>NC_083724.1:72846299-75346299 GCF_028564815.1 Eubalaena glacialis
GATGAATAGATATGAAGATATCAGTTAGAGTCTATTTGTGCAGTCTAGGAAATAAATTACTGAAGTAGGGACTTGGGGCGTGGCAATGAGGATGGAAAACAGTGGATGGATTGGGGATTCTTTAGGAAGTAGGATTAAAGGTATCAGGGGGTTGCTGAGTGAGCAAAATTTGGAAGGAGCTAAGGATAATTAATGAGACTATATATTGAGCAATTAGGTGAATGGAGGTTTAGCAGAGTTGCAGAAGAAGATACAGATTTTATTATTTTTTTTATTGAGTCACTGATGTTTTATTTTTGTCATGGAAAGTCATTTTATTTTAAATATAGCAGTGTGTACATGTTAATGCCAAACTCCCAATCTATCCCCCCCCACTTCCCCCCCGATAACCATAATTTCGTTCTCTAAGTCTGTGAGTCTGTTTCTGTTTCGTAAATAAGTTCATTTGTATCATTTTTTTTTAGATTCTGCATATAAGTGATATCATATGATATTTGTCTTCTCTGTCTGACTTACTTCACTTAATATGATAATCTCCAGGTCCATCCACATGGCTGCAAATGGCATTATTTCATTCTTTTTAATGGCTGATTAATATTCCATTGTATATATTTACCACATCTTCTTTATCCATTCCTCTGTCGATGAACATTTAGGTTGCTTCCATGTCTTGACTATTGTAAGCAGTGATGCAATGACCAACCAGTGCGGTGCAAGTATCCTTTCAAATCATGTTTTTCTCCAGATATGTGCCCAAGAGTGGGATTGCTCTATCATATGGTAGCTCTATTTTTAGTTTTATAAGGAACCTCCATACTGTTCTCATAATAGCTGTACCAATTTACATTTCCATCAACAGTTTATGAGGGTTCCCTTTTCTCCACACCCTCTCCAGCATTTATTGTTTACACATTTTCCGATGATGGTCATTCTGAGTGGTGTGAGGTGATATCTCATTGTAGTTTTGATTTGAATTTCTCTAATAGTTAGCAATGTTGAGCATCTTTTCATGTGCATCTTGGCCATCCGTATGTCGTCTTTTATTCACTCTGGCCACTTTTATTAAACATAGTTTTGGAAGTCCTAGCCACGGCAAGCAAAGAAGAAAAAGAAATAAAAGGAATCTGAATTGAAAATGAAGAAGTAAAACTTCCATTGTTTGCAGATGACATGATACTATACATAGAAAATCCTAAAGATGTTACCAGAAAACTACTAGAGCTAATCAATGAATTAGGTAAAGTTGCAGGATACAAAATTAATACACAGAAATCTGTTGCATTTCTATACACTAATAATGAAAGTTCAGAAAGAGAAATTAAAGAAACAATCCCATTTAGCATCACGTCAAAAAGAATGAAATACCTAGGAATATGCCTACCTAAGGAGACAAAAGACCTGTACTCCAAAAACTATAAGATACTGATGAAAGAAATCAAAGACAACACAAACAGATGGAAAGATATACTATGTTCTTGGATTGTAAGAGTCAGTATTGTCAAAATAACTATACTACCTAAAGCAATCTACAGATTCAATACAATCGCTATCAAATTACCAATGGCATTTTTCAAATAACTAGAACAAAAAATCTTAAAATTTGTATAGAGACACAAAAGACCCTGAATAGCCAAAGCAATCTTGAGAAAAAAAAAACTGAGCTGGAGGAATCAGGCTCCCTGACTTCAGACTATACTACAAAGCTACAGTCATCAAAACAGTATGGTACTGGCACAAAAACAGAAATATAGATAAATGGAACAGGATAGAAAGTACAGAAATAAACCCACTCACCTATGGCCAATTAATCTACAGCAAAGGAGGCAAGAGTATACAATGGAGGAAAGACAGTGTCTTCAATAAATGGTGCTGGGGAAACTGGACAGCTACATGTAAAAGAATGAAATTAGGACATTTTCTAGCACCTTACACAAAAATAAACTCAAAATGGATTAAAGACCTAAATGTGAGACTCGATATTATAACACTCTTAGAGGAAAACATAGGCAGAACACACTGACATAAATCGCAGCAAGATCTTTTTTGATCTACCTCCTAGAGTAATGAAAATAAAAACAAAAATAAACAAATGGTATCTAATTAAACTTAGAAGCTTTTGCATAGCAAAGGAAACCATAAACAAACAAACAAAAGACAACCCTCTGAATGGGAGAAAATATTTGCAAACAAAGAGACCAACAAGGGATTAATCTCCAAAATATACAAACAGCTCACACAGCTCAATATCAAAAAAACAACCCAAACAAAAAATGGAATGGGTGGAAGATCTAAATAGACATCTCTCAAAAGGAGACATACAGATAGCCAAGAGGCACATGAAAAGATGCTCAGCATCAGTATAGAGAAATGCAAATCAAAACTACAATGAGGTATCACCTCACACCGGTCAGAATGGCCATCATCAAAAAATCTACAAACAATAAATGCTAGAGAGGGTGTGGAAAAAAGGGCACCCTCCTACACTGTTAGTGGGAATGTAGATTGGTACAGCCACTATGGAGGACAGTATGGAGGTTCCTTAAAAAAGCTAAAAATAGAGCTACCATATGTTCCAGCAATCCTACCCATGGGCATATATGCAGAGAAAACCATAATTCAAGAGGATACATGCTCTCCAATATTCATTGCAACACTATTTACAATAGCCAAGACATGAAAGCAACCTAAATGTCCATCAACAGAAGAATGGATAAAGAATATGTGGTATATATATACAATGCAATATTACTCAGGCATAAAAAAGAACAAAATAATGCCATTTGCAGCAACATGGATGGACCTAGAGATTGTCATACTGAGTCAAGGAAGTCAGACAGAGAAAGACAAATAACATATGATATCTCTTATATGTGGAATCTAAAGACAGGGTACAAATGAACTTAGTTACAAAACGGAAGTAGAGTCACATATGTAAAAAACCAACTTACGGTTACCAAGGGATAAGCAGGGGAGAGAAAAATTGGGAGATGGGGATTGACATATACACACAACTATATATAAAATAGATAACTAATAAGAACCTACTATATAGCACAAGGAACTCTACTCAATACTCTGTAATGGCCTATATGGGAAAAGAATCTAAAAAAAGAGTGGATATATGTATATGTATAACTGATTCACTTTGATGTACACCTGAAACTGACACGGCATGGTAAATCAACTATACAGCAATAAAATTTTTTAAAAAGTAACAAAAAACATGGTATATCTCTCCATCTGTTTGTATCATCTTTAATTTCTTTCATCAGTGTCTTATAGTTTTCTGCATACAGGTCTTTTGTCTCCTTAGGTAGGTTTATTCCTAGGTATTTTATTCTTTTTGTTGCAAGAGTAAATGGGAGTGTTTCCTTAATTTCTCTTTCAGATTTTTCATCATTAGTGTATAGGAATGCAAGAGATTTCTGTGCGTTGATTTTGTATCCTGCTGCTTTACCAAATTCCTTGATTAGCTCTAGTAGTTTTCTGGTAGCGTCTTTAGGATTCTCTATGTATAGTATATCATCTGCAAACAGTGACAGCTTTACTTCTTTTTTTCCGATTTGGATTCCTTTTATTTCGTTTTCTTCTCTGATTGCTGTGGCTAAAACTTCCAAAACTATGTTGAATAATAGTGGTGAGAGTGGGCAACCTTGTCTTGTTCCTGATCTTAGTGGAAATGGTTTCAGTTTTTCACCACTGAGAATGATGTTGGCTGTGGGTTTGTCATGTATGGCCTTTATTATATTGAGGTAAGTTCCCTCTATGCCTACTTTCTGGAGGGTTTTTATCATAAATGGGTGTTGCATTTTGTTGAAAGCTTTTTCTGCATCTATCGAGATGATCATATGGGTTTATCCTTCACTTTGTTAATATGGTGTATCACATTGATTGATTTGCATATATTGAAGAATCCTTGCATTCCTGGGATAAACCCCACTTGATCATGGTGTATGATCCTTTTAATGTGCTGTTGGATTCTGTTTGCTAGTATTTTGTTGAGGATTTTTGCATCTATGTTCATCAGTGATATTGGCCTGTAGTTTTCTTTCTTTGTGACATCTTTGTCTGGTTTTGGTATCAGGGTGATGGTGGCCTCGTAGAATGAGTTGGGGAGTGTTCCTCCCTCTGCTATATTTTGGAAGAGTTTGAGAAGGATAGGTGTTAGCTCGTCTCTAAATGTTTGATAGAATTCACCTGTGAAGCCATCTGGTCCTGGGCTTTTGTTTGTTGGAAGATTTTTAATCACAGTCTCAATTTCAGTGTTTGTGATTGGTCTGTTTATACTTTCTGTTTCTTCCTGGTTCAGTCTTGGAAGATTGTGCTTTTTTAAGAATTTGTCCATTTCTTCTAGGTTGTCCATTTTATTGGCATACAGTTGCTTGTAGTAATCTCTAATGATCCTTTGTATTTCTGCAGTGTCAGTTGTTACCTCTCCTTTTTCATCTCTAATTCTGTTGATTTGAGTCTTCTCCCTTTTTTTCTTGTTGCGTCTAGCTAATGGGTTATCAATTTTGTTTATCTTCTCAAAGAACCAGCTTTTAGTTTTATTGATCTTTGCTATTGTTTCCTTCATTTCTAAGAATCAACATTGTGAAAATGACTATACTGCCCAAAGCAAACTACAGATTCAGTGCAATCCCTATCAAACTTCCAGTGGCCTTTTTCATAGAACTAGAACAAAAAATATCACAATTTGTATGGAAACACAAAAGACCCCAAATAGCCAAAGCAATCCTGAGAAAGAAAAATGGAGCTGGAGGAATCAGGCTCGTGGACTGTGACTATACTACAAAGCTACAGTAATCAAGACAGTATGGTACTGGCACAAAAACAGAAATATAGATCAATGGAACAGGATAGAAAGCCCAGAGATAAACCCATGCACATATGGTCACCTTATTTTTGATAAAGGAGGCAAGAATATACGATGGAGAAAAGACAACCTCTTCAATAAGTGGTGCTGGGACAACTGGACAGCTACATGTAAAAGAAGGAAATTAGAACACTCCCTAGCACCATACACAAAAATAACTCAAAATGGATTAAAGACCTAAATGTAAGGCTAGACACTATCAAACTCTTAGAGGAAAACATAGGCAGAACACTCTTTGACATAAATCACAGCAAGATCCTTTTTGACCCACCTCCTAGAGAAATGGAAATAAAAACTAAAATAAACAAATGGGACCTAATGAAACTTAAAAGCTTTTGCACAGCAAAGAAAACCATAAACAAGACGAAAAGGCAACCCTCAGAATGGGAGAAAATATTTGCAAATGAATCAACTGACAAAGGATTAATCTCCATTATTTACAAGCAGCTCATGCAGCTCAGTATCAAAAAAACAAACAACCCAATCCAAAAATGTGCAGAAGACCTAAATAGACATTTCTCCAAATAAGATATACAGATTGCCCACAAACACATGAAAGAATGCTCAACATCACTAATCATTAGAGAAATGCAAATCAAAAATATAATGAGGTATCACCTCACACCAGTCAGAATGGCTATCATCAAAAAATCTACGAACAATAAATGCTGGAGAGGGTGTGGAGAAAAGGGAACCCTCTTGCACTGTTGGTGGGAATGTAAATTGATACAGCCACTATGGAGAACAGTATGGAGGCTCCTCAAAAAACTGAAAGTAGAACTACCTTATGACCCAGCAATCCCACTACTGGGCATATACCCTGAGAAAACCATAATTCAAAAAGAGTCATGTACCACAATGTTCATTGCACCTCTATTTACAATAGCCAGGACATGGAAGTAACCTAAGTGTCCATTGACAGATGAATGAATAAAGAAGATGTCACACATATGTGCAATGGAATATTACTCAGCCATAAAAAGAAATGAAATTGAGTTATTTGTAGTGAGGTGGATGGACCTAGAGTCTGTCATACAGAGTGAAGTAAGTCAGAAAGAGAAAAACAAATACCATATGCTAACACATATATATGCCATCTAAAAAAAAAAATGCTTCTGAAGAACCTAGGGGCAAGACAGGAATAAAGATGCAGACGTAGAGAATGGACTTGAGGACACAGGGTGGGTGAAGGGTAAGCTGGGATGAAGTGAGAATGTGGATGTACTTAAATATACTACCAAATGTAAAATAGATAGCTACCGGGAAGCAGCCGCATAGCACAGGGAGATCAGCTCTGTGCTTTGTGACCACCTAGAGGGGTGGGATAGGGAGGGGGGGAGGGAGACACAAGAGGGAGGGGATATGGGGATATATGTGTATGTATAGCTGATTCAGTTTGTTATGCAGCAGAAACCAACACACCATTGTAAAGCAATTATACTTCAATAAATATGTTAAAAAATAAAAGTAACAAAGAAACTCCCACACTTAATGAACAGAACTGAAGCACAAATGTGAAAAATGGAAAACATAAGGTAACAGAAATGTCAAGGGAAGAAAATGTGTTTTCTGGAAGGAAAGAGTGATCAAAATTATTTTAAAACTGCAAAGCTTCAAACCCATGTGCAATGACAATGTAATATGGGCTACCCTTGGACTTGAAAAAAGAATGAAACATCAGCTGGGATTATGATTCTCCCACTTTACAAAGTCTCCCATATTTGAGCAGTATTGAGGCAATCTATAAATGCTTGTTACATTGGATCTTTAGTCTTTCCTTTTTTGAAACAAATTGCTCATTTTTATGAGTTAAATTATGCTCCATCATAAGAGACAATAAAATTGTAAACTATAATATTTTAATATGGATTATAAGTCAAACCTTTCCATTGTTTAAAATTGGCAAATAAACGATGTAAAGAAAAAGCCTTCATAATGTAGCACGCAGTGAAAACCATCATTAATATTTTTCTATAACTGTATATATATATTCATTATGCTCATGCAGTTGATATATTAATACATTGTATATACATGAAGACAGAAATCACAGTATCCTCCCTGAAGCAACCATTAACTGATTGAGTGCCACCAAAAATAAATAAATAAATAAGAATAATAACAAATTATTTTCACTGATAGAATAAACCTCAACCAGAGTGTGGAGTTAGTGTTTCTTAGCTTTCTTTTGGTTTCTGACATTAAGCAGTTTGCAATGAAAACACACGTACACACACACACACAATAATTGGGTGTTCATGTGTGACTCTAATCTATATAGAAGTTGTCAATTCATAATGTTTTTAGTAATTTGAAATGTATTTTGTATCATGTCTGTTTTCTATACTACTTATAACTTCAATTGAGAGGTTCTGTGCTATTTTCCTCAGGAATGAGTTTACTAAAAACTTTAAGAATTGTCTACAAATAAACTTTTAATTGAAAACTGAAGAGCAATAGAGATATAAGAAAAAAATTGGGGATTGTTTTATTTTTATTACATTTGTGTTCTGAAGCAAAACTACTTTGATTAGATAGTGCAACTATAAATAAAAGACAACTAGTATCAGACAGAGCAGTTATCAGATGGAGATTGCATCTCAGCACAAAGCTTCATCAATGTTAAAATGCTGATTCTCTCCAGCAGGGGAATGTGGAGATTTGTTTGCAATATTAAAGGTGAAGGCTACATATTCTTACCCTTGTAAAAATAGGTCAGGCTTCAAAAGAGACATTTTATGCTTAAAGTTACAAAACAAACAATTCTCATGGGCATTGTTTTGTTTACTTGGTTTTAGCTGCATTTACTAGGTGTGAAATTTGAAAGATTTATGGGACCTGCTAGAGGCAGAAGTCATAACAGCTGATGCAACTCCATCCTAGTAAAAGCTGTTTCTCAACTGGCATAAGGTTAAGGTAGAACAAACAAAAAAATGTAGTATGTGAGACATGACTGTTACGAGACTTTAACCAAAGTTCTTTCATACTCTACTGTGCCCGTTGAGTTCCTTGTCCTCTAAGCATCATTGGCAAACCAAGCCTGCACCAGTTCATTTACTGACTTTATAAATTATTATAGTGGTTTATACAATTCTTTCTTGACTCACCAAAGGTGAAATTAATAGACAACCTTGACTTACTATTGATCTTTCTGATTTGATCAATGGAATGCAGTCTACCCAGCACTTAAAAAGAATGCTTAGAACATAATAAACACTCTATACATATTTATTATATAAAATAATGAATAATTCATATTATAAAGAATATTGTCTTTTTCTTCATAGCCTGTCTATGCTGTTAACACATACAAACACACACACAAAATCTGTTTGTGAAGAAATAAGCCAGTATATTTGGTGTGACAGGAAACATCTCGGTGTGTAAAATCATAATGGAAAGCATCTGCATCTTCATGAAGTTCTTCCTAGGCTCTATGTCACTCCATCTGTTCTCTGTGTTCTGCCATGGCTATAGTCCTTATCTTTTAAATTTCCTTACTAGGGTGAATATCTCCATAATTAATACAAGTATATAATCATCTGCCTATTCCCTTTTAAAGCAATTAAATCAAAGTAGATTTTTTTCAGACTTTGAGATAAATGAAAAAATACACAAAAAGAATGTTTAAGGTAGAGTTCTATGTCCAGGAAATGCTAGCTCTGAATAGACTTTCAGTCTGAGCACACTGTGTGTCCCTCTTCCACTCTCGGGCATCCACCAGCATATCTACAGATTTGCTTTCTTCACCTGAAAAGTGAAGCACTGGATGATTTCTGGACTCCCTTCTCAGCTATAAAATTATTCTGAAATTATTTATATAAAAATGAATTTTTAAAGTCCTTCTCTGGAGGCATTTGACAATAACATGGTGTAAGTATAACCTTTCCTAGAAAAATAGGAAGGGATTTAAAATATCTGACTCCCAGGGCTCATTTTAGACCAAAACTTTTGTTATTATAGTTTCATGAGATAGACACTGATAAGCTTGCTTCAAGTTCTGTGGACTAACATTCATATCCAGCAGCAATTACAATTCTAATGGAAAAATAAGAGTTGAGACTTATTTTTCTTTGGTTAATGGACTAGGATACTGCTCTGGATAAATCATGCAATCTATGGTGAGTTAAAACTCAGACTTTAACTTTTCAGTCCACGCCTTTACAATTTTATAAGTATACCATGTAGAAACAAATATACCTTTGGTAATTTCCTTTTTATGGGCCATAGGTTCAAAGCCTTTGGCCTGCAATACCATCAACCTGAAACTTAATAACACTGCTTGTATTGATTATATTTATTCTTGCAGTTACCTTTAATGGCAAGTGATACTTTCTCTCTATTCACAATAGTGATATACACTTTCCTTCTAACACAGATATAAGCAAAAGAGAAACTGAATTGACTTTAAACATATTAAACTGCTAGGAGTATAGGTCATATGTGGATAAAATAAAAATAGTGAGAGTGATAATTAGATGTCTGAAGAGTAGAAACATATAGCTTTGGAAGTGGATGTGATTTATCTGAAGCTCTCTTGACCATGTCTGATCTCTTAGATAATCATAATAACCCTCTCCCTGCTGGCTTCCAAAATGATTCTTTTGCTTACTATTAAAAGTCTCATTGAAAGCCAACTATGTGCCTGGTCATAAGTTGAATTTTGGAGTTGACTGTTTAATGGTGCAGTTCTTTGGCTCATTTGAAAGCAGAGATAGCTAACCTAAGCAGGGATAGTAAATGGGCAAACCACTTCAGCCTCTGTCTTTGATTACCTCCCAAAGTTTCTCTTTTATTGAAAGGCATCTGAGGCAAGGTGTGTATTTCCCTATGTGTATTCTCTTATACCAGGGATAGAAATGTATATTTGTATGATACCTTTTTTTTGATAGCAGTTGTATAATATACCTATCAATGTTTTAAATCAATGTAGCTTTTTCCTCAAAATTCTATTTATAAGATTTTTGTCTACCAAAAAAGCTATTATGGATGAGCTATGATATAGATGTAAGGATGTTTATTGAAGCATTATTTGTATAGTAATGATTGGAGTTTAAGCAAATTTCCTTCTTACTGTAATATTTTCTACTTTTGGTTTCAGGGATACTTTGCTCATTCTTTTGGTTTTCCTGCCACCTCTCTAACCACTCCTTACAGATTTTTTTGCTTCTCTTCCTCACCTCAAACTATTAATGGTGGAGTGCTTCAGGCCAAATTTCTTTAAACCTTTTCTTGATCTACTCTTTATGTCTTGGTATTTCTAGCTATCTTATGGCTTTAATAGCCTTTAAAAAATTAATGATTCACCTCTTTCTCTTTCTTGTTCTTTTCCTCTATAACCAAGGCTTATATATTTAACTGATTACATGTCCACTTGCCTTTCTAATATACGTCTTTTTTTAAATTTTATTTTATTTATTTATTTATTTATGCTGTGTTGGGTCTTCGTTTCTGTGCGAGGGCTTTCTCCAGTTGCGGCAAGCGGGGGCCACTCTTCATCGCGGTGCGCGGGCCTCTCACTATCGCGGCCTCTCTTGTTGCGGAGCACAGGCTCCAGACGCGCAGGCTCAGTAATTGTGGCTCACGGGCCCAGTTGCTCTGCGGCATGTGGGATCTTCCCAGACCAGGGCTCAAACCCGTGTCCCCTGCATTGGCAGGCAGACTCTCAACCACTGCGCCAACAGGGAAGCCCCTAATATACGTCTTAAACTTAGCATGCCCTAAACTGAGCTCTTGACTTTATACCTTCCTCCAGTCTTCCTAGGCTAGTAACTACATTACACCAAGCTAAAGTGTCATGTTTTATTAGATTTTTTTACCCACTGCCATATCAGATCTGTCATAAAAACCTGTTTGTTCTACGTTCAAATTATTCCACAATAAAACAAAAGCTATTTCAGTAGCATCATATGTAAGTTGACGTGTTCCAAGCTTTCCCTTTGAGATCGGGAACAAGATAAAGTTTCTTGTTTTCACCATGTCCATTCTTAGCCACCTTATTAAGGCAAGAATAAGAAATAAGAGGGAAAAAGACAGATTATATTCTTGTATATATAGAAACTCCTAAATAAACTGCTAATAAATTATTAGAATTTATAAGGAAGTTTATCTGGTTTGCTGGTTTCAAACTCAAGTATATTTCTATATGCTAGGAGCAAAGTTAGAAAAAATATGTATACTGTTTATGTCAAAAATAAAAAGACCTAAGAATAAATCTAACAAAAGATATACAAGTTCTGTATGGAAAATTATAAAAGCTTATTAGGTACAGTAAAGAGGATCCAAATAGTCAATGTTATAAAGGCATCATTTCATTCCATTTCAATATAGATGCATTGAAACACTTAGTGATAGCAAATTTTATGTGTCAGCTTGAGTGGCCATGGGGTGCCCAGGTTAAACCTTATTTCTGGGTGTATCTGTAAGAGTGTTTTCAGATGAGATTAGCATTCCAATTAGTGGACTCACCAAAATAGATTGCTCTCCCCAATGTGGGCAGGCATCATCTAATCCCTTGAGGGCCCGAATAGAACCAAAGGTGGAGAAATACACCGCTTTTTTGCTTGCTTTACTGCTTGAGCTGAGACAGTTCATCTCATCTTCTCCTGCTCTTGGACTAGGATTTATACCAATGCAGACATTGACTTCCTTGGTTCTCTGGACTAAATTACACTACTGGCTTTCCGGAAATCTCCAGTTTGCAGATGGCGGAATATGGGGTTTCTCAGCCTCCATAATCTCGAGAGCCAATTCCTCATACCTCTCTCTCTCTCTCTCTCTCTCTCTCTCTCTCTCTCTCTATATATATATATATATATATATATATTTTTTTTTTTTTTTTTTTAAACTTCAGAGAATTATGACAGTATAGTTCTGGCAAAGATGGACAGCCTTGCACATGTGCATCTAGATCAACATATAAGATGATTCACAGAACTATTGCTGGAATAACTGAACCCTGACAACAACCCAGGTATACTTCACCTGTGGAATGGATGAATAAATACTTTTAGCCTATTCATAAAATTGTATGTAACACTGAACAAAGTTTACTGCTAGAAAATGGAAGAATGATATACAAACATATACAGGAACATATTCAATGTAAAATGCTTACCAAGAGTATGTTAAAATTCTCATGATGATTGTATTAATTAGTTCTCTATTGCCACTGTTTCTCAAATTACCACAAGCTAAGTGGCTTAAAACAGTGCAGATTTATTATCTTACCATTTCTGAGGTCAGACGTCTTAAATCAGTTTCACTGGATTAAAATCAAGGTGTCAGCTTGCCTAGGTTCCTCGCCTTTTCTAGCTTCTAGAGATCACCAGCTTCCTTGGCTCATGGTGCCTTCTTCATCTTCAAAGCTAGCAGCATAGCATTTTCAAATCTCTCTCTGTTTCTATGTCATGTTACCTTCTGTCTCTCTGATCTCCTGCCTACCTCTTGTAGGGCCCTCTATGATTACATTGAGCCCACCTGGATAATCCAGTATAATCTTCCCATCTCAAGATCTTGAATCACATCCACAAAGTCCTTTTTGCCATATAAGGTAACATATTCACAGATTTCAGGCATTAGGATGTGGATTTTGGTGGGGGTCATTATTTAGCTTTCCACAATGATATACCAGATTACATTGGCTACAAAAGCGTTGAATTTTTCATATTGAAGAGAAAAATTTTCTCCAAAGCACTTGATCGATGTCTATATGAAAATACCAAGAAAATATTTCTGTTCAAATATTTGCATTTCACCATCACTAACAAATATTAATTAGCACCTTGTCCTTGGAAAATAAACTACAGGCTCATGTCAGCTACCAGTATCTTGTGTAAGTGATAATCCCATCAAATAGTACTTAAATTTTTTTGATGTATAGGATCCATTTCCATTTACAAAAACTTTAATGACTTTTTATATCTCTACATGCAACTCTACCCAGTAAATTTACTTCATGACCTCAAATATCCCCTTAGATAGAATTTGGGGAAAAAATGTTAAGAAATATTTCATTCCTGCCCAGTATTTTACACAAAGATCAAAATATACTCATGAGTTGTCTTCTTATAAACTTTCCATGCCGATTCATTAATCTATCTCGTTATTTTTTCCATAAACATTTAGTGAATGTCTATTAAATATCAGAAATTATGGCAGAATGTGGGAATATATTATATAAAAGGTGACATACTTATCCTTACTTTTTTTTCAAGTTGCATAAGAAATGAGGGAGGAAGACAGTAATACAAATACATTTGTACTTGAAAATGTATTTTGCTAAGGATTTTGAGATATGAAGAGATAGGAAGCCATTCTATGAAAATGAAATGAAAACAGAATAAAAGAAGCCCTTGAGATAAGATGTCATGTTTCTAAAACCACAAGAAGCCCTGTTTATGGCTGTTATTTATTAAGAGCATACTATGTATTTTACTATTTGAGCATAAGGACAAGTTGAAATGAACATGAAGAAATAAATGGTAGGTGGTAGGGGGAGGCTTTTAAAGAAAGTATTAGTGAAAGTAATGATAAAAATTTTCGTAAGGATATGAGTCAAATGATGAAATATTATCAATAAAATATTGTCATTAAAGAAAATCCACCCAAAACATATTATTTAAGCACTGAATCTTATGTACACAGGTATAGGGTACCCTCCCCCAAAGACTAATGTAGAGATTATATTTAGAAAAAAATATAATTTTCACAATTACTGCTATGGAAAGCTGGCTTGGTTGAGCATTGTATTCCAAAATTAAGCATCTAGATTTTTCCAGTCTGAATATATATTTTATATTATGATCTACTGTTTTGGAGATATATTATTATTTTCAATATCTCAGTTTTCTTTTAGTGCCATACAAATATTATACACATATTTCTTATCAAGTTCCAGTAAATGTTCCCACAAACCAAAAGAAAATGTGGTATCATCGTCATGTTTTAGGGTCCCAAAAGACAGTGTTCAAGTGTCTGAGAGTGTTCACAAATCACCAGATGCAATACCAGAAACATGCCAAATATTTTTAATTGTTTTGAGTGCTGTAGAAAAGTGTAAGAAGCCAAGTCAAGCTTGAAATATAATTCAGAGACTTTATAATACAGTCAGCACCCAAAACTATCAGAATTGCTTGGGTGTTTGGATATTGTTTTTTTAAAAATGCAGAGAAAATTCTATTTTATTGCACAGTCCCCTTGCAGAAGTAACTTGTCAGTTATGCTGAATGATGGCATGGTTTTCAATGGGGAGAAAACAGACAGGGACTGACCTTAGCCTTCTTGAAGTAATGAGCTCAGCTGGTTCTAAACCCATATCCTTAGGGTGTCAAGGGGGCTGTGTTACCCTCTGCATTAACTGGTCCCCGTATGTTTACTTCTATTGATGTCCTGTATTGTGCTTTCTCAGACAGAACCCAGCAGTCGCAGGTTAGCGTCCTTGGAGTTAGAACTTCAGAAAATGTCATGGCAATTTAAGCAACAGCGATCAAAAGTAACTACCTCATATCACCAGGAGACAGTTCTAGTTTTTACGCTAATCCCGAATAAGTAAAGAACATCATGTTCAAAGGAACTATTTTGTACAAGTCTTGAGTTTTAATTCTGATGAACTTGTGGGTGAAAAATATTCTTTTTGATCTGAGTTCAGTGGTTGTTACCTCCTCTCTGAAAAGAGTTAGTGGAATAGGTAATAAATTAGATTGGAATGTAAAACTGAGAAGGCACAGGGTAGTAATTTCTCTAAAAGTCTGATTTCAGAAAAAGTCACATTCAGAAATGCTCTAGTTTCAAAACTACAGGAACCAGACTGCAGAAGAGGAGGGTGTAGAAACTTGACATTTGTGGAAATCCTCCTTTTGGAAATCACAGTGGTTTCTTTAGTCATTAGGAGATCTACTCAGGCATCTAAGAATCAGCTCTTACCTTTTTAATTCTCATTTTCTCCTGAGAGTTTTCATAAGTCTGTATAACCCTTTTCCCTTTAGACAAGCCCTGCAAAACTGCCAGTCTCATGGGCATCCATGCTAGTCTGATGATGTGCAGCTGACAGAAGTCTGAATATTTGGTTGCTATGGTTGGTGGCATATTATGCAGTTATCGACTTTCTTCTCTCAAGGTCAATATCAAAATTTATTTAATCAAGAAATGCTGTTCAAACAAATTGAATTTTGATCAAGAAGTGAAAATCAATCTCCCTCTCTCTCTCTCTCTCTCTCTCTCTCTATATATATATATATATAGAGAGAGAGAGAGAGAGAGAGTGGTCAGTATATATAATGTATATAATATATATACACCAATACCAATTTATATGATAAAATAAAATAATTCTGGGGTTAATAGTGAAACGATCATACAAATGCATGTATCTTTTATACCTGACTGGAAAGAGAGATGATTTTGACAATGTTATTTGGAAATATTTCTGGCTCATTTAGTCCTTTTCTTAATAAATTATAACAGGACCAATGTGATAATCTAAAAATTAAAACCAAGATTGTCAAAAAATTAATAAGAAAGATTTAATAAACTATTTGCAGTGTCACAGGTTGGCTTTTATTGGACACTCATGCCTTTACAATTGATCTTCTCTGAGACATTTTATTATTTACGTACTCTAAGATTTTAATCATTTACTAATATGTTTTGAAATGGCCAAGGAAAATATCCATTTATTAGCAGTTTTAAACAAGAAATAGATAGTCTTTAAATATTTACTATAAGAAGTATCCAGATTCTCCTCTTTCAAACCAAGTAGTTACACTGGCATGTCACAATGCATTGAAATTAAAAGAGAAATTCTATATTTTTATTTACCATTGACCCTCAGCAATCAGAGCAAAACCTGGCTGCAAGAGGGGGCTAAGACCTGCCGGTCTACTTGGGGGGAGATGTTCCAGCCACAATTCATTTACTGTAAAAGAAGGGGAGAAGAAATTTAGTTTAACAGCTAGTGGTTTCCACCACACAATCCGTTTTTAAAATGAACAATTAGCTCTTTTTTTTTCCAGGATGTTGTATTTCCTCAAGAAGCTTCATGCACATATGCTCCCTTTAATCTGCCTCACTGGTTCATCAGAAATTCCCAAAGAATGTCACTTAGGTTCCAGTTAGTCTCCCTCCTATAAAAGCCAGTAAGACTTAAAGTACCTGGAGGCAGAAAAGTATGAGTTAGAGGACTTGGTTAGCTTAAGCCTCCTCACTTGAACGTTTTTGAGTTTCCTCATCTACAGTGCAGGTGTTGCATTGGATAATTTATTGGCTTCTTTCTCTGTCTAAACTTCTAGGATTCTTGACAGGAGATCACCTTAGATTGAAAAAGCCCTTCATCTTCTACATTGGGGAGGACCCTTGCAATATGTTATGTAGTCATATGATTTTGTATATTTTGCAAGAGTAAGACTTGTTAATGGCAATCAGTAAAATGCTTGCCTCTGTCACATTTCTTCTTGTGTCGGGGGCATTGCCAAAATGGTTATTTTATATTAGTAATTTGGATTTCTTTTCTTTTAAAAGTAATACTCAAATTCTATGAGCCTCAGACTCCACAAAAACTGGATCCACCCCTACTTCAGATGTCTATACTTTCCTTCTTTGGATACCTGTAAACATAAGAAGATGTTAATGTAGTTCAGCTTGTCATAATTGTAATAGTAGAAATTGGAATGAATTATCTCCCTAGGTCCCCTTCAGTCCAAAAGTTCTTCTTACCTTCATACAGTAGGAATGTTAGTTGTTTCAGATTCTACGGACCAATATTTGTATTCAAACAGCAATTATAACCCTAAATGGAATAATAAGAATTGAGAATTGTCTTCCTTTGGTTAGTATTCTGGGTTGCCGTATCTAGGAAAATACAGTATCCATGGCAACTTGATGTTCAGCTTGTAACTTTTGAATTCTTTGCCTTTTTATTTACACTGCTATGATTTATAATCACACTAATGACCTCCCAGTTAGGCATTTTCTGACCGTTAATGACAGTTCTCTATTAAAGGCCCCTAGCTTTACCTCAGACCACCAAAGCTTTCCATTGGTCATTAACGCCAAGAAAATATCCAGTCTGAAGGTCATTATTGCTTAAATAGTAACTTGGAAAGTTATGCAAAGCTAGCAATTAGGTTGGCTTTTAGACTATTTTAGAAAGTCTGTATAAACACCACTATCAGACAAAAACAACAGTAATAAATGAAAGCCCAGGTCCCTGAAGAAACTGAAGTAAAGGGAAAAATTTCTCTTCAGGTTGTTGGCCTTTTAAAAATAACTTTGAGACTTTAGTGATGTGAGAGCTGTGTACATACCGGAATTATTAACTTGCTTACTCTTCCTCAGTCTCCCAATAGGATTCCACCCACTCTTCTAGGAACTGTCTGCCCCAGAATGCATTTCCTGCTGTGTCAATTATCTTGCAAAGTCAGGAGTATCACAGGCCTGTTTATGTTAATTGCCCTTGGTGGTTTTACAAGTGAGAAGGAGAAGAGAACCAAAAATTAAAGTGGAAAGCTCTCGAGTTCTACTGTGAACAATCAACTGGACTCAGGTTTTTAAAATGTAAGAGTCAGTTAAGATAGTTTGTTTTTACTGTACAAATAGCATACGCTATAACAGGAACGGCAAGGGGTTATTTTGGCCACAATATACATTATGTCCTTCTTGCTCTCATTGTACCTATTTATCCACTTCATTAAAAACTTCTAATCTGACTCCCACATTTTTCTTCCTAAAACAAAAAATATTTCAAAATTGCCCCCCTCTTAAAAACAAAAACCTTCTATACTGTGCTCTCTTCAAGCAATTCCCTCTTACCTTTCCTTCAAGAACAGGCTTATGAAAACTGTAGGCTGCAGTGACCATCTTCACACTCTTTACTCCTTTATTCCTCAGTCCACTAAAATCTGTCCACCACCTTCACCATTCTGAGACTTCACTTCAACTAATGCTACCAGAGATATCCTGATAACCAAGTTGGGTTGACATTCTTCACTTCTTATCTTCTATGACCTCTTGTATCCACTTTCAACCACTCCATATAATCTCAAAACTCTTCTTTTTTTTAATCACACAACTATATTATTTACTATCGTTCCACTCCCATTACAAGATTACCTGTGAAATATCCCATTCTGCTCATCCTTTAAATGCTGCTATCTGTGAATCTATCCTTTCTTCTCTCCTTTCTCTGCATACTTTTCCTGGGTGATTTATCCTAATTTCATTGGTTAAAACGCCACCTATAGTTTAACAATGCACAGTCTGAGCCCCAACTGCTCTCCTGCAGCCCAGATCTATATATTCTTCCATTTCCTCTATGTATCCATTTGATTTTTTTTATTATTGACTTAGTATCCATTATCCTAAAATTGCTTTTAATGTGTGTGTCCTTCTTCATTGATTGGTGATTCCTTACACCCAGTCACTAAAATTAAGAATACAGAAATTATCATCCATTTCTCCTTTCCCAAAGCTTTCATATCCAATCTCTAAATCCTATAAATTCTATCTTATTAATATTTTAAAAATCTATCCCCTCTAAGATACCATGCCACTAATATAGCCTTAGTTCTATTTCTCACTAGACAAAAGTTTTCACCTGTATACACTAAATCCATTCTCAATTATAGGTTTCTTTAAAACACAAAAATCATTATTTTTTTTTTCTATATACAAATTTTTAGTGACATAACCACTGCCCATATGATAAAGTTTAAATTCATTGAGAGCAAATTCATTGTCTTTTCATTCATCATTTATTCCCAGTCTAGATCTAACTGGACCTCACAGTTGGTACAGCCTGAATGAATGAAAGCCTTCAAACAGACCCATGATTAGTTCATCTTTCTAACTTACTTGTTTGCCTCATCTCTTTACAAGCTTCCAATTATACCCTATTTTTCAGCCATTTTGAACTCTTAGGACTGAAGTTTCCTGACTATGCCACTTTGGGTAATACTTTTAGGTTTTGCCTTCTTTGCTTGGACTACTCTACCCATTGGCTCTGAGTGCCAATGTTTACTCACATTTTAAGGTTCACCTTAAATAATGCATCTGAATATTTTATCACACTCTGATACATGTATCTATGTGTTTTACCTATAAAATCAGTAGATACTTTATACATTTAGTTGCCTGTATCTTTTGTCAATAAAAGCACAATAAAGGGTGATGATCAATACATTTTTCTTTAAATGAAAAGGATAGTAGAGAAAATGCTAGATTCCTACTAGGCTGTGAATTGTTTTATGAAATTGTTTCACCAACACCCATATACACATGAAGTAAATGTGAACTGCATTGTAAAGAAAAATGTATTTTCTACAATGGATCATGGTCAAAAAGTTTTTAGAAACCCACACTAGACTGAAATTTCTTTAAAAACAGGAAGTGGATCTACACAACTTATCTCTGGCATAGAGCACTTTGTTAGACATGTATCAGTTACTGAAAAGTATTTATTATTAAAATGACAGTCCCTCAAAAAGCATGACTTCCAGAGCCTCTGAGTATTGTCATAGTATAGGACTTGGGCACTTAATTTGATACCACTGTGCATGCATTTTCATCTCTGGTAGACAGAGAAATGTTCACCTAAATATGTCCACATTCTAATCCCTGGAACCTGTAAATATATTACCTCACATGGCAAAAGGAACTTTGCAGGTGGAATTAAGTTAAGGATCTTGGGATAGAAAGATTATCCTACATTATCCAAGTAAAACCAATATAATCACAAAGGTTCTGACAAAAGGGAGGCAAGAGGATCAAAGTCAGAGTGGAGTTGTGATGCCAGAGCAGAGATTGTTGTGGATGAGCCTTGAAGTTGGAGGAAGGGGCCATGGGATAAGAAAGGCAGGCAGCCTTTAGAAACTGGAAAAGACAATGAAGTGGATTCTCCCCTAGAGCCTTGAGAAGGAACTAGCCCTGCCAACACCAATTTTTAGCCTATACAGTGAATGCATTTTGGACTTCTCATCTTCAGAACTGTAAGAAAATTAATTTATATTGTTTGTAAGCTGCTAAATATGTGGTAATTTTTTACAGCAAGGTATGAAACTAATACACTATCTCACCCAAAGAACCCTCCCCAACATTTTCAAACTGCATGAGTCCTCTAATTGCTCTGCTAAACTAAACATTCCGCAGATTAACACTAGCTAACTTCCAAAGCAACATTCTCTTTTCCTTAGAGGATATAGCAATCGGATTTCTGGTTGCTGGTCCTGGTTTCACTAGACCCTATTTTTAACACATATGCTATCTCTTCCCGAAGGACTGGTAGATACCCTCATGAGGAGGGAAGAAAATTTATGTCATTATTTACTCACGTCACATAGCACTTTCTCTTGACTATCAAAAACACCAATTAATATTGATTGATTCTATTTGTATGATTTTGCCTCAAAAGATATTCATATACTCCCAGGCAATGCATGTTTATGAACATGGATATGGACAAACAAAGCTTAGAGTTTTGAATTTTGGAATCTGTGTCTTTGTTATTTTAAAGCATTCTTAATAATACGTCTAACAACTACCATGCATTTAATGCACACATATATGGTGTCTGCTCTCTTTAGTATTTGAATTCTGATGTAATCTGTGGCCATTCTGTCTTCTTAATGCCAAGAAGCTCTTAGTTCTGATCTGTGTGGGGAATATTATGTTAAATAAAAAGAAGCACATTCACGAGATAAGCACCACTAATGGAGAAGAATAACAGTAAAATGAATATCCATACATGCAAGTGCCATACATATGGAAGAATCCTAGTTTACAGCTTAAAATATCAGTTGGCATTTCTCCAACCACATGTTATGCAGGCTAATATTATGTGAATAATAATATTAAAAAAATTTGCCTGCTTTCTCTTGATTATAAGCTTTATTAATATATGCTTCCAAGGACCCCAAATATCTTATAATTTAATTTTTTTATTATCTGACTGTTTTTATTTGTGTTTATTTTGGTTTTCTTCCCCAGTGTCTCAGAGCCTGTAATTTTGTCTGAGGTATCCATAATCTATCTAGGCCGTTAGTGGGTTCTCATCCCAGAACTGAAGAGCAGTGATGAAGGTGAAAGTGTTCTCTTTAACCTTGAGAAAAGAAAGCTTTTCTTTTCACCTGCAGTCCTTTCCCTGTCAGCTAACACAGTTTCTTCCAGGGTCAGATCTGGAAATCTGCCATTTTGAATGTTATACTTGGGGTTACAGTAATTTGCAGTTCTTATGGAGGCATAGCTTAGTGGTATAAGTCTGTATACTTAATGTGTTCATGTGATTCTTGAAAGCCTAAACAACATCCATTTGCTAGGATTTAAGAATAGAATTTGTAATATCTGATTGGTCTTTCTAGTAATAAAGAATTGAATCCTTGCTGTAAAAAGAATATAAAGCATAAAATAATATTTGCTGAAATAAAAGCTTGGTTGACCTTTGAACTTCATTTTCAAACTGTGTGAGCCCTCTAATTGCTCTGCTAGCATTTCTGGCATGGGTTATATCAGTACATTATTCCAATATTGTTTGTTGTACTACGCTGTCTATATTTACCACTATGTTATTTTTGACATTAATGTACCATGCATAAAATAAGTAGGAAAGAACAGGTCATTTTTGCAAATGCACTGTAATTTGTTAGCTTCTATGAATTATGTATCAGTCTGCTTGTCGTTTTGTTAGGATTTGTACATAAAGAGAACAAATGCCTCATTAATTTTAAAAAATGCTTCTCTTTCCTTATTCTCTACAATAAGTTTTTAACATATAAAGCACTGACAGTAACATGAGATCATGGACAATTAAAACAAAACAAAACAAAACAGTTATTTAGGTCATAGCCTGGTTTCATGTAAGCACTGAACTCTGATTTAGGAGTTATGGGTCCTAGTTTAAGCTAGTTACTAACTAGACATCATTCCTAGGAATCAGTTATTCTCCCTTGACCCTCCTTTGCTCATGTGAAAACTAAAATACTAGATTAAGAGACATTTTGTGTTAGAGTGGAAGGCACATGGGCTTTGAAGAAAGATTTGCATTTAAACCCTTTTCTAACACGTATTAGTTGCATGAACTTGAATGAGTTTTTTTTTACTTTTTTGAGCATAAGTTTACTCAATTGTAAAATATGGTTAATATACATCTTTCACTGAGAAGTAAATAAAAATGAAATATCTGATTATATCCCGTATCTGATGGATTTCTATTATTCACCATCAGATTTGCTCTTATAATTCTTTCTAGCTTATGCAATGATAATAATGATGACAGCAAACACATATAGCAATTATTAAATGCCAAGTCCTATGCTAAACAATTTACATACATTAAGTCACTTAATTTTCATAACAACCCAATGAAGTAGTAACTAATATTATACCCATTTTGCAAATGAGAAAACTAGGAGCACAAAAGCATAAGTTAATTGGCAGAGCTGAGGCTTGCACACTCAAAATCTGGATCTAGAGTCCATGCTCTTAATTATTATGTTATGTGGGCCACCATGAAACAGTGCTGTCTACCGTATATTATGATAAACATTGTTCTTAAATTTAATTATACACTCTATATTAGAAATACAGTTTGAATAGATGTCAAGAGACCTAGCTTTTGCAGAAATAGAGACACAGATATAGAGGATGTACATTTGGATACCATCAGGGGAAGAGTTGGGTGGGATGAATTGGGAAATTGGGAGTGACATATATACACTACTGTGTATAAAATAGATAACTAATCAGAACCTACTGTATAGCACAGAGAACTCTACTTAATGTTCTGTGGTGACCTATATGGGAAAGAAGTCCAAAAAAGAGGGGATATATGTATACGAATAGCTGATTCATTTTGCTCTACATCAGAAACTAAAACAACATTGTAAAGCAACTATACTCCAATAAAAATTAATTAAAAAAAAAGAGACCTAGCTTTTGCATTCAGCTTGTCAACCACTAGCTATAACAATGAAACCACTCTGACCCACTTCTTCCATTTGTAAGTCATAATATTTACCCACTCAACTTCATAATTCTATTTAAATAAAATGAGAAAGATGATATGTAAAGTGATTTTGTGAATTTTAAAGCAATATCCAAATAATGAATTTTGTATCTGAAACCATGAAATCAAAGTTATACAACTCAGACAATAAGTAAATAAATAAATAAATAGCCCTCATTTCCTCCTTAATTATTGTAACCCTATCAGTAACACTCATACAGACAAGTTGACTACATAAGGGTGAGAGATATGAACATGTATTTAACGTCTAGATTTTTTGGAACTGTGTTTGTGTCATCTCACTTAATGCTCATTAGAATGTTGCCAGGTCTATGACATTCATCTAGACAAGATTATTTGCCAAAGGTAGTCAGCTGAGAAGGGAAAAGATCCATGCTCTTTACACAAACAACCTATCACCCTTCTGGGGCAGAATTAGGAAATGACTATGGTGTTGAACTTAACTTTGGGAAAACCTTTCAAGAACAAACTGGAACAAAATTTTGCCCATTAAAGTTGGGTTGACTATTTTTTCATAAAATACGTTTAAGAGGAGTTGGATGTTTCTCATTTTGCATCATGAGCAATAATAAAACAAAACAAAATTCAAAGAGGAAAATATATTTTTTAAACGTTTTGTAAATTGTTGGCATGTTTCTAACCCAGAAATTTTGTGGACTTAGTTTCTCAGCACTTCCCAACATATATGGCATGTTGTTTGACACTTACTATTAAAATGAAAGGAAGCACATCTAGGAGGAAGGAGAGGTAGAGGGAATAGAGTAAGAATGAGCAGGAAAAAACAATTAGATGAAATGTAAAGAATAACAGAGAGAAAATATGTAAGTGAACAAAACAATTGAAACTGGGGCAAAAAACTTTTCTTTTGATTTTTTTTCAGAAGTTTAAAATGCTTTTAGTCTTTAAAACTGTCTGAGTGTAGAAGTGGTAAGGATAGGGGCAAGTTGTATGTAAGACTCATTTTCCCTTTATCCCTCATTGTTAAGAAGTTTTGATAACTTGATGAAAGTTTAAATAGTGGATTTCTTGCCCAGGGACTTGTACTTCAAAGAATATATGAGGATAATGACCACATACGAGAAAAGAAAATGTGTGACATTATGGAAAAATAGAATCAATTGATTCTTTTGAATGTATTGATACAGTCCTTGTTTCAACCTAATTGTTGCTTCTTAATTGATTTTTATTAGAACTATAAATTAGTGAAAAATATCAAGCTACATTTTGGATCCAATTTGTAGTTCCAGGGACTGCCATAAAAAATGGCCACCCACTTTATAAAAATGCTCCAACACAGCCAAAAATAAAATTAATTAATTAATTATTTTTTTAAAAAAAGGACTTCCCTGGGGGCGCAGTGGTTAGGAATCCACCTGCCAATGCAGATGACACTGGTTCGATCCCTGCTCCGGGAAGATCCCACGTGCCGCGGAGCCCATGCGCCACAACTACTGAGCCTGTGTTCTAGAGCCCGCAAGCCACAACTACTGAGCCTGCACGCCACAACTACTGAAGCCCATGTGCCTAGAGCCCGTGCTCCGCAACAAGAGAAGCCACCACAATGAGAAGCACGTGCACCACAACAAAGAGTAGCTCCTGCTCACCACAACTAGAGAAAGCCCGCGTGCAGCAATGAAGATCCAATGCAGCCAAAAATAAATTTAATTAATTAATTAATTATTTATTTTAAATGCTCATATTCATTAGTTTTGGCAAAAAAGAAATGTTCTGGGACACCTCTGGATCACTAGCAAATGCATGAGGTCTGGTATTAAGTATAATTTATAATGTAAGAGCTATAATCAAGGAAGGAACTACAAGGCATAAATAAAGAATTTGGGAAAATTGAAATCCAAAATCACGAGTACATGACACCTAGATGAGTAAAAACTGGCTTGTTCGACATACATCTGCACACAGCTCATCCCAGAAACATCAGGTCTGGATCTCTGACATGTAGACTAATTCCAGAACATACTTGGTTGTGGACTGCCTTGTTCAGGAGTGCTTTGAATACTAGTTGGTTGCACCGTGTGACATCGCCAATACTTGACAAATTTTGACCAGCAAAATAGTCAGTTCCGTACTCCACATACTGGATAGGGTTAAGTATGCATATAGAAAGTATCTTTGATTCTAACTTGGGGAGGATGGGAAGGCAGAGACAAAAACCGCCAACCCTTACTCAGAATAGAAAGGAAGATATATAATCCAAAAAAAGGTGAACTACTATTTCCCCCTATTATATAAAAAAGAAACAATTCAATTTGAGGATTTTTTTATATAACAATAAAACTAAAATCATGACACTTGAAACACCATTACTGAGGTTTCACTGAAACTATGCCGACCGCAGCATGTTTTTCAGAAGGAATGATTAGTTATCATGGTCTATTTAAATTGTCTGTTCTCCTTACAAAAATGTGTACATTTTAATTTAATTTTAGATAGCTGGCCTATAGGAACCAGAAAAGAGAATGTAATTGTTTGTGGTAATAGTAAGTGACCAGAAGTAACCATCTGCAAAGACACACTTTTGCCTAAGGAAATGTGCCTTGGGAAGATAGCACAGCATGTCCAATCCCATTGCAGGACTTAGGATCAAGGGTTTGCTTTCTTTCAGAGTTTTGTCCTACTTAAAAAGTGTAATTGAAGAGACCAGCTGCCAAGTTGTGAGGCCCAGTAGAGCAGTTATACCACTCAATCAAAATATTTGTTAGCACTAGGAATGACTTCTAGTTTTAATCTTCCAAAAGGATGCTAAACTATGGTTTATGGAAAACATGAGAAATATTATACAAGGAAAACATGCCACTTTATCACAGACATTATAAATGGGTTAATTTGTACTTTGAAAGCTTCCTGCAGCACATTCTGCTTTGCCTTGAATCCCAGCCATCTTTGTATATCAGCTTTGGAAGCTCTCAGGGCTATGGCCATTTGTTCAGATTAGGTCTGTCTTTAGTAGATAAGTCAATCAGGTAATTTGAAGTGTAAGGGGAAAATGTAGTGCTTTTGATGGTCTGCAAGTAGAAAATATCCCTTGCCCAATTAATTAATGCCTTTCTTTTAAATTTCCTATTTGAGTTTTGTCTTAGGTTCTCACACATGTGGACTCCAATGGGCAGTTCAAAGTGTTTTTCCCACTTGTGTTTGGAAAGAAATACATCTCTGGAGAAAGCTGTACCTTTTGCTAGATGAATATCATGTAAAACTTTATGTCTGAGATGAAAGTATACTAGTTTAGACTGTGGTCTTGGGGCAATCAGACTTGGGTTGCAGTTTCCCAATTCTTTTTGCTAGTTGTCTAAACTCTCTAAACCATAATTCATTCCCTTGAGAGATTAACAATAGTAACACCTTCATAGAGTTTTTATGAAGAATAAATGAGATTATAACTATAAAATGAATATAGTACCTGGCCCATAGAAATTTGTGTTGTTGTTGTTATTTAGGTTTATCAGGGCTATTCTCTTACTTCCAGAAGGACAAAGTGAATTCTCCCAGAGGGAGAAACAAAGAAAGGTTGAACAGAACTTTTAATGATTGAAATTTATCTCAAATGAGCTGTATTAAACTGATATGAGTGTTTAAATCAGAGGAAACGGAGTTTTAGTTAGTTGGGCAACAGGTTTTCATACTACTCCATGAAATAGTGGGAAGAATAGATGAGTTATAGAGCATCAAGTTTTATTTTATTAGCACATCTAAGCTTGTCACTGTTTAAATCTGTGTTCTCTCCTTTCACATAAAGGGCATTTTGTGTCATTGATTTAGAAAATATTTACAGACATTTCTGTATGTTTACTTGACAATTCTATGTGCAATAAGAAGTAAGCTCAAATGTGATCTCTGAAGTTACTTTCTAGGTAGAGAAAAAGACAAGTACACATTTTCCCAACAAAATTAAAGTATAAATGGAAAGAATGATATAACTTTAATACAAAAGAGGCATCAACGTCAGAAACCAAGATGAAACAAATGATTCAAAGAACTGAGGTGTTCATGAGAAAATAGTATACACTAGGTTTTAGTTTAATTTTTTAAAGTTTTTAATGCAGAAAGTGATGTGGGACTGACTACATACATTTGGGGTCCCAGTACAAAATGAAAATTTGGAATCCTATGTTCAAAAATATTCGGAATTTCAAGATGGCAACAGAAGAGCATTAAACCAACCATGGCCCTTCAGAGTGCAGGCTCCTATCCAACTACACATGTTTCACATACACAAAGCAGGCCCAGAATTATGCAGAGTTCAGAAATTAAGATGAGGCTTGATTAGCTAAAGTGGAAAGTAGAATGGGATATTTCAGGTAGGAAACTATGTCAGTTTGGATGCTTCAGGAAACAAACACTGAGACAAAGTTAAGTGCACAAGAGTTTTTCTCGGGGGGTGGGGGTACAGAGATAATGCCTGTGAAAGATAAAGTGTGAGAAAACAGGATTGAGCAGGGAAACCCCGCAGATTATGGAGAAGATTAGACACCTGCGGAAGGAAAGAGAAGAGAAAGAAAAATTGAGCAAGAAGAGCCTCACACTGTAATTCAGATCTGGCAAAGTCTCAGCCAAACCAATGGAGAACTCCCAAGCAGACTGCCTATTAGAGGGGTCCCAAGTTGGTCAGAAATGGCCAAGGCATAGTCATTCTGTCATGCTTAGACACTGGCTGGAGCTTCCCAGGAAGAACATGGCATTGACTCTTAATGCTGTGGTGGATACTAAATGTGCTGTAGTTGGAAGCTACCAACTTACTTCTCTCCTTACAGCTGGAGAGCAAGTTCTATCTTGAAAGGAGATCTGAGCAGCACACCTCTGTCGCTGTCGCAGGAAGCAACATCACTGCTTTTCTGAACAGGGGAAAATTAAAGAAGGAATTCAAGCTTAAAACCTGTTTCAACTCTAATAAAAACCGTTTATATTTATCCATTACTTTATGATTTTCAAATCACTTTCATATTCATAGCTCTAGCTTCATCATAAAATTATTTGTTGCCCAAGTGTTTAAAAGTAAACACATCAGTCTGAGGTGGCTCTGTGACTCTGTTCTAAATTTCCCAGAGGAGAGGATGACAATGCTGGGAGATGGCTATACCTTATTCAGGAGTATTGCTTTGCTGTCTCCCTTATCAAATTGGACTATCCTGAAGATTCCTTTTATATGAATTATATATACAAACAAATTTATGCTGGAAGGTAATTTAGAAATTGCCTAACATATGTTCTTTTAAAAAGCGTTATGTTTTTTCTCTTTCACCTTATAATCAAAAAGTCTATTTTGTGGTTGAAAGTAATTTTAAAGGTTATCTAAAACATCCATTCATTCAGTCATTTAATCGTTCATTTATTGGAGTCTGGTATGCATCAGATAGTGTGCTAGAAGCTCGAGGTAAGATGATGAAAAATAGTACACAGCCTCTGACTTCTAGTAATATTTTTACACTTTGTGTAATAATTATTGTGGAATCTGTTAAAATGAAGATTCCTGGGCCTCAAGTCCAGAGATTTTATTTAGAAAATCTGAGCTCTGACCCATGAATCTGTAATTTTTAGAAGCACTGGAAGGAATTTTGATGAATGTAGCTCTCAGAGATGTTAAAAGATAAACCGAGGTGTATTAAAATGTTTAAGAGTTTGTTTGAGCAAAAATAGATTCAAATCAGGCAGTGAGAAACCAGAAGTGGTTAGAAGTGCTCCCCCATAGGGAAAAGACTTATATAGAGAAAATTTGGAAGCAAAGAATGGAAATTATTGATTGGCTATAGCTTATAGCCTAGGCGGCTATTTGAGAGTGGGTCCTTATAAGGGGGAGGTGATAGTGTTTAAGTCAGAAGAGAAAATGTTTGGCGACAGAAGCTGAGAGTCAGAGTCAGAGAGGAATTTGAAGAATCTAGACTGCTGGCTTTGAGGGTGGAAGGGGGAGCCAGGAGCCAAGATTACAAGTGACCCCTAAAAGCTGGGAAAGAAAAGGAAATAGATTCTCCCCCTATAACCTCTAGAGGGCGTATACCCTTGCCAACACCTTGATTTTGGCACAGTGAAACCCATTTCAGATTTGTGACCTCTAGAACTGTAAGATAATAACTTTGTGTTGTTTTAAACCATTGAGTTTGTCCTAATTTGTTACAGTAGCAATAAGAAACCGATATACTATATAACAGAAACATATATATAAAGCAGAATGGGGCAATGGAGAAGGGAGTTCTCAACTCTGATTTCAAAGAACTCAAAAAGCTTATGTTTTGCATGTGTGGGATGAATGAAATGAAGAAATTTCAAAATCAGTAAATTGAAAATGTTAAATCTTGGGGGAGTTCCAGGAAATAGTGCAAACACATTCCAGATAGAGGAAAATTTTACAAAAGATGGAGAGAACAAGCAGAGCACTTTTGGAGAATTGTAAATAATTTGATTAGCAGAGGCATGGTATACATGCAAATAAGGCAGGAAAAGTAGACAGAGGTCAAATTAAGAAAGATGTGAATAATGTGTTATGCATTTTTCTTTTATCATTAAGTGGATGGAATTAAAAGATTTTAAACATCAGCACAACAGGATCATAGTGCTATAATTATAGACTCTGGAAGCCATCTGGACAATGACTGAAATAGATTAAATTCTGCTGGAGCTTTCCAGGTGAAAAATGTAGAGCATCTAAGATATCCTTTATGAAGACTGAGAGAAACAGGTTAAATTTACACCTTCCCAGACACTAGGAACTGAAAAGATCATGATGCACCATTCCTCTCCCGATACGTAAGAAAAAAGCCACCCATTCTCAACTATAAAGTACAAAACTTACTTTTATGCTGAATTTTAACTTTCTAGGTTTTCTGATTGCGAAGTTCTGGGCACATCGATCATCCCTGAGCTTTGCTCTGTGTGTGTGTGCATGGACACACATACAGGCATGCATGCTTGACATGTATACACATTTGCTTTTAACTGTTGCTTTAAAGATAGTCTGCCTGTTGGATAAGAAGTAACAGGAAATATTTAGAATTGTCAGAGTTGGGAAAACAGGTTTTGAATGTGAAGAACTAAAGGAAAGCTGGGAACCAAAAATAAATTTTAGGTTTCAGTTTTAAGTGATTAGAGGATATTGGTGCTATTAAGATCATAAGTAGAAGACGGTTCTTTGGGGTACAAGCCCACCATCTTTTGTTACCGAGTCTTAAGCTTGTAGTGCAGCGAGCAGTACAAGCTTAGACTAGGCGACAAATTTTGGCAAAGCCAGCCAGGAGCCTTGCTGCTTGTAGCCAGCCAGCCCTGGTTGGGGAATTTTCAGGTAAGGCCCTAGCAGATGCCAGGACCACTTGTCATGAGGATGTGCCCTCCAAAATTCCCCAAATCAGCACCAGCTGCCCCAGCACTTGGCAGCTGGAGCAAGGAATTGGCATCTGGGAGCTGTCAGGCTCCATATAGTAGGGTAAGTCACTCCAGTATGTACAGCCGGGAACTTTATTTATTCTCCGTTTGGGGCTTTTTCTCTGGAATAAGCCAATTTGTCTTGTGGGGTACCCTGTTGGAGAGAGGAAAGAGTTTTATTGACTTCTACCCTATTTCTGAACCAGTTCGTTGGTTTCTTTGGATGCTAGCATTTGTTTGTGTTTTGGTTGTCTTGAAAAAGGGTGAATGTTTCAACTATCCCTAAAGAAAGCCCTCTGAGGCACATTTTGGATAAGGGATCTGATTACAGCTATGACCCCATGGGTGAGAGGAAGATGATATCTTATTGTAATAATGTGTGGCTACAGTACCTGTTGAGCTCTCTACAGGGGGTTTAGAAAGGGTTATCTTGGGACCCTGTGCACCGTGTACTGCTACTTTTGCTGTGTTAATTACATCGTTTATGGTCTCCTGTGTCGCTGGTATATGTAAAACCCCAAGACTAAACTTGAGGGTCTTATTTAGGATTTTCTGTCTGTTCTTTGGGTTTTTTGTTTCATTTTGTGTGGTACTGTTTCTCTATTTACAGCCAAATGAGTTTTGTGATACTTAAAACTTTTACTGATATCAAATGGGGGAAAGGAACAGGAAAAAAACCAGTCTGTTCTTGTCTAAGAGTGGGACATTCCAAGGAAGAAGAGTTCTGTTTGGTTCCTAAAATCACCAAAAGGTACAAATAGAAATAGAAGTGTCTTTTCCATAAATATTAGTAAAAAGGGGTTAGCTATGTAGACAGGTGACCTTGATTTGTCCCATCTACCAAAGCCCAATTTGAATCCAACCTTTTATAACTGATGGGTTTTACATTGTTGTACCTGATTCATGGCTAAAATTTTGGAATGGAAACTATGTGCTTGTTTGTGTGTTTGTACATGTGTTATAGATGTGTGGCATTGCCAAAATTAATTTGTAAAAGAGCTCTATTTAATTGGCTTAAAGGAAGTTAAGTACTTATTGATATATAAATACTCAAATATAAAAGAAACTGGCCAGAATGAGTTTCAGGTTCATGTGATCTAGGAAATACTCAGTATTGAATTAAGTACTGGTATCTGGTGTTAAAGTTAGCTTAAGCTTGTTTTGATACAGATAATGTCTTTAGAGTCATCAACATTAAGTATAATACTTTTATTGTACCTAAGTTTACTAGAGATCAAATAATACCTTATTATTCCCATTACAAAGTTTGTCAGCATGAAAAATAACAATGTGACAAAGCTTTTAAGTAAATATAATAGAGGTAAATGAAGTAAGGAGTTTTGGGGGTAAACCTTATGGGAATAATGTTTTAGGAACGTCAATCTAGATTCATCTCCAGATTTTCATAACTTGAAACTAAACCAAGTTCCAAGATAAGATTGAACTTAATTAAGGAAATAAATCTTAAAGGTAAAGTGGTATAAAATCTGAATTTGGTTCTCTAAGAGGACAAAGTTTTCTTAAAATATTGAACTGCTTTTGGTTAATTGTGAGTTTGTTTAAGTGATCTGTATTTGCCATTAAGATCTTTTATTATCACTGGTTAAAACTTTTTGATATTTTTGACAAACGTCCCAAAGATCAAGTTCTAAGTGGGGTTCATTTGACCTCTGGCTAACTTTGCGGTTTTCCGGAAGGTCCCTGGAACACCTCAAATTATTTGTTTTCTCTTCATCTCAGAGAGAGGAATATTAAACTAGTTGGGCTTATTTGGTGTGTTGAATTGCATGGGAGGCACTGTCAAATGAGTGATGATAAAACTTCTTAGACTGTATCATATGGGTAAACATTATTAATATGCATATTCTAGAAATTATATGCAATTCCTAAAATTCTGGTATATCCTGGTAAATGATATCAGTCATAATTTTAGTAATTATCTTAAATTGTTTGTCACAGCAGTAGTCAAGTTTTTGTTCAATTGCACTGTGATCCCAGTTGGCTGATGCCAAAGTAAAAAGGCATCCTTTTCATGGTTAGATGATCAATTGCTGTCTATGGTTTTACAGTGGCTTTTGAATGACTCTATAGCTATTTTGTGAAAAAGCAGGGAAGAATGATGAAATCCTTTATGTGCAAGCATTTGTACTATTATCAAGGAAATAAGAAAAGGAAAGGAAGGGAATGAGAGTGAGGATATGTTGCTTCAGACCTTAACACCTCTGGCTGAGCTAGCTGTCCCAGCCACTCTGGCCATTATGCCAATATATCCACCCCTTCCACCACCATCTGTTCCTATCCAGACCCAATTCGTGACACTGGGGCTCAGGACTTCCCCTCCTGTGTTAGTTTCTGGGCCACAGGGACTTGGTCTGGTATCACCATCTAAGACCTGACAGGGCACCCAATTTGGGCTGGGTGCCACTCCCAGAGCAGGACAATTTCCCTTATGCCACTATCCCATAGGGGGCCTAAATGCAAACGAACAGCCAGCTGGGTTTCTCAGACTTGTTTAACTGGAAAGATCACAACCCTCATAAGATTGCAACTCTCCTTATAGGGAGGATCCTCAACACCTGAGGCCCACTTGGCAGCACCCACAGCTGAACCAAATTGGGACCCCAGTGAGGGAAGAAGGTCCTTATTAGAGTACTACTTATTAAAACATCTTGGCAGGGCTTTGAAAAGGGAAACCAAAGCAAAAGAGCTAGAAAAATATTCAAGAACAGCAAGAAATTCGGCAAAACAAATGAAGACCTCTCTGAATTTTTGGAAAGGATTTCAGACCTACAGATGTCACACTAACGCAGATCCCAAGGCCCCTGAAAATATTAGAATGGTAAATTTGACCTTTTTGGGCAAACTGCCTCAGCTATCAGGAGAAAGTTGCAAAAATAAGATGGTACATTTGGATTGAACCCTTCTCAATTGGTAGATGTTGCTTTTAAAGTATTCAACAGAGGAAAACAACAGAAGAAAAAAGATGCAAAATGAAACTTCACTTTTTTGGAAGCAGCATTGGATTCCCAGAAGGTGAGTAACTTGAAGAGAAGTAAGCTGCCACTGGGGAAGGAAAAATGCTTACTGTAAGGAGGAGGGATGCTGGAAAACAGATTGCCCTAGGCTAAAACAGAAGAAGAACAATAAAAGATGAGAGCCTTTTATATGGTAGAAAGAGAGGAACACTGAACAAAGAGGCCCAGGGGCTCCCTTTGACTTGAGGCACCTAATTCCGCACAGGAGCCCCAGGTAAAATTGACAGTGGGGAATGAGCTGATTAACTTTCTGATAGACTTCACCGTGCAGTTTTTCACCAGAATAGTTTGACATCAGAGTCCCACCAGAATGCTTTAAGCCTACAGATGAGCTCATGAAAATCCCAGAAAAGGAGAGAGAGCTCTTTCCCCCAAGGTCTTAAAAATAACCCAAAGACTGCTGTCAGAACTCCTCAGATGGAGACTCAACACAGAGGAACCTGCCCCACTGCAGACTGAAATAGACTTTACGCAAATGCCTCGAACAGCAAGAAATTTCAGATAACCCGCTAATGTTTGTGTGGACAATTTTTCAGGATGGGTGGAAGCATATTCCATGGACAGAAAATCTCTGAAGTGGTTAAAGCCTTCCTTAGGGAAATTATCCCTTGATTTGAATTAAGGCATTAGAACAACATTCACCCTGAAGACCACAATCAACAGGAAAATCCAAGAAAATGAATCACACATTAAAAAGGAACGTCACTTGAAATATGTTGAGACATTTAACTTGGGATAAGGCCTTGCCAGTTGCCCTGCTACGGATCAGTGGCTCCCAGAAGCAGGATTAAATTAAGCCCCTTTAAAATATGGTATTGTAGGCCATGACAGGTGTCTGCAGGTAGGAGAATCTATAAATGCTAAAAGACCTAGCAGTTGCTATATTAAAACTTTGGGCACTATACTATGCTTCCAACAGGTCTGCCTATCCAACTGAAGTAGATGGTAATTCCATTGTAGCTGGAGAAGGGGCAACCGATTTGTTTAATTTTGTCCAAATAAAAGCACAGGAATTTAGTATATGTATTGGGAACTGGAACCAAAACCCCAAGTTTGATTACGAATTAGATAACAATGTGCTAAGAGATTTCATCAGGTTCAAATAGTTGTAGATAAAAAGGACTGACTAAAGATTCTAAGGAATATTCATCACCTCCTTTCAGCAGAATGGTCTTTGTTCCTTTTCGCACAAGGTTGTGGAGTGGACATTGACAGTGGAGAACTGTAATAGGGAAGAACCTTTTGTATTCTATTACAAGTTAATCGCTAAAGGGATGTTGCCTATAAGCTTAAATTATACATAATGGCTCATCTCTTGGAACCCTGCTTCCCAGGTAATGAGCATTAAGCTAAAATTCCTGTGAGCTAAACAAAGGTAACATCCTGACCAGGGCCACCTGTGAATGACTGCAGGGAGAAAGAAAATAATACATTCCCCTCTGGAGGCTGATGGGAACCAGGAAGTGTTTGACTTTACTCCCTCCTCTTTTAGTAAAAAAGGAGCCTGAATTCTAAATCAGGCAAGATGGTTCATTGGAGCACAAGTCCACCATTTTCTCAGTTTGCTGGTTTTCTGAATAAAGTCATCATTCCTTGTCCCACTGTCCCCCAAAAAGATCATAAATATAGGATAGAGATGTTTTTATTTTCTTTTGTTTCGTTTTCTTATTTAGAGGTACACCAGGTCAAATAAGAATCAGATTAAAGATTGCTCACTAGATTTTTGAATTAGAATTATAATTCAATGAAAACACTTTTAGTGGAAGGGTGAGAAAAGTCATATTGCATTGAACTGAGAAAAAATGGAAGTGAATTGAGGTGATAAGGTCTACCTTGAGAGAGGTAGAGATTGACCTTGAAGAGACAGATTAACAGCAGAGTGGCAAAGAAGAGGGAGGTAAGGAAGTAGGCATGCCAGTAAGTCATTTCTATTGTTTTTGTCCCAGCCTCTCAGGCAGCAGAGATGATAGAGGTGAAGAAGGTGAAAGACAGAGAGGATGTGAAGCATCGGCAAGGTCATAACATAGAAAATTTGTCAATTTTATTTTTTATTCTTTTGGTAATAAATCCCAACTGAGGAAAAATGTATCCTTGGGGTAAGAAAGTAAAATATCCTCTTTTATAGCCAAGTACTACTCCAGATACACTCTATGCCTTACTATATCTCCCAACTACCACACACACACACACGCACACACACACACATGCACACACACACACACACACACACCCCAAAATAAAGATGAATATGTTGAAGAAAATCGTGCAAAACAAATAGGAAAGTAAATGAAAGTAACTTATTATAGAGAAGATGATAAATGTGGGAGACAAAAAAGAGGTGATCCAACATTTACATATTCGTGCCTGAAGAGAAAATGTGAAACAGAAAAAAAAATAGTAAAATATCCCTTGGAAAAAAGTTTTCTTGACTTAAAGAAAGACAGGAAAATAAACACTAAACTAAAGCTTACAGTAAAGCATATCTTAATATAATGAATAAACTTCATTAATGGGGGAAAAGCAGATTTTTAAAAAGTTAATTATAGGGGCTTCCCTGGTGGCGCAGTGGTTGAGGGTCCGCCTGCTGGTGCAGGGGACACGGGTTCGAGCCCTGGTCTGGGAGGATCCCACATGCCACGGAGCAACTAGGCCCGTGAGCCACAACTGCTGAGCCTGCGCGTCTGGAGCCTGTGCTCCGCAAAGAGAGAGGCCGCGATAGTGAGAGGCCCGCGCACCGCGATGAAGAGTGGCCCCCACTCGCCACAACTAGAGAAAGCCCTCGCACAGAAACGAAGACCCAACACAGCCATAAATAAATAAATAAATAAAAATAAAGGAATTCCTTAAAAAAAAAAAAAGTTAATTATAATAAAGAAGAAAAATTGTTCTAAATTTCTTCACGATAGCATTCAATATCAAATGTTAGTAGAAAATAATATGCAATATTTTGATGTAGATAGTGATCCTGTGATTTTTTCACCTATTGAAGATGTTCTTCAAGATGGCAGATAATATTCTTAAACATCTAATAATTCAGCATATAAAGTACCCATGAGCCTATTTTAAAAATCAGGCTAATAATTAATAAAAATTAAAAACTCAAGAATGAAGAAGCAATGTTAAAATCTTGGTGGCAACTATTTGTTTCTTTAATATATAAGAAAGAAAAAACTAGAAGAATTATGGCAAAAGAACTGAATATAAATGTTGGGATGTCAGACATTGTAAAATCAGTAATGTTGAAATTCTAGTGAAAGTGGAATTTAGAAAATAGGTAAGTATACTAATGCCCTGATCATTTAGAAGAATAAATAGAAACTGTCTAGTGTGGAAAGATGTAATTAAAATTAGGGAAAAATTATAATATTAATTTTTAAAAAGATAGTTTCTTCTTTAAAATGAAGAAGAAAATATTATTTTCTTTATTTTAAATTTCTCTAATTTTGCAGTACTTAATATTTCCATTCATGAAAATAAATCCAAAGTACAGCATTTTTTCCAGGTAAACTTGTTCCTTTTTCTTGTTGAAATACTAAAAAAAATACATTTATTTTTATTTTAAAAATGTCAATTATGGTATCATTTTATTTTCTAAAACTATCACTATTTTTAACTTACTTTAAACACACACACACCCAATTTTCTGGGAAGATTATCATCAAATATTACATTTGATGAGTTGTGGGATTTTGGAAATTTACCTCAGTATTGCTTAAAGCCTTTATAGTTAGCATATGTTATTTTTAGAAGAAAAAGTATAGCTATTCTTAACACGATATATAAAACTTTTGTGAAATAATCTAGTTCATTGCCTAAATTATTAGATACTAATTATTAATTTCCCTTTCCATTCTCTCAGTTCTATGGTCTTTAATCTCATCTACCCCTTTTACTTTATTTTTTCTGGCTTCTCATTTTCATTTTCTCTGTTCCTTTGATGTCTTCTCTCTTTGAGGTTTCTAGGCTTGTATACATATACTTATGTCTCCCCTATCTAAATAAAAATGACTGATACAGAGTAGACACTAAATATATGTTTATTGCACTGAACTTCCCCCGAGGACTGGGACTGCCCAAGGCTTTTTTTTCTTTTTGTTTCCTGTACATCTCTGAATCCCCATAATTGTTTTCCCCAGAAACAACATTTACTGAAATTATGCCATACCGCAACTTTAAATTTTATTAATTTCTGAATGGTATTTTTATTTCATACTTTTTCATACATTTTAAACATTTTGGGTAATTATGTGTGTGTGAAGAGTGGAATAAAGATAAAGTGAGAAAGATAGTTTTAGGGAGTAAGATTATACAATTTCATACTTCTGTTCTTCCTAATATTTTCCAGCGTCATGACCAATACTGTAGTAAAGAGCCACAACCCTCTACCGTCCTTAATGTTGAAGCCATATTGAGAATACTATGATTTTTACTGAAAACAATCTGGATTCAAGATCTTTTATTAAGCCTTATCTCACTGGCTTTCCAGTGAAAGCTTACCATCTTGAGTCCTCGTCCCTGAATGGCTCCACCTAACTATAGGCAAGTGGAATGCAGTAACTAGAATTTTGTATTCTCAAGATTCAAAAAAATATGATGGTTAAAGGCAATAGGTACTCTTCTATAGGTAATAATGAGAAATGTATATGTATGAGAATAGACACAAATGCATATGTGTAATTTTCTGTTAGAACTAGGAGGTCTGATATTCAAGACACAAATGAATGGAGATTCACATCCTGCACGATTCTCTAACAGCTGTCTTATGTTTATCACTGCATTTATTGTATCCCAGACTACATCGTGAGACTTCTGAAGCCTTGGGCTGTGTTTTATTTATTTCTGAATTTCTAGCACCAAACACATTCCTATGTATATATCAGACTCAGACGCTTGGTAAATATTTATAGAACATACATAAACAAATGAATGAATGAATGAATGAATGAATGAATGAATTCATCCACAGAAATCTCCCCAATCTACAAAGCTTGTGTCTAGTCCCCTGCTTCATCAAGTCAGCTTTGCAATGGTTGTAGCCCTATCATCTGTTTTGGTGCTTGAGTATATCCCTTTTCCTTCATCAGAGCTTTGACTGAGTAAATGGTCTTTCAATTTTTTAGCTTTAATTCAGGACTCCTTATGAACTGGTCACAGGTAGCCACAGTAACTGCACTCTCCCTTTCATAAAAAGAATGCTTTCCAGATAGTGATGGTGAAACTATCATTTTTTTGAAAAAGGCAACCTTGGATAAAAATTAATTAATATTTATCATTTATAATTCATAATGCAATTTATAATATTTATAATTAATTAATATTTATATAAATCACAAAATATGATTGTCTCACTAAAGAAATTTTTTCAAATATTCTGATTTTACTAGATTTCATTGGGTTCTGTCTTTAACTCTTTTAAATAATTCCATTACCAATTGTTCAAGCAACTTTATGATGAAAAAAGTCCCATTGGTAAACTAAACTAAAATTAAGTCATAATTGAGTGTTTTTTCTCATCTCATACCTCTGTTGTATTTATTCCTGAAAAATGCAATGTTAATACCTGTTTATTTGAAGGACTAGCAAATCGAAATCCGGCAGTCACTGAAGCATATTGTTTTACAGTGAGTCAGAAGACAAAATAAATCTTCATATTAAAATTTTCAATTAGGTCCATAATTATGAAAAAGAAACTTTAAATGATTTTAAAAATTTTGATTCCAAAACTGTTCTATGAATTTCTTAATTCACCATAACTCACAATTCACCCATACCGTAATTTTACAACCCATACTGCAATTTTACAGTGATTTTATATTTTATATATATATTTTTATATACATATACATACATATATTTGCTTTTATTAAACAAATAAGATCATATTCTACTCTCAGAACTTTTTGTGTTGATCAGAACTTTAAAAGAAAACAAAGACGTTATTAGCAGACTTATGATGGTGAATTAAAATACTATTTGATCCTTTTTCAACGTTATCATCTCAGTATAAAAACTGAAAATTCTTTGAGTCTGAGTGTGATTTACAAATATCTATGTGACTAAATAATCAACAAAAAGCAACAAAAATTTTCAGCTTGATGGATGTATAATTTAGTCATGTTCCACTAGAATAAACACAGTTCTTATCTCCATGAGGAAATGTAACCATCTGCATTACTCTAGACCAAGCATTAGTCTCCTTCTGTTGGCAAAATGAATTGGAAACATGTACATGAACAGAATGTAGATTACCTGTAGCCATGGGATTTCCTTTCTTCTTTCCAGACAGGCTACAAGGCTAGCCACTCTATTTTGAAGCCATACTTAAGACACCAAAAGCAAAGAATGAAAGCCATCCTAACACAGAGTATTTTTATTGAAGTGATATAAGCTTCTGATTTAGTTAGAAATTCTAAGTACACTGTGATTTAGAAACTGTTGGAAGAGTAATCAAAATATTCCCTAAATGAATTTTTTCCTAAGAAGAAAAAACACATATTCAGAGTCTGCAGGACTAAAAAGTTCATAACATCTGGTTCTTTGTGAATTTACATTACTTGGATTTTTCATATACAGGAGTGCTAACAACTAAAGGTTGTAAATTATAAAAACAAATAAAAAACAATATAATGCGGGCTTCCCTGGTGGCTCAGTGGTTGAGAATCTGCCTGCCAATGCAGGGGACACGGGCTCGAGCCCTGGTCTGGGGAGATCCCACATGCCGCGGAGCAGCTAGGCCCGTGAGCCACAACTACTGAGCCTGCGCATCTGGAGCCTGTGCTCTGCAACAAGAGAGGCCGTGACAGTGAGAGGCCCGCGCACCGCGATGAAGAGTGGCCCCCGCTTGCTGCAACTAGAGAAAGCCCTCGCGCAGAAACGAAGACCCAACACAGCCAAAAATAAAATAAATAAATATATGCTGTCATTAAAACAGCCAAACAATCCAATGAGGTAAATTTTATACTAGGCCCACTTTGTGTATCAGAGATGTCTTGACTGAAAATGCAACAGGCAGGATCACGATTTGAAGTTCCTGTCACCACTGTGACAGTTTGCATCAATAACAGTGCAGATTGTGGATTCAGTTCCCTAACATTCAGTTCTGAATTTTTGACCTGAAGTACTTCTGCCCAGAGAATATAATAGGAATCGAAATAAAATTAAGAAAAAGAGAAATTAGGAACTGTGTTAACAGAATATGTCTAATTCCTCATGCATCAGTTATACAACTATCTGCATTTGCCATTTTGTAACCACTTGATGAGAACTTTACACATCATGGAACATTTTTACATCTTTTTAAAATACTTTGATTTCTTCATGGCCCATGCATTTGTTGAGACCCTGACAATCCCTGGGGAGAATACTGGAGCCCTTGTGGTCACATGAACTGTAATCCATACCTTGTACCATATACAAAAACTTAAGTCAAATGAATTATAGACTTAAATATAAAACTTGGCTATAAAAGTTCTAGAAGAAAGCATAGAAAATCTTTTTCACATTAGGTTAGACAAAAATTGCTTATGTGTAACATAAGAAGCAGAAAACATTTTAAAAAAAAGAATGATTAATTGGACTTCATCAAAATAAAAACTCCTGATCTTTGAAAGACACTACTAAGAAAATGAAGAGACAAATTCCAGACCAGGAAAAATGTTTGCAAAACATATAATTTGTAAAAAATTGGTATCCAAGATACAAAAAGAATTACTACATCTCAACAAGAAGACACATGACAGAATAGAAATAGGTAAAAAATGTTAACAGATACTTCAAATAAACATAAAAAATAAATAAGCACATAAAAAGGTACTCATCATCATGTCATTAGGGAAGTGAAAACTAAAATCACAATGAGATACTATTGACTGGCTAAAATAACATTAATAATAATAAAATCTGAAAATATCAGTTATGATGAGAATATGGAGCAACTGGAATTCACATATGTTGTTAGTGGGGATACAAAATGGTATAGTTACTTGGGAAAACAGTTTGATGATTTTTTATAAAGTAAAACATGTGCTTACTATACAACCCAAAACTCAATATCTAGATATTTACCCAAGAGAAATGAAAGCATATGTCAAAAAAAATCCTCCATGCAAATGTGCAAAGCAGCTTTATTTATAATTGCCCCAAATTGGAAACACTCCAATTTTCTATTGACTGATGAATGTATTAACGAATTGTGGTACATCCATACAATGGAATACAACTCACCTCAGCACCAAAGGCAGTGAACTACTGATACATGCAACTACATGATGTCTATCAAGTACATTATAATAAGTGTAAGAAGCTAGACTCAGAAAGCTGCCTACTCTATAATTATGTTTATGTGACGTTCTGGAAGGGACTGACTTCACAGTGGTATTTTGGGGATGATGAGAATGTTCTACATCTTGATTGTAGTGGTCATAACACCACTGCGATTATTTGTCAAAATTAAAATGAACACACAAAAAGACTGAATTTTACTCCCTATGTATTATACCTCAGTAAACCTAATTTTAAAATATAGGTTCTCAGGAAATAGATATATCACTGACTATAATGAAATATGGTGAAAACATAAATATTCAACTTTGTTTTCTGTGGCTCTGCCCTGCAATTTATTCTGAAAATAAATTTGTTATGAGGTTCTTTATTTCCCACATGTCTTTGAGATCTGTCCACCCATCCTTTTTTTTCCCTACATCTAGACTCTGACTGATTTGCAGTAATAGCAACTGTCTTCATGGGTCCTATCTTAGAGGAAAAAATCTAACTTAATATCTTGGTGTTCTTATAATAATATAAATTGGAATAAAGTAAAAATCTTCATCTGGACATCTTTTAGCTTTCTGTGGCCACTTTTTCATCTTACAGAATATATCATAACAGTCCACTTGGTCATCATCAACAATTTTTTTCAGCTGCATAGAGCTGATCTGCCATCAAAACTTCTGGAAAGCACTGGAGAATTGCTACTGAAATAACCTGTACTTACTTTCATTCATTAAAGCTTACATTATATCATGTATAAATGCAGCTTGGAAAATCCACATTATGCTAATGCGTGGGCTATGGAGGAAATTTAATTTTGTCAGACACAATATTTTATCCTGTAAGCAAAAAATGGATTTAGCCAAACATTATTTATTCCACACAGGAAACTCATTCAGTCATTGAGCATATTTTAGACACTTAACATTGTGGTCCCTCAAACCCAGGATTTAATATTATGGACAGCCTGTTAAAGAAAACATTCATTCCATTAGAGTGAAAGTCCACTGCTTCCTGGTACTTAACTAAAAAAAGAATCCAGTATATTGCAACATCAACTAAAAACCTCATTTCTTTTCTCTTGGCATAAAAGCATACCAAAATTTATAATGCAAGGTGACCATTATCTCTGATATCTTCAAATCACATAACAGGCTATTTACAACTGAAGCAGAGTTGCTTGTATAGAATGAATAGAATATATATATATATAATATCGTGATTTTTTTTCTCATATGTTACTCTGCAATGAAAAACAAATAAGTTTCAGCTATCAACCCAAAATGAAGTTACAGATTGTTTCTGCTTTCAGTTTTACATTCATTTGATGTGACACTAGGAAGGGGCAGCTTTTCAGGATATTATGGGGATAAACCCTCTGGAACATTTCTCATTTTAAACTAGGAATAATGTGAAATTAATATTATTCTTTCATGGGACTTCCCTGGTGGTGCAGTAGTTAAGAATCCACCTGCCAGTGCAGGGAACACGGGTTGAAGTCCTGATCCGAGAAGATCCAACATGCCGCGGAGCAACTAAGCCCATGTGCCACAACTACCGAGCCTGTGCTCTAGAGCCCACAAGCCACAACTACTGAAGCCTGCATGCCCAGAGCACTTGCTCCGCAACAAGAGAAGCCACCACAATGAGAATCCCGCACACCGCAGTGAAGAGTAGCCACCGCTCGCCACAACTAGAGAAAGCCCACGCGCAGCAACAAAGACCCAACGCAGCCAAAATAAATAAATAATCAATTAAAAATATATATATATTATTCTTTCATTTTCTTTTATCTTTGCCTCTCTGAAATATTTAGACCAGATAAGAAAACAGGCCCACTTTTTAAATATATGGTGAAATAACAGACAATCAGGTGACCTTGTTCAATCTAATTTTTAATTTGTTTTAAAATTTTTAGTTCCATTATTTAAGGGGCCATATTAACAAGAAAAGTCAAGGGCAAATCAGGATTTCTCTGTTTTTGAGTTTGGAGTGGATGGGGTATACACCCTTAGGTTATAAGATCAGAAAAGATTGTGGGAAGAGATGATTTCAATTTGAAACTTGAATGAAATGAATAAGCAGCCTTTGGAAGGCCTGAGGTGAAGAGAATTGCAGTGCAAAGATCTAAAACAAAAATTTTAAATGACTTAGGAGACACTTGGCAGAACTGAATATTATTTTAAACACTTGAAGTTCAACATCCCTGTTTATAAATCAAAAAACCACCTTGAGATTTCCTCCCACTTTTTCAAATATATTTTTCAATGGTTAAAAAAGTCCAGTTCCTGCTGTATAATTCCAAATAAAAACTATTTCTAGTCTCAGCAGAGTCCTAAGGACTTGCACATGAAAAAAAAATTGTCTTTAGCAAACTTAGTGTCTGCTTTTGTGGAACTTCCAATGATTGCAGGTTCTTGAAAACTATAGTCTATTCAGTAATGTCATTTTACCCCAGGATGTTTTCTTCTACTGTTTGGGAGAAGAAAAGGAGTGGGAAAGGAATGAAGGAAGGAAGGGAAAGAAAGGGGGAGGGAGGGAGGGAGGAAAATGTTATTTAATGATTCCTAAGGATAATTCAGTACCTTCTGGAAGTTGCGAAGTAGCTCACCTTTTTACATGCCTTAATTAGCAAATCACTGATGAACAAGCTTAAAGTTTTATTTTTGCTTTCATACATTTCACCTTATAGTAGGGATATCTAGTTAGCTTGAATTATTCCCCTAATTAATTTTTCTCCTAATTAAGAGTGATCACAGATTATCATGAGTGTTCTAGCTACTCATTTTTTCTTTTGTTTCTTCGTGTTTGCCAAGTCTCAGAAGTCTACTTCTTACCTTCTTAGTTATTCTATTTCTGTATGTTTTTAAGTCAGTTTCTACCATAAGCATCAGCAGATACAACAGCAAATGGTCAGTTGCTTTGATTGGTTATCTTATTTCTTACAGTTATTCTACCTTCTTTCCCTCTTGAGACACTAAAACTCCCGTATTTCTACTCATGCTCCTTTGCTTGAAAAACTAATTTGGTTATGGTTCTAGGTCATTTACTTCTAACACTGAACTTTAAAAAATCTTGAAATAAGTGTACCTCAAGAGATATTTTCAAAATTCTGAAATATTTTCTGCAAAAAATTGATTCCTGATGTAAACAAATATTGCCATCCTTGCTCCTTATCTACACTCATCCAGGTTTCTGTAACATTTTTGGACAAAGATTAATGCCCAACGTCAAATTCCAGTTTAGTTGCGAAATAACATCTTGCTGAATTTTGATGTATATGTGTGCATAGTAATACCGTATGTAAAATTGAAATACAAATTTTATATAAGTATATAAAATTTTCACTTCTTTCTTCTAAAAGTAAAATGTACACAATCTCTAAAGGCATGTACATTTTTTAAAGCAGTAATTAATATTTTTCATGATTTGGCAAATTAAGCAGTATTGCTTAATTTGGAGGAGGCTGGCACAATACAAAGCTGAATAGAATCAACTCTTTGGCCTAGGAAGTCAAGCTCCACCATAGACTTTTTCTTCTTTCCTTTCTCATTGTCTAAAGATTTTGCTTCTTTCATAGATACCATGATATATCCCACCAACAATTTGCAAATGCAATCTACCAGGTCATATGAAGAAGAATAAAAACTAACAGATATATAGTTATTACTATGTGCTAATTTTATTAATTACCACTTAATCCTCACAGCAATCCTAAAGTAGGTACAATTAACATAGTTCTTTTAAGACAAGAAACCTGAGACAAAGGAAGGTTAAATAATTGTCCCAAGGTCACACAACTAGTAATTAGCAGGATTAGAATTAGAACCAAAAAAGTCTGGCTCCAAATTTGTACTCACAGTCTCTACACTCTACTGCCCTTAACAGTCAGCATTCATGAAGTCAACTTATATGAACCAAGGTAGGGACACAGGTGTATATAAAATGTTGACCATCATGACACCATGGCAGATCCATGCAGCTATGGGGTGGCTTAACAGTCAGTAAGTGAGTCGCCATCATCATAACCAGAGAAGCATTTGCATTCTCCTGGTTTCTTAGAAATTTGTCCAGGTACATTGTAAATGAGTACCCAAATGGAAAGAATGCTTTCTTCAAATTGGTTCAAAGAGAAAACAGGGATTCTAAGATAGCCCTTGCCAAGGGTGACAGGAAGTTCTACTATAACCAACCAACTCATTCATGGGTACTCCCATTGGACCAATTTGCTATTTGATTTCCTCTCTCTTACTAGAACTGACTGTTAATTTTCATCTTATTACTCCTTTCCCACCTGTGCCAATTTATTTTTGCTTCTAGCTCCTAGTACCAGATATGAATATATAAATATAGTCCTCAAAACACATAAACACAACATCTAATCACTAGGTAGTACTTTAAAACATTCAAGTCATTTTTAAAGCATTAATTTAAAACGTCTATGAAAGATGGCTTTATCCTTGTCTATCAATGCCTAAAGTGGATTGTACTAAAAGCTTGGGAACCCCTGAACTACTTTGGATGAATAAAATTCTGAAACACAAAGAGATACAACATAATATTGTCTGCCATTATATTTAGCCCTCTTTTGTTTTCTGTCATTACAATTTAGCTCTTATAAAAATGATTAGTTGAGGCTTAACTGCTGCTTACAGCCCTTCTAGCTTTCTCATGATAACATGTCTAACACCTGTGAGGAAGGAGAGTGTCTCACTTTGAAAGTATTTGGATAACTAAATTGGCACAATTCATTCTTTATGAGCATTAAGCCCAATCTCTCTCCTGCTTCCTACAAATTACTGTCAACTCTAAAAGGTGATGCAATCTGCAAAAGTCAAGGGGGAAATGTTGCATTGTACACACATTAGAGGCCTGGTGTTCTCTAATGCAATCTGAAATTATGGATGCTTTCCCTTGCAAAACACTGACTGACATGAGGGATTAAGATAAGAGTGTGACCCAAAGCCAAAGATAGTGAGAGCTGTTAAGTGTATGTCAAGATATTTCAGATCAGAACAAATGTGTATCAAAAACAAGTTCATTTCCTTTTTTTTTCTCACCTAAGAACTGTCTGCAAATGCTGAGCTTATTACAAGTGGGGAAGATTTTGCCATGCAGTGTTTTCACAGGTTTTGAGGGGGTTTTCCAGCTGCATTTTAAAATTTGAATGAAACAGTCTCCCTCACATACACACACACAAACACTCTCTCTCTCTCTCTCTCTCTCTCTCTCTATATATATATATATATATATTTTTTTTTTTTTTTTTTTCCCTTTGTGTTTAGCTGCGGTCATTTGAATGTACTTGACCATCTGGCTGTCAGGTATTATAGGGTTATGGTGAGAGAGCTAAATCCCAAAACCCCAATTGTTTTTATACCTGGTATGGCATATGTAAAGAGTTGTCGGGCTAGTGAGGTATGGCCCTTCTGCTGAGGCAAGTACCACTGCAGACATCTAGCAGACTGTAGAGCCAAGGTTAAGAAAAAGAAAAAGATACAAATCAGTTTTAGTGTCAAAAACAGCTCTTACTACCCAAAGGGGACTGAGCAGAATATATAACATGAAGCAGCACTGCTGTGCCTTCTTTTCTGTGTGGAGTGAGGTGCCTAATTAAGACAGTAGGCACCTATCAGGCTGAAAAGAGGTAGTTAAGCAGAGAAAATACATTTGGTTGCCATGTGAGTCCTTGTCCTTAGTCTGAGTGTTCAAAGACAAAGTACTAAAGCTCACTCTTTCCACAGGTTCCCACGTGTGTTTTTTTTTTCATCCTCCTTTTTGAACTGTGAGACCACATAGGGCTGTTCCCAGCAGAAGGCTCCTGCTGCTCTGGAGAAAGCAGCTCACTGCTGCCCCAGGTCCTTAATGTCTTTATAATTAGGTTGATGCCCACAATAATTTGGGTACAATGTTTCTCCAAATGCCTTACTTTCCAGGATGCTTAGAGGATTCTAATCTTTCTCTTTTTATCACATTTCTTAAAATGTCCTCTCCATGGGCACAACCCCAGGTTTCTTCCTAGTAAATAAAAGCATGGCAGTGCCAGCAATTACTACAGCAGGTGACATGAAGAGCAAAGGGAGGGGTTGGTTTGACGAGGGGCGGAAGTGTTGAATATTTGTTGTAAATGTAAAGAAACGTGATCCTGGCAGCTAGGAAGAAGAATCTGGAACTTTTAAAAGCAAAAATAGTAATGCTGGCCCCTCTCTTGTATAGATAGGTCCTGCCTATTAAAGCTGAGGCCTGCAGGTATAAACAGACACATATGTGCACTCTCAAGCACACACATAGACACCCACAGATCACCACCACCACCACCAAACAACCCGTGTGCCTTGTTTCTGTCTAATTAGAGGAAATTTATAAAATAGAGACTAATAAATTACTTATTCCCTATACCTCGGAGTCCAATTTAGAGGTGGAGTTCAAATACTGTAACCTAATCGTTCACATTTAATTATTTTTTCATCTTGCCTTGTAGAAGAATTTTCCAATTTACTTTTTGCATGATTATGAAAATCATTTAAAGATGAAATAGTTTGGTTTTTACTTGGAGTTTTGACTGGCTTACAGAAATAGCAGATTTCTCAATATTTATAGAAGATATTTTTCAGGGGAATGACCTTGAAGGTGAAGCAAGTCTTTGGCACCAGAGGGCTGCTTTTAGATGAGTGAGTGTCCTTTAACTGCATTCGCCAGAGTCTCTGCTCTACCAAATTCCCAAATTGCCATTTTTATGGGCTTTTTAATGTTACAATCCAGTCCATTAGTACCGCCTCAGTATTCACTATTTGTAACTGCCAAGCACTTGCTGCTTAACCCTGACCTTGCCATAAGCCTTCATTGTGAAGCACTCTTTTCAGAGACCAAAGCACTTAAATCTTCCAAGCTGTTGCAATCCTTGGCACCTCTGTAAAAAACGTCAGTGATGATGACAGCAGCTGCCTGTTATGGTCACTGCCACCACAACATATTTCAATTGGCCATTGACAATATTCATATATCATTGATTTTCTGAAGCCCTGGATGATGCTGAGCTGAGGTATTGAGATATTGAAGTATTGAACTTCTGACCTGCAAAACTGTTAGATTTGTGTTATATTTAGACATCACTGGTACAAAAAAAAATAGAAATGCTCAAGGGACACAGAAGTTTCTAGCAAATATTTAAGAAATGTTGAATACATGAGTTATATTGTGAGTTTTTATAAGAACTGATTTTTGTCCTTTAAAGTCATCTTAAGTCAACATAAGTGCCCAAGAGGAAAAAAAAACCCTCAAATTTTCTCTCTTGACTTTATTTTAAATACTATAACATTAAAGATAATTTTTAAAAATTAAAAACAGTCATAATCCTACCACCCTAAAAACATTACTATAATAATATTTTATTTCACTCATTTTTCCATTTAGTGCATATATACCATAATTGCAATCATATAGCATTTGCAATTATCAGTTCACTTTTTTCCTTTTAAATTTTATAATAACTCTTTCCTATGTGTCTGTGAAATCTTTATAAGTAACATTTTAATGACTATATAAATATCTCATTGCATTAATGTGGAATAATTGATCAATTTCTTCTTTTGTTGAAATTTAGTTTACAACTTTCACTATTAATTTTTCAGTGAACATCTTTGAGAATATAGCTTTTTTCCTTATTTCTTATTTTGACTTATTTCCCTAAGATGAGTTCTTAGAAGTTTGCAACAATTTTTATAAATATTTCCAGAACTTTCCCAGTCATGCCTAATAAGTAGGTCTTCTGTTTTTCTCGTTATTGCATTACCACTGGATACTCTTAACATGAAACCAACAGAATTTTTTAGCATTATAATGCTCTACGTAGATTTTCATGTAAATAGGACCAGGCCCCATTTAGCTGATACAGAAAAGAATATTTATCTAAAAAATAATCAAAACTCTGTGTATGTATCCAAATAAATTATGATTCTTTGACAAGGAAAAATAAAGCTGAAGTCAGGGTGCTGTCTTCAAGTAACTCACAGACTACTGGAAGAAATAATTATAGAGCAGTGATGATAGTGGGTTAGTTGGTAGAAAACAGTGTCTAAAACGCTTACTAAGAAAAAGTCACTGAGAGACACTTTCCCAATTTTGTCAGCAATCGCACTTAGAGTAGGAAGCAGATTGAGTAGAAGTCCAAATAATATTCCTCTCTGGTCTTTCAAGAACAGTAGATTTCTGTTTGTTGTGCAAAACTTTAACCAAGCCTGCTGTTTCCTTTACTTACTCTCCTAATTGTCTTCTTCCATGTAGAACTAAACATCTACAACTGGGTGGAGGTCTGTGCTATTTTTTGCCTCCTCATTGCCTTTTTTCATTAATTTCATGTGATCTATTCTCCACCACCAATCCTCTTATCCCATTGTCTTGTCAAAGTGTCTTAAATGACCCGGATATGTGTCCTTCTGCCAACACAATATGCAAAACATTGCTTCTGGCATCTTAAACTCAGAAGAGTTAAAAGGAGACAATTGGTCTTGATTGTTATTTCCTACTAGAAAGAGGTTAGCATGAATTATAATGACTAAAAGCATGTAAATCATTCATTTAGCACACATATACATCATACCTAATATCTACCAGGACCAGCAATACATATACAAAAATGGAAAATGGAAAAAGTCCTTGCTCTCAAGTAGGAGTTCACTGTTTGACAAGCAAGATATGTAAACAAGTAAGTGCAATTCAGTGAGAGCATAACTTAGGAAGAAACCAATTCTAACCTGGGTTCAGGGAAGTTCCAAACAAAGATTGATATTTCAATGATTTGGAAGGTGCATGTAAGTTCCTGTTGAACGTAAGTTCTTTTTTTTTTTTTTTTTAATTAATTTATTTATTTTTGGCTGCGTTGGGTCTTCGTTGCAGCGCACGGGCTTTCTCTAGCTGCGGCGAGCGAGGGCTGCTCTTCGTTGCGGTGCGCAGGCTTCTCATTGCGGTGGCTTCTCTTGTTGTGGAGCACAGGCTCTAGGCACACAGGCTTCAGTAGTTGTGGCACACGGGCTCAGTAGTTGCGGCGCACGGACTTAGTTGCTCCACGGCATGTGGGATCTTCCCGGACCAGGGCTCGAACCCTTGTGTCCTGCATTGGCAGGCGGATTCTAAACCACTGCGCCACAGGGAATCCCGTAAGTTCCTTTTGTGGATAAATCAGGGGAGAGAATCTAGCCAGAGGGATAGATTATAAAAAGCCATGGATTCATGAAACAGCACAATCAATTTCAGTTGATGTAATAAAAACATATTCTTTTTAATCTCATGCTTACAATTGTATTCTGTATCTACATTTGGCAATATTATTTTCATACACAGAATTTTTCCCAAAACTATTGACACTGCCTCCTGGCACCTTAATTCTCAGAATCATATTCACATTCTGAAATTAACCATATTAACCTTAACTGAATCTTTTGATAAGTTTCTGTGTGGCCACCTTAATTTTATTACCATTACCCCTCCCTCAGTCTTCCCTCAATTTATATTACTAGCATGGGGAACTTTGTGCACAATTATCTTAAATGATCTGCTCCTACTCCAAGTTTTACAGACACAAGAAAATGGTAATTTAGTTCCCATCTATGGAAAATTGTGGAAGTTTGTCCCCATATATAGTACATACCTGACAACTCTCTTGCTTTGAAAGGTTAGTTTATTTTGATATCACTCTTGTCTTTAGAGTTTACATAACACATGAAGGTATAGTTTGTTTTTGGTTTTTAGATACCAACTTGAAGTACCAACAGTTAGAAGAATTTGTAGGAAAAAAATCAAGTATTTGAGGTTTCTGTGAAATACTGTGAAATGTTTCTATTTTACAAGAACTACAAATTCAAAATAATAACTACTACCAAGGGTTTCATTTATTTAAAGTGTTGATCCATATCTCTTGTTATTCATCACAATTTCTACAGCAAAGAGAGAAAGGGAAGATGAAAAGATGGACTTAGGGCCATTGTGCAATTTATCAATGTATCAGTGTAATTAACAAACAAATAAACACAGTAATAATGTATTATACATTGCCATACCAATGTTGTCATGCAACCTGAGTACTATGTATTATTCCAATGTAAGTATATTCAGAATCAGTTTTCAGCTCATTAAATATTAGTCTTCTGCTCAAATTCCATTGGATAAATATGAAAAAGGAACAAATATAAGTAAACTGAATACAAGTTGCCTTCTGATATTAAGAGGAGAGGTAAAAACATCAGTTTTCTTCACTCTGCTGCCTTTTGTTAATGATACAGTATGGCTATTTGGAGAGGAAAGATAACTGCATGAAAATTAAGTGGGGTAGAGCAGAATTCAGAATATTATAAAAAATAGGAAACATAGCAACTGAATCAAATAGAATTATAGTGAATGGGAAGCATAAAAATAAACTAAGTAGACAATTCAATGAAAAAGTAAACAATATAACATTTTTTCTACTTTTTTCCTTTATTTTAATAGAATTAAATTTCTCTGATAACCAAAATGCTAAGGGAAAAAGTGCTTACATAGAAATAAAACATTTAGAAATATTGCAAAAATTGATTAGGTGGTCACCAACTGTTTCATGGTGATTTTTCATTATTTTCTCCTGTGCCTGAGGGTTGGAAGTAAGAAGTTAATTAAATAGGACCAATTCTGCCTACAGTAGTTGTTTTCATGAAAGATGCTTGAGAAAAAATGTCTTTGTAACTAAGGGCAACATTTGAGATAAAGCAGCACATCTGTGCTTATGCGATAGTGACCAATCCTTTGTTATATGTCCCCAAAGTGTGTTAGTAATTTGGTCCTGGCCCTATGTGGATTCAGGATCCTAGACAGGTGAGAAATTCCTTCTCTCTTCTCTAAAGCTTTTACACAACTGACACAAAGCGAAATACGTAAGCGTTGTCTAAAATAGGCGCAACTTAAGGAGAGGGCCATATGCATCCTGATCAGGGAGATTAGGGGTCCTGCGGAGGTACGAGGTCTCATGCTAGGACACATAATGGGAGATGAGGCTGATAGATGCACAGAACCTTCCTTTTTTTTTAAAACTCAGTTCAATGAAACTACTTCCTTTCCACTTCTGTGTTAGATTTTTTTAACGCAAAGGCAATTTGATACTACAGTAGTCACACCTTGGCCCATTAGACAAATAAAGGCTCTATAGATTTTGTTAGATAAATCAAGGAGTAACTGATGATACCATACGGTAAACTGCTGTGACAATAATTCCAGTCCACAGAGCTACAAACTTTGGCTGATCTAGGGCCACAAATAAATGCCAGATTAAAATTGGTGCCTTTCTTTTTTTCTGTCTCTCTAAAAAACATAGATAATTGAATGAGAATGCTTGCCTTGCATCAAGTATATGTGAGTGTGTGTGCTGGTGGTAGTATAGGAGTGGGAAAAGGAAGGCTGTACAAATCCAGAACTAAAGCAGTCATTCCACTTAATCGTATTGGCTGCTTCCTTCCTTTATTCTCATCCCTACCCAACAGTCCACACACCAGGCATCTGTGATATTTATTAATGCTCTTCACAGCTATTTGGTTCTCATTCACTTGGGGAACATAGATGACTGAACTCCCAGATCCCCTAATTTTAGCCAATGAGTTGATCTGAATGATGTGACAGGGTAAAACCTTCCAGAGCTTTCTTTACCTCTAGCACAGCAACCAGCAATATTTAAGATGATACCTGCTTCTTTAGACAAGGTCCCTAAGTGATTATGATGAGCACATTCCGCTTGGTAACCTAGAGATGAAATGTAATTCAGAAGTCAGCCTTTGAGGTTTTCAGCACCAATATTTGAAGGTTGTTTGGTATTATAGCATACATAGCCTATTCTGACCAAATCAATTGGCCCATGCTAGTCTTCAAAATTATCTTTCATGTCTGGGGAAATCTTCATCAAAACTATCTCTTGGAGAGAGGAATATAGATAAACATTATTCCCCTGTTGGCTTATGATTTTATGTTGTTTAAAATAAATACTTAATCCTTGGTTTCTAGGCTATACATAAATTGTGAAAATGCTAAGCTTTAAGAACTAATATATATTGATTGATTTACATAACACTATGTGCCAGGCACTGTTCTTAGCAAATTATCAGTTTTAATTCATCTAATCCTCATATTTTGCAAGTGGTGAAATTTGGGTACAGAGGCTACTTAACTGGCCTAGGGTTTCCCAGCCAGCACATTTTCTATCAGTACTATTCATTGTCCCTCCGTTACCAAAATCATATCCTCAATATCAATAATAACACTAATGTCTTCTCACATAAGTAAATGAGAATTTTTATACCTAACAGAAATGATGCTCATTTCAGTGACTATTGATTTTCAGAGCCTCTTCTTATACTATACTCTACTTTGTATATTTTATACTGTATAATTTTCCATGAACCTGCCTTCCATATTTGACATTTTAAAATTTTAAATTTTTTTTAAAAGCTAACATTATACTTATTGGTGGAAGATTGAAAGTTTTTTCCCTAAGACAGTAAAAGCCAATGATATTCAGCCTTACCACTGCTATTAAACATTGTACTGGATGTTCTAGCCTTGCAAACAGGGAAAGAAAATAAAGAAATAAAAGACATCCAGACTGGAAAGGAAGAATTAAAACTGGTTTGATTCACTGATGGCATGATCATCTATATAGAAAATCCAATGGAACGTACAAAAAAGCTGCTAGAACCAATATGTGAATTTAAGAAGATTTGCAGGGTACAAAACAGAAAGACCACTTTGCACAAATTGTATTTATTCACAATATGAGATTGAAATTTTTAACATACCATTTAAATTAGCATAAAATTTAAAATATTAAGGATAAATCTGGTAAAATGTGTGAATGATTTAGACACCGAAAAATGCAAAACATTTCTGAGAAAAGTTTTAAAACCTAAATAAATGAAGATATATCCCTTGTTCATTGGTAGGAAGGCTCAACACTATTAAGATATCAATTTTCTACAGATAAAACTATATTTTCCATGCAATTCCTTTAAAAAATATTGTTTTATAGAATAAAGCTGATTCTAAATTCATATGGAAATGAAAAATACCCACATAACAATAATAGCAGCAAAACAACCTTTGAGAAAGAAGAAAAATTTATAAATCTATAGTAATCAGAACAGTGTGGTATCAATGTAAAGATAGGTACACAGATCTGTTGACTTAAAGAAAAGCACACAACATAAGAGTTGTGAGTTTAAGTTTTATTCAGGGTCTTGCTGATGGCTGTAGGCCAGGAGCCAGTCACCTAGCTAGCTCTGAGGAAAATGGTCCAAAGAGGTAAGGTAGAAGCCAGTTTATGTAACATTTTTTTTTTGCTAAGGAATAAGTACAGACAAGCGTACATCTTGGTAAAAGATTACTGCTAATCACAAAGAACAGTTATCTGAAGTTAACGATTTTAGTGCTTTTCTTTGTATGAGAAGATGCAAGAATCTGGGTTCATTAAAAGTTCTTCCTGAATTATACATCTGACTGTCTAAGGGGTCTGCTTGTCCAAAGCACAGAATGCCTCATTCGGTTACTGTCTTAATTTCCCCTAAGAGTGCACTGCTGGTCAGCGACCATAGTAGGTTAGGACTAAACCTTTGTAGGACTGGGTGGTGAGCAATGCTTTTTGTTCTTCGTTCACAGATCAATGGAATGTGACAGAGTCCAGAAGTAGATCCCACTGTATGTGAACAACTCATTTTTGGCAAAATGCACTAAATATTTGCCCAGTGGCATACCTTCAACACTCAGCCAGGTATTTATCGACTCTATCTTTGCCTTCACTTCCTGCTTGTGCGAGGCAAAAGCTCAACCAGGGATAAGCGCTCAGGGCCTTCATATGACTCTCCTAAGAAGGAAAGACACTGCCTGGGGCATGTGCTCTACCCATGTATGTGGTCTTCTAGATTCCCAGTAATGTTTCAGAGATTTTCAAAGCCCTATGGATATCTCATTTCCAGCTTTTCCTTTTAAGCTTTTTGTTTATACTGTTGTTTGCCCCAACTACCCCAAGGGACCACAAAGTTAAACAGTTACCTGCAATTTTTTATGACAGATACCCTCCCACACCATCCCCCCAGAGAAACAGTTGTTCAGTACTGGATAAGCTCCAAGTCATATCAGTATAAATAGTTTTGCAAGTGGGATCTTCTGGGGAACCATCAGACAAACCAAATAATGACAGTTCTTTGAGAATGAGTCTTTGGAATAGATCTAGCCCTCTTCTGCCCCCTCCAGTGGCTGCCCTGTTGATTTTCCACAGCAGATGTTGAGAGAGCAGGTGATGGGAGTAGAGGAAGCTAAAATGCCACAAAGCTGGCAGTTCTTACTGAGACGGAGCAATTTTTCTTGAATAAATATTCTCCTGGTTACTACATGCCTTTGGTTAATTTCTAGAGTTCTGAAATAGTTTGTTCTGGCTTTTTGGGGGGCCAGTTTTCTTGTTGCTTTTATGGAATAGAGGATGTTTAGAGATCTCATTTTGAGATTTTCTCAAATTTTCTCCCGGTATTTTCTCCCAGTATTTCATTGTCTTTCTTCTCCTCACCTCCACTCCCCATTTTACTCTCTCTGTATCTCATTTTCATCCTAAAATTATGTTTCATCATTTCAGCCAGATTCTATCCAATAATATTAATTCTCATATTTCTTTGTTTATCTACCTTTTCTGCCTCCCCATTCCAGATCACTGCTGTGGAAAACCACTAAAACCTAGATTTTAGTGTCACCAGATATAATTACAGATTTCATTGAGCCCTGAGTTCAGCCAGGAAATCTGTTTACCTTAGCTTGATTGCATCCTCCTCTAATCACCTTGGCTTAGATGCTTTCCCAAATTTTTGCCACTCTTGTAAATCTTTACCACCACCTACACATAATCCGTATTGCTTCTTTCCTCCTACAAACTATAAACTCATCTTTTTACTAATTCCCCTTCATGTGCTCTAAATCTCAGGGTCTTCTGTCCCAAACGGAGGTAGAAAAAGGACACAAAAAGTCTGTGTGGGAAAAAAAAAAAAAAAAAGTCTGTGTGGTAAACTGATTAGGAACAAGTATTTTTGTTTTGGAGAATGGGAATGACAATGATTCTGGCTGGCCTCCAAATCTGCATACATTTGGCTGAATATGATAATATAATAGAGGGAGTGCATCAGTATTTATGTTAACAGTCCACTTTTGTTTTTGTCCTTGGGAGAGGGTTTTGGTAATATGTAAAATAGTGTGCTGTCACTCAAGTCATCTCTTTTATCCTCTCAAAAATCTCCTTTTCTTCTCCAGAGCATCTCAAGGCATATTAGACCCATTTCAAACTTTTCATTTGAGGGTTTAGTTCTATACAGCTCTTAGTCCCTAATATATTTCCCCACTCACATACCTTTTCTCATTTGATTGTCTTTTTGATCTGTGAAACAGAATCTCTTGGTTAATTTAGTTTATTCTTACCTTGTTGACACTATTGACTTGTGAATGTGTAATGGGTGAGGAGCTCTAGGGGTTTTGAATTAATCCAATTGTTTATCTACAAAAACACCTGCAGCCAGACTGAGATAACAAAATCATTGAAGAAATCAAAACATGAGAGTTGAATCACAAAATCTCATTTTGTTTTGATGATCTTCTATTGTAGGTATCTACCTCAGCACATCAATAAGAAGACAATTTTGTGTAGTAAAACAAATGAGCTCGTTATAAGGGTATGAAAACCAATGACATAAAAGCTGCATTAATGCTCAGCAGACTAAAAGCAAATAATCCAGTGTAATGAAATGATTAGGTTGGGTCTTAATAGATTGAAATTGTATGGAGTATAAATTATAGGTAAAATATTCCCGCATATATAAGGTAAGCACTGAAAACAATATTAAAATACAGAGACCTAAACACTATAGGTAGAAGAATATTTCCTTTCTTATTAGAATATTAAATAGGAGCAAATTAAATGAGTATTACTAAACTGCCTTTCTTTTTTCTATTTTAAGTGTTCTGCCATCACACACTGAAAGAAAAATTGTCTCAGATTCCTTTGGTTAAGAGCCAGAGGGAAAGTTACTTTGTAAACATCTTTATTGTCCATTACCTAAAATAGATTGCTCTGTAAGATAGCTAAAATGTCTCAAGTGACAGAAATAAATCATTTGTTAAAACATTAGCAAGTGTTAAGTAGACCAGTCACAAAGAAATGAACTAGGTGGGTATGATCTAGCCAGTCAAATAGCATACCCTGGAGGAAATTCTCTAACCTAGGGCACCAACTAGACTGAGGGTAAAGGAGAGTTCACAAAACAAACCGTTCCTTAAAGAGAGTAGGTCATTTTCTGAAGAATACAGATCTAGTCTCAGTTCCCATTCAGAAAGGCAACTGCAACTCTCTAGATAATCAATACAGACATTGGCTTTCAGGTTTCTCTTCTTCTATCAATATATTTGTAGCTATATAGCACTGGGAATATGCAACAGTTACTGGTGGGAGAAGCAGTGTAGGAGCCCAAAGCATATCCTCTGGTGTCAGCAAAGCTTGGCTTCCAATCCCAACAGTGTCACTTACTTACAGTGTTATCTTCAATATGTTGTTTACTTTTTCTGTTCTGTAATCTATGAACTGGTGATAATACTAATAATAGTTCTTACCTCATAGGGTTGATTGTTTTGAGGATGGAAGTGAAATAAAGCATGCAAAGCACCTAATGTATTGTTACTAACCTTACATAAATATTTTACATGAATATTAGCTACTATTTTATTACATATAAATAGAGAAGGACAAATAAAATACAAATCTTGAAGTGCTACTCAAAAATAGTATTTATTTCTAAAATGATTTTGTTTCTGACCATCTGCTAAGATTTCTGGATTTCCCACTGGAACTCTCCACTAACCTACTGGAACAATCTCATTAATGTATTGAAAGTTGCCTCCATCCCTACCATCATTTCAGAACAAACAATTTATATTAATTAACTACTCCTAGTCCTTTCCCTCCATGCTTCCACTTTGACCCCTGGCATGGTGTCTGTTGATATTTTAGGAGGAGAAGGAATAACAGGTTTGGCCTTCTGGTCTAAATTTCTTCCATTGCTTCCAGTTCAATTCCTTCAGCTTTTGCCCCACTCCCAATGGCAAGATCTAGTTCCAGGACTCAGACCCCACAAATTGGGACCATTTTCCTCTAATTATCTGTATGTAGGGTAATCCAGTTATATTAATACTCACAATCTTAAAGGTTTTCTCTGCCAAACGAAGGATTTGAGACTCACCATTTGAACGGTAAAGCATCATTTCAGATGCTTTAGCACAGAAATAAAGTAGAGCTTTAGCAGGCTTGGATGAGTTGAATGCACTAGAAGCAAGGCTACCCATTAGAAAGCTGTTTTAATAATCTAAGTGTAACTTTAGGAAGATGACAAATAGAAATGGAAAGGATGAACATCAAAGGAATTTCAAACTATCTTTGATGGAGAAATAATTTTGGAAAAAAATATCTTCTAGCATCACCTTTATTCAATAGTCAGTAAAGGTATACCATAATGAAATGTAGTAATAGAATAAAATTACTTCAAAAACAAAAAAGCTAGTGGTTTTCTTTGAAGCCTTACCTACTACTTTCTTAATTTTAATAAAGAAAACAATTAGAGTTTCCCAAAGCAAAATATTAGAATTGCCCATAGCAGCTGTCACAGAACTATTTATTTATTTATTTATTCATTCATTCATTCATCTTTAAAAATTTACTCTGATAACATACATTTTTCCATTTGTATTTATATATTTTCGGAGTACAGAGAAAAATTAAAGCCTGCAAGTTAGTACCAGCAGTCCCCATTACAATTCACTTTAAACAAAATTCCAAACATATCAAACTAAAAATAGATATGAATATATTGTATAAATATACACCAAGTTGGAGAGGTTACAAATATAATTCCCCATCTGAGAGAAGAAGGTTTATATAAATGTACTTAACTTTTAAAGGTATCTTTAATTTAGATGCATAATCTGTGTTTTATACATTTAAATGTAAAGGATTTGTTTTACTTCTCAGAAAATCTACTCTCCAATGTACATATGATACCACCAGGTAAACCCAATATAGCATGCCCATGTAAAGTTAGGTAAGTTAAGTTTACTTACAGAGTTTTCAAATCATATTTTTCAACCCCTTTAAATAATCTTATTTTGGAAGTAGAGAAGAGTTAGACAAAAGTGGTTTCAAACCCTGGCTCTGCCAAATTTGGCTAGGAGGTTTGTGTCAAATTCAGTCCCTTCAATGGTTTCCCATCCCTCCACATAGACAGACATCTTATAATGACCTCTAAGGTTCTTTATTGTCAAACATCTGCCCCTTCACCAGCCTGATCACTGCACAAACTTAGCCTGTACTCTACCCTCATCTTTCTGTATCTCTTATAGTGGTTGTTGATGTTGTTTCAATGATGCATAAAATGATAAAATAAATAGTGCAAAATGGTCTTTTACTCCTACCTCAGACACCTTGTTCCACTCCCTGCAATGTGGTAATTATCAACTTCATTTTTTTGTTTCTTACATAAACGTAACCAAATTACACACATTGGATTTTATATTGCTTTCCTTGCTATACCTGTTCTTTTTTGTAACAGAGTTGTGAATCTACTTCATTCTTTAAAATGCTATGTGACATAACATTTTCGATGCTTAGTCATTTGTTCACTTGGCCCCAAATGGACATTTTGATTGTTTCTATTTTTACTATTACTAATAATACTAAATTCAACATATATTTATATATATATATATGATTCTATTAGTCATATGAATTCTTAGATCTATAATTTCTCAGTGAAATGTAAAAGAATGCAACTTGATAGTGTTCTACATCATTCCCTAAGAAATGCTGTGTTATCTCATATCTTCTAAAACTCTGTGTGCCACCAGAATTTTAATTTTTGCCAGTATGATAAATAAAAGCATGATGTTCCTATTTGCAAGAAATTTGAGAATAGGAAGATTGACAATACATATACATATACATACAAACAAACATACATACACATAAATAAAATAATGTCAAGAAGTACTGGTGCTGTGAAAAGAAATAACAGAGGGAAATTAAGAGTGACAAGGGTGCTAATGTGGCTATAATCAGGAAAGTATCTGAGGAGAGGATATGCAAACAGAAACAAAGATATGAGGGCACATGCTATGTGGATATCTGAAAGGAGCACATTCTTTTTGGAGGCAACAGTACAGTTGGCCCTGTATGCACGGGTTGGGCATCTGCAGATAGGGAGGGCCAACTGTATTCTTTGTACTATGCCATTTTATGTAAGGGACTTGAGCATCACTATGGATTTTGGTATCCAAGTGGGGGGTCCTGAAACCATTTCCCTGAAGATATAAGATACCAAGTCATTACATGACTGTAATTCAAATGCCTTGAGATAGGAGGGTGTTTGGAATGTTTAAGGAAAATAAGGAGTAGTGAGACTGAAAAGGAGCGAGCAACGGCAAGTGTGTTAGAAATTGATGTTGGCAAGGAAGCTATGGATCAGATATTGAAAGATATTTCTTTTTAAAATATGAGCCTTTTATCTGCAAAATACATTACAAATTATTTTCCTAGTTTGTCTTTTGCCTTTTGACTTTGTTTTTAAACAATTTTGCTATACATACGTATTCAGTTTTTACCTAGTCAGTCTTACTATTTTATTGTTTGTTTATGGCTTAAGGGATTTCATTCTGAGAATATTAAATGGCCCTTTTTTTTCCTTTTACTACTTTCATAGTTCCACTACTTTATATTTAAATTTCTGCAACACCTGGGATATGTTTTGGCATACAGAGTGTGATAAAGATGTGTTTGTTTTCACACATGGATAACCAGTTGTCTCAAGGATATAAACATATACAGATACATACATATACATTTTTTTCTTTTTAGTGAACCAGCTTTTCACCACTAATAGAAAAGCCAACTTTATTATATATTAAATACTTTTTAACAAACTATGTCACTGGATTTTCCATTTAGTTCAATTAATTTTTTTTTTAACACAAGAAGACCAAGTTTTTGAACTACTACAACATTCTATTATTTGTTAATATATGACCAAGGTTCTTTTTTAGAGTTTTTCTACCTATTTCCACATGTTATTTTTCCAAATGATCTTTACAATTACCATGTCTACTTAAAAAATAGTTCGTGTTTTTTAGTAAGTTAGCCATTTAACTGCATGTTTACTTTAAGAACAAGTTATTGGTTGTAATTATGAATTATACTGTTTCTACATTCAAATTTGTGAATTTAGTTTTCCTTCTCTTTATAAATTCATTTCTTTTGTTTCCCTTAGTTTACATTGTCATATTTTTCTACCTCTTTGAATTTAATATATAATAATTTTTCTTGTTTAATAATTTAAACATTAAACCTATAAAATAAATTTGAAGATATCTAAAGGGTAGTTTTTCTAAACATGCTTATCTGAACCATCTGTCAAGCAAATTCTGGGTCCAACATCCAGTGAATGCACTAGTTTCTGATTTTTAGAACTCCTCCCCATTAATTCCTTCCAATAGTCACAAGATTCAATTTGTACACTATTTTTCTCATTTATTTTTAGGAATTGTGAAAAACCTTTCTTTCACAGTTTTATTCAATGTAGACCACTAAGCAGTCTATTCCACTGTTGCTAAGAAGAAAAAAACATGGCTTTAACTTGTTTAATCACCATCATTACCAATTTATGTTAAATACCTAATCGTTGTTCAGTGAATTCCAAAAAAAAGTGTAGTTTTACCCTATGTAAAAAGTGCAAACTAAGAAATTTCTCAGAATTTTGATGAGCAAAATTCATTATATAATCAGTGTTATATTTTTGCCTTTTGATACCACAAATGTGACTCTTGTTTTCCTTTTTGGAATTTCTTATTTTGAAAAAATTATAGATTCACTGAAAGTTTCAAAGAATACAGAGAAATCCCATGTACCCTTCACTCACTTTACTGGTTACATTTTACACAAAAAATATAATATTTAACTAGGAAATGTAATAATAACAATAATAATAATGGAAGCAAATGCTATTCTTTTAATATATTTTCCACATTTCATATGTATCTTAAATGGTTTTATACCATGTTAGTGTTTGGATTAAAATAGAAAAACTGCTTGTTCTTCTAGTTAATTTTTCAATAGGCATTCCTTATTGTTATTCCATTTATCTTTTTCCTCTTACATAACCCTACAAATATAAAATAGGTCTTTTTCTCTAGAGTGTAGAGTTTTTACACACGTTATTTTATTTAATTTTAATTTATAACCCAACATTTCAGGGTTATAAAGAAGAGGGTTACCTCTTTTCCCTCCCAAGTTGTATAACTGAAAGGCTTTTATAAAAATAGCAAACAAGGGCTTCCCTGGTGGTGCAGTGGTTGAGAGTCTGCCTGCCAATGCAGGGGACACGGGTTTGAGCCCTGGTCTGGGAAGATCCCACATGCCGGAGCAACTGGGCCCGTGAGCCACAATTACCGAGCCTGCGCGTCTGGAGCCTGTGCTCCGCAACAAGAGAGTCCGCGATAGTGAGAGGCCCGCGCACCGCGATGAAGAGTGGCCCTCGCTTGCCGCAACTGGAGAAAGCCCTCGCACAGAAACGAAGACCCAGCACAGCCATAAATAAATTAATTAATTAATTAAAAAAAAAAAAAAAGCAAACAAATTATCCACCTAATCTTAAATTGTGGAGATGGATAGTATGGCAATGTGATTTAAAAATTGATCTTAGCTCTACTCAGCTGAGCATAAAAAAAAATATATGACCTGCTAAAGAGACATGGTAAGCCTGCAGCATATAGTACATCACTGCCAAAGCTAGAAAAGGCTCTCAAAGACCTTTCTACTGAGGATGTAGTTTGCTATCTTCTGTATAAGCCTAGCCAGACTTTTCCTTGACCCTGAAAATAGTAAAAGCATAATCAATGATCATCTAATAGCAGTTGCTCAGGACCTGTGTATGGTGTGCGCTTCCTGCTGAACCACAGATGATGTTTACCTCATCTGAAGAAGTCATACTGTCAGACAGTCCGTAAACAAAGATTTGTCTCTCTGGAAATGCCACAGACTGTAAATGTCAAACTGGTCACCTGTGGCTATTTTAGAGTCCATTCACATTAAAAATGTCATACTCTAACTGTAAATGTAATATATTTATGATTCTGCAAACATTAGTAGGATTATGATTTTTGGAAAAAAAACCTTATGATTTGCCAGTAGGAGGCATTAACACCATATCCAAAACTGTGTATAGCTGTCAAAAAGGTCATTCTGAAGTAAAAATACCAAGCTTTATGATTCAGAAAGATAGAACCTTTTTGCATCAAGCTGAACAGAATATTTATATGCATGTTGATGATTAAGATATGCACAGTATCATGGAATCAGACAAGGAGAAAAAGAAATCCAAGAAAGTTATCTGATCCAACCATCCTTCTCCAATTGGGTGATTGTGAAACCCACAACATGGACAGGACATTAACTGGTGATAAATTCATTCATCAACTCAACAGATCTTTACTGAATACCTATTACTTGCTAGGCACTGCATTAATGCCATGGATATAAATATATAAATATAAATACCCTGTTCTCAAAGAGTTCATAATCTAGAAAAGAAAGTAGGACATTGGAGTAATCAGAGTGAATTATTTCTGCCCTCTGAAAGAAATGTTTAAAGTACTGGTCAACTAAGTAGTGTTATTTTACCATGAGAAAATCAGATATGTTGCTAAAAATTCACTACTATTCCAAAAAAAAAAAAGTGTACAAGACAGTGGAGGTCAGAAAAAAAAATTTTGAATTGTAAGTCAAGTGGCACAATAAAAAACAGCCACCCAAGGAAGATAAGCCATTGAAGAAATCCATAAGCATTATAAAGATCTCCCCAATAGGAAAACTGCAACAAAAATAGCTAAATTTCTAGAGATGCATTTGTTGAAAACTGTGTATATATAGTGCAACCATTGCTAAATTACATCCAGAAAGTGAGAAGTCACAAAAATATTTACAAGTGCTGTGATACCCATAGATGGTTGTTCTATAGTACAGATTAGGTTATATTGTGCCTTAGGATGGGCCATAAAAACTAAAGCAACAAACCAGAAATAGGTGAATGACACAAGATGGAAGGTCTCAATGGGGTCAGAATAGGCTTTTCGTCTGGTTGAGGTCTCACCAACATATTAATTCAGCAATATTGGAAGTTTGTTTTACATACATTTTCTTAATGCATACATCATATTTACAAAATTTGTACCAAGGGTTCAGTTATAATCACTAAAGCGTTTTTGTTAGCATTAAAATGTCCTCAGGCAAGGAAAATCAGTGTGTGGGCAAGGGGAGAGCTCATGCTGCCTTAATAATCACCCTTCCCTCCATGAGGCTGGCTACCAGGTCTCATTGGGTATTATGTGTTCAGCAGTAAAATCTGTTTCTTTTCTTTTTTTTAATGGGATAGTGAGGAATAAGAATGGGAGAGGATGAATTGCTGATATGGTGGATCCAACTGAAATTTATGATAAGGTTCCAGTGCACAAGTTAGGCAGACTAGAAGAACAGATCCTGTTATACAAGGATTTTCCAGGCTATTTTTCCCCCATTTATGTGTGCAGTACACTACAAATTCACACATCATCTTTGGATGAACTGTAGTTTTAAATAGCTCTTTTTTAAAGTGAAGGATGTTTTCCCATCACATAGGAAGACAGGAAATGAAATGATATGCAGAGCTCAAAAAGGAAAGAAATCTTTAGGGAATTACTTCAAAAGTAAGCTACAAAATAGGGGGACATTGGGAATAATTTCCTAGGTTGAGTAATTCTAAAGGCCAGAGACTGTCAAGGCTTTCCTTTTTCCCCAAAGTTTTCTTCTTTATAGCAACAAAGTAATGACAAGATTGTGATGGATTACCACAACAAATAGTGCTTTATACAAAGTCCACTACATATCTATATACTTAATAATAAAATATTGAAAAATACATTTTTATTGAAAAGCTCTGAAGTGAAAACAGAAATGACTGAATCCTCTGACATATTATATACAGTAGTGAATAAGGTACTAAATCATATCAAAATATACAGCTTGTTTTAATTATGTATTAAATCATAAAAGGAGTATTTTATAATGCTTTACTCCACTGTTTTAATATAGCTAAGTAGATAATACATCTCTTTTCTTTTTATCCCATTGACTATGCCTAGTCAATTTTTCTTGGTCTAGTATTTAGTATTTCTTCATTACTGTTGTAATATCCATAATTTTAAATCAGTTCACTACCACCTTATGATTTAAATAAAATGATTTTTTTCTGCTCTCAATCTCTCTGTGCTCTACAAATTCTACACATCCTCTGGATTAAAGTTACTAAGTTCAGCTTTATGTGTATCACTGTTCTGCTCAAAATGTTTTAATGGTTTTGTCACTTCCTAAAACAGCATTCAAAAATGAGTATGGACTTCCTTTAGTGTGCATTGGTGGTATAGTGGTGAGCATAGCTGCCTTCCAAAAATGACCCAACCCACCATTCCAAGTTGATTACTTAACTATTTCCTACATGTTCAGTCTACTCCTCTTAATTTGTCTACTCAATATCCCCAAAATGTTCATTGTCTTTCCCAACTATATGTTTTGTCTATGTTGTCACCTACCTTTTAGACTCAATTTATATTTGCAACAAATATTAACAACTCAGCTCAAATTCATACACTTATTATTCCATTACTTGAATTATTTAAATAAGTTGCAAGATTGTTTACTTAAACATGGTTTATTGATATTTTTAATTTCTTGAAATTTTCCTGATGGTACACAGTCCAAAAACAAAAGAAAACAAAGTTTTTCCAGAGTTCATGTTTTTGCTTCTGCTGCTCTTCCTGTTAAGAGAGGACACAGTAATTTTTAACTAAACATAGTTTAGTTAATAATTATTTGAAGACCTGATTCTAATCAGATCATAATACTGGCTCCATTGCACTGGAACAAAGAGAACATCTTGGTTTAATATTTTAAAAAAATAGAAAATCCTGCTTCACTTGTTTTTCAAAATAAATATGTTGGTATTTATTCTGCACCAAGTTGGTAGTCAAGAGCGGTTAAGAGCAAGAACATTAATTCACTGTATCTATGGAAGTATTCCTAGGTTAAAAGGGGAGATGGCATGTAGGTAAATGAATAAAGCATAGAGCATGTGTGGTATTATAGACAGATGACTAGAACACTGTAAAAACCAAGGAGGTAAATAAGTGTCTGGTGGAGAGTATTGTGCTTACTTCCTTATCTCATCTACATTGCTATGAACTTAGAAGACTTGCAAACAATACTTGCAGATTTGTTAATTACATTTATAAGTTTTATTTTATACACGTCTTAAAACAAAAGAGAAAATCTTGAAATTCTTTCCTCTCAAGAGACTAACTATACCTATAGGAAGTCTAATTGTTCGGGTTACATATAAGTTTTTTAAAACACTGCAATTTTCCTAGGATTTATTATGTCAAACATAAAGGAGAACAAAATCAGACTTTGTAAAATGCATGGCATTTACACTGATTCATTTTCAGCCGGCTTCCTCTAGTTTGCTTCCAGTTGGCAAAGGAAGAAATTTAAGACACTAATAAAGATGGTACTTATTTGCTGAATTTAAAATTCTGGTTGAAACCCTTGCACACTCATAGAACTCAAGAACTGAACCATTATATTTCCAGCTATAACTCTTCTCCATATAAAATTGCACTATCTGATACAATATTTTGTATACCACATCATTAATCTCTATGAATCATAATCAAGACTTTAATAAAAATTAGATTACAGCAAAAAAGTATATGTAAGTATATATATTAAATGTCTTAACATATCTTTTATGAAATTTGGATCCTTTAAATGATGTGTTGTGAGTTCAGGGAGTGGCAGATTTTGTGGATTGCAATTTTACAGTGTTGAGAACTAAGAAAAAAAAAGATGAAGTAACTTGTTCAGCTTACAAATGTTGGCTACACAGCATAAAATTATGTAACCTATGTTACAGGGTTTTTTTTTTCCTGACGTAGAAATCCTTGGAACATGGGTCCATATGTCTTGTACCCTGACTTATACAGGACACATGTGAATATGCCATGTCCTGGAACCAAACCATTGCTTTTCTGCCTATATTCATATAACTGATTTTCCCCTTAGACTCTTTCACTGGTTAGTTTTTAAATATTAAGCTAACCTTGCATTCCTGGAGAAAATCCAATTTAATCCTGATATACTTTTTAAGTATCCCTGGATCTTGCGTGAGATATTTTGCACTGTATTCATTCGAGTTATTCATCCGTAATTTTTCTTTATGGAAATACCCTAGTCAGATTTTTATATTATTATTGGAAAGGTATTACTTTTGTATTTTCTGAAACATAATTTTTAAAATATAAATATGTAAACTTTTATTGGTGAAGCTATACATACCTAAAGTTTTTTTGGGGGGAAATGTTTTTATTTATGTATTCAATCACCTTAGACACAAGACTATTTAGATTATTTATTCTTGTGCTAATTTTATTAAGCTTACTTTTCTCGTAAATTATCCATTTCATCTAAACTGAAAAATTTGCTGTCATAAAGTTTCTCATATTATTGCACAATTATCTTTTTAATATCTGTAATATTTATAGAAATATCCTCTTTTAAATTCATGATACTGGTATTTATATCTTGTATCCTTTTTTGTCAGTCTTTCAAGTTATGCATCAGTTTTATTCACCTTCTCATAGAGCCAATGTATCTATTTTCAATTTTCTATATTACATTTGTCTTAGTTTTGGATCACTCAGACTTTGATACAAGGTTTCAAATGCTAGTAGTTTATTTAGAAGATGAAGTAACCACCATTGTGGGTAGGAAAGTGAAAGGAAAATTGCCAAAAAGTATCTGTTATGAAGCTTCGGGTGATAATTAATTCTACTGGAAACACTTTAGGAACCAGTATATACACATCCCTTAGAGTTATTCCTGCCCCCTTACCAAAGAATGAGGGAGCTGTGCAGTCTACACGTAGCATCAGTTATTGGTTGAGAACTTGTGAGAAATTGTTTCACAATATTTTTTCACATGTATGTTACATTTCAAAAACTTTAAAAAAATTAGCAGTTATTGCTGAGTAGTGGATTATAAAAGATTATTATTTTCTGATTATTTATATAAAAACCAAATTTTCTTTAGTAAGTTTGTATTTTAGCACAGATTATCAAAAGCATAAAGTGTACCTCTTAAATCCATGGACATGAGAAATGTTGGTTAGTCTGAATTTTTGTTGATTCATATGTGTCAATCCATATAAAAGCAAACCTGATACACATTCCAACTTGTGTTTATCCATTTGGTTTTAGGTGTCCTTTAGAGATTTCAGGTTCTTTTCTTGTGTCCAAATGCATAAGCCTACTTAATTGAAATGTATGGTAAGTAATAATAAATAATACAGTAGGGACCGTTATCATCTTCTAAGTTTTCCCATCATGCTGTCAGTGTCACCCCAAAAAACATTAATGTTCCATAACTATGCAGCAGTGGAACATGGCGCGCCAAATCCCAAATCACAGAGCTTCAACTAAGCAAGCCATCTAATAATTGTCATTGTCATAATCTTAGTGTTGGGGTTATTTATTCTATTTTTTCCATCTGTCAGAATTCTGTATAAACTATTTGGTTTCTAGGGTGGGTATTTGTTATTCCAATGCACAGCTGGCTAGAATTTCCCCCAAAGTTTCTTCCCTTAGAATCTTTTGCTTGTATTACCTATTGTCTTCCTCTCTTCACTGAGGTCACTATTGGAATGTGCACTGTGATAGGCCAGGGAAATACTTTTCCTCCATGAATTAGAATTAGATCTATAGATGAAGGCCATGAGGTTGGGAGTAAAATCATTGTATCCTTGTGAATATAATTACCTATTACATTTTCAGCTCTATTTTGCATGCCTTGCAGTAGTTTTAAATACTATTATTCAAACTGACTAACTCAGAAGCACCCTCTTCGGTCAGATTTTTTTGAGAGTGAGAATACTTGCAAAATACTAAGTTGCTTCATAGTATATTCCTAACATTTTTTATCCCACAGGAAAGATTGGATTAAAAGCTTAGGTCAAATAAGTCAGCTTTACATGAAATAACTTACTGTTACCAGAAAAATTGATGCATAAATACCATTTCTGATGTCTATGACCATCTTAAATGAAAAGGCAATTCCACTTGAAATGGAGGTAGTAAATATAAAAGTCCAAATCCCTAATTACCGGAGTCATATTGTAATATGTTTATGCTTTTGTCTATCAAGTAAGAATAGTTTTAAGCATGCTTTCATTTCATGTGTTAGAAAGCAGTATGGGGATAGTTCTTCCAGATGTCCCTCTCTTACACTCACGCTTAAATTAAGGTACATTTACTTAGGTCTCCAATTCAAGAAATCTCCCATGAGATTTAACCACGAGTATTGGTTACCTTAATATATTTTTGATTAGTTTTTGTAGAAGATGCAGTATGGCATTTCAAATGAAGTTTACGTTACACTTAGATGATCAAAGTATATGTAGACAAAAACTAAAAACTATTAGCCAGTATCTATTGGTACTATCTGTCTTTCTGTACGCCACAAAAGATTTGTTAGCAGTAAGAAAGAATCAGTATAGGCTAAATTAGAGAGTTGATATATAGGTGAAATTAAGAAAGTTGTATACTGTGAATTAATTCATAAGTTTTTGTGCTTAAGTTCATGTTCAGCAATGATTTCGAGAAAGGTAAACCAATAGCAAAACACCTAGCATCTGGTCACTGATTATTTTGCAACAAAGATTTTAGCCATTAGGGGCCTGGGTAGTATAGATAAATTTATCAAGATAACATTAGCATAATTATTACAAAAGTAAGTTTTCCTTTTTTCATATACTTAAGATTCTTTGAAGGAGTTAATAAAATGCATAGCATGTCTGTAATTAAGACAGAGACTGTAATTAACTTAGATTTTAAGTGGCTTTTGTTGAATCTCTCTCCACAGGCTACCAAAGAAACCGGATGACCCTGGAATAAAATTCACTAATAAATTATAAAAATAATTAAGGACTAGAAAACACCAAATAGTTATAAATAACCAAATCTGAGCAGATGGGAAAGCTAACACCAACACTCAAAATATCATATGTATCAGGGTTAGATAGAGTTGTCAAATTTTTTAAGTAGGATTGGGTGGAGAGACATGTTCATAGGAAAATGGCAACCATGATGAATATATTGTGCATATTTTGGAAAAGCAGGGAGAATTGATATGCTTCATGAAATATTTATTGAGTGATGATCATGTTTCAGGCACAATAGAAGATGATGACACAAAGACTAAGGACATATGGCTTTTGACATGAAGAGGCTCAGAGTCCATACAGGTAACTTCAATAATAAGTACTATGATGAAAGGATACACAGAGAGCTATTCAAGTTCAGAGGAAGTGGATTTGACCCTACCTGATGTAAGGTTTTCAGAGAATGCTTCCTGGAAGAAATGACACATGAACTTATTCTTGAAATATGAGTAGAAGGTGGTCGAGTGAACAAGTAGGAGATAAGAAGAGGGTATTTCAAGCTGAAGTTTGACAGTGAGCACAGATAGAGAGCAGTGAAATGTCACAGGGCATGAAGGTTTTTAGTGCTGCAGCTAAAGTAAAGTGGGGAGTGCCATGAAGAAATGCCAAACATGTAGGCAGGGGTCAGTTTATGGTCAGTTTATGGAAGAATTTTTATTCTAAAGAAAGAGACTTGGATTTTATCTTGTAGACAATAAGGCTCCACAGAAGCTATTTAGTAAGTTGATTCCATGGTCAGAGTTTCTTATTTGAATGATTACTCTGCCAGTAGAGCAAAACAGGAGAGGAAAAGTTGGTTTAGGAGGCTATTACATTGATTTGGATGATAAATAAGGGCCTGGCATAGTTAGAGAGAGTAGAGATGGAAGACATACAGATTCAAGAAATATTTAGAAATTAGCATCATTAGACATCAATTTGGGTGTGAGAAATGAGAGATTAAAAATAAGAATTCAAGAGTATTTGCCAGGAGGGAAAGTGCACATTTAAAGGTAAGAGAGAGAATTTTATCACTCTACCTACCAGCTTTGAAGAAGGGTTACTGAGCAAAGTTTGGTGAGATACCTTCAGAAGTCTAGCCCTGCTGTTGAGAAAGTTGAGCAAGAAATAATACCTGCCTTTGAAGACTATATTATATTGCTGAAACAATGTTTTCTTGATACCAGAATGTTTGGAGCCTAGTAAAATAATTTCTCGCACTGACAATAAGTATTGATTCTAGAAGTTTCATTCTATCTTATTTTTGACATTCAGATAGAGTTTAAGACAAGATAAACTTCCAGTAAGAAAGGACATTGGATGGTTTTGAAAAATAATGTAGACTAGGACATTTTGTCTAGTTTTATAAACTCTACCTTTGCCCTAGTATGGCACACGGTAGTATGTAAAGTTACTATATCCCATGGGTCAATACTGAGAAAAATCCGCATGAGTAGAAATAGTCTACTAAAACATGAGGTCTGTGCATAAATGGGATATATTTCATGCATCTTTTACCCACAGCACCCCACATGGTATTTAGTACCTAGTAGGAACACAAATAATGAGATCTAGATTTAATTGAATGACATTAAAATAAAGCTGTTTTACTAATTACTTTCACACATTAAGCTTGCAAAATGCATTACAAGGCATTCTGGTGCAAAATTTTGATGGCTGAAATCATTACTTGAATTGCTCCTAACTGGGTTAAGCAGGAAGTACTTTTTTCAAATAGCAGCATATTACAAAGATAGAAGGGTAAGCTCATAAAAAATTTTTTATATCAACCTAGAAGGACCATAGGCCCTAATTATCAAGGAGACAGCCCTGCTCATGTCTCTCTCAAGATGGTACTAAGGCTTAATATTGCTAAATTCTATCCTGCTCAGCCACAATTGGCTTTACCCTTAATGTGGTCCCAGGCTCTTTTTCCTCTTCTGGTATTTATACATTACTGCCCATGATGTTGAATCTTGTTTTACTACAAAATGCTTTTTTAAGCTCTGAAGGATGCAAACATACCTCAAGTAGATTTTCTACAGTAAGGAAAATTAACATTTATTGCACACCCAATATGTGCCAAAAATTGTGCCAGGTATTTTACATAAATGTACTTAATATTCACAATATTCTATAGGGTAAGTGGTATTATTATTTATTTTATACATGTGGAAACTAATGCTCAACATTCCAACATCTCACAGATACAGAGGTACACATGGAAAAGCAACATGGGTCTTCAAGCTTTAAAAGCCAATGGAGGTGTTTGTAATGAGGTGGATGGAGTTAGAGTCTGTCATACAGAGTGAAGTAAGTCAGAAAGAGAAAAAGAAATACAGTATGCTAACACATATATATGGAATCTAAGGAAAAAAAAAAAAAAGGTCATGAAGAACCTAGTGGCAAGATGGGAATAAAGACACAGACCTACTAGAGAATGGACTTGAGGATATGGGGAGGGGGAGGGGTGAGATGTGACAGGGTGAGAGAGTGTCATGGACATATATACACTACCAAATGTAAAATAGATAGCTAGTGGGAAGCAGCCGCATAGCACAGGGAGATCAGCTCGGTGCTTTGTGACCACCTAGAGGGGTGGGATAGGGAGGGTGGGAGGGAGGGAGATGCAAGAGGGAAGAGATATGGGAACATATGTATATGTATAACTGATTCACTTTGTTATAAAGCAGAAGCTAACACACCATTGTAAAGCAATTATACTTCAATAAAGATGTTTAAAAAAAAAAAAAAAAAAAAAGCCATGGGCTTTCCCCTGAACCATGCAGTCTAACAAATGCACATTTGAGGAGCTTTCCTGTCTTCCATGTGTTAAACTCTAAATAAATGGATCACCCTGGTATAGTCTCCATGTTTTCAGCTTTAATTTCCTAAAATAACAGACTTCACCTATTCAGTACTTCTCTCTTTGTCTCACTTTATCATATCCCTGAATACTGACACCACTGTCCATTGTATAATTATATTCTTCAGTCATCCCGTGAACTTGGTTTACCTTCAAGTATCTCCTGAATTTTATGTCCACTATCCTCTTAGCTGCATTTTCTTCTGGCCTACTACACTCTCAAACTGCTCTCATGATCCCTGAGTCTCTCTTTTCTGTATGCTGCCCCTACCTTGTAGTCATTCCTCATACTCAGTCAGCCAATCTAAACTGAGTAATAAGATTCTTCTCCCTGCTCCTTAGCCTCCTTCCTAGCGGGTCACCTCTACCTCCATCATCATTTCTGAAATGCATGCAGTTCCACAAATATACCCCATTATTTCATCTCACTGTACTTTTGTTTATGCTACTGTCTTTGCTTGGAGTTTTCCAGTCCTACCCTATGGAGAACACCTGTATCATGACACTTCCAGAGGATAATATACTGTATTCAAGCCGCTGATTATAGGGCATATAGCAGCTTTGTTAAATGTAAGATGTATGTTAAGCAAAGCTTGAAACCAGAAGGAAGATATGGAATAAGACTTACGCTGTTTTCAAAACAATGGTTCTGCTTTCAACTGACTGCATCCCTCATACCACAGCCCTTAGGTGAAGGAACTCTGTGGTGGTTTGTGCTTTCTCTACCCTCTAAGATTATTTGATGGTTAGGGTTTATGCTCTCAGTACTACCACTGCTGACCTGATTCCAAGTAAATGAGAGAAGATTAATTTTGGGAACTTTTGTGCTTGTGTATCTTCCAGTACTCATTTCTCTCCATTTGCTTTAATTTTAGTAAAAGCATCATCATATAAAGAAAAATATGTAAACATAAGCCTAATTTCTCCCCTTTTAAAAAAATAAAAATACTGAAAATACCCTGGGTGTCCATGAAACCGTGCATCTGGGGGCTCAAGCTGCAGTGCTAGGAGTGACAAGTGAGCTTTATCCAGGGCTATAGCTTCCTTTGAAGATCAAGCACCCAGCTGATACACTTGGTATCATTTTAGATGTGGCTGGGGTTCCTCTCCGGTTTTAAATTCTGTTAAAAATCCTAGCCAAAGGTGATAAACTGATTCCAATTTAGCTTCTTCTTTAAACAGAATCTAAGCCCAGAAATGAAGCCAGCCACACCTTTGAAGTGCTGTTGAACATGGCAACTGAGTAGGGGGTGGGAAGAAGCAGAGCGAGAGAAGTGTGAATGGAGCTGAGTTTAAAAAGAACCATAGGACTTGGGTTGCGTTTGCTCAGCCTCTGGGTTGTTCAGGTAAGGAAAAAATATCATTAAAAATAGCGGGGGACCATCAAAATGGTTTAAACAACACATACCCTGGGATTTTCCATAGCCAGGCTAAGCACTTTAGATTCAGTTCAGGTTCTACACTGAAAATAGAAAGGTGCGGAAAGTATCTGTGCCTATGACTTATAAAGCATTGATTTTTTTTAAAGATGTTATTGCCATATACCCAGTTTACTTCCAGTTTATCTTTTGAAGTAACTTCCTAGCAACTAGCTCTATCAAAATTTCTAAGTCATTTTATGGTGTTGTCCAAAAGCTTCAAATATATTCTCCAGAAACACTTTTCCAACAATGTAAAATTTCTAATATTGGACGTTATTTCAGGAAATTGAGGCATGGCATGTTCATGATTGCTTTGAAAATGCATATATTTCTGGGAGAGATAATAGTAATCCTTTAACACTTTAGAATGACTTCCTCACAGATTAGAAAACAACGACTTGACAAAATGTTCAGAAGGACTGGGATGGGGGCAGGTAAGTTTTGATTTATGAGGAGACAGAAAGAAGATTGATGAGTTAAAGGATGATCTAGTACCACAGGAGTTTTGTAGATGGAACAGGAGAAATCAGGATACCACAGAGGAGTCTCAATATGTGTAAATTCCTGTGAATATTTGTGTGCTCATAAGTAGTAGAATGAAGTAGAATGGAGAAATGAAACAGCAGCCTAAATGAATTGCTTCTGATTCATTCTGCAAAATATTTGTGTTACATGTCTGGAGACAGCAGCTTTGTCATGTAACTCTTCAGGCTCTCAGTTTTCCCAATCTATAAAACCAGAGCATGGGACTATTGGACTAAATTATGTGTAAAGTACCTTTTGGGCTAAATATATATATTTAACATACAGTTATATAATAATAATATATTTATATAAGTTATTTAAATTAATATATAATTAAATTAAAATAGTATATAGTTAATTCAAAATATATATAAATATATATTTAATTCATGTAGTCCATACATTGTGTATATATATATCTATTAAATATATACCTATTGTATAGATATAGATATATATTTATTCCATTTCCAGCTCTAATAATAACTTGCTGAATGACAATAGAGCAGTCATTTACCACCTCTTGTCCTTAGTTTTCTCACCAGCAAAAGAAAGAAATAGACTCAAGGACCCTTAAGTGCCTTTTCATCTCTAATCTATCATGAGTCTATATTTTCTGTAAATGGTTAAATTTTCCACATATGGACTGCAAGAGGAGCAGTTGTGTTTTCCTGTGTTTTACAGATTCAAAAGTGGCCCAATGTGGTGTCCAGCCAGTTAGGCCCCTAGATTCATCTGAAACCCCAATTATGCCCCTATGGCCTTTCCCACAGACCTACATGAAATTGTTTTGCTTCCTTTCTCTTCACACAAACAACCCCCACTCCATTTCTCTCAGATTGCAAAGGACTATGATGCCTCCAAAGCACTTTCTACACCAAAGCACCTACACACAGACATCTTATTTTTTCTTTTATAGTCACATCCCTGATATAGTCACATGCCTAATATTTTTTTTGGATAATATCTAGGAATTCTCTCTCTGCCCCCTTTTTATTCTGAGGGAGAAATTAATAAGAATTTCTCCTCCTTCACTACCAAAGTAGTCAGTATAGGACACTCCCTCTAAAATTAAAGGCAATTTTTCCTGATGGTATAGTTAGTGGATGCAATACAAATAAAACTCTCGACTACTCCAGTGACCCTTATCTCAAGTGGATCATTTCTTTACCCAGGAAATTACAGAGAGGTGAATCCCATCTCAGTTTATCTCCTATTCTAAGTAGAAAGACTCCCCCTTTCAACAGGGAGTAAATGATCTCAGTACATAAAAGAATGCCATCACTTATTATTGGATTGTCTTGTCTTTCTGAGCCCTGAATTCAAAACCTTTCTGTCCACAGGAGCGTATGAGTTTTCCATGCTGTATAAAAGAGACCACAAACTTAGTAACTTAAAAACAACACATATGTATTATCTCACAGTTTCTGTAGCTCAGAAGAGTAACTACAGCTTAGCTTGGTTCTCTGCTTCAGTGTCTTATCAGGCTGCAGTCTAGGTGTTATTGGCGTTGCAGTCTCATCAGAAGCTCAACTGGGGAAAGATATGTTTCCAATTGCTCCTCAATTCTTGACAGGATTCATCTCCTTGTGGTTGTAGGACTAAGAGTCTCCCGAACACACTTTTTTTTCTGGCTGTTGACCGGGCTGCTTTCAGCTCCTAAAAGCTACCTGCAGTTCCTTGTCACAAGACCCTCTTTATAGGCCCTCTCATGACACGGTAGCTTACTTCTTCAAGCCCAGCAACAGAGAAAGAGTCTCTGACCTCAGGGAATTCCCAGTCCCATTTTTGAGAACTTGCAACTATCAACAACAAAAAAAAGTCATACCCACCCAAGGTAATGTTCCTTTGATTAATTCAAAATCAACTGATGTAGGACCTTAACCACACCTGCAAAATTCCTTCACATTTGCTGTATTCTCTTGGGTAGAAACAAGTCACAGTTCCTGTCTACACTCAAGGGGATGGGATTAGACAAAGGTGTGGATATCATGATCTGGGAAATTGGGTCTTATTGGAGGAATCTTAGGGTTTATCTGCCATAAGAAGTATTTCTATTCCATGTGTATGTCAGATGGGTGCTCATTATTGACCTATTAACAAACTACTCTGTTGTTTTATAGGGGAAAATAATTGTAATTATACAAGATTGAAGCTTGTGTGTGAGCAATGGTAGGGAAATAGCAGGTGATCATTGCTTTCACCTCCTGTTCATACGGCTTTAGAAGTAACTGAATTGTATAACCGAAGTAACTGGTGTCCTTTAAATATCATAGGTTTTTTTGTCCATACTATGAATGTTTCATTTTGTATAAAACTTTTATCTTTCAAAGTGTTTTTTATAAGTATGCTCATAAGTGATTTTTATAAGTATTTTTTATAAGTATTTTATAAGTATTTTATAAGTACTTATTTTTATAAGTATTTTTTATAAGTATGCTCATAAGTGATTTTTATAAGTATGCTATAAGTGATTAACACTGATAGTTTGTCTATATGTTAAGTGTAAGAGGGACAATAATATTTTATCATGACTTAAAGATTTAAATATATATAAAATCAATGAGTATCTAAGTGTGATTGTCTGTGTGTACAATCACACAGGAAGCACACAGGTACCTTGCTGTGTGCCCAGCACCATGTTAAGTACTTTGTGTATTAGCAAATCAAATTTACACAATAACCATTTCAGCTAAGTAGTGCTATAACAAATTTTAAAGACAGGGAATCTCATGATTAGGTGAGTTAAGTAACTTGCCCATGGTCATATTGAGTCAAGGTATGGGTAGAATCTGGGTTCAAGTTCAGGACTATCTGACTCTAGCTATCACCCGCATTCTTCATTATTGTACTATAGTAACTTGTGATGTATACTATTTTCTCCATTTTTTTGAAGAAGGAAATTGAGCTACTGTCTAAGGTTAAAGTGTCTTTCCCACTTGCTTGCAGACTACTTCAGGGCAAGGACTCTATCTTGGTCACTTTTGCATCCTCATCCTAGCACACACTAGTCAACATGTGCTGAATGACTGAAGTTGACCGAAGTCAAGGCTTTAATCCAGCTCTGCTTCTTTCGAGATTTTGTATTTTCCCCTTCTAATCAGTGTCTTCCCAGACCTTGCTCTTAAAGTAAAAAATGTCACCTTGAACAATCTGTAATTTATCCAGTGGATTAGGCTTCAAGTCTTTTAATCCTTGCTTTGCTAGCATGTTAAAGGAATTGATGAGTTTTGGGGAGAGACTTTTCTGGGGGAATAAACTATTTTGCAAGCACTTAGTAAGCACATTAACTCCTTGAGCCTGTGTGAATAGTACTTCAACTGAGCAAATGGTGCTCTAGTGGCCTCCATTCTAATGAATTTCCCAAAAATGGTTGACTCACCTCATCTGAAAAGATCATTTGGTGAAATGATTTGAGCCACTCAGGTGGGAGAACTGATAAAAATGCAAAGTGATTGAAATGTAAGAAAAACATTCTGAACTAAAGAGAGTGACCTTTTATGAAGTTCAAGTTCTTCTCTAAGAAAATTCAGCTATTAATCTAAAATTGTTGTATACATGGCTAAGAACAAGGTGCTAAACTGTTGCTTAGGGCATAAAGTGTGATTACCTTAAATATGAGATAAAGAATGGCCATTTTAGTTAGTAAGTTGTTTATTATTATTATTATTTTCATTTTCTCTGTTATGGCTGTAATAGCTACCCATTCTCAAGCAGAGAATTAAGGGGCTGAATTTACTAGTAGTCAAAAGCGACATCCTAATGTCAGATTTACAATGATAGACTTTTTTTTTTATCAGTTTTGCATTCCGGTACGCAGAACTAGCAAGATCTTTTTCTTTCAAACTTCCAGCAAGTCAAAAATAGCCTCTTTCTTTTCAAGGTCTTGAAAGCCATATGTACTTATCTTATTAGTATTATAGCACACATCCCAAGTGCTCCTCACACCTCCTGCCCCAACCCTAACTCTGGCTGTCTCTTCAGTTTACAGTAAAATTAAAACTAATCCAAGCTACTTTGTTCATCTTCACTGAAAATTGTTTTTTGTTAAATCTTACCTAAATTAGCCAAAGTTTTTGTTCTTATTTATATACCTGAAGCTCTTGTAAGTTTCCTTCAAATTATTATTTAGCTACAAATGTGACCACTTTTACCTGCTCCTTGGAACATTTTTCATTGGTTTCTTAGATGGAATAGTGCATTATCAGTGCTAGTGAATAAAACACTCTGTGAGAATGAGGTGAGTCAGCATAATCACGTGCTACTTTATTGATGAGTAAGCCAAGGTAAAGAGAAGCAGTGATTCTCCCAGTGTCAAACGTGTCAACAAAAAGAAAACTTAAAAACCTGAGCTCATGAATTGTCGTCCAGTTGCTTAGTGTTCTGAGCCAAAATGCTTCTCTTTAACATCTAAAATGAGTTATTTCCACACATCTCTAAATACAGCAGTAGTTGAGTTAGAACCTGCTGTCTTTTTGTGGGACAGATTTTAACATGATTTTGATGCCAGATATGTTGGTGCAACCTTCTCATCAGAAGAAATACTTCACATTAACAATCAAAACTTACATTCTACAGTGTTTTTCTAACTCTTAGAAGCCATAGGTTTCTGAACAGACACACCAGAGGCTACCAAACTGTGTAGGGGAGTAAGGGGAGGAAAAAGAGAAGAGAATAAGGGAGAAGAGATCACATATTTTGTCCTTATACTCACTCTTTCAATGAGAGATGCTCTTGAAGCTTTCGATATGAGAGTCTTCCATTGGATTTCTTTTGATGGAAGAACTCCTATGTTCATAAAATATTTGAAAGCTAATGATGCATACTGAGGTATAATATTTTTTACATTTTATTCTGACATCTTAAAACGTATATATTATTTGTATAAATCTAGAGACCATAGGGATCAAGGGGAATTCAATCTGTAGATTATAATGAAAATGGGACATGTTATAAGGGAGGATTTCTTATGAAAATATGCAACACTCCTTTTAAAATTGCACTAACCAATATAGAGATGACCTATACAATTTTCAAATTTGAGCAGCCAGTAGAAAATAACCCCCAAAAGCCCTCTGCATGTTAGTATCCAGCCAACCGTGGTTAAGGAAACCAGTGTTATTAAAAGGAAAGAACAGTTATAACTATAAATTAAGAAAATCATGCTGAAATCTGAGCCTTAGAGAGAAGATTGTAATCATTCATTAAATCAATTCATCAATACCTACAGGAATATTTATTGAGTCTTACTATGGAACAAGTTACTGTTCTAAGCTCTAGAGATAGAGCTTGAGCAAATATGCAACTGCTGGCTTTATAGAGTTTAGGTTGTGTGGGGAGAGAGGGCAAAGCATTGGAAAGTGGGGAAGACAGACATTAAACATATAGTCCTTATAATAACTAGGTATATCATTGACATAAACTCCAATATCAAGGAGTGTATATCAAACAGCTTTCAAGGACCTTATAACACAAATCTTATAAACATGCACACAAAGACCAGTGCCTCAGAGACAAAGTTTATGAGGATTGTAGGCCTGGACTTTTCTCCTTCATCTGCCATAACCCCACCTTCACTTGCAATTGTACTGCCTATACTTGTTTTCCCCTCTAGTTTAATTCCTTACAGTGTGGTATATAGTCGATGAACTTTTGTTAAATACATGAATGAATTAATATGAAAAAATATTCAAAGTATATGTCCAGTCCCTCCTGATAAGTTAATACTTTCCTAATGATTAATTAATTAGAATAATGTGCCGTTGCCTTTTTCATGCAAGCTATCAGGAAGCTTATACTGGCATTTTGGTTCAACCACTGGAATTTAGCTAATAAGATTTCTTTTTAGGCTTTTTATTTTCCTCACCCTATTTACTTCTTGGCTTTTTTCCTTCTGTCCTATATCATATGATTTTGGCCTTACTCTTCCTGAATTTATTTAAGTAAGCTTAATTGAACAAATTTTGAAAGCAGACATGTTGAAATCAATAATATTATTTAGGAAACTCAGATAGTGGAAAATAAAAACATTGAATTAGCACATATGTTTAATCCCCAAGCATATTTTCTTTTTCTTTGTCAGGAAATAAGTTGTAAATTTTAGTTTTGCAATGAGGGGACAGGAGCAAAAGATACAAATAATTGACTTATACATAAGCTTTCTTTTCCTGATTATAAAAACCAAAAAAAAAAAATCATTACTGTGGGAAACATAATAAAAAAGGAAGAAAAGCAATACCATTTCTAAAATTTTTAGTGTATTTCCCTCTGGTTATAGAAAGAGAAAGATGCATATTTTGAACTTATATTGTTAATAACAGTTTGAGACAGATTACTTTTCATTGAAATGTATCACAAGCCTTGTCTAAAGCCTGTAAAACTTTTTTAAATATTACTTTCAGTGACTGCATCTCATCCTAGCTTACTGAACACTCTCCTGTCATCATCTGTGTAAGTTGTTTTAGTTTTTTAATTGTGTATTCCTAGGATGAAAACTTATGTACAATGATGTATGCAAATTTTTTTTGCATCTTTTATTTCCTTTGGGATTCTCCTGGAATTAGAGGGCCAACATATAGGGGTTTTTTTTTTTTTTTTCTGAAGATGAAGAAGGTAGTCCAGATGAAATATCTTTTTACATCTCTCTCATTGCCTTATAACTTTCCTATCCTAGAAACTGATTCACATTTGTCAAAACCTAAAGCAACTGACCTCAGATATGATCAAACTAATGAAAAGAAACATGGCACCACCATTATCTTTTTTTTAGAATGCTGTGCTTTCATTAGGAAACTCTTAGGTTGTGCCAGCATTAGTTCTTACAACAACAGTGTGTTGATAAATCATATTTAGCATAAGGTTAACATCTCCCAACACACACATTGGCCTTTTTCATATGTGTTAACACTGTGTGAACTCCATTTATTGAGTGTCTTCTCTGTTTAGAGAGCTGGAGAATTTAAGGCATTTTAAATGTTCAGTGTTGTACTGTACCATCATTTCTGTACTTGTTTCACATCTTTATTTAAGACTGTCCTGGGGTGTTGCCAACTCATTCATTTTTATTTTAGTCACTTAAATATTTATTTACCTCCCAAATTGTACTGGGAACTTTTCTATGTACTAGGTATATAGCTATGGGGAAAAAAAAAAAAAGTTAATTCTGTTAAAATGTTTGGAGGTTTTGTATAAAAAAGTTACTCAAACAAGCAATTTAAAAAATTAATTATAAAACATAATAAATAATACCCTTTGGAGGATAAGAAAAAAGTAATAGAATAATAGAAATACTAATGAAGTTGATGATGAAATATTACATCTCCTTGTGACTAACAAAGCCAGCAACAGTTCTATTTTGAAACAAAAAAAGATTGTCTAGAGTCTATAAGGTCTAGCAGAAGTCACCCAGGATCATGAGAATAATGGCATTGTCAGTGATACAATAATATTTTATTCAAAGTTTCCTCACTCAGGCTGTTGGTAAATAGATAACATGATGTTTAAAAGACCCATAATTAGAATAAAAAAATATATATTGTGAAACCTGTTTTGTAGTGCTTTACAGAATATAATTGCTGCTCTAATTTTCATGACGGTGCACGTGTTTTGAACACCTCACTTCACTATATAATAGAATTTTAATTCTTCGGAATTTAATTATTCTGATTGTTTAATCTAGTAAGTTAGACCAGGAGGTATTATGATGAAAATCTGTGATAGACATGGGGATGCACTACCCAGATCTCATTTCAAGGAAGAACTTGCTGCCCAGCTACACAGAGAGCAGTCAGGAGATAGCCTTCAGCTTTCTGCAACTTCTGGGTCTGCCTCAGCTGCAAAGACCACTTTGCTCAAGGGCAAGCCCACCCCAAGGCCACCTGCCTCCAGTGACTGAGTGAGATGATATACAGGCTCTGCTTTTTCAACCAGAAGTGAGACTCCCTCCAAAGCTCTCTGTATGGCTGGCTGAGGCACATTACAGTTTGACTTCTTTCTCTCACTAATCCTGCTTCTGCCCAAGCCCTTCACCAGTTTCGATCCCCTATAAACATCTTGCACCCGAAACTCCATATCAGCTGTGCTTCCAGAGAACTCAGCCTGGTTCAGTGACTGACCTAAGTTTTAAACGAACATCTTAATATGACGCAACAGTCTAAGGTAGATGTCTGAACCCCCATGCAGAAGGAGCAGTTTCTGAACTACCTCAAGGGCCTTAATATACTAGAATTGCATCACAAAGAAAACGCCCATTGCAAAGGTATCAAAGAGAGCATTACAGGGATCAAATACAACTTTCGGAATTTTATAAAAGCTTACAGAGTGGGATAATTTCTATATAATTCCATAAAATGGCACATGTAAAATGCTCACCTGAGTCCTGAACATGAGAAGTTATTTCAATCACTCAGTAAATAATTCTTGGTTTCAGGCCCTGCCTCTAGTACGTACTAAGGATGCAAAGGTAAATGTTAGGCCATTCAAGGGAAGAATCCACACACAGGTAACAAGACTAAAGGTTTTGTGGGTGCCCAGTATGTGTTAAAAACTGAATAGCAAATAAATAAATAAACAACAAACAAACAAACAAACCTGAATAGCAGAGAACTGTGAAGGAGAAATTAATGTCCCCTAAGGTTTCGAGTTTCTGTGCTAAAGGATATAGCTAGAAAGGAGCCCTACCAAGCAGAAGTCACAAAAGGATAATAAGAATAATACATGGTGTCATATCTGCAGATTACTAAGGATTACTTAACAATTTTTTTCAATTTACACAATTCTTTCTCCCATGAGACTTGTTCTCCTCAAACATAAGCACATTACAACATAATCATTTAAATAAGTCACTCTGGAGTCTTGCTGACACAGGAGAGGATTTGTGTAAATTTTCAAACTGTTCTTTTTTATTCCTGATAGGGACACACTAATGGGCCAGCGTTGTGTCTTAAGAAGCCTAAATCCATTCACAGGCATAAAAAGTGTGAATGCCAGATCCAGATGAGACATGGGAGTGTTTGGGGGAATTTGTAGATTGGCAAAGACTTAGAACATACAGCCACTGTCCAGGACCAGCTACATAAATTGCAGGGCCCAGTACAAATTGAAAATTCTTCGTGTTCAAAAGTGGTTAGGATTTCATGACAGCAACCGGATAACATTAAACCAAATGTGGAGTCTTGTGTAGTAAATAGAAAAAATAAAGCAGCATTGCCACTACCCTTCTCACTCAGTGGTGGAGAGGCCAGGTTTGTTTTGTCTGCATGCTATAACTGACATAGAATAAGCACTCAACAAATATTTGCTAAGTGAATAAATTAAAATGCTGACTATAATTTATCTTTTACCTGTCACACACAACCAGTTAGTGAAAGGGGGTCTCTTTAGATAGCATCATCCTCCTAATGATACCTGAATTTTCCATGGTGCTTTAGACAATGCTCGTGGCCCTCAAGTTCCCCTGGTCCAGTCTGTTCTGATCTGATCTTGCTTTGTTTTGTAACCAAATCAGAAAAAAATTGTGTGTGTGTGTGTGTGTATATATATATATATAAATGTTTATATATAAACAAAGTATTTTGGCCAGTTATGAAAATACATGTACTACAAAATAAAATAGAAATATTAACAACCTTAGAATTAGAATAATATAGATGGAAACATAAGACCAGAGAAAAAGGTAATATGCAAGCATAGTCCATAAGAGCCTATGTAGTAAATAACTAGTATACATACTTGACTGAGATTCCCAAAAAGCAAAACAAAGAAATGTATGATTAACTACAAAATTCTCATTGTTTATAGGAACAAAGTTGTAATAATTACATTGAATAAGCAGGACTTGTAAGTTCACTTATAAGCAACATGTTGTTTTCTTTTTTTTTCCTGTGGGGCAATTTCTTTCTCTTCCCCTGAATGAAATTTGGGACAAGTCTCATTAATTTTGAATCACTACCAGGTCATAAAAAGTCCCCCAGTCAGTAATTTAAAGGACTAATCGAGCAATTGAAATGCCTAAAGGAATCAATATGCCAAATTTCCCCAAAGTTAAAGCTACTCCTCTCACTAATTTGCACAAGCCGTAGGCCAGCTCCACACAGTGGAAAAGTGGGCATGGTTGGCTTCTGCTCTCTTTCTCTGCCGTGTGTGAGAGTGTGTGTGTATGTGTGTGTGTTTGTGTGTGTGTGTTTCTATTCTTCATCGTGCTAATAATGGTCATTGATTCTTCCAGACAGTTTTTCCCTTAGACCCAGGAATGGGAGCTCTTACTCTGGATCCTGTGCTTTACAAAGTCCCATTATTGGCTATTTCCTAGTCTTGTCCAGCCACATGGGACAGAGAGATTATCCAGAGCAAGGAGGAATACTTTTTAAGAACCAGCATTCTCTAGCCTCACTATGCTAGAAGTATGCAGGACCCTGTTATTCTTTGCCCAAATGATGCCAAGCCTGATCCCATGGTCTGTGCAGGGCTCTTCCCTAGGGGTAGCCCTCCTAAGAGGGCTGCTCTGCTGCTGTGATCACACCTTAGATTGGGGGGTGGCCGCGGTCCAGTTGTCTGTAGCAATGAGGATGAAAGATGGACGTTTGGTCTTGGGTATTTGTATGTGTATTTGTGAGATTCCTCATGGTGCTGAAAGGAGCTGGGGTAAGATGAGAAGAGAGACAGGCTATATGCTTTCCCAATACATCAGGAGACCAATGGTGGGCTTTCTATATTCTGCCAGTTTCTAGCAATGGACTAAAAGGATATTAAGAATTCTAAATTCAACTCTGATCCCTCAGATATTTAGGAATGTATATTTGTCAGTTAAAATAACAGAACATATTTTATCTAAGAGTTTTTTCCTTTAATTCATAGATAATTCTTTAGACATAGGATGTTTCTTGGAACCCTTAAATATTAGAGGTAAATCTAGCTTCAGGATCTGTTGAGGTACAGATGCTGGACAAAAGGAGAGAAGCACAAAGAATTTCTTACTTGACTAAAGCTGTAATTATGTGTCAAGCTCTCTGAGTCTCACAGGTGTTTTAAAATGATTCATTTTCTTGTGGGACATTTTGTGGGCTTTCAGAACCCTTGCATTGCTGGAGAAGGGACATATGTATTATAGTCACTATATTTATTCTTTCATTCAAGAAATATCTAAGTTACCTTGCTCCTTGCCCCTCTATGCAATATTTTGGGTCAGTCTCTAAGACAGCCCCATACCAGCTTTCTGTGGTATGTAGTCTACATCTGGTCCACAGGAAACTTTCATATATAATTTGCTCTGACAACATCTGGCCTGACATGAACATCTCTCTGTTGTTCTATTGTGAGAATGATTAGTCTTCCAGTCTCTTATCCTTGAGATTTCCTAGGCTTGGTAGGATATCAGTTGACTTTTGCTTCCACATTTCAGGGGAAACATTATACTTTCTCCAAAAGGTCTCCTTAAAGTTTTTCTATTTTGAATAGAAATGAGAGGAGAAACCCACTTATGGGATGGGGTCACACACAACCAACTTTCTTCAAAGAATCACCCGTTAACATCCTACTTCCCAACTTATTTATATCCTTGTTGTGATGAGGAAGCTCAGAGTTGCAGGACGGGTTTTCTACAGACTTATTTTGCAAGTCATTCATAGTGGTCTTGTACTTCAATTTAGTATATGGCTTATATCACTTTGGGGGCTTCACTTGACACCGAGAATAAAATGCTTGCACTTTAATTAACATTCTTTTACAAATGCATATGATTTATTTTTCAGGAGAAACAAAGCTTTATTTCCTGATACTTAGATCTAAAGATATTTGTAACTAAAGTCTTTATATAAAGGATCTTACATATATTAAATAACGATGATAATGATAGCAACTAAAATTTAACTAAGTGCATAATGCAAAGTGCAAGTCAGAAGAAATTCTGAGAAGGCTATATATGTAACCTAGAGTATATGAAGGAGGGATTATTTTATCAGCGATGGTTCTGGGGAGTCAGTAAAATCTTGTAAATTCTTTGTAAATTTATGTGTATTTTTATGAAGAAAAGATCCTTTGCTTACTGTTATTCTCATAAAGTCAGTCACACCAAAATGGTTTAAAAAATTGACTAAGAAGGTAACAAGATTAGTATCACTTATACAAATTATGGGACCTCACCATAATTCTCCACAGATGAAATGGTCATCAATAAAAATGGTTGAAAGATCAATAGATGTCAGAATTGGTTAGGGCTAAATTTTTGTCTCTTTTTCTAAAGTGATTTTGCTCTTCAGATTCACTTGTGAAAGTTATTAAAATTTTGAATGCTCAGTGCTATGCAGAACCACTGGGTCAGGATTTACAGTATCCTGGGGATCTGCCAGCCAGCGCTCAAGCTCTCTCTCTCTCTCTTATCTTTTTTCAAGTTTTCTAGTTGATTTTGGTAAATGCACAGGTTGGAATACACTCCTTTAGAGCCCTTGTTCTCATCTGGGTATGGTGGGTAAAATGAAACACAATTCTCAAAACACCTGTAGAGGTTTATCAAGTGAAACATATCAATCCCCTCCTCTCCACGTAAAGATGAAAATGGCACTCCAAGGATATCAGTTAGGGGACAATAATAAAAATTCAAATCAGAGATTATAGAGACATAAGTCAGGACAATGACAATGGGAAAAGGGATATGGATTCAAGAATTTTATCCTTAGTGTTATTAACCACAGAGATTACTATTTCATGATTCATAAAATCCCATTATATGACCCTAACACCATATATAATGGGTTCTAACCACATAGAATATTTGAAAATATACATTTACCTTGAAACTTCCTACATCTGTGAATTTAAAGGAATATTTTGATCAGCATTAAAATTTTTTGAACTCCATTTTGAAATGTCTACTTAAAGATATATTTACCATACAAATTTCTAGCCTTACACATTAACTACTTAAACTTTTTATTTTGTACATTCTAACACCATATTTCAGTATTTTTGGACACTTTATGTACTTTTTAAAATGAGGTGCGTTTTTTAGAAACCTTTCCCGATCACACGGTGTACCATCCTCTGGGTTTCCCATGCATGTTTTTTTTGTTTGTTTTTTTTTAATTAATTAATTTATTTATTTATTTATTTTTGGCTGTGTTGGGTCTTCGTTTCTGTGCGAGGGCTTTCTCTAGTTGCGGCGAGCGGGGGCCACTCTTCATCGCGGTGCACGGGCCTCTCACTGTCGCGGCCTCTCTTGTTGCGGAGCACAAGCTCCAGACGCGCAGGCTCAGTAGTTATGGCTCACGGGCCTAGTTGCTCCGTGGCATGTGGGATCCTCCCAGACCAGGGCTCGAACCCGTGTCCCCTGCATCGGCAGGCAGACTCTCAACCACTGCGCCACCAGGGAAGCCCCCACTTTATGTACTTTTAAAAAATTCTTCTTTTCATGTATTCAGATACTCACTTCCATGAAGACATCAGATGGTTTTCCTACTGATGATTATTAGTGATTCTACTCAGAGATTATAATAGGCGTGGTATAATTAACTTGACTATATTTAAAATGATACAGTTAGAATAATATTGGAAACTCCTCCTCCCTTTATTTCAATAACATTTTCATTCATCTCTCCCATCTTATGTCAGATTGAAGTCTTTCTCTTAAAATAGCATTGATTCGACCAGTTGTTGGAAACCTATACATGGTCTGCAAAGTGTACAAAACTCCTCTTGAAAAAGCTGCTTCAGAACTTTGCTCCATATGCCATGGACATATATATATTTTCAAACCAAGTAATTCTTAACTATATATGAAAATCTGTTTCATACAGATGTATCCATCATAAGCAAGTATAATATGGAAGCATGGTGTTTGCTTTCTTGTTGTTCTATCACCCTGGAAAATATACTTAAAATGGGTTATTGGAAGAATTGGGTAAATACTTCTTAGATAAGCAATTCAATTGCCATTAGAAATAGAGGACTAACTAGATGAAAATACATCTTGATAAAAGAAAAACTCTAGCAGTTCATTAGATGAGCATTAAGTGCATATAAATGTGTCATAATGATATAAACTCTGAAGTTCTCCATTTTTTGCTCTTCCATAATTAGCCATGCTCACTTCCTGATTTTGTCCTAGTTGGGGGATAAGGGTAAATTGCATGATCTAAGATGTTATTCTTTCCTCTAATTCTTATAAACACACATACTTGACAGTTGTAGAGATACATGGTGTGGTTCCCTGGGTTGTTCTACTTGCCCAGTGGGAGTGGCTGGCTTCGCACAGAGAACAGGTTACTGGAACACTAACTTTTCCAAATGATACCACTGAAATCCTAGAATGGATGTGGACTGAACCAAGAAATCATGATTCTCTCTAGTTAAATATTTCATGCCTGATCTGTTGTAGCTCATTCTATGGAAACAAGAAAATAAACTTTATTTCTATGTCGAGCTTCTCTTACTTCTTAGGAAAGCATTTCAGATACTTGGTCCTCGGCTTGCAATATTTGAAATACGAATTCCGAATTTGTGGCTTATCAATAAAAACACGTTGACTTTCACAGAGGTTGTCTGGTGAATTCTAGTACAGAAGTAGAAACATTTACTTACATTGTGTTCACAGCTGATAAACTGCAGTTGCTAACCGTTTGTTAATTAAATCTTAGTTAAGCTTTGTCCTTCCTGCTTAGAAACGGGAACTCAACATTTGAGGCTTCAATTTGCATGCATCAGTCAACACAAATACTGAACAAAGTGCTTGTTTAGGTAATAAGATAAGGAGGTGCCCTCTCCACATTTCAGCTCTAACCGCCTCAGAGGCAGCATTTCCCAAGATTCCCAGCTGCTGCTTGTTCAGGCAGCTCTGTGGTTTGCGCTGCATATTAATTTCTGTTCGACACGGGAATTCAATTTGTACTGTACATTTCATTTCTTCACAGATTTAGATTTGTTTCATGTTCTCTGCTTTTAATTAACTCTCTGGCACAGCTGCTGGACAGGATAGAAAAACTCATTGCTCTCCCTGTGTTATGAGTATACCACCAATCATTTGCCACTTAGATGGTGGTGCAGAAGCTATCAGTTTCTATGGCAACCAGAGCCGTGGTGATTGATTCCTTGCCAGTATGGCATCACCACAGGGAGTGCAGCTTGTGATTTTTCTATGCTCACAACATCCATCTAATTAAAACAGGATTATGGCATCATCCCAATATATGTTCGACAACTACACTGCAATCCATTTATGTAAATGTCAACATTATTAAATACAGTGGTCATAGTGTTTATGAAGAAATACTTGTTTTAGTCCTTGGTTTGTACATTGGAAAGCAAATGCCCAACTACCTGGTTTTGGCTATTATCGTCTCTTAAATGGTAGCCTTCAATTGGCACAGTCATTTTGTATTTGAAAATCATATGAAGCAAAGCCAAATGATTACATTTTGATTGATGCAATGCTAGCTAACTCTAGAATGCTATACTAAGCCTGACTTGAAAATTGGTTAATTAATTTATTGCATATGAATTATTTATTCATCAAAAGCTTTTTAATTCACGCGATTGATTTTTTTCTTCAGGGACTTCTCTTGAGAGCAGATATTTCCTTCTGCTCTCATGATTTCCTTCTTACAGAGGATTCCTCAAGTCCTCTAACAGTACCCGGGATTTGGGGAAGCCTCACCTATCAGGTGAAATGAAAGATGCAGTATTCACAGTTGTGCACGGAGGCTCCAGATGAAAAAGGCAGCTCAGGGATTTCATGAAGGGCTAAACGGGGAGACAAACCCTTTAGAGAACTGTGAGATGTGTATGCAAAATAAAAAGGAAGGACAGAGGGTGACAGATCTGTTAGAAATGTTGTTTCGTACATCAGAGTTTTTGCTGGATAAGGCTGACAAAATACTCTGTTAACATGAAAAATGACAGTCTGCACTACCTCATAGCTTCATGTCTCTGTGCATTTCATTTTCCAATGCATTTGTATGTTACAGAAGCTACTACTATGACATACATAAGTATGTGCTGTATAGTATGTATATTTGCTGTCAAAACTCTATTCATTTTACAGATTTTTTCCCCTTGCCTTCACTTATGTTATATGCAGAGATTGCACATTCAAATGATACTGTCAGAAGTACTTCTGGGTTAAATTTTAATTGTTAGTACTCTACTTTCCAAAAGTTTCATGACATTTCAAAGTTCTCATGAATTGACAGTAAAATTACTCCCAAAGCAGGAAATTAATAAAATGACAAAAAATATATAAAACATTTTGACTAGAGAAAGAGAAAGGATTCTAATATCAGCACAGCCATCCACAGAATATGGTGATTGGTTGAGATAAAATTGATGGAAGTAGGAGTGTTTCACTGAAGGTAACTTTTAAAAATACGTATTGTTCTCTGGTTGCAGTATTGCTGCAGAGAGTGTATAACTGTATAGTGCATGTGATTTGCAGTATTTTTTGTCTCAGGCACACAGTTTATATTATATGTATTTATCTGTACTAGACAATAGTATATTCCCTCCTAGAGTTACAATACATGTTATTTATTGCTAATTCGTTAGTATGAAGCTGACAAGCACCCATTTTAACTACAACTGTAGCAGCAACATCCACCCCATTATAATGCCTGCTGTACTTTCAGGTGTTCATGCTACTACCAATGTTTCCTTTGAACCAAAAGAAAACTTTCATTAACACAAAATCAAAAATCCATTTTTGAGAGTTTATTTTTGAAACAGAAAAATTGTACATTACAAATACAAGACATTTTAGGATAATTTTGAGGGTTTTTTTTAAAAATAATGTGACCGATAAGTTAATGTAATTTTTAGCTATCTGATTTTTTTTTTCTTATTTAAGCTCAAAGCAGTAAAACTATAATTCCCTTAAATCATGCTAAAATGCTGTAGTATGCTTTGTGCTACAAAAATAGTAAGAATGTAACAGAAATTTATATTTCTTAATTTGTATATAAATGCTAGATATCCCCATTGAATTCTTGACTAATAAAAATATAATTACACAAGCTAGAGCTAGTAAAATTTCAGGCATATTATCTCTATCTGTCTTTATAAGCACTCTCTGTCCTCAAAAATTATGTTTCATTGAAGTGTTAAAGTAATCAATATCTGCACTGTTCGTAGGTAGAAACTGATATTTTCTTGATAAGTCAAAAAGTTTACCTGAAGGATGTTTCATGTAATTAAAGAAAAATTATGCAAAGAGATAATGAAAATATATTTCAGAGCCTAGAATACCCTTGAAAAATATAAAGTACTCTCTTTCTGAAAACATCACAAGTATTATTTATATACTCAGTATTATTAAGATATAAATGTTATTTTATACATTTTTATGGGTCATGACATCTTTGATGGCATCCCATAGTTTACAAAAACGAAAATATGTACTACTCATAAGGAAAGTCTTTTTTTTTGAGAGTTTATTTTTAAACTCTTGCAGCAAAACTGGAGTAAGTAAAATATTGAGTCAAGGACTTGGTTATGTGGCATTCCAGATGGCTGGAGACATATGTGATAGGGCAGGTGCCATGTTCATATGACAGCATTTTTTTAAAGTCTGTTTTAGGTTGAGGGAACTCAGGGAGTCATTACCACTATCCACATGCAGGGAACAGCTGGCCAACCCCAGATCTACACTTGTGAGTGCTTAGACTTTATTCAAGCTTTATGGTATGGAAAAATAAGAGGTACAGTCTTTCCCCTTTTCTATCCAAGTGTAACAATGGAGTAAAAAGAAACAAAACATTCTTTGCTGTTGAAGTAAATGTGATCAACACAAACTTCACTCCAAATACAGTGAATAAGATCAAGGAAAATGTTTCCAAACTAAACTTTTTTATTTGTTCTCTGGCCTCCTTTCCTTATTTCTACATATGTCGGCATGAAGCTGGATGGACATGGAAGTATGAGCCTGAGAACAGCCGGGGTCACCTTTTAGGAATCTGGAAAGGGTAGAATGAGTATGTACAGATTAAAATTTGAGTTATATGAGTTAAATAAGTAAATGGTAAATAGGTGGATGGATAAACAATAGAAAATTAAAAACACAGAGAATATTATAAAATATGATAGGTAAAGACAATGATGATAGATAGACAAATATGATAGGTGAATACATAAATAAAGGTTTATGACATAAAATGTATTTTTAGTATGGTACTTCTAAAATGTTAAACTGCCTCTGATATAGAGAAATAGGAAAGGATGGCTTCATAGGCTGCGTATACCAGCCATAACTTGGCCAGACACATAATAGTTAATGCTTATTGTGTTAGGCACTGTGTAAAACAGTTTTATAAAATTACTGCATTTAATTATTACGACATCCCTGTAAGATAGGTAATTTTTCTCTGTTTTGCAGATGAGGAAACTGAGACTTAGATAAGTTAAGTAATATGTACACGGTCACATAGAGGGCGCATGGCAAAGTAGTAATTCAAACTCAGCTGCTTAAAGTGTAAACTTTTGTTATTACTGTATTGCATAGCACATGAATGCCTAGTATGTGGCATAAAATATGACCTGGACACATTGTAAGAGGCTTTGGAGGAGGCTAAGAGTAATCAACTTGGTTCCAGGAAACTTTGTGACCATCTGAGACAACTTAAATGTTTCTAGCACATCGCCTAAACTTGCTAACTTGTGCTGAACCCTGAAGATAACTCATTCATTTCAGTTTTATCCCAGACTCCAGGGCATGGTGTTGGTCCTTTGGGTAGAATTCTATCATCCAGATGAAATAGTCAAGGTTCAGAGAGGAAGATACCAACACCTCAGGAAAGAGCAAATCGTATCATAGACATTCACTACATTCTCTTTCTAATCACCTCAATTTAATCTGGGTTCATTTCTTACCATGTGACTTTGTAGACTTCAGCTAACACTTACTTATATTTGTGTACTAAGTATATTTGGGGATGGTCAGGAATCATGTAGTTATTTTAATTATATATGGACATATAACTTTGGAATTTTCCAGTGCTAGGAAGATGGAAAATTATATATATGTATAGTAGATAAACATTTTTAATAGCATAATAACTCAAGTACTGACTGGGAATCCCCTGGCCTTTGGAGAGCTAGTTTAACTTGATGTGAACTGACATTACACAATCTTCTAAATTCTGTAATTCTATGAAATCACTTATATCTTTCTTTCTTGGTGCTCAAAGAGCACCAAGAAAAGTGACTTTGCATATGATTGTATCATATAGCTTATAGTCTTTCTCATCGCACTAATTCAATCCCCATTTCCCCTCCTACGATTTTTCTCCCTGACTTGCTTTAGAAACAAACATTTCCTTCTCCCCGTATATGTAAAACAACTGGGATCCCACTTTCTACGACACGTTTAGACTGGGATCTCCTTTTCCACAACACTTGCTTAAATATGCTCCTTTCCCACAAGAAATTTGAGTGAATAAAATGATTTCTGTCTTATTATGAGATTCTCATGTTATTTTCTCCCACTTATGTCTTTATATATATTTTCCTCTATCATACTAAAAGTGTATCAATTCAACCCCTAGAATTTTAACTGGAATATGAATTTATGAGATTGTTGTTATTATTATTATTAGCCTTAAGGAATAATTGAAATTATAAATGTATTCATCTAAAGCAAACAATATTATGAAAGTACTTCAAATCACTGAGATTTTTCCCTCCTCCGATTTAGGACTCTGATTTCCTTGGCCGAAATAATTTAGGAGGAAAATTATAATGTGCTAAAAGCTTGATTTTTTTAAATAGGAAAAGTGGGGGCTTCTCATGCTTATATTTAATCTCATTTACAGCATAGACATGCAAATACTGGTGGAGAGTGAAGGGACCCACCTCCTGGGCCAGAATTTAGACCTCTGTCAAAGTTATTAAATACATCCAAACACTCAAGAATAGTTTTGGTTCACTTTTAAAAGTTTCAACTAGCCAAAAGCCATCTTGAATTTTTCTCCTATAGAACTGAACCTGGTAAAACATGGATTTAGTAAATAATATGGTTTTCATGAAATGTCATTTGATCTCGAGTAATCAGCAAAAGAAAAATACTATTTCTAATTCAGTATCCCTAACTACAATCATTTTTGCAATTTCTATTACATTATTTCTAATAATACTAATTTAGGGTTATTCTTTTTAATTATCAAGTAATATTTTCCCCTTGTAAGAATTTCTAATAACATTCGTCACTAATAGCTCTCTCTCCCACTCTTTGTCAATCTTTTTTCCAAGGGTAACAGCTGTTAAAATTTGAAGTAGATCTTCCTAGTTAATTTTTCTGTATATGCATAAATAAATATAAGTAGGACATGTAATTCATATTTTGGACTTTATTATTTAATAATAATCTTTGGATATTATTTTATATATCATAATTTATTGGTTTTATGTATCATGATTTATTTTCTTCCATATTGAAGAATGCTTACTGCAAAGACTGGCAGTGTACATCTACCTTTGTGTACATATGCAAACATTTCTTTATAACAGACTCCTAGGAGCAAGTTTGCTGTGTCAAAAGTTAATGCACAGTTTAAAATTTGCTTGACATGACTGAATTGTGTTTGAAAAGGGAGTGGTGGGATTTACCAATTTACTATCTAATTTACCAATTTAAAGATTTTCCTTTGCCTCAAGCTTCAATATGGCTAGACATGATACTGCATAATCTGCTTTTGTTTGTATTTAAATTTTTGATATTTTATTTATCATTGACTTTTTTACACTGATTTTTATTTAAAAATTTTTACATTAAAATATTATTATTCAAGTTTTTAGTAATATGTTCCTTAGTTTTGCTTGTTTTTGGACTTTATAAAATTGAGATTATACTATGTAGTCTTCTGGGACTAACTTCATTTCTTTCAATACTATAATAATGTGAATATTCCTCCATTCCAGTACTATAGCATTTTATTGTGTGAAAGAATATATCACAAATTACTTATCCATTTTTAATAGCTGACATTTAGTTTTTCCCAAGGTTTTTTCCATTATGAACAAGGCTCCTATTTACATTCTTGGACACATCTCCTAGTTATTAATGTGCAAGTATCTTTTGAAGGTATATACCTGAGTAAAGAATTGCTGAGTTGTAGGGTAGGTATGTTGGAAAGTTCAAATTTTCAAGATAATAACAAATTATTTTCCAAACTGATTGTACCATAATGAACATAAATTTTTCATTTTAATGGGGCTGTATGTATTATTTTATGATTAGTACATTTATTTTACCTAAGTACTTCTTCTCTATCTTTGGCATACTGCATTTTCCAAAGATTAGCACACCAAGAAGTATCATTCCACATAACAGTCTTGTAATGTGATCTCATCCTTTTCATATCAAGAGGTGGAATATAATTCCCCTGCCCTTTAATGTAGGCTGACTTTAGTGACTTTCTAAGCAAAACTGACAATCTGGGATTTCTCTGGCTAGGGCACAGAATGAGTCTCTTAAATGTTCCCACTTGGGATATGTCCTTTAAGATCCCAGACTCTAGGCTCTGGGAAGCCTAAGCCACAAGGAAAGGCCACCTGTAGGCACTCTGGGAGATAGCTTCTACTGAGCTTCCTACCAAAGTCAGAGTGGCTGCTGTCCAGATCAGTGAACCATCTTAGGTATCCAGCCAAACCAAGCCTTCGGAAAACTTCAGCCCATTCACTATCTGTCCATCCACTATAGCCACATGAGAGACCTCAAGTGAGAGTTACCCAGCTGTGAGAGGTAATAATAAACTGCTGTTTTAAACCACTACATTTTAGTTTATTGTATAACAATAGATAACTAGGCTATTACCCTAAGTACAAAAAAATAGATGTATTTGCTTTATATTCCTCTAAAAGTTGACATATTTAAAAATGTAATATTCAACTCCTTAATCCACCTGCAGTTGATTTTTGTGTATGGTCAAATTACAGACCCAATTTTATATCCTTCATAAGATTAATGATATGAAAACCAAGTTTCTTGTAAATCCTGTTATCTTTATTTTAAAATAGTGGTTGTTGCTAGAATCTCTTAACCTGACTTGGATTTGTAGCTTCACTAACTGAGGTTTGTACAAAATAATTTAATCCATGGCAAGTTCCAAAAATGTAATTTCTTATACATAAATCATCTAAGGTTAGTCATTATTAGTTAAATAAGTAAATTACTGAAGAGGCAGGGAATAATGGTTAATACAACCTCTTAAAGTCAAATAAATTAAATTCAAATCTCAGACACACAAATTCATTGAACTTTTTCATCTCCTTAAAGGAAACAACTAAATTCATATTTCAGCATTTTTGTGCTAATGAAATAAAAAAATCATATTAAATTACTTAACGTTAGAGACGCATAAATTAAATTCTCAGTAAATGGCATCTCTCTTGGCCCGTAATAGGTAGAAAAGAAACTCAGTAATTTGTGGGAAAATGTGTTATACTTGAATCTATACCATTTTACCTGATGCTTCTTTAAAATAGAGCCCTGCATTTGCGTGAAAGATTTAGAGGTATAAATGTCTGTCTTACTTTATGAGACTAAATGTGTTTCTAAATCCTTTTCTATACACTGTATGTGATGTTTTTAATTCCATTTTTCCAATTTTTTAGATTATCAAACTAAACATATTCTTCTGAGAAAGTGTTTCACCATAAAGAGTAGTAATAATTTTAAAATATTATGATGTGTATTTTGTAAAACTGTGCCCTTTTCTTCTGTATTGACAATAGTAAATATCAAGCCTTTACTTTTTTGGCAGTAGTTTGATTTACAGTTAAGCTTACTCTTTTCATGTAAAGATGTTATATGAAAAAAATACTGTTTTCCTCAGGATCTCATATTCTGTTATAAAGAGCTCTGGAATGTATAATTAAGTATTTGTTGGGGTATAATCCTTTAACTTCTTAAGTAATGTGACATTTAAGCTACTACACTTTTATAAATAGACTATTTTTTAGAGCCATTTTAGGTTTATAGAAAAATTGATCAGAAAGTACAGTGAATTCACAGATACTTCCAAACCCTCCCACCCCACACACAGTTTCCCCTATTATTAATATCTTGCATTAGTGTGGTATACTTTGTTACCATTGATGAGGCAATACTTACACATTATTATTAACTAAAGTCTATAGTGTAGATTTGGATTCAATTTGTGTTGTACATTCTATGGGTTTTAACAAATGTTTAGTGACATGCATTCACCATTACAGTACCATCCAGAGTAATTTCACTGTCCTAAAAATCCCCTTTGCTCCACTTATTCATCCCTCCCTCCACCCAAACCACAAATAACCAGTTACTTTTTTTCTGTCTGCATAGTTTTGCATTTTTTAGAATACCATACAGTTGGAATATATGGTTATATGGCTTTCTCAGAATGGCTTCTTTCACTTAGAAATATGTATTTAAGGTTCCTGCATGTTTTTCATAGCTTGATAGCTTATTTCTTCTTTTTATCACCGAATAATATTCCATTGTATGGATGTACCATTGTTTGTCTAACCAGTCATGTATTGAAGGATATCTTGGTTACTTCCAAGTTTTGGCAATTCTGAATAAAGCTTTTATAGACACTAATGTGCAGCTTCTTTTGTGAACATATACTTTCAACTCATTTGGGTAAGTACCAAGGAGCATAATTCCTGGATCATATGGTAAGAGTATGTTTAGCTTTGTAAGAAACTGCCAAACTGCCATCCAAAGTGGCTCTTTCCACTAGCAATGAACACAAGTTCCTGTTGCTCCAAACCCTTACCAGCATTTGCTGTTGTCAGTGTTTTAGCCAATCTAATAGGTGTATAGTGGTATATATTTGGTGTTTTAATTTACAGCTCAGTGGCATATGATATCAGGCACCTTTTCTTATACTTGTTTGCCATCTGTATATGTTTTAGTGAGTTATATGTTCAGGTCTTTTGTCCATTTATTAATTGGATTGTGTGTTTTCTTATTGCTGAGTTTGAGTTCTTTGCATATTTTGGATACCAGTCCTTTATCAGATATGTATTTGGCAAAGATTTTCTCCCAGTCTGTAAGTTGTGCTTTCATTCTGTTTCACAGAGTAAAAGTTTTCAATATTTATGAAGTCCAACTTATAATTTTTTCTTTCATAACTTATGCTTTTGGTGTTTTATCCAAAAACTCATCACCTCAAAGTCACCTAGATTTCTTCTATGTTGTCTTCTAAGAGTTTTATAGTTTTATGTTGCACATTTAGGTCTATGATCCATTTTCAGTTAACTTTTGTGAAATGTGTAAAATCTATGTCTAGATTGTTTTTTTGGAAGATGGAAGTCCAGTTGTTTCAGTACCATTTGTTGACAAGATTGCCCTTCTCCATCAAATGGTCTTTGCTCCTTTGTTAATGCTCAGTTAACTGTATTTGGGTGGGTCTATTTCTGGGCTTTCTATTCTGTTCCATTGATCTATTTGTCTATTCTTTCATCAATGCTATACTCTCTTGTTTACTGTTGCTGTATAGTAAGTCTTGAAGTTGGATGATGTCAGTCTTCTGACTTTGTTTTTGCCCTTCAATATCATGTTGGCTGTTCTGAGTTGTTTGCCTTTCCATATGAACTTCAGAAACTGCTGATATCCATAAAAAATCTTATTGGAACTTTTATTAAGAATGCACTGAAACTATAGATAACGTTGGGAAGAACTGATACCTTGATAATATTGAGTCTTCCTATCCATCTGTACAGAATACCTCTCTATTTATTTTGCTCTTTTTAAATTTCTTCTATCAGAATTTCATAGTTCTCCTCATATAGAACTTATAAATATTTTCTTAGATTTATACCTAAGTATTTCATATTTTGATGCTAATTTAAATTGTACTGTGATTTTAATTTCAAATTCTAATTGTTTATTGCTGGCATATAAGAAAGCAATTGTCTTTTGTAAATTAATCTTGTATCCGGCAAACTTGCTATAATCACTTGTTAGTTTCATGAAGATTTTTGAATGCTGATTCTTTGGGATCTTCTACAGAGAAATGATATCATCTGTAAATAAAAGCCGTTTTATTACTTACTTCCCAACCTGTGGGAAGTTTTACTTCCTTTTCTTGTCTTATTGTATTATCTAGGACTTCCGCTGTTGAAATGCAGTGGTGTAGGGGATTATACTTGTTTTATTCTTGATCTTAGCAGGAAAGCATTTAGTTTTTACTGTTAATTAAGATGCTAGCTTTAAGCATTTTGTAGATATTCTTCATCAAGTTGAGGAAGTTCCCCTCTATTCCCAGGTTACTGATAGTTTTTGTCATGAATGGGTGCTGGATTTTGTCAAATGCTTTTTCTGCATCTAGTGATATGATCAGGTGCTTTTTCTTCTTTTGCCTGTTTATTTAGTGGATTACATGAATTTATTGTTAAATGTCGAACCAGCCTTGCATATGTGGGAAAAATCCCACAAGATTGTGGTGTATAATTATTTTTAGACATTGTTGGATTTAATTTGTTAACATTTTTAAGGATTTTTGCATCTACGTTTATGAGAGTTATTGGTCTGTAGTATTTTTTTCTTGTAATGTCTCTTTCTCGTGTTGATTTCAGAGTACTGCTGGCCTCGGAATGAGTTAGGAAGTTTTCCTTCTGATTCTATCTTCCAAAAGAGACCATAGAGAATTGATACAATTTCTTCCTTAAATGTTTGGTAGAATTCACCAGTGAGCCCATTTGGGGCTGGTGCTTTGGTAGGTTTGGAAGACTGTTAATAATTGATTCAATTTCTTTAAAAGGTGGAGAACTGTTCAGATATCTTTGTATGAGTTTTGGTTGTGTCTTTCAAGGAGTTGGTCCATTTAATTTGGGTTATCAAATCTGTGGGCATCGAGTTGTTCAAAATATTACTTTTTATCCTTTTAATATTCATGGAATCAGTGGAGATGACCACTCATTTATTTCTGATATTGGTGATTTGTATGTTTTTTTGTTTTTTCCTAGCATGGCTTATAATTTTTTTTTTTTTTTTTTGGCTGCATTGGGTCTTTGTTGCTGTGCGCAGGCTTTCTCTAGTGGCGGTGAGCGGGGGCTACTCTTCGTTGCAGTGCACGGGCTTCTCATTGTGGTGGCTTCTCTTGTTGCGGAGCATGGGCTCTAGGCACGTGGGCTCAGTAGTTGTGGCACACGGGCTCAGTAGTTGTGGTTTGCAGGCTCTAGAACGCAGGCTCAGTAGTGGTGGCTCATGGGCTTAGTTGCTCCGCGGCATGCGGGATCTTCCGGACCAGGGCTCGAACCCATGTCCCCTGGATTGGCAGGCGGATTCCTAACCACTGTGCCACCAGGGAAGCCCGTGGCTTATAATTTTAAGGTTTTTAATTTATTGTAAATGTTTTCAAAGAACCAACTTTTCATGTGTTTATTTTCTGTATTGGTCTGTTTTCAGTTTCATTACTTTATGTTTTAATTTTTATTATTACAAAATTTTTGATACATCGAACTTGTATTTTGTATGCAAGTTCAACAATATTAGAATATTGGTAAGCAAATTCTCCTTCTATACCATGATTTTATAAACAGAAAATGAAATTTCATCATTTATATTTTTTTTCTGTGTGAAAGAAGGGGCACCTACTTCAAATTGGAATGCAGTCTCACTACTCAAATCTCCTGAAATATGAGTCCTGAGATGAAAGTCAGCTGATGCCATTTGTTGTCACGGAATTCCTTCTCCTGTCAGTGAATATAAGAATTCTGATGGTCAGAGAAGATGTTAGCTAATGTCAAAATGGCCTCCCCCTATGTGGTTAACAGCAGAATGCCCCTATTATATGTCTGCCTCAAACAGGAGGCCACTTTCTCTCTTTAAAAATGAATTAAGGTGAGAGTGCTTTTGCATGAGTGGCTCTGTAGCTGAAGGATTCAGAGAACACCAGATGAGAAACGGGATGTGGTAGGAGGCTACAAGGGACTTGTACTTTCTTTACTGGAATTCCAATTTATCCGTATACATATAATTGAATATTACTATGTAAAATTATCACTTTTTAGTTTCACGTAAGATTGTGGTGTTCTTCCTCTGATTTTCCTTCTATATCGTGTATTTATACTTCCTTATATATTATTATTAAAATATATTTTAATACATTATGTTAATTGGAGACACTGAACAAGTTTTTACAGCATTTAGCCAAGAAAACCTTAGTGATCTCATGCATAGATTTCATGCTGAATTGATCTTTGTATTGATTATCCATCTCACTTTTAAATTATGCAAAGCTCCAATTAAAATATAAAAATAAAATGTGAAAGCAGGGAAGAATCGGGTCTTTCAAAATATGCAGATCAGATGAATATACTTTATTTAGGATATCTCTCCTTTTTGCATCTGTATTTTGAACATATCTGGTTATATGTTCCAAGAATAGACATAGATATTACAGAGAAAATCTGCTTTTAAAATGTACTCAGTAGCTATTCACTAATCCTTTCCTCAGAGAGCTTAGTCTGCTAAATATGATACAACATATTCTCTTGCATGCATTGATTGAATGCCAGAACAAGACTCCAAAGATATCATAATCTAAATACCCAAGGGTCCTGAAAGAGAAGATGATTTAATCGATGTCTGTAGCACAAAGTTTAGCAGAAGGAAAAGTATTTGAAGATTATAATGTCACTGTGGAGGATTTAAGTTTGTACAATTAGATTAAAAATATCATATCTATATCAATTTATCTATCTAGTATCTTTCTATAATGTATATACTAGAGAAAGAGAGAGAATTCACACACACACCAAAATTAGATCAAATCTAATAAGAAGCATCAACCAATGTCATGGGTGGCTTCTTGTTCACAGGACATTTTATCCTGAGAACAATGTCATTTCAAAACATAGGAGTATGGCAAACCATTATAGCATGAATTTAGCTGTTCGTTCACTTAGAAAAAAATGTCAGTGTCAAAATTATATGTGTATATGTGCTTTGTAGGAAAGACTGAGTAACTGGTGAGGGTACTTTCCTTATCTGATACTTCTCATTCCAGTTGCAATTTGGGGGGAAATTTCTCTTTTAGGAACTCAGGTGAGTCTACATGGGCCAACTCACACAGACATTTAAAATGAAAAATGAAGTCTGTGTAAAAGGTAAGCATGTGATGAGTCTCATATCCCCTGCCCTTACGTGGGTGATAGAAATAATTACTTCCAGACGTATCATTGCACTGGGCACAGTTGGCACACGGGAGTCAGCCAGGTGTTAGACGTGATAGGAAATGTGCCGCCTGATTAGACAGACCCAAATCCAAGTGCAACAACATTCTCTCTTAAATGAGATGAGGGGCGGGAATTTAAATTTGCCATTTAATTTTTCATCTGTGGCCAAGGCATGCCAGTGTTTCAAGATGATTTTGTTAATCACATGGGACTATACACTGCATGTGGTAATGAAAGGATGGAAAAATGTTTTTCTCAAACAAGGCAAACACTGTCCAACTCAGTTCCATTGTAATGGGTTTGGTTGAATTTTTTTTTCATTCTCTTGGTTAGTTCCTCTTATAACTGCATAAACATATTTTGCTTTGTTTTGTTACTACTTGAGGCAAAATCTTTGCAGGCATCCTAAGACTTCTGTTTCACTGAGCCTTTTTTATTGTGATAATTCAGTCCTACTCTGGGCCATATGGATGCTCTGGAAGCTTTATTTATCCCAAAGATGCCCTGGAGCTCAGAGTTCTTAGCCAAGAAGGCTGAAAACTTCTTCCAAAATATAGATCAAATACATAAGGTTATTTAACTTACATTCTTGTTTAATTTTCAATAGTTTACTGATTTTTTTATTTCTTAAAACAATAATAGATTGCATTTACTGAGAATTTACAATTGACCAACGACTTTGCCACACATTTTATATGCATGACCTCATCATTTAAATATCATAAAATATTTTTAAATTAATATCATTATTATCATCCCTATTTTAGAGGGTGGAAGTCTTGCCTAGAGAGGCATCATAAGCCACTCTAGGTCATGTAGCATATAAGTGGAGGAACTAGGACTTTTTCTGAAATTGAAAACTATAGTCTCAGTCAATCTGACGGATACATCAGTTTATTTCTTATTTCCTATATAGTGGTTCTCAAGGCTCTTTCAGGCAGTTCATCAGGTAAAAATTATTTTCATAGTAATATTGATATTCTTTGTGAAACTCTCACTTTTACACAAAAAGGTTATTGGTATGGTTTCAGATTCCATATTATCATTAACCTATAAGAACCTACTAATAATTGAGTTTTAATGTGGTATTAAAAAGGAATATTCTTAATTATCTGAAAAAGCTTAGAATACTCCTACCTTTTCCAACTATATATCCATTGAGGCCAGATTTTCTTAATAATCTTCCACCAAAACAACATATCACAACAGATTGAATGTAGAAACAGACATGACAATTTAGCTTATTAAGCCAAACATTTTAGAGCTCTGAAAAAAAATGTAAAACAATTTCATTCTTCTTTTTACTTTCTGGTTTGGGAAAATATAGTTAATTTCATTAAAAAATGTTATTTACATTAATATGTAATGGATTTATTATTGTTATTTTTAAGAGAATTAATAACAATATTTTCAATATATCCAGGTTTTAATTTCTAATACTTTAAATACAGATAGATATAAACAACATAATCCAAAGCTCTCAATAACTTTTAAAAAATCTAAAGGCATTATGACAACAAAAATTTTAGAACCACGTCCCTAGAATATTCCCAAAAGAAATAACACTTCTACACAAGTTCCTACATATGATTCAGCAAATAAATATATAATTTTGTTCTTTCTTTTATTCATAAAGCCAAACTCCAGCCTTCCAACAGAGATAATGTGAAATGCTAATAGCACAGTGACTTCCAGGCAGGATGAATTTTCTTCACCAACCTAAGAATTTTGAACTATATCTTGAAGGAAATTAAGAAAGCTTAATGCTTTCTACATTAGAAAACAACATAATTAGGGTTAAGCATTAAGAATGTTCTTCAGGTTATAGTGTGTGCAATGAACTGCCAAGGAGACCAACTGGGATGTTAGATTTGTAAAGGTCAAAAATAGCAAGAAGGAAAAGGAAGGTTTGAAGTTATAAACGGTGATGGCACAAGACTGAAATGCTGTAACCGGTTTCAGGATAAAGAAACACTTCACTGTTAGGATGATGTAATTTAGAAGGCGGTATCAATTTCATATGCAGGGCAGGGAGAAGAAGAGGATACAGACTATGCTGAGGTTTTGAGACATATTGCTGTATCTCAAATTTTTATTATCATAGTTACGATGATAAAAATTGTAGATACTTTGCAAATAAAAATGGAAAACAACTTTCATTTACACAAATGGAGCTTAAGCAATGTTTTTTAAAATGAATATCATTGATAACTATAAAAACTAAGTAGGATAGTTTTTCCCAAATACAATTTATGCTTCTTTAAAATAGAAGTATCTCTTTTATTCACTGTTGTATCCCTAGACTCTAGAAGAGTACTTGGTGTATAGTAGATGCTCAGTAAATATTCAATGAATTAATGGTTCTGTTGGAGCAAATAAACAGAGTGTTTAATTAAGAAAGAAACTTAGAGATCTAAGGGTCCGAATTAATCCTTTTTTTACAGATTAGATTTTGACGTCCCAAGTAGAATGTTCAACGTCTTAAAGCTTGTTTTAAAACCAAAACATAAAACAGAAGCAATATTGTAACAAATTCAATAAAGAATTTAAAAATGGTCCACATCAAAAAAAAAAAAAACTTAAAAAAAAAAAAAAGCTTATTATTAACTGAACCCAGAACACATGACTCCCTGACCAGGGATGGGAAATTCCTCATTCCTAATGATTACAGTTTTAGTGGAGATATAAATAGGACACCCCATTCAAAACTAATATAATTTAGATTTCAGCTACTATATATAGTCAATTTGTTTCACTTTATATTTTCTAAGAATTAGCAGATAGAACATAGCTATGCCTCTGAGGATTTGGAGGAAATTAGAGAAGTAGTCACAATTACCCACTGAAGAATTGGGGTCTGAAGTCTTTTCTGCTCCAGTATTATGTCTATATGAAGCTATTTTAATGTTTTGAATGATTCCTTATTTGACCAACAGAGTCAGTCAGAACCTCCACTTTCGATGTCCTAGAATGTTTTTCATTTTTTCCATAGAGGATCCAGGAAAAGAAGGTCCTTGTACAACATGAGTGGGTGTTGGTCAAATTCCAATAGCCAAAGGTCTGTAATATCAAGTACTATGGAGAAACCTTTACAAAACAACAGACAATGATTGCAATATCAAAATAATTTATTTTGAAATGTTAATTTATTATGTTAATTTATAAATGTTAATTTATTTAACATTTCTTTCTGACAATGTGGGAATTACCCTCTCACAAAAAAAGAAGGAAAGGAAAGAAAAGGAAAACAGCACCAATAAAGGTCATGCTAATTTCCTTTCCACTCTCTAAGTTAACAGAAATAATAAATATGATGGGATGACATTAGGAGATATTAGTGGATGGTGTTTCTTCAGTTGCCATAAAACCTGTCTCCCCTGTGACTTGTTGGTAGCTTGAGGACGATCAGATATCTGAAGTGACTGCTCACCAGATTAGTCTGTGTTTCTCTTTAATTACATGAAGGACCAATAGGTAAATGCTTCTTAAAGCAGGATATAACTTTCCAGTGTATCCTAGGTCAGCATAAGTTGACATATCAGTCTTTTAACATGGTTGACATGGTTAAAAAAAAAAATTAGAGGCATTTTGAGGTTGATGTGCAGAGACTTCTTTTAATGAACACAAACAAAATATGTAAATTCCTAAGAAATGTACACACAAGTGTTAAATCTAATATGCTATGTTCACATTGATTTCTTAGCTGTTACTGAAATGAATTATTTTAAAAAATTAGTGGCTATTAAAATATATTGCACAATTTTAATAATTTTATAGAGTAGGAAACAGAAAATTCTGATTACTTAAGAAAATATAATTAATATTTCCCATTTTCCATAAATCAATAGCTTTCTCCTTTGATCATAAGCATATCATTGAACTATGAAAAAGGAATAAATATACACAAAAGATACAGGTAGTGTCATCCCTTATGTTCTAAAATAAATAATTTCAATAGATAAAAATTATGCTTCAAGATAATAGTGTTCCTTTAACAGGTATCTATTGAGAGTCAAGAACCCTAGCCATCTTTTAAGTCTCAGTTCTCAATATTAACTTTTTTCCCACATCAAGAAGACTTCAGCTTGATTTTCCATTGATCAGTATCTTTAAGATCTTGTGACATGATCTAAGTTTGTTTGACTCCATGACAAATACCTTTAATAGTCTTCTTTTAAAATTGATGTCTCCTCTACTCTTTCATAATCTTTGAACTACTCATTTTCAGTGAGATTAGTAACTATCATCTGTTCTCCTTTTTAAATTCTGTAAACAAAAGGAAAATGGACCAATCATCGATCCAGCAACTCCATGAAAAAAAGTACATGCCTTTTCATCCAATCCTTTGAGCAATTAATTTTGATATTTTGCTTCTTGGCTCTAGTGTACTTATTTATATTTCCAAAATATAAAATGTTTATAGTAGCACTTCTGTTATTTGTGATTTGTTTCAAATATCAAACCTTTGTAAACATGGTGCATTATTCAAAACCTCACAAATGTAAATAAATCCCCTCTTTTATCCAGTGACTAGATCTTCCTTCTTATAAAAATGAGACATCTTACCATACTCCATGAAGATAATCCCCTGCACCCTAGTTGGAAGTATTTCAGTCATTTGTTACAGCTCATAACCTCTGAATAAAATTGAAACATCAAGATTTTTGAGCTATTATTTCATAATAACCATAGAGCTTTGTTTCAGTGTTCAGATATGTCAAATTATCTCATTTTACCACATTTATTCATGGGGGTAAAATAAATATGACTAATTCCAAGGACTGTATCACTTCTTTTGTTTAGTGACATTCATAAATATTTGGTTTATCCCCCTAACATTATAATTATGTGATCAACCCCAAAGCTATTGGGACAAGGAAGGAAGGAAAGGAGGGAGAGAGGGAGGGAGGGAAGGAGGGAGGGAAGAAAACACAATTACAGAAACACTGTAAGAAACTGATCTGTTCTATTTCTTGTAATTATATAAATTAGTGAAATAAACTGGGAATTGAGAATTTTAGGAGAAAGTATAATTATATCTGATTTCAATAAACAGATCTCAAATATAACTTCCAAAAGAAAAGAGGTGAGGAACACGGGATTTTGTGAGAGGACAGAGGCATGCAGCATTATAAAAGAATTACCAAATTGACAGGTTAGCAGAAAGACACTAGCATAACATACATTGATTTCAGAAAACAAATAGGAATTCCTTCAAGAAAACACTTCTGGACAAAGTGGTATCATGATGATGATTCTAATGAACACTTGACCCATGTTTTTTGAAGAGGCTTTTCACATTGTGGCAATTTCCCATATTATAATTTCTACCTTACCAATGTAGAAGCTAAGTAACTCTTTATCCCAGCCATTCTTACCCTTGGAGCATAGCATGTGACCTAGATTTTGTCAATCAGATACACCCGACATAAACATTGGCTTGAAAGACATCAATGTGAAAAATCCATTGCGTTATATGGGAGGCAGAGTATGGGCAATAAACTTAAGCTTTCAAAACCAGCAACGGCAGAGACTGTGCTATAAATTGTGCCATATTTTGCTTTTTGTGCTCAACGTTCACTATGTAAGCTGCAGTGCCAATATTCAGTGGCAGTGCCGTTGTATCTGAAAGTTGTCAGGCAGTGCAATATTTGTGTACTCTTCTTTGTTGTATAACCTTGGGTGGCGATTCTCTGGTGCCACGTTCCCAGAGAAGCTGTGAAACATTTAAAACCCTCTAATAAGTTCATTTTATGTTTTTATAAGCTGGAGAGGGTCTTGTAGTTGCAGCTAAGGTCTCTGAATGAAACAAGGCTCATACTGTACTTATCACAAACCATGTAGAGAACTTCCTGATTTCCTATTCATGAACGAGGGGTACAAATTTTTATTCATTTCTGACTGATCTTCCTTCTCCCTCTTTATGTCAACAGTGCCTGTGGCTCAGTGTTTTCCTCCCATACTCCTCTTTCTCCTCCTCATTTCAGCTACCTACACCATAGAATTTTCACAGTTTTCAAACCTGGGATAGTCTGGATGCAATTTGCATTGGAAAGTTCTACTGTAAAGTCCTAGGAAGGAGAGAAGAAAACCAATAGTCACCCAAGTTTTTTAAAACAAAAGCAAAAAAAACATAATTATTAGCTGCTTTGTTTACAAGCGAACACGTTAAGAGTTATATTGAATAAGACAGCACTTTAAAATACAGTCAGGGAAATAAATACACACAAAAATACACACACATATTTTTCCCCCATCTCTAAAGAAAAAAAAATGATCAGTAAGCAAATATTGAAATCTAGTTAATGCTATGGATGCTGAAGTGTTTAAGGGTAAAGTGATGGTGATATAGGGGAGGAAAAATTCTCCTCTACCCTCTTTGGGACTCTGGCTGGGCCTAAGAATTAAACTGACATAAGACAGATTAACAGGAGAAGAGCATACAAGTTTAGTGAATTTTTACATGTACATGGGAACATTCACAGGAGAATGAAGACCCCCAAGAAGTAACAAGAGCTTTATACCTTTTAGACAAAGAAACAAAAAATACGTAAAGAATTGTCAAGACAAAGAGGTTTGGGCTGTGGGTAGGATATAGTGGAAAAGTAACAAGGTTTGTTTATAGAACCTTTGCAGCCCTAAATTCCCTGTCTCTGATGATAAGGGTATCTCTTTCCTCCTAATACAGGGAGGGTGCATCTCACGTGGGACAATTATCTCCTGCTTTCAGAGAAGAAGGGAGAGGAAGGGGAAGGTCAAAGTGACCTTCCTGCTTCTGCCATTTTCTTAAACTCCTTTAACTTAAGATATTCAGTATGCCAAGGTGCTGTACTGGGGGTAGCATGCCCTGAACCCCACCAGTGTATGGATGACTGCATATTACTTTGACATAGCCATCAAAACTGCAAGACAAATAATGACAGAGAGATGCCTAGAGAGATGAATAAATGGAAAGCTATAGAATAAAATAAATATTGTGAAAATTAATTATAGAATCTAGGTAGTAGGTATACAAATATTTATTTTACACTTCTCTTACTTTGTGAATATTTGAAATTTTTAATAGCACACTTTGGGGAAAGATGTTATAAAAAAAACAATTGAAGCACTCTGTATTATGTAAAAATAAATGTTCACCATGACATAGACCTAACACAGCAAGAAAATTTTTGCTTTATTTAGTTTGTTAGTTTAAGGCATTAGACAAATATATAAACATGTGGTAGTAAAAAGAACCATCAAAAATGCTTTAAAAGATTTAAATGAATACTCTTAATAGGGTATGATATCTGTCATTATTTTCCTTATATGTTGAGCAATTCTTTGTTCTCATAAACCGTGTATTTCTTCACTATGCTAAAACTGTCACCCTGTCTCTCACAATTGGAAATCAGAATTAGAATGAAAGACTCTTCAGTTTTAAACTGGCATGAGCCTTAGAAGTCATTAATTAAAAGTTCTTTAATTTTGGTTAACATTAAATTTGAACATTTAAAGTGACTTGCCTGAAGTTATTTGCCTGGGTGATGGAGTGAGACAAGGACCCATGTTTTCTGACTTCTAACATAGAAGTCATCCTAAAATTGTACACTCTCTTTTACTGAACAGCCACTTTTAAAATTTGTGTTAAAAATCATATAAAAAACTACATAAAGCCTTGAATCATTACCAAATAGGTCAAATTTCTGTCCTTTAATTAAAACCTAAATTCAGAAACAAAATATATTTAATTTTGCTTTCATTGTCCTATATTATATCGTTCTGTTAATATTATAAATTACTCTCATATTATTATATAATGTGTAACATATCTGTATATATATGTATGTGTATACGTATACATGTATATATATATTTACTAAGATCAAGAGTGTTTAAAAAAGCCCTTTGGTTTCTAATAAATTATTAGTTAACACAATAGCTACAGAAATACATACCTACCTTACAAAATGTGGAAAACATTCTATAATAGAGTTTTATAGAATTCATATAATTTATCAGAGAAAGATATTTTAAAACAAAGATGTTTTAAGACACAATGTAATTTCATTTCCACATAAAAAAGACACCTACTTGAAGTGCTCTTAAGATTGTAGTAGGTCAATTGTTTTTAGACTGAAAATCTTAATTGCTTTTTATTGTTTGAATGATAAACGAATATGGTAAAAAGATTAATAACTCTTTTAATTCTCCTGATTTTCTCTTGTCTACCTGGCTGACTGAAGAAAACATTAAGAGAAATTAATTCCTTTGAGAGAGGTCAGAGAATTTGGTTTATTTCTACAAGTGATTATTGTTGGCAAATGAGGAGATTCCATTTTAGGTATTGAACACTATTTTCTTGTACTTCACAACATTTTACTACAAAATTTTCCTGTTGAGATTTCCTGGAAAATATAAGAGTAAGAATTTCTGTAATCATTTTTTTGTAAAACCCTTAAACATTTAAAAAAAAAATTTTTATAATATCCCTAGAGAGAAAATAATTGAGTATACTCCATGTTCTTAAAGAATATTTTTCTTTCTCAGACTTCAGTGTGCCATAGAATTATTTGGGGTAACTTCAAAAGATTTTTTAGCTCAACTCAAGAAATTCTGATTCAGTAGAAGTATCTCCTCAGATGATTGTAAGGCCAGGGCTTTATGGTCAAGAATTTGAGAATTATTGCTTTAAGAATCCCTACCATTTTTAGAATTGATGATATACAATAGAATCAATCAAGTATTATTCACACAGTCCATATGAATTCGAACACAGTGATTCTAGGAGACCACTCAGCTCTCATCTGACATCTTAGAAGAAAATCCTCTTGCAAATCAAGTGTCTGAAATCCAAGACACTAAATGCTCTGGATCACTTGTCATACTCCTCAATCCCAAATCCAGGCAAAATGCTGTTGATGATCCTTGCCTGGTTGACTGGATTTGAGCTTTAGGTCATTATGTGGAGGCAAATTCATTGTGACTCTCCTCCTGTCTCCAACCTTTCCCACCAACAATAGAATTAAATTTAAATTGTACTTTCAAAAATACCTCTAGTAACCCTAACCCTTTCACCCAGCCTTAGCACTGAGAGCTTGTATGGTCATGAAATATAAATCATAAGCAGGATTGTAGAGCCATGTCCCTCAGAGCCTATTTTCCAAGGAAGCTTGAGTGAGCAGAAGAAACAAAATCTAGCACCAATCATGAACAATTTCAACCATATAAAAATGCAAAGACAGTAGAAAAATGAGTGACATCTTTTTAGTAATTGTGGAAAGCAAGATTTTAGAAAATAGTCATTTTCTATTCTCCAGGAAAGGGAAAATCCTTGTTTCCATGAAATACAAACAGATAAAAACAGAGTTTTTTTCACCTATGGAATAAATGTGATCATCAGTAGAAACACTGTATAGTAAAACCAATCCTGAAGAAATCTAGGTCAGTGAAACAGATAATACACACACACACACACACACACATACACACACACACACACACTGACTAAAGAAGGACAAAGTGGTGATAAAATACACACTTAGAATCTAGAACCCAGGCTCTGAGATCAGCTCAAACCTGGTTTGAGTTGTAGCTCTGACACTTACTAACCATTTATCCTCAGGCAACTTATTTAATGTCTCCATGATTTAAAATTTCCTTCTCAGTAAATGGAAATTATACCTATTTGATATGACCATTGGGAAAATACAGATAAAAAATTATGCAAACTGCCTAAGTATCTGGTGCATAGAAATCCCAATAAATGACAGAAGATGACAAACACTGAGAGAACATTAATATTAACTGTGCATTTAGAGTAAACTCCTAAAAGAGAAGTCAGAAGAAACAGTTTTAAAACAACAGTTAAATTACTTACCATTTTAAATTCTTTACGTATATTAACTCACACACACACAAAAAAAAACCATGAAGTAAGTGCTATGTCATTTTCAGATGAGGATATTGAGGCACAGAAGTAATCAGAATTTAGAAAAAGAACCATAATAAGATATTTTGGAGGGGGATTATAATGTTCTAGGCAAAATTAATAATTTATAACCTTTAGCGGAAAATCTGGTGAAATTCTACAATTCATGAAAATAATAATTATTTAAGCATCTAAATAGAAAAGAAATACAACCACCACTAAAACAACAACAACAACAAAACATTTTCATAGCTGTTAAAAATCAAAGTGGCTTTGGAAATTTGCATAACAAAAATTGTTACAACTAATCCAGCTATAATCATTTGAAAAGCTAAGAGAGACATCCATGCGCTTCCAAACAATTAAAAAATATAAGCAATCAGAGACGAAAAAGAAATAAAAGGAATCCAAATCGGAAAAGAAGAAGTAAAGCTGTCACTGTTTGCAGATGACATGATACTATACATAGAGAATCCAAAAGATGCTACCAGAAAACTACTAGAGCTAATCAATGAATTTGGTAAAGTAGCAGGATACAAAATTAATGCACAGAAATCTCTTGCATTCCTGTATACTAATGATGAAAAATCTGAAAGTGAAATTAAGAAAACACTCCCGTTTACCATTGCAACAAAAAGAATAAAATACCTAGGAATAAACCTACCTAAGGAGACAAAAGACCTGTATGCAGAAAATTATAGGACACTGATGAAAGAAATTAAAGATGATACAAATAGATGGAGAGATATACCATGTTCTTGGATTGGAAGAATCAACATTGTGAAAATGACTCTGCTACCCAAAGCAATCTACAGATTCAATGCAATCCCTATCAAACTACCACTGGCATTTTTCACAGAACTAGAACAAAAAATTTCACAATTTGTATGGAAACACAAAAGACCCCGAATAGCCAAAGCAATCTTGAGAACGAAAAATGGAGCTGGAGGAATCAGGCTCCCTGACTTCAGACTATATTACAAAGCTACAGTAATCAAGACAGTTTGGTACTGGCACAAAAACAGAAATATAGATCAATGGAACAGGATAGAAAGCCCAGAGATAAGCCCACGCACATATGGTCACCTTATCTTTGATAAAGGAGGCAAGCATATACAGTGGAGAAAAGACAGCCTCTTCAATAAGTGGTGCTGGGAAAATTGGACAGGTACATGTAAAAGTATGAAATTAGAACACTCCCTAACACCATACACAAAAATAAGCTCAAAATGGATTAAAGACCTAAGTGTAAGGCCAGACACTATCAAACTCTTAGAGGAAAACATAGGCAGAACACTGTATGACATAAGTCACAGCAAGATCCTTTTTGACCCAGGTCCTAGAGAAATGGAAATAAAAACACAAATAAACAAATGGGACCTAATGAAACTTAAAAGCTTTTGCACAGCAAAGGAAACCATAAACAAGACCAAAAGACAACCCTCAGAATGGGAGAAAATATTTGCAAATGAAGCAACGGACAAAGGATTAATCTCCAAGATTTACAAGCAGCTCATGCAGCTCAATAACAAAAAAACAAACAACCCAATCCAAAAATGGGCAGAAGACCTAAATAGACATTTCTCCAAAGAAGAGATACAGATTGCCAACAGACACATGAAAGAATGCTCAACATCATTAATCATCAGAGAAATGCAAATCAAAACTACAATGAGGTATCATCTCACACCGGTCAGAATGGCCATCATCAAAAAATCTAGAAACAATAAATGCTGGAGAGGGTGTGGAGAAAAGGGAACACTCTTGCACTGTTGGTGGGAATGTAAATTGATACAGCCACTATGGAGAACAGTATGGAGGTTCCTTAAAAAACTAAAAATAGAACTACCATATGACCCAGCAATCCCACTACTGGGCATATACCCTGAGAAAACCGTAATTCAGAAAGAGTCATGTACCAAAATACTCATTGCAGCTCTGTTTACAATAGCCAGGACATGGAAGCAACCTAGGTGTCCATCATCGGATGAATGGATAAAGAAGATGTGGCACATATATACAATGGAATATTACTCAGCCATAAAAAGAAATGAAATGGAGGTGTTTGTAATGAGGTGGATGGAGTTAGAGTCTGTCATACAGAGTGAAGTAAGTCAGAAAGAGAAAAACAAATACAGTATGCTAACACATATATATGGAATCTAAGGGAAAAAAAAAAAAAAGAGGTCATGAAGAACCTAGTGGCAAGATGGGAATAAAGACACAGACCTACTAGAGAATGGACTTGAGGATATGGGGAGGGGGAGGGGTGAGATGTGACAGGGTGAGAGAGTGTCATGGACATATATACACTACCAAATGTAAAATAGATAACTAGTGGGAAGCAGCCGCATAGCACAGGGAGATCAGCTTGGTGCTTTGTGACCACCTAGAGGGGTGGGATAGGGAGGGTGGGAGGGAGGGAGATGCAAGAGGGAAGAGATATGGCAACATATGTATATGTGTAACTGATTCACTTTGTTGTAAAGCAGAAACTAGCACACCATTGTAAAGCAATTATACTTCAATAAAGATGTTTAAAAAAAAAAAAAAAATATAGACCTTCTACAAACATCACTGGAGCAACCCCAGGTAAAAAATTCACTGTTGATATTATTTATAAAATGTAGCTCTTATAGAAATAAACAAAAGAGACTAAAAAAAAAAGATATTTTGGTAAAAATAATTATATAGACATTCATTATATGAGGCCACTCAGGGTTGCCACATAGGCAACTCCCCATCAGCACATTTAAAAATTACCCCATTTGTTCCTGCATAGGGAATGCAAACTCCATGGTGGCAATAAAGAATACTTATTTCTACTTTTCCTTGGGAAAATGTAGAATAGTGCTTTTCCCTTGAAAATATGTACCTACCCTGCAGATCCCTTTATAAATTGAACATCTATTGGTATAGTTCTGTTTTCTAATTGTGTTTTACATACTTTTTACAGTGAGTGTCAGGTGTCAGTGGTTTGGTTCAAAGTCTGGGACCTACCAGATCTGCTTCCCAATCCTTGAAAAGAGTCAGCAGGCTGTGGTGAGGCTTCCATGATTTTTGTGGAGCACTCTAGAAGACTTCATGACAGACAGCCTTGCTTATTTTTCAATGAAAATGTATCATCTCATGTTGTTTTTTCATCCTTTACAAAAATACAATTATCTTCTTTTCCACAGGTTAAATTCCATTCAGGTAAATGATGATGTTTTCCCAATTTAAATTTGCAAATGAGTTAACATAGTAAGATTTATTATGCAGGAAGGACCCTTGGTATTTAGGGGCTCACATTTAAAGCAGTGTGTAGGAAGACCATAAGCTGATGTAAAGATTAACTCTGACATAATAACTGTTTTTAGATCCACGGGGTAACAGTTTTCATTTTATTTATGAGCTTCATATTTTAAATTGACGTTTATGCTGCGCAATGTGTGAAATTATTTGACTGTGACCAGACTTATTTATAAATTCAATGTGAAGACTGACACATTTCATATGCTATTTGTATTATGAATATATTGGAAATGGTACAATTAAAATATCTGAGCTTAAAGAGGGAAGGGGAGTGATACAGATCCAGTTAAGAAATAATGTTTGAGTGCACACATATTTAAAAAGTTATAAAAGGAAAAGAAGCAATATGAACTACTTATCTCAGTGCCTGAAAATATGCAGGAAGCAAAAATAAGACCTGCTAAGGCTGGCATATGAAAAGGACTTCATGAAATGTTAACTTAACACATTTGAAATCATATTATAATTAGTACTGGGTGAGCCATAAATGTTCCTAAAAACACCTAGAAGTTAATATGCTTTCTCTCTCTCCCTCTTTCACTCTTGCTGTCATCTTCATATCATCTAGTACGAAGGTCTTAATTGAAAATCATGTTCCTAGAGAGTGTGCATCTTGTCAAATGGCAAAATATTACAACCTGAAATGAGTTCTTTTTAGCTATTTTAGCTCTGAGTGGACTCTGGAAATTTAAGGGTCTAGGGTCTGGTTTGTGCAGACTGCTATATACCTGATCTCTTCAGTTTACCTGGCCAGCAACAGGGAGAGGACTATATAGCCACGGGGTTCTAACAGGTTCATCTTATTAATTCTGAGGCAGCTCAGAAAAGGAATGATACTATAATTACTAGCAAGAAAAATTCTAACAAGGCACACAAACAATTTGTTCCTTTTTTTGACTCAAAATTTCTGACTCACATTTAGCATAATTCATTTCCTTTTAGTGAAAGTGTCAGTACCATTCTTTTCAAAATATTCCTTCTTCAGAATTCCCCTCTGCATTCAGAAATGACATACAATAGCAATAATAGCAATAATTATGGTAATAACAATACCATGTAGTTAGTGATTCAGGATAGAGTGATTGACACTGAAGACAATTATTGCTAGCATATAGTAAAGAAAAACGGTTTGTTGGTAGGTAGAAGTATAAGACGCTTGGCAACTATTGAAATGATGAAATCTATTACCAAACACATAGCTCATTAGAATCAAGGAGACTTGCATGCTGAGGGTGGCAGCAGAATACTGTAAATTTTTTATTTGTATGTATATATCATTTATCTCGCTACTGGGCACACAGTAGGCACTTAATCAATGTAGTTCGTTTTATCAGTGATGACTGCAGGGTAAGCTTCTGGGAAAAGAAGAATTGAGAAATCCCCAAGAAATGAAGATTTGATTTCTGAAAAAAAAAATCTTTGAATCAGAAGCAGGTAGGGAAGTCAGAATAAAGGAATACATCAAAAACAAGGCTAGGTTAATGCAGCAGGTCAAAAAGTCTGTGAAACAAACAAGAACCAAAGGATGCCTGTACCAAGAAACAAAGTGACAGGTACAAAGACCAGTCACATGGTCAAGAATTTACCTGCAGATATATCAGAAGATGCTGAAAAAAAGTGAAAAAAGGAATGTGAGATGCCAGCACTAAAGAAGAACCATGGTAAATGGTCCAAGAGTCATTTTAATCTAGTATTTAAATGAACCTATTTAAGAACGTACATAATGACAAAGCCAGAGCTCAGAGTGGAGATGGGTGCTAATAATAGTAGGTGATAATGATAACAACAATGTTGCTTCTAATACTACCACTAATAATAAATAACAACCATTCCACAGGAGCTGAAAAAATCTAAAAATTGACACTAGGGTTATAGAATTTATATACTATGATAATTTTTAAATGCAATGTTTATGTGATACATATAGTTGAGTGCATAATTATTATTGTAATGAATACATTATATAAATTTAAGAAGTTTTAGTAATTATTAATGAAGTTAAATGTATAGTTTTCTCTCTGGCCTTGTTAGTAGTCCAGCATCTGTAATTACCATTAATTTGACCAGATAGCCCTGAAATATTTAATCATAACCATTACTATCATGTTTATCTTACAAACACCCTAGATCTTAACCTCCGGGACTGAGAATTCTTCAACTACTTGTCATTCCCACCAGAAAGGGGGAAATATCACCCAAAATACGAACTCCTGTTCCCTTAAATGAAGGAAATTGGGACAGAGTGATAGGAAAATGATAAAGTGTGAAGAAGGGGGCTGACCTCTTTATATATCCATCCCTTCTGACAAGACCACAGAAAGTAACAAAAGCAGGTTTACCTTAGAAAGAATATGACTTCATGGGTGGCAAGTAGACCCACTTCCCCAGTTCCTTCATTAAAATAAGAAACAAGACCCAGACACATTTACCTGTGGCGTAAATCTTTTTAAAAAGTCATAAAACGTTTAATTCTATAAAGAAACATAAGGACTTAAGCTACAATGTAAGTTTCTTTAATCTTCTCTCTCCATGTAAGAGAGGAAAATGTAAGCAGAGGCAAAAGGTAAACAATTATCATAAATTAAGATTTCTTAATGTCAAAAGATAGATACATTCAACTATTATTATACAGTATATCCAATTAAGTGCATTTAGCAGTTTGGGGAAATAATAGTGTTTAATCATCTCTTTCACTATGCATAAAAATTAATTTTGAAATGTTTTAATATCAAAGCAATTTTGGTTTTTATTCCAAGGAAAAAGTATACACCCTTACATATTAATTTATAATGGTAGTCATTATAAACTCAGATTTCTACTGATTAAAAGAATAAAATTTTGACAGAGAAAAAACAGAAGTCAAATGAAACAAGAATTAATACAGTAAAATTTATCCTTTATTTCCTATCTCTTCCTATCTTCCTAGTCCTGATGAAATGGAGCATTAAAGACCCATTAATTGAATATTACTGGAGTCAAATAATTTTAATGAATGTGTACCCTATTACTTAAAATTCACATATGCCATTCTATAATTGTATGCTATAACTTTAAATCTATTAATTTTTCCATATTCTTTGTTTAAATCACTTATTTAAAGTCTCTCTGTATTCTCACAGCATTTTAGGAGAAAATGAATAATTCAATTTCTTTATCCATTTTGAGCTAAACTAAGTGAAAAATCATCAAAGAGGAAAAGCTTGTATTTTCTAAATAACTGACACGAATCTCTTTGCTTACACAGGAATTTAGAGCACCATAAAAAATATTGTATTCAAATTTCTTCAGAGTTATAAAACTCCAATATCACCTTAATTATTCAGTACACACAGATGTTTAATATGTCCAATATTTAATATTTTTAAATTGTATAATGTTTCATTTGGATTTCTATGAAGTCCTACCTCGCTCATTGTTTTATATAACATTTGTTATTTTCCATTATTAGTTCCTTAATTAAAGAATATAGGTGTATCAGTAGAAGGTTCACTCTCTTTTCTCTGTTGGAAACAATAGTCTACTTTTTAGAGGTTAATGTTTATTTCCTTCAGTTTCCCCAAGTAAATCCATCTGATTACAGTGAAAGAATTTTCCTATTTTCTTTTTTTATTAAAAAAAAAGTTGTAGCATGAAATTTACCATCGTTACCATTTTTAAATGTACAGTACAGTAAATTACAATATATACATCTTATTTTACAGTAGATCTCTAGAACATTTTCATCTTGCAAAACTGAAACTCTATACCCATTGAACAACTCCCCTTTTTCACGTTCCCTTAGCCACTAGCAACTACCATTCTACTTTCTGTTTCTAAGAATTTGACTACTTTAGATAATTCACATAAATGGAATCATGCACTCTTTCTCTTTTTGTGACTGGCTTATTTTACTTAGCATAATGTCCTCAAGATTCATCCAAATTGTAACATACCACAGTATATCCATCATTTAAGGATGAATAGTACTCAATTGTATGTATATCCTGCATTTTCTTTATCCTTTCATCTCAGCGGACATTTAAATTGCTTAGTGAATGTATTAATTGCAAATGTTTCAATGAACATGAGTGTAAAAATATTGCTTCAAGATCTTGTTTACTTTTTTATGAATATATAACCAGAAATGGAATTGCTGGATCATGTGATAATTCTAATTTTCATTCTTTGAGGAACTTCCATATTGTTTTCCATAATGGCTGTACAATTTGCATTCTCACCAGTAGTGCACAAGCGTTCCGGTTTATCCACATTCATGCCAACACTTGATATTTTGCCTTTTTTGATAGTGGCCATCATAATGAGTGTGAGGTGATATCCCTTTGTGGTTTTGATTTGCATTTCCCAGGTGATTAGTGATGTTGAGCATCTTTTCATATACTTGTCAGCCATTTGCATATATTCTTTAGAGAAATGTCTGTTCAAGTATTTTGCCCATTTTTAAATTGGATTATTTTGTTGTTGTTGTTGAGTTGTAGAAGTTCTTTATAAATTCTAGATTTTAACACCCTGTCAGAGATATGGTTTGCAAATCTTTTCTCCCATTTTGTAGGCTGCCTTTCACTCTATTGGTTGTTTCCCTTGTTATACAGAAATTAAGTATGATGTAGTCCCATTTGTCTGTTCTTGCTTTTGTTGCCTGTGCTATTAGTGTCATATCCAAGAATAATTGCCAAATCCATTAACATGAAGTTTTTCCTCTATGTTGTCTTCTAGGAATTTATAGTTTCAGTCTTATTTTCAGTCTTTAATCCAGTTTGAGTTAATTTTTGTATATGTTGTAAGATAAGAGTTCAACTTAATTCTTTTGCATATGGATATCCAGTCGTAACTATTCGATTCAGAGAAATGTATACCAAAATAACTGGTTAAATTTGTATAAAATATATTCAAGTCATCCCAGTAATATAAGCATTATAACATAATGTAAGCAATAAATGTCAGTAAAAATATAAGCAATATATAATTTTAAATGTACCATTTATAAATTGATTTAATTATTCTGTTTATAAATAACTAGGGATTTATAGAACTAAAGAGTTTAAATTTTGCAATCAAGCAAATATAGGTTTTACTTGATTTGTTCCACAGAATAACTCTACATCCATTATTGAAGAGTCCCACATTTATTAATAGGATGCATCCTATGTTGTTGTTTTTCTTCTTTTTATTTATTTATTTTTATTGAAGTATAGTTGATTTACAATATCGTGTTAGTTTCAGGTATACAGCACAGTGATTCAGTTATATATATATATATGTATATATATATGTATATATATATATATATATGTAGATGATAGATAGATAGATAGATTGATAGATTGATAGATAGATTCTTTTCCCTTATAGGTTATTACAAAATATTGAGTGTAGTTCTCTGTGCTATACAGTAGGTCCTTGTTGGTTATCTATTTTATATATAGTGGTGTGCATATGTTAATCCCAAACTCCTAATTTATTCCCACCCTTCTTTCCCTTTTGATAACTGTAAGTTTGTTTTTTATGTCTGTGAATATATTTCTGTTTTGTAAATAAGTTCATTTGTATCATTTTTTAGATTTCACATATAAATGACGTCATATGATACTTGTCTTTTTCTGTCTGGCTTACTTCACTTAGATGATAATCTCTAAGTCCATCCATGTTGCTGCAAATGGCATTATTTCATTCTGTCTTATGGCTGAGTAATACTCTACTGTGTATATATATCACATCTTCCATATCCATTCATCTGTTGATGGACATTTAGGTTGTTTCCATGTCCTGGCTATTGTAAATAGTGCTGCAACGAATATTGGGGTGCATGTATCTTTTTGAATTATGGTTTTCTCTGGATATATGTCCAGGATTGGGATTGCTGGATCATATGGTAGCTCTATTTTTAGTTTTTTTAAGAAAGCTCCATACTGTTCTCCATAGTGACTGCACCAATTTACATTCCCACCAACAGTGTAGGAGGGTTCCTTTTTCTCCAAATCCTCTCCAGCATTTATTATTTGTAGACTTTGGAATGATAGCCATTCTGACTGGTATGAGGTGATATACCTCATTGTAGTTTTGATTTGCATTTCTCTAATAATTAGCAATTTGGAGCATCTTTTCAGGTGCCTGTTGGCCATCTGTATGTCTTCTTTGGAAGACAGTTAGGTCTTCTGCCCACTTTTTGATTGGGTTTTTTGTTTTTTTGATATTGAGCTACATGAGCTGTTTGTATATTTTGTAGATTAATCCCTTGTCAGTTGCATCATTTGCAAATATTTTCTCCTATCCTATAGGTTGTCTTTTTGTTTTGCTTGTGGTTTCCTTTGCTGTGCAAAAGATTTTAAGTTTAATTAGGTCCCATTTGTTTATTTTTGTTCTTATTTCTATTACTCTAAGTGACAGATCCAAAAAGATATTGCTGCTATTTATGTAAAAGAGTGTCCTGCCTATGTTGTCCTCTAGGAGTTTTATAGTGTCCAGTCTTACATTTAGGCCTTTAATCCATTTCGAGTTTATTTTTGTGCATGGCTTTAGAGAATGTTCTAATTTTATTCTTTTACATGTAGCTGTCCAGTTTCCCCAGCAGCAATTATTGAAGAGACTGTCTTTTCTCCATTGTATATTCTTGCCTCCTTTGTCATAGATTAATTGACCATAGGCACAAGGGTTTATTTCTTGGCTTTCTATCCTCTTCCACTGATCTACATTTCTGTGTTTGTGCCAGTACCATACTGTTTCAATGACTGTAGCTTTGTAGTATGGTCTAAAGTCAGGGAGCCTGATTCCTCCAGCTTCACTTTTCTTTCTCAAGATTGCTCAGGATTGCTATTTGGGGTCTTTTGTATTTCCATACAAATTAAAAATAATTTTTTCTAGTTCTGTGAAAAATGCCATTAGTAATTTGATAGGGATCACATTGAATCTATAGATTGCCTTGGGTAGTTAATCATTTTAACAATATTGATTTGTCCATTCTAAGAACATGGTATATCTTTCTTTTTGTTTGTGTCATCTTTGATTTTTTTCATCACCATCTTACAGTTTTCAGAGTACAGGTTTTTGCCTCCTTAGGTAGGTTTGTCCCTAGGTATTTTATTCTTTTTGATGTGATGGTAAAATAGAATTGTTTCCTTAATTTCTCTTTCTGATCTTTATTAGTGTATAGAAATGCAACAGGTTTCTTTATATTAACTTTGTATCCTGCAACTTTACTGAAATCATTGATGAACTCTAGTAGTTTTCTGGTAGTGTCTTTAAGATTTTCTGTGTATACTGTCATGTCATCTGCAAACAGTGACAGTTTTACTTCCTTTTTTCAATTTGGATTCCTTTTATTTCTTTTTCTTCTCCGATTGCTGTGGCTAGGACTTCCAAAACTAGGTTGAATAAAAATGGTGAGAGTAGGCATCATTGTCTTGTATGATGTCTTGTATGATGTTATGATGTTAGCTGTAGGTTTGTCATATATGGCCTTTATTATGTTGAGGTATGTTCCCTCTGTGCCCAGTTTCTGGAGAGTTTTTATCAGAAATGGATATTAAATTTTATCAAAAGCTTTTTCTGCATCTATTGAGATGATCATATGGTTTTTAATATTCAATTTGTTAATGTAGTATATCACATTATTTGCAGATATTGAAGAATCCTTGCATCCCTGGGATAAATCCCACTTGATTGTGGTTTATGATCCTTTTAATGTATTGTTGAATTCAGTTTGCTAGTATTTTGTTGACGATTTTTGCGTCTAGGTTCATCAGTCATATTGGCCTGTAATTTTCTTTTTTGTGGTATCTTTGTCTGGTTTTGGTATCAGGGTGGTGGTGGCCCCATAGAATGACTTACGAAGTGTTTCTTCCTCTACAATTTTATGGAATAGTTTCAGAAGTATAGGTGTTAACTCTTCTCTAGATGTTTGGTAGAATTCGCCTGTGAAGCCATCTGGTCCTGGACTTTTGTTTGCTGGAAGTTTTTTAATCACAGATTCAATTTCAGTACTTGTAACTGGTCTGTTCGTATTTTCTCTTTCTTCCTGGTTCAGTTGTGGGAGATTGTAACATTCTAAGAATGTGTCCATTTCTTCTAGGTCATCCATTTTATTGGCATATATATAGTTGCTTGCAGTAGTTTCTTATGGTCCTTTGTATTTCTGTGATGTTGGTTGTGACTTCTCCTTTTTCCTTTCTAAATGTATTGATTTGAGCCCTCTCCCTTTTTTCTTGATGAGTCTGGCTAAAGGTTTATCAATTTTGTTTAACTTTGCAAAGAACCAGCTTTTAGTTTCATTGACCTTTTCTATTGTTTTCTTTGTCTCTATTTCATTTATTTCTGCTCTGATCTTTATGATTTATCTCCTTCTCCCAACTTTGGGTTTTGTTTGTTCTTCTTTCTCTAGTTGAATAAGTTTAGGTTGTTTATTTGAGATTTTTCTTGTTTCCTAAAGTAAGCTTGTATGGCTATAGTCTTCCCTCTTAGAAATGCTTTTGCTGTGTCCCGTATGTTTTGGATCATTGTGTTTTCATTTTTATTTGCCTCTAGATTTTTTTTTATTTCTTCTTTGATTTCTTCAGTGATCCTTTGGTTGTTTAGTAGCATATTGTTTAGCCTCCATGTGTTTGTGTTTTTTCCAGTTTTTTTCTTTTAGTTGATTTCTAATCTCATAGTGAAAAGATATGTGATATAATTTCAGTTTTCTGAGACTTGCATTGTGGCCCAGCATGTGATCTATCCTGAGAATGTCCTGTGTGCACTTGGAAAAAAAGTGTATACTGCTGCTTTGGGATGGAATGTTCTATAAATATCAATTAAGTCCATAATGTGTCATTTAAGGCCTGTGCTTCTTTATTGATTTTCTGTCTGGATGATCTGTCCATTGATGTAAGTGGGGTGTTAAAGTTCCCCACTATTATTGTGTTACTGTCAATTTCTCCTTTTATGCCTGTTAACATTTGCCTTATATATTGAGGTGCTTCTGTTTTGGGACATATATATTTACAATTGTTACATCTTCTTTTTGGATTAATCCTTTGATCATTATGTAGTGTCCTTCTTTGTCTCTTGTAACAGTCTTTATTTTAAAGTCTATTTTGTTTGATATGAGTATTGCTACTTGGATTTCTTTTGATTTCCATTTGCATGGAATAGCTTTTCCATCCCCTCACTTTCAGTTTGTATCTGTCTCTAGATCTAAAGTGGGTCTCTTGTAGACAATATATATATGGGTCTTGTTTTTATATCCATTTAGCCAGTCTTTGTCTTTTGGTTGGAGCACTTAATCCATTTACATTTAACATAACTATCAATATGCATGTTCTTATTGCCATTTTGTTGGTTGTTTTGTATTTGTTTTTGTAGGTCTTTTTTCTTCCTTTCCTCTTTTGTTCTCTTCTCTTGTGATTTGATGACTATCTTTAGTGTCGTGTTTGGATTCCGTTTTCATTTTTGTGTGTATATCTGTTATAGATTTTTCATTTGTGGTTATGGTGAGTTTTTGATATAGCAGTCTATATAAATACATGATTGTTTAAAGATACTGATCTCTTAATATCAAATGCATTTCAAATATACTGCACTTGTTCTCTCCTCCTCTTACAATTACTGGTTTTGATATCATAATTTTGTGTGGATGATTTCTTACCTTCACTATATATTTGCCTGTACCAGTGAGTTTTCTTATTTCATAATTTTCTTGTTTCTAGTTGTGGACTTTCCTTTTCCTCTTAGAAAGTTCCTTTACCATTTGTTGTAAAGCTGCTTTGGTGGTGAGATTTTTTTTTAGCTTTTGCTTGTCTGTAAAGCTTTTGATTTCTCCATCAAATTTGAATGAGAGCCTTGCTGGGTAGAGTGTTCTTGGTTGTAGATTTTTCCCTTTCATCACTTTAAATATATCGTGCCACTCCCTTCTGGCCTTTAGAGTTTCTGCTGAAAAATCAGCTGCTAGTCTGTGGGGATTCCCTTGTTCATTATTTGTTCCTTTTCCATCATTCCTTTTAATATTTTCTCTTTGTCTTTAATTTTTGTCAGTTTGATTACTGTGTGTCTCGGCATGTTCCTCCTGGGGTTTATCTTATATGGGACTCTCTGTGCTTTCCCATGTTAGAGAATTTTTCAGCTATTATGTCTTAAATATTTTCTTAGGCACTTTCTCTCTCCTTTCACCTTCTGGGGCCCCTATAATGTGAATGTTGGTGCATTTGACATTGTCCCAGAGGTGTCTTAAACTATCATCATTTCTTTTCATTGTTTTTTTTTTTCTGCAGCAATGATTTACACCACTCTGTCTTCCAGCTCACTGATTCGTTCTTCAGCCTCATTTGTTCTGCTATTGACTCCTTCTAGTGTATTTTTAATTTCAGTTATTGTATTCTTCAACTTCGTTTGGTTGTTCTTTATCTCCACTTCACTTAATTGTTCTTTCAGGGTTTTATCTTATTCCTTAGTCTGGAACACATTCCTTTGCTGTCTCATTTTGTCTAAGTTGCTATTTGTATTTTTATGCATGTAGTAGATTAGTTATATTTCTCAACCTTGGAGAAGTGGCCCTCTGTCTGGGATATCCTATGTGCCCCAGCAGTACACTCCCCTCTCATAACCCCAAGACCAGGGACCACCTGCTCCCAGGGTAGGTTCTGACCTGTGTTTTTGGACTCAGTTCTGCAGGCTGCAGGATCTTAGTCTCCTTGCTTCTGGTGTCTGCCCCCTGACTGGTGAAGCTGGTCTAGAGGTTTGTGCAGGCTTCCTGGAGGGAGGGGCTGGTGCCTGCCCACTGGTGTGTGGGGCTGGGCCTTGACCCTGTGGTGGTGGGCAGGGCTGTGTCAAGGGGTGTGTCTAGAGGTGACTTTGGTCTCAAGATGTCTTTAAGTAGCCTGCATGCTGATGGGTGCACCTGTGTTCCCACCCTGTCAGTTGTTTGGTCTGAGGCATCCCAGCACTGGAGCTTACAAGCTGTTGGGTGGGGCCAGGTCTCAGTGCCAAGGACCTAAAATGTCTGCCCCCAGCCAGAGTTCACGTAGGTCCCTGCAATGTCCACCACCATATTTTATGACCCCAGAGAGCCACAGCTGCCCACTGCCTCCCCAGGAGACCCACCAAGACCAGCAGGTAGGTCTGGCCCAGGCCCCAATGGAGTCACTGCTTTTGCCCTGGGACCTGGTGTGCACAGGACCTTGTGTGCACCCTCCAAGATTGGAGCCTCTGTTTCCCCCAGTTCTGTGGAACTCCTGTAGTTAAGCCCTAGTGGCCTTAAAAACCTAATGCTCTAGGGGCTTCTCCTTCTGATGCTGGACCCCTAGGCTGGGAGGCCTGGCATGGGGCTTAGAGCTCTCACTCCTGTGGGAGAACTTCTGCAACATAATTATTCTCCAGTTTGTGGGTCACCCACCCTGGTGTTATGGGATTTGATGATATCGGGAGTGTGCTCCTCCTACCATCTCCTGGTTTCCTCTTTATGTGTTTGGATGTAGAATATCTTTTTTTGGTAGATTCCAGTCTTTTTTATAAATGGTTGTTCAGAGTTAGTTGTGATTTTGGTGTGCCCGTGAGAGGAGGTGAGCCCAAGGTCCTCCTACTCCACCATCTTGTCTTAATAAAAGTAATGATGTTGTTCTACTTAGAGTCTTATATAAAACATGAAACAAGCAATGGAGATATAAAGATACCAATTTTGGTAAAAACAAACAAATCCACATTTTCCATGAAATGAAGGAACAGACACCATACCTGCAGTGTTTATGCGTATTTCACCTATTTTAAAATTTTAGGGAAAAAAAATGAGTGTTGTCTCCTTTAATTCAGAAAAAATATAGAGTTAACTTGCCAAACTTCAATGCCTGGTTTCCTCAGAGCCTCTACTCTACCATACATAATAAAGAGCAGTGAAGAAATGATGCTATCCTAAATACTTAGTCCGGTTTCTTCTTTTGGATTTGATTATGGGCACCAGCATTTTAATACTCTAAGTTTTGCGATGCGGGAGGATACAGAAATTTTCAAGCCTTCATATGCATATGTTATGAATATCAGCTAATATTCTCAGTAGGGGAGAGCAATTGGCAAATTCGTGACTTATCCTTCTGCTTATGTGGTTATACAAAGAGCTAAATGCTAGTTTATCAGCCTTCATGCCTTGATCACAGGTGTTAGCATATGAAAGTGGTGAATAATCTTGACTCCCTGATGTGAAATGCAACTTGTGAAATTCAAGAACTGTTTCATAGATTAATGATCACTAATGGCCTATACATACACAACCTGTTAGTTAAACAAAGAATGTGTCTGTGGTTGGAAATATAAATAGAAAATTTATGAATTTGCCTACTATTTTCCTTATTTCATTCTTTAGCTGGTCTTGTGGACTCAATTATGGCATATGTTGAATGGCTAACTTTCTAGGACATCACCAAACAGATCAGAGATACCTATAGCTGCATAAGATGTAATGCTTAGCCACATAATACTATAATTAACTTCATGACTTTGTATTGAATTCATTCTCTGATTTTTTTTTTTTTTTTGGTTCTTGTACAATTTGTTTAATGATATTTTGCATCTGTTTTGCAAACCTAAACAGAATCAGCAGTCAGAGAATTCTGAAACGTAATTAAATTTTGGAGCTATTTCCTTTTTGATCATTAATATTCTATCGCCTATTGAACGACAGAGTTTATTGCATTGCAAGATAATTACCTTAAGAGGGCTTCATAAAGAAGCAATATTTTCTGGCAAGAAGTTAGTCACTCTTGATTAATACAATAATTAGGAAGAACATGTCAAGGGCAAGATTCTCTGGTATAAGAGTAACTCTTGTTATGTGGAATCATGATATAATTCTAGTTAGTTAAAGGAATACTTTCATGTCTAGCTTTTTAGTTTCCTTTTTATATTTGCTATATTTTGCCTGAATAGTATTAGCATAGGAGAGTAAAATTTAATATAGGAACTTCAAGCTGTACTAACTCTAACTTTCACTGTTTTTGCTACTAACACTTACAATACCAAATGCAATGCTCTTTCTAGATTCTTGCTCTGCAAAGTGATCATGGACCAGTAGTATCTGTACACTCTAGAAGCTTGTTAAAACACAGAATCTCAGGTATGACCCCAGACATACTGAATCAGAATCTGCATCTTTACATGATCCCAGTTTATTAAATGACAGGTACCAAATAGATCTATATCAATTGCCCCCGATTCCTGCTCCCCAAAAGAAGTTTTCAATACAAACCTTAAACCACTAGAGTGAGAAAAATATAATCACAAAAAAGGAAGAGAAAGAGACAAGGAAGAATGTCACTGTCATTTTGGTACATATCTAGTAGTTGCTGACTGATCCAAAGTTTTTTGGAAAGCTGTCTCCGTGACACCATCAGTTTCTGGAGAATCTTGAGAAATTCTCAATTTTAGATCTACCATCATTATAGAAGTCAAAGCAGTGGTGCATAATATTTTTCAGCTAAGAATTATGAATCCAAGGTTTAATTCCCTAGTTTTTACTTTAAGAGAGCTTTATGTCCCCATACCCTAAATTTTTATCTTCCATATACCACTGAAAGAATGGAATCTAAGTGAGACACATATAACACGACTTGAAACCCAAAAGCTATTTTAAAATAGTAGTTAAAGAGAATATTATAGTTGATTATTTTCTTGAACTTTCTGTTTGATTCATCTGCATTGAAAACAGATTTACATAGCTCAATACCCATTGTATGCCTAGTATAAATAGATATAATAAACTCTTTGGAGGTATGTATGAAAACAATAGTTATTTTAATGATCATGCCTACTTATACAGCAAAAAGAAAAATCTAAAGTTTACTATTATATAAAGCCAAACTTATAGCATGAATTTTTATTTTATTACAAAATTGGATGAGTTATATCAATATGTTTTATTAAATAACAAACACTTCATTACATCTTTGCAAATGCCTTTTCTCGTTCAAAAGCTAAACATTCTAGTTCACAAATATTAAAATATTTCTTTTTTATTTCTGTTATTTTTTAAATTGTTCATGAGTAAGAATTTTAAATCTTGAGAACAATAAATGTTTTCTAGATTTGTTGATTTCAGAGTAATTAAGACAAACCATTGAGGCTAGACTTCTTCCTCATTGCAGGGAGTGAAGTAGCAAATGTTTCATTTGAGTAGGCTCCAAGTAAAACTATTTTTGTGACCTTAAATTCACAAAATATATTCAGCTGGAATATATACATATTTTACAAGAAAGAAGAACATGGAGAAAATACAGAATTCAATCAGATTATAAAGAGATTGATGAAAAACTTAGCTACAACCTTAGTGACATGTGCAGTGGAGCGAAGACTCTTGTTTATTCAAATTAGAGAAAATAATGATGTAAGGGTCTGGATGGAGGCATTAAGCTGTCTCAGAGCCAAATGGAAATATATTAAAATGTCTTCAGAGAAACAAAGAAATACAAAATGCAACCAAGCAGTGAAATAAAATAGTTGAACTTTTAGTGGTGTTTCTTTTACTCAAATCAAAGAAATATGTAACCATATATAGACAGAAACTATGAAAATCAACTCTCTGTAAACAGTATGGAATTGTAGGCCTTTGATGTCACAGCAACCACAAAATAATGACGTAGAAAGAATCATCCTGACATGCACATTATGTTTGAATTGTAAACAAGCATAACGTTCATAAGCAGGAAAATGTTTCAGTAGATCTTAGCCAAAATGCTGAGAAGTGATAGTAGGAAAATGTTTCATTATATTGTACAACTTTCTTATGAAGTAGAATTTTGCAGATATACAAGAAAAAATGCCATAGCTCTAATCTCTTGACTGCAGAAATACTCATGTTTTATTTTTAAGCAACAAAAGCAAATTCAATAGTAACGTGATTAACATGATGCTATTCGTATAAAAAAGCACAACAGAGATTGACTATATAGTAGTCTAAATTTGTGTGAGAAAGGACACCAAAGATTTGTACGTTATGATAAATGGATAAATGTTGTTTTTCTGCAACAGGAGTGAGTTTCCTGCAAAACCTTTTATTTTCCTCATACTCAATAGATCAGAGCAAATGTATATTACTTCTGCAATTTTTTATAAGAAATATAAAAAATTGTTCTTAAAATTAAGGTAGTGAAATTTAACTTGAAGATAATCAAGCTTTTAGATAAAGCTACCAGTTTGTAAAAATGCAAGGGATGGAGCAAGTAATTAAAAAACATACTGTAAGCTAAATTAGAAGAAATAAATAAATAGACAAGTAGACCAGGTTTATGTATTGATAGAATCAATATTGTTAAAATGTCAATCTCTGCAAATTTACCTATAGATTCATTGCAGGTATGTGTGTATAAATTGACCAGCTGATTCTAACATGAATTTGTAAATTAAGAAATCTTGGATAGGTAATACAATTTTTGAAAGAAGAATAAAGTTCGAGGACTCACATTATCAGATTAAATACTTAACATATTTAAAATAGTCTCTTTCTGGTGCAAGGATAGACAAATGGACCAATGCTCCCAGGATCATATATTCAGTCACCTGGTTATGGCAAAGGTGTTACTGCAATTCAGTGGATAAACATGATCTTTTCAATAAATGATGTTAGATTAGTTGGATATTTATTTGGAAAAAAATTGCCTCACACAATACACAAAAATTTATTCACAGTGAATTGTAGATACAAATGAAAAGTATGAAACAATGAAGCACCTGAAAGAAAACATAAGAGATGATCTTCATGACTATTGTTTAATAAAAGATTCTTAAACAGGACACATCTTAAACAGAATACATGAAGCAACTAAACAACTAAAACATATGAAACAACTAAAATATCCAAAAAAAATTATTTCCAGGATTTGGCAATTAAACAGTGCAGTATTGTGATCCTTAAGGAAAGAGAAAGAAGCAAAGTAAGCCTTATGATTGCACCAGCTTAATACCTAGAATGGCAGTCTAACTGAATTGACATCAGAGGTTGTCAGTTAGGAAATTCAAGGTACCTAGCATTTTGGGCTGCTCCACCACTAAGTGAGGGAAAAGTGAATTTCACTGTCATAATAAAAGTACATATATTTAATAATGGTGACATAAATATAGTCCTTACTTATGACCAAATTACAATTAGAGTTGACTTTTCTCCTAGACTTCAGATGATGATAGTTCAGTCATTTCCATCAGTAATTATAGGCTGGCTGAAATCACAGGCACAGACTAATGAGAGACAGTCATGTGTCAAATAGACAACACACTCTGTCCTTTCAAAGTTCCAAAGGGATAATGAAGTTTCCCATATAAATATAATAAAATAATGAAGAATTTAACATATCTTCTTTCACTTGATTTCATAGATTTGTCAGGTGCTCACACACGCAAAAAGTATAGTTTACAGTTTAAAAGCATGGAAATAATAAAGAAAAATGTCAAGATATACTATCTTGAGTGTTCATCTCTCAACTGAGAAACATTGGAAATGATCAGGCTAGAACACACAAGGAAGTTTACCAATAATAGTAATGCTGTTATCTAGCATTCATAATATACTGCTGTAAAAAGAAACTCCAAAATACAGTAGCTTAAGTAAGACAAAAATAATTCTTTTTCTTCTTCTTATCATTTATCAGAAAATAAGAAATATTGGGGAAAGTGATCTAAATATTCAAATCAATAAGTTAGGAAGAAAAGAAAAATGAACAAACCTACAGACACAAGAAGAATTAAAATAGCACAGTAAAATAACATTTCTTGTCTGCAGCTACATAAAAATCAATTCCATATGTAATAAGATATAAATATTAAAACTGAAACTTTAAAACTATTATAAAAATATGATAGAATCATTTTTTAACAATAACATATTTTAAATATATTATAAGTATTTAATTATAAGATCATGTATATCAGAATATATATATATTTACAAAAATGTAAAAGACTGGCCACATACTAGCAGAAGATATATAAGTATAATGCCTTTCATTAACAACAGATTATTATTTAGACTATATAAGAAATGTGTTCAAATCAGTAAAAAGAAGCAAGCAACCCAATTTTTAAAATGAGTAAAACGTTTGAACATTCAGTTCACAGAGAAGGAACTCTAAATGATCATAAACATATGAAAAGATGCTCAACCTTGCTAATAATTAGCAAATTTCAAGTTAAGAAAATAATTTACATTGTCAGATCTAGCAGATTGGCATAAATATAAAACACTGGTAATATTAAATATCAATGAAGATGTGAGGAACTGGGAACATTCAGTTCTGGGAACTGTTAGTAGGAGTGTGTAAATTGGTGAGAATTTTATAGAAATATTTGGTGATATCTAGTAAAAGGAAGAGGCAAGTTCTTTATGAACCTGCAATTCCGTATGTATTTGTTCATCAAAAGAATTTCTTGTTAATGAGAAAGAGAAAATGCAAAAAAGAAAAGGTTAATTGCATTTTTTGGTATATATGTATATGTATATACGTGTGAATATATATGTATATATGTGTGTATCTTATATACATAATGTAAATGATTTAATTAGGGAGATTGGTAAATAAAATAACATGTTCAGATATCAAGATAGAAGACTCTAGTTAAAGTGAATGTCCTAGATAAATAAGTAAACAATGGATACATTTTAAAACAATGTTCAAGTTACAAAATAATGAATAGCATATAGTTACATTTATATACGTTTTCAAAAAGGTATCACAACAAATCCCAATATTACATGTTATTAATGTGTCTGTCACTATAGTAAAATTGAAAGCAAATGTTGTAATGAAATATATAACCACTGTAAAATACTGGTTATTTCTAGAGTTTGAGCGAGGCAAATGAGATCTTTTAGGCAGACCTCTAGCCTTAGCTCTAATATTTTATATCGTTTTAAAATACTGATCTGAAGCTAATATGGATGATAGTAATTTTGGGTATATCAGTAGAAAAAAATTTGCTTACTGTTATTTAACATTTTTACATTTGGAATGCATTTTATTTATGAGGAAAACAAACTTTTATTTCTCTTTGAAATAGTTTATTCTTAAAAAAGGAAAGGAAAAAGTTAAATGAATTAAATGAGTTGAATTTCCTTTGTTAGATTTTCCTTAGAGAAAACTTGTCATGAGTCATCAGGTTTGGAAGACAATTACACAACGGCTATTGGTCCATAACTTTGTAAACACCTAGGGTCCTCCTATGCTTCTGTATTTGCCCTCCTGTCCTTCATTCTCTTTTAATTTGCTCACTTAGCAGGTTTGGTTATATAACTTTTTAACAATTTTTCCCATTCCATTTTTTCTTTTTGTTCATTTCTTTTTATATTGTTCTTTGTCTTAGGTGATATCAACCTATTTATAGGTTTATTTCTGTCATTTTTTATTATTTTATCTTCTTTCTCAATTTAGATTTCCTACTGTATCTGTAACATGATATTCTTATGTGTACTGAAGTTTTATTTTGTCATTTTATTTTACTCATTATTTGACAGGCTCAATATTTTATCCTCAATAATATCCCCATTGCTAATTTTATCTATTTCTTATAAATTCTTTTGTCATCCTTCTTTGTTATTATCAAGTATAAAAACCATTATGAAACAGGAGTAGTAATGGGGATTGTCCATGCCCTGAGGCATATTGGATGCATTTTCTTTCTGACTTACTTCACTCTGCATGACATTCTCTAGGTCCATCCACCTCGCTACAAATAACTCAATTTAGTTTCTTTTTATGGCTGAGTAATATTCCATTGTATGTATGTGCCACATCTTCTTTATCCATTCATCTGTCGATGGTTACTTAGGTTACTTCCATGTCCTGGCTATTGCAAATAGAGCTGCAATGAACATTGTGGTACATGACTCTTTGAATTATGGTCAGGGTATATTTTTAGCTTTTTGAGGAACCTCCATACTGTTCTCCTTAGTGGCTGTATCAATTTACATTCCCACCAACAGTGCAAGAGGATTCCCTTTTCTCCCCACCCTCTCCAGCATTTATTGTTTGTAGATTTTTTGATGATGGCCATTCTGACTGGTGTGAGGTGATACCTCATTGTAGTTTTGATTTGCATTTCTCTAATGATTAGTGATGTTGAGCATCCTTTCATGTGTTTCTTGGCAATCTGTATATCTTCTTTGGAGAAATGTCTATTTAGGTCTTCTGCCCATTTTTTGGACTGGGTTGTTTGTTTTTTTCATATTGAGCTGCATGAGTTGCCTGTATATTTTGGAGATTAATCCTTTAAGACATACAATCTTTAACTGCAAAAAGCAAATGGCTTGACCTCTGATGTTGTAGACTTCCTGGAATGTAACTTTTGGTGACTTCAACTCTGTTCTGAAATGACTGGCTATAGTTCAAAATGCAAAAGACTTAACTTTTCCACAAAATGCAGTTTTACACTATTAATCTGCAAGAGGTCAGCCCTTATATTTCAGAAATGTATTATGAAATTTTTCCACATAATGATCAAATTAACTTACATATATTACGGTTATGCTTTCAAACAGAGCAGAATAATACATTATGAGAAAGATAAAGGAAATAACAATAAAAACTGGATTTTACTGAATTCTGGCATGAGTTCTCAAAACAGTGAGTTTATTTGTCAAAGATTTTACTCTTCTATTTGTAAAATGAATAGCTTACTTTAGATTAGTGGTTTTTAAAACAGATTTTTAAGGCCTATTAGTAGATCATAAAATCAATCAGGTGGTTACAATCAGCATGTAAGGATTTATAATAAAATGAAGTAGAATAGAAGAAAGATTTTTTAGGGTATCATATATATAAGGATAAGTAAAGTGTTATGAAAATTAGTTTCCAGTTCATGTACGTGCGTTTGTCGGTGTGTGTTCTGGATCATGATTAAACATGCCTTTACTGTATATCTTGATTTTAGAAAAAAGGAGGCACTCAACCCGCTACCCTCCAAATATGACCAATTCTGATTTGAATATTCTAGCTGTTTCAATCAACCAAATTCATTCTTGCCTCATTTATTTTATGAAAAATATAGAAATACCTTGTTTAGAAATCTATATTTTAACTAATTTATTGGCAGAAAATAAAATTTGATTTGAATATATTACCTGATTGACTTCCCATTTATTAAACACCTTCTAATGTTATACAAGCCACTCTGCTCATATGTCAATTTGCTTTATCATTAAATATTTTATACTTATACATATATATACAAAAATATGACATACCAAATAGAAAAACAGAAAGTGATTAAATCTTTGAGAAAAATCCTTGCTTTGTAAAAACCTGATGGAGTTTCATAAAATGTAACCAATTCTCAGACTCAAAAGCCATCTTTTATTTACTATTCATGGTCAGATAATTTAATCTAGCTACTTGTATATATTAGTAAAGAGGATGGTGGGAATACTATGTTAAGCTTTTCAGGAAAAAAATTGTTTTCACTTCCTTGGAACAAAAAGCATGAAGATAATCTTCTGTAATTTTCTATTTTACTTAGCCTAAGAAGATTTGTTACAAATACTTGAACCACACCTTCACATTGATTTTTAAATATATTTTTAATTTTAATTTTTTATTGAAGCATAGTTGATTTACAATATTGAATTAGTTCCAGGTGTAGAGCAGAGTGATGTAGTTATTTATATATATATATTATTTTTCAGATTATTTTCTATTATAGGTTATTATAAATCCTTGTTGCTTATCTATTTTATATATAGTAGTATGTATCTGTTAATCCCACACTCCTAATTTATCCCTCCTGCCCCCCTTCCCCTTTGGTAACCATAAGTTTGTTTTCTGTGCCTGTGGGTCTGTTTTGTAAATAAATTCATTTGTATTATTTTTTAGATTCCACATATGAGTGATATGTATTTGTCTTTCTCTGTCCGACTTACTTCACTTAGTATAATATTCTCTAGGTCCATCCATGTTGCTACAAATGGCAATATTTCATTCTTGTATATGACAGAGTAATAATCTATTGTGCGTGTGTGTGTGTGTGTGTACACCACATTTTCTTTACTCATTCATCTGTTGATGGACACTTAGGTTGCTTCCATGTCTTGGCTATTGTAAATAGTGCTGCTATGAACATTGAGGTGCATGTATCTTTTCGAATTAGTGTTTTTGTCTTCCCCAGATATATGCCCAGGAGTGGGGTTGCTGCATCATATGGTAACCCAATTTTATTTTTTTAAGGAACCTCCTTACTGTTCTCCATAGTGGCTGCAACAATTTACATTCCTACCAAGAGTGTAGGAGGGTTCCCTTTTCTCCACACCCTCTCCAGCATTTATTATCTTTAGACTCTTTAATGTTGGCCGTTCTTACCGGTGTGAGGTGATACCTCATTGCAGTTTTGCATTTCTTTAATAATTAGTGATGTTAAGCATCTTTTTGTGTGCCTATTGGCCATCTGTATGTCTTCTTTGGAGAAATGCCTATTTAGGTCTTCTGCCCATTTTTTGATTGGATTGTTTGTTTTTTCAATATTGAGTTGTATTAGCTGTACAATATATTTTGGAAATTAAGCCCCAGTTGGTCACATCATTTGCACATATTTTTTCTCATTCTGTAGGTTGTCTTTTTGTTTTGTTTATGGTTTCCTTTGCTGTGCAAAAGCTTTTATGTTTAATTAGGTCCCATTTGTTTATTTTTGCTTTTATTTCTTTTGACTTAGGAGACTGATCCAAGAAAATGTTGCTACAATTTATGGTAAAGAGTTCTCTGCCTATGTTCTCTTTTAGGAGTTTTACCGTGTCATGTTTTATATTTAGGTCTTTAAACCATTTTTTTTTTTAAGCCATTTCTTTAGTTTTTTTAATTTATTTATTTATGGCTGTGTTGGGTCTTCGTTTCTGTGCGAGGGCTTTCTCTAGTTGTGGCGAGTGGGGGCCACTCTTCATCGCAGTGCGCGAGCCTCTCACTATCGCGGCCTCTCTTGTTGCGGAGCACAGGCTCCAGATGCGCAGGCTCAGTAATTGTGGCTCACGGGCCCAGCTGCTCCGCAGCATGTGGGATCTTCCCAGACCAGGGCTCGAACCCGTGCATTGGCAGGCAGATTCTCAACCACTGCGCCACCAGGGAAGCCCCTTTAAACCATTTTGAGTTTATTTTTGTATATGGTGTGAGGGAGTGTTCTAATTTCATTGATTTACATGAGGCTCTCCAGCTTTCCCCATACCACTTGCTGAAGATCCTCTCTTTTCCCCATTGTATATTCTTGCCTCCTTTGTTGAAGATTAATTGATCATAGATGTATGGGTTTATTTCTGGGCTCTCTATTCTGTTCCATTGATCTATATGTCTGTTTTTGTGCCAGTACTATGCTGTTTTTATTGCTGTAGCTTTGTGGTATTGTCTGCAGTCTGGGAGGGTTATGCCTCCAGCTTTTTTCTTTTTCCTCAGGATTGCTTTGAAAATTATTTGTCTTCTGTGGTTCTATATAAATTTCAGGATTATTTGTTCTAGTTCTGTGAAAAATGTCAGTAATATAATAGGGATTGCATTAAATCTGTAGATTTCTTTGGGTAGTATGGCCATTTTAACAATATTTTAATATTATTTTATACTATTCTAAGAAGTAATAATTGTGAAAATTTATTTTATTTTTATAGATGAAAACAAAATTTAATTTTGTCACAGGAGAAGGTCTATAATTATTGAACACTAAACAATATAAAACACTGATGCTTTAGATCATTAGCCATCAAGATCACTTTGATTTTTTAGATTTTTTTTCAGAACATTCTGATATTCCATTCCTGGGATACTAATTTTTTGTTTGCTGTATTTACTGCAACTTTCAGCTGTTGATTGCTTTTCCTGTTTAAACTTTAATATTGTTATTGTGAGGTCATCTTTATTTTTCTTTTAATACAAGTGTATGTTGCCCAGAAATAAAAAGTGCACTTCCTTTGTTTGCCTTGACTCTGAAGGAGTCAGTGACCCCGACTTCACTTACATTTTACTTTTTAACCTTACAATTCCTTCTACATATTAATAGGTTCTACTTGATTCCTCAGAGATGATTTTTGTGGCTCAAAGATATAAGAATTTGTGTTGATTCCCAAGAAAGGGAACAAGATTTCCAGTCCCTATTCACAGGTGCTCCAGCTCTTTGGAGCTGCAAGTTTTATCTTAGGGATTCCTTTCTGGTGTTTTGCTTTCTAGGGATCTAGGGTCTATAGCTAAGTCCAAAACCCCTGAGGGCCATTGGCATTACCTGCTCACTTTCTGAACTGGTTTTGATTTTGCTCTTTGTTTTCAGCACTTGGAATTTCACTTTATTTTAGGGAAGTTATTTATTTTGAAAATTGTTGTATTATTCAGAATTTCTATGTTTGTACAGTTGGGCTGCTTGCCACATCAGCTCAGGTTACTTGGGGACAAAGTCAAACTGTAGCATTTTTCAGATGGAAGTTTGAGCACACATATCCACTTATTGAAAGTATAGGTGATGCGCTTCCAGTTCAAGAAGAATTAAGCCTATTGGTTATCCCTCTTCCAACATAAATCTTATAAAAATATATTGTTTACAGTTATCAGTTATAATTGATAACACTGTATTATAAAATTGAAATTTGTTAAGAGAGTAGAACTTAAATTGTCCTTACCAAAAATAAAAGATAGATTAAAAAAAAAAAAAGAATGTGTTGTTTAAAAGGCATAATCCTCAATTGGAAAGGGCGCAACCAGTCCCAAGCCAGATAAACAAAAACCACTCTTATACATATCATAGCAAAATTTTAGAACCCTGTAGTAAAAGGGAAAAATTATGAAAGCTTCCTAATGAGAAGTAACAGACTATTTAAATAACAGAAATCATATTGACCTTAACTTTCCTATTTGTTACATTGAACTTAAGAAGACATTGTCTTCAAATTACTGTCATAAAAAAATTAACTTAAAATTTTATACATTTATAGAAATGGTAACTAAACTATCATTAATAGTGAGGGAGAAAATACAGGTCTTTTTCAGAAATGCAAAGAAAATGGATATTTAAATATTACTAAAGGATGCATTTTAGCAAGAAATATATATCTAGTGGAAAATGGAATACAATAAACAATGAGTAGGGGAAAAAATGACCTCCTATTACATCTTAAGGTAATCATAAAAAATAAATAGAAGTAAAATAAATAAATAAATAATAAATAAATAAATAAATAGAAGTTTGAAGCTAAAATCTCAAATGTTAAAAAAAAAAAAAACCCATGATGAGCTTTCTTTTTTCGCCCAAATAGAAAATATATTGGTCAGAATGAGGTTCCACTGCATATAAGAATAAGTAATTTTAAAAGACAGAGCTTATTTTTTCTCATATTAAAAAAATCTTGAGGTCGGTAATCGAGTGCTAATATGGTGACTCCACCATTATTTATGTAACATTTATATTAAACATTTGTTTAACATTTAAACATATTTCTCTATCAACATGGTGAACTAATCAGCAACTATAACATTTCCTTCCAAATAAAAATACTTTTTGCAAGCTGTCACTTTCTCCATTTCCTTCCAATATCCCATATTTTGTTGAATTCTTCTGGAGTTTTAATTTCTGGTCTTTATTATATTTTCAATATGCTTCTACTTTTATAGATGTAAATTTTATTGATTGTCTTAAGGTTTACACTCACAATCTCAACCCTTATGTATATTCAACTCTAATTTTTTCTGGCTTCTTTGCTCAACACTGCGTTTTTGTGTTTTATGAGTTCAGTAGTTCTTGACCTCAATTAAAACCTCCAAGTTGGAATATGTTATTTTCTTGCTACCAAAAGTGAATGATATTTTTGAAGTCTATAAAGTTTTACATTTACAATTTTCTTTTGGAATTTAAAAATATTTCTCCATTTATTTCAAACATCCTGAGTTACAAAACAAAAATCTGATGCTAGTCTAATTCTAATCCCTTTGACAATAGTCACCTTTTGTTTGCCTGCTTTCTTCATAGGAAGCTACTATGAAGCTTTTTAACTTTGGAATTCTTAAATGTCTGCACTAGGTCTGTAGATCTCCTTCAACACCACCACTAACATCCATGCTTGAGGGTTTTTTCAGCTCAGGAAAATTATTTATTTTTTATTCCCTCTTCTCCACTTCCTTTATTCACTTTTTCTACAGATGTTGTTCAAATTTTTTGTTTTTTGTCTATTTACTTTTAAAATCTCACCTATTATGTTTTTAATTTTCAATGTTCTAACTTTTTTTTGTATAATAGTAACTTTTAATTTTGTCAGTATGACAACCTTTCAATAATCTCAGTGGATTTGAATTGCATACATATATCTTTTATTTCCTTAATATACACTCGTTCCATATATTAATTTTTCTCTTTTCTGTGATTGGTTATCTCTCCTTTTCATGATGCTGATTTCCTCAAAAACTTGGTGATTCTTTGTCGTAGTGCCATGTTTAAAAGTAAAGGTCTGTATTGATCAGTATTGGTAGTTTGAGGATATTTCCCCAAGCTCACATGAAATTCCCTGGTTCATTCTTAGTGAGGGCTACACCTGTAATAGATATCCTGGTCCCCATTCTAGTGGTTGCAAAGTTGGGGGGGCAAGTGCATAATATGTGGCCAAAGGAAAAGTCTTGAGGGTGTCAAATTAGCTGGTGTGGGGAGTGAAGAAATTCTCAGTCTTTTGTATTGGCTGCTATTTAACTCTGGACCTAACATTTCTCTACTCAGCAGATCCTCAGAAAGTAATCAGGGTCAGGATTTCCTCTTTCATTTGAAAAGCTGGCTGTGCTTGATGTTTTAACATCTAGATGCACATAGGAGAAATCTGTTTTAGATGCATAACCCTTTAATTCCTTAACTGATGACTCTGTTTCCTCACCCATGCCCTGCTACCTTAAATCCTGAAGATATCCTGTTTTTCTTCTGAGAGTACTCACTATTTTACTTTACTGTATTTATTTTAATTCCCATTTTATTTCTATCATGTTGGAGCCTCCTCAGTTCCATAGGATTCTGAGTAAATCTAATTAACTGTCATAGGTTCCAGGAATTCCTCATGGTTCTGACCAGCTATGGCATTCTTCTTGGTTTTTCCACGTTATGAATTTGCTCCCTCATTTTATTTGTTATTTTGATTGTTCTAAAGAATATTTTAGAATAAAGAAGAAGTAGAATGGTTTACAGTTAGCAGTTCAAATCAGAAACCCCTACCACTTTATTGTTGCCTCCCTGTGCTTTAATTAAGAGAACAAATATGCGGGTCGGAGGAAAGCATATAGAAAAGTAAGGACTTTGGAGTTAGGTATGGGTCCTAATGTTGTTCTGCATCTTGCTGTGTGACCATGAGTAGATCATTTAAACCCTACCAAACTGCTTCCCTTCACCTAAAATGAAGATATTACTATTTTAGAGGTAGGCTTTATGAGAGGATTATATAAGATAAATGTATAATTTAACCATCATAGTCTTTGATAAAAAAGAATATGAGAGTACTGGTTTCACATACCTTGAAAACATTGGCTTTTATTGCTTTTTACCTTTGCAAGTTAATAGGTGAACAATGCCAACATATTTTAATGTTTCTTTTTGTAGCAAATAATTGGCTCTTTTTAAATTTATTTTGCAAACTGGCAAACATATCCTTAGCATTATTTTCTAAGGCCATTATCCATTAACATGTGAAAAAAATACCCACTTTTCACTGCCATCTGATTGATTTTGGTATTTTGGACACAATTTTTAAAATTGTGTGTCTTCAAATCTATAAAATATTTTATTTAAAGTTTCTTTCCTTTTATGTCAGAAGGTCTGTAACTACTTTGATAGTAAACGAATAAAAACTATGTTTCTTCTACATATTTTGTGGATTAATTTTTTATATGTCTACATTAAAAAAATAATTAGTAAACCCAGAAAATTCATTATATGGTGTGAATAAGAATATCACTTTATTTTACCTAATAATTAATTCATTTTCTCAACCATTGATTGAAAATATAGTCTAGACTTATTCACTTATTTGAAGTAATATCTTTAATATTTACTACCTTTTAATATATTAGACATTTGGGGAGGATATTCTTTTCTATTGCAATTATCTATAGTTCTATCCTTACACTGATGATCTATTCCTTAAATTATTATGGCTATATAAAATAATGAATATCCATACATAAAATATTCCTTTTCAGCATTTTATTTTTTGCTATTTTCACCTCTTTGTATTATGTATCTTACTTAATTCTGTCATATCTCAAGCTTGTTTTCAGTTGATCCTCTTGAGTTTTCTAAGTAAACAATTATCTGTGTATTGATAATACTGTATTTTTTCCCTATTGTATACAAAATCTCTCTTTTTATCATTTCCTCCATAATCATCATGATATGGGTTTTAATGTTTTATAGATCCTGGTTTCAGTGGGAAGATATCTTTTCATTCATTATTAAGTACAAAGTTGGATCTTTTGAGGATATTCTTCATTTTGTTTAAGATCTTTCCATCCCTGGTTCAATACAATTTATTTAATTTGTTTTTGTTTTGTTTTTTAATCAGGAAGTTTGTTCAGGCTCTATAAAGATCATTATTTCTCTCATGAAGTGTAGATATATAAATTACATTACTGCCTTTCTTAATAAAAATTATTTTTCAAAAATTTAATAAACTTCTTTGGTCATGGTTCACTATAAATTTAATTTATTGCTGATTTTATTTAGCTTATTTTTACATTAAGATATGTTTAGAAAATGAAAAACATGAGAATGGTAATTCTTTATTTGCAAATTTGTACAATTTTACCTATATTTAATTTCACAATTTTACTAATTTGAGGAAAATGTTCATCTATTACTGTCTGGAATAATACGTATGTCAGAGGAATTATGGGTTTCATGAAAGTCTTAGGGCCTTCACTTCTAAAATTATTAAACTTTATAACTATTATTTAAATAATAATTTATTAGTTATTATTATCCTATAAAATATTTCAAAGAACTTTTGTAGGCTAGTAGAGATTTTTATTTTTGCTTGGCGTATATCTTAACTTTTTCAAATTAGAATCAATTTTTTATTTTATGTATCCTGCATCTACATATGTTCATATATATATAAAACACTTATACATAATTGTTACTTTTTCCCAAAATAATAACTTTATGGAATGATGAACGATATAGCGTGCATTCATATTTCCCTTTTAGTTTTGCTAGGGAATATATTTTATTAATCTTAAGAACACTAATCAGCTTTTAGTGCTGACTCTTCCTGTCAGTCGAGGACACAACTCTTAACCAATTTCATTTTTTTCTTTCACTGACTTTATCTTAGTTCACCTACCTACTATTAAATTATTTATATCCCTCATTTCTATTTTTCAAAGGATTTAATTAAAATGTCTCTGTATTCATTAAGTAAGTGTTTTCTTAGTAATCATCATGTGGATAACTTTTGAGTTAATGACCCTTCGGTAATTTGGAATATTTTGGAATATTTAGCATAGTTTTTCTTAATAGCAAAGAATTAAAATGAATGAAACTGTTGAACTTTTGGCCAATAACCAGTGATCCGGTTTAATATACATTACATGACTCACTATGTTGCTACCTCACTAATGGATATCATGTCTTTTCTCACTGGATTTTATTGCTACAGCTCTATATTCTTGTATAATGTTTATAATTACTGAGTTACAGACAAAATAATTTTGAATAACTTAAAATAAGCCTTTTTCAATATTCTTATTAATCTGTTGAATTAGGGGGCGTATTGATTTTAAAATACTATATAGGGCTGTGTAGATAACTTTTTAATTACTAACTGGGAAAACTTGGTTTCCCAATTGTAGTTTAAGTTCTGTGCTTTTGGAAGTTTTCTTTTCCTTTCACTTAGTTTTTCAAAGTCAACTTTTGCCTTTTGCAACAACTGTTATGCCCCATTTAAAAATAAATGACCCTCTATAAGAAATAATTTTTGCTAGTTTTACAGGAAAAATCAATATGGTACATAACTTTTTCCTGGCTTAGTAGCTAATCTGAGAAAATAAAGGACCATACACTTCAACTGATGGATGCCCCAGACCATCTTAAATACAAACTTCAAACACAGATATTTTATCATATAGGTTATTTGATTTCCCATAAAAAGTTTACACTTAAATTTGTATCTCTTTTAATGATTGTCTTATGCAGCACTATGCAAAATTTGGGAGGCTTTTTAAAATACAGAATTTAGACTGAAATAATTATCAGCACCATGCACAAGTGGGTCAAGCTTGGAAGAGAAAAATTGCACTGCCAGCTTTGAGTAAGACCCAAGAGTCAGGCACAAAGCACATGATGTGGATCAGCCTTGTTTGATTATTTTCAATGAAGTTCCTCAGCTATTGTGACCTAAATCTCCATTTAGGTTGCTTGTTTTCTTTGGTTCATTATTTTAAATATGCTGAGTTCTTTTAAAGATAAGTCCTACACAAACATTAAAATATCTGTGAGAGCCTGTCTTATCTCTGGTAGCTCCCTTGTGCAGCTTCTATACAGAGGGCAAACATATTAGCTAATCTTCTTTATGTCTTGAATAAAGAAAGTCTAAAATGCCACTTGTAGAGCCATGCTAGACTGATTAAACACATGTCCTTGGATTTTAGAACTAGTTCTCCAAGAAATTATTTCCAGTTGCTGGTGGGCAGTAGAGATTCAAGGTCAAGGTTACCACAGATTGTGCTCCTAACCAAAAAAATGATTTCTATTTCTCTCTTCTTTCTTTTCCCTTCTCTTTTCTCTCAGACAGTGCAACTGAGAACTTTGGAAATTTAGCTAAAGGCTAAACCCTAGAGGGGAAGAGAAATAAAAAGCAGTAAAAATATATATGTTCCTGTATCTTTTAAAAATTGAATTCATTATAAAAACTTTTGATAAAAAATATTACAAAGCCATATGATTTCATTGATGAATTCTATCAAACATCTAAGAAATAGTGCCAATCTCACAAAATCTCTTACAAAAATACAAAATAAGGAAGTATTTTTCAACCTGTTTTTATGAATCCAACACAAACATGACACTAAAATGTGGCAAAAATATTACAAGATAAGAAAATCAGAGACCAGCATCCCTCTTGTACATGGGTATAAAAATTTTAAGCAGTGTATTAGCAAATGGAACCAAGAAACACATAAAAATATAAAACATAATGACCAAGTAGATTTACCCTAGGAATGCAAGGTTAGCTTAACAGTTAGTTTAACATTAACATTGAACATTATAGATGCATAACAAGATTGTTTTCCAAATATAGAAGGTAACTTCTTCAGGAAACATAGAGTCAACAACTTAATGGTGAAATATTGAATCTTTATCCCTTACAGGAACAAAACAAAGATATCCACTGTCATCATTTCTAATCAGCATCATAAAGGAGGCTCTAGCCAGTGCAATAAGCATGAAAATGAAATAGAAGTTATGAATATTAAGGAGAAAGAAGTAAAATTATCTTCATTCACATATAACAACACTGTTTATGTAGAAAATCCTAACAAATCCAAAAAATATTTTCTACTAGAACTAATAAGTGAATTTAGCAATGTAGTAGTAGCCTACCTGTACCTCTCTGTTTAAAAGTGGATTCAATGCATGACCAAGCCATTGGCACTCTAATCTCACTTACCATACTCATTGTATTTTTTTTTTAACATCTTTATTGGAGTATACTTGCTTTACAATGGTGTGTTAGTTTCTGCTTTATAACATAGTGAATCAGCTATACATTTACATATATACCCATATCTCCTCCCTCTTGCGTCTCCCTCCCACCCTCCCTATCCCACCCCTCTAGGTGGACACAAAGCACTGAGTTGATCTCCCTGTGCTATGCAGCTGCTTCCCACTAGTTACCTATTTTACATTTGGTAGTATATATAAGTCCATGCCACTCTTTCACTTCGTCTCAGCTTACCCTTCCCCCTCCCCATGTCCTCAAGTCCAGTCCTCAAGTCCAGTCTGAGTCTTTATTCCTGTCCTGCCCCTAGGTTCTTCATTGTGTTTTATTGTTTGCCTCTTTTTGTGAAAATACAAAATTTCACAAGGGCTGAGATCTTTTATCTGTTTGTTTCACTAAAGTATCACCAGTGCAAAGAATAGTACCTGATAAGTGGTAAACACAATAAATACTTGTTGAATTTTAAATGGTTTGTATTTACAATTAAAATAAGGCGTGATAATGGAAAGGAATAGTTTTCACAAAAAGAATTAAACTGGTGAATGAATCATACCAACTCCAGTTATCTTGCTCTTCTTTTACTATGAATCAGTTTTACAATGCTTCAAAGTTAATTGTAGATGTTACCTTGAATCTGGCCTACATGGTTATAGCTTCCTTGAGCCTTTTTCTTGACTTTGAATACAGAGTACTTGTATTGTTTCCCAAGAGTGCTGGACAGTTGTCACAGAGAAAAAAAAAAAACTCAAAACAAAACCTAGTCATAGTTTCTTCATAGAATAAGCCATCTTGTATTTTAGTGCCTATACCATTTCAGTTAGTTTTACCCGTATTTTCTTATCGATTTATTTTGCAGTTTATCAAGACTCCTTAAGGGTCATTTAGTTAAAAATCTTTTTAAAGAAATAATACTTAAATGGCTATCATTTCCTGAATGGTCATGGATGTATTGAATTGTTTAAATAGAAGGCCTTGGTCATTTCTGAGAATATATTTAAAAGAGAATGTCTATGTGTAGCCATATATAAAAATACAGCCATGTAGAAGGAAATGCATGCACATAGTTAAATTACTTTCACTTTCAGGTCAAGCTCTCAGAAGAATCCACTGCTTTCCCGTAAAGATTTATGTAACTTATTTAATCCAACTCTTGTTTGTTAATCTTAAAGATTGCTTATAAATGAACATTTTTTGGTATTCACAGTGAAAAGTCACAGAGACTACACAGTAGTTACAAAATCTGTATTGGGAATGTCAACCTCATTGTGAAAGATTTTTTTTAAAGAATATAGATCGGTGAGAATGACTGACTTTTCCAGATGCGTATATTGCTTGAGATTGGAAAGACAGTGATAAAGAAAGTTATTTGACTCTTGTCAGAGTGATGAATTTGGACAATAAAGGAAAGAATATAAAAATTGACATGGGAAATATTTGGAAAGTTTCAGCAATATAGTTACAGATGCTTATTGGTAAACTTCACAGCACCTCCAATTTTACATTCATGTCCACAGAAAAAGCCATATTTCCATGCCAGGCAAATTTGTCACATTAACAATAGTTCACCTACATCATAAAAAATAAATTTCTTTCCAACAGATTTTACACTTCCAAAGCCCCTTGCCATTTAGTCCCATTTGCACTAATATGCTTGCATATTAAATGGCTCATAATTTGAAGGGCACATACTTAAATGATGGATCCCTGATTTACTGTTAGATTTATGAACCTGACTCAATGTTACCTTGCCAATGCAATACTTATGCTTTAGAATTATTTGTTTCATCGTATTTTATCAGGCATATGAAGTCATGTTCTCTAGTGAATTCCCAAAAGTGATTTTCTAGACTCTTAATTTTAAATTGCTTTCTCTCAGACACAGATTCCCAGATACCAAGAACAGGCTATAGCTTTGTTTTTAAACAATTTTCAGTACAGAAATTTATCAATAAACCATTGAGGTTTGGGGGGGAAAAATACTTAATCAGATATTTGCAAATATAAGGAAGAAGGAAAGGGATTTTAAGAACTCTGCATACGTACATACAAAATTCATACAAATATATATGTCTGTAAATCTAATAGCTCCCTTTTCATATTGGTATACTGGCTCATTATTTACTCTTTCAGGTCTTATTGTCTATGTTGTCATCCATTTCCCTGATAGTGAAAATCTGGTGCTATTAAAATGTACTTGTGATTCATATTATTTGTATGATAGTCTAAATTGCTGAGTCAGTGTGACCTGGGATCTATGTTGGGTCTCTCCATGTCTGAAACTGGCATTCTCCCTCATGCTGTTGCCTCTTTAACTGGAGAATGCCTGCTCCATTAAGAGAAGACTATGCTCAATTGGGAAAAATCAAAATGTGGCCATTCAGAGTGGAAAAGCTTCATGTGAAAGGAAACTCTGCAACTCAAGGACTTTAGGCTCAATAGAGTTATTCTTGGCTTTCAACCACAGGTGCAGATCCCACCAAGTGTTGTTAACCCCCTCTGAAAAGGGGGTCCAAATGAAAAGGCCCTCACCTTAACTCAATCAGAACTCCAGTATTGATCCTCCAAATTACAGGATAATTGGTAAGTTCTGCTAATGTTTTGACCTGTAATCCATGAATTTTATTTATTCATCCCAGTGTTTCATTGATTTAGTGATTTAGTAAATCAATAATTGTTAATTGAGTGATTGCTGTGTTTTATGTAATGTTTTGGGCCCTGGACCAAATAGACCAAAATCCCTGCTCTTGAGTACTTACTTTCTGATAGGAATATTGACCTACTTCCTCAGGAAGGAGAGTTCTGAGTCAACTTTAAATTATGTCCTTTAATCTAGCCCCAGCTGTCCTATATCTAATAGTAAATCTATAATAATATTAATGTTCATTATGTTTTTATATTTTTAATAGGGCTGATATATAAACATAAAAGATTTTATGTTTATATAAAAATGATTTAAACATAAAACAAAGATTTTCTTTACGTTTGACGCTTTGATCATTTAAGTAGCTTTTGGAGGACTTATTCTGGAAGAATGGACTTCAATTTTCATAGAAGGGAGAACAAATATCATTTGAACTTAACTTGAGTAATAATTTTCTGTACCTAACTGGGTCAAAAATATAAGATTACCATACTCATCATAAAGATATTCATGTTCCATTCCTTTCATTTTCCTGTGACTCTTTCCTTCTCACCCATTGAATGGCAATTTCTAACATAAATCAAGATTTTGCTATGAGAAAATAAGAAAAGGAGATATTGGGGCTTAATGTTTTGAATATAATGTCTGATATTTTCTACAAAAATTATGTCAGTCCATACATTAGAATATGAATTCATTTTATTGACAAATATTCCTGCTATATGCTTATGCTAATTTATTAGATCAGATATATGTCAACATTGCTATGTAGAAACAATGCCAATACATTATATGAGACATTCACTTTCAAGAATAACACTGATAATTATTGGCCAAGTAAATGTAACCATCAAAAACAGAAACTATCCAGAAATATCTAGAAAACTGTTCCATAGGGAGGAAAAGAAAACAAACACCCAAGCTGCCAAAGTCTACTTTACAAACCAATGTAAAAACCCGTGGCAATGTTGAGATCTTCTGGAAATTAAAGCTGTATTATACTGAATCTTTTATAAAAATGTCAGGATATGTTTGGCTTCTGGATAGACTACAAACAAAATGTAATAGAAAAACAACCGAGTCTTTTTCCTTCCTATGTAGGGAAAAACCTCGTTCTTCCCCACTGTGTGTTTCTTCTCTGTGTGTCTCCTTTACTACTTAGGCAAAACACTTCGTTTCTGACACTTCTGGTCTCCAAACGTGTGGAGGTTTTTCCCCACAACAAACAACTCTGTGACACCAGTAGGGTGTTCGAGACTTTAAGTCAATTATGACACTGTCTACCTGGAGATGGCATTAGATTTCACAGGTTAAGGGTTCCGTCCCACAAGTGTGTCCCCACCACAACCTTCCCTCGTCCACAACCAACCCCTTCAGATGCCAGTCAAAAGTCCAGGTCATTGTCTGTACTTCTGACCAAGAAGCTATAGTTCAGCACTTCCAACAAGGTTCCAACAACTCCATCCTTGGGTTCGATTAATTTGTTAGAGAGGCTCACATAACTCAGTGAAACACTTAGTTACATTTACCAGTTTATTAAAGGATATGATAAAGGATATAGATGGACAGTTAGAGCAAGAGATGCATAGGGCAAGGTCTGGGAGAGTCCTGAGTGCAGGAGCTTCTGTCCCCATGGAGTTGGGGTGCATCATCTTGCTGAGGTGAATGCATCCACCAACCTGGAAGCTCTCCGAACCCCATGCTTTTTGGGTTTTATGGAGGCTGCCTCAACTAGGAATGATTAGTTATTGACTCCATTTCCAGCTCCTCTCCCGTCTCTGGAGGATAGGGGAGTGGGGCAGAAAATTCCAGGCTTCTAATCATGGCTTGGTCTTCTGGTGAGCTGCTCCCATGCAGGAGCCATGCGGGAGCCCATCCAGAGTCACCTTAATAGAACAAGAGATGCTCCTGGTGCTCTTATCCCATAGGAATTTATAAGGGTTTCAGGAGCTTGTGCCAGCGGCCAGAAACCAATGTATAGTTTTTCTGTTATCTCACACAAAATCATTTCCAATATTAGAATTGACTCATCTTAACAAAATGTTATAGTGTTGCCCTTTTTTCATTGTTTTTAATGGGTCAGAATTTGGGAAAAGGAAGAGAAAGCATACTATTAGCTGCTTGTCAGGGACAATGAGGTAAAATCCTCTCAGTGTAGGATATATAGCATCAATAAGGAAGTACCAGCATAGCCGAATTTTACAAAAATGGTTAACAGAACAGAAAGAAATGGGAAAAGGAAAAAAAATCAGTGTGGTGACTAAAACAATGTCCTAACAACTCAGGCTGATAAAGCAGCATATGTATAAATATAAACGTCTAATTTGGGATTAGGGTGATTTGGGAAGGGCAGTCCCCTGTCTTATCTATTATGGATTGGTCTTTTAAGGTGAAAATATTTTTAAGATAAATTAACATATGCTATATTATTTGAATAACAGAATATTTATATAGAATTCTTTTAAAATGCTTTTATGGTCATCAGTTCATTTGAAAGCTTTGTGAGTTAAGGCAAGGAAAGTATTATTATTCTGAGATTCATGGAAGTAATTGACTGGCTCAGCAAGAATTGGGGCAGAGATTCAAATCTAAACCTGCACTCTATCACAATGCCATATGTCCCCATACATTTGCTATTGTGTTTGGGAAGCATAATATGTACATGATAATTTTACTCAGGACACACACACAGCCTCAAATTCTTATTCTAGTAGCAAAAATGACAAAGGACATAGCAATATTAGGTATTTGGGGGATGGATCTTCATGGGACTGCAAACAGTAAGAACTACGTGAAATTGGAAACATATATAGACAGAGCAGTCATCAGAGCACCAAAGTTGCATGATAATATCATTTCCCTTTACTCAAACAAAACAAAACAACCAAAAGCAATGAACCCAATCTCTCTCTGAAATTTTTAAAGATACCTTTATCTCCGGTGTCCTAAAATTTCATTCATCATAGTGTTTCTCTATTCTGATAACCCAGAGTGTTTAAGTATGGAAATTTACTTCCTCGGATAATTTACCTCCTAACAGGTGCATTGTTTTCTCCTTCTTCTAGCTTCAATTAATCAGATATTGTGCTTCCTACATTGACTGTTTGATTTTCACTTTTCTGCCCTATTTTGCAGCCTTTGCCTTTCTGGTTCCATTTTAGGATTATTTCTCAGCCATATAGTTTGAACTGTTCATTAAATTTTTATATTTCTGCCTACATACTTTAATTTTCCAGGGCTATGTTTTACTCTCTGATTGTTCCTTTGCAATAACTTCTGTTCTTATTGCATGGATACAATATCTTCCTGTCTCTATGAGGATATTAATTATAATTATTTATGATATTCTTCTATCCCCACCATTGTTTTTTCTCCATTTATTTATGTTATTGTCATTTTTATGTGAGCCTTTTTAAAAGTGAATTTTGGTCTGTGCTTTGTATTCATACTTAAAAATGAAGCACTATAAAGCTCTCTAGACTTTCCATGTATATAAGTAAAAGAAAATCTATGTTTGTCTATCCTCACAACACTTCTGACACCAAATATGTGGGACTATCACACCAAACAATTCTTCATTTCTTTGTGGACACCAGCTGGGTGCCCTGCAATTTAATTCATTCTGACAATAATTATATGGAATTAGTGCAGACCCCAAAGGTTACGGGCTCAGTCCCACAAAACCATCCTCCACTTCAGAGGCAAATCATAAGTTTATAAGAGCAGCACACAACCATTAAATAATTCAATATAAACTTAACAGTAAGAGCGCAAAAATTTTATGAAAAACTTGATTGAAAGACATGGAGATAACATATGCAAAGTCATCCTTATGTTAATTATAAGTTGAATTCATTCCAAATAAAAATACTAACAAGTTTGATTCAAACTAGAGAATTTGGTAGTAAAATTGACATAGAAAAACTAACATTCAAGAATAACCATGTAAACACTAGACACAAAAAGCTGTGATGGTATGCTAGCCTCCTAAACCTGAAAACATGCAATAAAACCAAACAGTATGTTATTTGTGCATGAATAGACAAAGAAAAGAGTGGAATTGAATAAAAAGTCCATAAATAAACTCAAGTACATGTAGATATTTAATATATAATGATGTTGACATCTCATGCCACTGATATAGAGATGGACTTAAAAAACAAACAAAAACACAGCTAAAGTCATGGCAAATGATTAACCATTGAAAAAAGATGAAATTAGATCCATACCTCACATAATACACAAGAATAAACTTTAAATAAATCAGGGATCTAAATGTAGTATAATATTAATAAGGAAACTATGCAAGTACTGAAAGAAAGCATGGATGAATTATTTGATGACATAGATGTAGAAGATAGTTTTCTAACTATGATTTAAAATCCAGATTCAATGAATGAACAGATTGACATATTTGACTATATAAAATATTTTTTTAAAAAACTTTCCATAGCAAAACACACAGTCAAGAAAGGCAAAAGGAAGTAGAAAAACTAGGAGAAATTTTTAGCACAATGTAACAGATATAAAGAGCTAATATCATTACTATATGAAGAACATTTACACAGTGAGGTAAAAACAGACCTACCCAACAGAAAAAAAAATGGGCAAAGACATGAACAAACAATTTACTGTATATATATATATATATATATATATATATATACATACACACACATATATATATATATCTCATAAACATATGAAAAGATGTTTAACCTCAGTCATACTTGGATATATATAAATAAAAACTATAATGAAATATTTCTAAGACATCACATTGGCAAAAATTAAAACGTAAATTGCTGATAAAATCACTAAAAATTAGTAATTTTTTGTTAGAGTAGTTGTAGGAAGGACTCTCTCATACATTTCCTTTTTGACCCTACATTTCCACCTTTTTAATTTACCATGAAGATATACTGCCAACAATATGGAAACATATATATTCACAAGGTTATTAATTACAGCATTGTTTGTAATTGCAAAAGATTGAAAATAAAATGAATGGCCATACATAGAAAAGTGGTTGAATCAACTATAGTACACATTACAAAGTACAATGCAACTATTTATATAAAAGTATACAGTATAGGTCTGTAAACTGATATGAAGGAGTTTTTTTTTTAATATCAACATACATTTTATTTATTTTTTTAAAACTTTTATTGGGGTATAGTTGATTTACAATGTTGTGTTAGTTTCAGGTGGACAGCAAAGTGAATCTGTTATACATACACATATATCCACTCTTTTTAAGAATCTTTTCCCATATAGACCATTACAGAATATTGAGTAGAGTTCTCCATGCTATACAGTAGATCCTTATTAGTTATCTATTTTATATATAGTAGTGTGTATGTATCAATCCCAATCTTCCAATTTATCCCTCCCCCCCTCTTAACCCCTGGCAACCATCAGTTTATTTAATATGAAGTTTTCAAGATACATATTCTTAGGGGAAAACAGCAAAAGACTATCTATGGCATTACATTTTTTATAAGAAAGAAATTAGAAAATATATATATACACAACATAAAACATATATGTATAATTATATAAACATACATATATGTATATTACATATACATATATGTATAAAATATGTAAATATATATTTGCTTATTTTTATATAAAGAAATGAACAGAAAGAGTAAACAGAAACAAACAAAGAATAAACTAGAAATGAATGAGATTGGTTTCCTGTAGGATGTGGGTGGAAATAGGTTAAAAATGACGGAGACATTAAAATGGGAAAGAATGGATAGTAGAAAATGACATTTGGTATAAATATGTAAGATATAATTATCTGAGATGCATTTTAAGTCAGTCACTCTGGCTGCTGATTAGCAGCTTTGAAGAAGGGTTTCTTTAAGGAAATCTTTAAAGCTAGAGACTACGAGGAATTTTTTGGATTATCTGTGAATTTGATATCATCCTTGATAATTAGGAACTCTGTGTCCTCTCAGGATACAATTGAATAAGCAAAACTCTGTAAGTCAGAAGTCAGCTTCTATAAAGCTGGCCTTATATATTTATTTTAGAATTTTTGAGAGATTTATCACATGTTTTTATATCTACTGTTATGAATTGGTTATATTGTGGCTCAATTTTTAAAGTTTATTTCTAAAAACTGCAATATGTTGTCTAAAATATACATATGTAAATGTTTGATTTAAAAAGAAGATTTTCATTAAAACTTTTCTCCTCACCCAATTGTCAGAGGCGTAGTAACATGCAAAGGTAGTTTTAAAGTATAGTCCAAAAAAAGAAAAGGAAAAAAAAAGAGATATTGCTTCTAAGTCTATTCTATTCTAGGTAAAGGAGATAAAATTCCTGAAAGGAGAATAATGTTATTCAAGAAAATTTTCTACATAAAGATTGTTAGGCCAATGGTAAAAATTACAAGAATCATTTTGAACTAGTTTTACTCCTCTTGGAATTTAAAAATCAAGCCGTTAAAATAAACAGTTGCAGTGTTAACAGTGAATTCCTGTTAAAATGAAGCAGTTAATCACCAGGAACAGCATATTAAAACTGTTAATTTGTAGGTTTGAAACTTCCTTTTAATTAGGAGCTGTAGGAAAAGTTTCTTGTTCAAAGCAAATCTGAGATCTCACGGCTCTCTGTCACGGTTGTGAAATTTCACAAAGAAAAGTCCTTTCAGAGGGGAGGATCAGTGATGAAGGGATATTCGAGTGCCTGATTTCAGAGAATTAACCTGTTTGTTTTCTCCTGGCCTTTAAAAATAACCTATAACTGAATGGCAATGCTTTTGATTTCTGAAAAGTGACAAAAGCCATTAGACTGGGTTAATCATTAGTGGGTTGCATCTAGATGACATGAATAAAGAGAAAGCGAGAAGACGTCTCTAGAAACAAGATCTAAAAAGGTAGCATCGTAGAAGTAGCTTTTAGAAATAAGGGAGTTGTTGATAACAGTGTATTTTGAGGTCAGTAGGTTTTGGTTCCTGAGGCCAGCTTCTCTGACCTGGACCTCACTGATTATAGTATTACCTGGGGAGGTTGATAAAATCCAGGTTCCTTGGCCATTGCAAACAGAGATTCTGATTCAGTCAATTTGAGGTTAGCCAGGAATCTGCATTTTAGTGTTCACCCTAAGAGACCTTAATACAGGTGCTTCAGAAACTGACTTTGAAATATGCTTCCTTTGACTCACATATTCAAGAATGTTTTTACCTCTGATTTTGGTGAGCTCTCTGTATGAATGACAAGAACCAGCAGGAATCAGAGGACACTGTAGAAACTACATTCATAAATAAATGACAGTCACAACTAGTATGGAATTTAGAAGTACCACGAGGTGAGAATAACAATAAAGAAAAGAAATGAAGCAATTTTTAATACAAGTACATTTATATCAACTAATTAAATAAAACACGTGCAGTGAAAATGGGCAACAAAAAATCCAGCAACCAGGAAAAGTTATGTCAAACTTCCTCATACTGAGTCCAAACATCGACTTCTATTTCTGTTTACAAATAAAATAATAACAAAGATTTTGTGTATATGTGTATTGAACATTTTATCACTCATTCTGTGCCTAACCAGATGAAAAAGTATTTCTAGGTTCTCTGGTCTAGCACAATATATGGAATATAGCAGACATTCTGTGAATGTTTCTTGAATGTGATCAATTTCCATTAATACTCCATGATTTTAATTTCTTTCCACATGTTGCAACCTGAGCTAAAATACCCAACTACAGGCATCCTCCATGGCAGTAACGGCAGTATAGGCTGGTAGATAAATAAAGATGCAGACCCTCAGTCAACTAAGCAAGACTTAGTTGCTAACATTTATAAGCTATGTGTAATTGCTCATACAATTACTTCACTTTTCTAAGTCTCAGAATCCTTAATTGTAAAATCAGATAATAAAAATAACTACCTCAAATGGTGTTTCATTGATTAAATTAGGATTGTTTGTGTCAATGCAAAATAAACATAAATTATTCCCTGGAGCAGCCATATGCAGTTATGAAATTTCTATTTACTGAAGAAAAATTTAATGTTTTAATCATATATATGCTGCAGTATTATGTTGATGATTTTCAGGTCAGAAAACTAGAAATCCAAGCTATGTCACTACCTTGTAATATAAGATAAAGATAATTAAAGAGATAGCATGTATTCTTGGTAATGATAGGGAAAGATCATTCAGAAGTAAATGCTACAAGTAATTCTTAGTAAAACTGCAATGTATATTTATTGACATACACAACACTCACATATACATGTGCATGCATATACACACATACCACAACATATGTCCAGTAATATTTTTATGTATAGGAATAACAAATTATTAACATCTGTATTGAGAAGTAATTGACATACAATAAGCGGTACATATCTATGTTTACAATTTGATGTTTTGTAGCACATTTATACCTGTGTTATCACAATAACAAACATATGGACACCAAGAGGGGAAACGGGAGGGGTGGAATGAATTGGGAGATGGGGATTGACATATATACACTATTGATACTATGTATAAAATAGATAACTAATGAGAACCTACTGTATAGCACAGGGGACTCTATTTAATGCTCTGTGGTGATCTAAATGGGAAGGGAATCTGAAAAAGTGGGGATATATGTATACTTATAGCTGATTCACTTTGCTGTACAGTAGAAACAAACAACATTGTAAATCAACTATACTCCAGTAAAAATTTTTTAAAAAGAACATATGCATCATCCCCAAAAGTTTCTTTATGCCCCTTTTTAATTCCTCCCTCCATTACTTTTTTTAAAATGTCTGTGGAGTCTATAGCTATGTCTCTTCCTCCATTTCTAATTTTTAAAATTTGTGGATTTTTTAAAAATTCCCTCCAAATTAGTTTGACTGGAGATTTATCAGTTTTATTATCTTTTCTAGGAATCAACTTTTGATGTCATGGATTTATTTTTCCTATTGAATTGTGTTTTCGATTTCTTTGTAGTTAAAATACCTTTATTTAGTAGTTTCTTAAGGTGAAATTTTAAATCAGCCATCTTAAGATGATCCTTTTATAATTTAAGCTTTAAATGCTATAGATTTCCTTCTAAATACTTCTTTAGCTATGTTTCACAAATTTTGAAATGTTTTGTTTTGGGGCGATCAAATTTAGTCTTCATCTTAGGCTAATTCATCCCCACTTCTTCATGTGGCCTTCTGTTCTGTAAAGTCAGTGATGTTTCTCCACTCTGGCTTGGGAGGAACATAAATGATTACCTGCTCTGTGTTTGCTCTGGGAATTGTTTTCCATACAGCAATCCTATTAAGTATTTCCCCATAAGTTATTCTTACTCAACAGTGTTGGGTTTTACAACACTGTACAGACTTGTATCCAGGCAAAGATTCAACGAAACCTGTGCAGATTTCTGGACCTCTTTCTTTGCCTAGCCTATACATGGTGAATGAATAAAACGAGTAATAACTTTAATGGCTCACTCGAGACATTTGGTTGCTTATTAGCATAGCATTAAAGCTTATAGAGAAAAATAATATTTTGAACTAATTCACCTCATGGTACCATGGAATATGGTACTTATTTCTAGAGGAGCGAAAATATCTTTTCCACTTTACCATAGCACACAGATTGAACTTAAAAAAGAATAGCAGTAAGATGAAAGAATCATTGTTACTCTAAAATAGTTAACTTCACCCCATTATGTTAAATATCTATAAAGAGTGCTAATCAGCACAGTACTAGGTGTTGAAATACAGCATCAAATTATTATAAAAACCTCTAATATAGACCAAACTTTATGTCCTTATCTTAAGAATTTTAGACATACATTTTTTTCAACAAGTATTCAAACCTCACAAATATACATTATAGCCTAAAATGATTTCACTTTCCAAACTAGGAAGAATAGGCCACCTATCTATAGGGTTGAGGATGAGAAAATATATCTTTTTGTAAATAATTTTTAAAGAATATTTTAGATGTGGAGTGATTGAATATGCATGTAAACTATAAAGTAAAAACATGCTTTGAACTTATTGATTTGAGTATCTCTCAACTGCCTAAAAAACACATTTTTCAAAATTTTACAAATTCTTCTATCCTGCTATATATAGTATTTATGATAACACATAGGTTGTTACCATTCATATATCTTAAGAAATATTAATGCAATAAAATACATATAACTCAAGCTTTGCTCTTCATAATTTGATATTTAATTTAATAAAATGTTACAGATTATACTGATTTTGATCATGATGAGTATTGTAATCATAAAATGCAAAAGTTCTCGTTGGAATTACATATGAAGATTTCTGGGTAAATCTTGTATACTCGAGAGACCTTGACAACTAATCGTTACTTTAGCCACTGTAGGTTTCAACTTTGGGAATAGTTGAAGTTCTATTAAAAATGTCCTCAGATGAGAACAGGCATGTCTTAAACAACTAAGCAAACCATTACTTTCCCCTTCAAAAGTGTCTGGTACTGCTGATATCATCGAATCTGTAGGGTTTCATTCTCATGTACATTTGAGCTTGCCCCTCACTCCCCAAAGTGTCTCCGTTTCTCCATTTTTCAGTGGACTGTCTCTTCTAGACTTAAATGCTGGATAAAACAAGAGCTCAGTGTGACTCTAAACATATGCATAAATCACTGCCCAGAGTATCTCACTTTGTGATAGTTATCCATGGTCTCAGTCTCTTAAGAGTGAAGGAATTCTCCAGTCCTTATATGGCAGAAAATGTAAATATTACATAACAGAAAGTCTTAATTGACCTTAAAATTTATGACTAGCTTAATGCATTTTTCCTTCCTTTTATATCCCAGCTCTCTGTTCTCTCAAGGCAAAGCAAGCTGTACCATATAAGAAAGACTACGTGATTAAGTCCAGATAGACCAAGATTCAAATCTCAGTGCATACAGTCAGTATTTGTATAATATTTGGCAAGTTTTATAAACTAAATCTTAATTTTGTTATTGATAATCTTAGTTTTATAAGATTATGACAATTAAAAATAAGTCATACATACCTGGGATAAAATAGAAGCTCAACACATGAATATATTATTAAAATAAGTTTTAAGTAAACTAGATGGTTTTAGAGTTAGTCAAGTCCAAGCAGAATGAGCATTAGAATAGACAGTTTTCCTGGAAAAGTTAAGATCTCTAATCCTAAGGGATTTTGCCATGGGGTGGTCAGTACCATGGATAACTCCTTGTGAGAAAATGGTTTTCGACACTCCATTTCTATCTGAGCTTTCATCTTTGAGGCTCCAGGGTTATTCCTTGCTGCTATCATTTCTTTGAGAATGGGCTCTCTCTTATTTTTAGATTGTTCCTATGGATTTGGGGAATTGTATTTCTCCGTAGAGGTTTTGGTCTTCATTAAATTTGTCTTCTTTAGTATTTTTTCTTCGACAGATTGACAAGATTCTCCAAGGTGCAGAACCCTCTTATACTGAGAAAACTCATCCATGATGTCCCCACCTTTCCTAGAGGAAATAGTACTCATGCCAGGGTATAATCCTGATTCCTTCTACCACAGAATACTTCAAGTGGTTGGGACAGCACAAAGTCAAAATACTTTCCGTGTACAATAGCACCACTGATTTTAGTCAGGATTGTTCCCTCTTCAGTGCGTTCTTCTTCACCATTTCTCACATCTGCTCTATTCCTGGACTCTACACTTTCTAATAGACAGTTCCTGTTTCTGTGTTATTCCCTAAATAAACATCTCTGTCACAACTCCAAAATATTTTATCTTTTATCACAATTTTAAGAAACATAGAATTTGTTCTTGAAAGGAAATAACCACTTTTATATTTTTGTTATCAATTGCTTAGAGAATGTTTCTTGCAATATATCTCATTCCCACAAAATGAATCATTTAAGCGACCCAAGTTTTATTTTTTAGTTTTGGAGCATATTTAAGGGGAAAAACCACCTAATAGAATTTCATAGATTGAGAAAATTTTTATTCACTATAATTTGCCACACGATGAGACTGATAAATAATTTGTAATATTAGAACTAGGAGAGAAAGTGTTATTTTTAAGAGGTCACTCCCAGAATTTTTCTCAAGGAGGAAATTTGTCTTTTTTGGACATATTTTAATGGGCTTATTTGGTGTGAACTTGAGGCCCTCTGAGTATATCCTGAAAGACTCAGGTGAAACAAAAAAAGGTAGCTAAAAATATATACTTTTCTGGCTGATATAAACATATGATGAATATGATTTTGGGTGAGTGGTTATGGTTTATCAAGCTCGGGGTAATAGAAGATGAACCAAAAGTGTGTGGTATCAGGATTCTATATGAAGGAATGAGTGCTGTAAATCTTCTGAGGAAAGGAATTGCAAAGGAATTTTTAAGAGTGTGAATTAATGATATTAGTAATATTAATATGCTACATGTCTAGTAATGTTATTTCTGTTATGTCAAAAAAATCAGTAGATAGTTACCTTACACTAAGTCTTATGCTACTACTCCTTATAAAAGGCAAAAAATTGAGATCTAATAGAATGAAGAAATGTGGAAAAATAGAATAGGCACAGGTTCAAAGAAATCATCAAGACTGAGTGTAGGGATTTGAGGTGCTCTGCAGAAACAGAAACTCCCTGCCACTCTAAAAATAGATAAACAAATCAGATATTGGAAGAAACACTACATTTTTCACTTAAGACATTTCAGTCAAATTTAATCAAAATTTCTAAAGACAGAATTTCTTGGTTGAAAAACAATAAGCAATTAAGAGTACCTTGGTCTTATATGTTGTCTAATAGTTTTCATGTATAATTTGCCCTCACGCACTATATTTATTAATTTATTTTAAGCAATGTGTTTAAACGTAACCATGCAAATGTGTTATTGGAGCATGCTGAGGACACTTTAATAATACGGATCTTAGAGAAAAAGTTTACATTCTTGGAGTCAAATGAACATACAATTACTGCATTTACAGACTTAGTTGTCTTTGATTTTAAGAAGTAAATGTAAGTGACTTTGCTAATAATCTAAACATCTAAACTCTGTATCCATAAAGACTGTCATTCATTTTATAAACACAATTATTAACATGGAGTGTCTTTGTTTTTCAACCACCTTTCAAACTCCATACCTCTACATCTCAGCCTTCTCCTAATATTCACATTTTTATTTGCAGTTTTAAATTCAACACTGCTAAAGTTGAAATCATGTCTTCCCTTGGTTCCCATAAGCTTGCACCTCTTTTCAATTTTCTAATTATGCCAACAACTTCACCATCTACTCATTTACTAAACAATAAGACATGTAAATAGTGCTGCAATGAACATTGGGGTGCATGTGTCTTTTTGAATTATGGTTTTCTCAGGGTACATGCCCAGGAGTGGGATTGCTGGGTCATATGGTAGTTTTATTTTCAGTTTTTTAAGGAACCTCCACAGTGGCTACATCAATTTACATTTCCACCAACAGTGCAAGAGGGTTCATTTTTCTCCACACCCTCTCCAGCATTTATTGTTTGTAGGTTTTTTGATTATGGCCATTCTGACCGGTGTGAGGTGATACCTCATTGTAGTTTTGATTTGCATTTCTCTAATAATGAGTAATACTGAGCATCTTTTCATGTGCCAAACTAAATGTCCATCGACAGATGAATGGATAAAGAAGTTGTGGTACATATATACAGTGGAATATTACTCAGCCATTAAAAAGAACGAAATTGGGTCATTTGTAGAGATGTGAATGGACCTAGAGGCTGTCATACGGAGTGAAGTAAGCCAGAAAGAGAAAAACAAATATCATATGTTAATGCATATACGTGGAATCTAGAAAAATGGTACAGATGAACGTATTTGCAAAGCAGAAATAGAGACACAGATGTAGAGAACAAATGTATGGACACCAAGGGGGGAAAATGGGGTTGTGGGGTGGTGGTGGTGGGATAAATTGGGAGATTGGGATTGACATATATACACTACTATGTATAAAACAGATAACTAATGAGAATGTGCTGTATAGCACAAGAAACTCTACTCAATGCTCTCTGGTGACCTAAATGGGAAGGAAATCTAAAAAAGAGGGGATACATGTATACATATAGCTGATTCACTTCACTGTACAGCAGAAACTAACACAACATTGTAAAGCAACTATACCCCAATTAAAAAATAAAATAGAAAGAAACCTCAAATCAAAAAAAACAAAACAAAAAACCAATAAGACATGGCCTCACCCTCTCAATTCCTCTAGGTATCTCTTTGTCATCTCCATATCTGGTGATTATTAACTCCTAAAGCATCTTTTTCTCCTCTCCTCTGTTACTACCTCAGTTCACATTTCCTAACTTTATCTCACCTCCAGTCTCTTTCCCTCCAGTTTATCCTCTTCATGATCATACTAGAACACAAACCTGATTATGTTACTCTCCTCAAAGGAAAAGCTTGCCTTTCACTATAACTCTGTAAGATTATATCTTTGATAATATTTACCAGCCTATCATTTTAACCTCATCATGTAATACTTCTCTAAATGTTCTAAGCACAACATATTTATTCTTACTTTCATACTATATCCTGTCATTCTTTTCTCCCTCTACTGTGTAATTACTCTTAATTAACAAGTTAAAATGTCACTACCCCTTTAAGACAAGGTATGTATTTCACTAGCAAATAAAAAATAGCTGCTACTTACTAATATATTAACTTAGAATCTATTATACAAATCTTCCAAATGACAGTTGACTTTCTTAGATTTAGTTATGTTTCCCACCAATTCATAGCATACTGAAGAGGGAGATGACCAGGCAGTAAAATTCCACAGATGTCATAGGATATCACCTTACTGCAACAAGGGCTTGAACACTTATGTCAGGTAGTTGGTGTCCTTTAATGTCTGTGAACAAAAGTTGTTGATACAGCAATTTGAGTGGAAAGTTAATGACTTACCTCTGGAAGTGCATATTTAAGAGGAGGGATTATAAAAGCTTTGCAGGGTCAGCAGAGCACTGTAGGCTAAGGATATGCTTGAAGAAGATTGAGGTCATGTAGCCGATTGCACTGGGGAATAATTGCATTTGGCTAAAAACCTACCTTCAAGAGGCTTAGAGAAATAGCAGAAGCCATCCTACATGAAAATTCAAGCAATAAAAGGAAATCTTTATTTGCCTCACAAAGACTGAGAGGCCAGAGAGGAATTAATTCTCTATCAAGAAAGTAAAAAAGCCAACCGACTAAACATAGCTGCAGAGAAACCAGATACACAATTGGGACACCCATGAAAAGGGAGACATAAGCCACTAAAGGAAGAAGACCATGAGCTTAAATCAGAAAAAATTGAGATATTCCTGCCAAGAGGTATTTACAAAAAGAAGAAGAAGAAGAAAGAAAAAATTTTTCTAGATAGCTGAGATATATAGAGAGAATGTTTTTCTGAGTTTTATGGGGAGCCAAGCTTTGAACAGATGGGGTGCAGTGGGGAAGATCATAGCCCAGCAAAAGATTAGAATAAGAAGAAGCCTTATACCTAAATTAGCCCAACCCCATGATTTGGAGATGAGAAAACTTAGGCCCAGAGAGGGGAAAATCTTGCTCTTGCTCTGACTCACACTGCAGTGCTTGACTACAGTGAGGATTGGTACCTAAGCTCCTTAACACCTAAATAATGCACTGTATTTCTGGAATAATTTCCTCCATGACCATATGAGTGGAACTCTTTTGGAATATTATTGTTATTTTGATCTCTTAAGATATAGCTATCTTGATGAGGTATACAAATTTAGAGACATCAGTCACAAAATTGTAAGGGGGATAAAATTGCCCTCTTTCTTGACCTTTACTAATGGATCTAGATGTCTGAGGATACTCCTTAGAGGTGAAATTTATGGTTAGTATTTATCCTACAAGTAAGGAAATAAGGAACTGGAAAGTCAGTATTCTGGAAAGTTTTCTCTCTCTCTTTTTTTTTTTTTTTTTTTTTTGTTATATCCTAAGTCAACAAAGAAAAATCTGTATGCCTCAAAAAACAAGTTATATCTGCATGTCAGAAGATGCATGTATTATTGTCTATTTCTTCTTTGCTCCCATAAGCCTTTAGCAAAATCTTTTTCCTTTTTATTCAATGTTTTCTTGGTCATGTTATGGATAAGTAAAAAAATATTTAGGGCCATAATTGGGCACAGTCTTAAAAGGGAAACTATATTACTCCTATCTTATGCAGTATCAGAGAATAAAAAAGAGATAATTAATATACAAATCTTTATAATCTGAAAGGGTTAATGCATTATTCTATCACTAATTAGATACATTAGTTTAAGTCTCTGTCCTTCCTGTTAACATTTTTCATTTTTGATATCATTTTTATAAATGATTCAAAGGAGTGTATGGAAGAGATTTTCATTAATATAGAAACTGACACCAATCATGGAGGAATAAAATTTACACTGGTTATAGAGTGAGTTAATATCTAAGATGATTTTGTCAGGTTGAAACAAAAGGACCAAGTGTTTAACAAGATTAAACTGAAAAAAGAAAAAGAATATAAAATACTACATGTAGATTTATAAAAAGCATTCAAGGAAGTGAAGTTTCAAAGAAACTGTAAGTTATTTCTGAAAGCTTTTAAAATTTTGAAGCATAACTTATTTTTTAAATCCATCTTTTAAGTGTTGGTTTCTATTTTAATTGCCTTACAGTTAAAAATGTGTTTTGTGAAGAATCATTTCTTTAAAATTATAGTCAGTTTTGTATAAAAATATGTTGAGCTTAAGGATTTCTTTCTTTAACTGCTTGATTTATCGGTGTCTGATAAAATTTTCACTTTATTGATTTCTTAATTATGTTATGTACGTAAAATTTTATAATTTTTATGCCTTCTATGTAAATTTTATTTTGATTATATGCCATTTACTTTTTAATCTATGTTAATATTTTGCCTTAATTTTAATTTTGCCTATTATTTTATTGGCAAATAGCATTCTTCTGAACAGTTTTTGTTCAATATATCCTTTGCCATTTTTTTGTTAGGAACATTTCAATGTGGTTTTATTGGTGTTGTGATTTTTTTAAAGCAGGTAATAGCTAGATGAGTTTTTTCCTATTAAAAAGTCTTTTTATACTTTAGTAGGTGTATATAATCCATTTACATTTATTGTGATGATATTGTTTAACTTTTCCCACCATTTTATTGTTCATTTTGGGTTTACCCTTCTTTTTTTCCTTCTCTGCCACTATTAGTACTGTTTTCTACAACCCATAATCTTCTTTTATCCATATACTACCAGGAATTTATAATACATAATATATGTAAGTTATAATATATATATTTTTTAGAATATAATTTTAATATATATTCTTGACATATTTATCTAATAAAGTCAACTGTTATTCAGTATTTTTGTCTTCCTCCCAAAGTGGCAGTAAAACTTGCTATGCTTTAACTCTCCATTATAACTATCATCCCAATTAACACATCTTAATATTTCAGAGTTTTATTTTACCTTTTTAAATTCAGAAAATAGTTATTATTTTTACAGTCAGTAAAATTTGACTGTAAATCAAATTTACAGTTAAGCAAATTTACTGACATCATTTGTCAAGCTCTATGCTTCTGTTCTTACTTACATCCTGTGCGTTCTCTCTGGGTTCACTCATCTTCTTAATTAAGTGCAATTTCCAAGAGTTATTTGAGTGACTTAGGGTGCTAAATTCTTTCTGTTATATGATCTTGGAAAATATTGATATAGTCCTTACTCTCAAATAATAATTAAGCTGGTTATGAAAACATAAGATAAATATCTTTTACCTTTTAACTGCTGTATAAGTTTAGGAAAGTCTCTTAACTTCTCAGGGCCTCAATTTCCTCATTTGTAAAATGGGAATAATAATAGTAACCATATCAAAAGATATACAGATTAATTAGAACACAGACTAAATCCAAAGAAATAGTTAACTGATTATTTAAAGCAAATACATCATTTTCTTCTAGAAATTACTGTTGCTAATGATACCCATTTGTTCACAGTTATCTCTTATTTTTTTCCTTTCCATTCAACTTCAAGATTGTTTCTTTTGTTTTCAACTTTATATAATTTTACTATAGTGTTCCTTGGTATGGACTTACTTTTACCTTAAAAAATGCAGCTTGGTACTTGAAATGAACTTTTTTTTTTAACATCTTTTTTGGAGTATAATTGCTTTACAATGGTGTGTTAGTTTCTGCTTTATAACAAAGTGAATCAGTTATACATATACATATGTCCCCATATCTCTTCCCTCTTGCATCTCCCTCCCTCCCACCCTCCCTATCCCACCCCTCTAGGTGGTCCCAAAGCACCGAGCTGATCTCCCTGTGCTATGCAGCTGCTTCCCACTAGCTATCTATTTTATTGGTAGTGTATATATGTCCATGCCACTCTCTCACTTTGTCACAGCTTACCCTTCCCCCTCCCCGTATCCTCAAGTCCATTCTCTAGTAGGTCTGCGTCTTTATTCTCGTCTTGCCCCTAGGTTCTTCATGACCATTTTTTTTTTTTTTTTTTTAGATTCCATATATATGTGTTAGCCTATGGTATTTGTTTTTCTCTTTCTGACTTATTTCACTCTGTATGACAGACTCTAGGTCCATCCACCTCACTACAAATAACTCAGTTTCGTTTCTTTTTATGGCTGAGTCATATTCCATTGCACGTATGTGCCACATCTTCTTTATCCATTCATCTGTTGATGGACACTTAGGTTGCTTCCATGTCCTGACTATTGTAAATAGAGCTGCAATTGAAATGAACTTTTAAACTGGAAATTCATGTCTCCCTTTAAGTCTAGAAAACTCTCAATAATTATTTTTTTTTTAATAAATTCTGGTTATTATTGCCTTTATTATTGTCACTTTTACTCTTTTTTAATTTTTTTTTTAAAGGTGTAGGCTTATTTATTTATTTATTTTTGGTTGTGTTGGGTCTTCGTTTCTGTGTGAGGGCTTTCTCTAGTTGCGGCAAGTGGGGGCCACTCTTCATCGCGGCGCGCGGGCCTCTCACTATCGCGGCCTCTCTTGTTGCGGAGCACAGGCTCCAGGTGCGCAGGCTCAGTAATTGTGGCTCACGGGCCTAGTTGCTCCACAGCATGTGGGATCTTCCCAAACCAGGGCTTGAACCCGTGTCCCCTGCATTGGCAGGCAGATATCAACCACTGCACCACCAGGGAAGCCCAATAATTATTTCTTCAAATATATGCTGTCATTATTTCTGCCATTCATTATTTCCAAATCTCCTGTTAGACAAATTTTGGTGTTTCTCAGTCTATCCTTCATGTCTCTTAAATGTTCTTTTGTAATTAAAAAAAAATCTTCCTTTGCTTTTTTTAAAATCTCTTTATATTTTTTCTTTAAAAAGCCTTAGTATACCTTCCAGTTCACTCATTTCTTGTTACTGTGTTAACTCTAAATTTTATCCTTTTTATTTTTTATTTAAATAAATAATTTTATTTTCAAATATTTTAAATTAATTCATATTCTATTAATCTTTTCTAGTCTAGTTTCTATCTGTATTTTTTTTTCCAAATTTTTGTATTTTTTATGGAAGTCATGTCTTACTTTTATTTCACTGGCCACAATAAAATGCTTATTTTATACTTTTTTAAAATGTTTGTGTGAAATTAATTTTCGCTGCAGTAAATTCATGTTCTACTTATCTTTTTTTGGTATTATATTTCTAAGTGTATTTTAACATTTTTGTTTGTAAATTCATTTTAGGTGGAGGCTTTTTGCCTTTGCTTTTATTTATAATTTTTTCTCTCTCTTTCCCTCTGTGCTTATTCCAAATGGCCAGGTGATTCTGCAGTTGTTTCCACAGTTCTTCCTGTCCGCCTTTCCATAACCAGACCTTATAATTCCAGTTTTCTACTGCCTTGTGGGTTATTGGGAAGGTTGCAGATTCAAGCACAGAGACATCAAGCAAGTTTTTTTTAGATTCTGATGGAAGGGGTCTCTCCATATTTCCTTTTGCCTGTCTAGCTTGTGTGTGTGTGTGTGTGTGTGTATGTTTTAGTTCATTTCTCATATAAAAAATAGATTTGTTTTTCCTCACCTGCCATCATAGTTGAGGTTGGCAGGAGAAGTCCAAACTCAGTCCCTAATTTCAAGACCCTAGCCTAGCTTCAGCCCTGTTTTACGTAGAATGTTTTCAGTCACCTTTGGTCCATATAGCCATACTCTAGGTATCTCTTCCTGCTTCTAGTTATAGAGTCATTTCTTCCTTGACAGCTGCTTAACATTTTCCAGGTCTTTTATCTTAGGCATGAATTTTTTTTTTTTACTCCACTTGGGTCATTTTTGGTTTTGTTTTTTGTTGTTGGTTTTTTGTTTGTCTGTTTTTAATTTTATCTAGTATTGCTATGTTTGGAGCAAATGAGGTTTCAGGGCATAAACTTTATTCATGGGGTAACCTCCAAAAGTCAAGATACAAGGGCATAGCACAAATAATAAACTCAATGATTAAAATCATAGATATCTTGGTAGGCACAAGGGAAAAAATGTAGTGGTAAAGTATGACTTTTGTCATTTCACTGGAAGGTTTCCACATACATATATATATATGTGTGTAGTGTTATGTCTTCCCTAAAGAATATGGAAATGAGAATTGTTTACTCCACCATAATAGTCAGCAACAGTAATATTTATCAAGAACTTACTATGTACTAGGCAGTGTTCTAAGTGTCTAAAATGAATTAATGCACTTAATCCTCACAACAAGATTAGGTACAGATCTCATCATTAGCCTTCTTTTAAGCGTGAAAAATATGAGGCACACAATGGTTAAGTACCTTTCAAATGTCACGTAGCTAGTAAATGATAGAGCTGATATTTGAGCATGTGTAAGCTAGGGTCTGTATTCTTAACTAGTGTTCTATGCTGCCTTTCAGTGACTGTGATGGACAAGTGGACACATTGTAAGGTCACCCACAGTGATTCACAAACTTGTCCTCTTGAGTGAAAGCAAGACTTATGACTTGCTTCTAACCAATAGAACATGGCAAAGATGATGGGATGTCACTCCTATGATGATGTTGCATTACATAAGACACTGTCTTAGTGGACTGGAGCAGTAGACTCCTCTGTTGACTTCAAATAAGCAAGCTGATATGATGTGAACTGTCTATGGAGCAGGACCACATAGAAGGGAACTGTAGATAACCTCTAGGAGATTACAGCCTCAGTCCTACAACTAAAAGGAACTTAATTCTGCCAATAACTATTTTATCTTGGAAGAGACAATGAGCCTCAGAAGTGTCCAGTAGACACCTTGATTGCAGCCTGTTAGACCCGGAGCAAGGAACCAAGTTAGCCTGTGCTCAGACTTCTGACCCAAAGAAACTAAAATAATAAATGTGTATTGTTTAAGCCACTATTTGTTGTAATTTCTTATGCAGCAATAGAAAACGAATACAGCAATGTGGATATGATGACGTTTTCCTTTTCTAGAGCTATATTTGTCCTCTATTGTTCCCATGACTATATAAGTTATTGTTATTGCTTTTGTTATTCTTTATTGTTATTGTTATGTTATTATCATCATAATGATGTTGAAAACAGTAGGTGTTACACAGCAGTGTAACAGAGCTGAAAAACACTAAGTCTCTGTTCTTTCTCACAGGGCAATGTTATTCAATGCAAAAATTCGTAGGAAATGAGCTTAAAAGGAAAGTAAAATAGAAATAAGCACACTTTATGGTACTAAAACTTTTCAATTCAAGTTTATTTTAAAGCCACCTCAGAGGAAAAACGTATGCTTTGAAAATAAGGTCTGCTAAAGTGCCCCAAATACTTGCACAAATAAGAACACCCACAGAGAACTAAAACCCATATTATACACAGAAAGGGTCATCTGCCAACATCAGCAAATTAATGACTTGTATAAGGAATTTCTTAGTGAGAGTGGATGTAAGGATGGGAGCATGTCATCTCTTTAGTTAATGATGTTGCAGCAGTGAGCATATTCAAATGCCTTGGCTCTGAAGATAGTGCCACTTAATGAGCATAATCATAGCATACGACGTATTGCCTCAACTCAGAAATGTTTATGCAACACACAACTCCAAGCTCTCAACAGCTTTAAAGAGCCCTCACAAACTACAACTGGTCACCTCCTCTCTGATCCTCACAGACACATATAAAGCAGTGCTGGGGTTAGGTGTGTGCATGCAGGCATATTTTATCACCATTTTCCCCAAAGCATTTTATTTGTATAAACTCCTTGTGTTACACCCATTTCCATTAACCTTGTATCTCAGTCTTAGCCCAAAGGTGGCAGTTTAAAAAACAAACCCCCTTATATAATGTATGGATATGTCTATACAACTTGTAATGTTTAATTAAAATAAATTGTTATCAACAGACATCATCTTTCTGCAACCATGTATGAGGAGCTTTATCTGTTGAAAATTAACTGTAGATTGACTTGACTTTTAAAGGCAGTATGTGAGTTTCTCATTAGCCTTATTATCATTTCTGAATCATAAATATGTAAATGATGAGTTTCACATGGGAGATTTAATTCTGCACTCTTATTTCTGATTAGCTGGAAATACACTCTGGCTCTGTCAGATAATTGGTAACACTGCACACCAATAAGGCATTTCCCTACGCTTCATCAGAAGCAGTTGAAATTAAAGAAGGCAGGGCTGTTACGTTTTTGACAGTTTTGTAACACCAACTTGTTAAAGTTTTAACTCAGCCATTAATATAGTCCATGAATTATTAATACAATTTTTATGTCAAGGTTTTTTTTTAAAGTTGAGATCTAAGACTAAAGTAAAATGCTCTGGAAAAGAGAATGCTTTCATTTTTTCATTATATTTTTAAAAACATTCTACATTAAACAATAAACACCAACTCATTTTGAGTCAAGGGGGAAAAAACATTGACCCCTTGCTGTGAACCATCTACTCCCTAGCTCTTTGTGCCAAAATATTTGTAAAAAGTGTTTGGCACTAGATGAACTTTTACTACTTTAATATATGATGTTTTGTATTGAACATAGGCAACTTAGAGTTTTTTAAAAATAGGAATTGCACAAGAGAAAAACCTTTTATCAATTTTTTACAAGTTGCTTAATCATTCTAGAAAAAAAGCGTTTCATTTTGCTTCAACCTAGAGAACCTAAGCAATTTTCATTCATAAGGAATCCATTTTTTTCCTGACAGGGTGATGCTTTTACCGCCCCCCCCAACAAGATAATGAACTCTTATGGGTAAGAAGTAACTCTCTTTATCTGTACTCAGTGCATTGAATATCTGTTTACTAAATAGAGAAATAAGTTGTCACTTAAAGAAAAATAATATTTCAAAGTATGCAAGTCATAATCTTTAGTGGAGATTTATATGAACTTTTAAAATATCTAACTGGCCGTACTTAAACTTGGTGGACAAATTAGTTAAAGGGACTTAATCTTTGGATGGCTATTATCGTATTATTTCTGTGTCAAAAATTAATATCAATATATTTATGAAGATTTGTGCTATATATGATCATAAGAACTTTCAAAACAATTCCTATGGAACGCATTCCTTATTATCATCTTTACTTCATAATGGATAAAATCAAGGTGTAGATTGACTAAGTACGAATTGCAGTAGGTAAACTAGAAAGGCACCCCAAATGCCCTCCTTCCAATGGGCAGCATTCGTGTTATTGATATTGCGTTCATTCAACCTCATTCCTCCTAGCAGCTTTTCTTGATTTTCACCACTTTCTTTCAGAGCTGATCACTACACAGCAACTCTTCAGAGTAAGATCAGTTTCCTATTTTGAGTCCAAAGCAAAGAGTATTCCAATGCCATTTAAAACACTAATATTTAAAAATCAATACTTATTTTCCTAGTGTAGGTTCATTTTCTTTTCAATAAAACTCATATATTTTTAAGAAGAATATGTTTAGAGTTGAATGAATAACATCTGTAGTATAGGTAAAAGATCACACAGTCATTTCCGTAGGCCTTCATTCTGGCCTCTCTAAATCTAATTAATTCACAGCTGATCTTTCAGCATAAGTAAAATTTCCCTTAAAAAGATAAGTGAGCTATTACATGGAAAACAAGATTTGGTGTGAAATTTAATTCCAGTTGTCAGCACACATGATTGAATGTAGTACGTTGTGCTTAATCAATCTTGTACTCATGTGCATCCACACATTTGTTGATTCTACAGTAAGTTATGAAACAAAACAAAACCAACAGACAATGTGCTGAATATTACAAAATTGAGAAACAGCTAAATATGTAAAATGCTATATCCAAGACATGTAAATCAATCCTATAAGGACTAAATAGAAAGCAAGACATAGTAAAATTTCCACTGAGATTGGAGTGTGGATGTTAGATGTGAAGGAATTGTTCTATGACTATGAAAATATGATACTGGATAGTCTTGGTAATTAGAAATGAATGCTCACTGCTGATCTGAGACCTGAGCTCAGGTGCACTTATCTTCACACAGGAACCAGCCATATAACATAGAGTGAAATGAGAAATGAGCTATCAATTCCCAACTCAATTATCAGCCATCATGAGCTGAAGAGTAAGGCAGCAAAACACCACAATTAACCACGTGGACTGTGGACCCAAATAGGCCTAAATTCAAATTCTGGTTTCATCATTACCTGGGCTCAATAACTTTGAACTTCAGTGTCCTTATTAATAAGACAGGGAAATGAGATCTTCTTCATATGTTCTTAATAGGATTAAGTGAGATAATGTAAGGCTTGTTACATAATAAGCATACTCATTGCTTATCATGAGACTTTTTTCTTTAATTTCTTTTTCCTGATTATCAAAGAAATACTTGTAAAAAAGAAATACTTGTAAAAATTCAAGCACAGACTATCTCTCTCCATATATATACATATTTATATATATATAATTTCAATATATATAGTTCATTCATATTGGAATTAGCCTAAAATCTTACCCTTGAAGAAAAGCAATATTACAGTATAATTTTCCAGATATTTTTTTCACACTGACTAGTTTAAGTAATTCACTTTTGGAAGGCATTGCTCTGAAAGCTAGAAAATTTTAAGAAATTATCAATTTTAGGATTTTAAGGGATCCAAAAAATAGCACTATTCTTCCCATCATAAGGCCTGACTCAATTAAGTAATAAACCACAAGAACAAATCAGACAGAATATATATATCAGCTTTATTGGTGCTAAAGTTGGTATTGCCTAAACAATAACACTTGTTTATTCTATTTGGTACCATCGCTCATTCTCAAAAGTCTCTGAGTACAGACAACAACATATATGGTCACCCCCATAAATTTTATATTGAAGAATGTTGACTAGATATGGGACAATATTTGACTTCCTAATAAGAAACCCCATAATTAAACAGACATGTCTATACAGTCACAGGCAGTAATGTATCACCACAGGCCTTCCCAGGTAGCATGGCTTATTCTGACAAATGCCGTCAAGGAGGAGCAGAGCAGAATGCTTCCTGCTGTCCTCCTGGCTCTTTAGAGAAATGGGGCAGAAAGACTATGTGAAGCATCCCTGACGTGTTTCCCTAACCTACCAATCTGGTAACCCATTCACCATTTATAGGTAGGCGGAATAGCCCGGGCACCAACCCAAGAGGGTTTTACTGTTGCGTGGTAATCAGTGTAGAAACACAAGTTGTCAAAAAAAGAAGTGACTGCCTCCTGAAAAAATGAATCTGGCTTTCTGTCATAGAGAGGTCACTCAGTGAAAGCCTGAAGGAGCCTAATATAAATACAGTTAGATAGATGGAAAGAAAGGATAAATGGCAGTTACCTCCTTTACCTCGTGACACTTGAGGATTTGTCCTTTGATTGAATACTCCTTTTAATGATAATTCAGGGAACTTTTTGGAATATACTATGATCCCAGAAAAATGAGAAGCTGTCCAAAGTAGCATGTACAGGATCTCCAAACACCTGAAACTTGTTGCCCAGATTGTTTATTGAGTAATGATATTTATGAAATGTGGTTGTACTAGTAAATGGAAGTTAATCATGTATTCCTCAAGAGACTACATAACTATAAGGCACAAAAGCTGAAGGCACCACAGATCTGTTAGCATCCCTGAACTGAGGTAGTTGATACCCAAACAGTCTAGAATTTTGTATCCATGTGGATCCCAAATGCAAAGTGGTTGAAGTGGATGGGACATTCAAAAGTCTCGTGGAAGGGAATTTAGATCTCAACTCCACTATGGAGTTGTCTCTTGTTTTGTTTTTCTACTGCTGTGTATCAAAACTTAGTGGTTTAAATCAGCACCATTTATTTGCTATCTGGACAGGGCAGGAGGAAAGCCCAACTTTGCTCCTTTTAGCATCAGCCTGGACAGCTCAACTGGGGCTGGAGTATTGACATTCACATGGCTGATGCTAACATTCCCCAGAAACTCAGCTGGGGCTATGATCTTGGCACCTTGATTCATGACATGAAGCTATCCATGTAGCTTCTTAGCAGTCATGTCACAGTAAGGAAGAAGCATAAACTGCCAGGCTTTCATGATGCTTAGACTCAAAATCCCAGAATACCAGAAAGCAGTTAAAGGTTCAGCCCAATTCAAGGAGAAAGGATATATCTCCACCTCTTGATTGGAGAAATGGTATGTACATAGAGGGAGGGAAATAATTTGTGGAATGAAGGGAGAATCGTTGGTCTCTAGGTATACAGGGTTTATTGCGTTGCCTGTTTTATGTCCTTTCTTAACGCAAGGTAATCTTGCTGCTCGGGGAACCGAATCTTTACTCATGAATCCAAAATCAAGACCATTGCTGTTGGCTGAATAGAGTGGATGTTGCAATAGATACATTTGCTTGAATACATCGATGTCATTACATATATGCTGTTGTGTATCCTTTTTATATACTTAATGTTATATTTTGAGCAACCTTCTCTGACATCAAATGTTTTAAAAGACATAATGTTCAAGTTCTGGGTAGTATTTCTTTAGATGACGTATTCAAGTTTCTTGACCATTGTTACTGTTGGATATTTGGTGTGCTTTTACTTTTTTATAAATAAATATTTAATGATGCTGTTGTTATATAAATATTGGTACATACCTGGGTTATATAAATCCCTAGAACTAGAATTGCTGGGTCAAATATGTTTAAGGTGTGTCATGAGTTAGCTTGACAAAATGTCTTCCAGAAACGTTTTCCATTTTATTGGTTTTTTCAACCAATCTTGGATTTATGATTTTAAAAGTCTTGTCAGTACTTGCAAATGCCATCTCATTTGTTTTGGTTTGTGTTTTTCCTGCTGCCTTGAATATTGTATTACTTGTTAAGCACATTTACTTTTTCTAAACATCTTTCATCTTTTTCCAAATATGATAAGCTATCATTTGTTTTCACTTTATTCTAGAAGATAACCTTCTAAATTTTAAAAGTCAATGATATAAACAACACAAGATGGATTTACAATACAAGCATCTTGCATATCATGGCCTGTTCTTCCCTTCCCTTAACTCATGGATAAACACCTACACCTCCTGTAAAACTCAGCTCAACTATCCCCTTCCCTGGGCTGACTTCTCTGAGTAGGAGCGTGAACTTCTTTCTCTGTGCATCCATTGTGTTTCATGCATACTATTACAGATTTTTCTTAGCATATTGCAACTATTCCTTTCTCTTACCAGACTGAGATTCTTCATTAAAATTCAATAAAATTTGGGTGCCTACTTTATAAATAACATGCTAAGTACTTAGGTTACAAAGGTAAGAATATATTTTCTCATTTACGGACAAAATAGACACCATATCTTTTTCTTGTATCTTCCACTGCTTTCCTTGAATATAGTAATAGTAATTGTAAAATGTTGCTCAATATTGAATAAATAAATTACCAGAAAATAAAAATAACTCAACCTCAAGCCATTTTCAGGGAGATGTCTGAGAGAAGGTCCTTTTCTAAAAGGATTAACAAAGAATTGTAGTCAAGCCTGAATCGGCATAGCTTAGCCTATCAAGTTTTTAAATGTTTCTTTTTTCAATGAGTATTTTTATCCCCTCAAGCATAATTATTAGGCATCACAAACAAGACAAAGATTTGCTTTCATCTTCTATTATTTTCATTTAAAAATCGCAAAGTATCATGGGACCTTTCTTTCTATCTTGCTGGTTAGATGCTTCTATTCCCTGCTGCTATTAGTCCCAAGGATAAAAATGTGAAGTTTCTATAAATGACTTCGTCGATTTTATTTAGAAATCTGAAGTTTCAAACTGACACCAAGTCAGGCAACTCCAAATGTTATTGAACTTCACCCTCATATGTATACCTTCAGGGGAATTTTCTTACCCAAGAAAGAAAAAGTAGCAGCAGACCCTTGTTTTCTAAAGCACAAAATGATGTCCCTTGCTACCAGTGCCACCTATGTGATGACAGCAATTTAAAAATATATATTTGAGTTTTTCTTTTTGTTTTCATTAGATCAGTCCTCAGAAGAGATAAATATTTTTTCAATACGTTAGATAAACTTATTTTTCTTTATCGCTGTACCTATTGGGTTGTGTTACTTAATTTCTGCACAGCCTGCCACAATACACTAAAGCACCAGAGGATAATTAAAATATTGAGGATAACTATATAGAATGTGGTAGAAAACAGATGAAGTAATATTTTCACCTGGGTTAAATAATAAATTTTATTGTCCTGTACTGTAAGCAAGAATAATATGGTCAAAGTGTGAAAAAGCAATACTTTATAGAATAAGTAGTAGGGAAGGGAAGCAATGAAATAGCAAAAAGAAAGACTAAAGGGCTTTAGAAGGCAAATTGAAATCATAATAGAAGTGTAGATATGAGGAAGTTATAGGGTTTCTGAAATAGTGGCACATCTTGGAGTTGTATCAAAGTTATTAGAGCCTCAAAACAAGTAGTCAAAACAAGCTTAATGACAAAGGAATAACTTCAAATTGCCTTCTGAAAAATTTTAATGTGTTCATGTCCATTTACAATATTCTCTATTTGAGTCTGCTGAGATTTTAGATTTGTTTTGAAAGAAAGGCAGAACAAATATTCTCATAATATCTTACAATAATACTCTGTCACGCCTTCCAGCTAGGGTTGCTGTACCTCAACCTCTAAGTTTATTCTAGCACTGCTCTCACTTGAATCAGAATGGACTTAATAAATCCTTCCCAACCAACTGTTTGGGAACTACACATCCTGAATCTCTCACTTCTGATTTGATTCTGACCTTGTCTCTCAGGTCTCTAACTGGAATTAGGCATTGTTCCTCAGACGGCATCTTCATTTCATTTTGTGCCCCAGTTTGGATAACTGGATTTCTGTCTTCTTTCCTCTACCTTAGTCCCTATCTTTTCACCTGAGAAATTCCCTAATGCCATTAGGTCTGCACCTTTGCTTTGTTCATCATAGTCCCCTGACCAGGGAAGAGAGTGTGGCCTCTGGATCCCAGCCACATACTGGAGCCCTGGTACTCACTGACAGACCAACCCTTGCCTGGTAGCTTATGTTGCACTTGTTTTGTCCACCATTAGCCAACACTGAAGAGCATTATAAGAATCAGCCAACTCTGTGAAATCCATTTCTGTGAGCAATAGAAGGCTGCTGTTTGAACCTAGAAAGAGGAATCATTATATTTTACTTGAAATTCATTATTTTTTGTTTATCGGCTTGTTTGTTTGTATTTTTTGGATACCTGAATTATGTAACTGACTGTGTTTTCTACCTTTTGATAGCCTTTAGAAAAATTTAGCATCCACTTCGATCAATTATGCAGGACCACACAGCCAATATTTGTTTGCAGTAATCTCATCCCTGACTCTCTCTACCAACTTCATCTCCCCAAAGTCCAGAAAGGCTCACATAATTATTTTTAGTTTGCTTTTATCTTGCTGAATTGAGTGTATTTTTATAAGCTGTTTATAGTTTTGGAGAGGATAAAGGAGGGATAAAATGGATAAGTACTATAGAAACACTGCTTCCCGTTCCAGCCTGCAATCACGTAATGCCAGTTACATCAGGGAGAAAGCTCCCCACTCCATACATTCTCCTCTGACTGCTGGTTTTCAGAATCTACACATAGGTCTGTGTCCACAGTATCTGCCCTAGGATATGGGGGAGAATAGTCTAGGGTCTAAGTCTTCTCAGTCTGCTCCATGTTGCTGAAGATGACTTGTAAAAAGCAAAGTAAGATAGTCTAATCTTTCATCTGCTGGGCTGCAGGTATAATCAACTTCTAAAGCATCCTTCTCACCTTTAACAAACTCATTTTTTAAATTCTTCAAAGAAATACATTTTACTACTTCCTTCAATAATCCATTTCAGTGTACGAGGTATTCCAGGTTTAGAAAATCCTATTTGTATCTAACAGAAGCCTTATTGCTTTATACCAAGATTATTGTTAAGGCTCAAGGGTGGAAGAGAACATCTATTTGTTCTTTCCTCATTATCTTGAAGATGATCGATCAGTAACCATAATCCCAGGCCTAAGCATTTTAAGAATATTCAGCTGATACATTCGTTAGTTTTAAAAATGTCATCAAACATCCATCAGGCAATGCATGTGGAGGAAGAACATAACAGGGTTAGCTAGTATTATTATTATTGGCTGTCAGTTATCTTTCATACACTTATACATATGAATTTATGTAATCCTCTAAAAAACCTTATAAGATGGAAGCTATTGTTATCCCCCTATTGTAGATGTGGAAACAAATATTTAGGAATCTTTTCCTGGTCATAATCACCTTCAAGTGATGGAGCCAGAATCCAGACTCTGAACATCTGACACCAGAACCCATGTATGCTCTACTGCCTCTGAACTTCAAGGTCTATGCAAGCAACCAAATGTCCCCAATCTTTGTAGAAATCTCTTTTTTGTTTATTTATTATCCTCTAAGTAATGCAAATTTTACTGAAACAACAATATCTAATATAACACTGCATATTTTATATAAAATTTGAGTATTTTGGTTTAATGAGTGCTATCATAACCACACAGTTTTATATTGTTTTCAGTGCAAAGGGACAGTGTTTTAGTTTCAGACTTGTGTGAGCTTGCCTAGACTTGGCTCTTCATAATTGTGATCTTGTTTCTATGGACAGAAGGAAAACTAAAAACAATTCCCACTTTCTATATATCTGAACTTGAGGGCTTCTAATAAATGAACAATATTCATAATTCATAAATTAAGAATGTAACTCTATTTTACATGAAACTGGTGAGAACTATCCTTACAACTATCAGTTATCATTATAGCAATTATTTTGAAAAATGATATCATCATATCAACGATCATATCACAACTCTCATTTTCAACAGTCTACAAAATCATGGATCCAAGTCCTTGTAATATATTTTCTCATTTATTGTACCCAGGAATTCTATGACCTGGAGAGAATTATTAGCCCTATTTTACAGGTAAGAAAAATCAAGGCTCAGAAAAGTTAAGTAACTGGCCTAAGCTGATTTATTTAGTTCTGAAGCAGGATTAGAATGTCTTCTGCCAAGTGTGTCTAACAGGAACGAGCAAGGTTTTATGATAAGGGCGTCATAATCCAAATCTTGTCCAAGTGTAATTATTTACAAACATGCAATACTTGTCAGACACTCACAGCGTGATTGCCCCTTTGCATCAAAGTTTATTACAATACTTTGCAATCTCTCCCCAAACCAATTTTGCAAACCAATCAACAAAAGGCAGGATCATGAAGTATGACCCCTTGGTCACCAGGGGGAGTAAGGTCCAGCTCAGCCATTAGCCATGTCCTGAACTCAGCAGGCCTTTTCTTATTTGTATAAGAAATTCTGGTGGTATGTGGAAAGGGAGAACCTCTCAGGAAAAACACGAGAGTAAATCTAAGGGGTTTTGTAAATCAAAGGTCAACATCCCTTTGAACTACCCCTGGTGGTAAATGTATGTCTTTGAGTTATGAAATTTGATCGAGGACTGACAGAATGTGATAAAAAGAAATCAAAGAAATGAAACCTCTACTTACTCTACACTATTTTCAGTGTTATAAAAATTTGAAAGTGCCTGGCAGAACAGTTAGCCACAAGGGTTTTTAAGGTATTGATTTCTGGGAGACCATTTCTCTTGATAGACAGCCTGCATTTTAATGACGACCACTTCTAAAGGTGATCTTGCCTGTCTACATGTCAAGTCATGCAAATTGCATAGAGTAGGGTATATATGCCCAGCAAGGCAGAATGTGGATTCAACTTTGTGTACCTTTCTTTCTCAAAGCACTGTTTGTATATCTAAAATTTATGTGAAATCTTGTTTCCTTGGAGGTATAGTGCAACTGTTGTCCTATACCTGGGTCAGTTTTGTTTGAATCTTTCCTTTGTCATGCAGATTGTCAGCATGGTCCACAATTATGAAGAGTCCCTGATCGTAAAATAAAATAATAAAGAGAAAAATCAGTAGGAGAGTGCCTGGGGTGAATATATAATGCATTTAAAGTGTGAAGCTGTCCATTTAACCCTTAACAATATTCATTTTCTTCACAGTGTGCAAACCTTGTCAGTAGTTTGAAAAGCTATGAATTTAAATAACCTTAAGCAGCCTGAGAAATGAATAATTTGATAGGTATATCTGGCAGATGGTTGAAATGTCTAAGTTTTTTTTCTTTTTCCCTGAGAATATGCTGTAGGGTTTCTGCCAAACTTAGGTTGTAAGGAAGGCACAAAAATCAAACAATAAATGCTCCATATTTGCAAACTACCAACACTAAGGTAGCATTTAAGGAGAATAGTTGCCAGTCCCTCCTCCCTTAATCCTTTAGAGGAATGACCTGAAAATCAACAGCTTTTCTGTTATTTTTTTTAAGATGTATTTTTTTTTAGTTTGTCAAAGTGAATATTTAATCTGACTAAGGTTAAAACCAATGACTTGCTGGTACCTCTCCAGCTTGTCTTTATTGTCTTGTAAAGCTTAATGCTTCTTTCAGTATTAATGTGGGTACTGACAACTAGACTAACATACTTTGATTGACATCTCATTGAAGTGACTCTAGTGAGAAACAGAACATATCTTTTTCCTTCTGGCTATTGTTGATGTGTGGCGACACACTCCTTATCTTGTTCAAATAGCTGAAAAAAATTAGCTGAAAATAATATTGTTGGCCCAGGTCAACACTCACCATTATCAACATCCATTTATCAAAAGCCAGTGTGTTACCAGAAGTATGGTCTGGATGTAGAGTAGATATCCCAATACACCTGGTGCTGTAAAAGAGGACCCTGATATGAGAATGCCTAGGATTGATCTCATTACATTCACAGCTGAGTATGCCTTGATCCAACCAAGAAATATATACCCAAGTCTCCAAAAATAACCCCAAGCAATCAAAAATAGCAACATGGTAGCATTCTTTGGAAAGTATCAAGGTGGGAGAAGACACTTTTAAGTAAGAATCAAGAATATACTAAAAATAATAATATAAAAGTCCATTAATTTATTAGCCTCCAGAGTGTATGTTCAAATCACAAATGTTTGAGGAAATTTCTGATAACAAAACTCCAGCTTTTAATACAATGATTACAATTTCTTAAATACTTCAGAATGTTGAGATAACAATAACAGCTAAAGTATAAAATATTTTAAAATGTCAAAACAACTTATATACATGGTTTTATTCAAACTTCACACTCTGACAATGATATAGGTGTATGAAAGCGGTAACGTAATCATCCAGCTAATGATAGGAATTAGAATACAGATGTTCTAATTTCTAATTCAGTGTCTTGTAGTACACAAATCTACAGCATATTCGTAAAAATAAATTATAAAGATTTTCAGGCTTATAATTGAAAATGAAACAAGAATCACCTCTATCAATTAACTTAAAATTTTATATGGGAGATAAATATATAAATAGGAGGTTGATTTTTCAAATCTTTATGTTTACTTTTATTATCTTAGTCATCAGTATGTCTTTGGTTTGAGTTTGATGCTTCAAAAATTCCTTTCAATTGGAATTCAAATTCTTCTCTATAATCTCCATTCACTGGCTATAACAGCCACAATTCCTGCCCTGGCAAAGCTTCTGTTCCTCTGTCAGGGGAGAAACAACTTAAAGAACTATTACAGAAGCAATTATTCGATTATTGTTTGTTAAGTACTATGAAATAGAGTTACAGAGCATTATCAGAGAGTGTAGTAGGGTTTCCTGAAGTTATTGAAGGGAGGAATCAAAAACTGTTTTTTAGAAAGAAAAATTTAGCTGAGATCTGAAGAATTAGCTTTGATTTAAAAAAAAAAAAAAGTTAAAAGTAAGGTTTGGCCAAGAGAACAGCATATACAAAGTCATGAAGATATTTTGATGAAAAGCATGTTTGAGGAACCTAAACAAGACCCGTGAGCTAGAGCCCATATAATAAACAGAGTGAAAATCGGGAGTTCAGCTTTGTGCAGTTGGCAAAGACCAGGTTATTCAGATCATTGCAAGGACAGGTTAAGTCTTTTGTTGCTTATATGAAGCGAAGTGTTTTATGCCGTGCAAGGGAGTGACATGGTTCAATTTACACAGCTTGGTCCCAATTTACTAGCCTCATCTTCCACTCCCTTATTCCTTGAATCTTGGTTCTAGCCAAACTGACCTACCCACTACCTCTTTTTCTTTTAATTGAAGTATAGTTGGTTTACAATATTATGTTAGTTTCAGGTGTACAGCATAGTGATTCAGTATTTTTGCAGGTAATATTTCATTATAGGTTATTACAAGATAATGGGTATAATTCCCTGTGCTACACAGTATATCCTTGTTGCTTATCTATTTTATATCTAGTAGTTTGTATCTGTTAATCCCATACCTCTAATTTGTCCCTCCCTCCACAAATTTGTTTTCTATGTCTGTGAGTCTGTTTCTGTTTTGCATTCATTTGTATTATTTTTTAGATTCCACATAAATGTGATATCATATAGTATTTGTCTTTCTCTGTCTGACTTATTTCACTAAGCATAATATTCTCTAGGTCCATCCATGTTGCTACAAATGGTATTATTTCATTATTTTTATAGCTGAGTAATATTCCATTGTATACATATACCACATCTTCTTAATCCAGTCATCTGCTGATGGGCATTTGGGTTGCTTCCATGTCTTGACTATTGTAAATAGTGCTGTGAATATCGGGGTGTATGCATATGTTCTAATTAGTGTTTTCATTTTTTCCAGATATATACCCAGGAGTAAAAATGCTGAGTCATATAGTAGTTCTATTTTTACTTTTTTTGAGGAACCTCCATACAGTTTTCCATAGTGGGTGTACCAATTTACATTCTCACCAACAGTATACAGGGTTCCCTTTTCTCCAAATCCTTGCCAACATTTGTTATTTGTGTCCTTTTTGTTGGTAGCCATTCTGGTAGGTGTGAGGTGATATCTCGTTGTTTTGATTTGCATTTCTCTAAACATTAATGATGTTGAGCATCTTTTCATGTGCCTGTTGGCCATCTGTATGTCTTCTTTGGAGAAGTGGCTATTTAGATCTTCTGTTCATTTTTTGATTGGGTTATTTGTTTTTTTGACATTGAGCTGTATGAGCTGTTTGTATATTTTGGATATTAACCCCCTGTTAGTTGCATCATTTGCAAATATTTTCTCCCACTCAGTAGATTGTCTTTTCATTTTGTCAATAGTTTCCATTGCTGTGCAAGAGCTTTTAAGTTTAATTAGGTCTCATTTATTTGTTTTTTCTTTTATTTCTTTTGCCCTAGGAGACAGATCTAAGAAAATATTGCTATGATTTATGTCAAAGTGTGTTATGTCAATGTTCTCTTCTAGGAATTTTATGGTTTCAGGTCTTACATTTAGGTCTTTAAACCATTTTGAGTTTATTTTTGTATATGGTGTGAGGAAGTCTTCTAATCTCAGTTTTTTACATGTGGCTGTCCAGTTTTCCCAGCACCACTTGTTGAAGAGACTGTCTTTTCTCCATTGTATATTCTTGCCTCGTTTGTTGTAGATTAGTTGACTATACGTTTATTTCTGGGCTCTCTAATATGTTCTATTTCTATGTGTCTGTTTTTTTGTGCCAATACCATACTGTTTTGATTACTGTAGCTTTGTAGCATAGTCTAATGTCTGAGACGGTTATACCTTCAGCTTTGTTCTTTTTTCTCAAGATTGCTTTGGCTATTTGGGATCTTTTGTGGTTCCATGTGAATTTTAGGATTATTTGTTCTAGTTCTGTGAGAAACGTCATGGGTTCCACTACCTCTTATATATGTCATTTAATTTCCTATCTTATTTCCATTGCCTCCCTCATTTTCCTTGCCTAAAATTATCCATATTTCTTGCCCCAACGCCCCTATTTGGAAATATAACTATGCCATCTACTCTGTGAGGCTGTAAGTACTTAGCACACCTATAAAGTTTTCCCCCACTATCTGAAAGCCAAAATGGTGTAAAGCAAAGATGCAATTACCTTAGGACCCATCTTGCTAACAGATACACAAAATAAATCAAGATAAGCACAGATGCTCACAAACACAGTTCAAAGCAATGGTGACTTGATTCTGAGATGCTGAGTGTAGTTCCCTGGAAGGAGCTTGGTGATGCCACTCTCACTGCATAGGGCATGCTTCCTCTATAATGGCTCACTGCAAAACAAACACTGAACACTATTTTTGCTTTTTGACATTTTTGTAAAAGCAGAAACCCTACTCAGTTTTCTTTTGATTAGTGAAAACGGGTACTAATGTAGGTGTATCCTAAAAGCAAAGTGGCTTAAAGTGAACTTTCAGAAAGCAGGGGCTACCTGTCTTTTCACATACTATAGATACATCACTGACAGGGAGGAAAAAAACTTTTTCCTCTATCCTCTTAGGTTCAGTAACAGGGGCCCTGCAAATTGAATGGACAAAATACAGATTAACAGGGGAACATGGTTATTTCATATGTATATGGGGCTAACAGAAATGAAATGAAAAACCCCAAAGAGGCAATCAGACCTGGAGGTTTATATACCGTTTTAACAAAGGACAATATCTATGGAGAAATGACAAGAGAAAGGAAAACGACTTTGAGCTTCTAGGGTCAGTAAATTGTGGGAAAGCAAATATGTGGGGGAAACCAATGGAAGATAAGGGTTATTTAGTCAAGTTTGTTTGTGAAGGCCCATCTCAGTGCTGAATTTCCATTTTTTTCATAGCAATAAAACTCCACTGGGAGAGGGGATTTATGGTAGTCCTCATGTCTCAGAGGTTTCTGCTGTCAGTCAGATAAGGGAAGCCCTGAGAAGGCTTCTTTCTGCATCTGTTGATTTTCAATGGCCTTAAGCTCAAAATAATACAGGAAAAGTGGTATTTTGGGGGGTGGCATATTATGATCCCCTTTACCACTTTGAATAACTATGATAGCACATCCATGCTGCACTTCACCTTGGACAGTTAGTCTTTATAAATGGAAAATTCTTCAGTTCTCATCAAAAGAGATACTGGGAAAGACTCAGAAGAAGAAAAAAGCTAAGGAATCAATCAAGATGGATGCCTGTATCCTACCCTTGTATCCAAAGTTCTTAACATTAAGAATACTTATTTAAAATTAATAAATGCTTAGTGCTGAGAAATAGAGAATACTGTTTGTGGGCCTAGAACATTAGAAGTTCTTAACATATAGAAAGATATGGATCAGATTTAGGAAAATACCTACAGCCAAAAACATACAAGAATAGCTCTGGAGGGGTGGGAACTTTTCCATAAATATTCTAAACTCAGAAGTAATAGATAATAGGTATAATCAGAATCCCTGGGGAAATGTACAGGTCGATGATGTAAGAAATAGCGCTTAGAACATCCTAGAGGTTTGGTCTCTCAAGGAGTGGGCAGCAGAAGCATTTACCTGTAAGTATGGGCAATTTTACCTAAAAAGCAAGGCAGTGCCCCTGGGAGATGGTTTATTCTTTATGGAGACTTTCATAAAGAATTACTATTGGATGTACTTTAGCAAAATAGAAACTAATTTCACGTAAACTCCTCAGGGTCAGCTATCTCACATTAACTACTTCCTACTTATCAATTACAAATTACTCAATAAATGAGTTTGAGGTGCTCAGTTAGTATGTAGGATTTATCTTGGGTCCAATATACTCCTATAACTTTGACTTAGTGTTACAAGCAGGATTACACCAAGGGCCAAATCTTCATATGTTCCTAATGATAAAAGTAAAGGTCATAGACCTTTCAAATTTCTTCTTTTGGATTTTGATTGTTAGATCATTGCAATTAACAAAGTTGATCTAGTTATACGTATCATTTTCAAGTACATATGAAATATTTCCAAATATTTAAAATATGCTGTCAAAAATTCCAGTGAAAAATTCCAGTGAATTGAAATCATGCAGAAAACTTTCTTTGACCCAAATACGTTAAGTTAAAATCAATGTAAACATATAACCAGAAGATGCCCATATGTCAGAAATTGAAAACTACATTTCTAAATTGTAATATTGATAATTAAAATGAAAATTAGAAAATATTTTAATTAAATGATAATCAAGGTGCATATAAATCTACATTTAGAAGGAAAATATAGCCTTAAATCCATATATTAAAAAAGAGAAAGAGCAGAAAGAAATAGCTAAGCATCCAACTCAAGAAGTTAGAATTATAAAACAAATCGAATACAAAGAAATTAGAAAGAAGGAAATAGAGATAAAAATACTGATTTAAAAAAGTATATAATGAAAAATCAACAAATACAAATGTTGGATATTTATAAAGAGTAATAAAATGGATATGCTCCCAAGAATACTGATCATTGAAAAATAAAGAATGGTACATACAATGACTGATATTGAGAATTTTTAAAGGACATTACTAAAAATACTATAGTTACTAAAACTAGCATAATATGACATTATACATAACTTAATGGTAATAAATTTTAAAATGTAAATTTTAAAAACATTCCTAAGAGTGAAAATAAACAAAATTGAAATTAGAAGATATGGTAAATCTGGATAATCTTACAACTATTAAAGAAATTGTTTCTTTTTTTTTTTTTTTAAACATCTTTATTGAAGTATAATTGCTTTACAATGGTGTGTTAGCTTCTGCTTTATAACAAGGTGAATCAGTTATACATATACATATGTTCCCATATCTCTTCCCTCTTGCATCTCCCTCCCTCCCACCCTCCCTATCCCACCCCTCTAGGTGGTCACAAAGCACCGAGCTGATCTCCCTGTGCTATGTGGCTGCTTCCCACTAGCTATCTATTTTACATTTAGTAGTGTATATATGTTCATGACACTCTCTCACCCTGTCACATCTCACCCCTCCCCCTCCCCATATCCTCAAGTCCATTCTCTAGTAGGTCTGTGTCTTTATTCCCGTCTTGCCACTAGGTTCTTCATGACCTTTTTTTTTTTTTTTCCTTAGATTCCATATATATGTGTTAGCATACTGTATTTGTTTTTCTCTTTCTGACTTACTTCACTCTGTATGACAGACTCTAACTCCATCCACCTCATTACAAATACCTCCATTTCATTTCCTTTTATGGCTGAGTAATATTCCATTGTATATATGTGCCACATCTTCTTTATCCATTCATCCGATGATGGACACTTAGGTTGCTTCCATGTCCTGGCTATTGTAAATAGAGCTGCAATGAATATTTTGGTACATGACTCTTTTTGAATTATGGTTTTCTCAGGGTATATGCCCAGTAGTGGGATTGCTGGGTCGTATGGTAGTTCTATTTTTAGTTTTTTAAGGAACCTCCATACTGTTCTCCATAGTGGCTGTATCAATTTACATTCCCACCAACAGTGCAAGAGTGTTCCATTTTCTCCACACCCTCTCCAGCATTTATTGTTTCTAGATTTTTTGATGATGGCCATTCTGACCTGTGTGAGATGATACCTCATTGTACTTTTGATTTGCATTTCTCTAATGATTAATGATGTTGAGCATTCTTTCATGTGTCTGTTGGCAATCTGTATATCTTCTTTGGAGAAATGTCTATTTAGGTCTTCTGCCCATTTTTGGATTGGGTTTTTTTTTTGTTATTGAGCTGCATGAGCTGCTTGTAAATCTTGGAGATTAATCCTTTGTCAATTGCTTCATTTGCAAATATTTTCTCCCATTCTGAGGGCTGTCTTTTCATCTTGTTTATGGTTTCCTTTGCTGTGCAAAAGCTTTTAAGTTTCATTAGGTCCCATTTGTTTATTTGTGTTTTTATTTCTATTTCTCTAGGAGCTGGGTCAAAAAGGATCTTGCTGTGATTTATGTCGTAGAGTGTTCTGCCTATGTTTTCCTCTAAGAGTTTGATAGTGTCTGGCCTTACACTTAGGTCTTTAATCCATTTTGAGTTTATTTTTGTGTATGGTGTCAGAGAGTGTTCTAATTTCATTCTTCTACATGTACCTGTCCAATTTTCCCAGCACCACTTATTGAAGAGGCTGTCTTTTCTCCACTGTATATGCTTGCCTCCTTTATCAAAGATAAGGTGACCATATGTGCGTGGGTTTATCTCTGGGCTTTCTATCCTGTTCCATTGGTCTATATTTCTGTTTCTGTGCCAGTACCATACTGTCTTGATTACTGTAGGATTGTAGTATAGTCTGAAGTCAGGAAGCCTGATTCCTCCAGCTCCATTTTTCTTTCTCAAGATTGCTTTGGCTATTCGGGATCTTCTGTGTTTTCATACAATTGTGAAATTTTTTGTTCTAGTTCTGTGAAAAATGCCAGTGGTAGTTTAATAGGGATTGCATTGAATCTGTAGATTGCTTCGGGTAGCAGAGTCATTTTCACAATGTTGATTCTTCCAATCCAAGAACATGGTATATCTCTCCATCTATTTGTATCATCTTTAATTTCTTTCATCAGTGTCCTATAATTTTCTGCATACAGGTCTTTTGTCTCCTTAGGTAGGTTTATTCCTAGATATTTTATTCTTTTTGTTGCAATGGTAAACGGGAGTGTTTTCTTAATTTCACTTTCAGATTTTTCATCATTAGTATATAGGAATGCAAGAGATTTCTGTGCATTAATTTTGTATCCTGCTACTTTTCCAAATTCATTGATTAGCTCTAGTAGTTTTCTGGTAGCATCTTTAGGATTCTCTATGTATAGTATCATGTCATCTGCAAACAGTGACAGCTTTACTTCTTCTTTTCCGATTTGGATTCCTTTTATTTCTTTTTCTTCTCTGATTGCTTTGGCTAACACTTCCAAAACTATGTTGAATAATAGTGGTGAGAGTGGGCAACCTTGTCTTGTTCCTGATCTTAGTGGAAATGGTTTCAGTTTTTCACCACTGAGGACAATGTTGGCTGTGGGTTTGTCATATATGGCCTTTATTATGTTGAGGAAAGTTCCTTCTATGCCTACTTTCTGCAGGGCTTTTATCATAAATGGGTGTTGAATTTTGTGGAAAGCTTTCTCTGCATCTATTGAGATGATCATATGGTTTTTCTCCTTCAATTTGTTAATATGATGTATCACGTTGATTGATTTGCTTATATTGAAGAATCCTTGCATTCCTGGAATAAACCCCACTTGATCATGGTGTATAATCCTTTTAATGTGCTGTTGGATTCTGTTTGCTAGTATTTTGTTGAGGATTTTTGCATCTATGTTCATCAGTGATATTGGCCTGTAGTTTTCTTTCTTTGTGACATCTTTGTCTGGTTTTGGTATCAGGGTGATGGTGGCCTCGTAAAATGAGTTGGGGAGTGTTCCTCCCTCTGCTATATTTTGGAAGAGGTTGAGAAGGATAGGTGTTAGCTCGTCTCTAAATGTTTGATAGAATTCGCCTGTGAAGCCATCTGGTCCTGGGCTTTTGTTTGTTGGAAGATTTTAAATCACAGTTTCAATTTCAGTGCTTGTGATTGGTCTGTTCATATTTTCTATTTCTTCCTGGTTCAGTCTCAGCAGGTTGTGCATTTCTAAGAATCTGTCCATTTCTTCCAGGTTGTCCATTTTATTGGCATATAGTTGCTTGTAGTAATCTCTCATGATCGTTTATATTTCTTCAGTGGCAGTGGTTACTTCTCCTTTTTCATTTCTAATTCTATTGATTTGAGTCTTCTCCTTTTTTCTCTTGATGAGTCTGGCTAATGGTTTATCAATTTTGTTTATCTTCTCAAAGAACCAGCTTTTAGTTTCATTGATCTTTGCTATCGTTTCCTTAATTTCTTCTTCATTTATTTCTGATCTGAACTTTATGATTTCTTTCCTTCTGCTAGCTTTGGGGGTTTTTTGTTCTTCTTTCTCTAATTGCTTTAGGTGCAAGGTTAGGTTGTTTATTCGAGATGTTTCCTGTTTCTTGAGGTAGGCTTGTATTGCTATAAACTTCCCTCTTAGCACTGCTTTTGCTGCATCCCATAGGTTTTGGGTCGTCGTGTCTCCATTGTCATTTGTTCCTAGGTATTTTTTGATTTCCCCTTTGATTTCTTCAGTGATCACTTCGTTATTAAGTAGTGTATTGTGTAGCCTCCATGTGTTTGTATTTTTTACAGATCTTTTCCTGTAATTGATATCTAGTCTCATAGCATTGTGGTTGGAAAAGATACTTGATACAATTTCAATTTTCTTAAATTTACCAAGACTTGGTTTGTGACCCAAGATATGATCTATCCTGGAGAATGTTCCATGAGCACTTGAGAAAAATATGTATTCTGTTGTTTTTGGGTGGAATGTCCTATAAATATCAATGAAGTCCATCTTGTTTAATGTATCATTTAAAGCTTGTGTTTCCTTATTTATTTTCATTTTGGATGATCTGTCCATTGGTGAAAGTGGGGTGTCATAGTCCCCTACTATGATTGTGTTGCTGTCGATTTCCCCTTTTATGGCTGTTAGTATTTGCCTTATGTATTGAGGTGTTCCTATGTTGGGTGCATAAATATTTACAATTGTTATACCTTCCTCTTGGATCGATCCCTTGATCATTATATAGTGTCCTTCTTTGTCTCTTGTAATAGTCTTTATTTTAAAGTCTATTTTGTCTGATATGAGAATTGCTACTCCAGCTTTCTTTTGATTTCCATTTGCATGGAATATATTTTTCCATCCCCTCAGTTTCAGTCTGTATGTGTCTCTAGGTCTGAAGTGGGTCTCTTGTAGACAGCATATATATGGGTCTTGTTTTTGTATCCATTCAGCCAGTCTGTGTCTTTTGGTGGGAGCATTTAATCCATTTACATTTAAGGTAATTATCGATATGTATGTTCCTATTCCCATTTTCTTAAATGTTTTGGGTTTGTTATTGTAGGTGTTTTCCTTCTCTTGTGTTTCTTGCCTAGAGAAGTTCCTTTAGCATTTGTTGTAAAGCTGGTTTGGTGGTGCTGAACTCTCTCAGCTTTTGCTTGTCTGTAAAGGTTTTAATTTCTCCATCAAATCTGAATGAGATCCTTGCTGGGTAGAGTAATCTTGGTTGTAGGTTTTTCTCCTTCATCACTTTAAATAAGTCCTGCCACCCCTTCTGGCTTGCAGAGTTTCTGCTGAAAGATCAGCTGTTAACCTTATGGGGATTCCCTTGTGTGTTATTTGTTGTTTTTCCCTTGCTGCTTTTAATATTTTTTCTTTGTATTTAATTTTTGATAGTTTGATTAATATGTGTCTTGGCGTGTTTCTCCTTGGATTTATCCTGTATGGAACTCTCTGTGCTTCCAGGACTTGATTAACTATTTCCTTTCCCATATTAGGGAAGTTTTCAACTATAATCTCTTCAAATATTTTCTCAGTCCCTTTCTTTTTCTCTTCTTCTTCTGGGACCCCTATAATTCGAATGTTGGTGCGTTTAATATTGTCCCAGAGGTCTCTGAGACTCTCCTCAGTTCTTTTCATTCTTTTTTCTTTATTCTGCTCTGCAGTAGTTATTTCCACCATTTTATCTTCCAGGTCACTTATCCGTTCTTCTGCCTCAGTTATTCTGCTATTGATCCCATCTAGAGTATTTTTAATTTCATTTATTGTGTTTTTCATTGTTGCTTGGTTCCTCTTTAGTTCTTCTCCGTCCTTGTTAAATGTTTCTTGCATTTTGTCTATTCTATTTCCAAGATTTTGGATCATCTTTACTATCATTATTCTGAATTCTTTTTCAGGTAGACTACCTATTTCCTCTTCATTTGTTAGGTCTGGTGTGTTTTGACCCTGCTCCTTCATCTGCTGTGTGTTTTTCTGTCTTCTCATTTTGCTTATCTTACTGTGTTTGGGGTCTCCTTTTCACAGGCTGCAGGTTCGTAGTCCCGTTGTTTTTGGTATCTGTCCCCAGTGGCTAAGGTTGGTTCAGTGGGTTGTGTAGGCTTCCTGGTGGAGGGGACTAGTGCCTGTGTTCTGGTGGATGAGGCTGGATCTTGTCTTTCTGGTGGGCAGGTCCACGTCTGGTGGTGTGTTTTGGGGTGTCTGTGGCCTTATTATGATTTTAGGCAGCCTCTCTGCTAATGGATGGGGCTGTGTTCCTGTCTTGCTAGTTGTTTGGCATAGGGTGTCCAGCACTGTAGCTTGCTGGTCGTTGAGTGAAGCTGGGTCATGATGTTGAGATGGAGATCTCTGAGAGATTTTCGCCGTTTGGTATTACGTGGAGCTGGGAGGTCTCTTGTGGACCAGTGTCCTGAAGTTGGCTCTCCCACCTCAGAGGCAGAGCCCTGATGCCCGGCTGGAGCACCAAGAGGCTTTCATCCACACGGCTCAGAGTAAAAGGGAGAAAAAATAGAAAGAAAGAAAGAAAGAGGGTAAAATAAAATGAAATAAAATAAAGCTATTATAAAGCAAAGCTATACAGACAAAATCTCACCCAGAAGCATACACATATACACTCACAAAAAAAGGAAAAGGGGAAAAATTAATATATCCTGCTCCCAAAGTCCACCTCCTGAATTTGGGATGATTCGTTGTCTATTCAGGTATTGAACAGATGCAGGCACATCAAGTTGTTTGTGGAGTTTTAATCCGCTGCTTCTGAGGCTGTTGGGAGAGATTTCCCTTTCTCTTCTTTGTTCGCACAGCTCCCGGGGTTCAGCTTTGGATTTGGACCCGCCTCTGCATGTAGGTCGCCTGAGGGCGTCTGTTCCCCGCCCAGACAGAACAGGGTTAAAGGAGCAGCTGCTTTGGGGGCTCTGGCTCACTCAGGCGGGGGGGGGGGTACGGATGCGGGGCGAGACTGCGGCGGCAGAGGCCGGCGTGACGTTGCAGCAGCCTGAGGCGCGCCGTGCGTTCTCCCGGGGAAGTTGTCCCCGGATCACGGGAGCCTGGCAGTGGCGGGCTGCACCGGCTCCCGGCAGGGATGGTGTGGAGAGTGACCTGTGCTGGCACACAGGCTTTTTGGTGGCGGCAGCAGCAGCCTTAGCGTCTCCTGCCCATGTCTGAGGTCCGCGCTGATAGCCGCGGCTCGCGCCCGTCTCTGGAGTTCGTTTAGGCGGCGCTCTGAATCCCCTCTCCTTGCGCACCACGAAACAAAGAGGCAAGAAAAAGTCTCTTGCCTCTTCGGCAGCTGCAGACTTTTTCCCAGACTCCCTCCCGGCTAGCTGTGGTGCACTAGCCCCTTCAGGCTGTGATCACGCCGCCAACCCCAGTCCTCTCCCTGCGATCCGACCGAAGCCGGAGCCTCAGCTCCCAGCCCCGCCTGCCCCGGCGGGGGAGCAGACAAGCCTCTCGGGCTGGTGAGTGCTGCTCGGCACCGAGCCTCTGTGCGGGAATCTCTCCGCTTTGCCCTCCGCACCCCTGTGGCTGCGCTCTCCTCCGTGGCTCCGAAGCTTCCCCCCTTCACCACCCGCAGTCTCTGCCCGCGAAGGGGCTTCTTAGTGTGTGGAAACCTTTCCTTCTTCACAGCTCCGTCCCACTGGTGCAGGTCCCGTCCCTATTCGTTTGTCTCTGTTATTTCTTTTTTCTTTTGCCCTACCCAAGTACGTGGGGAGTTTCTTGCCTTTTGGGAGGTCTGACGTTTTCTGCCAGCGTTCAGTGGGTGTTCTGTAGGAGCAGTTCCCCGTGTAGATGTATTTCTAATGTATCTGTGGGAAGGAAGGTGATCTCCGCGTCTTACTCTTCCGCCATCTTCCCACAGCCCCCAGAAATTGTTTCTTTAATTTAGAATATTTACACACAAAAAGAGTTGAGGCACAGATGGCTACTATAGGGATTTCTATCAGGTTTTAAATTTCCAGGCTGAGTCCAATTCTGATGCTTGATAAAACATTTGATAAAATTCGGTATATATTTCTGAACATGAGAATGCATACAAAATTAAGAGTAGAAAGGAATTTCCTGGATATGGGTTAAAAATCTACAAAAAAATTTGTATCACATATTACAAAATCTACACCAAAAATCTATAACATATATTTAATTGGATATATTGAATAGTTTCTCTTTCAATTAGGGAAAAAAAACAAGGTGCCCAGGACCACCATTCCTTTTCAGTACTCAACTTGAGGTCCCAGTAATGCTGTAAAGAAAGACAAACAAGCAAGCAAACTGACAAATGGTATACGGATTAGAGAGGGAAAAAATAAAACTCTCATTATTTGCAGAAGATATGAGTGGGTATAGAAAATCAAAAAAAATCCACAAGCACAGTATTAAAATGAATTATTGAACTTAACAAGTTTGCTCAACACAATTTACTTTATATACCACTAACAAAAAGTTAGCAAATAAAATTTTATAACATACTTTTTACTATAGCATGAAATTTATCAAATACCTGAGAATAAATCTACCAGAAGAGTAAAAGATATAAATGTAGAAAGCTATAAAGCATTTGATAAAATTAAAGAACTAAATAAATGAAGACGTATACCACATTGATGAAAGACTTAATATTGTAATTGTCAAAGCTTCTCCAGTACCTTATACCACAATGGAGAGAGAAGAAAGATAGAAAAAGGGGAAAAGATGGAAAGCTATAGGGTGAGAGAAATAGAAGGAGGACAAGGAAGAGAAAGGAACAGGGTGAAGAAAACGGAGGGAGGGAAAGAGAGAGAAAGAGAGAGGGAGAAAGAGGGGGAGAGAGAAGGGCAGGGTAACAGAATCATTTTAATTAGAAAGGTATCATTTCATACGTAGTTTTATTTCAAAATCAGTGTTCAGATAGAGTTATAATATAATTACTTTAGATGCGAAGGTCTTCTCTACCTCCTTTCACAACTGAAGAATCAAAGTTCTGCTGTGATCACCATGATTTAAAAAGTCATTCTGCTGGCTGAAACTATGAGGTTGGAAGTGACACAATGTTTATAGCATCTGCTTGGATGTCTTACACATGAATTGAGCCTGTGTTAAAAAAATAGTAATATATATTCTGCATCATTCAGCAATCAAAAGAACAAGAAAAACCAAGAAAATAGCTTTTACATTTCCCTTTTCCCCAACAAATATTAAGAAAAGACAATGAAATGCACAAACAAATTTACTTACACAAACAGGGAAACTGGTCTTTTAAAATCTAGGAGCAAAATGCTCAGAGAAAAAGAAAAAGAGTGGATTGAGGTGTGTTGTCATACAAGATTCACTTTTCTTTCCATATTTCAACTTGATTATTGTTTACAATAGAGCACTGGAGTACCTGCATATATCTAAGGTACATTTCCCAGCACCAATGCAAATTATTCTTTTGTATTAGTTTAATACTTTACAACAGTATGCATTGCATTGAGACCTTGTAAAGCTCAGTGTTACTTGTGACACTTTGATCTCCAAAAAAATATCAGGATCAAAGTTTTCCCTGATTTGGACATAAATCTCAGCTAAAATAAGGTGATAATAGTCTAGTCAAGAAAAAGCAACCTGGTAAAAATGCCTTCGAATTGGTGTTACTGTACATGGTTGGTGCATTACTGAGTTAATTAATCATTTCTTTGAACTTCCATATTCTGCTGTCACTAAGTTAGGAGTAAATGCCAGTCACTGTTACTTTATTTGACATTCATTTTCCATGCTTAATATTTGGTAAGTAGAAAGAGAAAAGAGTAAAAGCTTGCGGCTCTGAGAAACACAATGCAGAGAAAGTTCATGAAGAAACGCACAGACAGGATTTAACATCTTTACTATTCTTAACTGGAAAATTCTCATCCTAAATAAAGGACTGATTGAATTTGTGGTTGTTATTTTTTTGTTGAAGTTAATTTGAGTGTCAACTGCTGTAATTAATGTAGTTATTAATGTGAAGTCAGGCAGCATGAGCTTGGATCACAGCTCCTCCAATTACCCTACTTGAACTTGAGCCAGTTACATGACCTCTCTAAGCCACAGTTGCTCCATTTGCAAAAGGGGGATGCTAATAGTACCCATTATATAAGATGGTCTTAAACATTAATAAGATAACAATTGTAAAGTGTTTTCCATAGTAATTGACTGTGCAGTATTTCCAACTCATAATTAATTAATTTATCATAGAGATTTCAAAAGTATTCATCAATGGCAGGAACTTTAAAGTTTATTCTGAGGAATTATAAGGATTCCATAGAAGAGCAGCTAAGGAGATGAGGAAACGGGCCTGAGATTCTCATCCCTTGCTTTAAATAGGACAGTTCCACTCAGTTTCTTTCATGCTTTTTTTTTTTTATGGAGAGTTTTAAACACATTCAAGAGTAGTGAGGACATTATAATAACCCCCCATACATACCCAGCTTTATAGACTCAACATTTCAATACGTTTATGTAGTGTTTTCCTTCACAAGATTTGGCTTGCAAAGTATTTCTGATGCTAAAAAAATAAATAAATTTGAAAACCACTGATTTATAGGCTGAATACATGCTAGCAAAAAATAAAATCTTTCTTAGACATCAATTTGAGTTCAGGTATCCAAAAGAATGCCATATATTAAAAGTACTTTAATTTTGAGTCAGTTGTGTGCTCAACTTTCTCATTTCTGTCTACACACCCTCTCTCTAGATAATCCAGTCCAGCTCTCTAGATAATCCAATCCAGCTCCATGGCTTTAAACTCCACATGGATATCTCATAAGCATCTCAAACATAAAATGCACCAATTCTTTTCATTTTCCCACCCATGACCATCTCAGTCTCCCCCTCTCAGTAAGTGACACTGTCATTCACCCAGTTACTCAAACCAAAGCCATAGTGATTATTTTGCGCCCCACCCCCCTTTTTCTTCACTATTCACGTAAGAAGGTTGACGCTAAAAAAAAAAAAATACATCTCATTTCTATCGACTCCTTACCATATCCACTGCTAACGATCCTAGTAGGTCTCCATGCCTGTTCTCTTGCCTTTTTTTTTTATAATCTATTCTCAGTGCAGCAACCTGAGGGATCTTTTAAAAACGTAAATCAGATAGTGTCTTTTCCCTGCTCAGAATCCTCCAAGGGAATTATATTGTCCTGTAAATGCAATCCAAACTCATCCCAAGGCCCTGTGTTATCTTGTCTGCCACCTCCTGTGTTACTGTCCTCCATATTCACCAAACACGTGGCTCTCTGCCATTGTTAGGCTGTTCTTCACATAACCCACCAAGCTTGTTCCTGTCTTATGCATTTGTGCTTTCTGTTCCCTTTTCTTGGAGCACTTTTCTGTCAGATTTTAAAAGGCTGTCCTCTCCATAGACTCTTCATATCCTACAGGTCTCTGCTTAAATAGTACCTCATCAGCGAGTCCTTTCCTTCTCACCCAGTCTAAAGTCATCTCTTTCCCAGTAACTCCTCTCCCAGTAACTATCATTGGAAAACCATACTGCATTGTCTTTACAGCACTTACCACTATCTGAAATGACTTTTTTCCATCATTTGTCTTATTTTCTGTCTTCTTATTTTCTAAAAGATAATCTCAGCAAGAGCATGGACTTTGACTTTCCTGTTAAGTGAATTTTTCCCCAACATCTAGATATTGGGTGACATAATACATATTTTTGATAATATAAAATAAATAAAAATTTTATTTGTGATGGAGATAATTGCTAAGATACATTATTGTTGAAAAGATGGCATGAAATTATATAAAGCTTATACCCCAGATCTATTTTGTACCCCTCTCCACTCTACTCTTGGCCATGCCTGACATCCATGATATGTATCACCTAGATTCATTTTCCCTTAAGCTTTGAGATTCAACAATGAGAGGAACTTCCTCTTCCTGTCGGGCCCCCATCCTTTTCCCTGTGTGGCTATGGTTTCTTCACTAGCTGACCATGGTAACAGCTTCTGCCTGGCAGCTCTCTTCTTTTCTTAGCCCAGCTTTTATCAGGCACTGGTAACTCCATTTCTTCCTCTTGCCCTTTCATGGGTAGTAATGTCTTCCCGCTGTTTTTAGTGCCTGAATACCTCACTGCCCAAACCTTTGTAAATACTCCTTTTCTTGGGTAGCTTTAGCTAAACCCTTAGGTGAGCCTTTGTTTCCTGCCAGGACCATGACTAACACAGATATTGTATATGAGTATTTTCTATGCTTCCTAACACATGCTTTATTTCAACAAATATTGAGTGCCTACTGTATATCAGGCACTAAGCACCCAATCAACACTACTTGTATCTGACATATATACATGGGTCTTATGTAAATATTTTAATTAAATAAGATAGCAAGCTTTAGGCAAAATTAAAATTCAAAATAAAGCACCACCAAATTAAAATACGCGTTAAGAAAATCATGCAGCAAATGATTTGTGTTCTGGTGTGTTTCTGTTAGTGTTTCTGTTAATTTTATACACATATCCTGGAAATAGAAAATAGATATATACACATATACCCACATACATAAATAGGTTTATTTATACTTGATCTTATTCAGAGCTGCAGCTTATCAAACTGCAGGTATGAGTGTATATATATATATATTGCAGCTGTGCATTCACTGGCATGATCTACAAATGCAGTACTGAATCAGATGAGGCAAATACAATAGTGCTTATTTAGTTTTTGTTTCATCAAGCAGCACTCCCTGGTAATCAGCTATCTGTAGGTCCATACTGTAGTGATGTTTCTACATATCCAAGGCAGGGTGGCATTGGGGCATTGGTTCTCAAGGGCTCTGACTCTGGAATCAGAGTTCTTAGGTTCAAATCCAAGCTTCACACCTTACTAGCTCTTTGACCTTGGATAAGTTACTTAAACTTTCCAAATCTCAATTTTCTCACCTGTCGAAAGAAGGTTAAATAAATAATTGTACCAGCTTCATAAGGCTATTGTGATAGTAAACTGGAATAAAACATACTAAATGCTCATCAAAAGAGCATGGTAAGTGTTCATAAAATACTTACTAGTAATGTGTTATTAGTGATAATCCTGAAACTGGGTAAGATCCTGAAAGATGTTCACATATCTAAAAGTTGTAGTCTCCATATTTGCAATAGCATATGACACTTGACATCCTTTCTATATCAGACATTCTACAAACTACTCTATATTATCATCTTATTTGCCTTGTCGACTATACACACACCCATACCTCTAAAATATATAAATACATATTTCAGATGTATATAGGGACTTGATAGACCAAATATAGTATATGCTACCTCTGTACTAATCCAGGATAATTACTAAGCTCTACAAGCCCCAATGAAGTCTGTGGATAATCTAAACTAATAGAAAAACAACAATAATTCTGAAGTGGGAATGATGCTATCTGACTAAACTTGCCTCTTCCATGAAATCTTCAGGAAACACAAATAGATCTTTTTTTCTGTAATCTCTGGTCTTCATCCCTCACCTATAAAGCAAAGGAAGTGAGCTAGATATAGTACTTCTGAAAGAGTCATATATGAAACACGTATTTAGGAATGACCTAAGAACTTGGTTTTTAATATACAGATTGCTGGCCTCTATGCCCACATTTGTTGAGTCTAAATCTTAGAGAAAGAAAAGGAGGCAACAGAACTCTTTTTTAAGGAAGGATCTCTTCCCGGTAATTCTTATCCACATTGAAGCGCTGAGAACTGCTCGAGTAGAAGATGGCCTAAATGGTATCTTCCAACTTCAATCCTCAATGAAATATGTCAAACTATTATCATTATATTTGAGATATATTATTGAACTGGTGACTGTCCCCATGGATTATTGTGAAAATCGACATGGTTTAAAACATACAGACCTTTCTCTCTGTTAAAACTATTACTATCTACCTTATTTTTTAACTGGAGTTTTTGTATCACCACAATTTTAACATCACCAAAAAGAAAAAAAAAAAAAAAAAAAGCGTAGCCTTAATGGACTGTGAAGCAGTGAGCCAATCACAAAGGCAACACAAAATTCAATCACAAACACCTGCAACTCATTACAAATTTAGCAGCACAAATGCCAGAGGCTGTAATGGGTCTCAGATAGTCTGTGCAACTCTGCCAATACTCACCTATAATTTGGACTTGACATTTACAAAAAAGACAACATTTACAAAAAGAAAAGGGCAAAGAGTTTTACCAAATAACCCCACTCTTTCAACTTCCCCCTCCTGCCAAGGCACTGCAGGAAAAAAATCAGTTCTAAATACAGGTGCTATTTGTATTCCTTCTGGAGTGCTTATGAAACCAAATTAATTGATGAAGAATATTCACTAAGGGATTTGGAGGTATTATATTTTTCCCCAGAATGTAACATTCTCTATAAATGTCTTTAGCATAAAAATTAGGGACCAAAAAGCAAAAGAAGGAAGAGAGATTGGAAATAAATAATGTCAGCTTTATTTTTAGGTTATCTTCCTATTTTGATTTAAGGATTAGATGTATACGGTAAATGTATACTCGAAATCTTACAAATGAAAACTGTCATACTTGCAGATATGGAATATTATGGTTGTCATTGTGTGGAGTGGAAAGAAAACTAAACTCAAGCATCTGAAGAGTTTAATACTGGCTCTCGATTCGTTGCTAGTTGGGTGACCTTGGAAAAGTTGTTTAGCAACCTGGGATTCTGTTTCCCCCATTTTAAATTTTGAGAACTGCAGACTATGGCCTGATATCTCCCTCAGGAGCCTCAGTTCCAGAGTAAGGACTCCTCATAAGCTATGACCTATAGACAGTTAGTTCTTCTCTCCATACTTCCTTCAACATTCATTCTCTTCCCTATTTTTCATGATGTATACCTGAGAAACAGACCCTGTCACTAGGAACAGACATTTAATGTGCCTACTGCTAATGCATCTGCTATCCTAAGGAGAAATTTTACTTTGTACCTTGTTCTGGAGTGTTTTAAAATCTTGGCATGATTTTCCTTTGCCCATTCTCTCAGCACATTCTGGAAATTGTTTCCCTTCAACACCATTTGATGTAAACTGAGGAAAGCAAATTCATTTTACTACTTGAAATATAGATAGGAAAATAGTCTGTTAATAAGCAAATCATAAATAAATAAAATAGTTAAGGGTTACTCTTGGCTCTGTAGCCCACCATTCACAAGCTCTATTGAAAGTTTTACAAGGAACTACAGTTTGTGTCCTACAAATGTGTGATTTCCCATCAGAAGTCACTCTCATTTCTTTTCTCACATGTTCCATAATATTTTTTGTAATTTCTCCATACTTCAGCTAACAAATATGCTTAAAGTTGACATATAAACACCTTCCTTTTATCTGTCAAGTATGCTGCTAAGAGTGAAAAGCACTAACAATCTATGATTTAGGAGACTCATTCTCATGTTTTAGGTGTTATATCATAACTCTCATCTAGAAGATACTCACAATTCATTTTCAAGGAAGTTCCAAGATATCCCTTTCAACACCTCATGCTGTTTGGGAAGGTTCTTTCTTTGAAAAAAAGAACATATACAGTTCCTGAGTATCATGACAGTGTGCAACAGTCAGGTATGAAGGGAAGGAAAGGAACTAGAAAAAGAAAGTGATGACCAAAGATAACTAGAAACTATGTACAAATGAAGTCTATGTCTTACTCTGCTTGGGCTGCCATAACAAGATACCATAAACTGAGTGGCTTAAACAACAGAAATGTATTTTCCCACAGCCCTGGAAGCTGCAAGTCTGGATCATGGGGCCAGCATGGTCTGGTTCTGGTAAGAGCTATCTTCCTGACTTGCAGACAGCCACCTCACTGCATCCTCACATGGCAGAAAGAGAGAGAGAGAGAGAGAGAGAGAGAGAGAGAGAGAGAGAGAGAGAGAATCTGTTGTTCTTCTTTTCTTCTTCTTACAAGGCCACAGTCTTATGACTTAATTTAATGCTAACTACCTCCTAAAGACCTATCTAGCTCCAGACACATTGTGGGTTATGGTTTCAACATGTTGAATTTGTCAGAGAGGACACGATTCAGTCCATAGCACTATTATAAAAGTAATGAGGAGGGGAGATATCTGCAACATGTACTAGTTAAAAGCAACAACTTACTGCAATATTGTGATTTATAATAAGAAATACATATTTGGTCTTCGTCCACTGTTTGTGGCACAGAGCTCTTAAAACCTCTGGAATTTCCTAAGGCTTCTTTTGTTATGTTAATCAGATGACTTTTATAAAGCTCCTAGGTAACCTAAGGATGGGGGGCTGGTTGCCAGAGAACCAACCATGTGATTGGAGGGTTGGAACTTTCAGTCCCACCCCTCAACATTGGGAGAGGGAAGAGGGGCTAGAGATTGAGTTCAATCGCCAATAGCCAATGATTTCATCAATCATGTCTATATGATGAAGCTGCCATAAAAAAACAACAGGATGGTGTTTGGAGAGCTTCCAGGTTGGTAAACACATGGATATCTGAGGCGAGTGGGGCAACTGGAGAGAAGCCCCACTCTCCTTCACAATGGAAGCTCTGTGCCCTTTCCCCATATCTTGCCCTCTGCATCTCTTCCATCTGACTGTTCCTGAGTTGTATCCTTTTATAATAAACCAGTAATCTAGTAAGTAAAATGTTTCTCTGAGTTCTGCGAACCTCTCTAGCACATTAATTGAAACCAAGAAAGGGGTCATTGGAATTTCCAATCTACAGCTAGTCAGTTAGAAGCAGAGGTGATTACCTGACCTTGTGACTGGCATCTGAAGCAGGGGTGGGGGCAGTCTTATGGGACTGAACCCTTAACCTTGTGGAATCTGATGCTTTCTCTCAGTGGATACTGTCAACTCAATTGAGTTGAACTGTAGGACACCCAGCTGGTGTCAGAGAATTGCTTGGTGTTGTGGAAACCCTCCCCCCACACACTGGAATTGGTGGCTAGAACTTTTACTTACAAACAATATATCTTAATATTTTGTATACATATTTATATATTCATAGAAAAATGACTAGAAAGATGTGCTCCAATATATTTATGGTAGTTGCTTCTGGGTGGTTGAATTATGAGTAATATCTAATTAACTTTAATTTCTATTTACACAATTTCCTATAATTAGGAAAATATTGTTAATAACTATTATCCAAGTGAATTGACATACTCTGGAAAATAATCTGCTAACTTCTCTGGTGATTTATAGCCCTCTAACTCACATCACTGTAAGTGAAACTATTTCTCTGTTCCAATGAATTCTTAACCTCAAAATGCTTTTGTGAGTTCTCCTAGAGTGTAAATTATGAGATTATTCCTAACCTTGTCAGGTTCTGGTGACATACTGCCTACTATAATATAATAGAAGCAATTCATAAAATATTCCTTCACCTGAACCAGTTTCAAGTTCTGTGGCTTTTCAGCTGCCATTGTTCTTGTTCCACACAGAATGTTTGGTACAAGAGATCCTTTATGGAACAGACCAGATAGTGGAGAGCTGATTTTACTTGCTAGTTCTTGACATTGTTACTCTGTCTTTAAGGTGGCAATTAGAAAGATGCAAAGCAGTTGCTTCCTGAAAGGGATCCATGTTCTTGTTGATGCTCTGCAAATGCTTTAAAGGGATGGTACATGATATTGAGCCAGTGCATCTTTGGAACTTCTGGGTAGGGCCTGAGGTCCGCAGAAACCCTAGGTTGGTTACAAACAGACTCATCAAGGAATTCTTGGATAGTGGACCAACAGGACCCTGCTGTCCTCACAGGCAGCAGGCATTGTAAGGCTGGGTTCAGCACGCACTGTTCCTTAAGGGTGTACACAGCGTGACTCTACTGCAGCACCTCAATGCTGAAGGTGAACCATCTTCGCTCAAACAAGGCAATCAAGACTTTGCTGAAGGAAGTTGTGTTCCAATCTAAGGAGCGCTGTGCTCAACCTGAGGTATGCGTAGTTGGGTTCAGGTGTAGGGGACAGTAAGAGGCCAGGCAGGGCTCTTAGCATGCACTGTTTCAAGCGCAAATCTTCACATTTAAAATACACACTTCATTTTGCAACTGATGACCCCTTTCAGTGGCATTCAAACTTGCTTCATGAGTGATATCTGGAACAATATGCCCTTTTTTAAAAAATAAATTTATTTATTTATTTATTTTTGGCTGCGTTGGGTCTTCGCTGCTGTGTGCGGGCTTTCTCTAGTTGCGGCGAGCGGGAGCTACTCTTCATTGCAGTGCACGGGCTTCTCATTGCGGTGGCTTCTCTTGTTGTGGAGCACGAGCTCTATGTGCGGGCTTCAGTAGTTGTGGCATGCAGCCTCAGTAGTTGTGGCTCGCGGGCTCTAAAGCACAGGCTCAGTATTTGTGGCGCACGGGCTTAGTTGCCCCATGGCATGTGGGCTCTTCCCGGACCAGGGCTCAAACCCGTGTCCCCTGCATTGGCGGGCGGATTCTTAACCACTGTGCCACCAGGAAAGCCCATATGTGCTGTTTTTAATACGCAATATCTGTATTTGCTATAATATTAAAAGACTGGGAAGCAATGGGTTAACCAAATAGCGTTTTGCAATCCTCTAGATTCAGCCCAGTTGTGAGAATTTAAAGCAAAGGAAGAAGATTTGGGATATTTGGTAGTAAAGTAAAAGTTATTATATATGCACAGTCCGTGTCTCTGCCCACTTAGCTGCCTCTGTGACTAATGGTCTAATTTGCAGATGACTTAAAATTCAATTTATTTAGTACTTCCTTTGCTGCTAAGCAAAACCTAGTGCACACAGTTGTCTAAACGCTCTGCTTAGTTGTGTCGTCAGTCATACACCGCTCTGACTGGCAGCTCACCCCATCATAGGGCTAAGAGACCTTGAAGAGTGTTTATTTCACTTTCCACTAATTAGGTATGTGTATTTGACCTTACAAATCTCTTCAGATGAACCAGAAGAGAAATACTGCTTTTTTTGACATAATGCTCTCTGAGAGCTAGTATGGGAGACAAAAGTAAAGCCCCAGACACAGTATTCAGGAGATGCAAATATCCTTCTCTATTTATATAATCCTAGGAAGACCTCTCATTCTCTTAATCCAAAAAGTAGACTTAATATGTGCCCCACCAAAGGATGTCTGGTCGTCACAGATAGGGTATGTCTAAATGACATCATCAGGTTTATTTTTGAAACATGATGTATTAAACACAGGGCTAATATTGGAGGAGCCCACACTGGACAGTCCTTTAATGGATTGGTTGACTTTCTCTATAAGTATATAAGCGCTCATTAACACAATCGATTATATCATCAATATGAGTTTTTCTTAAAAAAATCCAAATTCTATTTCTATTTAGTCTATTAGTTTCTATTTATAATATGCTTCTGTTTTCTTCTTTAGACTCAATTACCTTGGAAAGCCATGAGGGCCACAGGGAAAGTGCTTTGTTGTGATTTCAGATTTATTTCTTTGTAATGATGAACTCACATTTACTGTCTTTTCTTGGGTTTTAAAAGAAAAAGAATAACGGAAGCATCCAGAAATTTCAAAATCTTCCTCAGTTTTATTCACTTTCTTTCCGTCTCCCACTCCCACAGCATCCTACCATTTTAAATTTGATAAAAGAAAGGAAGCCATGGGCGAGTCCTCGAGCTTGGGCTCTCACGCAGGGAAAGGACAGATCCAGTGCCTCGGGAGAGCCCCTGCCTCACTGCTCGTGTATGGCAAAGTTTCTCGCCAAGCTCCTCAGCTGCACGTTTCCAAGCAAGGGCGCCGCTCCCATGTTTGAGCCGTGTGGTGGACAGGGTCTTGGTGCTCTGGCCGGGAGTCACGCCTGAGCCTCTGAGGTGGGAGAGCCGAGTTCAGGACACTGGTCCACCAGAGACCTCCCGGCCCCACGTACTATCAAATGGCGAAAGATCTCCCAGAGATCTCCATTTCAACGCTAAGACCCACCTACACTCAACGACCAGCAAGCTACAGTGCTGGACACCCTAGGCCAAACGACCAGCAAGGCAGGAACACAAACCCACCCAATAGCAGAGAGGCTGCCTAAAATCATAATAAGTTCACAGACACCCCAAAACACACGACTGGATGCAGTCCTGCCCACCAAAAAGGCAAGATCCAGCCTTATGCACCAGAACACAGACACCAGTCCCCTCCACCAGGAAGCCTGTACAACCCACTGAACCAAGCTTAGCCACTGAGGGCAGACACCAAAAACTACAAGAACTACGAACCTGCAGCCTGTGAAATGGAGACCCCAAAAACAGTAAGTTAAGCAAAATGAGAAGACAGAGAAATACACAGCAGATGAAGGAGCAAGGGAAAAACCCACCAGACCAAACAAATGAAGAGAAAATACCTGAAAAAGAATTCAGAGTAATGATAGTAAAGATGATCCAAAATCTTGGAAATAGAATGGAGAAAATACAAGAAACGTTTAACAAGGACCTAGAAGAACTAAAGAGCAAACAAACAATGATGAACAACACAATAAATGAAATTAAAAATTCTCTAGAAGGAATCAATAGCAGAATAACTGAGGCAGAAAAACGGATAAGTGACCTGGAAGATCAAATAGTGGAAATAACTGCCGCAGACCAGAATAAAGAAAAAAGAATGAAAAGAATTTAGGACAGTCTCAGAGACTCTGGGAAAACATTAAATGCACAAACATTCAAATTATAGGGGTCCCAGAAGAAGAAGAGAAAAAGAAAGGGACTGAGAAAATATTTGAAGAGATTATAGTTGAAAACTTCCCTAATATGGGAAAGGAAATAGTCAATCAGGTCCAGGAAGCGTGGAGAGTCCCATACAGGATAAATCCAAGGAGAAACATGCCAAGACACATATTAATGAAACTATCAAAAATTAAATACAAAGAAAAAATATTAAAAGCAGCAAGGGAAAAACAACAAATAACATACAAGGGAATCCCCATAAAGTTAACAGCTGATCTTTCAGCAGAAACTCTGCAAGCCAGAAGGGAGTGGCAGGACATATTTAAAGTGATGAAAGGGAAAAACCTACAACCAAGATTACTCTACCCAGCAAGGATCTCATTCAGATTCAACAGAGAAATTAAAACGTTTACAGCTAAGCAAAAGCTAAGAGAATTCAGCACCACCAAACCAGCTCTGCAACAAATGCTAAAGGAACTTCTCTAGGCAGGAAACACAAGAGAAGGAAAAGACCTAAAATAACAAACCCAAAACAATTAAGAAAATGGTAAAAGGAACATACATATCGATAATTACCTTAAATGTAAATGGATTAAATGCTCCAACCAAAAGACATGGACTGGCTGAATGGATACAAAAACAAGACCCGTACATATGCTGTTTACAAGAGACCCACTTCAGACATAGGGACACATACAGACTGAAAGTAAGGGGATGGAAAAAGATATTCCATGCAAATGGAAATCCGAAGAAAGCTGGAGTAACAATTCTCATATCAGGCAAAATAGACTTTAAAATAAAGACTATTGCAAGAGACAATGGAGGACACTACATAATGATCAAGGGATCAATCCAAGAAGGAGATATAACAATTGTAAATATATATGCACCCAATATAGGAGCACCTCAATACATAAGGCAAATGCTAACAGCCATAAAACGGGAAATCGACAGTAACACAATCATAGTAAGGGACTTTAACACCCCACTTTCACCAATGGAAAGATCATCCAAAATGAAAATAAATAAGGAAACACAAACTTTAAGTGACACATTAAACAACATGGACTTAATTGATATTCATAGGACATTCCATCCCAAAACAACAGAATACACTTTCTTCTCAAGTGCTCATGGAACGTTTTCCAGGATAGATCCTATCTTGGGTCACAAATCAAGCCTTGGTAAATTTAGGAAAACTGAAATCATATCAAGTATCTTTTCCGAACACAATGGTATGACACTAGATATCAATTACAGAAAAAAATCTGTAAAAAAATACAAACGCGTGGAGGCTAAACAATACACTACTAAGTAACCAAGAGATCACTGAAGAAATCAAAGAGGAAATCAAAAAATGCCTGGAAACAAATGACAATGAAAACATTATGACCCAAAACCTCTGGGATGCAGCAAAAGCAGTTCTAAGAGGGAAGTTTATAGCAATACAATCCTACCTCAAGAAAGAAGAAACATCTCAAATAAACAACCTAACCTTACACCTAAAGCAATTAGAGAAGAACAAAACAACCCCAAAGTTAGTAGAAGGAAAGAAATCATAAAGATCAGAACAGAAATGAATGAGAAAGAAATGAAGGAAGAGATAGCAAATATCAATAAAACTTAAGCTGGTTCTTTGAGAAGATACACAAAGTTGTTAAACCATTAGCCAGACTCATCAAGAAAAAAAAGGGAGAAGACTCAAATCAATAGAATTAGAAATGAAGAAGGAGAAGTAACAACTGACACTGCAGAAATACAAAGGATCATGAGAGATTACTACAAGCAACTATATGCCAATAAAATGCACAACCTGGAAGAAATAGACAAATTCTTAGAAAAGCACAACCTTCTGAGACTGAACCAGGAAGAAATGGAAAATATAACCAGACAAATCACAAGCACTGAAATTGAAACTGTGATTAAAAATCTTCCAACAAACAAAAGCCCAGGACCAGATGGCTTCACAGGTGAATTCTATCAAACATTTAGAGAAGAGTTAACACCTATCCTTCTCAAACTCTTCCAAAATATAGCAGAGGGAGGAACACTCCCAAACTTAGTCTATGAGGCCACCATCACCCTGATACCAAAACCAGACAATGATGCCACAAAATAATAAAACTACAGGCCAATATCAGTGATGAACATAGATGCAAAACTCCTCAACATAATACTAGCAAACAGAATCCAATAGTACATTAAAACAATGATACACCATAATCAAATGGGGTTTATCCCAGGAATGCAAGGATTCTTCAATATATGCAAATCAATCAATGTGATACACCATATTAACAAATAGATGGAGAAAAACCATATGATCATCTCAATAGATGCAGAAAAAGCTTTCAACAAAATTCAACACCCATTTATGATAAAAAAAAACCTTTCAGAAATAGGCATAGAAATTACCTCAACATAATAAAGGCCATATATGACAAACCCACAGCCAACATCATTCTCAATGGTGAAAAACTGAAACCATTTCCACTAAGATCAGGAACAAGACAAGGTTGCCCACTCTCACCACTGTTATTCAACATAGTTTTGGAAGTTTTAGCCACAACAATCAGAGAAGAAAAAGAAATAAAAGGAATCCAAATCGGAAAGAAGAAGTAAAGCTGTCACTGTTTGCAGATGACACGATACTATACATAGAGAATCCTAAAGATGCTACCAGAAAGCTACTAGAGCTAATCAATGATTTTCAGAAAGTAGCAGGATACAAAATTAATGCACAGAAATCTCTTGCATTCATATACACTAATGATGAAAAATCTGAAAGAGAAATTAAGGAAACACTCCCATTTACCACTGCAACAAAAAGAATAAAATACCTAGGAATAAACCTACCTAAGGAGACAAAAAACTTGCATGCAGAAAACTATAAGACACTGATGAAAGAAATTAAAGATGATACAAACAGATGGAGAGATATACCATGTTCTTGGATTGGAAGAATCAACATTGTGAAATTGACTATACCACCCAAAGCAATCTACAGATTCAATGCAATCCCTATCAAACTACCACTGGCATTTTTCACAGAACTAGAACAAAAAATTTCACAATTGTATGAAAACACAGAAGATCCCGAATAGCCAAAGCAATCTTGAGAAAGAAAAATGGAGCTGGAGGAATCAGGCTTCCTGACTTCAGACTATACTACAATCCTACAGTAATCAAGACAGTATGGTACTGGCACAGAAACAGAAATATAGACCAATGGAGCAGGATAGAAAGCCCAGAGATAAACCCACGCACATATGGTCACCCTATCTTTGATAAAGGAGGGAAGAATATACAATGGAGAAAAGACAGCCTCTTCAATAAGTAGTGCTGGGAAAAACTGGACAGCTACATCTAAAAGAATGAAATTAGAACACTCCCTAACACCATACACAGAAATAAACTCAAAAAGGATTAAAGACCTAAATGTAAGGCCAGACACTATAAAACTCTTAGAGGAAAACATAGGCAGAACACTCTTTGACATAAATCACAGCAAGATCGTTTTTGACCCACGTCCTAGAGAAATGGAAATAAAAACACAAACAAATGGGACCTAATGAAACCTAAAAGCTTTTGCACAGCAAAGGAAACCATAAACAAGACGAAAAGACAACCCTTAGAATGGGAGAAAATATTTGCAAACGAAGCAATTGACAAAGGATCAATCTCCAAAATATACAAGCAGCTCATGCAGCTTAATATCAAAAAAACAAACAAGCCAATCCAAAAATGGGCAGAAGACCTAAATAGACATTTCTCCAAAGAAGATATACAGATTCACAAGAAACACATGAATGGATGCTCAACATCACTAATCATTAGAAAAATGCAAATCAAAGCTACAATGAGGTATCACCTCCCACCGGTCAGAATGGCCACCATCAAAAAATCTACAAACAGCCGGAGGAGGGGCAAGATGGCGGAAGAGTAAGATGCGGAGATCACCTTCCTCCCCACAGATACATGAGAAATACATCTACACGTGGAACTGCTCCTACAGAACACCCACTGAACGCTGGCAGAAGACGTCAGACCTCCCAAAAGGCAAGAAAATCCCCACGTACTTGGGTAGGGCAAAAGAAAAAAGAAATAACAGAGACAAAAGAATAGGGACGGGACCTGCACCAGTGGGAGGGAGCTGTGAAGGACGAAAGGTTTCCACACACTAGGAAGCCCCTTCGTGGGCAGAGACTGTGGGTAGCAGAGGGGGGAAGCTTCGGAGCCACGGAGGAGAGCGCAGCCACATTGGTGCGGAGGGCAAAGCGGAGATTCCCGCACAGAGGAGCGGTGCCGACCAGCACTCACCAGCCCCAGAGGCTTGTCTGCTCAGCCGCCGGGGCGGGCGGGGCCTGGGAGCTGGGGCTGGGCTTCGGTGCTAGCCGGGAGGGAGTCCGGGAAAAAGACTGCAGCTGCCAAAGAGGCAAGAGAATTTTTCTTGCCTCTTTGTTTCGCGGCGCGCAAGGAGAGGGGATTCAGAGCGCCGCCTAAACGAGCTCCAGAGACGGGCGCGAGCCGCGGCTATCAGCGCGGATCCCACAGCAACAGGGACGCAGAGGGAAAAACGGAGAGATTCCCGCACAGAGGCTCGGCGCCGAGCAGCACTCACCAGCCCGAGAGGCTTGTCTGCTCACCCGCCGGGGCGGGCGGGGGCTGGGAGCTGAGGCGCGGGCTTCGGTCGGATCCCAGGGAGAGGACTGGGGTTGGCTGCGTGAACACAGCCTGAAGGGTCTAGCGCACCACAACTAGCCGGGAGGGTGCACGAGAAAAAGTCTGCAGCTGCCGAAGAGGCAGGAGACTTTTTCTTGCCTCTTTGTTTCGCGGCGTGCAAGGAGAGGGGATTCAGAGCGCCACTTAAACGAACTCCAGAGACGGGCGCGAGCCGCGGCTATCAGCGCGGACCCCAGAGACGGGCATGAGACGCTAAGGCTGCTGCTGCCGCCACCAAACAGCCTGTGGGCGAGCACAGGTCATTCTCCACACCGCCCCTCCCGGGAGCCTGTGCAGCCCGCCATGGCCAGGCTCCCGTAATCCGGGGACAACTTCCCCGGGAGAGCGCACAGCACGCCTCAGGCTGCTGCAACGTCACGCCGGCTTCTGCCGCCGCAGGCTCGCCCCGCCTCCTCCGTACCGCTCCCTCCCCCCGGCCTGACTGAGCCAGAGCCCCCGAATCAGCTGCTCCTTTAACCCCGTTCTGTCTGGGCGGGGAACAGACGCCCTCAGGGGACCTACATGCAGAGGCGGGTCCAAATCCAAAGCTGAACCCCGGGAGCTGTACGAACAAAGAAGAGAAAGGGAAATCTCTCCCAACAGCCTCAGAAGCAGCGGATTAAAGCTCCACAAACAACTTGATGTGCCTGCATCTGTTGAATACCTGAATAGACAACGAATCATCCCAAATTTAGGAGATGGACTTTGGGAGCAGGATATATTAACTTTTCCCCTTTTCCTTTTTTTTGTGAGTGTAGATGTGTATGCTTCTGGGTGAGATTTTGTCTGTATAGCTTTGCTCTCACCGTTAGTCCTAGGGTTAGGTCCGTCCGTTTTTTTTTTGTTTTTTGTTTTTTTTTTTTGGCTTAAAATTTTTTTTTTCCCTAATAAATGTTTTCTTAATAATTTTTTCCTTATTTTCTATTTTTAAAAAAATTTTTAATAAGTTTTTTCATATTTTTTATTTTAAAAAATTAAAAAATTTTTTTCTTAATAAATTTTTTCTAAATAATTTTTTTCTTATTTTTAGTATAAAAAATTAATAAATCTATTTTTAAAAATTAAAAAAAATTTTTTTTCTTAATAAATTTACTCTTAATAATTTTTTTTCTTATTTTTTATTATAATTGCTTTATTTTATTTTATTTTATCCTCTTTTTTTCTTTCTTTCCATTTTTTCTCCCTTTTATTCTGAGCCGTGTGGATGAAAGGCTCTTGGTGCTCCAGCCAGGCATCAGGGCTGTGCCTCTGAGGTGGGAGAGCCAACTTCAGGACACTGGTCCACAAGAGACCTCCCAGCTCCACATAATACCAAACGGCGAAAATCTCTCACAGATCTCCATCTCAACATCAAGACCCAGCTTCACTCAACGACCAGCAAGCTACAGTGCTGGACACCCTATGCCAAACAACTAGCAAGAGAGGAACACAGCCCCATCCATTAACAGAGAGGCTGCCTAAAATCATAATAAGGCCACAGACACCCCAAAACACACCACCAGACGTGGACGAACCCACCAGAAAGACAAGATCCAGCCTCATCCACCAGAACACAGGCACTAGTTCCCTCCACCAGGAAACCTACACAACCCACTGAACCAACCTTAGCCACTGGGGACAGATACCAAAAACAACGGGAACTACGAACCTGCAGCCTGTGAAAAGGAGACCCCAAACACAGTAAGATAAGCAAAATGAGAAGACAGAAAAACACACAGCAGATGAAGGAGCAGGGTCAAAACACACCAGACCTAACAAATGAAGAGGAAATAGGTAGTCTACCTGAAAAAGAATTCAGAATAATGATAGTAAGGATGATCCAAAGTCTTGGAAATAGAATAGACAAAATGCAAGAAACATATAACAAGGACGTAGAAGAACTAAAGAGGAACCAAGAAACGATGACAAGCACAATAAATGAAATTAAAAATACTCTAGATGGGATCAATAGCAGAATAACTGAGGCAGAGGAACGGATAAGTGACCTGGAAGATAAAATGGTGGAAATAACTACTGCAGACCAGAATAAAGAAAAAAGAATGAAAAGAACTGAGGACAGTCTCAGAGACCTCTGGGACAACATTAAACGCACCAACATTCGAATTATAGGGGTCCCAGAAGAAGAAGAGAAAAAGAAAGGGACTGAGAAAATATTTGAAGAGATTATAGTTGAAAACTTCCCTAATATGGGAAAGGAAATAGTTAATCAAGTCCTGGAAGCACAGAGAGTCCCATACAGGATAAATCCAAGGCGAAACACACCAAGACACATATTAATCAAACTATCAAAAATTAAATATAAAGAAAACATATTAAAAGCAGCAAGGGAAAAACAACAGATAACACACAAGGGCATCCCCATAAGGTTAACAGCTGATCTTTCAGCAGAAACGCTGCAAGCCAGAAGGGAGTGGCAGGATATACTTAAAGTGATGAAGGAGAAAAACCTACAACCAAGATTACTCTACCCAGCAAGGATCTCATTCAGATTTGATGGAGAAATTAAAACCTTTACAGACAAGCAAAAGCTGAGAGAGTTCAGCACCACCAAACCAGCTTTACAACAAATGCTAAAGGAACTTCTCTAGGCAAGAAACACAAGAGAAGGAAAACACCTACAATAACAAACCCAAAACATTTAAGAAAATGGGAATAGGAACATACATATCGATAATTACCTTAAATGTAAATGGATTAAATGCTCCCACCAAAAGACACAGACTGGCTGAATGGATACAAAAACAAGACCCATATATATGCTGTCTGCAAGAGACCCACTTCAGACCTAGAGACACATACAGACTGAAAGTGAGGGGATGGAAAAAGATATTCCATGCAAATGGAAATCAAAAGAAAGCTGGAGTAGCAATTCTCATATCAGACAAAATAGACTTTAAAATAAAGACAATTACAAGAGACAAAGACGGGCACTATATAATGATCAAGGGATCGATCCAAGAGGAAGGTATAACAATTGTAAATATTTATGCACCCAACATAGGAGCACCTCAATACATAAGGCAAATACTAACAGCCATAAAAGGGGAAATCAACAGTAACACAATCATAGTAGGGGACTTTAACACCCCACTTTCACCAATGGACAGATCATCCAAAATGAAAATAAATAAGGAAACACAAGCTTTAAATGATACATTAAACAAGATGGACTTAATTGATATTTATAGGACATTCCACCCAAAAACAACAGAATACACATTTTTCTCAAGTGCTCATGGAACATTCTCCAGGATAGATCATATCTTGGGTCACAAATCAAGCCTTGGTAAATTTAAAAAAATTGAAATCGTATCAAGTATCTTTTCCGACCACAACGCTATGAGACTAGATATCAATTACAGGAAAAGATCTGTAAAAAATACAAACACATGGAGGCTACACAATACACTACTTAATAACGAAGTGATCACTGAAGAAATCAAAGGGGAAATCAAAAAATACCTAGAAACAAATGACAATGGAGACACGACGATCCAAAACCTATGGGATGCAGCAAAAGCAGTTCTAAGAGGGAAGTTTATAGCAATACAAGCCTACATCAAGAAACAGGAAACATCTCGAATAAACAACCTAACCTTGCACCTAAAGCAATTAGAGAAAGAAGAACAAAAAAACCCCAAAGCTAGCAGAAGGAAAGAAATCATAAAGATCAGATCAGAAATAAATGAAAAAGAAATGAAGGAAACAATAGCAAAAATCAATGAAACTAAAAGATGGTTCTTTGAGAAGATAAACAAAATTGATAAACCATTAGCCAGACTCATCAAGAGAAAAAAGGAGAAGACTCAAATTAATAGAATTAGAAATGAAAAAGGAGAAGTAACCACTGACACTGCAGAAATACAAACGATCATAAGAGATTACTACAAGCAACTCTATGGTAATAAAATGGACAACCTGGAAGAAATGGACAGATTCTTAGAAATGCACAACCTGCCAAGACTGAACCAGGAAGAAATAGAAAATATGAACAGACCAATCACAAGCACTGAAATTGAAACTGTGATTAAAAATCTTCCAACACACAAAAGCCCAGGACCAGATGGCTTCACAGGCGAATTCTATCAAACATTTAGAGAAGAGCTAACACCTATCCTTCTCAAACTCTTCCAAAATATTGCAGAGGGAGGAACACTCCCCAACTCATTCTACGAGGCCACCATCACCCTGATACCAAAACCAGGCAAAGATGTCACAAAGAAAGAAAACTACAGGCCAATATCACTGATGAACATAGATGCAAAAATCCTCAACAAAATACTAGCAAACAGAATCCAACAGCACATTAAAAGGATCATACACCATGATCAAGTGGGGTTTATTCCAGGAATGCAAGGATTCTTCAATATACGCAAATCAATCAACGTGATACATCATATTAACAAATTGAAGGAGAAAAACCATATGATCATCTCAATAGATGCAGAGAAAGCTTTCGACAAAATTCAACACCCATTTATGATAAAAGTCCTGCAGAAAGTAGGCATAGAGGGAACTTTCCTCAACATAATAAAGGCCGTATATGACAAACCCACAGCCAACATTGTCCTCAATGGTGAAAAACTGAAACCATTTCCACTAAGATCAGGAACAAGACAAGGTTGCCCACTCTCACCACTATTATTCAACATAGTTTTGGAAGTGTTAGCCACAGCAATCAGAGACGAAAAAGAAATAAAAGGAATCCAAATCGGAAAAGAAGAAGTAAAGCTGTCACTGTTTGCAGATGACATGATACTATACATAGAGAATCCAAAAGATGCTACCAGAAAACTACTAGAGCTAATCAATGAATTTGGTAAAGTAGCAGGATACAAAATTAATGCACAGAAATCTCTTGCATTCCTGTATACTAATGATGAAAAATCTGAAAGTGAAATTAAGAAAACACTCCCGTTTACCATTGCAACAAAAAGAATAAAATACCTAGGAATAAACCTACCTAAGGAGACAAAAGACCTGTATGCAGAAAATTATAGGACACTGATGAAAGAAATTAAAGATGATACAAATAGATGGAGAGATATACCATGTTCTTGGATTGGAAGAATCAACATTGTGAAAATGACTCTGCTACCCAAAGCAATCTACAGATTCAATGCAATCCCTATCAAACTACCACTGGCATTTTTCACAGAACTAGAACAAAAAATTTCACAATTTGTATGGAAACACAAAAGACCCCGAATAGCCAAAGCAATCTTGAGAACGAAAAATGGAGCTGGAGGAATCAGGCTCCCTGACTTCAGACTATATTACAAAGCTACAGTAATCAAGACAGTTTGGTACTGGCACAAAAACAGAAATTTAGATCAATGGAACAGGATAGAAAGCCCAGAGATAAGCCCACGCACATATGGTCACCTTATCTTTGATAAAGGAGGCAAGCATATACAGTGGAGAAAAGACAGCCTCTTCAATAAGTGGTGCTGGGAAAATTGGACAGGTACATGTAAAAGTATGAAATTAGAACACTCCCTAACACCATACACAAAAATAAACTCAAAATGGATTAAAGACCTAAGTGTAAGGCCAGACACTATCAAACTCTTAGAGGAAAACATAGGCAGAACACTGTATGACATAAGTCACAGCAAGATCCTTTTTGACCCAGGTCCTAGAGAAATGGAAATAAAAACACAAATAAACAAATGGGACCTAATGAAACTTAAAAGCTTTTGCACAGCAAAGGAAACCATAAACAAGACCAAAAGACAACCCTCAGAATGGGAGAAAATATTTGCAAATGAAGCAACGGACAAAGGATTAATCTCCAAGATTTACAAGCAGCTCATGCAGCTCAATAACAAAAAAACAAACAACCCAATCCAAAAATGGGCAGAAGACCTAAATAGACATTTCTCCAAAGAAGAGATACAGATTGCCAACAGACACATGAAAGAATGCTCAACATCATTAATCATTAGAGAAATGCAAATCAAAACTACAATGAGATATCATCTCACACCGGTCAGAATGGCCATCATCAAAAAATCTAGAAACAATAAATGCTGGAGAGGGTGTGGAGAAAAGGGAACACTCTTGCACTGTTGGTGGGAATGTAAATTGATACAGCCACTATGGAGAACAGTATGGAGGTTCCTTAAAAAACTAAAAATAGAACTACCATATGACCCAGCAATCCCACTACTGGGCATATACCCTGAGAAAACCATAATTCAGAAAGAGTCATGTACCAAAATATTCATTGCAGCTCTGTTTACAATAGCCAGGACATGGAAGCAACCTAGGTGTCCATCATCGGATGAATGGATAAAGAAGATGTGGCACATATATACAATGGAATATTACTCAGCCATAAAAAGAAATGAAATGGAGGTGTTTGTAATGAGGTGGATGGAGTTAGAGTCTGTCATACAGAGTGAAGTAAGTCAGAAAGAGAAAAACAAATACAGTATGCTAACACATATATATGGAATCTAAGGGAAAAAAAAAAAAAAAAGAGGTCATGAAGAACCTAGTGGCAAGATGGGAATAAAGACACAGACCTACTAGAGAATGGACTTGAGGATATGGGGAGGGGGAGGGGTGAGATGTGACAGGGTGAGAGAGTGTCATGGACATATATACACTACCAAATGTAAAATAGATAACTAGTGGGAAGCAGCCGCATAGCACAGGGAGATCAGCTCGGTGCTTTGTGACCACCTAGAGGGGTGGGATAGGGAGGGCGGGAGGGAGGGAGATGCAAGAGGGAAGAGATATGGCAACATATGTATATGTGTAACTGATTCACTTTGTTGTAAAGCAGAAGCTAGCACACCATTGTAAAGCAATTATACTTCAATAAAGATGTTTAAAAGAAGTAAAAATAAAATAAAATAAAATAAAATAAAATATTTAAAAGAAAAAAAAAAAAAAAAAAAAACAAAACAAAACAAAACAAAAAATCTACAAACAATAAATGCTGGAGAGGGTGTAGAGAAAAGGGAACCCTCTTGCACTGCTGGTGGGAATGTAAATTGATACAGTCACTATGGAGAACAGTATGGAGGTTCCTTAAAAAACTAAAAATATAACTACCATACCACCCAGCAATCCCACTACTGGGCATATACCCTGAGAAAACCATAATTCAAAAAAAGTCATGTACCACAATGTTCATTGCAGCCCTATTTACAATTGCCAGGACATGGAAGCAACCTAAGTGTCCATCGACAGATGAATGGATAAAGAAGATGTGGCACATATATACAATGGAATATTACTCAGCCATAAAAGGAAACGAAATTGAGTTATTTGTAGTGAGGTGGATGGACCTAGAGACTGTCATGCAGAGTGAAGTAAGTCAGAAAGAGAAAAACGAATACCGTATGCTAACACATATATATGGAATGTAAAAAAAAAAAAAAAGTTTCTGAAGAACCTAGGGACAGGATAGGAATAAAGACACAGACATAGAGAATGGACTGGAGGACACTGGGAGGGGGAAGGGTAAGCAGGGACGAAGTGAGAGAGTGGCATGGACATATGTACGCTACCAAATGTAAAATAGATACCCAGTGGGAAGCAGCCACATAGCACAGGGAGATCAGCTCGGTGTTTTGTGTCCACCTAGAGGTGTGGGATAGGGAGGGTGGGAGGGAGACGCAAGAGGGAGGCGATATGAGGATGTATGTATATGTATAGCTGATTTGCTTTATTATACAGCAGAAACTAACACACCATTGTAAAGCAATTATACCCCAATGAATATGTTAAAAAAAAAAAAAAAAGAAAGGAAGCTAACATCATAGGTTCTAAGGCTTTATTTTCATTCTCTACAGAAGCGGAAATATAGGATTGTAGTTGAGAACCTGTGTTCAACAGTTAAAAAAACAGGATTCAAATTTTCTATTAGTAATATCTGCAGAGGTTAATTATGACAGTTATTCTTATTTCCAATTTACTATCGAAAAATAAAGACTCAAAGTATTAAATACCATGTCAGAGTTCATATGGTTGTTGAATCACAACCCAAGTCTTTTTAACTCCATATACCTGCCTATGTTTTTCCTCCATATCCAATTATAGGTATATTAGGTTTTTTATTTTTAAGTTCTAGTAGTCTAGGTCATAAAACTATAGAAAGGAATTTAAAACAAACAAATCTTTTAAGAAACCCAAACCTGCTGGTTATTCTTGGTCCTTGATGGAACATGTATTAATTGTTAATGAATTCCAACCAGAATGGCCTGCTTCAACCTTTTCATCTTCAAATCCATCTGGTCTTGGCTGACCTGCACCAACAGGAAATATCCAGGACGCTTCTCTGCTAACTGAATTTGTTTGTTTGTTTGTCTGTCTCTCCCCTACTAGGTCTGCATTAGCATTTTCTTTCTCTTATGAAAAAATATTCAAATGCAAAGAGGAAGCAAAACACTTAATCCACTCTAGTAGGTCTGTGAGACATATGGCCTGTGGAGTAGTTTAATCCAGCCCACCATGGAGTCTGAAAATTGCTTCTTCCATCCCCTGCTGTACCTAAATCTGAATGCTGGAAGAACAGTCTCAAAAACAAGAGCTCCTGAGTGCTGTTTCTAAGGGGCAAGGCTACAGAGTGTACAACAGTGGGGGTTTTTGAATTCAATTTACTCATATTCAGAACAGTTGAAGAGCAATGACTGTAGTTCCACTCTCATACAGAGCTCTAGGTTAGAACAGGAAGAAAAGAATGCAAAGGTTCTGACTCATTTAAGGAAATATACAGGCAGATTGGATCCAGGAGCAGAAGGGGAATTTCTGGAAATTCAGATAGCTCCAGTTGATACACTAATCCCTTGTTGAGACAAATCTAACATTGTCACTCCTCAATAATGATGGAGCTTTGTGCAAACTACCTTAACACACACACACACATACACACACACACACACATTTTTCAGCTGCTGATTTGTGGAATTTCTAGATTCTTTAGGAAAAAAATAAGATATAAACTTGCTTGAACCCTCCTTTAAAAGGTTCTTGAATATTCTTCTTTGAGTACACATGATTAGAATAATTAATGATGCCTCCTTACAAAAATAAAAGGCTCTCCATTCCGAGGAGTTATACCCCTTGTAAGAGTCTCGTTAATTTGTTCCTTCTTAAACCCTATTCCAATTTATTTTATTTTATTGTTTTCTATTTAGTGAGCTTTCATTATCCACAGGGCTGGAGCATGTCCTAACAAGAACATGACAATTACATTAAATTAATCCAGTGACCAGGAAATGTAATTCTTCGTAAAATATAAGGCATATCAAGAAACAAAATTTGGTAGAGAATTTTCAAGGATTAACATAATTTTTCCCAGCAAAGTATCATCATTATATCCCAGAATACTGGAACACACACAGAAAATGGCATACAGGCCTCCTCTAACTGCATGTCATTGCTGAATTTGGACTTCGAGAATCCGTTGTCTCACCTTGGTACTGTCTCTTCATCCAGCTGTCCATTCAGTCAGTTGATTTAACAAATAATAAAATAATATTGAATTTTTTTATGCCTGTAGAGCCTGTGTCATATTCAAAGATGAAGAGACAAAGTCCCCGAGGGCTAGCTTAATGGATTAGCCATCTCTTATTTGCTCTTCTAGCCTAGTCAGTTAAACTCCCTGAGTTCCAGTTCTAGCATTTGCTGAATGGGGATACTGCTACTTTATAGCCTTATTGAGAGGATTAAACAAGATTATCTATGTAAAAGTGCCTAGTACATGCCAACTGTTCAGGGAATATTAGTTGGTGTTGATTTCACTCCGGATCCAATATTAAAAAAAAAAATACACAATGAAATTATTATCCCTGTCTCTGCTCATTTTTCCATGTTCAGGAAGGGCCTTCTCACTGAGAAAACATGCTCTAAGGGACATTACTGGATCAACTGACAAAATTGGAATACAGATAGCAAATAAGAGAAAGTTACTAGATCAATGATAATTTACTGAAGTTGGGAACTACACTGTGGGTATGTAAGAAAATGCTTACTCTTAGGAAATACACACTCAAATATATAAGGTACATATCATAAGTATCATAATGTAAACAATTTACTCTCAAATGGTTCAGAAGAAATTATACACACACATATATGTACACATATACACACACATATACATACATATTTAATAATGGAGAAAGAGAGAGTGGGCATGTGGAAAGCAAATGGGGCAATAGATTAGCAATAGGTGAATCTGGGAAAAGGGTATATGGATTTTTTTGATACTATTCTTGTAACTTTTCTGTAAGTTTGAAATTAAAGCTTACAAATAAAAACTAAAGTTATGATAGTAGTAAAGACAATGTAAATATAGCTATAGTTCAGCAGTGCTGCAACCGAGGAGTGAGGAAGGGAGTTAGAGGGTGCTTGAAGTACAAAGAAGCACCTAAGGAGAATCGGAATTCATCCTGGGGAAATAGGAGAGGTATAAGATGAAGAAGGTCCCCTTGTGACTTACAAAAGATAGATATAGGAAAAAAATCAGATATAATTTTTTTAATGGGCAGAAAGAAAACTCATTATTCCCCAACAGGTGGTACAGCAAAATGTAATATGTTCAAAAATATTTATCTGAGTTCATGGCTGAGAAATCAACCTACAGTGGACCAGGAGAATTGCTATGCCAATTCTCTAACCCATTTTCTGCAGAACAATAGTCTGGTGAAATGTTCCTGGGGGAAAAAAGTGACTATCAAGTTTGGGAAATGCTGTACAGCAGAGTCTGGTCTCAGAGATTCTTGATGCATAAGGGCATTTATAGGCTCTAAGAATTCAGAAGTAAAAACCTGGATGATTTCCCAAACGTTTAGTAGGGAGTCATTTTTCTGGTGTCCTGGATTGTGCTCCCCAATGTAGACATTGAGATGGAGCTCGGGGGTGCCAGGAGAAATGTCCTGCCTCAGTCACCAGATGAGGGAGACCAAGAACGCAGTTCTCTGCAGCTGAGGCCTGCCCTGAAGGCGCTGAGAACTGGAGAGAGTCTGATGACCGCTGTCTGCCTACCACAACTTCCTGTAGCCCAGACACAGGTCCTTCCTTGAAGAGAGCCTATCTCCATGTTGATCACATTTAGTTACACCGGTTTCCATCCTGCGTAATACACTTTAGGAAATGATGCTTTAAACTTCTGAGAGCAAACAAGTTATCTCTCAAGCCAAATATTAATTAAACTGCCAGAGATAGAACACTGAAGTATACAATTATTGCTTTCACTAGTAACTTTTCTTTCATTCTTCTGTGTCTGCCCCCAGTTGTATGATCCTGGTCGTAGAATATAAGTTGTTTAAGGAATATATTTCTTTGGCATAGTGTTTACACAGCATCATAGAAGTAGACTGTTAATATTTTGATGACAATATTCTCTTTTCTCCTAATGCCTCCTTTAGATAAAACCTTACATGTTTAACGTCATGAAACCTCCTTGCTCCTCAGTACCTTTCAGTTCAAGATAAATCATTATGGTCACAGTTCAGTATAATTAAAGAAGTCCTAGAATCAATGACAAAGGGACTTACACAGATGGGAGTTACCAATACTAATGACCTGTAAAAAATAAGTGAATTCAACTCTCCTTTCTCTATGAAAATTGGTTGACTCAATATATGTGAAAAGATTTTGCAAATTGCAATACAATCTAAAGTGCAGGGGATTTGCTTGTTATTATCATTATCATCCTCATCAAACCTGGCAATATTATTATTACATAAACAATGGAATACAATCACTCAGAAAGATATAGCAGGGTTCAGCCTTCATTTATTTATACATTTGTTCAATCAACAATTTTTTTTAGCATCTATGATGGATCAGGCAAAGTTTTTGTTGTTCATATCAAAGGATGAGTGCATTATTGCAGCAAAAGAGGCATCAGCAATAAAAGGTTTAATAAGATGTGTATGTAATTTGTTGTTGGGAGACTTGTGACTTCAGGCACAGCCACCTATTAATTAAAGCTGATTATTAGTATTACAAATCTGTGCCAGAGTACAAGCAAGGGAAGAAGAATTCCCCGTTGTTAAATATTTACCATTTGGGTTTCTGCACTCTTGTCTCTATCAGGCACAAGCAGTGGCTCCTTTGAAAACCACTTGACAGAGAATTCACCAAGTGTGCCTCCCCTCAAAGTAACTGAAGACCAAAAACACATGATATATTCTAGAATTGTGTTGTCAAGACAATAAAAGTGGACTACAAGAGAGCCCTGCTTGATCTCAGTGAGAAAGTGTTTTCCTCAATTTTTGCAGCAATATCAGTAGAAGGAACTGGGGAGCGGATGGCAGAAAAAGGAAGGAAGGCGAGTTAATAGTCTTTTTTTGTTTAATTAGAGCTCTGTTAAAAACTTCCCAGGGCTCTTAAACATATAAATCATGTATTTCAGTCATCTAAAATGTTCTATCAATTCTGACACTGTTATATAACACAGACTAAATTAATAATATCTTTGGTATATCTCAGACCCCTCCTATTATCATCTTGGAGGGCAGAGAGGTGAGTAGAAGCAAAGGAGAGAGAAGTAGGAAGAGATGGAGGGAAGGAGGGAGAAAAAATGAATTTGGTTTATTTCATTTCATTGACAGGAGATTTTATAAATTATTGGGGAAAGATATTTAGACAAAATTTAAACTAAGTGAATTATTTAATAAACAGATGCCAACTGGAAATGCATAATTTATTGCTAATATGCATAAGCTAGTTTAAGGATTCCAAGGTTTTTCCTTGTTTGCTGGACTAAAATATTTCCACACATAACTCTGTGTACATTTGAGGAAAAAGTGCAAAAATAGTTGCATTCAATCAATCAATCCATTTTCAATTTAGTTCAGCAATTATTTATACAATGTATACATTTTCTTATGTGTTTTAAGGGGTAGAGAAGTAACTGAATACACAGGAATGTAAAGAAGAAGAATACATAAACACCAAAAATTGTTTCCAGATTAATCTCTTTCTCCAAGCATCTTATTATGCACACCAGAGTACCTGCCTGCCCTGTAAGGGCTACAACTTCCCATCTGACCCACTACTGCTCTTTCTTCTGACCCGTTTTCTCCTTTCCACAGCAGTTTTAAATGTCCAGTTGTCCTCTACTTCTTTCTCAACTTCCTAACTAATCAGTTTTCAAGAGCTGACCATTCTTCTTTTTGATGTCTCACATCCCCCCACCCGTTTTTTGGGTTTTTTTGTTTTTTTTCTATTGCAGCTGCTAGCCTTCTGTTCAGGTCAGAGGTATCACTTACGGTTTTCTGTACTGGTCTCGGCTCAACTGAATTCAGTAAGCACTTACTGACAACCTAAACAAGACTGCTTATTGGCCAAAATAAGTTAACTGACAAATAGCAACAATATAAGTCCACTGTGTTTCCACTAGGATTATTTAATTATTAAATTTTGAGTAGAAAGGCCTTTAAAAATATTCTAGTCCAGTGCATTCCAATAAAGTTTGGTGCAATGATGGAAACATTCTATGCATGTGGCTACTGAGCACTTGAAATGTGCCTAATACTACTCATGAACTGAATTTTAATTTTATTTAATTAGTTTTAATTTTAATGTAAATAGCCATATTTATATGTAGCTAATAGCTACTGTAAAATGGATTTTATATATAAGAAAATATACCTACAAAAGTTAAAGTTAGTAGCCCAAGGTCACATAGCTATAAAACTCCTAAAATTAAATCCTCTCTTTTCTTTAAAAACTCATAATCATCCCAACAGCAAATTATAACTTTATATCCAGTATCTGAAAACTTCTCACCATTTCTACTGTTACCACCCTCCTGCAAGCCACCATCTTCTCTCTCTGCTCTCATCCTTGCACACAAGGATGGCCTACAAGACCTTACATGAACTGGCTCCTACCGCCTTTCTGACATCGTCTCACCCATCTCACACTCATTCTCACTATGTTCTAGGCACACTTGTCTCCTTGCTGTTCCTCCAACACTCCAAGCACTTGTAGTGCCCTCAGCCTTAGAGCTCCTAACCCAGGTGTCTGTGTGGTAAGTTTCTTCATTCTTCTCAAATGTCCCTTATCAAAAAGAAATATATAGAGTTGTGTGTCCCCTTAATATCTGTGCGCCATTTTGAATGCAAGTTTTGTGAGAGAAATTGGCTAAATTCTACACATACAGAGATGGAAATAGGGTCAACTGAGAAACATCAAAATGCCAAGGCTATGCCTCAGTTTGAGGTCTCAGTTGATACTATTCATCCCAGAATAAAGGTTAATATAAAAACTGGTCTAGAACCAGTAAAAACACTTAGGTTCTGAAGGGAAAACTTGGAAAATGCCTTGTAAGGGTACTTTGAATTTGAAATTACAAGGTGTAAGGAATCCCCACCAAAAAAATAACTCCTGCTGAAGATGAGCTCACAGTCAAAATTTCCAAAAGCACTAAAGGAAAGGAGTTCTGAATGATAATGAGTCAATTTAACGAATGGGAGGTTTCATATCCAAGAACCAATGTTAACAGAAAAATGTGTAAGTGACTTTCAAATGTGTCATTCCATTCTGAAACATGCTGGCAAGTCCCAAATGTGCAGAGCAGTCAGGCAGACTGGAGACTAATGAAAGAATTCATGTTGTAGCTGGAGTCCAAAGGTGGTCTGTAGGCAGAATTTTTCCTTCCTCTGGGAACCTCAGTCTTCTTCTCTTAAGGTCTTTAACAGATCGAATGAGGCCCACCAGCATTATGGAAGGTAATCTGCTTTACTCAAAGTTGGCTGAATAAATGTTAAGCTTATCTAAAAAATACCTTCACAGAAACATCTAGACTCACGTGTGGCCACATATCTGGGAACCATGGCCTAGCCAAGTTGACATATAAAATTAACCATCTTAAGCCCCAAAATGTTGGCCTAAATGCAAGGCAGCAGTCCAGGTTGCAGTGTCCTGTGATTTCAGCAATTCTGTTTGAGTGTCTGGCCTTATAAATATTATATTGTAATATTTCACCATAAATTTCTATATGCATAGCTAGAGAAAACACAAGACAACTTGTGTTATGAATGTGTGCATTTATTTAGCCTGTAGCAATCATTTCTTTTTGAAAAGTTGTATCATCTAGTTCCGAATTTGTTTGCATGACCATCTCACTCTCTGATTGAAGCGGAGTGGCATTTTAAAAAGAGATTGAAATAACTCATATTTTTATTATTACTATAATATTTGTATGATTTGCCCTCCTGTTTCCCCCCTGCCCCTATAAGAAAATAAATCACAGAAAGAGATGACACTACGTTGTACATTGCCCTATCCTTTTTCCAACTCTATTTTCATCACCAAAACAATTTACAAACATAATAAACAGCACTTTTCTCTAAGAGAGGCAGAATAGAAATCCTTTAAGACTTCTTCTCGAATTTCTCTTTTAAGGTTTTTATCTTTTGTGTGTGTGAGTATTTAGCATCTCATTATTTACTAAGTAGGATATAAATGAACTGGCTCTTCCTATGTTTCAGAGTACCAGTGTTTAGTTTTCATATGCCAAAAAGCATTTGCACTTATGCTACATAAAAAATGAATGCAGGGATTTTTTTATTTTATAATAACTTAAACATACTCAAAAAAGCTATTTTGAACTCCCTCAAGCCAATCAAAGACCTCTATTTAGATGCATAAAATACAAGAGATAAGAGGACATTTTCGTTGTCAAAAATAATTATTCTATTTAATAATATGTTTTCAGCAATGACTACACTAGGCATCATCATACAAGACACTCACAGTAAAAAGTGAAAATGAGAAGTTTGTCTATGCCATCAAGGAGATTTTAGTCAAGTAAACCACCTTTAACAAAGAAAATAAAGAAACTAGAGGTAAGTCCTCAAGATCCTAGAAATGGAACTAATCTTGCAGACAATCTTTTCACCCCAAGCACTTCTGGCTCAGAAAATAAAGGTAAGAGAACTTAGGTGGGTTTCATAATTGCTTTGTTCCTGATGCTAGATGCTCAGCTCAAAGCATCCCAGTTGTGTCTGAACATTTGGCTTCCCTAACAAGATACGTACACCACAAAGCCCCCTCCTATAGAAGGAAATTGTCAGCTTGCCCAGACACTTTTTCCTGTCCCAGCAGGAATCCTCCTGGTTGAGATAACATGTTTCCTCTGTACCAGGATCTGCATAATCATTATTTAACGTGCACTCCGCATGCCGTCCACTGGATGTTTAGTATCTGTGAATGCCCTCCATTCAGATTCTTGCCTACATTTGTCCTCACCTACTTGCCTGGCTTTTAACTCACCCTTACCCCAGTGTTTAATATTTTGGACTTAGTGGCCTATTCTGTCAGCATTGTTTCAGCTGACTGCCCTTTTCCTAAACTATCTGAACTGCTTAAAGGTTTTCCTGGCAAGACACCAAGGCTGGAGTAACAAATCTGGAATATCTACACTTTCTTTTAGGCAAAGTTTCCAGCCCTGCGGCTAGGCTCTACCAGCATGTTATAGTACAGACACAATGAGTCTGAGTTCAGGTGTCTGATTTGCTAATTAGTTACTATAAAACTACAAGTAAAGTAGTTTTTCTCTCTTTCTTTTAGGTTATTATTAAAATGCATTGACACATTGCTGGAATATATGGGGAAAGTTCAATGTAATCAATGATTTGTAAATCTAGATACATATATATATATATATAATGAGAGAGAAAAGAGGATAATATTGTATATTGTGTTTCATTATCTTGGATATATTCTAGGTGCCACTTAGTGATACAGCAAAAGATAATATGAGCCCTGATCTTTAGCAAATCATGACTTAAAGGGGATAGTGTGAGTTACATGGAGTTTGGAGATTATGATTATTTGCATAGAATATTGAGGCTTATTGAATTTGATGTATTACAATTACCTCTATCATTGGAAATCCAACCTTTCTTGATGAAATCCTGCTACCCTGATCTTTTGAAAGGTAATTCTTAAAACATGTAATATTTAGCATGAAATCATTTTACTTCCATGGATGAAATAAATTAGGTGGAATAAGTAGAACATGGTATGTTTTCTTCTGCTAGAATTCTTGCCTTCAGTAACAAAGAGAAGGGAGCTAACAATAAAGATTTACTAAGAATCAGTTATTCTACTAGGCTCTTTACACACATTAGTGCTTTTAATTCTAATAGGAATCTAATAATCAAAACATATTAATAAATTTTATACAATGGGGAAAATGTGGCTCAGGATAACTGAACAAATTTCTACAAATAAAATAACAAGTAGATTGAGCAGAGTCAAATTTGAAATCATGTCTATTTGACTTCAAAGTCCATACTTTTTAAATTGCATCCTAAGAAGAATATCTTCCTAGAACTAGACAATAGGAATTAAAACCCTGGGTAATCCTAAAATTACCCTCCATGAATGTAATAAAATTTTATTGGCATTTTTTCCATGATACTCTACTCTGCCTACTCCAGTATCCTCATATGGGGATATTATTCGCTTACATATTCTTGATGTATATTTTCTTCATTTTCTGTAAATTTTCCACTGAGTGGGTCTAAGAAGCAAGTCTGCTTAGGCTGTTACTGTGTCCCTATTGACTTATCATATTAAAAGATGATACACTCAATACAGTATACTTATTTAATAGAATACAAAAAGACTGTAAAGAGGGATAAATTTTTTTTGAATCACTCATTTACCTTGGTTTTATAGAAATCTAATGATTATCACTAATCATTTGAATTGTAGATTATTTTATGTTGGAATATTTCTTCATTTCTTTTATTTAAGCCAGTAATATGATGTTTTAAAAATATAAATTGAACAGCATCTGTTTATTATTATTCTGAATTATATAATTTACCATATTTGCCATAAAATATTGAGGAATTTAGTGTTACTCTCTGGGTACAATATCTGATTTTAGGAGTATTATAGTGGAAAAAATGCATTGAGCACCTACTTCTAGGTGTTGTTGAAGGCTAGGAGATCTCTATTACACTGTGGCTTTCATGTTACATCTATAGTTCTTTTTTTTTTAACATCTTTATTGGAGTATAATTGCTTTACAATGGTGTGTTAGTTTCTGCTTTATAACAAAGGGAATCAGCTATACTTATACATATATCCCCATATCTCCTCCCTCTTGCGTCTCCCTCACACCCTCCCTATCCCACCCTCTGGGTGGTTGTACAGCACTGAGCTGATCTCCCTGTGCTATGTGGCTGCTTCCCACTAGCTACCTCTTTTACATTTGGCAGTGTATATATGTCCATGCCACTCTCTCACTTCGTCCTAGCTTACCCTTCCCCTTCCCCGTGTCCTCAATTCCATTCTCTACATCTGCATCTTTATTCCTCTCCTGCCCCTAAGGTCTTCAAAACCATTTCTTTTCCTTTTTTAAGATTCTATATATATGTGTTAGCATATGGTATTTGTTTTTCTCTTTCTGACTTACTTCACTCTGTATGACAGACTCTAGGTCCATCCACCTCACTACAAATAACTCAATTTCATTTCTTTTTATGGCTGAGTAATATTCCATTGTATATATGTGCCACATCTTCTTTATCCATTCATCTGTTGGTGGACACTTAGGTTGCTTCCATGTCAGGGCTATTGTAAATAGAGCTGCAATGAACATTTTGGTACATGACTCTTTTTGAAATATGGTTTTCTCAGGGTATATGCCCAGTAGTGGGATTGCTGGGTCGTATGGTATTTCTATTTTTAGTTTTTTAAGGAACCTCCATACTGTTCTCCATAGTGGCTGTATCAATTTACATTCCCACCAAAAGTGCAAAAGGGTTCCCTTTTCTCCACATCCTCGTCAGCATTTATTGTTTGTAGATTTTTTGATGATGGCCATTCTGACCGGTGTGAGATGATATCTCATTGTAGTTTTGATTTGCATTTCTCTAATGATTAATGATGTTGAGCATTCTTTCATGTGTTTGTTGGAAATCTGTATATCTTCTTTGGAGAAATGTCTGTTTAGGTCTTCTGCCCATTTTTGGATTGGGTTGTTTGTTTTTTTGGTATTGAGCTGCATGAGCTGCTTGTAAATTTTGGAGATTAATCCTTTGTCAGTTGATTCATTTGCAAATATTTTCTCCCATTCTGAGGGTTGTCTTTTCATCTTGTTTATGGTTTCCTTTGCTGTGCAAAAGCTTTTAAGTTTCATTAGGTCCCATTTGTTTATTTTTGTTTTTATTTCCATTTCTCTAGGAGGTGGGTCAAAAGGATCTTGCTGTGATTTATGTCGTAGAGTGTTCTGCCTATGTTTTCCTCTAAGAGTTTGAGAGTGTCTGGCCTTACATTTAGGTCTTTAATCCATTTTGAGTTTATTTTTCCATATGTTGTTAGAGAATGTTCTAATTTCATTCTTTTGCAGGTAGCTGTCCAGTTTTCCCAGCACCACTTATTGAAGAGGCTGTCTTTTCTCCATTGTATATTCTTGCCTCCTTTACCAAATATAAGGTGGCCATATGTGCGTGGGTTTATCTCTGGGCTTTCTATCCTGTTCCATTGATCTATATTTCTGTTTCTGTGCCAGTACCATACTGTCTTGATTACTGTAGCGTTGTAGTATAGTCTGAAGTCAGGAAGCCTGATTCCTCCAGCTCCTTTTCTCGTTCTCAAGATTGCTTTGGCTCTTCGGGGTCTTTTGTGTTTCCATACAAATTGTGAAATTTTTTGTTCTAGTTCTGTGAAAAATGCCATTCGTAGTTTGATAGGGATTGCATTGAATTTATAGATTGCTTTGGGTCATATACTCATTTTCACAATGTTGATTCTTCCAATCCAAGAACATGATATATCTCTCCATCTATTTGTGTCATCTTTAATTTCTTTCATCAGTGTCTTATAATTTTCTGCATACAGGTCTTTTGTCTCCTTAGGTAGGTTTATTCCTAGGTATTTTTTTCTTCTTGTTGCAATGGTAAATGGGAGTGTTTTCTTAATTTCACGTGCAGATTTTTCATCATTAGTGTATATGAATGCAAGAGATTTCTGTGCATTAATTTTGTATCCTGTTACTTTACCAAATTCATTGATTAGCTCTAGTAGTTTTCTGGTAGCATCTTTAGGATTCTCTATGTATAGTATCATGTCATATGCAAACAGTGACAGCTTTACTTCTTCTTTTCCGATTTGGATTCCTTTTATTTCTTTTACTTCTCTAATTGCTGTGGCTAAAACTTCCAAAACTATGTTGAATAATAGTGGTGAGAGTGGGCAACCTTGTCTTGTTCCTGATCTTAGTGGAAACGGTTTCAGTTTTTCACCACTGATAACGATGTTGGCTGTGGGTTTGTCATATATGGCCTTTATTATATTGAGGAAAGTTCCCTCTATGCCTACTTTCTGGAGGGTTTTTACCATAAATGGGTGTTGAATTTTGTCGAAAGCTTTCTCTGCATCTATTGAGATGATCATATGGTTTTTTTCCTTCAATTTCTTAATATGGTGTATCACATTGATTGATTTGCATATATTGAAGAATCCTTGCATTCCTGGGATAAACCCCACTTGATCATGGTGTATGATCCTTTTAATGTGCTGTTGGATTCTGTTTGCTAGTATTTTGTTGAGGATTTTTGCACCTATTTTTATCAGTGATATTGGCCTGTAGTTTTCTTTCTTTGTGACATCTTTGTCTAGTTTTGCTATCAGGGTGATGGTGGCCTCGTAGAATGAGTTTGGGAGTGTTCCTCCCTCTGCTATATTTTGGAAGAGTTTGAGAAGGATAGGTGTTAACTCTTCTCTAAATGTTTGATAGAATTCGCCTGTGAAGCCATCTGGTCCTGGGCTTTTGTTTGTTGGAAGATTTTTAATCACAGTTTCAATTTCAGTGCTTGTGATTGGTGTGTTCGTATTTTCTATTTCTCCTGGTTCAGTCTCGGAAGTTTGTGCATGTCTAAGAATTTGCCCATTTCTTCCAGGTTGTCCATTTTATTGGCATAGAGTTGCTTGTAGTAATCTCTCATGATCCTTTGTATTTCTGCAGTGTCAGTTGTTACTTCTCCTTTTTCATTTCTAATTCTATTGATTTGAGTCTTCTCCCTTTTTTTCTTGATGAGTCTGGCTAATGGTTTATCAATTTTGTTTATCTTCTCAAAGAAGCAGCTTTTAGTTTTATTGATCTTTGCTATCGTTTCCTTAATTTCTTTTTCATTTATTTCTGATCTGATCTTTATAATTTCTTTACTTTTGCTAACTTTGGGGGTTTTTTGTTCTTCTTTCTCTAATTGGTTTAGGTGTAAGGTTAGGTTGTTTATTTGAGATGTTTCTTGTTTCCTAAGGTAGGATTGTATTGCTATAAACTTCCCTCTTAGAACTTCTTTTGCTGCATCCCATAGGTTTGGGTCATCGTGTTTTCATTGTCATCTGTTTCTAGGTATTTTTTGATTTCCTCTTTGATTTCTTCAGTGATCTCTTGGTTATTAAGTAGTGTATTGTTTAGCTTCCACGTGTTTGTATTTTTTACAGATTTTTTCCTGTAATTGAGAACTAGTCTCATAGCGTTGTGGTTGGAAAAGATACTTGATACGATTTCAATTTTCTTAAATTTACCAAGGCTTGATTTGTGACCCAAGATATGATCTATCCTGGAGAATGTTCCATGAGCACTTGAGACAAAAGTGTATTATGTTGTTTTTGGATGGAATGTCCTATAAATATCATTTAAGTCCATCTTGTTTAATGTATCATTTAAAGCTTGTGTTTCCTTATATTTTGGATGATCTGTCCATTGGTGAACGTGGGGTGTCATAGTCCCCTACTATGATTGTGTTACTGTCGATTTCCCCTCTTATGGCTGTTAGTATTTGCCTTATGTACTGAGGTGCTTCTATGTTGGTTGCATTGATATTTACAATTGTTATATCTTCCTCTTGGATTGATCCCTTAATCATTATGTAGTGTCCATCTTTGTCTCTTGTAATAGTCTTTATTTTAACGTGTATTTTGTCTGATATGAGAATTGCTACTCCAGGTTTCTTTTGATTTCCATTTGCATGGGATATCTTTTTCCATCCCCTCACTTTCAGTCTGTATGTGTCTCTAGGTCTGAAGTGGGTCTCTTGTAGACAGCATATATATGGGTCTTGTTTTTGTATCCATTCAGCCAGTCTGTGTCTTTTGGCTGGAGCATTTAATCCATTTACATTTAAGGTAATTATCGATATGTATGTTCCTATTACCATTTTCTGAGTTGTTTGGGGTTTGTTATAGTAGGTCTTTTCCTTCTCTTGTGTTTCCTGCCTAGAGAAGTTCCTTTAGCATTTGTTGTAAAGCTGGTTTGGTGGTGCTGAACTCTCTTAGCTTTTGCGTGTCTGTAAAGGTTTTAATTTCTCCGTCAAATCTGAATGAGATCCTTGCTGGGTAGAGTAATCTTGGTTGTAGGTTTTTCTCCTTCATCACTTTAAATATGTCCTGCCACCCCTTCTGGCTTGCAGAGTTTCTGCTGAAAGATCAGCTGTTAACCTTATGGGGATGCCCTTGTGTGTTATTTGTTGTTTTTCCCTTGCTGCTTTTAATATTTTTTCTTTGTATTTAATTTTTGATAGTTTGATTAATATGTGTCTTGGCGTGTTTCTCCTTGGATTTATCCTGTATGGGACTCTCTGTGCTTCCTGGACTTGATTAACTATTTCCTTTCCCATATTAGTGAATTTTTCAACTATAATCTCTTCAAATATTTTCTCAGTCCCTTTCTTTTTCTCTTCTTCTGTGGGACCCCTATAATTCGAATGTTGGTACGTTTAATGTTGTCCCAAAGGTCTCTGAGACTGTCCCCAATTCTTTACATTCTTTTTTCTTTATTCTGCTCTGCAGTAGTTATTTCCACTATTTTATCTTCCAGGTCACTTATCTTCTGCCTCAGTTATTGTGCTATTGATCCCTTCTAGAGAATTTTTAATTTCATTTATTGTGTTTTTCATCACTGTTTGTTTGCTCTTTAGTTCTTCTAGGTCCTTGTTAAACGTTTCTTGTATTTTCTCCATTCTATTTCCAAGATTTTGGATCATCTTTACTATCATTATTCTGAATTCTTTTTTAGGTAGATTGCCTATTTCCTCTTCATTTTTTTGGTCTGGTGGGTTTTTACCTTGCTCCTTCATCTGCTGTGTGTTTCTCTGTCTTCTCATATTGCTTAACTTACTGTGTTTGGGGTCTCCTTTTCGCAGGCTGCAGTTCATAGTTCCCGTTGTTTTTGGTATCTGTCCCCAGTGGCTAAGGTTGGTTCAGTGCGTTGTGTAGGTTTCCTGGTGGAGAGGACTAGTGCCTGTGTTCTGGTGGATGAGACTGGACCTTGTCTTTCTGGTGGGCAGGTCCACATGTGGTGGTGTGTTTTGGGGTGTCTGTGGCCTTATTATGATTTTAGGCAGCCTCTCTGCTAATGGATGGGGTTGTGTTCCTGTCTTATTAGTTGTTTGGCATAAGGTGTCCAGCACTGTATTGAGTTGAGTGGAGCTAGGTCTTGGCGTTGAGATGGAGATCTCTGGGAGATTTTTACCATTTGATATTACACGGAGCTGGGAGGTCTCTTGTGGACCAGTGTCCTGAACTTGGCTGCCCCACCTCAGAGGCACAACCCTGATGCCTGGCTGGAGCACCAAAAGCCTGTCATCCACATGGCTCAAAATAAAAGGGAGAAAAAGAAAAGAAAGAAGAATATAAAATAAAATAAAGTAAGGTTATTAAAATTAAAAAAATAATTATTAAAAAAAATTTTTTTTAAGTAACAAAAAAATTTTAAAAAGAAAGAAGAGAACAACCAAACCAAAAAAGAGATCAACCAATGATAACAAATGCTAAAAACTATACCAAAAAAGAAAAAAGAAAAACATAAAAAACGGATCGACAGAACCCTAGGACAAATGGTAAAAGAAAGCTATACAGACAAAATCACACACAGAAGCATACACGTACACACTCATAAAAAGAGAAAAAGGGAAAAAATGTATATGTCATTGCTGCCAAAGTCCACCTCCTCAATTTGGGATGATTCGTTGTCTATTCAGGTATTCCACAGAAGCAGGATACATCAAATTGATTGTGGAGATTTAATCCGCTGCTCCTGAGGCTGCTGGGAGAGATTTCCCTTTCTCATCTTTGTTCGCACAGCTCCTGGGGTTCAGCTTTGGATTTGGACCCGCCTCTGCGTATAGGTCGCCTGAGGGCATCTGTTCTTAGATCAGACAGGACAGGGTTAAAGGAGCAGCTGATTCGTGGGCTCTGGCTCACTCAGGCCGTGGGGAGGGAGCGGTACGGAGTTCCGGGCGAGCCTGCGGTGGCAGAGGCCGGTGTGATGTTGCACCAGCCTGAAGCACGCCATGCGTTCTCCTGGGGAAGTTGTCCCTGGGTCACGGGGACCCTGGCAGTGGCGGGCTGCACAGGCTCCCGGGAGGGGAGGTGTGGATAGTGACCTGTGCTTGCACACAGGCTTCTTGGTCGCGGCAGCAGCGGCCTTAGCTTTTCATGCCCATCTCTGGGGTCCGTGCTGATAGCCGCGGCTTGCACCCGTGTCTGGAGCTCCTTTAAGTGGCGCTCTTAATCCCCTCTCCTCGTGCACCAGGAAACAAAGAGGCAAGAAAAAGTCTCTTGCCTCTTCGGCAGCTCCAGACTTTTTCCCGGACTCCCTCCTGGCTAACTGTGGCGCACTAGCCCCCTTCAGGCTGTGTTCACGCAGCCAACCCCAGTCCTCTCCCTGGGATCCGACCTCTGAAGCCTGAGCCTCAGCTCCCAGCCCCCACCGGCCCTGGCAGGGGAGCAGACAAGCCTCTCGGGCTGGTGAGTGCTGGTCGGCACCAATCCTCCATGCGGGAATCTCTCCACTTTGCCCTCTGCACCCCTGTTGCTGCGCTCTCCTCCGTGGCTCCGAAGCTTTCCCCCTCTGCCACCCGCAGTCTCCGCCCGCGAAGGGCCTTCCTAGTGTGTGGAAACCTTTCTTTCTTCACAGCTCCCTCCCACTGGTGCAGGTCCCGTCCCTATTCTTTTGTCTCTGTTTTGCCTTTTTTCTTTTGCCCTACCCAGTTACGTGGGGAGTTTCTTGCCTTTTGGGAGGTCTGAGGTCTTCTGCCAGCGTTCAGTAGGTTTTCTGTAGGAGTTGTTCCACATGTAGATGTATTTCTGATGTATTTGTGGAGACGAAGGTGATCTCCACGTCTTACTCTTCCGCCATCTTGAAGCTCCCTCCTATGGATTATTTAATTTCTCCATTTTAATTGACTAAAGGCGAATGTTTCTGACTGGCTCCCAGCCGTCAGCCCACCGCGTGCTCTTCTCAGTAGTACAGTATCTTTATTTCAAGCCCAGGATGTCTGGAAGCAAGCATAAAAGCAGCGGTGATATAGCTGGTACTGCTAAGAAGCGCCAAGCAATAATGTTGGAAACAAAAGTGAAAATAATTGAGAGAGTGGAGTGAGGTGAAAAGATGGAATTGGAGGCCCAGAGAAAGGATGAAAAGAGACAAGAAGAAGAAGAAGTAGCTGAAGAACCGAAGAGATTCACGGCTCAGGAAATGGCATGGAGATTTTCTTCATTTGAGGAGGCACTGTTAGTTTTTGCGGTACAAGACCCAAATGTAGAACAGTGCACGAAGGTTGCAGCAGCCATTCAGAATGCAATCCAGTGCTACCGTCTCATGTATGATGAGAAAAAAAAGAGCTATTACCCAGACATCACTGGATCATTTTTTCAAGAGGATAGATAGAATTGAATCCAGCAAGGAACCAGAACCTGTGCCATCAGCGTCAGGCGTGAGTGAAATTGCAGCTTGCCCTCCATCTCCTATTGCTGACGATCCTTCAGCTCTACCATCTCCCACCTCCTCTCCCTCCACCAGTTAGTAACTCTTCTTGCCTGTTCACTAGATGCCAGCCCCTGTATGCCAGCTGTTGTACTGTACTACTGTACTTTTCAAGGTACTGTACTGTAGGATTAAAAATGTTTCATTTTTTGTGTTTGATTTTTATGTATTATTTGTGTAAAAAGTATTATAAACCTATTATAGTACAGTACTATATAGCTGATTGTGTTAGTTGGGTACCTAGGCTTAGTTTGTTGGACTTACAAACAAATTAGACCCACGAAGGTGCTCTCAGAATGGAACTCATTCATATGTAGGGGACTTACTGTATCAGGACATTTATTTCAGTGCTGTTATTATTGCAAAAATTTGAAAAAGTAAATTCCCCCGGTAGAGAATGAATAGATAAATCATCATACAGATAGTATATTTTGCTGTAATTAAAAATAATGTTTTAAACATTTTAATAACATGAGAAATTGTTAACCATTTTATATTGAATAAAAAACGCCAGACATAAAATATGCAGCAGGATTTTTAAATTATATAATATTATATAAATTATATATGTGTACTTACTTTTTATTTATTTCTGAAAGATAATATAAATGTGAACAAAATGTTAATGGAATTTTCCATGGTTAATAGAATCATAGTGGGTATATATTATTCTTTATACATTTCAACATTTTTTTCTAAAAAGAGTATGCATTACTTTTGTAATCAGAAATATTGGTAATTAACATTAACCATTTTTATATAATTACTATATTAAAATTTTGCTATAATATGTTATAGAAAGCCTTTAATTTGTTACATTGAAAATACTTTGAGAAGACTTGTGGTATAGCAACCAGGCCCATTGTGAATATCTAAAATCTAAATAAGCCCCTTTACTTTTTTTTTTTTTTTTTTTTGGTATAGCAGGGGTCCCCAGTCCCTGGGCCATGGACCGGTACTGGTCTGTGGCCTGTTAGGAACCAGGCCGCACAGCAGGAGGTGAGCGGCGGGCAAGGGGCGAGCTAGCGAAGCTTCATCTGTATTTACAGCTGCTCCCCATCACTCGCATTACTGCCTGAGCTCCTCCTCCTGTCAGATCAGCGGCAGCATTATATTCTCATAGGAGCTCGAACCCTACTGTGAACTGCGTGTGCAAGGGATTTAGGTTGCACGCTCCTTATGAGAATCTAATGCCTGAAGATCTGAGGTGGAGCTGAGGTGGTGATGCTAGCACTGTGGAGCGGCTGCAAATACAGATTATTATTAGCAGAGAGGTTTGACTGCACAGACACCATAATAAATCAGTTGCTTGCAGACTCATATCAAAACCCTATCAGTGATTGGCAAGTGACAATTAAGCTGCATCTTACGGAGTAGACTGGACATAAGCAACACATTTGGGGTGTCACTGTCTCACATCACCTCCAGATGGGACCATCTAGTTGCAGGAAAACAAGCTCAGGGCTCACACTGAGTCTGCATTATGGTGAGTTGTATAATTATTTCATTATATATTACAATGTAATAATAATAGAAATAAAGTGCACAATAAACGTAACACGCTTGAATCATCCTGAAACCATCCCCCACCCCGGTTCATGGAAAAATTGTCTTCTGCGAAACTGGTCCCTGGTGCCAAAAAGTTGGGGACCGCTGTCGTATAGCACTTAGCATGTCACAATTCTATACTTACTGGAGTCTGACAATTAGATTTCATTTTCATGATAGCTTATGTTTTGTTTCAGTAGAGTTAGGGTTTTCTTTTTTTTTTTTTTTTGGTATTGCCACAATAGACCTAATTCATAGGTAGTACTTTTACCCTTATAACTGGCTTTAGCTCTATCTTACTTGATTCAGAAGGAAGTTGTGATCTTTGGCTGGTTTCTCAGTCTGAGACATTGCAGCTCAAGTCCACTTAAACACTTCAACCTGCTTTTTGTCATATAAACTGTGAGTTTTGATCATATTTAAGACAAGAAATTCTGTTTCTTGTTTATTTTTTTCATACCCTTGCTTTGATGGACCGGACTTATTTGACATGAACTTTGAGTGACTTTTGTAAACCTTCATTTAGTCTATCTCTTCTTAGTTGTCTGTGAGTGACTTTGGCGAATAGAAGCAACCTAACTGTATTAAACCACCAAAAACACTAGTCTAGTTCAAGGACACCTTGTTTGATTACAGATGTTCAAGTCAGTCTCTTTTCCTCTAGAGCGAAATAAAAAAAATTGTATTTATAGGCTTTAAATGATTTGGTACAAAAGTTGTTTCCAGATGGATTGATACCAGCCCCTTCCTTTAAGTTCTCAGTTCTTCAAAATATATTTGGGGAAATCCATCTAATGCATTGAACATATATTATATGTTGAAGCTTTGGTAGCAAAAGGTTGTTGACTTTTTTCCCCAACACTGATGCAGTATTTATCACTCTCCTGTGTATTTGTCTCTATGCTGTGTATTACAGATACAAAGATGACAAAATAGCTCTAGCTTCAAGGAGTCATGTTCTGATGCAGGATACAGACACATAAACTTATACTACTGATTCCGTAAGTACTGTGAACATAAAGGGATATATGCACAGGGTGTATGAGAAAAGGGAGGTACAAATCAAATCGGAACCCAGGAGTTCATGTGTTATTTCAGAACGATTAAAAAATCCTTCCTTAGACCATATTTTATGTTCATTTTCATCAACAGTAGGACAAGATTTATTCTTTTAGACACCATTATTCATTTAATTTCATTTCCAACATACAATACCTTCTTTTCATCACCATCATTTAATAGTGAACTAGGTTCAAGAATGTGGGAAATGAAGTTTGCATTGGTAAAAGATGGAAGAGATTTAATTTCCCTTAACATAATTACAATTGAACTCTGCCTCGTGCTGCCTACTGTCTTTTTTATTTATGGTAGTGATTGTTTTGTATATACATTTCAAACCAAAACTTTTCTCTTTGTTTGGGCTTTTTTTTTGTTTGTTTGTTTGGGCTTTTGATTCTTTCACCACTTCAGTCTGCAGCTGGCATGTACTTAATCTTTTATTAGAATTTGCAATGATTTTGGAGAATGGCATGGGCAAAATTTCTACCACAGACTCAGGCAGAATATTTCACTAACTTTTCCCATGAAAGAGTAAATCATTTAGCCCTGAGAATTTTGCATTTAAAAGTCTAAGAACAATTTTGCACATTACAAAATCACTTTGAATTTTAAAGTTATTCTGATTTGATAACAATATATATGGAATATCAGTTAGTTCACATGTTCACTATGTTTTGATACTTGCTATTATTATTTTTTTTTGTCTATTTTTTTTATTTAGCACATGTACATCCTTATTATAGATGATGATCATAGTTATTTATGATGTTTTATGATAATGCTAATTGAGTTTTCTAGTTTTGAAATGTAATCTTATATAGAGCTGATGATCAATAGTATTGAAGATGATGGGAATTGGCAGGTTTTGGCACAATTTGGGCAGATGTTTCACCTTTTGGAAGTTCAATTTAAATGCTCTACTTGCTATTTCAAGCTGTTCCGTTTTCATGATTTCATTATAGGGATGTATATAGTTCTTACACATTCCAAATATCTTACCCTAATTACTTTATGCTTCCTTCTTTAGTAATCCAAACTATAGCATCTCATGCTCAGTATGTTTATTTCCAACTTCAACTGTAATGTCTTCCTTTGTTCAGTTTAGAGAATAATTATCACCTGTAACCCACCACCTATGAGAACCTAGAATATTCAACACTAATGAGGTACTTAGAAAACTTTTCTTTAATTGTGATTTTATTTGTGACAGAGAAAAAGACTGGATCATAATTTTTTGTATTTTTAAATGATAAAGTATATGGTGTTACTTGACACATACAAATTACTAAGACATATTAGTATCTTCTATCCTCAATTATAGAAGAGATAAGAGTCAGTGGCATTGAAAGTAGTATATGCATACCTTTGGTGGAAGGAGGGTGAAAAGAGGTTCCATTGGTCGCATTTATTTTTTATTATTACATTCTATTATGTTGTCTATTTTTGTATGTCTTACATTACATATAATATATTTATATAGATTTATAATAATTTAATTTTCTTGATTGGTACATCAACAGAGTTTGGAATAACACTGGATTAGATTAGTTTTGCTCAAACATCGGTCCCTCACTCTTTCATGAATTTTGCTATATTTGACTAGCACTAAAGATAATTTTAATGCACTGCTGAAAAGGACACAGTGAAGGGCTTGGAAATTCAGAAAGTGAAAACCCATACTAGATAGACAATGCATAGATATATAAATGATAGATGGATTGGTGGGTGGATGAATGGGTAGATAGATAAATAGATAGATAGATAGATAGATAGATAGATAGATAGATAGATAGATAGATAGATAGATAGATAGATCTAAATCACCTTTCTCAGAAGACTTTCAGCTAAACTATATTTAATTAACACTTGGAACATTTATGGTCACCCTCAGTACCACACCAGTAATTCGTGTGTTCTATGTAAACTGGATTAGAATGCCCCTACCTTATTTTCTACTTTGTCCTAAAAAATGATATACCTGGATATGAATTATAGTATGCTATTGACATTTGTATAATACATATTAAAATAAATACATAACTATAAAAATAATATAATTTGAAGCCAATGCCATCTAAAAATATCCTCCTCATTCACTCTCAGTACACATATTCCATTCCACACTCTGAGTAATTAACACTAAATGCCCATGTGGCTTGATGATCCCAGAGGCAGGTGTGTACAATGAACATGAGATGTGGCAGAGATCTTTCTCTTACTTCTGTCATATACTAGCTTTAAGTCATTGAGCAAATGACTCACATTCTCTGAACTTCAGATTTCACTGCAAAGTGAAGATGGTAATGCTTACCCTGAAGGAGAGTAATGAGAATTTGACACCGTATAGGGGACTACCTCAGTGTTAGGCACATAGTAGGTACTCAATAAATTAGAGCCACTAGCTGCTATAACTATTAGTGTCCTTGTGTTTGCATTTCCACTTGGTCAGAGTAACTTTTTAATATTGATGCCATGAATCCAACCTTACTTAATAAGCTTCCATGTGCTGTCCTATCTCCCCTCTGGGTTGAAAGCCTGGATTTATGACTGTGGCAAACCAGGAAATTAATTTCAGATTCAATTTTGCAATCTCCAATATTCCTTTCTTCAGGTATCTAAATGTTGATTTTCTACATCGATGCTCATATACCACATATGAGGAAATGATCTGGTATCTATCCCCAAAATTGTTGCTAGATCTCAGTGCTCACAGCTAATATTGAGTCCTCTCAGACTCATTACTCCAAGTTTCTGAGTTCCTTGAACTTCATCTAAGGTGGATACACATATCAGTCTTTCTCATTCCCCTTTCAAAATGAAATTTCCTTTCAGCCTTCTTCTCTGCCCAAAGCAGGAAACAACTCTCCTACTCCCCAGCAGTTCTCACTGTTTTCACAATATTAGGAAGCACTGTCTGCAATTTGGAATCATTTTGGCTTATTATAAGGGCTCATACTGTACTTCATTAGCAGGGTTGCTGTGAAATTATGAAACATTTTGGTGAAAATTACAAGATACTTAGACTTGTTTCTTGCTGAAAATATGCAAAGCCCTTCAGGGAAGATACAGACAGATGGTATTTGAGACATTTATTGTTTTCCTATGTATTTGTAAACAAATACTATAAATTAAGAGTTTCAGAATGATCTTTAGGAAATTTAGTAGCAAATTAATATATGAACCCTCAAATTAAAGAAACTTTGATATCCATTTCCATCTTACCAGTCTTTTTCTTTCCTGTATTTAATGTTTTGAAAAGGTTTCAGAATTGATCCAAAATTGATTGTTGAAAAGCTCCAGAAAAGCAAAAGCAGCAGCCTCTTTTTTTTCCAGGTATAATTTTTGTAAGTCCTGTGTGCTCTATAATTAACACTACCAAAAATATTATTATTTCTCATGATATATAACAATATTGCTTGTATCTACCCAGAAAATCTTAGGTAGCTCAAATCCACAGCCATCTAGAAGTGAATTGAATTATTCACTTATTTCCATTTAAAAGTCTAAAAATGTAATTGATATTCTTCGTGGGTTCTTTCTGAGGAAGGGCTGTGATTTTTGGAAGCTTACAGTTGCTACCCTGAGGACTTTATTGGAGAAAGTGATAGCACATGAGTAACTATGTATTCATAGTTTCTAGCTGCTTTGGCCATATATTACAAGCATCTAAGGCAAGAAATTATTTACTGGTTGTAATAGAGTTCAAACGGGACTCTCATGCAAATCAAGGAGGTATATTCTGAAAGTATAAATCATCTATATCCCTCCACTAATTGATATACACTGTTCCCTTCTACTTTGCCTAATGCTATTTCCCCTTGTTCTTATAGTTCTGCCTTCTCATTCTGTTCTCTCATTTTCCAATTTTGTTTATAGAAAGGCAGAGAAAAGGTCCAGATGAGTTGTCTGATCACCAGAAAATGTTTCTAAGGGGTATGAAGTGGAAATAAAACACCTTTTAGAGCACACCTTTGAAGATATGTTATTGATAAGCAATTTTATTTTAGTACAAGACATTTAATTGTATTTTGACATTCAGATTAATTTTCTCTGGTTGAAGTTGAACAGAAATACAGGGAGAAAACATTCTATTTTAGTGAAAAAGGTTAAGGTAGTGAATCATATTGTTTTTCTGACTTTTACAAATAGACATAGTCATTTTCCCCAGTATTCTCATAAGAATTGAAGTCATAAATTGAATTGCCCATTCTTTTTCTTTATCTCTCTCCTTTGCTGTATTTCCCTCATATTCTCATATTTACACAGATATACATGTCAGAAATTGCTGGGAGTTTATAAAGAGGTGTATTGACTATGAAGATGCTCCTAATGTCATGGACAATAGCCAGGTGTCCCTCTTAAAACTGGTTGCTGTTGAAGGATGAGCCCCACATTCTTTACAGACTGTCCACATGGGTAGAATCTAGTGAAAATCATTCGTATTAAGTACCAGGCATTTCAATGTGAAGAAGGGACAGTCTCGTCTATTGAACAACTGTCCATCTAGAGGGGGAGACAATTACAATATAGTTCTCTAAGTCTTTATTAAGTACAAAACTAAAGTTTTTAAAAATGGTTTAAAGAATGCAGTACTGAAAGCCTCTTCCAGGATGACATGAATCCTTTCTTCATTTGTTTATACCCTGCTTTTGAATTTGAGTGACTTAATTTATTAAAAAACATTCTTGAGGTGAAATTTTTTAGCTTGCTGCAGAGCCTCCTAATTGCCTCAACTCCCAGTCCACACTTTTCTACTTTGTCCTTAAGTAACCAATAAAATGTTTTAAAAATACCCTGCAGAAACCATGATACATCATGCCAATGGATTGAGGAAGATGAATACACTTATTCCAGACCCAGAAGACCTAGACTATAACCCACTTTCCTCTGTTCTTCACAGGAACATAAAAGCACCTGGCGATACCACACTCATCGTCCCTCTTTGCCTCTCCTATGCAGAAAAATAATTATAGGTGCATTACATACCTTTTCCAGAAAACAGCTCCCTGGTACCTCCCTCTTTTTTTTTACTCCTTTCCTGAAAAGCAAAATTAACTGCTTAAAGTTCACTCACATAAATAGAGAGAAAGGATATCCAGACAGTATCCAGAAAGTCCTGGAAATAGAAACTTGGTTTCTTCAGAGGGTAAATATGTATTTTAAATTTATTTAATTAATTAATTTATTTTTGGCTGTGTTGAGTCTTCGTAGCTGCGCGCGGGCTTGCTTCTAGTTGCAGCGAGCAGGGCCTGCTCTTCATTGAAGTGCGCCGGCTTCTCATTACAGTGGCTTCTCTTGTTGCAGAGCACGGGCTCTAGGCACGCAGGCTTCAGTAGTTGTGGCTCGCGGGCTCTAGAGCGCAGGCTCAGTAGTTGTGGCGCACGGGCTTAGTTGCCCCGCGGCATGTCGGATCTTCCCAGACCAGAGCTCGAACCCGTGTCCCCTGCATCGGCAGATGTATTCTTAACTACTGCGCCACCAGGGAAGTCCCCCAGAGGGTATATTTGTTTAAGAAAGATGGAAAGCATTCATGATATAATTACCTGTAATACCATAAGAACAAAAAGTGGCTTCTTTGGCACCCAGTGCACACGTCCCAGAAAATATAGCACTTTAATCTTGTGCACTTTATGAAGTTTGCCGACTCAGGTTGTCGAACTTGGGAGCTTAGAAGTACCCAGCTACTTTGAGTTAGTAGATTTGTCACCCAATAATGAAAATTCTGCTTCAAAAGTAAAATTATACTCTACAAATATGACTTTGAACAATAGTGATGAATAGTTTCTGAAGAGGAATCACAACTCCAGCTTCAGCGAATTGAGCTTGACTAAACCATGCTGAAACAATACGCCTGAGACACAGCGGCAGAAGATGGCTCTTCCTATTGTGCGGAACTATTCGTAGCTGACTCAGGACCAACAGGTGCATGAGATCACATCCAGGCATCTTGACATCTTGAGGAGATCCAAATTTAGCCTTTGGGCTCTCGAATTTTTCTGAAACAGGATACAGCCTCTCATTTCTGAAATAAAATGGGGTGGGGAGAAGGGGGTGGAAATTTTAGAATTGTGAATATATTGAGTGAAGAGACTTAAAAATGATCTCAGGCATCCCCCTTATTTTATAGATTGTGAAAAAACAGAACCCAAATCAATGAGCCACACCATTAAGTCAGGGCCTAATCATTATATGGTCCATTCATTTAGTGAATATGTATTACGTGTCTGCTTTATGCCAGGCATTATTCTAGGTTCTGGGGATAAAGTAGTAAACAAAACAACATCTTTCTCCGACTGGGCTTGCTTTGAGTGGGGAAAAGCGACAAACAAATGCACAAGTAAATATATAGTATATATGAGAGTGATTAGTGCAATGAAGAAAAATAAAGTGGCAGATAGGGAAGAGGGAGATAAGGCGGTAGGGGAAAGTTATTTTCTTCAGTGTCTTCAGGGACGGCCTCAGTAACATTTAAGTGAAAACTGAAAGAAGTGAAGAAATGGGCCGTGTAATTATCTCCTCATTCCTTTTTCAGCACTTTCCCACCAAACCAGGCTATTTTTTGATTGCTTACAACCATTAGAATTTTCAATTCTATGAAACTAATGCAGACTTTGTATCATTGACAGTGTGACCATAGAGGAGGCCACCGTTCTTCAGTCCAAGGTGCTCCAGAAGTAGCTCTCCTGCAGAGACTGTACTCCTAATCACCTGAACTAACGAACACCTCACTAGGTCTTCATTCTCCTTGATATCCCCATCACTGTAGATTTCACCTTTTATGGAATGCTTTTCTATCTTGGATATTGAGAAACTACACAACTCAGATTTTCCTAATGACTGTCCAAGGCATGCTCTCTTTTGCTCTCTTCTTCACCAATTCCCTGACTTCATTTGGCCCATCAGTGGAAATTATCTCATAATATTCTGTGATCCACCTCTCTTCTTTCTCTACCATCCTCTGTACTGGCTGAAATTCAAGCTTTGTGACTAGATTGCATGGGTTTGAAACCCTGACTCTGACACTTCCCAGCTAAGTGATTTTGTGGAATTTACTTAACCTTTTGTTCCTCCCTTCCCTTGTCTGTTAAATAAGCACAATAATAATATCTACCTTCCAGGGTTGTTGTGTGGATTAAATGAGTTAATTTATGCAAAGCATTTAGGACAATCCCTGGCATACAAAATGTGCTCAATGTGTGTTAGCCGTTATTATTAGTCCTTAAATGTCGCCTCTTGTAGATTGCAGATTTTTAAATTAACATTTCAAGTTCTCAATTCTGTTCTAAGATTTATCTTCATATTTCCTAATTTATGTTGAGAATATCTTCCTAGATCAAAACCAGTACCTCAAATTACCATGTAATTACCAAACTTCACTATTTATTCTTCTCCAAATTACTCCTTTCTTGTTTCCTGGACCATCATTATCGTTCCTTTTCTTATACTGTTCTCTACATACAGAGAAAAGAAGTCTAAGTCAGAATATGCCAAGAAAAACAATCCTAAATGGGGGTTTTTTTCTTCAGAATTGCCTCATTTATATTTAAATAAAATTTAAAACCTAATACCTAAATAGATAATTATTAATAATGTTTTATACTAAAATGAATATCTTAAAACTCGATCTAGAAGCAGGATGTGACAAATGAAATACTGGGTTATAGGTCAAGTAAGGAAAGGCAGTACACAACTTTTATTTCGCCTTTTTTTTTCCCTTTTCCTTTGCTTAATATTTCTGTTTTGTTTCACTCAGTTATGGTTGCTAAAGTGAATGAACATCTTTGTTTTTGTAAATCAGTATTTATAAATCTACAAACATATGTGTATATATCTATAAAATGAAGAAAAATGTATTTACCAGGAAATCTCAAGAATTTCTGGTAATAATAACTTTCAGAGTGAGGAAATGGTACACTTGCTGGTACAGGTGCTATGAAGTTGCTGGGACCCCAACCATCATCAAAGCAGCCTGCATGACTCATGAGTGGCCGCAGATATCCTAGAAGCCACTTCCAGCCAGGAAGCACATAAAAGATCAGAGGAAACAAAAGGAAGTGAGAAAAAGAGGGATAGATTTTTCATGGTTGCCTGTGAAATATGAGAACCCAGAATGTGTGCCTGCTATGAACTGTGTGTGATGCGTGTAAGACCCTGCGCTGGCCTCTTTAGGAATATGTACCTATAATTACAGTCATGTTATATAGGGTTCTAGATGGGATTTGTGATTTCTTCAAGAGAAACTCCATGAAAAAACTGAACCATGTATAACATACATAAACAGAAGTTATTAGAATGTAACCCTTTAAAAATTTTATTCTCTACTCTTACGGCTTGAGATGAATGTATAATAACTAGTGGTATGAAGTCCCCTGTAACCAATGTTTACTAAAATTCTAGTCCAGAAATCAGTATCCAAACACATACAGGTAAATATAAACTATATGACTGACAAGTCTCTTACAGTTCTGATTCTATACTGACCAGACACAACTTCAAAATCAGTGACATTGAATACAGGAAGAGATGTATTTACCGGATGCTACAGGTACGTTTCAAAATTAGGCTTCTACTTAAAGACAAGTAGATGAATCAGAGAAATGTATGGGGTCAGCAAAATGACTAACATTAACCTGATTCCCATTTCCTTCCTTCCTTCCTTGCTAATGTGTCTGCTCCCTATTCTGCAGATGCTGTCCGTTAGAAATAAGACTTCTGCACTCATCATCGATGATGTGACTGCCACAGAGAAAATCCAGGCCAGTTACAATGCTTGGTACAAAGCTATCTAAAACACAAGTGTAGGCGTTTCAGCTTGGGTCTTATCTCATTTGAAATTGAAATATGTTTGCAATGCTTGAATGTGGGAAGATTAATTATCACCTCTGTTTCAAAATAAGCAGCAGTAGAAACCCATCACATGAAAATGTGGAAGTGACATTGTTGACAGCTAAAAAGAGAGGTTTTCAGCTGGAAAAGGGTGCAAACAGAAACAAATACATTCATATTTCTCATCTGCAGTCAAACAAAAAACGTGCTTGATAATGGTGAGCTTGCCTCAGAAAACCAGGGCCCCATTTTAGCACACTAAATGCAGCAAGATGAACCATGGAGTTTTGCCTCCCAATTTTGTCAATGATCTTACATTTCCAAAGTCAGGCAGCTCTCACTTTTGTTTTTCCCCACTAAGAGAAGGGAAAACCTGCAAAGGCTCACCACTGACTAACAATGTGGCCTTAGGCAAAGAAATTGATCTCTCTAAGCTTCAGTTCCCCTGTCTATAAAATGGACATACTAAGTACATGCTTAACTCATAGAGTGGATGTGAGTCTATCGTGTATTGGTACAAACAATTAGGATAATATCTGGCATGCAGTAAGAGCTCAATAATTGTTAGCTACTGCTATTGCAAAGTTATTCCACTACCTTAATACAATGAAAACAAAAATTCTTCCTTGCTGTCTGAATGCAGCTCTATCTCAAGTAGTAAAGGTATTATCCTTTCTTCTTAAACTTCATTGATTATAGGAGATCATTTTGATGCTTCATTCTGGAAAGATACCTCTTTTTGTTTTGTTTTAAATGTCATGTCAGGACCCCCATAGTTAATATCAGGTCTTTAAGAAAGGTCTCTTGGGTCATTTGAGCACTGGCATTGTGAAGCCCAGGTCTCCTTACGGATCTCTTTTGTTAATAGGTAGGTTTGAAGTTAGTAAGTCTGCTGTCTGTACCATACATTAAGATAAAGATATGAAAATGGTATACATTCAAATCATTTGGCTCCCTCCCCCGTCTCTATTTCTCTCAATTTACGTTGCACAATGACATAAAGTACCACCTTTGGAGGTGAGCCTGCCTCGTGGTTAATCATCCCCATACGTGCTAAAATACCCCACACTATAATTTAACGTGAAGAACAGCTCGGGGTTGTGTTGAAACTGTCATGACTCACAGAAATCTACTAATTTTGTCCTATTCACCTTCATTCTACAACTTTGCGAGAATTTCTGCCAACATCGGCGGGGGTGGAGGGAGTGGGGAAAAAAAAGAAAAAAAGAAGCTCTTTGTGAAATGGCACCTCGAGTCTATCCCATTGATAGTGTCTTCCTGATTCCCCAGGCAAGCTCCTTCCGAGCTACTCTAAGCCCTCCAGAGACAATTTCTCTTATGAAAGTGAAGCTTCCTTCTATCAGGCTCTCACATCTCCAACAACGGTAATCATTCCTGAAGCTGGAAGTGTTGTCTGCTCTCTTGATGTTGCTGGTGCTACAAGATGCAAACGAAGTCAGCTTGATTGTTTTAGGTCTGGATGAGTCTGGAGAGTATAGAGAAACATTTTAAAAGACCTATTTTGACTATCAAGGTGAGTCGATATGACAGCAGTCGTCAGGGGAAAAATGTGCACCACGCAAACACACAAACATCCCACAGCAACCAGCTCCAGCTACTTTGCAGTAGCACATTAGAGGAGAAATTGCTTTCCTGAACATCAGTGAGAAAGAGGGCAGTTCTCCAAGTTACTTAGGAAAAGATACAACCACAGAGTGGCATCCAGGATGACACAGAGGTCAAAGGGGTTTGGAAATAAACTCTTAAAGCACATAATCTCATTGCAAGGAGGGTAATTTGGGTTAGGAAATTGGGGAATAACAAGGTGACATATAACAAAATAAAAGTAAAAGCGAAATTAACGACTAGTTATGGTAACATTTACTTGCTGAAAGCAGTTTGAGAGTTCAGCTCAAACACCTAAATATCTGAGTTTGTGAATGGAAAGCTATCTCGACGATTATGGTTATATTATGAGGTGCATTCTTAGATTTGTCATTCAGGTAAGAAAACTCCCATTAACCTGGCATGGCAACTGCATGACTCCTCACTAAAATACATTAAATTAAAGATGGACTTTTGCTATTACTTCCAAATAATCAAATTTCTATTTAATCAGTTAGAAATGTCATATGATTGCCATTTTCCAAGAGAAATTAAATCTGCCAGCATTTATCCCAGCAAAATATTGATGTCTACCTAAACACAATTTGCATTTATCAGCTCTTTTTGTTAGAAAATAGAGCAAAAAATATCTACTCACTTTGGCACAAACAAGTATTATTTGGAAATAATCATCCTCAATATGTTTCCAAGAGGTAGACACACTTGCTTGCTGTGTAATACGAAAACAAAATGGAGTAATTTCTTCCTATTACTTACAAAAGAGTTGTACAGAATTCTCTTTCAGATCATCTGGAGAGACTATATGAAATCGTATTTAAAAATACTTCTAAAAGAAAGTATTCAGAATACTTTTTTCTGTATGTTTGTAGAAATTTCTTGCCTCTTAGTAGTTAGATTCCTACATCAAGCAACAAAACATATTTCAGATTTATTATAGAGATAAATACCTTAAGAGATCATAAAGGTAACAAAAGTATAGTAGACATTCATCTTGTTTGAGAAGCATTCTTATGATTTTTAAGGCACGTGCTCAGAAGCTTCTACCAAGAATATAGACTTCTCATAGGAAAGCCTGGGCTTCTTATCCACCTCGGGGTAACAGCTGGCCTGGGACCTGACCCTCTCCTCAATACTGGGAGGACAAGTTCAGGCAGGCCTGCAATGAAGTCCCTGATCCAGAATTCCAAACAAAAGAAAATTTGTCCTGAGATATTTTAGACAGAGTAGGCCTAATCCTATAGTCTTGATTTATCTCTGTTCTCTTCATGAATATGTATTCCTAGCATAACCTTCCTTATTATTTCACTTAGAGAGTCTGAATTCCAAGGTTAATTTTCTTCTCTCCAGGAATGCTCTTTAGGTATAGTAGACCCTTCTAGTGGTCAGGGCCGTTGTGGTCGGTAGGGGCAGAAATGTAACTTGAATTAGGCCAATAAAAGAGGCCTAATTGCCCCATGTACATTTTCCCTTTGATGGTTTTGTTTTCATTGTAATAAACTTAACCATGAGTACAGCTATACATTGGGTTTTGTGAATCCTTCTAGCAGATCATCAAGGTGGTACTGAGGGCACCCAACCCAGCCTCTAACTTCCTAGCCACTCCCCTCAAATTCAGTTCAACTTTCCGAAATCTCTTGTATACCAGCCTATGGCCTATTTCCTGTCAGTTCTACACAGATCCCACATGCTCAGGGACTGTAAACCTGAATATACACCCAAAGTAGTGTTGGATTTAGAATAGCAGTTATTCTTCCTATGATAATTTGCCAGTAGAGTTAGTTGCCTAGATAAAGAAAATATAACCATATATTCTATATATAAAAATTTCAGTCTATATCCCTACTTAAGTAAACACATTTGATTATTTTACATGTGTAATTGATGCCCAAGTACTTATGTCATACACATATTTATAACACTTTTAGTCTAGAGAAGTTTTAAAGCAGGCATAACCAAGGTGCCTGCCTGAATCATACCAAAAAAAAAAAAAAAAATCAACAGAAACTTGTAGAATGCCTAGTTTTTTAGCAATGCTCATTTATAGTGAAATTTCCAAAATAAAATAACTGTAAGGTCTATATCAAAGTTACTGGGTGAGATGACTGATGAATAGAATTCTGTGTATAACCAAGCATTTAATCATGGTAGAATAAAGATATTTTTAGTCATGCAAAGAATCAAAGGGAGTTCCCCAGTGGTCCAGTGGTTAGGACTCTGCACTTTCACTGCCAAGGGCCCGGGTTCGATCCCTGGTTGGGGAACTAAGATCCCACAAGCCATGCGATGTGGCCAAAGAAAAAAAAAGAATCAAAAATTTAACTTTCCTTTTACCCATCCTGTGGGCATGTGCTCACTAAAGTGAAAGAGTAAATCTAGAAAGAGAAAAAAATGGGATCCACAAAAACAGGGCAAAAAACAGTGACAAAAAAAAAAGGGCAAAGGAAATTCCTAAAATGAAGAGAAATCATTGGATAAATGCACAAGTCCTGCCAAACCATCAATCCAGCTGGAGCAGAAATATGGACACCTCTGGAAGTGATATCTTACAGAAGAATATGGAACCTTTAGTTTGTTGATGTGTTTGTCCCCAGTGAAAAGAATTTGTCTCTTCTGTCAAAGAGCTTGAGGAATATTTTATGATCTAGCCATTGAAAAGTTTCACAGGAGAAAGAAAGATCACTTTTAACTTATAGGAAGATAAAGTTTTGCAAGAAATAAATGTATTTGTAGTTCACTATATAGTTTAATGCTGAATTATATTTACATAGTTTAATATTATTATGATAAATATTGATTGAACCAAAATTTTAGATATCATTATTTTGAGATTTGGAGGAAGAGGGGTTTGTGTATGTGTGTGTAGAAAGAGAGAGGGTGGTGTCATAAATGAGTCAATCCTAATTTTCCATAATAGAGTATCAATAAATTATGTCATGCCTAATATTATAAAATCAAAGTATTACAGTCTAATCATATTTATAGAATTGATCAATTAAATACATGAAGAAATATCTAAAAGTGATGAGATTGGTTTCAGAGTGGGGTGGAGATGGGACGAGGTGGGAAAGACGACCAGAGGACTCCAGTTATTTATGATAAACCTTGGCTATACATATGTATGTGTATATACATATATACACACAAATATACATATGTACAAACATATATTTTTGTACATGTGCATATAAACATTTATATATAAATATAGGTGTATATTATATATTTTTAAAGAAATAAAGATTTGATTTTAGAAAACAAAAAGAAAAAATAAACTAAATGCATTATGTAATTATTTACTATAGAAAAATAAATCATGAGAAAAAGCCCTAAGGAAAATAGAATTTAATAACAGATCAAAGCATAAGTAAGTTGGAAAGAGGAAAAACTATAGAGAAAGAATTTTTATGAAGAATATAATATTTAAAAAGATCTATGACTAATCTAATTTTAGTGTGATATAATTCATAACAAATTTGAATGCCTGGAGCAATATAGCATTCAAAAGTGATCCCCATTTTTCTCATGTCTCTTAAAGCAAATAAAAGGATCCAAGTGCATAGCTTTTCACAACCCTTACAAAAATTCCCTTTCTACAATACGTGTCTTCTCTAGAATGTTAGATCACTTGATACTCACAGCCACTACACAGATCTAGTGCTCAGGATGATTCATTCCAAGGTCCTTGTCTTTGCCTCAGTATAACTGACACTAAATGACTCAAAATTCAGCCAGAAGTAGAAAACTAGTCGATTACAGCTCTTTCTATATGGTTCATTAAAATTTGGAAACCAAATAATTGGTTTGAAAGAAGCCAGCTTCCTCACTTGGGTCACTCAAGGCACAATTGTGAATTTCCAAGTAGGCCATGATAGACAGCTTCTTGCAGGTCTTTGGCCCACATGCCCACCTCAATTGTAGCAGACAAAAGAATTGACTAAGATAAGGCAGAAATACATATTTAAAAACAAAACATGTGACTTTGAATTAAAAGAAGAGGTGATAATTTAGAACATTTAAATATTATATTCTTCATAAAAATTCTTTCTCTATAGTTTTTCCTCTTTCCAAGAAGAGGTGATCATTTAAACAATGATTATAAACACTGCAGTTCAGTGGTGGGGAAAAAAAGTTTAGAAACCATATTTCCCATTAATTAGTGGAGGTAGTAAGTAGACATAAGAAAATATATTTTAATACCCAGGATTGAAATCAGGGTTTATCAGAAGGACCCAAGAACCAGGTAGCTGCATTGTACCACTACACAGATTCCATTGCACCATAGGGACAGGTTTTCACTTGCAGTTTAAGGGAATGGTACCCTCTGGAAGGATGGAGAGTAACTTTGAATGGACATACATAGAAGCACTATTTACAAATTTCCATGTTTCTGTAGTGGAAACCTAAATTTAGTCCTTCCTTTGAAGAAAAGGGGGTCTTGTGAAACTGGAAGAACAATTTCTTGTTTGGTCCAAATACAGTGAGAGTTTGAAGGCAAACACATCTGTTTTGGAGTCACTAACTCCTTCCATGTTTCTGACACTATTGGGATTTTCTCAGGCTTAGGGGGTCTTCTTCTGTGGGCTCGATATTGTGGCTGCAGCCTGAAATGTCTGTTGCCCAGTGCAGCTTATTCAAATTTTGAGAATTTTTTTTTCTACAGTCTCAAGACTTTGCCTTAGTTTACTTCATTTAAGGTTTTATACACAGTGGTTTAATGGCTATCTCTATTCCCCCAACCCCAACACACACACACACACATACACACACACATACACACACATACACATACACACACATACACACATACACACACACATACACACACACACTAGTTTTTTGCACTTAGCATCTTACATTGAACATGTTTAACGTTTCCATATTTTTATTAATTTTAGTATGCTTAAAGATTAGCTCACATCCTCTAACACTGAGTGACTTATGCATAGATCACATATATGGATCCTCTATGTGATGAAACATGAGGGAGATAACTGTGTGAACTTATACAACTTTATCACTGTGAGGATTCAAAACAACCTAAAAAGGATGAAACAATAAGTAAACTGTTACTGTCTTTTGGGGTTTTTTTTGGGTTTTGTTTGTTTTTTTAAACACATTTATTGGAGTATAATTGCTTTACAATGGTGTGTTAGTTTCTGCTTTATAACATAGTGAATCAGCTATACATTTTCATATATCCCCATATCTCCTCCCTTTTGTGTCTCCCTCCCACCCTCCCTATCCCACCCCTCTATGTGGTCACAAAGCAGCGAACTGATCTCCCTGTGCTAGGTGGCTACTTCCCACTAGCTATCTATTTTACATTTGGTAGTGTATATATGTCAATGCCACTCTCACTTCATCCAAGCTTACTCTTCCCCTTCCCTGTGTCCTCAAGTCCATTCTCTACATCTGTGTCTTTATTCCTGTCTTGCCCCTAGGTTCTTCAGAATTTTTTTTTTTACATTCCATATATATGTGTTAGCATACGGTATTTGTTTTTCTCTTTCTGACTTACTTCACTCTGTATGACAGACTCTAGGTCCATCCACCTCACTACAAATAACTCAATTTCGTTTCTTTTTATGGCTGAGTAATATTCCATTGTATATATGTGCCACCTCTTCTTTACCCATTCATCTGTCGATGGACACTTAAGACACTTCCATGTCCTGGCTATTGTAAATAGAGCTGCAGTGAACATTGTGGTACATGACTCTTTTTGAATTATGGTTTTCTCAGGGTATATGCCCAGTAGTGGGATTGCTGGGTCGTATGCTGGTTCTATTTTTAGTTTTTTAAGGAACCTCCATACTGTTCTCCATAGTGGCTGTATCAATTTACATTCCCACCAAAAGTGCAAGAGGATTCCCTTTTCTCCACACCCTCTCCAGCATTTATTGTTCGTAGATTTTTTGATGGTGGCCATTCTGACCTGTGTGAGGTGATACCTCATTGGAGTTTTGATTTGCATTTCTTTAATGATTAGTGATGTTGAGCATCTTTTCATGTGTTTATTGGAAATCTGTATATCTTCTTTGGAGAAATGTCTATTTAGGTCTTCTGCCCTTTTTTGGATTGGGTTCTTTGTTTTTTTTGATATTGAGCTGCATGAGCTACTTGTAAATTTTGGAGGTTAATCCTTTGTCAGTTGCTTCATTTGCAAATATTTTCTCCCATTCTGAGGGTTGTCTTTTTGTCTTGTTTATGTTTATGTTTTCCTTTGCTGTGCAAAAGCTTTTAAGTTTCATTAGGTCCCATTTGTTTATTTTTCTTTTTATTTCCATTTCTCTAGGAGGTGGGTCAAAAAGGATCTTGCTATGATTTATCTCATAGAGTGTTCTGCTTATGTTTTCCTCTCGGAGATTTATAGTGTCTGGCCTTAATTTAGGCCTTTAATCCATCTGAAGTTTATTTTTGTGTATGGTGTTAGGGAGTGTTCTAATTTCATTCTTTTACATGTAGCTGTCCAGTTTTCCAAGCACCACTTATTGAAGAGGCTGTCTTATCTCCACTGTATATTCTTGCCTCCAGTCAAAAATAAGGTGACCGTATGTGCGTGGGTTTATCTCTGGACTTTCTATCCTGTTCCATTGATCTATATTTCTGTTTTTGTGCCAGTACCATACTGTTTTGATTATTGTAGCTTTGTAGTATAGTGTGAAGTCCAGGAATCTGATTCCTCCAGCTCCGTTTTTCTTTCTCAAGATTGCTTTGACCCTTTGGGGTCTTTTGTGTTTCCATACAAATTGTGAAATTTTTTGTTCTAGTTCTGTAAAAAAAGCCAGTGGTAGTTTGATAGGGATTGCATTGAATCTGTAGATTACTTTGTGTCGTATAGTCATTTTCACAATGTTGATTCTTCCAATCCAAGAACATGGTATATCTCTCTGTCTGTTTGTATTGTCTTTCATTTCTTTCATCAGTGTCCTATAGTTTTCTGCATACAGGTCTTTTGTCTCCTTAGGTAGGTTTATTCCTAGGTATTTTATTCTTTTTGTTGCAATGGTAAATGGGAGTGTTTCCTTAATTTCTCTTTCAGATTTTTCATCATTAGTGTATATGAATGCAAGAGATTTCTGTGCATTAATTTTGTATCCTGCTACTTTCCCAAATTCATTGATTAGCTCTAGTAGTTTTCTGGTAGCATCTTTAGGATTCTCTATGTATAGTATCGTGTCATCTGCAAACAGTGACACTTTACTTCTTCTTTTCCAGTTTGGATTCCTTTTATTTCTTTTTCTTCTCTGATTGTTGTGGCTAAAACTTCCAAAACTATGTTGAATAATAGTGGTGAGAGTGGAGAACCTTGTCGTTTTCCTGATCTTAGAGGAAATGGTTTCAGTTTTTCACCATTCAGAACGATGTTGGCTGTGGGTTTGTCATATATGACCTTTATTATGTTGAGGTAAGTTCCCTCTATGCCTACTCTCTTGAGGGTTTTTATCATAAATGGGTGTTGAATTTTGTCAAAAGCTTTCTCTGCATCTATTGAGATGATCATATGGTTTTTCTCCTTCAATTTGTTAATATGGTGTATCACATTGATTGATTTGCGTATATTGAAGAATCCTTGCATTCCTGGGATAAACCCCATTTGATCAGGGTGTATAATCTTTTTAATGTGCTGTTGGATTCTGTTTGCGAGTATTTTGTTGAGGATTTTTGCATCTATGTTCATCAGCAATATTGGCCTGCAGTTTTCTTTCTTTGTTACATCTTTGTCTAGTTTTGTTATCAGAGTGATGGTGGCCTTGTAGAATGAGTTTGGGAGTGTTCCCCCCTCTGCTATATTTTGGAAGAGTTTGAGAAGGATAGGTGTTAGCTCTTCTCTAAATGTTTGATAGAATTTGCCTGTGAAGCCATCTGGTCCTGGGCTTTTGTTTGTTGGAAGATTTTTAATCACAGTCTCAATTTCAGTACTTGTGATTAGTCTGTTTATATTTTCTATTTCTTCCTGGTTCAGTCTCGGAAGGTTGTGCTTTTTTAAGAATTTGTCCATTTCTTCCAGGTTGTCCATTTTTTTGGCATATAGTTGCTGGTAGTAATCTCTCATGATCGTTTGTATTTCTGCAGTGTCAGTGGTTACTTCTCCTTTTTCATTTCTAATTCTATTGATTTGAGTCTTCTCCCTTTTTCTCTTGATGAGTCTGGCTAATGGTTTATCAATTTTGTTTATCTTCTCAAAGAACCAGCTTTTAGTTTTATTGATCTTTGCTATCGTTTCCTTCATTTCTTTTCCATTTATTTCTGAACTGATATTTATGATTTCTTTCCCTCTGCTAACTTTGGGGTTTTTTTGTTCTTCTTTCTCTAATTGCTTTAGGTGTAAGGTTAGGTTGTTTATTTGAGATGTTTCTTGTTTCTTAAGGTAGGATTGTATTGCTATAAACTTCCCTCTTAGAACTGCTTTTGCTGCATCCCAGAGGTTTTGGGTCATCATGTTTTCATTGTCACTTGTTTCTAGGTATTTTTTGATTTCCTCTATGATTTCTTCAATGATCTCTTGGTTATTAAGTAGTGTATTGTTTAGCCTCCATGTGTTTGTATTTTTTACAGATTTTTTCCTGTAATCGATATCTAGTCTTTCAGTGCTGTGGTCAGAAAATATACTTGATATGATTTCAATTTTCTTAAATTTACCAAGGCTTGATTTGTGACCCAAGATATGATCTATCCTGGAGAATGTTCCATGAGCACTTGAGAAGAAAGTGTATTCTGTTGTTTTTGGATGGAATGTCCTATAAATATCAATGGCGTCCATCTTGTTTAATGTATCATTTAAAGCTTGTGTTTCCTTATTTATTTTCATTTTGTATGATCTGTCCATTGGTGAAAGTGGGGTGTTTAAGTCCCCTACTCTGATTATGTTGCTGTCGATTTCCCCTTTTATGGCTGTTACCATTTGCCTTATGTATTGCAGTGCTCCTATGTTGGGTGCATAAATATTTACAACTGTTATATCTTCTTCTTGGATTATCCCCTTGATCATTATGTAGTGTCCTTCATTGTCTCTTGTAATAGTCATTATTTTAAAGTCTATTTTGTCTGATACGAGAATTGCTACTCCAGGTTTCTTTTGATTTCCATTTGCATGGAATATCTTTTTCCATCCCCTCACTTTCACTCTGTATGTGTCCCTATGTCTGAAGTGGGTCTCTTGTAGACAGCATATATATGGGTCTTGTTTTTGTATCCATTCAGCCAGTCTATGTGGCTGAATAGTCGTTTGGAGCATTTAATCCATTTACCTTTAAGGTAGTTATCGATATGTATGTTCCTATTACCATTTTCTTAATTTTTGGGGTTTGTTATTGTAGGTCTTTTCCTTCTCTTGTGTTTTCTGCCTGGAGAAGTTCCTTTAGCATTTGTTGTAAAGTTGGTTTGGTGGTGCTGAATTCTCTTAGCTTTTGCTTATCTGTAAGGGTTTTAATTTCTCCATCGAGTTTGAATGAGATCCTTGCTGGGTAGAGTAATCTTGGTTGTAGGTTTTTCCTCTTCATTACTTTAAATATGTCCTGCCACTTCCTTCTGGCTTGCAGAGTTTCTGCTGAAAGATCAGCTGTTAACCTTATGGGGATTCCCTTGTATGTTTTTTTGTTGTTTTTCCCTTGCTGCACTTAATATTTTTTCTTTGTATTTAATTTTTGATAGTTTGATTAATGTGTGTCTTGGCATGTTTCTCCTTGGATTTATCCTGTGTGGGACTCTCTGTGCTTCCTGGACCTGATTGACTATTTCCTTTCCCATATTAGTGAAGTTTTCAACTGTAATCTCTTCAAATATTTTCTCAGTCCCTTTCTTTTTTTCTTCTTCTTCTGGGACCCCTATAATTCGAATGTTGGTGCGTTTAATGTTGTCCCTGAAGTCTCTGAGAGTGTCTGCAATTCTTTGCAGTCTTTTTTCTTTATTCTGCTCTGCAGTAGTTATTTCCACTATTTGATCTTCCAGGTCACTTATTCGTTCTTCTGCCTCAGTTATTCTGCTATTGGTTCCTTCTAGAGAATTTTAAATTTCATTTATTGTGTTGTTCATCATTGTTTGTTTGCTCTTTTATTCTTCCAGGTCCTTGCTAAACGTTTCTTGTATTTTCTCCATTCTATTTCCAAGATTTTGGGTCATCTTTACTATCATTATTCTGAATTCTTTTTCAGGTAGACTGCCTATTTCCTCTTCATTTGTTTGGTCTGGTGGGTTTTTACCTTGCTCCTTCATCTGCTGTGTGTTTCTCTGTCTTCTCTTTTTGCTTAACTTACTGTGTTTGGGGTCTCCTTTTCGCAGGCTACATGTTCGTAGTTCCTTTTTTTTTTGGTGTCTGCCCCCAGTGAGTAAGGTTGGTTCAGTGGGTTGTGTAGGCTTCCTAGTGGAGTGGACTAGTGCCTGTGTTCTGGTGGATGAGGCTGGATCTTGTCTTTCTTGAGGGCAGGACCGCATCCCATGGTGTGTTTTGGCGTGTCTGTGACCTTATTATGATTTTAGGCAGCCTCTCTGCTAAATGGGTGGCATTGTGTTCCTGTCTTGCCAGTTGTTTGGCATAGGGTGTCCAGCACTGTAGCTTGCTGGTCGTTGACGGGAGCTGGGTCTTAGCGTTTAATTGGAGATCTCTGGGAGAGCTTTTGCCATTTGATATTATGTGGAGCTGTGAGGTCTCTGCTGGACCAATGTCCTGAACTCAGCTCTCCCACCTCAGAGGCACAGGCCTGACACCCGGCCGGAGCACCAAGACCCTGTCAGCCACACGGCTCAGAAGAAAATGGAGAAAAAAAGAAAACTAAAATAAAATTTTAAAAATAGTTATTAAAATTAAAAATAAAAAATGATTATTAAAATTTTTTAATTAAAAAGTAATAAAAAAGAAAAAAAGAAGATAGCAACTAAACCAAAAAACATATCCACCAATGATAACAAGCACTAAAAAATGTACTAATAAAAAGAAACAAAAAAAACCTGACAGACAGAACCCTAAGACAAATGGTAAAAGCAACGATATACAGACAGAATCATACAAAGAAACATACACACTCATAAAAAGAGAAAAAGAAAAAAATATATGTATCTATATATTAAAAGAAAAGGAGGAAGAGAGCAACCAAATCAATAAACAAATCTACCATTTATAATAAACTCTAAATACTAAACTAAGATAAACATAAATCCAGGAACAAATTAGATGCAGAAAGCAAACCCCAAGTCTACAGTTTCTCCCAAAGTCCACCACCTGAATTTTAGGATGATTCGTTGTCTATTCAGATATTCCACAGATGCAGGGTACATCAAGTTGATTGTGGAGATTTAATCCACTGCTCCTGAGGCTGCTGGGAGAGATTTCCCTTTCTCTTCTTTGTTCGCACAGCTCCTGGGGTTCAGCTTTGGATTTGGACCCGCCTCTGCATATAGGTCGCCTGAGGGCGTCTCTTCTCCGCTCAGACAGGACGGGGTTAAAGGAGCAGCTGATTCGTGGGCTCTGGCTCACTCAGGCCATGGGGAGGGAGGGGTACGGAGTTCAGGGCGAGCCTGCGGCTGCAGAGGCCAGCGTGACATTGCAACACCCTGAGGCACACCGTGTGTTCTCCCAGGGAAGTCGTCCCTGGATCACGGGAGCCTGGCAGTGGCAGGCTGCACAGGCTCCCAGGAGGGGAGGTGTGGATAGTGACCTGTGCTTGCACACAGGCTTCTTGGTGGCTGCAGCAGCAGCCTTAGCGTCTCATGCCCGTCTCTGGGGTCCGCGCTGATAGCCGCAGCTCGTGCCCGTCTCTGGAGCTCCTTTAAGCAGCGCTCTGAATCCCCTCTCCTCGTGCACCATGAAACAATGGTCTCTTTCCTCTTCGGCAGCTCCAGACTTTTCCCCCCGACTCCCTCCTGGCTAGCTGTGGCGCACTAGCCCCCTTCAGGCTGTGTTCATGCAGCCAACCCCAGTCTTCTCCCTGGGATCCGACCTCCGAAGCCCGAGCCTCAGCTCCCAGCCCCGCCCGCCCCAGCGGGTGAGCAGACAAGCCTTTCGGGCTAAGAGCTGGTTGGCACCGAGCCTCTGTGCGGGAATCTCTCCACTTTGCCCTCTGCACCCCTGTTGCTGTGCTCTCATCTGCGGCTCCGAAGCTTCCCCCCTCCGCCACCCGCAGTCTCCACCAGTGAAGGGCCTTCCTAGTGTGTGGAAACCTTTCCTCCTTCACAGCTCCCTCCCACTGGTGCAGGTCCCGTCCCTATTCTTTTGTCTCTGTTTTTTCTTTTTTCTTTTGCCCTACCCAGGTACGTGGGGAGTTTCTTGCCTTTTGGGAGGTCTGAGGTCTTCTACCAGCGTTCAGTAGGTGTTCTGTAGGAGTTGTTCCACATGTAGATGTATTTCTGATGTATTTATGAGGAGGAAGGTGATCTCCATGTCTTACTCCTCCACCATCTTGAAGGTCGGTCCCCCGTTACTGTCTTTTGGAATGTAAAGTTATGTGTGTTTGTCTTCCTCATGTTACATGATCTGATTGCCCATCAGAATGGCAATCCTTTGTAAGAACTTCACTGTACACTCAGACAGTGGATATAATTGCCTTGATGGTGGATTAAAAGAAGAAAGGTATAGTAGAGCAATGTACAGAACTTCCCTAACTTGGTTCTCAGTCATTGAAAACTCCAAAGCCCTATGGTTGGTCCCTGTGGTCAGGTTCCATCTAATCTTCCAATTATGATATATGCCATTCTTCAGCTGGTGACCAGGGGAATCTGGATATGGTTGCTTCAGACCAGACTATTAAAGTGACACATTTATTCATTCAGCAAACAGTTAAGAAGCACACTGTATGTCCCAAGCACTATCCTATGTGCTTGGCATACAACCATGAACAAACAGACAGAAATCCCTGCCAACATAGAGCTTGCATTCTAGCACAGGTGTTCTCGGGATGATGAGGTGTTGAAAAAACAATAGACATAATAAACATGTAAATTATAGAGTATATTATAACGTGATAAGTTTTATGGTAAAAAATGGAATCAGGGAAAAGTGATTAGGAGTGTTGGGAGCTATAGCTGCAATATCAAATAAGGCCATTAGTGGAAGCCTCATGATGATGATTTTTGAGCAAAGACTTGAAAGAGATAAGGGAGTTTACCAAGCAAGTATCTGTGGGAAGTGCATTTGAGGCAGAGGGACAAGCCAGTGCCAAGAACCTAATGTGAGAGGTTGTCTGGCATGTTGAGTAAATATAAGGAAGACATTTTGCTGGAGACATTTTACCTTCAAGTGTTTTTCTTCTTCCTAGCCAGAGTACTAGCTCTTACATTTCCCTTTCTGGCTTACTCTTAGGCTCTAGGGTATACTCTCTTTTCCTCTGATCCTCTCTAAAAATAAAACCCATTTTAATGATAATCTGAAGTTTCACCTATGCTATTGTCTTTTGGTTTTGAACCTGAGAAAAGGTGGACATAAACACCCGCACAGTAAAGATGAAGATTCTGATATTCAGAGAGTTTAATTCCTTAAATTGGATGGCCAAAGGCAAACAGCAAATCTTTCACTCCAAGCCCAATGGTCTGTCTCTGCCTATTATGTCCTGGATTTTCTATTACTAAAAAAAACCTAGTCAAGTCTCTATTTAGGAAGGGTGAAGAAAAGAAATCAGAGAAAGAAGGGAGGAAAACTGCCATTAAAAATGTTTGGGTGAAAAGCAACCTCCGTTGTGTCATCATTCAGGTATGGATAACACATTACTGCCAGGGAAAAAAAAATCCAACGGCACCTGTTTCCTACACACACACACACACACACACACATGCTTATTTATGAAACACTCAAACCCTTCTCCACACTTCTTTACCCTGCTTTCTACCATAGGAGTGGCAAACAGAAATTATCTGGCCCAACGTACAAAATATAAATGTACAGCGTCATCTTTACTAAAAGTCTGCATGCATTCTCTCAAATGCATATTGTGTATTTATTGTTTCAGACTTTTTAGGTTCTGTCTTCACAGTGATAAAGTTGCATAAGCTTACACAGTTTATCTCTCCCTCACGTTTCATTGCATAAAGAATCCATACATGTGACCTCTTCATAAGCCAGTGTTAGAGGTAAGTGTACAGTCAGGCCATTCACAGTGGCTGTTCTCTTGCTCTCTGTACATTCCCTGCTCAACCAGTCCCTGCTTCACTCACATCACTACCCAATTCCCTTAATTATAGGGCTTAATTAGTCCCTGGTAACTGAGGAGCCCACCTGATGTCAATTCCCCCTATAAGTGGTAACCTCCTCCCTCAACAAGCGAAGACTGCTGCTATGTCCTGCCCACCGCCTGCTGCGCACGGTGGGTGTCGCTCCAGGACCTTTCATGTAAGATCCCCGTCCAATAAACCACTGATGTCTCCGTCGCTGTCTCTGGGCTCTTCGGTCTGGAGGCTGGGCAACTACGAGGCTTGCAGGCCGGCGGGGTGCAGCCCAACAGTAAGGTAAGATCCAAATTGCAAAAATCACCCAAATGAGTGTACTGTAAATGTGTGTGTACGTGTGAAGGAGAGGAGATATAGTTGAATTTTTTTCCTTGTCCATACAAAGAACAATCCTGTCCTCTTTCCTTCTTCTTCCATTAACCATTCCCTTTCCTCATGTCTTAAGGTCCTATTCCGTACTAAAATATGACAGTGTTCTGGAATATGACAGTACCAATTTTGATTCCCTACACCCTGAAAACATCTTTCTCAGTGGTCCCTTTTTAAAACTTGCCTTGAATTATCCTAATTTGAGCATACCATCTGTTTCTTGCTGGAACAGTAACTGATAAAAGCACTATCTTCCCTTCTTCTAAGCCCACAGAAATAATAAAATATAAAATGATAAAAGTGAAATGAAATATTGGTGTCCAAAAGGGAAGATAAGCACTGCTATGGTCTCATAGTGAAAGAGGGACACAAAGAGTAATAATCTGTCCCGAAAAGCAGGTCTGTAGAACCTCAAACTTGCAAGTAAGGAGATCTATTCCTTTGGATAATGAAAGTTAAAAATTCTTCACGTGAGGGCAAAGTGGGCTGGATCTAGGCTCCCTACATGAAATGTGTGGCTGCAGTTTCCCTTCTCTACCTACTAAAGGAGATAGAAAACTAACCTCTCAATCTTACCCTGAATTATGACTGTCTGCATGAAGCTGAAAACTCAAGCAAGAGGGTAATGAGACATATCCTGGCAGATAAAGACTTGAGACAAGCTAGTAACTCTCAGTGGCTGCAGTGTCCCAGATTATCACCTCATCAAGATCTTTGAGCTGCGAAGGTGTGACTGCATCTGGATTGGGACCCCTAGGGAGATAGGTAGAAGCTTTACAAAACTGTTAGACATTGTAGAGTTTGGGAAAAGAGGGAGGAAGAACAAGAGGAAGAGAAGTAGATTTTCTTGTTGATGAGCAATTCAAAAAACATGAGTAAAACTCATTGCAAGTGAAGCAATGAAATCAAACAAGATGGATTCTCCCTAGAAAAAATGAAAATCACAGAATAATCAAAAATGACTTTTAAAGATGCATATTAAAGTGTTAATGATTTAAAATAATGCTATATTAAAAATAGGAAAATCATGCTAAGAGACGTGAAGAAGAAGATTCATGAATTTAAATAGAGGTTACAGAAGAAAGGGAGAGGGAAAAAAATCATTGAAGAGATACTAGCTGAGAACCTTCCTGAATTGAATAGACAGATGCATCCTCATATTGAAAGTGCATATCAAGTGCTGTGCAGGATAAATAGAAAAGTCCACATAAAGACAGGAGGATACTAAAAATATTTAACGATCTGAGTGACACAGTCATCATTGCATCAGAGGGATATATGCCTTAGTGCTAAAGCAGGACTCAGGATGCCCTTACTAAAGTTTCTTAAAACTACAGTTTTTTTTTTTGTTTTTTTTTTTTTTTTTTGGTTCATAGGGAAATCTGGAGGTTTCAGGGAGTGGGCTGAGTATAAAAGTCAGGGGCTTGGGCCAGTAGCTATGTACCAAAGGCTATGGAAGGATTTCAGTATTTCTACAACCAGTATGACCCTACTGATAAAGAGTAATACCATCTCCTGCCTACTGTTTGCGCTAACTTGTTCCGCTCTCTCTGTTGATAATACAATTGCTGTTTCTCTTCTCCTTACCATCGTTTGCCTAGGCAGTTGCAACGTTCTACTATTACAGATCTCCAAGTCCTTTCCTCATAGCTCTGCTCTAGGTAGTGATAATTCAAATCCTGCCTGCTACTGTCTTCACTTATGTTTTTGATAAAACAAACATTACTGAGGCATTATAAAAATAGTTAATATTTGCTTTATTTATATTTGCTTCTCCTTTGAGACTTTGTTGTCTCTTTTAGGTATTAGATGGTATAGGTCTTTACAGTTTTCAGGGAACTTTCAAAAAATAAGTGACATTTTTGCATCTTTATTTTAAATAGAGCAAATTTGTGTTTTGATGGGAGGAGGGTTGGGCGTGGGGGATAGTACTGAAAGCGTCATTGAAAGCAGCAAATTTCCTGAAGCAATTGCAGAGAATTAAGAAAACACCTTTAAAACATACAATTTTGTTAGCCTGAAGATTTGGAGAAGAAAGCATCACTTATCTTTTAGTATAAATAATGGATTTGTGCAGTCTCACATATGAAAATAGATCTTAATTGATGACCATACAGAAAGTAGTAAAAGCTCAATATTTAAGATAATCCCATGTTGTCAGTTTGTAGTATTGTGTATTCTTCATGACAATGGGTCATATTTAGTTTTTCCATCAATTCTCGGAGGATTTAAATATGTTTTTGGCTCAAGCATAAATTCAACTTGCATATTATTAAGTAGTAAAACTAAAAGAAATGATCTGCTAATACCTATATGATGGGGATCATTTTATATGCTTTCGATGTACAACTAGCTTCTGTCATACACAGATAGCAATTCTCTGCTAATTTATACACCTTAAAACTCATTTGGAAATGAAAATGTCCCTGTAACACACATCTCAGTGTAATTCATGGTGGTCAGCTTGTGAGAGTGAGGATGAACAAATAATATTTTATAAATTTCTTAACATTCTCCTTTCTAGTCCAGGTCTCTTTACAACAATTACGTGGCTTTCTTTTAAACAAAATATTTCTACCATTAAACTATTTAATCCTGAACTGTATCCAGTCAATTTTCATTTTTTAATGAAAGCATCTGTTTCCATAAAACATTCATAATTTCCAAAGTAGCCTCACAATGATTCCAAAACACAAATAATGCTAATATTTTATGTCTAAAGATCAGATTCATGATTTTTGACAATTCTGAATATAATTTTAGAATCAATGGAATAGGATATTAAAAATCATGACTATCCAAGAAAATTCAAGATGCATGATTCATTGCTTGATAAAAACCTACAAATGCATTTCTAATTTCTGTTTCTTAAATTTTTAGATTGAGTAAGCAGTTTTTTTCACAATAAATGTTACTTCATCATATGTTATAGTTCTGCTAGTGTTAACTAATATAACAGTTTCAAATAATATATTAAATATTATTTACAAAATAGAACAGCATATGTATGTATATGGCAATGCATAGTAATATTATATTCATTATTATTATGTCACCATAAAAATTGTGTAATAATATTTGTATAATAAGAGCTAAACCTATCTAATGTGTGTTTTAAAAACAGGAAGTAATAGTTCAACCAAAGGATTGAAATTCTAATACTTGAATTCAGGGACGTTGCAAGCCCTTAAAAATATTAAGAATCCCAAACCACATCATGTTAGGATTTAGGTATAAGCCATTTTGAAATAAAGAGACAAACAGTAACCAAAGTGAAGATTTTTATTCTTACTTACTTTTAAAACTGTATATAACAGTGGCCTTCCTACACAAGTAGTTTTGAGATGATAAGCGTTTTGATATTCCCATTAGAATTGAATCCCAAGAAGAACAGGAATTATTTTCTGCTTTATTCACCTCTGTATCACCAGGACCTTGTAGGTGCTCAATAAATATTTGTTGTGTGGCACAGAATAGGTATTCAATAAATATTTATTTAATATATTTGTTTAATAAATAATTGATTCTTAGAAAGACAGAATGCTGATCCAACATATAAGACTTGTTTTAAAAAACATTTATGAAAGACAGAAGTTTCTATTCTTGATATACAGAGAAAGAATGCAGCAAACGAAGTGAGAGCATGAACAGGAAATTTACAAAAGAATATAAACACTACCAAAACATTCCATCTTGCTAACAAATGTTCATAAAACAATACAAATACTTTATTTTTTCTTATAAAAATTGGAATCTTTAAAAATGACCACAACCAGTTCAGAGGTGAGCAAGGAAGACCAAATTGACATCAACTCTAAAGAACTAAAAAAATTCCCTTTTTGAACATTTAAATATTTACCCCAAAAATTGTTTATAGCAATCCCTAACCACAGTTATAGCCTCTAAAAACTATTCACCATTGAAAGGAATCGGGTCTGCTGAGAGGGAAAAAAATGGCAGATTCCAGGTCTAGGGCAGGAAAACTTGTCACACTAGGAAACAAGTTTATCAAAGACTACTGGAATCAGGACTTCCCTGGTGGTCCAGTGGTTAAGGCTCTGTGCTTCCAATGCAGGGGGTGCAAGTTTGATCCCCGGTCAGGGAACTAAACCCACATGTGGTGCGGCCAAAAAAAAAAAGACTGCTGGGATCATGTCAAAAGTATTCAAGAGCCAACTCAAAGATTCCACTGGCCAAAGACGGAGCCATTTTAGAATTTTTAAAACTGATTTTAAAAATTATGTGAGAGTACTTTTCTGCATTTTTTATCTTAAGGATGATTGACAGATGTGTTAAAGCTCAATTCCAAAGAAAAATCGAATACACTACAGCCACTGTGATTTAAACACAGTACTATTTCAGTACAGCAAAGATTGAATGTATAACCAAATTTGTGAAAAAATGGAAAGCTTTAGTATATGAAAGTGTTTGGTTAGCTTTTAAATTTGAAATCAATAACCTATACTATTTCATTACAATTTAATTAATTATATTTATCATTTATACATTCATTATTTTAGTGCTTAACAAATGCTAAGCATTCACATCTTCAAAATCATTTATTTTGGCTACATTTTCCTTTTTAAATAAATAATGACTTCTATACCATTTTATTCAAACTTAGATTTTACCAAGAAGAAATTTTGAAACTCCTGCTTCTGGTATACTCTTGTTTTGTCATTCAATATATAAAAATCTATCTCTTTCGGTGTTGGAAACTCAGTTTCCATATCAGCCCTTAATGGACTATCATTGAACTAACAAAACACCCATTACTCTCTACCTGGATTAAGACCAACATCTACAGAATCCTTGGTAAAATGACCCTCTCTTCTCAGTCCTCTCATACATCCTGATACCACATAGATGGCCAAAAATGTCACAGATAAATAAAGAGGAGCATCTTTCTACAGAAATTGACATCTAATTTCTCAGGACTTCCTGCCAATGTAATGTTAAATTTGACAGAAATTTATTTATTCAAATAATCCTAGAATTCCACATGAAATTACTATCTTCCATGTGACCAATTTACTTCCAAAGTAGATAAACTGCAGGAGATGCTCAGTTTAATTAAGAAGATTAAACAGAAAATTTTAAATAAAATAAAATAAAATGACAATTGAGTTTGCTCTCTCTCGAATTTTTCACTCAAATTATATTAGAGAATGTGGGCAACTCAAAAATGCATATTCCTCATTGTTTCTCAAACTTGAGCATATGTAAGAATCACTAGGAGAGCTTCTTAAAACACAGATTCCTACATCCCTCCCACAAAGATTCTAAATGTATGATTGAGTTCACTTGGGAGGGGGTTCCAGAATTTGAATTTCTAACAAGCTCCCAGGTGTTGCTGATGGCCAATTGGAGCAGCTAGAGGTTGGCATTCCCAGCTGAATTTGTCTTGGTCCTTAGATAATTTAGCACTAGTATTTCCCTAATCAATTTCCCCCCTTCCCACCGCTCTCCCTTACTTTTAACGATGCCTGCTTTTGTGTCAGTTTTTATTTTAAAATGTCCTGGGAGCTACTGTTCACGTGCTATTCCTTTACCCAGAAGATGACCTTAAGTAGTTCTGCTTATCATTTTATTGAAGGAAACACTCTACTATAGAGGCAAGTTTAAATAACCTATGGGTCTTGGTCATTGCCCCATACATTGCTGGAATTATAAACAGCTTCATTTCAGCATCTCAAGAAAATCTTTTTGCTTTGGGTAATAGTGTTTATGTGGCACAGTCCAAAGTAAAATTATTTATCTGATTTTGCCTTTGAACTTGAAAAGCTTTGTTCCCTAAGTAAACATTTTAGAAAGAAATTATACAGTATCCCTTTTCTCATTATCATACTTCCTGTGGAATCATGTTCCATAGATTTAAGACTCATAAAGTGTTAGGTTAATTACCAGTTTATCTGTAAATATCGATTCATTGTAGTATAGTAGCACTGACAGAAAAAAATAATAGCAGATACCAATATGTTACAAAAGATTTCTATGATAAAATATATATGTATATGTGTATATATAGTACTGTGTATCTGTTAATCCCAAACTCCTAATTTATCCCTCCCCACCTTTCCCCTCTGGTAACCATAAGTGTGTTTTCTATGTCTGTGAGTTTATTTCAGTTTTGTAAATAAGTTCATTTGTATCATTTTTTTGATTCCACATATAACTGATATCATATGACATTTGTCTTTCTCTTTCTGACTTCACTTAGTATGGTAATCTCTAGGTCCATCTATGTTGCTGCAAATGGCATTATTCCATTCTTTTTATGGCTCAGTAATATTCCATTGTATATGTATACCACATCTGTCGATAGACATTTAGGTTGCTTCCATGTCTTGGCTATTGTAAACAGTGCTGCAATATACATTGGGATGCATGTATCCTTTTGAACCATGTTTTTCTCTGGATATATGTCCAGGAGTGGGATTGCTGGATCATATGGTAGCTCCATTTTTAGTTTTTTAAGGAACCTCCATACTGTTCTCCACAGTGGCTGTACCAATTTACATTCCCACCAACAGTGTAGAAGGGTTCCATTTTCTCCACACCCTCTCCAGCACTTATTGTTTGTAGATTTTTTGATGATGGCCATTCTGACTGGAGTGAGGTGATACCTCATTGTAGTTTTGATTTAAATTTCTCTAATAATTAGTGATGTTGATTAGTGATGTTCCTATGCCTGTAGGCCATCTGTATGTCTTCTTTGGAGAAATGTCTATGTAGGTGTTCTGCCCATTTTTTGAGGGATTTTTTTTTTTATATTGAGCTGTGTGAGCTGTTTGTATATTTTGGAAATTAATTTCTTATCTGTCTCATCATTCTCAAATGTTGTCTCCCAACCATAGGTTGTCTTTTCATTTTGTTTACGGTTTCCTTTCCTGTGCAAGAGCATTTAAGTTTAATTAGGTCCCATTTGTTTATTTTTGCTTTCATTTCCATTACTTTAGGAAACAAATCCAAAAAAATATTGCTGCGATTTATGTCAAAGAGTATTCTGCCTATGTTTCTTCTAGGAGTTTTATAGTATCCAGTCTTACATTTAGGTCTTTAATCCATTTTGAGTTTATTTTTGTATATGATGTTAGAGAATGTTCACATTTTATTATTTTACATGTTGCTGTCCAGTTTTCTCAGCACCACTTATTAAAGACACTGTCTTTTCTTCATCATATAATCTTACCTCCATTGTAGTAGATTAAGTCACCATAAATACATGGGTTTATTTCTAGGCTTTCTTTCCTGTTCCACTGATCTATGTGTCTGTTTTTGTATCAGTACCATACTATTTTGAGTACTGTTGCTTTGTGGTACAGTCTGATGTCAGGGAGCATGATTTCTCCAGGTCTTTTCTTTCTCAAGATTGTTGGCTATTTAGGGCCTTTTGTGTTCCCATATAAATATTAAATTTATTTGTTCCAGTTCTGTGAAAAATGTCATTTGTAATTTGATAGGTATTGCATTGCATCTGTAGATTGCCTTGGGTAGTATGGTCATTTGAACAGTATTGATTCTTCCAATCCAAGAACCAGTATATCTTTCCATCTGTTTGTGTCATCTTCAATTTCTTTCATCAGCATCTTAAAATTTTCAGAGTACTGGTCTTTTGCCTTTTTAGGTAGATTTATTCCTAAGTTGTTTTTTTTTTTTTGATGCAATGGTAAAGGGGATTGTTCTTGATTTCTCTTTCTGATCTTTCATTGTTAGTGTATAGAAATGCAACAGATTTCTGTAATATTAATTTTGTGTCCTGCAACTTTACTGAATTCATTGATGAGCTCTAGTAGTTTTCTGGTGACGTCTTTAGGATTTTCTGTGTATAGTATCATGTCATCTGCCAACAGTGACAGTTTTACTTCTTTCTTTCCAATTTGGATTCCTTTTATTTGTTTTTCTTGTCTGATTGCTGTGGCTAGGACTTCCAAAACTATGCTGAATAAGAGTGGCAAGAGTGAACATCCTTGTCTTGTTCTCGATCTTAGAGGAAATGTTTTCAGCTTTTCACTGTTGAGTATGATGTTAGCTGTAGCTTTGCTATATATGACCTTCATTATGTTGAGATATGTTCACTGTATGCCCACCTTGTGGAGAGTTTTTTATCATAAATGGATATTGAATTTTTATCAGAAACTTCTTCTACATCTATTGTGATGATCATATAGTTTTTATTCTTCATTTGGATAATGTGGTGTATTACTTTGGTTTACAGATGTTGAAAAATACTTGCATCCTTGGGATTAATCTCACTTGATCATGGTGTATGATCCTTTTAATATATTGTTGGATTTGGTTTGCTAGTATTTTGTTGAGAATTTTTTCATCTATGTTCATCAGCCATATTAGCCTGTAATTTTCATTTTTGTGATATCTTTGTCTGGTTTTGGTACCAGGGTGATGATGGCCTCATATAATGAGTTCAGAAGTATTCCTTCCTCTGCAATGTTTTTGGAATAGTTTCAGAAAGATAAGTGTTAACTCTTCTCTAAATGTTTGGTAGAATTCACCTGTGAAGCCATCTGGTCCTGGACTTTTGTTTGTTGGGAGTGTTTAAATTACTGATCAATTTCAGTAATGGTAATTAGTCTGTTAATATTTTCTATTTCTTTCTGGTTCATCTTGGGAGATTTTACCTTTTTAAGAATTTGTCCATTTCTTCTAAGTTGTGCATTTTATTGGTGTATAGTTGCTTGTAGTAGTCTATTATAATTCTTTGTATTTCTGTGGTGTCAGTTGTAACTTCTGCTTTTTCAGTTCTGATTTTATTGATTTGGGCCCTTTTTTTTTCTTGAGGAGTCTGGCTAAAGGTTTATCAATTTTGTTTATCTTTTCAAAAAACCAGCTTTTAATTTCATTGATCTTTTCTATTTTTTTAGTCTCTATGTCATTTATTTCTGCTTTGATTTTTATGATTTCTTTCTTTCTATTAACTTTGGGTTTTGTTTGTTCTTCTTTCTCTAGTTCATTTAGTTGTAAGGTTAGGTTGCTTATTTGAAATTTTTCTTGTTTCATGAAATAAGCTTGTATTGCTATAAACTTCCCTCTTTGAACTGCTTTTGCTGTGTCCCATAGGTTTGGATTGTCACATTTTCGTCTTCATTTGTCTCTAGGTATCTTTAATTTCCCTTTGATTTCTTCAGTAATCCATTGGTTGTTTAGTAGTAGGTTGTTTAGCCTCCATGTGTTTGTGTTTTTTGCAGTTTTTTCTTGTAGTTGATTTCTAATCTCATACTGTTGTGGTTGGAAAAGATGCTTGATAGGATTTCAGTTTCCTTAAATTTACCGATGTTTATTTTGTGGCTTAACATGTGACCTGTCCTGGAGAATGTTTCATGTGCACATGAAAAGAATGTGTATTCTGCTGGTTTCACATGGAATGCTCTATAAATAGAGCATTCCATGTGAAATATGTTATGGTCTAATATATTATTTTAGGGCCTGTGTTTCCCTCTTGATTTTCTGTCTGAATGATCTGTCCATTGATATAAGTGGGGTATAAGATCCCCTACTATTATCGTGTTACTATTTATTTCTCCTTTTATGTCTGTTAATATTTGCCTTATATATTGAGGTGCTCCTATGTTGGCTGCATATATATTTACAGTTGCTATATCTTCTTCTTGGATTGATCCCTTGATCATTATGTAGTGTCCTTCTTTGTCTCTTATAACAGTCTTTATTTTGAAGTCTATTTTGTCTGATATGAGCATTGCTACTTGGCTTTCTTTTGATTTCCATTTGCATGGAATAACATTTTCCATGTCCTCACTTCAGTCTGTACATGTCTGTAGATCTGAACTGAGTCTCTTTTAGGCAGCATATATGTGACAGGTCTTGTTTTTGTATCCATTCAGCCAGTCTATGTCTTTCGGCTGGAGCATTTAGTCCCTTTACATTTAAGGTAATTGTCAATATGTATGTTCTTATTGCCATTTTGTTAACTGTTTTGGATTTATTTTTGTAGTGTCTTTTCTCCCCCTTTCTTGTTTTGTTCTCTTGTGATTTGATAACTATCTTTAGTGTTATGTTTGGATTCCTTTTTCATTTTTGTGTATATTATATATTTTTGGTTTGCAGTTACCATGAAATTTTTGTACAGCAGTCTATGTATATATATGTGACTGTTTTAAGTTGCTGGTCTCTTAATTTCAAATGCTTTTTACAACCCTGCATTTGTACTCTCCTCCCTTCATGATTACTCTTCTTGATATCATATTTTACATCTAATTCTTTGTATATCTGTTAACTGCTTATTGTGGATACACATGATTTTACTACTTTTGTCTTTTAACGTCCCTACTACCTTTGTGTGTGGATGATTTCCTACCTTTACTCTATGTTCGCCTTTACCAGTGAACTTTTTCGTTTTGTAATTTTCTTGTTTCTAGTTGTGGCTTTTTCTTTTTTGCCTAGAGAAATACCTTTAACATTTGTTGAAAAGCTGGTTTGGTGATGCTGAATTCTTTTAGCTTTTGCTTGTCTGTAAAGCTTTCAATTTCATCATCAAATGTGAACAACAGCCTTGCTGGGTAGAGTATTCTTAGTTGTAGGTTTTTCCTTTTTATCACTTTGAATATATCATGTCACTCCCTTCTGGCCTACAGAGTCTCTGCTGAAAAATCAGCTGATAGCCTAATGGGAGTTCCCTTGTATGTTATTTGTTGCTTTTCCATTGCAGCTTTTAATATTCTCTCTTTATTTTTAATTTTTGTCAGTTTGATTACATTGTGTCTTTGTGTGTTCCTCTTTGGGTTAATCCTGTATGGGACTCTCTGTGCTTCCTAGACTTGGATGACTACTTTTTGTCCCAGGTTAGGGAAGTTTTCAGCTATTATCTCTTCAAATATTTTCTCAGGCCCTTTCTGCCTCTCTTCTTCTTCTTCTGGGACCCCTATAATGTGAATATTACTGCATTTGATGTTGTCTCAGAAGTCTCTTAACTGTCCTCATTTCTTTTCATTCTTTTTTTTTCTGTTCAGTGGCAGTGATTTCCACTACTATGTCTTCTGACTCACTAATCAGTTCTCTTCTATCATTAATCCTTAAAATTATTAAAAATTAATCCAGAAAAGTATTCCCTTTAGTGTATTTTTCATTTCAGTTATTGTATTCTTCATCTCTGTTTGGTTGCTCTTTGTATTTTCTAAAACTCTTTATTAAAAACTTTTAACTTCTCATTCTGTGCATCCATTCTTTTCTCGAGTTCTTTGATCATCTTTATGATCATAACTCTGAACTATTTCTTTGGTAGATTGCCTATTTCCATGTCACTTAGGTCTTCTTCTGGGATTTTATCTTGTTACTTCATCAGAACATATTCCTCTGCTGCCTAATTTTGTCTATGTTTCTATTTGTATTTTTGTGTATGAGGTAGGTTAGTTAAGTTTCTCAACCTTGGAAAAGTGGCCCTCTATGTAGATGTCCTATGCATCCCACTAGTGCACTCCCCTCTCATCACCCAAGCTATGTACTCTAGGGGTTCCCCCTAACAGGGCTGCATGGGTCCTTCTGTTGTGGCAGGCTGACTGTGTGGACAGTCTGGTAGGCTTGGTTGACCCCATAGTCCAGTTGGTTGCCAGACCCTGCCTTGTGTGGATGCTGCTGGCTGCTGTTTAGCAGGGCCTCATTATGAGGTGGCTGGTGGTAAACCCTAAGGGGCCCTGGGGATAGTGCTGGCCCACTGGTGGAGGAAATCAGAGTCCCAAAGGCTCTGGGGCTGTTGCCCACCCACTGGCAGGTGAAGCCAGGTCCTGGAGTTAGTACCAGACTACTGGCAGGCAAAGCTGGTTCCTGGAGTCTGGCTGCAGGGCCCAGGGATCCCAGAGCTCATTTCAGACTGTTGTGTGGGGAGCGGTTCCTGATACCATTGTGTATGGGGTCCGGGGTGTCCCAAAGGTTGTGTTGGCCTCCTAGTAGACAGGGCCAGGGCCCAGTTGGTCCCAGGATAGTGTCTGGCCTGTGTTGGTAGACCCATTCCACAGGCTGTGGGACTGTAGTTTTCTTGCATCTAGTGTCTACCCCTGTTAGGTGAGGCTCATCTAGAGGCTTGTGCAGGCTTCCTGGCAGGAGGGACAGGTTCCTGTCCACTGGTGGGTGGAGCTGGGTCTTGGCTCTCCGGTAGGGAGGGCCATGTCTAGAGGCAACTGTGGGCTCAGGAAGCCTTTGGGCAGCCTGTCTGCTGATGGGTGGGGTTATGTCCCCACCCAGTTAGTTGTGTGGCCTGAGGCATCCCAGCACTGGTGCCTACAGGTTGTTGGATAGGGCCATGTCTTGGCGCTAATGAGCCAAGGTGTCAGCCACCAGCAGCAGCAGCAGCAGCATTCACATGGCTGAATGTTCCCAAATATGTTTGCCACAAGTATCTATGGCCCTGGGGTGAACCACAGCTCCCCCCGCCCCCACCTCTCCAGGAGACTCCCCAAGACCAGCAGGTAGGTCTGGCCCAAGCTCCTATCAAATTACTGCTTTTGCCCTGGGTCCCAATGCATGTAAGATTTTGTGTCTGCCTTTTAAGAGTGAAGTCTCTATTTCCCCCAGTCCTGTGGGGCCTTCAGTTAAGCCCCACTGGCCTTCAAAGCCAAATACTCTGGGGGCTCATCTTCCCAGTGCCATACCCCTGGGCTAGGGCACCTACGTGGGGCTCAGAACTCTCACTCCTGTGAGAGAACTTCTGCAATATAATTATTCTCCAGTTTGTGGGTTGCCCCATCCAGGGAGGTATGGATTTGATTATATCATAAGTGCACCCCTTCTACCCATCTCATTGTGATTTCTTCTTTATGTCTTTAGTTGTAGAAGATTTTTTCTGGCAGGTTCCAGTCTTTTTCATCAATGGTTGTTCTGCAGGTAGTTGTGATTTTGGTGTGCCCCTGAGAGGAGGTGAGCTCTGGCTTTTTCTACTCCACCATCTTGGCCACTCTCTTGCCAGAAAATATTTTGATAAATCACTGGAGACTGAAGATAAGGTGCTGAGGGAGCCCGAGCAACAATAGCAAAGGAGATGATTTTTTTACTAAACATTTTGTTGCTTACTCTGTGCCAAGAACTATTCTAAGTGTTAATACATGTTAACTCATTTAATTACTGTAACTATATTTATGAGATATGAGTTATTTTCTGCTCCATGTTACAGGTGATGAGACTGAGGTATAGAGGTTAAGTGACTTATCCAAGATCATGCCACTGTAGGCAATACTGCGATTTGAACCAAACAAGCCTCAACCCACAGTCCATGCCTCAACCAGCATGCAATACTGACTTCATCTGATAAAAAATTTTGTAGGTGTTTGTTGTTTGTCTGTTTTTTCTATATAAAAGAAAGGGGAAATGGGGGAAAAAATGAAGCAGGAAGAGAAAGGAACCAGAGGAATGGCAAAAAGCCTGAGGATGATGAGGCCCAGGCTCTGCTTTCAGAGGTGGTATGACTGAAATGCTTTTTAAGAATGTTACTGAGTACAATCTCATACTGCTCACTGCACAACAGGCCAGTAAATTGAGAGACAAGTAGTTGGGGGAAGAAATAGCAACTTTATGTGGAAAGCCAGGAGACTGAGAAGATGGTGGACTAGTGTCCCAGAGAGCCATTCTACCCAAGTTAGGATTCAGGCTTCTTTTATACTAAAAGGGGAGGGGATATAGTTGGTTGTTGTAGATTTCCTGGTGTCAGAGTCCTTTGTTCTTGCCGCTGACCAAGTAGATCAGGTCATGATGTTCCTGTAAACCTCCAACAGGACAAATGTTCTTCCCTATTACAAGAATAGGAGTGTTTTATATGAAATGTTACATTCTTTTATTTTTCAGTGCATATTATGGTCCCTCCTCCTGATGCCCAAATCAACAGTAAATCTAAAATCACAAAGTCTTGTAGAAAACAGCAAAGGGGCAGAGTTTTACATCTGGGTTAATGTGGTACAGAATGGAGATTTCACAGGGACAAAAAAAAAAAAACAAACCCCACAAAAAAAGCAAGAGCCCAGAAATAGAGGTGATCAGCTGCTCATAATCCCAGGTAGTCTCAGAAATCTTGAATCAGGCTTTGGACTTCCAGGCTATGGAATTGTATTGATAGTTCAAATAATCTTTTTGTATGTCTCAGGAGGAAGGGAGTTCCAACTCACACTTGCATTTCATTTTTTAAAAAATTTTTTATATCGGGCTTCCCTGGTGGCGCAGTGGTTGGGAATCCGCCTGCCAATGCAGGGGACACGGGTTCGAGCCCTGGTCTGGGAAGATCCCACATGCCGCGGAGCGACTAGGCCCGTGAGCCACAATTGCTGAGCCTGCGCGTCTGGAGCCTGTGCTCCGCACCAAGAGAGGCCGCGACAGTGAGAGGCCCGCGCACCGCAATGAAGAGTGGCCCCCGCTCGCCGCAACTAGAGAAAGCCCTCGCACAGAAACGAAGACCCAACACAGCCAAAAATAAATAAATAAATAAATAAATAAATAAATAAAAATAAAAAATTTTTTATTGAAGTATAGTTGATTTATAATGTGCTAATTTCTGCTGTACAGCAGAGTGACTCAGTTATACACGTATATATATTCTTCTTTTATTTTCCATTATGGTTTATCCCAGGAGATTCTATATGGTTCTCTGTGCTATACAGTAGGACCTTGTTTATCCATTCTAGATGTAATAGTTTGCATCTACTAACCCCAAACTCCCAGTCCATCCCTCTCCCTCCCCCCATCCCCCTTGGCAACCACAAGTCTGTTCTCTATGTCTGTGAGGCTGTTTCTGTTTTGTAGATAGGTTCATTTGTGCCATATTTTAGATTCCACATATAAGTGATATCATATGGTATTTATCTTTCTCTTTCTGACTTACTTCACTTAGTATGATAATCTCTAGTTGCATCCATGTTGCTGCAAATGGAATTATTCCATTCTTTTTCTTGGCTGAGTAGTGTTCCATTGTATATATGTACCACATCTTCTTTATCCATTCATCTGTCAATGGACATTTAAGTTGCTTCCGTGTCTTGGCTATTGTGAATAGTGCTGCTATGAACATAGGGGGGCTTGCATCTTTTTGAATTATAGTTTTGTCTGGGTATGTGCACAGGAGTGGTACTGCTGGATCATATGGTATCTCTATTTTTAGTTTTCTGAGGAACTTCCATACTGTTTTCCATAGTGGCTGCACCACTATGGTGAAAGCATTTCATTTTAAGTTAGGAAAATTATTCCATTTTCTCCACAATAAATTGAGGATGGTGGTGGACTATATTAGCCAATTTTAACAATGAAGCACCATGTCCAGCTTGAGAAATATCATGAGTACCTATTTTAGTTATAACAGGAAATTACATGGACACTTTTAAAGTTAAGGTAAGATTAATAAACAAAAATACTTTCAAAGATTTTCCTTTATCTGTGGACAACTCAGTTTCCATTGGATAGATAATTCCCATTCCAGTTTACTTCCAATCGTTAGACTGTGTTTGCTTTATCATAAAGCTATATTTCCATGAGGCATAAGTAAATCATTTTCTTTCATCTAGAAAGCCAAGATTTTCCTTTCTCTTATATGTGGCACCACAGTCCAAACAAGGACAGGCCGGCTGAATGAGGGCCATTTCCAGGCTGATGACCTAGTTTCCTGTGTACACTGGCTGTTATTGTGAATTTGAGGCTATTTGAGTCCCTGAGGGTTCCCAGACAAAGACTTAGCAGGTGGGCTTCCTGGTAGTGTCAATGAGAACACTAATAAACTTGTCTCAGATGGATGATATTCTGTGCATATCTTTGCTTTTCCTTGCTCTTCCAAGGAAGTGCCTCCAGGAGAAAATTGATCCAGCTCACCACTTATAGTGCTCCCCATTGGTTTGTGGATGTTTCCACAGACTTATTATATTTGTTGCACATACAACTAACTTTTTTGGTTGCTTCCTCTTAGTTGCCACAGATTTAAAAAAAAAAAAAACAGTAAGGAACTTCAATGATTTTAAAAAGAAGACATTTTTATTCATTCATTCAATAATTAGTAGTACATTTTTATTGAGGATTCAATATGAGCTTAACCCTATGCTAGGCACTCTGGGGTGATATAGATAATAATAACAGTATTTATTGTTTGCCACTGTGACAAGGGCTTTAAATTCACCATCATGTTTAACCCTCACTACAACCATATCAGATACATTGCTGAGGCATGAACTAGGAAACAAGCTCAGAAAGATTAAGAATTTTGCACGAGTCCAAACAGCCTCTAGGTTGCAAAGACTAGGTTTGTCTCTGGTTATGTGACGCCAGGATTCATTCTCTTAATACTTCTAGTAATAAGTGATTCTGGCCCTCAAGAAGTTTATAGTTTAGAGATATACAGAACTCAGTTTAAGAGAAATCAGAATGCACTAAGTGCTATAATAATGGCATGATCAAGGTGCATTAACAAGACAGACTGAAATAATTCCACACTTTGCGCTTTTCACTGGGGACAATGGAAATTACTCCAAGTCCTTCAGGCAAGAAAATGCAAGGGCAGGTTTGGGACAGCATAGAGTTCACTCTAGGAAAAGCATGAGGAGTTGAGTGTGATGCTTGGAAATACGAGTTGTGGCCAAACGAAGAAGTGTCTTGGATTTTACAATCACAATTAGAAAACGTCAATGTGTGGTGGCTTCCAGACATGAACACTAAGGAAAACTCCACCTTTAACCCAGCTTCTCACATCAGTGCGTACACTGTCTATTAATTAAGACCACCAGGTTTTGTGAATTTCTTCTATTTTGTGTATCTTTCTTCCTCTGTCTAGTTAACGTAGACTGGATTTCACTAAATTACGTGGACAATCCCATGTAATTCTAGGTCATGAGGTGTAACAAGCCACAACTATATTCTTGTATTCCCCTTAGGTTCAAAGTTTAGGTTACCTAATTGGTGGTTGAGACAATGTCCAATTTCCCTTGATAATTATGTGAACAAGAACTGAAATCAAGCTCTTTCACCTTTCTGATTCTGTTCTCATATGTTGAAGAATAAAAAGGGAAAAAAAGGAAGGAGGGCTAGATATATCAAAGAGTTCTCTGGTACACATAAATACTCCTGTTTGTGTGTGTATGTGTGAAAGAGAGAGAGAGAGAGCAAGTGGATATATATGGCTTCCCCTTTCCCCTGTATTATGTAAGTAAGCTAAGCATGTCCATAATAATAGGATAACCAGTATTTTCCTCTTTTAGTGAAGACTTTGAGTTAATCTTTTTGTTCAGGGAAACAACAACATGGAGAGAGAAGAGGTAACAGAAATTAGAATTTAAAAACTAAACATTTTATTATATGTGTCTTGAAGTAACTCACTGAAGTGTCTGATTGTTCATTCTTCAAATATATTTCCTGTTCTTGGCTTTTTTGGAATGCTATGGCTTTGATAGAACTTTGTAATGTGTATCTACATTAGACTCTGTTCATAGAATTTCTTAAAACTTCATATGTGCCCAATGGAATGTGCGTAGGAAAATGGTTTTCACCCTTGCAAATCTATTCATTAGGGAGTTTTAAGATTTTGCCTTTTAAAATCAATGTCTTTCTGCCTTGCTGAGTCCTACCAGTTAACACAGAGTGAAGTTTTTTCTTCAGGAGGCCAAGATAGGGCCGGGCAATGGGGGGTCTCCTGTTTGTCTCTGTGTGCAAAGCTGATATGGAGCAGAATTAATTCTGTAGTGCTACTGGATGACCTCTCCTTAGCCCTTCCTTGGGGAAAGGCAACGTTTCAAAGGTACCCATTTTGCCTCATAAAAGAGAAGTTAATCCTAGTAAAAGTGGTGCTTTCTTTCCTAAACATTTATGGACAGTGGAGTATATGCTAATAGCTATTATACTATTTTTGCTATGGTGACAGCAATGCGTTGTCATCTAAATCCTTGTGCATGCATAATATCAGAGGCATGGTACCAATAGGACAAACCACATCAGGGCGGGGAGTTAAGTTGATGTCAGTTCCCTCATTTTGTTTTAATATCCTGCTGAAATGTCTCTGAAGTCTCACAAGAGACTTTGCTTTGATCAACATCTTTCAACCTTCAAAGGCATCCTGGAGGTGTTTGTGAGACAGCTGCTTGCTGAAATAACCTTGATTGCTTGTTCTAAGAATTGTCTGTATATGCCTTGTAGATTTGTGGGGAGTCTCTACCAAAAACTGCTGACACTGGCACCCAAGTTCAACTATACTCACTGTACTAAGTCCCCCCACTATTTTTCATGAATGACACCTCAATTTTTTGTGTGCACAAATGTGCTTAAATACAAGTCATCTAAAATACTACCCATTTTCTTATTCTAAATATTCACATAATTTTTCTTGTACAAAAGTAACACATGCTCAGTTACAGAAAAATTGAAAATTCACAAATGAGACACAAGGAAGAATATCCTCTCTGAGACCACTACTAAAACATAAGAGTACTTCTCTAGTGATCTGTAATGTGAATGATTTTTGCTTTGTGTATTATTATTAAATATAATTGTAGTAAAAATGTATACAGAATAGAGTGTACCAGTTTATTTTTAAGTAATTACATAAAATATGCCTTTCAATGGTGAAAAAAAATCATCCTGGTGTTACATTGACTCTCTGATGAAAACTTCCCTTATTCCATTAGCATTCTTATATTTTACTGTTCCAGTTCCTCAAGCATTACCAATACTCTCTGTTGTGGAAAAGGAAAAAAGCCAAGTTAAATGGTTGGACACTTGAAGAATTGTTGGTTTGGAACACATAAAAATCAACTTCTGAATTGTAGTTTCTTTTTTTATTATTGCACAAAAAACACACTAGTCTTCAAAGTATTCTGATTCACTGGACTGTGTATAGAGAAAGTGAGTTTTGCAGTGACTGTTGGAATGCTCACAGAGAAGAGATTGTCAAGGTGATGGGTGGAAGATAATTAGTAGCCACCTGGAATGGACTGTGGAATAATAATAGGGAGATATTGAAAGCCATATGAAGGCATTGGAGGAAAAAAAGCCATAGAGACTTAGAAAATTATGTAAACATAATAGTGAAAGAATAAGAATAGGAGGAGGACAAGGAACTGATATTTTGATTTATTACTTGGGCCAGATACTGTGCTAGTCACTTTCCAAATATTACCTCTTTTAGTCTTTACAATTATGCTGTAAAGTAGAGTGATACAGTGAAACCAGAGATGTAAAGTAACATGACCATTTTCTTGTAGCCAAAAGTGACAAAAAGCTGTCAGGTAGATTTTCAAAACAAACTGAATCAGGTTTTTAGTTTTTTGTATTTTTGTTTTTTTAAGCAACTTTATTGACAGATAATTCATATACCAATGCAATTTGGCCATTTAATGTGTACAGTTCAAGGGTTTTTAGTAGATTCAGAAAATTGTGCAAACTTCACTACTGATTTTAGAATGTCTTCATCCCCCTAAAAGAAGTGTACCCATGAGAGGTCATTTCCCATGCTTCCCTTCCCCAAGCCTCTGGCAACCACTAATCTACTTTCTGTCTCTGTAGATTTGGGTTCATCCATGTTGTAGCATGTATTTGTATTTCATTTTGTTTTATTGCTGAGTAGTTTTCTATAGCATGGATATGTCACACTTTGTTTATCCTTTTATAAGGTATGGATATTTGGGTTGTTTCTGCTTATTGGCTATATTGTGGGGTTTTTTTTTAATTGAGGCAACATTGGTTTATAACATTATATAAGTTTCAAATGTACAACATTGTATTTCTATTTCCAAAGACCCTACAGCATGCTTACCACCAAAAATTTAGTTTCCATCCATCTCCATACAGTTGATCCCCTTTACACATTTTGCACTGCCCCCAGCCCCTTGCCCTCTGGTAGCCATTATTATGGTCTCTGTATTGATGTGTTTGTTTGTTCATTTATTTTGGATTGTCTGTTTTTTATATTCCATATATAAGTGAAATCATATGGTATTTGTCTTTTTGAATTGATAATAGCTAAGGTTTTGCAACATCTGTTTGAAGTTAATATTTTATTTCAAATTAAAAATAATCAAGAGTTCCCCTTGCTCCAGACGCTTTTATCTTCCTTCTCGCAGAAGCTACTACTCTCGTGCATGTCTCCTATCTTTCCACCTTATTTTTTAATGTATTACATAATTTTGAAATGTTTGTTTTTAGCTGCATATTTTTGTACTGAAAAATAGATAACTATTTTAAAGAAGGTAGCACGAGGAACTCAAATATTGAAAAGCAACCAGTTAGACAAAAATGTAGGAGAGACACTCTACTAGAAATTCATGTCAAGATAATCTTTGCCAGATCCATAAATTGAATTCATCTTAGCAAATTCCTATATGGCACATCAAGATAACTTTAATGTTTAAAAAAATACTTAGCAACATTTCTGTTCTGTTGTAATTTTCATTTATGAGAAATAAATACATTATAAATAAAATAAGAAATTAGAATTCAAAATGATTCACATTGGTAATATGTTTTTACAGGAGAAATGCTTGCAAAAAGTACCTAGCATGATCTCTATTATTTTGTTATCTAAGATAACATATGGAAGTTATATTTTTTTAATTGTTTAAGAATTCCAAACACGAAGACATGAAAGCAGTTTTTAACTATTTTGATAAAATCATGTTTCGTCTAAACACACAAAATATAAAATAGAACCTTTTACATTTCTTTTTCATCAAAACTGTTTTTTTCTTACATATTTATTTAATGTGAATTAACAAATGGAAGAAACAATATAATTTTATACGGTGTGGATATGTTGGATATGGTATTTAATTAACTTTATGTTATTAGATACTATACTGATATGATTTTAAATATTTGGCTTATAATCTGTATAACCCATACCAAAAGCTTGAAATTAATGAGAAATTTCCACAGTTGTTCACTCAAATTATTATTATCAAAGTGTTTAGCAAGTTAAAAAACAAAATCAAAAGGCAAAAAACAAAAACGCTGAATCGGAGGCTCTCCAAGGCCTTCCTCTCCTGAAATGTCATGACTAAAGGATTCTCTGCTTTCCTCCACCCACGAACTGAAGGCCTTGACAGAAAGAAATGGAAAAGAGAAGATATATAATGGCTCTGGTTAGATTCACTCATGAGGTATAAATCTAAGGGAAAAGACTGGATTATTTTTAAGAAAATCTATGGACTCCCAACTCCAGATGAACTTACTTGGACAAAATACTATAAAAAAACAAAATGTTAAACTCAGTAGTTACACATAACACTAGTTCTCAAAACTATTTTGACTAACAGAACTTTAAATTTCCCTGACAACATTTCTAATATTACAATTTATTTTAATTTGTATTTTCTGCAATGTTGGCTAGTCAACAAAGTTAAAATGTGTAGCATTTGGTAAACCTGAAATGGCACAAAATGACTGATGCCATCTGACCTTTCTCTGGATTGAATTTCTTGTTGTATTTTGGGAAAGGTAGTGACTGCTAGATAAGTAATTAATGCACTCTGGTGTGAGAATTAGGAGAATTATGGAGAAATATATTAAAGGGTTGAATTCAGCGTTATCACAAATTAGCTAATCTAGTCTTTTGGCACAAAATAAGCAGCCTGCTTTGTACACACTTGGAAGGTTTTAAAAACAAATCAATATAGCCATACACTCAGGACTATGCTAAAGAGAGCTGCTGATACACACACACTGCTCCTCCACAGTGGGCCCATTGTGGAGAGCTGCCACATCCAAAGCACCTTCCAGCTGTTGGAGGAACCCACCAGAGGAGCGAGTGCAGATGCAGACACCCTCAGTCAGATAATTACCTTGATTAAGATTCTCAGAATTAAACGGAGTTTAATCAAGGACCCTGTGAAATTGTGAAAGCGCCAGTTTCCTGGGCTTGCCCTCCTTTTCTGCGGATGGTGAGTTGCCAAACAAAATCAAAAGAGTCTTAATTACAAGGATGAGAGGCAAAATCAAAAGGGAATGAGAGAATCTGACTTTTGTGATGGAGATGGACCTGCACCAATCCCAGCAAACTCAGCTCTGTTCTGCGTGGAGAGAGCCACAACGCATCACAGCTGAACACCATCAACATTCCTGACAATTCGAAGGACTGAATTAGTAGCTATGCCAATATATTTAAGGTTGGTGCTAATACTGAATTCTCTTAAGATACAATGATGTATGTGAACTTTTAGGAAATATTTGGGCTGATATTAGAAAAAAAAAACCCATGCCGCTCCAGTTGTTACTAAGAAAGCATGACTCAGCCTAAATCTAAACTAAACCATTATTGGAAATAAATGCCCACATAAATGGAAAGCCTGAGAACCAGTGATACAGGGAGGTATAACTTTTTTCAACTTTCTTGCTTTCTGTTAATTTGAATTTGGATCACAAATAGAAGTGATTATAAAAGTGATCCATTCCATAAATATGTCGATAGCTCCTAAAGTCCACTCACTACAACACTAATGTTCTTTTCGTGTAAGCTGCTCCTAAGCCTTGTCCACTGTTCTGAATGTCTATACTTGGTCTTTTGATGTGCAGGACCTTGTATTGATTTCTTTAGTTTTATTTTCATAAAATTTGGCCTGGTATTATAAATAACATCAAAGAGTCATCATTTATTGGTGCTAATTAATTTGGTGCAAGCACTCTGGGGATAGAATATTATAAAAATCATTGTACCCCCTCCCCAAGTCATACTTATGATAATATATCTTCACACATAAATTTCATATTTTTAATAACATTTTGTAAAGTAAACATAAATCCATCACTGTCTATTTTCCTATTATTTACCATTATTATAAGCCACAAATGCAAACAGTTCGTGGATAATCGATTTCCCTACAGGCTTTCCTCATGTCAGTGCTCTGCAATTTCTATTTCTAGGATCTTTATTTTATTTTTTTTATTACTTTGCTTAGTCCTTCAAAGATTTCCTTTGATCTGCTCTTCATATACTCCCTCTCGGTTGGCATCTAAAGTTTTACATTTTCTCAGATTTTATACCATTACCCTCCTATATTCCAATATCTTCTTATTCTTCTGACTTAATCTTACATTTTCTTCCATTCATGCATCTGGCATGATCTGGAAATAGTTTCCATTTCTATACCTCTGTGAACTAAAAAGCTAACTCTCTGACCATATGGCTGTTAATTGCTTTCCCCCAGCAAGACCCATCTCTATACAGCATTTTTGCAACTGTTGCTCATTCATGCTTTGTTTTCCTTCTACTTCTTCTTCCTCTATAATTTGCTATCTTATTTTTCACAAGATGATACACAAAGCCTGAATATCACTATCAATGAAAGAAATTGAATCTGTTATTAAAATAAACCTTCCCACAAAACCAGTGTTAATATTTTCTATAATAGTAATATTATTATAGAAAAGACATGCAATATTTATTGTTTTATATTATATGGTTATGTTATAATTATTAATTCTATAATAGTTATTTGTTAATCATAAAATAATTTAAGGTATAAATAAATTAACTATACATAATTAATATTACATAAAAAGTATAATTTCATGTATTATGTTACAGGTTTATTATTACCTATATATTGTTTATTTTGTACCAGATATTTTACATATATCATCTCATTTAATACAACCATTCTGTGAGCTAGGTGTTATTATCGCCACTTTATTGATGAAGAAATTAAAGAACAAAGAACTTAATTACGTTGCCTAAACTCACACAGCTAGTAAGAGGCACAGCTGGCTCTAGAATCCTTTGACATGGATTGAGTTTAGAAGGTGGAAGGAAGGATTTTGAGAATATTCAAGTGTTTCTAGCTATGGTGTCCTGTGTAAGGTGTTACCATTCATGAGTTTAAGAAAAAGTAATAACCAACCATTCAAGTTCTACATGTTTGTAAAACTCTTGCTAAGTGCCAGGTAGTGTGTTCTGAACAGTTCACAATATTATAATATTTTTTTCACACCAACTCTTAGATGTGAGAGAAATGAGACCCAAAGATACTCAATAATTTACTTTCACTAGATTATGCAGCTAGCAAATGAAAAAGGCAGAATTCAGACTCATGACTCCTGAGTCTTTCACTTTTAACTACTATATTTTGGAAAAATCAACCTATGCTGAAAGTAGGACGTCTTCTTGTTATCTAGATAAATAGTCTTCTGCTTTGAACCACAAAATCAGTTACAGTTTTTGGGATATCAGTTTTCAGGTAGTCACGAAGCCATATTAATTGTTGATATGCCCCATTCTGTTTGTGTAGAAAAAAGATCTGCCATTTTATTTTTAGGAAAGTGCAATAAATCTAATGAGAGACGTATTAAAGCTGACGGCACATTTCCAGAGTTGACACGCCAAGAATTCAAGTACACCTCTAACCTCTTAGGTAGTATATAACTAAAACTGAAAATAAAAGAACATCTTGGTATACAAGTTCAGTTTTTAGTGTAGAGGGAAGAAAAGGGATGATGTCAGAAGAGAAGAAAGATTTTGAGTGCTTTACAGCTGGTGACATCTGAATTGTTTTGTGAACTCTGTTCTGGACCTAACAGCAAAACTCAAAACAAATGAAAAAAGTGCATTTCTGCCCATTTCAATAGGGACATTGAGAAATCCAGCCACCTCATCCCTGTTATAGTTGCTAGCAGGAGATGACAGCTGTGCCGCTACCCTGGCCAGGACCAGGGCCCACACTGCAGTAACAAGGGATCTACACATCCATACAGTGAGCTTGAGGGTATCAAGAGAGGGAGAGTGGAGACTTCGATGTGACCAAGTGACCACTGATTGCCGTGCCTGGGCAAGAGTCCATGGGGCCCTGCCAAGAGGCCCAGAGGCAGAGGCTCAGAGTCTACATCAGTGATAGCAGGGAGAACAGGAGATTTGCTTCTTTCCGTGATCCCGTGCATCCTATTGAACTGCCCTGGCTGCTGTGGCCTGAGCAAACACACATTAGTAATTGGCCATTCTTTCCCGTCACCGAACAATTTTTCTGAGTTCTGCATATCCAATTCTAGTCAGTCATTCTAAAACTTGCTCCAGAATTCCTAAGTATCTAATGTAAAATCAGGATTCCTTTTTATAGAGGATACATACTAAGTCCTGGATTTATACTGCAATGTTTTACTACTGTGAGCCACAAGCTAATATTTTCCAAATTATATCTATTTGACCTATAATTTCACTAGCCTCTTTGATAGTTAAAAAATAACGAAGTTATGCATATGCATAATTAGATATGATAAATGCTCAGAGAAGTATATAATGAGAGGTTAAACTGTCCCACAGCCCCATACCCCTGAGTCTCTCTTCTCAAAGGGAGCCACTATTAACAGCTACTTCTGTAAGTCCAGAAACAGTTTCCGTGCATATAGCTGCATATCTCAATTTTAAAACATAAAGAATGCTTATACTAAACTCACTTTTCTACACCAAACTTTTCACTTAATGCATCCTGAAGGTTTATATTCAAATCAACATATACTTATCTACAGCATTTCAGTAGTGTCTATGTCATGTTGACATATCATAATGCACTTAACAAGCCCCTATTTACAGTGACTTACTGGAACTATATTTGTTCTTACAAAGAGAGCTATAATCGAAATAGTATACTAATATCTTGGTATACTTTATTATATATATTTCAAATTTGGTAAATATTGCCAGATTCATTTGAGAGTAGGTTTTATCCAGTTCCAGTTTCACCAGAGCTTCATACACTGTTGGTGAAATTGGAACCAGATGAGGCCTTCTTTCCTCCCCAAAACTGATATTATTAACCTTTAAAACTCTTATTTAACTGATTAAAACATTAGAATGTGATAATTGATAATATTGGTAATATATGGCAGAAAGCTGAGGCTTTGAATATAATAAAAATAATAGTAACAGATGAGTACACCAGGTTTGTTCATTAATTTCAAACTATAGTTTATGTTTCATGGATTAATTGTGGGTTTTTTCCCAATATGATATTGGGGTATTTAAAAAGTGAGAGAAAAAAATCACTTCAAATTCTTTCGAAATTAAATAAGATAGATTTTCCTCCTGTTATGGATTGTGTACTTTCTACATCTGCCTTAACAAATCAGCATGGAGTTATATAAGAACTCCAAATATTGAATTTGCTGGAAAATTGAATATTTATCTTAGAAAGGAAAAATGACATAGTCACTAAGGATGGTTAAATGAATTTACAAATAAATACATTTTATCACATCATAGGATGTATTTCATTGACATGAAGCTCTTACTATACTGATTTTAGAAAATAATTTTTATTGTGCATTTGTACTTTTTTAAACAGCATATTCACTGGAGAAAGAAGAATCAAGGAGAGAAAGAGTTTTGGAGGGAGAGGAAGAGGAAAAGATGTCAGTGGAGTGAGTAAAAGGGAGGGATAGAAGGAGAGATATACTTGTGTGAAATGGCCGGTTTTCATTTCCTTGTGGGATTCCCTTTACTTACCAACAGATATTTCTTTCTGGTGTAGAAGATTCATGCTGAATAATCCCCATGTATAACATTGTCTTCTGAATTTTGGTTTGATTTTGATGAAGCTGATCCCTGAGTAGACTGGTTTCCCATTTGGGGGATTATCAGGTATAAGTCAACAGAAAACAAAATGCTAAAATGAAAATGAATGATAACAGAATATACTTCAGACAGTTCAGCTTCAAGGAATTCTCATCTCATCTGAAGTGATCACATATGAAATGAACAAAGATTTATACACCATTACTTTTGTGTTAAATAATACAGGGTACTCTAGTGTTGTGCAAATGGATAAACATGTGTTAAAAAAAAGAAACAACAGGCCAAAATGGAGTCACTTGTGCTAAGCCCCAGGTCAGTAAAACAAGACTTAATACCTAACCTAATTATAGTTTCAGCCTCTCCTAGAAAGGTAATCTTAACCAGTCAGTCTGGAATTTCCTGGCAACACTAGTGAGGTAGTCCATGTGATAGACTCTTGCCTTCCCCCAAAGGAAGATGATCTTACCTGAAATAATCCTCTTTTTTTGTTTATGACTACCTTGTCCCTCCCACTTTCTACCTTTAAAAACCTTTTCTGCAGCTCTTTGAAGCTCCTTCTAAATGAGTAAGTGTTACCCCAGGGGAGGGGATCTTGACTCTATCAGTTGCTCCTTCTGTTCCAGTGACATTACATGGCCCATCAAACTTACCTAAAGTAATACTCTTAGTTTATCACTCTAAAACAGTCACAGTACTACAGCAGACGTCTCAAAACAACTAATACAGAGGTTCATATTGGCTACTGTGACTCCATTTTGAACTACTTAACATAGCGTAAATCCTATAAGTTTCACACAAGATGACCAGGAATCATAACACAAAAGAAATTATGTCGTAACAAGTACAGAGCACTTAATTCTTGTCAAAGGAAATAGACTGAGGCTGTACAGAAAAAAAGCTATATTTATTGTGGATATTTCAGCACTGAGTGACAGAAAGGTCATGATTCCCATTTCCAAGGCTTACCACGTTGAACTGGATTGTTTAACTCATATTTTAATGTGAAGGACAAGGTCATTTTTTAAATCTCCAAATATCTCTTTCTTTTAAATTCATAAAACTAAATTAAGCTCAAATTCTAATCGCTTGAAAATTTTTAATTCCTTTGCTTGCAGTTTTTGGTAATTCTCAAAATAATATGCTTAGTGTTCAAGCTCAGCCCATTGAAATGGTTTCAGCCCATTTCAATTCATGAACACATATTCTAACAAGAATATAATGTCTCCTTGGTATTGGTTTGAGGGAAATGTGACATCAGATTCTTCTTTGGGTGTTCTATAAAGGGATTTTATTTGAGAGAGAGTGTTTCAAAAGAATGTGTTTGACCTGAGGCATATCTGAAGTGGAATAATGGAGACATGAGCCAAAATAAGCTATTCTGTTACCTAAAACATTTCCCCAAATCTCCCACTGGTAAAATAATGATATTTTGATTCTGAAAACTAGGTCCACTCTGGTGGGAAAAGGCAGAGTCATAAGATCATTGCTTCTATATTTCCTAAAATCTTATGATACCAGAAAAAATGTCACATTTTTCCCATTTGAGAACTCAAGTTAAAATGTTTTAAAAATAGAAAATAGTGACAACTTTATTGTTTTTTAGATTTGAGGCAAGTACTTAAAAACTTTATTATGTTTTAGATTTGGGTCAAGCACAAAAAAAGTTAAACCTTTTTATAATGTTTGTCTCTATAAGACAACACGGTTATGTTTTGGTTAACCTTACATTGACCATGGGCATGATGGGAACCTCTGAATTTACAGCTGCACTTAGACCACTCGTCACCCTTGGGCAAGCTAATAAGCCTCAATTTCTCCATCTTTACTTCACAGATTTAAAATGAGGATTAAAATGTGATCATATGTATATAGCATGACCATTATGTAGAAGAACCTCAACAAATGCAAATTCCCTTTCACCTTGTGAAAAGATTCCAGGGACATCATCACCCAGATGATTAATAAAAGAGAAAATCACTGTGGTCCTCTGCCCCAATTACAAAGCTGTAGGTTCCTGAAATGCACTGCAAGATGCAGTAAGTTTAGACAGTTGCATTCATCTGTTCAAACAGCTGGCAATTGACCACCTTTCCCCACTAGCTAACCTGATTGAAGTAACATAGTATAACGTTTAGAGATTGGCTTTTCGAATCTAACAGTCATGAGTTCAAATCATGAATCCACCACTTAAATACTGAATCATTGACAAGTTACCTTTGCTTTCTGAGGCCTAGTTATCTCACCTACAAAATGAGTTAAGTGCCAAGTCCAGTGCCTTTTATTGCATGTTGTATGCACTCAATAAGTGTTATGTATTCTCCAATGTTTCTTTTTTCAAAGAAAAAAAAATTAGCTAATGTGTGGAGTTTGAAAGTTCCTGCTAATCAGGAAAAAAAAAAGAAGAAGAACATTAAAACAGGGCATTGACCAGAAGAAAAAATAAAAGTATTAATTAGGTAAACATGTATTCACAAATGGCAAATAATCTCCAAACCTCCTGGTTCAGAAGAAATATGTTTTCCTCTACAATCACTGATATTACAACAAAATGCTACGCCATCCATATGACATCTCAAAATATCAGAGTGGACCACTTTATTTGCCACATGTGGTTCTTGAATTTGATTTCCACCTGTCAATCAAAATGCTACCTTTAATCTTAATAGTTCCTGTCACTGATTTTTGATATGAACCCCATTAAATTGTATTGAAAAGCAGCATTCATAGTGTAGTTGCCACCCAAAGTTAATGAATAATATATTTTTCATGTTACTTCATGAAATCCATAAATAATGACATAAAATCTAATCAGTACATTTTAGATATAAATGTTTAAGAATGTTGTGATGGACTATATTAAATTGTAAATGTTGTTTTGTTAAGAGATTTACAGTTTAACTACCATGACATCTTTATCCTGCACATTTTAGCTTACTCTCTAGGTGACTAGCCATCTGCCACCAAAATAACATATGGTAGAATTAAACAGATGTCATTACTTGTAGATGAGGCTTCAAATTTCACAAAAGTAAGACAACTGTCTAACTCACAGAAAGCCAAAAGAATTCCTCTCCTCCAAAATAAGATATGTGCCAAGTGGAATACAATTCTCTCAGAAAATAATCACCTCCAGGAAATCCCTGGAGGTGGAATGAATTTAATACATTGTTCCACAGCCTTGGTGCACTGATTCAGCATAAGATAGCAAGAAACTTAAAAGATTGGTTTTGTGTATGGAAGACACCGTCTTTCTTTCAATATTTTTAAATGAACTCATTCTTATTCTTGGAAGGAAAACACCCACACACTTCTATGAAACCAAAGTCAAAGAAATATCCACATATCCAAAATAAGGATTTTTGTCAAAGAGAGAAGAGATGTGCCCAAAGTATTCTTAACATGAATAACTCTGTTAATTTAATTTGACAATGTTTCTTTTGCTAAAGTAAATAGAAATGCAGCTCCAAATTCATAAGCTAAAAACTACATTTTTCAGAACCTGCCCAACTATCCAGAAGTATGAATTCTAGATCTCTTCAAATATCAAGTGAAAGGCATTTATCCTTACTTAGAATTGTATAAGTAAAAATTAAAACAATATTAAAAAATATTTTCAATTGTAAGAACAAGGTTTTAACATATACAATATTGGCAAGCAAGTGAGTGGAGAAACTGGCCCTTTCATATATTTTTGGTCAGTGTGTAAGTTGGTGCAACTGCTTTGGAGGACATCTTGACAATATCAATCAAACTAATAATATACAAGCCTTTAAAGTCAGAATCTTTCCTGTAAGAATTTATTCTGTGAATTTACTTGTGTATGTGAACACGAAAATGACAGTTGCCACATTTGTTTGTAATAGCAAAACACTGGGGACTCCAGGAAAAACCAGCACCCAGTGAAAAATGTATAAATACAAATTTGGTTGCATTAAGCAGAGGTTTGAATCTGGTTCGGTTAAGCATTCAGCCACCAGAAGGATCTCAAACGAGGATATCCTCCTATTTTGGGCCAGGAGACAGTGAGCCATATTTCTAACATCAGATGGAAGGGAAAATGCAAAATGTGAAGAATGAATGAATGAATGAGCATTTCTTTGGCACTGAACTGGTAAACTTAAGGCTATAAAATGCATAACACCTGGCTACCATGAAAGTCTATTTCTGTCTCTTCTTCTCATGCTTATATTTTACAAATCATGATCCCAAGCACAGTGATCACTGTAGATTTATAGTCTTCTTCTCAGGACAAATATCATGGAAATTATCTTTACAATTAAGGATATTCACATACTGCTGTACCACTTATTGGTATAAAATGACAATGTAAAAAGAAAGCTTTCAAAACATGTATAACATTTGGTCCAATAATTCCACTTATTCAAATGTACTCCTTAAACTATTTTAAGATAATTTCAAGTTATAGAAGAGTTGCATGAATAGTTCAAAGAATTCCTGTGTATCCTTCACCCAAGTTATCGAAATGTTAACATTTTACCACATTGTCGTTCTCTCTGACTGTGTCTGTCTGTCTCCATAGATATTAAAAGCTATTCATTGGAACACAATTTATAATGGAGAAAACTGGAAGGCATCTAAATAGCAAGCATCAGGAAAATTGTTTCTTAAATTATAGAATATCTACTATGTGGAATATTAAACAGAAATTAAAATGTTTAAAGTGATTATTGTGAAGTTTAGCCTCATTAGATAATGCTAAGTCAAAAGGAAGTTATAAATGATAATTATAAAGATTATAACACTTATTAAATATTACCCAGTGAAAACTCAGGATACAAATGTGACAATATGTAAATAGATTCATATGAAAAAATGACAAGAAGGGAACATACAAAAATGTAGTTCTATAAATTTGATTAAGATTATGGATAACATTTCTCTGTTTTCTAAATAGTATATCTTTTTTTAGACTGTTCTTTAGGATCTTATGGATGGCTACTTGAAGGTAAGCAAGAGAAAATACTGAATTTGGGAAATTACTCATAAGATTGTAGAGTAGAAACTATAACTTAAATCGCATAACATAAACTATTATGTTTCATGAAAGAAAGAAGAAAAGGGGTCATTTTTCCCAAGGAGAAAATAAATAGGACTCAAAACAGAGAACAGATTATTTGGATTGAGATTTCAAAAAATATCAAGCTCACATGGGTTTGTAAATGAATGTTTAACAAATAGAATTCTGCAACATATAAGGTTAATTTTTTTTACTATATTACATGATGCAATCAGATTGCTTCTAACCTGAAATTTCACTGAGACGTTTTATTCTCTGGGTATCACTAATTGTTGTGTGCAATCTGACTGCCAAACTGAGCGCAGACCTATAAACCAGTGAAAAGGTATTTGTAAGCCGTTAGAATTTCTGATAATTAAAATCTAAAAGAAAAAGATGATAATCTCTTAGCAGTGAACATTCCATGTACATGACTTTTAAAAGTTTAATTGTATATTCGATAGAAAGGGAAACATTTCTGAAAATGAAATATTAAAAGAGCCACTGAATTCTTCTGCCAAGGTGATTTGGGGTGTAAAGAGATATGTTTTGGAGATGTCAAGTATGAGATGTTTATTAGTCATATGAGAGGAAATAATTAAATATCAAGTGGGCAGTATTAGCAATAATACCTGATGAATTTCTGATAAGAAACCTCTTTGTTTATCAGAAAATCTAGTCTACATGCGGCAGAGATAATCAATTTGTAAATTAGTAAAACAATCTAGGGTTATACAATCTAAATTCCTTCCTAATATGAGATCACCAAAGCAGATTTAACACTTTAGAAACTGGTACTTGAACCCCAGACTCTATTAAAGATATTATCTTTATTATACCTAAGATATACTTCGTGGTGCACTAAAACTGCACAAAGAACGTTGAAACTCTAAAGCTGATCGTGGTTGCAGGAGGAGACTGGCTTTTTTCTTTTTTTAAGAAAAGAATGCTTTTATTCTCCTCACAGCTGAGTTTGTCATCTATTGTTATTTCACAGATGACATAATTCACAAGTTATTAAAGTTTTCACTGCAGTCTGAACTTTTTATTCCTACACATTCCGAAACACTCTCAATTTTCTCTAACTACCCTCTAAAGTAATTTCAGTCCCAAAGAATAGAGGAGGAAAAAATATACATTGAATATATAAAAATAGAGGCAGAGCGCCAATCTATTATGACATTTATCGCTATGAAAGAAAGATGGGTTGACTTGCTCATGGCTATATTATTTATAAGTTCTTTCTTCTCACTCATAAAGACACTTGTTATAAGAAATGTTAAGATTTCTTTACATTTTATACCAGCTATCTCTCTTCATCCTTCACCGTTTTCATAATTGTCAACTTTCAAATACTACAGGACAACTTATTTTTTCATAGGTATCACGATGCCCTTCAACACATGGGCTACTGTTTAGGCGTTAGCCCTGAATGGAAGTATAAGCATAGTTTAATATTTTATGTACAAAATCATACACAAATAAAAATATCTGTAAAATTCAAAATGGCATCCAGGTCTGATGATAATAGTATAAAAGAGACCTTCAATCCTTCAGTGTTATATTTGTTATTACTTTTAAATTATATAGTACTAAAAGCAGTTATACAAGATAAATCAGCCCGAGAGATCTGCTGTACAACATTGTGTCTATTGTTAACAATACTGTATTGTGCACTTCAAAATGTGTGAGAGGGTAGATACCATATTAAGTGTTCATAAATAAATAAACAGTTCTATGTCCATCAGGGTACACATACCTATGTGAATACATAAAATAATATCAACAGGACATGTTTTATGTGTCTAGAAGTAAAGCATATAAACTAAATATACAAATAAAAATATATACTAAGTGGTTAACCATTTTCTTTGTGAAGTAGGAAAAAGAGCAATTATTACTTTTTATGCATTTTTACATTGTTCACCTTTTACAACAAGCATGAGTTATTTTGAAAAATGGGAAAAACAAAGTTATAAGGAAAAGAATGGGAAATATAAGAATGAAATAAATATACAATAATAAATAAAAGTCAGTAAACATTAGAACAAATTCACATTTGTGAATCTGATTCAGAAGCTTAATGCAGTGTTTTCATAACCCTGGGACGGGTTAAGTCAGGGGTCCCCAACTCCTGGGCCACGGACGGGTAGTGGTCCGTGGCCTGTTAGGAACCGGGTTGCACAGCAGGAGGTGAGCGGTGGGCAAGTGAGTAAAGCTTCATCTGTATTCACAGCCACTCCCCATCACTCGCATTACCGCTTGAGCTCCGCCTCCTGTCAGATCAGTGGCGGCATTAGATTCTCATAGGAGCGCGAACCCTGTGAACTGCGCATGCGAGGGATCTAGGTTGCACGCTCCTTATGAGAGTCTAAATGCCTGATGATCTGAGGTAGAGCTGAGGCGGTGATGCTAGCGCTGGGAAGCAGCTGCAAATACAGATTATCATTAGCAGAGAGGTTTGACTGCACAGAGACCATAATAAATCAATTGCTTGCAGACGCATATCAAAACCCTATCAGTGAGTGGTAAGTGACAAGCTGCATCTGGTGGCAGGCTTTATAGTGGCAAGTGAGTTGATCTTCTTCAATTGTACAGCTGCATCTGGTGGCAGACTTTAAGTCAGAATCCGACACTTATTTTAGTACTCTCATGACCTGCCCATTATTTTATTTACCGCTTCCATCCGTGCCTCTTTCCACACTGTGCACTGTGTACTTGTCTCAGTCACAGTTTTGGTAAGCCCACAAGCTAACCCTAGCCAAAATGAGTAAAAAACAAACATTGCTGGAGAGCTTCTTTGAGAAGGGGGAAAGACCCAATGATGAGACAGCAGAAGACTCTAAGACTGCCAACAAAAAGAAAGCTGCATTTAAAAGAAAATACCAAGAGTCCTGCTTAAATTACGGGTTCATTGCAACAGGTGATTCACATTCTCGAAGTCTGCTTTGTATAATATGTGGCAACTGCTATCCAACAAAGCCGTGAAACCTTCAAAAGTGCTTCGCCAGATGGAGACCAAACACCCTGCATTAAAAGACAAGACTTTGGAGTTTTTCAAAAGAAAAAAATGTGAACACGAAGAACAGAAGCAATTATTGAAGGCCACCACTTCATCAAATGTGTCTGCAGTGAGAGCATCATTCTTAGTGGCTAACCGCATTGCTAAAGCTAAGAAGCCCTTTACTGTTGGTGAAGAGTTGATCCTGTCTGCTGCTAAGGACATTTATCGTGAACTTTTAGGAGAGGCTGCAGTTCAAAAGGTGGCACGTGTTCCTCTTTTGGCTAGCACCATAACTAAGCGAATTGATGAAACAACAGAGGATATTGAGGCGCAATTGTTAGAGAGGATTAATGAGTCACTGTGGCATGCAATCCAGGTTGACAAGTCCACCAATGTTGACAACAAGGCAACAGTGCTTGTTTCTGTGTGATATATTTTTCAGGAGGATGTGCATGAGGATATGTTATGTGCACTTTTGTTGCCAACCAACACCACAGCTGCATAACTATTCAAGTCTTTGAATGATTACGTATCAGGAAAACTGAACTGGTCATTTTGTGTCGGTATATGCACGACGGAGCGGCTGCCATGACTGGATGGCTTTCTGGTTTCACTACTCGGGTCAAAGAGGTCGCTTCTGAATGTGAGTCTATGCACTGTCATCCACAGAGAAATGCTGGCTAACCGAAAAATGTCACCTGAACTTAGCAGTGTTTTGCAAGATGTGATTAAAATTATCAACCACGTTAAAGTACATGCCCTTAACTCACGTCTGTTTGCGCAGCTCTGTGAGGAGATGGACATAGAGCACACACGTCTTCTCTTATACACAGAAGTGAGATGGCTTTCTAAAGGTAGATCACTGGCCAGAGTTTTTGAGTTATGAGAGCCGCTCCAGAGATTTCTTTTAGAAAAACAGTCACCACTGGCAGTACATTTCATTGACACAGAATGGGTCGCAAAACTTGCTTACTTGTGTGACATATTCAACCTGCTCAGTGAACTCAATCTGTCGTTTCAGGGGAGAACGACGACTGTGTTCAAGTTGGCAGATAAAGTGGCTGCATTCAAAGCCAAACTGGAATTATGGGGGCGACGAGTGAACATTGGGATTTTTGACATGTTTCAAACATTAGTGGAGATTTTGAAAGAGACTGAGCCAGGGCCTTCTTTCTCCCAGCTGGTGCATGATCACCTATCTAAGCTTTCAGAAGAGTTTGAGCATTACTTCCCAACCACAAAAAAACCCCCGAGCTGGAAAGGAGTGGATCTGCGACCCATTTGTGAATAAGCCAGGTGAATCGACTTTGTCCGTGCTAGAAGAGGATCATCTGCTTGAGATCACAAATGACGGTGGCCTTAAAAGTATGTTTGAGACAACTTCAAATCTCCATACGTTCTGGATTAAAGTCAAGGCGGAATATCCTGAGATTGCCACAGAAGCACTGAAAAGCCTGCTTCCATTTCCAACATCCTATCTTTGTGAAGCAGGGTTTTCTGCAGTGACAGCAACTGAAACAAGATTATGGAGTAGACTGGACATAAGCAGTACACTTCGGGTGTCACTGTCTCCCACCACCCCCAGATGGGACCATCTAGTTGCAGGAAAACAAGCTCAGGGCTCCCACTGATTCTGCATTATGGTGAGTTGTATAATTATTTCATTATATATTACAATGTAATAATAATAGAAATAAAGTGCCCAATAAATGTAACGCGCTTGAATTATCCCAAAACCACCCCCCACCCCCGGTCCGTGGAAAAATTGTCTTCCACGAAACCTTTCCCTGGTGCCAAAAAAGCTGGGGACCACTGGGTAAAGTGATCTTAGAAAACACGGACCATAAAATAAAAAATTGATGCATTGCTCTTCAGAATTGTAAACTTCAGCTCATTGAAAGTGTTTATTGAGAAAATGAATAGGTAAGCATGGGAACAAATATTCACAATACAAATTGTGACAAAGGACTTGTATGCAGACTATATAAAGAACACCTTCAACAATAAGACAACATCTCAATAACAAATAGGTAAATTAGATACTTTGAAAAGGAAGGTATACAAATTACTAATAAGCATTTGAAAAACTGCACATTAGTGGTCATAAGAAAATGCAAATTAATAGTAAAATATCATTATACTTCTAGAATGGCTTAAATTTTAAAAGCCTGACAACACTAAAAGTTGGCCAGGATGTGAAACAAATAGAATTCTCATGAATTGCTAGTAAGAGTGCAAAATGGTACTACCAATTTGGAATCTGGAAGTTTCTTATAAATCAAAACATACTACTTACGTTATGATCAAATAACTACTAGGTATTTACCAACGATAAATAAAAGTGTATGTCCACAAAAAGACTTTTATACAATTTGTATAAAATTATTCATAGCAGCTATATTAATGATCACCAAAAACTGAAACAACTCAAATGGCCACCAACAAGAGAATGGATAAATTGTGTTACATCCATACAGTGAAACTGTATTCAGCAGTTAAAAGGAGGGGATAAATTTGAATATTGCTAAGGTAGAATCAGTTTCAGTTAGTGGCTAATTGAAAGAGTAGTGTGAGATAAAGAGAGGAACTGAAGATGGACCTGAGATGATTAGCCTACTTGTCTAGGAGAAAAATTGAAGAAAAAAATGCATGGAGAGAGGAACAGCTTAGGGTTGGGAATAAAGGTATAGATGATGATTCCCTAGGATCTAAAAAACATTTTCTTTCATCGTGAAGTGGAGAAAGTTTCAGTCAGAATTCACTTTTTTCCATATATCAACCTCTTCGTGTTTTTTCTCCTGGGCAGAATTTTCATTAACTTCGAAGGGTGCTGTGAGATTGTGAGAGTCCTGAGAACGGTCTGGAGAGGAGATTACTTATCATGCTTTAGTACTCCTTGTTCTCCTTTCTCATGAAGTATTTGAAGTTTGGGTATTTGTGGGCCACTGATGAGATTGATACCTGCTTGTTTACCCACCTCTTTCAACTGAGGGAATTTGTGCTGAGGTGCACTATCTTTGGTGTCCAAAAATGATGGTAAGAAAGGAGAGGGAAAGCATCATCCCATATCATATCATATCATATCATATATCATATCATGTCCTTCAGGAATTGATCACATTCATTTATTTATTTTCTACAATATAGTTGTTTTCTTATTTATTAGTTGGTGAATTTCTTGTGGGTAGGGACTGCCTTATTCATCTTTTTAATCTTTCCTCCCTAAAGTTTATCATGAAGTAAGCATTCAGTGAAAAGATGCCGAAAGAAGGACTAAATATGCCTCTAGAGATTTTATTATTGCTATTTCCTCTGAGATATAAAGTTTTGTTATTAAAAACAACAACAAAAGTAAACAACAGTAATAAAGTAGATTTTTAAAGAAACTTTCAAGAAAAAAAATGAAGACAAGCCCAATATGAAAATGGAAATATCCTTGACTGAAACTGACATTTAAAAATCAGATTAGAAGATAAGAGAGAAAAAAGAGAGGGAAATCAGATACTCAAGCTTTCTGAACTCAGAAAGGAAAAAAGCAGAAGAGACAGATCAAAGAATCAAAACTCCATTACGGGAAACAAGTGGAAAGTAAAGGAACTAGAGTATCCCTGCAAGGTATAGAAGCATTTTGATTTAGCCGTAGAAACAGAGGAAGGTCACACAGAAACAGAGGGAGGTTACTTGAAAACTGGCCATGGTTACTCAGGAGTGAACCTGGCATCGACGTGCAGTTTGATCTCACTCTCCGCTCAGTGATCTGCTCTCTAGATTACGCACTTCTTGATATTTACCCATAAACCTAGTAACCAGTTTAGAGAAATGCCTGCCCATGAAGGATTCATGCTATGACAACATAGCCACCTTGCATATTTCTAGCCACTGCTATGTCCCATTAACTCTTTAACCCTGACCTTGAAACCACTTCTGCTTTACTATTCAATGTGTTCCATTCAAAACACATTGTAAATTCTGGTATCCTCCACTTTTGAGGGGTTTAGTTTTAGGTGTATTCTTTTGAGTGTACAAGAATGAATACAAAGAAAGAAAGTAAAATAATTAATTATTACAGGCATACCTCAAAGCTATTGCAGTCAGTTCCAGACCACTGCAATAAAGTGAATATCACAATAAAGTGACTCACAGAAATGTTTTTGGTTTCCCAGTGCATGTAAAGGTTATGTTTCCACTATACAGTAGTCTATGAAGTGTGCAATAGCATTTATTTCTAAAAAATGTATATACCTTAATGTAAAAGTACTTTATTTCTGAAAAATGCTAACTATCACTGAACCTTCTGTAGGTGTAATCTTTTGGCTAGTGGAGGGTTTGAAATACTGCAGGAATTACCAATACGTGACACAAAGACAAGAAGTGAGCAAATGCTGTTGGAAAAGTGACAGCAATAGATTTGTTCAATGCAGGGTTGCCGCAAACCTTCAATTTGCGAAAAAAATGTGCAATATTTGTGAAGCACAATAGAATGAGGTATTCCTGTACTTTAACATACAGAACACATAGCTCTCTTCCTCGAATATTATATGGCATTAGAGTTGAAGTCCTCAAAGTCAATTACTGTGGTCTGAGAAACAAGTTTCTTCTGCTCCAGTGTCACCTTTTAAAAAATCAAAATAGATTAGGTTTTATTTTTAAATATAAATATTGAAAGAGAGCTAATATTTGAGAATAAAGGATGGTACATGAACAGAAATGCTTTCAGAACAAGGTTGTCATGAGTTACATTTGGCCCTACGTGTCCGTATCTGCAGATTTCACACCTGGGATTCAACCAAACTTGGATCAAAAATACTCAAAAAAAGAAATCCAGAAAGTTCCAAAAAAGCAAAACTTGAATTTTCCACATGCTGGCAACTACTTATATAGTATTTACATTGTATTAGGTATTATAAGTAATCTAGAGATGATTTAAAGTATACGGGAGGATGTGAATAGGTTATATGCAAATACTATGCCATTATATATAAGGGACTTGAGCATCCGTGAATCTTGGTATTTTCAGGTGGTCCTGGAACCAATTTCCCGTGGATACTGAGGGATGGCTGGATATATGAAACATGCAAATATTTCAACAGAAGCAAAAATCAGCTGTCCCTGGACGAATCATTGAGGTTTTGCTTCTTTGGTAAACAAAATTTGGCGTGAAGAAAATCTGGAAAAAAGGAAGTGGTGGTTTTATGCTTTGGGAGTTTGGATGATCATTAGTTTCCTATTTGCTGCTGTAACAAATTATCACAAATGCAGTGGCTTCTAAAACCACAAATTTATTATCTTATAGTTCTGTAGGTCATAAGTCCAACATGAGTCTCACTGGGTTAAAATCAAGATGTTTACAGGGCAGTGCTTCATTCTGGAAGCTCAAGGGGAAAACCCATTCCCTTGCCTTTTCAGCCTCTAGAATCTGCACACATTCCTTAAGCCATGGCCCCCTCCCTCCTTCTTCAAAGCCAGCAATGGAGGTTGAGCCCTCACATCTCATCACTTTGACCTCCCCTTCTCCTTCCCTCTTCTTTTTAAGAACCCTTGTGATTACATTGGGCCCACCTGGATAAACATCTCTATTTTTAAATTAAGTTGATTGTCAACCTTAATTCTAGCTGCAACCTTGAGTTCCCCTTTGCCATGGGGATTTGAGCAGGGACATCTCTGGGGGACTATTATTCTGCCTGCCACAGCTGGCTTTTGAATTCTGCCTCTGGTGCATCATGCTATATGATGGCAGTCTCTCCTGAACTTGGACATTTCCAGCTACATTTGCTTTAAATATGTACATGTTCCAGCCCGTGTGCAGAATTGACCCGACAGATTATGGGAAAACATTTGAGGCTATTAAAAATATTGAAAGCATTTGTGAGCTGCCTTTTTGGGTCTTTTGCTCACCAAAACTAAGTTATGAAAACTTGATCATCCTGCCAAAAGACTTCAAAAAACTATTTTGGAATTATGTTTATAGTTAGCATGAGTAAGGATCAGGTTACCATTTGGTAAACACGCCCTGTCACACTTCATTGACATTTTAGTGGCTTTTATTTTTATTTTTTTTCATTTAATTTTTGTTTTATATTGGAGTATAGTTGATTTACAATGTTGTGTTAGCTTCAGGTGTACAGCAAAGTGATTCAGTTTTACATATAATACATCTATTCTATTTCATATTCTTTTCCCATATAGGTTATTAGAGAATACTGAGTAGAGTTCCCTGTGCTATACAGTAGGGAACAATCCTTACTTTGTTGATTACCTATTTTACATGTTGTAGTGTGTATATGTTAATCCCAAATGCCTAATTTATCCCTCCTTGCCACCTTTCCCCTTTGGTAACCATAAATTTGCTTCCAAAGTCTGTGAGTCTGTTTCTGCTTTGTAAATAAGTTCATTTGTACCCTTTTTCTTTAGATTCCACATATAAGTCATATCATATGATATTTGTCTTTCTCTGTCTGACTTCACTCAGTATGACAATCTCTAGGTCCATGTTTCTGCAAATGACATTTCATTCTTTTATATGACTGAGTAATATTCCATTGTATATATGTACCACATCTTCTTTATCCATTCCTCTGTTGATGTACATTTAGGTTGCTTCCACGTCTTGGCTATTGTAAACAGTGCTGCATTGAACATTGAAGTGCATGTATCTTTTCGAATTATGGTTTTCTCTGGGTATATGCCCAGGAGTGGGATTCCTGGATCATGTGGTAGCTCTATTTTTAGTATTTTAAGGAACCTTCATATTGTTCTCCATAGTGGTTGTACCAATTTACATTCCCACCAACAGTGTAGGAGGGTTCCCTTTTCTCCACACCCTCTCCAGCATTTATTGTTTGTAGACTTTTTGATGATAGCCATTCTGACTGGTGTGAGGTGGTACCTCATTGTAGTTTTGATTTGCATTTCTCTAAAAATTAGTGATGCTGAGCAGCTTTTCATGTGCCTCTTGGCCATCTGTATGTCTTATTTGGAGAAATGTCTATTTAGGTCTTCTGCCCACTTTTTGATTGGGTTGTTTGTTTTTTTAATATTGAGCTGCATGAGCTGTTTGTATGTTTTGGAGATTAATTCCTTGTCGGTCGCTTCTTTTGCAAATATTTTCTCCCATTGTGAAGGTTGTCTTTTTGTTTTGTTTATGGTTTCCTTTGCTGTGCAAAACCTTTAAGTTTAATTAGTTCCCATTTGTTTATTTTTGTTTTTATTTTTGTTACTCTAGGAGGTGGATCCAAAAAGATATTGCTGCAATTTATGTCAAAAAGTGTTCTGCCTACATTTTCCGCTAAGAGTTTTATAGTACCCAGTCTTATATTTAGGTCTTTAATCCATTTTGAGTTTATTTTTGCGTATGGTGTTAGAGAATGTTCTAACTTCATTCTTTTACATGTAGCTGTCCAGTTTTCCCAGCACCACTTATTTTCTCTGCTTTATATTCTTGCCTCCTTTATTGTAGATTAATTGACTGTAGGTGTGTGGGTTTATCTATGGACTTTCTATCCTGTTCCATTGATCTATATTTCTGTTTTTGTGCCAGTACCATACGGTTTTGATTACTGTAGCTTTGTAGTATAGTTTGAAGTCAGGGAGCCTGATTCCTCCAGCTCTGTTTTTCTTTCTCAGGATTGCTTTGGCTATTGGTGGTCTTTTGCATTGCAATACAAATTTTAAAATTTTTGTTCTAGTTCTGTGAAAAATGCCATTGGTAATTTTATAGGGATTGCATTGAATCTGTAGATCTCCTTGGATAGTATAGTCATTTTGACAATATTGATTCTTCCAATCCAAGAACATGGTATATCTTTCCATCTGTGTAATCTTTGATTTCTTTCATCAGCATCTTATAATTTTCAGAGTAGAGGTCTTTTGTCTCCTTAAGTAGGTTTATTCCTAGGTATTTTATTCTTTTTGATGTGATGGTAAATGGGATTGTTTCCTTAATTTCTCTTTCTGATCTTTCATTGTTAGTGTATAGAAATACAAGAGATTTCTTTTTTTTAATTTTTATTGGAGTGTAGTTGATTTACAATGTTGTGTTAGTTTCTGCTGTACAGCAAAGTGAATTAGTTATACATATACATATATCCACTAGTTTTTAGATTCTTTTCCCATATAGGTCATTAAAGTATTGAGTAGAGTTCCCTATGCTATATAGCAGGTCCTTATTAGTTATCTATTTTATATATAGTAGTGTGTATATGTCAGTCCCAATCTTCCAACTTATCCCTCCTCCCCCTTTCCTCCCTGTTAACCATAAGACTTTTTTCTACATCTGTGACTCTATTTCTGTGGAGAACAGTATGGAGATTCCTTAAAAAACTAAAAATACAGCTACCATATGATCCAGCAATCCAACTCCTGGGCATATACCCAGAGAAAACCATAATTTGAAAAGATACATGTACCCCAACGTTCATTGCAGCACTGTTTACAATAGCCAAGACATGGAAGCAACTTAAATGTCCATTGACAGACAAATGGTTAAAGAAGATGTGGTGTGTATATATAATATAATATTACTTAGCCATGAAAAAGAATGAAATAATGCTATTTGCAGCAACATGGATGGACCTAGAGATTGTCATACTGAGTGAAGTAAATCAGACACATAAAGACAAATATCATATGGTATCACTTATATGTGGAATCTTAAAAAAATGTTACAAATGAACTTATTTACAAAACAGAAATAAAGGCACAGTTGTAGAGATTTCTATGTATTAACTTTGTATCCTGCAACTTTACTGAATTCATTGATGAGTTCTAGTAGTTTTCTGGTAGCATCTTTAGGATTTTCTATGTATAGTATCATGTCCTCTGCAAACAGGGACAATTTTACTTCTTCTTTTCCAATTTGGATTTCTTTTAGTTGCTTTTAAATATCACAGAATTCTTTCCTGAATTTCGACTGGGTTCTCTCCTTCTACGGACAGGTGAACATAACAGAGTTTAAAAAGAAAAATCCTATCTTGATCCAGTTTTGAGATCCCGGGTACAGGTGAGTCAGTCCCCCTCCTTGAGCAGCTGATTAGTCGGCTTTCCTTATCGGGTTCTTACACTGTGGGCCACTAGGCCACTATGCACCAGCCCTAATTACCCAGAGACCAGGTATTCGACCATTAACCCCTAAGCCCTGGAGTCCACAGAATCATTTAAATTAGCCAATCCACAGGGAGTCCAGGAAAGCTAGCTAACCACATGGCATTTGCCATACACAAGCTGCCCCCTCTAGCTTCAGCTTGCTGTTATCCTGTCCTGGGTGAAACCCCCTCTATGACCTTGTCTGACAGCCTTCTCTCATTTGGAGCCATAAGTTATATAGGGTTCTGCCTTTCATCTACTCTATCCACGTGTCAGTGTGTTGTATCCCACCATCAAAGATTCTTTAAGTCTTATAAAACAGCCCTTTGTATCATCCACCTATCCTTCCATACCACAAACATTTAATGCCTATTCACTATGGGCAAGCCCTATGGCAGACCACAGAGATGATTATGGTGGTCCCTGTACCTGAAGGCTATTGAAGATGCAGATTTCTCTCCTACACTGAGCCTTTGCATATTGTCAAGTATTTCCTCCCCTCACCTCACTTTTTTTTTTATCATTTGTTGCTGAAATTAATAGCTCTGCATTGCTTTTGCACAACCCAATCAAGGTAGCTAGAAATCTGTGTGCATATGAATTTCAGAAATGAGACATTCCATTTGCATTTATATGGATATAATTTGCCACACTACTGATTGGATATACTCTTTTAAATGTTATGGCCACTTGAAGACATAGACTACTGCCAACAGTTTTCTTCAAGATACCTTTGACACATGAACTACTAAGGAGAAGAAAATACAGAAAACCTTCTGTAGTTGACATGGCAAACCAGCTATGTAATAAAAGAAATTCAAGCAACATTTTACCCAATGTTGCCATGTGTAAAAAGAGTATATTTTTTCTATCAGAGACAGCAGGTATAGCATTTATTTGAATGACCAATTCCTTATCTTGCTTTTGTAGGGCAGCCAGAGCCATTTGAGGATGGTGGGAGAGGTCACAAGCCCATGTGAAACACGTCTCTCGTGGACAGGGAACTGTATGATTCACACTTGAAGTTCTCTGTTTTTAGAAAGGATTGAAAACGCTTTGACTTCAGGAGTACTGGAGGTGTTAGGAGCTGCCTGGCATTTTGGCTGTGTTTTCTGAGACGAATATGTATGTGTGACTGCCTGGGGAAAAACCACACACAACAGAACCTGAAGAAAATAACATTGGGTGATATATTGCCCCTTACCATCAGTCATATCATATGCAATGTAAACAGAGTGAAGTGATTTGCTACTTTCCTGGGTTCCATTATGTATATGTGTTTATTTAATCAGAACTAAATGATATTACATGAAGTTCCCCTTGCCCTCCTGAGGAATCCAGATTCAACACTTTCAGCACTGTTCAGTGCTGGAGAGCGAAGAAAGTGTAACCATAGTGATGGAATGGAAATGATTTTCTTTGTTCAGAGGCTTCAATATCCAACAGACATTACAGTTTTCAAGGTCAAAAATATATTAGGATGAGATAAAAATTAAAGAAAAATGTGCTGGCTTAGCTACAAAAGCTAATTTAGTTTATGCATTATAAATTATGTTAAAATGACTAAAATGAGATTTCTCAGCAAGAACTAAATGTGTGGTTTCGTAAAACTAATTTCCAAAGATGAACATGATTACAGAATTTAGCTTTAAAAGCTTTTCAGGCCATCAGAGAAAACAGCAAAACTATCAATTATCAGACTTTAGTGGTGCCTCTGTCAGAAATATAATGGTATTTTTAGCATTCTGCTCAGCGTTTACTAAATTAAGAATGTCTACAAACAAATCAATTAATTGGAACATTATTTAATTAAGTAAAACATGTGATCTGCCAAAGAACCTTAAGCACACAGTTATAACAAACATCCCAGTAGCCTTCCTCTTCTATGGAGGGAAGTAGCTGGCCGAGCAATAAAAGGAAGATGGGAGCTGTGGAAAATGAAGCATTGATAAAACAAGCAAACACAGCCTCATGCTTTTCTGATTCATGCTGTATACTTATGTAATTTTAAAAAGTGCTTGTTTTGAAAATCTGTGATTTCCTGGGAGAAGGTCGATGCTATCTGTCAGTCATTCCAGTCCTATTAGGTGGATATGTGGCATTTGTTTTTTGTAACAGTGCATATATACACATAAAAGAATCTGTATTCTCATGCATGGTACATTTAAGTCTCTGGATGCTAGGAAGTTACTGGGTTCTTGATGTTTGTTTCGGTGTTACTGGAAAGCGAAACAGCTCAGATTCAGTGAAAGTTTATTTTGAAACCACTATAAGTCTCTGTAACAAACCCTCTCATTCAACCTTTTAATAGTCTTGTGAGTTAGGGATCAAGATCCCAGTTATAAATGGGAGAGGGAGGTTCAAAGAGGTGAAGTACTTCCCCTGTATTCATACACCTGGTAAGTTGCAGAGTTAGGGTTTAAACCCAAGGCATATGACAATACCAAGTCCCAAACACTTCCTATTATTCCAGAAAATCTTTTCTGCAGGAAAGCCAGCACAGCCCAGCCTGCATGTCAGTGGTCTGCACCAGTGAAATTACTACCATTTTGGCAATGAGTCGTTGGAATACATTGCCTCAAATGAGAGGTAGCAGTGATTTGGTTAGGGAAAGAGCAGACTAGCATCAAATACTGCTTGGACAAGTCAAAGTATCAAATTGCCTAATCCCACTAGGCATGAGAGAAAAGACAAGCAACCTATTCAACTACAAACCACCCAGAATAGAGTTCTATCCTTATTTGAAGTAATTGCAAACATGCATCAAGGGTTAATGAAGTGTGATGGAGAAAAGTGAGGTGATGACAGTGGGTGTTCAATAGCAATGTTGTGACCTGTTGGAAACTTTGAAATCTGATTTCTTCCTAATGAAGATTATCTTTTCACATATATCAGAATGGTGAGCTTATGAATTGGGGAACATCTCATGAGCTGTATCAAACATACTTGAAATCATTTTCAGAAATCATTTGATCTGAGCAATTACGATTGTCCTACCCAGGTGACTCTTCTCATCCAAGCCAAGTAGGTCTTCTAGTCCTTTGTTCTTTCTTCCCTTGTCTCCTCAGCTCCAGGTGCATCCCCAATATGATTATGTATCTGGGCTTTCTCATCCTGCTGGGTTTATCTTTCTGAAAATTTCTCAAACATGACATGGATGTAAGTCTGCAAGTCATTGACACCCAGTTACCTGAGAATGATAAAGAAACCATGAACATGAAAGTGCTTTCAAATTCTTGTCTTGCTAAATGTTAATTTTTAAGTCAAAGTTTTGTTACTTGTTATTCTTCACATTTTTATTACTAAGCAATAGGTGAAACTTTTAATAAAATGCCGTGTGGGAAATGTGTAATGTTTCCACTCAATTCGAAAAATAAAAGAAATTTGATGTTCGTCTTCAAACCAGAGAGAAGACATCGTATTGCTCAACCCATACCTAGTGACTGAGGTGGGATGCTGGATGTACTGGCTGCAGCTACAGAGAAGGACACAGATGGACTTCACTCTTTGCCTGGGATTGACAGCATGTGAGCAAAATGCTTTGCTGTTATTAGGGTAGTTTTGTGTGCAATAGGGAAAAACAACCCCTTAAATATCAGTGTGGTATTCAATAGCAAAATATGTCTAGACATGTGAAACCTTCCACACTAAAAGAAGTTATTGAAAAATGATTCATTTTTACACCCTCCACCTGCTGCCTGATTCTTCATCATATTGATTTGTGAAAGAAAGAACTTTTTCCAAATCATAGTACTGAGATATGTTGCTAATAAGATATGTAGCTTTTAGCTCTCAGTCTTTATTGAGCATCACCCATGTGCTAGATGCTGTTTAGAAAAATCAGGGTAAATGTCTTTATCTTAATAATTCAATTTTCATAAAAATTTTCTTTGTCACTCATATTAATTAGAGTTGAGGATCAACTAAACATGGATGATATTTGATCTTTTTAAGAGCAGGAAATTATGACTTTGGAAATATGCTTTTTATGCAAGGATAGATGTTTATTATAATAAGATTAAAGTTGTTTTTCTCTGTCATCTCACTAATCTGGATACTTTAGAGACATTGTTTTAGACATTCTTCTATATCCATTGTTTTTTTAACCTGTAATTACAAGGATAACAACTAACAGTGCCTTAAACAAATAGTTTGCTTTTCTCACATAGCAGGGACTCAGGATGTAGGTGGCTACTCTTTGTTTGAGCAGCTCAGTGTCAGGGGCAGCGTCTCCGCATTTTTCTTTACCTTTTCCTGATAGTCATTAGATGGTTCTTGTTGCTCCAGGCCTCATGCCTATATTCATGCAGGATGTAGAGGGGCAGATGTACTGCTGGAGAAGTAAGCTTCTTTTATCATAAAGCAAAGTTTTCCAGATTCCCCCAGCAAACTTCCACTTACAAATCACTGGTTAGAATTCAGGCATATGGCCATTCCTGGCTTCAAATATTCTGAGACATGTTTGGGAATGGATCTTAGATTAGCTATCCAACAATGCCTGATAACTCTTGCAACTAACTTTGTGTTTAATGACTAGACTTGATGCTGTGGCTGAGTGAAAACAGCTATACATTGAAGCTTTGTTATAAAGGAAAAGGAGGCAGACTTAAGATCAAATCGTCTGGGTTTAAATCTCAACTCTGTAGTTCCTCTGTTGGGATCTTAGGCAAGCCACTTACTTTTATAAGCTTCAGTTTCCTCATCTCTAAATGAAGATACGAATTCCTTTTTTATAAGTGTGATAAGGATTAAATAAGTAAGATGTCTTAGAATATCAAGTACAGATTTAAATAGAAATTTACTAAATTGTTGTTATAGTCATTCTTTCATTCATATATTCAGTTGGTCAATATAAACTTTATTTAAGAGAAGCAATTGAGGAGAGGTTACCACTGGTCAGGTTTGCTTCTGTGAGGCCAAAGATGCAGTAGTTGTTCACTTCAGAGTCTTATTTCTGAAGGGGTGTGTGTGTGTGTTTGTATGTGTGTGTGTGTGTGTGTGTGTGTGGTTACTCTAGCCTCCAGATGGCAATGAGACAAGGACGGAGGGAGGAAGGAAAATAACTTTTTTTGAACACCTCTTAACCTGCCTCTCTTACCCTCATATCATTTTTTACCTGATAAGCAGACATTTTTCTTTTCTTTTACTTTAAACTAGGCTATTAAGGTAAAAGCAGAATGGCTGTGACCTCTCATATTTCTAAGTTGCCCATATTGTGCAGTTTTTCCATCTCATTCACTCTTTTATTTCCCTGGGAACCCATCACAAGTCCCTGGAGGCTACACAGAAAGACAGTTTTGTTAAATACTGCTCAGGGTCGCACACCAAATCTTTCCTTCCTTTCAACCTCCAACTAATATTCCACAAATAGATTGGTACCCAATTATCTCTCTCTGAGAGTATATTTCTTTCCTATCTAGAACTCCTCTATCCAGTTCCATCCAGAGATAAAAAATAGCCATTACTCAATACTAATTTGGAGTCTGAACTTCAGGGACTGTTGTCCACTTCTTCAAGTATTGCCTCGTCTCTGAAGTTCATTGTGTCGTCTTTGCTGCCCTGCTGGTCTGTCCAGATGTAGCCAACATAGCATATCCACAATTTGCTGTGGGTTTATTCCTGAGGCCTGTGATCTGGGAACCTTGCTGCATACGGGTTATATAACACTGTGTCATATGCAATGATTTCTAAATATGAACATGTGACCATATGAACAAAAATATGTCTTCTGAATAAGAAAACATGATCTCTTTGTTCTTTGTTCTTCCCTCTATCCATATATCCATCCTTCCCTCCCTTCCTCCATCCTTGTTTGTCTCTGTCCTCTCCCTCCCCCTCTCCCCATCTCTCTCATATCTGGGTAATCTACAGAAGGGGGCACTCTGAGAAATGACTAGTAATCTGTGTGTAACACACTGATGTGTTACAGATTGAGAATTTCTCTCTCCTGAAGAATGGTACATGGAATCTAACCAGTCATTGAATGGTTGCTAGAGATGCTCCGCTCAGTCTCTGTAAATAGATGAAAACAGGCATGAGGAAGATGAGTAGGGCTAAGTACTAACTCCAGACTTTCTTCTAGAGGGAGCTGATGGTCAGGCAAGAGAAAACCAACAGTGAGATTGGTCAAAAGCTAGTGAGGAGGGAGGGAGACACAAGAGATATGGGGATATATGTATATGTATAGCTGATTCACTTTGTTATAAAGCAGAAACTAACGCACCATTGTAAAGCAATTATACTCCAATAAAGATGCTTAAAAAAAAAAAAAGAGCTAGTGAGGAAGCTTTGAACGTGGGCAATATCACAATGCTGGGTGGGGCTGAGCAATTAATCCTAAACCTGTGGACTTAAAAAACATTGGAAACTCTCAGTATAATATCAGAGTCATCTTAATGCTATTTGCCCATGCTATAGTGCTAAAATCTTGATTTCATCCCTGGAGACTAATTGAAAGATTTTATGAACTTTGAGCCACCCACCCATTCTTCTATCCACCTCCCATTAAATATTTGCTGAGCTTATATTATGTGCTTAATGCTGTGCCAGATATTGGGGATGCAGAATTAAATAGGCATTGTCCCTAACCTCAAGGAAATAAATGAAGAAAATAAATACAGAAGCAGATAGTTACAATTTAGTGCAAAAGTGCTAATTTGAAAATATGTGTGTGATATGATAGTAGGGAAGAAAGCATATGGGGGATTAGCATGAGGAATTGAAATGTGTATATGGTCAACCTACCTATAGCCATCTCAGAAAACTAGGGAACAGGCTGACAAGGCATGAAAGAGGACCATCATAAAATCCCTTGAGTCAGGGGCTCCCCATCACCTACCATCTAAACTCTTTGCCTGGTATGCAAGGCTCAACATTTAATTGTTGGCTTGCAACACCCACTGGTGGTTCCCAGCACATGTCTTGTTATTTTACATATTCATTTCATTGTATATGTTGTTTCCCCCCATTGATATCTTCTCCTCTTTCACTCTGCCCTCTTTTGTCCACCTGCTTTCAAGAACTCGCTACCCTAGGATTTTAGATTGACTTCACTTTCAGTAGGTATCATCTCAGTTATCACTGATTCAGAGATGTCTTCCCTTTTAAAATCTAAAGTGGCAACGCCATCCACATTCACCGTCACATCATTCTTTCTTATTTTCCTCATGGCACTTTTCTATATCTGAGTTTGTACTTCATTTATTTGTTTACCATCTATGTCCACCTTGATTAACAAGTAAACTTCCTGAGACAGAGGCTTTGACAGTCTTATTCACTGCTGTATTTTCAGGGTCTAGAATCAAGCCTGGTAAATAATAAGTGCTTAATAAATATTTGTTGAATTGATGAAATAATTAATTAATAGACCATCATTTTCCATTGGAGTACATGCCTCTTGGGAGAAGGGGTCATCAGTTTTCATCTGTGTGTTCTGTATACACTCTTTGGCACATCGTAGATGCTCAGTAAATAATTACTGAGTGAATGAAGGGGGACCAAGGAAGTTTTTGCAGATGACTCCAGGGCTGGAGCTAAGGTGTTAATATTGAAGTTCTTTTTGGAACATGAGCTAGCTGCTCAGCTAGGAAGGTTTCAGAGTGATTGCTTCTCCAATTGGAGCATGACTACTGACCTGAGACTGCCTCAGTTGACAAATTAAACTTGCTAGCCCTGAGCGTAAGAATAGCCTTTGCAAACTCAAATGGCTGGCGGGGGGGATTGGGGGGGAGAGGGCAACCATCATACAGCCCTTTGATTTCCCATAGTCTTGGTTTCTGCAGCAATTATGGAATTGTGGAAGTCTTTAAACGTCAAGATTTGAGGATTTTATATATATTATCTTGAGAAATGGTACTCACAAATTTGGAAGTTAGGGCCTATGTTAAACATGGCAAAATTCAAATGAGTAGTATCAAAATGCCAGAATACTTGCCAAAAGTTGTTCACTTTGCTTGATGTCCTAAAAAACAGAGTCAATATATAGTGTCCCCAATTTGCATGAGCATTTCTTACTTTTACAAAATAAATTTCTTGTAAAATGTAAGACGTTTTAACCTTGCTGAGGAGTTTGCCTGTGGCTACATGGAAATTTTAAGATGCAATGGCTTGAGCAAAAAGTTACAATATTTAGTAAAAATATAAGTTCGAAAGATGAAGGATATTATTTATCTTAGACCAGTCAAAGTCCAAACTGAGAGTTCATGCTGCTTGTAATAATACAGGAATATTCCTGCCTTCATGTATGTATGAATTACTCTGACCAAAGTTTAGAGGAAAACAAAAATCATCCTTGGACTTAGATTCCTTAAAAAATCTTCAGATACAAGGGTAAAATTGTTTGATAAAATTATTAACAATCAAAACGTGTCCTCAAAATAGGTTTGCCCAAAAAGATTCTCCATATATGGATTTGATTTGTAACAGGAATCATATAATTTATGTGCCAAGTGGTGTTGAAGAGCCTCTACTTAATTGTATTAACATGAATAAAATGACTGAAGTCATTGGTGATGGAAAGAAGCGTGATTTAGTATTAGATTTTCTGGTGGAGGAAGCTTCACTGTTTGGCTTTCATTCCTCCATAGGCTCAGGCAGAGGGTGGGTAGTTAGGCAGTCACTTTCTCTCTGAAACATAGCCGGGGTCTGAATCCCTAACTTGAAAAGAAAGTAGTGAAAGTTCTTTCAAGTTAATCACACATTATGATCTATCAGGACCTTGGAGATATTTTGAAATATTTTATAAATCTGAATGAATCAAATTATCTGGACCTTAATTTATTCAAAACATTGTCTTGAGTCATTTGGAAGGTGAGAATCCTGAATCCTTGCCCTCAATAGGCTTATAATCTGTTGTTGCAGGTGGGATAATTTGCACATAAAATGTAAACTGTGCAATGAATGGGTCAGTCGTGAAATGACAGAGGAATTAAAAATAATGGCTGACATTTCTAGGTCTCATGCTGAGCAAAATTTAAGAATCGGTCGGTATATCTTAACTTTCCTTTAAACTTTTCACACATATTCCCAGTTGGAGTAGAAATATTGGAAGTAAGGAGCATAATTTCAACCTTTTGAATGATTTGAAATATCTAATGTTTCAATGTATATATTGTTTTAAGTTAAAATAACGGGTTTTCCCACAAGATAATTGTATACTATGAGGATAATGATGTTAAAAGAAGTATCTTGGAAAGCACTTCCCCCACTCCCTGTACATTCCAATGGCTGCTAGTACTTCTTCCATATCAACTTATGATGACACATCATGAGTGGTTATCTCCCCCACTTGCACATAAGCTGCATAAGGGCTTGTTTGTCTTGTTCTAACAGAGTATTTGACGGACTAGGTGGTAAATAAGTATTCAGTGCATTAAAGAGCAAATGAATAAACCCTCATATCCTTTATTGTGATACCCTTGGCTTATATTACTGGGTATCTCTAACCACATTGGCTTTGTTTTGGTTTTTTTTGAACATACCAATCTCCCGCCTCAAGCTTCTACAAATATCTTCCATTTTCTTAGAAAAGTCTCCTTGTTCTCCTTCTCTAGCCTGTCTTCTGTCACCATTACCTCCTCAGAGAGAACTTTTCTGACCACCATGTCTAAAAGCCACCCTTCTGCTACTATCTCAGGTCCTTTTTTTTTTTTCCGTAATAGCATATATAATGTTATTATTTATTTTCTTTTTTCCCCCCATATCTGCTGTATTGTAATCTTCGTGATGTCAGGCAAATGTCTTTAATGTCCACTCCTGCAACTCCCGTGCCTAGCACAGTGCTGGATACATAGAAGTCAATAAATATTGGTTAAAGGAATAAATAATGCTCATGTGTAGGACACATTCATTAGTAAAATTTACTATCAAACTGATTAGATATATAGATAGATAGACTTATGCATAATTTCCTGTGAAAAAGATATAACTCCACTTTTTTTTTTCACTGATCTAGCAATTTGGTGTATTGAGACACCATGGTAGAAAGCCACTTGGATATAATGTATGGTTACAAAGAAACAGAAAGGAGAGCATGTTCTTAGGACAGAATATTCCATTTGGGAAGGTGAAGTATGTGACAGGAAAGCACCTAGGTTGATAACTTCTCATGGCTTACTGTTTTAGATTTCTTCGTCATCTGAATTCTTCACCTCTTTCCCTCTCTCTGTCTCTGTGTCTCTCTTTCTCTCTCTCTCTCCCCCTCCCTCCCTCCCTCACACTGTTTCCCTCTCTCTCTTCTCTCTCCTTCACCCTCTCTCAACTGTTTCTTGCTATGAGAATGCTGAAATTCTATATCACGCACATCTGTTTGAATATTCTACTTGCTAGACATTGTTTTTCCTACTTAGGCAAGATTTTTATATTTAAAAATTGTGCCCCACTTAATTCTCTGGCTTCACCCACACTAAAGAAACAGGAGAAAGTGCACCTGCCCACAGAAGTGGACTGGCTTGGGGAATGCTTTATTTCCAATGACCATCTCAGGGATATCATTCTCTTATAATAAGGACGTTGATTCTAAGGATGATTGTAACAACAATAAAATGTAGATGATCACATAACCCACATTTCCCCAAATGACATCAGTCTGAGACCACCAGGCTCACAATAATACAAGAAACGTTCTTACTCAATGCCCTTCATCAGTATCATTGGAACCTCAGCCGATGCCTCTTTCCCTGGTGAAAGCCACCCTCGCTTGCCTCAGTGGTTATGAATAATTGAGTTTCTTAGTGTCTTAAAGGTCTTAGTTCTCTGGACAGCCTTAAGCTCCCTGTGATGCCTGCCTCACAGGCTTCCCAGATACACACAAACTTGCCTGAACATGCAATAGATCTTTTATGAGCCCTTGCATTGGCGTTTCAGTCACACAAATTATACCTTAAAAGAGAAATCATAAGAACACCAATTATAATACATGCCTTAAATTTCCATTGTACTTTTCTCTTTTTGAAGCATTTGAATTTGCTATATTCATCGTGTTTCCTAAACAACTGAGTGAAAGGGCTAGAACTGGTATTATTATACCTATTTTGCTGATGAAGAACTGATGTTACCAAGTCCAAGATCGTACTGCTCTCCACATGACAGGCCAATAAATCGAGAGATGAGTTGTTGGGGCAAGAAATAGCAAATTTAGGTGATGGGGCAAGAAATAGCAGATCTAGATGGTGGACTAGTGTCCCAAAGAACCATCTTACCCAAGTTAAAATTTAGGCTTCTTTTATACCAAAAGGGGAGGGGGAGTGGCTGGTCTTTGCAAACTTCGTGGTGCAGGAATCCTTTGTTCTTGCAGCTGTGTAGGTAGGTCTGGTCAAAATGTTCCTATAAACCTCCAACAAGACAATTGGTATTTTTTGTTCTGCAACTTTTATCTCTGTATGGATAGAAAAGTGTTATACACTTAAAGGTCAGAGCCTTGAGAATGGGCTATCATGTATATTTCAGGCTATAGGCAACATTCTTCTACAAAGGTGCAGAGCCAGCATGACTAAGCACAGGTAACAGAGCACAAGGGTTAGAGCTAAAAGAACAGATCCAATATGGAGTCAGGTTTGTTCTTCTCTGTTACACTGAGGCTCATAGTGATAAATCTAGTTCCCAGAGAGCATACTTGGCACATCTTTTGACTTCAGTTCTTCTTTCACTGCACAAACCGAATCAAGTAAAAATGAACATAGGGCAAGTGAGAATGCAGTTACAACAAAATGTGGCTGCTGTTTTGAAGATTTAACTCATCAGGAGAGGTTTAATATTAGCTTTATGTTCCCAAGAACACGTCTTCATGACTGGAGAGCTTTTAATGCTAAAATCTTTTATTAAACAGAAAAAATTAACTGAGAAAAATATTTCAGAAAAGAGATGCTCCTGGAAAACAGCTGAAAGCAATATCACCAACATTTTGACAGTCTTACGTAAGTTAAAGCCGTCGCTATGTACTTTTATTATCTTTGAAAATGTTAAAGGAATGCCAACTTTGTGTTTGCATCTCTTCCGTTTTTGAATTCAAGTGAATTTTATTTCAAATGGGATTGGTTTGGAATGAAATGCTTTATGCCAGCTTTAAAATAAATCCTCAGGTGTAGTCCTAAGACTGCTGTACTCTTTAGTGATGAGGCAAAATGTTGGTTGGAAAGCAAGGCACTCTTTTAAATTCCTACCCAAAGTAAGCATGAGATGAATTGTTTTTATTTTTAAAATTTTACCTTGCTTTCTCAAGGGGAGATTGATTTGGCACCTTTGGAAAGGACTAAACATACTTTCTTAGGTTTTCTTCAGAACACTTTGTTTACTTTTTGTGTCAAATGTAATAAACCTCCTCCTATCTATGGGAAGGGGTGCTTGACTGCTTGGCAGCACCCAGAGATTTTCTTGGCTGTGAAAAAATAGGAGCCAAAAGACAAGTTGGGTACTGGCTCAGCTGGGAGATATTTCTTACTGAGCTTTCTCTGCTCTGGATACACTGATGCAAGTACATACGGTTATTCCAATCCAGGCCAGATCTCACTGCCTGCATTACCAACAAACCCAAGCTCTCTTATGTTTCTGGTTGCCTCAGTCCTATTTGGGTCCTTTCCCTGGACTCTCCCAGTAGCCTATTGTGGTCCTTAGACTCTCCAGAACTAATGAAGCTTTTTCTTTTCATTTAGTAGTTTTTAACACTCATTTCTTTTCCTTTTCCATCTCTCCTCCTTTCTTCTCCTGCTCCTCCTCTTCTTCTTCTTCCTCCTTTTCCCTTCCTCTTTTTGACAATCCTCTACTTCTTTCAGTTTCTCTGTGGTTAATTTTTCATTTTAGATTAATACCAGTCTTTTCTAGTGAAATCATAGAAGTCTTCAGGATATTAGTTGACAATCTGAAACAATCACTGTAGAAATTTATCTGTTTTACTAGGGAGTAGCATAGTTATTTTAATGACATCCCAAGCTTGGATACTGTGTGTCTGAAACTGTATATTACCTGAACCAGCCCACTTCTGGACCAGGTGCTTAGCACCTAATAACAGAGAAGCCACTTGCCCCAGCTCTGTTCATGACAAGAATCTTGTACCTTCTCATCTTTTTGCTACACCTGCTCCATATTTTTTAGCTGCAATTGTCCAATTACTTAAGTTTTATAACTTCTCTCCCTATTTTTGACTTTAACCTCACCATGTTGGGTCTGTTAATAGACTTAAGTTTCTGTGATTTGGGGTAATTTGTGATTTTCTCTCTGTATGTCACATAATTAAGCACTGACCCTTGTGACCCAACCCTGGAACTGCTTGATGGGGTTGGTTTTCCATCTCTCCTACCCCAGCCTTCAGAAGTGCTTAATTGACAGAGCCAAGCCTTAAACCCCCTTTTCACAATTAAATAGAGCCAATAATCAATGTTCATTAAATCCTTGCCTAACTGATACAATGAAGGGCAGGGTTACCCCAGATATAATGAATCTGATTTTCTTACAAATTCTTTATCTCTATCTCACTGTTAAATATTTATTTAAATTTATTGAAATTTACATAAGTGAAGAAGGCAACGAAGATATAGTTTACTTTCTCCAATAGGTGTATTCCTGAAATCAGGTGTAAATAGAAGGCCTGTACATGCATTCTTATTAAAATATCTTAGGGGGTATTTGAAGAAAGCTCAGGATAAACCTTTACACAGTAAAAAAAAAGAGTCCTTGTGTTCTGTATGAGTCAGCACAGGCAGGTGTATGCTGCAGTAACAAATAACTGCAGTAACAAATAACTCCCCAGTCATAACAAACATATTTATTCCTCATACTATTTTTCCAAAGTGGGCTGGTCAGGAAGCTCTGGAAAGCTGATGGAAGCTCCATCTTCACACATGCTTCTAGGATCACTCCAGCAGGGGGGAAGAGAACTCAGGAGCATCTCACACCAGCATTTAAGTGTTCTGACTTGGAAATGTTGGACCAATGTCTGGACCTACTCTCATTGTCCTACCCAACAAAAAAGGGCTAAGATAGTCTTCTGTATGGGTAGAAGGAAAGGAGAATGGGCAGCACTAATGACTATCAGTCTGCCCTTTTGGTTATCAAAATTTTGCTTCTTTCTCCTTCTTCCCCAGGTAAAATACACTCTTTCCCTCTGGTCCCTAAGAGAGACAACCCAAATTCCATCCAGTCATAACATCAAGCACCAAGTCTAGAATCTCTGGTAATCTTATATCAAGAATGAAGCAAGACATTGGCACCGGGTCCAGATATGGCTCCTGATGATCCAGAGACATGTAAGTTAAAAAGGCAAGTCATCAACCTCCTTACTCACCAACCTCCCGACACCCAATAGACGGTGGTAAAATGGTGCCTAGATAATTTCAGTAAACACTCTTATTTGGAAAGTGTACAATTGGGAGGCATACACATCACTGGTTTATTGCAAGTCAGAATCCTCACCTGGTGGATGTTATCAAGGCCTCATCTCCTGGAGCAAGAAGGGCTCCCTGGCTCATTACTTACATGGTCTTTGACTCTGACCTCTGGGAGAGTCTCCCTTTCTGTTTATGATCTTTGATCATATGTCTATGATCTTTCTTGGCCACATTTGAAGTGGGTGTCAGAGAATACACCTCCCTTGGGGGTTAGGCACACTTCTTACCTTATATCTGATCCAATAATGGTTGAAGCCTCAGTATTATTTTAAGCCATGAACTATCACATTTTCTTTTAGTTCAGGCTGATTCTTTTGGCAATATAATTCACTCAGAAACTTCACTGGATTTCTATGTCTTTGATTTCAGTCAGCTTCATGTACCAAAAATGCATGACAGTTCCTTTCTAGATAATTACTCATATTTGTTGAGTGTCTTTGCTTCCTCACTCCCATGCCTCCCTCTATTTCTCTCTTGCTCTTACTCTCTTGATTTTAATATGGGTATCTTGTGTCTATCAGATGTCCAGAACCACACTTTTCATCTGTTTTCCCTAAACAATTTTGTGATTTTAAAGCATTTTCTAGGTCTTACTGTGTGTATAATAATGTTCCCCGAAAGATGTCCACATCCTAATCCCTAGACTTGCAAATATGCTATATTATGTTGTAAAGGGGAATTAACGTTACAGATGGATTAAATTTGCGAATCAGCTGACCTTAAAACAGGGAGGGAATCCTAAATTATCCAGGTGGGCCCAAGGTAATCACAAGAGTCCTTAAAAGCAGAAGTGAGAAGCAGAAGTAGTCAGTGTCAGAGTGATGCAATATTAGAAAGATTGGGCCATTCCTGGCTTTGGGAATGGAAGGAGGCCACAAGCCAAGAAATGTGGGCAGCCTTTGGAAGCTGGAAAAGGCAAGAAAATGGATTACTCTCTAGAGCCTCCAGAAACACCTGGATTTTAGCCCAGAAAGACCCATTTAAGACTATCAGAACTATAAGAGTAAATATACATTATTTAAAGCCAACAAGTTTGTAGTAATTTGTTACAGAAGCAACAGGATACCAATACACATCTTGAATCTGTTCAGAGCTTTCAACACTAGCTTTTAACACTGTTGCCATAACCTTAATTTAGTGTTAGCTGCAAGGCTGAGTTTTAATCAGCCTTTGTTGCTCAAAAACCATTTCTCAATTATATATTTTACTGTTTAAGTAGGAAAAGTATCATTTCTTCTAACACTACAGGCCCCTGAATTTGAGAATTTTCTATTTCCCTTTTATTATGACTTGTAAACCAATTAGTTCTTTCTTCAGCTTCTCTACACTATAATACTTTGTCATATAGAGCCAATAGCAGCCAAAACATGTTATTAACACTTTGTTTTCCAACTTGCTCCCCTAGTTCTCCACGTTTATTAGATGTATAGTATACCTTCAGAGTTATAGCACATGACATTTTACCAAATATTCTGCTCCTCCATAACATGGGTCACCATTCTTCCAGTGCCATGGACAGTATTCTCACCACAGTTTCTTTATCAATGCTACATTTTTGTTATGGTAGGAGCCAACTTCTCTGTACTAGTTTCCATTGGTTAGGATCTGTATCCAATCTACACAAAATGGGAGAGATTATACTCTGTAACAAATAATCCTAAAATCTTAAGTGACTTAAAAAAGAAAGGTTCATTTCTCATTCACACTATGTCTATCCTGGGGGATCTGCTCTGCTTCATTTTAACTCCAGAATCTAAGCTGGTAGAGTAACCACACTCTGAAACATTGCCAGTCTCGAACGAAGGCAGAGGGAGAGAATGCATGACTAATCACATACTGGCCCCTGTGCTTTCACTGACTGGCGACACACACATGTTTAGTTACATTACCTTGGCCAAAGCAAATAGCACAGCTGCATCAAACTCCAAGGAAGCAGAGAAGTACATTCTTACGATATGCCTGTAAAGAGAGCAGGAAATATTTGACGAGCAGCACTAATGACTACCACACCCTTTACTGATTTTTGTATATTGAGGTTTATTATAGTAGGCTACAATGTATTCAGAAATGGGAACCATACTCTGGGAAAATACAACTCTGCAGAAATATTTTTGCATGTTTGCAACGGAGTTCTAAATGAAAGACACTTGTAGTCATAACCAGATGCTTCTTCTGACTTCATATTTTAAAAACTTACTAGTTTGCAAATACATTTTAGAATATAAGAAATATTTTTTTAAAAAAAACTGACATAATACCCCAACTCAACACCTAGGTATGTATATGCAGTACGAAATCCAAAATGCCAATGATGTAAAAATGTGTAATTCAATGTTATTTATAATGAAAAATTTGCAACATCCCAGGCAGTTTTAAATAGGGTACAGTACATTCATGCACTGTAATATTGTGTGGCAATCATATAAATATTAAATACCAGAAATTGCTCTCAACCTGACATTAATTTAAGAAATAGATTATAATAATGCATATACAGTTTGAACTTCAACTTTTATGAATATATGCAGAGAAAATGACTGAAAGAAAAATATAAATACTAATCATGGCTGTATTTGAGTGATGGGATTACAACTGGTTATAATTGTTTTTTCCCATTTTCATTTTCCAAATTTTCTACAGTAACAATATTTACTTTTATGTCCAAAACAGTAAACATAATAAAGGAGAATAAAAATATATTCCTTTCTAAAAAGGATTCATGATGCCTGTCACTAAAACTGTTAAAATGGAAATTGAAAGTTAAAACCATGTTTGGTGGGCAAAATTCTAATGATGTGCCCTCCAAGATTCCCATCACCTGGTATTTAATTAAACACTAATTAAGTATGCTGTGAGGGGACTTCGAGGCTGGAGTTAAGGTTTCTAATCAGGTGACCTTTAAATGGGGAGAGGATCCTGGGTTGTCCAGGTGGGCCCAATGTGATCATGTGAGCCCTTAAAACCAGAGGAGGAGGGTAGAAGGATCAGTTAGAGAGACGTGGCAGAAGGGGAGGTCAGAGAAGCTGTTGATGGCTTTGAAGACGGAGGAAGGCGACCGCAAGTCAAGGAACGCAGGTAGGTTCTAGAAGCTGAGAACAGCCCCTGGCTGACATTTAGCAAAAAAAAAAAAAAAAACCTGGGACCTCAGTTCTACGATTGCATGGAACTGAATTCTGCCAACAACCTGAATGAGTTTGGAAGTAGCTTATTCCCCAGAGTCTCTAATGAGGAACATAACCCTGCAATACCTTGATTTTAACCCATTGAGACTGTGTCAGACTTCTGATGCATGGAGACTGTGAGATAAATTTATGTTGTTTTAAGCTGCTAAATAGGTTGTAATCTGTTATAGCAGCAATAGAAAACTAATACACCATGAAATGGAGGTGCACCAAAATAGGCTGATTCAAAGGGCTAATACGGTTACTATGAATGAGGATTAAATGTGGCTTTGAACTTCTTGGTAGTCAAAGCAGAAAGGGAAACAGTGGATGATAATTTTACTTATGAGAGCTCAAAACATCTATGTGACAGTTGCTTTAATGGGGACCTGTGTGCAGTAACCTCGTAGACCTGTTTGCCCTAAGTTATAGGCCATCCCAAGTCCAATCTTTGTATTTATTGCATAGAATGATCATTCAACAATCAAACTGAATTGTCACTTTCCTGCTTAATACTGTTCAGTAGCTCCCCCTCACTTACAGGGTGAGTTTCAAGCTCCTCAACATGACACAAAAGTTCCTTCAAATCTGACTCTTATTTCTACTTCCAGATTCACCTCCTGCCATTACACAAAAGCACCTACAATCCACCTATATACTTGCAGGCCTCTCAACTCAACACCCTTTTTACAGTCTTAGCATTTACACATGTTCTGTCCTGGGCCTAGAATGGCTTTTCCTTCTTTTCCTCCTGAGGAATGGTTCATATACCATGGTCCAGCTAAAATGTGTTCTCTTTGGTGAAGCCTCACTTCCTATGGCCCCCCTCACCCATCCCCTGTAGGAAGAGTAAGTCATTTCTCTCTCTGTCCTCCTGTGGTGCCCTGTTCCTTGTTCAGTTGCAGTAGGTAGCTGTTGTGACAAAATCACTGGCTTACATATCAGTCACCCCTAGATGGTAGCTCTGATATCAAACCCCAAATAAGAATTAGGAATCAAGAGCTTTACAAAGAGCTTTACAAAACAAAAACACTCCTTACAAAATGCCTTTTGGAGTGAAATTAATATTTTTAGTTAAGGAATTCTCAGCTGAAAAAATAGAAATGAATATCTGAGTATGGAAAAGATGAATTTGGTTAAGCCGATTTTAAAACTACAAAGCATAATTTAGATGCATTTCTAAGTTGTTACATAATTGTTGTGTCAGATACACCTGATGTGGGGAAAAGCTCAAATCATCCTCTAGGGTGACCTCAGGTTACCAGCTTGAGGCTCAGTCAGAAACACAAAGAAACCATGGAATGAGGAGGCAGGAGGGGCTGTAATTGAGAGCACAGGTGCTGGCAGCTTTCTCTGTTGACTTGCTGTAGCCGAGTTACCCGGCGCCGGTGACTTAATATCTGCAAATCTCACGTTTCTTCATTTGAAAAAGAAGCAAATCTGGCTGTTGAGAGAATTGAATTATATAATCCATGTAGAATGCTCAGCACAGCTCTTGACACTTAGAAAGTACTCAGTCAATCTCTGATAACATTAACATTCTAATCACACTGGGCATAATTCATTAGGAAATGTAAGACGGCCCTACTTTCTAGTTACTGAAAAGAGACAATGCGAAACTAGCCCAGGGGCTTTGGGACCCAGTATTCGCTATGTAATGACGTCTCACCTTGGCCAAGTCATGTTACCTCTGTAATCAATCTTTAGTTTCTTTCCCTTTAAAATGGGGTTGTCATCTGCGTTGCCTACCCTCTAGCGCATGTGAAAGTACTTTGGAACCAGTAAAGTAAAGTGTCAGTGGAATCTACCGCTACTAATATGCCACCACTATTACTATTGCTAGTATCCCCCCCTTTTTTTTTTTAATTACTGGCACTATTTCCCATCCTGTGAAGGGGAATCACACAGTGATCTCAAGAAACTTTCACTTAGTATCTCCATAGTGTGTGATCTAGTACAACAGGTATCAGGCTTTAGGAAGGATATAAGATAGCAGATCAAGCTTTCTGCTTTATTCTAAGTAATATCAATGACTGATTTGAGAAGGAAGAGTTTGGACTTGGGGAGACCAGTCTGGGGGATTTTGCAATAGCACAGGTAAGGAGTAATGAGGGTCTGCTGTAGGTTGGGAACAAAGGAAAAGGAGATGAGGTGTTGAGTCCCTTGTGTCATAGTCTAAGCATGGGCTTTGGCTGGGTTTGCTTACATAGATATCCATCCTTGCTGCTGGAGCTCAGTATATCCCCACCCAGTGACTTCCTGTCACCTCTAGATCCTGGGACAGAGATGATAGTGATGATTGTCATAATGATACTAGCTAATATTTATGGCGTGCCTACATGTGCCAAGCATAAGTATTAGTTTACTTCTCAGAGCAATCTGACAAAATTGGTGCTGTCATTACCTCTATATTTCAGATAAATGGAGGCAGAGAAATGTAAAATAATTTTCCCAAGAACACACTTTATAATAAGTAGTACATACTAGATTAAAACCCCAGGCAGTCTGGCTCCAGAGTCTATACTCTTAACCACTGTTCCATGGTGCTCTTAATGATAGTGGTATTAAGAACAAATATTGTGGGCTTCCTCTGCTATACCCTGTGCTGAAGGCCATACATGAACTTGCCTCTTGATTGATCAAGTAATGGCAGCTCAGTCACATGCGCTCTTTCAGCAAGACCTCCAATCTTAAAGCATTAAACTAGGTCAGTGCTCCTGACTGCAGCTACAATTCCTTAGTGTATGATCCACATCCAGAACATGGAGCATTCAGGGACGGAAATGGGTCTTGCAGAAAAGAATTTCTATTCTCTGAATTTCTTCCTGTTGCCAGAAGCCCTCTAGATCTCATTCATTTACTGTATCCAGAAGGAAGCCTGCCAATGCCTTGACCCAGTATAGTGACATCCTTAAATCAAGGGGCATACCCTATGTCTATGCAGAGAGGCTTCCAGGCTACCAGTTTACTAACATGAGAATCTTGAGCACATTATTCAACTTAACCATTATTACTCAGTAGTAGAAACAATGCCTATGAAAAGCCATTACTTTTAATATTCCTTTTTAATTCCCTTAATGATACATTACACAGCTTTTTGTCCCTGAATTTTGGCTACCTCATTCTCTTGGGCAGGTTAATTTCTGTGAACCCTAGTTTCCTCATGTATAAAATTAGGATAATAGTTGGTGTTGGGCTTAAATGAGATAGTCCATGGAATACAGAATTTAGCAGTGTTTGACTCATTTAGTAAGTATCCAATAAATGTTAGCTGTTAAATCGTCTTCTTTTTCAACAACCGCATCCAATGTAAAAGCATCTAGAGCATTCTGGCATAACTAAAATTAGTAAGTATGAAGGTTTTCCCAAAGGGCTGCCTTATATAAAAAGTAGAAAGATGGGATTCTTGTTCCCATCTGATTTCATGCACTTTAGGGTTAAGAATAATGTAGGAATACAGGCTGGTAGGAAATGAACTAGCCTTCTGAAACAAGCCCTAAAATGCCAGAGAAAAATGTTGCATATTTCCATCCAAGGGGCCTGAGGGGGAGCTATAATTAGAGATATTAAGTCATTTCAACTTTTCCCATCCCCATAATTAACACTTTCATTTTACTTTTAGAGGAGAAAGGAGGTTGAATCTCAGATGGCTATGGACTTGGGGCAGGAGGAAAGGGTGGAGAGAGGGTTAGAGAAGACTGAATAGACCTTCAGCGACATAGTCTCTATTAGAATGTCAGTGTAAAGAAAAATTCCAGGGCAAGGGAACAAAATTAAACTCAAAGAATGTAAAATGCGGAATTTAGGAGCAATATCTCATGGACATCAACATGCAAATGACTAAGGAGTGGAAGTTGGAGTTAGGGGTTAGTACCTTTGAACATTGGCTCTGAAAGTGCGTGAAAATGCTTTCTTTCTTTCTTTTTTTTTTTAAAGCAAGATGGGGCAGAGGGTAAGCCACAATACCTGGCATTGCATCACTCTTTGGAGCCAAGCTGCCCCTGAGAGGGTTCCCCTGATTGTCAGGACTGAGGAGAAGTCCAGGGGATGGCGGAGGCTGATCCTGCCAAGTCCCTTTAAACCCTCACATTTCCGCTGAGAACGTGGCAACCAGAACCCAGTGCAAATGCAGGTGTCACCTCAACTTTTTCATGGCCTCTTGTCTAATCTGCTAATTCTAACCTGTTTTGCACTCAGTTCCTGAACAATTTCCATTCTTCTCAGGTTTCAGATACATTATTCTGATACGTACTTAGGACTTTTCTCTGCGTTTGGACCTATAACTACTTTTGCTACAGACAAGCACCTCAGTTTGCACATGACCCTGTCTACCCTGGTCACCACAGGACTTGGTAACTTGGTGTAAATAACTGGTTAATACACCTAAAGGGAGAAAAGGGAACCCTCTTGCACTGTTGGTAGGAAAGTAAATTGATACAGCCACTATGGAGAACAGTATGGAGGTTCCTTAAAAAACTAAAAATAGAACTACCATATGACCCAGCAATCCCACTACTGGGCATATACCCTGAGAAAACCATCATTCAAAAAGAGGCATGTACCACAATGTTCATTGCAGCCCTATTTACAATAACCAGGACATGGAAGCAACCTAAGTGTCCATCGACAGATGAATGGATAAAGAAGGTGTGGCATATATATACAATGGAATATTACTCAGCCATAAAAAGAAACGAAATTGAATTATTTGTAGTGAGGTGGATGGACCTAGAGTCTGTCATACAGAGTGAAGTAAGTCAGAAAGAGAAAAACAAATACCGTATGCTAACACGTATATATGGAATCTAAAAAAGAAAAAAATTCTGAAGAACCTAGGGGCAAGACAGGAATAAAGACACAGATGTAGAGAAATGGACTTGAGGACACAGGGAGGGGGAAGAGTAAGCTTGGACGAAGTGAGAGTGGCATTGACGTATATACACTACCAAATGTAAAATAGCTAGTGGGAAGCAGCCACATAGCACAGGGAGATCAGCTTGGTGCTTTGTGTCCACCTAGAGGGGTGGGATAGAGAGGGTGGGATAGGGAGGGTGGGAGGGAGACGCAAGAGGGAGGAGATATGGGGATATATGTATACGTATAGCTGATTCACTTTGCTTTACAGCAGAAACTAACACACCATTGTAAAGCAATTATACTCCAATAAAGATGTTAAAATAAATAAATAACAAAAATACACCTAAAGGGTTTGTTTTGGCTGTACAAGGTTGAGGACAGGTTAAAAAAAAATTATAAATCTGTCTCAGCCAAAAAGTGCTTGGAGACTGGTAGGAAGGGCATCAAGAAATTTATGCCATCACACGGCTTTTCTTTGCTCATCTGCTCTAAATGAATCACCCCTCTGTCATCCAGGTACAATTGATCCAGCTTGTCTCAGTCTATACGATTGGCCATCTGCATATTTGAATTACCCTAATAATAAAAAAAAATTCAAATGAACAAGTCCAATAAAGTAAAGACTTTCTAAACTGGGCTAAGTATTTTGAAAAATAAATACAAATGATTTCACTATTTTTTAATTCAGAATATGCTCAGCCTAGAATGATATTTAGCTTCCCAGAAGGAACAGAGTTTGATTAAAGAAAAATATGCTTTTATGAATCCAAAAGGAACACAAGTTAAATTTGGTAAATGCAGACATTCTTATGAAAGAGAAACAAAAACCAGAAATCAAATGAGAAAATAGCCCCAGATATTAACATATGAAGGAATAAAAAAGAAGCTTCTCTGCTTCCAACTTTTCTTAAAGTTTTAGAGTTAAGAGCAAATAAAAAATCCTTAGCTCATTTATGTGACTTGATTACCTTTTCAAAATGTAAAACAAAGAAAATCGTTGAGAGTAGAGAAGATACTGAGAAATGGAAAATGTTTCCATGCAGCATTTTCTATTTTAAAGAGAAAATCTTACTCGAAGAGAAGTACATAAGCAGAGATCAGTAGCTCTGATATTTACCTTTCCTTGTGGAACAGATTACAGCAACCTACAATATCCGATTAGTTGTCTACACAGCACCCCTACGGTTACCACTGCTGAGACAGCTGTACATAATCCCATGCAGGAGTGACTTTGTAAGGGAAGAAGAGGCAAAAATCTTCATACACTCTAAGAGATATCCAAGGCCCTATTCTCCTGAAAACAGGATGTGAAGATTATTACACAGTAGCAGAAGTGTCCCTTGATTTCACTCCAACATAAAAAATGTAGAAATTGAGCTAAAAGATTAGATTGCTTAATAAAACAATTGATAAACACAAACCAATGGGGATATATACAAAGGAGAATGGACTATGGCAACCCTAGAAGATTGTTTAATATAATGTCAAAAGCTACCAATATAAAAGACTCCAATTTACTCCTGTCTCCAGATGCTGGAAAAGCTTTTGACAGTTAATTGGAAGCTTTTATTTTTGACATTGAAAAGCATGGGCTTGCCACAAGAATTCATTTCATGGGCAGAAACATTATCTGATCATCCAAAGGCCAAAATTAAGGCTAATGTATATAATTGGAGACCCTTTCTTTTTTTCTTTCTTTTCTTTTCTTTTGACAAGGAAGCAACCATAGGTCATCCACATTTTCCTCTATTATATGGTTCATCAATAGAAGCTCTGGCAGGCAAGATGAAGGAATAAAATGGGGTACTTAAGGCCCACAATTTTATTGTGAGTAGATAATGTGGCTCAATTCTGGGTTGCATGTAGACTTGTGAAATCCACTTCTGGCGAGTCAAGTGGGAGGCCAAATCCCCTCTCCTAGTGGAGGGGCCTATTTGATTTAGCTCAAGAGGTATTTTCCTCTTAGGAACAAGTTCTTTATTGCTAAATGAAGTTGTGTGTTACAGTTGGTGACTTCTTTGTCCTTGGAAGCAGTAACATATCCTAATTTCAGCCTATTTCTTTTGTTCTTGACCAATTTTTTCCCAGAGTAATCTCTATGGAACAGAAGAGTAATATTATCTTCCAGTAATAGATATTGTTATTTATTCTAATTTTCTTTTTTTGTAATCAAATGTATAAAGAACTCAGATTATATAAACAAAAAAATACATATGTTCAACAAATCATAAAGGAAGTATAGTAGAAAATTTCTTTATAGCTAGTTGCACCTAAGAAAATACATGTAGTGGGAGATGTGGTTTATTGTGCAGTCTTATCCTTTTTTTAAACAGCTTTATTGAGCTACAATTTATATACCATGCAATTTTCTCCTTTAAAGTGTACAATCCAATGGTTTTTGGTATATTCAGGGTTGTGAAACCATCACTGCAATCATCTTTAGACTATTTTATCTCAAGGAGAAATCCCAGTACTCCCTATTCCCAACTTTGAAAACCTTAGGCAATCATTAATTCACTTTCCATTTCTATAGATTTGCCTATTCTGAACACTTCATGTAAATGGAATCATACAATATGTGACTTTTCATGTCTGGCTTCTTTCACTTGCATAATGTTTTCCAGATTCTTCCATGTTGTGACATAAATCAATACTTCATTCTGTTTTATGGATAAATGACACTTCATTGCATGGATATACCACATTCTGTTTATCTATTCATCTGTTAATGGACATTTGGGATGTTTCCATCTTTTGGTTATTATGAACATTCACGTACAAGTTTTTATGTGAACATGTCCCCATTTCTCTTGGCTTTGTACCTAAGAGTGGAATCCCTAGGTCATACAGTGACTGCATTTAAACTTTTTAGGAACTGCCAGACTGTTTTCCAAAGAGGCTGTACCATGTTACATTCCTACCAGCAGTATATGAGGGCTGCAATTTTTCGGATCCTCACAAACACTAGTTATTATCTGTCATTTTCATTATAGTCATCCTAGTGGATAAGAAGTAGTATCTCATTGTGGTTTTTATTTGCATTAATATAGTGACTAATGAAGTTAACCATATTTTCAGTTGCTTATTGGTCATGTGTATATCTTTTTGAGAAATGCCTATTCTGACCTTTGCTCATTTTAAGCTTTGTCTCCTTACTATTGAGTTTTAAGAGTTCTTTATATATTCCAGATACAAGTCCCTTATCATATACATGATTTGCAAATATTTTTCCATTCTGTGGGTAGTAGGTTGTCTTTTCACTTTCTTCATAGCGTTCTCTGACCCACAAAGTTTTTAATTTTGATTAAGTGCAATTTACCTATGTTTAGTTGCTTGTGCATTTAGTGGCACGTCTAAGAAACAATCACCTAATCCAAAGTCATAAAAATTGACACCCAAGTCTGTGTCTCTCCTACCCGTTTCAGTGTGGTCCTTTTATCCTTTGTGGAGAGCAGTTCATCTAGTTTTCAGATCTTTTTCAGAGGAAAATGATCCATGTGTAGCTGTAGATTTGGTGTGTCCATGGGAGGAGGCAAGTTCAGGATCTTCCTGTACTGCCATCTTCCCTTTCTTATTCCCAGCTTTGTTTTTTTTCTTCAAGATTGTTTTGGATGATTTATCCATGTGAATTTTAGGATCAATTTACAAATTTCTGTGAAGAAGTCAGCTGGGATTGGGATAGGGATTGTGTTAACTCTATAGATCAAAAGATCTGAGGAATAAGCCATCTTAAAAATATTAAGTCTTCTGTTCCATGAAACTGGGATGTCTTTAATCTCTATACAGAGATAATTTAATTTCTGTAATTAAACTCTTTAATTTCAGAGTTGTTTAATTTCTTGCAACAACTTTTTTTTAGTTTTCAAAATATAAGTTTTGCACTTGTTTTGTTAAATTTATTCCTAAGTACTTTATTATTTTTGATCCTATTGTAAATGGAATAGTCTTCCCAATTTCATTTTCAGATTTTTATTGCAAATATCTAGAAATATAACTGATTTTTGTATATTGACTTTTTAAAAAACTTGCTGAATGCATTAGTTCTGAAAGATTTTTAGTGACTTAGAGACTTAGAATTTCTATATACCAAATCATAGTATCTGCAAATGATAACTTAGCTACTTCCTTTCCAATCTGAATGGTTTTTTTTTTCCTTTTCATTTCCTTGCCTAATATTCTTAACTAAAATATTTGAAGGAAAGTGGTGAGACCAAACATCCTTGTCTTTTTCTTGATCTTAGGGGAAAAGCATGCAGTCATTCATTATTAAGTATGTTGTTTCTGGAATTTTTTTTGTAGATGCTCTTTATCACACTGAGGAAATTCCCTTCTACTTTGAGTGTTTTTATTATGAAAAGGATTTGGGTTTTTTCCCAATATTTTTTTGTCATATATTGAGATGATTATATGGGTACTGTCCTTTATTATCTTGATATGTTATATTACATTGATTTTTTGGATGTTAAAGCTATCTTGCATTCCTGAGATTAGTGCCACTTGATCATGGTTTATAATCCCTTATATATATAGTGCTAGATTCAGTTTGCTAGTGTTTTGTTGAGGATTTTTGCAACTAATTCCTAAGAAAACTATAGACCAATATCTCTTATCTTGTGATGTCTTTGTCTGATTTGAAATTGGGGTAATACTGACCTCATAGAATGGGTTGAGATGTATTCTCTCATTTTCTATGTTTTGAAAATGTTTGTGAAGAATTGGCATTAATTCTTCCAACATTTGATAGAATTCACCAGTGAAGCCATCTGGGCCTGGGCTTTACTTGTTAGAAGCATACTCAAATTTTTTAATTTCTTTTTTTTTTTTAATCAAGAAAATGCATTACCTCACCTAACAGAAAAGCCCAGAAGTACACTAGCTTTGGGCACAATTTAGTCTAGAGGATCATGATATCATCAGAACAATGGCTCTTTTTTTTAAGTTGAAATATAGTTGTTTTACAATGTTGTATTAGTTTCAGGTGTTTAGCAAAGTGATTCAGTTATATATATATTCTTTTTCAGATTCTTTTCCATTATAGGTTATTACAAGATATTGAATATAGTCCCTGTGCTACACAGTAGGTCCTTGTTTATCTATTTTATATATAGTAGTGTGTATCTGTTAATATCAAACTCCTAATTCATTCCTCTCCCTGCCTTTCCCCTTTGGTAACCATACATTTGTTTTCTACATCAGTGAGTCTATTTCTGTTTTGTAAGTAAGTTCATTTGTGTCATATTTTAGATTCCACATATAAGTGATACCATATGATATTTGTCTTTCTCTGATTTACTTCACTTAGTATGGTAATCTCTAGGTCCATCCATGTTGCTGCAAATGGCATTATTTCATTCTTTTTTATGGTGAGTAATAATCCATTTTATATATGTACCACATCTTCTTTATCCATTCATCTGTTGATGAGCACTTAGGTTGCTTCCATTTCTTGGCTGTTGTAAATAGTGCCACTGTGAACATTGGGGTGCATGTATCTTCATATTAGAGTTTTTGTCTTTTCCAGATATATGCCCAAGAATGGGACTGCTGGCATATGGCAACTCTGTTTTCTAAGGAACCTCTATACTGTTCTCCAGAGTGGCTGTACCAATTTACATCCCCACCAACAGTGTAGGGGGGTTCCCTTTTCTCCACACCCTCTCCAGCATTTATTGTTTGTAAACTTTTCAATGATGGCCTTTCTTACTGGTGTGGGGTGATACCTCATTGTAGTTTTGATTTGCATTTCTCTAATAGTTAGTGATGTTGAGCATCTCTTTTTTGTACCTATAGGCCACCTGTATGTCTTCTTTGCAGAAATGTCTATTTAGCTCTTCTGCCCATTTTTCAATCGGGCTTTTTGTTTTTTTGATACTGAGCTGTATGAGCTGTTTGTATATTTTGGAAATTAAGCCATTGTCATTGGCAAATATTTTCTCTCAGTCCATAGGTTGTCTTTTCATTTTGTTTATGGTTTTCCTTTGCTGTGCAAAAGCTTACTCAGTTTCTGAAGTTTGTTTCTTTCTAGAAATTTTTCCATTTCATCTAAGTTACTTAATTTTTTGGAATACAGTTCTTCATAGTATTCCTGTGTAACATTTTACAGGAATTGTATTAGAAACACATAGTATTCCTTTTCAACATTGACTGGAATCCATATTACTGTGTTTTATCTAACAAGTTAATTTTTTTAATTGAAAAAGATTATTTTATTTTTACTCTCCCTGGTAAGAATCTTAAATGACAGTTCTCACTTTATAAAGCTGCAACTTCACTATAATACAGAGATACCCCAAGTCATCAGCTGGGCCTTTCCTGGTGAACAATTGAGTTGCAGTGGAAGTTGAACAGATATACTGGGGAGTATAAACTGAGTTAGCTATTGTTTTTCACCTGGCAGAGTTTGGACTGGAAATTTTTGAATCCAAAGCCAAATTCCTATTTTCTTAATTTTTTTAAAACTTTAAAAAATTTTTTCATTAGGGTATAGTTGATTTACAATGTTGTGTTAATTTCAGGTGTACAGCAAAGTGAATCAGTTATATATATATATACATATACCCACTCTTTTATTTTTAGATTTATTTACCATATAGGCCATTACAGAGTATTGAGTAGAGTTCCCTGTGCTATACAGTAGGTTCTTATTAGTTATCTATTGTATATATAGTACTGTGTATATTGTCAGTCCCAATCTTCCAATTTATTCCTCCTCCCCCCCCCCACCTTATCCCCTGGTAGCCATAAGTTTGTTTTCTACATCCGTGACTCTACTTCTGTTTGGTAAATAAGTTCATTTGTACACTTTTTTTTTAAGATTCCACATATAAGCAATATCGTATGATATTTGTCTTTCTGTGTCTGACTTACTTCACTCACTATGACAATCTCTAGGTCCATCCATGTTGCTGCAAATGGCATTATTTTGTTCTTTTTTTATGACTGAGTAATTTTCCATTGTATATATGTACCACATCTTCTTTAACCATTCCTCTGTTGATGGACATTTAGGTTGCTTCCATGTCCTGGCTATTGTAAATAGTGCTGCAGTGAACATTGGGGTGCATGTATCTTTTCGAATTATGGTTTTCTCTGGGTATATGCCCAGGAGTGGGATTGCTAGCTCATATGGTAGTTCTATTTTTAGTTTTTTAAGGAACCTCCATACTGTTCTCCATAATGGCTGTACCAATTTACATTCCCACCAACAGTGCAGGAGGGTTGCCTTTTCTCCACACCCTCTCCAGCATTTATTGTGTGTAGATTTTTTGATGATGGCCATTCTGACTGGTGTGAGGTGATATCTCATTGTAGTTTTGATTTGAATTTCTCTGATAATTAGCAATGTTGAGCATCTTTTCATGTGCTTTTTGGTCATCTGTATGTCTTCTTTGGAAAAATGTCTATTTAGATCTTCTGCCCATATTTTTATTGGGTTTTTGTTTGTTTGTTTTTGATGTTGAGCTGCATGTGTATTTTGGAGATTAATCCCCTGTTGGGTGCTTTGTTTGCAAATATTTTCTCCCATTCTGAGGTTGTCTTTTTGTTTTGTTTATGGTTTCCTTTGCTGTGCAAAAGCTTTTAAATTTAATTAGGTCCCATTTGTTTATTTTTGTTTTATTTTCATTATTCTAGGAGGTGGGTCAAAAAAGATCTTGCTGCAATTTATGTCATAGAGTGTTCTGCCTATGTTTTCCTCTGAGAGTTTTACAGTGTCTGGCCTTACATTTAGGTCTTTAATCCATTTGGAGTTTATTTTTGTGTATGGTGTTAGGCAGTGTTCTAATTTCATTTGTTTACATGTAGGTGTCCAGTTTTCCAAGCACCACTTATTGAAGAGACTGTCTTTTCTCCCTTGTATATTCTTGCCTCCTTTGTCATAGATTAGGTGACCATAGATGCATGCGTTTATCTCTTGGGCTTCCTATCCTGTACCATTGATCTATATTTCTGTTCTTGTGCCAGTACCATACTGCTTTAATTGTTGTAGCTTTCTAGTATAGTCTGAAGTCAGGGAGCCTGATTCCTCCAGCTCTGTTTTTCTTCCTCAAGATTGCTTTGGCTATTTGGGGTCTTTTGTGTTTCCATACAAATTGTAAAATTTTTTGTTCTAATTCCATGAAAAATGCCATTGGTAGTACGATAGGGATTGCACTGAATCTGTAGATTGCCTTGGGTTGTATAGTCATTTTCACAATATTGATTCTTCCGATCCAAGAATATTGTATATCTCTCCATCTGTTTGTGTCATCTTTGATTTCTTTCATCAGTGTCTTATAGTTTTCTGAGTACAGGTCTTTTGCCTCCTGAGTTAGGTGTATTCCTAGGTATTTTTTGTTGTTGCTGTTGGAATGGTAAATGGGATTTTTCTCTTTCTGATTTTTCATTCTTAGTATATAGGAATGCAACAGATTTCTGAGTATTAATTTTGTATCCTGCAACTTTACCGAATTCATTGATGAGCTCTAGTAGTTTCCTGGTGGCATCTTTAGGATATTCTGTGTATAGTATCATGTCATCTGCAGTGACAGTTTTACTTCTTTTCCAATTTGGATTCCTTTTATTTCTTTTTCTTATCTGATTGCCGTGGCTAGGACTTCCAAAACTCTGTTGAATAATAGTGGTGAGAGTGGACATCCTTTTCTTTTTCCTGATCCTGGAGGACATGCTTTCAGTTTTTCACCATTGAGAATGATGTTTGTGGTGGGTTTGTCATGTATGGCCTTTATTATGTTGAGGTAGGTTCCCTCTATGCCCACTTTCTGGAGAGTTTTTATCATAAATGGGTGCTGAATTTTGTCCTAACAAGTTAATTTTTGTGTTGCATCTATTTTTTTAAATCTGTATTGGCTATTTGCATGTCATCTTCTGTGAATTACCTGTTTTTTTCTTTGCTCTGTAAGTCTATTAGTTTGTTTTATTTTTATTAGGGGTAATTTATGTATTAGTATTAGTACTAGTCCTTTTCCTGTTATACAAGATGCAAAAATTTCTTCTGGTAAATTACTTGTTTTTAGTATATATGTAGTGTCATCATTCTTGAAGGTTTTAGTTTTGAAATGGCCAATTTTGTTAGCTTTTACCTTCATGATTTTCTCTCTGTGTTTAAGAAGGCTTATCACATCTGAAGGGATTAAGATATTCTTTACTATTTATTTTGTAGTGTTCTCCACATTTATGTTTGTAATCTATTTGAAACTAGCTTTTATGAATTCTGTAAGTTGAAAATCTTGGCTTTACCCTTATATAGATAGCCAATTATTTCCATAATTTTATTGAATATTTATTTGTTCTCCACTGGTTTGAAATGTTAAATTGTATAATATTAAAGGTTTTTGAATATATATTTAATATATTTTCCCACATATTCATAGGTTGGGTTTTGTTCTCTTTACTTAGTTATTTTTAACTTACAACCCAAATAGCAATATTCTAATTACAGTAGTTACATACTATGTCTTGACGTTTGGCAAGAAAATATTACACTTTCGATTCTTTTTTAAAAATTTCTTGACTACTCTTAAAAATTTAATCTTTCATATTAAATTTAGAATATGTATGCAACTATACCTGAAAAATCATATTGAGATATTGACTATAATTTACATGAATTTAAAGAGTAATTTGTGAAAACTTGACAACTCTACAGTATTGGATCTTCCTACCCAGAAACATGAAATATTCCAGTAGTCAAGTTTTATTTTATGTTATTTAATAAAGTTTCATTTTCTACATGATTATTTGAATATTACTTAATTTTTCCTAAATATTTCATAATTCTTGTTTCTACTGTTCCTTTTTCTACTACACTTTCCAATTATTATCAGGGTCTTGGATTTTTATATATTGATCTTAATATTGCCTCTTTGCTTAATTATCTAAGTTTTAAAATAATTCACCAGTTGGTTTATTGATATTTATAAATAGACAATCATCATCTATCAGCAATGATAGTTTTGTCTCTTCCTCTTCCAAACTTTGTTATGTATCTTTTTCTAACAGTTCAGTTTCCAATAGTATCTATAATAGTGGGGAATGTATTTTATGCCTGTTTTTAAAAGAGAATGCTTCAGTGATTTACCCTTATATATGATATCTGCTGTAGATTTCTGATGGAAATTCTCTATCCTTTGTCAGATTAAGGAATTTATACACACATACACATGTAGATATACTCACAGGATATAGATCAAAATGCTAAGTATGATTTTTTTAAGTGTGATTTTTGGTGATTTTTAATTTTTTTCCTTATTTGCAATTTTTAAAAGTTTTATTACTTTTGCAAAATAAAATAAAATTTCGCTCTTTTAGGGAAAACAAAAACATTTCAAATGTGTATTACTCTTCCCAAGCTATCAGAAAAGGCACAAATTGTCAATGGTATAGTCAGTCTTCAACTATCTGCATTATGGTAAGTTTTCCCAAAGTTTGTTCCTTAGGATGTTCCTTATATTCCTTGTAAAAAAGCGTTTGTAGTCCAATAAATTTAGAAAATTAGTGGTAAAACAAAGTTTAACATGACTTTTTAAATGCAAGTTTTCTTGGAGTCTTTAATATACAATGTGAAGAGTGAAGCTCTAACAGGAGAATGTAGAATCTAGCATATATTCCAGGAGCATCTCTTAACCAGTGTGTCAGTCTTCACCACTGTTCAGTCGACTTCTCATGTTGTTGCTGTTTGTAAAACAACAGTCATGGTTATCTGTGCCTAATTGAGCACAATTTATGTCAGAAGCACTGTGCAAGACTAACTTGTATCAGTAGCTCTCTCTAGAGAACTCTACACTTACTTGTCTTAAAAAGCAAACCAAGGAAACCAAACAAATTAGTCAACTCTATTCTGCCCTCTAGAGTATTGGATCAGGTGGTATACATGGAGAGGATAAAGAACTAGCATGCAGTTTTGAAGAATGACTGTGGCCCTCAAGGAGTTTCCAGTCTAGTAAGACTTGTATCAAGTGATCCAAGGGAATAACAAGACCACTGAAACCAGTCTTTTTTTTATCAAATGAGGACACGAATACACAGATGGATTGGTGAAGAGTCCAAGTTCACAGAAAGTGGAACGTCAGTTGGGAACAGAACAGATTCATTTGACTACATTTCCAGTGCCTTATTTAATTGGCCTGACTTCCTCTCTGACAAAGTAGTTATAAATAAGAGATTAGCTGTTGGGATGAGAAGAAATGAGTGAGTGGGAGCTAAGAATTTTAGAATATCAAAATAATTTAATTGGATCCTGAATGATTTAAGATGTGTGGGAGTCCACATTATACCCCAAATACTAAGTCTGCAATAAAGCCAATTTAAAAATAATTTAAACAAGCTAAATAGAATGACTGTCTCATGTTAATAAAAAGAATGCAAAAAAATTACAGTGAATATGTTGAAAAGAATTTCATTCACATCAAATCATAATTATTAAACTCATATTTCAACAAGAAATCTTGTTGAAGTTGAAATCAACTTGAAGTATGAAAAATGATAGTGATCTATGCCTAATTTGAAATATAGGTATTACTGGACAGAGAGTAAATGTATTGGTTTCGTTCCTTTCTAACGACCAACATATTTCTGAAGGTGACACTAGTTTTTTTTTCCCCAGTGATGAGTTCTAACTACACAGTTGTGGGTTGACACCTTTGTTTGTGAAACCTAATGCAGAGGGGAAATGTTCAGTTTCTTTTCTTGCTTTCTCCCTCCTTTCTCTCCTTCTCTCTCAACTTTTAAGGTTCTCTCTTTTGCCCTTCAAGAACTGAGTGAGCCATTCTTGCGCTTTGACTATACAAAACCCCCCAACTTCCATTCTCTTAACCTCTTTTGATCCAAATGAATCTCTGGGATCCAGTAAGACTTTTTACTCCTTCCTTGGGAAGCAGCTGGTACTAGGAGTATAACCTTGAGCACATCCTGCACTGCAGATTCTCCATAGTAATAACTAACTTTTGAGATTGTAGTAAACGAATGACACATGGAATTAAAGCCAATGTACGATTGCAGTCTTTATCTGGGAGGGAAGGTGGGACAATCAGGACAGAGCAAAATGGTCCTTTGTTTTCTCTCATGATTCCTGGGTTTCTTACGTGGGCAGTCAGATGTTTAAGGCCTTCTTTCGGTACAGGATTTCCATGGCTTAACTGCTTTCTAGAGAATTCTAATTCTCTAGTTGAGAGGTTAATTTCCTTCTGCATAGATCAAAGCAGCCAATTCCTGATGCTAGAATGACTCCACTGTCCCCCCTTGAACCACTGAATGCTACCCAGGCACTCTCGGGCTTTGAGCTTCAAAAAGAAAGCCCACTGGGGAGATTGATTGATTGGGGAGAGACATTTAAAGCAATTACCAACGTCTTCTCATTCTTCCTTTGGGCAAGTGTTAGGGTTAATGGGTGAACCAGCAAATGGCTAAGAATGACATTTTTGTGGCCCTTAGCTCCTGAAAGTGCAGGATATTGGATGCTCCTGTTTCAGAAACAACTTCAGCTCCTGATTAAGGAATCAGGCAGAGTAGCCTCCTTCTTTGCCCAGTTTCTTTTCTCTTTTCCCTCAGTGGGTTGGAAGAATTATTTACTTGGCTTAAATAAAAGCAACATTACTTATATTTGTTTGTGCTAACTGCCTGACTTCATGCCCAGTGAACTTATGACACTATAACAATTATTCATATCATTAAGTATAAGTTGGATTAACTTTGTTATAATTACATATGATAATAGTGCTGAGTTTTATTTAAATGAAGCTAATGGTGTTTCTCATCAAATGTAATTATTTGACTTTTACTTTTAAAATTGAGGAAATTTCAGAAGTTGGTAATAAAAATTGTTGCAGTGAAGTGCTGAATACAATTAGGACTCAACTATGGATTTATTTATTCATCCATTCATTTATTCATGAACTCAGTTAACATTTATTCAATGCCTGATACTGTATTAAGAGTGTGAAAGCCATGGGTCCACAGTCTAGGAACTAACAGTCTAAGATGGGAGACATATAAGTAATCTGACAACTATAACACAGTCTGATGGGTTACTAGATAAGGATGTATGAGGGGCCGGGCTGGGGAGATCAGGAGGCTTCCTGGAGTAGATTACACTGGAGCTGAATCTTAGGTGACATGTAAGATTTAACCTGGTAGAGAAATGGGGGTGAGAGGAGATGCAGGCAAGGAAAAAGCATCATTAGAGGCATAGAAGCAAGAAACGACATGGCATATTTAGAGCACTCCAAATATTACTTTGATTACAGACTGTGTGATGGGAAGAGTGTTTAGTGTGGTTGTAGACTAGTTTGCAGTAAAGTGGAAGAGACGACATCAAAGAGAGAGGCAAGAGCCGGAAGATAGAGGGCTTTGGATGACTCTTCCTTAGTAGGAAAGAACAATCCATATAACATGCATTTCAGTTTCTTGGCCAGAAGCTAGTCTGTTATGTAATGCATTTTCATGGCGATAAGTATTTACCATGCTCCCACTGTGCACCTAGAATTGTACTCTGCCCTGTGATGAGTATATTTGCTACAAAGAGGTCTCAAAGTTACCATCTCAGCTTGGGTTTTTATGTATAACATAAAAATTAGGAAACTATAACTGGTAAAGAATACACATCTTTTTCCTAATTACACATTCTATATTTTTAAGCAAAATCTATTATCTATCTATTAATCAATTGAAATACATCTGGGGTCTTGATTGAAGTTGATCAGTGTCTTTCCAATATGAAGCATCTTTAGAGTGTTCTTGTAGTTCTGCTTTTCAGTTAATTAATTTGCCAAAGCATAGAATCTCCAAAATGTAGGAGGATTTATAGGAGACTTTAAATCACAATGGTATAATGTTAGGGAGTTTCCAAGACACACAGATACTCATAAATTAGGAAAAAAAAATTTTATTGCTGTCATGTGATGGTGAGGAGGTAGTAGTCCTTCGTTAATAGGATCTGTGCACTTATTCCTGCTATCACAGTTCTGCTTTTTTGTTTTGGTTTGATAGTAATCATGCCACTGGATACCACATCTCTGGGCACTATTTTGGTAGCCTCGAGGAGCAGAGAAATCTCATCTTAGTTGTGAATCTCTCTACGTAAATTTTGTAATGTTCTCAGTCAACTGTTGGTTGAAAATCAACTTTACGACAGATGATTTGTACATGTTGTTTCTAAACTTGAGAACACCATTCAAGGATCCCTGATTTTCAGGTTAGGAAACCATGGCCATGAGAAGCAAAATAACGGTCCTTATCTTGAAGCCAAAGCTCTTCCTCCTACTCTTCACACACACCCTCACAAGGAACATTGATTCTGTACAGATCCGGCTGGTCTTTCTTCACAGAAGGCTACAGGCTTTAAGATTTTTCTCCTTTAACTGTTTCTTTAAATGGAGATAGAATTTACGTACCATAAAATTCACCATTTTAAAATATACAGGTCAGTGGTTCTCAGTATATTTTCAAGGTTGTGCAGCACTTCATTATCTAATTTGAGAACATTTTTATCCCAAAGAGAAACCTTATACCCATTAGCAGTCCCTCCCATCCTCCAGCCCCTGGTAGCCACTAATTTTCTTTAGGTCTCCCTGGATTTTCCTATTATGGACATCATATATAAATTGAATAATACAATATGTGGCTTCTTTAGCATAATGTTTTCAGTGTTCATCCATGTTGTAGTATGTATCAGTGCTCCATTCCTTTTTATGGCTGCATAATATTCCTTTGCATGGATAGACCACAAAGGATAGAATGGATCAACAAAGGATAGAATCCTTTGTTTATTGATTTGTCAATTGATGTTTGGGTTGTTTCTACTTTTGTCTCTATTGAATAATTCTGCTATGACTTTATGGTTTTAGGCTTCCCTAGGAACCAATTATCAGAGGACATATCACCCTGTCGTATAACTATTGTCTCTTCTGCCATTTTGTAAACTGTAAGTGCACAAAGCATATGCAACTTATTAGCCATTACATCAAGCATAGTCCATCCATGTAAGAAACATACAAATAAATAAATTAAAGAAGGCAGTTCTCTAGCTCTAGGTGAGAACTTTGAACTGCTCATCTAGCTTGCGTCATGTCACTTAACTTGAGGGGCTGTATTCTTCACTCTGTTTAGAGTGTGTGTTTGAGGTTGAGGATTCTGCTTTAGATTTTTATTGCCATTTTTGATTGTTGGGAGAGAGGAGGTTACGTTGGTATAGCAGCCTCGTAATTTGTGTGGTTGAGTGGAGTGTTAACACCTATCAACAAAAGTCACAGTAAAGCTGGATTTGTTTTGACAGTTTGTGCTGGGAGCATTTGGGACATTTATTAGTAAGGGAAGTAGACCATGATCCTAGGTTTGTCTGTTGTCTTGCCAATTAAAATTGCCTGCCTGGGCATGTGTCACGGTTGCCCAATGGGATTCTTCCCAGTGGGGACACTGGAAAAGTTCATCAGTGTTTAAAATTTATTTTCCCCATTTGCTTCTCTCACTCCCTCTTCACCTAACTCTTCATTGATTATCTCTGAACTCTTTTGGGCAGATTTTCTGTGTTGAGTGCAAAATGTTGCCTAACTCCCCATTGTCTCTTTCAGAGATAAGAGGATTTAATTAGGGTAAAATCATCTCCTATATTTGTTGCTTCAAAGAAAGCCCTTGTTGTTGGGGCCTGCCTGTCCTTTGGGACACCTTGCTCGGGTGCTCAGACCCATTTCTCAGTCTTGAGCCCGGCCAGAGCTCCGGAGGAACACTGGGCACTGGGGGTGGGGCGGTACTGGCAAGTCTGAATGTGGCAAGTGCTCTGGCAGCCTTTGCTTCCCCCTCCCTCCTGCATCTGTCTCCTCCTTAGCCTAGTGAGAGAGACACGAAGGGAGAAGGGAGCTGCCAGGTTTCCTGTGTGCGTGTCTGTGGGAGGGAGATGCGGAGGGCTGGCAGCCATGAACTAAGTGGGCTCCCTTCCATCTATCTTTTCTGATTAAAGTGAAGCAGATTCAGGCTGCTGCCTGTGAGCGGTGATGGGAGCCATAGCTCACAGACAATTCCTGGAATGACTGTTCTCGACATTGCACCCATTTCTACCCCGAAGCAACTTACAGGCTGAGGGGGTTGAGAAGTCTAGAGCTGTCTGTAGTGTATGCTTGGTATTTGGATGATAATTTCCATGTACTATTATATAAACTTCAAAGAAAATACTGTGAAAATAAAGATGTCCTTGAAACTATAATGTGTGTTTTGGTGTGGCATCCCATGGTTTCCAGTTTTATGCCATTTTACTGCTGTTGACATCTCCTACTTGGGGGGAGTTGGGTTTGGCTTCCAAGTAGTTGTTATTAAAGGCTATGAGTTAAAGACGCAGTGTATCCCTAGGTCCATTAAGATGTGGGGAATGCCTTGTTTCATTTAAACTTTTGTGCCTGATTATCGCAACAGATTCCAGATCCTTCCAGATGATTCTATAAACATTTATCCTCTTTTACATGAATTCTTAATTTCCCAGTCCAGTCTAGGGGAAGACTGTCAAGAATCTAGGTAGCAGTCACTGTGACAATAAAATCCTATTTTGAGTCTGAACCTTGATGGTGAAATATCTGGCAAGGCCCTCCCACCTCCTTCCCCTTAAGCAGGATCCTGGCATAGCTCATCAGCTCTTGTTGGAGCAAATATAGGTCTACTATAGGCTCTGGGGTTAATCTCTGCTCCAGCCATAGAAGGTGTTAACAGCTGACACCCTTTCTGCAGCTCACTTCATAAGATGTCGCTGCCACGCATGTGGGCACCATCGCTCTTCCTGTTGCTTTGGGACCTCCTGTTCCCCCAGTCATTGTTCTTGCTTCCATGGTCATTTTAAGAACTGCTGAAGCAACAAAGAGTGCTCCAGTAAAATTCTTCTGTTTTCATTTTCTCCATTACTCAGAGGGTTTCTGGATTTTTAAAATTAAACTTTGAGGTTAGCCTCCCACTTTCTAGAGAAACTTGAAATAAATTCTCTTGGGATGTATCAGAGGAGATTTCAGAGGCATATTTCTATATTGCCCCTCAAAGTAACCTTCTCTAGTAATCAGAGCCCCAGAATAGATATGAGGCACTTCGACTCTTTCATATATCAGTATAAATTCCCTCATCTTTTAAAAATGTCAGAATCTCTCCTTACACACACCAAATTCCTTAGTGCTAGCCTTCCTAAGTGGGTAGGAAAGACTTCCAGGTGCTCACGAAAGGATTGCTGGTGGCTTGTTTCAGGATGAACTGTCACGCTCGGGTAACAAACAACCCTAAAATCTTGGTGGCTTAAAACACAAGGTTGTTTTTGCTCATACATTCCTGTCCACAGATAAGTTATTGTAGTTACTTAGAGGCTTAGACTGATGGGAGGCTTCATAACCTTACGATGCCTCCATTGTAAGACACGATGTCCAGGGTTTACTGCAGTAAGGGAAGAGAACAGGTGAACACAGCTCTTAGACATTTCCTCTGGGAACTGATACATGTCACTTCTGTTCAGTTTCATTGGCCCAAGAGAGTCTTTGAACAGGAATCTTGGTGAATTCTGAAAGTGAGGGGATGAGGACTTAGCCAGCAAGTAGCTTGGGAAGACGATTGAGTGGGCTGGAAGGGATACATAAGCCCAGAGCTCTCACAATTGATTTTCTGCTTATAGCATTTATCATTTCTTTCAAGGGAGGCTAAGGAAACTGCAATCAGTAGGCACGAGTCCTGGAACAAAATGATGCCCTTGCAGGGGTAAACTGACGTGGAACTTCACTCTGTGAGCGTGAGATGCCGCAGGAGTGGCTGGAGTGGTGGAAGGTGGCTCATGGGGCCACTAGGCTGTGCCTCTCGTATTCGCCACCATCGAGGGATTACTGGAGACGGTGGGGATCCTTGAATGCTGCACAGTCCTGCTTACTGAACCTGCCCGGTGAGTACATACCATCTGCCCATAGGAAGGACGGCACCCTCTGTGGGGTAGAAGTGAGAGTCCCCAGTGAACGTGAAGCCAATCCAATAGCCACTTAGACAGTGACTTTGTGAGAGGTGTGTGCGTGACACATCTAAAACTTGGTTTGAGTAAAACCAGACCATGGGAAAAATGCAACTTTTTAAATGGTGTAGGATTTTCAACATTGCCTAATACTTCTCTAAACACTTCTATTATTGTCTACTATCTCCTTTGGATCTCAGAAAGTATATGAATCATTTTAGCCTCCTTGCCTGCTTGATCTCCTTAGCACTTACCACCATCCAACAGTCTAAGTATTTTGCCTGTTTATCTTAATTGTCTGCCTTACCCACTAGAATTGAACCTCCCTGAGGCTGTTTTTTGCCAACTGTTATATCCTCAGAACTGAGAACAGCACCTGGCATAAAGCAGGCCCTCATCAAATATTTATTAAATACATGAATGAGTAGTAGTAATTCTACCTGAAGCTAGTTTCAGAGCCCAAGGATGCATGGTGATGCCTTCAAACATTGCCTTATTATCTTCTGTGTTAAATTTGCTGATTATGGAAAAGTTTCCTGATTTACCTTCATTCACTCTTCAATATTAGATACTTTTTGAGCACCTACTAAATACCAGGCATTGTATGCATCAGTGAATAAAACAAAGATCCCTGACCTCATAGAGCTTCATATTCCCAGGGGTTGGGGTGGAGAGAGACAGTCAACGAAGGTAATAAATCATGGAACAGTCTGGGCAGTGACACACGCGTGAAATGAAGAGTAGGTGACGGGAGCTGGAAGTGCGGGGGATGGGTTAGAGGGCAGCAGAGCATTAATGTAGGTGCTGAGGGGCAGCCTCGGGGACTAGGTGAGAGTCTGTCATGGAACTTGAAGGAGGTAAAAGAGTGGACCTCTCCAGGGGCCATGGTGGGGTGCAGAGTGTTCTGGGAGGAGAAGATAGCTGGGGCTAGGGCCAAGGCAGGAGGTTTGAAAAACAGCAAGGAGGCCATTGTGGCTGCTGCTGAGAGAACGGAGGGGAAAAGCAGTAGAAGATGGAGTCAGAATGGGGGCGGGGCGGGTAGGGCCTCAGAAGCCACTATGAGGGTTTGACCTTTGCTTGCAGTGAGACGAGCTGCCTTGGGAAGATTCTGAAGAGAGGAATAACATTACGTGACAGAGGTGGACGTCCCTCTGGTGGCGGTGTTGAGGACAGGTTCCAGGGCTGGAAGGCTAGAAGCCCTCAGGCCTGTGTGAGGCTACAGCTGAGTCCAGGCTGGAGGAGATGGTGGCTTCCGGGGGGCCAGTGGTAGCAGAGGTGGTAAGAAGTGGTCAGATTCTGCAAGTATTTTCCGAATTCGCGTCTGGCGGCTGCTTTCCGCCTTGCCTAATTGTTGGTAGGGGCATGTTGAGGAACACTGTGAAGCCACTGGGGTCTGCCTTCCACACCCAGAAACTCCTCTCTTTTTTTTTTTTTTTTTTTTTTTTTTTCTTTTCTTTTTTAGATTTTTTTTAAAGTTTATTTTTTAGATTTACAGAAAAATTGCAATTTCCATAAACCCCACACACAATTTCTGCTATTATTATTATTATTATTAACATAATAACATTATTATTATTATTAACATCTAACATTAGTATGGTACTTTTTTTTATTCTTGAATTTTATTTTTTTATACTGCAGGTTCTTATTAGTTATCTATTTCATACATATTAGTGTATATATATCAATCCCAATCTCCCAATTCATCTCATCCCCCCCAACCTTCCCCCCTTGGTGTCCATACATTTGTTCCAGAAACTCCTCTCTTGACACGCGGTACCTTCCTCTGCCGAGACCCTTCCTGTCTTCCGAGTGTGTTATGTCCCCTTGCGTCTCCTTCCATATCAAACAACAGCACTTATTTATTGAAGGGCTATGGTTTGACATTCATTTGCATTGCTAGCCTTCACTACTTGGATTGTTTAATATAAAATATGTGCTCCTCCTTCTCAAGGAACTTCAGGCATCACTAGTGTGAAAGGAGGAGTATGGCCTCGGAGCCCAGCTGCCCTGGCTTTATCAACTAATGCTTCTTACCTTTTAAGTTTGGCCCCTAAATCCCAATGGCCGCTGCATAGGTGAACCTTGAAATGATCCTAATTTCTTATTTGTAGTATCATGGGAGAGGGTCAGAAGAGTAAGCCTGGGGGTGCTGTGTTTTCATGGGCAGATGACCTGGACTAGGGCAGTTTGAGGCTGGATGTCGTTGCTCTCAGGAAGGAAGGGACTCATGTCATTGGCCAGAAGACCCTTTCCCTTCAACCACTCACATCTCCAGCCCCTACTCCCCTTTCCAAGTCTTCTCTCTTTCTTTTCCTTACTTCTCACTCACCAGATCAAAAATAAACCCAAACTTTTCTCATGGTCTTATGTTGAGCACGTTAACTGTCTGATACTTTTAGGGTCTCACTTTTTATCTCAAGCAAAGGTCGTTTCCTCACAAAGAAGGATTCTGATGCCAGGTATTACCATAATTTTTTTATAATCTCATTACATGTGTCACCTAAGTGAAATAATCTCCTTCCCTTCCCTTCTTAACCCAGAAACTAGGAGTCTTACCTAAGTTCATGGAATTGTTCAGTGGCAGAGTTAACACAGGAATTCCTTTCTGCCTTCATGTACTTTCCTCAGTTTGTAATAGGTGCTCTGCAAAGCCAAAGATTCGCAAGTCATGCTTGTGGGGCACAGTCAGGTTATGATAAAATTAAGACAGGAAAGTGACTGGGGTTTGAAGGTGTGTTGTGTGTTGCTGAGACTTAAAGAAACGTGGTGAATAAATACTGGAGGTGCTCAACTAGCTCTGGGAAAGGGACTTATTCCCAAGTGCTACTTTTTTTAATGCAACCATTTCTCCTTTATTTGGCAAAACTGCATGGGACCAAATACAAACTTCCAGGGACTTTATATATTGTAATGAAGTCACATCTCACCCCCAATTTCTTTGAATGTGCACAGATGGCCCCAATTTTACTTCTGCAGGACTATAAAGGCATACCTCCTCAGAGACATTGCGGGTTCAGTTCCAGACATCTGCAATAAAGCAGGTCACGTGAATTTTTTGGTTTGCCGGTACACATAAAAGTTACGCTCACACTATAGTCTATTACATGTGAAATAGCATTATGTCTTAAAAAAAAAAAAGTACATACCTTAATTAGAATACTTTGTTACTAAACAATGCTAGCCATCATGTAAGCCTTCAATGAGTCATAAACTTTTTGCTGGCAGAAGGTCTTGCCTCCATGCTGATGGCTGCTGACTGGTGGTGGCTGAAGGTTGGGTGACTGACAATTTCTTACAATAAGGCAACAGTGAAGTTTCCTGCCTCGATGAACTCTTCCTTTCACGGATGATTTCTCTGTAGCATGCAATGCTGTTTGATAGCATTTTACCCACAGTAGAACTTTGCAAAATTGGAATCAGTCCTCTCAAACCCTGCCTCTGCTTTATCAACTGTTTCTGTAATATTCTAAATCTTTTGTTGTAATTGCCACAGTCTTCACAGCATCTTCTCTAAGAGTAGATTCCACCTCAAGAAACCAGTTTCTTTGTTCATCTATAAGAAGCAACACATCCATCAAAGTTTTATTGCGAGACTGCAGCAATTCAGTCACATCTTCAGGCTCTACTTCTAATTCTCTTGCTATTTCCACCACATCTGTAGTTACTTCCTGCAATGAAGTCTTGAACCCCTCAAAGTCATCCATGAGGGTTGGAATTAACTTCTTTCAAACTCCTTTCAATGTTGATATTTAGACCTCTTCCCATGAATCACAAATGTTCTTAATGGCATCTAGAATGGTGAGTCCTTTGCAGGAGTTTTTCAGTTGACTTTGCCCAGATCCACCAGAGGAATCACTATCTATGGCAGCTATAGCCTTAAGAAATGTATTTTAGAAATAAGACTTGAGAGTTGAAATTACTCCTTGATGCATGGGCTACAGAATGGATGTTGTGTTAGCAGGCATGAAAACAACATTAATCACATTGTACATCTCCATCAGAGCTCTTAGATGACCAGGCACATTGTCAATGAGCAGAAATACTTTGAATGGAATCTTTTTTTCTAAGCAGTCAACAGTGGGCTTAAAATAACCAGTAAATCATTTTTTAAACAGATTGTGATCATTCAGGTTTTGTTGTTCCATTTGTAGAGCACAGGCAGAGTAGATTTAGCTTAATTCTTAAAGGCCCTAGGATTCTGAGAATGGTAAGTGAGCACTGGCTTCAACTTCAAGTCACCAGTTGCATTAGCCCTTAACAGGAGAGTCAGCCTGTCCTTGAAGCTTTGAAGCCAGGCACTGACTTCTCTTCTCTAGCTATGAAAGTCCTAGATGGCATCTTCTTCCATTATAAGGCTGCTTTGTCTACACTGAAAGCCTGGTGTTTAGTGTAGCCACCTTCATTAATGATCTTAGCTAGACCTTCCAGTTACTTTGCTGCAGGTTCTACATCAGCACTTGCTGCTTCCTTGCACTTTCCTGTTCTGGAGATGGTTTCTTTCCTTCAGCCTCATGAACCAACCTCTGCTAGCTTCAAACTTTTCTTCTGCAGCTTCCTCACCTCTCTCAGCCTTCATAGAATTGAAGAGAGTTAGGGTCTTGCGCTGGATTAGGCTTTGGCTTAAAGGAATGTTGTGGCTGGTTTGTTCTTCTATACAGACCACTAAAACTTTCTCCATATCAGCAATAAGGCTGTTTTACTTTCTTATAGCTCATGTGTTCAATAGAGTAGCACATTTAATTTCCTTCAAGAACTTTGCTTTCACAACTTGCCTATCTGTTGGGCACAAGAGGCCTAGCTGTCAGCCTATTTCAACTTTTGATGTACCTTCCTCACTAAGCTTCATCATTTCTAGCTTTTGAATTAAAGTGAGAGATGTGTGACTCTTGCTTTTGCTTGAACACTTAGATGCTGTGCTGGGTTGCTAATTGGCCTAATTTTAATATTGTTATGTCTCCGGGAATAGGGAGGCCCAAGGAGAGGGAGAGAAACAGGGAATGGCCTGTTGGTGGAGCAGTCAGAACATAAACAACATTTATCAGCTAAGTTTATTGTCTTACGTGGGCATGGTTTGTGATGCCCCAAAACAATTATAATAGTTGTAAACCAAAGATCACAGATGGCCAAAACAAAATAATAATGGAGAAGTTTGAAATACTGTGAGAACTAACAATGTGATAGACACAAAGTGAGCAAATGCTGTTGGAAAAATGGCGCTGATAGACTTGCTCAACGCATGGTTGCCATGCAATTTGTAAAAAAAAAAAAAAAGTGTCTGCCACACACAAAAAAGCAATAAAATGAGGGGGTGCCCATATCAATTTCCTGTGGCTTCTGTAAGAAATTACCACAACATGGTAGCAAAAAATAAAATTTAGCCTCTCAAACTTTTGGAGGCCAGAATTCCAAAGTCAAGGTGTCATCAGGGTTGAGCTCACTGTGGAGGCTCTGGCGGGGAATCTGTAACTTGCCTCTTCCAGCCTCTGGTGGCTGCCGGCAGTCCTCAGTGTTCTGTGGTTTATGACTGCATCACTCCAATCTCTGCCCCTGTCTTCACGGGACATTCGCCTATGTGTGTATGTGTGGAATCTCCTCCTACCTGTTTCTTATATAGATACTTGTGACGGCATTTAGGGCCTCTCCAGATCTTTCAGGATAATCTCATCTCAAAACCATTAATCTAATCCACATCTTCAAAGCCTCTTTTTCCAAATAAGGTAACATTTATAGGCTCCAGGGATTAGGACATGAACTTCGGGCCCATCATTCAGCCCACGACAAGCCTTAACCTAAATGCCGTCCTTCGACTCCCTTCCCTTCTAATCTCTTTTTCACAAGTCTTTTTTTTTTTTAAGATTTTTAATTTTGATGGACCATTTTTAAAGTCTTCATTGAATTTGCTACAACATTGCCTCTGTTCCATGTTCTGGCCTTTTGGCCGCAAGGCATGTGGCATCCCAGCTCCCAAACCAGGGATCAAACCCACACCCCCTGCATTAGAAGGCCAAGTCCCAACAACTGGACCACCAGGGAAGTCTCCACAAGTTTTTAAAATACATCAGACATTATTTTCTGTCACAATGCATGTTGTTTACATAAATATATACCTTCTAAAAAAGAGACACAGGGCTTTTTCTCTGATTTTCTAAGGCAGGTTTGATAAGTGTACTGGATACCAACGCTGTGTCCAGCCCTGAGGTCCACGTTCACTGTGAAGGAGGAATTTAAGAGGGGGTGGTTGTTTTTGAGATATTTAGGAGATCAAGGCATCAGGACTCAGTGGTGTGATAAGGGCATGAGGGAGAAGGAGATCTCAAGGACAACTCCTGTGTCTGACTTGACAGTGGCTGGAGAATGTTGTCACAAACCGAGGTGGAAAATGATGGAAGAGCAAGTTTCAGGGGGGACTTATAGTTTGATATCGGATGAGTTGACCTTGAGACATTTTTGAGGTCTCCTTTGCTCAGAGGCTTTTGCTCACTACCTACCTCCTCATTTCTTCCTCTTCTTAATGTAATTTAAATATTTTCCATATACATGTAAATGTATGTATGTGTGTGTATGTATGTATATATTAATGTGCGTATATACAAATATATACATGTATACTAACATGAGATATTATCCCTTTGGGGGCTCTAACAGTAATCTACCGTAATCTTGACCCACTTGCTTCACATAGAAATTCTGGTAAGAGATAGGATAGCTATTCTGAAACAATTTATGCAAAAAGAAAACTAAAACAGCAAGTATTTCTTAAGCACCAGGTATAGATATATTTTTATTTCATTCTTACAACTAATCTAGGATGTATGCACTAATGTTTTTTCTATTATGCTGATATATGAAGAGAAACATAGAAAGGTTAATAATTTGTTCAACATCCGAGTTAGGATTTAAAGCCAGCCAGCCTTTTCTTATTCCTGAGTGAGCTGATAGACTTGTAAACAATTTGTTTATAACTTTGCACATTAAATGACACTTCACCTGCGAGGTCTTCCCAGAACACTCCATCCCTAACCCTAGAAATGTAGTCTACATGCCCCCTTCTATGAGCTCCCCAAATTCCATGTGTTTCCTTTTTCCATAGCATTTATTAAATTACCTTCTTACAGCCTGAGTTTTTTGAGGGCAAAGACTGTTTTATTTCCATTTTTTATGATACCACCAAATCAGTGCTTAGTCCATGTTTTCTGAATTAAGAGCTAATCTCTTCCCTGTTTCAGGGCTACTAAGCTCATATTTTTCCCTTTCATAGGGTCTTGAGTACATATCACCGCTGAATGGTTTATTAGTTTGGGACATCCCTGTTCTAGTGCTACCATAATTTTGTTCTGGAGAACCCCTTACTAAAACAGAAAGCAAAGCAAGCAGAGCAAAACAGAACAAACAAAACACAGTAAGAATACAAAACACTAAGGTATGAATCTCAAGATCAATGGAAGTCTGCTAGGAGGAATGTTTTTGAGTAGTCAGTCCTTTTATCGAAAGGAAAGTGAGCTCTTAAGGACTGCTCATGAGACGACATTCGTCAGCTTCAGATATTGGTTGAAGCTCATACTTTGTGTCGATGATTTAAAATATCTATCTACTATGGCCAGTCTTAGATTATATATTTTAGATACATTGTTTCATTTAGTACTCACAACTTTGTAGGACTTATTTATTTTTGTTATTTAACATATGAGAAAACTGAGAACCAGAGATGTTAGGTAATTTGCCCAATGACACACAGCTGCTAAGTGGTGAGCACAGGTGTCAACCCTAGGAACACCTACTGCAAAGCCCATGCTTTCTTCATGATGCCACTCAAAGTACTATTCATTCACAGGTAATTTAGGAATTGATAAGAGGTACAACCTTCCAGTTTTTCCTAAAGCACATCTAAAAATTTAATATGCATCAAAATCATTTGGGATTCTTATTAAAATGTTTCTGATTCAACGTGAGGCTCAAGTTTCCACATTTCTAACAAGTTCCCAGGTGGTGGCCATGATGCTGGTCCACGGACCACACTTTACCAAAAGGCATAAGAGACTGCTGAAGGTAATCTCCTCTGTGACAGGTAAAATAAGGTACAAACTCTTCCCAACAACAGTGTCAAACCCTAGCGGGAGAAAAAGCTGTTGTCATGCTTGCTGCTGCTCTTGAAGATGAGCTGGCTTACAGGGGAAGGAGAGATTGATGACACTGTGGGGAAAAAAAAAACCAGGAAAGTAATAAAGTGAAGATTTGTCTGTCATACCCTCCATCAGGAGTAACTGCCTTTGGCATGCTGTGTTATTTTTCATTTCTCAATACGGGTTCACTGATTTAGCTGGCTGTTATGTCAGAAGAAGGACCACATATAAAAATCTCCTTTCATTTTGGTCATTCCTGGAGATCTAGTCTTTTGTCAAAGCTTTTCCTCAATGCAAAACTCTGAGTTAGAGATAGGTGAGATGATGACCTCTCTTCTCCCAAATTCCTCCTTCCCAGTCCAGACCATTGCAGAGCCTGGGGAATCTTAGAATCTCAGGGCTGGAGTGGAACTCCCAGTGAAGAGGTACACAAGAATGGTGCAAATTGCTGCCCCAGCTTCTTACTCTCCCAAATGCTTATTTGTATGTCCTGGTTTTTTGCTTAGGGATCAGAAAGTAGTGGATTATATAAGATCCTATCTTCTAATGATGGATTCGGGGCTTGGGAAACCCAGCATCTTCCAAGCAGCAGTGAAAAAATACTGAGAAGAAAGGAAGAAAGAGAGAGAGAAAGGAAGGAGGAACAAATGCAATAGAAAAGGCTAATTTATCTTTTATCTTTGCCATTTCCATTTCTATTTAACATTTCATTCTGTAGCAGCTGTTTGAAGGGATCCTTCAGTACCTAAAAAGTATATTTCAGTTAAAAGAGCATTTCCTTCTCTTTTCTCTGTACTATCCATGTCTTTTGTTCCATGACAGTTATGTTTTTATGGCCTCTTAGATATGAATAGAAAATGGAATTAAGAGACAGCGTGAAATTGTGGCACAAAAACTGACCTAGGGGCTAAAGCCCTGGATGCTAGGTTTTCCTCTGCCATTAACTTGTCTACTGGGGAAGTCAGCTGGGAGTCTGTGGAATTCTAAATTAATTAAAACCTTGTTCCAAGAATTGTGGAAGTCTGAAGCCCTTCCCGGAATTTCTTCAGGTTCCCCGGGAGCTTATGCTTTCATGGTCACCTTAGCCTCAATTTTCTGCCACTGCTGAAGGATGTATGTTTTCTTTGCTAAACCTTTTATGTCCAACTAAATGAGAGCCACTCACAGCAGTCACAAACAGAAGGCTGCTGCAGAGGGCACAACTTCTGAATGTCCGTCAGTGACAGGGAGCGGTCATCTCTCACACAGCGAAAGTCTTACAACTATGCCTTGTCGCCACACCATCACCAGGGATTTCCTCCCGCCCTCACCGCACTAGCACTCCCCTCCTTTAATACTGGAGCTCTTTGCCACCTTGCTGCTTTGCCTTTCTCCTCCTGTCCTTTCCCTTCCCCTTTCCCTTCTCTTTCCTTGTAACTGGCAAGCTCAAAACAAAACTGCGAATTCCTCTAATTTTCTTATGGAGAGCGCTTTAACTATCTCTAACATTCAAGGTCTCATTTTCTATCACAATGAAGTCCTTTTACAAAACAAAGAATTCTGATGTCAGAAATTACTATAATCAAGTTTTTTGTCTCATTACATGTGTCACTTAACATGAAATAATCTTTTATATTTTTTGTAGGTGATGGGCCAGAAATGAATTGACTCAATTACGTTTATAGTATTGCGGAGTTGAGACAACACGGAAACCTGTGCCTGATTTAGTTAAGAATACGTGCTCTACAAAGCCTAAGGTTTACAAACTTTATTTGTTGAAACACAGTGAGGTTAATAAAATAAGCAGGGGAAGTGTCTGGGACTGGAAAGTGTGTTGCGAAGAGAGGAATAGGCATGGTGGGTACCTACTGGATCCTTGCCAGTTAGCGCTGTGAAACAAGACTCACTCCCAAGTGCTATTTCTTAGGCAATAGCTTCTTCTTTATTTGGCAAAACTGAATGGGACCAAATATATATTGAATGCTTTCAGGTACTTTGAATACTGTGATGAAATAATTTTCTTAATCCAATGGCAGTTAGAAATTCATGAATAAGAGTTTTAAAAATATACAGCTTTTAAAAATTACTAGAGCAACATGTCAATACTAGAGAAAATGTAGGAAAAGACAAAAGAAAGTTATTTGTAAATCCTATAGTCAAGTATAAAACAAGCATTGTTTTACATTTTCTTTTAGATACTATCAGTATGCATGCTATACTCTTGTGATTTTGTATCTTGATATATTTCATAAGCATTTTCCATGTTCCACATAGTTTTCATGTCACTCTTTTAAATAGATTTGATCATTCTCCTTGGTTTATATTAAAGTTGTTTATGGTTCTGCATTATTAGAAATAATGTGAATATGATCTACAAATAGAATATAGTTAGAATATACTTTCTTGGAATAAATTTCCAAAGACTGAATTACTGAATCAAAGCCTTATGTCAGTATCTCATGTTCCTTCTCTACGGCAAAGAGCTTTCTTTATCAGATAGAATATTATAACTTTTAAATGGCTAATTTAATAAGTGAAAAATGGCATGCAGTTGTTCTAATTTGCTTTTTGTTGATTATTAGTGAGTAGAACTTGTTGTCTACTTGTAATTTTCCTTTTAATTTAGTATTTATATCCTTAGTACATTTATCTGTTGTCATTTTATTGTTTCCTTACCCATTTGTGGCTATCAAAAGGCCTCTTAGAATTATAAGAATGATTAAGCTAAGTGGCACTTTGTTTAAAGCACTAGACTATTTCTGATGAGAGCTCTTTGCTACTAAAAGCAAAGGGGTGTGGAATCCCATTCCATCCTGGCATGTGCTGACTTCTTTGGCAGATTTCAAAGCTGTCACTGGGCCTCATGTCAGTGTGACCTAGAAAGGAATGAAAGCACAGCCAGCCCAGGTCGCTGTCAGAGCTGTAACCTTCACTCTGATTTCCCGTTTCCCTAAGGTTGGCCTCAATATAGATTCCACATTCTCAAGCAAAGTGCATCATTGGATTCATTTTCTTTTTGCTTTGTCAAAGCAGATTAATGCACATTGAGGTTAGAGACTGCCCAAGAATAAATGGTAAAGAAGGCAAAACTCATTTTGGGATCGCCATGTCATTGACCAGTGATCTCCTGCCGCCCCCAGAAACTTCAGGATCTTCCCGTTGTACCTCATGTTCTGGACCTTTCAAAGGCTTCCCTTGACCATTGAAACCTCCCTGTCAATTATCTTCTTTCCTCTGAATCTCGTTGTCTGTCGGCTGTTCACTGCAGTGTCCTTGGGATAGGTTTTATCAATTTTGGATTGCCCATTTTGAAAGAAACATACAAACCAAGGAGAGGTCGCTCTGCTTTTGCTCACATGCCTGTTTTACTTGTATGCTATCACTATTAGTTCTGTTAAAAATCTATCTTTTAAGATTCTTTGCACATATTTTCTTGTATACAAAGATTTTCCCAATTGCTTTTCCAACTGATTTTCCCAACTGGATTACATCTCTTCTAGCTTTGAATCTCTAGCATATTTTTTGCATATATATATATCCATACACGTATATACATATATATATATATATATATATATATACTGAATTATAATATAATTATTTGCTTATTCATCCTTTGCCTCTGTGGGTTATATACTCTATAAAACAGAGTTTGTGTCTACTTCTTTTTTTTAACTTTCTCACAACTAATCAATGTATTTCCCTTGTGTAGTGAGTTCTCAATGGTTGTTTAATTGAATAATTTGAATGATACTAATGGTTAGAATTTCAGGTGCTGTGGCAGGCTGAAGCAAAAGAAGGTATTTTTGCCTCACAGATTATTTAATTCAGGTGGAAGCCAAACATGGCTTACAGGAAAGGCAAACAGTTAAGTAAAGCAGTTCCTCAAGGAAAGCTAAAGTCAAGTTTTAGCTGGTTTGGTGGTGATTACTCATAGCAATATCCTTAAAAGTCAGTCTTACACCTGAATTTTGTAGGCGACAAAATTGCTGGTCAAAATGAGTAGGAAAGGATGAATACTTACCCAGCCGGTAGGATGTAATTGTTCAGAAATCCACTGAGTAAAATGTTGTGTTCTCCTGGCCACAGGTGTTACTTTATATCACGTGGTATTACCTGGACAAACAGCAATGCGATGAGAATAGCACAGGAGGTCCGCTTTACTCTTTTGTCTCTTGTCTGTTGTGAAGAGCTTTCAAGCCAGAGCTCCAGTGTTGGCTCTTGGGGAAGACCCCACTCGACTTATATTAGTCTATTGAGATGTATCTGTAGAAGAAACATGATTTCTAGAAGTGAACCTTTCATCCAGAATTGCTAATACACTAATGTGTCTTGATTTTTCAGTACAAGGAATACATGACTATTTCACAACCTTTATTCTGGCAGTCTCGGTTTTTCAATTAGTAAAGGTTTAAACATTAAGGATTTAAACTTTCTGTTTTAACATGTTTCAAAGAAACTCTCTCAACACATCCCTTCCCTATATTGTTAAATAGAGCACACTATAAACAAGTCAGTTGTTTTATACAGTTTTTCAAACCAAGCAATTGTTTTTGAATAGATTTTGATTAATGGCTATTAATTAGCACTATTCCAAGCACTAGGGAGTGCTATAAAGATGAGGAAGGTCTTGTCCCTATTTGAGATAAGTTGAGGCAATAGTACAAGCCTGTTTGTGGAAGGTCATGTGATGGAGGTCAGAATGCTGTGAGGTTCATGAGCAGATGAAGAGATGCAGGCCAGAGACCCTGCATCTAGCCAATTGTGCTCGTAGAACTTACTTTTCAGGGAAAAAACCTTCAGGTTTCAGTTCACTTTTTAATCATTGGAATCCACTTAAAAGTCAATTTGACATTTGGAGGAGTGGACACGGCTGGTTTTTTTCACTCTGGATCAATGAAACAAAGGCTTAAGATATATTTTTATAGCTTTTTCAACTTCCAGAAAAACATCGTCTTCATTGTGATTGGTGCTTTGACTTGTCAGCACTGTAAAATATCATTCCCAATTCCTGACTCATCAACATAGTGGACCACACCTGTACTCACTTGCTCCTGATGTGATTTTTGTGGTCTAAGATACATACTTGCTTCTGAGTTTTGAGTTATTGGAACGGCCAATGGTTATGGGAAACTGGCAATCATGTAATAAAATCTTCTAGACTCTGCAAAATTTAGACTCTACAAAACTGTTTGTCTTGTCTTCTGATTCCTCTTTTCCTTCCCTTCCTTTTTCTTACACTGAAATTTCTACAGCTCAGAGTGTGGCGAAACCTTCTGCAGAAGGAAGGATATAGTTACTGAATTTAAAGCAAAATACATTAAGGATGCAAGACCAAATTGACATTTAAGTTTATTGGGTTCAGTATGTAAAGAATCTTGATTTTGTTTGGGAAGGCTGCCCTCTCCCAAGTGACTAAATGTTACTGTGAGTTGTCTAAGCCAGGCATAATTTACACGTTGCCCTTGACAATTACTGAGTTAGGAAGGAGCATATGACATGTGAGAATATTGCTGGTGAGCAACGGTAAAATGTTTTCTCTCTGATAAATACAGATATGGAGGATGAGATACCTGCTTTTTTTTTCTGGACTTGGTTGTGTCATTGTGGGATGCCTCTATGGTGGGCATCTTGCTGACATAAGAAAATTTAGCTGAGATGAGCTGGGGGACAGGCTGAGTTGGGTAGAGCAAAGAGATGGGCAGCCGAGCACCTACTCAGTACTTGAGGATCCTCATATGGGGTAATAAAAGATCCCTATCATTTTGACCATTCAAGTCAGATTTTATTACTTGCAGCCAAAGCCATCCTAACTACTAAAGTGCTGTTTGCTGGAGTAGGCTGAAAGACACTACGGATAGTTTTCTTTCCATACTGCCATGCTTCCAATATGCTCTTCTGTGAGTTATGTCATTAAGGCTGCTGTTGACTATAAATCTGCTTTCTGGAGGGTGTAACACATTCACGATTTATCTCCGTATTTAATAAAACTCATGTGTCACCAAGTTCCTGAGAACACAGCAAATGAAACAGCAAGGTTTGATGGTGAAAAAGGAGCTAGGAAAGAGGGGGAATGGGATAATGCCAGGAAGAGCAGTTTGAGAGGATGGGTTTCAGAATGAGTGAGCTACGAGCAGAGTGGTGACAGTACCACAGAAGCAGTGGGGAGACATGCAGCAGGAGGGGCAGGGGCCAGGGTGGGCATCAGAGGCAAATAGGACTTATCCCAAATGTGAGTTCGACAATCCAGGACTGCCCAAAAAGGCATAGTTCTGATCTGGGACACAGAAAACTGCACGGTTTCTCATTTAAATTTGGGGATTCTGTGATTCCTGCATCTCCCACTGTATAGATGCTATCAGGTTTTACCTGTCACAGTTTTTCTGGTTGGCTGAAGAAACTCAGCCTCTGTGACATAATGGGATTTAATCCTATGGCAAAATATTTATTCCTAACAAGTAGACTCTGGGTCTAATGACTCTGGCATATACAATTTGATTTGTGTTTGATAAAACGTATTGATTTCAGGTCTGGAAAAGAACATTCTCTTCTCTCCTTTTTTCCCTCCCTCCAGCTACCCACCATCCTCTTAACAAAAAATAGATTCTTTTCTCCTTTGTGTTTCAGAGTAAAGTTGTATTTTTTTCTTCTGGTGGCCATAGAATGAAAAAAAACTAAGAAATATATTCTGTAGAAGCTGAGGACATGTGTAGCTTCTGCAGTCATACTACGTCTCATTTTCTAAACAGAATCTTCCCAACTCTCCACTTAGTCAGATGCTGATGTGCTCCCCCCAGGTGCTGCCCACATGAGCAGAGCATATGTTCTGCTAATGTGCAAGAAAACTTGAGAGAAACCATTGAAGCCTGCTTTCTTCTGGGAGCAGAGAATCTTTCCCACCAATTCTCCGATGATCCACCCATGTCCTCCTGGCACCTCCCTTCTGGGTCCTGCCAAGCATTAGCTCCTGGCTGCATTTCATCTCTGCCTATTTGCTCATAAGAGGCTAATCTCATGGATTCCATTTGCTACTTTTAGAAAGGGGAGGAGGAGGTAAATCAAGAGATGAAGTTGTTTTGGAGATCTCCTTAAGGCAATTTCAATAATCAATGACTACAGGGCTGAGTTTCACATCCTAATTATAAATGACTACTTGAGTGGATGGGCTCCTCTTCAAGGCTCTTGGAGTTATGGTTTGCGCTTAGCTTGGTACTATTTCAAAAATGCGCCTTAGCTTTATTATGCAGCCCATGGAGCGACCACTGTAATTAAGCTGCCAAACAGCCCCCCTCACATTTATCACCCTCTCTTTTCAATTACTGCAAAGTTTCTGAAAAAGTCAGCTTAGTGCCTTCAATTTCCTTCTTGATCCTGGCAAATGAGGCCAGAGTAAACAGATGGTGCTGCCACTACCCTCCTGCAGACAAGCAGCCTCAGATGCTGTTGAACTAGAATAAAAAACCGCTGGGATTATAGAGCTTGGGGGTCCACGCCATAGACATCTTTACTCCGCAAATCAGAATCACAGGTCTTTTGGTCTGTGCGATGGGATCATCTGAGCTCCGTGAGATAGTGCCCAGGGTAAGAAGTAACGTAAAGGACATCAGCAGAGGAATTCAAAATTTTAGTAAATAATTACACATTTGTTAAGGTGAAAATTAGTTAATCTGGCACTCTATCAGCTTGAACCCTCAATTAAGTAGCAATTTTGCCCAATTATAGTAAAACACAATTAGTGCCTATAAGGAGGGCCCTGAGACCTTGCTATTACTGGAATGCTTCTGAATCACCCAAGAGGGACACTGCTGTGATTGGCACAGTCAGTGTTACATTTATTATATATTACCTTTTTAAAAGTATGGAACTCAGTCCTACAATGGTAATTGACAATCATATGAAACTCACTCTTGTATCTTCTATTGGGATGTTGCTGAAAGTACTGTGTACACCTCGTCAGTTTCATCTCGTGAACCAATTTTAGATCTTGCTGACTGACTCTATTGATTTGTGAAACCATCTTGTTTCCTGCTTTGCTTTGGCCTCTTGGAAGCTCAATGTCTACAGGCACTGAATGCATGGGATAGGATGCTAATCTTATTCCTCCATTTTATTCTCTCATCTAGTTTTCCTTATTCCCTTGTTCTCTCAACCATTTACTTTATCCTTTTTTATACATGTTTTGGTAAACTCTCTCACCTTGTCTGTAGCATGATTGGAAATGTAAATACTGTGTTTCCTTCCCAGAGACATGCTATTTTGTGAATCAAAATAGGATCACCTAATTTTAAGCAGTGAATGTCTGCTAAGAGTTAGATTTTATGAGAACTATGAAACGAAACTCTTAGTTCCTTCATGCAATTTTATGAATAGATAGCCATCCACTTTTTCTAGATTTATGTCTCTAAAACATGAAAACAACTTGAAAGTCTTGAATGGATACATGCCCCCACAAAGCTGGGATATTCAGACAGTTTTTCTATGACTTCTGTTACCTAATACAGACCATTATGTGGCCTTAAGTCACAGCAATCTGATTCCAACACATAGTCTGATTTTTTTGTAACGCATTGTAAGATACTCTATAAAGAACAGAGTAAATTATGCAGCTACTTAAACCTTGAATGTCCTGTCTTAGTCACAGTCTCATTATCCACTTTTAATGGAGCATTATACAGCATTAATACTCATTTTTCAAGTCTGTACCCTTTCTGCAAAATGTGTTTACACAAAAGGCTGAGGAAGAATTTCTTTTTCCTATTTAAATTGATGATGAACAAGTGGGTCACTTGCTTTCAGTGATGTGTTTTGGGGCAAGAGAAAATGAGAACAGTGTGAGAATAACAGGGGTGTTTGGGTGAAAGCTGGAGCCATCCTACTTTCCCATGTCTCCTAGGAACGGTTATCCCAGCTCCGTTAGTACAGAATGAGAGGCCATTTGGGTAAATACAGTCACATAAATATATCATTAGGCAGTTTTGTAAAATTCACATTATTTACTCAAGCAAATATGTAATTAGAACATTTTTTAAAACACAGATTATCTACCAAAGAGACTCAAACTGTTCCTTTGGAGCATTTAAGCCTATTGGGTAAAACTGTAATTAGGCCATTAATTAAACCCAAATCATATTATTTATTAAAAGGTGCTTTGCTGATCTGATAAGCATTTTCTTTGCTCTTTTAAGGCATTTTAATAATTGATTATTGTAAACCCCTTGGCTATCACTTGCCCTTCATTCATTCCTTTCTGATTTGCGTCTTGTTTTATTTTATGATGATGGTTATAGATTTAGATTTCCCTGTGGGTAGTGTGTGCAAAAATGCCTGATCTAGCACTGCCGCCCTCCACCCCTGCACAGTCCTTCAAAGATATGAGGATGAAAAAGCAGCTCACTGTTTTTTTAACTATATCCTCTTTGAATTTTTTTTAGGGGAAGTAGTTAGTAGTAACTGTCCTTTTATTTTTTCCTTGTTGTTACACATAGACTTGATAAGATCAAATTTCTTTCAACTTCTAAAACACTGAGGTTGTGTGAACTTCTGGAAATGGGTTTGTTCTGAACCAAGTCAGATTCCCTTTTTGGGCCATTTTTGTGACCAAAGCATGTATCTGGTAAAATGTTTAATCCAATGTAGTCTTCTGTTTGTGGTCTTGAAAAGGAGTGATGACCCATATAGAAATCAAGGCTTAATCCCATCTCTGGTTTATGTAGAGCAGTATTTACTTACGGTCTTCCAAGGAACACAGGTCCCAAAGGATTTTGAGTGGATATGAGAAAAAGGTAACCTATTTTTGGCTTGCCTTGCTCCATTCTAGTCTCCACATTATAGCTAGTGTTTTGGGGGGGTTTTGCTTCTTCTTTCTAAAAATGCAATCTGATCAGTTTCTTAAAAGCTTAAAGTCCTTTTTTGCTCAGAGCCATTGCTTTTGCTCTACCCTTTGGAGCCCTGCCTGTCTCTGGCCTCTCCTTTGCCTAGGCAACTCAAAGGCTTGGTGCAGTGTGGAGTTAAGAACACCGAAGTGCGACCCAGACTGTCTAGGTTTGAATCCAGCTCCCCTTCTAATTAGCTGAGCAAACTTGGCAAGTCATATACCTTCCTTGCTCCTCAGTTTCCTTATTTACCTCCCTCTTAACATCAGTGGGAATCACTATACCTAAAGCACCTACATAGTGATCACTATTATTTAGGGCTTTTGTATCTGGGAAACCTTCCTTAACCCTCCACATCTTGGTTCTCCCTGGAACCTCTCCTGTTTTAACCCCTACTACACATGGCATTGCACTTACTTATTGATTACCTTTCCTCTTACGCTAAACACTATATGAGCAAAGAGATGAAGTCCATCTTTTTTAATGTTCTATCTACAACACCTAGCACACTGCTGGCTCCAGAAATACCTACATTGTTCCAGGTGCTGTACTAGGTGCCACTGATACCCTAGTAAACAGAAAAGACATTGCTCACCCTCATGTAGCTCTCAGTCTAATAGGGAGATATTGAGCCAACAATTATGCCGAAAACAGAAAAATGCAATCAGACATAGGTATGTAGTTTCATAGGATTCTAAAATAGGGGCATTTTGTCTCATCTGGGAATTGAAGTAAACATCTCTAAAGAAGTGATGCTCAGATAAAATCTGAAGGTTGAGTGGTTACTAAGTAGAAGAGGGAGAGAGAAAAACATATTCCAGGTAGAACAAATAGCTTGTGCCAGTATCCTAGGTATGAAACCAGCAGGTGTGATGAACTGTAAAAGGTCCATGTCTTCCAAGTGGAGACATTGAGGAAAAGAGAAATGCTAGATAAAGCTGAAGAGATAGACAAGGACCATGCATGGAAGGCACTGAAGCTCTCTGTGCCTCAGTTTCCTCACCTGTAAAATGCAGATGGTAATAGTTATGTGAGAGTTAATGCACGTAAAGTACTTAGTAGACTGTCTAGCAGTTAGTAAGCAATTTAAAACTTAGTGATTATGATGATGATTAGAACATCAGGAAGGACATTATTTCTTTGTACTGTAACAAGGAATGAAATAACTAGTTTCTGTCAGAATATATACTGAGGAGAAGAAAATGGGGTCTACTTGGTAGCAAAGATGAAGAAAGCACAAACTGGAAGTATGCCCCATTCTCTGCATGTTTCAATATCTGCTTTTTAAAACAAATGTTTGTGGAGTCTTTTCAAAGAGTCTTGTGCCAGCTTGACTGTGTGTGTGTGTGTGTGTGCGTGCGTGTGTGTGTGTTGGACATCTATTCAGATGCACATCTGGGTTAGGCATCTTACATTTCACAAAAGGAACTGGCCTTATCTTCCATTCACTTGATTACTGAAGCCTGCAGGTTTATCCTTCATATGTAACCTTTGGTTTTGCCAGGGTATGTTAATTGTGTGTTCAACTTTTATCAAAATCTTTGTTAAAAACAAAGTGACCCGTATTCTTGGAGAATTACATTAAAGATAATCAGTTTGACGTTTCCTCCAAGTTCTTTAACATTTACCCCTAGATCATCAAGCTATGAAACGGGTAGGTTTATAACCCATTATGGTGACCTTGTGAAATTACTTCTTAACTACTCTATACTGGGCCCACGGTGTGCCTCCAGGCATAGGCTACAAGAAGGAACTCTGTGAAAGTCACTCTTAGGGGTTCCCATGGAGCTTTTTATCTCAGGTTTTTTCATAAACAACTGACATATTATTAGTGGTAAATGTTCTGATTTTTGGAACTAATTATGTTTCTCATTTTGTCCTGGCTGGTTGTTAGTATGTCTGTAACCGAATTAGCAAGCCCGTACTATGTGTTAGAGGTCTTCTCCTTACCCCTCTTTCCTGCACACAGCTTTGGACTCTAGGACCTGACCCACATGGACTGTATTCAGGAGACTCTCTGTCCTTGGGCTTCCATTAGATTTGGCCCATGAGAGGTACCAAGAAAGAGATCTAAAACTGGGAAGAGAGAGAGACTAGGTACTTATTCCATGAACTCTGCAGGTTTGGACACTGCAGGTTAGCTACTTCCCTTGGTAAGTCCACAGCTCCTATCAGGTGGCCTTTCCTTAGAGTTCCTTTCTCTGGGTTCTAGTAACCAACCACTCCTGTCGTTATGCTTCAGGTCTAGAGTAGTTAAAACTGGTGGAGTTGATTCTGTTATCTTCCCAGAGGCACTCCACTACCCACTTTTTCCATTTCTTAAACCTTTTCAACACCTTTGCAAACATTCCCTTTACCAAACTCTCCTTAATGGATTCCATTTGAATGTCCCATCAGATTTCTGCTGAGACCCTGACTGATAGACTCTTGCAGCTGTGCCAGGCACTGACTAACTGCCTTTTATTTTTACTCTGCTCTTTTATTTATGGATTTATCTTTTATTCCTTCGAATTATAAATACCTCTGTTCTATAAAGCACCTCAAAATATTCTTTTGCAGAGAGTCAAGGTGTAAATAAACAAATGCATATGCAAATGAATGTGCTGGGTGCTCTGCTATATGCTGGGAATGAAGACAATTAAGTCCTAGTCCTTGGGGAGATGACAGACTGTGGGGAAGACGTTCAAGGAAGCAAATAATTGCAATGCATTGTGATGAGTTATAAAGAGGATGTAGACAAACTCCTGTGGGGACCTGAGTGATGGAGTTCCTTACTGTGCTTGGAGGTGGATGGTCAGTGGGACCAGAGGTGAAGAGGACTACGGTGGTCACAGAAGGGGGGGCTATTAAAGTCAGGTGGTGACAGGCACTTTTATGTAGAGGGCTAGTCCTCTCTCTCCCTGAAACAGCCATGATCTTGCTTGGTGTGTTGAGGTTCCCATTTATTTCCTTTGGGATTGATTATTTATTATTTTAAAAATCTTTTAATTTTCAAGTCTTGATTCAGGGGAAAAAAACTTGGAAAATGCAAAATACGTTATTATTCTCCAAAGATGTATGTTTAACTCAAATGCAGTTAATGAGCCTTGCCAAAGATGCCTAATTCCTTTCGCCTTTCATGTACTACAAGGCTTACATAAATCAGGTGCCCGCTTCTTCAAAAATGTTTTTAAAACGTCAAGATAGGTTATTACTGGGAATATGAGCAGCAGGTAAGTAATGTCTAAGTAGTAGAATACACACACTTTGGTTTCAGTAAGAGGTGAAAATTGTAACAGTGTTTAAAAAGGAAATTGTGATTTACTATCTGATCTTAGAATAAGCTGAAGAATGGTCCATCAAGAGCCTGCCGGCAAACACACTGTGTCCTTCTATGTGTACTAGAGAAGGCTATTTATTATCTGTCACATTTGTTTAAAAAAAAAAAGCCTAAGCGATCAAAATCTCTGAATTGTTTAATTTTGGATTAATCAGAAGATGAAACATGGGCTCTTAGTCTTTCATCAGACTTCAAAATGAGTCCCGACCTAGTCTGCTAACTTAAAAATAAAACCGAAAGCACACCTTCCCTGCCGTGTGAAAAGGTTTGGCTAGCAGTCCTCCTGGACTTTTTTGTCTGTTGGGTTTTTAATGAGGACCAAAGTCTAGGTTCTGGAACATTGTGAATTTTGATTACAGTGGGGTTCCAGCCTGGTTGGAAGGGGGGAAATGTCAGAAACCTCGTGAGCTAACCAGCCAGCTTCTAGATGAAAGGCTTTAGAGAGGCTTCTCAAATGCTGCTCTCCTCTTGGTTTTTATCCAGACCCAAACTCTGAACCCACAGAGGTTCAGTAAGCACAGAATCCCAGCCAATCATTAGCTTTGTAAAATGCCGATCCCTCTTTCAGCAAACAATTATAAGGCATAATTGCTAGTAGAGAAAATCAATTGACCTTCATAGATTTTTAATTGCCCATTTTATTTTGCTTCCTCATAAGTGTCAAAGTGATGACATTGGATTTAGTACAATATTGTGTATCTGTTAAAATCCTGACATACGGAAAGTGAGGAGGAGCCTTGATGGTCTCCCCTGATCAAAGTACCCTTTGACAGCTCTGATCTCCAGGGAAAGCATGCTTCAAGAGTACACTGAAGCTAGAGAGTGCTTAGTTTCTTAGCTTCTCTCTAGAGACTTCTATGGAGTGCACCAATTAGTGACTTGATGGGTGGTTTGTATGTGTTGATAGACACCAAGACATAAGGATCATTCCAGGCAGTGATCACTGAGCCACTTAACTGTAAGATGTCAACCCTTATCCAATTTAGAGTAAATAAGCCTCGGTCAAAATAAACCACCAGATAGCATTGCTGAGATCATGTGCATTCATGTTGTTGTGCTAGGACTGTGGATTGCAAACACTTCAATTTTCCAACCCATGTGGAGATAGGTAGGTTCTATGGGCCACCCAGCAGTTTGGTTCTATTTACCCCTGATAAGGTGAGGAGATGGGGTATGCCGGGGAGCATGTGTGTGTACGTGTGTGTGGGGGGGGGGGCAGGGAGTAGTCATTCTTTGTTAGAAGGTGAATGATACAGAATTACATAGGATAAACTGGATTGGTAGCTAGCTTTTATTAAATATAAATTGGCCATTTATTGTTCCTTCATTCTTTGAATGTTTATTGAACCCTTAAGCCCTGTGCCAGAATTCTATAAGGGTTAGTTCTTGTCTTCATATAAATGCCCTGATCGTTAAGCACAAAGCGCTAGGGACGCTCACATGAGGAACATCTAAGATCAGAGGAAGGGAAGCTTCCTTTGAGAAGGTGACACTTGAGCCAAACCTTGAAGACAAGGGGGACCATCAAAGAGAAAGAAGTATATTATAGGAAGAGGGAGCTGCATTACAAATGGCAAAGAGACAAGAGAGAACTGACATATCTGGGGAGCAAATTTTCTAAAGCAGATACCATCGATGTTAAAACTTTACATCTGGATCTACAGGCATACCTAGTGTATAAATTCCATAGATAAGCCTCACCATCACGGTATTGTTAAGTGATGGAGTCTGTATGTCCAAATACATTTCAAGTAGGAGAGAAATCACTGTCTTTTTCTGGTAATAGCATCCCGTATTTTTGTTTGAAAAATCACCCTCACTCCGCTCTCAGTGTAGTTCAGATGAGGTTGACTCATCGCTGTAAGTCTGACCCACAGGAATCTGGTATGCCCGAGCCTACTACACTTGTGTTCAGAGTGATCGAGGCAGAGAGGATTAATGGGGAAGACTGGGGAGTGATGAGACTGGAGCAGTGAGCTGAGGCCAGACCATGAATGATCCTGTAGGCTGGGGTCACAGGTTTGGACTTTTATTATCTGAGGTCAATTGGTAATTGTGGGATTTTAAATAGGGGACTGACAAAATTCAGCTGACCTCTTAGATAAAACTTAAGAGGGGGTAGGAACTGATTGAATTGTAGCAAGAGGTCCTCCCACTAGGGCAGGTGAAAATGAAAAAAGCCTGGACTAAAACAATGACAATGCAAAAATCAGATGATTGTGGATTTGGAGGATATCAGGGGGATGGAAACCACAAAATAGTATTAGATTAATGAGTTTGCAAATTCTTTGGACATCTAAGTGGAGATGTCTAGTCAGATAACTGGATATAAATATATAGACTTAAGCTAAGATAAATGCACTTAAGGTATAAATTCCAAATTTGTCAGCAATAAAGTTCATGTCCATGACGGCAATGTGTTGGGGGTGGAGGATAATTTGTGTAACAATTGGCAACTTATAAAGTCAAGTCACAGTTACCCCTCAGTGGAGGGCCCATGGGAGTGGTGTTTGGTTAAATCAGATGTCACAGTGATGCCATCAAAAAAGCCCTTGGCTAAAACTCTAGTTTGGGGGACTTATTTCCAACGAACTATTATCTTTTTAAAAAAACATTTACTAAGCTGCTTAGCTTCTGAGATTTTTAGTTTCCTCGATTCAGAAATAAGGAAATTGGTAAGGGTACTACCTGCCAATCAAATAAAATAATCTTCATGAATTGTGTATCTTATTATTACAATAAATCAAACCCCTGCCAATATAGAAGAAAGTTCTGTAAAGAATACACTTAACTAAATATTTTCAGGAGAGATGGGGTGTAGGAAAGAAAGGGGTGAGTTAAACTGTTCGTAATCTCCTTCAACTTCCATTATGTGTCTCCATCCCAAACTCAATTGTCCGTAAATATTGGTAGTCACAATTGGGTCTGAAGGTGAATTTGGCTCACAGATATGTTTTCTTTAGTTTGCATAGTGCTGTGTTTTTTTAATTGAAATTGTTGCATCTTTGGAAAATCAAGTTTTATGTGAAATTCTAGTTCTTGCATAAAATAAAAAATAGAAGATTTGGAACACTGGTTCATGTGTTTTCTGTGGTTATCCTAACTGGGAACTGGATGGAGGTTGCCCCCTCTTTAGTTCACCGCAGTTCCTACCATTCCCTATTTCCTTATACATGGGGATACGTTCTGTCATATCCCTGGCTTAGTTGCATAGGTTTGATTATGACCCTGGATTACCCAAATTCCCAAGCAATGATTGCAAAAAGACAGCAAAACATAAATTCAGAAATAGGAATAAAGTATAAAGTGAACTGTGTTTTCATCATTCCTTTTACCCTGCTTTCTTCAAAGCAGTGATTTTTACTTGCATTAAAATGCATCTTAAATAGGGATAAAGATGCTAATTGTAAAATGTGGTACAGTTCAGTTTCAGCTCTAGCCCCTGAAGACTTGAATATGCTTTTTAGAAAAATACAAAATGCTGTTCCTATGAAACTTTGGTATCTATGATGACATCTTTTCAGGGAACCCATAAGAGCTTTGAGGACTGGAAAGTTTCATGTTTTAATTTTCAAAATGACTTTAAAAATTAATACTAACTTAACCTGGCCTACTTGGATGGCCAGTTTTTTAACTTTCCACTTGACGTGTGACCAAATTTGCAATTGTCTTTGCAATTGCATTGTTGTGAGTCATGACCAGAAGAGGCAGCATTTTATTTTTGGTACTGCATTTTTGTAACTTAAGTGCTTAGGTGACCACTGAGCACTTGTGCTTTAGTTAATCCATGTTATTTCCCAGCACCCCTCTTTTAAATGGTGGCTGTTTATTTCTCAGTTTTGAGAACTACTGCAAAACATTTTGGAGTTGGTATACTGAAATTTGTTTGAGGTCTATCTATTGAAGGGAGTGCTATGAGGATTGACCAAGAGGGCACATTTAAAGTCATAAGGTAACAAGATATGCATATTTTCTATTTTCTTAAAATGAAGATGGAGGAAAGATACTTACTGGGCACTGAGCGTACATGCCAGGCTATATGGCAGGAACTTTGCATACCTTACCTTGTTTAATCCACAAACCTTATGAAAAGTTATTAACCCTATTTTGATGAGGAGGAGTGAAGGTTCAGAGAGTTTAAGTGCCTTGCACAGTATCACACTTTTAGGACTAAAATCCAGCCTCTTAGACCTGAAGGGCAAGGGCTATTTGTTATATGGGTGTGATATACAGAAGACAGCTAGGGAAGGGAAGGAAAATGTCTCTTAAACAAGCAAATACTAAATTAGCTTTGCCATATTGTCTAATTCTTTGTAACTTAAATAATACCTGTTTTTCAAAGAACTATATTTGCTCTTTGCTGTAATCAGCAATGAAAACCTATACTGTCCCGTATCAGCAGGGTCTGCATATTTCCCTACAGCTGATTTCTGAGATGCTTTACTTGGAATGTTGTTACTTGTTTATTTTACATTGTTAATTTTTAGAGATATTATATAAAAAGGTTACCAAAACCTCAGTTTTTTGACGGTTAATTTTTTAATGGAAGTATAGTTGATTTATAATATGTTTCAGATGTACAGCATAGTGATCCAGTATTTTTATACATTACACTCCATTAAAATTATTACAAAATAATGGCTATAATTCCCTGTGCTGTAAAGTATATCCTTGTTGCTTATCTATTTTATACACAGTAGTTTATATCACTTAATTCCATATTTCTATCTTGCCCCTCCTCCCTTCCCTCTCCCCACTGGTAACCACTAGTTTGTTTTCTATATCTGTAAGTCTGTTTCTCTTTTGCATATACATTCGTTTTATTTTTTAGATTACACATACAAGTGATATCACACAGTATTTGGTTTTTTTCTGTCTGACTTATTTCATGAAGCATAATATTCTCTAAATCTAGACACATTGCTTCAAATGGCAGAATTTCATTTTTTTTTATGGCTGAGTGATAATCCATTGTGTGTATATACCATATCTTCTTTATCCATTCATCTGTTAATGGACACTTGGGTTGCTTCTATACCTTGGCCATTATAAATAGTGCTGCTATGAACACTGAGGTGCATGTATCTTTTTGAATTAGTGTTTTTATTTTTTTTTCCGGTTATATACCCAGGAGTGGAAATGCTGGATCATATGGTAGTTCTTTTTTAAATTTTTTGAGGAACCTCCATACTGTTTTCCACAGTAGCTGTACCAATTTACATTGACCAACAGTATACACAGGTTTCCTTTTCTCCACATCCTCGCCAATATTTGTTATTAATAGACTTTTTTGGTGATATCCACTCTGGCAGGTGTGATGTGATAATCTCATTGTTTTGATTTCCATTTCTCTAACAGTTAGCAATGTTGGGCATCTTTTCATGTGCTTGTTAACCACCTGTATGTTCTCTTTGGAAAAATGTCTATGCAAGTATTCTGTCCGTTTTTTGATTGGGTTGTTTGGTTTTTTGATACTGAGTTTTATGAGCTGTTTATATATTTTGGATATTAACCCCTTGTTGGTCATATCACTTGCAAATATTTTCTGCCATTCTGTCAGTTTTCTTTTCATTTTGTTAATGGTTTTCTTTGCTGTGCAAAAGGTTTTAAGTTTAAATAAGTCCCATTTGTTTATTTTTGCTTTTATTTCTTTTGCCTTAACAGACAGAACAAAAAACAATTGCTATGATTTTTGTAAAAGAGTGTTCTGCCTATATTCTCTTCTAGGAGTTTTATTGTTTCAGGTCTACATTTAGGTTTTTACTCCATTTTGAGTTTATTTTTGTATACGATGTGAGTAAATGGTTCTAATCTCATTGTTTTACATATAGCTGCCCAGTTTTCCCAGTAAGTTTTCTTATTGAAGAGACTGTCTTCTCTCCATTGTATATTCTTGCCAACTTTGTTATAGATTAATTCAACATGAGCATGTGGGTTTAGTTCTGGGCTCTCTATCCTGTTTCATTGATCTATGTGTCAGTTTTTGTGCCAGTACCATGCTGTTTTTCTTACTGTAACTTTGTAGTATAGTTTGAAGTCTGGGAGGGTGATACTTCCAGCTTTGTTCCTTTTTCTCAAGATTGCTTTGGCAATTCGGGGTGTTCCATGGTTCCATGAGAATTTCAGAATTATTTGTTCTAGTTCTGTGACAAATGTCATTGGTATTTTGATAGGGATTGATTGTATTAAATCTATAGATTGCTTTGAGTAGTATGGGCATTTTAACAAATATTAATTCTTTCAATCAAAGAGCACAAGATATCTTTCCATTTCTTTGTATCATCTTCAATTTGCTTCATCAGTGTTTTATACTTATCAGAGTATAGGTCTTTCACCTCTTAGGTCAAGTTTATTCCTAGGTATTTTCTTCTTTTTGATGTGATTTTAAACAGGGTTGGCTTTTTACTTTCTCTTTCTGATAGTTCATTACTAGTGTATAGAAAAGCAACAGGTTTCTGTATATTAATCTTGAATCCTGCAAATTAGTTGAGTTCATCTATTCTAATAGTTTTTCGTTGGAGACTTAAGGGTTTTCTATATAAAATATCATGTCATCTGCAAATAGTGACAGTTTTACTTCTTCCCTTCTGGTTCTTTTTTTTTTTTTTAATTTTACTGAGATATAATTCATATACCATACAATTAGCCCATTTAAAGTATACAATTCAATAGTTTATAGAATATTCACAGATATATGCAACATCCTCCAGTCAATTTTAGAACATTTTCATCACCTCATAAAGAAATCCTACATCCTTTAGAATCACCCCACATACGACCCTTTTCTTTGCTTTTTTTTTAAAAACATCTTTATTGGAGTATAATTGCTTTACAATGACGTGTTAGTCTCTGCTTTATAACAAAGTAAATCAGCTATACATATACATATATCCCCATATCTCCTCCCTCTTGCATCTCCCTCCCACCCTCCCTATCCCACCCCTCTAGGTGGTCACAAAGCACCGAGCTGATCTCCCAGTGCTATGCGGCTGCTTCCCACTATCTATTTTACATTTCGTAGTGTATATATGTCCATGTCACCACTCTCTCACTTCATCCCAGCTTACCCTTCCCCCTCCTCATGTCCTTCAAGTCCACTCTCTACGTCTGCGTCTTTATTCCTGTCCTGCCGCTAGGTTCTTCAGAACCTTTTTATTTTAATTTTAGATTCCATATATATGTGTTAGCATACAGTATTTGTTGTTCTCTTTCTGACTTACTTCACTTTGTATGATAGACTCTAAGTCCATCCACCTCACTACAAATAACTCAATTTCGTTTCTTTATATGGCTGAATAATATTCCAATGTATATATGTGCCACATCTTCTTTATCCATTCATCTGTCAATGGACACGTAGGTTGCTTCCATGTCCGGGCTATTGTAAATAGAGCTGCAATGAACATTGTGGTACATGCCTCTTTTTGAATGATGGTTTTCTCAGGGTATATGCCCAGTAGTGGGATTGCTGGGTCATATGGTAGTTCTATTTTTAGTTTTTTAAGGAACCTCCATACTGTTCTCCATAGTGGCTGTATCAATTTACTTTCCTACCAACAGTGCAAGAGGGTTCCATTTTTTCCACAGCCTCTCCAGCATTTATTGCTTATAGATTTTTTGATGATGGCCATTCTGACCAGTGTGAGTTGATACCACACTGTTGGTTTGATTTGCATTTCTCTAACGATTAGTGATGTTGAGCATCCTTTCATGTGTTTGTTGGCAATCTGTATATCTTCTTTGGAGAAATGTTTGTTTAGGTCTTCTGCCCATTTTTTGGATTGGGTTGTTTGTTTTTTTGATATTGAGCTGCATGAGCTGCCTGTGTATTTTGGAGATTAATCCTTTGTCAGTTGCTTCGTTTGCAAATATTTTCTCCCATTCTGAGGGTTGTCTTTTCATCTTGTTTATGGTTTCCTTTGCTGTGCAAAAGCTTTTAAGTTTCATTAGGTCCCATTTGTTTATTTTTGTTTTTATTTCCATTTGTCTAGGAGGTGGGTCAAAAAGGATCTTGCTGTGATTTGCCTTATACAGTGTTCTGCCTATGTTTTCCTCTAAGAGTTTTATAGTGTCTTGCCTTACATTTAGGACATTAATCCATCTGGAGTTTATTTTTGTGTATGGTGTGAGGGAGTGTTCTAATTTCATTCTTTTACATGTAGCTGTCCAGTTTTCCCAGCACCACTTATTGAAGAGGCTGTCTTTTCTCCATTGTATATTCTTGCCTCCTTTATCAAAAATAAGGTGACCATCTGTGCGTGGGTTTATCTCTGGTCTTTCCTGTTCCATTGATCTATATTTCTGTTTTTGTGCCAGTACCATACTGTCTTGATTACTGTAGCTTTGTAGTATACTCTGAAGTCAGGGAGCCTGATTCCTCCAGCTCCGTTTTTCTTTGTCAAGATTGCTTTGGCTCTTCGGGTTTCCGTACAAATTGTGAAATTTTTTGTTCTAGTTGTGTGAAAAATGCCATTGGTAGTTTGATAGGGATTGCATTGAATCTGTAGATTGCTTTGGGTAGTATAGTCGTTTTCACAGTGTTGATTCCTCCAGTCCAAGAACATGGTATATCTCTCCAACCGTTTGTGTCATCTTTAATTTCTTTCATCAGTGTCATATAGTTTTCTGCCTACAGGTCTTTTGTCTCCTTAGGCAGGTTTATTCCTAGGTATTTTATTCTTTTTGTTGCAGTGGGAAATGGGAGTGTTTCCTTAATTTCTCCTTCAGATTTTTCATCTTTAGTGTATAGAAATGCAAGAGATTTCTGTGCATTAATTTTCTATCCTGCTGCTTTACCAAATTCATTGATTAGCTCTAGTAGTTTTTTGGTAGTGTCTTTAGGATTCTCTATGTATAGTATCATGTCATCTGCAAACAGTGACAGTTTTACTTCTTTTCCGATTTGGATTCCTTTTATTTCTTTTTCTTCTCTGATTTCTGTAGCAAAAACTTCCAAAACTATGTTGAATAATAGTGGTGAGATTGGGCAACCTTGTCTTCTTCCTGATCTTGGTGAAAATGGTTACATTATTCCACCATTGAGAACAATGTTGGCTGTGGGTTTGTCATATATGGCCTTTATTATGTTGAGGTAAGTTCCCTCTATGCCTACTTTCTGCAGGGCTTTTATCATAAATGGGTGTTGAATTTTGTCAAAAGCTTTTTCTGCATCTTTTGAGATGATCATATGGTTTTTCTCCTTCACTTTGTTAATATGGTGTATCACTTTGACTGATTTGTATACATTGAAGAATCCTTGCATTCCTGAGATAAACTCCACTTGATCATGGTATATGATTCTTTTAATGTGCTGTTGGATTCTGATTGCTAGTATTTTATTGACGATTTTTGCATCCATTTTCATCAGTGATATTGCCCTGTACTTTTCTTTCTGTGTGACATTTTTGTCTGGTTTTGGTATCAGGGTGATGGTGGCCTCATAGAATCAGTTTGGGAGTGTTCCTCCCTCTGCTATATTTTGGAAGAGTTTGAGAAGGATAGGTGTTAACTCTTCTCTAAATGTTTGATAGAAATCGCCTGTGAAGCCATCTGGTCCTGGGCTTTTTTGTTGGAAGATTTTTAATCACAATCTCAATTTCAGTGCTTGTGATTGGTCTGTTTATATTTTCTATTTCATCCTGGTTCAGTCTTGGAAGGTTGTGCATTTCTAAGAATTTGGCCATTTCTTCCAGATGGTCCATTTTATTGGCATATAGTTGCTTGTAGTAATCTCTCATGGTCTTTTGTATTTCTGCAGTGTCAGTGGTTACTTCTCCTTTTTCATTTCTAATTCTATTGATTTGAGTCTTCTCCCTTTTTCTCTTGATGAGTCTGGCTAATGGTTTATCAATTTTGTTTATCTTCTCAAAGAACCAGCTTTTAGTTTTATTGACCTTTGCTATCGTTTCCTTCATTTCTTTTTCATTTATTTCTGATCTGATCTTTATGATTTCTTTCCTTCTGCTAACTTTGGGGGTTTTTTGTTCCTCTTTCTCTAATTGCTTTAGGTGTAAGGTTAAGTTGTTTATCTGAGATGTTTCTTGTTTCTTAATGTAAGATTGTATTGCTATAAACTTCCCTCTTTGAACTACTTTTGCTGCATCCCATAGGTTTTGGGTCGTCGTGTTTTCATTGTCATTTGTTTCTAGGTATTTTTTGATTTCCCCTTTGATTTCTTCAGTGATCTCTTGGTAATAAGAAGTGTATTGTTTAGCCTCCATGTGCTTGTGTTTTTTACAGATTTTTTTCTGTAATTGATATCTAGTCTCATAGCATTGTGGTCGAAAAGATACTTGATACGATTTCAATTTTCTTAAATTTACCAAGGCTTGATTTGTGACCCAAGATATGATCTATCCTGGAGAATGTTCCATGAGCACTTGAGAAAAAGGTGTATTCTGTTGTTTTTGGATGGAATCTCCTATAAATATCAATGAAGTCCATCTTGTTTAATGTATCATTTAAAGCTTGTGTTTCGCATTCTTTCATGTGTCTGTTGGCAATCTGTATATCTTCTTTGGAGAAATGTCTGTTTAGGTCTTCTGCCCATTTTTGGATTGGGTTGTTTGTTTTTTTGTTATTGAGCTGCATGAGCTACTTGTAAATCTTGGAGATTAATCCTTTGTCCGTTGCTTCATTTGCAAATATTTTCTCCCATTCTGAGGGTTGTGTTTTCATCTTGTTTGTAGTTTCCTTTGCTGTGCAAAAGCTTTTAAGATTCATTAGGTCCCATTTGTTTATTTGTGTATTTATTTCCATTTCTCTAGGAGCTGGGTCAAAAAGGATCTTGCTGTGATTTATGTCATAGAGTGTTCTGCCTATGTTTTCCTCTAAGAGTTTGATAGTGTCTGGCCTTACACTTAGGTCTTTAATCCATTTTGAGTTTATTTTTGTGTATGGTGTCAGGGAGTGTTCTAATTTCATACTTTTACATGTACCTATCCAATTTTCCCAGCACCACTTATTGAAGAGGCTGTCTTTTCTCCACTATATATGCTTGCCTCCTTTATCAAAAATAAGGTGACCATATGTGTGTGGGTTTATCTCTGGGCTTTCTATCCTGTTCCATTGATCTATATTTCTGTTTTTGTGCCAGTACCAAACTGTCTTGATTACTGTAACTTTGTAATATAGTCTGAAGTCAGGGAGCCTGATTCTTCCAGCTCCATTTTTCGTTCTCAAGATTGCTTTGGCTATTCGGGGTCTTTTGTGTTTCCATACAAATTGTGGAAATTTTTGTTCTAGTTCTGTGAAAAGTACCAGTGGTAGTTTGATAGGGATTGCATTGAATCTGTAGACTGCTTTGGGTAGTAGAGTCATTTTCACAATGTTGATTCTTCCAATCCAAGAACATGGTATATCTCTCCATCTATTTGTATCATCTTTAATTTCTTTCATCAGTGTCTTATAATTTTCTGCATACAGGTCTTTTGTCTCCTTAGGTAGGTTTATTCCTAGATATTTTATTCTTTTTGTTGCAATGGTAAACGGGAGTGTTTTCTTAATTTCACTTTCAGATTTTTCATCATTAGTGTATAGAAATGCAAGAGATTTCTGTGCATTAATTTTGTATCCTGCTACTTTACCAAATTCATTGATTAGCTCTAGTAGTTTTCTGGTAGCATCTTTAGGATTCTCTATGTATAGTATCATGTCATCTGCAAACAGTGACAGCTTTACTTCTTCTTTTCTGATTTGGATTCCTTTTATTTCTTTTTCGTCTCTGATTGCTGTGGCTAACACTTCCAAAACTATGTTGAATAATAGTGGTGAGAGTGGGCAACCTTGTCTTGTTCCTGATCTTAGTGGAAATGGTTTCAGTTTTTCACCATTGAGGACAATGTTGGCTGTGGGTTTGTCATATATGGCCTTTATTATGTTGAGGAAAGTTCCCTCTGTGCCTACTTTCTGCAGGGCTTTTATCATAAATGGGTGTTGAATTTTGTCGAAAGCTTTCTCTGCATCTATTGAGATGATCATATGGTTTTTCTCCTTCAATTTGTTAATATGGTGTGTCACGTTGATTGATTTGCGTATATCGAAGAATCCTTGCATTCCTGGAATAAACCCCACTTGATCATGGTGTATGATCCTTTTAATGTGCTGTTGGATTCTGTTTGCTAGTATTTTGTTGAGGATTTTTGCATCTATGTTCATCAGTGATATTGGCCTGTAGTTTTCTTTCTTTGTGACATCTTTGTCTGGTTTTGGTATCAGGGTGATGGTGGCCTCGTAGAATGAGTTGGGGAGTGTTCCTCCCGCTGCAATATTTTGGAAGAGTTTGAGAAGGATAGGTGTTAGCTCTTCTCTAAATGTTTGATAGAATTCGCCTGTGAAGCCATCAGGTCCTGGGCTTTTGTGTGTTGGAAGATTTTAAATCACAGTGTCAATTTCAGTGCTTGTGATTGGTCTGTTCATATTTTCTATTTCTTCCTGGTTCAGTCTCGGCAGGTTGTGCATTTCTAAGAATCTGTCCATTTCTTCCAGGTTGTCCATTTTATTGGCCTAGAGTTGCTTGTAGTAATCTCTCATGATCGTTTGTATTTCTGCAGTGTCAGTGGTTACTTCTCCTTTTTCATTTCTAATTCTATTGATTTGAGTCTTCTCCCTTTTTCTCTTGATGAGTCTGGCTAATGGTTTATCAATTTTGTTTATCTTCTCAAAAGAACCAGCTTTTAGTTTTATTGATCTTCGCTATTGTCTCCTTCATTTCTTTTTCATTGATTTCTGATCTGATCTTTATGATTTCTTTCCTTCTGCTAGCTTTGGGGTTTTTTTGTTCTTCTTTCTCTAATTGCTTTAAGTGCAAGGTTAGGTTGTTGATTCGAGATGTTTCCTGTTTCTTGAGGTAGGCTTGTATTTCTATAAACTTCACTCTTAGCACTGCTTTTGCTGCATCCCATAGGTTTTGGGTCGTCGTGTCTCCATTGTCATTTGTTCCTAGGTATTTTTTGATTTACCCTTTGATTTCTTCAGTGATCACTTCGTTATTAAGTAGTGTATTGTGTAGCCTCCATGTGTTTGTATTTTTTACAGATCTTTTCCTGTAATTGATATCTAGTCTCATAGCGTTGTGATCGGAAAAGATACTTGATATGATTTCAATTTTCTTAAATTTACCAAGGCTTGATTTGTGACCCAAGATATGATCTATCCTGGAGAATGTTCCATGAGCACTTGAGAAAAATGTGTATTCTGTTGTTTTTCGGTGGAATGTCCTATAAATATCAATGAAGTCCATCTTGTTTAATGTATCATTTAAAGCTTGTGTTTCCTTATTTATTTTCATTTTGGATGATCTGTCCATTGGTGAAAGTGGGGTGTTAAAGTCCCCTACTATGATTTATGGCTGTTAGTATTTGCCTTATGCATTGAGGTGCTCGTATGTTGGGTGCAAAAATACTTACAATTGTTGTATCGTCTTCTTGGATTGATCCCTTGATCATTATGTAGTGTCCTTCTTTGTCTCTTGTAATAGTCTTTGTTTTAAAGTCTATTTTGTTTTATATGATAATTGCTACTCCAGCTTTCTTTTGATTTCCATTTGCATGGAATATCTTTTTCCATCCCCTCACTTTCAGTCCGTATGTGTCCCTACGTCTGAAGTGGATCTCTTGTAGACAGCATATATATGGCTCTTGTTTTTGTATCCATTCAGCCAATCTATGTCTTTTGGTTGGAGCATTTAATCCATTTACATTTAAGGTAATTATCAATATGTATGTTCCTATTACCATTTTCTTAATTGTTTTGGGTTTGTTATTGTAGGTCTTTTCCTTCTCTTGTGTTTCCTGCCTGGAGAAGTTCCTTTAGCATTTGTTGTAAAGCTGGTTTGGTGGTGCTGAATTCTCTTAGCTTTTTCTTGTCTGTAAAGGTTTTAATTTCTCCATCAAATCTGAATGAGATCCTTTCTGGGTAGAGTAATCTTGGCTGTAGGTTTTTCTCCTTCATCACTTTAAATATGTCCTGCCACTCCCTTCTGGCTTGCAGAGTTTCTGCTGAAAGATCAGCTGTTAACCTTATGGGGATTCCTTGTATGTTATTTGTTGTTTTTCCCTTGCTGCTTTTAATATTTTTTCTTTGTATTTAATTTTTGATAGTTTGATTAATATGTGTCTTGGCGTGTTTCTCCTTGGATTTATCCTGTATGGGACTCTCTGTGCTTCCTGGACTTGATTAACTATTTCCTTTCCCATATTAGGGAAGTTTTCAACTATAATCTCTTCAAATATTTTCTCAGTCCCTTTCTTTTATTCTTCCTCTTCTGGGACCACTATAATTCGAATGTTGGTGCATTTAATATTGTCCCAGAGGTCTCTGAGACTGTCCTCAATTCTTTGCATTCTTTTTTCTTTATTCTGCTCTGAAGTTGTTATTTCCACTATTTTATCTTCCAGGTCACTTATCCTTTCTTCTGCCTCAGTTATTCTGCTATTGATTCCTTCTAGAGAATTTTTAATTTCATTTATTGTGTTGTTCTTCATTGTTTGTTTGCTCTTTAGTTCTTCTAGGTCCTTGTTAAATGTTTCTTGTATTTTTCTCCATTCTATTTCCAAGATTTTGGATCATCTTTACCATCATTATTCTGAATTCTTTTTCAAGTAGACTGCCTATTTCCTCTTCATTTGTTAGGTCTGGTGGGTTTTTACCTTGCTCCTTCATCTGCTGTGTGTTTCTCTGTCTTCTCATTTTGCTTAACTTACTGTGTTTGGGGTCTCCTTTTCGCAGGCTGCAGGTTCGTAGTTCCCGTTGTTTTTGGTGTCTGTCCTCAGTGGCTAAGGTTGGTTCAGTGGGTTGTGTAGGCTTCCGGGTGGAGAGGACTAGTGCCTGTGTTCTGGTGGATGAGGCTGGATCTTGTCTTTCTGATGGGCAGGTCCACGTCTGGTGGTGTGTTTTGGGGTGTCTGTGGCCTTATTATGATTTTAGGCAGCCTCTCTGCTAATGGATGGGGTTGTGTTCCTGTCTTGCTAGTTGTTTGGCATAGGGTGTCCAGCACTGTAGTTTGCTGGTCATTGAGTGGAGCTGGGTCTTAGCATTGAGAAGGAGATCTCTGGGAGATTTTCGCTGTTTGATATTACGTGGAGCTGGGAGGTCTCTTGTGGACCAGTGTCCTGAACTTGGCTCTCCCACCTCAGAAGCACAGGCCTGATGCCTGGCTTGAGCACCAAGAGCCTGTCATCCACATGGCTCAGAATAAAAGGGAGAAAAGAAAGAAAGAAAGGAAGGAAGGAAGGAGGGAAGGAGGAAAGGAGGAAAGAAAGAAGAAGATAAAATAAAGTAAAGTAAAATAAAATAAAGTTATTAAAATAAAAAACAATTATTAAGAAAAAAAATTTTTAAGTAATTTAAAAAAACAAACGGGCAGACAGAACCCTAGGACAAATGGTAAAAGCAAAGCTATACAGACAAAATCGCACACGGAAGCATACACGTGCATACTCCCAAAAAGAGAAAAAGGGAAATATATATATATATCGTTGCTCCCAAAATCCACCTCCTCAATTTGGGATGATTCGTAGTCTATTCAGGTATTCCACAGATGCAGGGAACATCAAGTTGATTGTGGAGATTTAATCCGCTGCTTCTGAGGCTGCTGGGAGAAATTTACCTTTCTCTTCTTTGTTCACACAGCTCCCAGGGTTCAGCTTTGGATTTTGACCCGCCTCTGCGTATAGGTCGCCTGAGGGCATCTGTTCTTGGCTCAGACAGGACGGGGTTAAAGGAGCAGCTGATTCGGGGGCTCTGGCTCACTCAGGGCGGGGGGAGGGAGGGGTACGGATGCGGGGCGAGCCTGTGGCGGCAGAGGCCATCGTGACTTTGCAGCAGCCTGAGGCGTGCTGTGTGTTCTCCCGGGGAAGTTGTCCCTGGATCACGGGACCCTGGCAGTGGTGGGCTGCACAGGCTCCTGGGAGGGGCAGTGTGGATAGTGACCTGTGCTTGCACACAGGCTTCTTGGTGGCTGCAGCAGCAGCCTTAGCATCTCATGCCCGTTTCTGGGGTCCGTGCTCATAGCTGCGGCTCACGCCCATCTCTGGAGCTCCTTTAAGCAGCGCTCTTAATCCCCTCTCCTCACACACCAGGAAACAAAGAGGCCAGAAAAAGTCTCTTGCCTCTTCGGCAGGTCCATACTTTTTCCCAGACTCCCTCCCGGCTAGCCATGGCACACTAGCCCCCTTCAGGCTGTGCTCACGCCCCCAACCCCAGTCCTCTCCCTGGGATCTGACCTCCGAAGCCTGAGTCTCAGCTCCCAGCCCCCACCCTTCCCGGCGGGTGAGCAGACAAGCCTCTCAGGCTGGTGAGTGCTGGTCGGCACCGATCCTCTGTGCGGGAATCTCTCCACTTTGCCCTCCGCACCCCTGTTGCTGCGCTCTCCTCCGTGGCTCTGAAGCTTCCCCCCCTCCACCACCCACAGTCTCCGCCCGTGAAGGGGCTTCCTAGTGTGTGGAAACCTTTCCTCCTTCACAGCTCCCTCCCACTGGTGCAGGTCCCGTCCCTATTGTTTTGTCTCTGTTTTTTCTTTTTTCTTTTGCCCTACCCATGTACGTAGGGAGTTTCTTGCCTTTTGGGAGGTCTGAGGTCTTCTGCCAGCGTTCAGTAGGTGTTCTGCAGGAGTTGTTCCACATGTAGATGTATTTGTAGGGAAGAAGGTGATCTCCACGTCTTACTCTTCCACCATCTTGAAGCTCCTCTGAGAGTTTTCTTTTTATTACCAATTCAGTTTCACTTCTAGTGATGGATCTATTCAGATTGTCTCTTTCTTCTTGATTCAGTCTTGGCAGGATGTATGTTTCTAGAAATTTGTCCATTTCTTCTAGGTTGTCCAATTTGTTGGCATATTTGTTCATATCATTCTCTTATGATTTTTTGTATCTCGGTGGTGTCAGTTGTTTTCCATTCTATATATAATGGTTTGCATCTGCTAATCCAAAACTCTCAATCTATCCCTCTCCCACCCCCCTTCCCCTTGGCAACCACAAGTCTGTTCTCCATGTCTGTGAGTCTTTTTCGTAGATAAGTTTGTTTGTGTCATACTTTAGATTCCACACATAAGTGATATCATATGGTATTTATCTTCCTCTTTCTGAATTAGTTCACTTAGTGTGATAATCTCGAGGTCTAGATTTTTCTTATTTCTTGAGGAAGGCCTGTATTACTATAAACTTCCCTCTCAGAAATGCTTTTGCTGTACTCCATAGATTTTGGAGTGTTGTGTTTTCATTTTCATTTGTCTCAAGGTATTTTCTGATTTCCTTTTTGATTTTTTCATTGACCCATTGGTTTTTTAGTAGCATATTATTTAGTCTCCACATGTTCATTCTTTTCCCATTTTTCTTTCTGTAATTGATTTCTTGTTTCATTCTGGTGTAAATTTGTTGAGACTTGTTTTGTGACCTATCAAGTGATCTATCCTGGAGAATGTTCCATGTGCATTTAAAAAGAATGTATATTCTGCTGTTTTTAGATGGAATGTCCTGTAGATATCTATTAAGTCCAACTGGTTTATTGCATCATTTAAGACCACTGTTGCCTTATTGATTTTCTGATTTGTCTGTTGATGTTTAGGGGTGTTAAAGGTCCTTACACTTATTGTATTTTTGTCAATTTCTCCCTTTATGACTGTTAGCATTTGCTTTATATATTTAGGTGCTCCTGTATTGGGTGCATATATGTTAACGAGTATAATATCATCTTCTTTTATTGATCCCTTTATCATTTATAATACCCTTCTTTGATTTTTATTATAGCCTTTGTTTTCAAGTGTATATTGTCTGATGGGATATTGCTGCTAGAGCAGACCCTCTCTCTTCCCTGCCTTGGGGGCAAGCCAACATGCACATGCTTCTCACAGGTGGAGTCCAGGCTTTGCCCAGCCCTCCTGTTAATCCCAGTGGTCCAGCCAGCCAAGTGGGCTCATCTTAGGACACCAGGACTGGGGTGCCCAATCTGTGCTTCTTACCACTCACTTCCCAGGGTGGGAGTCCACCTCTGTATTCTCCCTCTTCCTCAGTCCCCTCCCAGGGACACAGACCCTGACTCCAACTGCTTTTCTTCCCTTCCTCCCTGATTACATGTATGTCTTTCTTACAGCCTTGGTTGTATAGGAGTCCTTCTGCCAATTTCCAGTTCGTTTTCAGTGAGAATTGTTCCACATAGAGACGTATTTTTGATGTATTTGTCATGGGAGGTGAGCTCCATGTCCTCTTGCTCCACAATCTTGATTAAGCTCCAAAATCTAAATATTTTTTATGCTTCTGAGAGAGCTTAAACTTTTCAAGGCTCAGCTGCATTTCAGTAAATTTGGTCTATTATCCTCACATCTTAAAATCCTGCAAATGTTTAGATAATTAACTTTTTTCCATTATAAGATTGCTGTTGTTCCCTAGATGGTATTTGTGATTGATTGTCATACAGTTTCCCAAACTTTAGGTTAATTTAATTTTGCTTGGAACTAAATAGGGGAATTATTTCTTTGAGAAAACTCTAGATGTAGATGTGAAAGACAATACTTACTCCTATTAATTATTATAATAAGTTGATCAAAAAGAATATAACTTTATTAATTGCAAAGCTCAGAGCTTTAGGATGAGGGTGACTGTGAACATGAGAAGCCCTCCAGAAGAATAATTGAAAATTTTATCAGTAGTCTGTGAATGTCCATACCCCTTCATCTATTTTTGACACATCTAGAACCCTTAGTGGTCTTATGCATGTGATAGCTGGTTTTGGATCAATTGCAACAATGCAAGCAGAAAAACTGGCCTTCCAAATAGGCCAGGTTATGTTTGTACTAATTTTTAAAAACATTTTGAAAAATAAACATGAAACTTTCCAGTCCTCAAAGTCTTTGGGGATTCCCTGAAAAGATGTCATCATAGATGCCAGCTTCAAAAACAAAGTTTTGGAAGCGATTTTTAGAATTGATCATGTGACAACTATCCCCTTAGCTATGAGTTTTACCAGTGAGGATTTTTCTGAGCAAAGCACTTCCAGCAGAGAAGTGTAAACCAGTGTATCCTTCTTGGATCTGGGGTTTGGGAAATGTACCCACTGCTAGAAGATACAGAAAGTGAAAACTAGGCTAGTGTGGAGAGTTTGGGGGGTAGAAAGGAGGAAAATCTAAATGCTAAAGAAGACAAGAAGGAACTGTAAAATTAGGAAAGACATCATCAGAAGCTACCCACAAACTCTTTGGGTCTCATTTACCCCATAATTGCTTATGTGTATAATTGCATATGTGTATAATTTGCTCCCTAGACCAAACAAAGCAAAATCAGGTGGGCATTTTCACCTCACATTCTACACGTTATGCTTTATTCTGTTTTTATACATTCTTTGGATCAAATACCCTGGGAAAGTGTCTGAATAAGTAATTCTAGGTTTTCCCACAAGAGTTCTGAAGTGGAAGAGTGTAATGGAGAAAAGAAAGAGAAAATGCAGAGACTGTGCATCCCCATGTAAAGGGGGCATCAACATGAAGATTTCCCCAATTTTTGTAGGGGAAAATTAAGATGGTCCTGGGATTTATTATTAATAGTTACATGGGGACAGGTAAGAGTTAACATTTATTGAGCATCTTCTAGGTACCAGGCACTATTTTGAGCAATATGGACATAGAACAAAACAACTTGGGCCCTGTCCTCATTGAGGTATATTAGGAAAGAGAGGCAATGGCCAAGTAATTAGAAGTGTTTTGAGAGTTCCAGAAGCAAAGTACAGGGTACTAAGGAAATATATACAGAGTGAATTTAACCTAGTCTAGGAAGTCTGGGTAGTGTCACTAAGGAAGGATGGATGCTAATTCATCAAAGAAATGGAGTTGTGAGGAAGGGAACCTTCCAGGCAGTCATAGCCACCACCTCCATGAAGGAGAAAGGTAATAAGAAACACAAATATTGGGTAGGCCAAGATGTTTGTTTTTTTCCCATAAGATGGATCTAGTAGCACTTAGTTGTCTTTAACTTCATTTGAAACAATTTTGTTAGATTGTGTGTGACAGCTGTCATATCAGTGTGCATTTAAAAAAAGACTTATCCAAATTGGTGAATTTTTGTATAGCCATTTTAATATTGAAGATGGAAAAAAAAGCAACATTTTCAGCATATCATGCTTTATTATTTCAAAAAAGGTAAAAACACAACTGAAATGCACAAAAAGATTTGTGCAGTGTATGGGGAAGGTGCTGTGACTGACTGGACATGTCAAAAGTGGTTTGTGAAGTTTCGTGCTGGAGATTTCTCACTGGATGATGCTTCACGGTCGGGTAGACCAGTTGAAGTTGATAGCAATCAAATCAAAACAATAATTGAGAACAATCAACGTTATACCACGCAGGAGAGAGCCAACATACTCAAAATATCCAAATCAAGCGTTGAAAATGATTTGCACCAGCTTGGTTATGTTAATCGCTTTGATGTTTGGGTTCAACGTAAGTTAAGGAAAAAAACCTCTTGACCATATTTCCGCATGTGATTGTCTACTGAAACGTAATGAAAACATTCCGTCTTTGAAACAAATTGTGATGGGCGATGAAAGGTGGATACTGTACGACAATGTGGAATGCAAGAGATCGTGGGGCAAGCGAAATGAACCACCACCAACCAAACCAAAGGCCGGTCTTCATCCGAAGACGGTGATGTTGTGTATATGGTGGGATTGGAAGGGAGTACTCTATTATGAGCTCCTTCTGGAAAACCAAATGATTAATTCCAATAAGGACTGCTCTCAGTTAGACCAACTGAAAGTGGCACTCGATGAAAAGCATCTGGAATTAGTCAACAGAAAATGCATAATCTTCCATCAGGATAATGCAAGACCACATGTTTCTTTGATGACCAGGCAAAAACTGTTACAGCTTGGATGAGAAGTTCTGATTCATCTGCCATATTCACCAGACATTGCACCTTCAGATTTCCATTTATTTCGGTCTTTACAAAATTCTCATAATGGAAAAATTGTCAATTCCCTGGAAGACTGTAAAAGGCACTTGGAAGAGTTCTTTGCTCAAAAAGATAAAAAGTTTTGGGAAGATAGAATTATGAAGTTGCCTGAAAAATGGTAGAAGGTAGTGGAACAAAAGGGTGAATATGTTGTTCAATAAAATTCTTGGTGAAAATGAAAAATGTGTCTTTTACTTAAAAAACCGAAGGCACTTTTTGGCCCACTCAACGTACGAATGCAACCTGTAAAAAGCTATAAAGAAAACCAATGAACACCATGATAGGAGGACCTATTTGATAAAGTGGTCTGAGAAGACCTCTTTGAGAAAGTGAAACTTGCGATGAAATCTGAAGAATGTGAAGGAACCAGCTATAAGGGCAGGGAGTAAGGTGATTCAGGTGGAGAAAACAGGACATGAGAAGGCCTTGATAGGGGACACTCCTTGGTAGATGTAAGGAACTGAAAGTAGGTCAGAGTCCCTGAGCATGCAGTGTTAGGAGAGTAACATGAGATGGAAATGAAAGGAAAGCAGGGCCAGGTTTAGCAGGCCTGATAAACTCTAAATAGCCAGAGTCATTGGGGAGTTTTTGACAGGTGGCTTGACAGCATGCATAGAGAATTCACAATAACTCTGGAAGATGAGGAAATTGAGGCTATGAAAAATTAAATAGATTTCTAAATGTTTTGTGCACTGTAAATGACAGAGTCAGCTTTTGAACCTACACCTATTTAACCCCAAAGCGCATGCTCATTGGGAAGGTTATCTGTAAGTGAATCACTTAGACTAATGATTGACAAGGAAGACCCCTGAGAGAAACATATTCAGAAAGAACTTCTGTATTTTTCAAAATCCCCGCTCTATAGAGAAAGACACTGTGAATAGGCACTCTTAGATGTTTGTGAACTGATTGTACCCTGATCGAATGCTAAAGGAAGAATAAACTCTACAACAAAACAAAACCAACAAAAACCACCCCAAAAGCCCACACACAGATGATCTCTAAGTTCTCTTTATTAATTCAAATATATGAAGGCAAAAAAAGATTTTTTAGACTGCGCAGTGTTCTCAAATTTTATAAATGCGAAATGAAATAGATTCTTCCCTCCTTTCTCTTTTGTAGCCCATTTGTCGCTTATTTCCTGTTCTATTTAAATGTTGTCTTGGCTTTTGGAGTCCCCTGAAATTATGTTGTGTTCTTTATTGATGGTGACAGTCAAGTAGCTAGTGAGCTGGCATCTGCTTCCCAATTCCCCGTCTCTATTGGCACAGAAGGGAGTCCTTCACTGGACACCTTGGAAGAATGATTGGACATGGAGTGAGGTCATGGCCAATGAATAGCTCATAGAGATACACTTTTTAATCCCTTACTCCAAGGTAGTTTTGTTACTTTTCTCAGTTGCCTTCTTGAAGAATCCATCTGGTTAGGAAATTTCCAATGATCATTTTCCAGAGTCTTTGAAGAAAGAAGAATGGATTAAATCATTAGATAGGAGAAAAGGGTTTAAACTGAAAACACAGCCTAATCATTGTGGTGAACACCGTCTGTTCGCTGGTGATCTGGGCAAGTAAGGGAGTCCTGGAGACCTGACAGCTGGCTGGCAGACTTCTGAATGAGTAAGGAAATTTTCCAGTTCATCTGTGGAGAATTTAGTCCGACATTACAGCATTAGGCTACCCATCTGCAGCCTGCAATTGGTACAGACAAGAAAATCACTATTACTTTGTGGAGACAAGCCACAAATCTGGAATGAGGAAGACTGGCATGCCTGTTTGGGGTTGGCAGGGCTGAGGTTTAGTCTATTGTTGCAGGCCTTCCTTGCCAAAGGAGAGTAAGAGTCCGATTGCATTAGGCACTCATCACACACAATGTCTTAGAATGGACAGAATGTATGGAATGAACTGAGAAACCTTGACTTTATGAAGGCTGTTGTTCACACTCCCTTGCTTGTTGTTTGTGCCCTTCCTAATGGGCTTTATCTTTTCCCTCCAAAGGCCATTTATTACTCGAGTTGGATGGCTGTTTTGATGCTGATATCAGTTTATGGGTTATTATATCCATTTGCAAATCATGACTAAAAAGAGGAAACTCTGGAATGCAAAACACTCCATATGCCCATAAATCACAAACTGAATCAAAATTGGCAACATGAAAGTGATTGTGTTGGGAGTTTGAAAGCCTCAGTCAGCCATCCTTTATTGAACCTCTGATATTGTATGCTTCATTACTTGGGGGATTGCAAAGGAAATAAAGACTATGGAAGAATATATGTACAGAAAAGAATTTAGAGGTCATGCAGTCCAAATTGCCATCTCAAATAGAACTCTGGTTCCTTGCCATTGAACCTGTGTTTTAAAGGAGGTTAACTAAAACAATAAGAGCCTATGTGTTGGCCCAAATAGAGCAAATAAAATGTGGCCTTAATTTTTTATATATATATTTTGGCAAGGTTGATTCGTTGATTCTAAAATAGTTTTATTATTTTTTCACTTGTATTAGTAATGGTATAAGTGGTTGCAATTTATTGAGCTCTTACCAAGTAAGTTACTTTACAAGCAATGTATCATTAATGCTCACAAAACTCTGTAAGGTAAACACTATCATTTGTTCCACTAAAAATGTATAAAGGTTTTTAATTTCACCTAGATTTCATGACTTGCCGAAGATCAAAGAGATAGAAGTGGACAGAACCAGGATTTAAAGCCAGGTGAAGAGCCTCGGCTTATCTCTACATGGGAGGAGAAAGTAGATGTAGAGCCATAAGAACTGAGATAAATGCCTTTTCCAGCACTTAAATGTTGAATAAACTATGATAAGACTTTTCCACTCTCTGAGTCTCAATTTACTCATTTGAAATGGCAAAAATCGTGGCCTGTCAACACACAAGGTGGTTGGGATGAACATACAACATAATGTATGTGAACTTGCTTTAAAAATTCAAAAGTATTACTAACACAGTCTTTCATTTAGGCAACAGACATTAACCTCCATTGTGTTCAGCACTTTGTTAGCACAATGTTAGAATAATAAGACATGGTGGAGACCACAGACAACCCAGCCTAGTGTGGGAAGGAATAAGCACGATTACGTTGTAATGAGGTAATTGCCATGGTATCAAGAGAAGGAAAAACAACAAATACTGTGAGGAGAGGTTGAAGATTACTTTATAGAATAAGCAGTGTCTTAGATTTTTGTCAAGTGGAGAAGCAGGCTCATGTCTGACCAAGAAAACATCATGAGAAGGAGAGATGAGAAGGACATGTTATGTTAGGATAAAGATAATTTTTAAAGTATTTTAAAATAAGCTTTTTATTTTAGATTTACACAAAAATTGTGAACATAGCACAGAGTTCTCATGTGTACCCTGTACCCAGATTTTCTTATTAATATCTTAGTATGATAAAATTGTCACAATTAATGAAATAATATTGACAAATCATTAACTAAAGTCAATACTTTATTCTAATATCCATATTTTTTACCTAACATCTTTTTTCTGTTCTGGGATCCAATCCAGGATACTACATCACATTTAATCTTGTCTCTTTAGTCTCCTTTTGGCTGTGACCGTGTGTTTCCTTGTTTTTGATGACCTTAAAAGTTTTTGAGGAATACTTGTTAGGCAATTTGTAGCATATCCCCCATTTGGGATTTGTCTGATGTTATCTTTGATAGACATTATCAATATGTCTGTGATTTTTTATATTAATCTTGATCATCTAGCTTAGTCAGTGTTATGTTTCTCCACTATGGTATTTTTTCCTTTTCTCCATTTTTCATACTGTACTTCTAAGAAGAAAGTCACTATGCACAGCCCTACTAAAAGAGTGAAGAATTATACTCCACCTCCTTGAGAGTGAAGTAACTACATAATTTGAAACTATTTTGCATGGGTGATTTTTCTGTTATCCTCACTTAATCAATCATATATATGTATATAAAATCAGTGTGAACCCATGGAAATTTATCTTATACTTTGGATTATAATACGATGCTCCTTTATTTGTTGCTTAAATTGGTCCAGCTTTGCCACTGGGAGTTCCTTCAGTGGGCTCCTGTATCTCTTTGGTTTACTCTTCTCATTATGTTTTCTTTCTGACACTACTCAATGCTCCAGGCTCATCTTGTATATTTTGTACATTTCCTATTTGTGTCCTAGCATCAGCCATTTCTCCAAGGATGCCTGGTTCCTTTTATTGGACAATGGTATTAGAAATCAGGATCTGGGTGCTAGGTACGCTTGTTGCTACAGTGATATCATTGCTGCTAGGTTTCTCAGCTGACAGAGAAAGAAAAAAAACATGTATAAATTAACCAGTGTAGATATTTAGAAATATTTTTATATGTAACCACCTTATCAATACTGAGCTGAGCATGAGTTCATACTGATGTGCCAAACTCTAATCCATACAACATGCTCATTCTAACATTCTCTTGTAGATTCTTTGGGATTTTTGACATAGACAGTCATGCCAAATAACAACAGTTTCACTTCTTCCTTTCTAACATGTATAACTTTCATATGTTTTTCTTGTTATATTGCATTAGCTAAAACTTCCATTAAGATATTGAATAAGAACAGTGAAAGAGGACATCTGTGCCTTGTTCCTGATCTTAGGGAGGAAGCATCTAGCCTCTCATCATTAAGTATGACACAGAATGTAGGTTTTTCTAGTTGTTCTTTGTCAAGCTGAGAAAGTTCTCTTCTATTATTCCTAGTTTTCTGACTTAAAAAAAAAAAACATGATTGAATGTTAGATTTTACCAAATCCTTTTTTGGTGTAGATTGATATGATCATGTGATTTTTTTTTTCTTTAGCCTTTTGGCTATAGATGGAGTACATTGATTGATTTTCGAATGTTGAGTCATCTTTGCATACCTGAAATGAATTCTACTTGGATGTCATGTTTAATTCTTTTTAAACATTATTGGATTCAATTTGCTAATATTTTATTGATGACGTTGCATGTAAATTTATGTGTTATTATCTGTAGTTTTCTTTTTTGTAATGTTTTTATCTGGTTTTGTTGTTAGGGCTATGTTGGCCTTTATAAAATGAGTTACAAAGTCTTCCCTCTGCTTTTATTGTTTGAAAGAGATTATGGAGAGTCAGTGTTCTTTCTTCCTTAATTGTTTTGTAGAATTCACCAGTAAAACCATTTGGGCCTGGTACTTTTCTTTTCGGAATTTTATTAATTATTAATATAATTTCTTTAATAGATAGGGTTTTTTCAAGTTACTTCTCCATGTGTGAATTTTAGTAGTTTATGTCTTTCAAGGAAATGGTCCATTTCATCTAAGTTATTCAATTTGTGGGCACAGAGTTCATAGTATTCCTTTGTTATCCTTTTAATATACATGATATGAACACTCTTTTCTTTCTGATATTGTTAATTTGTGTCTTCTTTATTCTTTGTTACCAATTTTATTGAAATTTTCAAAGAACCAGTTTTTGGTTTTATTGATATTTGTCTATCATTTGCCTGTCTTAAATTTTAGTGATTTATGCTCTAATTTTTATTATTTTTTTCTCCATGCTTTATGCTTAAATTATTCTAGTTTCCTAAGGAGGAAGATTAGGTTATTGATTTTGTACCTTTGTTATCTTCTAATATGTGATTTTAACACTATAATTTTTTCTCTAATTACCTCTTTTGCTATATCCCACACATTTTGATAAATTGTGTTTTAATTTTCATCTAGTTCAAATATATAAAAATTTCTCTTGAGCATTCATTGACCCATGTGTTATTTAGAAGTCTGTTGTTTTTAAATGACTGGGATTTTCCAGCTATATTTCTCTTACTAATTTCTAGTTTAATTCCACTGCGGTTTGAAAACATAGTTTGTATAGTTTCTGTTCTATTTTTGTTAGGTGTTTTATGGCCCAGTGATGTTAAGCTCAGCTATATCCTTACTCCTATTCTGCCAGTTGATCTATTACTAACAGAAGTGTGTTGAAATCTATAAATCTAGTAGTAGATATATCTATTTTTCCTTTTTGTTCTATTAATTTTTGCCTCATATGTTTTACTGCTTTCTTGTTAGGTACATGTTTAGGATTGTTATGTATTCTTAGAGAATTGATCAGTTTATCATTATGTAATGCCTCTCTTTATCCCTGATAATCTTCCTTTTACTGAATATAGATTTGTCAGAAATCAGTATGGCTACTTCTGCTATCTTGGATTAGTGTTAGCATGGTATGTTTTTCTCAATCTCTTTACTTTTAACTTGTGTCTCTTTATATTTAATGTGGTTTTCAAATAGACAATATATGGTTAGGTCTTGTGTTGTTTATCCAATTTGACAATGTAGGTGTTTAATAGGTGTATTTAGACCATTCACATTTAAAGTAATTATTGATATAATTGTGTTAACATCTACTGTGTTTGTATCTGTTGTCTATTGTCACTTGTTTGTTTTTCCCTCCTTTTTTTCTGTTTTCTCTAGTCTTAAAATGGAATCATATAAAATGTTCAGTAATCTCCTCTCAGCATTACAATTATACTTCTTTTCAAATTGTTTATTGACCTACAGTTTATATATACACTTTTTAACAATCTAACTCCACCTTCAAAACTATACTGATTCACAAGTTGTGTAGGTATTTTATAACAGAGTATTGCCGTTTCCTCCCTTATATCCTTTGTGATACTGTTTTCATTTATTTCACTTAGCCACATGGTACGATCATCCAATAAATTGTTACTCTTATGACTTAAAACTGTCATCTTTTTTTAAATTTTTTTATACTGGAGTATAGTTGATTAACAATGTTGTGTTAGTTTCAGGTGTACAGCAAAGTGATTCAGTTATACATTTACATGTATCTATTCTTTTTCAAATTCTTTTCCCATTAAAGTTATTACAGAATATTGAGCAGAGTTCCCTGTGCTATACAGTAGGTCCTTGTTGGTTATCTATTTTAAATATAGCAGTGTGTACATGTCAATCCCAAACTCCCAATCAATCCCCACCCCAGCCTTCTCCCCAGTAACCACAAGCTTATTCTCTAAGTCTGTGAGTCTGTTTCTGCTTTGTAAATAATTTCATTTGTATCATTTTTTTTAGATTCTGCATGTAAGCAATATCATATGATATTTGTCTTTCTCTGTCTGACTTACTTCACTTAGCATGATAATCTCTAGGTCCATCCATTTTGCTTCAAATGGCATTATTTCATTCTTTTTAAAGGCTGAGTAATATTCCATTGGATACATGTACCACATCTTCTTTATCCGTTCATCTGTTGATGGACATTTAGGTTGATTCCATGTCTTGGCTATTGTAAACAGCACTGCAATGAACATTGGGGTGCATGTATACATTTGAACCAAGTTTTTCTCTGGACATATGCCTAGGAGTGGGATTACTGGATCATATGGTAGCTCTATTTTTAGTTTTTTAAGGAACCGCCATACTGTTCTCCATAGTGGCTATACCAATTTACATTCCCACCAACAGTGTAGGAGAGTTCCCTTTTCTCCCCACCCTCTCCAGCATTTACTGTTTATAGACTTTGTTGATGACCATTCTGACTGGTGTGAGGTGAAATCTCATTGTAGTTTTTATTCGCATTTCTCTAATATTTAGTGATGTTGAACATCTTTTCCTGTGCCTCTTGGCCATCTGTACGTCGTCTTTGGCGAAATGTCTATTTAGGTCTTCTGCCCATATTTGATTGGGTTGTTTGTTTTTATGGTATTGAACCGCATGAGCTGTTTGTAAATTTTGGAGACTAATCCTTTGTCAGTCACATCGTTTGCAAATGTTTTCTCCCATTCTGTTGGTTGTCTTTTCATTTTGTTTATAGTTTCCTTTGCTGTGCAAAAGCTTTTGAGTTTAATTAGGTCACATTTGTTTATTTTTGTTTTTATTTCCATTACTCTGGGAGATGGATCAAAAAATGTATTGCTGTGATTTATGTCAGAGAGTGTTCTGCCTATGTTTTCCTCTAAGAGTTTTAGAGTGTCCAGTCTTACATTTAGGTCTTTAATCCATTTGGAGTTTATTTTTGTGTATAGTGTTAAGGAGTGTTCTAATTTCATTCTTTTACATGTAGCTGTCCAGTTTTCCCAGCACCACTTATTGAAGAGACTGTCTTTCCTTCATTGTATAGTCTTGCCTCCTTTGTTGTAGATTCATTGACCACAGGTGCGTGGGTTTATCTCTGGGCTTTCTATCCTGTTCCATTGATCTATATTTCTGTTTTTGTGCCAGTATCATATTGTTTTGATTACTGTTGATTTGTAATATAGTCTGAAGTCAGGGATCCTGATTCCTCCAGCTCCATTTTTTTTCTCAGGATTGCTTTAGCTATCTGGGGTCTACTGTATCTCCATACAAATTCTAAAATTTTTTTGTTCTAGTTCTGTGAAAAAATGCCATTGATAATTTGATAGGGATTGCATTGAATCTGTAGATTGCCTTGGGTAGGATAGTCATTTTGACAGTATTTACTCCTGCAATCCAAGAACATGATATATCTTTCCATCTTTGTGTCATCTTCAATGTTTTCATCAGCATCTTATAGTTTTCAGAGTACAGGTCTTTTGTCTCCTTAAGTAGGTTTATACCTAGGTATTTTATTCTTTTTGATGCGATGGTAAATGGGATTGTTTCTTTAATTTCTCTTTCTTATCTATCATTGTTAGTATATAGAAATGCAATAGATTTCTGTGTATTAATTATCTTGTCATTTTGCCAAATTCATTAATGAGCTCTAGTAGTTTTCTGGTAGCATTTTTAAGGTTTTCTATGTATAGTATCATACTGCAAATGTGACAGTTTTACTTCTTTTCCAATTTGGATTCTTTTTATTTCTTCTTCTTCTCTGATTGCCGTGGCTAGGGCTTCCAAAACTATGTTGAACAAAAGTTGCGAAAGTGAACATCCTTGTCTTATTCCTGATCTTAGAGGAAATGTTTTCAGCTTTTCACCATTGAGTATAATGTTAGCTGTAGGTTTGTCATATATGGCTTTTATTATGTTGAGGTATGTTCCTTCTATGCCTACTTTCTAGAGAGTTTTTATCATAAATGGGTGTTGAATTTTGTCAAAAGCTTTTTCTGCCTTTATTGAGATGATCATATGGTTTCTATTCAATTCGTTGACGTGGTGTATCACACTGATTGATTTGCAGATATTGAAAAATCCTTGCATCCCTGGGATAGTGAGATCAAGTGTATGATCATGGTGTATGATCCTTTTAATGTATTTTTGAATTCAGATTGCTAGTATTTTGTTGCGGATTTTTATGCCTATGTTCATCAGTGATATTGGCCTGTAATTTTCCTTTTTGTGTGTATGGTATCTTTGCCTGGTTTTGGTATCAGGGTGATAGTGGCCTCGTAGATTGAGTTTGGGAGTATTCCTTCCTCTGCAAATCTTTTGAAAGTTTCAGAGGGATAGGTGTTAATTGATTTAAAAGATAAGGGTTTTTTTTAAAGAATAAGAAAAGCAAAATTATTTTTTCTCTCTCTTCTTGTCTTTAGGGAGATCCAAGTTTCTGACCTGTATCATCTACTTTCTGCATGAAAATCTCTTTTTTGGATTTCAGGGTAAGTCTGATGATGAATTCCCTCAGTTTTTGCTTGTCTGGGAAATTCCGTATTTCTTCTTCCCTTATAAAGAATGATTTCACTTAATGTAGAATTCTAGGTTGGAGGTTTTCTCTTTCAATACTTCAAATATTTCACTCCAGTCTCTTCTTTATTATATGATTTCCAATGAGAAGTCCACTGTCATTCTTATACTTGCCCGTCTATTCATGAGTTATTACTTTTTCCCCTCTGATATCTTTAAGATTTTCCTATTGTATTCGGTCTTCTGCAGTTTTAATGTGATATGCCTAGGGGTGTGTGTGTGTGTGTGTGTGTGCATGTGTATGGGGGTAGGTGGTTTATAATTATTTTACTTTGTGCTTGTTGAGCTTCCTGGACCTGTGGTTTGGTATCTGTCATCAGTTTTGAAGGTACTTGGAAAATTCAATTGCGTTCAATTATGTGTTCATTCACCTTTTGAAATTGTCTCACAGTTTCTACATATTCCATTCTGTTTTTTAAATTCTTTGTTCTCTCTGCACTTGAGTTCATAATTTCTTTTGACCTATCTGCAAAATCACTAGTTCATTCCTCAGCTGTGCCAAGTTTATTGATAAATCCATCAAATACTTTCTTCATTTCTGTTCTACTTTTTGTGATTTCTAGAATTTCCTTTTGATTCTTTCTTGGATTATACATCTTTTTGCTTACATTACCCATGTGTTCTTGTGTGTTGTCATTAAAATCCTTAACATATGAATCATAGTTATTTTAAATTCCCTTTCTGATAGTCCCCAAATCCATGCTATATCTAGTTCTTGTTCTGATGATTGCTTTACCTCTTACAACTGTTTTTTCTCTCATATATCTTATAATTATTTTGTTGCTGATGAAAGTTAGATGTGTTTTAGGTTAAAACATAAATAATAGGTAATGGAACTGAGGTAAATAGGTATTTGGTTTGAGAATTTATGTAAGCTGGTTAGGAGTTTGGTTGTGTTTAATATTTGCTCTAGCTTTAGGTGCTAAAGTCTTCAGATTCCTCTAGTGTCTGCATTTGTGTCTCCCTGTTTGACTTTGGGCTTCCGTAAGTACTCCACCTTACAGAGTTTGTGTCTTGCTGCTCATTCAGCTGCAATCCACTGTTATTATACTGGAGCCCTGTTTGTCTTGTGGTATTTTATGGGGAAGGGGGAGCATTCTATAAGCTTTTGACTAAATCTGTTTTGCACAGCCTGTGTCTTGGGGCTGTGACTTTCACAAGTGTTTTTCCGTTGGTGTAGCTTTCCTCCAATACCCCACTTTCAACTCTTTTTTCTTGGCTGCAGCATTCTCAATCTATTTTTTTGAGGCCTGGTCCCCTGTTCACTATGTTTTCATATTCTTAGGTGAGACCAGAAGGCTAGAAGTGACTGGAGTGAGAGGCATGCGCTTCCCCAGCAGGAAAAGTGTTCTAGAAGGCTTTTCACCTGGAGTGTAGATCTTTATTATGGAGAAATCTCTAGCCATATTTCACAGTAATTACTCTTTCCCTCCCCCTGCCAGAGCCATGATGGGATCTTTCTCAGATCTTCACCATGAGAACCTGGTGAGTTTCCAGGTAGTAAAGCCCATGAAAGTGTGTCCTCTAACCCCTAAGACTGCAGCCTTCAGGAGTTTCTCACTCTCCAGCTATTCCACCCACAGCCTCCAGCAGTTCATCAAAATACCATTTAAGTATTACTACCAATTTATGGCTCCAGTGGGTTTCTGATCCAGGTAAGAAGATCTTGGCTGTGTGTCTCTGGATGAGCCTATTTCTTCAGCTTTCAGTATTATAGTTTCCCCTGCAACCTCAGTTCTCTCTAATGGTCCCAAGAAAAGTAATTTTCAGTTTTTCCAGGTTTTAATTGTTATAAGGACAGGAATGATAACTTCTAAGCTCTTTGCTCTGTTGGAGTTGAAACTGAAAGTCCAAGGAGACAATTTTCCCATGGCTGGAACATAGGAGTTATAACTAAGGTAAGGGAGGCAAGGCAAGGAAAATAGCTGTGGTCACACTTCTCCAAGGCTTTTTGTGCCATGCTGAAAGTTTGGACTATGTGCTGCAGGTCAGAAATGTGAAACCACAGAAGAGTTTTGGCTGGGTAGTGACACAGCTGGAAGGATTACACTGATGTTAGAGTAGGAGTGCTTCTCCTGGGGACCAGAGGCACAGATATGATCTGGTGAGACTTACACAATTGCGTGACACAGATGTATCCCGTTTAGATATCTTAGGTGCATTTGATGCTATTGTTATTTCAACAGGGCACATGACACTGTTTACTTTAATTGAACTAGAAAGAAAGCTTTTTGTGTTCTGTTCTGCACTGCTTTCCCAATGACCTGGACATAGCACATACTTAAGTAGCAATTGAACTGAGTCAGCTGAATCATTCAGGAGTCTCAATGCAATTTCAGCCCAAGTTACCTATAGCGGCTATGTTGTTAGAAATATAGGTTAGAGGTAGATTTATATATTATTTTCTAAAACCTTTACAAAGTCATGTTAATTTCATACTTTGGGGTGAAAAGGAGGCAAAAAGGGGTAGTTCCTGTCCTGCTGCTTTTTCGGGGACTATTATGTGCAAAGCTATGGAGAGGACAATTTATAACAGCATATATATTTATGCTGTTAATTTAACACAAATGATTTCATACACATGAATCAACAGTTCTGATATAGTGGTACATTTTCCCAGCCAAGCCCAGGAAACCATTGTATCAATGATTAGGCAGGTATGCAGTTATCTATAATACCAATCAGATTGTGATGAATGAGGAAATACTAATAAGGTGATAAAAGCAATGTAAGTACCTTCCTTTGTGTTTTAACTATGTAGCCAAGACCTATGCTAAGAGTTTTGTATCCATAATCACAGTCAATCTTTACAGCAACTCTGACATGTTGATATGATTATACCCACTTTATAAAAGAGAAATAGGAGGTTCAGAGTCCTTAAGTGTTCTGTCCAAGGTCAGAGTGAGCAGAGGAACCAGGATTGGAAATGAGATCTTTCTGGATCCCAAGCTCTTGCTTCCATCTGTTCACTCTACATTAAGGTATGGGAACACAGAAAGTGTGATTAATTCTATCTGCATGAGTCAAGAAAAGCTTCACAGAGAAGGTGGCATTTAAACTAGATTTTGACAGAGGAGTTGGATACTGCCAGGATGAAAATGAAGAAAGAATCATATAAGACAGAAGAAAGAACAAGGGAAAAGTTATGGAAGAGTTCAAGGTTGATGAAACGTGTAGTATGGCAGGAGCGTGGCACATGGATGGGATCTGTGGGTAAAGAGGCCTGACCTGGATGGGGCTGAAAATAGAAGATGAAGGGCATTTGCTGCCACGCTAAGGCATGAATTATGAACCATGGAGGGATTTTGGAACATAAGAGTTAGTGACCTGATAAAATCTGAGTTTTATCAAGGTTATGCTGGAGGCATGTGGAAGATGAAGTGCAGGGAAGCAAGCCTGGAGGCAGGGAGATCTTTTTGAAAGCTGTTATGAAATACAGGAAAAAGAAGTTAAAGACCTATTTCTTAATAAGTCAAAAAAGTCAAAAAAAAAAAAATTTATATGCAGGATCAGAATATTTTAAGTTTCTTTATAAGAAAAAACTTTTGATTCCCCTAAAATTTCTAGCAATTCAAGCACTCAGCTATAAGTTGAAATGGTTTCAATGCCTGGGTTACAGAAGAATTAATCCCAGGCTCCATGTTCTGAATACTAGAGAGGAAGCCCTCCTATTTCTCCTGAATTCAACACAAAAAAGAACAAAAAATAGTGTTCCAGATTAGTCATGCCCAGGGTATTAGTCAACATTCACTTATTATTTTAGAGATGAATTACTCAGTTTCTACACTGTGCTAGGTATTCCTTTATTGAAGGAATTGGAATGTTTTGAGCACCTGCTAGATATCAAGCACTGTGGTAGGCATTAGAGAAAGAGTGGCGAACAACATAGATATGGAGTCTGCTTCCAGAGGGTTTATTATCTAACAGATATGGGGTGTGGTAGGAAAATGCCCCAACTTTGAGAAAAAAAGCATACCAAAGTTTTAAAAAAACACAGAGCCAAATTCTTTCCAGAGCTGATCTAATTCTGCATGCATACATTATTTGTTCCCTACTCTTTTGTATCCAAACCACTGCCCTCTTCTTCTGGTTTACTGTTTCTTTCAGGTTTTCTTCAGATGTGGCAAGTTTTTGGCCCATTACTTTGCTATGTAGCTCTTACCTTGATCCATGTTACTCAGGCTGTCTACTAACTATCATGAGCTGACTGACCTGGTCAAAGGATCCTCTTATAAACAGAAAACTCCCTTCTCCTCCCTCAAGGTAGACTCCTGGTTCTTGGCACTAGACATTTAATCTTGATGGTCTTCAGACTCATATTGTTTTCCTTAAATAACACTGGAGCTAAGGATCCTAAACTTTGAAAGTTAAAATATGCCTGCTAATCATAATATCTTTTTACACCCATTTTTGTGAAAATTTAAATAAATTCTATTCTTCCAAAATGTTACAATCCTAAAATGTGTTTAGAAAGAACAGTTAGTAAAGCTCATTTCTGTGGTAGAAGGAAGTCAAAACAAATCTCATGTTTAATCCATGTCTTTGAAGTTCTTTTACAAAACACAGACACATTTCTTTGTTAGTGGTCAGGCTAGACGGGGTGTGAAAACAAAATGTAGCCTAGAACTGGGCTAAGAAGTTTGGGTAAAATCCAGACATTCATTAGTAAGTATCAATGAAATATTTCACAGAACTGGTCATAAGGGGCTTCTTCATTTCTGGAGAGGGCAGTGATGGAAATGGATAGTGGGCAGAGTCTGAGAAAATAGATAAGCCGATTATCTGTCACAGGAAAGTACAGATTCCCTCAGCCAAGACTTCTTTTAATTGGCAACTGGTCTGTTTGGGATTGGATGAGCCTCTCATCAAGTAAAGGCAGACCATCATAGATGGGCCATCTGCTCCATTTCCTGCACAATGGCACTTGTTCAGTTCTTACCTTTAGAACCTGCTCCTCTTGATGAGATAAACAATATGTTTGAAGCACCAGAGACGCTGTGCAGCTTAGCAGAGAAATGATGTTTTATGAAGTGTCATCCTGTGCAGCCATCTGCAGAGAATCACATTTGACCATCCTTGGGGACTGTTCCATTAATCCTGAGTTCTGATTCCATCCACTGAAAACTGTCAATTTTTTCTTGTTTTAAAAATAGCATACTTCACTGCCCCTTTTCTTAGATGGAAAAAGGTTTTTCTATTACACAGTGACTCGTGGATAAAAGTCAGAGTTACTAGAGATGAATTATTTAATGGGAATATGATATAAAAAATGATAATGCCTCACACTCTAACAAGAGTTAGTTATAAATCTCTTTTCTGCCTCCTGTGAATTATTCGGAAATACGAACTACCCCACCTCAAGATTAGCTAGGAATTGAGGCAGTATAAATAAATGTTATGAAAAGACTTGTACTTACATTGGTCATTAACACATAATTTAAAACATGTAAAAAACTTAATTTCTGCAAATGATGTAGTGAAATATATATAGTATTTAACACCGACAGTAAATGCATTTTGTCATTTTAATCCACTTCTGTATATATTCTTAAAACAGATATTTTGTCACATAACCATAATACTATTATTACACCTAAAAAAACCCCAATAATTCCCTAATAACTTAGAATGCCTAGTCCATGTTAAAATTTCTTCAGTGGTATAAAAAATATGTTTTTAGTTATTTTTTCTCAAAGATTTACTCATTGCATATGGTTGTTATGGCTCTTAAGCATCTCCTTAACTATTAGTCTAGAATAGTCTCTCTTTCCCTTTTTTCTCACATGCCATTGACTTGTTGAAAAAATTGGACCAGTTGTCTTTTACGACTGGATTTACTTACAGTGGCACAATTTTACTTGCTCCTGCATGATCCACATTATGGCAGAATGAACTTAGATATAAAGGCATGACTGGTTCACATTAAATTTTTTCCCTAAACCTCATAAATGGTACTGTGTACCTCAAATTCACAGCTAGAGACATATAAAATGTCCAGTATTCTAATGTTTGGTAATGCTGAATGCTTCTTGGTCACTTCAACTTTTCTCTTAATAGTTTTACTGTGCATTCATGACCATTGTTTGAAAATGTTTTTTCATTAGACCTTGCAAAATGGCGAGTTTCTAATTCTAACATTCCTCATGTGTTTGTTAGCTATAAGTATTCTATATAGAAAAATTGCCACTCATCTACTTGGTCAAGAGGGTAGGAGCTATGGTGGACTTGGTTTCAATCTTTTCCCAAAGAACTTCCTCCTTCCTTCTTGTGGGGAATGGGAATTAGAGATCACAATCTGGGTTCTAGGGTTGCTCATTGCACCTCACTTTCCACTGCTTCCAGGTCTTTTTTAAAACAAAAGAGATGAACTAATTTTACATTAATATTTCTAATTCAATTTTGAGATGTAGGGTTTTTATTTCTAGGACTTTTGTCTCTCAAACTGAAAATCCTTATTCTCACCAACATTAGAACAATTACTTATTCAACTTATCCAAGTACCTATAATGGTTTAAAAATAGAAAAACTAATAGTAGTACTAAAATTAAGTCTACAGAATATAGTTAAAAATCTCCATTTCCCTAGTTAGGAATGAGAAGTTAGCATTAGTTTCACACACACACACACACACACACACCCCGATGCATTTTAATTTCCTTTTCTGTGTTCTCTTCATATCTCTTGTCAATTTTTGTATTAAGAACTTGATCATTTTCTTCTCAATTATGAGGAGTGCTTGAAATAATAAGGATATCAAAACTCTAAGTTGCAAACATTTTTCTAAGTTTATCATTAATCTTTCTTTTTTTTTTTTTTTTGAAGTGAACATAACCTCAAGATTTTATTGTCTTCATAGTAAAACAAGAGGTTGAAACTTAGAATTGGATCACTAGGCCCTCTATTTTCTTATCTCCTCCCAGTTCAAAATGCTTACATCTCTCTTAGATCTGCAGTTGGGCTCAACACATTCAAGCCTGAGCACAATATTCTTTATAGTTTTAGCCTTTTTCTGGAAAACTGGCTTAGTCTGCCTACCATAATAATTCGGCTTCCTGTCATAAATCCTCCTTCCCTGGGCATATAGAAAATCCTTACCTTTTTGTGTACGGTGCCACTTTGTGGGGTTGGTGCTTGTCATATGTCTTACAGAAAGTCCAGCAAGTTTTAGGAACATTTACCATGTTGGTTGGGGCACTATCATCATGGAAAGAAAGCTCATCTACTTTTTCACTCTGTATATAGTGTTTCATTATGCAAATTTTTTAGTTTTTAATTTTGATGTAGTTAAATTTGTCAAGTCGTTCCTCTAGATTTTGAATCAGAGGAAAATTTTATCTACCCTTGCCTTATAAAGGAATGCATTCATGTTTTTTCCTCCTATGTAGTTTCTTATTCTGATCCACTTAATATTCATACAGGTGTACAGTGTGAAGAACAGACTCAGTTTTATCTTTTTCCATATGGCTCCTCAGTCGGCACAACACTGTTTTATTAAAATCTATTTTAGACCTTTACTTCTGGATGGAATAGACTGGCTTGTCTCTCGATAAGACAAAAACAGTAGAGTAAAAATGATAATAATATATGGAGACGCAAGAGGAAGGAGATATGGGGATATAGGTATATGTATAGCTGATTCACTTAGTTATACAGCAGAAACTAACAAACCATTGTAAAGCAATTACACTCCAATAAAGATGTTAAAAAAAATAATATACAAAATGAATTGTTTACTGGTATTGCTGAGCTTTCATGTCCTTCAGGAATTGAGGGCCCCAGTTACTGGAGAGCAGGGAAATGCATTGAAATGAACCAAATATTTGCTGTTGTCCTTATCTTCAAGGAGTTTGATGTATAAGTGCCCAAGGCTGAGAGGCTGAGAAGCCAAGCATAAAGCAGACTAAGAGACTGAGACGATCTTGAGTTCACAATTTAATGAATTTTGACAAATGTATCCTGTCTTGTAACTAACACTCAAACAAGATATAGAATATTTCATCACCCTAGAAAATTCCTTTGTGCTTCTCTCCAGCCAGTACTCTGCAGAAGCAACTACTGTTATGATTTCTTTCACCATAGATTAGTTTTGCCTGTTCTTGAACTTCTTCTAATGGAGTCCTAGGACATATACTCATTTATGTCTTTCTTATTTTATTAAACATAATGTTTTTGCTATTCATCCATTGTGTTTTGTATCAGTATCTGTTTGGGTTTTAGATTGGCTAGTTTACTTTTGAGGAATGTAGCTCTATTCTAAACTATAATCCAGCTGCTTGGGTCATTGGATACCTTGTACCCCTGCCTTACTTATTTACCTTCCCTCTGGGGTTAGATTTTTTTGTTCTTTTTACCTCCACTGAATCTTATATATACTTCTCCTGTGATACCTATACTCTTTATAGGCAGAGACTTAGCACAGTTTGATTACAGAGTAGGTAGCCAGCATATGAAAGACTTGACCAGGATTCTGCTTTTAATGGACCAATCACTTACAACTGTAGCACTGCCACTCCACAGTTTGTCGCCTTTGAGCCAACTGTCTTCCCTTGCCTTGGACAAACCCTCAAATTTGTTGTCTTGGCTTGATCTTTTAGTTAATTAGCCAATATTGTAAGTGGCAAGCTAAGCACTGAGTCAGGTAAATAAAAATGCAGACTGACTAGCATACTACCTGGCATGCATTAGTTGCTCAGTCAAGTGGAGAGAAAGTAGAGGGAGCTCAAGCTCAGTACTTTTTGGGCCAATCATTGAAGCCGCAGAGTTCCCACTACGTCCTGTAGCTGAGCCTGGTCAAACTATAAAACTATTCTTACTGTGTCATAAGTACAGCAGATTCGTTTTCCTTTACTTGTGTTTCTCGCGTACACATTTTTTCATGCTATTTGTATATTCTGTTTCTATCTCCATCAGAGAGGAAGTACCTTGTACAAGGACCTATGTTGTCAGTACATTCACTTGCCATAGGACCGAGCTACAGTTTCATACACACGGAACACTAAAACATGTAGAGAAAGAGGTGGTAATGAGTACAGAATGGAGAAATGAATAGATCCAATCCCTGAGGTGCTTGATAACATACAATGTCACATAAAAGTTTATAAAAACCACCACTCTAAATAGCACAGCAAAAGGAACAAAGAAATAAAAATCAAAGAGAACATCTGGACCAAAAGTGAGAGGAAGCAACAGAAGAGAAACTTAGCAATAAGAATGTTGTATAACTGAATCGCCAAACTCAAGGGAAAAGTTTAGAAAAATATGATAGGCTCCACTTACAGGGAACTCGGTTTTCTTAGCAAATGGATTCGGTAATTGGAATTTTTGTTCCTTCTTTTCCTCTGGGACTGTGTGGATGAGAGTTCATTAATATGGCAAGATTGTGCAGTATCTTTGAAAATTATAACTTGTTAATAAAGACCCAAATTACACTATATCTGTGTAATTTGGGTGATGATATGGGAGTGGGTAAAGAAGACCCAGACCTACCAGACCTGTTCCCTCTGAGATGTGAGGGCCCAGACTTAAGATTGTATAACTGGAGAAGAAATAAAATGGAGGAAGACAAATGCTACAGATTTATAACAGATGATTGTAAGCCTAATTGTATAGCTTTGTGCATAAACCTTACCTGTTAGGCTACCTGTTAACAACTTTCAAATTTGCATACTCAAGATGAGTTCTGCATCCACTTCATTATTTTTTCTTCTCTCACATGTTTTCACGAGTTGTTCAAGGAATTATTACTGAGTAATAAACCATCCCAAACTTAGTAGTGTAAAACCACTGTTTTGTAATGCTTATAAATTTGGTGGGTCAGACATTCAGACAAGACACTGCAGGGATGGCTTGTTGATGTTCTATGATATATATCAAGCTTCACATTGCTGGGGGTGAGTGGAACAGTGTGGGACAAATATCTGGAGGCTCTGTTCCTCACATATCCGATGTCTGGGCTGGGGTGACTCAAAGCTGGGCTCATCTGGGACTGTCTGTAGAGCCCCTCTCAGCATTGTGGCTGTGTTCTGAGTTGGATAGTGTTGAGACCAAGCATTCCAAGAGAGCCAAGCAGAAGTTCTCTGGTCTTATAGCCCAACCCCACAAGTCTCATGAATTCACTTCTCCCGTACTTTATCTTCAGAGCAGCCCTAAGGACCCCACGATTCTAGGGGAGGGAGAGGACATAGAATACACCTCCAGATGGGAGAGGTGTCAAAGAATTTGCATCCATTAAAAAAAATGGCCACCACATCTGTACATTAAAAAACAAACAAAAGATGGTATTTTTATCAAGTAACACTTTCCAGACTTGCTCAGGAGAAAGCTTATGCGTTTGTTTCTGGCCCTTTGGCTATTAATAGCCATAAGCCCTGGCTAATAGGGCTCTAGGTTAGATTCTGCCAATGAGACATTTGCGTGATATTTAGAAGTGGGGAAAGAGGTCACTTTTATTAGCAGGCAACAGTGGGCACATGGCAGATCTCTGCTTCAGTGCGACAGTCAGCTGAGTTCATTAGTGGCAATTTCCTTAACCGTCTACAGTATCCTAATTTCCTAAAACCCAGCAGTCTTTTCCTTTGTCTTTCCCCCCCCCCCCCCGCAACCTTTCTATCAGGTCTGTAAGCACTAACTCCCTGTATTAAGTTCCTTCTTTGAAATGCCTGGAGAAATTCCCCTGTTTTTACAACTGACTCTTTTTCATGATAAAATTTATTTACATACTTATATTTAATGGGATCAGGGGATTCTTTCACAGGTATCAGTTTCTAGTGGTCATGCATATTCCATGTGGGGATTGACAAAAATTTTCTTTATTATATGGTAATAGCTCATTTTATTTACTCAGTTAATTTATATTGAAGGCCTTCAAATAATTTAAATAGTTAGGAAAATAATTTTTGCAATCTAGTTATTAATTTGAGCCTGAGATAATTTTTAGTAAGAAAAGAAGAAAATATTCTGACAAAACTCCACTTTGGGATAAAATGCCATGAATACAAAGAAAACCTAAATAATAAACCCATAAGGGATATGATCTATATGGAATAAACTAGACTAGTACTCATAGAATTGATATTTAAAAAGACATTTGGGATAGTAAAGAAGAAAATGTGTTGTAATTTAGCTTATTTTGTCCTCTTTTCGAGTTCTGTCCCAGTTGAGTTTTTATCAGAGTGTATATCTATATTACACTTAGAGGCATGCATATCTATGCAACTTCTCGTCTATGTCTATGGAACAGAAGGTGGTAATGAGATGTCTTATGTATATATATATTGAATGTGATATAATATACAAGGACACTACTAATTCTGTGGAAGTCAAAGGTAGAAACAACATTGTCTTTACTCCTCAAGATCATATTATTCCTTTAATTACAAAGAAAATAAGAACAGGTTTTAAAAAGGTTATAGTCAAGCTTGAATTTAACTGAAAGTTGGGTAGTGCAAAAAATAATTTGGGGAAAAATTTCCATGACTTCTGAATACTTGAAGGAAATTAGAAAAAGCAATACATTATTCTGTATCCTCTTTGTATCTAGATGGTCAGAGGGTCAGACTGTTAAAAAAAAAAAAAAAATTTTTTTTTAACTTGGGGTTTACCAGGCAAATAACCCTTTGTTAGTTGAGAGAGTTTTAGCTAAATTTAGGAATCCAACTTTGATAAATATTATGCCTTTTCACTTTGCACTAAACCCTTTGCACTTTGATGTCAGCTTATTGACAAATCTGCACCCAGTGCTTAGAGAGAGAGAAAGAGAGAGTGTGCATGTGTGTGTGCACCCGTGTGTGTGCATGAGTGATACCTGTTAGTGTGTTGACTGTGCTGCATCACCCTGCTTCACTGGTGAGAACACAGGGTTGATTATTGGATTGTGTGTCACCTGTACCACTTGGAAGCTCTTTGCTCCTTGACCACATCATAATCCTTACTAATTACCTTACTAATCAAGGTTTTTGATCACTGAGGGAATTGAACAAAGATTATTAAAGGATGGGAAAATTCTACATTGCTCAAAAACAAGTTCTGAATTCATGCGTGTGGACTGGTGGAATGATAGTTGCCTTATAGGACAATATTATCAAATATAATTTCCTGGAGCAATATGTCTATATCTGATGATATTCTGTCATACATTCTGGGTAAAATATAATTTACATGCATCTATGGAGCCTTCAAGGAACTTGGATAGAGACTTAAAAAGAGAAACATATAATTTAAGCAAATGAACATAATAAAGAGTTATAGGGGTCCTGATAAGTCTCTATAAAGTAGATTGGGGGCACAAAGCAAGGACTACTGTGGCTGTAGATTCAGGACAGTATTAGGCAGAGGAAAGAACACAAAATATACTGTGAAAATCAATAAGCTTTCAGGGTGATACAGGGGAAAAGGGAACTGTCCTCGGAGGGAACAACATTCATAAGGATGCAGGGCCGTTTGGAAACACTAGCAGCTTGTTTCACATTGAATATATGGAGCAAGCAGGCTCTGGGAGAAGCAGCTCCAGTGAAAAGAAGGGGCCCAGAAAAAGGCCAGATGTGGAACAGCTGTCTGCTTGTCTCAGAGTTTCACTTTGTATAGAAAGGGGAGTCAAAAAGGATTTGAATCATCATCATATTGCAATGTCGTGTTTTAGCTAAGATCACTCTGGCTGCATTATGGAGAATGTGTTAGAAGTTTATTGAGGGACAACTTGAGAAAACTTTAATGTAGCTTACATAAATGAGGTAAAAAAAAAAAAAAAAGTCTTCTTAAAAGCTGAATGTGGGTGGGGCTACCTTCAGGACTCCTCTAACACTTTTCACCTTTCATTGTGTGTGTGTGTTTTGTGGAGGGAGGGGTATATGTGTCCATGGAGAAAATGCATCCGGCATAGTGCAATATCTGTAGCTATTTCTCTCTAAATGTAAGTTCATAATTCAGACCTTACATCTGCCTTCTACTACATAGGGTAAACTAGTATGATGAGAACAGAGAGGAAGTAGGAAAAGGAAGTATTTAAAGCCAAGGCTGGGATAGTAAAACATGAGTTACACAAGCACAACAATGCCCAATTTTGACCATTTCTCAAAGACAGCAAAGGGGTAGATAGAATGTTGATGGATGAAAGGTTACCAAAAGACTCTATGTACAAAGAGATCAATAAATGAAGTAGGATCAGAGAAAAATCCACAGCTAAGAAAGAAAAGCCCAGTGTAAGGATGCTTGCTGAGGTAGGTCAATCTAACTTAATTGGTGATGCCTTGAAGAAAGATAGTTTTTAAACAATCATCAGGAAAGACAGGAGATTTTTTTAAAAAGAAGAGATAATTAGAAATATATTATGCTTCCCAACCTAAGTGTCCATTGACAGATGAATGGATAAAGAAGATGTGGCACATATATACAATGTAATATTACTCAGCCATAAAGAGAAACAAAATTGAGTTATTTGTAGTGAGGTGGATGGACCTAGAGCCTGTCATACAGAGTGAAGTAAGTCAGAAAGAGAAAAACAAATACTGTATGCTAACACATATATATGGAATCTAAAAAAAAAAAAAAAAAAAAAAGGTTCTGAAGAACCTAGGGGGAGGATGGGAATAAAGACGCAGACGTAGAGAATGGACTTGAGGACACAGGGAGGGGGAAGGGTAAGCTGGGACAAAGTGAGAGAGTGGCATGGACATATATACACTACGAAATGTAAAATAGATAGCCAGTGGGAATCAGCCACATAGCACAGGGAGATCAGCTCAGTGCTTTGTGAACACCTAGAGGGGTGGGATAGGGAGGGTGGGAGGGAGACGCAAGAGGGAGGAGATATGGGGATATATGTATATGTATAGCTGTTTCACTTTGTTATACAGCAGAAACTAACAGCATTGTAAAGCAATTATACTCCAATAAAGATGTTAAATTAATTAATTAATTAAAAGAAATTGACCTAAGAAAAGGGAAATCAGCCAACTCTAACCCCCTCTAGTCTTCTTGTCTCATATAAGGGGAGGGAGAAGGCTGAGGAACATTTCTGAAGGCCACAGCCCAGGGACTCAGACCCACTAAAAAACTGACATTTAATCATAAAATTATAAAACACCTCCCCCCGCCCACATCCAATCACTAGACCAGCAGGGCTCCACTACAATTACAGTGACATACAACTGAGAGCTGCAAGACACAGATTCTGTTTAAGAAGTGTTTAGGGAGACATAAAAACAACATGAGAAGGAAAAAAATAAGGAAACCAGAAGAAATGAAGCCTCTGGCACCTACAGCTGCAGAAGATATTAAACATAGCACAGCTCATGCTAAAAGCCTAATTATCTCAATTTCTTTACCCAATATATCATGTCGAGCTTTCAGCAAAAAAGGAAATGACATGCTAGAAAGCAAGGAAAAACATAGTCTGAAGAGACAAAGGAAGCATAAGAGACTCAGGCATAACATAGCTTTTGGAATTATCAGATAGGGAGTTTAAAACAACTATGATTAATACATTAAGTGCTCTCAAGGAAAATGAAACAACATACAAGAATGGATGGGTAATGTAAACAGAGCAATGGAAACTCTAAAAGGAATCAGTGAGCTTGAAGATATGTCATCTCCAAAAAGAAATGCAAAGAATTTGATGGAGAAATTAAAACCTTTACAGACAAGCAAAAGCTGAGAGAGTTCAGCACCACCAAACCAGCTTTACAACAAATGCTAAAGGAACTTCTCTAGGCAAGAAACACAAGAGAAGGAAAACACCTACAATAACAAACCCAAAACATTTAAGAAAATGGGAATAGGAACATACATATCGATAATTACCTTAAATGTAAATGGATTAAATGCTCCCACCAAAAGACACAGACTGGCTGAATGGATACAAAAACAAGACCCATATATATGCTGTCTACAAGAGACCCACTTCAGACCTAGAGACACATACAGACTGAAAGTGAGGGGATGGAAAAAGATATTCCATGCAAATGGAAATCAAAAGAAAGCTGGAGTAGCAATTCTCATATCAGACAAAATAGACTTTAAAATAAAGACAATTACAAGAGACAAAGACGGACACTATATAATGATCAAGGGATCGATCCAAGAGGAAGGTATAACAATTGTAAATATTTATGCACCCAACATAGGAGCACCTCAATACATAAGGCAAATACTAACAGCCATAAAAGGGGAAATCGACAGTAACACAATCATAGTAGGGGACTTTAACACCCCACTTTCACCAATGGACAGATCATCCAAAATGAAAATAAATAAGGAAACACAAGCTTTAAATGATACATTAAACAAGATGGACTTAATTGATATTTATAGGACATTCCACCCAAAAACAACAGAATACACATTTTTCTCAAGTGCTCATGGAACATTCTCCAGGATAGATCATATCTTGGGTCACAAATCAAGCCTTGGTAAATTTAAAAAAATTGAAATCGTATCAAGTATCTTTTCCGACCACAACGCTATGAGACTAGATATCAATTACAGGAAAAGATCTGTAAAAAATACAAACACATGGAGGCTACACAATACACTACTTAATAACGAAGTGATCACTGAAGAAATCAAAGGGGAAATCAAAAAATACCTAGAAACAAATGACAATGGAGACACGACGATCCAAAACCTATGGGATGCAGCAAAAGCAGTTCTAAGAGGGAAGTTTATAGCAATACAAGCCTACATCAAGAAACAGGAAACATCTCGAATAAACAACCTAACCTTGCACCTAAAGCAATTAGAGAAAGAAGAACAAAAAAACCCCAAAGCTAGCAGAAGGAAAGAAATCATAAAGATCAGATCAGAAATAAATGAAAGAGAAATGAAGGAAACAATAGCAAAAATCAATGAAACTAAAAGCTGGTTCTTTGAGAAGATAAACAAAATTGATAAACCATTAGCCAGACTCATCAAGAGAAAAAAGGAGAAGACTCAAATTAATAGAATTAGAAATGAAAAAGGAGAAGTAACCACTGACACTGCAGAAATACAAACGATCATAAGAGATTACTACAAGCAACTCTATGCTAATAAAATGGACAACCTGGAAGAAATGGACAGATTCTTAGAAATGCACAACCTGCCGAGACTGAACCAGGAAGAAATAGAAAATATGAACAGACCAATCACAAGCACTGAAATTGAAACTGTGATTAAAAATCTTCCAACACACAAAAGCCCAGGACCAGATGGCTTCACAGGCGAATTCTATCAAACATTTAGAGAAGAGCTAACACCTATCCTTCTCAAACTCTTCCAAAATATTGCAGAGGGAGGAACACTCCCCAACTCATTCTACGAGGCCACCATCACCCTGATACCAAAACCAGGCAAAGATGTCACAAAGAAAGAAAACTACAGGCCAATATCACTGATGAACATAGATGCAAAAATCCTCAACAAAATACTAGCAAACAGAATCCAACAGCACATTAAAAGGATCATACACCATGATCAAGTGGGGTTTATTCCAGGAATGCAAGGATTCTTCAATATACGCAAATCAATCAACGTGATACATCATATTAACAAATTGAAGGAGAAAAACCATATGATCATCTCAATAGATGCAGAGAAAGCTTTCGACAAAATTCAACACCCATTTATGATAAAAGTCCTGCAGAAAGTAGGCATAGAGGGAACTTTCCTCAACATAATAAAGGCCGTATATGACAAACCCAACATTGTCCTCAATGGTGAAAAACTGAAACCATTTCCACTAAGATCAGGAACAAGACAAGGTTGCCCACTCTCACCACTATTATTCAACATAGTTTTGGAAGTGTTAGCCACAGCAATCAGAGACGAAAAAGAAATAAAAGGAATCCAAATCGGAAAAGAAGAAGTAAAGCTGTCACTGTTTGCAGATGACATGATACTATACATAGAGAATCCAAAAGATGCTACCAGAAAACTACTAGAGCTCATCAATGAATTTGGTAAAGTAGCAGGATACAAAATTAATGCACAGAAATCTCTTGCATTCCTGTATACTAATGATGAAAAATCTGAAAGTGAAATTAAGAAAACACTCCCGTTTACCATTGCAACAAAAAGAATAAAATACCTAGGAATAAACCTACCTAAGGAGACAAAAGACCTGTATGCAGAAAATTATAGGACACTGATGAAAGAAATTAAAGATGATACAAATAGATGGAGAGATATACCATGTTCTTGGATTGGAAGAATAAACATTGTGAAAATGACTCTGCTACCCAAAGCAATCTACAGATTCAATGCAATCCCTATCAAACTACCACTGGCATTTTTCACAGAACTAGAACAAAAAATTTCACAATTTGTATGGAAACACAAAAGACCCCGAATAGCCAAAGCAATCTTGAGAACGAAAAATGGAGCTGGAGGAATCAGGCTCCCTGACTTCAGACTATATTACAAAGCTACAGTAATCAAGACAGTTTGGTACTGGCACAAAAACAGAAATATAGATCAATGGAACAGGATAGAAAGCCCAGAGATAAGCCCACGCACATATGGTCACCTTATCTTTGATAAAGGAGGCAAGCATATACAGTGGAGAAAAGACAGCCTCTTCAATAAGTGGTGCTGGGAAAATTGGACAGGTACATGTAAAAGTATGAAATTAGAACACTCCCTAACACCATACACAAAAATAAACTCAAAATGGATTAAAGACCTAAGTGTAAGGCCAGACACTATCAAACTCTTAGAGGAAAACATAGGCAGAACACTGTATGACATAAGTCACAGCAAGATCCTTTTTGACCCAGGTCCTAGAGAAATGGAAATAAAAACACAAATAAACAAATGGGACCTAATGAAACTTAAAAGCTTTTGCACAGCAAAGGAAACCATAAACAAGACCAAAAGACAACCCTCAGAATGGGAGAAAATATTTGCAAATGAAGCAACGGACAAAGGATTAATCTCCAAGATTTACAAGCAGCTCATGCAGCTCAATAACAAAAAAAACAAACAACCCAATCCAAAAATGGGCAGAAGACCTAAATAGACATTTCTCCAAAGAAGAGATACAGATTGCCAACAGACACATGAAAGAATGCTCAACATCATTAATCATTAGAGAAATGCAAATCAAAACTACAATGAGGTATCATCTCACACCGGTCAGAATGGCCATCATCAAAAAATCTAGAAACAATAAATGCTGGAGAGGGTGTGGAGAAAAGGGAACACTCTTGCACTGTTGGTGGGAATGTAAATTGATACAGCCACTATGGAGAACAGTATGGAGGTTCCTTAAAAAACTAAAAATAGAACTACCATATGACCCAGCAATCCCACTACTGGGCATATACCCTGAGAAAACCATAATTCAGAAAGAGTCATGTACCAAAATATTCATTGCAGCTCTGTTTACAATAGCCAGGACATGGAAGCAACCTAGGTGTCCATCATCGGATGAATGGATAAAGAAGATGTGGCACATATATACAATGGAATATTACTCAGCCATAAAAAGAAATGAAATGGAGGTGTTTGTAATGAGGTGGATGGAGTTAGAGTCTGTCATACAGAGTGAAGTAAGTCAGAAAGAGAAAAACAAATACAGTATGCTAACACATATATATGGAATCTAAGGGAAAAAAAAAAAAAAGAGGTCATGAAGAACCTAGTGGCAAGATGGGAATAAAGACACAGACCTACTAGAGAATGGACTTGAGGATATGGGGAGGGGGAGGGGTGAGATGTGACAGGGTGAGAGAGTGTCATGGACATATATACACTACCAAATGTAAAATAGATAACTAGTGGGAAGCAGCCGCATAGCACAGGGAGATCAGCTCGGTGCTTTGTGACCACCTAGAGGGGTGGGATAGGGAGGGTGGGAGGGAGGGAGATGCAAGAGGGAAGAGATATGGCAACATATGTATATGTGTAACTGATTCACTTTGTTGTAAAGCAGAAGCTAGCACACCATTGTAAAGCAATTATACTTCAATAAAGATGTTTAAAAAAAAAGAAAAAGAAAAAAAAAAAAAAAGAAATGCAAAGAGAATGATTTTTTTAAATGGAACAGAATATCAAGGAACTGTGGAACGAATACAAAAGGTAGAACAAATGTGAAGTGGAAATACTGGAAGAAGAAGAAAGAGAAAAAGGAACAGAAGATATATTTGAAGTAATAATGGCTGAGAAATTCTCAAAATTAATGACAGACACCAAACCACAGATCCAGAGAAGCTCAGAGAATACCAAGGAGAATAAATACCCAAAAAATCTATATCAAACTACAGAAAGACAAAGACAAAGAGAAAAAAAATTTTTAAAGAATCCTGATCTGTAGAAGATCAAAGATAAAAATTACATTGGACTTCTCTTCAGAATACATGCAAGCAAGAAGAAAATGGAGTGAAATATTTAAAGTATTGAAGGAAAAGCCATCAACCTAGAATTCTGTATCCAGTGAAATTATCACTGGATATACAAAGAACACATAAAACTCAACAATAAGAAATGAACAACCCAGTTAAAAAATAGACAAAATATCTGAACACACCCCTCACTAAATAAAAATACAGACTTTAAATAAGTACATGAAAAGCTGACATCATATATCATTAGGGAATTGTGAATTAAAACAACAGTGAGCTACTACATCTATTAGAATGGTTAAAAAAACAAAAACTGACAGTACCAAATGTTCCACACTAATGCAAGATGTTAATAATAGGGAAACTGTGCTGGTGGGGAGGGACTGCGTATGGGGCTCTCTGTACTATCTGCCCAATTTTTGTGTAAATCAAAAACTGTTCTAAAAACTGAAGTCTCCTAATTTTTAAAAAACCAGTACAGGGTAAATTGAGGACACATGGAAGATTCACAGAGTAAAAGAATGACAAAGATCAAATGGGTTCAGAGCTAGAAAAGACCTTAGGATTGGTCATTCGCTCATCACATATTTATTGGGCACTTACAGAGTGTCACTCTGTGTGAGGCACGGCAAGTACAATGAGAACAAGACAGCCCCATCGCAGTAGAGTACTAAGTGAACAGGTCATTTCCTTTTTTGATACGTGTGTGTGTGTGTATATGTGTCAGGGATGGAGGAGAACTTTGAGAGGATGGTCACTAAGACATTAACAGTAGTTATTTCTGGATGGGCTTTATTTCCTTTTACTGGTTCATATTATTTTGTAGTGTTTCTATGATATGCATGCTTTGCTATTGTAATAAGAAAATAAAATAATAAAAGTAATTTTTCTCTTATTCTAAAAATATATATATATTGTGCTTCCTAGCAGGAAACATTGCATTGATTTCTTCTTAATAAAAATGGTAATGGGCTCCTCAGAAGAGTTCTTGGCTTAAAATTTGGGAGACATGTTAAACTTTGTGAAGAAACCAAGACTTTTGCAAATTTACCAAACTACTGGCAAAGTAAAATGATTTAGGACTTAATTTTCAGGATGCCAATACTAGTCATAGACAAAGAATTAAAAATGGATAAACTCAAAGACAATTTCATTCACAAGAGCCTAAGAAATTAGAGAAAAATTGTGTGTGTGTGTAATTTTGTGGTAATTGAAGTTGAGAATAAGACCACCTAAGTACCCAGTTATGAGTTAAGGAACTCCCAAGAATATAGCTGAACTGAGCATTTAACCCTGATTACTATATACCTTTAGGTCCTTAAAAGTCTGAGATTGGGACCAAAAAAATTCATATCCAGAAACTCGAATATTTATATTTTTCGGAAGTGATCTCTTCCAGATGAGCTGCACTAACCAGACTCATACAAGAGTGATGAACAAACCAGATTAATGCATAAATTTATAATGAGAAATTTAGCTTTCAAGCAAATTGGTATCCTTGTGTCAGCTGACGTGCTCAGTGTCAAAAAGCTACGTAGGAAGGCAACCTATACTCAGAAGACTTGGTGATAGGAGCAACCAGAATAAGTGGTATAATGCAAATATCTGGAGTCTTAAGGTCATGATATCTTCCGGTTCACAAATGGACTGAAAACACCAACTAGGCTTGCTGGTTCTTAAGGGTATGCTCACCCATGAATGAAGCGAAGGACATGTTCATAAATGTTCCCCTTTGTGTTCTCTTTCTGGGCACTGTACAGACTACTTTCCTTTCTAGTTCAGGCAAATGTTAGAAGGAAAGATAGGAAATCTAAGATATTTTTAATGAGTTTAGTACAAACTAGAGAGAGGGGAGAGGTAGGAGATCCCTAAGGCTGGAGCTAAGTTCAGCTTGAGGAATATAAGGAAGTTATAACTGGAGAAATTTTTACCTGAAGCAAGAATAATGAATCAAGTCTCTAGGGGCAAGCATTAGGGATGCTAGAATTGCTTAGAGCTGAGGGTAACATGGGCTTATGTTGGTAGGCAGCTGTGATGTCAGTGATTTTGACCTGAAGCCAAAGAGATAGATGTAGGGGAAAAGTCTTTTTTTGCGGGAGAGCAAACGGGAAGCTCAGGGGTTAAAGGAAGAGGAGGAGATGGTATAAGAGCATGGGTCAGAAAGAAAGACATACTTACAGAAACCTTAAATAGGATAGCATCTGTGAAGATTTGGTAAAAGCTGCTTTAAATTGTGAACAATCTAGACTCTTTCTAAAAGTCCTTAATTTCTAGTAGCTTATGCATTAACTACCTCAAGGAAAAAACAAACTTGGGCAGGAACTGGAAAGTCAAAGGCTAAACATCCTAGTTCAACAGTCTAATACATCCTAGACCAATAGTCTAATAATGCTAGACCAACAGTCTAATAAACCCAAGTCTGAAGTTCACAGAAAATTTACAAGTGATGTTACCTAGTGTGGATATCCCTCTGTACTGAGGCAAGGGGAGATAGCTGCGTGAGGTGCTGTGTGCCCCCATTTGAAAACTACATTTTTGTTTAATATGGTCCTATGGGACTTGAGAATGCTGAGCCCTGTTGGCTATCACAGCTAGGTGACTCGAGGGCCTATCCTTTGGATGTAAGCCACAAAAGCTGGGGTGCTAGATGGGTGGCCAAGCTCCTTCCAGAGAGAAGCTGGAGAATTGCTTTTATTGTTGGAGCGAGCCAGAAGGAGAATCAGAATGGATATTAATGGTGGTATAGAGATGAAATCATCATGCCCTTATTTACACAAAGTGGGTGAGTATATCTTTTGTTTGTAACCCCTTTCCAGAATCTATCTTGTCCATGAAAGGGATCAGAAATGGTCATGGTTCCCATCCAGCAACATGCAGAACTCATGCCAAACACCGACCACATGGGGCACTCAGATGCAGGAGATGAACTACAGCATCAAGGAAACAATATGAGGACAAATTAGTGGCAGATAATTCTTCAGAGAATGTTGAGGGAAGTAAGGGCTTCCTAGAGATACAATTATTAAAGCTAGTACTTAAATTTAACTGTAAGCAGGCATCATAAAGAGACTATGAATAAGTATCATGATAAAATGTTTTTTCAGTCCAAACCAGTATGAATAAACACAGCATGGGGCCCACAAAAGAGGTTTAGCAGAGCCTGAATGTTGCAAGGAGAGGAAACCATGCTGGATTAGAACTAAGATTACTTTTTAACACTCTGTCAAAGGGTTTTCATGAACCTTTATTAGACAGGAGCTGAATGTATATTCCAGACCTCCCACCGTAATAATTGCATGAGTATGCTCAAGTTAGCTAGGCAATAAATTGCATATAGTGTTCATTCCATGTAAGTAATATTTTTAACAAATTCTTTCATCATTTTCATGAAGTCTTAGTTACAGACAATAACAGCACACACACACAAAAACAACAGTCACCTCTGGTATTGATATAAGTATTTGAATTGAGCAAACTTGACTGATGACTGAAATCAAGGATCTAGATCTCAGTGGGATAAACTAGGGGGGCGCTAATAGCTAACGTGGTTTTTACTCAGCGTGCTCCTTTCTCAGTGATACACTTTGAAAACAGAGAGATAGCAGAAATAGCAATTGTCCCAGCACCAAAGTTGAGGACCTGTGAAGGTAGATGGAATGACTGGCATAGTTAAGAATGTAGGTCAAAGTAGTGAGTTGAAGGTTGAGTCGGCTATATTGGGCAGATATGATAAAGGATATATCGGCTTTCAAAGATGTTTCCAGGGCTCTCCTAGGACATGAACAGGTATATTCATGCCTCAGCCTTGAAACATCAGCTTTACAAGTGTTTTCGGATCTCACTTGGTGTGAGTAGGGATTCCCAGTCAACCACTGGGTCTGGCTCTTGTTGGCTCTGGGTCTATTGTTCAAGGAAGCTACGAAGTGGCCACTGTCAGTAGGCCCTAAAAAAGCTGTTAATTCTAGACTTTACCTCTTTGATGGGCTTGTGATATGGACTCAGGTGGTAATTTTTAAATCCTCAGATTTTACAACTGTACAGGGCTGGGAAAACTTGGTCTGACGGCAGATGTGAGCATTTTGTAAAAACTGCCAGATGATGGCTGCTGATAGAGTAGGATAAGGGGTTGGGAACTGATTTACTTGTGCAATCAAGGGCTTAAAGCCTGGCTATTTAGTATCAACCGTACTCTGGAAGACCTTTTGTTTTCAAATCATTTAAATTAGTTTTTCCTCCCAAGGGCTGCTGATTAACTCGCAAACTAGGGAGGAAAGTACAGCTGCAACAGGGTAACAGACTGCCCAGGGCCACTGTGGCTGTGAGGGCAGAGCTGGTATGAAAACGGAAATCCCTGGAGGCCTCTCTCAGCCCACAGAGTCCCACGCGGCTCCCTCCAGCGAGGTCTGTGATTCTTAAAGTGACTCTCGCCACAGGCAGTTCACAGATCATCTATTTCGTGTCCACAACTATAAATAATCTCTTGGCAAAATGTATTTGAGCTGCAGAGTAAGTAATAGAGATAAAATGCCTTCATTTGACTCTTGAGTCTGGTGAAAACCGGTTTTCTTAAGCCTCCCCTGTACTCGGTATACAGTTTCTCTGGAGGCCTGTTAGCCTCTAGAATATTCAAGGAAAGATGGTTTGTGTTTGAGAGAAAATGTGTTCATTTCTGGCCTTGGCTTACTAGCATAATGGTCTGAGAAATGCAAGCATGAGACAGCGAATTAAGGCAATGCCCCATATATGACTCTCACATCTGACAACCCAACTGCGTAAACTGATAGGCCTTTTGGTTTTCTTTTTCTTTTAAATCAGTAAGGCTATTGGAAAATATCAAAGTTTTTATTCCTCTTGGCTGTTATCAAAATTTAGAATATAAAGTTATATGGCAATTTTTTAAATCACATAATTGATGAATTTTGAGACGATCTATCTGTTTCTATGTGAGGAGATGAAGGCTGATTTTAACTTTTACCATTTGGTGTAGACCGTTATACTGTTATCATCTCATATCTGAATAGTCAAGAGGCAATATTACACTGAAAACTGGGAGTATGTCGAGTCCAGGACACATTTTTGAAGTATTTATCCTTTGTTTTGAGGGCCTTCCTACTTCTTTTTCTTTACTCCTGTCTTTACTTCCTCACGCCTCTGGCTGCTGTAACCCTTGATTTTTAAGTTCGACCTAAGCATGTCTTTACCTAAAGCCTTTCTCCTCATATACCAAAACTGCTCTTCTGTTTTCTAAGCCTCTTGCTATTAAAGTACTCATTACTCTGGGGATATCTCAACTGGAGTTTAGGAGGGAAGTAATTTAAGGCAGCAAGTGCACTCTCCATAAAGGACTTAATTGTTAAACTAATTCTGTTAGAGTTATTTACCTTTCAAAATGGGCTTGTTAACCAAAATGAATCTTGATTTGGTAGAATTTCACGCCTGAGAAGCGAGAATGAGACATAGTTAGGCAGTGCGGAGAAGAGATTTTAGGGCAGTGGGGTCCTCTCACTCCTTGTTTATCATATGTACTTATACACGAGGTTAGATAATTGCAAATATTGATCAAATTGTTTATAATTTCATCATTACTGCCCTGTAGAATATTGATCAATACAAATAGATAATTTTGAGATGACATAGATGAAGATTTAATAAGAAACATTTAGCTTGTTGGTCTGGTTCCCATCTCAGAGACAGTCATGCACGGGGCAAGGTAGATGACTTGTTTAAATTCTAAGGTACTCCTAAGTGTTCTGCCTTGCTTGGTATGGTACCCTTCTCACCCTGCTTGAAGTTCACACTATAGGTCACTAGTGGGTTATAAAGCAAATAGAAATAAGCTCTAATTTTTAGTAGTGGTTTTCTCTCCCTCTTCTACTGGTACGTGGTGAATTGATGGCATTCACCACTTGGTGACTTAGATTTTACAGGAATGAGATTATAAAATAATTCTAGGCTATGGTTTTCTCAGAGCTGTGATAGGATGACAGCATATATTCAAAGGAACTGGTTGAAAGCCAGAGGAAAAAAGGAAGCGTGATGGCAGACTTCACTCCTATCATATTTCCCCCACAGGGACATGCAGATGTGGGCTTAGGTGAAATGGAAAAAATTTGGTGTCTAGTACTTAGGATTTCAATTCATTGTTCACATTCCTTTGAATTTCTGGGGTAACTTAATAAAGAAAAAGACCAATTTGGTTTTCAGGAACTTGAGAAAATCTACTGTATTTGTGAAGCCAACATACCTCATGGGAAACAGGCAACTGGATAACCTAAGAGTATTTGAAAACTATGTCTGTTGGATAGAAAACATGTATAGGTCATAGAAATCACTTCTTAAATTAGTCTTACATAAATATTTCAGCCTCCAGGCAATGTGGTTACTTGAGAGGGTGTGGTATGAAGGAAAATATTTACAAGAGACAAGAGGAGTCAACGACTTTGACTTTCATTCGAACATATTTATCCTAGCAAGTCCCTATTCATGTTCTCCTTATGAGCTCGAGGCACCATCTAATGTTCAATTCTTGCCCATAAGGAATAGGTATTTCTTAGTATCTTGGCAGCAACTGTATAGTTTGTATTTCACCTTATCGGCAATGCTAACAGATCAGATGAACACTAAAATGGCTTATCTACTCTAGGAACGTAAATATCATCTAAAGTGATAGGGAGTAAAGTTTACTATGAGTTAGTGCTGTTTAGTAGATGAAGAAAATTAAAGACCTGACATTTCTTGAGACTAAATGGCAGAGAAGTTTATATTGCCCAATTTTGAACAAAATTGGGAAAATAATTTTAATTGGTACAGATTTGAATTCAAACCCCAGCTGCTATCAGGTAGTGGTCTAGGATAGAGTTTCTAAAATAACTCTGCTGCCCTACACTCTGCTATAGTTCAGATGGATCCGGGAAGACTAGAATTGTCCTGGAAGAAAAGCCCTTGCATAACTTGAGATTCCTAGAAAACTTTCTCACACCTGGTGGTCATGGGAAGAGTTTTGCAAACTTGTTCTACCAAAGGAGAAAGTGCAGGCGACTTCACTGTCACATCTCCCTCCCCCTGGATCTCCAGGTTCTTCAGTGAACTGAATGGTCTTCTCTGGAACAGGGAGGGAAATAGCCAATTTGGGAGGAGGGGTATGGTCAGAGTATAGAACAAATGACGTTTTCTTCCTTGCATTGTCTGGCAGACTGCCTTCTTGGAACACATACATATAGACAGTTGTCACATGTCTTAATTATCGATATATGGAGCACAACCGTAGATGACACAGAATATATATTTGCTTCTCTTCGGAAATATTTGATAGAAAACATGTTAACATCAATCTGAAATCTCAGAGTTCTTGTGAGATAGTGGAAATATCTCATGGATATGAAATATATGCTTTGAACTGCATTCTAACACCCTGCTTTCTTTTCCTCACAGAGCTAGCACCAATGCTAAGATCATTAAAAGAGTTACTTCCAGTTAATAAATGAATCTCCTACTATTGTCTCTGCTCCCATTGTTTTTGGAGTTTTGAACCAAATCACATTTACTATCAGCCAACTCAAGGAGAAACAAACTTTGTTTATAATTACATGTCACAATACATTTTGATGTTCCTTGTCTATTCCTTGACCTAAATCAGCTGGCCTGATAATACTCTATAATATTTGTCTTTCTTCATTGCACTTGCTAGTTTACTATCTAGTTAATTATCTAATTTATTCACCTTGTTTATTGTTTGTATGTGCTAACAGAATGTGAGCTTCTTGGAGGCAGAAACCATGGCTGTCTTACTTGCCATCATATTCTGAGAAAGTAGAACAGTTTTTGGTCTATAGTAAGCACAAAATAAATATTGATCAAATGAAGTAATGAGACAAAGCTAGAAATATTGTCCTCAACTGAATAGACAAATGAATGAATAAACCCAATGCTACTGTTTCTGTCCTCATCTGATTTGACTTTCCCAGAGCTCTTGAAATAATTTATCATCCCTTCCATAACGAAGCACACACTGCCCTTGGATTCTACGATAGGACATTGTTTTGTCTCCTCAGACTCTTCTGCCTATGCTTCCTCTACTGACCTGTAAATATTTGAGCTCTCCTGGACTCTGCTCTGAGCCCCCTCTCTCTTTCTTAAATTCACTCTCTTTGTGAGATATCTGTTTCCTTGGCCTTAATTACCCCATAGATGCTGACAACTCCCAAATGTATACAACCAGCCAGGATGTCTCCCTTGGACTCCAGACTTGAATATGCAACTTTCTGCTTGATCTGCATTTGAACGTCTCACAGCTTTCTTAAAATTAATTTTTAAATCAAACTCTTAAACTGTCATGCAGCCACCCTCACTAACCAACCAGTGAATGAAAAAATGAACAAACAAAACAGTAATCAAACAAAACCCTCCTTTCCCTTTCCTGGCTTTGTAAATGAGACCACCTCCCACACAATAACTCAGATGAGAAACTTAGGAGTCATTCTCGAGTCATCCTTTCCTTAACTCACATAGCTACTCGATCTGAATGTCCAATTGTTTCTACTACCAAAAATTATCTGGAAATTTTATCTTTTCTTTCTCTACTGCTGGTGGATTTCCTTCCACTTTTATTCTTTTTAACTAAAAACATTTTTAAAATTAAGGTATGGTTTATATACATTATATTAGTTTCACCTGTACAACATACTGATTTGACGTTTATATACATTATGAATTGATCATCATGGTAAGTCTAGTAACCATCTGTCACCATAAAAAGTTATTAAAATAGTATTGACTCTATTCCCCATGCAGTACATTATATCCCCGTGACTTATTTATTTTATAACTGGAAGTTTGTGCTTCTTAATTCCCTACACCTATTATGCCCAACTCCCCACCCCTATTCCCTCTGGCAAACCACCACTTTGTTTTCTGTATCTGAGTCTCCTTCTGTTTTGTTTTGGGATTTTTGTTTTTTAGATTCCACATATGAATAAAATTGTATGGTATTTGTCTTTCTCTATCTTATTTCACTTAGCATAATACCCTCTAGGTCCATCCATGTTGTTGCAAATGGCAAGATTTCATTCTTTTTATGGCTGGTAATATTCCATTGTGTGTGTGTGTGTATGGTTGTGTGTATGTGTATCACACTTTCTTTATCCATTTATTCATAGATGGACACTTAGGTTGCTTCCATATCTTGGTTATTATGAACAATGCTGCGATGAACATAAGCATGCATATATCTTTTCAAATTAGTATTTTCTTTTTTTTAATATCCAGAATTAGAATTGCTAATTTGTATAGTAATTCTATTTTTAATTTTTTGAGGAAGCTTTCCATAGTGTCAGCACCAATTTACGTTCCCACCCACAGTGCACAAGGATTTCCTTTTCCCCACCACCTTGCTAACACTTGTTATTTGTTGTCTTTTTTATAATACCCATTCTGATGGGTATGAGGTGATATCTCAATGTGGTTTTGGTTTGCATTTCCCTCATGATTAGTGATGTTGAGCATCTTTTCATGTGTCTGTTGGCCATCTGTATGTCTTCCTTGGAAAAATGTCTATTCAGGTCCTCTGCTCATTTTTTAATCTGATTTGTTTTTGGATATTGAGTTGTGTGAGTTCTTTATATATTTTGGATATTAACCCCTTATCATATATATTATTTGCAAATATCTTTTCCCATTGAGTAGGTTACCTTATCATTTTGTTGATGGTTTCCTTCACTGTGCAAAAGATTTCTAGTTTGATGTAGTCCCATTTGTTTATTTTTGCCTTTGTTGCCCTTGCCTGAGGAGACATGTCCAAAAAAATATTATTAAGACTGATGGCAAAGAGCATACTGCCTGTGTTTTCTTCTAGGAGTTTTATGGTGTCAGGTCTTACATTTCAGTCTTCAATCCACTTAGAGCTTTGTTTTGTGTATGGTGTAAGAAAGTAGTCCAGTTTCATTATTTTGCATGTAGCTGTTCACTTTTCCCAACACCATTTATTGAAGAGACCAGCTTTTCCCCACTGTATATTCTTGGCTCCTTTGTTGTAAAGCAATTGATCCTGTAAACATGAGTTTATTTCTGGGCTCTCTATTCTGTTCCACTGATCTATATGTCTATTTTTGTGCAAGTACCATACAGTTTTGATACTATAGCTTTGTAGTATAGTTTGAAATCAGGAAATATGATACCTCCAGCTTTGTTCTTTCTCAAGATTGCTTTGGCTATTTGTGGTCTTTAGTGGTTCCATACAAATTTTAGGATTTTTTGTCCCAGTTTTGTGAAAAATGTCATTTGTGTTTTGATACAGATTGTATGGAATATGTAGATTGCTTATGGAAACTGTAACAACATTAATTCTTCCAATCCATGAGCACCATATAACTTTGCATTTATTTGTGTTATGTATGGCTGTTAGCATAATGGACACCATCTTGGGTCCTTACAGTTTCTCCTGTCCTTCTGCTGACCCTACCCAGGACTGTACTGTGCAGTAAATTACCACTCTGTCATCAAGGGCTTTGTAGTTAATAGATATTGTTTAATAATCATTAGGACCAGGCGGCCTCTATGCTCTGTTAGTCCCCATACAATGATTAAAACCTTCACTGATGTGTTCCTGGTGCCCACAAGAGTAGTTATCCATTCATAAATCTTGACTTAGAAATGCACATACTATTTCAAAGTACCTACCGCCATCCTCTAGGTTAACTGTTTTTTAGTGTCAAGGTGACTAAGTTCAGTGGGCACTTTTCATTTCCTCCGTTCTCCAACAGCATTATGTTCAGTTTCTTTCATCAGTGCCTTATAGTTTTCAGAGAACAAGTCATTCACCACCTTGGTTAAATTTATTCCTAAGTGTTTTATTCTTTTTGATGCAATTGTGAATGGGATTATTTTCTTAATTTCTCTTTATGACAATTTGTTATTAGTGTATAGAGATGCAACATATTTCTATGTATTGATTTTGTATTCTGCAACTTTACTGAATTCATTTCTTAATTCTAGTAGTTTTTTGATGACATATTTAGGATTCTCTATATATAGTATCATGTTATCTGAAAACAGTGACAGCTTTACTTCTTTCCAAATTGGATGCCTTTTATTTTATTTTTATTTTTTTCTTGTCTGATTGCTCTGGCTAGGACTCGCAATACTATGTTGAATAAAAGTAGTGAGAGTGGACATCCTTGTCTTGTTCCTCATCTTAGAGGAAAAGCTTTCAGCTTTTCACTGGGTTTGTCATATATAGCCTTTATTATGTTGAGGTACGTTTCCTCCATACACATTCTGAGAAATTTTATCATAAGTGAATGTTGAATTTTGTCATTTTATTCCATTTAGTTCAGAAAAGATACTTGATATGATTTAAATCTTCTTAAATTTATTGAGAATTATTTGTGGTCCAGCATGTGACCTGTCCTGGAGAATATTCCAAGCGCAATTAAAAAGAGTGTGTACCAATACCATACTGTCTTGATTACTGTAGCTTTGTAGTATAGTTTGAAGTTGGGTAGCCTGATTCCTCCAGCTCCATTTTTCTTTCTCAAGATTGCTTTGGCTATTCAGGGTATTTACTGTTTCCATACAAATTGTAAAATTTTTTGTTCTAATTCTGTGAAGAATGCCATTGGTAGTTTGATAGGGATTGCATTGAATCTGTAGATTGCTTTGAGTAGTATAGCCATTTTCACAATATTGATTCTTCCAATCCAAGAACATGGTATATCTCTCCATCTGTTTATGTCATCTTTGATTTATTTCATCAGTGTTTTATAGTTTTCTGAGTACAAGTCTTTTGCCTCCTTAGGTAGGTTTATTCCTAGGTATTTTATTCTTTTTGTTGCAATGGTAAATGGGCTTTATTCCTTAATTTCTCTTTCTGATTTTTCATTGTTAGTGTATAGGAATGCCAGAGATTTCTGTGCATTAATTTTGTATCCTGCAACCTTACCAAATTCATTGATTAGTTCTAGTAGTTTTCTGGTGTCATCTTTAGGATTTTCTATGTATAGTGTCATGTCAGCTGCAAACCGTGACAGTTTTACTTCTTTTCCAATTTGGATTCCTTTTATTCCTTCTTCTTCTCTGTTGTCATAGCTAGGACTTCCAAAACTATGTTGAATAAGAGTGGTGAGAGTGGACATCCTTGTCTTTTTCCTGATCTTGTGGAAATGCTTTCAGTTTTTCACCATTGAGTATGAAGTTTGCTGTGGGTTTGTCATATATGGCCTTTATTATATTGAGGTAGGCTCACTCTATGCCCATTTTCTGGAGAGTTTTTATCATAAATCGGTGTTGAATTTTGTCAAAAGCTTTTTCTGCATCTATTGAGACGATCATATGGTTTTTATTACTTAATTTGTTAATATGGTGTATCACATTGATTGATTTGCATATATTGAAGAATCCTTGCATTCCTGGGATAAATCCCACTTGATCATGGTGTATGATCCTTTTAATGTGTTGTTGATTCTGTTTGCTAGTATTTTGTTGAGGATTTTTGCATATAGATCAATGGTACAAGATAGAAAGCCCAGAGATAAACCCACGCACATACGGTCACCTAATTTATGACAAAGGAGGCAAGAACATACAATGGAGAAGAGACAGCCTCTTCAATAAGTGGTGCTGGGAAAACTGGACAGCTACATGTAAAAGAATGAAATTAGAACACTCCCTAACACCATACACAAAAATAAGCTCCACATGGATTAAAGACCTAAATGTAAGACCTGACACTATAAAACGTTTAGAGGAAAACATAGGAAGAACACTCTTTGACATAAACCACAGCAAGATCATTCTTGACCCACCTCCTAGAGTAATGAAAATAAAAATGAAAATAAATAAATGGGACCTAATTAAACTTAAAAGCTTTTGCACAGCAAAGGAAATCATAAACAAGACAAAAAGACAACCCTCAGAATGGGAGAAAATATTTGCAAATGATGCAACAGACAAAGCATTAATCTCCAAAATATACAAACAGTTCATGGAGCTCAATATTAAAAAAACAAACAACCCAATCCAAAAATGGGCAGAAGACCCAAATAGACATTTCACCAAAAAAAAAACATACAGATGGCCAAGAGACACATGAAAAGATGCTCAACATCACTAATTATTAGAAAAGTGCAAATCAAAACCACAATGAGGTATCACCTCACACCGGTTAGAATGGGCATCATCAGAAAATCTACAAACAACAAATGCTGAAGAGGGCGTGGAGAAAAGGGAACCCTCTTGCACTGTTGGTGGGAATGTAAACTGATACAGCCACTATGGAGAACAGTATGGTTGTTCTTTAAAAAATTAAAAATAAAACTACCGTATGACCCAGCAATCCCACTACTAGGCATATACCCTAAGAAAACCATAATTCAGGACACATGTACCCCAGGGTTCATTGCAACATTATTTACAATAGCCAGGACATGGAAATAACTTAAATGTCGAACAGTAGATGAATGGATAAAGAAGATGTTGTACATATATACAGTGGAATATTATTCAGCTATAAAAAGGAACGGGGCTTCCCTGGTGGCGCAGTGGTTGAGAATCTGCCTGTCAATGCAGGGGACACGGGTTCGAGCCCTGGTCTGGGAAGATCCCACATCCCACGGAGCGGCTAGGCCCGTGAGCCACAATTACTGAGCCTGCGTGTCTGGAGCCTGTGCTCCGCAACAAGAGAGGCCGCGATAATGAGAGGCCCGCGCACCGTGATGAAGAGTGGCCCCCACTTGCCACAACTAGAGAAAGCCCTCGCACAGAAAGGAAGACCCAACACAGCCCGAAATAAATAAATAAACCCAAAGTTTAAAAAAACAAAAAACAAAAAACATGCTTTTAAAAAAAGGAACGAAATTGGGTCATTTGTAAAGATGGGATGGACCTAGAGTCTGTCATACAAAGTGAAATAAGCCAAAAAGAGAAAAACAAATATTGTATATTAATGCATATATGTGGAATCTAGAAAAATGGTACAGATGAACCTATTTGTAGGGCAGATATAGAGACATAGACATAGAGAATGGACATGTGGACACAGGGGGAAAGGGAAGGGTGGGACGAATTGGGAGATTAGGTTTGACATAAACACACTACCATGTGTAAAATGGATAGCTAGTGGGAACCTGCTGTATAGCACAGGGAGCCCAGCTCAGTGCTCTGTGATGACCTAGATGGGTGGGATTGGGGGGGGGGAGGGAGGTCCAAGAGGGAGGGGATATAGGTATACATATAGCTGATTCACTTCATTGTACAGCAGAAACTAACACAACATTGTAATGTGTCTTTTAAGGCCAATGTTTCCTTATTGATTTTTGCTGGATGAGCTATCCATTGGTGCAGGTGGGTGTTAAAGTCCCCTACTATTAATGTGTTAGTGTTAATTTCTCCTTTTATACCTGTTAGTATTTACTTTATGCATTTAGGTGTTCCTTTGTTGGGTGCATAGATATTTATGCATATTTGTTATTGATATTTGTTGCATTGATCCCCCTTTATCATTATGCAATGCCCTTCTTTGTTTCTTGTTACAGTCTTTGTTTTAGTCTATTTAGTCTGTTTTAGTCTATTTAGTCTGATAGAAGTACTGCTACCCCAGCTTTCTTTTTGTTTCCATTAATATGGAATATCTTTTCACTGCTTCATTTTCAGTCTGTGTGTGTCTTTAAAACTAAAGTGGGTCTCTCATAAGTAGCATATATGTGGATCTTGCCTTTTTTATCCATTCAGCCACAATGTCTTTTGATTGGCACATTTAGTCCATTCACATTTAAAGCAATTTTTGTTAGGTATGTACTTATTGCCATTTTGTGAATTGTTTTCTGGTTTTTCTTATATTCTTGTTCCTTTCTTCTCTTGTTCTCTTCTCCTGTGATTTGAAAACTTTCTTTAGTGGTACATTTGTATTCTTTCCTCTTCATTTTTTCATGTATCCATCGTAGGTTTTTGGTTTGTGGTTACCCAAAGGTTCATATATAACAACCTATGTATATAGCACTCTATTTTAAGTAGATGGTCACTTATGTATGAGTTCTAAAAAAACTGCATTTTTACATCACCCACTCCATATTTTATGTTTCTGACATCATATTTTACATTTTTAAATTTTGTGTATCACTTAACTATCATTTTAGATATGCAGTAAATCATCCGTATCTCTCTTTATCTGAGGTTTTGTCTTGTTCTTTTGTTTGGAAGGTATTCCTTTGTCTCTTCGTTTTGGCTAACTGGTTTTTTTCTATGTACTAGGTATATCAGTTACATCTCCTGTTCATGAAGAAATGGCCTTATGTAGAAGGTGTCCTGTGAGACCCAGTGTTGCAATTCCCCCTGATCACCAGAACCAGGTGCTCCAGGGGTAATCCCCTGTGGAAGCTATATATGGTTACCTTGTGTGGGCGGGCCACAATTGCTGTGGGCTCCTCCCACTTTTAATAATGCTGTACCATTATAATTTCTACTCTTGACCTTCAGCATTACATTCCACATGGCAGTCATAAATCAGATGCTGCTGCTCCCTGGCTTAAAGCCCTCCTTGATTTGACACTCGTAACTGTGGCATATGAGGCCATAAAAGATATCATCCCAGCCCCTTTTTCTAGTCCCTTCCTCACCCATCATGCGTCAGTTATACCAAACCTTTTTCTGTTCCTTGTAATTGTCTAGCTCTTGCCAACCTCAGAATTTTTACCCAGGTTAATTCTTACATGAATTCTTTCTTCTGCTCGTTATTGGGCTGAATTCTTATCTATTCAAGTCTCAGAAGAATGTTCAGATGGCCCATGTATAAGGGGTTTTTCTTCCTATCCTACTGCTGTAGTCTCTTTCTCTAGACCCTCTTCATTTGAAATTTTATATTGTGGAAATCATAACAGCTATTCACTGAATATTTTTTACTTTCTTCCATCTGAGCATATTGTGGGGTTGCACTACTTTACTCTTTGAATTTAAGTATGTGTATGCGACTTGCTTTGCAAAGTGAAACATAAGCAGGAGAGACGTGAGCCACGCATGAACAGAAACTTTAAGACCTCTGTGGGATTTGCCACACTCATTTCCCACTGCTGTGGAGATTGTAGGAAGCACATGATAAGATAAAGCCTCTGTCAGCCTGAGTCCCTGAGTGACAAAGGTGCACAGACCCTTCCTATAGACTTGCACAGAGAAAACTGCATGAGCAAGGGAAAAAGCTTTGCTGGTGTCAAGTCATTGAGATTTGGGGGTTACTCATTAACATAGCATAATCTGACCCTTCCTGACCAATGCATACACTAACTTGCTTCATTTCTTCATTATCTTTATCCCACTAGACTATTAAATTTAGAAGAACAGGAACCATGCTTGTTTTATTTATCAATGAGTATTTAGAGATTAACTAAATACATAACACAATACGCACTTTAAAAATAATTTTTAGTGAATGAAAGAACAAATGAAAGTCCCCCGACCTTGATTGTAAATGTGACCTGAAAAACATGTTATAAACATTTTGATGAAGTTATTATAGATAGTAATGCTAGCATGTATTTGGACAGTACTTAACAAAATCCCATAAAATATATTCACCCATTTACAAATCGATTATGCTTCAACATCTGGTATATGTGGCAAATGCCAAAAGTACATAAGAGTATAGATAAAGGCATGGTGGTCACCTGATGAATTGTTAAGGATGCAGTACAGTGTGTGGAAATAATTCAAAGTAAATCCTCTAATATACGTGCTATCATTGCTTCCCTGTTCCTCCATGCTGATTTTGTAATATAGGTGGACTTCTTAGGACTTCTGTCCTTGATTTAAAGGGAACAGGACACCTCCTCTCTAGAATGATGGTAACAGGAATGGCACTGAGAGGATGGTGGTAGAACAGGGAGTAAATGTTTTGGTTGGGTGTGAGAGATTCCATCAGATACCAAGAGATTAACAAATTCTTAAAATTCCATAGTTAAAATTTTTATTATTATCAGTATAGTTCTTTTGGCAGCATTGTCTCAGTTGCTTCTCTAAATAAAAACATAATCAGATAACTGAGGCATGTAGACATGACTAGCTTCACTTTTCATTTGAGAAAATTGAGATTCATAAAGCCCACGGTATGATGAGTTAAGTGGCACAGCTGAAGCTTAACCACAGACCTTTGCCTCTAATCACTGCAATCAATTTTTTGGTGAGCTTATATATACAAAATACTTTATTGGATATTTTATCAATAGACAACAATAGTATTCCTGTTGTACAGATTAATAAATTGTGGCTTGACCAACCTCACAAGTTATGTAGTAGCAGAGCTGTTTACATACTGTCTCTACTGTCTTCCTGTTTCTTCCTTGGACAATGGTTCCTGTGGAATTGCACAACCAGAAGCTATTTTGGCCAAACGATATCATGCTATCAGATTGTTTTCTTCAATTTTTTGCTTTTTGTTCAAGATATAATAATTAACATTTGCCTAAACTACTAAGACTCCACTATAAATATTAAAACCCCCAAAGTAGCACTGTGTTATAACGCAACAGCAATGCCAGGGTTCTTAGTGTAAAAGTCAGCAACATGAAGAGGGAGCTAACTCATACTGACAGATTCACTAGTTACTAGTAGCAAGTTCAACCCTAGTTGCTTGCTCCAGTAGCATTCTGTAGCATCTGTTCATATTGGCTAGGAGGCAGAGCATATATGACAGAAGCCTTTTGACTTATGAGTGGCAAATATGAAGATTGTTCTAGCTACTTAGAGGAAGACAGTTTTAGGAAGCTTGAAGGCTGTAAACCTTGCTATATGGGCCCTATAGTCAGTGACTATTTCAGGCAACATAGCTATTTTGCTCATACTTTATTCTAGAATGTTCTGTCAAGGATTAAGCATATAGGTTCAAATTTTGATGGGAAGGCCCAGGAGCAAAGACAGCAATAGCAAAACAAGTTTTGGACCTTGACTGAATTGCAGTTGATAAAAGCACTTAGCCTTGGTCCCTAAAGTTTCCCTTTCTGCCCCTTACTGTCCCATTTCTTAATACCAAACCAGGTACTTCAACTCTTTTTTATATTAGGATGATCCTTTGTATCAGGGGCACTTCCTCAGAAGTAAAGATTAGCTTTTGTCAATATTAATGATTACAAAGATCTTGGGAAGTGATTAAACCTCAGTTTTCTCATTTGAAAAGAGAAGATGATAGTAGTATCTATTTCACAAAAGGACAAGTAGAATGATAAATGTAAATGTGTTTTGTAAAATGTAAAAGAGCCTAGTTTTTATTAGTATAGCAATGTGTTAAATATAGAGATAATAATGACTACCTCTCAAGCTTACGGAAAATTTGGGAAAACTAATGGGGTTATATTTATAACACTCTCAGGCTTCTTCACAAATAATTGGTATATAATGCAAAGCATAATTAATGATTAGTGGTTTATTTTATATTTGTACTCAGTTCAGGGAGGCAGTGTCTTTTACTGTTTGATTAAAAAATAATTGTTAATTTGATAGACCACATACCTAGGCATACCAGTAGAATTCCTAGGATGTCATATTATCTTTGAGATATTAGACTTAAAGAATATCTAGCTCTTGTCTAGTATTTCTCAAGGCTCTGTGAATTTAATGAAGGTAGTCTCAGCTGGTTCAGCATGGTAGAATAGAATTTGAAGTTGATTGTTAACCTTGGTCGAGTGACCAAATTAAACTTCTATTTTAAAAAAGGAACATACATCAACTGGAATAAAACTTAAAAGTACTAGACCAACTGTGTATAATACTGATCGATAGTGAGAGTTGTTAACACTAAGAAGAACTGGCAAAGGAAGCTCTGAAAACTTCCTCTTCATAGATAGGAAAAGAAAAAAGTAGGTATGAGTTAAGTTTTCACATTTGATCTTCCATGGAAGAATCTGTTTTAAAGGTCTTCTGCAGTCTTCTGATTCCCTAAACATCAGTATTTAATAGCTACCCTCTGCAATGTACTGTACCAGACTTGGCTCCCTCAAAGATTTATAACATACTGTTTAGTGACCATTCCAAATCTGTGTACCAGACTGGTAGTCAGGGCATGCATATGTAAGAACAGCTAACAATACATGATAGATAGTAAGTGCTAATGAAAGATACGGCAAACAAATATACGAGTTTGAAGAGGAAGAGATCCTTGAGGGGTGTGGTGTTCAAGCTTATAAAAGTGGTAAGAGTTTATTAGTTATTCATATATTTTTTGGTATAATGTCTATTCAACATTTTTTCCCATTTTTTCACTGGGTTTATCGTTTTATTATTGTAATTTTTATGCATCACAGACACAAGGTGTTTATAAAATGTATTATTTGCAAATATTTTATCCCAGTCTGTGGCAATTTTTTCATTTTCTTAATAGCACAAAAGCTTTAATTTTATCATGTCCAGTTTATCATTTTTTTCCTTTATATATCATGCTCTGCGTCTTGGATCTCAGAACTCTTTGTCTAACCCAAGGTCATGAGGATATCTTTCCTACACATTCTTATAAAAATGTAAAATTTCAGCTTTTACATTTAGGTATGATATCCATTTTAAGTTAATTTTGTGTTTGGTATGAGGTAAGGGTCTAAATTCATCTTTTTATATGTGGATATTCAGTTGTTTCAGCACTATTTATTAAAAAGACTATTTTTCCCCCATTGAATTTGCCTGGGCACATTTGTTAAAGATCAACTAACCATAAATGTAAGAAATTACTTCTGGATTCCCAAATGTTTTCCTTTGATTTATTAAATCTTTTCTTTTGCCAGTGCCACACTATTTTGATTACTGTATGATTATAGTAACTTTTGAAATTGGAAGTATAAGTCCTCCAACTTTGTTGTTGTTTTTCAAAATGGTTTTGGCTATTTTCAGTCCTTTGCATTTCAACATAAGTTCTAAATACAGATTGTCAATTTCTGAAAAGAAGCCTGATGGTGTTTCAATAGAAATTACTTTGAATCTATAGATCAATTTGAGGAGAGTTGCCGTCTTAACAATATTGAACATGAACATGGAATGTTTATTTATATCTCCTTTCATTTCTCTCAGCAATGTCTTGTAGTCTTTGGTATACATGTTGTTATCCTATTCTAAATATGTTGGTGCTTCATTGCCAATACATAAACAGTCAATTGATGTTTCTGTATTTATCTTGTCTCCTTTGATCTTGCTGAACTCTTGTACGCTAATGTGGTTTTTTTTCCCTTAGTATTTTCTATATACAAGGTCATATTGCTTACAAGTAAAGGGGATTTTCTTTTCTAATATGGATTTATTAAATTTATTTATATTGCCTTATTACATTGGCTAGGACCTCCAGTATAATGTTGAATAGAATGATGAAAGTGAACTTGTTTACAATTTTAGAAGAAAACATTCCATCTTTCACATTAAATATAATATTAACTATAGATTTTTAACAGATGCTTTAACAGTTTGAGGAAAATCCTTTATATTCCTAGTTTGTTTAGAGTTTTTATATAGCATAGATATTGAATTTTTTCAAATATTTTTTGTGTATCTATTGAAATGTTTTATATATTTTTGTCATTCTTTTAATGTAGTAAATTAATTATCAATAGAGATAAATTATTCAAAAGAACCAAGTGGAAATTTTGGAGATAAAAAATAAAACTGAAATAAAAAATTTACTAGGGGGCTCAACAGCAGATTTGAGATGGTAGAAGAAAAAAGCAAACCTGAAGAAAAACAAAATTGAACAGAAGGGAAAAAAATAAAGAAAAGAAAAAGAGCTTCAGAGACCTGTGAGAAACTGTGAATATATGCATAAAGGACTCCCAGGAGAGGATAAAGAGAAAATGGGAAAAAATTATTTAAAGAAAATACTAGCTTAAAACTTCCCAAATTTGAAGAAAACATCAACTTAGACTTCTAAGAAGGTCAACAAACTTGAGGTAGGATAGACACACTTAGAAATGTCTTAGTCATACTGTTTAAAACCAAAGACAACAAAGAACATCTTGAAAACAACAAGAGAAAAACAACTCATACAGAACAATATGATTAACAGCTAACTTCTCACCAGAAATGAAGTTCAAAATGTAGTCAGTGCTGAAAGAAAGAAAAAGTAAACCGAGAATTCTATATTCAGCAAAACTATAAAGATGAAAGTAAAAATGTTTAGATAATATTATTTGGATATAGGAAATCCCAAAGAATCTATCAAAAACTTCTGAAACTAATGAGTTTAGCAAGGTCACAGGTTACAAGGTCAATGCACGAAAGTCAACTGTGAACCTACATATACCATCAATTACCATGTGGAATTTGAGACTCTAAAAAATGACCTTTATAATAATTTGCAAAAATAAAGAAGTTAGGTATAAGTCTAACAAAATATGTACAGGGTCTGTATGTGGAAAACTATAAGACACTAATAAAAGAAATTGAGGAAGGTCTGAATCAATGTAAAACATACGGTGTACCTTGAGTCTTTTTAATAATTTATATCTCTATTGATATTCTCTATTTATTATATAACGGTTGTCATACTTTCCTTTAATTCTTTGCATGTGGCTTGCTTTAGTATCTGGACCATATTTAGTCATAGCTCCTCTGACATCTTTGTTTTCTTAGTCCAACATCTGTACTCTCTCAGAGACAGTTTCTATTGACTACTTTATCCCCTGTGTATGGTCACATTCCCTATTTCTCTGCATGTCTTAACAATTTTTTTTTTTTTGTCTGAAAGCTGGACATTTTAGGTAGTATTTTCTAGCAACTTTGTATCTGAGTCCTCCCAGGATTGTTGTTATTGCTGTGTGTTTGGTTTTTGTTTAGCGACTTGCCTGTACTAATGCTGTGGTCATGCTCTTCCCCTATAGTTTGTGATGGTGTGTGGCCACTGATGTCTGCTCAGATTAAAAAAACAAATCTTGTTTTAATTTTTTTTTTTTCCTATTTGAGTAAGTAAATTCTTTTATTTTCTACAATTTTAGTCATGGAAGGTAAATATACTTAATTTACTTTTCAACACATATCTTAATTTTGAAATAATATCTCGATTTCTAATCATACTCAGGTAGGTATACTGCATTTCTAGGGAACTCATATAAATTTTTTTTTAATTAATTAATTTATTTATTTTTGGATGTGCTGGGTCTTCGTTGCTGCGCACGGGCTTTATTTTTTTCTAGCTGCGGCGAGCGGGGACCGCTCTTCGCCGCGGTGCATGGGCTTCTCATTACGGTGGCTTCACCTGTTGCGGAGCATGGGCTCTAGGCGTGCGGGCTTCAGCAGTTGTGGCACGCAGGGTCCAGAGCACAGGCTCAGTAGTTGTGGCGCATGGGCTTAGTTGCTCCGCGGCATGTGGGATCTTCCCGGACCAGGGCTCGAACCCGCGTCCCCTGCATTGGCAGGCAGATTCCCAACCACTGCACCACCAGGGAAGCCCCTCATATAAATTTTTTACATTTCATTTTTTGGGTTTTTTTTTTAATTTAAAAAGTCTTTCTCTAAAAGGGGTAAACAATCCTTGCTTCCCTAAGGTTGTTTTTTTTTTTTTTCACTTCTGTTTTTTTGGTTGGTTGGTTTGTTGGTGCTTTTTTTTTTTTTTTTAACATCTTAATGGAGTATAACTGCTTTACAATGGTGTGTTAGTTTCTACTTTATAACAAACTGAATCAGTTATACATATACATATGTCCCCATATCTCTTCCCTCTTGCATCTGCCTCCCTCCCACCCTCCCTATCCCACCCCTCTAGGTGGTCACAAAGCACCGAGCTGATCTCCCTGTGCTATGTGGCTGCTTCCCACTAGCTATCTATTTTACGTTTGGTAGTGTATATATGTCCATGCCACTCTCTCACTTTGTCCCAGCTTACCCTTCCCCCTCCCCATATCCTCAAGTCCATTCTCTAGTAGGTCTGCATCTTTATTCCCGTCTTGCCCCTAGGTTCTTCATGACCATTTTTTTTTCTTTTTTTTCTTTTTTTTTTTTTTTTTAGATTCCATATATATGTGTTAGCATACAGTATTTGCTTTTCTCTTTCTGACTTACTTCACTCTGTATGACAGACTCTAGGTCCATCCACCTCACTACAAATAACTCAGTTTCGTTCCTTTTTATGGCTGAGTAATATTCCATTGTATATATGTGCCACATCTTCTTTATCCATTCATCTGTTGATGGACACTTAGGTAGCTTCCATGTCCTGGCTATTGTAAATAGAGCTGCAGTGAACATTTTGGTACATGACTCTTTTTGAATTATGGTTTTCTAAGGGTATATGCCCAGTAGTGGGATTGCTGGGTTGTATGGTAGTTCTGTTTTTAGTTTTTAAAGGAACGTCCATACTGTTCTCCACAGTGGCTGGATCAATTTACATTCCCACCAACAGTGCAGGAGGGTTCCCTTTTCTCCACACCCTCTCCAGCATTTATTGTTTGTAGATTTTTTGATGATAGCCATTCTGACTGGTGTGAGATGATATCTCATTGTAGTTTTGATTTGCATTTCTCTAATGATTAATGATGTTGAGCATTCTTTCATGTGTCTGTTGGCAATCTGTATATCTTCTTTGGAGAAATGTCTATTTAGGTCTTCTGCCCATTTTTGGATTGGGTTGTTTGTTCTTTTAATATTGAGCTGCATGAGCTGCTTGCAAGTTTTGGAGATTAATCTTTTGTCAGTTGCTTCATTTGCAAATATTTTCTCCCATTCTGAGGGTTGTCTTTTCGTCTTGTCTATGGTTTCCTTTGCTGTGCAAAAGCTTTTAAGTTTCATTAGGTCCCATTTGTTTATTTTTGTTTTTATTTCCATTTCTCTAGGAGGTGGGTCAAAAAGGATCTTGCTGTGATTTATGTCATAGAGTGTTCTTACTATGTTTTCCTCTAAGAGTTTTATAGCATCTGGCCTTACCTTTAGGTCTTTAATCCATTTTGAGTTTATTTTTGTGTATGGTGTTAGGGAGTGTTCTAATTTCATTCTTTTGCATGTAGTTGTCCAGTTTTCCCAGCACCACTTATTGAAGTGGCTGTCTTTTCTCCATTGTATATTCTTGCCTGCTTTATCAAAGATTAGGTGACCATATGTGCGTGGGTTTATCTCTGGGCTTTCTATCCTGTTCCATTGATCTATATTTCTGTTTTTGTGCCAGTACCATACTGTCTTGATTACTGTAGCTTTGTAGTATAGTCTGAGGTCAGGGAGCCTGATTCCTCCAGCTCCATTTTTCTTTCTCAAGATTGCTTTGGCTATTCGGGGTCTTTTGTGTTTCCATACAAATTGTGAAATTTTTTGTTCTAGTTCTGTGAAAAATGCCAGTGGTAGTTTGATAGGGATTGCATTGAATCTGTAGATTGCTTTGGGTAGTAGAGTCATTTTCACAGTGTTGATTCTTCCAGTCCAAGAACATGGTATATCTCTCCATCTGTTTGTATCATCTTTAATTTCTTTCATCAGGGTCTTATAGTTTTCTGCATACAGGTCTTTTGTCTCCTTAGGTAGGTTTATTCCTAGATATTTTATTCTTTTTGTTGCAATGGTAAATAGGAGTGTTTTCTTAATTTCCCTTTCTGATCTTTCACTGTTAGTGTACAGGAATGCAAGAGATTTCTGTGTATTAATTTTGTATCCTACGACTTTACTAAATTCATTGATGAGCTCTAGTAGTTTTCTGGTGGAATCTTTAGGATTTTCTATGTATAGTATCATGTCATCTGCAAACAGTGACAGTTTTACTTCTTCTTTTCCAATTTGGATTCCTTTTATTTCTTTTTCTTCTCTGATTGCCGTGGCTAGGACTTCCAAAACTATGTTGAATAATAGTGGTGATAGTGGGCACCCTTGCCTTGTTCCTGATTTTAGAGGAAATGCTTTCAGTTTTTCACCACTGAGAATAATGTTTGCTGTGGGTTTCTCATATATGGCCTTTATTATGTTGAGGTAGTTTCCCCCATGCCCACTTTCTGGAGAGTTTTTATCATAAATCAGTGTTGAATTTTGTCAAAAGCTTTTTCCGCATCTATTGATATGATCATATGGTTTTTATTCTTCAGTTAATATGGTGTATCACATTGTTGATTTGTGTATATTGAAGAATCCTTGCATCCCTGGGATAAATCCCACTTGATCATGGTGAATGATCCTTATAATGTGTTCCTGGATTCTGTTTGCCAGTATTTTGTTGACGATTTTTGCATCCATGTTCATCAGTGATATTGACCTGTAATTTTCTTTTTTTGTGATATCTTTGTTTGGTTTTGGTATTAGGGTGATGGTGGCCTCGTAGAATGAGTTTGCGAGTATTCCTCCCTCTGCAACTTTTTGGAGGAGTTTGAGGATGATAGGTGTTAGCTCTTCTCTAAATGTTTGATAAAATTCACCTGTGAAGCCACCCGGTCCTGGACTTTTGTTTGTTGGAAGATTTTTAATCACAGTTTTAATTTCAGTACTTGTGATTGGTCTGTTCATATTTTCTATTTCTTCCTGGTTCAGTCTTGGAAGGTTGTACCTCTCTAAGAATTTGTCCATTTCTTCCAGGTTGTCCATTTTATTGGCATAGAGTTGATTTTAGTAGTCTCTTATGATCCTTTGTATTTCTTCAGTGTCAGTTGTAATTTCCCCTTTTTCATTTCTAATTTTATTGATTCCTCTCCCTTTTTTTCTTGATGAGTCTGGCTAAAGGTTTGTCAATTTTGTTTATCTTCTCAAAGAACCAGCTTTTAGTTTTATTGATCTTTGTTATTTTTTTTTCATTTCTATTTCATTTATTTCTGTGCTGATCTTTATGAATTCTCTCCTTCTGCAAATTTTGGATTTTGTTTGTTCTTCTTTCTCTGGTTGCTTTAGGTGTAAGTTTAGGTTGTTTATTTGAGATTTTTCTTTTTTCTTGAGGTAGGATTGTATTGCTATAAACTTCCCTATTAGAACTGCTTTTGCTGCATCCCATAGGTTTCGGGTCGTCATGTTTTTGTTGTCATTTGTTTCTAGGTACTTTTTATTTCCTCTTTGATTTCTTCAGTGATCTCTTTGTTATTTAGTAGCATATTGTTTAGCCTCCATGTGTTTGTGTTTTTTTTACAGTTTTTTTCCTGTAATTGATTTCTAATCTCATAGTGTTGTGGTCAGAAAAGATGCTTGGTATGATTTCAGTTTTCTTAAATTTACTGAGGCTTGATTTGTGACCCAAGATGTGATCTATCCTGGAGAATGTTCTGTGTGCTCTTGAGAAGAAAGTGTATTCTGCTGCTTTATGTAGTGTCCTTTCTTGTCTCTTGTGACAGTTTTTATTTTAAAATCTATTTTGTCTAATATGAGTATTGCTACTCCAGCTTTCTTTTGATTTCCATTCACATGTAATATCTTTTTCCCTCCCCTCACTTTCAGTCTGTATGTGTCCCTAGGTCTGAAGTGGATCTCTTGTAGACAACGTATATACAGGTCTTGTTTTTGTATCCATTCATCCAGTCTGTCTCTTTTGGTTGGAGCATTTAATCCATTTACATTTAAGGTAATTATCAACATGTATGTTCCTATAACCATTTTCTTAATTGTTTTGGGTTTGTTTTTGTAGGTCTTTTTCTTCTCTTGTGGTTCCTGCCTAGAGAAGTTCCTTTAGCATTTTTTGCAAAGCTGGTCTGGTGGTGCCAAATTTTCTTAGCTTTTGCTTGACTGTAAAGCTTTTGATTTCTCCATCAAATCTGAATGAGATCCTTGCTGGGTAGAGTAATCTTGGTTGTAGGTTTTTCCCTTTCATCACTTTAAGTATATCCTGCCCCTCCCTTCTGGCCTGTAGAGTTTCTGCTGAAAGATCAGCTGATAACATTATGGGGATTCCCTTTTATGTTATGTGTTGCTTTTCCCTTGCTGCTTTTAATATTTTTCTGTTTAATTTTTGATAGTTTGATTAATATGTGCCTCGGCATATTTCCCCTGGGTTTATCCTGTATGGGACTCTCTGTGCTTCCTGGACTTGACTATTTCCTTTCCCATGTTAGGGAAGTTTTCGACTATAATCACTTCAAATATTTTCAGACCCTTTCTCTTTCTCTTCTTCTTCTGGGACCCCTATAATTCGAATGTTGGTGCATTTAATGTTGTCCAGATGTCTCTGAGACTGTCCTCAATTCTTTTCATTCTTTTTTCTTTATTCTGCTCCCTGGCAGTTATTTCCACCATTTTATCTTCCAGCTCACGTATCCATTCTTCTGCCTCAGTTATTCTGCTATTGATTCTTTCTAGTGCATTTTTAATTTCAGTTATTGTGTTGTTCATCACTGTTTATTTGTTCTTTATTATTTTTTTTGATGTGGACCATTTTTAAAGTCTTTATTGAATTTGTGACAATACTGCTTCTGTTTTATGTTTTGGTTTTTTGGCCACAAGGCATGTGGGATCTTAGCTCCCTGACCAGGGATCAAACCCGGACCCCCTGCATTGGAAGGCGAAGTCTTAACCACTGGACCACCAGGGAAGTCCCTCTTCTTTTGTTCTTCTAGGTTCTTGTTAAAGGTTTCTTGTATTTTCTCCATTCTATTTCTGAGATTTTGGATCATCTTTACTATCATTACTCTGAATTATTTTTCAGATAGATTGCATAATTCCTCTTCATTTATTTGGTCCTGTGGGTTTTTACCTTGCTACTTCAACTGCAATATATTAGGTGGGCCAAAAAGCACCTTTGGTTTTTTAAGTAAAAATAGAGACACATTTTTCATCTTCACCAAGAACTTTACTGAACAACATATTCACTCTTTTGTTCCACTGTCTTCTACCATTTTTCAGGCAACTTCATAATTCCATCTTCCCAAAACTTTTTATCTTTTTGAGCAAAGAACTGTTCCAAGTGCCTTTTACATTCTTCCATGGAATTGAAATTTCTTCCATTAAGAGAATTTTGTAAAGACCAAAATAAATGGAAATCCGAAAGTGCAATGTCTGGTGAATATGGCAGACGAATCAGAACTTCTCATCCAAGCTGTAACAGCTTTTGCCTGGTCATCAAAGAAACATGAGGTCTTGCAGTATCCTGATGGAAGATTATGCTAATTCTGGGCACTTTTCGTCAAGTGCCACTTTCATTTGGTCTAACTGGGAGGACAACTTGTTGGAATTAATCATTTGGTTTTCTGGAAGGAGCTCATAACAGAGGACTCCCTTCCAATCCCACCATATACACAACATCACCTTCTTTGGATGAAGACAGGCCTTTGGTGTGGTTGGTGGTAGTTCATTTCTCTTGCCCCAGGATCTCTTCCATTCCACATTGTTGTACAGTATCCACTTTTCTTTGTCCATCACAATTTGTTTTAAAAACGGGACATTTTCATTATGTTTTAGTAGAGAATCTCATGTAGAAATATGGTCAAGTGGGTTTTTTTCCCTTAATTTATGTGGAACCCAAACATCGAAGCAATTCACACAACCAGGCTGGTGGAAATGATATTCAATGCCTGGTTGGATATTTTGAGTATGCCGGCTATCTCCCGTGTGTTATAAAGTTGATTGTTCTCAATTATTGTTTCGATTTGATTGCTATCAACTTCAACTGGTCTTCCCAACCATGGAGCATCATCCAGCGAGAAATCTCCAGCAGAAAACTTTGCAAACCACTTTTGACACGTTCAATCAGTCACAGCACCTTCTCCATACGCTGCACAAATCTTTTTGTGCATTTCAGTTGAGTTTTTACCTTTCTTGAAATAATAAAGCATAATATGCTGAAAATGTTGCTATTTTTCATATTCAATATTAAAATAGCTACACAAAAATTCACCAATTTTGATGTCTTTTTTTAAATGCACGCTGATACGACAGCTGTCACATACAATCTAACAAAATTGTTTCAAATGAAGTTAACGACAACTAAGTGCTACTAGAGCCATCTTATGGAAAAAACTGAAAGAACCTTTTGGCCCACCCAATATTTCTCTGTCTTCTCATTTTGTGTAACTTACTGTATTTGAGGTCTCCTTTCCGCAGGCTGCAGGGTCATAGTTCCTCTTGCTTCTGGTATCTGCCCCCAGTGGGTGAAGTTGGTCCAGTGGCTTGTGTAGGCTTCCTGGTGGGAGGGACTGGTTCCTGTGTTCTGGTAGGTGGAGCTAGATCTTTTCCCTCTGATGGGCAGGGCCGCATCAGGTGGTGTGTTTTGGGGTGTCTGTGGGCTTAGTACGACTTCAGGCAGCCTGTCTGCTGATGGATGAGTTTGAAACATCTCCCTTGTCTGAAACACCTCCCTTGTCTTAAAGAAGAATGCATTCTGATAAGAAAATAGATGAGCAAATGACTGATTGCAATATAGTAAGAAAGTTCTTGAAGTCTTCATTTTCCCTTTGAAGGTCACTGCTGGGGTAGCAGGGGAGAGAGGCAATAGTTTAAGTAGGGTCCATGTGATTCTGAATTAAAACTGTAAGGTGGTATGTGGATTAGACTTCCATTGCTGCAGTACTTAGACTCTTTGAGTAACTCTTCAGAAGTCAGGATAAAGACAAAACTGAGCTGGAGCATTGTGAATATATATTCCTGACTATTGAGATTTGTTCTGTACTTGTGCTAGAAAAAAAGACATGTCTAAGCCACAGTAATGATCATACTATTTGGTATTCATCTGTATAAGGATAATTGATTTACTAAAATCTGATTAGATTAATGCTATTATTATGATTTGGAAAATATTTTCATTTTTTAAAAAGAAGCCCAAAGTCAGTGCCATAGACAGAGACTGAGGGTGTATATTCCATCGATACCACTGGGGCTTGGTCCACTCATAGTGTAGAGGATTATGAAAGAACATTATCTTATTTAGTGTGAGGAGTATTTCTCTGAGTTACTAGTTAATGCAGTAAACTTTGTTTTCATTAATGAGAACACTGGAATTTCTTTTACTATAGAAAGTTCCTTTTCTTTTTCCATGAAGTTTATGTTTTTCATTAGGAAATTAAATATTAATTATACAAAGACAGGGAAACAGAACAGTGAAAAGGATAAATATCTATTTTTTTATCATCCAAAATAATCACTGTTAATAATTATATGTATTCTTGCATTTCTTTTCTATATGTATTTATGTATTTTTTGCTTTATAGGTTTGACATTGTCCAGATTGTAGTACCCAAAAATATATTTTTTACTATTGTTTTAACATATATAATAGCAAATACAAAATAGGCATATCATGCCTTTCATATCTCCTGTTACTAAATCACTTAGCAGAAGGGGAAGGGGAGGGGAAAAAACAACTACAATGAATTCTATACTTGTGATATATATCTTTAATTCATTTAATTAACATAAAACCATGTAAGGAAAATGTTCTCTTGACTTTAAAGAAATGAAATCTTAGAGAAGGACTTGCCTGAGTTTGTAGAATAACTTTATAAAGGTGTATTTGAGATTTGAACCCAAGACTATAGAACTCCTAAAAATGTTCTTAGACTTCTCTACAGAAGCAAGAGAGAGAGAAAAAATGAAGGAACCATCATGGGAGCTGTAGAATGACTGGCAGAAAGGTGAGGGGATAATGAGGTAATAGGTTCATTTCCAAAGAGCAAAAGTTTCTTCAATTTAACCTTCCTGATCTAAAATTTGAGAAAATGCAATTGAACAAATGGAGAAATGGCAGGAAGAAGAAATAGGTTGAATTCTATTTCCATTAAATTTTTAATTTTTAAATATTTTTTAGCTAAGCAATCCTATGGCTACTTGAGTTACATTTTTACACTATATTTGGAACCTTGTTGTTTTAACAAGTGCTGTCCATTTGCCATATTATTTAAAAGAAAAACTTCTTACATTTCTAATTAGTCTTTGTTTCTAAAATATCTGTCATCTTACGGGCCTATGAAGAGTTATGTCTCCTATCTGTGAAGGATAGGCTGACTCTGCTTAGGTAAAGTCATCAGAGGTGGTTTAAAGATTGGGTTTTATTGTTGGATGGTCTGGATGCTAGTTTGTGAATCTGAGTTGGTAATGAGCTATTTTTCTCAAAACATCGTTGAAAGATCAACCAGTTCACTTATGTTTATCTTAAGGTTTTCAGAGAAAAATGAGGTGAAGACCAGTGTATCTCTTCTAGGGAGATCCTCACCTTGAATTTCTGTATACAGAATAGCCTTGAATAATCCAACCTCAAATCAAAATTACCACATATGAATATCCAAAAACCCAATGAAAACTCTTGTTTTTCCCCACAATCATCTGCCTAACATTTTTTTGCTTTTTTTATCCCAACAATCCCATATCTGCAAGGAAATCTGTGATAATCCCCATGAAAGAAACCAAAGAAGATATTTATCTCTTTCTTCTCTTACTTCCATCTATCCAACCACTTACAAAATTCCATCAATGTTTTTTTCAACTTCATTCTGTTTTATTCTTTGCTCTTTATTACGCGGTCATACCCAGATTATTACTCCCTTTAAAATTCTTTTGTTTGTTTGTTTTATTATGGCAACTGCCTCCTAACTGGCTTTCCAGGCTTCAAATTTCCCTCTGTTTTCATCATACACAATGATGCCCAGGTAGTCTCCTTTGGTCACCACTTCGATCATATTGTCCATCTGCTGAATGTTCTGTGGTGCTTCTAGTATCACCAACCTGTAAGGTCCCAGATGTAGAGTCTTGTCTCGTTTAATGCCTGTGACACCGTCTGGTACCTAGCAGAACATGAAGATTTATTTAGTGAATAAAGAGTGAATGTTCACTAAATTAATGGAGGTAGGGGGTGGGGAACTAGTATAACTATATGAATTTTTTCTGTTGTCTCAAAGTTTCAGGTCAAACCCCAAAGCAAACAAAAATATCTCCACATGCTAAAGAGAACACCCAGCTGCAACTGGTTACCTTACCTCTAGGACAATGTATCTCAGCTGGGGTGATTTTGCCCCCAAAGACTATTTGGCAATGTTTAGAGACATATTTGATTGTCATACCTCAAGAGGAAGGGAAGCTTCTGGCATCTAGTGAGTAGGGAGCAGGGGCACTGTTAAACATCCTACACTGTACAGCTCTGCCTCCTCAAACAAAAAAAAAAGATCTTATCCAGAGTGTTAATAATGCTATGGATGAGAAACCACCTCTAGGATTTAAGAAGATCATTTAAATTCTTCTCTCACTCACTGTTCAACCTATATAGTCAAAACAGAGAAAATGAAGAAAAAATTTGTAAGAGTCGGGAGTAATAGCTTTAGGGGTGAAGTATTTTTGTTTTTCTCTTCTCCTTTACCTTCAAATCAAGTGAAGGAGGCTCCAAGAAAATCTCTTACGGTTTTTGGAGGAGGTTGCAAGCTGGGAAAATGGCATCTCACACCCTAGCTGGGTGTTTGCCGAGCTACAGAGACTAATCTACTTGCTTTATCTAAGACAGGAGTAGAGTGAGGAAGGCAGTTCTTAGAAGTGCTTGACATGCATTCTGAGAGTTTGAGAGTGTACATGACTAAAGAGACTGCTTCTTGGCTCCTGCCTGGAGAATTCTCAAGTTGGGAGAGTGAGTGGAGTGGTCTGTGACAGCAGGTTATGGGAGGAGGGCAGTGAGAAGCAGATGGAATCTTCAGGTTTTGGTTTGACAAGAAGACATGAGTTTCATACCTTAAAAGGTATCTGGACTCAAGATAGTTTGATGGAACTGTGCCCGTGAGGACAGCCTGCTTGGGCAAGGAATCTCCGGCAGTCTGAAGCTCTAGAGTATCTGCTGGAAGCAGGAGATGAACAGTGGGGTGTTGCAAGAGGTCAGGTGGTTATTGTTTTGCTTGCTTGAGGAAATTGGATGGTAGGAAGGTCACTGCAGGGCCTATGAAAGAGCTGGGAATATGTTCTGCAAGAAAGCAGGTGCTTGGGCATCTGCCACATTGAGGGAACAAATGGTCAGATTACAACAGCACTTTATGCTTGTTTCCCACCCCCATACCCCTTCCTGAGTCCTAATATAGTGCAGGAGGAAGAGGACCAAATAGCACCCCAGAGGAAAAGGAGGGGCAAATAAAAGAAGTAGGAAAGAAGAAGTCCAAGAACAAGGAAGCGTAAAAGCCTGTCTTCCCGTAGAGGTTTCTAAGCCTGGGTGATGTGAGGAGAGACTGAATTGGGTATGAAATTGCAGTTTTGGTTTAGACTAGACTAGGCTATGTAATATCTGAAAGTGAATTCTCAGTTGCCAAAGTGTGATTTTTTTTTCTCGTAAATGAAAGTGACCAGAAAGCTGAAGGAATCACTCAAGGTGTGGTCTAGGACCAGAAAAGAGATCTACTCCAGCATGTTTGAAGGAACTAGTTGGGGGAAAAAGTGTTCCTGGCTTGTTTTCCATAGAGTTCAGCCTGATTAAAAATCAGTTATGTTAGCCTTTATTGCACACTTTATATGGGTCAGTATCATGTTTGTTAAATGTTTACATGTGCTAAAGCATTTAACAATTCCAATAGTTCCCCAAGATAAGAAGATTTTAAAATGAAGAGGAAAAGTTCTGTAAAGGTTAAACAATGTATCATGATGAAATAAGGGTAAATCCTTTCTAGGGTCTTCTGTTTTGAATGTTTTCTCTAATAGTTAATAATTTAAGAACTAAAATTTTTATTTCTGGGAGTTTTAAACAACCAAGAATGGAATTTTAGCCATATTAATAAAAATTCCATCTTATATAGAAATTAACAGGATAATTTAAGCCTAAGGATAATCAGGTTTGTTCTGCTTTGACTCATAGCCACACGTTCTGTCATGAGCTCCTAAGATTATGCACTATTCTGACAGGTTAAGGAGTTCTTACCTTACATATTGATATTGCTATCAGCTAAAGCATCCTATCCTTTAGTACTAGAGCTGTCTCCATTCTGAATTATTAAATATGCTTACAATTGAGTGAGAGATGAGTTCGTCTGAGTTGCATTGAAAGCACCGTGTAAGGGTGGAAGAGCTCATTTAGGTGATGATCTGGTAAGTTAGCATACACTAGCTGGCGCCCCTTCTCCACTCTCACTTATATGTGTGTGCATATATGTGTGGCCAGAGAGGTGCTAAAATGCAGCAAGTCAATAATTAATTTTTATTAGATCTTGCTGTTTGTTTTCACAGTTTTGATCTTAAAACTCCCAGAGAGTTCTGATTCCAGGGGTGAAATGAAACCATTTTGCTACCTTATTTGTCTTTTACAAATCATACTAAAATGATCATTAAATAAGCATGTACACATCCAAGGATGTAGTAAGATAGAAGTCAACACTCATTATGACAGAATCTGAAGTCTAAACTGGGCTTCTTTGAAAGCATTAACAAGGATACCATTATTTATAACTGTTCATCTCCTTGGGAAAAATGAATACCTATAAAGTATGCAAACCTCTGTTTGCATTCTTAGATGGAGCTTCATCAGGCCTCAGTACTGTTTCTCTTGTGGATTTTATCTTTGCTCTGCACTGAGCATCTTGAGTATTAGACTTCCTGAAATTGCAAGACTGACTCCATTTTGAGTGTAAGATTTACCACCCTGCTGATGAGGAAAAAAATCTTTTCATGCCCATTGCCTTCCTCCCTCCATGAATTTTCTCTCATCCATTTACTACTTCATTTACTCATGTACTTATTCATTTGTTTATTCCCTCACATCCATTCTGGAATTCAATCATTCATTCAATAAACCTTTATTGAATGTGTTTAATGAATATGTGACTGTAAAGGGAGAAACTCGCACAGGACTATTCAGTTCATTTTACATAACTATCACTAAGGATTAACGCCTCTTGGTGTCAAGTTTGACATTCCTCTGACTTCTTTACTTACAATTCTCTTTTTGATCCCTTACTCCTAGATTAGTGAAAAGCAACACCATCTCGCGAGCTGTTCACACTGACTCTGAGCATCACCTCGATCTCTCCACTTCTAGTCAATTACCAAATTTCATTGATTCTGCAAATTAGTATCTTGAGAATCCAGATCCTTGTCTCTCACCTCATTGCTCCTGCCTTGGTCCAGACCACCCTCTCCTATTATATGGGTTCTTGTAAGAGCTTATTAACTGAACTTCTTGACACTAGTCTTGCCTACTCCTCATCTACTTTCCAAAGAGTGATATTTAGAAAGTAAAAATTTGGTAATGTTAATTCCCACTGAACAATGTTTCAGTGGCTTTGTATTGTCCTGATTATAAAGCCCTAAATCCACAGCAAACAAGTAAGTCCCTTCGCAACATGGCTCTGCTTTCCCTACAACATCGTAACTCAACACTTGCATCATACGTTGTGCTAATTGGCATAGAGAGAGACTTCTTGTAAAGCAAAAAGACCACTCCTTCATTCTGTTACTCCTTCTGTCTTGAACATTCATTCCCTTTGTTTCTTCATAACACCCCTCCCTTCTTTTTGTTTTTGCCTGATTAGTTCTCAATCATCTTTAAGTTTTCGACTCAGTTTTATTACTTTCCGCTTGAACTGAGTTGGGTCTCTGGTTACCTGCTCCCTGTAGCTCTGTACTTCCTGTGACTTACCATTTACCACACTCCACACTCTGGACTCTCAGCTCTGGGAGACAGAGGCTGTGTCTACACTTTTTTCCACTGAATTCCCAGAGTTTGACACATAGTAGGTGCTAAATAATACTTGTTAATGAATTTCTCTGAACCTAGTACTTTTTTATATTTCAAGCCTAGTTTAAAGAATTTTAGATATTGATAGATAAATGTATACACAGATCTTCCTCAACTTAAGATGGGATTATGTCCAATAAACCCATCCTAAGTTGAAAATATGCACCTAACCTACTGAACATCAGAGCTTAGCCTAGCCTACCTTAAACATGCTCAAAACACTTATAGTAGCCAATAGTTGGACAAAATTGTCTAATACAAAATGTGATTTATAATAGTGTTGAATATTTCATGTGATTTATTGAATACTCTACTGAAAATGAAAAACAGAATGGTTGTATGGGTACAGAATGGTTGCAAGTGTATCAGTTGTTGACATCCATGATCAAGTGGCTGATTGGGAGCCGCCCAGAGGGTATCACCGCATATCACTAGCCTGGGAAAAGATCAAAATTCAAAATTTAAGGTATGATTTCTACTGAATGCATATCAAATTTGTACCATCGTAAAGTCAAAACACCCTAAGTTGAACCACTGTAAGTTGGGGAATGTCTATACACACCTATACACCTTTTCCTTTCCCTTGGTTATTGCATTTTATGTACCCTACTCAGGGAAGAGTGCTATACAAGCCTAAGGACTGGATTGGAGAATAATTCTTTACTTCATCAGGCTATTAATCCTACATGCCTGTGGTGATAAACCCCAGAAAATCTGGATAATCCTATATAGTGTTCAGAGAGAGCTGGAAACAGCTATAAATAACATATCATACTGTCAAATACCATTATCATTTAGACAACTTTGCAGTTCCTTCCAAGTTATATGAGGTTATTCTTGCCTCATAACGTCTTTCCAAGCCTTTTCCCACTTATTTCCTGTTATTCCCTTCACTTTCTATGTTCCTCCTTGGTCTACCAACCCTCTCCCATTTGTCCCTTTTCCTTCTTACTTTTTATTAATTTTTGACACTTTTCCCTTCTACCTCAATTTTGCATCTAGGAATTCTGTCATTCCCTCTGACATTGCTCTTCCTTCCTTTTCTCTCCTGCATTTTTTTTTTTTCCTTTGGTGGTGCTTCTGTGTCTTTCTTCTTTCTCTTCTTTTACATTCTCTTTCGTCTTCTACCCTCTGCTCCTAGTCGGGTAATGTGAGTACCTGACGTGTGTGTGTGTGTGTGTGTGTGTGTGTGTGTGTGTGTGTAGGGGGAGTTGCCTGATGGCCACAGTAAACCCCAGTGTTCTCCAATGCAGCCCCATTATTCTAGATTAGTATCCATATGACTCACAGGCAGGGAAAGTAGTTGAAATTCCATAGATAAGCAAATAATTCTTGGCAGTTTCAAAATGAAAGCAACTGCACTGCCAAAAGTCTCTGTTTACCACACAAAACAAATGTTGTTACTATTTCAATTCCAAAAAAGCATCTTAAAAGCATCCTTTCACAAGAACATTGTTCTAGCCTTTATGTCTAATTAGATGTAAAGAAAATCTTTTGTTATTTTTGTTACACAATTTAGGCTTGGCTAATAACCAGAGATAAATAATGGTTTACCCCTGCTGGGTTCTGTAGCAACACCCTTCTGAATAAAATAAGTGCACATGTGCAGTACAAATCCTGTGAAAGGCCTTTCTTTTCTACGCTTATTTTTCTTTCATCCTCATCCGGATTCCTTTCACCTAAGAATAATCCTCTTTTATTTTTTCTTGAGGAGCTGTGCAGCATGATTTCCATAAATATTTTGGGGAAAATAGCCTAGTTTTTTTCCTTCATTTCCCCATTTTGTATGTTTTCAACTAGAACATAGCCAGAGTCTATTGGCTTCTTTAGTTGTAACTAAGCTATTCTATTGAGACAGGATGGGCTAGGGTGATTAAAAAGACATCAGAATAGAGAGGCGATTGGCCCATGCTGTACTGGCAAGGTAAACTACACTAGGGCATTTTTTTTCCCTCCATATACACAATCTTTCTTTTTCTCCTCCAGAAACTGAGATTCCTTTATTCAGTATGTTGTTTGTTCTTTTTGCTTACACAGTTTTAACTTTGTTTTTTACACAAGAAACACATTGTCTGCTCTGAACACAGTGCATATCTTTGATTTTCTACCTATTTGTGTTTGCTGCTGCTCTGATAGTCAAGTACAGATAGGAGGGCTAATGTATGGCAAGCACCCAAAACCCTGGAATAGATGCCACCTGGAGCTAAGGCAAAGAGTACATCCTAGCACACAGCTGAAGTCAGGAGACATGGGCTTTTGTTTCTGACTTGACCCCAGACTTCCATTTGGACTTGAGCAAATCTCTTGACTAATCTGCATCTTTAAATTCGTCTTTACCTTTGCATTCTCATTATGGAATCAAACGAGATGCCATGCCTGACATTTTTGAATAAAAAACTTCAATGTTATTTTAACATAACTTGTTTTGTGCTGCTGAAAGGGTTAAATTGTACATATTATTTTACCTTCTGTCAATTGCAAAATAAGTTGGTTTCCACTTTCCTTTGGAGAAAAAAGTGACCTGTCAATGTGTGTGCCATGCTAGACCCTGATCACTGTTTAGGCATTGTCCTCTCAGAGTAATAACTGGAAGTAGGTTCTATTGTGTCTGTTCTCCAGATGAAGAAACTGGCGCTCACATTTTGGAATTGATTCATGAATTCACATCAAGTGAATGGCAGAAGTAGGACTGAACCCCAGGGTTGCTGGACTACAAAGTCTATGCTTTTTCCATTACCAACATGTATACAGGCAGTCCATGACTTAACAATGGTTTGGCTTAGGATTTTTCAGCTTTATGGTGGTGCGAAAGCAATATGCATTCAGTAAAAAACTGTTCTTGGAATTTGGAATTTTGATCTTTTCTGGCCTAGTGGGTACGCAGTATGATATTCTCCCTTGTTGCTGGGCGGAGGCAGTGGGCCACAGCTCCCAGCTGGCCACACGATCATGAGGGTAAACAACTGATTCATTTAACAACCATTCTGTACCTATACAACCATCTGTTTTTCACTTTCAGTACAGTATTCAATAAATTACATGAGATAGTCAACACTTTATTACAAAATAGGCTTTGTGTTAGATGATTTTGCCTAACTCTAGGCTAATGCAAGTGTTCTGAGCAAAATTAAGGTAGGCTAGGCTAAGCTATGATATTCGGTATTTGGTGTATTAAAAACTTTTTCAACTTAGGCTATTTTCTACCTGCACTGGGTTTTTGGAGATGTAACTCCATCACAAATCAAGGAAGATCTGTATACTCTATTGTGAATAATTTCTTATTCACCTGCTAATTCTTTTTCCCCTATATTTTAGCTGCTGCTCTTAATAGGATTAATCCATCAAAAGAGGATTTTTCCTTAGTGCACGAGCAAGGTGCCCTTCAATTAGGAGAAATAGTAAAGACAATACTAGATCAATCATGTTAATTTCCTATTTCCTAATTATAGTTTCCTAATTATAATTATACCTTATATATATTCAGGTAAATGTTTGTTTATCAATATTTATTCAGATAAATATTGCCTGAATGTGCTTGGCAGTATTTACCCAAAGAAATGCCATCAATAGCCATGGCAATTTACTTGTTTAAGTAAATAATGATTTAAATAATTTAATCGAAATTGGATCATTTAAATCTACTTTAATTGAATCCTTTTATAAACACATATTTGCAATACTGTGCCAGGTAGAGGCAGAAATGAGTATAAATCTAACATTGTTTAGAGTGTGCTAGGTAAAGTCAGAAATAATGTGCAAATTAGAGGGCATAACAAAGTCTCTGAAAGCTAGTTATCATTGTTATGCATATTTTTCAGGTTTGGTGAGTTAGCCGCACTCAAGCCTGTGAGTAGAATTGTGTCTTTTTAAAAATGATAAAGTTAAATTCTTCCAAATAAATCTTTTAATGTGATTTTCTTGTCTTTCTTTAGGGTATCACAAAGGGCAACAATGACAATTCCCAACCCTGCATGATTTGTGGGACCAGGATTTTTGTAGGACTTACTATCTGGCTTTTAACTGACTCTAGATGAAGTGTGAGAGTGGCTTGCCAATAATAGTAAAAGGAGATGTAGCCATCAGCAATAGTAGAAGTTGTAAGAGTAGTAGTTAGTGGCTGTTCTAATAGTGGAAGATAGCAGCAGGAAGAGTGGCTGCCCAATGCCCCTTTTCTTGGTGCTAGCCTCCTACATAGGAGTGGATCTCTAGCGGTGGTGTCTGTGGATTCCTGTTCTTGGCTCATGGAGGCAGGAGTACTAAATATCCTGAACCATGTTGGAGCAATAAGATGCTATCTCCTTGAATCTGAATCTTGGAATGAAGGCCTAGAGCACATTTGAGGTTGTGTGCCATTAATGCTGATGACACTAGACCCCTGCAGCTGTGGCCCCTGGGTGGCCCTAATTGCTGTGTATCTAAAGCATTGATTTTCGAATTCTTCCACCAAGTGTCCTTCAAATACTCTGCCCTGCTCTCCCCTTTTTGAATTAATCTAGTTACTTTATTGACTTGCAACCAAAAACATTTTAACTACTACAATAATAGTGTTATAATTATTATAACAATAGTGTTATATTGAGCTTTTAGTACAAGCAGGCATTGGTTTACTTCATACTCTGTATCATATAATCTACACAATAACCTTATAGAATAGATACTATTATTATTTCTATTGTAAGATTATTATAAGGCTGACAGAAGTTAAGTAATTTAAAATTACACTCATGGGCTTCCCTGGTGGCACAGTGGTTAAGAATCTGCCTGCCAATGCAGGGGACACGGGTTCGAGCCCTGGTCCGGGAAGATCCCACATGCCGCAGAGCGACTAAGCCCGTGCGCCACAACTACTGAGCCCACGACGCACAATTACTGAAGCCTGTGTGCCTAGAGCCCATGCTCCGCAACAAGAGAAGCCACAGCAGTGAGAGGCCCGCGCACCGCAATGAAGAGTAGCCCCTGCTCTCTGCAACTAGAGAAAGCCCGCACGCAGCAACAAAGACCCAATGCAGGCAAAAATAAATAAAATTAAATTTAAAAAAAATTTTTAATTACACTTATAATAAGAGTTAGGCTGAACCCAATTTTCTGATTCTACGCCGATGATCTTAGCATATGTGCTATGCTCAGTTAGGGCAGCTTCTGCTAGCTAATTTATGGGAACAGTTGGTGTTAGAAATGGGAAGGAGACCATTAAGGAACGGTGTTAGAGAAGAATGGGCAGGGGCATAGGAAAGAAGTAACAAGCTTTTTTAGAATGGTAGGAAACAAAGAATGGAAAATTCATATTAGCTCTTGGGAAGAATTTCTTGACCATATCGTTAGTAAGCAGGGGAGTAAGTTACTGAGGGGATAGTAAAATTAAAAGCTCTAATAAAATATTAAATAACTATTCATATGGAGCAGTTTATGTAGGCTTTAATGTGAAGGCAGGGAATTGGAACTGAATTCAGCCTTGAAAAATGTTGTGGACTCTTACCAGCGTAAAAAATTTAGTAGCTAATAAAAAGATTTTTTTATCCCCATAAGGAGATGCACAGCTTATAATAGTACAAATATCAAAATTATTTACCTTAAGCATGAATGATCAGAAGTGGTAGCTGATTATAAAGACAGGGATTAAATGGAATTTTAAATTCTTCTGTACATATATAGATTAACATGGAATCATACTGATTATTACTATTTGAGAAATCATGGAAACACCCTCAAGACTGGAGATGAGTAAATTCTTTTCCAATTTTTCACATAGGTTCTTAAAACCTTAGGCAAATAATTCTGATCTCAGTCTCCTTAATATTTTGAGCTGTATGAGAAAATCTAGAATAGTCTGTGGTAATCCCCAGGGACAAGCATAGCGTCACTAACAAAAATCAAGCCTCCTTATTCACATATCCAGTTTGGAGACTTGCTAAGTTTTTAGCAGGAGAAGATCAGTGATATTGAATATCATGGTCATAGATAGTAATAAAAGAATCAAATAGGAAAATATGACCAATATCCTTAAAAACATTTGAAATTGTCAGCTATTACAAGAGTATTATTAAATTGTTATTCAATTGGGAGGGAAGTCTTTAATAAATTTCCCCATAAAGTCTTATTGTTCTCATCTCTGGTCCAAAAAAGTCATTAAGTGATTGGAAATGCTACTTTAGTATATATTAAATATTTGTGTATACGTGATTTTTCTCTCTTGACTCTGTTCTTTATTTTTAACCTGAACTTTGTAAACTGAAGTATAATATACATAAAGATGAGTGCCCCACACGTAAATATGTACCTGAACAATTTTCATAAAATTAACCGATCCCTGTAGCCTGCGCCCAGATCAAAAAAGAGAACATTGCCAAAACTTCAGAAGGCCTCTCATGCTGCACTTTTCTTATTACCACATGCCCCTAAGAGGTATCCTGATTTCTAACACCTTAAGCAAGTCTTGCCTATTTCTCACCTTTATATTCATGGAATCATAGAGTCAGTATTCTTTGATGCATGGCTTATTTTGCTCAGCAGTATGTTTGTCAGATTCATCCATGTGGTTGCATGTAACCGTAGTTTGCTCATCCTCATTGCTGTCTACAGTGCTTCAGTGCATGAACATTGCCACAAAATATTTTAAATCCATTCTGCTGCTGGTAGACATTTGCCTTTTCTCCAGTTTGGGGATATTATGAGTAGTGCTGATATGAACATCCTTGCAACATATATTGTGTGTTGTGTGAACATACTTCCATAGTTCTGTAGCATTTATGCTGACAGAATTGCAGGGTCATAGGATGTGCATTTTTTCAGCTTTAGTTGATGCAGCTTAAGAGTTTTCAACATGATTGTTACGTTTACACTTCAACCAGAAGTGTGTGAGAGGTTCAGTTGTTAACACATTTTGAGCAACTTCAGCAGTCAGTCCTTTTAATTTCAGTTACTCTGATGGGTGTGTTGTGGCCTTGATTGTGGTTTTATTTTATATTTTTTAAGTTGAGATATAATTAAAATACCATGAAATTTACCCTTATAAAATGTACAATTCAGTGATTCTTAGAATATTCACATTGTTGTGCAACAATCATTATTATCTGATTCCAGACATTTTCATCACCCCCAAAGGATACCCTATAACTCTACTCCCATTTCTCTCTACCCCCAGGCTCTGGAAACACTAGTCTACATTCTGTTTTTGCGGACTTGCCTATACTAGACATTTTGTGCAAATGGAATCATACATTTTATGGCTATTTGTGTCTGGCTTCTTTCACTTAGCATGTAACATTAGTAAAGTTACTAGGAAAACTGGATTACCGTGACCAAAGATGTTACAGAGTGCACACAATCCTGACAGGGAAAGCTAAGATCCAGGAGTGTTTTTCCTTAGCCATAGTATTCTCTTATGATTTTTGTATTTCTGTAGTATTGGTTGTTATTTCTACTTTTCATTTCTTACTGTTGATTTGGGTCCCCTCTCTTTTTGTCTTGATGAGCCTGGCTAAAGGTTTATCAATTTCATTTATCTTTTCAAAAAAAGAGCTCTTGTTTTCATTGATATTTTCTACTGTTTTTTTGGTCTCTATTTTATTTATTCTCTTATCTTTATTATTTCCTTCTTTCTGCTGACTTTGGGTTTAGTTTGTTCTTTTTCTAATTCCTTTAGGTGGTAGGTTAGGTAGTTTATATGCTATTTTTATTGTTTCCTGACATAGGCCTCTATCACTATAAACTTCCATCTTAGAACAATTTTTGCTGCATCCCATAGTTTTCGGAAAGTTGTGTTTCCATTTTTATTTGTCTCAAGGTATTTTCTGGTTTCTTCATTGACCCACTGGTCTTTTAGTAGCATGTTGTTTAATTGCCATGTGTTTGTGCTTTACTTATTTTTGTTTCTGTAATTGATTTCTAATTTCATACCACTGTGATAGGAAAAATGTTTGATATAATTTATATTCTCTTAAATTTGTTGAGACTTGTTTTGCAGCCTATCATGTGATCTAACCTGGAGAATGTTCCATGTGCACTTGAAAAGAATGTATATTCTGCTGCTTTTGGATGGAATGTCCTGTAGATAACTGTTAAGTCTAACTGGTTTATTGTGTCATTTAAGACCACTTTTACCTTAATGATTTCCTGTCTGGATGATCTGTTCATTGATGTAAGTGGGGTGTTGATGTTCCTTACTATCATTGTATTATTGTCAATTTCTCTCTTTATGTCTGTTAGAATTGGCTTTATATATTTAGCAGTTTCTGTATTAGTTGCAAATTAATGAGTGTAATATACTCTTCTTGTATTGATCCCTTTATCATTATATAATGCCTTTCTTTGTCTTTTGTTATAGCTTTTGTTTTAAAGTCTATTTTGTCTGATATGAATATTGTTACCCCTACTTTCTTTTCATTTTTGTTTGCATGAAACATCTTTTTCCATCCCCTTACTTTCAGCCTGTTTGTCTTTTGCTCCGAAGTGAGTTTCTTGTAGATAGCATATAGAAGGGTCTTGTTTTTTTTATCCAATCAGCCACCCTATGTCTTTTGATTGGAGCATTCAGTCCATTGACATTTAAAGTAATTTTTGATAAGTATGTACTTATTGCCATTTTATTACTTGTTTTCCAGTTGTCTTTGTAGTTCTTTTCTGTTCATTTCTTCTTTTTGTTTCTTCCCTTGTACTTTGATGATTTTCTTTAGTCGTATGCTTGTGCTCCTTTCTTTTTAGTTTTTGTATGTCTATTGTAGATTTTTTATTTGTAGCTACCATGTGATTCATATATACTGATGTATAACTATATCTACTTGTTTTAAACTGATAGTCATTTAAGTTCAAATCCATTCTAAAATAGCTAACTTTTTTTACTCCCGTCACTCCATATTTTGTGTTTTTGATGTCATATCTTACATCTTTGTGTTTATTCCTTTACTGTTTATTGTAGTTATAGTTGCTTTTAATTTTTTTGTCTTTTAATCTTCATACTAGCTTATTTAAGTGATTGATCCTCAGCCCTTACTATATGTTTGTCTTTCTTAGTGGTTTTTTTCCTATCCTATAGATTATTATTTCTTGTTATAGCCTTTTCTTTTCCACTTAGAGAAGATCCTTTAGCATTTCTTTAGGTTAGGTTTAGAATTGATGAACTCTCTTAGTTTTTCTTGTCTGAGAGGTTCTTTATCTCTCCTTTTATTCTAAATGATAATCTTGCTGGGTCGAGTATCCTAAGTTGCAGGTTTTTCCCTTTCAGCACTTTGACTATATCATGCCGCTCCCTTCTGACCTGCAAATTTCTGCAGAGAAATCAGCTAGTAGCCTTATGGGGGTTCCCTTGTCTATGACTCTGTTATTCTCTTGCTGCCTTTAGTATTCTCACTTTAACTTTTGCCATTTTCATTATGATATGTCTTGGTATGGGTCTGTTTGGGTTCATCTTGTTTGGGACCCTGTGTGTTCCCTGTACCTGGATATGTTACCTTCTTCAGGTTTGGGAAGTTTTCAGCCATAATTTCATCAAATACATTTTCAACCCTCTTCTCTCTCTCTTCTACATCTGAGACACCTATAAGGCAAATGTTGATACTCTTGATATTATCCCAGAGGTCTCTTAAACTATTATCATTTTTTGTTTTTCTTTTTGCTGTCCTGATTGGGTGATTTCCATTATTCTGTGTTCAAGATCACTCATGCATTCTTTATTCATACCTTCGAGTGTGTTTTTTAATCTCAGTTATTATATTCTTCAGTTCTGACTGATTCTTTTTGATGTTTTCTGTTTCCTTGTTAAAATTTGCACTGTTTTCATCTATTTTTTCCTAATTCAGTTAGCATTCTTATTACTAATGCTTTGAATTCTTTATCTGGTGAATTGTTTATTTCTGTTTCATTTTTAATTTCTTCAGAATTTTTCTCTTCCTCTTTCAATTGAGACCAGTTCCCTCTGTCTTTTCATGTTGCTTAACTTTCTCTCTAGGAATTGAGGTGAAACAGTTACCTACTGCAGCCTTGAAGGGGTATCCTTATGTGGGAGTGTCTCTCTACATTCTATGTGTACCCAGTGCTTTCGGTGGGAGATTTGGATTTGATGTGAACAGAAGTCATGTCTTTCCTCAGGGTGTGCTGGTAGCTTTCACCTTAGTATAAGGTGGGGCTGGAGATGGAGGAACTAGGGCCAGAGCCAGCTATGAGATGGGGCCTCCCTTCTGCTCAGTGGCCATCACTTTCCTATCAGGGGCAGGGGCAGATCCCAAGGTGATGGAGCAGTAGCTTTGAGGGTCAGGCAAGCTGGGTCTGTTCCCTGTAAGTGTGGTCTCCCTTCTCCCAGCACCAGCACTAGCACTCTTGTCCCAGAGGGGAGCAGTACTGGAGCAAGAGGGAGCCATTCAGGCTCTCAGCTCATGAGAGGACGTGGGCAGCATCAGGCCAGCCACAGACGGAGGTCTGGGTTGCTTCCAATGTGTCACGTGTGCAAGCATCAGCAATGGCAGCCCCTCCTGCATCTGAGTCTCCATTTCCCTCACAGCCAATCACTCCCCCAGCCACTGCCACCCCCGTCCTGTTGTGGATTCGTGCTGCCAGGCAGGCAAGGCCTGCATGGGCTCTTGCTATGTATCAGGGCAGGCTGTGGAGGTCCAACCAGCATCAGATATCGGGACAAACCCTGATGTGCCACCTGTGTAAGCACCAGCAATGGCTGCCCCTGCTGTGCTCAGATGCCACCCTGGGTCCGAGTTGCCCCTGCATCCCATGGCCAAGGTCTCTCCCTAGTCATGGAAGCTCTCACTCCAGTGCGGACCTGTGAGGTGAAGTAAGCGGGGCTGGAGCATTTGCTCAGTTTAGACTGGGCACGTGCCAGGGCAGTCATGGGAAACCAGGCAGGCACTGGAGTAGTGCTCAATCCACCCTCTCTGCCCTGCCTCAGGAGCAAGGCAGCATTCACGCACTCTTCACACACAGGCTTCCCACAGCCCTCCTGTTAGTCCCAGCAGCCCTCCAAGCAACCAAGGGGGCTTGCCTTCCCTGTGTTGGATGCCAGGACTGGGGTGCCCAATGTGTGGCTTGCACCGCTTACTCCCCAGGGCAGATCTCCCTGTTCCTCTCAGTCCCCTCCCAGAAGCACAGGTCCCAACCTGATCACTTCTTTTCCCTTCCTATCTGATTCCATATCAATCTTTTTTACAGTCTTGGTTGTATAGGAGTCTTTCTTTCAGTTTCCAGATAGTTTTCCGTGAGAATTGTTCCATATGTAGATGTATTTTTGATGTGTTTGTGGAAGGAGGTGAATTCCACGTCCTCCTACTCCATCATCTTGATCAGTCCCCAGCTGCACATGTGTTTTTAATCTAAGAATTTTATAGTTTTAGCTCTTCCATTTAGATCTTTGATCCATTTTGAGCTAATTTTTGTATACAGTGTGAAGTAGGGTTCCAACTTTATTCTTTTGCCTGTGGATATCCAGTTGTTTCAGCCCATTTATTCAACAGACCACTGTTTCCCCAGTGAATCATCTTGGCACACTTGTTAAAAATCAATTGGCTATGAATGTTTGAGTGTTTCATGGTTATTTTTATTTTCCCTTATAAATAATCATACTTAGCACTATTCTGTGTGCTTATTGCCGTTTAGAGATACTCTTTTGTGAAGTCTTTTGCACATTTCTGCCATTGCCTTAACTGATTTATCGGAACTCTATATATTTTTATATTAATCCTTTGTTAGTATATGTCTTACAAATACTCTCTCCTACTTTGTAGCATGATTTTAACTCTCTTAAAGGTGTCTTATTAAATCTTCAAATTTTTAATATAGTCCAATTTATCATTTTTCTACACAGTTAGTGCTTTGTGTCCTTATTAAGTAATTTTAGCATATGCAAGTTCTTGAAAGTATTTTTCTAAAATCTTTATTGTTTTATGTTTCACAGTTAGGTTTATGATCTGCCTGGAATTGATAGTTGTGTATAGTGTGAGAGTAAATTTAGTTTTCAATATATACTGACACAGATGATTTACTAAAAAACCATCTTCTCTCCACTGCACTGTAGCATCACCTATGTTATAGACAAGAGTACCATATTTATGTGGGTATGTGTCTATACTATCTCTTCTAGCTCATGTGTCTGTTTATCTTTCTATTCTGTTCCATTGGTATTTTTTAAACTGCATTTAGCAACAGCATACTATTTAAATTGCTATCACTTTATAATAAGCCTTGATATTTGGATAAATCTTACAGATTTTTTCTTTTTCAACACCATGTTGGCTATTCTTGGCCTTTTATTTTCCATGTAAGTTTTAGAATCAACTTGTCAATGTCTTCAAAAAAATCTTTCAGGATTGGGATTGGGATTGCATTGGATCTACAAATTAATCTGGGGAGAATTGATATCTCTATAATATTGAGCCTTCTACTCCATGACCAGACTATGTTTCTTTATTTATTTAGATTAAAAAATTTCTTCCCAATAATATTTTAGATTTTTCACTGAAGAGGTCTTCTGAATCTATCGTTGGATCTCTTCCTATGTATATGATTTATTTTATGCAATTGAAAATGATACCTTCCTGGTCTACCATTCTTCTTTATCATTGAGAAATGTCTTCCTTTATCTCATTTATTGCCTCAAATCTGTTTTTGATATTACTATAGCTACACAAGCTTATTATTGGTTAATGTATATCCTTTTATTTTCAATTTCTTTGTAATTTGTATATTTAAGGTGGTTTTCTTATAACTAGCATGTCATAAAGTTTGACATTTTTATCCAGTCTAATAATAATATACTTGTCCTTGAGTATTTACTTACATGTGTGTTTATTGTTCCTACAATCTTAGTACTTATCTCTAGTTAGGCTACCTGTTTATGTTCCTTTTTGTCTTTTCTTGCCTTCTTCTTTAGTATTTAAATATTTTTATCAGTCTGTTTTTCTTCTTGACTAATTTGTTAGCAATATTTTTGGTTTTGTTTTTTTCCTAATATTTTCCTGGCTAACTTGGGGATTTCAATATTCATCCTAGCTTAATGCAGTTTAATAAAAATGATTACTTTGACCACTTCCTTGATAATTTTAGGACCTTGACACATTTCACCTTCATTTACCACCTGCTGCCCACAATTTGTGTTGTCAGGTGTTTTAATTATACTTATTAATTATATTGTGATACTTTTTTTGAGTTGATATATTTTGATTTATCCCATTTCCATTGCTTGTCATTTCTTCCTAAATTTACATGCTTCCTGCTGAGGGTTATTTTTCTTCTGCCTGAAGAGCTCACTTTATCATTTCTCTTACTGCATGTCTGGTGAGGACGTGTTTCTCATTTTTTAATTTGTTTATTTTGCCCTCATTTTGGCTTAGACAAAAGGATCAGATGATATTATAATTAATCCTTTATTCCCTTCTACTTTCCCTCTAGCTGTAGAAACAGCACATCTGAGAGAAGTTTTGATTCTCCAGAAAAGATACATTTATCCAGTATCACGTTCTCATGGTCACAGGCAGAGAGGGAATGAAAAAGACCAAATCATTGATATTTGGGTCTTTTTGTAGATTAAATCCTAGGAACTGAGAAAAGTGGCCCCATGGGTAAATTTCATCTGCCAGGTACCTTACTCCTCTGGTGTAACAGGATAAGAAAGACATTGGAAAGTGGTCAGGAGTGTTGCTTCAGTAAATTGACTCCACATGGAAACCTGAGGAATGGGGGGATAAGTGGTCCTCTTCTGAGCTATTTTCCACATTCTTAGCTCTTGGGTCTCTTAAACCATTTGTCTGGAATATTAAGCCAGTGTAAGTTCTGCTTCCATTTGCATGAGGTGTCTCCCCTAATACTAACAATTGTTCTTCTAAGGATTCTCCTTGAACTTCTGGTTATTGGTGTGAATTTTGCCTCTGTAAATCTCAAAAATGGGTTAGAACAGCATATTGATTAAATCATATCATGACTTCACTATACTCAGGAATGAAAATTCACTTGCCCTTTAGTTATCATTGCAAAATTCCCAGGCATGTAGTCCAGAATAGGTCAGCATAAGTTTTAAAATGAGTTTTTGACAACATTAAGTTATACTAATAATTTAAGGCCAACACTATAGAGGTGCCCCAAATTTTAATATAAATTCACTCTTACTATAAATTTTCCAGAGCGAAATTAAAGTTCAAAAAGTAAGTTGCAAGTTTAAGCCCTTAGAAGTTGGGGTCCAAGCCTTTAAAATTCCAAATCACATTGTCTTGAGATTTTGCATTAAAAGATGAAAGAAAGTAAGCTATAAAATTCATTCTTGCCAATTTATTATTTTACTTTGTCTCTGTAGGAGGGATTTTGGGACAGTGGATATGGTGTTCTCTACTTAGGCCTGGCACTAGCAGTGTGAACCTAGAGCCTTATTAGTACTCTGTGGCATTAGTAGAACTCAACTGCCTTTGCAGTCCTGGCCTCCTCGTCTGCAAATAACACTGAGAAAAAGATGTAGTAAAAAGTTGTTCTCCTAATTCTTAAAAAGCCTGTCTACACAAAGACTGTCTTTGCTATATAATTAAATCTGCCTCAGCTGTGCTGCTTATATAAAAATGGTACCTGTATACTTCAAGATGAGTTGCTGAGGACCACACATTATGCCTTATTATCTTGAATTTTCTAAGCACCCCAACCCATTAAAACTAACTTCAGCAAACAAGTACTAGCCACAATTAGCTATGATGGCCAGTCAATGTCAAAGTCCCATGTGGCCCAAGTTTACTGAAGTCTAAGTCCTTAAGCACTCTCCAAATACAGTTCATGATCTTTTTTTTCCTAAACACCAAATCAGAGGACCAAAGGCTGAGATTTTAGGGGCTAATAAATTATGCCCATTCATTCTTCACCAATATTTAATAAAATTTGATGGAAGTATCACAGTTAATTCTGTTTGGAGAATATGGTTTAGAAAATGACCATTAAATGTTATTTTCAGTCTCTTTCTTCCCCACCACCGAGTCCTCATTCTTGCCTTATTGTCAGTCTACTTCTTGGGACAGTTTATCCCTAGGAAAATTTTGTTTTCTCTAAGTCATTGTTTTTTCTTGGTATTGGGCAGAGAGGGAAGAGACTTAATCCCCACTGCTTATGACCTATTAATAGATTATTGTTATAAAAACTGAAGCAGTGGTCATCACTCGTGAACTTGGCAACTCACATCCTCTGGGGATGCATGAGTAAGGGATGGGCAAGAGGCCAAGAGCATTACTTTAGGAAGTCCCACACAGAATATGAGAATAGAAGGACTGGTAGTTTGTTCTCATAAAGAAGTCAAGTGTTTGACTATTAACTCCAGAGATCTACCATTTTATCAAAAATCTTAAATTTATAGAGTATATCAGTATTTTATGAAAATGTTCATTATAGCTCATAGTTGCAGAACAAGTGTTGTTCATTTTTCTTGGGGAGAGGTGGAAAGCTTCCTAACCTGTCGACATTTGTTTGTGGAAGTGGGGAAAAGAACTGAGCCAGAGCAGGGGAAACTAGAATTGTTTAGTATGGAGAATAGTAGGCTGGAAAAAAAAGTGTATAATGATGGCTATTTTCAAGAACCTTAAGAGCAATCAGATGAAAGAGGCACTTAACTTATTGTGCGTAACTAGAAAAAGCAGAATAAGGGCAACATGATAGAAGGTTCAGGGAAGTAGATTTAAATTCACTAAAGAATTTTTTTTAATAGGAACTGGAAAAAAAAGGAAAGGGCATGCTTGCAAAATACTCATCTTGTATCATTTGTATGTGGGCAGAGGCTGGGTAAATCAGGAAAGCTAGAGCAGAAGATATGGCATGGGGTGGGCAGTAGACCAGATCACTCAAGAGTCCTCTGACTTCTGATCATGTTAGGAGATTGTCATGGTAACAAGGACATTGCACAAGCACTGCAGCTTATCTGATCTTCCATAGTTCCTTTATGTCTGCTCACTGGGACTAGTTTTGCTCCTGACCCTGAACGAAAATTTGGGCAGACAGTAAGATTTCTCTCTTCACTTTAAGGAAATACAAAGGTGTGCAGTAATTTTAAGTTGCAGAAAAGAATTCCCAATTCCCTAATTACAGTGTTCTCTCCCATGTTAAAGTATAAACCCAAATGTGATAGAAGGTTGAGGCTTTTCCTCTTTTCTTCTATGTTGGGCCTGTTGCAAACGGGAAGCCTTTACAGGGGAAAGATGTCAATATCTTTCCTTTAGCTCACCGTTCTACTTCTCCTTACCCATCTTATGAATCAAGATTTCTGGCTTCTTTGGGGTGAAAGCTGAGAGGGTAATGAGGTAAAGAGAGCTGGGACATAGTTATTTGCCTGGTGTAGTTGTGGTGATCTAGTTTTGACACTTTTTAGATGAGGTGTACCCCACAGGCACATTGTTTATCTTGAGAGAATTCTCACTTGCAGTGCTCTTTTGAGGGTGATAAAATCATCTTCAGTGTCTTGTTTATTCCTTCCTCATTCCCTGGGAATCTGGGGATACCTTTAACACCCCTCTGTTGACAACAATTTTTGTCCTTTAAATGTCCTGTGGATAGGATGTGACAAGCCCACCACCAGTTTTCTTTCTGCTGGGTTTAAAGGCCATGTCTGGCCCACAGGAAATACTCATAGATCTTTTGTTTCAGAAAATTCTGGGAGTGTCGTTATTTATAAGTCTTGGTCTTCTAGTCTGCTATCACTAGCTCATTAATTCAGCCTCCTAATTAGTAGTTCATTGGTCTGTAGGAGACACATATTAAACTCTCCACCCATGTTGTAAGGCAATACCTCCACCCACTGGAGGTCAGTGGAGACCAGAGTAGCACCCTCTCAAAAAAAAGAGCACCATGCACAATTCTTTGGCAATTTTTGTTTCGGCCCTTTTATACAACTATAATGGGGGTAAGAATTCTCTTATACTAAGAGTCTCATATATTTTTCACACATCTATTTTGAAACTCTTACAGGACACTCTGTATTACAAATGCCTTTGATATCTAGTATCTATTGTCAGAGGGTCATAGCCAAACCTTCAATTTTAATACTGTTATATAATTTATTGGAAAATACTTACTGAACATTGGCTAAGTGGAGCTAACCCAAAGAAGGTAGTGAGACAGTACCCACCGAAAAAGGAAATAACAGATTACCTAATATTACTTTATATAAAGTGACTTTCAAACGAATGGTTTCAGCAATATAGACAGTTAATATTTTTGCCCCCATAACAGAAAATTTTTCAACTTCCTAATAGTCTTCTCATTGATGCCCCAAAGAGATCTCAAACTCAGCCTGTTCAAAGAATGATCTTACTCAGTCTATCTTACCCTGAACAATTGTGTTCCTTTCCCTAGAATCTCTATTTTGGTTAATAGCATCTCCAAGTACTCTATTTCCCAAGCTAGAAAATTTAGTGTGAAGGCTTTAAACTCTTAGAACAGTCCATGGGAGAAAACTCATAATCTTCTAGGATATAACCCTGCAAATGCATTGGTGACAATTCCCTTTGTGTCAATCCTAGATTAAGGACATAGAACTGTATTGCTACACTGTCTAGTTTCTAGTTGCCAGGTAACCAGTTGTTACATGATAATCAGCATTGTTTTTTCACAGACCTAAATCATCTGCCAATAGGAGGCAAAATGGTCTCCTTTACGGTGATAGCACATGTTATTGAAATTGTTTGTCTCAACATTCCTTCCAAATGTATTACATGCAAATATATGTGTATACAATGTGCTGGAGCAAACTACATCAAAAACATTCTACCCAGTTACATATGCATATTCTATTCTACAGAGGATGAAGAGGGAGAATAACATTATTTTCATTTTTATGAAGCCATGTGTAGGGTCAGTGGACTAATAAATGAAATCTGAATTATTCATCCATCTGTATGTCATTCAGATCTTTAAAATCAATGCTGATGGAGTAGTAGAGATGCGTCAACTCTCACCAAACCAATATAATGATCTCCTTCCTTCTCTCTCTTTCATTTTTAACCATTTACTTTTATTTGGGATTTTGGAATCTGGATACATTTCCATATATTGCCCCTAACGACCATAACGCACATTAATAATTTATGGGCCTGAAGTGTGGAGGGTGTTTGTGAAGGAGCATTTCATACAGAGTGTAATCTCACTACCCCCAGATTTCCAATTCACATTAGTTAATTTAGGCAGGGACTAATTTAGGAATTTTCTGTATTAACAAAGAGTATATGTGAATTCTTTGGAATCTATTAGGCAAGGATGAGTAGGCCTTTATGTGTACTTTTAGCAAACAGAGTGTTTTCCCTTTTATACAAATCTATACAGAGAAAATGGAATTCATTCTAAAGGGTGATTTATTGATTAATTTCTTTTCCATTCCACTGATTTTTGCCTCTACTTTCACTCCTTTAGATACATTTCTTTGTGTTTTTCTTTGGATTTTTTGAAATTGCCCATAAAAAATGCTTGGTATTTGCTGAGCATTTCTCTCTCCTGTGTTGCTTTAAAACACGCCAGATTAAAAAGAATATAGGTAGTGTTGGAAAGATTAATTCCTGAGCTACTGAAATATTTTTTTCCATGTTAACTCTTTTTTTTTTTTTTTTTTTTGACAGCTTACTTTCAGGAACAGCTACAAAAGAAAGGCTTCTAATTTAATACATTACTGAAAATATAAATAGAAGAGGGGAAAACCCCTTACTGCTCAAGCACACACTGACGGTCATCGACTTAGATTAATAATAATAATTCCTGATATTAATAATGATAACTGACATTTATTGAGGGTATACTGTATGCCAAGTAGTGTTTCAAGTATTTTACATTTATTGTACTTAATCTGCACAACAACCAATGAGATAAGCTCTATGATTATAATACCTCTCTTACATAGGAGGAGTCTGAGACACAGAGAGGTTAAGGAACTTGCCAAGTTCACACAGCTGCTAAGTGGAGAAGCCAGATTTAACTCAGCCTGCCTGGCTGCAGAGCTTTCACTAGAAGCCGCTGCCTCTTGATGCCTGGGCCAGGCAGTGCCCTGTGAGTCATAAAATGATATGGAGTCATTTCCTTCCCACTTAAGTAATGTGAATGTATGTTCTGGGTATTCTTCAGCATGTAAATATGAATGCTTTCCATTTTTCTGCATGCTCTGTGTCTGAGGATGAGTAATATGCACATAAATGGCATTTTTGTACAATCTTTAACGATTCTAGATCTATCTTCTTTGGAGGTGGGACCTAGGTATTTACATTTTTCATAAGTTCCCCAGGAGATTCTGATGCAGTTCCTAGTCAGGTAAGCCTCTGGAACAACTATTTTAAATCAAACCTATGAAAGAGTATGCCCATATCTACATAATAACATGTAATTTTTTTGGCAAGGAACCAAATGGCACAGATGGGTGTAGGTGGTAATTAGTTCAACTAGAGCTACCTTATAAAACATTTCATCACACTGTTGGTTCCAAAGCAGTGTGTCTTGTCCCTGGAGGGCAGGAGGGTTGACTGCCAATTTTCTAGTAGCTCAGTTTAGCCACCAGGATGGTGTTCTGTTCACAATGGCCATTCAATAAATAATATAATGATAATAATAAACACAAATTTAGCACTCACCACATGCATGCCAGGCGGTGGTCAAAGTGCTTTACGTGCATCAACTCTTAATCCTCTCACCTTTTCTATGAGTTAGATTCCTTTTCATGCACATTTTTCTGATCAGGAAACTGAAAACAGAGATGTTAAGAGCAAGTGACAAGTACCAGAACTCGGGTAAGATTGGATATGAGCTCCAAGAAAATGTCACCAGTGATAGCTTAAAACAAATAACTGTACTCGTCTTTGCTCTGCCAATCCAAAGATGAAGATGATGAGGATTTTATATGATTACATTTTCAAAATATGTCTATTTAGATATAAGAACTTTCCCTTCCTGATATGTGTCACTCTTCCTCTCTCTCTCTGGCTCTTCCTCTCTTTCTCCTCTTCCTTCTCTCTCCTTGGCTTTTCTCCCTACCTCTCTCCTCCTCCTTTTTCTTCTTTCTTCCCTCTCCTCTTTCTTCCTTTGTTATACTTTAAAATGTTTATCAAAGCCCATATTTACTAAAATAGAAAGGGAAAATAGTTCTTATTCAAATACTTTAATGAATATATTTGTAAATATTTAACATAAACATAAGTTTCACGTGAGCATAAAGTAAATCAGTTTTTGAGACAAATATCCATTTATCTGAGCACGTCATCAGCTCTGCTTGGCTGGATAAGAGAGCTGTGATTTTCTGTACTTGGCTACCTGTGTATCTCCTAGGAATACTCAAGATTGGAGGAAGTGTTAAGGCTTAGTAAATATTTCAACTTGCCTGAAGGCTGTTTTAGGCTATCGCCTTTTGTATTTTTAATATTATAAAGGAAATAGTGACTAGCAGATAAAATTTTTCACTGATTTAGAGAGAAATGATGAAAATACTCTTGAGTTTCTGATCACCTGGGATTTCTGAGGCAACCTTGGGATAAAATCCTGGAGCAACATGGGCTAAGTTTCATATTGCTAACATTCAGCATATGGAACTTCTATATTTTTCCAGGGCAGGACTATGACTTTTATTTCTGTATCTTTGATATTGAAAACAGTGGCAGATATACTGTGGGTGGCCAAAGAGAGATATTTTTTGCTGGAAGTAAAAGAATGAATTTATCTATTCAATTTCCCAAGCAATGGTATAGTATCATTACCAAACTTTCCCTAAATATCTTAATGTAAACCCTCATCATTTTTTCATGCAGGGCAGTGTTTCTTAAACTTCAGTAATATGTGTCCCCTTTTAGGAAAAAATTTCAACAAACACCAACTGTTTATTTAAAATTTTATCACATAACACTAAGCATAAACCCCTTGTGCTTATAATTTGTAATTAAACTTCAAATCAAAACAAATGTAGAAATTAAATACAAACAATACAGCAAAACAATAGCATTTGAGATAACATTTATTTAGTGTCACAGACCTTTTTTCCTGCTGAAACCAAGGTGCCAAAGTTTACTATTGAAAATGTATTATCAAGTTCCATGTTTTATTTATTGTCACTTAATTCTTTTGACTCTAAATTTAATAAACTATCAGTTATAACATAGTCACTCTCATCATGATCATTTTAGGTACCTTTTTAACAATGGTACTTTAATGACTAAATTATTTTAATGGGTCTACCAACTAAATGGTGTATCACAGAGTTAATTACTATCAAAATGTAATGAAAAGTTCTTTTACTGTGTGTTTACTGATAACCTTCTAACTGGTATGTATGATACTAGGAATTGTAGTTCCGATGCTACAGCACTGCTTCTTTTGAGTTTATTATACTTATACTATATGCTACATGATAATCAAATTTTCTTGTCACTTTTTCTCATTTGAAAATTCATCATTTAAAAATCTGTCTTCATTCTTTTATTACTTAGACAATCAAAATAGTATGTAAATAATTTGTCTATTACATCATTCTCATGATACCAAATCTGTTTCATTTTATTAAATAACTTAAGAAACTAAAACCTTATTCTATGAAAAATGTCTTTCCGTTGAGAATTATAATGGCGAAAGAGAATTTTATCTTATTAACTGGTAAAAGAACAATATGAATATCGAATTGTGCCTGAGACCATTGTTGTCATTTTGGCCTTAGGAATATGAATGCAACAACAGGGTTCTAAGGCAGTAATTGATTATAAGATTGTCCTTCATATGCTCAAAACACTATTTAAAAAGCTTTACTTTTAGGTCTCTCGATGTTCAAGAACTTATTTACTTTTAAAATCTAGTCAGGTTTGAGCACCTTTGGCCACCTTGTCTCTCTGTCTGCGGCTTTGATCCCATTACATCTACTTAAAAACTTAAATAATCTGTCTAAAATGCAAGTCTGTTCAATTCATTGCCCTATATAAAATTCTTCAATAACTCCATCTTGCCTGAAACCTATAATCCAAATTCTTTACATGACATACAAGACCATGATTTGACTCCACCCATCTTTTAAATCTTGTCTCCATTCATTCCCGTTTGAGGGAGCTTCATGCCTTGCATCTTAATTAGATGCACCTTGCTTTTTCATACCTCCATTCCTTTTACATTCTGTTCCTTCTGCCGTAAATGCTCTCTCCCTTCTCAAACCTCCCCTTTCTACTACACATCTCTAGAAAATTTTCCCTTCAAAATTCTGATCTGGATTGGCTTCCTTGGAGAAGTTTTTCCTTAACCCCACCAGACAGTTCAGCCATCTTTGCTCCTATAGGAACCTGAACATGTTTTCCTCATTCCATGTATTGGGCTGTATGTATTGTATTGTTTTCTTGTTCCCATGGGTCTCTTCCTGCATACACAGATGTGCTAATAGATGGTGACTTTGTACCCACAAAGTTTAAGAGTCCTTATGAGGTCAGTATTTACAAAGGAATGGCAATAACAAGCACCCCTCCCTTTTTTAAAGAAACTCTTCTAGAAGGGTATTTGCTAATTGTATCCTTAAGTGTTGATTAATTTCATGCTTTATATGACTTAATCTTTCCATTTTCCCCTGATAGGCCAAATAAAGTAGTTGTTAAGAGCAGCAGTTTTGGATTCAAATACGCTTTGATTCAAATCCATGCTCTTCCACTAATTTTCTATGTAACCTAAGACTTATTCACTTGTATTTACTTGCTGTGTAAAGTTTTTTTTAATGAGAGGTGATATTATGGTTAGTACATAGTAAGCATTCAATACAAGTTAGCTATAATTGATAATAAAATATTCATATATAAATTTACAAATCAACAAAAAAAATCCCACTTAGATAGCAAATACTGACTTGGGACAGAAAGTAAGACCACCATGTCAAAGAGTGTAGGAAAACCCCTTTTGCCTCTTTGGCATTCCAATTTTTCTCTGATGACAAACGAAAAATGGACCATGGATTTATTTTGTGCTACTAAATTAACAAATTTTTTCACTCCTCTCCCCCAGTTCCTCTCCTGTGCAAACTTGTACCATTTTGAATTCTCCATGTGGAATAGTGTATATTGTTAAAATTTACAAGTAATTGGTGAAGAAAATATCTCTTCTGTCCTCTACCCTACATAATGTATCCCAGGTAGTTTGTGCCACTGAATATGTTTTGTGACTTTTTCTCAGGAACTGAATCCAAGGCACAGGTAGAATATATCTGTTTTTTAAAAAAAGAAGAAGCAAAATTGTTTCTTTTTCTCCTCCCGCCCCCCCCACCGTATATCAAGAATGTGTCATTTGGAATCATGGATGAATCATCTGTCATTGCTGAATGGCAAGATAATGGTCTTATGTTAGTAAAGAGAGAGACATAGATGATGTGTTGCAAAGTAATAACAGAAGATTGCTTAACAGGTATGTGAAAATGGCACTAATGCTTACAGATACAAATGCAATGTGACAGCAATCTGTTAGGACAGGGTGCTACTTGTGGAATGCACGTATGCTCATGCAATGGATATATTTTAATTCTCTATGAATACTGTGTGTCTTTGTCTTTATGTGGGATTTATAAACACAATATAATAATAGCGTCTGAGTATTCTAGTTTAGCGTTCACATGAGTTTAACATGCATTATCTCATTTGTTCCATATGAAAACTCTGTGAGGTAGAGACCCATGGAAAAGGAAACTGGACCTGAGAGATTAAGGGACATGTGTGAGGTCACATAGGTAAATAGTGATGGATAGACTTGCCTTATCCAACTCTGTTGCTTTTCTACTATACAGCAATCTGTTTTTACCATATAATGATCTGTTTTCCATACAAATACATTTAGAATACATAAACTTACAACTACACTGAGTCATGTTTTCTCAAGAATTAATATAAAACATTTTCCTCCTTTTAATTCCCAGAAAGATTTATGATTTCATTTTTCCTAATGACCAGTTTGTTTTGTTCTTCTGCAAAGATGTTATCAGAATGCAAGACACTGCAATTTTCTAAACTATGTCTCTAGATTTATAAGATAATACTCAGATGGGCTTAATGCTCTTAATGCAGACTTTTTAGTGATGGGCAGAAGTGATTAAACCATTCTATGGCTATATTAAGACACATGGTGGCTTTTATTTGGCAGAAGAGAACCCACAAATTGATTTTTTTTCATTTGTTTTCAAGATATTTATTTTCTCTTTCAATTTTCATTTTTGCTGTAATTGAGTTTTGTTAACATATATTAGTGTCTGTTATGTGCAAGATATTGGGAAACCCTTTGGGAAATTTATAAGGAGGGCTGCAATCAAGAAGTTTAAATTCTAAGGAAGAGATGCTGATGCATAAATTATATAATACTAAGATGAATGAAACATGGTTACTTACATTGTTCTATTGAAGCTCCTACAAAATTAAAACCACTGTATTATAATTTATGGAAGATTTATGATGCATTTAGTCAATTTTATTCCATAGGCAAAATTTTAATGGAATACTATATTTGGAGACATTAAGACAACACAAGTTCAAGGTTAGTGCAAAGAGGAAAGTTTCCTTAATACTAAAGCCATGCTCAGTATACCATTTCTGTTGTTTCTATTTACATGAAATATGAGTCAATATTTTTCAAAATTTTGGTTATTTTGGGGGTATTAGAAATTACTAAAATATTTACTTCCTTACTTTTGGAATACTTTACCATCTAGATACCTACCATTCTATCATCTATGTATTATATTGAATGTTATCTTGAGACTATAATGTAATTATGATTTATTCTCTATGGTATGTTTTGATAATAATAACATAAAAATGAATGAAAGTTTAACATCAAATTTTCCTTGAAAGAATCATATGATTACACTTGTAAAAAGGAAATTAGAAGATTAGGTATAAATGGGCATCACTTTATTAAGATTCTTAAGATCTATAGTGAATTTCTCCATGTCGTTTGCTTTCTACCATGTAGTCTTGCCTTCAATGAAGAAATATTTGTTCAATGTTTGGCACCAAAAACACAAAACTGAGCAAAAGTGAATTTCAGACCCCATGGGATTCTTTGGCTGCCACTTAAGGCAGACAAATAAGTGCACAGAAGTATGATGACAGCTATAATTGAGGTATTGTACGAAGAGTTGGGGTATTGTACAGAGAAAGAGTCAGCCATCTTCCAGGTGTGATAAGGAAGGGTGGACTGAGGAATGGTGCAGAGGCTTCACAGGAAAGAAAAAAGATAGATTTAAACTGAATCTTAAAAACTGATTTTAATGGCAGAGAAATTGAAAAGGGTATTATAGGCACAAAAACAAGCACATCCAATGACATGGATATTGTGACATGGGAGAAAAACTGAAAATTATATTTGATTTCTTTTGTCCAACTTTCTAATGTTTGTGGTTATAGAAAATTTTTATTCCATTAGACTAAAAAAATTATCTGATTTCTTCTGGAATCTCCAAAAACCAGGTCCAAGCAAAAATATAATTCAGTAGGATTCTTTTTGATCCATAATACCAAGAAGAATTCCTATCAGGACCTTTTGTCAGAAGTGGGGATAGGTGGGGAAGGGAGAATGATTCTTCCATGTTATAAAGACAATCATGGTAATGTATCACTTCTAAACCATTTCCATCTCTTGATGGTCCACTTAAAAAAAATCTGTATCAGGCAGGTAACAAGGAACATTAAGCAATCAAATGGATATGTTTAAAGCTATAGTATTTTAATCTGTATTTTATTGGCTATAATGCCACTCTTTTTGACAGGCAGTGAAATCAAATTCAAATTAAGACTTTGGCATTCTCTGTTAGACCTTAACGTAAGTTGTTAATGTCTCTGAGCCTTGATTTCTTCCTGTGTATTTTGAAGGAATGATGTATATATCTACAGACTTGTTTTTAGGACAAAACAAGGGTTTCCTTGCAATGCCAAAATAGGTGGTGCTTGGTAAATATAAACATACCTTTTATTTTTTTATGAGGAATGACCTTTCATTTTAAATAACTCAGTCACATAAATTCACTTAAACAGATATATGAGCAAAAGTAAATAGGCTCTAGAGTGTTATGTATCCATCAAAATTTCACGTAGCAAGTAGAATACATTTGAATCACAATTTATAGTGGGAGGTGGCAAAAGTAATCTATGATGGGAGATGATTTTTTTCCCCTTGTATTTGAGATAGTTTTTGTGCATCTGAAACTTTTCAGTAGATTCACTCTACAACTTGGTGCTTGTATGCATAACTATTATAGACTTGGCTTTAAAAAAAATAACAGAATCTGACAACTTACATGACTGTATTCACAAACATGATTGTAGTAGCAAAAATATTTATTAGTATCATGTATCATTCACGTTAAAGACTGTAGAGATAGAGGCGTGGCCAAGATGGTAGAGTAGGAAGACCCTGAGCTCACATCCTCCCATGGATACACCAGAATTCCAACTATTTACAGAAAAACTATCTATGAGAATGACCTGAAGCCTAGCAGAAAATATTTTCCACAACTAGCAGAAAATATTTTCCACAAGCCTAGCAGAAAATATTTTCCTTCCTAAAGAAGGAACCACAATGAGATGAGCGGAAGGGGTGGAGACGTTAATATAGCCAAGTCACAAGTCACAAGTGGGAGGATAATCACAATTTCAGAAGTTCTCCCCAAGGAGCAAGGGAACTGAGCCCCACATCAGGCTCCCCAGCCCCGGGGACCTATACAAGATGTCTGTCTTTGAAAACCAGCACAGCTTATGTTCAGGAAAGCCAGGAAGCTATAGGAAACAGAGATCCAGCTCTTAAAGGGCACACACAAAATCTCACATGCTCTGAGTCCCAGCACAAAGACAGTAGTTTCATAAGAGCCTGGGTCAACCAACTTGCTAATCTTGGAGAGCCTCCTGGAGAGGTAGGAGGCAACTGAGACTCCCCCTGGGGATGGAAACACGGGCAGCAGCCATTTTTGGAAGCTCTTTTTACCAGAAGGACACTGGTGCTTACAAGTGCCATTTTGGAGTCCTCCCTCTAGCCTATTAGCACTGGGGGCATACCTTCCTACTAGCAGGCTGGCACCAGTCCCAGGACTCTCCAGGTTGAGCAGCCAACTACCACAAAAGAACCTGGCCCTGCCCAATAGTGGGTCTGCAACGGTCCTGGGACACTCAGGGCCCCAGAGGCAACCATGCCAGAACACAGTCCTGCCCACCAGAGGACTGTCAGCCACCACATGAGGCAGGACCTGGCAACCAACCAGGCCAGAAGGCAGCCCTGCCTACCAGCATGCCCACAGTACTTGGGCCCACCACAACAGAAGGGCCCACACAGTCCACATAGAGGCACCACTAAAGCATATAGCTGTAGTAACCAGAGAAGAGTGAGCTTCTGGGCCCCACTGGACATCTACATAAGGACATTTCTCCTAGATTGGAAAATTAACTGACCTACCTAATACATAGGAATAAAAACAGGATTAAGCAAAATGAGACGACAGAGGAATACGTTCCAAATGAAGGAACAAGACAAAACTTCAGAAGAACTAAGCAAAGTAGAGATATGCAAACTACCAGATAAAGAATTTAAGGTAATGATCATAAAGATGCTCAACAAACCCAGGAGAAGAATGAATGAATATAGCGAGAAGTTTAACAAAGATTTAGAAATAAAAGAACCAAACAGAGCTGAAGAGTACAATAACTGAAATAAAAAATACAGTAGAAGGAGTCAACAGTAGATTAGATGACACAGAGAAATGGATCAATGAACTGGAAGACTGAAAATATCCAAGCAGTGGAAAATATCCAAGCTGAACATAAAAAAAAATTTTTTTAAGGATCGTTTAAGAGACCTCTGGGACAACATCAAGCATACTAACTTTAATATTATAGGTATCCCAGGAAGAGAAGAGAGAGATCAAGGGGCAGAGAACTTATCTGAAGAAAGAATAGCTGAAAGCTTCCTTAACCTGGGAAAGGAAGCAGACATCCAAGTCTAGGAAGCACAGGGATTCCCAAACAAGATGAATCCAAAGAGGTCTACACAAAGACATGTAATTAAAATGGCAAAAATTTAAAATAAAGAGAGAATATTTAAAGCAGAAAGAGAAAGGCAACTAGTTACATACAGGGGAACTCCCAGAAGACAATCAGCTGGCTTTTCAATAGTACTTTGCAGGCCAGAAGAGAGTGGCACACTGCATTCAAAGTAGTGAAAGGAGAAAATCTACAACAAAGAAACTCTCCTCAGCAAGACTACCATTGCTATTTGAAGGAGGGATAGTCTTACAGACAAGCAAAAGCTAAGAGTTCAGCACCACTAAACTGGCTTTACAAGAAATGCTAAAAGGATTTCTCTAAATGGAAAAGAAAAGACCACAACTAGAAATATGAAAATTATGAAAGGAAGAATCTCATTGGTAAAGGCAAAATTACAGAGAAGATAGTAGATCAATCATTTTTACAGAGCTAGTAGGAAGGTTAAAAGACAAAAGTAGTAAAATCATCTATATTCACAACAAGTATTTAAGGGATACACAAAACAAAAGGATGTGAAATATAACATTGAAAACATTAAATGTGTGTGGGGGGGAGTAGTAAACTGCATGGATATTAGAATGCATTTGATCTTAAGAGATTATTAACTTAAAATAATCATATATGAACCTCATGGTAACCAAAACTCAAAAATCTATAATAGACACACCAGAAAAAGATAAGAAATCCAAACATAATACTCAAGATAGTTATCAAATCACAAGGGAAGAGAGCAAGAGAAGAAAAAAGGAACAACAAAAACCTACAAAAACAATCAGAAAACAATTAACAAAATGGCAATAAGTACATACCTATCAATAATTACTTTAAATGTAAATGGACTAAATGCTCCTATCAAAAGATATATTGTGGCTGAATGGATACAAAAAGAAGACCCATATATATGCTGCCTACAAGGATTTCACTTCAGATCTAAAAACACAGAGAGTAAAGGTGAGGAGATGGAAAAAGAATTCCATGCAAATGGAAACAAAAAGAATGCTGGGGTAGCAATACTTACATAAGACAAAATAGACTTTGAAACAAACCTTTAACAAGAGACAAAGCAAGGTATTACATAATGATAAAGGGAAAAATCCAACAAGAGGATAGAACATTTGTAAATATCTATGGCCCCAACATAGAAGCCCCTAAATACATTTTAAAAATATTAACAAACATAAAGGGAGAAATTGACAGTAACACAATAATAACTGGAGACTTTAACACACAAATTACATCAATGGACAGATCATTCAGACAGAAAATCAATAAGGAAACACTGGCCTTAAATGAAACATTACACCAAATGGACTTAATAAGTATATATAAAACATTAAATCTGAAAGCAGAACACACATTAGTTTCAAATGCACATGAAATGTTCTCCAAGATAGATCCCATGTTAGGCTACAAAACAAGTCTCAATAAATTTAAGAAGATTGAAATCATATCAAGCTTCTTTTCCAACCACACTGGTTGAGACTAGAAATCAACCACTAGAAAAAAACTGCAAAAAACATAAATACATGGAGGCTAAATGATATGCTATTAAACAAACAATGGGTCACTGAAGAAATCATAGAAGAAATAAAAACATACCTGGAGACGAATGAAAATAGAAACACAAGGATCCTGGGAATTCCCTGGCAGTCCAGTGGTTAGGACTCTGCGCTTCCACTGCTGGGGGCCCGGGTTCCATCCCTGGTTGGGGAACTAAGATCCCACAAGCTGCGCAGTGCGGCCAAAGAAAAAAAAAACACACAAATCTATGTGACACAGCAACTGCAATTCTAAGAGGAAGGTTTATAGCAATACAAGCCTACCCCAGAAAACAAACAAACAAACAAAAATCGGTCTAACTTTATACCTAAAGAAACTAGCAAAAGAAGAACAAACAACACCCAAAGTTAGTAGAAGAAAGAAATACTATCAGAGCAGAAATAAATGAAATAGAGACAAAAAATTTAGAAAAGATCAATGAAACTGAGCTAGTTCTTTTAAAAGATTAAAAAAAAAAAGATAAACCTTTACCCAAGGAACAAGAGGGCCCAAATAAATGAAATCATGTATGAAAGAGGAGATGTTAGAACCGGCACCACAGAAATATTAATGCAAAGGATTATAAGAGATTACTACAAAGAATTATATGCCAATAAAATGGACAACCTAGGAGAAATGGATAAATACCTAGAAATGTACAATCATCCAGGACTGAATCAGGAAAAAACAGAAAATCTGAATAGACTGATTACTAGTTATAAAATGGAATTAGTAATCAAAAAACTCCCAACAAACAAAAGCCCAAGGCCAGACAGCTTCACTGGTGAATGCTACCAAAAATTTAGAGTTAACACTTATCCTTCTCAAACTATTCTAAAATACTGAAGAGGAAGAAACACTTTTGAACTCACTCTACAAGGCCAGCATTGCCCTGATACCAAAACCAGACAAAGATGCCACCAAAAAAAAAATTACAGGCCAATGTCACTGATGAACACAGATGCAAAAATCTTCAAAAAAATATTAGCAAACTGACTCATTAAAAGGGTCATACACCATGATCAAGTGGGGTTTATCCCAGGGATGAAAGATGATTCAATATCTGCAAATCAGTCAGTGTGATACACCATATTAACAAATTGAAGAAATAAAAATCATATGAACATCTCAATAGATGCAGAAAAAGCATTTGAAAAAATTCAACATCCATTTATGATAAAAACTCACCAAAGTGGATATAGAGGAAACATACCTCAACATAAAAAAGCCATGTATTAATATGATAAATATACAACCAACATCATATAATGGTAAAAAACCTTGAAAGCATTTACTCTAAGATGAAGAACAAGACAAGGATGCCCACTCTCGCCACTTTTATTCAATATAGTATTGGAAATCCTAGCCACAGAAATCAGATAAGAAAAAGATATAAAATGAATCCAATTGGAAAGGAAAAATATGATACTATATATAGATAATACTAAAGGTGCTACCAAAAAACTATTAGAACTAATAAATAAATTCAGTTAAGTTGCATAATACAAAATTAATATACAAAATCTGTGTTTCTATACACTAACAGCAAACTATCAATAAGAGAAATTAAGGAAATAATCCCATTTATAACTGTATCAAAAAGTATAAAATTGAAATAAATCTGACCTTGGAAGTAAAGGTTTGTACTGTAAAAACTAAAACATTGATGAAAGAAAATTGAATATGACAAACAATTGGAAGGATATACCATGCTTATGGATTGGAAGAATTAATATTATTAAAATGACCATACTACCCAAGGCAATCTACAGATTCATTGCAATCCCTATCAAAATGCCAATGGCATTTTTCACGGAACTAGAACAAATAATTTTGATATTTCTATGGAAACACAAAGGACTCTGAGTAGCCAAAACAGTCTTGATAAAGACAAAGCTGGAGGTATCTTGCTTCCTGATTTCATACTATACAACAAAGCTACAGTAATCAAAACTGTATGGTACTGGCACAAAAACAGACACATAGATCAATGGAACACAGTGGTGGGACCAGATATGAACCCACACTTATATTCAATTAATATACCACAAAGGAGGGAAGAATACACAATGGGGAAAAGACAGTCCCTTCAATAAATGGTCTTGGGAAAATTGGACAGCTACATGCAAAAGAATCAAACTGGATTATTTTCGCATATTTAGAAAAAAAAAAACTCAAAATGGATTAAAGACTTAAATGTAGTACCTGAAACTCTAAAATTCCTGGAACAAAACATACAGAGTACAGTCTTTGACATCAGTTTTTAAAATATTTTTTTAGCTGTCTCCTCAGGCAAGGATGACAAAAGCAAAAATAAACAAATCAGACTACCCCAAACTGAAAAGGTTTTGCACAGCAAAGGAAATATTCAACGGAATGAAAAGGTAGCCTACTGAATGGGCGAAGATATTTGTAAACGATATATCTGATAAGGGTTAATGTCCAAACTATACAAAGAACTCACACAACTCAACCTCAAAAAAAAAAAAAAAAAGACTCAATTTAAAAATGGGCAGAGAACCTTAAGAACTTATTTTTTAAAGAAGATATACAGATGGTGAATAGACACATGAAAAGATGCTCAACATCACTAATCGTCAGGGAAATGCAAATCAAAACCACAATGAGATACCACCTCAAACCTGTCAGAATGGCTATCATCAAAAAGACAACAAATAACAAGCATTGGCAAGGATGTGGAGAAAAGAGAACCCTCATACACTGTAGGTGGGAATGTATATTGGTGCAGCTACTATGGAAAATGATATTCAGGCTCCTCAGAAAGTTATAAATAGAACTACTATACGATCCAGAAATTTCACTTCTGGGTATTTTTCTGAAGGAAACAAAAACACTAATGAAAAGATATGTGCACCTTTATGTTCATTGCAGCATTACTTTCAATAGCCAACATATATAAGCAACTTAAGTGTCCAACGAAAGACGAATGGATATAAAAGATGTGGCATGTATATATAATGGAATATTACTCCACCATAAAAAAGAATGAAATCTTGAAAGTTGTGACAGCATGAATGGTCCTAGAGGGTATTATGCTAAGTGAAATAAACCAGATAGAGCAGGACAATTATCATATGATTTCACTTACATGTAGGATCCAAAACCACAAAACAAACAAATATAAGAAAACAAACATAGATATAGAGAACAAACTGGTGGTCAATGGTGGGGGGGGGTGGGGGGAAGGGGTAGGGGATGAGTCTAATAGGTGATGGAGATTAAGAGGTACAAACTTCCAGTTCTAAAATAATGTCGTTTGGGTGTAATGTACAGCATAGGGAACATAGCCAATAATATTGTAATAACGCTGTATGGTAACTAGACTGGGTGATCATTTTGTAATGTATAAAATATCAAATCACTATGTGATACACCTGAAACTAACACAGTATTGTAAATCAATCATACTTCAATTGAAAAAAAAAAGACTATAAAATACTCTACTAGATGTCAGGAGACTTCTGGGACCACCATTTCTAATTGCTGTTTGGGTGAGGATAGGGGATTGTGGCAGTCATGAAAATGTGCTGGTCAGATCTCCAGCTGTGAGGAACATAATTGATTAATATTCCTGGCTCCTGCCCCTCTGGACCCACCACTGTCTTCACTTTGTGGCCATGCTTTCTATGGGTTGCTCTCAGCCAAAGACAGAGGATAAGGCAACCCATTCTCCCAAGACAGTGAGCTTGCTCTTCCATCGAAGGTCTTTGGCTGAAACTTTCTTGAAATTGTGCTGTAGTTCAAGAGTCTATCTACCCAATCCTCCTTCCTTCATTCTCTTTCTATAAGTGATAGACCTACATTGCAGTCTGAAGGCTCATCTCACGTCTGCTGTGTCCTCTGCCATCAAATCTCTTATAAATTCTAATCCTATCTTGGGCTCTTCTTGGTGAACCACTTAATCTCTTTTAGCTTCCGTTTCCTCATTTGTGGTTTGAACGTAATGGTACCTCACCTGCTTATCTCACCAGGTTATTGTCAGAACCAAATATTAGAATGTGTAATAAAAGCACTTGCAGTTATATATTGCTATAAATTATTCTAGACTACTTTCATAACTTCTTTTCTCTACAAGAGACTTTGTTCCCACAATCAGTTTCCTTTTGCTTCCTCACAGCTTGGGGAAAAAATTTTGGTCCTAGTTATCATATGAAAGTTCAGTCTCGATTCATCTGTTTCTATATCTTGAAATAGTGATGTATTAGACCCAACTTTGGCATATTTTGTGATTCTATTCATGAGAGAGAAAAATTCATCATAAGGCAGGTGTTTCTTGGAACCCATCCAAGGGTATTAGCTACTGAGATTTCAAAATGACCCCATTATAAATAAACCTCCCTGGAAGTGGTCCTCACAGTAGAAAGCCCAGCAATAGAGCAATTCTAAGCATTATCATAATTTAGTGGAATTGCATAATATGTGTATTTATTTTAGAAAGAAAGTTTAAGAAGTGGGGGAAGAAGAAACAGTCACTTTCCATTCCAAATAATTTTATTATATGGTATAAATTTCACAAATTAATCCATTTTAGAAATGAACCTATTTTCCAGGCTTCTTTCAGGACCTAACTGAGGAAAGGAGCAGAGAGGTTAATGTTGGTTTTGAGAGAATAAGGTTAATTTAGTTCTCATGGTTTTCTGTTTCACTGTACAACCTGAGTTAAATGGCTCTTTTATACACATATATGGCAGCGTTGAAAACAGGATTGGAGGCAAAACCCCTGTGTTTATTCCAAGTCCTGCCCTTATTAATTTTATGTGCAACATTGGGTGAATCACTTAATTGTTCTTCATTTGAGATTTCTTTCTAGTTGAATATATATATCTTATCTCCTCAATAAGTGGTAGCTATTTTCCATCATCCACAGAGAAATGGTGCTTTGTAGGAAAACCTTAGTTTTTCCCCTCCTTTACTTTCACAGACAACTTCACTTCTGATACGTCTGGTCACCAAATGTGTGGATTTTTTTCCCACACCAAGCAATTCTGCGACCAACTAGGTGTCTTACAATTTAACTCAATTCTGACACTGTCCACTTAGTGATAGCACTGGATCCCACATGTCAAGGGCTCAGTCCCACTATACGGCTCCACTCCACTTCAGATGCCAATCACAAGTCCAGGTTGTCACCTATGCTTCTGGCTGGCTGACTGTAAATCTAAGGTTCCCGTGACTCTTTCCTCCGATCTGATTAATTTGCTAGAGGGGCTCATAGAACTCAAGGAAACATGTTTGTACTTTATTAAAGGGTATGTTAAAGGATACAGATGAAAAAATAAATAAGATGAGGTCTGGGAGAGTCCTGAGTGCAGGAGATTCTGCCCCCATGGAGTTGGGATGCATTACCTCCAGGTATGTAGATGTGTTCACCCACTTGGGAGCTTACCATACTGTTGAGATTTTATGGAAACTTCCTCATGCAGGCATGATCAATTATTAACTTCATTTCCAGCCCCTCTCCCCCTTCTGGAGAATGAGGAGTGGGGCTGAAAATTCCAAGTTTCTAGTCACAGCTTGGTCTTTCTGGTGAGCACCTCCCATTTGGAGCCATCCAGGAACCCACCCAGAGTCACGTCAGTAGAACAAAAGATGCTCCTAGTTCTCTTAACCCTTAGGAATTTATAAGGGTTTTAGAGCCCTGTGTTAGGGACAGAGTCATAGACTAAATACTAGAACAAAAGATGCTCTAATCACTTCAAGAACTGTAGGAGTTCTGTGCCAGGAACCAGGGACAGAGACCAATATATATATTTTCTATTATCTCACAGGTGCTAATTATAAATTCATGATAGTAGTGGGGAAAAACATTTTAATCTTCACACTCAACCAACCTCAGTGTTTAGATTCTTCCAGTAGAAGACTAAAAAGACCAACTGTTATTTCAGTAGCTTATCACAGTGGGAAGAATATGGCAGTGGAGTTGGACATGCTGGTAGTCAAATCCAGGCTTTCACATTTTCTAAGAATTGGGCTGGTTACTTGATTTGAGCCTTTGGATAATATTACCTCTCTTTCCAGTTTAATGTGAAGACTAAATAAGATAATTCTGTGAAGACACTTAGCAATGCACAATTTTTTACCCCTCTTCATTTCAGTAGACATTAATGAAGTGCTTTTCTGGATGCCTGCTCATCTTGAGCTCAGTTCTATAGATGTTGCATTACATTGAAAGAGCCCTCAGTGGATATTCGTAGACTTAAAATACATATCTCTGAAGAGTGGGATGATCTGGTGTCAGGTAACATACCCACTTGTTGGGAGACTATAGAACTGGTATAACATTGTGTTTAAGACACTGGCCGTGTCACCCGAGGCAACTTGCTTAATGTCTCTGTTTCTTTGATAACAAAACATAGATTGTGGTAATACCTATTTTATAAAGGTTTTGGAGAATTAAATGACATGATACATAGGAAATGCTTAATAAAATACAAGACACAGAGTCAACACTTAATAACTTTTGGTAAAAATATAATGTGGCAGAAGGTGAAATTTCTCTTTAAGCTTAGAAATGAAATATAGTCAGTAGATACTTGTCAAATTTTATTAGAAAATTAGAATAAAACAATGAAATTAACTAGTTGTTCTGATTGAAAAATGAAGTATGGAATGGGGAGATTGGTTGAAATGGAAATGACAGGCTCCTTATTACAAAATAAATGATAGAAGTAAATTAATCCTAAGTGAAATTTTAGTCAACAGTTGACTCCAAAATTTGTATCTCCTAGATATCTTCCTTCAGCTCTGGATTCCTGTATCCAGTTGTTTACTTGACAAATCTAATGGAACTCTAACAGGCATTTCAAACAATATGTCCAAACCCCAAATCCTGATTTTGTCTCCTAAACCTGTACTTGCCGTGGGCTTTCCCTTCTCATTAAGAAAAGCTATCATCTATAGCCATGTTTATTTTCTTTCACTTGTATACTTTGTTGATTGTCTATCTCCTTTCACTAGATTGACTCTACATTTCAAGAGAGCAGGAATTCTCTCTTTGTTTACCTCTGTAATATCAGTCCCTAGAACTACTCCAACTCATAGGAACTTTCAAGCAATGTTTGTAGAATGAATAGATGAATCCAGAATGTACTTTATTTGCTTAGAGGAATGTACTTTTTTCTAATTCTTACCATAGCAATGTAAGGGCACAAAGCAATGCTGTTGACTAAAATATTAATATGTGGAGCTATGAGGAAAAGGGAAAAAGCAGTGGGGGTTATTTGACCTAATGTGTGTGAAATAGCATTATTATCAGAAGTTTATGTGTTCTAACTCTGCGGTGAACAAAATGTGAAGAAATAGTTTTAAATGACAAATGGGGGATCCCTCTTAGGCATGTAGGCAGGCAGCACAGGGTGTCTAAACGTTAGAATCACTGAAAACTTCTTCCCTCCAGCTCTAGAAGGTGGGTTACACTTTCAGTTCTCTTGACAGGTTTTTGGCAGGGTCCTGCCTGGAGGCAGGGTTATGTACTCGAATGCCACATGAGCTCTCAAGCCTAAGGCTCCTTGCCCTGCGAGTCTGTGAATTAACTCATCTCTTTGAACACACTTGTTTGATAGTTTGTGAAGGGAAACAGACTTAAAGAGCAGTTTGGTTAAATCTGAACACATGAGAAAGATTCATTTTTTAATAGAGAAGTCAGGAAAATCTCCAGAGTAGAAGAACGGTTACATCCACAGATAAATAGTTTCCCAAATGTGATCTAAAGTGTGACCTGTTCTTTTCTAAATCTACCAGCTTAACCACTTGGCCATCTAAGTTTAAACATGTGCAAGTGATTTAAAGGAGCAATGACTGGAAGTGAAGCATGGCTTCCAAAGGAAATTGATATTTTTACCATAATCGTGACAATCATAGTGACATAGATTAAGACATATATTTAACCTAGGCTGAATATGGATGTTGCCAAGATGTGAATCAGCTAAACTCTCAGACAGATCTGCAAGTTAGACAACTTCAAAGAACAGGATTGTTCCATAATTTTAGAAAGCATTATCATTTCTTCTGCATTGGCTTTGCTGCTTAACCTGCTTGCCGTTAAATGAGCTCTGTATTCAGTGGAAATTGTCCTCCTGATAGAGGGGAGGTTATTGTGATCGTTTTCTCCTCTATGTTCTGGCTTAAAGACAGTTTTTAAGAGCACCTGAATCAGTCTTGTCCATGGGAATTCATGCCCCCAGGGTCACATTGCATCTCTAAATTAAAATGTCTTTGAGCAATCAGATCCAAGAATATTCTAAAAAAGGTCTCCCATCTAAATTCTAATTTGGTGTGCTGCTGTAGACACCAGCTTTGGGTGAGCCAGTTCAGCATGTGTCCCTACTATTTAATGTCAGCCCATGACTATTCTTAGCCTTGACACCTCCAAACAGTTTACCAGAATGAACAGATTTCTCTAACCCATCACATTTTCTAACCATTGAGTTGCAGATGGAAGAAGATAAAAAGGATACATATATGAAAGGGAACTGGTACGCGTTTCCCCCACCCTCATGAGCTAATCTCAGCAACTGAGCTAGTGTCAGTTGCATGTGAAAATAGGGTTGTTGTTTTTTTTTTCCTATGCTAGTTCTGGGAAAATGAAACATAGGGATGACAATAATGTATCTCTGCCAGTTTCGGGTACTTTAGCTTTCCAAGTTGGCAGATATTTAACAAGAAGGAAAGACTTTCTAGCTAAGGAGGAAGGACAACTATAAAGAGATCAAAGTAAATGAGCATTGACTTTTTTGGAAAGCAGGAAAATCCATTTTGAAATAGAAGCTAATTGATGGTATTAAATGTGAAGAAATTACATGCATGATTTTCTGAGGTATGTTCTGAGAAACACTACTGCCCACAGAATCTCAGTGAAAGAAGAATAGAAAACTGGGTAGGTGGCTTTTCCATTTCTGTCACTAATAATTCTTCAAACTCTGACTAACTGCTTCACACAGCTTTTTTTTTTTTCTTTTTCTTTTTTGGGGGGGATAGTTGCTTGGCAAGTAGAATAACAGAAATATCAGGAAAATATCCAGACAGTACGTAAGGTAGGGATCATTATAGAAGGATTCACTCTCTCTATCCCACATCCGCTCTCCCACCTCCTTTGCTTTTGCAGATGGGCCAGAATTAGAACTTCAGCCCCCTCATCATGCAGGAAAATGTGGGGCAGGGGTGGGATCAGGGGTGCAAGGTCAGGCTTGAGAGAAGAATAGGGATTTAACGGATGTTTTTACTAGGAAGAATTAGAGGAAAATAAGTTGAAGTAAAAGTGATTTTTGAAAAGAGAAAGAAAGAAAGGGAAAATGGGAGAAAGAGCCTGAGTCAAGATAAAGAAGAGCTATGGAAATAATTTCTGGAAAGATTTTCACCTTCTTGGACTTGGAAGATAATTAACTCCTCCCCCGCCCGCACCGCCCCCCCCCCCCACCAGCCCAGAAAGATACTGTCAAGCCATTTCATTTCAAGAGCTGCTCACAGATCCCAAAATAGCAAGCTCTATCTATTATTACTTGAGAAAGAGCTTACCCCAAAAGCATTTTGGGGTAAGACTTTTCATTTTTCAAAATTTTTGATGCCATTAATATTTTATTGTTTTCTTTTGCTTGAATAGTTCCTGAGTCTGTGTTGCATTAACACTTTTTCATAGACTCACAGCTCAGAAAGTGAAAGAACTAGTCCAAGATAAGATTTACAGATAGTCACTGGTGGAACCAGGGGTACTAACTCCTGTGATGCCATTGCCACAGTGGACTGATGTCTTTTTCCCAGCAACTCCATGTGAAGTGTGCATACCAGCTCTTGCCAGGGCTTCTCTGTACCCTCTGATGCCAGGTTCCCAGTGATTATGAATAAGGAATTGTGAGAAGATGTCAGTAAGACATATTTGCATTTGCATACTTATGCATGGTTTGGTGTTCTAACTCAGTCTTTGGGTTTTCAAGTTGATTGAGTTTTCAAATCAATTACGATTGATGTCTAAGATATGACAGGACGGTTCAAATAAACTGTTCTTTTTAATATTGAGGTATAGTTGATGTACAATATTATATAAGTTACAGGTGTACAATATTATATAAGTTACAGGTGTACAATATAGTGATTCACTTTATATTCCATTTATAGTTACAAAATATTGGCTATATTTTAGAATTGTTAATTCTTAATAGAAAAACAAAAATTTCAGCTAATTTGTTGGTAACACTAGGAAACTTATCTTGTAAAATTGGGGGGAGTCAAATTTCTAGGAAATACCCATACAATGTATGCAGTTTACCCAATTCCCGTGTGTCTGTGCATGTGAAATTATGTTGGAAAGGTAAAAGATAGTAGCAATTTTATAAGAAATATATATTTTTCTATTCAAAGTCAGAAATTGCATACAGTTCCTCATGTATTGGAAAAAATATAACTGTCTTCTGTGGGAAAAAAACATGTTATTTCACTCACACCAAGTTGAATATTTTACTAACACAGCCTTACAATCAGTTTTTATAACATTTGGACCATGTTGCATTTGTAAAATGTCACTACTAGTTATATGCAGATCTCACACACAGATGACTGAATTCTGTTTAAGTGCCCAAAAGTTTCAGAAGCTTTGTAGTGTAGTATCTTGGATTTTCCTGCCTATACACATTTTTAAAAGATTCGCTTTCTTCACATATCATATCACCCAAACTAGGCAAACAGGAAAAAGAAACTGAACTTAAAACATAAAAATTATTTTTTGGATTGGCCCTGGATAAGTGACTAATCTGTCATGCTTCCTGATAAAAAAAATAAGTTTCTTTAAAAATTAGTCCAGATAGCACTAACATGCAGAAGAAGTGAGGGGAAAAGTCATGTGACAGGAAACCTTAATTACATTTCTTGTTAACTATTTTAACCTCTATGTTGTAAGTTCAGCATATCCTATAAGCTGTTTTCTATACAAAAGTATTATACAATGGGGGGCCAAAGATTTTCTCGATGATGCTGTAAAACCTTACTACCTTGGACTTTTTCTAATTTAGAATTGGTGGTCATTCTAACGGAGCTGGTGCTAATTCAGAAAATCCTTTCTCTCATAAAGGTAACTATAAACAAGCTTGTAAAGTGCTGGAATTCTTAAATCCAAGCAGATAAAAAGGAGAAAAAATATTGGAAGAGAAGAAGTGAAATTGGTTGTGCTTATGTCGTGGAATTATATGTAATTCCCTTTATTTTCCCCATTTTTATATAATGTGTTTGCATTATTTTATAATGCAAATACATTGACGAAGAAAAACAAAATACTCAGAACTTTGGGGTATTCTAAAGTATCTTTGGACCATCGAGGTATCTGCAGACAATTGAAATATGCATTGAAAACTATTCTCATCTATTATAGCAATTTTTCTTACTCTATCTCATACGGTTGAAAATATTGCAATAATTTTTCTCAAAACAAATGATAAAAACACTCACTTTTTCCCCAGCGGATATTAGTTTTAGAAGAACTCTATATAGATTTAAACCTACATGAAATATGTTTTGAAACCATGTTACTATCTTAGCCAAAACAGAATGCATTGTAAGGATGTAGACATCAGTGTTTTAACTATGTGTCATCTTGGTCCTCTTTTAAGTGTGAGTTCTTTTAAGTCAAATAGAGATTTGGGATCATTTGAAATATATGGGAGTAGATGTTGTTCAGGAAATGGACAGCTTAGGACAGCACAGTGTACCTAGCCCATAATGAATTAGTATCTTTGGTGTGTTTTGTGACTTTGTTAAATCATCTTATTTTCCAGCCTCATTTTTTTTATTTCTATAATTTTTCATGTGTGTATTTTTAAAACAGTGAAATATTCATAGATGTTTATATATTTTTGAGTCACCTCAAATGTCACTTGGTAGAAAGATATATCTAACTGAATAGTTAGCTAACTTACTAAATGACTTGTTTATTTATGAAGGGGATTTTGTCCTAGAGAATATTGTATATTTTTGTAGAGTCAAACCTATCAATATTATCACTAAATGTTTGGTGTCATAGTTAGATAGTCCTCCTTTATGTCACAATTACAAGACTAATAACCTACATTTTCTTTTAATACTTTATGTATTTCATAATCAGATTTTTTATCCAGCTAGAATTCCTTTTAAAATATTTTATAATACAGGAATTCAAGTTTGTTTTCCAAATAATTATCCAATTGTCTTTTCCCCATCGTGTGGATAATACGTCTTTTCTAAACTGATTCTTGCCACTTGTATTTTATACATTTCCATATTTTCATTATTATCATCCATTGGTGTGTCTGTTTATCCTGTATTAGTGGGTCCTTTCTTAATATGGTTTTAATCTAGCACTATCGTTACAAATAGGTGAATGAATGAGATGGTCATCTGGAAAACCCAGGCTAAAGGAAATGCAAGCCTAAACTTAAAAAATTATCCCAAATAGCTTTTTTACTGAGATTAGTTGGATGGTTGCTTCATTTCTTGCTTTTTCTTTTCTTTTAAATAGATACTTGTTCTTCTAAAACTAGTATGTGAGAAAGACGTTTGTTTCTGATGTATGTCTCAACTGGCATACATAAACTTGGGGCACAATGATACTTCCCTTAGCTATGCTTTGGGTGAAGGATGGGCTTGTCACAGAGGGTCACTGGTGGCTCTATTTACCTATCATTTTGAAGTGCTGATTCTGCAAATTTAGAAGTTGAAGGACTGTCAAGCTATATGCAGAGGCTGTAAGAGAACTAAAGTTTATGATGTCGATTTGGGGTTTTGTAGATATTTCTGAGATTTATTTCAAGAAAGGTATAAATAAAACAACAACAAATAACCCTTTAGATATGGCTTTACTTCCAAGAGTCAGAATATGTACTTGGACATCTATATAGCTTGAATTATTAAATGGAAATGATTATTTGTTTCACATTTTAGATGTCATGAACCAAAGTTATTTATTCCTTGATTCTTCCATAGAATGGAAAGATTGATACTTTCTTTTGTACAGTGTTTCTTCTTGTAACCCTGTACTTGCCTCAGATTCTTTAATGAACTTGGAATGTGATTAAGTCTCTTGTGTAAATCTCAGCTCTGCCTGCTGTAGTTCCAGGACCGCTCCTACTTGCTGGGGCTGCTGAATAGGTGCTCTTACGTAGACCTCATTCTCAGTGCTACTGAGGAAAAGAGCTTTGCAGTAAATGCTTGATTTCTTTCTGGGAGGAAGCTTTTGATCTTATGAAAGGAAATTAGGTTGGACTGTGATGGCCACACAAAGATGTCTTAGCAAGTGTTCTAAGTGTGTATAAAAGTGAATTAGAGCTCTTCTCCAAACACCTAACTCCATAGGTGTGGGTAAAAGGGCAAAGTTTAAAACAGATAGCGTTGCGAATTTAGAATAATTTGGTGGATTCAGTGCTAGGGACTGGAAAATAATTCCTTGAGTTCTCATTCTGTTTCTCGCTTGCTCCTACTTTCTCTCTCTCTGTATATGTATAAATATATATAATATATATGTATATATAAAATAATGGACTATTCCCAGAATAAAAAATACAGAAAAGTTTTAACAAGAAAATATATACTTTGCAGACATAATCATGTTCATGTTGTTGGTATTTACTTCCAATTTTTCACTTTATTACATATATCTATCTAAGCATATACAAATACACACACACCTACACATACACATTCTTTAATTTTACATTATAAAACTTTTCCTATGTTAATTAGGATTCATAATTTTAATAGCTGTATAATATTCCGTTCTGTGGATACGCTATATAAATTTTCAGTATTTCTAATATTTTTTAAGCAGATTATTTAAATCTCCAGATATAAATCTTTGGTTGTGATACTGAAAGGAAAATCTTTAGGAACTATTAAAAGGGCCCAATGGTTACTGTGAAAGAAAATCAAACCAAAACAAAATGTCAAGATATTCAGAACTATAAAAACACCATAGATGAATTTCAACATTTCCAGAGAAGAAAAACAAATTGTTATTTTTGTATGTTTATGTTTGACACAAATAAATCAGGCATTCATGTTGTAATCTCTAAGGTACTCCTAATTGATTGGGGAGGGCAAAAGTTATCATTAAAAGAATACTTGATTAATACCAAGATATAAGAAAAAAAATGGGAAAGACAACTAAGCTAATGGGACAAATAGTAAGATGGTAAATTTAAACATAAATATATTAATAATTACATTAAATATAAAAGAATGTTTAATTTAAAACCCAAAATTTGTCAGCCCAAATTAAAAAAAGAAAAACCTTACTTGCTGCTTATGAGACCTATTTCAAGTGTAAGAATCAATAAATGTAATAAAGACATACCATGAAAACAGCAAACAAAAGAAAGTATTTCTGTTATCAGAGTAGAGTGTATTTCAAATATGAGGCAAGTAGAAATAAAGAGGGATGTATCATAATGATAACAGTGTCTACCAAAGATGAAACAAAACATTAATATATATGCCACTATTAATATAGTATTAAAATATATAAAACAAAACTTGACAGGACATAAAGAAAAATAGATAAATCCACAGTCATAGTCAGAGATTTATCTTTGCACACACTAACTAATAGAATACACAGACAAAACTTAGGAAGGATGGATAAGATTTGAAAAACATGTTAAAGTTGATTTTATTGTTTATATGTATATTGTAACATACATATGTGTGTGTATACATATACACACACATACATGCCCAGTGACTGAATGAATAATCACACAAAAATCAGTAAGCATAAACTATAGAAATGATAAGTAGTAAAGTATACACAGTTGTATATATAAAATACTGCTCAAACAATTATAGAACATATGGTTTTTTATAGCACAATTGGAACATATTTTTTTAATAGATCATATATGTGGCAATGAAACAAGTCTTAATTTCCAAGGCTTGGAATTACAAAATATGATCTTTGCCCACAGAATTGAGCTGGAAATAACAACTAAAATATAACTGAAAATTCTCAAATGTTTGGAAGTTAAGAAATATATTCCCTAAACAAATCATGGCTCAAAGAAGAAATCACAATGAAAATTTAAATACTATTTTGAACAAGTGATAAAATATTTCAAATCAATATTTGTAGATGTACCTATATATCCACATTTACAGAAAAATATATAGCTTTCAATGGCTATATTAAAAAGAAGAAAAGTTGAGAATTAACTATCTAGCTTATTTTTTAAGAAGCAAATCAAAACCAAAGACACTGTAAGAAAGGAAATTGTAAAAATAAAATCAGGACTCAACTAAATAGAAAGCATATACAACTTAAATAAAACTTTAAATTCCCTCAATTTGGTTCATTACAGAGATTAATAAAATTGGTAAACCCTTAGCAAGACTGCTGACAAAAATACACAAATTACATGAAAGAGTGGCACCAATTCAGATCACATAAATAAAAATAAATTTCACAACTTAGGTGACGTAAGTAAATTTTCTTGAAAAAAAGTATCAAAACTGACGAGGAGATTCTGAATTGCATTATATCTGATTAAAGAAAAACATAATATTTGTAACTTAAAACCTCTGCTCAAGGAAATCGTCAGATCCAGATGACTACTGATTTAATTCTTCCAAACATTATAAGAAAAATTTTAAACCAATATCTTCCATGAGTATAGAAGCACTGTAAATCAAATATTACAAAATTAAGTCCAGAGATGCATGTAAAGGAGACATCATGACAACTGGGGTTTATCCAGGAATGCAAGTTTGGTTTAACATGTAAAAATTAACCAATGTAATTCACTGCATTAACAGAATAAAGAGAAAAAATGTCATCTCAATAGAGGCCAAAAGGCATCTGATAAAATTCAGTATCCATTCATGGTAAAACTCTCAGTAAACTAGGAATAGAAAGGAATGATCTAATAAAGCATGTCTATTAAAAAAGAAACCCTGATATCTAACATCACAGTAAAATATCGAGCACTTTTCCCTCTGAGGTCACTAACAAGGTAAGGATGTCCATTATGATCCCTTTTATTCAATATTATACTGAAGATCTGAGGAAGTGCGTTAAGAAAGACAGAGGGAGAGAGGGAGAGAGGGAGAGAGGGAGAGAGAGAAGGAACGAAAGGTATTACCATGAGAGAATCAAAATTTTTATTTGCAAAAAAGGTACATAGAAAATCCAATAAAATGTTAGAATTAAGTAAATTTAGATTGCTATATAAAAGGACAATATAGACAAACAATTATTTCTCTATATACCAGGAACATAGGATCAGAAATGAAATAGTAGATAATAATGGCATTTAAAATATTATTAAAAATAGCCAATATCTAGGAATTAATGAAAGATGTATGAGACTCCGCATTACTAGGCAAAACAAAGAAGTCTAAATAAATGGGAAGATGCTGTGTTCACACTATGTTCATGGATTAGAAGACTGCATTCCAGTTAGGTGCCTTAAGACAATAAAAATATTGGGTTGACCAAAAAGTCCGTTCCATTCGGGGGTTTTTCTAAAAGATGTAACAGAAAAACCTGAACGAACTTTTTGGCGAACCCAATAGTTACACAGGAGTATACAGATAGGCAAATAGAACAATATAGGATCCAGAAACAGACACAGATACATAATGACATTTGAATATATGACACCTCTCACTGTCACCAAAGGCAGCCAAATGTGAAAGGTATAACAGTCCTTGAAAGAAGATATTGAAATGCTCCAGAGTTATTCCAGAACATAAAAAAAAATGAGAAACTTCCCTAAGTCATTCTAAGAGAACATTGTCATCTTAATCACAAACTGGTTAAAGGACAATTTTAAATAAATAAAAGAGAATACACGAAGAGGAAATAATATTGCAGGCTAGTCTCACTTATGAGAAATTTTAAATAAAATATTGAAAACTCAAATACAATAGTATATTAAAAATGATTACATTTAGTGTTTATCCTAGGAATACAAGTAATGGTCAGCATTAAGCAACCTGTGAATATAATCAACAGAATGGTGAGAAAATACAATTATGTGTCTGATGATGCTGAAATTTTTTGACATTCAGCAATGCTTCCATTAAAAATCTCTTAGCAAACTAATAGAAGCAAACTTAATTAAGTTGATAAGGGATATTTTCCAGAAACTTATATATATATATTTATATATGTCTAAAGCTTTATATTTTCTCCTATTCCTATAATTCCATCTCAAAAATTTGATGTGTCACATTTTCATTTTAATTCAGTTAAAATTTTTTTCTGAGTTCCACTGTGACTTCTTCTTTGGTTGGTTATTTAAAAATGTATTCTAAACATTTGGGGATTTTCTAATGATCTTTTTGATACTGATTTCTAGTTTTGATCTATTGTGAAGAGAATATAATGTGCATGATTTCATTTTTTAATATCACTGAGGCTTTACGGACCAATAGGTGGTTAATTTTGGTAAATGGTATACTTATGCTTGAAAAGAAACATAAATTCTGTAGTTGTTGGGTGCAGTGTTTTACTTAAGTTGATTAGGTCAATTTTGTTAATTATATTATTCAAATCTTTTGTATCCATACTGATTTTTTGTCTGCTTATAACTGCAGTTACTGACAAATGTGTTTTAAAGTCTCCCATTGGGATTGTGTATTTACACATTTCTCATTTCATGTATCTCTGATTTGATTTCAAATTTACACATTGTATATTTACCTATTTTCCCTTTTAACTTTATAGCTTTTTGCTTAATATATTTCAAGCCTACATAATTAAGTACAAATAAGTTTAGAGTTGTATTCAGTCACGTTTTCCACTTTATCTGTAGTAATAATTTTTACTTTAAACACTATTATAATATTAACACAATTATACCATTTTTCTTTTGGCTAATGATTGCATGGTATGTAAAGTTTTCCTTTAAAAGTTTCTAAACTTTAGATTTAATGTTTTCCTATAATTAGAAGTTGTTACACTCTTTAAAAAAAAAACAAACCATCAGACAATTCCTTCGTTTTGTTTGGAGCATTTAGTTCATTTACATATAATGTAATCACCGTTATCAATGTGAGTAGTGATATGATGGGTTTATACCTATCATCTCATTATTACCTACCTATTTGTTTCACTTCCTTTTTGTTACTTTTTCTCTTTTCATATTTCCTTTAGGGTTGATTATTTTTATTATTCCAATTGTCCTTTATTATCTTTATAATTAGTACTCTTTAATTGTTCCAATAATTATATCACAGCCTGCATACTTACTTCAATATAAATGTATACTTTTACATTTCCCTAGAAAACATAAGGACTTGAAAACACTATAACTCTGTTCTAGTCTATTCCATTTTATTTATGTTTTAATCACACATATAATTATTTATTATTATTATGGTCTTCTACAGACAGCATTCTTTTAAATCTATCCTTTTAATCATCATGTGTCTTATAATGGTCTGGATCCCCTCTGGGTGATTTTCTATTGTCTGTGTTCCTCTTGTTTTATGATCTTGTTGAGCTCTAATTTCACGTTTGATTATTTATATTGTGTGCTGGATATTGCATATAAGACATTTAAATCCTACGTTCATTTTATCTTTCATCAGAGAAATTTGTTTGCTTTTGACCAAAGGCAAATAGGACTAGAAATTAGCTCTTTTTTCCGGTTGGGATTATGTTATTCTAAGCATGGATTACCTCATTTCAAGTAGGTATTGAAAATTATTTGAGGGCTTTTGTCCCTCTGTGGTCCAGTCTATTTCAATTCACTCTTAAACTCAAGTTCTTTTAGTTCCCAACTCAAAGCATGGGTTTTACCTTACCTTCCTTGGTGGGCTCTGAACTCTGTAGTCTTTGGTCTGTTGGGCCCAAATTTACTGAAAGCTCTGCTGTGCTTCTCAGCCTTCAGATCTCTCTTCTCAAGTAGGCAGATATTTCCAGGGGTAAAAATGGTGCCAAATGCCTACTTCATCTTTCTGTGTTTCTTTCTTTTCCCAGATCTTCATCCTCTAATTCCTAATTGCCTTTTAAACTCTGCCGTATCTTTTAACAGATTTAAAATATATTTTGACCAAGTTCTTTGGTGGTTCTCAATGAGACATCACTTCACCTCACCCAGTCAATTTTTAGAGGAAATGACCCACTTTATTTCTTTTAAATCTCCACACACACACACGCATTAAAAAAAATTAAAATCTATAACCTCTCAGTAATAAGACAAGAATTTTAGAAAGCTCTCACATTTCTTGGTCTTCTTTCCCATCCCATTGTACTGATAATTATGTTTTGATTTGGAATTTTTATGACTGTATTTTCTATTTTTTTTCTTTCACTTGGTCTTAGCTACTTTTAAAAGACCACAACAAACATTACCTAGATGTTTATTCACTTTTTTTTGCTTCATGTATCTCCTGCATCATTTGTATTTATTTTTCCTCCTTCTTAAGTACTTTATCCAAGACTATTTTACAAGTGGGTGTTTATGTGGCAAAATTTTGAAGTCTTGTATGGCTGAGAATTTTTTTTTTATCATTGCCCTCTGCTTGAATGACAGTTTGGCCAAATATAAAATTCTTGATTCAAATTCTTTATTCTCAGTATTTTGAAAACATTACCCCATTGTCTTATTGCCTCCAGTGTTTTGATTCCTTTGTGTGTGCTCTGTTTTTTCATTCTTGAAATTATTAAGATAATTCTAAATTTTGTCATAGTTTTAAGTGTTCTATACTTTACAAGTGAGTTTAAAAAAGAAAACTTTGATTTATGTTCTGGCACTCTATGGGCTCATCAAATCTGTCTTTTTATCTTTTTTTAATTATGAGAAATTTACTCTTTTATTTTTTCAAATATTTCTTTCTCTCTGCTTTTATATTCTTTTTTTCTGAATCTCTTGTCTTCTGGATCCTAGCACTTTTGTTCTATCTTCCTATCTCTTAACCTGATTTTTATATCTTCTATTTCTTTTTCTTTCACATTTTCCTTCTTGGAGAGTTTTACAATTTTATCTCCAAATTTCTAATTTGTTCCTCATTTGTAGGATAAGTAGTAAAATGCTATCTGTTGTATTTCTTATATCAACAATACTTTCTCAAATATTTCTATCTGGTTCTGTTAAAATATATTTTTCTTCATAACTTTAATATCATCTTTTATCATTTTTAGCATGCTTATTAAGCTTATTTTAAATTCTGATGCACCTGTTCTAATTTTAGACTTTGATATCTCTAATCTCTAATCCAGTTTATGGTTTTTCTTTCAAAACTGTTGTTCCCTCAAATGTGTTACCTTTTAGATCTGTGAGCCCATCTTCTCCTGAGGTCATTGTCCCCTGTGGCAGGCAATGTGTGTGTGCGGGGGACAGAAATTGGGGGCTCATTTTTCAACCAGATGAGCTGGGCAGTGGGGAGGTGTCAAATGTGCCTTAAGAGAGACCTAGGACCTTGGAAAGAGAGATCCTAAGAGAGACCTGGCCTTGGAAAACACTTTCAATCACTCCTCTTCCCACAGAACTACTTCTCAGGTCAGTACTTTATCCCCAGCCCCATCAGGCAGAAGCACTATTAGAAGGAAATTCTTAAATGGGAATTCTTATCTCCGGAGATTTGAAGAGGACTAAATGGGGAAGTAACTGCCCTAGGCCATTCTGTCCCTTGATTCCTTGAACTTGTTAATAAATATAGGGCTCTTCTTCTCCCTGATTTTTCTCTTGCTGACATTTGCACTATAGGTCTGAAATTCTGTTGTGGAAACAGTTACTAGTTATCCCAAGGCAATGGTGGAGGAAAAGCAAGAAAGAATGCCAACAACTCCTGTATTACCCTCCCATATCCATGCTGGGCTGCCTTTACTCCAACCGAGAGTCACAGCTTCAGAAAACCAATTAATACAACTTTGCTTCCTAAACTGGATCTCTCTATATTTCTCTGCAGTTAACCTTGGGAACAGGAGCCAGTAATGTTGTTAGTTCAACATCTTTGTAGGATGTTTTTTGTCTCATAATGTCTCATTCCCAATCAACAGTCCCTTTTCTTCAACTTTTCCTTTATCTCACACTCTTCTTTCTTCTTAATTTCTTCTACCATATTTACCATGCCTCTTTTATTCCCTTATTAAGTGTCTTTCATGTCCCCTCTCTTGCCTCTTTTGTTTTCTCATTCTTATATCTTTCCTTTATCTCTCACTGACATCTGTTCTTGTGTCCCTTGTTTTAGTTTCCAACATGTGATTTTTCTCTTAATCAGTGCTATCTGAGCTAGGCCCTTCCTATTCCTCTGTATAGTCCTATTTCCCATTCCTTATTCTTTTCTTTCCTTCCCTCCTGTCCCCAAGGAGGACATTCCATTTCATTCTTTGCTCTTTCTTCTTGACTTTCATTCAGTAGCTATTGACCCCAAATTTCTAAGATACCATTTTTCTTACAACATTAATCAACGTTTTGCATCAAAAATCTTACTTGGCTGAGTCCCTTATAGTTAAAATCTCGTTTATCACTGCATCACTGGTGCTTTAAAGCCTATCAAAGTGTTTAACATTTAATAGATGATTGATACAGATTTATTGAAAAAACAACCGAAAAGAATGAATTAATGCAAATAATAGATTTATAGTAGGAAAGAAATAAATGATGGCCTTTTGAATAAACATTATGTAAAGTGATCATTTCTTTAAGTTTAGTCTAGTTTCTAAGAATTTTTTTCCCTGCCCATAATACCCGCTGTTGAATTATTCTGGAAAGTATCCATAAATGGACAAAAGTGATTTGCATTTTCAGGTTTTCTGGATATCTTGAACTCTTATTCATAGTCTTCTATGTGATTTTTTTTTTTCTTTTTTTTTTTCTGGTCATGGCTGTGGATCCTGTTCTGGGAGAGACACACAAAATGTGCACTATGGTAGATACAATAAAATAAGACCTTCAATGTGGCTAAGAAATTCCTGCCGTCAGAGCTATCACAACACATCAGTCCCCAGGGAGGACTGATTCTTTTGCCTCCTAACTCTGATATGCATTGACTGTCAGATATTTTTTGAGTGCTTATGCTAGTTAATGTATGATGTTCAGCAGACTGCCAGCTTGTTCTGTACTCTGTGGAACAGTTGATCTTGAAAGATGTCATTTTTTTCTCGTTTTCTGACTTGTTTTGTTACATCAGCATTGATTTATTTTGCACTTTTGACAATCTGAATTTTTTAAAAAACTGATTATGTCTCAGAAACTTTAATGAATTGGATGCTGTAAGCAGAGGGAAACAATAAAAATGAATCTCCGTTTTCTTTTCTTTTCCTGCCTCATCTTCTTTTTTCTACTTTTCTTCCTCCCAAAGCATAAACAGCTGTATTTATATTTCAACCACCTTAAATGCAAATGTTCACAGAGATGCACAATTTAAATTGCTAATTAGAATGGCTTCATTCAGTATCCACTTGCGGCATGTATTCTATTTCCAGGACAGGACTATTGGTCTTATTTTGAACCAAGTTATGATGGATTAGGACCAGCAAAATTAGGTTGATGATCACTGTGACCTCCTCAAGTTTAGCTGTTTATTATAATTTGAATGTATATCCAATCACATCTTCTGTGTAACTTCATTTTCACATTAAGGGAGAATCATTAATTAAACTTACAGGACACTTTGGAGGATTAGTGATTGACCAGGTCTCTGTTTTCAAAGAGCTAGCCTGAAGTGAGGTAGAAAATCAATGTGTGGTGCACAGATTCTGAATTAGACAAACTTCCACTTGATTCAGGTCCCACTTCTGGGTTGCTAGTTGACCTTGGATAAATTGGAATGAGTCTCAGCCTCAAGTTTTTTTTTTTGGTTTTTTTTTTAATCTTTACTAGGTATAAAAATATCTCAGCAGTATTATAAAGATTATACATATGTATGCATATACATATATATACATATACATACCTATACACACATATACACATAATGTGTGTGTGTGTGTATACACACACACATATATGTGCCTAGCCCAGAGTAAAGTCATGGCAGCTTTGAGTATTCTTGTTGCTTTGATGATTTATCATCATTATTTGGTTGGCTTTTAGTGCCCACTGAATACGAGATAAGCATGAGCACTAACTTAAACCCAGACTCAGATTTACTGAAGGAAAAAAAAAATTAGAGAATTTAGTGTCAGATAGTACTCCCCTCTAGCTGTATTAGTCATTTTTAGTTATTATGAAGTGGACGATGGAAAAGCATAGTAGATGAGAATTCAGCCTGCTCACAAAAGATGAAAGTAGAAACATTATGAACCATAAATGATTTATCTTTACATGTTGTCTTTCATGTAATTTTTGAAATAATTTCATTTTAAAATATCCACAGACAGACTCTAGGTCCATCCACCTCACTACAAATAACTCAATTTCGTTTCTTTTTATGGCTGAGTAATATTCCATTGTATATATGTGCCACAAGTAAGTCAGAAAGAGAAGAACAGATACCTTATGCTAACACATATATATGGAATCTAAAAAACAAACAAAAAAAAATGGTCATGAAGAACCTAGGGGCAAGACGGGAATAAAGACGCAGACCTACTAGAAAATGGACTTGAGGATACGGGGAGGGGGGAGGGTAAGCTGGGACAAAGTGAGAGAGTGGCATGGGCATATATACACTACCAAACATAAAATAGATAGCTAGTGGGAAGCAGCCGCATAGAACAGGGAGATCAGCTCGGTGCTTTGTGACCATCTAGAGGGGTGGGATAGGGAGGGTGGGAGGGAGGGAGACGCAAGAGGGAAGAGATATGGGGATATGTGTTTATGTATAGCTGATTCACTTTGTTATAAAGCAGAAACTAAACACCATTGTAAAGCAATTATACTCCAATAAAGATGTTTTAAAAAATTACAAAAAAAATAAAATATCCACAGAGAAGTTGAAACTTGGAAAGTAGGTTGTCGGGGGATAAATTTTTTACTGATTTCCATTTGCCTCATATTTCCTTTCCTATTTCTCACCACTCCAAATTATAGAAAATTCTGCATTTTGTTGTCTGTTTTAACAATCATATTGATGGTGCTTAATAGGACTTTGGCTAGGTTACGTATTTTATCACTTTACTATTTAAGGCAGATGAGCTCAATAAGAAATTTCTCTTGAGTAACTGAAAGATAGCTCAATTAAAAAAACCCAATATAGCTTATTTGTTGTCAGGTTATTTTTAAAAATCTTCAAACTCACTGATTTTGGAAAAAGGAAGTCTTACTGTTTGTCATCTGTTTATCATTTGTCATTTTTAGCTTACTAGATAAGCAAAAAGAAGAGAATTCTACCACCCAAAGAAAAAAAACATGTATTTTTGTGTTTCAAACCTTTGTCAAAGTACATACTTTCTAGAGCTTCAGGTTAGACTATGTTTTTTCTTTGCTATTAGTTGCCAATGAGACTAGTAGTAAAATAATCATATTTTGTAGTTTCAAAATTGGGAATAAACTTCAGGTGGTGTTTTGTAGTCTGCTTTATTCATCCAACAATATATCATGGACATCTTTGAAAGTTATTATATATTCTTCTAAGACACCATTATTAACGGCCTTAATAGTAGCCCATTGCATGACCGTGCCATAATTCATTTAACCAGTACAGCTGGTGCATTCCTGATGCAATAATATTGGGGATATTGTAAATGGAGTTACTTGAAATAATTTATTCATATCTGCATTTACTCTGTGTTTCTCAACTTGATTTATTTGCAGCCCTGAGAAATGGAACACATTATGTTTTGCTCTGAGTGCATCAAGCATAAACTCATACTCAAGCCTGAAATAATGGATGTGTGTGTATGTTCCAATATGCGCATGTGTGTGTGGTGAGGGTCGGAGAGGTTGGGAGTAACTTGTGGCCATAATCAGAGCAGACAGACAAGAGCAAGAATATATTTGTGCTAATCCTTTCCAAGATTCTAATTGCATCACAGTTTCAGGTTGAAATCTTGCAGTGAAATACCAAAATTGCTTGGCTGTGGCTTTTTGTAATGAAGGCTTTTTAGAAAGGAGAGAGACAAAAATTAAAGGAACTCAGAGAGTAACTTCTTGTAAAGTTTTTATTGTATGGAAAAGGAAATTATATTCAACCCCCAAATCATTCTGCCCTACTGAAAAATGGGAACGGCGCCTGCTCTCCTCTATTTTAAATGCGTGGATACAGTACTTGCTTACCTTCTGGAGGCTGTTAACAACCAGAAGCATAATCTCTATATAAACACAATGAATGCTATAGATTCCACAGTTCTTTTCTTTGGCATTTTCATCACATTTTCTCTTTGGCATTGAAACATTATCACAAATGAAAAAAAAAATGTGCAGGTTTTTTCTTTTTCATTTTAGATGAGCATCAGAAAATAATCAGAAAAGTTAGTTTGTTTTCAGGTACAATGGCATCCAAGAGGGCACAACTTTTCTCCTCTAATCACCCTTTTCTTTCTCTGAATGTTCGATGCTAACATTCCCAGCAAAGAGCCTGCACTTGCTCATCGTTCTCTAAGCCCCGAGCAGCAATCAGTGTGTACTCATGTGGCAAAGCCCTGGCCTTTCCTATCAATTCTCTTGACAAGAATGTTGTCAAGTCTCGTTTGTTCTTTTCTGAGCTGATGAACTTATTTCAGGGGGCTGGTAGTTAAATTTCACATCTGTCTGTGATGTGACGGTGAGCCTTGAGGCTCTGAATCTTCTGTGGTTTTCGAAGAGCCTTTGCAGAGATTATGTGAGATGTGCAGAGGTTATATTTGATGATGGCAGGCACAGGGTACCCATGCCCCATTGTCCAAGCCGTGCAGAAATACCCTTTTGTTCTGGTCAAGGAGACCTTAGTATACATGACAATTTCCTAACTTCCTTGCCTTTTTTTTTATGAGAGGATAACCATGGAAGAGAGAGACAGATCCCAATGGGGGTGATTCAACTAGTTCAGTCAGTGAGCATTTATGCAGTGATGCTCATTTACTAGAAACAATTTTAGGTGAATAAGACCCTAAATTCACTGGTCTCTGGCTTCCTACAGTTTGGTAAAATGAGAAAGGCAAAATCCAGATAATCTGAGTGTAAAGTGGTGAATGCTGTAAGGAAGGAATAAATAGAGGAAGGGTACTTACTACAATTTGGAGATTAAAGAAGGGCATCACAAAGGATATGATTATCCCAACTTTCCAACTTTTTGTTTCTGTGATTCTTATTTGGGTGTAAGAAGGTATTTTCTCATTTTGGTGTGGCTGTATTTAATTTTCATATCTGAATATAGCATACATGACCAAAAGAAACCTGAAACTGGGCAACAGAAGTGACTGGTTGAGAGGCAGTTTGTGGTGTTTAGAGCACACACTTTTGTTTCAGAAATCCTCATTCTCTATCTTATTAGCCCCATAGCCTTGGCAATTTAACTAAGCTCTCTCATCCTCATTTTCCTCACCTGTTAATGGGATAATATCACCTTCTACAGAGGTATGGGGGACAGCTGAATCTGCTAGCAGAGAATTTTCGTATCTTGAAAATTCCTGACACAGTGTTTTTTATTTTTCTACTTGTAAAGGGAAAAGTTACCCTTTGAATTTCAGGCAAGTGATACCTACATAGCCCATGTCATGCATTCAAGTAGCATACTTCTTCTTCATCTCCTATTGTTTTCATCATTACTTCTATAACCACCCATTTAAGAATCTGTTTTTTTTGTATTTCAGGTTCCAGTCTGTTTTCTAGTCTCATATTCAAGAAGTATAATGCTGATTACACTCAATTTTTATAGGCAGCATAAAAGTAGCAATTATAGGAAGCAAATCAGGCAACCAGGAACGATGATACTAAGTATTCAGGTCAGAAATTCTCCATATGCAACATCCACGATAGGATCCTAGATAAAGGAATTAAGACTTCAGCCATCAAGTTGGCAGAAAGTAACCACTTAAAAGGGGTTGCTAATACAATGGAAGATGAGAATAAAGTTCCAAAAGAATTATGATGTTGGAGAGGTATGGCAGTCTAAGTCAGACAGACATAGCTGGAATCCTATCTTTGCTGCACACTCACTGTCTCTTTGGAGAAATAGAATTTTTTTTTTTTTTTTTTTTTTTTTTGCTTAGTAATATGTGTCATTGGGAGTTGTATTTAGGATTAAAGTAACACATAGGAAAAAAATGTGTGCTTATTTGCTGCTTGGACTTTTTCTCCATCTTGATGGTATGTGATGATGGTTCCATCACTGTGTAGCAAAGCAACCTTTGTCTAGTCACTGACTGCTCTGCCACTCAGATTTCCCATCTGGGTCCTTTCCAGTTTGCATTTTATGTGTAGATTCCTGATTTTATGTGTGGGCTCAGGCACTTGTAACACCATTGATCACACGTTAATTAATCCTATTTTGAATCCAATGTGTGTATTTACACAAATTAAATGCTTACTAGGGCAGCCCTGATTCAAGTAAAAACAAACAAGAACCTAGTTAGTGCCAATCTGTCTCTTTATTCCAATTTAATGCCATTCCCTGCCCTGTGTTTTTGATTTTGCTATTTGCAATTCTGAAGCAATAGTGGCTAAAGATCACAGTTCAATTTTAAATGCCTTTTTACTGTGTTGATAAGACATATTCATTGACTTGCACGGTCCTTTCTGTGCACTTTAACAATTCATTATAGGGATAATTATTTGGTGTTTATTCCAGTCTACCTGTGTCATCTCATTTTCACCTCACCTTTAATAGGGGTTGGGAGAGAAAAAAAAGGGATTGTGTGTGATGATTTTCAGCATTTATTTAAAACTCCATGTTGTTAAAATAAATGAACTTAAAAAATCAAATGGTTGCTCTCCCTTCCTCTCTTAAAAGAAAAAGTAAAAGGACAGAAGGAAGGAAGGGGACAGAGAGTAATAGAAAAAGAAAGAATTTTTTTGACATCTTGGAATTCTGGGAATTGATGAGCCATGATTCATTTGATTTCTTAATCTGCCATTTAAAATAAAATTATATTCTCCAGATCTGTTTCATTCTGTTATACCTTCCCTTATTTTCCTAATAAACATAAATAGAACTTTAAAAATAAAGGCATGAAAAACATGTGACCTGAAATCCTGAGATTGTGTCTAAAGTATATGTGGTCTAATATATAGAGTTCAGGGGATTTTGTATTGTCAGTGTGCTTTGCCTTTCCAGTATGTCTCACCCCAGATACTTTGAAGCAGTTATCATTTTGTTTGAATACCAACAAATACGTGTGAGCTTAGCACCCACAGGTTGTCAGACAGGAAGCAAGTTAGAAACTTCAGCATTACCTGCAACTTCAAGGATTTATTCTATAGGTTTAAAAAAGGCATTTATTTTTAAAATAATTAATAATGCTTTAAAATGTAGATATAACCAGGTATTATAAAGAAAACCTACAAACTTTAAAATCATATTGATCTGTGTCTAAATTCTGGCTCTAGTATTTCTTTCTGTTACTTTGAGCATGTCACAAGTTCTCTAAGTCTCAGTTTCCTTTTCTATAAAGATGGATAAAAGATGTTTCTTCAATACGTTACTTTAAGGATTAAAAAAATAATATATATAAATCCCCTAGCACTTTGCCAGGTACACCATCAACACTCTAAACTTGGGCAGTAGTAGTATTGATTATCTGGTAATTACTACTAATTTTAAGTAATTGGAACTCTTTGGGTTAAAAAAATTACCCTACAAATACAAAGAACTGACCATCGTTAGTAATAAAATCTGTACATATGGAATCAACCGAAGCTTGGAGGAGCCTTAAGGAGGTTTAATTTTAAGAAGCTTACTCAAATAGACCTGTAAAGAAATCCGTATTTCTTAATCCTAAATGTCCTACTCTCTTAACAAATCCTGACCTTTGAATACACCAAACCTAGTTACATGAGTGGCCTTTAAAAATATATAATTTCTTACCACTGCCAAGTGATAAAGTGAGTGCCTTTCCTTGCCATACCTCATATCCAATAACATTGGCAATGACTATCGAAATTACTCCTTCCAAGATCTGGAAAAGACTTACGGAGTGAGGGAGTATTTTAATCCAAGTTTTCATGGAGGAAATTAAGGGGAAAAATTTTATTGGTACAGTCTGTTCATCTCTAATCATCTCAGGTATTATTAAGAACTTGTTTTCAGATATTTTGGGGCAAGCAAAAACAAAAAAATAAGTGGTACCAGACCGAAAAAAAACTTGGCAAATAGAATCATGTTATACCTTTAGGGTAGTTGTTTAATGGCAATTATATCTTGTGCTTGGGATAATCTAGCTTCCTTCCTCCCTGCCTGCCATCTGTCTATCAGGAAATGTTAGTGTCTACATGTCAGATTTTATTTGTGGTTCTAGAGGTACTGTGATGATGAATATGGCAGAGTACTTGGCCCTGAAGAAGATCATTCTCTTTGGGAGGAAGCAAACTATACGATGTTGTGCTGCTGGGTTACCAGTAAGCATGGTGTGTTAAGGCAGTATAAGTGGAAAACCTAATTCATGTGTGGGGTATATCTGTACATTTTGCCATCTGACTTTACAGTTCCTCTTACTAAAGGGACAGTGCATATTTCTTTGACTCTTGGATTTGGGTTTGGCCTTGCGATTTGCTTTGGATAACAGAATGAGACTTGTGGTTTATTTTCAATAAGAGAATGAGTTAGAAGTGCCAGAATGCCAGTTTCAAGTCTCAGACTTAAGGAGCCTTGCATGTTTCTACCTGCTCCTGCTCTCATGTACCTCTGCCATTCCGTGAGTAATACGTGCCCTAGTTAGGCCTGTTGGTCCCAGGAGGGGGATGAGAGATGTGTAAGCAAGTTTAGCTAAAAGCAGCTACTCAGCTGAGCCCAGCCTAGATCGTACAACACCTATGTGACTCACAGATGAATAAGCAAAATAAATGAATATTGTCCTATGCTACTAAGGTTTTATAGTTGGTTGTTATTTAGCATTATTATGTCAAATCAGTGAGTTAAGGAGATAATGTAAGGTCAGAAAGATACTGTAGGAGAAAAGACAAGACCTGGAGGGGGAGTCTGAAAAATGTTTACAGTCATATTACCAAGAGACCTTGATAGGCCAAGATCTTAGTTGGAGTTTGACCAGCTTAAACTGAGTTACACCAGCATTGTCTGGTGATAGAACCCCTTTCCAGGTTACTTTTTTGTCATTGTTTTTTATAATGACCTAAACCATATGTATATAAAGTAAACAGTAATCAGGGAGGAGAAACACATGATCTAAAAACCCCTGCTTCCGTAAGGGTCTGGGAGGACTTCAGGAGAGGACTGTATTAGGCAAAGGATGAACTTACAGGAGAGCATCTGTAATAGTGATTCCCTATGAGCTTATAGATTTTCTGTAGACCTTACGGTGTCTCCCACTGATAGCGTAAACATCTAGATGCTGCTTTATCCATATTACCTTACCTCTTCTACTTACTGCCTATTGATACATGGGAAGAAGCCCCAGGAGTGGGCAATAGTATAATTTATTCTCCTAGTCTAAGAATTTTTGTAACTGCCTTGAGTTGCAAAATATCGTGGCAATTTTCTATTTGCTTGGCTCTTTTCTTCCACCAAGGAGACTATGGCACAACCAAAAATGTTACAGGGGAGGCAGAGTTGCTAAAGCCCTACACTTTGGATTCTCATTCCATTTTCTAATTGTTCGAAATAAATTTCAAATGTCAACTTTACTTGAAGACTTTGATAATCCTTTTGCATTCAAAAAATAATCTTGCTTTTGTATGAAATCCCCTCTCATTCTACCCATGCCTGCTTTATAAGCTTTCTCACTATCTATGTTGTGTCATGCTTTTCCTCCAGTTATGGATTGTTGACCCCTAGAGAGTAGAGATCATGCCTTACCTCCTGAACATCATCCAGTACAGTGTCTGTATGTGTGCAATTAATATGGATATTTAATGTAGTTCAAACCTTCAGTGAACCCATATGCCACCAAACTGAAACTTAAATAGGAAATAAAATTAAGTTAGACACATTGTTTCTCACCATTTGTGGAACACTTTTTCTGGGGAGAGTGAGATAACTAAATCAAAGTATAATTTCAGTTCTGCTTCAATTTGGGCTTCCTCTCTGCTGGTAGACTCAGTTCAAATTCATTCTGTATACTGTTTCCTCAAAAAATTTGGACTTGATTTAACACATTCTAAAGTAAGAGAGGCAAAAACTGCAATTTCTTATCATAGAGGAAAACACAAACCAGTGAAGACTTGATAATTTGCCCTGCGCAGAGAAGATGCCTGTTATGGAAACCAAAACAAAGTGTGAAAAATCTAACATTTAATTTCTTCAAGGAAGGCTATACTTGCTTTTGCTGGCAAAATTATCCAGACATGAGGAGTTGTGACATGTTGCATCAAAATGTATATTAACGCCCTTTTATATCCATACACAAAGGCATTTCAATGAAGTCATTCATTCAAAAGGAAGACTCCTGGCAAAAGTCATATTTCTATTATTTTTGCATTAAAAATTAGAAAAATGTGACCTAATTTAAACATTTTTTCAATGCATTTTGAGGCTTCTAGCAACAGAATCCTACTGTAAAATCTGAGTCAATGCTTCTTAAAATTTCAGGAACATAAGCTTCAAATGGAATGCTTATTAAAAATGCAAGTTTCTAGATCACACTTGAGATATTCTGCATCTGCCCAGGAAATGACACTTTTTAACAACCACTGCAGGTGATCCTGCTGTAGGTTGTACATGAACCACGCTTTGAGACAGGCTAAATTCCCTATAATACATGTGAGTAAATTTAAGACCCCTGGATCTTACTGAAGAAAAATCATCCTTTATTAAATACCAGATTGTTCCTCAGTTATAGCAGTGACTATTATTAAAAATGATCTCCTGAAAATGGGATAGAAGTGTGGTCTTCCAGAAACCTCTTTAGCTTCCATTAGAGATGTATCGAAAGGGGCAGGTTCCTATCACCCATCTTCCCACCAACCATTTACTGTAGCTTTGATCAGATCAGTTTTATCTTAATTTATATAAAAAATGTTCTTAGCCAAAACTTGTTTGAAAAGATGTAATATAATAGCATGGTCACCAATATTTATTTTATTTTGTTCAAAATTACAAATTCTTTGTGTACTACAAATAGAAACCATTCCTGTATCTCACTTAATACTTTGACCCATTTCCAATTTTTGTAATTTTTCTTCATCTACCCCTTCTCTCTAAAAAATAAAGCCTGGAAGAACATATGGGCATTTAACTTCCTGCTTTCATTCCAATATATATATTGGAATATATATATATATTTTTTGCTAAAATGTGTATATCAAAAATATATTACCATGGTGCCATCAGTTCTCATTTCTTGATGTTATCATTAAGTTCCTTGCCATATCTCTGTGTGTGTGTGTGTGTGTGTGTGTGTGTGTGGTAAATTGGCTTCAAGGCTAACACTCAGAACATGAGATCCTAGATTAACTTATTTTCTAAAAGTAAACGTACACAAACAAAATCAATAACTGTCATAGAAGTGAGAAGGAAAAATGTTTTCCTTAAAACCTAAATTGAAGACTGTCTTAACAGTGAAGCAAAGCTGAAAGAAATATTTATTGAGCACTTAGTAAGTGACAGGTGCTGTAGCGAACAGAAATAACTTCAGGGCAAATGCCTTGTATTTAGAAGTTAGAAGGGAGACCATTTGAGACTATACGCCATGTACCATGCCTGGCACTTACTTAGCCCATCCATTTAATCCTCACAAACCATAGCAAAATACATATAACATGATCTCATGTGTGTAACAAAAGTTATATACATTTAAGCATATTTCATTAATCTATTTCCTATATGTGATCTGATATATATGTTGGCAGTTACATAATGGTGTGGAGATGTCAGAGGTTGGAACCATTCTATTTTGATTTTAATTTTGGTTTCACCAGTTATTATCTCCATGCTTATGGACAAGTTATTTAGTTTCTCCAAGTCTCAGTTTCTTTACTGGCAAAATGGAGATATTAATGGTCTCTATTTCACAGGGTAGTTATGAGAGTCAATGAGATACTTCAAGAAAAAACACATAGCCAGGTGTTCTGCACAAAGCAAACACTCCATAAATGTCATCACCATTATTTTGTGACTGTATAGAAACCTACTTTGGGATAATTTACATGAACTATTAATAGTAGTTTGCCCTGGGAAGAGGGGTGTAATGAGTAGAAGAGGATGAGGAATTTGAGGAACACTTTTACTTATTAGACTTCAAGGTCTCTGTTCTGTAACATGAGTATGTTTTGCTTTTGCAATTTAAACAATCAACTTTTTAAAAACCAAAATAAAACATTTTCAAATTCAAGATCATTATGGTTATAAATGATCTAAAAATCTAATAAAGCAGGCTTCATAAGATGAGATTTGTATTAAAAATACACCAATGCTTTTCTTTAGGTTTCTAAATTCTCATTAGTGAGCTAAATGTTGTATTTTACCTTTTGATGTTTGTTTTTTTCTCATATTAGATTATAAGTTTGGGGAGGGCATAGGTAATTTGTTGTATTCTGTATATCTATACGTAGTAGGTACTTTGGAAAAACATGTGGATCACTATGGTTCATGGGTTCCAAGGATTTATCTTTCAACATCTTTGCTACTTAATTTAAAATTCGTTAAAAGATGATAAATGGAGATGTTAAAAATGATACATTTAAAATTTTTAACATGGTTCCAGAATTTGTTTTTCCTTTTTTTCTTTTTTTTTTTTTTTTTGGTGTGAAGTGATATGATGGAAAGTATAGCATGGGAAGGGTGAAGTAGCAACTTAATTTAGACTATAAAGACAATAAGTTAATCATTTATGAATAAATATTGGTACTGCTAATGTATTCAAAGCACTTGGCTAAGTTACACTATATAGTGAGCAAAAGAGAAACATGGGACTATACTATAATAAACATGGGAGCGTATCAACATTTCAATGATATAATACAGGTCATGTTTAAAAAGTGCATAGTTGCTGTCTGGGTGGAAAGAAAAGAAAGCAGTATAGGCATTCAGAGGAGAGAGATTTTCAGTGGAGGCAAGTGAAGACTTTTGATGTATGGGTAGGAGATGAATAAATACAGAGTAATAGGGAATGCCTTCTACAAAGAGAGAATGATGAGGACGCAGATGCTCATACAAAAAGCATGCAAAATATGCCTGCTATTTGTTTCCCTTGTATTCTTTCTCCACTATCTACATCATAGTCAACTAGGAGTATGTATTTGAAATGCACCTTCCGGGGCTTCCCTGGTGGCGCAGTGGTTAAGAATCTGCCTGCCGATGCAGGGAACACAGGTTCGAGCCCTGGTCTGGGAAGATCCCACATGCCGTGGAGCAACTAAGCCTGTGCACCACAACTACTGAGCCTGTGTTCTAGAGCCCGCGAGCCACAACTACTGAAGCCCGCACGCCTAGAGCCCGTGCTCCGCAACAAGAGAAGCCATTGCAATGAGAAGCCCATGCACTGCAATGAAGAGTAGCCCCCGCTCGCTGCAACTAGAGAAAGCCCGCGAGCAGCAACGAAGACCCAACGCAGCCAAAAATAAGTAAAATAAATTTTAAAAGATAAATAAAATAAAATGCATATTCCTAGGTCCCGCTGCCAACCTACTGAATTCGACTTTCTGGAGCTTGTAGTTAACTTTTTAATTTGATCCTTCAGTAATCTTATGAACACCTTAAGTTTGAGAATCTTCAATCCCCTAATGTCTTCTATGAGTATTAAGTTTGATAACCACTAGGTTAGGTATTTCTGAGATGAGTATACACTGTTTGATAAAATACCCTCTCATGGATGCCATTTTTCAATAAATAATAGGACTTTATTTTAAATTTATTCATACTCCCTCTTCCTCACTATCTCCCAGTATTGTCAGATTTCTTTGGAGAAGAGTTCTCTAGTTTCTGCTCAGAGGCCAAATGTCATCGGGCTAGCATTCTGTACAGAGGGTGGTATTGTGGACAGGGCTCTTCCAGCTGTTCTGCAGACAGCCTCATTACTAATTACACTGCTTTCATCTCCGCAGCTCATGGCTGCTCTATAAATCTGCCAACTACAAGGTTGGTACCTCTCCAGGGCATTGACGGAAACAGTGTCTTTCACCTTCATGTCTTCTCATGTGCACATTCTGAACTTCTGCTTTCTATATTATGGGATGTCTTTAAAAATGATCCCATCTGAAATTCATCCTCTAGAAGTTTGTCAAATCTCTTATCTGCTTATGGCCCTCACTACCCTCGGTATTGCCATTATATATCTGTGTTTACATCTCAACTCTAATTTCAGTGGGATTTTGGCTGAGAGGATGGACAAATGCATGCACTCAATTAATCCTGACCCTGATAATCAGATGTTCTTTTGAACAAGTCAGACTTTTACTAATTTGATGGATGTCAAATGGAATCTCATTATTGATTAAATTCACATGGCTTTGATTACTAGAGAGGCTGAACATTTTTTTTTATTAATTTAGTCTTCCTATGTATGTATTAGATTTTAGGGGAGGCAGATTAGCTCCATGGCTGACTCAGGCAAAGCAGCTGTTCACAGCTACACAAAAATATGTGCTTCCAAGCTCAGGTTTCACAGAGCCTTTCTTGAAGGATTTCCATTCAGACAAAAATCTTCCTATATAAATGGGTACTTCTAAAAAAGTTTCCAAGTTAATTTAATGTTTCCCTCTTCCTTTCCTAAAATTTTATAGGCAGTATTAACATTCTCTGCAAATCTTTCCTTTATAGAGGATAAAAAGGAAGTCTCTGGCCAGTCTAATACTGATGGGTTATCATAAATTCTGAATCAGTTGAGGCTGAATTAATATATTTTCAATAAATAGCCTCAACGAAGTATCATTTTCTTATGTATTAAACTTGTTTTGTCATGTACATGCTGAAAGCAGATCTTCCTGAAGAAAGTAAATGGCAACTACATCCTTCCAAGGTCCAAGGACAAAAGCCTTAATATTATCCTTAAATCTTCTCTTTCCCCAACACCTCCCACCCAATCCTTCAGCAAGTTCTACCATACCAAATAGATCCACAAACCCACCCTTATCAACTCTCCATGGATTCTACCTTCTTCTAAGCTCCCATCATCTTTTATCCACACTCGAGTAATTGTCTGCAAACTAGCTTTTTTCCACACAATTCGTCAAATAGCAGCCAGAGTGAAACTTTAAAAATTTAAGTCAAATCATGTCACCCCTCTTCTAACACTCTGCCATGCCCCTCACCCATTTTATTTAGAATACAGTGGCCTAAAAGAGTCTACAGGATCTGGCACCCCATTCTCTCTTTGTGTTCTCCCACTTCTCCCTCCCTTTCTCATTTTCCTTTAACCACTCATTACTGTCTGCTGAATATGCCAGACATGTTCCTATCATAGGAATTTTACACTGGCTGTTTCCTCTATCTCTCTCACCATCCTCAAGTCTGTGTCCAGTAATAACCTTCCCAAGATGGTCCTGACCCATCTTTAAAATAGAACTCTCCAAGCCCCACCCCCCAGCATGTCCCATCCCTAACTCTTTTCTAGTCCCCGCCTCCACGTCGACTCTTGATCATCTTCAACGCGGACAGGAATTTTAGATTATTTTTTTCACAAATGTGTTCCCGTTGCCTGGAAGAGGGTCTGGCAGATAAATATTCTGTGAATACTTGTATAAATCTGGAACCAGACCCTTTCATATATATCCTATTATAATATATATTATATAATATATAATATCCAAATACCTTTGGTAGATATATGCATATTAAAAATTTTTATTCCATGCAAACAAAACAGATGTACTGTTATTTGATGGACCTCAGCAGAAGTTCTTCAGCTCAGCAATTCAAAGTATTTATCTGACCAATGTAGATTTGTAACATTGAAGTGCCTTCAGGTGGAAAATGATACAAAATAGTGGGTGGAATTTGGGGTAATTTTTACCAGAATTATAAAATTCCATGCAATCGTAGCATTTTTGAGTAAATGCAAATATTGAGTTAACTTCATGTTCCCATATGCAGAATGTATTTTGTAAAGCCTTGGACAAACGGCTTCTTTTAACCTGAATGTAATATTACTTAGTGTGTATAGTAATATAGGAAAAGCAAGATTGTTACTTTTGATCAAACAGGAGAAATAATTTTATTTTAATCTTTCTACTCAAATTATTTGATTCAAACAAAAATATTAGTGTAAAAAATATAAAGAAGTAAGTGGGAGTATGTGTTTAACATTTGGATATACAGTTTCTTGAAGCTAGAATTATATTCGGTGATTGCATGCCCTCAATATGTATTCAAGTACACTAAATGGCAATTAAGCACTTGGATTTCAAGGTTCAATTTGTAGCTCTGTTGAAATACCTCTGTGTGTGTTCCTTTCCTATTTCTATAAGTTCTCTTTTCTACTAGTCCATCAAAAGCTTTTTCAATTAATAAATAGAATCAGCCTCCTAAAATAACAGACCATCTCTTCCACAGAACATGTAAATGGCAATGATGACACTTATAAACTTGATAAGCTCACATGTCAGGATTGCTTTCTGCCAGTTTTCAGTTCTCTCTCTTTCCCCATATTTATATTGCCAGAATAACCCTACGTGACCATGTCATGAATTTATCTAATATCTAATAAATATAATTTAGTTCTTTACTTTAAGGAATGCCACCTAGTTTGAGGAAAGGTTAATACAGGGTAAACCAGAATAAATGATTATGTACATTTAAAGATATTTTTGCTAAAATGTAACATTTACCAGACTTAAGTGAAAACTTTTCTTTTAGGTACTAACCTTCAAAACGTGTTTGGAGCACACAGCTGTTAGAAAATGATTAGGCTCTACCAAAAAATATTCTTGTGACATGCACTCTCAGGACATCACAATAAGTGTGGCTGAGAAAACACATCTTTGTTCAGTATGAAAAGGTCTTTCATGACCATAATACAGTCTGGGTGTCATGCTCACGAGATGCCATAGAGATTAGCTTTTTATTCCATGATTCCATTGAAAACTTCTATTTTCAGCTTTAAAATCTTGCCAGAGGAAAAATGAATGTGGCTGAATTGAGGGATTGGTTCTGCCGTTCACACACTGTGGGTTTGCATTCGGAACTTTAAAAGGAAGGGGAAAAAGGAAGTGGATGGTGGGGTATGACACCCTTTGATGGAGCTGGGAGGCACCTCTATCTGCAGGCAGCCATTTACCTCTAGATTAAGGCCTGTGGTGCCTTAGCAAGAGGTGCAAAAAATGCTAGTGGATTGTGAAGGGTTTTATTTTTATTCCATTTCTGTGTCCATCATATGTCATATGTTCAATCATGTATGGTATTTTGCTTTCTCTCTTTCCAACTTTTCTGTCTCCAGTCTGTTTGTCTCTTAACCTTTCTAAGCTTCTCTTTCATCACCTGCACAATCACCTTCTCTAACGTATTTTTGAATTCTCCATCTTCTCCTAGTCTTAACTTACATTCCTTCTCCAGCTCTCCGTTCAACATCCATTTTCTATTATTCACTACAATAGGTGAAGACAATCTTTGGTGTCTCCCTCTCCCATTTCTCACATACAATTATTTGCTGAATCTAGTATAATGTATCTGAAATACCTCTCATCTCTGTTCTCTCCTTGACTTCCTTTCGGCTGTTCTGATTTATATTTTCATTACTATTTGCTGAGAGTGATGAGGTAGCCTCCGAGATAAGTCTTATTGTCTTTGCCCAAAGCAAAACAAACTAAAATCAATAGGAAAAACCCTTTTACTTTATTACTGAATACCTATTGAACTGGGCAGTCGTCAGCCTTCAGTCAGCTTTCATTCAGTCCCTTCACAAGGGTAGAACAACTTATCTTTCAATTTTTCAACTCCTTTTCTCTCTAGTTGAACTTCTCCCTGTTCCCCCTAAGTCAGTACATTGGAACTTCTAAACCATTATATACTGTCTTCCCATTTTTTCTGAGTCAAAATTATATATACTCTTGCTTACAAGGCCTAGCTCAAGTAATAAATTTTCATGATCTGCCATAAATACAGACTCTTTCTTCTTCAATCTCTCACAATATCTGTGGTGCCTCTCTGAAGGCATATGTAAGGTTTTGCTTTTTTTTTTTTTAATTAATTAATTTATTTATTTATTTTTATGGCTGTGTTGGGTCTTCGTTTCTGTGCGAGGGCTTTCTCTAGTTGTGGCAAGCGGGGGCCACTCTTCATCGCGGTGCGCGGGCCTCTCACTGTCGCGGCCTCTCTTGTTGCGGAGCACAGGCTCCAGAGGCGCAGGCTCAGTAGTTGTGGCTCATGGGCCCAGCTGCTCCGCGGCATGTGGGATCTTCCCAGACCAGGGCTCGAACCCGTGTTCCCTGCATTGGCAGGCAGATTCTAAACCACTGTGCCACCAGGGAAGCCCAGGTTTTGCTTTTTTTAAAAAAATAATTCCTTCATCTCTTGTCCCAACCTCCTACTAGAGTAAACAGTTTGAAGGCAGGCATTGTGTCAACTGCCAACTGTTGTTTGTATCTTCTTCGGTTAGTGCTGTGCCTTGCACAAGGAGAGAACTAAATACACTGTTGTTTGAATTAAACTGCCCTGACTCTGTCCTATATCAATGACATTGAGTTCCTATCACTTAATGCTTCTGTTTCCAGAAAAACTCCTGATGGCTGCCTTTAAACCCTGGGAGTGTTATAAGACCAAGGTGATGGGACAGTTTCGATCTCTTCCCAGACTACTGAACTTTTCTCACAATTTATGCAAACCTAAAGAACTGTCACCGAATGGCTCCCAGTCACAGAACTGCTGAACTGATGTGACTACTCAGTGTCCCTTTGCTAGGTCTTACTGCTAGGACAGTTTTAAGCCATAACAGAATACTAAATTCCACTGTAGATTAGATCCATCCTGCTAGGTCCAGGAAAGTCCTAGATCCTGGAGTTTAATGGCATTTGTTGGCACATGGGACTGCTATGGGTCTTAGTAGTAAATGTCAAAAAATTCGAAGTTTGTATATTCTTCTGGGGTTCATTTTTTTGGTTATTGTTGTTATTCCTCAGCATAATCTGTGAAGCACTACCTTTCTCCTTTTTAAAAATTCTCTTGACATAACTGTATATCCACTGATATTTGACCCTTGTTTCCTACCATAGTCATCAATGTAGATCACATATACCTGCATGCCAATAAAAGAAAAATGGCACGAAAAATTAGAGGGAATTATGGCATAGGCACTGCAGTAAAAGTGAAATGTTACAAATTGGACTAGCCGTGAGTGAATGAAAAACTAAGAATATCTCATTGAAAAAAGAAAAGGAAAACAAAGGACAATTTATTTTTCACTTTTGACTAATTAGTTGTCAGTCTTATACCTTATTATATTTAAATCTGATGTCAGACCTGTGTATAAGAAGACATTGATTGGCAAGGCAGTTTTTTACATATGGATGTGATGTTCTACTCATGTTTAACTAGATATTTGATTGACATATAAAAAAGATCAATATATCCTTATATTTCCATCTAAAAGTTGTTATTATCCAAAAGCAAAGTAGAAGATGGTAAGCAAGCATTTGATTATGCTTTAATGTCTTGTTTCTTTTTTGGGGGGTTAATATATAATGGCCATGAAATTAATTTTACTTTAGGATTTATTTTAGAGCATCTTCTAAGTATCATATATGAGAACTATACTTAGCCACTGAAGTATTCATGCTACCAGACTTGATCCCAATCTAATTTTTAGATATACTATAGAATCTCATTGTAATACAACTTGCTACCCTATGGATTCAGACATAGTAAAAATAAAATGCTGTTCTGAAATAAGGCAGTCAATAAAACGTGAAACAATATTAGACAAAGACATTCCAATAATACTGTTATCCAAGGTTAACATCTGAATTGTCTTTCAAATGCTAATCATTAAATAAATCATATAAATTATGCTTGTTTTGAGTAAAAATCTGAGTGTGTTTTCAGTTTGCTTAAACTTGGGCACTTTCAAATTATTTTCTAAAGCAGCAAGGGATGTTCCAAAGCATGCCAGTGAATTTTACACCAAACAGTGTGCCCTGGCTAATAATGTTGACTTAAACAGAATTGAATGTGTTTCTTTAGTGCTGGACTTCTCAGAGTCTTTGAAATGCTAATATGGGCTGTGAATATCAGTGTGGGAAATAATATCATGTTTCCCAAACTTCTTTGAACCAAAGTCTTTTCCTGGGCAGCACCGAGTGAGAGCAGATGAGATTGTCCAACATCCTACAGAAAATACTACTCTGAGCATTTTTCTTTGTTATGATGAGTATACTAGGATTGGATAATTTTACAAATATTACTAGAAAAATAGTGCATTTGGGAAGATATAGTAAAAGCTTTAACAACATGATACATTTTTTTAAAAACCAGGATTTCAGTTTTACTAAAAAGTAGGGCTAATGAAGGATGCTTGTTTATGATAGTAAAATGCTGACTGTAGCTAGATTTAAAAAATAACAGTTCAATAGATTGTCTCATTATAATATACAGCATGAAATAGTATACAGCCACATCAATATAGAAAAGATGTTTATTGATATGAAAAATGATTCCAAAATATTATCAACATAGGCAGGTTATAAAATAGTGTCTACAAAATGATTTTTTGTAAATACATACATGCATAGAAAAAATGAGAAACATAATAAATTGATCATGGTAGTTTCTCTGAGTGGTGGGGTTTTATTTTATTTTTATTAATTTATTTATATTTATTTGTGGCTGTGTTGGGTCTTCGTTGCTGCGTGCGGGCTTTTTCTAGTTGCGGTGAGCGGGGGCTACTCTTCGTTGTGGTGCGCGGGCTTCTCACTGCAGTGGCTTCTCTGGTTGCGGAGCACGGGCTCTAGGCATGCGGGCTTCAGTAGTTGTGGCACGTGGGCTCTAGAGCGCAGGCTCAGTAGTTGTGGTGCACGGGCTTAGTTACTCCATGTGGGATCTTGCTGGACCGGGGATCGAACCCGTGTCCCCTGCATTGGCAGGCAGATTCTTAACCACTGTGCCACCAGGGAAGTCCTCTGAGTGGTGGGGTTTTAAATGTGACTTTAAATTTCTCTTTTATGTTGGTATTTTATAATTCATCTGAAATGACTTATGGCATCAAATAAAGAAGAAATATAAGTTTTTTTAAAAAAAATAACATTTTTCTGAACTTTGAGCTTTCTGAGGACAGGGAACTTCCAATCCTTATGATCTTCACCAGAGCCTGCCTGATGATTAATGCTTGGTGAGTTGGACTAAACTGAACTTACTTGGATCAAAGCCCTCCTGATAAAATAAATTAGAAAATAGAGATGTTTCTGTGCTTTATGAAATGTATCCAAAAATTTAAAATAGACCATTGAACACTGATCATGTTTGGCATGCCATGGTTTCCCCACTTCCTTGATCTCTGATAAGTCTGTGACATTCAGGAAGGAAGAAGCAAATGCAAGAAGAATAGAGGAAAATTTTACGTGTGGGTCCATTAGAAAAATGTTAACAGATTTATTGAGGTATAATTGATACACAAAAAACTGTACATGTTTAATGTGTACAATTTGCTGAGTTTGGACTATCACCACAATGAAGGTAATAAACATATCTCTCACCTCCAAAAATTTCCTGTATCCCTCAAAAATTTTTAACTTACATGAACGGTTGTATTATAAAATTAATTTGCAGGTATTTGAGAATTTAGATACTCACAAATCCTATTAATACTACATTTTAAACACTTGTACATTTGAAATGAATTGGTAAAATTTTATATCAATCCAAATGTACAGTCTTTCAAGTTATAACCCCAATTTTTTTCAAAGTTTCCATTTCCCATTAGATCTTAGTATCAAAGAATTAGAAAAGCTCCTGCCTTCAGGTAGGATTATGTTAAATCATTTCTAACAGAAGTGAACCTAACTTTGATTCCTAATTGGTTTAACGCCCCCCCCCCCACCGCGTGAATTATTCTGTCCTCATGCTCAACCCTGATGAATTTCACTCTGTGCCTTCTCCTTATAGCCTCCTATGGAACAGTTTCAAATCCTGATCCAAACCTCATGACCAGATTATGGTATCAAGGTCTTTGATGAAAACGCAAAGCATCTCGAGCCCAAGCCTAACCCTGTATCACACTATAATTGACCTTTGAACAATGCTGCGGTTAATCTGCATACAACTTATACTCGGCCCTCCCTATCTGCAGTTCCTCTGCATCCGCGGAGTCAGCGAACATGGACCATGTAGTACCATAGTATTTACTGTTGAAAAATATCCACATATAAGTGGACCGGTGCAATTCAAACCCACAGTATTCAAAGGTCAACTGTTTATCTGCAATTCTCTCCTTTCCCCTATGACCAAGATGGTCTTTGCTCTAATTATGAACACATTTGATTAAGATTAGGAATAGATGATTCCACAAATTGAGATGAACAAATTATCACTATACCAGTATGTGAGACATTGTCCTATTCTTATTCCTTTAACTAATAGACAAATCCTTGAAGTGCTAGTTACTCCCTCTACCTTTGAGGTAGTCTGGAACCATGATTAAACACATGGAAAAATCCATGTAATCTAACATCTGATAATCCTGCTAGTTTAGATCACTGACCCATGTGTAAAATGAAAATAAGGTCTATGGAACTTAGCTTTATGTACAAATTATTTCAAAGTTAGAGATTTGGGGTGTGGCTTTTTGTAATGCAGTGAACCCTCATAACTCTTGTATGATGTATCTATATAAATGCTGCCAGCTTGGACTAACAGGGACAGAGACAGTATAAAAGAGAGGCCACTGGATCTCGAAACTCTACTGGTAGGAGGAAGGCAGAGAAAATTACTCAGCTGCAAACATGTCCTACCTTTCATTAAAAAGGAAGGATAACTCATAGTGTAGAACCAAGAGCCCAGACGGTGGAGCTGAATGCCATGGAGAATTATTTCCAGGCCATGAGACCTAACCAACATTTTCCTAGCTGGACTTGGAATTGCTATGAACCAGTGACTGCTTTGAGCTACCATTCCCCCCTTTTTTGAATAGAAATGTCTATAGCTGTTGTAGTGAACAGACTCAAAGATGGTCCCATGATCCCTAACTCCTGGGTATTTATACCTTTTTGTAAACTCCACCCTAGAGTGTGAGCAGAACTTGTGACTAGCTTCCAATCAACAGAATATGAAAAATTTATGGGATATCACTCCTGTGATTAAGTTATATTTTAAAAACTCTATATTGCTAGTAGATTATCTCTTGCTCTTCATCTGGCTTTGAAGAAGCAGCCTGTCCTGTTTTGAGCTGCCTATGTAGAGGGCCATGTAATAGGGAACAGTGGGCAGTCTCTAGGAGCTGAGGGTGACCTCCTTCTGATAACCAGCAAGAAGTAAGTCCTAAGGTCATATAGCTGCAAGGAAATGAATTCTGCCAGTAGCTGACTGAGCTTGGTAGCAGATCCCTCCCTAGTTGAGCTACCAGATGAGAACTCAGCCCTGGTCAATACCTTGTTAGCAGCCTTGAAGAGGGTCCCACTAAGCCATACTTGGACTCCTCACCTGCAGAGGCTGAAATAATAAATGTGTGTTATTTTAAGTAGCTAAGTTGTGGTAATGTGTTATACAGCAATAGAAAACTAACATAAACAGTTATTCTATACCTGTCTTGCTATTGGATGTTGGGTGTATGTGGCGCAGATAATTTGTCTTTTTAGTTTCACAGGTCCACATACCCAGAGGAGCTATACTCTGGCTACCTCATCTGCACCTGAACCCAATGTAGATAAAAAGATTCAGGATTCTGAGCTGATGATAAAAGACTTTTAAGAGCCTTGGGAGTAGATAAGTGCATTTTCCAAGTGGGAGGGATGTGAATCACTAAATCAGTCTACACTCAAGGGTTGTGAATATCAGAAACAAGAATTACTGGAGGCCATCTTGAGGGCCAGCTACCATACAATCTTTGACTTTTAACAAGGCAAAGATGCCCACTCTTGTCACTTCTATTCAACATAGTACTGAAAGTTCTAGCCAGAGCAATTAGGCAAGAAAAAGAAATAAAAGACATCTAAATCAGAGAGGAAGACTTAACACTGTCACTGTTTGCACATATGATCTGTTTTTAAATTGATTTTCTAGTTGAAGTAGAGTTGATTTACATTGCTGTGCCAATCTCTGCTGTACAGAAAAGTGACTCAGTTTTACACACATATATACATTCTCTTTTTATATTATTTTCCATTATGGTTTATCCCAGGAGATTGGACATAGCTCCCTGTCATGGGGGTCTACCCAATGATCGTGTGGTAGTCATAGCATTAAGGTCAGTGGAATGCTTATTCTCTTCCCTGATAAAAGTCCCTTCACATCTCTTGCTGGCAAGAAGGACTTCTGATCTAGAAGAGCCAAATTTGTGGGCATGGGAACATATCTCTCCTACTGGGTCTCTGAGACTGGTGGTGAGAGGTGCACTCCTACTTGTATGCCTTGATTCTTAATTTTCAGGGATGGCTCAAGATATAATGACTTTTTGTTCAAAGCATATAATACATCTTAAAGGATAGCACAAGAACTGTACAAGCTGTTATGCCCAATCTAATCCCTTAATCATACCTCTGAGATTATTAAAAATTTTAATCAGGTGGCAGGGTTTTTTTTTAACTAATGGAAGAACGAGTGGACTCTGTATTCATGACCGTATTGTTGAACTTCCTTCACCAGAAAGTGAGTGGCTTATTAGAGGCAATATTATGTGAGAGCTCATGAAAATAAAGCAGACACTCTGTGAGCTCTTGAGTAGGGTTTCTAGCCCCTCACTGCTGGTTGGGCTGAGGTCTCTTTCATGTGTCTTTTTAACCTAGGCCAGGCTGAGGGGTAGCAGCTTCCCTACAGAGTCTTCCTCTCATGGCAATGGCAGAGTGCAAGAAGGAAAGCTTAGCTGTGCAAGCACATTTTCATCCTCTGCTAGTTTCATGTTTGATAACATCCCATTGGCCAAGCTAATCCCATAGCTGTGCCACAAGTCAAGGGGCAGAATAATTGAATCTACCACAATCTGTTTTCTTGTTCATAAATATTGGTACCCCTCCCAGCTGCTAAATACAGTTACCCCCATTTAATACTCCCCAAACTCTTGGTTAATCATGGCATCAGGGTCACCAGGAATTTATGATCCAGATGTTGCTCCTCTTGATCTGGAGGATCATGAACTAAAAAATTGTGTGACCCACATATACTCAATACACAGTGGGTGAAACGGGCAGGAAAGACCCAAGAAACATCCCCATTTGAAAAGGGAAAAATAGGAACACAAATTAACTAGCTCGTAGTATTTTTGATATCCCTCTGAACAAAACTTGTCAGGACCCTTTCCCTAGGATAAGGATGTGGCTTGTTTAGCCTGCGATTTTATTTCCTGGAAGTGGCTTCCAAGTCTTTTATTCTCCATGGCTCTTATTAGCTCTGATTTCTAAAGCTGTTTTCTAGTGTCCTCATCTATCATTTCTGAAGAAAGCATTGTAGAATATGCCTTTTTTTGTGGCTAGGCAACTTTCTCAACCTCCTTCTTGACTACAGAAAGTTGTAGACTGAAAGGTCTTTTTATATTTCAAACAGTCAATAACATTTAGTCCATGTTGGCAGTGTTTTAATAAATACAGATTTCTCAAGAATTTTGTACTTTTTCAATATATTTGAGTTACATTGACTCATACAATTCTGTTTGGGGACATAATTCTCCTCCTAGAGTCAATTATGTATTTATTAGACATGTCAGGATTTTGTGAGATCTTGCCTAAATCATTCTAGAAATTCTTTCATCGAGCTGAGAGAATCAACAAGGCTCCAATCTAATTCTATCACAAGTCTTAACAAAGGGTACTACTCTGAAAGTATGTCTGTCTGGAAACTCCTGGATTTGGCGCGGTTGTGTTATAAAGGATATTATAACAAAGCATTTATTTGTTGGAAAATAGTTAAAATTTTCAATGCTGCAGTTTATGGGTTTCAATAGCCTCCCTAAGACGGTTTGCAAAGTAGCCAATTCTTTTCTAAGCATATCTCATTCTTATAGTACCTTATCAAATGTGCTAGTAGCAACCACCCGTTCTTTAAAAAATTTCCATTGATTTCTCCTTCTAGTTATACTTACTCATTGTGCACATATTTTGTAGGCAACAGTTTTAAATGTTGCTGCCACATAACATAGGTCACCATTTTTTGAGCCTCATATGACAGTTTCATCACCATTTTTTCCCACAGTTTGTTTACTACCCATTGTCACATTATAAAACTGATATTAGGAATCTATTTTTAGGAATCTTATGTCTATCACTATCCAACAAGACACCACAAAATTCAGTACCTCAAAATAGCAATTGTTTATTTTTGCTTATTTGTCTGTGAGTTGGCTGGGGGTCAGCTGATTTAGGCTGGGCTGAGTTGGGCAGCTGTGCATCAAGCTCTGTGTGTCTGGCTGGGCTTGGGTTTGGTTCTGTTCCACATGTGTTCATTCTTTTGCTCTGGCTGAAGTGGCAGAAGCAACATAGAAAAACCTCTTCTCAGGGTGATGGCAGAAGTGAAAGAGAACAAGTCCAACTGCATAATAACATTTCAAGTCTCTGCTTGTATCATGCTGGCTAATATCCCACTTGCCAAAGCAAGTCTTATGGCAAAGGCAAGTATACTTTGCTATGGAGGTGAGAAAGGGAAGTGGTAAATCTCTTTGAATGATAACCTAATCTACCACAGAATATGAGCTGCCAAGTATGTCCATCTTGACTGTGTATTCATGGACTGGGGAAATAACAAGTGAGTTCAGGGATCCATTGGTCACACTGTGAGATAAATCTGGACCAGGACTTCATTTTCCAGTTGTCTTCCGCACACCCCCATTCTAAGAAGGGTGGGTGATTTGAGTTTTTTTAGTACCAGTGTTTGTTCATACACTATATCCCACATCCCCTAAATGATTTGGATATTCTTTTCTCTGCAGTGTACAGTTACTCTGATAAATGGCCATAGTCCTTTGGGAAAGAATTGGGACAATCATTACTATATCTACTTGCAGTGGCATTGCAAAATCTTTCCTCAGGAGGTCCTACCCTCCCTTTTAATTGGTGGACTTTGGATCTGGAACAGGCTCAAGACTGAAAATTGAGCAACAGATCATGATTCTCTATTGCTGCTCTGACTGACATCATCTGCTTTCTGCTCACCCACTTTTGATCTTTATCTGTTATGTATATTAACAACGCCCTCACCGGCTACCCAGCCATCTCACCCTTGGGGACTCCATGGTCTCAGCCATCACCACACATCCCTATGGGTCAGAACTTCCTAGTTGCCCTTTAGGACTTTTTTTTCAAGCTCATATGTAATTGCACCCACCTGGCCTCTGACAGTTAAGTGTTATCTCCTGACCTCTATTATTCTGTAATCCTATCATAGTCACTGACACTAGAAAGCCTATTTCCATAAGTTTCCCTTAGGTTTCAACCTTGGCCCACAGGGAAGAGCCACTATTGAGCTTCTCAGTGATGCTGGTGGCCGCCTCACGTTGCTCATTGTAGTAAAGAGAATATCTTCTGAGCCTTTCTAGTTAATACAGTCACCTGATGTTTTCTATATCCCTATATAATATATACATTCTAGCATGCCTGATCTTTGAGCCTCTATTATTTTTTTCTCCATGTTCTGCCAAGGCAGTTTTAGCCTCTCCACTTTATTAACTATTGGTCATTTTTTATCAAGTTTAAAGGAACTGTCCCACCTGCCTAATTAGGACTGGCTCCAAAGTGTTCTTGACAAGTCATTAATTCCCGAGTCGTAGAAGAGTGACTTCCTGTCAGTAAATGTTCCCTATCCTGCCTGATAGTCTGTCTCCACTGGTCCAGCACCTTCCAGATATAATCCCTAGCATGTTCTCCCAGTTCCTGTCAAATACATTATCCATATCCTGCAGCTTTTTTGGTAATAGTCTCTTTCCTCCCATAGCAGAGATAGGACTTCCACAATTGGTCCATGATGCAACTTAGCTTATATTTATTGGTCTATAAATAAACCAATATTTATTTATTGGTCTAGATCTAGAAGAAATGAGAGAAGGTATGAAAGATCTTAAGGTAAGCATCATCTTGTTTAGCATTTGCTTTAGGTGAGGATTTTGCATGGCTTCAGACAAGTGGAGGCTATTATCCTCTAGCAAGAAGTAGGTTGTAGGCCATTTCTACTAGTCCTGGGGATTCATGGGAAGCTGAGTTTTCTAGGTTCATAAATGCATCCTCTCAGGTGTTCCCATTCCTATCATCAGAGTACAAATTCTCCCCTATCAGGATCCTGCTTCCAGTACAGAGACTTGCTAGTGTTGTGATTTCAGCCTACTTTGTAATTATACTACTCTTGTAATTATACTACTCTTGTAATCAGGTCTTGCTTCTGATTTTCAGCAGTCTACCATCAGCTATGGGAGATGAAAGTCACTTCATTGCTTTTAAAAAGGTCTTCTGGCTTACATATGGTGCCTGAATTAATAGGCAACTGACATGAGCCCGCTGTTCTTCTTTTAGCCCTTTGATTCACTTAATAATCAATCAACCACCTAGACCTTGTAATTACCATTGACCCCACATCTGAAATGCTGGCGTTATGTGTAAAAGCAAGTGCATCCACTTTCACTTTCCTTCCCAATTCACTGCAAGTGAGGGTCTCAGTAACCCGTATCCTATAACAATCCAGGGTTTATCACCACCCCACTTACCACCAGCATCAGGATCCTTTTTGCCAACCAGAGAGTTGTCAAATTCTAGAATTCCATCCCGAAGTTCTGCTTCCCAGGACAACGTCTATCTTAGTTTGGATTTCTTCCTCAATAAGATCCTGAGACAATTTGAGTGCTAGTAGCTTCTTTTGGACGCAATTCCAGGAAACTCCAGTAGTGAGTGGGGAAATGAGACAAGAAAGGGAAGACAGCTGGTAAAATGTGCATTATTAAGCCAGTTTCCACAGTAGGCAACTGGTTCTAAATCACGCTGGGGAACTCGGGAGCCCCTGTAAAAACACATGCCTCAGATTCATCTGACTCTACTGAGAAAGCTATGGTGTTCAGAAACCAACTCTTCCTATCATTGGGGAAGGGTTTATCCAGGAGGACAAACTGGGTATTTCTGGGCTTCTTCATGGGTGGGAAAAGTTAGCTCCAACCCCAGACAGCCCTCCAACAAAAACATGTAGATGTTGGCAGAAGTTGGACAGCATGGACTGAAATATAAGATCCAGGGTATATGGGTGGGGCACTGGTGTAATTTGTGATAACCTCTAATGCTAGCATGGCTCTGTAAGCCATCATCTCTCACTGAATTCTTGCAATTGCTTCCTACTCGGTGCTCCAGCTTCCACTTTTATCTCTCTTCAAAATACTCTCAGCACAGCATTGAGAGGGATGCTGATAAAACAAGTCAAATGCATCTATCCCCTGCTCAGAACCCTACTGGCTTCCCATCTTACACCAGGTAAAAGCAGAATTCTTGTCATGAGATTGGAGGTCTCACAAGGTTTACTCCAACCTCTCAGACTTCCTTCCCTATCACTTCCTTGCCTTTACATTTTGACTCAATAAACCAGTTTCCTCACTCTGTAAACATAAAAAGCAGGCACTGTGTTAGGCCTTTGCAGTTGCTACACCCTCTGCCTGGAAAACTATTAGCCTAGATAGCGGCATGACTCTTTCCTTCTCTCTGATCTTGACCCCAACATCCCCTCAGTGGGTCTTTTGAACTCATAACAACCTCCTCAATCTCTATTTCTTTCCCTTATTTTTATCCCTCATTCTTATCGCATTAATATTCTATTATTTTCTCTATTCCTTTTTTTTAAAGTGAAGTAGAGTTGATTTACAATATTGTGTTAGTTTCAGGTGTACTTCAAAGAGATTCAGTTATATAGTATATATATATATTTTTTCAGATTATTTTCTATTATAGGTTATTATAAGATGTTAAATATGGTTCCCTGTGTTATACAGTAAATCCTTGTTTGTCTATTGTATGTATAGTAGTGTGTATCTGTTAATCCCAAATTCCTAATTTATCCACCCTGCTTTCCCCTTTGGCAACCATAAGTTTGTTTTCTATGTCTAAGAGTCTGTTTCTGTTTTGTATATAGATTCATTTGTATTATTTTTTGATTCCACATATAAGTGATATCATATAATATTTGTCTTTCTCTGTCTCACATCACTAGGTATAATACTCTCTAGGTCCATCCATGTTGCTGCAAATGGCAATACTTCATTCTTTCTTATGGCTGAGTAATATTCTATTGTATACATAGACCACATCTTCTTAAGCCACTTGGGTTGCTTCCATTTCTTGACTGTTATAAATAGTACTGCTATGAACATTGGGGTGCATTTGTGTCTTTTTGAATTAGCGTTTTCATCTTTTCTAGATATATACCCAGGAGTAGGAGTGCAAGATCACATGGAGCTCTATTTTTAGTTTTTTTAGGAACCTCCATACTGTTCTCCATAGTGGCTGTACAAATTTACATTCCCACTAATAGTGTAGGAGGGTTCCCTTTTCTTCACACCCTCTTCAGCATTTATTATTTGTAGACTCTTTGATGATGGACATTCTAACAGGTGTGAGGTGATATACCTCATTGTGATTTTGATTTCTGCTTCTCTAATAATTAGTGATGTTGAGCATCTTTTCATGTTCCTGTGGTCATCTGTATGTCTTCTTTGGAGAAATGTCTATTTAGGTCTTCTGCCCATTTTTTGATTGGGTTGTTTGTTTTTTCGATATTGAGTTGTATGAGCTGTTTGTATATTTTAGATATTAACCCCTGTCAGTCACATCATTTGCAAATATTTTCTCCCATTCCATAGGTTGTCTTTTATTTTGCTGATGGTTTCCTTTGCTGTGCAAAAGCTTTTCATTTTGATTAGGTCCCATTTGTTTATTTTCGGTTTTATTTCTTTTGCCTTGAGAGACTGATCTCAGAAAATATTGCTATGATCTACTATCTGAGAATGTTTTGCCTATATTCTCTTCTAGGAGTTTTACTGTGTCATATATTATATTTAGGTCTTTAAACAATTTTGAGTTTATTTTTGTATATGGCGTGAGGCAGTGTTCTAATTTCACTGATTTACATGTAGCTGTCCAGCTTTCCCAACACTACTTGTTGAAGAAACTGTCTTCTCCATTGTACATTCTTGCCTCCTTTGTCATAGATTAACTGACCTTAGGTGTGTGGGTTTGTTTCTGGGCTCTCTATTCTGTTCCATTGATCTATATGTCTGTTTTTGTGCCAATACCAGACAGTTTTGACTACTATATCTTTGTAGTATAGTCTGAAGTCTGGAAGCATTATGCTTCCAGCTTTGTTCTTTTTCCTTAGTGTTGATTTAGCAATTCTGGGTCTTTTGTGGTTCCATATAAATTTCAGGATTATTTGTTCTAGTTCTGTGAAAAATGTCACTGGTATTTTGATAGGGATTGCATTATATCTATATATTGTTTTGGATAGTATGGCCATTTTAACAATATTAATTCTTCCAATCCAAGAGCATAGGATGTCTTTCAATTTCTTTGAATCATCTTCAATTTCCTTTATCAGTGTTTTACAGTTTTCAGTGTGTAGGTCTTTCACCTCCTTGGTTAAGTTTATTCCTATATATTTTATTTTTTTGATGCAATTTTAAATAAGATTGCTTTTTTACTTTCTCTTTCTGATATTTCATTGTATGCAATAGATTTCTGTATATTAATCTTGTAGCCTACTACCTTGCTGAATTCATTTATTAGTTCTAATCATTTTCGCATGGAGACTTTAGTGTTCTCTATATAGAATATCATGTCATCTGCAAATAGTGACAGTTTTCCTCTTCCTTTTCAATTTGGATAACTTTAATTTCTTTTTCATGTTGATTGCTGTGGCTAGAACTTCCAATACTATGTTGAATAGAAGTGGTGATAGTGGGCATCCTTGTCTTATCCCTGAATTTAGTGGGAAGGCTTTTAGCTTTTCACCATTGAGTATTTTGTTGGCTGTGGGTTTGTCATAAATGGCTTTTATTATGTTGAGATATGGTACCTCTATACCCATTTTGGTAAGAGTTTTTATAAAGAGATGTTGAATTTTGTCAAGTGCTTTTTCTGCATCTCTTGTAATGATCATGTGGTTGTTGTCTTTCCTTTTGTTAATGTGGTATATCACATTGATTGATTTGTATATGTTGAACCATCCTTGTGACCCCGGAATGAATCCACCTTGATCATGGTGTATGATCCTTTTTATGTATTGCTGGATTCAGTTTGCTCATATTCTGTTGAGGATTTTTGCATCTATATTCATCAAAGATATTGGCCTGTAATTTTCTTCTTTTGTAGTGTCTACCTGGTTTGTGTATTAGGGTGATGGTGGCTTCATAGAATGAATTTGGAAGTGTTCCCTCCTCTTCAATCTTTTGGACGAGTTTGAGGATAGGTATACATTCTTCTTTGTACGTTTGGTAGAATTCCCCAGTGACGTCATCCAGTCCTGGACTTTTGTTTGCAGGGAGTTTTTTTGTTTGCAGGGAGATTTCTGTTTGTTTGTTTTTGTTTTTTGGGTTTTTTTTTTTTTAATTACAGACTCTATTTCACTTCTAGTGATTAGTCTGTTCAAATTACCTGTTTTTTCTTAACTCAGTTTTGGCAGGCTGTATGTTTCTAAAAACTTGTCCATTTCTTCTAGTTGTCCAATTTGTTGGCATCTTTTCACAGTATTCTTATGATTTTTTTTGTATTTCTGTGATATTTGTTGTTATTTCTCTTCTTTAGTTTCTTATTTTGTTTGTTTGGATCCTTTCTCTTTTCTTCCTGGTGAGCCTGGCTACAGGTTTGTCTTTTGTTTATCTTTTCAAAAAACCAGCTCTTGGTTTTATTGATCTGTTCTATTGTTTTTTATCTCTATATTATTTATTTCCTCTCTGATCTTTATTATTTCCTTCCTTCTGCTGACTTTGGGTTTTTTTCATTCTTCTTTTTCGAATTCTTTTAGGTGGTAGGTTAAGTTGTTTATTTGAGCTTTTTTTTTTGTTTCTTGAGGAAGGCCTGTATCACTATGAACTTCCCTCTTAGAATGTCTATTGCTGCATCCCATAGATTTTATAAGGTTGTGTTTTCATTTTCATTTGTCTTGAGATCTTTTCTGATTTCTTCTTTGATTTCATCATTGACCCACTGGTTTTTCAGTAGCATGTTGTTTAGTCTCCATGTGTTTGTTCTTTTCCTGTTTTTCTTTCTCTGATTTCTAGTTTCATGCCTTTGTTGTCAGAAAAGATGCTTGAAATAATTTCTATCCAATTTGTTGAGGCTTGTTTTGTGACCTTGTATGTGGTCTATCCTAGAGAATGTTCCATGAGTGCTTGAAAATAATGTGTATTCTGGTTCTTCTTCTTCTTCTTTTTTTAATATAGTGTCCTGCTGTAGGTATCAATTAAGTTCAACTGGTCTATTGTGTCACTTAGGACCTCTCTTGCCTTATTGATTTTCTGTGTGGAAGATCTGTTTATTGATGTCAGTGCAGTGTTAAAATCTCCTATAATTATTGTGTTCCTGTCCATTTCTCCCTTTATGTCTCAGTATTTGTTTTATATATTTAGGTGCTCCTATATTGGGTGTATATATATTAATGAATATAATATCCTCTTCTTGTGTTGATCCCTTTATCATTATATAATGCCCTTCTTTGTCTTTCATTATAGACTTTGTTTTAAAGTCTATTTTGTCTGATTGCTACCCCCACTTTTTTGTTGTTTCCATTTGCATGAAATATCTTTTTCCAACCTCTCACCTTCAGTGTGTGGGTCTTTTGCCCTAAAGTGAGCCTCTTGTAGGCAGCACGTTGTATGTTCTTGTTTTTATATCCAACCTGCTGCTCTGTGTCTTTTGATTGGAGCATCTAGTGCATTGACATTTAAAGTAATAATTAGTAGGAATGTACTCATTGCCATTTTGAACTTCATTTCCCAGTTGCTTTTGTAGTTCTTCTTTGTTCATTTCTTCTTTTTTTTGTGATTTGATTTTCTTTTGTATGCTTGAATTCCTTTCTTTTTGGTTCTTGTGATCTATTGTATGTTTTTGATTTGTGGTTACCCTGGTTTTCAAGTATGTTGACCCATAACTATATCTACTTGCTTTAAACTGAAGGTCATACAAGTTCAAACACATTCTAAAAGATCTACATTTTTATACTCCCCTCCCCCACATTTTGTGATTTTGATGTCCTATTTTACATCTTCATGTTTGTCCTTTTGTTAATTGAATTATAATTACTTTTATAAGAACTTTTAAATTGTTTTTTAATCTATGTACTGGCTTATTTAAGTGAACTTCAATCCTTTTATATATTTGCCTTTTCTATTGTAATTTCCTCCTTTCCTATAGATTCTTGCTTCTTTTCTTTTTAGAGAAGACCTTTCAATATTTCTTTCAGGGCAGGTTTAGAATTTCTAAATTCTTTTAGTTTTTGCTTATCTGAGAAATTCTTTATTGCTCTTTCTTTTCTAAATAATAATCTTACTGGGTAGAGTATCCTAGGTTGCAGGTTTTTCCCTTTCACGACTTTGAACATATCATGCCACTTCCTTCTGGCCTGCAAAGTTTCTACAGAGAAATCAGCTGGCAGCCTTATGGGGGGGGGGGTCCCCTTGTAACTGACTCTTTGTTTTTCTCTTGCTGCCCGTAGAATCCTCTGTTTAACTTTTGCCATTTTAATTATGATATATCTTGGTGTGGGTCTATTTGGGTTGATCTTGTTCGGGACCCTCTATGTTTCCTGTACGGGACATCTTTTTCCTTCTTTAGGTTTGAGAAGTTTTCAGCCATAATTTCTTCAGATACATTTTTGATCACTTTCTCCATTGTGTTCATCCCAGACCTAGTGCTAGGCTGTGGCATGGAGTAGGCTGGGGGTGGTGGCCGGGGCACTGTGGCTATAGGAAGTGAGGTGGCTGTGCTGCCACCTGGGTTGCCTCTGTGGCGGAACCCTCCCAGGGCCCGTCCTGCCCAGATAAAGCTACAAGCTGCAGTGTGGAGTGGGCAGAGCCAGAGCGTTCCTGCTGGAAAACAAACCCCAAATACTCCTGCCCAGGGCCTGTCCACCTGTGATTCAGTGCCCAGCCACTGTGCATCTCTGTGGCACTGCCTGGTGTGCATGCCATGAATGTCTGCCGTAGCCAGACCCTCCCCCTGCCCTGTGTGCACTGACAGTGAGCTCCCCCTGATCACACCCCAGGCCCCCCAGGCTATTTCTGTGCAGCTAGATTGAGTCCTCTCCCGGGGCCTGTCTGCCCGAGATTCAGTGCTTAGCCTCTGCATGTATTTGTGGCACCACCTGGTGCACACACGGACAACGTCTGCCTAGCTCTCCCCAGTGCATGCGCGCACTGACAGTGTCAGCCCAGTTTCCATCTGCTGCCCCGTGCACGTGCTGACAATGGTTTCTGCAGTTTGGCCTGGACCACACTTCGGGTGCCCCGGTCTGTCTCTGCGCAGCTCTACTGAACCTCTGCCCTGCTCTTGCCCCAGGCTGTGGTGTGGAGGAAGTGGGGCTGAGGTGTTCGCCCCTTCAGACTGGGAAATGTGGTGAGTTGGCAGCTGCCAGTGCAGGCGTCTCTCTGCCCTGTTAGCAAGCCAGCACGTGTGCACTCCTCACAAGTAGATTCTAGGCTTCTCTAGCCCCTCTATCTGTCCCCAGCAGAGAAGGAGGCTCCCCAGGTCGAGGGTATGCCCATGGGGACCTTCTCTCCCTTAAAGACCCTTCCCAGGGGCACCAGTCCCGTCCTGATGCTTTTTTTTTTTTTCCCCTCCTAACCGGTTATGTGGAGATCTTTCTTGCAGCTCTGGTCATCTTCTGCCAGTTTCCACTTGGTTTTCTGTGAGAATTGTTCCATATATAGATTTTTTTTTTTTTTAACGTCTTTATTGGAGTATAATTGCTTTACAATGGTGTGTTAGTTTCTGCTTTGTAACTAAGTGAATCAGCTATACATATACATATATCCCCATATCTCTTCCCTCTTGCGTCTCCCTCTCTCCCACCCTGTAGATGTAGTTTTGATGTCTTTGTGAGGGGAGGTGAGCTCCACATCCTCCTACTCAGCCGTCTTGACCCCCCCGCCCCCAGCCCTACTCTTAAATTGTAACTTTTCTAGGGTCTCATTTGAATATCCTGGGTGTTTCTGAGGTCCCTCTACTTTAGATGGATATAACTCCATTGTCCTGTGCAACCTCCAAGATTCTGTTCAGTTCACAGTTACCCAATAAGTATCCACTACCTACACTCACTGAATCTTGATCTGTGCATACACAGCTTTCTATTCATCCCAAAACTCAAGGGGACTCCTATGCAGATTTCTGAGGCCATCTTATCTGTGCATCTGTCTTTTATTCAGTTACCTGATCTGTAACTTCCAGCTACATCAGCAGCCCCAAACTCTAATCTCTCTTGTCTCTACCCAGTGAAACCACTGCTTTAAAAAGAAACAAAAATGCTTTTTAAAAAATTGGGCTCAACTTTTTAAAAACTGGGCTCCACTTCTCTGGGCTGAAGTTTGGATAGTGGTTGCAGGCAGAAAAACTGGAATGAAATATGGTATTTTCCTTATCTCAAGCATCACAGACCTGTGCTTTCTGTTGTCCAATGTCTAAAAACAGTTTCTTCATACATTTTGCCCAGTTTTACAGTTTTTCATAGAAAAGAAAAATTAAGTCCAATACCATTTCTCCATAATGTTTGGTACTGCATCTACACTTAAATATGATGCTTTATTTCATCCTCCAACAACTCAAAGAAGTAAATACTCTTAAACCAATTTCTGGCTAAGAAAACCAAGCTTAGATGAGTTAATCACCTTCTGTTACCCTTTAAGCCCCTCAAGGGTAGAAGGAAATTTTATTCACTCTGTTGTTCATTCCACTTGACTCAGTCCTTTGTACACAACAGATGCTCAATAAATAAATTAAACTTTAGGTAGGTGCTATTTTCAACATTATATACACGAAAAACCTAAATTTCAGAGAAGATAGATTGGGGAAAGGGGTAGAAACTAATATTGGTTAAATGCTGGGATTTGCAAACTACAGATCACAGGCCAAAACTGGCCCACTTGTCTTTTTAAATAAAGTTTTATTGTTACACAGCTATGCTTATTCCCTTACACATTGCGTCTGGCTGCTTCTACGCTATGATGACTAACTTGAGTAGTTAGGCCTGCAAAGCCTAAAATATTTATGATCTGGCCCTTGAGAGAAAAGCTTTACCAACCTCTGATTTAGTATATGTTATCTACCAGGCAATATGCTCAGCACTGTTACATATTTTTCCCTTCATTAAATTTCCCAGCCACACTGTGAAATAATAAATAATGCCATTATCCAGATGTGAACTCTGAGACCAGTAAGGTAACTTGTCCAGGTTCTATGGCTCCTAAGTGGCAGGGCACAAATTTTAATTCTGATTTGTGAGATTCTGACACCTATGTTCTTTTTACTTCTAACAGAGAATCTTGAAAGAAAATAGAAGGCCCTTTTCAGTGATTTGTACATCATCACATAGGGGCAAGTGGAAGTAAAGATAAACTGAAGAGCTGGCTTTATACCCTATAATAAGTATAGTTTATACCATTACTATTTATAAGGAACTTTTTATATGTTGACTCCTGTGCTGATTAGAAATTATACATGTGTATGTGTATATAGATACATATATACACACACATATATGTGTATATACATATAAATAATTTATTTCTCACAGACATTGTATGAAGATATTTTTATGGGTACAGAAATTCTTAGAAGGATTATATTACAAAATAGTAATTAGTCAATCAAGGATTCAACCTAATTTTCAAAACTCATAAAAATCTCTCTCTGAACCTTCTTTCCATTCTTTCTCAACTCTCTCCCCTAGGTTTCCATGACCTCAGTCACTATCCCACAGCCTGAGGAAGGATAATGCCTTGGGGGTCCTCTGGGGTCACACGAAGTACCATGGGCCCACTTGCCAACAGCTTTTCTGGGCCTCCTTGGCGAGCTTCCCACAATCACTCTCAGTCCTGTCAAGATGTGATGATTTTCTTTCCTCTCTTTTTCTAAATGCATTAAGCTCTGAGCCATCATCATTTAATTTTAAATTATCTTCTGATTTCTTACGTGGGCCGAGAATGAGAGTAGTCTGGGGGAAAAATGGTAGTGACAATAAATGAGAAGGGAAGCATTTGAGAAAATCTCTTTCTTCTTTTCAAAAAGAGCTGTAATAGTGTTTTGTATCAACATGACTTCTTCCTTCAGCTGTAACAAAGTTAGAGAAAGTGTTGGTACTATAAATTGAGAGTTCAAGAGGTGACTCTATTGACCCAGTCTTTTCAATGGGATTGGTATTAGAGGTTTCCCGCACAGAAACCAGTGCAAGAATATTTCATCTTTGCCAGTATCCCTCTCCTCCCTCCTTATGCCTCTTCTCTTTCCCATGGTGTCCCTAAGTTCTTCAGTCTCCTGGTTTCTTCTGTGCATGCTCTCCTTCCAAACCTCAGTAACTTCCCATGGTGCCCAAGATCCAATCACCCAGGGGACAGAGTTAGGGACATAACATTTGCCCAATTGAGTTTTCTGATAACTGGTTCCGAAGAGAACTTCCTCTTAACAGACAGACCAATAGATTTTATATAGACACAGAGAATGCTAAATCTATAGGGCAACTAAGAGTCTGATAAAATATAAGATGCCATGTCTATAGACAATTTTTTGGAGGATTTTTGTTCTTGTAAAGATAAAGACATACAGGTCACAGTTATCCCTCATGGACGCTCTGAGTAGGTTGCCTTATTTATAGAAATGTTCCAAAGGTAAGAAATGGCAGTGGAGTAAGTGTGTAAAACCTGAATGCAAATATGTGACATCTTCCATAGACAGCCAGAAAACTCCCAGTGTTTTAGGACTGTGCATTCATTTCTCCAATAAGAGACATGCACGAACATTCTATCCCAAAGGGAGCAAGAGTGGGCCTGACAGCCTAGGGGAGACCAAGAAGTCAAAAAACCACAGCAAAGGAGAAGTGAACCAGTAAGTAGGACAACAATCCCACAGGACCTAGGAAGCTGGCCACCCTTTCAACTATATCTTCACCAAAAGTTTTTAATTGAGTCTTTTGAGGATTTTCCTTTTTCCTTGTGGGGATACATCCTTGATTCTATAATAGCATTTAAGAAGAAAAATTGAGTTCATTTTAGAACCAATAGCTGGAACACACCAGTTCCACAAAGCAAAAGCTGTCTTTCCATTTTAAATCATCGTGTAAGAGCTTCTATCAGGCCTGTTGGATTATGCCTACCCTGAACAAGCTCACTTTCTCCCAGTTTTCCTATTTCCATAAATGTCATCTTTCCTGGCATCCACACCTTAACTTGCCTCCCCTTTTTCCTTCATTTTCCTAAATATAGCCCAATGGTAGATGCCAGCTTTACAGACAGCATCAGTAGTGGATCAGAGTTACCTGAAGAACTAGCAACAGTCAGGAAAGGATTATAACAGCATCCGTTAAGAGTCACTTGACCTTCACTCTTTCCCCGTTCACTACTTTAAATGCCTGTGAAAAAGAAAAAAGGGAAAAGGGAAAAAAGATTAAATAAGTAGAACATGCTCTTCTTCACTACAGGTCACATGGGCTTAGGTTCTTGGGTCTGAAATGGAGAGAGGGAAAGAAATGAGACTGAGCTTTTAGACTTAAACTAGCTGGGCTCTGTCTTACCTAAAAAGGCCTAAAAAGCAATGGAATCTTCTTAATGTTAATAGAGGACAAAAATAGAGTAAATTGGCACTGCATATTTAAGATAGTGACTGAAAAACAATATGGCCTTTTGGTTTGTACTCCATTGAATTCAGACTGATCAACAGTTTATACTGTTATAATTTATGCAGCCAAGATGAAGCCTAGGCTAGTGCAGAAAACATATGCTTTGGAATCACGGAAGTCTGGTTTCAAATCTCTGTCAATACCTGGGTGAACTGGTTCACTTCACATCTCTTGTGGGTTGTTTTTTTTTTACATCTAGAAAATGAGAACATCATTTCCCCCACTGCACAGTCATGAGAATTACTTGATGCGTGAGATGATGCAAAGAAAGTGACTAGCACAGTGCTGGACACAACAGGCGCTCAGCAAATCATTCTATTATCATCACATTTGATTACCTATAGTGTCTGTTTCTCTCGTTTGCACCAAGGTGCCACCTATTTATGAATCCATCCCTAACTATCAGAGTGGACAGTTTTACTCAGGTATTTGAAAGTGATGCCGGGAAAAGGAAAGGTGGACATTCTGTGCTGCTCCCACAGGGCAATTTTATATAGACATAAACAGATTTTGGTTCAGTATCTGAAATAGCTTTCCAACAATTTAAGCTAATCAATAATAGATTAGAAATAGTGGACTCCTCATCTCTACAATAAGGAATGCTGCTGAATGCTGCTACACAACAGCATATCTAAGCTTTGGTATCTGAAAATTGACTGTCAAATGCTGGTTCTGCCACCTATTCGTGGCAAGACCTTGGCTAAGTTGCGTAACCTGAGTCTGTCCCCTTAGTGTCTTAAAAATACCTACTGGGTCAGGGTTGTTCTGAAGATTAAATGTTATAAGAACCTCCTCCATTCCACTACCAAAAAACAAAACAAAATACTGCCTTGGCCTCCCTGGGGACTAAGGTAACAGAGGTAAGGACAGAGACCTGGCGGGCTCATAAAGCTTTAGGAAAATGTAGGGGCATCACAATGCCTGCCAGGATCACAGAATCTGGTGAGACAAAGGCCAAAGCTCAGCCCAAAGGAGGGTATTTGGACATAGGCATTAAAGACCAAAAAAAAAAAGCAAACCCTTCTCATACTTGGAACACTCTCATGATATCCTCCCAATAGCGGCCCCCACTACCATAATATCCCACATCCAATGACTGGAGAGCAGCGGCACTTTTCAGAAGGAATGAGAAGATATTATGCAAGTGAGATGGTACTTCCTTTCCAGAACTGTGTGTCTTTTATTCCTCTGGGCTTTAGGCATCTTTTTACATAGCATACTCCATTAGATATTAGCAAAAGTTTCAGGTACATTCAGATGCTCTGTACCATTTATTTGGAACAACAGTGTTCTCTGTAACATCTATTAATATGTCAAAGTGACTACCAATATTACCAAGATTCTACATATTTTTCCAGCTTTATTGAGACATAACTGACATACATAACACTGTGTAAGTTTCAGGTGTACAATGTATTGATTTGATAAACTTCTATATTGCAAAATAATTACCACCACTGCATTAGCTAACACCTGCATCACATCACCTAATTGTCATTCCATTTTTTGGTAGTGAGAATATTTAAGATCTACTCTCCTACCAACTTTCAGGTATACTACAATCACAATGCTGTACATTAGATCCCAGAACTTATTCATTTTATAACTGGAAACGTGTACCCTTCGACCAACAGCTCGAGACCCTTTTCCCCCACTGCCAGCCACTGGTAACCACCATTCTAGTCTCTGTTTCTGTAAGTTTGGCCTTTTCAGCTTCTACATGTAAGTGATATCAAACAGTACTTGTCTTTCTCTCTCGACTTACTTCACTTAGCATAATGCCCATAAGGTCTATCCATGTTGTCACAAATGGCATAATGTCCTTCTTTCTCATGACTGAATAATATTCCATTGTATGTATATGCCACATCTTCTTTATCCATTCATCCACTGGCAGACACTTAGCTTGTTTCCGTATTCTAGCTATTGTTAATAATACTGCAATAAACATAGGGGTGCTAATAACTCTTCAAAATCCTGTTTTTCATTTCCTTTGGACAGATACCCAGAAGAGGGATTGGTGGATAATATGGTAGTTCTAGTTTTAATTTCCTGAGGACCGTCCTTACTGTTTTCCATAGTGGCTGCACCAATTTACATTCACACTAACAGTGCAAAAGGGTTCCATTTTCTCCACAGCCTCACCAATACTTGTTATCTCTTGTCTTTAAAAAAGATTTTTTTATTGAAGTATAGTTGATGTACGATGTTGTGTTAGTTTCTGGTGTACAGCAGTGATTCAGATATATTCTTTTTCATATTCTTTTCCATTAGGGTTTATTATAGGATTTTGAATGTATCAATAGTTCCCTGTGCTATACAGTAGGACCTTGTTGTTTATATACTTTATATATATAGTAGTTTGTATATGCTTACTCTCAAACTCCTAATTTATCCCTCCCCCACCCCTTTCCCCTTTGGTAACCATAAGTTTGTTTTCTATGTCTGTGAGTCTGTTTATGTTTCGTAAATAAGTTTGCGTCATACTTTAGATTCCACATGTAAGTGATATCCTATGGTATCTGTCTTTCTCTTTCTGACTTACTTCACTTTGTATTATAATCTCTAAGTCCATCCATGTTTCTGCAAATGGCATTATTTCATTCTTTTTTATGGCTGAGTAGTATTCCATTGTGTGTGTGTGTGTATGTACACACCACATCTTCTTTATCCATTCCTCTGTTGATGGACATTTAGGTTGCTTCCATGTCTTGGCTATTGTAAATAGTGCTGCTGTGAACACTGGGGTGCACGTATCTTTTCAAATTAGAGTTTTCATCTTTTCCAGACATATGCCCAGGAGTGGGATTGCTGGATCATATGGCAACTCTATTTTTAGTTTTTTAAGAAACCTCCATATTGTTCTCCATAGTGGCTGCACCAATTTACATTCCCACCAATGGTGTAGGAGGGTTCCCTTTTGTCCACACCCTCTTCAGCATTTGTTATTTGTAGACTTTTTAGTGATGGCCATTCTGACTGGTGTGAGGTGATACCTCACTGTGGTTTTGATTTGCATTTCCCTGATGATTAGTGATATCGAGCATCTTTTCATGTACCTATTGGCCATTTGTATATCTTCTTTGGAAAAATGTCTATTCATATTCTCTGCCCATTTTTTTAATCTGATTGTGTGTTTATTTGCTGTTGAGTTGTATGAGTTCTATATAAATTTTGGATATTAACCCCTTATCAGACACATGATTTGCAAATATTTTCTCCATTTTCATTGGCTGCCTTTTCATTTTGTTGATGGTTTCTTTTGCTACTTCTGTGAAAAGTGCCATCACTTTGGCTAGTATGGACATTTTAACAATATTAATTCTTCCCATCCATGAGCACAGATTATCTTTCCATTTATTTGTGTCTTCAATTTCTATCATCAATGTCTTATAGTTTTCTGTGTACAGATATTTTACCTCCTTGGTTAAATTTATTCCTAATTTTATTTTTCTTGATGCTATTGTATTTGGGATTGTTTTCTTATTTTCTCTCTCTGATAGTTCATTGTTACTATACAGAAATACAAAGGATTTTTAAAATATTAATTTTGTAACCTACAATTTCACTGAATTCATTTATTAGATCTAACAGTTTTGGGGTGAGTTTTTAAGGTTTTCTATATATAAAAAACATGGTATCATCTGCAAATAGAGACAGTTTTACTTCTTTTCCAATTTGGATGCTTTTTATTTCTTTTTCTGGCCTAATTGCTCTGACTAGAATTTCCATTACTATGATGTTATATAAAAGTGGTGAAAGTGGGCATCCTTGTTCCTGATCTTAGAGGAGAAGCTTTTCATCATTATGATGTTAGCTGAGGGTTTGCATGTATGGCCTTTATTATGTTAAGGTACATTCTCTCTATGTTCAGTTTGTTGAGAGTTCAAAATCCTACTTATAAAGCAGAGAAGAAATTGAATCAATTTGATAGACTGATTACACAAGTTTACCTCCCAATATCCAAAATCACTTGAGGTGACAGAAAAAATTTTTCTAAGAATTAATCAATCCTTCATTCATCTGACAAATGACTCTTGCCCTCCTTCTATGCTCTAGGTGCTACTATGGTGAATAGGTTAAGCAAGGTTCCTGATCTCAGGCAGCTTACATTCTGGTCACGGTGGGGAGAGCAGGAGAATAAAATAAAATAAACCACCAATAAATATACAAGATAACTGTGTGACATCCATGGACCAGGAATTTTGAACAATGTCTAGAAGAGAGGAAACAGAAGGGATTGTATTACCAGAGAGATAAGTATAAATTTTCCTAAAATATAAATTCAGGTAATTCCCAGGTGATACTATCCACAGTGAGGAAATATGAAATGCTAGATGAAATGCTAGACAAAAGTAACAGGTAAAATAAAGTGCAGTGTACAGAGAATACCAGCTAAGGAAGTAGAGAGTTTCCTAGTATATCTCAACTCATTTCATTCAAGTGACTCACCTTTTAAGTCCCCCTGAAGAAATGGTACATTGTACTCACTCAAGCCCTTTCCATATCTATCTCCCTCTTAGAGAAATGAGTCCTAAAATGAGAGATTCTTCTAGACATTTCTTCTAGGTCTACAATTTCCAATATTCCAAATGTAATATTATAAAATTTCAGCAACTAAAATATCTGAATTTAGGTAAGTTGTTTTCCTGTTATAAGTTGAGGAACAATCAAATTTCATAAGGAAATAACTGACTGATTTAAAATACAAAATATGTTTTACTGATATTCATGAACCTACTGAATATTCTAAAAGAGAAAATTCACATTTAGAGATTTCAATTCTAAATATTATTCATTTTAAAACCTGGCTTACCAACCTGCCAAGAAAGCACAAATTCGTGCTCAGATACTGGTTTGCAGAAAACAGATGAGTTTCTGGGCTTAGTCATGTTGCCAAATACGTGTATGAATTTGGGCAATCCATAACCTCTCTTTACGTCGGATTCCTCAGCAGAAAATTGCAAAAATAATGTGTTCTATCAACTCCCAAAGGTTGACTCTTAGGGTCGTAAAAATTTTAAACAATGAAATTTTTACAAATAATATGTATTACTGAGGTAGTTAAAAGCTCTCTCATCCATCCATTCACCGGAAAGTTTAAAATTCTTACAAGACTCTGAGCCATATACTGCAGTGTTTACAGAATAGTAAACACAGTCCCTGCACTCCTGACGATATAGAAAAGTAAGTAGTCAACTTTCCTGACTACCAAACAGGGATGAGAATGATGGCTGACTTTTCTAGATGAGAATGATGGCTATTATTAAATGTGTTTGTTTAAGGTATTTTGATTTTCTAAAATTCTGATTTTAGAATACTCCACCCCTTTGGGAGAATCTTCTAAGTGAGAAGTTATAAAGAGCATATAGGACGTGAGCCAATCTGGGACAGTTAGCCACAGAAGGACTTGCTCATTCCTGGAATTCATATTGATCAGTTATCCTGGGTCTGAAAATAACTGAGAGCTAAAAATATCCTTCAGACAGAGATGAATTTGCAGGTCCATCAAGAAGGGAAAACATGGGGAAAGGAAGATGACACATTTTTCTACGAGTTTTGTAATGGCGTCACCTAATAGAAATCACGGATAGGCGTGGGAGTAGGAAAAAGAAAAAGGCATGGCTGCCAGAGTCTTTTCAAAGAACAATCTCTGCGAGTCATAGTGACTGATTACTATGTGTAATGAAAGATAGGGAATGTCAATAACGATGGAGTTTTCAAGCCTGCCTAAGAGGGGAAATGTTGGTGTTACTGATGAAGGAAAGGAATTCAGCATGCTGAGCCCAGTGTGGATGGAAGAAGGATGAGCTCAGTTTGGCAAGTGTTGATATGAAGGAAGAAAATCGAATAGCTGAGTGGCAATGTTTGGCCATAATTTAAAACAATACAGCTGAACTCAGGTGAGAGAACAAGGGTGAAGGAATGATTTGGGTGTCATTTGCACAGACATTATCCAGGAAGCTGACAGAACATTTGTAGCAGGAGAAAGAGCCCAGCAATCAGGCTGAATTTTCAGAAATGCTCAGAGTTAGAGGACAGAGAGAGAGGAAAAGTCAGGGGTGGAGACAGAGATCAAGTAAGGAGGTAGAATGACTTACCTTGGAAATGGGTAGAGGGTATTTCAAGGTTTCAACATAGGTGATCAATATATCCTTGAGCTTCTTATTCAAGAACTGTGTCAGTAAAGGAAAAGTAATCAGATGCTATCTAGAGCAAACACCAAAATCATACTAAGATTTTCTTTCAAGGTGAAGGAGAAATACACAGGTTGTGTTGGAAGTCTGTGAAGAGGGAGAGTTTGAAGATGCCAGAGAGGGAGGGAATAAATATAACAGCACTATTGCTCAGATGGGATCTGGCTTGAGAGAAAAATAAGGACACAGACTCTGTGTGCTGGAGAGAAGAAGTGGGATAAACATGAAGGTTGAAATTGTTAGAATGAAGGGAACCTCTGAAGTTGCTCATTAAAATATGGTAGGGAGTCATGTAGATTTCAGGAGAATTAAAGATTTTGGAGTAGCTGTTGGTAGACATGTGTTAAGTCATCATCTACAAATGAGGAAAGAGCTTGCAGCTAAGTATTGAGTGCTGAATTTTGGTACCAATCACAAAACAAATATTTGCTGAGTTCGTTCTATGTGGCAGGCACATGTACTTGAAGCCAGAATACAGGGTTAACACCTTTCACTAGTAAGGCCCTGTGACCCAGGCTCAGGGATGCAGAGAGTCAAGGGAGAGGATGATGTAGAGTGGAAGTGAGGATAGCATTGAAGAAAGTGCTGGGCAGGTGTCCAGAGTACTGTGCCTCTCGTAAAGTACTATTCCAGATTCTAACACTTTTTCTTAATTTATACTGACAAAACTCACTACCCTCCACATTCCTCAAAAATTGCTTCTGGATCTTAAATAACACTCAATTCAGTGTTTTGTTTTGTTTTTTTAAAGGGGCTGCTGTGAGGTGAGGCAATGAAGCACTGTAACTCCACACTTACCAATTTTATATATTTTGATCTATGTCACATGTCTATACTAATAAGATTTGTTTCGATTATAACAGAGTACCAACCTGAACTAACTTAAGCCAAGGAGGGATTTAATGGACCAAATAACTAATAATAGGAAGAGGAAGATGTGACAGGGCCTCTGGCATAAACAAAGCCAGTCATTCTCTCCACCAAGGCATTCTCTCCACCTCTCCACCCTGCTCCTAGCCATGTGGTAGCTGTACTTTCTCCTCTTGCACAGTGACTTCTTCCTCAAAAGGAACATGGTCCCAGTCAGATGCAAAGTCTCATAGGATGGCTCACCCTCTGATTCCAAGGTCCAGAATCTTAAAAGAGTGCTCTGATTGTAATTAGTCCTGGACTTAGGGATTGCGAGCATGAACACAGGAACTATGACTGGCTTGGATTATGCAGGTATCCAGCCCTGGCCAATCAGTAATGGTTGTGAGAAGGAGACACAGGATGTGTTAGAAGATATCAGCTGGAGTAAGGAAAAAGGAATCATTTCCAGAAAGGGAGAGGGGAATTACCATTCTTGAATGAATAATTTTTAATAGATATGTTTGTCTTTGATCTCTTTGGCAGTTTTATTATAATTCACTAGGTATGGTTTTCTTTGTATGTATCCAAAATATTCATAAATTATATGTGGAATCTAAAAAAATGTTACAAAATGAACTTATTTACGAAAGAGAAACCGCCAACTCACCGACACAGAAAAAAAGTTATGGTTACCAAAGGGGAAAGGGGTGGGGGGAATAAATTTGGAATTAAAAGATACAGACTACTATAAGTAAAATAGATAAACAAGGTTTTGGAGACAAGATGGAGAATTAGAAGGATGTGACCTCAGCTCTTCTTACAAAAACACCAAAATCACAACTAACTAACTGCTGAACAGCCATCAACAAAAAAAAATGCTGGAACCTACCAAAAAAGATATCCTACATCCAAAGACAAAGCCACAGCGAGATGGTAGGAGGGGTGCAATTGCGATAAAGCAAATCCCATACCTGCTGAGTGGGTGACCCACAAACTAGAAAATAATTATATCACAAAATTCTCCCACAGGAGTGAAAGTTCTGAGTTCCATGGCCGTCTCCCCAGCCTGGGGGTCTGGCAACAGGAGAAGGAGCCCCCAGAGAATCTGGCTTTGAAGGCCAGTGGGGTTTGATTGCAGGAATTCCACAGGACTGAGGGAAACAGAAACTCTACTCCTGGTGTGCACAAGGTCTCATGCACACCAGGAACCAGGGAAAAAGCAGTGACCTCATAAGAACCTGGACCAGACCTACCTGCTGGTATTAGAGGGTCTCCTGTGAAGGTGGGGGGTGGCTGTGGCTCACTGCAGGGACAAAGACACTGGCAGCAGCATTTCTGGGGAGTACTCACTGGCGTGAGCCCTCCTAGAGGCTGCCATTTTCTTACCAAGACCTGGCCCCCACCAAGAACCTGTAGGCTCCAGTGCTGGGACGCCTCAGGTCAAACAACCAATAGGGTAGGAACACAGCCCCACCCATCAGCACACAGCTGCTTGCTAAACACAGTCCCTGACACAGCCCTGCCCACCAGGGGGACAAGACCCAGCTCCACCCACCAGTGGGCAGGTACCAGTCCTCCCATCAGGAAGCCTGCACAAGCCTCTTAGCTAGCGTCAACAATTGGGGGCAGACAGCAGAAGCAAGAAGAACTACAATCCTGCAGCCTGTGGAATGGAAACCAAAAGCAACAAATAATATACAAGGGAACTCGCATAAGGTTATCAGCTGATTTCTCAGCAGAAACTCTGCAGTCCAGAAGGTGTGGCATGATATATTTAAAGTAATGAAAGGGAAGAACCTACAACCAAGAACACTCTACCCAGCAAGGCTCTCATTCAGATTCAGTGGAGAAATCAAAACCTTTACAGACAAGGAGAAGTTAGAGGAATTCAGCACCACCAGACCAGCCTTGCAACAAATGCTAAAGGAACTTCTCTAGGCAGAAAAGAAAAAGCCACAACTAGGACCAAAAAAATTACAAACAGAAAAGCTCACTGGTAAAGGCAAACATACAGTAAAAGTAGGAAATCATGTACACACAAATATGATATCAACACCAGCAATTGTGAGACGAGAAGAGTACGAATGCAGGATACTGGAAATGCATTTGATATTAAAAGACCAGCAACTTAAAACAATCTTGTTTTTATACAGACGACTATATCAAAACCTCATGGTAACAACAAACCAAAAATCTGCAATAGATACACGAAAAAGAATCCAAACACAACACTAAAGTTAGTCATCAAATTACAAGAGAATGAAAGGGGAAGGGAAGAAAAAAGACCTATAAAGACAAATCCAAAACAATTAACAAAATTGATATGATTTCAATTTTCTTAAATTTACCAAGGCTTGCTTTGTGGTCCAGCATTAACAAAATGGCAATAAAAACATACACACAGATAATTACCTTAAACATAAACAGATTAAATGCTCCAACAAAAAGACACAGACTGGCTGAATGGCTACAAAAACAAGTCTGGTATATATGCTGTCTACAAGAGACCCAATTCAGATCTAGGAACACATACAGATATAAAGTGAGGGGATAAAAAAGGTATTTCATGCAAAAGGAAATCAAAAGAAAGCTGGAGTAGCAATACTCATATCAGACAAAATAGACTTTAAAATAAAGACTGTTACAAGAGACAAGGAAGGACAGTACATAATGATCAAGGGATCAATCCAAGAAGGAGATATAACAATTGTAAATATATATGCACCCAACATAGGAGCACCTCAATATATAAGGCAAATACTAATAGCCATAAAAGGAAAATTGACAGTAACAAAATAATAGTGGAGGACATTAACACTCCACTTTCATCAATGGACAGATCATCCAGACATAAAATCAATAAGGAAACACAGGCCTTAAATGACATTTTAGACCACATGGACTTAATTGACATTTATAGAGCATTCCATCCAAAAGCAGCAGAATACACATTCTTCTGAAGTGCCCATGGAACATTCTCCAGGATTGTTCACATGCTGGACCACAAAGCAAGCCTTGGTAAATTTAAGAAAATTGAAATCATATCAAGCATCTTTTCCAACCACAACACTATGAGATTAGAAATCAATTATAAGAAAAAAACTGTAAAAAACACAAACATGTGAAAGTTAAATATATATGCTACTAAACAACCAATGGATCACTGAAGAAATCAAAGAGAAAATAAAAAAATACCTGGAGACAAATGACAATGAAAGCATGACAATCCAAAACCTATGGGACGCAGCAAAAGAAGTTCTATGAGTAAAGTTTATAGCAATACAATCTTACCTCAGGAAACAAGAAAATTTCAAATAAACAACCTAAAGCACCTTTACACCTAAAGCAACTAGAGAAAGAAGAACAAACGAAACTCAAAGTTAGTAGAAGGAAAGAAATCATAAAGATCAGAACAGAAATAAATGAAATAGAGACAAAGAAAATAATAGAAAAGATCAATGAAACGAAAATCTAGTTCTATGAAAAGATAAACAAAATTGATAAACCTTTAGCTAGACTCATCAGGGAAAAAAGGGACAGGGCTCAAATCAATAAAATAAGAAATAAAAGAGGATAACTTACAATGGATACCTCAGAAATACAAAAGATCATAAGAGACTAGTGCATGCAACTATATGCCCATAAAATGGACAACCTAGAAGAAATGGACAAATTCTTAGAAAGGTACAATCTCTCAAGGTTGAACCAGGAAGAAATAAATAGAAAAAATGAACAGACCAATTACAAGTACTGAAGTTGAAACTGTGATTAAAAAACTCCCAACAAACAAAAGTCCATGACCAGATGGCTTCACAGGCAAATTCTATCAAACATTTAGAGAAGAGTTAACACCTACCCTTATGAAACTCTTCCAAAAAACTGCAGAGGAAGGAACACTCCCAAACTCATTCTACGAGGCCACCATCACCCTGATACCAAAACAAGACAAAGATATCACACAAAAAAGGAAAATTACAGGCCAATTTCACTGATGAACATAGACGCAAAAATCCTCAACAAAATACTAGGAAACCAAATCCAGGAACACATTAAAAGGATCATTCACCATGATCAAGTGGGATTTATCCCAGGGATGCAAGGATTTTTCAATGTCTGCAAGTCAATCAGTGTGACACACCACATTGACAAATTGAAGAATAAAAACCATATGATCATCTCAATAGATGCAGAAAAAGCTTTTGACAAAATTCAACACCCATTTATGATTTTTAAAAAAACTCTCCAAAAGTGTGCATAGAGGGAACCTCCCTCAACATAATAAGGGCCATATATGACAAACCCACAGCAAACATCATTCTCAATGGTGAAAAAGTGAAAGCATTTCCTCTAAGATCAGGAACAAGACAAGGGTGTCCACTCTCACCACTAATATTCAACATAGTTTTGGAAGTCCTAGCTATGGCAATTAGAGAAGAAAAAGAAATAAAAGGAATCCAAATTGGAAAAGAAGTAAAACTGTCACTGTTTGTAGATGACATGATACTATACATAGAAAATCCTAAAGATGCTACCAGAAAATTACTAGAGCTCATCAATCAATTTGGTAAAGTTGCAGGACACAAAATTAATACACAGAAATCTCTTGCATTCCTATACACTAACAACAAAAGATCATAAAGAATAATTAAAGAAACATTCCCATTTATCATTGCATCAAAAAGAATAAAATACATAGGAATAAATCTACCTAAGGAGGCAAAAGACCTGTACTCCAAAAAATATAAGACACTGATGAAAGAAATAAAAGATGACACAGATGGAAAGATATACCATGTTCTTGGATTGGAAGAATCAATATTGTCAAAATGACTATACTACCAAAGGCAAGCTACAGAATCAATGCAATCCCTATCAAATTACCAATGACATTTTTCAGAGAACTAGAACAAAAAATTTTCAAATTTGTATGGAAACACAAAAGACTATGAATAGCCAAAGCAATCTTGAGAAAGGAAAACACAGCTGGAAGAATCAGGCTCCCTGACTTCAGACTATATTATAAAGCTACAGTAATCAAGACAGTATGGTACTGGCACAAAAACAGAAATATAGTTTAATGGAACAGGACAGAAAGCCCAGAAATGAACCTATGCACCTATGGTCAAGTAATCTATAACAAAGGAGGCAAGGATATACAATGGAGAAAAGACAGTCACTTCAATAAGTGGTGCTGGGGAAACTGGACAGTTACATGTAAAGGAATGAAATTAGAACACTCCCTAACACTGTACACAAAAATAAACTCAAAATGGATTAAAGACCTAAATGTAAGACCTGATTCTATAAAACTCTTAGAGGAAAGCATAGGCAGAACACTCCTTGACATAAATCACAGCAATTTTCTGAGCCGTCTCCTAGAGTAACAGAAATAAAAACAAAAATAAAGAAATGGGACCTAATTAAACTCAAAAGCTTTTGCACATCAAAGGAAACCACAGACAAAATGAAAAGGTAACCTACAGAATGGGAGAAAATATTTGCAAATGATGCAACTGACAAGGGATTAACCTCCAAAATCTACAAACACAGTTCATGCAGCACAATATCCAAAAAACAAACAACCCAATCAAAGACTGAGCAGAAGACCTAAACAGACATTTCTCCAAAGAAGACATACAGATGGCCAAGAAGCACATGAAAAGATGCGCAACATTGCTAATTATTACAGAAATGCAAATCAAAACTACAATGAGAGTTCACCTCACACCAGTCAGAATGGCCATCATCAAAAAATCTACAAACAATAAATGCTGGAGAGGGTGTGGAGAAAAGGCAACCCTCATGAACTGTTGGTGGGAATGTAAATTTGTACAGCCACTATGGAGAACAGTATGGAGGTTCCTTAAAAAACTAAAAATAAAACTACCATATGACCCAGTAATCCCACTACTGGGCATATACCCTGAGAAAACCATAATTCAAAAGGACACACGTATCCCAGTGTTCATTGCAGCACTATTTACAATAGCCAGGACATGGAAATAACCTAAATGTCGAACGATAGATGAATGGATAAAGAAGATGTGGTACATATATAAAAAGGAATATTACTCAGCTATAAAAAGGAACGAAATTGGGTCATTTGTAGAGATGGGATGGACCTAGAGTCTGTCATACAGAGTGAAGCCAGAAAGAGAAAAACAAATATTGTATATTAATGCATATATGTGGAATCTAGAAAAATGGTACAGATGAACCTATTTGTAGGGCTGATATAGAGACATAGACATAGAGAATGGACATGTGCACATGGTGGGGAAGGGAAGGGTGGGACGAATTGGGAGATTAGGTTTGACATAAAGTACACTACCATGTGTAAAATGGATAGCTAGTGGCAACCTGCTGTATAGCACAGGGAGCTCAGCTCAGTGCTCTGTGACGACCTAGATGGGTGGGATGGGGGCAGGGGGGGGAGGGATGTCCAAGAGGGAGGGGATATAGGTATACATATAGCTGATTTACTTCATTGTACAGCAGAAACTAACAAAACATTGTAATGTGTCTTTTGCATATATCTGGAGAAAAACATGGTTCGAAAGGATACATGCACCCCAATGTTTACTGCAGCACTGTTTACAATAGCCAAGACATGGAAGCAACCTAAATGTCCATCAACAGAGGAATGGATAAAAGAAGATGTAGTACATATATACAATGGAATATTACTCAGCCATTAAAAAGAATGAAATAATGCCATTTGCAACAACATGGATGGACCTAGAGATTTTCATACTAAGTGAATTAAGTCAGACAAAGACAAATATCATATGATATCACTTATATGCAGAATCGAAAAAAAATGATACAAGTGAACTTATTTACAAAACAGAAACAGACTCACAGACTTAGAAGACAAACTTATGGTTATCAAAGAGGAAAGGTGGCATGAGGGATAAATTGGGAGTTTGGGATTGACATATACACACTACTGTATCTAAAATAGATAACTAAGAAGGACCTACTGTATAGCACAGGGAACTCTGCTAAATATTCCATAATAACCTAAATGGGAAAAGAATTTGAAAAAGAATAGGTATATGTATATGTATAACTGAATCACTTTGCCGTACACTTGAAACTAACACAACATTGTTAGTCAACTATATCCAATATAAAATAAAAATTAAAAAAAAAAAACAAGGACCTACTGCATATAGCATAGGGAACTATATTCAGTATCTTATAATAACCTATAATGGAAAAGAATCTGAAAGGATATATAATATCACTTTGCTGTACACCTGAAACATTGTAAATCAACTATACTTAAAAGAATTCAAAATATTCATAAATAGTAGAATGGATAAGTAAATTGTAGTCTGTCTACACAGTGAAATACTATACAGCAAGGAAAATGAATAAACTGCAGTTACACACAACAGCATGGATGAAGCCCACAAATACGCTGAGTAAGAGAAAACTTCAGAAAATAATATATACTAAATTTTTCCATTTATGGGAAAGCTAGTCTGTGATGTTGGAAGTAAGGGGAGTTTCACATTTGACTAGGAGGGTAGGTACCAGGAAGCTGGTAATATTCTGTTTCTTGATGTGGGTGGTGTCATACAGATGTGCTGACCCTGTGATAAATCATTAAGCTGTATACTTTTCATTTGTGTGCTTTCTGTAGTATGTTATACATAAATGAAAAGTGTTTTTCTACAAAAATGCTTATTAGCAATTGGATGGAAAAAAAGAAATCCACTTGAGTTTAGTTTGAAGAAAGGTTCCCACTACTGAAAATCACTGATAGAATATTCAATCCCCTATTTCACAGACTAGGAAACAAATATTCACATGTATTAAATGACTGATTCTGGGTTTCAGAGATAATTAGTAATGGAGTCAGAACCAAAGGCTGCTTTTGAATTCAAACCCAAATCCAGAGCTTTCCACCAATCTGCCATGATATACACATAATATACATAAATATATGTAAATCCCTCTAGCTCTGGGACCAAAGACTGCACTCATTCATTCAGTCATTCATTTGGCATCTATTACAAGGCAGCCATCGTGCTAGGCTCAGGGAGCTCTCTGTCTCCTGCCCTGCAGCCCAGTGAGTGCTGTAAGAGAAATATAAACAGGTGCTGAGGAATACATGTAGGGAGCTATTATATCTTTGGTGGATCAGGGGTGTCTTCACAGAGGTATATTTATATGTGTGCTAGATATTCCACCAGGCAGATGTCTAGTGGTTAGGTGAAATGGTTTAGTACTGCTGGATTGAAACCTTGGCCACATCATTTACCTGTTAGGCAGTATTACTAAGCTGTATAAACTTAGATTAGTCACACGATCTCTGTGCGTCAGTTCCCTCAGCTGTAAAATGGGGACAAATTATGGAAGTTAACATATATAAATGTGTGCCCAGCGCCTTCCTAAGCAGAGTGGGTACCAAGGATGAAGACGGGCTCAGTGGAAGTCTGCCCCAGTGGGGAGGAGTATTTTATTACTGACATTGTTTAGAATTGCCAACATAGGTTGGTGGGAAAAAGCAGAATTATTTTTTGGTTTTAATATTGTTTTTCAATTCTCTGTAGACAATGCAACTCCTTATTGGCTGCATCTGAAGCAGGTATTTCCACTGCCCCACCCTTCACCCTCTACACTACCAGATGCATAGTAAGTACTACATAAAAGCTTGCAAGTATCATTGTTATTATTTAGGTAAGGAAGGTCATGTAGGAATTCTCCAGAAGTGAGGGTGCGGGCAGGGTTGGGGTAGGGGGGCAGGCTTTCCTCGTAGAGGAAACAGTGCATGTGAAGGCAAGTAGGTAAAAAGATTATGTTCATTCAAACCATCAGTTAATACCTGAGCCAAGAAGCAAACTGGGCTTTCCTGAGGATAGTAGCTCCATCATTGGTAAGGAAAGCAAAGCACTGTGACTCTTTTCTTTGACAGCCATCATTGAAGGCCACTCGCAATTTCACATGAGATCCTTCTGTTCAACATTTTCCCCACTCCGCAGCATTGTACGCGGTTGCCTTTCTGCTCTAGAGAGTCAAGGATGGCTTGAAGATATCCGCCCTTGAGAGCGCAATTCTGCCAACAAGCTATATCTATGCAGTGCTTCTTAGTGTGCTGATGTGAGTGCCTACTTTGATGATAAGAATAATCAACTGCTTTGTCTTTTAGAGGGTTCTTAATGCCAACACTCCATAGTTCTTCTCGGTGAGTGCAATTAAATACAGGGAGGGACAAAGCCCAGCTAAGTAATTCACAAAAGCACAACTAAGGAAAGAAAACTTTAGCTTGGTTTTTCTATCAGTCAGTCAGTGACTGGGCTGCTACCAAGGTAAGGGATTTCGTTACAGTGAGGACTGTCACACTGTTGTAGCGGCCCAGAGCAGAGATATGAGTCATCTTACTGAAGACCCCCAAGTGGACTGTGCTAGTCTCCTCAGTCTGTTATAACAAAATACCAAAGACTGGGTGGCTTAAAGGGCACTGCCTTCTTGCTGTGACCTCACATGGCACAGAAAGAGAGAGAGAGCTCTGGTGTCCCTCTTCTGATAAGGACACTAATCCCATCATGGGGCTCCACCCTGATGACCTCATTTAACCCTAATTATTTCCCAAAGGACTCCACCTCCAAATACCATCACATCAGGGACTGGCGCTTCAACATATGAATTCTGGGGACACACAAAGACTGCATCCATAGCAAGGAGAAATGGAGGAATCATAACAATGCAAAATATCAGCACGTCATATAGATGACTTGGCCAAAAAAAACCCCAGAAAACTCTATTTCAGTAAATTTTAAAATAAGCAATTTATTTACTTTACCTTAGAGACAAAATATCACCTGTAACTATAATTCCTTTCTGACTCCTCCTAAGGAGGGGTCCCAAACTAAAAAGTGAAACCAAATAACAGACCAAATACAATAAGATTATCTATAATGAAACAAATAACAGACCAAATACAATTATCTAGAAGCAAAATCCAGAATCATTCCCATTGGAGAACATGGATTAAACAAAAGAATTTTTAATCCATGGATTAAAAATTAGTCTTTTTGGGACTTCCCTGGTGGCGCGGTGGTTGAGAATCCGCATGTCAATGCAGGGGACATGGGTTCGATCCCTGGTCCAGGAAGATCCCACATGCTGTGGAGCAACTAAGCCCATGCACCACAACTACTGAGCCTGTGCTCTACAGCCCACGTGCCACAACTACTGAGCCCACGCACCTAGAGCCCATGCTCTGCAACAAGAGAAGCCACTGCAATGAAGAGTAGCCCACGCTCGCCACAGCTAGATAAAGCCCATGTGCGGCAATGAAGACCCGACACAGCCAAAAAATAAATTAAAAATTTTAAATTAGTCTTTTTGAGATGCAAATGAACTTACGTACGAAACAAAAGCAGACTCACAGACTTGTGGTTTCCAAGTTGCGGGGGAGGTTGGGGGAAGGGTATATTAGGAGTTTGGGGTTAGCAGATGCACACTATTACATATAGAATGATAAACAACAAGGTCCTACTGTATAGCATGGGGAACTATATTCAATATCCTGTGATAATGGAAAAGATTATGAAAAAGAATATATGTATAACTGAGTCACTTTGCTGTACAGTAGAAATTAACACCACATTGTAAATCAACTATACTTCAATAAAATAAATTTTTTTAAAAATTAGTCTTTTTGAATCTGCAAACCTCAGAACACTATGTAAAATAATTTGGACCAAATGATTTAAAAAACAAACAAAAAAATCCCATTATAAAGCACCCTGATGGACAGGGCACTTAGGATTCTCTAGCCTAGGCAAAATGACATATCCCAGCATAAAGTTTAGGAACACAGGCCCTGGAGCCCTCCCCCTCGATTTACATCCTGGCTTCACCACTCATTAGTTACATGACCTTGAACCTGTTAACCTCCCTGAGCTTCCATGTCCTCACTTATAAAAAGGGGTTAATAGTACTACCCACCTCACAGAGTTGCTGCTAAAATTAAACGAAGTTTAGACAGAAAGCACTTGGAGCAGTGCCTAAAAACAGTAAGCACTCTAATTTTTAGAGAAATGCAAAACAAAATTAAAATAAGGTACCACTTCACACAGGTCAGAATGGCCATCATTAAAAAGTCTACAAACAATAAATGCTGGAGAGGGTATAGAGAAAAGGGAATCCTCCTACACTGTTGGTGGGAATGTAAGTTGGTGCAGCCACTGTGGAGAACAGTATGGAGGTTCCTCAAAATACTAAAAATAGAGTTGCTGTATGATCCAGCAATCCAACTCCTGAGCTTATATCCAAACAAAACTATAATTCAAAAAGATACATGCACCCCTATGTTCACAGCAGCACTATTCACAATAGCCAACACATAGAAACAACCTAAATGTCCATCAACAGATGAATGGATAAAGAAGATGTGGTACATATATACAATGGAATACTACTCAGCCATAAAAAAAGAATGAAATAATGACATTTGCAGCAACATTAATGGACCTAGAGATTATCATACTAAGTGAAGTAAGTCAGAAAAATACCATACCATTGGAGCACCCAAATACATAAAATAAATACTAACAAACAGACACAAAGGTAGAAATTGAGAGGAATACAATAGTAGTAGGAGACTTTAACACCCCACTCACATCAATGGACAGATCTTCCAGACAGAGAATCAATAAGGCAACAGAAATCCTAAATGACACAATAGAACAGACAGACTTAACTGATATTTTCAGGACATAATATCCAAAAAAACCCCAGAATACACATTCAAGTGCACATGGAACATTCTCTAGTATTGACCACATACTAGGGCACAAAACAAGCCTCAACAAAGTTAAGAGTATAGAAATTATCTCAAGCACCTTTTTTGACCACAATGGCTTGAAGCTAGAAATTAACCACAGAAAAAGAAATGAGGAAAAAAACCAATTACCTGGAGACTAAACAACATGCTACTAAAAAACCAATGGGTCAACGATGAAATCAAAGAGGAAATTTAAAAACACCTTGAGACAAATGACATTTCATCCAAAAGCAGCAGAATACACTTTTTTCTCAAGTACACACACAACATTCTCCATCTTGGGTCACAAATCAAGCCTTGGTAAATTTAAGAAAATCAAAATCATATCAAGCATCTTTTCCAACCACAATACTAAGAGATTAGAAATAACTACAGGAAAAAAACCCTGTAAAACACACAAACATGTGGAGGCTAAACATATGCTACTAAACAACCAATGGGTCACTGAAAAAATCAAAGAGGAAATCAAAAAATACCTGGAGACAAATGACAACGAAAGCATGACAATCCAAAACCTATGGGACACAGCAAAAGAAGTTCTAAGAGTAAAGTTTATAGCAATACAATCTTACCTCAGGAAATAAGAAAAATCACAAATAAACAACCTAACCTTACACCTAAAGCAACTAGAGAAAGAAGAAAAAACGAAACCCAAACTTAGTAAAAGGAAAGAAAGAATAAAGATCAGAGCAGAAATAAATGAAATAGAGGGACTTCCCTGGTGGTCCAGTGGTAAAAAATCCACCTTACAATTAGGGGGACATGAGTTCAATCCCTGGTCAGGGAACTAAGATCCCACATGCTGCAGGGCAACTAAGCCCACACGCCTCAACTATAGAACCCACGTGCCACAAACTATAGAGGCCACATGCTCTGGAGCCTGTGCGCCACAACTAGAGACAGAAAATCTGCACGCCACAACTAGAGAGAAGTCCAAGCGCTACAACTAGAGAGAAGCCCGAGCGCCACAACTAGAGAGAAGCCTGTGCGCCACAACGAAAGATCCTGTATGCCTCATCGAAGATCCTGCGTGCCACAACTAAGACCCAACATAGCCAATAAATAAATGAGTAAATAAATAAATAAATATTTTTTTTAAAAGAAATAAATGAAATAGAGACAAACAGTAGAGAAGATCAATGAAACTAAAAGCTGATTCTTTGAGAATATAAACAAAATTGATAAACCTTTATCCAGATTCATCAAGAAAAAAAGAGAGAGGACTCAAATTAATAAAATTAGAAATGAAAAACGAGAAGTTACAATGGACACCACAGAAACACAAAGGATCATAAGAGACTACTACAAGCAACTATTCACCAATAAAATGGACAAACTAGAAGAAATGGACAAATTCTTAGAAAGGTAAAATGTTCCAAGACTGAACCAGAAAGAAATAGAAAATATGAACAGACCAATCACAAGTACTGAAATTGAAACTGTGATTAAAAATCTTCCAACAAACAAAAGTCCAGGACCAGATGACTTCACAGGCAAATTCTATCAAACATTTAGAGAAGAGTTAACACCTACCCCTATGAAACTCTTCCAAAAAATTGAAGAGGAAGGAACACTACCAAGCTCATTCTACAAGGCCACCATCACCCTGATACCAAAACAAGACAAAGATATCACAAAAAAAGAGAAAATTACAGGCCAATATCACTGATGAACATAGACGCAAAATTCCTCAACAAAATAATAGCAAACCGAATCCAACAACACATTAAAAGGATCAAACACCATGATCAAGTGGGATTTATCCCAGGGATGCAAGGATTTTTCAGTATTCACAAATCAATCTGTGTCATACACCACATCAACAAACTGAAGAATAAAAACCATATGATCATATCAATAGATGCAAAAAAAGCTTTTGACAAAATTCAACACCCATTTATGATAAAAACTCTCCAGAAAGTGGGCAAAGAAGGAAACTACTCAATACATAATACATATTAAAGGCCATATATGACAAACCCGCAGCAAACAACATTCTCAATGGTGAAAAAATGAAAACATTTCCTCTAAGATCAGGAACAAGACAAGGATGTCCACTCTCACCACTACTCAACATAGTTTTGGAAGTCCTAGAAATGGCAATCAGAGAAGAAAAAGAAATAAAAGGAATCCAAATTGGAAAAGAAGAAGTAAAACTGTCACTGTTTCCAGATGACATGATACTATACATAGAAAATTCTAAAGATTCCACCAGAAAACTACTAGAGCTCGACAATGAATTTGGTAAAGTTGCAGGATACAAAATTAATACACAGAAATCTCTTGCATTCCTCTACACTAATGATGAAAAATCAGAAACAGAAATCAAGGAAACAATCCCATTTACCATCACATCAAAAAGAATAAAAGACCTAGGAATAAACCTACCTAAGGAGGCAAAAGAGCTGTACTCAGAAAACTATAAGATACTGATGAAAGAAATAAAAGATGACACAAACAGATGGAAATTTTTACAATGTTCTTGGAAGAATCAATATTGTGAAAATGACTATACTACCCAAAGCAATCTACAGATTCAATGCAATCCCTATCAAATTACCAATGGCATTTTTCACAGTATTAGAACAAAAAAATTTACAATTTGTATGGAAACACAAAAGACCATGAGCAGCCAAAGCAATCTTGAGAAAGAAAAATGGAGCTGGAGGAATCAGGCTCCCTGACTTCAGACTATACTGGAAAGCTACAATAACCAAAACAGTATGGAACTGGCACAAAAACAGAAATATAGATCAATGGGACAGGATAGAAAGTCCAGAGATGAACCCACACACTTATGGTCACCTTATCTTTGATAAAGGAGGCAAGAATATACAGTGGAGAAAAGACAGCCTCTTCAATAAGTGGTGCTGGGAAAACTGGACAGCTACAGGTAAACAAATGAAATTAGAACACTCCCTAATACCATACACAAAAATAAACTCAAAATGGATTAAAGACCTAAATATAAGGAAGGATCCTATAGAACTCTTAGAGGAAAACATAGGCAGAACAGTCTTTGACATAAATTGCAGCAAGATCTTTTTCGATCCACCTCCTAGAGTAATGAAAATAAAAACAGAAATAAACAGCTCATGCAGCTCAATATCAAAAAAACAAACAATCCAATCAAAAAATGGGCAGAAGATCTAAACAGACATTTCTCCAAAGAAGACATACACATGGCTAAAAAGCCCATGAAAAGATGCTCAACATCACTAATCATTAGAGAAATGCAAACCAAAACTACAATGAGGTATCACCTCACACTGGTCAAAATGGCCATCATCAAAAAATCTACAAACAATAGAAACTGTGGGTGGGAATGTAAGTTGGTATAGCCACTATGGAGAACAGTATGGAGGTTCCTTAAAAAAGTAAAAATAGAGCTACCATGTGATCCAGCAATCCCACTCCTGGGTATATTTCTGGAGAAAACCATAATTCGAAAAGATACATGCACCCCAATGTTCATTGCAGCAGTATTTACAATAGCCAGAACATGGAATCAACCTTTATGTCCATCAACAGAGGAATGGATAAAGATGTGGTACGTATATACAATGGAATATTACTCAGCCATAAAAAAGAACGAAATAATGTCATTTGTAGCAACATGGATGGACCTAGATATTGTCATACTGAGTGAAGTAAGTCAGACAGAGAAAGACAAATATCATATGATATCACTTATATGTGGAATCTAAAAAAAGGGTACAAATGAACTTATCTACAAAACAGAAATAGAGTTACAGATGTAGAAAACAAACTTATGATTACCAGGGGTAAGGGGGGGGGTGGATAAATTGGGAGATTGGGATTGACATATATACAGTACTATATATAAAATAGATAACTAATAAGGACCTACTGTATAGCACAGAGAACTCTACTCAATACTCTGTAATGGCCTATATGGGAAAAGAATCTAAAAAAGAGTGGATATATGTATATGTATAACTGATGCTCTTTCCTGTACACCTGAAACTAACACAACATTGTAAATCAACTATATTCCAATGAAAATTTAAAAAAAAAAAGAATATACAATGGGAAAAAGACAGCCTCTATAGCAAGTGGTGTTGGGAAAGTTGGACAGCCACATATAAATCAGTGAAGTTAGAACACACCCTCTCACCATATACAAAAATAAACTCAAAATGGCTTAAAGACTTACACATAAGACATGACAGCATAAAACTCCTAGAAGGGAACATAGGCAAAACAGTCTCTGACATAAACTGTACCAATGTTTTGTTAGGTCAGTCTCCCAAGGCAATAGAAATAAGAACAGAAATAAACAAATGGGACCCAATCAAACTTACAAGCTTTTGCACAGCAAAGGAAACCATCGACAAAATGAAAAGGCAACCTACAGAATGGGAGAAAATATTTGCAAATGATGTGACTGACAAGGGCTTAATTTCCAAAATATATGAACAGCTCATACAACTCAACAACAAAAAACAAACAACCCTATCCAAAAATGGGTAGAAGACCTAAATAGACATTTCTCCAATGAAGACATCCAGATGGCCAATAGGCACATGAAAAGATGCTCAACATTGCTAATTATTAGAGAAATGCAAGTCAGAACTACAATGAGTTACCATCTCACACCGGTCAGAATGGCCATCATTAAGAACTCTACAGATAACAAATGCTAGAGAGGATGTGGAGAAAAGGGAACCCTCCTACACTGTTGGTGGGAATATAAGTTGGTGCAGCCACTGTGGAAAACAGTATGGAGGTCCCTCAGAGAATAAAAATAGATTTACCATATGATAAAGCAATCCCACTCCTGGGCATGTATCCAGACAAAACTATAATTCAAAAAGATACATGCACCCCTATGTTCACAGCAGCACTATTTACAATAGCCAAGAGATGGAAACAACCTAAATGTCCATCAACTGATGGAGAAAGAAGAGGTGGTACATATACACAATGGAATACCACTCAGCCATCAAAAAGGACGAAATGATGCCATTTGCAGCAACACGGATGCACCTACAGATTATCATGCTAAGTGAAGTAAGTCAGAAGGAGAAAGACAAATACTGTATGATATCACTTATTTGTGGAATCTAAAATATGACATAAATGAACCTATCTATGAAACAGAAGCAGAATCACAGACATAGAGAACAGACTGGTGGTTGCAAAGGGGGAGGAGTTGGGGGAGGGATGGAGTGGGAGGTTGGGGTTAGCAGATGTAAGCTTTTATATACAGAATGGATAAACAACAAGGTCCTACTGTACAGCACAGAGAACTATATTCAATATCCTATGATAAACCATAATGGAAAAGAATATTAAAAAATGTATATATGTATAACTGAATCACTTTGCTGTATAGCAGAAATTAACACAAGATTCTAAATCAACTACATGTCAATAAAAAAAGAAAAATACCATATGATATCACTTACTGTGGAATCCAAAATACGGCACAAATGAACCTATCTATGAAACAGAAACAGACTCACAGACATAGAGAACAGACTTGTGGTTGCCAAGGGGGAGGAGGGATGAGGGATGAGGGATGAGGGATGGGGGAGGGATGGACTAGGAATTTGGGGTTAGTAGATGCAAACTATTATATACAGAATGGATAAAAAACAAGGCCCTACTGTATAGCACAGGGAATATATTCAATATCCTGGGATAAACCATAACAGAAAAGAATATAAAGAAGAATGTACTATATATATATACATATATATGTATGTATAATTGAATCACTTTGCTGTACAGCAGAAATTAACATTGTAAATCAACTATACTTCAATTAAAAAAATTTTTTTAAAAACAGTAAGCACTCTATTTCTTCATTAAAGTTAGCTACTTTTTTTTACTTATCAACCATTGCATCACAGGTTTATGACCAATGTCCTTGGGGAGGCAAGACCCTGGTGAACTCAGAAAAGCAAAGTATAATCTGTGCTGTCAAAATGCCCCAACAAGGAAGGGTCTCATGAGTCCCTATGGTGCCCATGAGAGCGTTAACACCTTGTGCTGCAGTCAGAACAGAAACAACAGGCTCCAGGACATGAGAGGAAATGGAAAGCTCTCACATACAGGGGATGCAACATACCCCCAGACTCACTCATTATCCTCTCACCCCTCTCCCACCCGTTTCCCATGCCCTAGTCCTGCTCCTCCTATTTTCTATACTGTACACCCAGCAGTCAACTTCCCCATCACCCTCCTCCCTTAGCCTTCCCATCACTAGGACCTTTACAACATAGGTTGGAAATACATCATTTTCATTCACTCATCTCCCAGCACACTGCTGCTGCCCTACACCACCTCTCAGCTGGGCTGCTGCATTAGCCTTCTTACATGTCTCTGCTTCTACACTTTCTCCAGGCCAATCATTCTCTTTGAAATCTCCAGAAGAACCTCTCAAACTTGCAAAACCCATCATGACACTTCTCCAATAAAATCTCCATTTCTTTCAAGCCGTGCCCCTCCTCCTCTCTCTGCTCTCAATTCCTTCCACCCCCAGAGTCCAATTTTACACTTGCCATATGGAATCCAGACAGGTTCCTCAATCTCCCACATCCTCTCCCACCTCTGTGCCTTGGGTGCAGGCTCTTGTTTCTGTGTGGGATTCCACCATCGGTTTTCTACCTAGAAATCTCCAACTCACTATACAAGGTCCAGTGTCAAATGCTGCCACCTCTCTGGAGCCTTCTCTAGCTTCTGCAGGCCAACCCAGATGCTCTACCGTCCACACATTTATGGTATCAAACATAGCTCCATAATCAATGTGCTCACCGTTTTGTAATGGTTCATCTGCGGAATATCCTCCAGCACTGGGCCTGGATATTGTAGACCATGATAATATTAATGAGAACAATGTAGTAACAAAAACAATAACAACAATAATAAATCCTTTCTTTTGTTTCTAAAAAATGCTATTAATGTTGAGTCTTTGGTAGATTCTAGGTACTTCGCTAAGCCATTGATTAGCTTGAACCACCTAAGACTGCTATTTTTTATTGGTCAAAATGGTCACACATTGATGATTTCATGTACTTTGCCCCAAAACACACATCTTTTAAATTTAATCTTCACAACAACCCTAAGAGGTAAATATGTTATTATTCCCATTCTATGGGTGGGAAAATTGAGGCTCAGAGGTTTCAAGTAACCTTGCCCAATGTTCTAGGACAAGAAAGTGAAGGAGCCAGGACTCTAGTCCAAAACTGTCTGCCTCTCAATGCTCTTAACCAGGGCTATATCCTGACCCCCGGATTTTTTATTTAATTGTTTAATCAACTAATGAGGCAATGACATGAGGGTCCCTGGCGATAGGATGATGGTTGCCTAACATAAAGATACAAGTCTGTGTTCAGCAAGTCCAGAGAGGACAAATTCTGATGGCCGTGTGGGAGTTAAAGCAGGTTTCGCAGCAGCCAGCAAAGGCTGTTAAATACTGAAATGAGTTAATAAAGAAGGTTATAGAATCTCCTTCAAGGGAAGGATTTCTTCCCCCAGTGGAGGATAGAGTCTCATCTGTCTGAGATGGTTTAAATATAATCCTCTGTGAAGGTCAATAAATTGTGCTCACCAAGTTCTTTCCAGGTTTCTTATGATACTCAGATACATGGGCTTAATGTGGCTCAGCGTGTGGCCTGAAAGGGGGGAGGGGGCTGATCCTCCAGCCAGAAATAATCTCTTCCTCCTTTACACGCTTTCAGCCCTCTGACTTGACCTTCTTTATGACACATGTAGTGATTTTTGTATGTCGTTCTGCTTTCTGCAAGAGAAAACGCATCCAAAGCATGAAGCATGTGTGGCTCATTTTGATATCTCCCACAGCACCTAACAGAGTGTTTAGTGCTACATTATTAAAACTTTGATTAAATGAAGTTTCCTTCCTCTTCTGAAAGCAATCTTATAGTCCCAAACTGAAAATAAGCCCCTGATTTTCATCCAAAACCTATTATCAAAACTCAGCAACTCACACCATGGGGGCAAAGTTTTCTTAAATGTGCTTTTGGTCCAATCATTATCAGATATAACATAATTTTTTTTCTTTCTTCTTGCATCATTTTGAAATATGGTCATTCAGATGTTAATTCCTTCCAGGTAAGATGTCTGAAAAATGAACCAGCATTTCAGCCAATAAGAAAGGAATCTGGCTAGATTACTAATAGAAACGAACATATCCAGGTATCTAAGTGTTCCGCAGTTCCCAGCTAGAGTCACCACCACCTCAAAATAATTACAGTGGAAAAGGTTTTCCATAACGGTCACTCTACAGAAGCATAAATTTTCATGATGATAATGAGTACGTACAATAAAAAATTGCTCTAGCTGTAAACCTGAAACTAACCCAACATTGTAAATCAACTATACCCCAATACAAATTTTTTTAAAAGTTGCTCTAGACGCTTTTATTCTCAATAAAAATAACAATAACTATACTTGTACTGAATATTAAAATTAAAAAACTTTCAAACGATCTAGCTCATTTGATCCATACAACAGTCCTTACCATTTATATCACCACTTTAGAAGATATTTAGAGGAAACTTGGATCAGAGAGATGAAGAAAATTGCTATGACTCACAAAGCTAGGAATAGCAAGAGTCTAGACTGGAACCCAGGCATTTTCCTGACTCCAAATCTCATGATCTTTCTACTGAATCTTTCTGTCCACATGGCCAATCTTAAAAAAAAAAAAAAAAAAAAAATAGCATTTGTACCTCAGCAGTATAAAAAAATCAAGATCCAGAGATAAATGACCAATTTGCTGGAGGAGCCACATTTTCTTAATTTTAGTAATTGAGCTCGAACATTCATTCCTCACATCTGGTTAAAAAATACCAATAGCTAACATTTTATTGAGTCTTTACACCTTGCCACTGTACTCAGTGCTTTCCATGGATCAATTCACCTAATCCTTACAAGTTTAGAAGGTTGGTTCTCTTTCCATTTTACAAATGTGGAAACTGCAGTTTACAAAGATTAGGTTGTGAGACCTTAGCTTTCCCAAGGTCACGTGATTTGGAAAGTTAAGTGGCAGAACTGTGATCTGAACGCATATCAGCAAAACCCAGAGCCTAGTCTCTTAACCGCTATGCTAATCCGCTATGCCAGCGGTTCTCAAGGCTGGATCCTGGGGAGGCAACATCAGCATCCCTGGGAACTTGTTAGAAATGTGAATTCTCTGTCCACACCCAGACCTACTCTGGGAGACAGGCCCAGCAATCTATGTTTTAAAAAGCCCTCTAGGTGCTTCTAAGTTACACTACAATCTGAGAACTTCTGTGCTAGATGGAAACAAGAGTAAATGGGAACCGTTCATAGGGATTCTGTATACGTTCTGTGCTATCAGGGAATGCAAAAAGGAAGTGGGAGAAGTTGGAGACAACTAATAAGGTTGTTGTAAATGAAAATCTTCAGGGGATAGAAAAGCCAAAACGGGAAGAAATAAGCTTAACTAGTGCACGCAGAAGCTAAAAACAGCAATGATGAGCAATTAATCAGGCAATATGTTACACTGTAATCAAGGATCAGAAAATTCCGGAAGAACTAAATGACACAGAGTTTATTACTGCACGGTAAATGATCATTAATAAAACATGGCTGTTAAAAGAACCAAAGAGATGAATAATCACAGAAAGGAAATGTCAGCTGTAGAAGGAATAACCTGTGGTCTTAATCACTTGGAAAAATTACACGTCTGGACATAGAATCAAAAGAAAAGAACGGAAATTAGCAGTGTTATGAGAATACAGCACAAACCTGATTGCTTTTTTTATATATAAAATTAAGATAGTTACAAAGACACCATGCACTGGTGAATGAAAAGTTTGACTCGGCTAACATTTCAACGGCTAAAAATAGTGAATTTACATACTTGTAGTTTCATAGTTTAGCATCAATCCCCATCTCTGGTGTAGAAATAAGAAATTACTTACATTAATGCAGAGATTACTTGACTTGAAATTTATCTGGCCCCACTGGTTAGTCTTTGGATTTATCTGGCTGATGACCTCTGCTGACCTGTAAATTTCCTAAAGGACTAACTCTGCACACACGTGTTTCCAAAGAGAGAAACAGGAGCAGTTTCCAAGGGCATGTCATTCCTGTATCATTCATTCTATCTCTACAGAGGACTGCTTTCTCAAAGTGTAAGAAAAATACCTGCAAGTAAGTATAAAAAGACAAAGGATTCCAACAGAGACACCAAGTCATTATACTACAGAACTGTGGGTTATTCCTTTCATTTGAGGGCTACTGATTTGAGATCTTTAAAAAAAAAAAAAAAAATTCAGTCAGTCTAGAGGAAGCAAATCAAAGAGAATATGGTAATTAAAGCTGTCAAAGGAAATACTAACCAGTAAAATCGTCTAACTGGAATTATGAGAAGATATCATAACTTCCATGGAGGAAAAAGTATGTTCTTCTCCAACTTAGTGTCGTGCAGGAATTTTTCATTCTCATAGCAACAAAAATTATCCTAATTAGTTAAAATGTATCAACTACTTACTGTGTGCCAGGAACCATTCTAAATGCAATATATATGTCATCTCCTATACTTTTCGTAGCAACTCTACGATGTATGTGTTATTGTTGCCCTCTCTCAATTTCATATTTGACAGATAAAGAAATTTTACGGCAGAAAGTTAAAGTTACTCTCCAATGATGGCCCCCAATAACTCTGCCCCTCCCTATATGTACAAGCTGCTCCTGCCATAAAGAGGTACAACTTACATTCCTTCCCCTTGTATCTGCTGAGTCTAAGACTAAATTGGCCAATAGAATGCAGAGAAAGAAATATTATGAGTATTCTAAGCCAGGTATTAAGAAGGCTGGGCTGTTTCTACATCTCGAAATCTAGCCATCACGTTGTAAGAAAGCCCAAGCAGCCATGCGGAGAGGCTCTTGTGGAAAATAATCAAGACCTTTGGCTCACAGTGTCAGCTGAGCTCCCAGCCAACAGCCAATACCAACTTTCCAGTTATGTGAGTGAGCCATTTGGGAAGTAGATCCTCCAGCCCCAGTTAAAACACCCCAGCTCGTAGCACATGGAGCAGAGATGAGCTCAACCAAACCCTATCCAAATTGCAAAATCACTGTTGTTTTAAGCCACCAAGTTTTGACATAGCTTATTACACCGCAACGGACAAATGAAACACTGAACTACCAAGATTGCACAGTGAGATAGTCCAACATCAGGTAGGCCATACCTTTCTCTCTCATATAAATTAAGCTGCATATGAGGATGTGCAAAGAAAGGATTCCAATCACAGGCAGGGGTGAATGGAAAATGTGCTTATATGGACACCTTATTCAACAAACAGTCACTGAGAATCTGGGAGGTACCAGGAACTGAGCCCAGATGCTACAGATACAAAGGTGAATAGTAAGAGTCCTTAGCTCAAGAAATTCTCCATGCAAGGCCACTAAGACAAAATTTCAATACCATAGGAAATGATCAAATTGATGCAAAATAACGGACAGATGTTTGGGATTACCTGATGAGGGGACCTGAGTTAAAAAGTTAATACTCTTGGCAGTGCGGCCCGGTGGCCCGGAAGATCTGTCTCTTGCTTCAACAGTGTTTAGACGGAACAGACCCAGGGACGCCCCTGCTTCCAGCTTCCGACCACCCTCCAACCTCCTTTCCAATCGCAACCTTTGGAACCAACCACTCGGCCACCTTCAGCTTCCAGGACCAGCCAACACTGTTTTTTGAGCTTAGCTCCCTATTGTCGACCAACCATGACCTCCCCAGACTCCTCAGAATTATTCCACCGAGGTGGAGGCCGCAGTGAGCTCCCCGGTCAACATGCATCTGCAGGCCCCCTACACCTACCTCTCTCTGGGCGTCTACTTCGGCCACAACGATGTGGCTCGGGAAGACGTGGGCCACTTCTTCAGCAAGTTGGCCGGGGAGAAAAGTGAGGACTCCGAGCATCTCTTGAAGATACAAAACCAGCACGGCAGCTGTGCCCTCTTCCAGGACGTACAGTGCAGAAGCCGTTCCAACATGAGTGGGGTAAAACCGCAGACGCTCTGGAAGCCACCGCGGTCATGGAGAAGAACCTGAAGCAGGCCCTTTTGGGTCTGCACGCCCTGGGTTCTGCGTGCGCAGACTCCCAGCTCTCTGACTTCCGGGAGAGCCGCTACGGGGGTGAGCAGGTGAAACTCATCAAGAGGATGGCGACCACCTGACTAATCTCCGCCAGCTGGTGGCCCCCAGGCTGGGCTGGGAGAGGATCTGCTCAATAGGCTCACCCTCAAGCACGAATAGGAATCTCCTCAGACCAGCGGCCCTTGAGGAGCCCCTCTGGCATCCCTCTGTTGTCAGGGCTTCTGCCTGAAGCCTCTTTCTGCAGCCACGAGGCAGGTTTTTAACCACCCTGGGGCCTTCTCCCAAGCTGCGAACCAAATGTAAATAATAAAGCTTTTTGCAGAAAAAAAAGTTAATGCTCTTGATTTTTTTCCAGCCACCCTAAGTCAAGGAATTACTGGGCAAGATTTAGAGTAAGCTTGGAGTGGGGGTAGGAGAAAAGTATAAGTAAACTTGCAGGGTAGATCAACGACAACACAAAAGAAGTGTGTGTGTGTGTGTGTGTGTGTAAGAAAGGAAGGCAAAAGATGATAAATAGGTATTAGGGGAAGGAAAATTTAAAACATTCAAAGTTATCTTTGTATGCACACACACACACACACACACACACACACACACAAACACAAACAATACTCCTTTGGCAAGGTCCACGGACATATTCTGACCAAATTGAATGTCAAAGAATTCTTTAAAAATGGTTGCAGGGACTTCTATTATAGTTCCAAGATGGAGTAGCCCCACTTCCACCTCTTAGGCAGAGTTCCTCCCTCTTAAAACTAAGAATTCAAGAACATATGTTCCAGACATGGCAGAAGCCTCAAACCAGAAACCACCAACATGAACAGACAAAAAATTTACTTGAAGAAGAGCCTATTCCCCCTAGCCAAAATACTAGGAAAGGGGTAACCTATTTCAACAGAAAACCTTTTTGGTAATACTGCCTTACTCCAGGCAAACTCCAAAAGAAAAACTGCATTTCTCCCACCCCATGGTTTTAGGGGGGCTGAGTAGGAAGCCGATCTTCCACTCTACCCCATCCATCTCCCGTCTCCACAGAAGCAATTGGTAACACTCAGATTCCTCCATCAGGATAGCATCAGTGAGGTCCAGCAGCAAGCAGAGCCTCCCATCCCTACCGGGGAGCAATGAAACTCAATAAACAGTGAGTCACATCTAGTCGGCACTTCACTTTCCCTACGATCCATGTCACTGGAGCCTGGTGGAGAGCTGAACCACCATGCCTACCTGGCATCAATGAGGAGGTATGAGGTGGCTTAGCTGGCACTCGTCCCCCCCCTTCCTCTCCCTCATTGTCAAGGATGCCTTGCTGAGCTTCCTTTCTCCCCTGTAGCAGCAAAGCAGGTGAGCCAGCCTTCTGCCCCCACCCCCTTTTGTCAGCAAGGCATAATCTTACAACGCTTGGAGGCAATGAGGTGGTACAAGTTGATGCCTTGACTGGGAAGGTATCAGTAGGACCAAGTGGGGAGCATCCTCTTGCACGGAAACAATGTGAGCCAGCTCTCTACTTCTGCTATTGGCAGAGCCCCTTTAGGAAGCTGGACGTACATACCCATCCAGCCCTCACTTAAGCTACACCTCAACAGGAGGACTACCTACTAAAAAAAAAAAGATTAAATAGGATCCAAATTCTCAAAAAATAATATCCAAAATGTCCAGGATACAATCGAATATCACTGATCATACCACGAACCAGGAAAATCACAACGTAAATGAGTAAAGACAAGCCCCAGCCACCAACACTGAAATTAATCAGATACTGGAATTATCTGACAAGAATTTTAAAGCAACCATCATAAAAATGATTCCATAGCAATTACAAATTCTCTTGAGACAAATGAAAAACTAAAAATAATTATCAACAACATTGTCTCATGTTACTAAGTTTATATAACTGGCAACTATGGCTATGCCATCTTTTCCTCTTGGAGGTACACAAGTTGCTTGCTCCTTAACAATAAGGATATTATATCCATCTGAGAATATTTATAGTGCTGGCCCTCATTTTCCAAAGAACCTAAGACATTATTATGCAACTGAATCTTCTAAAGTACCCACAGCCAACATGACGTTGTTGAAGGAGGTCAGCTAGAGGACGTGACCACCGGTTGACCCGCAAGCTGGACACAGGAAGTCGGAGGCTCCTCATTCCCTCCTGTCCTTGGAATGTACATTCTGCCCACCATTCCCACACTAGGAGCTGTTTCAAGGCCATAATCTGGAGAGAGTAAGGTGTTGTTAAGACCATCTGGACTGAATACGAGACTGAACGTAGTTAAATAAACTTTTAAGATTCTGGCAGGTGGATGAGGAGATCCCCCCGTCTTGTGGCCACCCAGGACAAGCCTTGTGTATAAGTTCCCTTGCTTATTAAAACCTCCACCTACCATTCTGGAGTGATCTGCCTCTTTCTTCTGTCTCTTCTTGCCCTCTGTGTACAGGGGCCAGTTTCACCCAGATTTCACCTGGGAAATTCTTGAGCTTTTGAACTAACAGATGCACAACATATGCCCAGTAATTAATTTCATTGTCACATTAGCTGCTCACCAATTTCCTGTAAATTTCATGCCATGTATTTATTTGCTTAACATCTATCTCAAAACTTTAAAACCTCTAATTAAAATGCTCTAGAACATGGTAAATAAAAGAAATGCTGAGTATTTTGGCTTGATACTGACTTTTGTTTACCTCTGACACATAAAAATGTACTTCCTTTTTTCTGAAGAAAAGTATTTGTCAAATGTTTACCGGGGGATAAGACTTTAGGGAGAGAAATGCTTCTGATGACCTTCCTTCATTAAGGTTTTTGGCTTCCACGGTACAAATCAAGAGGTGCCACCAAGGTATACCTTTCCCTAATTGCTGCCATAAAGCCTGAAATTACACGGTCAGAGTCTTTGTGCATTAAACACCTTTCCATCTTCAGGTATGTCTTCTCCCCAAGTGAAACTACTCTAAGAGGAACTGCATCTCCGTGATGAATGCCCTGCTAGGTCTCAGAAGACATGAGCTCCATGAGATGCCACTTGCTCACTGCCCAGTGTGACTTTGGGCAAGTCTTTTAACCCTTCCAGGCCTGTATTATTATTATTTGTAAAATGCGGATAACCTACCTGTCTGCTCCACTTGGCAGAGTTAATAAGAAAACTAAAACAGTGCATATGTGGGTACTTAATGTAATGAGCTATACAAATACAAGTGATTACTATCAGCGGATAATTTTTTGTAGAATTTTATAAAAATTACTTAACACATCAGAACAAAATGTTTGGTAATAAAACGTACAAAGAGGATTTTAGGGGCTGCCAGAGGGCTAGTAGCTATATCAAAAGGAGAGGACCATGAGAGAGAAAGAGGGACGCTGCCAGAGACACATTTGGCTGCATCTCAAGTTGCCTCTGCAGAGGTGCTTACTTGGAATCAGTGATCCTTGCAACATGTCCATTGGAGTGTATGCTCAGGGCTGAGAGGACACCTAGAGCAAAAAATGATGTGTATGCACATGATACATAGATTCAAGGATGTGGGCAACCTCCAAAAGGGCTCAAAAATTAGAGACCCTCCAGTTAACACTATTCCTGGAGTGTCTTAAACACTTTTTCCTCCACCATTCATTTTTGTTAAAAGGTTGTTCTCTCCCAGTACCTGAGAAGCTGCAGAGGTGTCAGGAAAAAGTACTGGAATGAATATCCAAAGGCTGGATTTGATTCCATTACTAATTTACTATGTGACCGACCTTGAGTATGTCTCAACCTATTTAGAACATTTAACTAAATATTATACTTATTTACTCTCTGTGGTTGGGAGACTTTTTTCTAATTTGCTTCACTCTTTTGTTGGCATCTGTTTTTATACATTCCCCTCTGCCCCCAAAGTTACTGGTCTTGGGAACTATTTCCTGATATAGAGTTTAATTTTCTTGCACCCAAACTATATGTAATATCACTCAAGAGTAGTGACTCGCACTAGTTTCACAAGTATGTATACGTGTGGAATCTGGTAATTTTGTACTCTGTAGAGCAGGAAGGAAAACACAACTCAAGTTGAGAAAAAAACTATCCTCAAAAATGTTTCCTTATAACTGTTTTTAGAGACGCTTGTTAAGATTAGAGTCGGAGGCGGTGCTAAGGTGGTAAACCGTGCCAGAGAACAATGGGAAAAGCGCAGGCTTAGTGGTCAGAAAGACCCAGGTTGAATCCTTGGTTCTGCTACCCACTAGCTAAGTGACTTTTACACAACTGTAAATTGGGATAACATCTAGCTTGCAGATCAGATTTTCTATGCTGATTAAAAATAATGCAAATAAAGTCCTTGCATATATAAGGAAGGAAGTCAATAAACGGTACCTCTATTACGATGATAGTTGTGATCACGGGGGAAGAGAGAGAGCACTGAAGGAGCAGGTGATCCTAGTCAATCTCAGCATTCTAGAGCCTTCCAAGAGGGACTGGAAGCCTGCCATTCATCTCAAGAATTTCAATCTATGTCCTCTGGGTTCTCTGCAGTAGACCACAGCATACTCTCTAAGATGCCAAATTGTCCCCCATGAGCTTCTCCTGAATGCTGTTCCCCCATGAGGAGTAAAAAAGGGCACATCTTCCAACTTTTGTGATAGAAAATGGTGACCATGGCTATAATAATAATTACTATAATAATTATACTTACCACTTATTCATTTATTGTGTCCTTTCTATATAGGCCAAGCATTGTACTAAGTCCTTTACATATATTATTTCATCTTTTCTTCAATTTTGTGAGGTAGGTATTATTACTCCATTAAAACAAAAGACTCTCAAGGCTCAAAGAGGTTAATAACCAAAAGAGCCAAGATTCAAATGCACTTATTCACTACTCTACTCTGCCTTATGTGATGCACTAAAATACTTAGCCTTGTTAATACTTAACCCAGACTCCCCAGCTGCTAAAAATTTATGATAATTACATAATTAGAATTTCAAATTTAGGGCAGTGACTGAGAATTATTATACTTCATTATGTGACCTTACAAAAGTATTTACTATAATAAATTTGTCTGCACTATCTTTTGGAGAAGTCTACAGTCTTCTTACGCAGAGTCACATATACTTAAACAGAAAAGAAGTACGAATGAAACTGTATCCTCAACAAACAAGAAGATGATCAAATTAAATAATAACTGCAAATACTGTCACTGGAAATATATATGCAAACACTAAGTGCCAGGCGCAACTATAAGCATTTTACATATATTACTTAATTTAATCCTTACAACAATTCTATGAAGTAGATACTATTAAAATTCCCATTTTACAGATGAGGAAACAAAGACAGAAGAAGTATAAATAACGAATTTTGAACAAGTTGATGAAACATCCAGGACAGGAAAAAGTCTTTACTAAGTGAAGAACACAGAATAAATGCAAATCCAAGAAGCATTCTTCATTTTTAATTGAGAACAAGAACAACATAGGAGTTGTGCCTTGATTGAGGGACTTTAATGATCAATTTACAAATAAATTGGGTTTGTATATCCCAGATATGTGAACTTCACACCGCTGAGCCAAAGTCATCAAACCCTTTCACTTTGCTAAGATTGAGTCCTTACAGGTTCAAGGTAATACAGACTGCATGCATGTTATCAACATTTGGTCTTAGACCTCTACCACACTTTTCTGTACTCCTGGAATTGTTTTATAAGACCCATCACCTAGGTTTCATAATCTATTTCATCAGTGCTTGTTCTTATTTTTCTTATAAAACCTAACAAATGGGTTGTGATGCCTTCATTTATGGAATTAGTGATACCCAATTAGTCATCTGACTACTCCAGACTTAATCTTCCTCTTACTTCTCTTTAAATAAATCAGTACCTGCTTGTGCTTTGAATGAGATTGGATGAATAGAAACCTGGCCATCCTTTATCATAGAGAGTCAATAGTTTCAAATATCCCCAAAGTGATCTTGAATCAGTGAGATCCAGCTCCTGCCTTTGGTAATTCTTAACTGGAACACTTTATCCCAATAATATGAGACACAGCCTGAGTGATGCTTAAGTTCACCATTTAAAAATGAAATTAAAAAGATTTTTAAAAATTAGCTAATAGCCCTTCTCTATTTTCCTAGAAGTTGTGCTAGCTTTAATATACATGTTCCAGAAATATAAATACTAAATACCTACTAAAATCCAGGCCTTGTGCTAGGCGCTGGGGATACAAAGATAATTAAGACATACTCGCAAGGAACTGAACCAGACAGGGCACCAAAGCCAGTCAGCTAACTGTCATCTTGAAATTGTGGATTCTGTGTCATAACTTATCACTCACATTCTGCCCTAGCCTTTCTCGTGCTTGGCATGAATTTTCCTTTTCTCAGTCCCGACCTCTCCTCTCCTATTCTATTCTTCCACAGCTGCACGAGAACAAAGGTCACTTGGAATGCAAGTAAAACTAAGCTGTAACCAAAGATGCAAAGATCAAAGTTGGCAGCTACATGAAGTTCAGGATTAAGAGACTTCCTCTTTAAGATCAAAATTCCAGATGATCCAAATATAGGCAAATGAGTCCCAGTAGAACACTCCGTTTTCTGTGCTGAATCCAGGAAAGAAGCAGAAATCACCATAGAAGTTAACTGCGTTTCACCCCGTTTTACCCGTGGTCTTGATGCTAATTGCCTAACCCCAACAGTGAGATCCCGTTTCAAAATATGGTCAAACACAAAACAGCCAAGTCAATCAAGCATTAAGTATTCAAGCCCAATTATCCCAACACATGCCCAAGTACCAGCAGTGAAGCAGCCTCATTTGGGAGCAGCTCCGTAATCACCTCTCCGGTCAGCCGAGACTTTAACCTCTCCCCTCGGGGCCTCCTGTTGGGGATGCCTGTCTGGCTCCCATGGTGTGAGAGATCACAGCGCCAGCGGCGCCCCCCGTTACCGGGCCTCATTTAAATGCGTGCTCCAGGCGGGGGAGGGGCGGGGCAGAAGGTCCGCAGAAGTTCCCATTGTTGGGGAGAGACGCGTGGAAGCAGATGGTGCGGCCGGTCGGTCTGGCTGTCAGACGCTTTCTGTCAAGTTCTCTGGGGACTCCGGGGCTTTCTTTCCACCCTCCGCTCGCTCAGGTCGTGTGTGTTTCCTCAGTGTGGGCGAGGGGTCCCTTTCTTTATCGCCCCTCACATTTCCAGGAGGCCCAGTGGCCTCCTCCTTCCCCCCATTCCTTCCTTCTGCTTTCTCTGCTTTCTCTGGACCAGCTAGTTCTAAGCCTCCAAAGACCCACTCGATGCAGAGAAAAGCGAGCGATTTCCTTTGTCTCCAACTGATGCCGCGCTCTCATCCAGCGGGCTTCCGACTGGCATGCTCACTCAGTTATTTAACAAATTACTCCACGGTCCTCGTTAGGGCTGATTGACATTTACAGCTAACCAACCCCTACAGTTAGGGGCGATGTGGTAACTGACTTTCATAGTCTTCCTTCTTCCTTTAATTTCAGTCCTGCAATGGGTGAGCAGACAGACCTGGTGCTTTGGCTTGACCTGATGCTCACCTTTCATTATATTGTCAGGGTCTCAGAAAGTAAATAAATAAAGCATGGGTTACAGATGCAACTTTTATATGCATCCGTAAGGGACAAACAGGAGCTTTTGTATCTATAACTCTTGTCTCTAAAGTATTAGCTGTTGAACGCAAATCTTGGCCTCAATGCTCCCTTCTAAGATTCCACATAGCTTATGCCAAGGCAGCTCTTCCTTGCAGTTCTCAGTTAAGATTTCCTCCAGCTTAGGATGTTAAATTTGTTTTAGTTTTTAAACCATACTGGCAGCCCGGTGCTCGTTAATGGTATCTCTGTGAGCTAGACAAAGTCAACATAAGCCCAGAAGACTGCTGTCTGGGGTTGAGTGGCAAAAATAAAGTCAGAAATACCATTTATTCCCCCTCATCTGCCTGGGATTAATCTTTTCCTCCCTGGGGCTATTCTCTAGATTTAAATGATGTAATGTTTCATTTTGCACTCATCAATAGAATTTCTGTTTCATATTTATCTCCCCTTCTCCCTAAAATTGTGAAAGCTGTGAAGAGAGAGCTTATAGTATTCATATTTACCAGTTCAGGATTCAATATTATTCCCTGGTACATACAAGCAGTGCAGTAAATGTTGAATAAATGAATGAATAAAAGAAATTAACAAATGGTAGAAATTAACAAAAGGGAATATGATAAAATACAAAAGAAGAGTGTCTAAACTAAATGTCAGTCATTTCCTCCATACCCCAACTACTCCAGATATTCCAGTATGCCACAGTAAAAATCACATTTTACTTGGAAGTAAAATGGCTGCGAGGAATTAGAAAGAAAACCTGAAATCACTAAATACTCATGGCCCAAACTATCCAAGAACACTAAGTGTCCAAGTGCTAACGTCCCAAGGAGACAGGCCCACCAACTGGCAATCTGCACAAGTAGGTTTGCAAGAAGTACCATGGATACACCTGTGGGAGATGGGATAGGAGCTTAGCGTGGCCTCTGGACCCCACCCAGTCCCCTGTGTGAGCCCTCTGCAGACAGGGGCTGCAATGCAGAAGCAGAAGTTGTGGATTCACTACGTGTAGTGCTGCCTTAGTGCCCAGGATACAAAATGTGTCCATCTCCCCACTGAATAGCAACTGCCACAGGCCCTTGAGGATTTACGCTTTTGGAGCATCTGTAGATGGCATCCTTGGCACCGACATCAAACATTTTCTGTGGGTACCTGGAGCAGCAAGACACCATCAAGTGGCTTCCAGACATCAATGGGGATGAGGATCTGGAGAGAAAAGGGAGAAATGGATGCATCCATTGTGGGAGAGAATACTGCTGCGAACACCCCCAAGGAAAGAAAAAGACTGATTGAAAATTTGAAGCCTATGTACCCTACTTTAGCAGAGAGAGGTAGAAGCTAGGACGTATTGATTATGCACACTTAACACATATTTTTCTTTTCATTGCATGGAGACATAAGCACCAGGAAATCCATCTTGCACATATAACAATGAACCCTCCAATTTGAAGTCGTAAAACACCCTGCTTAGGGACGAGTATCTCTTTAGTTTGTGTTTTATCATTTTTCTAAGAAAATCTCCTCTAATCCATTCAGTCTGCTATTTGGTACCTTAAAAATAGGTTACTGTTTGCACAAGAATCAAAAAGACAGTAAAATAGGATCGGCAAATGCATGATAGGCACACTGCCATCATCCCTTCCCATATCCATTACAGACATTGCTAACCAATCAAGTCCTTGATTGCAGCCTTAGAATCCTGATAAAGCACAATATACCAGCAGCCTCCCTATCAAGTAATCTATACTGGTATTTGATGTTGCTCCTAGTTGTCACCTTCACTTTAAAGGTAATAATCATATATTCCGAAGATTAAAACATAGGAAATGAGCTTCATTGCTCAAGAGGTTCTGAGAAGACCCCATGATGCAGCCTTTACTATTAAAAGGGCATTGTCTACCATTGCTGGTTTCCACAATCCATAGAATACAGCCTGTGAGATTGGGGTAGGGGCCATGATGCAAGGAAGAGCTTGCTCAGGTAGCAACTTGGTAAACTTGCACTTGCCTTAGTACGTGTCTCTGTGGCACTGGTGAGTATTCGTTTGCATTGGAGAAACTGAGGAAGTCCAGAACACTTTCCAAGGGGGTGGTTTCTCAGGGTTAGCAGGCCCCAGGATAGGAATAGGAGGTTCATTCTCTCTGGCCATCTCTTCCTCGAAGTGATAAGGGAAAGCATTGGGGCTCGTTTCCTTTCTCCTGGGACATGACCTTTTTAACATATGAAGGCCCTCAGTCAATATGCTCATACACTGAAGCCATCACAGAAACAGGAAAATATCACAACACAAAGAATGCCTCAGGCCAGGAGCATCTTCTCAGGCTTCTCTTCTCACTGCCTAGAATAAGAAATTTGAAGAGCAAGTTGCTTGTTTTGTGCTTTTTGTTTCAGCTACCGAGTGTTACGTGCTTTGCATACACAAATTACCTCATGTGATCCCCACAACCAACCTATGAATTATCCCCATTCTTAAATGAGTACATGAAGACCCAATGGGATTATTAAAGTGCCCACAGTCACAGAGCCTGAAGCGGCCAGATCAGTATTCAGATCAGGTCTTCACAGCAAAGCCAATGTTCTCTCCCCACACACTGGAAGTCCACCTCAGGGGTAAATTACCTGTGCACCCAGAATACTTTTAGGACCATGTATGCCCCTTCCTTCCCTCTCTCTGGACTGAAGTTTCAAGGGCCTTCTTTATCACTGGCCCACCCTGACTGCTTTGTGTGCCATGTCTGGGTCTGGTAATAGAACCATAGAGAAGGCCCATCCCTATAGTTTCACTCTCTGCAACACAAAAGAATTCAAGGGAATCTTCTCTGAGGTTTTTTCCCTGATCTGGGGAGTATCTAACCAGGCTATTAAAGGCCTCTTGTGGGGTCTACCTCTGGTTGTTTTAAACTAGAAGTAGATACGATTTCATGAACATATGTTACTGATAGGCTGTTGGTTGGTGGGAGTAGGAGACAGTGAAATGGAAATAAGGTCACTGTCTGAGATTTCAACTCTTTAATCAACAAATGCACTCTGGGGTGATACTAACAATATTTAATAGCAGGTATGAAACCGGTATCAACCAATGAGAATGAGCAGATCCTGGAAGCTCCCCTGCTGTGCCAGACATCACGAACCTGTAGACTGCTGAACTGCGGGGAAATGTGGTAGGATGGTGGGGTGCAGTGGGAGGACTCAGGGCAGTGACTGTACCCACTAGTAAGAAATTTTTCAAATATTTTAAAAACTGGTAGGGCCATGAAGGTGGTACAGCAGTGGAACATCAGCCCTGGATATGCTCCCAATAACGTGACTGGCCTACAGCCTGATGGAATGTTTTAACACTCAAGAAGAGTGTGTTGACTGGAAGAGGGAGGCGGTTAGTCACAGAGGCAAATGCCAGCATCCACATCCATCCTGATGATGATCCAGAAGAGATTCTGGTCCACTCAACAGGACTAATCAGTGGTGGAGAGTGACCCAGCTTGCTCTCTGGGCCTACATCCATTAAACATTCAAGCTACATAACTAATCCCCTCATTCTATTTCCATATTTATTTTTAAATTTATTTTGTTTGAACTCCTGTGCTGCTTTTGCTCTGTGAAACAGTGAAGATGAAACCATTTTTAGATGGTCAAGTGCATGTTGAGCTAACGTAGAGGAAGTAGTAGAAGTTTGTACCATCACTGCTTTCAGCACCCTTCCCTGATCAGGTTTAAGTCCCATAATTGACACAGATACTGGGCAGGAGTATATTCCTAGGAAAAGCTTGATTTCACCATGCCTCGGTATGTTTAACTTGGTAAGTCTTGAAAGAACCATTGGCGTGATACCAGTCAAGTTTTACATTAAATTTGAGTTATAAAGAAAAATTTAAAAAGACAAGTGGAGGGCTTCCCTGGTGGCGCAGTAGTTAAGAATCTGCCTGCCAATGCAGGGGACACGGGTTTGAGCCCTGGGCTGGGAAGATTCCACATGCCGCGGAGCAACTAAGCCCGTGAGCCACAACTACTGAGCCTGCGCGTCTGGAGCCTGTGCTCCGCAACGGGAGAGGCCGCGACAGTGAGAGGCCCGCGCACCGCGATGAAGAGTGGCCCCCGCTTGCCACAGTTGGAGAAAGCCCTCGCACAGAAACTAAGACCCAACACAGCCAAAAATAAATAAATTAATTAATTAATTAAAAAAAAAAAAAGACAAGTGGAATTATTTCCCAAGTATTGGTAACGTTGAAAATGTTCCCAGGTTCAAGGAGGGTTTGATGAGTCCAAGGATGTCAAATTTGAGCAGATTAGTGTCTTCTCAAGTCCTTTGAGATTTATGTGATAGAGAGATACTGTCTTTCAGAAAGATGGTGTTGTCAAAGGGGATTACCAGGCTGGTTGAAGGTTGAGAGCACCAAACCCTAACCACTAGACACTCAGGGAACGTCCTGAAGGATGAATCTGACCCGTCTGATGATACCCTGTGGGACTACAGAAGTTAGCTGTAGTCAAAATGGCTAATAGGACCAACCCCACACCCGTGTCTAAACCTCCAACGTCTAAGTGTTCCAAACATGAAGGGTTTGAATACAGGGATTGGGAGGCTTGCACCATCAATGAAAGGGCTGACCGAGCAGGACCCTGATGGGCTCCTGGACACAAAAGCCTTTCTGTGTCCCCCACTTCTTGATTACAGGAAATAGGCTTCATTCAGCCTCCATGACCTTGCCTGAGTTTCAATGAGCAGGTTCAAACAGTTGCTAATTAGGGAAGGGAGAGGATGCGGAGATGAGGGAGGAACAGTCAAGAGAAACAATAGTGCAGCCTTGGGGCAGAGTCCTGGCTCCCCCTCAAGGGATACACATAACAGTATCTTTGAGCTGTTTTGCAGATACTGAAACCCCACCAGGTGGGAGAAATTAACGGTATGCTGCCCACAAGCACACAGACCCCAGACCGGTTGGAGCCAGAAGGTCAATGATGCTGACTCCCGATGACCTCACCACCAACCAATCAGAAGAATGTCCATGAGCTGACCACGCCCTCTTTGAACCATTACTATAAAACTTCTCACTACCCCCTCCAGGTTAGGACACACAGTTTTGAGGGCATTAGCCCACTGTGGCCCCCTTTGCCTGGCAAAGCAATAAAGCTATTCTTTTCTACTTCACCCAAAATTCTGTCCCCAAGATTTAATTTGGTGTCGGGGTACAGAGGCCGGATTCGGCTTTAGGGCTGGGGCAGCAAAGTACACATAGGCCAGCACTGAAGATTTCTGCCTGCTGCAGTGAAACAGGTGGTTCCCAAGAAGCTGCTGCAAATGTCAAGAACCTCCAAGAAGCTCCCGCTGCCTTCATAGGCCGGCAACGCTGAATCAAGGTCTCAGAAACAGCCACACCGATAATCTCCACCGCCTAGGGCACAAAGCAAGTAATTCACAGGTTTGCCAGAAGACCCTGCAAGCCTTGAGTCTGCCATCTGTCCACACATCTGCCTAAACTGCCTCTGGAGTATAATGGCCTTTTTTTCTATCCACCTTCTAAATCTCACGTGAGTGACTCTCACTGGCAGATTCTAACTAGGAACTGCTTAGGGAAGGGGAGCCTGGGAAATACGGTTCCCAGCTTCTCCTCTGTAAGACCTACAGACGGACGTGATTTTGAGCTGAAAACAGACATAACTCAGCACAACACAGTAGGTCATACTTGCTGAATAAATGAGCGCATGAACTTGAACTTCCACCCCTGAATACTCTGAAGTGGTCACATCTTCATACAGCCTTTTAAAAACTAGTCAGACACATTCTAAGGTTCTGGTGGCTGAGAGACAGAAACTTATTTGTAGACTTTCTAAGAGAGGAACCTCAGCTGATCCCTAAAACTCAATGGTTCCCAAATTATGAAAAAGAAGAACCTGGAAGAAATGATGATCTTTGCAAAATGCCATGCTCTGCCAAACCCCTTAAAATATCACCACAGTGAACTCCATCAGATGAAGTACCAGTAATTTTACTAGGAGAAAAATTCTATATGTAGACTGCAGACCCACATGTCCACAAAGAAACAAGCTGTCAAACCAAGCATGGTCAACTGTTTCAGAATTTTTCCATTAATATGCATTTGCTGCTCGTTCATTTCTTTGGTTGTCTGCTAGTGCTTGCTACCAGAAAAGTGGTAGCAGGCATCAAAGTTTAAGAATGAATTTTGGGAGAAATTTTGGAGAAAATGATCTTCTTAAAAATGGCAGGTTTTTTATCCTTCTGCAAATTTTGAAAGGATTCCCGCTATTCTGGACTAACCCCAGACCACTCCAGCCCAGTGTTCCACTGGGCAGTTTGTTACAATGCAATGGATTTGTATCAACCACCTGAAAGAGTATTAAAGTGCTGGCCTAAAAAAATTTTTAAATGCAAAGAAATGGTAATAACTTGCCACCCAATTACCCCAATAAACTGTTCCTACTAGAAACATTATTTAAAGGTGGGGATCTTTAAGGATTTTTCCAAGTCTAAGATTCCATGAACTGTGCATCTCTAGAAGTCCCATGCCAAAAAGTTCTTGTAAGTGGCTCAAAATCATGGAAATGTGCTGAACTAAGTAGACAAATGTCACCAACCCTACACTAGAAACACAATGAGGGAAGTAAAAAAGGGTCTTCTACCAGAAAAGCAGAAAAAGCATAGATATTGAGAGCTGAGAGAGGGAGAGAGAGATAAAGAATATGTACACAAGCATGCAGTTCAAGGCCGTGGCCTGGAGTTTAGACTTTGAACTTTCATCAGCTTCCTTGATTTAACTATTGGTTTTAAGGGAGAAATGAAGTAGAGCCCTCTCCTAAGAATCTGAAAACACACACAGGGGTAAGGAAGCCCTCTGGAAAACATGGGAGTGGGACCTTGACTCTTCCCAATGTCAAATATATTTATTTTAAAACTTGTGTGATGGACTGTCTTGCTATAACCAAAACCAGATGATGAAAAGGACATCATGTGCCCTCAGAAAGGAAACTCTCCAGAGGACAGACTCTGGACTGTGTGACCCAGACCCAACAGGAGGGTCAAGTTCAGTGGAGTTACAGGCAAAGTATATGCAGTGGACACTGAAACCTGAACCACCTGTGATCCTGCCAGCCTGGTTCCATGGAAGATGTCTAGTCTTAGAATAAAATCTAAACTCCTTACCATGGCTGGCAAGATCCTAGGTGATTAGACCCACCAATCCAGGCTCCTAGCACATCCCTTCCTATTCTCTAAGCTCCAGCCACACTGGATTTCTCAGTGTTGCTCAAATGCACTGAACTTATTCCAGCCTCAGAGGCTTAACACCTATAGCAGGTGTTCTTCACTTGCCCAGATCTTCTGAAACAGAGACCTTTCCTAACACCCCATGTAAAAGAATTTCCATCACCCTAGCCAGACACTCTCTTTCCCATCTCTCGCCCTTATTTTCTTCAGAGCACTTACCACCATCTGAAATTAAAGTATGTACGTACTATCTGCCTCTACCACTAGAACATAAACTCCATGGAAATGAGGATCTTATCTTTCTCAGTGATGACATAAATGAGTTGAAAGTATGTACCAACAAAAGAGAGAACTCTTGGAGCCACACATGCCTCCTCAACTATTTGTTCATTTATTCTTTCATTCACTTGAAAAAAATCTGCCCTGTGCCAGGCACCATTCTAGGTGCTGGGAGTAAAGCAATGAATATAACCCTTGTCCTCCTGGAGCTGACATTCTAGTATGCAGAGATAGCCAGTAAATAAATATGACAGTGTCACGTATACCATGAAGAAAAATAAAACTGGGTATGAAAAAAAGATGTTTAAGTTGGTATTTCATATGGGGTGTTCAGCAAAGACTTCTTTAAGGAAGTGACACTTAAACCAGAGACCTAAAAGAAATGAGGAAAAGACTATGTGATACCAGACAAGAGTCAATATTGCTCCATGCAGAATAAATAGGAAGTGCAAAGGCCCTGCGGTGGGAGTATGCTTGGTACGGTCAAGGAACAGCAAGGGGCCAGGGTGGGTGAGGTAGGGTGCACAGAGGGGACAGAGATAGAAAATGATGCTGGATGATTAGTAGGGCCAGATCCACAGAGAGGAGCTGTGGAAGCTCATACTTAGGTCTCAGGGGAATCAAGCAAGTCCCTGGGAAGGTAGGACTTTGAGGTCTGGTCAACCTCCATCTCTCTGGGTCTTCCAGGGTTTCAGCATGAATCTCATTACTCGATCACATGTCCACATTTATGGCAAGCAGCCTTGAAGGCTGCAGCAGCTTTTTATCCTCCTGGAAAGAGGCAGCAAATAAGCAAGGAGGAGAAGTCCTCTGTACAAGGGTGGCAACCCTGAGGGACCACGGGGAAATCTGGGGAAGAAAACAGCTACAGGTAATAGCCTCTGTGATTCAGCTATTAAAGGAATTAAGGCCTTACTCTGACCTTGTATAGGGACTCTCAGATTACTGAGAATGGGTTATTTGTGAAACGTATGTCTGAGTAGACCTGTATGTTCACTGTTCTGAGTGCCTATGTGAACACATGCTATGAAGCCTTACAGATATTCTCTGATGTCTCCCTCAGTGGGAACAAATGTGGAGTCACACCAAGTCCTTCATTTACATGGAGGAAACTAAGGCCCAGAGAACTGAAGTCACCTGGCTAAGTGTGCACGGTGTTTAGGAGTCCAGGTCTAGCTCTGCGTTTGACTTCCCCTGTCCCAGCTCCTTCAGGCCTCAGCCCTGGCCCCTGATTAACACACTCAGTCCACGCAGTCTGGCATAGGACACAGCCAGCCAAGGAAGAGAGAGACACGCAAGCATAAGGGAGAACTCCTTGACCTGCCATGTCGGTGCCACTGAACCTAACAGGGGGCTGATGCAAGGCGAGCTTTTATTCCCTTGCTCTGCACCATGCTGCTACTTCCTTCCATGCTCTGAGGCTATTCCAGAACTTGCTGACAGCACGGAATCCCAGAGAACAGAGATACCATCAGTAGGCAAAGCAGAAATGAATATTTGCTTGAATTCTTCTCTCCCAAATTTACCCTTCAAAGCAGAGTCCAGCCTACCTGCCCAAATCATCTGTGTGGCTGAGGGGTGCTCTGTGTGCACGTGTGTGCGTGTGTGTGCATGTGTGTGTGTGTGTATTTGTGCATGCACACAGGCCTGCTACCATCTGATTTCCACTTAGCATCAGCCGGTCTTCTTTGATGGCTTTAATACGGCCATGCCTGGATGAGATGACTGGCCTAAGTAACGTGATCCTGCTCTCCTCCCTCTTCTCACAAAGGTTTAGTCACCTTAAATCTGGCTGTCTTCAAGGACATGCTTGAAACAGAGGAGATGCAACTCAAGGCTTACTAACATCCCTCCCCTTCCTCACATGCCCTTTAAACATCACTAAGCTTCAATGTTCCTTCCTCTTCATTTTTCACTCTCCCATCCATTGTCTCTCCTCTCCTGGTGTATTAGTCAGGACATTCCAGAGAAACAGAAACAGTAGGAGATATATAGAAATATATAAACACACACACATATATACACACATATATATGTGTATTTCTCTCTCTGTACATATAGAGAACCGATACAAGATATATATAAATACATAAATACACGTATGTATTTATATTTCTCTCTCTCTCTCTCTCTCTCTACACACACACATACATACACACATATATATAGAAGAGAGAGATTTACTGTTAGGAATTGGCTCACGTGATTATGGAGGCCAAGAAGTCCCAGGTTCTGCTGTCTGCAAGGTGAAGACCTAGGAAAGACAGCGGAATAATTCAGTCCAAGTCTGAAGGCTTGAGAAGCAGGGTTGCTGATGAGGTAATGCCCAGTCTGAGGCCAAAGGCCTGAGAATCTGGACGGTGGGCCGGGAGGAGAGGGGACGAGCAGCTGGTGTGAGTCACGGAGTCCGAAGGCCAACACACCAGGAGCTCTGATGTCTGAGGGTAGGAGGAGATGGATGCCCCAGCTCAACGAGAGAGAGAGAGAGAGAGAATTTGCCCTTCCTCCACCTTTTTGTTTTACTCGGGACCTCAATGGATTGGATGATGCCCACGCACATTGGTGAGGGCAGATCTTCTTTACTCAGTCTACCAGTTCAAATGCTAATCTCCACCAGGAGTTCCTTCACAGATGAACCCAGAAATAATGCTTTGCCAGCTGTCTGGGTATCCCTTAGCCCAGTCAGGTTGACACATAAAATCAGCCATCACACACGGCTCCTCTGATCGCTCATTTACCACCAACTCCCAACTCTTTAACAGCTGCTCCGAACGCCCTCCTAACTTCAAATGCTAGAGCAGCGTGCCTTAGGTATTAAAGGGAGCACATCCTGCCCACTCCCACCTCCCCACTCCCTTAAGAAAATCGTGCCTCTTCCTCCCACTTCCAGTTGGGAAGCTGCTGTACTGCTGTCAACACAATTTCCCAAGCTGGAAACGCTTCTCCCCTCACCTCTCTCATCGAATCGGCCACTGTGTGCTTCCAATTCTCTCTCACGTCTGCTCTTGCCTCTACCACGGCTCCCTTGACCTCAGCTCATCTCTGACTCCGACAACAGAATCCTAACCATCCTCTTGACCACTCGTCAAACCCACCTGCAAGAGGCAGTAACTCACTGTTACTCTCTTCACATGGACGAAGGAAACTCCCAACGGGAATCCAGTAAGGTGTGGGCGTGAACGCTGCTTGCGGAATAGGGCCTGCCAGAGTTTCTTCTTTGAAGATGACAATCCAATATTTAAGTGCTGATATGTTTGTTGAGAAAAGAAAATCAACCGTAACACCTTATAAGCACATGCTCCATGGAAGGGAAGGAGCGTCGGTACACTTAGATTCTGAGAGATCTTTGGGGGAGTTCTCTGATTTTGATGACTTTCAAGCCACAAGACCTCTCTGAGCTTTGAACGTCCCATCTGTAAATTCAGATACTAATACTGCCCACTTGGCAGGGCTGTGGTAGGAAGCGTGGCAGTGCGTGCAATGCACATCTCTGTCTGCCTGACAAGAGTGAATCACACGAGATCCCACCTTCTCTTCACACTGCCTAGTTAATTCCTCCTTATCCACACTCACGCTTCTCCTCAGCAATATCTGAGCGGAGCACGACAGACTGGACAACCTCGCCAATGCGCTAACCTTGAGGGGATTTGAAGGTAAGCAGCCTTTTCTTCTGTGTCCCTAGCCTGGGTGTCAGGCAAACGCTCCCACCGGCTGGCTGACATATGTGGCCGCTGCAGACTAATTTCTCCTGACACGTTGCCTTGAATGCACAGTCACAGAGCATGTGCTGAAGTGCTAAACACCCCCGAACTGTGCACTTTTCAATCTGTGAAAGCTTTTCGGTGGGTCCAGGCTTTTCTTTCTCGACCTGAGGCATCACAATAGAGAAGCACATGGACACTCCATCGCGGCAATCTGGCATCCTGCGAACGCTCCAGAGCAGCAGCAGTCCCTGTGGGTCCCGCTCGGCGAGCCAGACCCCAGCAAACAGCTGCTCCTCTGCGGAAGCTGTGGCTGCATTAATGAGCTTGCAGACAAAGAGCTGACTGTGCGGTCGGTGGCTTGGGGTCTGCGTGCAGGCCAGGGGCGGAGCGCAGAGCGAAAGCTACACTCGAAAACCCTAGTCCCTCATTTCCAAAAATTGGTTTGGGGTTCAAATGAGCTAATATGTTTCCCGAGACTTCGATCTCGAAAAGGCTGGATCGTGCCTCTGCCGTCTTGAATAATCACGACAGCTAGCTCACGGTTATCTGGCACGGAGAGTTTATAGAGCGTTTTTACACTTCGAACCTTACCATAACCCTATGAAGGTATTATTTTACAGATGAGGAAATTGAGTCCTTGAATGGTTCAACAACATATACAAGTTCACGTGGCTAATAAAAGGCAGGGCAGTGCTTAAAGCAAGCTCTGTGTGACTCCAATGTCATGACTTTCTGAAGAATCATCACCAAACTTACTCTCAGCCTCTCCATTCATTGAGATGTCACTGCAACAGCTAAAAGGAAGCCTCTGGGAGCAGGAGCTTTCAAGGGACCCAGCTTTTCTGTTAAGATTTTAAGTCCCTTATCCGCCAGCAAGTTAAGGGAAAACGCTAGGGCATCACAGACTTTTTCAAATTCTTACCATCACACCATAAAGGAAGTCACTCCTCTGACTTGCCTGTACGGATGCTGTACGAACAATGCGTGAGGAAGACTCACGTAATACCCTACGCTACCAGTACGGGCGAGTAACCACCGAAAACAAAGTATACAACAGTTGTTGAAATCAAACCCCAAACGACTTCTTCTACCACTACTACTGCTGCTGCTGCTACCATCACTAAAATACTAATACAAATAAAGCAGCAATGACAGAAACACTCCTACTAACAGGTAGCATGTCCTTAGCCTCTGCCATGTGATAAAGCTTAGTGTTTACATTCATTGTTGAATTCTCTCAATAATCCATCATGGAGGTATTTCTATCCTCTTTCTACAGATGAGGATTCTGAGGTCTAGAGAGGTCACAGAGCTTGTGCACAGCAAAATGAGGCTAGATGCTCAGGCCTCTTGACCCCAAGGCTGTGCTATCTCCACCGGCCCATGGCTGCCTTCTCTAAAGGATAGGCAGTCACCAGATGAGTGAACAGTGTCCAGGAGGTTAGGACACACCCGTAGCACAGTCTGGCCAAGGCTAGAAAAGACTAATAGGTGCACAGCAGTTGCTTCCAATCATTCAATGGTAACCATTATTCCTAGGCATCCAGAAAATGGGTTTTCATCACCTACATTTCACCTTCTGTCTGGTTGTCAAGAAATAACAGACAAAAGGATGGGTTCTAAAAAGAAGAAGAACCTGGTGTGAGTTCAGGTGTGGGTTCAATCGAACCCTCTGACAACTGTTTTAAAGTACGTGTGTGTGCACACCCCGCAACATCCGTGTCACACGGGTGGAGAATGAGAGCAGAGAGCGGTGGGCTGATTACGTGTCCTTTTCTGCCTCCTGACAGCTATGAAACTACAAGTGGGTAGATTATAGTTGAAGATAAAAATAGGCATTATACTGCCACTTTCTCTTCCCAGCTTTTGAGTCGCTCCAGCTTGAAAGCATATTGTAGCATTTTATTGTAGTCTGGGCTCGCCTGGCTTCTCTTGTTTGTGATTCCTTTTTGGAAAACTAGAAACACTCCCTCTCCACGGAGAAATGAACTCAAGTGAGTGAGAGTGAAAGAGAGGCGGCTCTGTGTGTGTGTATGTGTATGTGTGTGTGTGTGTGTGCACCCTTGTGTCCCTCCCAGCGCCTCTAAGAGAAGCGAGAAGGCAGAGTGTGAATCTGAATAGAGCGGAAATTGGGAAATGACACAGCTGTTTTTGTTTAAATGTAACCATTTTTAGAATTTCAGGATGCACTGAGCTTCCAAACTAGGCAGCCCAGTCAACCTTAGCTGGGGATGGATAGTGATTCAAATGCATCGGACTTATCATCCCAAAGTCTACAAGAGACCCTTCATCCCGGCACTGCAGGTCACTCGGTACAATACATGTTTGGCACCCTCTTTGGTTATTAAACAGAACTCTACAAGTAGTGGCATGTCGGGTCTCATCCCACACCCCTTCCATTTCCACTTGTCATCTCTATTCTTTCTCCTGAATTTTTATCTTGGGGTCACTTCAAACACAGCAAAGTACTTCAGTGTTTCTCAAAGAAGGTTCCCTGAACCACGGCACCCCCAGTCACTGTGGGTGTGCTTTATCATACCCATTCCCACACCCACACAGGTCTACCGGACTTGAATCTATCAGGAATATGAATTCTAACAAGCTCCCCGAGGTTATTCTCACAAACACTACGCTTTTCAAATTCCTGGTAAAGTGGCAAAGAAAAAGGACTTTAGTGTTGCCCTTACCTAGTCTTAAGACAGGATCCGCCACTTTAAACCTGGGGAAAAAGAAAACAAGACACTCAGAGATGCTATGTATTCCCAACTGATTTATAAGCTGTATGACCTGGGTTAACTCACAGTTTCTCTAGGTTCTGTACATTTATCTGCAAAAGGGGAATGATAATGGTACCTAGTATATGGGGTTGTTGTGAGAATTGAGAAAACATATGTATTATTCTAGGAAGTGGTTCTCAGCTGGGACTGGAGTGATTTCGTCCACCAGGGGGACATTTTTGGTTGTCTCATGTGGGGTTTTGGGGTGGGGTACTATTATCATCTAGAATAACAAACAGGGACACTACTAGACATCCAATAAGCACAGGGCAGCCCCCAACGATAAAGAATTATCATCCCCAAATGTCAATGGTTGACATTTTGAAAAACCCAGGCATGGAGCCCAGCACATCATGCCTGGCTTCGGATCCGGGGTGCCACCAGTCCAGCTGTGCGAGATGGGGTAGGTTGCTCAGTTATTTGGAATTCTGATTTCTCCATCTGTAAAATAAGGATAAAAATACCTGCCTCACAAGGTCAGTGAGGATGCTATGAAGTAACATACAAAACATATCTGGTATATTTACAGTAGAGTTCTTTCTCCTCTTTCCTCATGCTGGCCTGACTTAAAAGGGACTGATTCCCACATTCATAAGAAGCAAGGAAGCCTGAGGCTTCCTCACCTTTAATTTGTCAAGTGAGGTGCTTTGTGAGTTGGCGCCAGGCAGGGCACAGATGGCCCGTCATCTGAGCATGCATGCATGGCCAGGCCCTGTTACTGAGGTTAGGAATCACTGGGCCCCCTGCCGGGTCAAGGCTCCAGGACAGACCCACAGACAGCCACAGGCTGCAATGCTTGCCCTGAATGCACTATTAATCCCATGATGCTATTTTAAAATAATGGAGAACCGGTTTATTGGGAAAGGACAGTACAAAACCTCAAAATAAATCCAGCTAACAAGATGAAGTTTCTGATCTGGACAGAACAGAAACGCTGCCCTCTTTAACATTTAGGCCATTGGATCTAGAATCCCCCGGCAAATTACTCTCAACTACTCAATTATCTAGATGAATGGAAGACAGCAGAGGTATGCAACGATTTAGATTTTACACATGACCTCAGAATGCAAAGAGCCTCAAGGGTATGCAAGATTTAGATGTATCCGTCTGACCCCGCTGGTGTTTCTGGGTGCCCCACCCCAGATACTCTCACATCAAGCTTGCTCTACCGTCAGTGGGTAAGGGAGGCTTGGAATTTCACTACTCTGGATGCAACTTTAACACACAACGATCACAAACATAGGACAGGGCTGGTTCGTTATATTACTAACTTGCATGAGCAGGAGAGAGAGACACAGAGACCCCACCCTACCCCATTTCTCTGTAGGTCTCAAGGTCACTCAAGTCATCTTCACCCCCGCCCCCCTCTTTGCAGCACAATCAATCCTAACCAATCCTTGGTCAATTGAACACACATTTTCCTGTCCACCTAAGGTGCTCAAAGCACAAAATGACCAAAGGCATGGTTCAGGCCCTCCAGGAGTGGTAAAGATAAAGAAAAAAAGATCACTCCCCTCCCAGAAAATTAAGGGCTGCCGTGCCATGCCCTAAGATACAAACCAGAATCTGGTTTCTCACTCTGCTGCTTGAACCCAGTCACCGGTCTTCCTCCTGGGATGGGGTGGGAAGAGAGCAGGTGAAGGGCTCTGCGCTAGGATTTTTCCTCCAGATCGAGATGGAAACAAGCAAACACCACACAACTGCTACCACAGCATGGAGCCCACGATGAAGTCAGCAGGCAGGTGCCGCCTCGCTCTCCCGCTTCGCCATCACGCACAGCTGCATCGGCTTGTACTTCTCATTCCGGTCAAACCAACTATAACTGCATCCTGCTCATCAGGAAGTCTTCCGTTAAGGAAAGTCTGACTGATGCCTGCAGAGCGCCAAGTCGAGAGAAGCTCTGGACCCCCAGACAGCGCTGGGCCCGGGGGATTCAGCCCTGGATTCAGTCATTGATTCTGCCACGCAAATGGAAAGCTGTGTTTGTATAAAAAGGCTCCTGCCTGGGGTTCCTTACTGTCCTCTTCTACTCTCCATCTGCTCCTTACGACAGCCCTTGAGGGATGGAAGTAGCATCTTCATTTTACAGTGGAACAAACTGAGTCTCAGAGACCAGGCAAGGGCCTCTTTCCCCAAAGGCCTCATCAGCCATAAACTTCACTTTACATTGAAATATGTACAAGTGGTGAAGAAAGAATCTCATCTTGTTACCCTCTTGCTTAAAACCTTCTAAAAGCTTTCCCATGGCCTGAGGCAGTACTTCTCAACCCTGGCTACACATTGGAAATACCAGGAAATTGCAGAAATGCGTATGTCCTGGCCCCAACCCAGACCAATTAAGCCAGAATCTATGAGGGTGGAATTCAGGCTCCGCATTGGAGGTTTTTTTCTTTTGAAAGCTGTTGAGGGATTCTCAAATGCAGTCAAGATGAAGCACCGCTGCCCTCAGGGATTCGTGTCAAGCTCCTTAACATCCCTTGCCAGGTTCTGTGCAGCCAGGCCCTCACTTATCTCTTTAGCCTCATCTCTTACCCCTCTCTCCCATCTCACCCTCAGCACTTCATCCATCTGAGGCCAGCGTGGGCTTCTGCAGAGGATTACACATGCACACCTCTTTGCTTCAGTGCCCCACCATTTCCCCAGAATGCCCCTCCCTCTCTTCTTCACCTAATTTCTGTTTTTTCTTTGAGACTGAGCTCAGCACAGCCTCCTCCAGGAAGGAAGCTTTCCCTGACACCACCTGGTGATCCTCCCAGGCACTTTACGTGAGCATACCCTATCACTCGACGAGATCACGATTGATCTTTACTTGTCTCCTCCCTCACTGTAGTGAGTGCCTCGACCAGGTCACATCCTACACACCTCCTCAGTCTCAGGACACAGCACCAGAGCACTTACAAAGTCTGCTGGCCCAGAAGAATTAAAAGCACAGACTCACAGACCTACTTGTGCACCTATGTTCATAACAGCATTATTCACAATAGCCAAAAGGGGGAAATGACCCAATTTCCATCAACAGATGAGTGAATAAACAGAACATGTAATGGAACATTATTCAGCCTTAAAGAGGGAGAAAATTCTGACATATGCTCTAACATGGATGAACCTTAAAAACATTAATGCTAAGTGAAATAAGCCAGACACAAGAGAGCAAATATTATATGATTCTACTTCTATGAATTACCTAGAATAGGCAAACTCAGAGAGAGAGAAAGTATAATAGAGGTTGCCAGGGGTTGGGAAGAAGAGGGGAATGGGGAGTTATTGTTTAATGAATACAGAATTTCTATTTGGGATGACAAAAAAGTGCTGGAAATGCATAGTGGTGATGGTTGCACAACATCATGATTGTACTTCATGTCATGAAACTGTACATTTAAAAATGGCTAAAATGGTAAGTTTATGTTATGTATACTTTACCACAATAAAAAAAAAATCACAAAAAGTTTGTTCAATAAATAAATCACACTGCACTTAAACGAGATCTAAAGCCCCACCCCTGGCCTCTTGGACCCTATGTGATCAGGCCTCAGCTTTCCACTCTGATCTTATTTCCCTCCAGCCCTTTCCCCATAATCATTCTACTCTGACCATACTGATCTCCTTTTTTATGCAAATACACCAGACTTGTTCCCTCGAGTTCATTGCAATTGCTTTCCATGACCACTCCCTTTCAAATTGCTAACCCTACCCCCACCACTCAAATTACTCTCTGTATTAGTTAAAAATAATACCAACTGATGTAACAGATAAAACCCAGAACCTCCAGGGTTTAGAACAGTCCTAAACTGTGTGTGTCAGAATCATCTGGAGAGCTTGTTAAAACCCAGATAGCAGGGCCCACCCCTCCAAGTTTCTGATTCAGTATGTTCAGGGCAGAGCCCAAGAATTTGCATTTATATCACGACCCCAAGTGATGCTGATGCTATTGGTCAAAGGACCCTACTCTGAGAACCACAGGTTTAACAAAATTAAAGTTTATTTCTCACCCATGTAACTATAAAATGCAGGCATGCCTACCTAGTAGGGCAGCTTTCCTCCATGCAGTGATCCCGTCCTGTGGCTCCACTATTTTTAACAAAGGATGCCCAAGGTTATCCTGGGAGTCGTCTCCATCCAAGCCAGCCAAAATGGAAAAGAGCCCAGAGGTCTGCAAGTAGGAAGCTTTTATGGGCCAGGCCTGGAAGTGGCACACATCACTTCTTCCCACATTTCAACAGCCAGAATTCAGTCAAATGGCCACGGCTGAACTGCAAGGAAAGTTGGGAAATACAGTCTATCTTTGTGTCCATGTGGAAGAATAAATGGGATTGGGGATCAGCCTTATCCAGTGACCTCTTATGCTACCATATTTGTCTTCCTAGCCTTATCTCTACCTGATATTATATCACATATTTATTTACTTACCTTTTCATTGCCTTCCAGGATTAGGATGTAAGCTTCACGAGGGCAGGTGCTCTGTCTCGTCCACCACTGTGTCTTCAGTACCTAGCACAGTGCTTGGCACAAAGAAGGCACCAATAATTATTTCTTGAAGTACTAAATGCATTTTTCACAGGATACCCTGTCTGATGATCTCCTGTTTACCTTTTCTGTGAGATGTTCCTGTAGCCACATTCCTTTTCTTGCTTATGTCGCTGGGCCCCTGCCATCACAGCAGGCCTATGTTTATGCCAACAGATAGGACCAGTTTTTCCAATAACACTAGGGACGTTGCGGTGCCCTCTCAACTGCTCTGTCCTAAGCATAGCGGTCATGCTATCTTCCATCCCCAATGTCCCTTTCTAGTTTATCCCAGTGGCTTTCTTTGTAAAGGAGAATAAAAAGCCCAAAGGATGTTCATTCCCAGCCAGGCTGAAGACCCATGAGCTGGTCTAGCACAAAACACACTCTAAATAGGGTAATGGTAACTAAGACAAACAGCTACCCTGTGGGATTTGGACTAGAGGAGTTTGGAAGGTCATTAGCAAGAAATAAAAGAGTAAGTATACAGAGTGAAGCCAGCCCACCGTGACAGTGAAGTGGGGAGAGTCCAGAGGGAGAGAGTAACTGTCTTGGATCCTCAGTCTTCCTGTTTCATCTGCAGGATATCCTTAAAATAAACTCATTTTTTTAAGAGGGTCTAAATGAATCCCTGTTCCCCATGTGGTTATGAGCCTAACTCAAGCCAGCACCTGTTGGCAAAATGGCCAACAGCTCAGTAAGGTGGCTCACTGAGTGGTTGTCACGTTCATGTGCCACTTAAATAGCTCAACAAAGTGACCTGCCCCACCCAGAGATGGCATCTCAGACTGTAACTATAAACAAGTTCAGGCCTCCTCTCCTCACACTAAGAACTCTGCAGCAGTTTCTTCACCCCCTTGCTTGGCTCTTCTGCACCAGGCCACCAGATCCATCTTTCAGAAAGCACCACTTTCATGCTGTCACTTTCCTGCTCCAAACCCTCCACGGACTACAGAACTGATATTCAATTTGCATGCCGGTGATAGAAATTCTCACAGGGGCTGCATGTCCATTGTCTCACTTAATCCTCAGAACCACCATGCAATTAGGACCTACCATCTTTATTTTGCAGCTCTGGTGATTAGGTCATGTAAAGATTAAATAAATTACCCACCAACCTGAAGCTAAGAACCAGCAGAGTCAAAGGAGAACCCCAGGTGTGCCTGTTTCTAAAGTCTCTCCTGTTTACACTACACATTCATTCATTCATTCACTCATTCATTCAAACATATATGTTGAGTGTCAACCATGTGCCAAGAATTGTGCTAGGTGCCAGGATGACAACGGATCATTCGCTGGAAGACAACCTTAAGAGTACTATGAGCAGAGTTCCCTGTGCTATACAGTAAGGAGCTCTGTTCAATGTTCTGTAATAACCTAAATGGGAAAAGAATTTGAAAAAGAATAGATACATGTATATGTATAACTGAATTACTCTGCTGTACACTTGAAACTAACACAACATTGTTAGTCAACTATACTCCAATGTAAATTTTTTAAAAAATTAAAAAAAAAAAAGAACCTTCTTCAAAGCACAGGGAACTCTACTCAATACTCTGTAATGACCTATATGAGAACAGAATCTAAAAAAGAGTGGATATATGTATAGGTATAACTGATTCACTTTGCTGTACAGCAGAAACTAACACAACATTGTAAATCAACTATACTCCAATAAAAATTAATTTAAAAAAATATTTAAAAAAAAAAGACTGCTATGAGACAATGAAGCATGTTCCATATTGGATGGGGAATATGGATGCTTAGGAAGTGGGCTGCAGGAGCTCCACGCCCAGCTTCATTGGTCAGGGAAGCCTTCCCCAAGGCAGTGTCACTTGAGTTGAGATCTGAAGGATGAATAGGAGTTAACAACCTGCTTTTCTTTAGGGAAAGTTATCCTGTGGCAAAGGGGCTGCCTAGTGCCTCATCTCTCACTGTGACTCTCCTAAACTGATGGGCTGCCAGGGAAGAGGGGAGAAGGAGGATGGAAGGGATGAAAAGAGAAACTGGAAAACCCTATTGTCAAATGATATTACCAAATATATTTTGTATTTTAACAACTCCTAACCTTTGGGTTTACAACAGTCCCTGTGTAATTTGAAACTAAAATCTATTTCCTTACCCAGCAGCAACTCTTTTTTTTTACATACACACACACACACACACACAGAGATGCACCACTCTCACTGCTGGTTCATTGGCAGTGCTAATTATGTTCTCCATAACACATTCCTGATTGCACAGAATTAAATAAACGTGTGGAGGTGACAGAACAAAACGAAATATATGACTTACTTGACAGACTGATCAGTTTGTTGGGCACAGGGTGAAAACAGCAAATGTTACATATGCAGATTAGGCTAAAAGGCCCAATAAAGTCACACGTTTTTAAAGATAAATACAATCAAACTGAAATAATTTTTGCAGTTTCTTCTATTATAAATGTAATCTGAACACAGTCTTCCTGTTTTTCAGCCTTTCACAGGCTTCTGATTTACCTTCTATTTAAGATTCCACTAAATTAATAGAGAAAACTATTTCGATAGACTATTCATTCTGCATTTGCAATTTGAAGGTTGCTTCACAATCGTAACTTCCACAATAGAGTGAAAGTAGAAGGTAGAAACTCTTTTACTCTGTAAGAGCTTTACCAAGTAGGGAAGGGACAAAGATGAAAAAACAAATTCTCTATAAGGAGCTGAAATAGAAAATCTAGGTGAATAAACCAGACGATAAACCCAAACTGAATTAGTTGAATTTCATAAAGGAATAAATAGTTGTGACAATGGGATGTCCCCAAACCAGAAAGCCCAACTTGTGGTTGGGTGATGCCTCCCTTAAAAAGTGAAAGTCTTTGTTAACTATAGTCATATGCATGTACACTGTAGCTAGGTGTTCACCAAATCTCAATTCCTTTTTTCCTGGCACCACCTTCCCTCCTCACATTCCCAGCCCCCGCCCTGCAACTGATCACGTGCGGAACTGAAACTGGGTTCTGGCCAATAATCAATGTGAATGGCATTCCTGGGGGGTCTGGGACCAGGAATGACTTCAAGGAGCACAGCCATCCCAGCCCTGCACACACATCTGCTCTGACCCGCATGAGACTAAATGGGAGGGAGCAAATGCACGAAGTGACTGAGCTTTGGTGTGCTTTTACAGCAGTGGACCAACCTTAAGTGATACTCACCAGGGGGAGAAAGGAAACAGGGTCCTCCAGAGTAGACTGTGATTTTACAGGCCATGAGTGGGTTAGCTGCAGATGTCCTAAATGGTTTCACTAGACACTGATAATGTCCTTCGTGTATCAGTGTCTACAGAATAAAGTCCCAGACCTCTAATATTGGCACCTCACTCTCCATGGCGTCATTCCTGTCTACCTCCTTAACTTCATCTTCAACCGCCATCTATCCTCTGTTAGAACCATCCTGCATCGCATGGGTATACGGAACAAGCTCCAGCTGTACGCCTTTATGCATAATCTCCCGTCTTGAGGCCTGCCCTTCCCCTTTTATCTGCCTCCAAAATCCATAATCATCCTTTCAAGCTAAGTCTGAAACCTGGTCTCCCTAGGAAACATGCTTCTTAAGCTGGGATAGAGTAAGCCTTGATCAATGTTGCTCAATACTGTTACATGTGGGGGAGCCCAGGTGTGCTCTGGAGCAGCGGAGGGGAGATGGGGAGAAAAGGTGCTCAAATAATGGACGTTGCCCCCCGCACAGTTTTAGTCAAGACGGCCCAGGGATTCAACCCTGGTAAGTTACTGGTTCCTTGCCATGCAACGCTCAGTCTCTCCTTTGCTCAACGCAGCCGCCAGGAGGGGAACGGCGTGGGAAGATAGGAGTAATTTTCATCTTTATTCTCATTTGCCTTTGTCCATTTTCTCACCGCCCCCTTCCTTTCATTTGTATTTTGTCTTAGCTGCCAATTTGGGGCTTAATTGGTAGAATACGGAGAAGCTGAAGTAAAACAAAGCTCAGTAGAAGAATATAAAGAGAAAAGGAACAAAAAAAAAAGGGAAGGCATGAATGGCAGCCTCGACTCTATCCATAATTAGAGAAGCAGGTTGGTGTGGCACCGGAACATACATGACCTCCCAGTGAAGGAGACTCACGGTTCATTTACTGCTCCATTTTCTCACAGCACAGATAATTTACCTGTGTGATGATTGCGTCCTGCCCCCGGGCTCTCAGCAACTCTTCCCTACCTACCGTTGTATCTTGAATTTGGGAAATGTGTCTGCATTCAGACAAAATGCTGAAGATAACTTGGGAGGCAAGGAAATCTCATTTCCCCTCCAACGCAGTGGCAGACTTGGGTTCAATCTATGCAAGTCAATTGGTAGATCTGCGCAAGTCTTGTAATTAGAGATATTCAGATAGCGGGCACAGGTTCCGTTTGTATTCCAGGTTTTAAAAAAAAAAAAAAATCAATGTCCACACACAGGAAAAAAACTGAGCACTTATTCTGAAGCCACAAATTGCAGCAGGGCCCTGCACAGAAAACCAGAGGGGCTGTAAGTCAGTGCAAAACTACCACCTCATGAAGAAGAATGATTAGAAGGAATGGGCAGAACTTTCACCTCCAGGTCACAAGCTCAAAATGCAGCCCAGCCCTGCCTGTATGATGTTTATAAACCACTGACAGTCCATGTGAAAAGAGCTGGCTCGAAGACTATATTTTTACCAGAAATCATCGTTCAGCTGAGAGGCCGAAAAACAGTAGGATCCCCCAAATGAACTCACCTACTCAGCTCCTAAAGGTGTATTCCAGCTGGCACGGCAGAGTCAAATTGCACACTGCATAAAGTTCATTTCCAGAGTTCCTGAGCCAGCTCTGTGGCAGCGGACCCTGGAAAGGTGAGACTTCCAGACGGGAATTCAGTTCACAGTGCTCGCCTCACCTCCGGACTTTCAGTCACGGAGTCAGAAAGAGGGAACAGAAAACACAAAGGCAAGGCTTAATCTCCTTCCTCTGGGCTCCCAGGGCTCAAATTTCTCTGGAGTACCAAGTCTAACTAGCACCTACAAACTAGATCTAAAGATGAAGGATGATCAGATAATTTTTAAGCTTTGTTTAAATAAGAAACTAATATTTATTAAACCATAACCATGTGACAGGCACTCTCTGAAGTGCTTTCCTAGACTTTATTCATTCTACAAACATTTAATTCAGAGCCACTAAGCAAAAGAACAAAAATTAAAAATTGGGATTCATGGATGAGGGAATAGACTCCTTGATGCCAAGGAATCCGCAGGCATCTTTACTCCTAAAGGTTGTGTGGCAATTTTTACCTTTGTCTCACTCCAAAGAGCATTCTAGGCAACTGAGAGTTAGGTGGTATCACCATCACCATCACCACCACCACCACCATCATCACCATCATCCCCGTTTTACAGAGTGGAGACTAGGCCGAAAGAACAGAAGTACAATGCCCAAGATCACACAGCTAGAAAGTGGAAGAGCCCATAACTCAACACAGACATCAAGCCACTGCTTTCTGCTTTATAACATGCCACCTCTTACTATGGTTCAGAAATGCTTTCTCCTAGCCCAGGCTTACCCAAGAGCCAGGCTAGACCAAAATGGAGATAGTAGGATACCTGGTACTGTTCTAAAAACCAGAATAAAAGAAAAAATAGCTTTTTTTTTCCTTTCAGCATGACGACCTGAATCACCCAAACTGGGCAGCGCTAGCTCTGGGAACACCAAGTCCTCTTGCCCTAAGACTTAGTTTTCACGTGGGATTCAAAATAATTAGCAAACATTTCACAATATACAAAACATAATCAGAACACTGCAATCTTGCTATGTGAGTGGCCAAGAAGAAATGTCCTTTCCTTTTGAGAAAGTCCAAGGAAGAGAAGCTGTGTGGCAGGGTGGAGAGGGCCTAGCAGCTGCATCAAGCAGATCTCAGATTGAATCCTGTATCCACCACCCCTGGCTGGTTCCCCAAGTCTGCGCATATCAACATCAGTGTTCACAAGTGTGGATGGGTGGTAATAAAGCCCACTTTGCAAGACTGTTGACCAAATGCCTGTAATGCACTGAGAAGCATCCCAGGACATGGGGAGAACTCAATAACTGGATACCATGATCTTTTTGCTAGTCACTGGTCCTAAGCCTCTGGGAATTTCTATGCAGCAGAAGAGCAATTTTACAGCATGTTCCACGGAATTCCCTGTTCTAACTACCCAGAAACAGCATAGTGCTCACCTCTTGAGGCACACACACCCCTGTTGCCTCTGAGCATTCACTCACTGTGCATTTCTAGGGCCAACCATAAAGGCTAAAAAACCCTCAGAAGTCACAGAGACGTTGTTTTTTTATAAAGTGCGATTCCCTGACCCAAATCAGTCTTTTTGCCTTTGAATCAGTTTATGCTACCAGTTATTTAGCAGATTGATTGCTGCTATGGCAACTGCACATCCCTCCGCACAGACACAGGCCGAAGTCCTTGATACAATCCTGGCTTAGTCTCTCTGGCTGCATTCAGTCCATGCCAAAAATTAGAGAATATTGGGAAAATTAATTGCCTTCTGCACTATAGGCACTGGGGCTGCATTGTGCTGCAAAGAACAAACGAAGCCTGATGTGTGTCCTTCTCGCCCAGCGGCCAACAAGGAGGGAGAACCGAAGTCCCCAGCCGGGCTCTGGCCACACTGCTCACCTTTGGTTTCCACGGTTTCTGCCAAGTATCAGTGCAAGATGTACCCAGAGACTGCAAAGGCCATTTGGCAGTGCTGTGGTCTTTCAGGAAAGCTTTCCACTTACGGTAGGAAAAGAACAGGCTTCTCCTTGTGTCATAAAGAGCTGGATACAGATTCTGAGTACCACTTCCCGGCTGCATGATCCTGGGCAAATCCCTTAAACCCTAAAACTTCAGTTTCCTCATCTATGACAAGAAATTAAGAATAGTCTCTCTTCCCCCCCTGGTTGTTACCAACATGGTATGAAACCACAACCCTGGCACTAGATGGAATCTGAGAGCTCTCAGTTCATTCTTCCTTCTTATCTTCCCTCTTTGGTTTTCTTTAATTTTTTTTTAATCTGTTCTGCCTGATGAGCAAGAGAGATGATTAAGCTCATTAGGAGCTGGTTCTACACAGTCCTCTAAACATTTCTGATTTGAAAGCTTGAGCCTCAAGTTCTGCTAAGTGTGTCAAATTTTCTTTACGATACAGGTCAGTGTTTTAGCCTAGTTCCAACTCCAAAGGACAGGCTGGATCCTCCAAGCGAGGTTTGCTCTGTCCTGTTCTATCACCTCCAGTGTCTCCCCTTATCCACCAGATCAACCTTCTTTAAAAATGGCAATTTGTCAGCATGAATGAAGCTGGAAAGCTATAGTATAAGTATAGAATGGTACCCTTCCCTAAAAGAGCCCTTCATCTCACAGATTCTGAGAGTGGCTGAGGCTGCGATCTCTGTTTGCTGAGGAACCCATGTTATTAGCAGCCATGCTACGTCTGTATCTGGAGGTGCCTGGAGCACTTACAGAAATTCTTTTCAACCATATGTTGTTTTTATGTTTTAACACTCTGTATGTATATGTAATTTGCATAAATACAAAAATAAATAGCTGTCCTGTGTTTCTCTGAAGGTTGTAAACTCCAAAGAAAGAGGTCGCAATCTTCCCATATACTGGCCTTAATGACACAGCACTTGATATGCAGTGATCAGTAATGTGGCCCAAACTGACTTTGAGATTTAATAGTTAATAATTTGTGATGCGAATATTCTCACTTTATGTTCTTTCTATCAGCAAGGATGAGAAAGAATGGTGCAATCAGATGTAAGACCAGAAGCATCACCACATCATAAACCAATACCACTATCATCAGCTCCCTCTGAAGATCCCAGGATTCAGGGCCAGTTTGTGATAGAACAGTTCATATAAAGCTTTGCTTTGTTCACAGGGTATAAGCAGAGACAACTGGTGACCTGGGACAACAACATAAAGTCAGAGAGACCTGGGTTCTGGATTCTAAGCCTTTCTAAGTCTCAGGTTCATCTTCTTTAGAATTGATAACATGTGTATTATCTACCCGGCAAGGCTAAGGGTGCAAACTCTGCAGTTAAGAGTATCTGGGTTGGACTCCTGAGCCGACCTCTTAGAGCCAAGTGACCCTGAACAAAGTGTCTTTACCTCTCTACGCTCCGGCTCCTCATCGGAGGATTGGACGTGATCACAGTGCTACCTCACAGAGCTACTGTGAAGGTGAATTCCGACGACCTACGTGAAGTGCTTAGCGCAGGCCTGACGCACGAGAGAGCTCAATAAACGTAGCTCACAGGAGTCACCGCAGGAGGAGTGAATGACATACAGCCAGAAGAAGCCTGGCTCTGAGTAGGTTTTTTTAAAAATGGAAACTTCAAACAACTGAAAATTGCGCCGTCAAGAAAATTCCCCAGATACCACTGCAAACCTCTTTAGAATCAAAAAGTTGGATAGGCTCCCATTATGATAAGAAAGGAACCCTCTTATAAATCCATCTTCTCATTGAAATTGTTTCAGCGTTCAGAGCAGGAAGGGGAGAGCAGGGCCTGGCCTATGTGCAGCCTCTCTGTTCGGAAATGATCCTGCCGGATCACACAAACCAGGGGCTTTCTGCACGCTCCTCAGCCCCGGGAGGGCGCGATTACTGGCTGCCACCAAGGATGGGGAAGAGAGGAAACAAAAGGCTAATTTTTAAATGAATCGGTGTAACAGGATAGTGACCCCAAACCCCTCCCCTCAAACCCCATCAACTGACAAGTTGACCAACCACCCCCTGAGAGCAACGGGGAAGTTTACTTTAACAAAGGGGTCATTTCTGAGGCCAGTAAGGCAGTTCCATAAGAGGTAAGGCAATAAATAAAAGAATGATTTTTATAGACACCTAGCATAGATCAGATTGCTGGTCATGCTTTTTGTTTTGTTTTGTTTCTTGAAAGATACACCCACACACCTTTGGCAGTGTTATCCTCAAATGACTAGATGTTACTTCTAAGCTGCAAGACCTCAGGCACTATCTGTCCTCACCCACACCCAACTGTCTACCATCTTCGGCACCAAACATTCCCCTGAAGACAAAAATGGCCCTTCAGTTCCTGAGTCGTTTAAACTGAAAAACCAGTTGAAGTGCCATTCCCAAAATAAAACAGAAACATGGCCACTGGCATGAAATATTTACAGCTGTGAGATGAAAAAAAAAAAAAAAAAAAAAGCATCCCTTGACCTGGTAGGCAGGGGAATGATGCAGTTACACAAACAGGAGGGAAGTGCTTTACCCCGACACTGTTCTCTCTTCTGGAATCCCGACGTGCAGCCGTCACATAAGCCAGACCCAGGAGTTGTCTTCAGCTGCTTCCTTCCCTCCCCACTACATCCAGTCACTGACTTGGTTCCATCTAGTCCATGACGAGCCTCCATCTCAGGTGTCTGTGCCCTGCTTGCCTATGGGATGCCCTCCACAGTTCAGTGCCTCGTGTCTCACCGCCGACCGACACAGCCACCTCCCCCACTGGTCTTCCTCCATCCTACATCTCCCTCTCTGCGATGGCTTCTCACACTGCCACAGCGTCGCTTCAAAGGTCCTTCAAGATCAAGCCCCTACCTACATCTCCAGTTTTATCCTTTGCCCAGCCCCGAACCCCCTCCCAGCCCACCATACCCTATTCCTCCTGAGACACGTCGTATGTGTGTGTACCTTCATGCTGTGGGGCATGCTTTTCTCTCTGCATGGTCATCTCAGTCCTGACACACCCTCCTCCTCATCCTTCAATGCTCAGCTTTTCTTTTCTTTATCATTTCTGGATTCCCCCAGTTAGGTTAGTGGCTCCCTACACTGTGCTCACTTTGTCCGTTTATGCACTTTCATTATAGCACGTTTCAGACTGTATGGCAATCGTTTATACATCCACTCCTGTTCTTTGTTCTTTATGTGATGGTCAGGAGAGGCTCAGGAAAACTAAGGTGATTATACTTACAAGACCCAGATACAGGAGGCACCATGTGCCGCATAGGGTCTCAGGGGGGAGCACTGGGTGTCGGTCAGGAGGCAGAAGACAGGAGGAAGGAAAAGTCTAGAACAGAGTCTTAACTGGGGGTTTCCTCAGGAAAGGCAAGGCAGGGCAAACATTTTAGAATTGGCTAGTTTGAACAGTATCTTCAGGCTCTAAGCTATACGGCGGTCCCTAGTTGTCTGGTAGGGGGCTCTGGGATGATTAGGGTAGGAGAATATTGCATCCTGGGGTGTCCAGGTCAGATGGAGGAGGTATGGCTCTGGACTGGTTAGTCTGCTTTATCAAAGGCATGTTCCCGGCTGAGCCCTTTGCTATCTCTAAGAATTGGCTAGTCCCTGAAGGGTCAGTCTCTCTCCAGCCAGAAGGGTTTTTAAGATGTCAAAATATCATAATATATAGAAAATTAAAAATATAAACAGTACAACTCCCAACCCCCAAACTAAAACCTGGGCTCTTCCCTACTAGATGCTAGGCCCTGGGCTTCTAGCAGGACATCTAGAAGGGCTTATATTCCACTGATACACTGATATGTACTAGTTTACTGGTTTTCTACAGCTGGTTCTTTCTGATTAGTCAATGCCCTTCCCATACTGGTTAGTAAATATTTTGAATATCATCCCAGATTACAACTGCCTTATATCTGTTATCACAGCCTTGTGAGGCATGTACTATTATCCACATTTTAGAAATCCACAAACTAGTCTCAGAGATGTTAAACAACATGCCCAAATCACAGAGTACTAGTAAATAGCAGAGCCAGAATGGGACGCTACGTTCGCCCATGCCAGAACCCGTGTTCTTTCCTCTCCAACACATTGCCTCTTTGCTTTTTTTTCTTCTAGATTCAGGCATCCAGAACAGTGCATAGCATCCAGTAGGCCTTCATTAAACAATTTAATGAATTAAGGTATAAGTAGCAGTGAAATCAAGTATTTCTTTGATTTCTTTGAAAATCAAACTTTTCCCACAGCTGATCTACTCAATGGAACAAAAAGGTGGGAAGTCCATACCTCCATTTTAACCAAAAGACATCTCACAGTAAGAACTGCTTACTTCATCAAAATGCAATATATTCTTACCAATAGGAGCGCTTTCATGACAATAGCTACTTCTAGAGTGCCTGCAGTGGAGCGTGCCCTGTGCTAAGAGTCTCATGTTCATTATCTCATTTCATTTTCCTACTAACTCTGCAAGTCAGAAACTATATCTTTATCCTCATTTTCCATGAGGAACCAGAGGCTAAGAAAGGGTATGTAATATGACTAAGGGTTCAGAGCTGGTAAATGGCAGAGCAGGGATCAAAAGCAAGGTCAGACTCTCCAAAATACCTGCCCTTTCCACTCTGCCACAACCGATTTCTTTCACACCCATGTATCATTTGTGGGATGAGTGTATAGGGCAGGAAATGGGACTTCTTACTACCTGGAGGTCTCCAAGACAAAAAGGTGCTACATCATCACTAAGTAGCCTTGTCGGTAATGGATTACTGTGGCTTCCGTCTTCCGGGCCCAATGGGAGGCTTGGTCATGGGCTCAGGACACATCTCCTGCTGGAATCTTATTAGTGCTTCCTCTGCACAGATAAGAACTGGTGTATTGTGTTAAATTGACTGACACAAACAACCATGCTTTATCCAGAAATAGAAAATGCAATTTTCTTTGGCAGAATAGAACACAGGAAGTGGTGGGGTTGAAATGTCATGCATGGAACAAAGGTTTGGCAGAGGAGAACGGTTAAAGTCAATCCCCTACAGGGGGAAAAAACCAAAGGTCTACAGTAGTCTATAGCAATTATCCACCCAAAGTCACACTATAGAATTGGGAACCACTGCTACTTAAAACTCTTTAAAAAAAGGAAAGAAAGAACATTCCCCCACCCCATAATGTTAATGTTTTATATACATGAATCATTTGGAAAGATCATAGATACACTGCTGAAAATAAAAGAGAGAACACCATCGACATCTTCTCATCTCTAGTGGTAGGAAATGACCTTTTCATATAAAAATAAAGTAGGGAGAAGCCAAAACTGCTCCCTAAACACAAACCACCATGAGCGTATTACTACTCTGACATGTATGCCAGAGGAAACTAGAATTGAAGTTAAAAATGAAGGATTATCCATCACTCATATCCTCTGGTCAGTAACCTTCTCTTCAAGTGTAATGTCCACTCACATTGCTACAGTTTCACAAATCTCAAATCACTGTATGACTTTTCTGGGATTATTTTGGGGTTTGTTTGTTTGTTTTTTCTGCAGCAAGGTTTTCCTATTACTTTCTACCTAAGATAATAAATCTTCCAGTTCCTACAACTGATGTTTTGTCCCAATCCCCATATTGTTTTTAATTCCATGACACTCTCCATTCAGACCTAGGGGAAATTGTTAACAGGAAACATAAAACAAAGACAGCAGAATACTGGCTTTTAGGGTCAAATACAAAGATATGGAATAAAATAGAAAGATTTAACAAATATAGTTCTTCAAGGAACAGTCAAGAAAGTACGAAAGAACAAATGCTCTGCCTCTGAGAAGAGACCCTGCATTCTGTCCACCTGGCCAAGTCCAGGGAAAGACCAGATGGTTTATGGAGACCCTGTTTCCTGTTCAACTGAAGACAGAAGAAAGTATGTACATCATAGCAAAAGAGATGAGAATTAGAGATTGGCCTTTCATTTATCGATTTGTTTGTTGGTTTGGTTGGTTTATGTAACACAAGATGGCAAATAGAAGTATTAAGTACAAACAGTGAGGAAGTCATTTAAAAGCAAAGATATATGTGGCATGGTTTAGCCTTGATTAGACGTGGAAGCAGAAGGATTAGGGTAAGAAAATAAACTGGGTCTAAGTTTCACAGAGTCAAATAGGTCCTCCTCCCTGATAACCTACATATAGTGTGATTTTAATAGTGATTTCCCACATCTAAAGCCTTTTCTTTGCTGGGTCTCCTCCGAAAAGTCACTTCTATTAAATATAGATTTGGTTTCTAAGTCACTTCCAGCTCATGTTCTCAATTCCTTTTTGTCTTGAACAAGTCATACCACACCTTCTGAGTATTAGCTGTCCCCAGGAGCCCATGTCCCTGACTTAATATGTTGTGAATGAGAGAAAAGGACTATAAGGTGTCCAGACTTCTCAGAAAAATTAGTCTATAAAAATTGTAGAGTTTTAATACAGATAAAAGAATTTTACCATTTAAGTGGGATGAATCATAGAGAATTTGAGTTTGCTTTTGGAAGGAAAATGCTACAAAGATGATACTGATGAGAAAAGAGCATAGCTGCATTGCCTTGAGCAAGTCGCTATATTCTCTTGGGGTCTCAATTTGCTCATCTGTAAGATGGAGGGGTTCCCAAAGTTAACAGAAGGAAAGAAATCATAAAGATCAGATCAGAAACAAATGAAAAAGAAATGAAGGAAACGATAGCAAAGATCAATAAAACTAAAAGCTGGTTATTTCAGAAGATAAACAAAATTGATAAACCATTAGCCAGACTCATCAAGAAAAAAAGGGAGAAGACTCAAATCAACAGAACTAGAAATGAAAAAGGAGAAGTAACAACTGACACCACAGAAATACAAAGGATCATGAAAGATTACTACAAGCAACTATATGCCAATAAAATGGACAACCTGGAAGAAATGGACAAATTCTTAGAAAAGCACAACCTTCCGAGACTGAACCAGGAACAAATAGAAAATATACACAGACCAATCACAAGCACTGAAATCGAAACTGTGATTAAAAATCTTCCAATATGGGGAGGGGGAAGGGTAAGATGTGACAAAGTGAGAGAGTGGCATGGACATATATACACTACCAAACGTAAAATAGATAGCTAGTGGGAAGCAACCGCACAGCACAGGGAGATCAGCTCTGCGCTTTGTGACCACCTAGAGAGGTGGGATAGGGAGGGTGGGAGGGAGGGAGATGCAAGAGGGAAGAGATACGGGAACATATGTATATGTATAACCGATTCATTTTGTTATAAAGCAGAAACTAACACACCATTGTAAAGCAATTATACTCCAATAAAGATGTTAAAAAAAAATGGTAAATCTTGTGTTATAGATATTTTACCTCAATAAAAGGAAAAAACCCTCCTTAAAAAAAAAAAATCTTCCAACAAGCAAAAGCCCAGGATCAGATGGCTTCACAGGCGAATTCTATCAAACATTTAGAGAAGAGCTAACACCTATCCTTCTCAAACTCTTCCAAAACATAGCAGAGGGAAGAACACTCCCAAACTCATTCTACGAGGCCACCGTCACCCTGATACCAAAACCAGACAAAGATGTCACAAAAAAAGATAACAACAGGCCAAAATCACTGATGAACATAGATGCAAAAATCCTCAACAAAATACTAGCAAACAGAATCCAACAGCACATTAAAAGGATCACACACCATGATCAAGAGGGGTTTATCCCAGGAATACAAGGATTCTTCAATATATGCAAATCAATCAATGTGATACACCATATTAACAAACTGAAAGAGAAAAACCATATGATCATCTCAACAGATGCAGAAAAAGCTTTTGACAAAATTCAACACCCATTTATGATTAAAAACTCTCCAGAAAGTAGGCATAGAGGGAACTTACCTCAACATAATAAAGCCCATATATGACAAACACACAGCCAACATCGTTCTCGATGTGAAAAACTGAAACCATTTCCACTAAGATCAGGAACAAGACAAGGTTGCCCACTCTCACCACTATTATTCAACATAGTTTTGGAAGTTTTAGCCACAGCAATCAGAGACAAAAAAGAAATAAAAGGAATCCAAATTGGAAAAGAAGAAGTAAAACTGTCACTATTTGCAGATGACATGATACCATACTTAGAGAATCCTAAAGATGCTACCAGAAAACTACTAGAGCTAATCAATGAATTTGGTAAAGTGGCAGGATACAAAATTAATGCACAGAAATCTCTTGCATTCCTATACACTAACAAAAAATCTGAAAGAGGAATTAAGGAAACACTCCCATTTACCACTGCAAAAAAAGAATAAAATGCCTAGGAATAAACCTACCTAAAGAGACAAAAGACCTGTATGCAGAAAACTATAAGACCCTGATGAAAGAAATTAAAGATGATACAAACAGATGGAGAAATATACCATGTTCTTGGACTGGAAGAATCAACATTGTGAAAATGACTATACTACCCAAAGCAATCTGCAGATTCAATGCAATCCCTATCAAACTACCAATGGCATTTTTCACAGAACTAGAACAAAAAATTTCACAATTTGTATGGAAACACAAAAGACCTCAAATAGCCAAAGCAATCTTGAGAAAGAAAAATGGAGCTGGAGGAGTCAGACTCCCTGACTTCAGACTATACTACAAAGCTACAGTAATCAAGACAGTATGGTACTGGCACAAAAAACAGAAATATAGATCAATGGAACAGGATAGAAAGCCCAGATATAAACCCATGCACATATGGCCACCTTATCTTTGATAAAGGAGGCAAGAATACACAATGGAGAAAAGACAGCCTCTTCAATAAGTGGTGCTGGGAAAACTGGACAACTACATGTAAAAGAATGAAATTAGAACACTTCCTAGCACCACACACAAAAATAAACTCAAAATGGATTAAAGACCTAAATGAAAGGCCAGACACTCTCAAACTCTTACAGGAAACATAGGCAGAACACTGTATAAGGTAAATCACAGCAAGATCCTTTTTGACCCACCTCCTAGAGAAATGGAAATAAAAACAAAAATAAGCAAATGGGACCTAATGAAACTTAAAAGCTTTTGCACAGCAAAGGAAACCATAAACAAGATGAAAAGACAACCCTCAGCATGGGAGAAAATATTTGCAAATGAAGCAATTGACAAAGGATTAATCTCCAAAATATACAAGCAGCTCATGCAGCTCAATATCCAGAAAACAAACAACCTAATCCAAAAATGGGCAGAAGACCTAAACAGACATTTCTCCAAAGAAGATATACAGATTGCCAATAAACACATGAAAGGATGCTCAACATCACTAATCATTAGAGAAATGCAAATCAAAACTACAATGAGGTATCACCTCACACCGGTCAGAATGGCCATCATCAAAAAATCTACAAACAATAAATGCTGGAGAGGGTGTGGAGAAAAGCGAACCCTCTTGCACTGTTGGTAGGTATGTAAATTGATACAGCCACAATGGAGAACAGTATGGACATTCCTTAAAAAACTAAAAACAGAACTACCATATGACCCAGTAATACCACTACTGGGCATATACCCTGAGAAAACCATAATTCATAAACAGTCATGTACCACAGTGTTCATTGCAGCTCTATTTACAACAGCCAGGACATGGAAGCAACCTAAGTGTCCCTAGACAGATGAATGGATAAAGAAGATGTGGCACATATATACAATGGCATATTACTCAGCCATAAAAAGAAACGAAATTGAGTTATTTGTAGTGAGGTGGATGGACCTAGAGACTGTCATACAGAGTGAAGTAAGTCAGAAAGAGAAAAACAAATACCATATGCTAACCCATATATATGGAATCTAAAAAAAAAAAAAAATGGTTCTGAAGAACCTAGCGGCAGGACAGGAATAAAGACGCAGACGTAGAGAATGGACTTGAGGACACGGGGAGGGGGAAGGGTAAGCTGGGACGAAGTGAGAGAGTGGTGGCATGGACATATATACACGACCAAATGTAAAACAGATAGCTAGTGGGAAGCAGCTGCATAGCACAGGGAGATCAACTCGGTGCTTTGTGTCCACCTAGAGGGGTGGGATAGGGAGGGTGGGAGGGAGATGCAAGAGGGAGGGGATATGGGAATATATGTATACATATAGCTGATTCACTTTGTTATACAGCAGAAACTAACACACCATTGTAAAGCAATTATACTTCAATAAAGATGTTCTAAAAAAAAAGATGGACAGGTTCAGTTGTGTGAGTACCCCTAAGTCTCTTTCTGGCTATAACATGTATGAATTAAATCAAAGCTAAAATTAGAACTTAGAGTTCAAGCTTTTTAGTTGTCTGCTTAGGACATTTTAAAGAGCTGTTTTTTCTTCGGAATTGCTGTATGTGCCTGAGAGATAAGTTTAAAATTCAGGAGAGAAAACTGTCTCTTCCTTGCTTTTCCCCCAGCCCCAGTCCAGCTGTTGGATAATAAAAGCCAACAAGATAGGGAAGGTCCAAGGCAGACCCTTTTTCTGGCCTCTCCATTCAATGGACTCTCAGAATTATTCTGGTTTCTGAATAAGATGATTCCTTCTTTCACCTCCAACACTTATCTTTCTGGTCAACCATTAAAAGGGATGAAGCAAAAGCACTGCCCAGCAAGAAACTCCTGCAGCTGGCAGAAATGAAAAGCAAAGATCTTCCCTCACAGGTCAAATCTAACTGACACAACACAGATAATGCTGAGCTGCGAGAGAAAAGGCAGACTCACAAGCAGTTGACACTACAGAGAAAACTATTTTGAGTTCCTTTCACCAAAAACTGTAACATATTCGTGCTTTGTTATCAGAGCCTCCTGGAACTCGCTGGCTTTTCTTTATTAATAATATTATTACTGAAAGATTTGTTTTCAACTTGCTAATCAACTATCTGATTAGCTGGAATATTCTTGCTCTTTTCAAAACCTGCTGTCATACTATAGTGCTCCATTTGAGCCCTGGGGGCAGCCTGAAACAAACAGCTTCTTTTTCTCATTGTGGTCCAGGAGAGTTGAAGAGCCCACCTGAATAGAGCTGGAGTTATGTGAAAAGTCTCCTGTTTCCTTGGAGCCCCAGGGCTGTTTCAGAGAGAAAGTGACCTAGGATCTGCCATTTGGCATACAGCGTGCTGTTGAAAGCATACGGGGCTTGCCCAGAACTGGCTTCCCCCTCACAGTCCGGCTCAAAATTCCCGTTCCCATTTCTGGGAACAGAAATGCCTGTGTGGCCAACGGAAGCACCGGCTTTCGCACTGCAGGCTTCTTCAGCAGCTGGGGACAGAGTGATACTCAGAGAGCTTGCACGAAAGGAAAAAACTCTACACCCCTATCTCAAAGTTTCAGTGGAAGAGAGGCACACCAGTGGACAACACTGAAGGAACATGGTCGAGGGTATAGAACTGGGAAACTCGATCCTCAAAGCAGGAGACGTTTTAAATGAGGGAGACTGGAGTGGCCTAGAAATTCTTTGGAAATTCGGGAGAGTGGCCACCCTCCTTCCTGGTCCAAGAAATTGGGGGTTGATGGGAAGATCAACCTTCATAGCAGAACAATTTGGCAGAAACTATCCTGAGGAAGATGAAGATTCTAAATTCTTGCTGAATAGCATTTTGATAAAAGGTTGGGGGTATAAGTAATTGTTAACAAAGCAAGGAAACATTTCTGAGTGCACAATGGAAAAAATCCAGAGGAGCTTTACTATTTGGAGGAACCAGAGGTAAGGAATGGTGGAGTAATCAGGGAATTTGGGCTTTAGAGAGGATAGACAATTTGACAGGAATGGAAGGGCATGGCTTGTTGGAAGTGACTAGCTTAACTGGCTTAACTTTGGCCAATAAGCTAAACTTTCCAAAGCTCGAGAGAGAGAGTGGGAACTGCCATGCATTGGAAGTATATGTACTGGCAGGGGCAGAAAAGAGGTCTGAGGTTTACTCTTAGAGAAAATAAAACACTACTTGGGGTTGGAAGATGACCATGCACATAAACCCATAAATCGTACATAAAACTAGAGTCCCTGTTTGTGCTGAGCCCTCCATGCCTGCTGCTGTGGAGCCTGGCGCGTGGTTAGGAAATGGGGTCCATGAACTCCGTCAAGGGGTTATAAAGATCGAACATGCTGCTCTTCCTGAGGAATATAAAATCATATTACTAAATTCTAACCTTGATGGAATTCTGCATTCAATAAACTTTCAACATGCTTTAGTAGAATGAGTAACAACCTGGGAGTCAGAAGACTTGAATTCTGGTCCCAGCACCCCATTCACCCTTGAAGGAGAAGATTCCCAAATTCAGTGCTGGCACTTCCTCCCCTCTCTGCTCCTCCACAAGTTGATTTCTGCTTCCACCCTTCTGACAAATCTACTCAAGTGAAGGTCACCAGTGACTCCTTCCTGCCACGTTTGCCATCAATGGATATTTTTAGTCTTAACATGGGACCCCTTCCTCCTTTGGTTTCCCATGAACCAAGTTTACCTGTTTCTCCTCCACTGGAACCACTCCCCAGTACTAAATTCTGGTAATGCAGGACCCATCACTCAATCATCTTTGTACCTCAGGCAAGAGTGAAATCAGTGTTTAAAAAATAATTGAATAAGATGTTTTTTTATCACTAAGCCTCTATTTTTTTTTTTTATCTTTTCAAATTAAAAGTTTGGACTTCAAACTCTAAAATACATGATTTCATGATGATCTTAGAGTGGCTTTATGGATTCAAGGAGAATTCAACTCAGGAATCAAATTCAGGGAAAGACTCACTCAATAGAAGATTCTGGAATTTATTACATAAAAAGGATAAGTGAGAATATAGTCTCCTCTCCGTTTTCAAGGTCCCAGAGACAAGGTGTCAGCATCTGTAGGTTACTGATACCAAAGCTTTGGATGTGTAGCACCATCTGCTTAATAAATAGATAGGTATTAATGCACAGATACATAATATACAGATAAACTAAATGTAACGGCTTTCATGTCACCATTATCTCACTCTCTTTCGAATGTGATCTAACTTACTATGTTGTATATTGTAATAAAATTCAATTTCAATCTGAGTAAACAGAACTGTTCTTTTTAGCAGTATCTGCTTATGATGCTTAATGATAATTATACAGATCTGTTTATATATAAATACATTAAAAATGGTTCTGCTGTTTCTATGTCAATTCATTTGTCATGACTTGGTACATAATTCCTTACACTCATGCTTTTTAGAGTATAAAAATAATACTTCCTAATTACAATAAAATTAGAATAAAGTCAGAAAAGTAGAAAGAAGATCTTGATCACACAAAATTTCAACGTTCAATGGCATTAGATGATAACTTGGTGTATTTCCATTTTAGGATTTCTCTTAAAATTGTTATTTTTAGAGGGTATTTAAGCATATGGTTTATATATAATTTTTGAAAAGAATCTATTTATCATCTTCCCTGAAGAAATTAATATACAATCATAAAGGTATTTGGGAATAAACTGTCGCTTCAAAAACGCACCTTAAAAAAAGTATGGTTTTTAAACAGAAATCTTTAAATATCTTATTCACAGTTTACAGTGGTAAAGTACCTTTTAAATAAATAAAGCTAAATAAAGTACTCAGAAAATTGATGATATTTATCTCATCAAATCGATGTAAACACTACCTACATCTCTTCTCTCTCAACAGCTAAAGCACCAAGTACCGATGCCACCAAAATCTCAGCACCACACCCTCAGAGCAACACAGGATGAGAGCAGAGTTCAGGTGTTAAGTTATCCCAGGCCACTCTTCCTGACCCAGCTGTTCTCTAATCCCTCTAGTGGATCCATCTCACAGTTCTAGCCCACAGGAAAAGAAATGGAAAGAAGACAGAGTGTTTAACTTTTCACTACATTAGGCTGCTGCCCAAGGTTCTTTTAGACCTTGAGACTGAGGCTGAGATCTCTCAAGGGCCCATGTGTCATTCACCTTTGTATCCAGTGACTGGCACTTCATATAGCACTTGGCCAAAGCTCTTTTAGTTGAATAAAGGCCATGGTCAAATGATCCATTAGGAAAACTATCAATTACAAGTAGCAGAAAACACAAAAGTGGTGATTTAAACAAATAAATCGGTGTTTATTGTTTTTATATAGCAAGAAGTCCAGAGCAAGGCAGCTGTTGAAGTTTGTTCAATGGCCTAGCCATGTCAGGGTTGATGTCTCTAAAATTCTCTTAGCCTTCCCCTTATGGTCTCAAGATAGCTGTATTAGCTCCAGTCATGAACCCATGCTCAAGGCAAGAATGGGCCTTGAAAAGTCCCCAGCTGACTTCCAGTTAAATCTCATTATCAGTATCACCTGACTACCCCCAGTGGCAAGGAAGCCTGAGAAAGTGATTCTCTTTTCTGGAGCTGGGAAGAATATCTGGATTCTGTTAGCAAGGAAGAAGGAAGAAATGAATACTGGATGGGCAACTAGCATTGTCCGCCTCAACAAATATTCCTCCCCATTTTTTAAAAGTCTAAATATACATACATTGAAAACAGTGTAAGATAATCAATAAAAGAACATATATTTCACTGCAAGGTTCTTTAGGGATGATCACTCATTGACAGGTGCTTTCAATGACAGTGATTTGGTGAATTAGTGGTAGTGAATAGTTCAAGGGAGAAGTCAATCAAGAAACGAGAATGTACGTGCCTCGAGTGGTGCACTTAACCCATTGTATGTCAGGATAGCCTCTCTTTGGAAGGGAATCTAATATAGGATAGAACTTAAACAAGTTGGATTTGCCAAAGTTAGCTGAATTATAAATGTCTTTGTTTGTTCTTAATGTGGTTCAACATATTAAAAATAATTCAGAGGATTCGTAGAGTGGGAATTGGAGGAGACCCTGTTCAGCCTCCTTTTCAATTGTATCATGCAGCCTCTGTAGGAAATTTTCAGCAATGAGGAGCTTTCTACTCTGAGGTGGCCTATTCAACTTTTGAATTCCTCCAATTATCAGAAAAGTCTTTTTCCTAATTAGAACTGGGTTTATCTCTCAATATTATAAACATATTTGTTCTAATACTGTTTTCTAGAGTGACCACAATTAGCTTGTCTCTCCTTGCACATGACAGCCATTTAAATAAATCAACAAGATACCTATTCTCTTAGTAAAAGAATTCAGGGCCTAGGACTCTTCCTTAACTGGTGTAGCTTCCACAGCCCCCCTCCTCCACCCCCTTCTTCAACCTAGCTGCTCTTCTCTGGGCACTCTGTCCTAGTGTTCAGCCCCTGCTATGAGACAATACTTTGGATGGGCTCTGACCACACCAGAGTAGGAATCTACAACAAGCCTTAGTGTCAAGACACGCATTAAAAGTTTTGCAGAGAAATTCTGCCCTTTTGATTTTGGTCCATAGCTCTGGGCCTAAGAAGAATTATTTCATATCCTCACTGACCAAACACACATGTTCTCTCTCCTAATATATCTGCCAGGCAAGCCCTTCATAATTGCATCCAAGTCATTAGAAAAAGAAAAAAAAACGTTCAACAAGATTGGGATAACATGCAATGAGAACTTTCCCTTCAAGTTATCAAGTTATTATTTGGGTCAATCTGTTGTTAAACTGTTAATGTACTTTGAAAGATAACTCTACATTTTTCTATTTCATGTCAAGTTTCCGTAGCTTTCCTTTCCATATCTCCACTAGGTAATTTAGAGCCATAAGTCATTTATTTGCCATGTTCTCCACCACATTCTAAACAGTACAGTACAGATGTCTGACACTTCCTTAAAAATCAGGTGGAAAAATGAAGCAGGTGAGTTAACATTTATGTACAGTTACTAAATAACAAACATGGTACTACACTTTGAGGTTTTATAATGCCCCCCGTTTTTTAGAGAGATTATAAAACAAAGTTCATTGTAGTTAAAAAACAAAAAAAACAAAAAAACTTCCTTAAGATCTGTGTTTCTTTTTCTGATACCAAACACATGTCATTTTTCCACACCAATTTTCCAACACCAGCTAGGTGTCCAACAATCAATTCAATTCCGACACAAACTACCAGAGTTAGTGCAGACCCCACAGGTTAAGGGCTTAGTCCTACAAGACTCCCCCCACTTCAGATGCCACCTATAAATGGGGTACTTAGGTTACCCACACTTCTGCCCGGCCAATGACAAATTCAGGGGTCCCCATTACCTCCTTGTCAAGTTTGATAATTCCCTAGAAGGACTCACAGAACTCAAGAAAATACTGTACTTAAAGGACACCACTCAGGGACAGCCAAATGGAAGAGATGCGTAGGACAAGGTACGGGGAGAGGGGAAAGGTGTTGCAGAACTTCCATGCCCTCTGCAGCTTGCCACCTTCTTAGTACATCAATGTATCACCAACCTAGAAGCTCCCTGAACCCGATTGCTTAGGGGTTTTTGTGGAGGTTTCATTACCTCTTGTAAAACTGATCAACTAAATGACTGGCCATTGGTAACTGAACCCAATCTCTAGCCCCTTTCCCTCCCAGGAAGTTGAGGGGTTAGGGATGAAAGTTTTAACCCTCTAATGACTATCTAGGGCTTCCCCTCTCCCACAAGTCATCTCAGTAGCATACAAAAGACAGTAAATTCCAAGGGTTTTAGTAGCTCTGCCTTAGGAACAGTGGACAAAGACCACATATTTATTTTTTATTACACCACAAGATCACATTGTTAGTAATGGTGTAGCCGTATTTCAAACTCAGGTCTGCCCATCACTGAATTCCATATCCTTCTCTTATAACAAACTCCCTTCTGATGAATCAAATCTTTTAAAAGTTTGAATGAAAGGCTATATTAGTACGAGATATTTTGAGACGTGCACTGAGTAGAAATATCCTGTGTCAAAGTCACGTCATCTGAAAACTGGTAATTAAGAAAATGAGGCTTGAGAAATTTGTTTTTCTTATTCTGAATAATCATGCTCAGCGCTTTCATTGTCATATTTACCCTTCAAAGGCTAAAGCATGTCAAATAGGTAAAGCCTTTGTTCTCCATCAATTGTTTGTTACTAACTGTAGGTTAAGGATCCAGCTAATATTTCACAGCAACTTTCACATTTGTCATTCACCCAGAGATCCACCCATATACAGTCAAATATTGGGGATTTAAATATTTGCTTTCCAAACACTCATTTAGAAGCAAGAAGAATTCGGTTTATCACACTCAAAAATGTAAAACACTTAATGAATAATGTTGTGAGAAGATAGATGATTACAGTTTGAGTTACTCGCACACCACAAAGTGCAGTGTGCTCCTTGCGGGGGTCTGTTCCTGTCAGCTGCAAAAGTGTATGGAAGACATTCTCGGGAGGGGAATCGGGGCCATTCTGTGGTACTCTACTGCCTTTTTAAAGAGTTTGGTAAAATGACTAACATAGTATTCAGTTTAGTAAAAAAAAAAAATGGGTTGTAAATTTCCATTCCAAGTTTTTCATCAACAATGTAATTTATACCATTTATTGAGTTCCTTTGATGCCAATTATTAATAATGTCAGGCACTTTTCAGATCTCTAACTCTTGCGACCAACTTCACAAGATAGGTATCATATCCCTATTTTACAAGTACCAAAACTAAAACTCAAAGATTGAGAGGCAAACAACGCGGAACCTGTGTCTTTTTCCTGCATCTTGCTCTTCTAAACTCTCAACGCTCATCTCCTTAAGAAATCTTTCTGGATCAATTCAAATATATTTTCTTGAAAAGGAAAAGAGAGGATAGGAAGGAGGGAGGGCAAGGAAAGACAGGGAAGGGAAAGGAAGGGGAAGGGAAAGAACAGAAAGGGATGGGAACCGAGGGCAGGGCAAAAAACTAGTGTAAACCAGAACACCTAGGGAAACAATAGTTCAGTTACTGTCTGTTCCTCACTATAGAATAAAGGTCATATTGACATTGTGTCTCCACTGAAAATGTGTCTCCAAATATCTTGGTCATTTGGCCACCATATTTACTGAACACCTCTCTGTATTCAGAATGTTATAATAGGTGGAGAACTCTATAAGCAATCAAAGATAAGTTGCCACCTTTATGGAACTCACAGTATAGCTGGTCAAGGGTATAAATGCCTGGAATAGCAGGAGGACAGATGTCTTTAGCCCCAGCTATGAAGCCAAAAGGTAGAAGTGCATGAGATGGTCAGACTCCTCCATAAGTCAGTCTTCTTCTCTAAACAATCTGTGTTTGTAAAGAGAACAAAGAGACAGAACATGACTCTGCCAACAATAAATACTGACGGTTCTTTATTCCACATGGTGCATGTTTTCTATACACAGACCCTCGTAGACTCTACTTTAAGGCCATTATTAAAAATGAGAGGCTCTTCCTGTGGCCTCTTAGCAAGCAGTTGATCTTGGTCCTAAAAACTTTATCCTAACAGGACATACACTTCAAACCCTGAAACCCTTGGTGATAATGAAACACTCTAGACCCAATCAATCCTCCGCAAATAGACATATGTCAAGATCCTGTGCCAAACAGAGGGACAGTGTTTACTTCCGTTTCCACAGCAGTGTAGCAGGTACCTGGCAAAAATGATAAGGAGAATGAAATCACACTCTAGCACCATAAATGATTTCTTGATATTCAGTTTCCTGAGGCTTCCATGTCTATTTCTTAAACCAAGGTGACAGACAGGATGCAGACACTCCAATGACAAACTGCTGAACTAATACAACTTGGCATGAGTCCCTCTTCAGAATCTGGCCAGGTTTATGTTGATACTTAAAACCCAATCCCAGAGCAGTTGTATAAACCCAGAGAAGGACATCTTTTATTCAGGTCCCTTTCTGACTGATGCGAACAATTTTCGTCATTTTGAGATAGTGCTTTGAAAAATACATCGACTGTGGCCTTCCCAAATTCATATGTTGAAATCCTAACCCCCAAGGTGATAGTATAGGAGGTGAGGCCTTTGGGAAGTGATCAGGTCATAAGGGGTGATGCCCTCATGAATGGGATTAGTGCTCTTATAAAAGAGGCCCAGAGAGATCCCTTGCCCCTTCCACCATGTGAGGGTATAAGGAGAAGCTGGGATCTGCAACCCAGAAGTGGGTCCGCACCAGAAACCGACCATGCTGGCATCCTGATCTTGGACTTCCAGCCTCCAGAACTGTAAGCAATAACTTTCTGTTGTTTATAAACCATCTGGTCTACGGTATTTTGTACAGCAGCCTGAACAGACTAAGACAACGTCCTAGCACAAATCTTGAGGAGGGCAAGCAACCCCTTATACTTCCTGGTATCTCCCAGAAATTGTCTAGCATACAATGCTTACTGATTGGTGCTACATACCAACATTCCCTTAGAGAAGGCATCGGATAAAGAATGACACAATGTGAACTTTGCGTTCACATATATCCATAAAACTCCATTAAAAAAAAATTCAACAATCTTTTCCGTATGGGCATCTGTGGGTCCATTATAGTTTCAAAAAAGGAGAGATTTCTGTTTCCTAATACTTTGTGCTAAATTCCTGTTGGCCCGTCTGTACTTAAATAATCTGGAATTCATTCACCCTAAGACTTAGCTGGCTGGCTCTCTGAGCACTTTGTTTCCATCCAACAAACATTTGCTGATCAGCTACTATATTATAGGTCTTGTGTCCAGTGTTAGGACAGACAGAAGAATAGGACCCATCCCTACCCCACCATTAGGTTGCTCACAATCTAAAGGGGCTGCCTGACCAACAGGCAATTACAGCACAGTGTGGAGATGCAAAAATACATGGTGATGTGGAGGAGATGGTGGGGGGTGGAGGGAGGTGCCAGCAGACTAGCCTTAAGGGGGTAATAGAAGCCTTTCTTGAGGTAAATCCAGAACTGAGCCTGGTCAGGGACTAGGGCACCCTTTTGAGTAGTGGGTGCTGAATCAACATGATTGACTGACTGATTCTACTTCTAAGAAGTGACAATTAAGTAAAATATACTTTCTTGTATTTTTAACTTGTAAAATGATTTATACTGTGACTTTAAAGGAGCCTTGAATTTATTGCTGTTTGACCTTGGTCAAGTACAGTAACTTAGTCTCTCTAAACTTCAACTTCCTCATCTGTGATATAGGGTTATAATGCCTGCCTCACAAGGCTGTCTGGAGCATCACATGGACACAGAAAGCCAATGACCTATATCAACTGCCACTAGCCAGCGGGGTGAGGGAACAGAGACTTCCCCTTTTCTGTCAAGGGCAGACTAAGGAATTAGGAACTGAAACAGATGCAATGAAATCTGATATCACCTACAACAGAGCTAAGTGGCTGGGGAAAGCATAAAAAGGCAGTAACCATGCCTAAAAGTAACCAGAGGAATAACTGAGCAAGTGTCTGCTAAAATAGAATCCGTGCTTTTTCAAGAGGTCTAAGTCTCAGTTTGGGGGTGATATAAACCAAACCCACTTGAGTGGATACACAAGGTCAACCTGGTAATCAACTTGAAAAGCCTGCAGTCAATACTTCTAATTCAAGAACAGTAAACAAAGGTTTTGTACATAAGATGGGTTTAATGTGCCACTTTATTAAGCAAAGGAAAATGGCTTTTCTAGAAGGACCTGAAATTCAGCTCCTGTTTGGAGGCTGTGGCTATGCTCCAGAAAGAAGGGAAGAGTTAATCCTCAACTGTGCCCACATGTGCAGTGGCAGCAGAAATTGGAGGAAAGAGTCCTGAACTAGCCTTGAGTACTATTCCTGTCTCCACGCTCTCCAACTGCGGGCTCCCTGCCAGTAACTGCTTTTGTGAAGCCACCAGGAGCTGCTGACTGGCTGAATTCCTTGTTCATCCAAAAGCTATATTTAGAGTGACAACCCCTTGAGATTCGAGGGACCCTGAAACAGGGCAAGGGATATGGTCCTGCTCTGACCAACAGTCACCTTGTAGGAAGGCTCCCTTGACCCAGGCCAAGAGAGTAAACTCAGTGTTGGGGGGAAGGGGAAAGAAAGAGAAAGGGGACCCCATGGAGAACCAACACTATGCCAGTCCTAGAGCTTGGCGCTCTCACTCACTGACCTCATTTCAGCCTAACAATTATGCAAAGCAGCTATTATTAATGTCTCATGTTCTAAAATGATGGGCAACTAGGCTAAAGTCAAAATTGAGTAGAGATTCAAACCTAGGGCTCCGAAGTCTCCTCCTTGTCTCTCCATTGCTATGGTTCACCGCCTCTGTAGAGCACCCTCTGGTGGCCAGGGGCACGCCTCGCCTGAAGGTTTTCCCTAGATCCTTCTCCCTACAGACCCTGAAAAGCCCTGTCCCAGCTTCCTGGTTAAAAGAGCCAGGAGTCCGCCTGGGTTTGAAAGGGACCCTGAGGCAGTTGGAGAATTTCTGGGCCTGGTTCAGCGGCTCTAAGTACTACAGTGTGCTTGACAAGAATTTTCAGAGCAAATCCTTCTTTGGGGATATTAATCCTTTTAAGAGAGAGGTATCTATTTAGATAAATGTAAGTCTCAGTTTGTCCTTTTCTCATAGTCTTCCTGTCTGTAAAACAGAATTAGTGAGTAATGTCCATCATACAGTAATACAGGCTGGTGGAAAGTATTTCAGAAAAAAAATAAAACTATTAACTCTTTTAAAAGGAAGAGAAACATAGAACCATACAGTTTCCATAGATATTAACTCCTTGGTTCTCAAGGAATTGGAGATACAAATATTATCTCCATTTTACAGAAGCACAAGAGGTTCAGTGACTCGCTTAAGATAAAATGGTTAATATGAACCATGCTCTGACTAGGTATTCTGACCTCAAAAGGCATGTCTTTCTCACTAAAATACCCACTTTCTAATTATCTTAGATAACAAACTCCTACCAGATATAAAGGGGAGAGGTGATATTAAATTAAGCCACTGTCTTGTCCTGAATAAGACTTGAGTAGTAAAAAAGCAAAATGCTGTATCTGCTATGGAGGAAATAGAAACAATCATCTTATCCCAATGGACAGGAAGTGGGGTTGTAGGGAGGGGAATGGTGATACACAGGCTTTATGACACAGGTAGCAATTGAACTGAGTTTTGTGTGAGAGATGTCAAGAGTTTAAATCAGCAATCAGGCAGAGGAGCAAAGAATGGCAGGTTGAGGGAAAACTGAGGACTCTAATATCACTCGACTATAGGTTGGTTGCATGAGAGGAAAGACTGGAAGACAGTGCTGGAAAGGTTGCTATGGATGATCTGAAATGGCCAAGCTAGATAAAAGCAAGAGGCCTTTATTCTGCCAATCATGTGGAACCACGGAAGGTTCTGAGCAAGGGATAAAATGATCTGACCTATCCTAGCCTGGTTTGTTGTGAAGTGCTGATTGAAATGGGGAGAGATTAGAAAATGTTTAGGAGACTTTTGACTCAATACAGATTAAGACCAAGAGGGGGGGCCCTGCCAGGGTTGCAACACTGGGAACGTAAAGGTAGCGTGAAATGCTAGGAAAACGGCAGAAGTAGAACAGTGACAGAACCCAGGAACTGACTAGATATTGTACAAAGGCTAGTTGGGGGTTGAAATCTAGAGCTCTCATGAGGGTTTGAATCCAGCTGACTTAAAGGATAATGACAGAAGTAATGAAGACAAAAAGAAAAAAAAACAGGAAGAGGCGCTGGTGTGGAAGGGAACAGGGTAAGTCTTGCACATGCTGAGTGAAAGTTCTGACTGATCATTCAGATTGAGAAGTTCAGCAAACTACTTGTGATGTGAAGTAGATCTGGAACACAGGAGGGAAATCAAAGCACGTGGTAGACAGAAGTGAACAGAACAGCCGATGGGGGGAGACAGGGTCAAGTGCAGAAACCCAACAGACCCTCAAAGAAAACACAATGAAAGAGACCACAGAGTAACAGGAAGAGGGGCAGGAGAAGAATATGAAGAATACAATGCCACAGGATAAAGGGGGTGAGAAGGAACAAGAAGCAGATGATGGCCAATTGTATCAAATCCAACGAAGACATAAAGGAGGATGTGGGTAAGGACTTCACTATTAGCTAAGCTTGTGGTGGTCTGTGAGAGCAATTTGAACAGAGCTGTGTGGGCTTGCACCAGATTGAAAGAGGTTGCAGAGAGAGAGAGGGGGAGCAGGAAGTGGAGGCAAGGAAAGTATAGGCTACAACTTTGAGGAAGCAGACAGCCTGAAGCTCAGCCAATCACCTGATTCTAAACTACCTTTCCAACTTTATCCACCATTGTGTTCCAAGAAATAATTTTCTTCAGAGAGCCTTGTCACTTGTCTATCACCTGACTACACCAGAGTCATGGTACAGATCCTGTTTTCTTTCCTCTTCACACTGTCGACCTCTCTGCCCTCTAAGTCTTCCATATCTTTCGAGACTCAGAATATGTCTGAACGCCTCCATGGACCATTCTACATTTATTTTACCTTGACTGATTTCTCAGGCCTCAGAACTGGTCAAGGAACTAGAATAACAGAAACTTTGCAATTGCAAGTCACTGTAAAGAACTTTATCTTGTTATTTAAATACCTTACGTACAAAGCGTGGGGGAGACAAGTCTCCTTACAGAACACAAAGTCAAATTTATCAGGCTTTACCCTGTAAAAGTTGAGGCTCTGACAATGGAGCTGGGCAACAGACGAAGGGGGCTTGAAAGAGAGAATGAAAGAAAGACGATGCCATCAAAAGTTGATGGAATAGGAAAATAGAGCTGTGATTGGTTATAAAAGTAATCAGCAGAAAAGATAAACACAGTAATACAATTATGAATTTGGAAAAGAAGAAAGGAGGAGGTGTGCTAAATCCTATACCATGGGGAGGAATAGATAATATATGATGTTTATCAACAGTTTATACATAGTTTTTAATGCTGTGATCCTAACTACCAGAAGATCTAAAAACAGAAGCAGGTGACTTCTGGTAGTGAGGTTGACTCTGGTAGTGAGACTGGAAGTGGGGAGTGGCAGGTCAGGGGACTATATTTTACATTAGAGTCTGCTCTGTTATTTTAGTGTTTGTCTTGCTTTTACCATGCACATGCATTACTTTGATAATAAAATAGAAATAAAATAATTTTGTATATTTGTTACATTTTAATGTATCCTGCCTTTCCCCTAGACTGTAAGCTCTTCCATGGAAGGGATTTGGTCTTTCATAGTCTTCACAATGCTCTTGTGCCAGATGGTACAGGAAACAGAAGCCCGCTTGGATATACCACATTCCGTAAACAGCTGCGTGTATCTGGCATCACTGTCTGTGGGCCCTTGGCTGCCATGGTCAGGCTGGAGCAGCCATTCCCCCAAACAGCCAACTATCACGAAACCCAAAGGAGTTTTGTGAGATTTATTTCTTGTTCATCATAGTTAGCTTAGACATAGCTAATATAGAACAAAATTCAATTTCCATACAGTGAGATTCTGGTATCAACTTCCAACTCCTTCTTAGTAAGAAGTTGTTGAACCCTTAGCCCACTGTACCTGAGAAGGATACGTGGCTGGTCCAGTTTGGATGCCTGATGGTCTTTTCCACTCCCTCTCTTCTCATCCCATCACCGGGCACATTAGAACATTGCTTCATTGTATCAGAGTTCAGATTTGTAACTGTGAAACTATGTCTCTGTCTGCAAGTGATCAAAGTTCCGGTTTTAAATCAACAACTCAAGTCAATAATACCACTAAGGAGACTACTCTCCATCAATACCATTAGCAAGATGCCTTTCTGTCTCATCCCCCTCTCTAAGCATTCTCTACCAGGCTACCTTGTATTCTTTGGGCCACAGAGGTTGCTGGGGGCAGGGTGGTCTTCACTTGCTAGCTCTTTAGTGGGAACTAGAGCTTCCTGGTTGTATCAGGACTAGAAGTTGGCCTCCCATTGGGCTGAAGTGTAGCATCCTTATGTTTCCTTTTTCATGCCTAGCCACGCACAGCTCCCTGGGGCTTTTCTGTTTGGCTAATTCATGCCCAGTGCCACGCAAGTTTCACTTGACACATCATAGATATTCAGGTATTTGTTCCATGTACATTAACTTGACACAAATAAAGTTCCAAGGTATAGGAAACTACCAGCAACAACCCCCCTCCACATACACACTATTAAGTTGTTATAGATTGATCTGGATTCTGTGTCCTGGAAACAAGGAAGACTTTCCAAGATTGAAAACAGATTTTTTTAAAGAAAACAAAAAGAAAAGCACCTCTACACTACAGCAAAAAAAGAAAGGAATTTTAACATGTGTTGAATTTAAAACACCATATATGCCATATGTTACACAGTGAAAGGTCACTGGCTGCTTGTTTGCGTTGTTCATTACTACTTTTTGTTTGTTTTATTTTGATAATCTTGGGTCTGCATTTCAACTCCTAAAACTGGTGGCAGAGGCAAGTAAGCACCCAGCCAAGGTAAGGCTTTAATATCAGACTGGTAGCAGGAGAGGCAGGAGGGAGACGGCAAGACAAGTCAGTGTGACGGTGCTATCTGCACAGGCGGCTGAGGTGTGGACCGTTGACCTTTAATCCAGAAAGAGTCTCACTAAGGATGGAAAATAGATCAGTTTGGTAGGAAGGTTTCAGACAGTTGTGCTGATGGAAGAAGAAAGGCTGGCATAATTAGGTTGCTCCTGACCAGAAAAACATGGCCTCCAAGAAAAGGGAGCAAAACAATCAGGTCTCCAAAGAACTTTCTGCCACAGGGCTGGGCAGTGGGATGGCAGGTGTCAGGAGAGGACTCACAGACAACAATGTAAGAGGTGGTTTCAGTCACAGGGTTTAGTAAAGGACACACAGATCTAGTAACATATGGTAATTTTTCTGTCTTAACTTAGTACAGTTTACCTTTCTGTCCCAAGACGAATTATAGCATCATCAATAAAAACAATAGCTTGAATATAAAAAAAAATGGACACTCCACAAATTACTGCATACCAGGCCCTGTGCAAGGAACTTACCTTCATTATCTCTTTTAATTCTCAGAGCAATACTCAAAGTAAATGAACATCATCCCCATTTAACAGACAGAAACACTAAGGTTTAAGCAACTTAAAGAACATCCCCGCTCCCCAAAAGGAAGAACTCAAACAGAAACCCTTCCTATTACAAAGCCAATGCTCTTTTAATTAAAAGAAAAGTAGACTATAGCATAAAATAAATTTGAATTTGCCTCCTGGCTCTACTGCTTACTGGGTAACTGGCCTTGGGCAAGTCCATTCCTATGGTCTCACTACCTTATTCTGTAAAATGGAGCTATCAGAGGGGATTCAATGAGGTTAAATTGACATAATTTATCTGAAACACATTGCAAATTAACTGGTCATAGTATTCAATAAAACACTAGACAAATATGTCTTTTTTTTCTTAAGCAATCTCAAGAAGTATAAATTATATTTTAGCATTCTAGTATGACTTTCAATTATTTCAGTGGTAATATTTATGTGTACACCCACATAAGTGTATGAAACCAGGATAGCATATCAAAACCAAAGGGGAGTGGATTCTAGAAAACTTAGCTACCAATGAGATGCCCAGAACGCAGAGGCACAAGAGTCATCAGTGAGATGCTTTTAAAGAAGAAAAATGCAAAGCCACAAGGAATTGGTCAAGGGGAAAATGAGGAACAAAGGAACAAGTACTTGGCACATTTTTGAAGAAAATTAGGAATTCAACTCCATCTGCTGAATTTACGACAAAGTTTAAAAAAAAAATTCAACAGAAGGCCAGGTCCGCTCTAATAGCTGGATAAGAATGAAATACAAACTGGAAATACCATTTGGCGACATAACGCAGGCTGGGGTAATACCAGAAGAGGCAATGGGTGCCCCCAAATGAGGGAAACCTGGGACAAACCCCAGGGAAATGATGGAGAAGGAGGCACGATCAAAAACGGGAATGGGATTTACCATTTCCTTCTGAATACCGGACCCTGCTTTTGTAAAATGTTGAATGAGGCCTGGACTCAACTACATTCTGCCCTTTGATTTCCATATGCCCACTCACATGTCTGTTGCTTCTAAGTGCCAAGAACATAAGCCATCAATTACCCAGGAGAAAAGTCAAAGAAGGATCATTTTTCTCCTGTATCTCCCAGCTTGGAGTGTGCAGAAAGGAACTGATGGCTACAATTCACTTTTATTTCTGTCTGATAGAGGAGAATAATGGTTCTCTTCTCAATTCCTCCTAGTTCCTTTCTAATTAGTAAAGAAAGAGAGGTATACCAGTTCTAACAGTTTACAAAGAAAAAATGTCCCCCCAAGTTAAGAGATGCCTCATTCCTCTATGTCGTGATGATTCACAGTTTTTAAAAAATAACTGATGGAATAGTGTTTAGAGCAGTTTTAGGTTTATGTAAAAACTGAGCAGAAAGTACAGACAGTTCTCCTATCCACCCCGCCCAGCTTCCCCTATTATTACCTTGCATTAGTGCAACACATTTGTTACACCTGATGAAACAATGTACTATTATTAGATGAAGTCCATAGCTTACATTAGTTCACTCTCTGTACAGTTGTCTGGGTTTTGACAAATGTATACTACCATGAATCTACCATTGCAGTATCATACAGAATAATTTCAATGCCCTAAAAATCCTCTGTGCTCCACGTATTTTACCTTCCTGCCCTCCCCGCCCAACCCGTGATTTTTTTTTTTTTTTTTTTTTTTTTACTATCGCTATAGATTTGCCTTTTCCATAATGTCATGTAGTTGGAGCTATACAGTATAATTAGACTGGCTCCTCACACTTAGCAATAGGCATTTAACGTTCCTCCGTGTCTGTTCATGGCTAGTTGTTGGGTTTTTTTAGCACTTTTCATCTATGTAATAGAGTTAAGTATGTCACATACATCTTGGAGTTGAAAAGTCAGCAAAATTACCTCTGGCATCTAGGCTAGAACAAGTCTAACCCATAGAGACCTCTCAAGATGTTGCACATTTTCCCTCAGTTTCTATTTTATGGGGTAATAATTTCTCACCAGAAAAAAACCTTCCTCATATCACCCTAAACTTCAGGAATCCATTTGGATATCCATGAGATAGAATTGTTCTTTTTCTCATTCAACAAACATCTATTGAGTACTAATTGTGTGCCAGACTTTGTGCGAGTAGGCGCCAGGGGCTTCAGAATGAATAAGACCCAGTCCTTAACCTTAAAAGTCTAAATGTCTTTTTGTTCCTCCTAATTATTTTTTGCATTCTTTCAATGTAAGCATTTTTTTGCCTTGTCAATCCCCTTCCCGAAAAACTGCAATCGTTCCTAGTTGCCAAATGTATCAAGTCAAAATCTCACGCCAAGCATTCCAGGTTCTACTGTATTAACTTACCTAAATCAACTTACCCAATCATCATCCATTATTTCCCAAAGAGTGCTTACAACTGTCACACGTTCATGTGATGAGGACCTCTTTTTTAAAGGGAGGTTTCATAAGCCAAGACCCTGCTATCAGGCCACCCATCTGCTGAGACATGCAGGTTCCCATCTGGTGCTTACCATCATCTTCCTGTTCCAGCTCTGAGCTCTTGGGTCACATCTGCACCACTGCAGGCCACACCTCAGGGCCTGACTTCCTGGAAAGCAGGATACCCCAAAAACAAAATCTCCAAAACTGTTTGGAGGTATATCTGTGCCTCACAGAATTCAATTACAAAACCCGAAATCTGAGCATTGCCTATTCTACACTTCTGCATATAGGTTATAGCAAAACTACTAAGGATATTTCAAAATACTATTCTACTATACAGGTCGAAAATTCTAGTTTTGTCTCTGTTCTGGTTAATTAAGCAGAGACCTTACCAAATCATGGTCAGTTTGAATATCTCTAGTCACCCTTTAACAATATGATATAGTTTCTCCTGGAACTACAGATCTGCATGACTTGGCTGGGGAGGAGTGGGTGGATATATTTAGAAACACTCAATAATTAAAATCACTTTCTACTTACCTTCTGCAAACACATCTTAATGATAGAGTTCCCTTCAATTCCATTAAAGCACAGTTTTAATGAAATCTGTTATCTCAGCTTCTTTTAAGGAGACGTGTTCCCAGTAATTCTATTTTAAGGGGGCTACCTTTTCTTTCTAGTGCTTGCTGAGAACACACACACACACACACACACACACACACACACACACACACAGTCTGCTCTGATCTCTCCAAAAAGAAATGAAGGAATAGCAAAAGAAAGAGAGCAGAGGTGGGTAAGAAAGAGCACCCAAGAGAAGCTGTTAGCTCTTTTCAAGTCCTCAGGAAAACAGAGCATAAACAAATACACCTTTTTAGCTGTGGAATAAAAATTCATGATTCACTTTCAAGAATGGCTTCTTGGACTCTGCTTTGTGGTCAGCGTCGCACTGTCTTACTGACTCCCCCCTTCCAAGGGGTGCGGAGGTCACTCCTCCAGACTTTTTCTTGAAATGGTCTTGGCTCAATAGGAAAGACTGATTTATGCAAAGTTGCTTGCTTACCTTCTGAAAAACACACACATGGGAAACAGAAACAGAGCGTTAATAAACCAGCAACGTGCAACATCTGCAGTTCTACACGTGCAAGTCAACAACCTTGTTTGCTAATGGACGCAGTACTAAAGATGTGTCAGACTGTGCTGGAACCTCCCTCAGGGAGCAGGAGAATCCTAAGGGGATGTGGAGATCAGAGTTACAGGACCCGAAGGATGACTTACTGGTGGCAAGAGCGGCTTCCAGGTCCTGTCAGTGTATACAATCAGTTACTGCAATTGGTCCTGGTTCCAGCTTCCCTTTAGACTTTGAGATCTGCTAAAAGTTTATGAGAGAAGTAAACAGTGGGTAGCATTTTTTCCTTATAGCTTGGCTTGGAAATTTCCAGAGGATGTTGCTTGGTAGAAGTAGTGGTGGTACTGGCAGCAGCAGTGGTGGTACTCGTAGTAATAGTAGTAAAGAGAGCAGCAGCAATGAACACTCAGTTTTATAAAATGAGCACACGTGATTCTTATAGCAAATCTGAGCTATAGCTATTTATAATGATGTTCTCCTACAAATGAAGAAGCTAAGGCTCAACAAGAGGGTAAATGGCTTACCTGAAATTACCCACCCCCACTAAAGGGCAGAGCCAGAATTCAAGCTCAGACGCTGGGACCCCAATGCCTAAGGTCGTCCCATGAGACTGTCCTATAACAGGACAAACCGTAAGATGAAAAACCATTATCTCGGTCTCTGATTAAACATACACTCTATTTTAAAGAAGGAACGTGACTCTTGTTTCATTAATATTCTGTTTATAAAATTACCACTCAATAAATGACACCATGGTATCTAGCATTCTCTTTGTGGTATTAGAAAACTCTGGCACAGAAGTTATCGTTAGTCCCCTAAAACCCTCACGTGAATTACCACTTTCCATTCACCTTCAGCTAGATTCAGATTTATCTAGCAAACATTTATTAAATACCACCAGCACAAAGCACTACATTAAGTGCCACCTCACGCACATTCTTATTTAATCCTATTAGCAGATGAGATAGGTTGCATTATTCCCATTTGCCAGAAGAGGCAATGAAGGAAAAAGATATTCATTTATCCATTCCTTTATTGATTCAGTAATTTATTTACTCAGCCAATATTTATTATCTGTTATGTACCTGGTACTATTTTTCTAGGCACTGGAGATGCAGAAATGAAAAAACAGACCAAGACGCTGCTAGACCAAGGTTTAAGTCAAGAGAGATACACAATAAAAAAATAAACAAAAAGATGTCAGATCATGGTAAGTGCTATGAAGAAAAATTAAATGACATAAGGGATACATACTGAGGTGGTAGCGAGGGTGATACCACTTTACAGGAAAGGCCTCTCTGATGATGATATTTAAGCAGAAACATGAAGGAAGTGAGGGAGTGGATCTCTAGGGGAAGAGCATTCTAGTCTGAAACACATTTTTGAAAACTGACTTTGTGCCAGTGCTAAGTGTCATAGATATAAAGATTAATAAGGCATGGTCTTGACCCACCAGGAGCTTTCTATTTGTGGAGACATATATAAATAAATTATTATAGTATGAGAGATGCATGTTCATGGCATTATGAGCAGGGCCAGGAAGAGGGTGAGACAAGTGAGGAACTTCATTTTAAATGAAGACAGTATCAGGTTAACTGATTTTTCCTTTTGCCTCAGGTTCTAATATGGCTCTTCACGGCACTGATTATGAGCACATACAGGAAGTGTTTCTTACCCAGTTATCTGGGGGCTGATGGTCCTGGAGCTGATAATATCCAAGCTGAGTTTTAACTGATAGGAGAGAGTCAAGTTCAGTGCTATACCAGAGACACAGAGCCAGAAGGTATAGAACAAGGACTCAGATACACATTTCTATGTTCAAGACCATGGCTATATCAACTGATCAGAATTTCCTAAAGTGTGTTTGCTGGGTTTGCAGAGCAGTGGATCCACAGGATGTTAACAGGTATAACTGGAAAAAAATGGTTTTAGTGATCAAATCAGTTTGGGAATATTCCACATATAAGAATTTAAATAGGTTTCTTTAATGCAGGACTTCTCAGAGCCTTCACGATCCTCCAAAATAGAAGGATAGTTTCCAGAAGAGATTTTTGGGTTTTTTACCATAGACTTAGCCCTCTCTCTTAAGCCAAAATAATTAAAACAAGCAGTACCCAACACTGAGAATTGTATTTCTTCCTTCACAAAGACAACACAGGAGCAAAGTCTGCAACTGAACAACAACACAGCTGTGGTTTACTGTGCATGTACTCTATATGCAAGCACTTTATACACACACATATATGTTATGCAATATATATATATACATATAGAGTTGATCCTTGAACAACACAAGTTTGAACTGCCTGGGTCCACTTATACAAAGATTTTTTCCACTAAATACGAATAACAGTACTATATGATCTGAGGTTGGTTGAATCTGTGGGCACAGAATCGCATATAAAGAGGGCAGACTGTAAAGTTATATGCAGATTTTCAACTGCTTGGAGGGCTGGCACCCCCTGCCTCCAAGGGTCAAGTCTATGTGGGTGTATACATGCTTATGTTTATGTGTATGACTTCATCCTCATAACAACCCTGGCAATACTTGTTATGTCTATTTCGCAGTTGAGAAAAACTGAAGGCCTTAAAGAACCTGAGTACTTAACCCAAAGTCACACAGCCTGTAAGTGACAGACCCCAGATGATGATACCCAGACCTTGACTCCAGAGCCTGTGTTCTTAGCCACTAAACTATCCTGCCATCCTTAAGCCTAGGCAGTATTCAGAGATTGCACAAAAGCTGGCTACGAGTATCTCTGGTCGACTCAGGGATCTGAATAATAAATCAGAACAGTATTAATTCCAAGTGATTTGGGAAATAAGCCTGTAGAACAAAATGAGCTCTGAATAGGCTTAACTCTGCAAAGTTGATTTTGATTTGGTTTGGTTGTTTGTTTTCTGAGCCTAGTGTATATCCAACTATCTTGTAGATTTTTAGTAATTATGAAAAAATACACCATTTCCCAGGGTTTTTTCACAGGGAATACTGTCTTACTCCTATTTTTCCACTCAACACAGAATGTGTGCAACAATCCTCTGTACATTCTGAACCCAAAATGACCAAGATTTGGGGCTACATCAGCCTTGCCTCCCAACCACTCGGCCAGGTCGGGGTCAGCCTCTCGGCAGCACTGCCATGGTCTCCATACCTCAGTCGCAAACACTTGACCCAGTCAAATCTCTTCCACGCGCACAGGGGCTGACCTGTTAGCTTGAACTCCATGAGCAAAAAGCATAAAAATACAAGATGAATATGGAAGAGAGACCCAGGTGGCAGATTCCACATGTTATTTTTAGTCAGACCGCCAAAATCTTTTCACCCTTATAAATAGAACGTATCTGGACTCAGCCTTATTCCTTTGGAGAAGCTGATTAAATACGAAAGGAGTTTTGCCACTAATAGGCAATGCCCAACAAAAATGAGGCTCTTGTGGTTCATCTCAAAAGGAAAAGCTACAAGAAAGCACTGAATTTGCAAAGAAGTGAACCTCATAAATTTTTCCAAATGGTTTTGAAGATTCAGATAAAAAGCTCAGTTCCAACATGACCATCTGTTATTTCCCCCTAAAAGAAGATAGCTAGTAGTTTATAAAAGCAATAAAACAGTTCCAGAGCTCAAAGGCAATAGCAATGACTTGCAGTTACAAACCAGGGAACATACAGACTGATGGGCAGCTGAACATGCTTCTCTTACCCCTCACCGCCTGGCCAAACAGAAACAAAGGTTTTTCAAGTAACTGACGTCTGATCCACTCTTTTTTTCTTCCTCAAAAAGGTTATGATTGGCCATTAAACCTGCCTTTCCCTTGTTCCTCCATGCCCACTGCTTGTTTAACTTTTTATCTGGCAATCTTTTCTGTACACATGTATCTTCTTTGACCCCTTCTTCATCACTATGCCCCAGTCCCTTTCAATTCTTATCTAGTTCTCTTAGAAGATCCTCTCCTCTCTAAGTGGTGAGCCAAGAATGGAATCGAACCCTGATTGGTCGGTAGGAAAAATTAATGATATACAGGCTTACCTCGCTTTATTGCACTTCGCAGATATTGTACTTTTTACAAACTGAAGGTTTGTGACAACCCTGCGTTGAGCAAGGCTATCGACACCATTTTTCCAACAGCATTGGCTCACGTCCTGTCTCTGTGTCACATTCTGGTAATTCTCAAAATATTCCAAACATTTTCATTATTCTTATGTTTGTTATGGTGATTTGTGATCAGTGAACTTTGATGTTATAACTGCAAAAAAGATTACAACCTATTGAAGGCTCAGATGATGGTCAGCATTTCTTAGCAATAAAGTGTTTTTTAATTAAGGTATGTACATTGTTTTCTTAAGACATAATGCTACACTTAATAGACTATAGGATAGTGTAAACATAACTTTTAGATGGACTGGGAAACCAAAAAACTCTTGTGACTCACTTTATTACGATATTCCCATTATTGCCGCGGTCTGGAACTCAACCAGCAATATCTCCGAGGTCTGCCTATACCTGGATCACAAAGAAGAAAGCTTAAACAGAAACCAGTAACATCAACTCCTGAAGCTGAAATGCAAGTTCCCCTTAGCTTCTCTTCCACAGCCTCCTTTCAGCCCCTTCATGGAGCATTATGCCTAAGAGTTTGAGCAAAGACTCATGCTGCCTGGACTCGTAAACTTGGCTCTACACTTACTGAATGTCTAGCCTTGGATGAGTCATTAGACTTATAGATCCTCAATTTTCCCAGTGGTAAATTGTATATACTAATGTACCTTCTTCAGGGAGTTGTTAGGAGTAAATGAAATAATTCATTTAAAGTGAATAATACAATGCCTGACCCATTTTTAAGTCCCCGATTAATGTTAGTCGTCATTATGAGCAGCCACATCTACATCCTTCTCTAATTAAACTGTTCTTATTGCACCTTACCATCCTTTTGCAGTAATTACTAAGACCACAACCGTATTTTTCCTATTGTTTTATTACAAATCTACACTGCAATTGCTTAAATAACACTGGAGCCTAAGCTTGACCAATGAAAAGTCAAAGGGGATGAAGCGAGGTGAAGACCCAGGCTACCTGGTGAGCCCCCAGTTCAGGGACTGACTGTCAGAATGGACCCATACCTGAGAGGTATATTTGATTTAACTGAACTTAGGAAACATTTATAGAACTGCCACCCTTATCTTTTACTTTACAATGATAAATGTAACTGTGACAGGCCAATAATACTTGTGGCAGCATGGCCAGAGAAATCTCTCCCTGTAGGTAGACCTATTTAAGAAGCCAAATTTTAACCAGAAATTGTTGGGTGGAAATGCAAATAAGACAGTGAGCTGATGTTAACTGCATCGCCTAAAATAACCTGATGCATCTGTCTTGCAAAGAGGCCAGTCCCTTCAGAGGTCATCAGCTAAATAAAGCTCCCTCCACCACGTGCAGTGCTTCCCTGGGTCCTGCCGGTGGATCTCCCAGGCGCCCCTTTCTCAGTTCTCCCAGGGCTGACAAAGAAGTTTCTGACTTACGTCTTCCTTTTTTGGGTAACATCTTAGAGGCCCAGATTCTATATTGATTTTTTAAAGATAACTTTGCATATCTCTGTTCTGACCAATTTTACACTAATTTTGCAGCTGGGGAACATTTTCTTTCCCTCACACACAAGTTCTTGGGATAAATCTCGATGGACTGACAACATTTAGTAGTTCCATTATATGAAAAACAGGCATGTGGGAAGGGGGTGCTGGTGAAAATCCAGTAATGGATCACATTATTCTAAAGGAAAACTAACTTCAAGTTCCAAGTAAATAACTTTACAAATTTACTTGACACTTGCCCCCATCCCTCACCTCCAATCATAAGGTAGCATCCTGCTAATTTCACCTTTAAGCAGAAGGATTTCTATTTCCAATACGCTTCTTTTCAATGATAATAAAGGTCACCGTAATTATTTTGGCATAAATGTGGCCCCAAAAGGGTAACACTTGTGCTATCCATGTTTGCACAAAGAAGCTGTAAAGCACATGAGAAAATCTTTAAAGGGTTAAGTGAAAAAAATCAAGATTAAAAATGTTATATTCGGAATATAGGCAGTATAGCATAGGATTAAGCTGTGCCCTGAAATTCAGTGCCTGAGACAGATGCGCTGCTCTGCAATACAGATATACAATGTATCATACATGTATATGTATCTGCAATACAGATATACAAAGTATCATACATGTATATGTATCTTCTTGCCTCAGTTGGTTTATCTGTGTAGTGGGAAAACTGCCTATCTCACAGATTGCAATGAGGATTAACTGACTTAGTATAAGAAAAATGTTTAGAACAGGGCCTGGCACATAATAGTCATTCAACAACTCTAATAAGCTCATTATTATCTCCACCATCATAAAAATATGAACATAAAACTAAGAGGTAATATATCCAATCATTATTAGTATCAACCTCCAGAAAGGAAGACATAGTTACTTGCTTTCTTCCTCTTTATAATGTCCTGTGTTTTCTCCAAATTTTCTGTAATGACCATAGACTACTTAGCTCACCAGAAAAGAAACATAATTCCGAAAAGGAAAAAACTGTCTCAGTTGGCAGCTTGCAGACTGAAATAATGTTTGTCCGAAAGCCCTTTAAATGATGCCATTCGAGGGTTATAACTAATACTTCTCTATTGCTGCCATAACAAATTATCATGAACTTAGTGGCTTAAAACAATAGAAATGTATCATCTTACAGCTCCACAGGTCTAAAGTCTGACACAGGTCTCAGTGGGCTAAAATCAAGGTGTAGGGAGGGCTGCATCCGTTCGGGACGTAGACCATCCATCTAGAGTTGGACTGTCCAATATGGTAGACATCAGCCTGACATAGCTATTCAAATTTACACTAATTAAAAGTAGTATTACAAACCTACTTCCTCCATAACTCCAGCCACATTTCAAGGGTTCAACAGCCACATGTGGCTAGTGGCTTCTTTCCTGGACAGCACAGTTATGAGGCATTTCCACCACCGCACAACAGGACAGTGTGGATCCAGAGGCAAGACTCATCCTAGCTTCCTGACTGGTGTCCTGGTTGAGTCTTGTTGCCAGCATTATCTTTTCACATACTGCCTCACATCAATTCCTTGTCTTAAAATTTTCTTGGGTCTCTTCTGCCTATAACAGATTTTGTTCCAATACATTAAAGCTATAAAATCCTTAATCCACACCAAACCTTATATACAAATCATAACATGTAGCTACTCCCGTTACAGCTCTGGTAGGGACATCGAGATGACCTCCCCACCCCCTGATTTGCCCCATCCCAGGCCTGTAATCCTCTGAGGATAGCCAGACATAAGGATGAGACAAAATTCCTTCACACGATATCAAAAACATTCTTCATCTAGTCTCAGCCTATTTTCTATTCCCTAGGACACCCCACCATTCACTTTCACTCTTTCTTAAGTTCATCCATGAAATCTCCTTTACTGCTATGTCCTCCCTTCCGTTAAAAATGACTAAAGATGACAATTTAGGTGATAGAAACAAACTTTGACACTTCATGAAGTGGGCAGTCTCTATCCCCAAGGGTCCAGAGAATTGCAAAATGGGACAGAAGGCAGTAAGCCTTCACAGGATAAAGAATAAGGAACAAGGAAGTAAGTATAGAGCCCAGAGCTGGCTTGGTGTTTGGGGGTTGGCTGGCTGGATATACTGCGTTTCTGGTCAAGGAGAGCACTTACAGGGATGTGAAAGTTATCTAAGTTCCAGTTTGCTGAAGTAGCACTCAGGCAAGAGCAGTTCCATCTTGGGCCCGGAACACCTACTTTTTAACTACAAAACTCCCCCTCAATCTTCAACCTCCAATTCCCTCATCACCACTGAGGAAGGCTCCTGAGGGAAAAGAATCATCAGTGTCCCACAGGCCTTTATAATAGCCTGAGAGCAAACACATGAATGGGCTTTAGAGGATGTTTCTGTGAACCCCAAAACTGTATGCACAACTGTGTGTGTATGTGCACTGGGAGGGTAGATGCTCCTGGCTGTCCTGCAACTACCAATTGCTCTGTGACTCTAAAAGCGTAAGAGCGTTGCCAGAGAAGGTCAGGGTTCACAAAGAAGTCCTTTCAGCACTTTATGACCCTTCTTTTAACTTCAGTTTCCAAATATACTTCATTTTAAAATTTCCTCCCACAAATACATGACAATACATTTATTCAGTCAGTCTTGCAGTCTCTTCTCCAGGTTAGAAGCACCTGTCCACTCTGCTTCATTCCTTTATTATCTAGACCACCAAGCACTCCAACATATGCTTTCAGAGAAAGAAAACAAGGTGAGGCAGTGCACACCCTCGAACTAGGGAAATGGTTCCATCTTTGTCAATTCAAACTGTGTACACTTTGGAGGAAATTATTAATCGAATCTACAGAGCTCTTACGTGTGCCAGCTGCAGTACTATGTACTTTACACATAGTACCTTAATTAAGCCTCACATCCCTTGAGAAGTAAGTGTTATCCCAATTTTTACAGATGAGAAATCAGGTGTAAGTCACAGAGCTAGTAAACGGTACACTGGGATTTGAGCCCAGGCCATCAGGTAAGTGGGTACTGAGATCACCACATTCTTGTAGTGTTCCTAGTTCTACCTGAATAATCGCTGCCAAAGATCTCTCTTAAAGTTAGGTCTGTGACTGTCTGAACTTGGAGGCCCAACAGAAAACCATGAAGAAGATTTTAGCCTAAATACGAGAATCATTCCCTTCAAAAATGGAGGCAAAGGCTAGCATTAGATAGTGACTGTAGTTTGGATCAAAACATACCATGAATCCACAGATAACCCTGTCACTCACTGGCTCTGTAAGACTGGGCACGTTCCCTAACTCTCAGGGCACAGTCTCTTGATCTAAGGGTCATAAAAATACCTGGTTCTTGGAGAATAAATTAAATAACTCAGGTAAAGTATTTAGTGTGCTTCTAAGCATTTAGTAATGACTAAATACATATTAGTAATTATTGTTATTAATTGCTGGAAAACAGGTCTGAGGTGGAAGAATGTTCTGATTTATTAAATTAGTCTCCCTAAGCGAGCCAAGATAGCTGAGCTGAGGCAGATAGACTACCTACTCCTTTGCTTCTGGCTAAGAAGGAAATAAGGCAGAGAGATAAGACCCCTGACTTGACAAGTAAGTGCTTTATGGGAGAGTGACCGATGAAAAGCTTCTTTTTCTCTGAACATAAGGAGTTGGTGGGCAGCAGGGAGATGGGACCATAAAACATCTGGGTCCGCACACAGATTGGGGCCACTGCAGCTGGCTTTACATCCATCAGAATGATGTCTTAGACCCAGCCCTGCTCCTCCAGCTCTCCCCAGGACTGGACACCCCAGAACCCAAGTGACTGAACGCTGGTCCATGCAGAAGCACAAAAATTGTGTCTGACATAACCACATCCATCCCAGGAAATACTTCTTGACTCCTAAGAATCTTCTGTCCTGGGGCTAGGAATGGGAAAGTACAATGGCTGAGTGACAAATGAATTTCTATTCTTTTCTTTGGGAACACGAAACCAATAAATGCTCTTATAGTCTGGTTTTACATGTGTAGTATTAATGAGAATTTAATGCAGATGAACCATACAGGCTAACAGGAATGAAAGTGTGTGGTCATAACTAGTAAAACTAACCCACAAAAGACATTTTACAATGACTTTTGAGTTAAAACAAGGATATCCTACAACTTTAAATGAATTTTCCATACTTACATTCATGCTTGGCATCCGAAAGCAGTACTCGGCCATGAAACACATCTTCCATGTTGCCACCCTATTTCCCCAGCTTCTCCTTACTGTTCTGAAAACATCCTGAAATCATTCCTGACGCCTAGATTTAAGCCCGGGGTGTGTTCCATTCCCCACCTGCAATACTTTTGCTCCTCTTTACGTACTCACATCTATCCAACCTTCACATTTTATCCCAAGTCCCATCTTCTGTTTAAATGTTAAGACTTCCCCAACCCCTGTCATCTCCAGTCACCTTGCTCACGCTTGTATATATTCCACAAATACTGAATGTATTCTCTGTGGTAGGCAGGGTGCTGGGTGCTGGAGATGTAACAGTGAACAAAACAGACAAGTGGTAAAGAAGGCACAGCAAAAAGAATAGGAAAATGAAAAAGATATTTCCATAGCAAAAGGCACTACCACAAGATGACTGTCTAGGAAGGTCTATATCAGAATGAAAAGTGATCTCATCAAGCTTCCTGGGATTTGTGTGGTTTTTTGAAAAGAACCAAAGTTTGAGACTAGTAGTTACCACTATCTGTACCCTATGAAGTACAGGACAGAAATAAACCAGAAATACACACACAGACACACACACACACACACACACACGAACTTGTGTGGGTACGCTGAGTTTATGCAAAGCCTATCTTGTCCCCTGTACATGCAAAGCCTGCTGTGCCATTAATGATACAGATGTTCTACCTTTCCTTCTTTATAAAGTGAACAGGTCTTTTAAGGTTCTGGTGGCTATGGCTCTTTCAATATATCGTACCAATGCTATCTTTCTTCAAGTAGCATAAAGTAAATTTTGAAGTGCTTTTATTCTGATGTCCCTTGAAAGATATCCATTTGTTAAGTATCTCTCATGCAATTTTCAATCTAAAGTCAATCATTTGTAGCCAGAAGTGAGGACAGCACAGTTGGAAAGAGGTCTAAAGCTGTTATTTTAAACAAACAGCTAGTTACAAGTGCTGGTAAGGGAGAGCTTCTCCATTTGTCTTTTCATACATACGCTAGTTTGTCACCACAGCATTCGTGTCCTTAATCTGATTAGCTACAGGGGTGTACAGAAATCCCTTAGCTACAATAGCCACTTGCAAAATCCAAATACATCAATACAATGATTAATAAAATATATCTATAAGCATGTTTATAGTCACAGGGGGTTAAGAGGGAAATGAAACAGCAGCTACTGCAAGCTCTTTTCCCCCAGAATTCATAATTTATTTACCTTGTCTGTCTTGCTCCCGGTGTGGCTGCAATCAATTGTATTCAATGTCAAGTCTTAGTGCAACAGTCTACTGTTCACTTCAAGCTCTACAAGCTAAAAAGTCTACAAATGCTTTTACGGAAACACCAGCATGGACATTTTACTGATCCAAATGAAATCTAATTGTTTCTAGAAAGTGATCTGAGGGCCTAACTCTCTGCCTAAAAGTATTTTTAAGGAGAAGTATATTAGTCAGGATAGGCTGGCTGCTGAAAGAACCCCCAAACTTCAATGACTTAAGAGAAAAAACATTTATGCCCAGTCCAATGGGGATATCCCTGGTCTGGTAGCTCTCCTGGGTGGATCTGCTTTAAGTACAAACTCAGCAATTCAGTTTCCCTTCCAACTTTCGTTGCTTGCACCTGTGACATGACCCTACACAATTTCCATGGAAGGATAAGAGAGGGTGGACATGGCCGATCAGAAACTTAACCACCTCTTCCAAAGGAACACACATCACTTAGGCTCACATTCCATTAGCCAGAAATAGCCACAGTCCCTCAGCTAGACACAAGAACCTTGGGAAATGCAGTCCCAGCTGAATGGCACTTCACAAGTCTACATCATGAGGGGAGTACCAGGCTGGTGATCAGCTACCCATCTCTGGCCTGAGAACCTAAAGTAGACATATATTTTAAAAAACCACAAGATCTTCTACCAAATCTCAGCTCCTACGAATCCGACAGCAGATACCAACACATGGCTCCTTAGTGCTCACAGAGTAACAGCAAGAGGTACCAGTTTAAATATACGTGCTTAGGCGGCCTACAAACCTAGATTCAAATCCTGATCCATCATTTAGTAGTGGTTTGATCTTGTGCAGATAACTTACCCCCTCTATGCCTCATCAGAACAACGGAGACAGTAGTAATAGTCTATTCACAGGGTTGTAGTGAGGATTAAATAATGAAATGTACATAAATAAAGACCGCCCAAATGAGAACCAACACAGGCTCGGTATAGTAAGGAGTCACACACCATCACCTGCATTAGGCAGAGACTCAGACAGGAAGGCAGTGAGAGAGCTTTATAATCAAAAAAGGGGGGCTTCCCTGGTGGCGCAGTGGTTAAGAATCCACCTGCCAATGCAGGGGACACGGATTCGAGCCCTGGTCCGGTAAGATCCCACATGCCGCAGAGCCACTAAGCCCATGCACCACAACTACTGAGCCTGCACTCTAGAGCCCGCGAGCCACAACTACTGAGCCTGTGAGCCACAACTACTGAGCCCGTGTGCCACAACTACTGAAGCCCGCACGCCTGGAGCCCGTGCTCCACAACAAGAGAAGCCACCACAATGAGAAGCCCGCTCACTGCAAGGAAGAGTAGCCCCCGCTCGCCGCAACTAGAGAAAGCCTGCGTGCAGCAACGAAGACCCAACACAGCCAAAAATAAATAAATAAAATAAATAAATTTATTAAAAAAAAAAAAGAAAAGGGTATGCTTTGACTGGAGATTGTTGGCATGGGGAGGTTGGAGGTGGGCTAACCAGAAGCAGAGCATCTTAACTGATTGGTTTGAAAAGTATATTTGATTTTTTCTGGTTGATCCTGACTTGGAAATGGGCAAAAAATAGGGGAACTGGCAGTCACTGACCAAGTCCTGATGTTAATGGGCCAATTGCTGTGGAGGATGGGGGTCAGAGTTCTCTTACATGATCTGGCCGTCATCCCTTTGTGTGTTCAGTCTTGCATGACCCGTTATATTCCAAAGTGGGTGGTGGGTATACTCTCACACTGACAGAGATGCTCAGGTGTACAATCCTCTGGAAAAACTTTAGTCAGCTTTTTTTTTTTTTTTTTTTAATAGATTTTCTTCTTTCCAGGCATAAAGGCTGAGAGTCTTTTTTTAAAAAATTATTTATTTATTAATTTATTTATTATTTTTGACTGTGTTGGGTCTTCGTTTCTGTGTGAGGGCTTTCTATAGTTGTGGCAAGTGGGGGCCACTCTTCATCACGGTGCGTGGGCCTCTCACTGTCGCAGCCTCTCTTGTTGTGGAGCACAGGCTCCAGATGCGCAGGCTCAGTACTTGTGGCTCACGGGTCTAGCTGTTCCGCGGCATGTGGGATCTTCCCAGACCAGGGCTCGAACCCGTGTCCCCTGCATTGGCAGGCAGATTCTCAACCACTGCGCCACCAGGGAAGCCCTAATCAGAATTCTTATGTTCTTAAACCCTGGGCATTAAGGGATGCGGAGTGGGAAAAATACAAGAAAACAGCTTTAAATTCTGTGCTGTTTGGCAAAGCCAGGTCTACCAGGGCACACTGTATAACGCAAACCTCTCTCCAGCCAGGTGAAGCCACTGCTACAGTGCAATACCGTGTTCCACAGTGCTGTGAATGAATGGGCTTTCCGGGATGCTGGAGAGTGGAGGGCAGAGAGACACAGCCCAGAAATCTGCACACTGACTGCTTTTGTCCCCAGGTGAGGATGGAACCCTCCGACGACCTGAGTTTGGTTCAGCAACCAGCAAGCTTAAAGTTTGCAAATATCCCCTTAAATGGAAGAATTATACACAGAGATTTTCAGTGAATATGTAAATTCTTTCTAAACGGGGATGAAAGACACGATATAAAGTCTGGCCCAGCACAAAATTAAGCTTCTTGGATCCTGCAGGACCTGACTTTAAGCGGACAATGTTCCTGGTAGCTGCATGCCCCCTGCCCGCCAACCCATTAGAGACTCTGGGGACCAAGTGAAGCTGCAGGAAGATATCCTGCGTTTGCTTTTGCTCTAACTTACAGCAGGAGGGTGTGTGTGTGTGTGTGCATGAACATACACGCAAGCACACTGGCACTGCAGGGGTTGGGTGGTTTTTATCACTGAAACAGAAACCATCTGAAATTATGCACGTGGCCTGGTCAGACCACAGGTGGTGCCCAGTCTCAGTCACAAATCTTAAAAAAGACATGAAGCATATTCAAAGAAAGTGATCAGGCAGAACAAGAGAGAGGCTTAAATGGATGTCACATGGGAATGAATAGTTGAAGAATGAATGAAGGAAGGAACTGGAGATGTTAAACCTGGAGGAAACCGAGTTCATGCTAACACCACATTCCAAAAATTGAAGGGGTCTTCCCTGGATTGGAAGGAGGAAAAGGAGTTGGTGACATTTTTGCCCTGAAGCAGATGTAAAGATGGTATTTTTGAAATGTTAATTGACTTCCTCAGCCCACCACCAAGAGTTTTCCTTTCCTTCTTAACCCTTCCTTCTCTGTACCTTTCTGAGCCAGGTGGCCGGTGCTCACTGCCTCACAGAAGGAAGGAACAGAGAGTGGAGAAAAACAGAGCCCTTTCTTGCATTTGCATTCCCAAAGTCTAAACAACAACAGCAAAACTCACATTAGAAAATAAAACCATGTCCTGGGCAGAAGTTGGAGACAGAGATTCGTGAATGCTGAGTTTGTGCAGTCCAGGATGACAGCCCCTCCCCTGGACAGACCCTACAGGTAAGAGCCAAGGCCACCTTTACAGATGGCACAAGCTCCCCTGGAACAAGGTGCACACACTGCCTATGCCTCAGGGTGCTGCCTGCTGCCCACTTCGGGGACCCCCAGCACCAGCACCGCAAGCACAGATATGCCCAATAGAAGAGCCCACTCACGCCCAGAGTCTCTGCTCAGCCTCGAAGACACAGCCCATGAGAAAACTCACTCCCACTACAGCCTTACAGTGTCCTAGATGCTTTCAGCTCCAGAGATGAAAGGGTAGAGGCTGGAAAGGGAAGGTCAAACCATTAGACTCTGGCAGAGCTGAACGGGACCAACCCCACTTCCCCCTGAGCCAGGAGAGTGGGAAATGCTTTCTGATTACACACAGACTGAATGATCTCTTGGCATGGAGTTATGTAGAGGAAACTGCATTAAGGGTCTTTATTAACCAGGGTTCTCCAGAGAAACAGAATCAACAGAGTGTGAGTGTGTATAATGTAAAGAGTTATTATCAAGAATTGGCTCACACTATTATGGAGGCTGACAAATCCCAGTATCTGCAGGGTGAGTACAGTTTCACTCCAAAGGCCGGCAGTCTACCTATTTAAATATTAATGTCATCCAGGAGCACCCTCACAGACGCACCCAGAATAATGTTTGACAATGATCTGGGCACTATTCCCTAACACCAAGTCAAGCTGACACATAAAATTAACCAACGCAAGGGTCTCAATGACATTTAAGGGCATTTCCAAAACTAGATTCTAAGGGTGTTTCATCAGGAGGGCATATAGGCATCCAGAACTTGAAAAAGAAGAAAAGGAAGTGGAGCAATTTGTTAAGGCTCATGTCTGTCTCATCTCACTTTCAGCTGACGTTTCTTTCTAGGAATATTTCAGTGGAGCCAGTCTATTGACCCTCAGTGGAGAATGCAGGTATAGTGTAAGTGCTTAGCACATTATTTGTAGTTAAATTCTCCTCATTCATCCAGCAGAAAACAAGCTTTTTAGAGACATGAATGGCAAAAATTTCCAAGGCTATAAAAATGGATCTTCTTCCATATTTTCTGATAAGCCAGTAAGTGTTTGCCCCAGTCAAGTCAATACAACGTCGTGATTAAAATGTGTTCTAGAACACATAGGCCCGGATTCAAACCCAGACTCTGCCAAGACATACACAATGACCTTCAGCAAATTACATTCTTTGAACCACATCCACAAATCGGAGGATAACAACACTGCTTCCCCTCACTAAAACACAGGATGCCAGTAAATAACTTAGCACAGCATTTGCCACACACCAAATGCTTAATAAGTGTTAGAAGTGATTACTGTAACTTAGATGGAGTTCTTTAAAATGTGCTGCCAGCATAGCCCTGAAGTCTTTCTTTAAAGAAAACCCTTAGGCCACTGATTGTTTCTCTTCCTCCTTCCTTCCACGACTAGGGCAAACACAACAGAACCACCACTAATTCTGGAGGTGAGCAGACAGACTGCTGGACAGAATACTGGTTGATGATTGCCTCGGAAACCCAGGAACCCCATTCAAAGGCAGGCCTCTGACTTGAATGCCAGAAAGTTGGAAACCCGAAAACAAAGATAAATAATCCAATTTCCTCCTTCAAATTAAAGTTTTGTGTGCGTGCATGTGCACCAGAAAATACTGACTTAATCAGAGGCATCCGATTAAGATTAGAAAAAGTAAAATACAGCATCAGAACGGAGGCAGGCACAGTAATCAAGTGGTTATTTCTAAAAAGTCCAACCTCATGACAATGCTCGATATTGCGGATGTGTGGATGTGAGCAACTCCAGAAAGAAAGATAATTGCACCATTTCACAGTAATGTAAATTTCCTCTACCTTACTATGTCACTTTATCTCCAGCTGTGAGTCCAGAATTTTCCAGAGAGAAGAGACTCAAGAGAGATTTTGCCTTGACTATTTCTAAAGACAGACTTCCTAATAAATTTCTATATGCAAATTTTGAGTCACATAAAGAAAAAGGAGGGCCAGCTACAGTCTGCTAAAATTTCATTATTTTAAACTACTCTGATTTCAAGCAATGGTTTCAAGAGTCAAAACTTTGAGAGGATTCTTTGCAACTAATTTCCTTAGAAAAGTTTCATGGATATAAGAAGTCAAGGGAGATGCTGTATGAGTGAAATGTCATTATTCGACACAGAAATAACATCTTTTGTGCCCAGGGAGTTCAAAAGAGTTTAGTCTATATCTACAGACAAATTTTACCTAAAAAAAAAAAAAAAACGAAAACCATCATCTCTAGGTAAGAAATAATGTCAGAATGGGATTGTGTCATTAGTCATCAGGAAAATGTAAATTAAAACATGCACATTAGAATGAATAAAGTTAAAAAAAACTGACCATACAATGGGCCAAGAAGTGGAGGCACTGGAACTCCCATGCACTGCTAGTGGGAGTGTAAAATGTACAACCACTTTGGAAAACAATTTGTCAATTTCTGACAAAGTTAAACAATACCTGCTATTTGACCCAGGGATTCCACTCCTAGGTATTTACTAAAGAGAAGTCAAAACATATGTTCACACACAGACATGTGCATGAATGTTCATTGCAGCTTTATCTGTAACTGCAAAAAACAAGAAACGACCCAAACATCCATCAACAAGTGAATGATAAACAAATTATAGAGTACATCCATACAATTGGAATGCTACTCAGCCACATAAAATAATACATTGATATATGCAACATGGGTGAATCTCAAAAGCATTACACTGTGTGAAAAAACTTATATTAAAAAAAGAGTACATACTATATTCTCCTATTTACATAAAATTCTAGAAAATGCAAATCACTGTCTATAGTGGCAGAAAGCAGATTAGAAAGGTTGCCTGAGGAGGGAGGGAAGGGACAGCACTGGGCACCATTACAAATGGGCACTAGAAAACTTTTAGGGGCGATGGAAATGTTTGTTTTCTCGATGTGGTGAAGTTTTCACGGGTGTATACATATGTCGAATCTAAATTGTACACTTTAAATACGTGCAGCTTATTCTTCAATTAAGTATAAAGACAAAAAAAAATGAGAATGTGAATGTGAACTGTCACAGTGCCTAGCAGACAGTAGGTGCTCCAAAAATGTTGAAGAAATGGCCTCTTATGGGCACAGTTTCTCTCCCCATACTGGAGCTATTGTTCTGTAAGTGTTATATGTGTTCTACATGTGTCTATATAGTTGTGTTCTGTATGTGTTATAATCCAAAAGGATTTGGATGATACATGTTCTACATTAGTCTTCATAGTACGGTTTCTCTCTGATTTCTGCGTTCACTGTGTCATCATCTCCTCTATGACTGTCTATTCCTCTGTCCCCTATTTCTCTTCCTTACATAGGTATTATGGGCTTCAGCTAACAGCATCTTCACTTCCCTCTGAGGAATATCCTTCCCTGACTCTCATCGTGTATTGTGAGGTGAAAGAGGGCATGTGACTCACTCTTGGCCGGAAGAGGGAAGAGAATATCCTCCTGGTCAGAACGGGTGGTTCACCGATGAAGGTACAGCCTAACCAGGGCCAAGGAGGATATGGCCTAAGAGTCCTAGTTTCTTCAGACTGTGAAGAAAGAGCTGCTTTCCCTTTTCTGCCTGACTTAGAGTGGTGAGAATGTAAGCATGAACTGAGGGCAGACATCTGGCCTCACCAAGGGAAAGCCTGCCTACGACGGTGCCAAACACAGAGGAGAGATGGAGCAATAATAGTGTGTGAATCCCTGAGTCCAGACGTGCCTGACCTTAGACCTGTCTCTGTACTTTCAGCTTTGTGGCCAATAAGGGTCACTTTTTATTAAGTTAATTTCATCTGGGTTTTTGGTCACGTGCCATCTACCCCCCACCAAAAGACCCAGTGATATCCACGGGAAAGCATTCTTTGGTGCTTTGTCCATCAGGAAAACGTGGATGGGAACGTTTAAGTGCTAAGAGTATTTGCAACCACCAGTTGATGTCTATAATCATGAACGCTGATGTATGAACAGATGATCTGGCAAGCCAGAGGATGCTCACAGGTGTGGCTGCCTCTACTAAATGTACCTGAAATTCATCTCAGACGAGACGAACATGAGAAACAAAAGAACTCTTACTAGCTGTGTGACTTCAGCCAAGTTTCTTGATATAAGTCTCAGTTTCCTCATTTTAAAAGGATGCTAATTAAGACAGTTATGTTAAACTATACACTTTTGTGTGTAGTACGATGCCTGGCACAGAGTAGGCCCTCAAGAAATATTAGCTGCTGTGTTACTAAGATGCTATCCGTCTTCATCTATACTGCAAAGCCATAATGTTTCTCCCTTCTCTTCCTTAATCCAAATCCTGTGTGTTCTTCAAGTCTTACCACCTCCTACAGGAAAATCTTCCTGATTACTTCAACGCAAAATGTAGTGACTATTTTATCTGAATTTCCAAGCCCTTTAGTCTGTACATGTGTCTAATGCCCCATCATATTGTGTCATAAATTGAATTTCCAGTAGTGAGCTGGAGTCAGCTCACAACAGCTTGTGAGAGCCAACTGTTAAATTTTCAGGAATTTTGAGAGGTGGTTATTAAACAGCCATTATTAACATTTAAATTACATAAAATTATAATTAAATAAATTATATTAAAAGCAAAGGTAGCAAACACTCAAAATATAACACTTCCTAGCTATTTGTATTATATTTTACTATGACTGATGCCCTTTAGGTTTTTTTTGTCTGTTATATGTGTATGGAGGAAATAGTATAAAATGGAGGGTTACCGTCCTCTCTTTCCAACGTCACATGCTGTGACATCACATTGGCAGCTTGCGATCAGTCATGACAGGAGAGTTTACACCACAAAAATCAGCAAACGCAAATCCGGGCTCCCCCTCCACTCCCAACCCACAGAGCCGTTGTTAAATGTTCACTGGCATACCACTGCTTTTAACTTCTTCACGTTTGTAAACTGCTCCAATGAGTTCATTAGCTCTTTGACAATAGTGGTGTTTCACATTTCTCTTTGTCCTCTGTGTTGTTCAACATAGCACTGCGTACACAGTAGGTGCTAAACATTTTGCCACGTGCTAGAAGCCTAGAAAGAGGCAATCATTTCACAAAGAAGAGTTGGCTATGGCTACATCTATGTGACCTGATGCATTTAAAAATACTGCCCACACAAACACCTTGCAGGTCTATCACTGCTTGAGTTGTAAACAATGGAGAAAATGCCAACCGTGAAAGTAGAGTAAAAATAGTATAGCCTGACAGTCAAAGTGGATGCATACTGACACAAAGAGCTGAGATCACTCAAATTCATGTCATAGGGAATGGTCAAAAAAAAAAAAAAATCAGTACTTTTTCACTTAGAGAAAGGAAAAATTGTAGATGCACAGAGGGCAGTAAAAATGTCTTCAAATAGTTGAAAGGCTATCACAAAAGGAGAAGATTGGATATGTTCTGTATTACACTAGACAGTCATACCAGAATCAACGTTTAGATGTTAGGATATAACTAAGCTGGACCCTGTGGGGCTTCCCGGAACAGACCCCTTCCCCATATCCTCTGCTGCAGCTCCTCTCTGAAGTACCTAGGTAATAGTATCTGATGCACATTTCCTGAGTTGTTTCACAGGTGCTAAAATCCCTACCAAATGAAAGGAATTAACTACTTGATGACCATGAACCCCCAAGACCTCCCGGCATCTAACGACTGACAATGTTAACCCCTGTGACACCGTCCTGTTACCTCACCATCACCCAATCAGAGAACTGTGCACTAGCAGATCCCATACCCTGGAATGCCCCTCTCTTACCCTGCCTTTAAAGATGCTTTGCTGAAACCCATCAGGAAGTTTGGGCTTTTTGAGTACTACCTGTCACGGACTCCTTGTACGGCACCTTACAATAAACGCTGCACTTTCCTTCACCACAACCCGGCGTCAGGAGATGGGCTTGACTGCGCGGGCAAGCAGACCCAAGTCTGGTTCTGTAATAAGGAGAGGCACATTTTGATATAATGAGGAAGAAAAGTCCTACAGGGATGACTGAAGATGGGCAGAACGAGAAGCAATGAATTCCTGCCTCAGTGTTACTTAAAACACGTACACTGGTCACAGAGCGTGGATGAATAAATAAGTTAATGGGCCAGCAATGGTTCTCCACTGGGGCCACGACTGCCCCCTAGGGGTGTCTGGAAATTCACTGAGGCACTTAGTGAAGGGGGTGGGATGCAAGGCAAGGGATGTCTCCACACAACAAATAACTCTACTACCCAACATGCAAATCATGATCCCACTGAGAAACAGCAGGCTAGACAAATCCTGGAGGGCATGTTTCAGTTTATGTTCAATAATCAATCATTTGGTTGAGCAAGTTAAGTTTCAGGCACTCTAGGGTTAACTGCACAAGATGAAGCTTTCTCTTGCAAGAGGCTTGAGACTAGCAGAGGGAGATAAGGAAATAAGTAACCAGTTTCAAGAGAGTCATACATGGCTAACCTAGAAATGTGAACAGGTGCTGAAAGAACAGAGTGCCCCTCTAACTACTGGAGTGTGGCTGGGTTATACAAAGGGTGGGAAAGGCCTCTCAGAGGTGGCAGTGCCTTCTAGTTGGGTTTTATAGAATATGCACGGGAGTTCGCAAGTTGGATGAAGGAGTTTCAGGTGCAGAAAACAGTATGTGTAAAGGAACAGAAGTGTGAGGGAACCTGGCACTAGCATTCTAGGAAGGCAATTCATTAAAAATTTTTTTGCAATAGTTACATATGGGCACCTGCGTATTTTTAAAGCACCTCCAGTGTTTATAGTGCCGCTACAGTGGGCGCCGTAAGAACCTAAGTACAGCTTGAGTGAAGGTTGAGTATGAGTACTGTGGAGAAGAGAGACCGGGGCGTTTGGGAAATGTCCCTTCCAACCCTGAGAATCTTTAAACCTGCCAGATGCAAGAGGAGGGTTGTGGCCAGGATCCCATATGATGAGCAGAGACCTAGACCGTCATCTAGTGTATCTCCTCCTTCTGCCCATCCACTCTGCTCCAGCAACATGGCCTTTCTTTCTGCTGCTTGATCTGATGGCCAAGCTCGTTCCCACCTCAGGGTAACTGCACATGCTCTTCCCTTTGCCTGAAACACTCCTTCCTAGATAGTCACACAGTTGGTTCCTTCTCCACTTGAGATCTCCTCCTCAAAGAGGCCCTCCCTGTCCATCCAATATGAAACAGCATTATCTGTCTCCGTCACTAGAATGTAGTTCTATGAGCGCAGGGGCTCTTCCATCTCATTACTTGTATATTGCAGAGCTAGTAGTCAGTAGGCTATTCATACACACCTGGACATCCCATCCTATAACAGATAATAGACGAGGAGAAAATAGATCAGAGGAGAGCACCTAGGATAATTAGGGCACCCCGAGCCACAGGATATGAAGGAGGAACTGGTGTGTGTCCTTCTAGTAGCCTGGGATGAGACTAGAACTAACTCGGAAACCAGGTCTTTTAAGAGAAAATTATAGGACGTGGGATATTTAGCCCAGTGAAAAGTACTCTTAAATGGTGCATACTCTTTTCAAATATCAGGAGGGCATCATGTGGAAGAAGAACTGGAATTCCTCTGAACTGATCCCCAAGGGGAAAGACCACGGGGTAGAAGCCATATGAGAGAAAGAGAGATGTCAGCTCTACACAAGAAAGGGCACTAACAGGCAAAGTGGCAGGCAAAGTTCAGAAGGTTCCGACTTCCATCAGTGGAGTTGTTTAGCAGAAGCTAGCCAGCCAACCAACCCAACAGAGACGAAAAGCTCAAGCCTCAGGCAGGAGAGCAGACCAAAAAGCTAACATGTGTCTGTCACTTACTGCATGCCAGCAGCACTACTGGAGGTACACCAAAAATAACTCACTTAACCCTTACAACAATCCGTAGGGACAGGTGCCATTATCATTTTACAGTAGAACAAACTGAGATGCGGAAGTCCGATAACTTGACCAAGATCACCTTTCTCGTAAGTGGCACTTAAAAGAAAAAAAAAAAGACCTTTTATGTCTCCAGTAATTCTTTTTATGCCCTCTATCAACTAGAAGTGAGTTGATATCCTATTTTTGTCATCTCCTGGGCAAAACATGACAGAACGTCTAAGTATGACTGCCAGCCACCACGCGGTAAAGGCTGTAGGTGGTACCTAACACAGCACTTGCCCAGAACACCTGTGCTGAATGAGGGACTCGCCCTATGGCATAGCCCACGTGTCTTTATTTTTTATTGTCTATCTCCTCCTATATTCCAGACCCACAAGGGAAGGGATTTCTTTTGTTGACTGCTGGATCCTCAGGTGTTAAATAGATATTTGTGGAAAACAGAAAAGAAAGGAAAGAAGGGAAGGAGGAAGAAAAGTATCTTCATGGGTCCTCTACCCCAGGCTCTGCACATTACGCTCTGTGGCCCTGTTCACTTGAACCTACCAAGAGGAAGAAAGCCCTAGGAGCCCAAATCTCAGACAAACTCAACATGTAGCCCTTGTGGTTTTGAAAAGAATCTGTCACCAACAGTTTGGTTTCTACATTAAAAGAAAAAACAAGCATCTTTCAAGCAAGGTAGCTGAAGCACGGATAAAAGTTGAGAGTACATCTCTCAGTAGCTGTCAAAATCCCACTCTGCTTAAATGTAATAAAATAGAGTCAATACTAAAATGTTAATAAAATGCTGTTTTTCCCCAGTCACTACCATCTAATAAAGGTGTTTTGATTCTATTTATGATGTAAATTATATTACTTAGTACCCAAGGGAGCTATTTTGGCTGTAAGAGGTAATCTTTTTCTAATTTAATGACAGAGGGGGAAAAAATCATGCATGACTAAAATAACTACAACACAGGCTATCCAGAAGACTACATCTTGTGAGGGGCTACAGACATGCCAGTGCCTGTTCAAGTATTAAAATTAACATGCTTAAATTTTTTCATTTACTATATATTCAGTTTGCCTTCTTCCAGATCCCATAAGCCCACACTATCTTTCTCATGAATATTTAATTTTTTTTCCTGGGAAGTCAACTCCGCAACCACCCCTCCAGAAAAAGAACTGTAAACAAGGCTGAAGGGAAAAGTGAGACAGGGAGATGAGGCGAGAGCAAATGCAAAAGGACAGATGGCTAAGAAAAGCAGAGCATACCAGAGTCACCCTCCAAGGAGGAGAGAGAAACAATTGGAACCCAGAAGTAAGCAGATTCATTGTGGAGGCATTTAAAGCTCTCATACCTTATCCAAATGGAGAAATGGGTTCTGTTTTGAGGCAAAGGGGAAGCTTATGAATACTTTACAATCTGTGCATTAGAGCCTAGTCAGCATGAATAGACTGCATCCTTTGCGTGAGTAAGCCACTCCCTGGTCAGTGGTTAGAAATTTTAAATGTCTTCCCTGAAGCAAACTTCCCGGGGGCGGTTGAGTCACCAATAAGGTGGTTTAAAGGCAGACAGAAAACCTTTATCGGAGGAATAATGAACTACTTCGTAAGCATCCTTTAGGCCCATGAGTATACTTGGCCCCCAAATAGAGATGAGCAGAAAACCATTAGTGCAGCCCCATTCTGAAGCTGTGTGAAGGCAACTGTGGAAGGGCTTAAAGAGGAAACCCTCTTCTCGCCCAGACCATCATTATCTTCTACCTCAAGTTGGGATGGGATTCCTGGGAATTGATTTTGTCTGGAAAACAGGGGTCGGCACCATTTATTAAAATTCAAATTGTTGAATCAAAATTTCCAGAGAGAAGAACTCCTTTTCTAATACCCAGGCCCCATTATTAAGGCCAGGCTACTATCAGAGCACGTTTTTCTTTCTAGTGAGTAAGAGAAGTGCTGGGCCTAAGGGCCAGACTCTGTAGAGTTCTGTAGGAAATGCATATGCCTTCCCTTGAGATTGCTCAGGGCTAACTAAATTCCATGCCTAACTTATTTCATTAAAGTGACATTTGGTTTCAGGTTATTTTATAGTTTAGGTTCCCCCAGAAGTAGATCTAGAGGTGGAGATCAGAATGTAACTGGGAAGTGATTCGGGGAAACAGTAAAAACATGAGACAGGGAAAAGGAAGAAAGTTAATCAAGGGGTCATCATCAATTGGTTACCAGCATGGGCAACTGGAGCTCACCCCCCACTGAGGAATTCTGAGAAGCAGCCTCATATTTCCCCCACCTGAGGAAGGAGGTGCTGGTGTTTTCAAACACCAACTGCCATCACGCCTGCTGCTGGGGGCCGAGGGAGGGCCTTACTTGCCAGGCACCTCCAGCCTGCATGGCTGCGGTGGGAGGGCAGAGAAAGCGCGGAGAAGAGAAGCCGGCGCTAACACTGAAAGTCAGGTGCAGTGTGCACGGAAATGGCACAGGCCGAGGGGATGTAGGAAGGGCAGCAGTTACAGCTGCTGCTACAAGAACAAGAGTCAGAAAGGAGACAAGTGCCAGCACCTGGAGGTGGACCACAGGGCGAGCTATGAGTGCTATGTGAGCAGTATCATTCAGATACTGATATCTGTTGGTTTCAACCGCAATCAGAATGGTCACTGGACTTCTATCCATTTCAGCAGCAGCAGCAGTACGGCTGAGTGCCCAGGATGCTTAAGTGTGGCACAAAACTGGATTGCTCTGCTTAATAAAAGGGAGTGGAATTTGAAGACCCCTAAGAGAATCAGGGAAGGAAACAGAAGCCTAAGTTACTGGGTATTGTGTGAAGGTTGAGGAGGAGAAAAAAACCATTCTGCTCCCCACCCCAAGCACAGCAGCTGTGTAGAAAAGACTGGAGGAAAGAAATATGTAATGGGGGATCTGTAATACAGTTTTTCTTGTGTTTTAATGTGACATGAGTGTATGGCCATACATTAAACTCCCTCTCCTCCTATTCTTCAAAATCTTCAGTAGAAACAACATTATTTACCAATGCTTTGGTCTGAGTTGATTCTAGGTACACTCAGAAAGTCACGGAGTTCTAATCTCTCTGGGGCACAGAATGACAAGGGGACAGCTGACATCAGGTTACATCACTGTTCAGAGCACTTTCTTATATACCAAAGTCCTAAAACAAGTGACCTGCAAGCTAATTTAGTCTCAGATGTAGATGTTTGCTCCCACCCTATCCCCAACTTCCAGCTATTTTTAAAACTTGGTACCAACATTTTTCATGTAAGAGATTTCACATTAAATTTCCAACTTCTCATGGAACACAAAACAAAAGATGTTAGCATCCACTGGGATAATCACCAAGCAATAATTAGCCAACTAGTATGCATTATTTAGATTGTCACAATCCCTACCACTCTTAATTGTTCCCCAAACATCACATTTGCACTGATTTTTCCTTTCCCAGCAAAAATGGGACTATCAAAAATGGAAAAAGGAAAACTACCAAAAGTACTTCATAATTCTAGGAAAAAAAGGAATGCATGCTTCTCCATGGAAGTGAAGAACAATCCTTGTTTAAAACAAAAAGTGTGCATTAAACGTGAGGTTTCTAGAGTCCTTGAGGGTGACCTCTGTGCTCAGAAAAGATTAGTCTGATGGTGCTTTGGTTTTAAATATTAACGTTGGATTTATTCAAGTTACAAATTTAAAAGCCTAGTTTTTCCGTAAGCTTCTCATTTCAGCTTACAAATTTAATTCTATTTATAATCTAGTAAATTTTAGCAATTGCTTTTAAGAGGACCTAGAGGAACATTTAGCTTCATTTATAAACAGCTAATTAAAGCTCTTCAAACATTTAAAAATTCATTTATAAATTTAATGTATTTGATTTCCTTTCAATTGTCTGACTTAAAACTTTCCTGAGTAATTAAATAAACCTCTTAAATCAAATAAACTTATAAACATAGTGAATCAAGTTCTTCTAAATATTCCAACACTGTAGATTAGTTCAGTAATATTTCAACCTAAAACCACAAGTCTAAATCAATTACTCAATTATACCTTTTAAATTGGAATTACGAAACTGATCTGTTACTCTACCAGATCAAATTCTCTTAAATATTATAAAAACTTTAAACATCAAACACACACAGATTCCTTTTTTAACACAAAAGCTCCTTGTGTTAAGTTTTGATTCTCTTAAATATTTCTATATTTAATTTAAAACCTTTTTGGCTAAAAAAAAGATTACAACTTTTCCAGCTAATAAACACAACTATTGATTTTGACCAGGACACTCATTGGATTCTTGTTGGTAAAACTCATAGGACATCCTGAGTCCTATTTATACTCTACATGAGGGACTTCAAACTAAAGTGGGTGGTCACATACCCGGTTCCTAAGATTTTAGTCACATCATTTCTAAATTTTAAATCAGATTAGAGTCTGTAACTGCCACTCAGATGGTTATACCACTTTGACTGAATTACATATTTCTTCGGATATCGATATCTCCTCTTTTAAGTCTGAAGACCTATGTCTTAACAGCAGAATACACATTCTTTTCCTGTATTTCCTACATCTGCCCCAATACTCTTATGGACATTAAAATGATATCCAAATGGATTTTGGACATTCCAGACCCACTTCGGTCTATTTAGTCACGATGTCGAAGACAGTTGTACTGACAGTGCTATGTGGAAAGACGACGCCAGGCCCCCTACTCATCTGTTACTGATAGGAATTCACTTTGGCCAACTATGAGCTACACCTACGAGACAGGAAATCCAAAGACTGTTAACAATGGACCTCAGGCAAGCTGTAAAAGTGCTCAAGTTAAAATGGTGGGGAAAAGAGAGATGTATGATTTAATTATTCTTAATTTTTTTAGGAGTCCCCAACCCTTTAGAGAATCTGATAAAAGTTTTAGACCCTCTGCACAGAAAAACACCCAAGCCCTTTAATTAATAATGTCCAAGATTTCATGTTTCCCTTGACATTCATAAGTGGATACCAAGTTAAAAAAAAAACACAAAAACCCTTGGACTAGATGGATCTTTAAAGTCCTTTCCCAACATGGTTCTGAAAACATAATCTATCAAAGTGACATATTACAGAGGAGAGGTCAGAAATTTGGTTCAGAGGATTGATTTTCAAAATGACTAATCTAGAGAGCTCACTGAGTCACAACAGAATAGAGTTCAATGGAGACTGGATGGAGTAATTTTCTTATAAAAGTTCATAGTCTGTTCTAATTTTCATTAAACATGTATGTCAGAGGTAGGGTGTAGTGAAAAAATTAACCTATAAGGTAAACAAAAATTTTTATTTTACTCAGCATTCAGAAGCAGCAGTGAGGAAAATTTTTATGACGTGTCTTCCAAGTAGGTGAAGGGCTTGTATGCAATGGAAGATAGTAAGTTTGGCTGCCGTCTTTCCTAAAATTTTAAGATATAGGAAGTTTTTGGTTGGTTGTGTTTTTGGTTGGTTGGTTTTTTTGAATGAGTTACTGAAGACAAAACAGAAACAACTTCTCTGGAAGTCACAACCTCCGATATTCCTCATCTGTCTGGGATAATTAAGGATTACTGAATAGCATGAGGAAGAACTACATGTTTTGTGAATGAATGAATGAATGAATGAATGACGTCTTAATAGTCCTTTTAAACCCATAATTTGACATATATCTTGTAGTTTTCCATGAGCTTCAGCAGCTGTTTCATCTATACACACTATACCATAATATTTACTAAATAGAAATAATTCTGCACCACATTATTATACTTTTAGCATCTACATTTTATCTAATCATGTCAATTCTGTTGAGTTAAAATTCCACATTGATAGCACAAGTTTAAAGAAAGATTTACAGCTACCTTAGGCTTTCTGTGTCCCCTCTGTGCTAAAAGCTCAAGGCAAACTTCTAACCTGGTTTTACTTTCTGGAGTATTTTTAGAGGTGTGGTGTGTTTTTGAAACTATTTTATCTATAGAGCCCCCAGAGCTAGGACTCCTGCATTGAACACATTTAAGTCTTAGGTTTAAGCTGCCTGGCTTTTAGAGTAACACAGAAAACAAAGCTCTGATGCATGAGGCCGTCAACAAAAGCAACATGCTTTCTTTAAAGTTTCAGTTCAATAAAGGTTTGCCGTACAGAAAAGGTCTTTGCTTTCTGAGACTTTTTCACTCAAAAGCTCTCATTTTAAATCACGTTTTTAAAAAAAAATCTTTATTGTCGTTGGTTGAGAAGGGAATCACCAAGGTGCCTACTAAACAATGGGGTTGTAGTGAAATGAAAGGCAGGAGGCTTGAACTCTGCAACCTTGGGCAAGTCCTTAAACCTCTATGGCAGAAATAGTGAGAGTAAAACCTAGGACAGAGAGAAAGCAAGAGTAGATGGAGTAAATGTCTTCAGCATTTGGACAGCTACCATAAGACTGGCTCGGGAAGGAGGGTTCGTACCTCCTCTAAAAGCATTAGAGTTTGATTTTTCTTTTTGTAATGCAATTAAAGAGATGTCCATGAGATGGGCTAAACCCAAGGATTCAGAGTCTGAGATGCTTTTGTCCCTTCCTGCAGAGACATTCCTCATCAGGGAAGAAGGTGGCAAATCTCCTTGCATCTTCTCCCTGCAGGAAAAGGGGCCTAGAGGTAAAAACAACTTCTATCAGCCTCCTCTGGACTGTTGAAGCCAAACCTGTCAATATTTCAGTAAACGTTTCCTTTTTACCCTCGCTTCCTCTAGGACCAAGTCCTTTTTTCAGCGTTGCACATTTTTCATAGAACATTCCGATTAACAATTTGAAAAAACAATGCTTCATGTTTATGTTAAACATGTCATATGTTAGAACCTAAAATCAGGATATGCAAACCCATAAAATGAAAGCAAAATGACAAGTGAAGATACACTGGAAAATGTATTTTAGTCCAATCATATATAAAATCCAGAAACAATGCTAACTCAGCAAAAAATGCATTTATTCATCTATCCACTCATCCAATTAGTATTCATTCACTCATTCATTTATTCAGTCATCATATACTAAGCTCCTATTATGTGATAGGCACTGAGTGTAAAAAGATGAAAGAAAAAGACACTCTTTCAAGGAGACACTGCCTGGAATCCGGCAGAGACAAAACACTGATCATAAGATTGTATGTTAGAAGATTACAGATGATGCTCTGGGAGCAATGGAAAGGCATACCTAGCTCAGATAGGGAGGGGGTGGGAGCTCTAAAGTCTTCTTGGATAAAGAGTTTTAAAGGATAAGCAGAAATCACTTGGGTAAAAGGAAAACAGCATTTTAAAGTTAACAGTTTTTTCATAGATAACAACAGAACACATTTCTAGTACATAAAACTTTTCCAAGTCTAATATAACCCTGTGAGATTCAGATCTGATCTGAGCACAGCCAATCAAATTATCTCTCTGAAGATCATGGGAAGTTGGCATGATTTTTCCTAATACAGGCCCCAGTGATTCCTCTGATGGCCCAGCTGACATACAGGGCAAACTCTATGGCATCTCAAAGAAATTTGGCTAGGAAAAGACAGCAATTAAAATCCCATCTCTCTTGGGCAGCGTGCATGCACACAACCACACAGACACTAATAAGAGTCCCAGAATCCTAAAACCCCATCCTTGCAAAGGAACATTCACATCCCCTTCAACCAGTGAAGTAAATTAAAAAACAAGGGAAACTTTCTTTTAGAAATAATTGAAATACTTAACAAGGAAGATTAATTCTTGAGACTCTTTGCATATTGCAAGTAAGCCAGAGGAGCTGTACTTTGTCTTTCGTACTTGCTGAAGTCACTTTTGTTTTCAGCTCACTGTACTTTTATTAATATTAATTAGAACATACTTCCTGCCAGAGTTTAGCATTTCCAGATTATTTCTGTAGGTACTGATTTAATGGCACTGACATTAAGCTTTCTATCCACTGGGTCACATAAAAGTCAACTAAAATGGGCTGCAAAAGAAGAAGAGTGTTGAAAATCAAAAGGAGTGGGAGGGCAGAAGAAAGACTGTCAACGTGCTTAGCCCACTGCACACACAGGGTAGTGGGTGCTGACTCCAGTTATTAGCACAGCTTGTTCAAGGTCTACTGAGAGTTTCCACTGAGCCTCCTCCTGATGGGGAAAAGCTCAGGAAGGAGGAGAAGGGTACAGTCTATCTTCTCTAACCTCACAGGCTTTGAATCGGATATTCCTATCTCAGTGGAAACAGAGAAACAAGCCAGTCTCCAAATCAGTTCTTTGAGACTTTCCCAAGGGCTTTGCCATCCTAGTGAAACTTAGGCATTTCTACAGGAAGCACAGATTCACAGCACTTTCAGGAGGAGAGCACAAAGGCATGAAGTGATGACCAAGAGTGTAGTCTTTCTAAGCCCACCTTGAATCAGTTAGTGCTTAAATTCTACAGGAACCAGACAAGTAATTGAGGGAAGCAAGTATGGACGCTACTAGAGAGTGGAGAGGACTGTGGCAAACTGGAGAGTTCGGGCTCTACTGAAAGGGCAGCCACTGTTCACCCTCAGCCCAACGTTTTGTCATAACAGCATGGAGGTCCAGGATGGACAAATCTTCTGATATTTCAAGAGACGTAGAAATATAAATTTTAATGTGAACTTCCCCAACTTTGAAATGTTGGCAACAAACGTAAAACACATCCAGGTCAAACAAAATAGACCTGGTGCCAGATGCAGCTGAGAGACCAATGATTCGTACCATGTGATCAAAGTTTTAAGGCAAGGGTTTGGAGATCATCTCAGCAGCAGAAAGTATGACAAAATAGAGGGCCCGCTAGAACTTAGGCACCTGAAATGCTACTCTAACCCAGAAGGGCCTGCAGAAGATTACCAGCTAGCCTTGGATATAAATGCCTTTTATGTTTCCTCTTCTTTTCTCAAAGCAAACTTAATATTGGGTTCAATATTTCCAAGGAAGAGAAATAAAAAGGGACCTCGTTTTGATATTTTTTAAGGATTTCTGGGGCATGTGGCACTATCAAATCGTTTGCACTGAATATCTACACTCAGTCTTCTTTATTGAAATAAATTTGCTGGTTGAGTTTTCTCTGCTTCTCAAGATGACTTACTCTCAGAGATATTAGGGCTGAAGGATCTGAGTCTCCCGATTAGTTTTATCGACAAAATAAGGGTTTTTTAACCTGGCTTTCTTCAGCATTTCAGGGACTGTAAGAATAATTTCCCCACACAAGGATACCCCAGCTGAACTGCATGGGGTCAAAAGTTGTTCAGGGCTAAAAATCATTTAAGGGCTTCATAGCCACTGGGCCTGGCTCTGCGAAGTGGGCAGTCAATGGGTGAGGGATAGAAAGTGCTTTATTCTGGACAGGCAGGGGTTGAGCCTTTCATTCTGAGAATCTGCAGCAATGCAGGGCACAGGCTTGAGAAGAGTGAAGTACTGTAGTCGAGTGGATTCATATGTTCGTCCAGTAAAAATTTATTTAATGCCTACTGCAAAGCCAGGAGTTGTTCTACGTGCTGGGGAACAGCAGCAAGTTAAACACAGTTTCTGCCACCACTGAAAAAACCATTCTCAACAAATAAATGTATACTGTAACGTCAGACAGTACCAAGTGCCACATGAGAGAAAGGACAGAAGAATAAATGAGTCATGATTGGATAATAGGCTGCTTCAGCAAGTTTTCTCTAAGGTCACAGAGAGCATTTCCTGGTTATGGGAAGGAGCAAGAAACACTGTTGCATCCCGGCCTTCACATCCCCCTTCACCCTGGAGGGAAAAAGCACTGTTTGAAACCCAGCTAAACTAGTTGAAACTCACGTTCTTAGGCAGACTTAGACTCCCTGGGCTTCAGTTTCCTCACCTGTACAACGGGGATAATATTAGCCACCCGCCACGACGGTTAAATGTGGTTTACACGTGACAACAATGTGACGTGCTGTAAAGAGAGCTATGGACAGAGTAACCACCGCATCAGCTGAAATCATTTTCATCACTGTCCCCAGCACAGCGTCCGCCGCCTCCAAGCAATCCCTTAGTTGAAATCAGCTCCTCTCCCTTTTTCGTCTCCCTCAGATTCATGGCACAGAGTGGCTGGGAACATGCACGTCTGTGTTCCCAGCCGGCTCTTCTGTAGGAGGGTGTTATATTGGAGACATGCTGGAGTTGAGGGAAGCTAAAGAATTCTTTTTGAACCAAAGTAAAGAGCAAAGTTAGCTCTTTTCTTTGTTTCCACACATATAGTTAAAATTTACCGGGCTTCCCTGATGGCGCAGTGGTTCAGAATCTGCCTGCCAATGCAGGGGACACGGGTTCGAGCCCTGGTCTGGGAAGATCCCACATGCCGCGGAGCAACTAGGCCCGTGAGCCACAACTACTGAGCCTGCGCGTCTGGAGCCTGTGCTCCGCAACAAGAGAGGCCACGATAGTGAGAGGCCCGCGCACTGCGATGAAGAGTGGCCCCCACTTGCTGCAACTAGATAAAGCCCTCGCACAGAAATGAAGACCCAACACAGCCAAAAATAAATAAATAGATAAATAGATAAAATTAAAAAAAAAAAAGATTTACACACTAATGAAGAATTAGAAAGCAACTTTCAAAGGCACTTGTTGGACTGTACTATTTCCTACAGAGGATTTCTTTGTGGTCAAAACAAAAACTTATTTCCGTTAAAGAAAAAACTAAGAAAAAATTAACAGAATAGAATCCTATTAAATAGAATCCTGTTAAATAGAATCCTTTGAAATGGTATTGCTCTAATGGGACTTGACTTTGATTTATATGGGTTGATGACTGCCAAAAAGTTGAATGATAAAATTTTCCAATGCAAAAATAATAACTTCTGTGAAATGGATAAAATGCTCCAAATATATGTGATGAATAAATTCTAACACTAGTTGAATACTGACTGCCAGATTTTTACAAAGGTTGTTGAAAATGGTCCCTTTAGCAATGCAGGTGAGAGAAAAGTAGTGAAACTGATTTCAAATTAAATTTGCAAACTTAATCGAACAGCTGGCTTACTTATATTTGGCCAAATATGAACTTAATAGATTTTTCTCACTTACCATTGAAAAGAATGTGTATTAGTCTCCTGAAAAACTGCCCCTAGGAAATCTATTTGAGAAATAATAAAAATAAACAACCATTATTTTATGAAGACCAATTAATCTGTAGATTGCTATACAGCATTATATCTAGCATATTTGTAAATTTATTCCAAATCTTTCAAAGTAATTAAATGTATTAAATCAGAAGCTCCATAAAGCACAATATATTATAAGAATTAATGTTTATTTCTAGACCTAACATATCTGTGGAGAAACCATGACAGTTAATTTTCATGGATTGTCACAGACAGAAAGAAACCAAGAGTGCTCTATCTTTGACTGGAAACAATGAATCTGCACTGCCATTATCAGCTTGCACTACCCAACACAGAAATGACAGGTCAAATAACTAGGCCTAGCACTAAATACATTTTTGCAAACCCTTGCTGAGTTCTTTGCAAACTTTTAGCAATAGCCATTATAAGTTAATGTATATCTAATCCTTTTGACCACTGTATTTAATGATTCAACACTCCTCAGCTTGACTCCTGATGTCCCTTACTTTCTTTTTTATCCACAATTGTCTTATTTCTTCTATGTCCATGTAAATATATGCATACATTATGCATAATATTTGTGGCCTATTTCCCCTCAAAAGACTATATGATCCACCACAATCCACAAAATTAAGTAGAAATCTTAATTTTGTTCAGTGACATGACCCAAGCACTTAAAATATATGAAGGTGGAAATTTTTTTTTTGATAAGATAAATTCTTCCATTTAAAAAATGTATATTCATTTCTTAACCATGAGCCCATATTTGTGTCTGCCAGGTGCTCTTAAAACAAGGATTAACTGCAGTTTATCTATCAAGAGGAAAAAAAAGAAGAGGTCACAAAACCACCATGAAGGAACAAGAGAACGGAGGAGGCCGTGGCAATGCAGCTCACAGCCTCATAACCAGCGATAGATACTCTTATTTAACAGCTCTCCAGGCCAACAACATAAAAATGCCAATGTACGAAAATACTTGTCCCCATACAAACAATGGCCTAGGGCTCAGAAATCAAAAGCATGCCTTGAGACATTCGTGTAACAAGCAGGCTTCCTGCAGAAGACCACCCTTCATGCCAGAGTAGCCACTCAGCCACAATCACAATTTCATCTATATTGATGTTCACCTTGTTTTTCTCTTTCAAGGCAAAATGCAAAACACTTAAGTTGTGAATACTCTAAAGTACAAATACATTCTAAGGTATAACGTTCTCTTTCAAATGGCTAGCCGAGTGCCTTTTCTCTCTCATTTTGAGCCAATCATCAAATCATCCATAAAGAAATGTATGAAAGTCTTATATTTTAAAAATTCAACCCTCTAATCCAAGCTCTATCATTTAACAGCTGTATGTCCTCGGGCATATCATTTACATTCTTGGAGCCTCAGCTTCCTCATTTGTTAAACAGGGTCAATACTGTGCAGAATTATCAAGGTTTAGGGGTACTGAATGCAAAGTTTTGAGCATGGTTTCTGACAAGCAGCACTGTGGCATAATATCTATTGAGGTGATCGTTTGAATTTTACTCACAACTCTAAGAAGCAAAATCCTAAGTAGTATTTTCCCTGTTATAAAAACATAGCTACGTCTTTGTGATCTGAGTTCTGGGGCTTTATGTGAGGGCTGAAAGGGGCAGCAGGTGGCAAGGAAAGAGGGATGGGTTAGCTTTCCTTCGAGTGAGATGACAAATAGGGTGCCCAAGTATATCTTCTAAATAAGACTATGTGGTACCTGGAAAGTGTAAACCAAATCCTGTAGCTTAGTGCCCTGACAAATGATTGCTGTGCCCAGCTTGCCTTTAAAACGGATCATGTTGACTTAAAAAATGAGTCAGTGTCAACTGATACAGATAAGAACAAGGATACTTTCACAGAACGTCAGAACTGTGTAAAGTCTCAGGAACTCATGGGAAACCTTAGGAAGATTCCCATCCCAATAACTTGTGTTGGGCATCTCTCCACTTTGGCAAGAAAGGGCTTAGTCTCAGATCTAATTTGAATTTTGAGCAAGGAGGAAATGTAACATTCATGCATTCAATTAGAATAGATCAAATTCATACCCAGCACTTAAATGCGGGACCCATACTATACTAACTCCACGCAGGGATTTTCTCTTGAGTGTTAAGACAGTTAAGATCGTTTTATTAGAGTGATATCATGGCATCTGCAGCACTGTTGCATCACGCCTTCAAGCCCATAGTACATTCCAACATCCAATCTGCATGACAAAGCACTGGGACAGGGTCACCAGCTTCCTCAACAGATGAGCGGCAACTCCCCTGCAAAGCAACTAACCATTCTAAATTCAGCTCATCGAACAAAGCTTTCTGCTTAAAATGAGCTTCAAAAAGTTGAGTCACTCTTTATCACAGTTAGCAAGTTATCTGTGGGTAAAAAGATAACTTCAATACTGAAAACTTGGGCTATGAAATGCCTCCTTTGATGCCATTCAAAACAAAAGGACATGAGTAACTACAGCCACAGATGTCAAAAGGCACTCCCCAGGGTGACTATGCAAGCAGCAACAGCATGGAAATGGAAAATCCTTAATTCAGAGCTTATTCATGTGCCAGCCATTGCCTTAAACACGTTGTAAGTATTATCTCATTTAGTCCTGACCATAACTCACTGATATTATTATCCCTCTTTTTTCAGATACAGAAATTCATATTTAAAGGGATTAAATAAACTGTTGAAGAAACAAATAGTTAAATGGCAGAGCTGAGGCTCCAGGGCCCAAGTTCTTCACCCCAATGGCACTAATCCGGCATCCTAGTCAGAGGATCTCTGAGCTACTGCTTCTCAGTTGAGCCTCTCAAATCCTGGTTATCAACCAGTCACCACCCTACCTTCTGCTCTTGTACCACTTCTACTGACACTGTAATTACCGTATCTTCCATCCTGGTTCCTGGGAGGAAAACAGAAACCATATCAAGTATCTTACCAGAGAGACTTTGATATAAGGAATTAGTTAAATAGGTATTGTGGAATCGAAAAAGTGAACAGGGAACAGTGAGTTAATGCAGAAATAAAAACCAAAGGAAGCGGCTTCCCTGGTGGCGCAGTGGTTAAGAATCCACCTGCCAATGCAGGGCACATGGGTTTGAGCCCTGGTCCAGGAAGATCCCACATGCCGCGGAGCAACTAAGCCCGTGCGCCACAACTACTGTGCCTGCGCTCTAGAGCCCGCGAGCCACAAGTACTGAGCCCGCGTGCCACAACGACTGAAGCCCACGCGCCTAGAGCCCGTGCTCCACAACAAAGAAGCCACTGCAATGAGAAGCCCACGCACCTCAACGAAGAGTAGCCCCCACTCGCCGCAACTAGAGGAAGCCCGCGCGCAGCAACGAAGACCCAACGCAGCCAAAAATAAATAAAAATAAAAATAATTTAAAAACCAAAGGAAGCAACCACCACCCTTAGGGAAGAAAGGGTAGAGCTCCAGAAGCTTAGAGAAGGGGCTCTGTGAGCTGGGTGCGGACTTCTGAGGAGTCGGGGCTGCCCAGCTGGTGCTGGCTGTGTCAAAACAACAAACAAACTGGAGGCTGAACCGAAGGACCACTGCCAGGATGAAACACAGAACAACAAACATACAGGAAGGAGCAACCCCTCCTCCCCTCTTCCAGCCTCCCAGTCTCCCTCCAGTGCCCCTGTGGGCGGGATCTAAGTGGGAGCTGGCTTCAAGGACTGACTCCCAGTCCAAACCCCAAGTCGAGTATAGAGTGCGAGTTGGGAGTCGGAGACAAAGCTTGGGTACTTAGCAGCACACATCCCATCGGGGTGCACTGGTAAATGGAATAGACAGAGCAGCCCCCAGGAGCCCACCACCAATGATCCCGTCCCCTGACCTGATGATGAAGTGTGACCCATATTAATGCTGAGTGAAAAGATACTTCCTATTTGATCGAATGGCTTCCTGAATGGAGGAAAATCAGCCTGCGTGGATGCCCACAACGTGTAAATATTGTACCAAGAATGTTATCATATGCATCCTAACATTTAACCTTTACAAAATAGTCAGTTCTGCTAGAACTCAACACAGGCATTCTTAAAAATCACTATGCTACGCAAAATTGCACAATAAAAACCACAGGGCTCACGGGAAAATTGAGGCTAGGGATACAACACTCACAAAATTTTGTCAGTGACACAGAGAAACCTAATAAAAAGAGTAGTATAGTTTTATACATACTGAATGATTAAGAAATACATAAATACTACAATAAGTATGTATGGAAGTTTATGGAACTTCACCTTGTAAAAGGCCCAAAGTTTGTTTGTGGAAATGGGCAGCTCAGGAGTTACTGTGATGGAGGGAGGGTTATCTGAAACCAGAGGGACAGTTGTAATACCAGATTGGATGGCTGTGGCTTACAACCCTTGCAGAGAACTGAGGCAGCTGATAGATTTCTGAGGTGTGGATTTGTGATCTGTGTACTCCTGTGTGACCTGGGTCAGCTGGCCACAGTTTTCTGTGTTCACCTAATGTTTCTTGCAGACAAAATCTTGAATAAGCAAATATAAAATCCATGTTATGATCAAATTTTCCCCTTATTGAGCATATTAGAATTAATGGTTTCAAAATAAATAAATGGTTTCAAAATAATTATAGCAGAACTGATTATATTCTGCAGGCCAGATAGTATGAACTCCAATTTTACAGATGAGGAAACTGACTCAGAAAGATTAAACATTTTGCTGAAACTTATCTTAAAAAAAAAAAAAAGCCGGTGACCTCTCTTGGGCCAGCACTGTATTTTCTCATCTAAGGTAAGTTACTTGACAGTATGAGGTAAAGCAGTAGAACCTGAGGGCAATGACCCTTTCTAGCTGGTGTAAATGCCCCGGGATGGAATGAGCTCAAACTTCTTTAGGTCAAAGTTCAAGGCAGAGCTGCTGAGCAACAGAATTCATGTCTCTCCCACACTGTCTCATAAATGGACTTCTAGACCTGTGTCACAGTGATCCTCAAAAGATGTCTGATAATAGTTAACACCCATGGAAAGAAACGTCCCAACTTTCGAGGTCCAATTTACTGATGAAATAAAACGTAACATGACTTTCTAAATTTGTTCTTTATAATCTGCCACAGTCATCTTTCTAAAATGCAGAAGTCAATGTCATTCCCAAGTTTGATACCCTTCAATGGTTCCCCAATACCCAAAAGATAAGGTATAAAATCCTTACATGGGGTGGGGTCCTCCTGCATAGGGCACCTGCTTCATCTCTAGCTAAGTCCTCACCTAAAACCCATGCTGAACTGTGTGCTTTTCCACACACACCAGGTCATTTCAGAGCTACATCAATTGGCAACGCTGATACCTCAGTCGAATGCCCGTGTCCTCTATAACCGACTTCCGAATACCAACCCACCGTTGCTCACAAGCTCCTCTGACAGGATCCCCTCCCCTACATCTTTAGGCAGAAAGAACCACTTCTTTTGTTGGGTCCCCATCATGCCCTACACTAGGTCCTATCACAGTACTTTGCCAGGCATATTTGTTTAAAGGTTGACTTTATTTTTAATTGCAAGCTATCTGAGGGTACTGACCATGTCTGAAAAGTCTCTGCATCCTTAGCACCTAGCTCACTGCCTGGTACATAACTGTGTCATCAATGTTTAAGGACTGAATGAATAAATAAAAGGCTAGAATGTTATCACGACAAGAAAAAATTGCCGTCAGGATGATCCATCTGTACCTTTTTCTTTCTTCCATCTGAAATCTGGAAAAGACCCTCAGCTCCACTAAACAAGTTTCTGTGTAGGGTAAAACCTACTGAATTGATAAAGGTAGGTATTGTAGGCTGAATGTTTGTATGTCTCCCAAATTCATTTGTGAAGCCCTAACCCCCAGTGTGATGGTATCTGGAGGTGAGGCCTTTGGGAGGTGACTAGGTTTAGATGAGGTCACGAGGGTGGGGCGTCATGATGGGATGAGTGCTGTTACAAGAGGAAGACAGAGAGAGCTCTTTCTCCATGCACATGTACCAAGGAAAGGCCATGTGAGCTGACATTGAGAACGTGGCCATCTACAAGCCAGGGATTGGGTCCTTACTAGGAACCAAATCAGTCAGCACCTCCCCCTTGGACTTCTTGCCTCTAGTACTGAGAGGAATGAATTTCTGTTGTTTAAGCCATCCAGTCTGTGCTATTTTGTTACAGCAGTCCAAGCAGACTAAGAGTGATTACTAGATGTATCACATGATTTTGCCAAGATGAAGATGGCCTGGGTATACCATCTTACATCAAGGTGTAAGATTCTTGAGGACAGGAAACTCACAGATGCTATCAAGAAAGGCATATTCGATTAAATATGGATAGCACCGAGGAAGGTAAACTTAAACCATAGGAAATGTTCACCCAGGTTGAATTATTAAATGAAGTATCTGCATAAGAAGCTATGGAGGAAGAATCTAATTCTGACTACTGCAGATAATAAACACTTCTTTACAGAATCCGAGGATTGTGAGAAAACTCCTCCCCTGTGGTGTGAGGTTAACAAACTGTTTAAGTACAAGCAGCCAGTCACCCAGTCCTACACTGAGGCCAACTTAAATCAAAATACCATAAAAAGTTTGCAGACACCAGATCTATGATGGTGTAATGAACATGGATCACGCAGTGGCTTGCCCGGAGTTCTGCTGGATCCGTATTCCTCAAGAGATCTCCTGTACTCAAGGGTGGCTCACTCTCCCTGGGTGGCAGTGGAACAAATATAAATCATGTGATGGTAAATCCAGTCCCAAGGTATGCTAGGCATGGTCTTCTTGAAAATGCATATTCTGAAAAAGATATCCAAAAAAAGCCTAGATTTCTCCTCTGTTTGGGTTGCACATGAAGGAAAGGTAAGTCCTGAGCATCGTCTTCTGACAGCTCAGTATCTAAGATGGATACAGGCAAATGTGCCCTCATTTAGGAAAGATGGCCACGCTGAAGCACTAGGCCTGTTTTTCCAAGCGCCTAAGGAAGATTTCCATGGTACAGCTCATAGTTGCCTCAAACACCCTTCATTGGTCTTTTTCCCACAAAGGTGCTGACCTGCCCCAAACCCTACTTCCTATAATGTCACAATCACCAGCCTAGTTAGATCCACTACTTCAAACTCTCAAATCCTTTTTCCCTTCTCCTTTAATCTCCCCTGTCACCAAAATCTCATCACTTCTTCCTTTAAAATATTAGGGACAGACAAAACATCTAAACCTTCACTTGACCATGCTTTGGAACCACAGCATAGCTTACAGAGTTGGCTAGCTATTCTCCAGAACTCATGCCCCCTCTCTGTGGTGTAGAGCTGGGAAGTGGCTGGCCACCCAGAGGTTCTATTTCTCAGTCCCACTACTTGCAGTAAATGTGAAGCTGTGAATTAGTTCTAGAGCACGGAATGTGAGCAGAAGTGATGTGCACCACTTCTAGGCCAGAACCATGGGAAAACCTCTCACGATGTCCCTTTATGCTTCTCCCTTCTCTGCTGGCACCAATTAAATTTGAGGTCTTAAGGGCTGGTGGAGCCACAGAACGGAAGAAGCTTGGGATCTCAATCATTATATGAAGGAAAGTTACCCTCTGTCCAGCAACATCCCATTTAACAGATACATTGAGAAATGAACTTTATTGTACTAAGTCACTGAAATACTGCAGTTTACTTTATTACAGCACAAAAACCGAGAAGACTAGAACCATGTAAGGTTATATTTCAAGTCATCTTCATATGCATGATTATGAGGGGCTGTGGTACTGCCCTTGATTATATGACTCAAACCCATCAAGTATGCTATTGCTTTAAGAAAATAATTGTAATTATACTATATATCATATTGAAAAATAGCCAGCATTTACTGACCTCTTTCTACGTGCTAGGCAGGGATCCTACTATGTGTTTTATGCATTGTACTCTTACAAATATCCGATAAGGTAGATATTGCTACTCTGGCTCATTTCATAAATAAGAATGCTTAGGCCCAGGGAAAGGAACAGGTACAAGCCTAGGTCATATAGCTAGAAAGCGGCACAGCCAGAACTCAAGCCCTATGCTGTCTTTCTCCAAAGCAGTCTTAACAGCTACCCGCCTTCTTTAAGAAAAACAACAAACAAGAGAAGAATGTCATATAATGGCTCTCGCTCCAGTTACCACATGAGACTCTGCATTTTACAACGTGAATGTCAATTTATTTTCTGCCACACAGAATAAGCAACCTGGTACTTCAGTTAGCACCACTGCAGAGTTGTTTAAGTCTAGCTTCAGGGTTCCCCAGCCCGATCTCGGCAGCTGTGTAATGAAAGGATGTTTTCCTGCTGCTCATCTCCACTTTCCCAAGAACCATGTTCCGCCCTTCACCCCATGAGCGCTTCACCTGCCTCACGTGGATGCCTCTGAAGTTACACTAGGACCATCTCTGACCATCTTTTAATTCAACCGTCAGTTTGAGAATCCAGATTTCAAGCTTTGTTTCCAAAACAGCAGACCCTCCCTAGAAGGTGGTCTAAAGTGAAAGGCACTAAATTAATCATTTCATCATGCACTAATTTCTTCCTGTCTTCAAGAAAATCCAGACGACAGGTAGCTTGCACCATGCCTTAAATTGGTTTTGAGAAATGAATCAGATCCCCAAATAAATCTACCATAACGAATTGGTTTTTTTTAAATTAATGATCTTTACATAAACTGCCTTGTTTACGACTGACCGCTTTCCAAATTACAGGCTGATGGGACACTCATCAGTCACTGAGTCTCCCTAGACAGAGCAACTTACATGACCGACGGTGACTGACAAAGCCTTTCCAGCAGATGACAGGGGAGCCAATTTGTCAAACAGGATAACCAGGGATGCTGAGGTCATCGCCAGAAGCACTGACCCCCTAACCCAGGAGAGATTCCGAACAGGTATTTTATGTGTCTTGGCACAAAATCTAACTTTCTGAGCTAAAATGAAGACAAAGACAAATTAGCCCCTTCCATGAGTACTGATTATTTTTTTCCTATTGCTATGGTAACACTACTCCATTTTAGGAGAGGGAAAAGAGTGGGCCTTAAAAACTAAGCTATAAAACTTGTCAATGACGTATCAAAAAAGATTTTATAAAGAAATTTCTTTAATTATTTCGCTGCTAGGAAATTATCCAAGAGAAATAGTCTGATAAATGTGCAAATATACATATAAGAGACTTATAAATAGTACTTTATTATATAGTGAAATTGGAAAAAAATCTTGTGTCCAACAATTAAGTAAATTATGGTATATTTGTACAGAGGAATACCAGAGAGTCATTATGAGTTAGGATACAGTTGTGTGTTTACTTGCATGGGTGCATGGCCATTGTGTACCTTGAAGTCAGTACCTAAGTGACAGGATAGTATAGACCATTTGACTCCATTATAAAAATTTCCCAGGGAAAAGTATCTGAAGATATTTACATCAAGATTCTAACAACAGCAGTTATTTCTAGTGAGAGAAACTTGGGGTGACTGGAAATGTTTGCCATGTGCTTTTCTGTGTTGTCTATGATGATTTTCATTGTTTGTGTAATTAAAAATAGGGATAAATGTAACCATAGCTGACCATTATTTACTCATATATATTTGCTGCCCCAATGCAGCTCTTTCCTGGTGACTCTTCTTGTGAGAGGAATATAATTCTTGTCCCCATAGACATCTGGCTTAACTATGTGATCTGCTTTGGCTAATACAATAAAGATAAAATAAAACATGGAAGGGACATGTGTGACTCCAAGCAGAAACTCTGAGAGCTATCATGTACTTTAATTTAGTTTCCTTCCACCCTGAGACAGGATTGTTCTAGATAGGGCTGCTATTTCTGCCTGATCACAACATAGAGAAGATGTGAGGCAGACATGAGTTGATTTGCAATAGTCATAATAGGAGTGAGAAGAAGTAAGTCTTGAGTTGTCATAAGCCACTGAGATTTTGGAGCTATTTGTTGCCAGAGCATAATAAACTCTAAGCTGACTGATGTATGACTTTTTACTACCGCTCAAACAAGACCAAACTGAGATTTAAATATAAGAGCCTCTCAGTTACCTATCTCTGATTAGTTCTAGAGTTTCGTGTTTAGTACAAACCTCCCTGTTAACAGTATTTTAAAACTGTTATTTGTGGCAGAGTTGACTGCACCCAGCCTTCCATTTTTTCCTTTCTGCCTCCCCACTGCCTCTTGAGTCACGTTGATTATTTCTGTCTTTCATGACTGTTTCTTTTAGTCCCCACTATTCTGCCTCTGGTCCAAGCCTTGCTCATTTCATGCCCACATATGGTGGCCACGGTCAGTGACACTAGCCTTCAATCCTCTTTATAATAACACTGTTGTGAGGTTCATCTTCCTTAAACACTGCTTTGTGAGTTACCACCGCTAGTTCAAGGCTCCCTGAGCCTTTAGTCTTGAACTCAGGCCACCACTTAATTCTTCAAACTCATTACCCTCCTCACTACAAACCCTCATCACCAATCAAACTAGCTCATTCATTATTTCCTGTGTACACCTCACACATTCCCAGAATCAGGGCCTCTCTGCCCAGGGTTACAGTGATGATGTTAGTAGCCTGAACCCTCTGAAGAAAAATTATCCTGGTGGGTGGAATGAAGGAATTAATTTCATGGGTGACTCTGATATACCAAAATACAGGTAGCACACCCTTGAGGAAACAGGTAACAAAGCGGACGGGGTGACAAGGCATGGTGATAACCTCCAAATATGACCACCGACAATTCCTCCCGTCCCCGAACACACGAGACCTATTTCCTTTCTCTTAGAATCTGGGCTGTTTCTGTGACTTGCTTCGACCAATAAAATGCAGCGGAAGTGAAGTTCTGAGACTTCCAAGACCATAAGAGACCTGGCAGTTTCCCCCTTCACCGAGCCTAGCCACTGAGCTGTCAGGAAGTCCAGGAGAAACTCCTGAAGGATGAGAGCCATGTGGACATGGCCCTGGAGAGTGGGTGCCCATCTCAGATTTACCAGTTCCAGCCGAGTTCCCAGCTGAAAGCAACTACCTGAGCAGACCCAGCGAACAGCACACGGAACAGAATAACTGCCCAGTTGAGCCCAATCAACCCAAAGACTTCTGGAAAAAAACGAATTGGAATTGTTTGTTTCACAGCAACAGATAACTAAGACAACAGGAATTCTCCTTATTTCTGCCCTGAATACAGTACCACTCCAGCCTCTCAGGGGACGAGGATTTGTGGAGCCCAAGTCAGTGTTCGTGGCACAGTAGCAGCACTAGGGTGCCCTCAGGTGACTAACAGGGAGTGAGTTTAAACTATGGATAAGGGCTGGGGGTGCACATGAAATGGGAGACAAAAAAGTATTGCTAACAGACTGACCTATTAGATGTAACTAGATGAAAACCTAGAGGTGGTGGAAGATCCCTGCTGAAGCTGTGGGCAAGAGCCAGTACAATTTGAGTTATTTTTTCTGTGGTTCTATCTGGCCCCCCAGGCCAGTAGTGACTGAGTCTACTCCTACTCCTCACACCCTCCTTGCTCTGGTTATTAGGAAAGAACATAAGTTCAACATTAGCAGAAGCACAAACCTACTAACGTCAGAGCAATTAGAGCCCAGGTGGCAGAGACTGACAGCTGATCACCTAACTAATTTCTGCTTGTTCCCGGACACACGGTCAGACCCTATTCCCAGCCTCCCTTGTAGTTAAGCACGGCCACATGACTGAGTTCCAGACAACAGAATGGAGATGGAATTGATGACACCACTTCCCAGCCCGCCCATTCGAAACCTCCGTGTTCTCTCCCTTACATGGCAACCTTGGAAGTCCCATGTTGACAATGGTTGAGCCTCAATCTTTTCTCTTTAGGTCTTCAACTGAGTGGATGAGGCCCACCCAGGTTATGGAGGGTAACCTGCTTTACTCAAAGTCTACTGATTTAAATACCTTCACAGCAACATCTAGACTGGTGTTTGGTCAAATGACTGGTACCACAGTCTAGCCAAGTTGACAGTAAAATTAACCATTATGCCAGGTGATGCTGAAGTCCTGGGGTCCTCTCAGAGCCACTGCTGTACAGGACTGTGGTGAAGATAAGTGAGAAAAACATAACATCATCTGGTGGCAAAGGGTATCCAATTACAATTACCTCTTCTCTTCCTTTACAGGCCTTTTAATTTTGAATCGACCAGGGAAATGAGGGTTTCATTCTCCAAATACTTGAGAGTGTGTTTGCGTAGAGAGGGTATGCGTAAAAGTATACATCTGTGGTTGCTTCCTAAATTCAAATACACAATTTCCAGATTAGCCACTTGCTTACATTACCTGAGCCCCTTCTTCATCCCATAAGTATAAAAATCAGAAGTTTAATTATGGTTCTGAGATCACCATTTTCATTTGACAGACATGGACACTAAAACAAAGTGTGGTTTTCCATCCACCGACCCCCCCCCCCGCCAGATTTCTCAAGCCTTCAAAGATCTAAATATAGTAACCTGAATTTCAAAATTAAAGCTGGTGTTCTGACCAGGCACTTAATAATTACATGTTACATAAACACGATGAATAATTTTGTACGTTGAAAAGTTGTAAAATGATGATATAAATGAAATGCTAATTATTCTCTTTTAAGAGAGTTGTTTCCTACCAGGATTAAATTCTTGCTTTTTTGACACATTTTAAAAATCTGCACTTCACAGCAGTTAGGAAATAGCAGAATTTAGTTCTGACTTAATCAGATGAGAACTAATTCAGCTTCAGGCCAAAATGACACTTGGTGGGAGAGGTTGGGAAGCTCTCACACTATATTTTTTTAAAACATACACATTTCTTTCACTCTTCCCTTGAACTTTCACTTTGCTTGGTACTATTCCTAGATTTTAATTCCTAACTCCCCAAAGGATAGAGAAAAGCCATCTAATGTATTATAATTTAAGATATCTTTAGTTTAAAAAAAAAAAAAAAGGTTTTATAATACTAGAATCAAATAAGCCACTTTTTTAAAACTCTGATTTTGGCAAGGATGACAACACTACTTACATAGAGATACAGATACACACACGTATACACACACACACACACATTTTTTTGACCAAACAAAATCATATCACACCAAAACATTTGGATATCTCTTATCTAAATTCATTAATACTGTGTTTCACAAATAATGCTCCACACAGTTCTTTATAACAGGCTGGAGGGAAACTCTAGGTTAAACAGGTTCCTTTATTCTAGAAGGTCTTTGGCTTTTTAAAATGTTAATATGCATCATGACTATTAAAACACACACGTGCATGCACGGTTTCCCAAACTTACTTGTTCCTGAACAACATTTGTTTCCCCCTCAGAGCATCTCTCAGGATTGGGGTTCTACTAAAACATGCTAGAAAAATGGCTTAAAGATGCATTCAGGAAGAACTTACCCTAACAATTGATGGCCTTCCATTTAAGGATATGCTTGCAAAATCCGGATATCTCTGTACCAACTCAAACTCAGGGTCAGTAAGGCCAACTCTTCAACTGTGGGAAGAAAGCAGAGTCTAAGCTGAACAACAGCACTGCTTCTTCAGTTCTCCAGCATTTCAGAAAATCCTACCAAGAATAATCATGGTGTTTCAACCCAGCGTGGACAAATGGTATAACAACTGCTAAACACTCTAGGGAAAGAACCAATGTAACATGATAAAAGAAGCCGAAATATCAAGAGTCGTCATTTCTAGGTTGTTAAATTACAGAGGCTTTTTTTCTTCTTCATGCTGTTCTGGGTTTTATAAATTTCCTAAAATGAGCTATCCTTTTCTAATCGCAAAATAAATGTTAGATATCATTTTAAAAGGTAGTCTAATGCAGTTGCTTCTCAGGGGAGCTTTTATAACAGAACTATTTACAATGTCATCATTTTCATCTGCATACCCAATAGACTACAGAAAACTTAGATCAGAAATTAAAACTAAAACATGAAAAATGAGCCCAAAGTGCTAAATTTGCCTTTGTTTTCTCTGGCAAGGTATAGGAGCTGCCCTTCATTAGAAAGGAAAACATACACTTTCGCAAGAGATACACAGCACACCACCGTAAAGATACGTTCTTGCCTACCTAGAAATTCAGATTTTTTTTTTCTAAAAAAAGTTCAGCATTATAGTCGGTAAGTCAATTCCAGAACAGTCACTTCCAAAACAGCTTACATGCCTGTGGTAGGCTGAATAATGTACTTTCTCCCCCAAAAGATATCCACATCCTAATCTCTAGAGCCTGTGAATGTTGCTTATATGGCAAAAAAGGATTTTTCAAATGTGAATAATTTAAGGATCTTGAGATGGAAGATTATCCTGGATCATCTGGGTGGACCCTAATCACAGTCTCTCATGTGTCCTCATAAGAGGGAGACAGATATGGCAAACAAAGGTGAAGAGAAGTCCTGTGGCCACAGAGGCAGACGTCAGAGTGATGCAGCCACAAGCCAAGGAATGCTGGGAGCCACCAGAAACTGGAAGAGGCAAGGAATGCTTCTGCCTTAGAGCTTCCAAGGAGGAGTACAGCTCTGCCAATGCCTTGATTTCAGCCCAATGGAACTGATTTAAGACTTCTGGCCTCCAGAATCGTGAGAACAAATTTCAGCTGCTTTAAGCCACCAAGTTTCTGGTCATTTGTTACAGCAGCCCTAGGAAATGAATGCAATGCCCCAGTCTAAAGTGCGCAAGTGGTCTCGATTTACACCAGGACACAAGAGATTCACTCTCTGGCTGACCAGCTGGTGCCTGAAGGCAATCCCCACTGTGAGTGACTGTCCCTTGGCCTTGGTTCAGGAGTGACCAGGACACGGCTTGCAAGCTCTGGACATAGCACCTTTGAGTGGCACACTGTTAAAGTGAGTTAAACCTAGGAGATAGGAGCCCAGTCATGTGAAAGCTACCTGAGGTAATGTGAGTTTATCATTAAATACATTATCCCCTGACATTTTTAGCATCTGTTTAAAATCATCTCTCTGAAGAAAAAAAAAAAAAAAAAAAGAATCATCTCTCTGGCCAGGATATTATAAAAACATGCACCTGGCACAATTATATGTATACCTATAATCCCGATGTCAAACAAAAAGCTCCCCGAATCTAGAAACCAGAGAATGTTTTATATAGGAAACAAGTGAGAAAGAGACATTTCACTTACCTTAGTTATTGATTAAATTTTGAAAGAATAAAACATACACTGTGGAAAACATCAGCAACTGAAGAAAGAATTGCTGTTCTTATAAATCAAATTCATTCCACTTAAGAGCTCCATTATCTCCTAGTAGTACCAAAATTGAAAAGAGGTTATTGCTTTTAAAGGTTTAATTTAAATTTAGGCCCTTCAACAGTAAGTTCAATGATTTATCACACTGATTGAATTCTAATTCTCTTACTAGGTTGAATTCCAGAACGCCATTTCCTTCAAACACATACCACACTTACAGAACTCCTTCATCCTCCAAAAAATAATGTAATTTATATGACACTTAATTGAACGAGACAGAGTTACTGCCACATAGTGATGAAAATAGTGGTGCTGTGTACAAGGAGTATGATTAGGTATGATATATTTTTTTCACACAGTCTTCGAGAAAATCTGGCTTTGCAAAATAATAAAGTATTGATAGCTCAATATATCCTAAATAAGGAAAGAATGATATATAACTACTAGAATGCAGGGATAACTATCTACACAACTCACTTTTCTGCAAGAGGGACTTAACTCCCCCTTCCTACTACTCACGCCACACCACACTCTACATAAAAGTGGCTGAGTATCTCCGTGGAAAGTAATGGGAATTCAGATCTGAAGGTAGGTCAATTCTAAATAAACATATGGCAAAGACTTGCTAGCTATTCACAAACCATATCCATCTTCCTCATGGAAGTCTAGCTAGACTAGATTTCCCAGCCTCTAGGCAGTTAGGGTTGAATATAGGATTGAGTTCAGGTACAGTGATGTGCATCGCTTCAAGGCCTGGCCCACAGACCCCCAAGGAGATGACTCTCCACACTCCTTATCCTTCTGCACCAGCCTTTGGAGCCATGTGTTAAAGAAGGCTTGCACAGCCACAAAATCAAATGAACCTGGAGGAATAAACTATTGCCATTATTTCTTGAAGCAGCTAGCATTAGCTTAATACAGTTGTTTTGCTTAATTTGTTAACTTCTATGTTGATTCAGTTAAAAACAATAATACACTGGCTACTCCACACATGGCAGAAAATGAGGAAACACAGGACTTAACCCAGAAAACTTGCCAATCAAGGAAACAACACAAGTAGACACAGATCCAAGGATGCATGTTCCTAAGTGCTATGAATGAAATACATGCAGAGTTCTGGAAGTTTCTGTGGAAATTGGAGAGTGGTGCTAGGGGAATATGGGCCATGATTCCCAAGTTGATTTCTGAAGCACAGGTACGGAGGGAGCTTTTCCAATCACAGGAAAAACCATGAGAAAAAGTGGTAAGGGGCCAGATTGTGGGTCCTGTGGAGAATGGAATGGAGGAAAGTAGTAAAAGATGAGGCTTCACATACTGGCAGGGGAGTGATAACCATAGGCTTGGCACTCTTTGCGATACCCTCAAACACTAGTCCCACTGACTAAATGATGGTAATATCTTTGCTAAGGAGAGTGAACTCCATCCTCAAAGCAATGCAAAGTCACTGAAGGTTTTTATGGTGGGTACAGAGAGTTAAAACCATGATTTGGGGAAAAAACACCCACATATTAGGACAGGTTTTTTTTTTTTTCCTTTAGGAGATGGGATAGTTAAGGAAGGAAAGGAACCAACAATAGGGAGATAATGTTTACAAGCTACTGGAATTCTTACATCACAAGTCAAAGGTTCTGCATGTATGACTTTTAATCAACCTTCTAAAACTTACCCAGGATAATATTTCCCAAAATGCATATATTCAGTTGGGTAAATGACTCTTTCCTAAATCTAAAAGTTTTATCACTTTTTACATGCTCCCATTATACACTTATCACAGAGAATTTCCATCAGAAGAGACAATAAATATAAAGTATCAACAACAGCTCAAATACCCAGAGCTCTGGCTGTCAAGCAACCATGCTCATGAGAACCTTCCAAAAGTGAAAAGGTCTCTGACAGGTAAAGAGAGCCATCACACTGGCTAGTGACTAAAGACATAGCACTTTTCCCCACAGGAATGTCTTTTAGAATCTTACTTTGTTGAAACTGTATGGAAATAACTGTGTGGAAAAGGCAAGCATCTAATTTTTTTAAATTAATAGACTTTATTTTTTAAAGCAGTTTTAGGTTTACAGAAAAATTACACAGGAAGTGCAGAGAGTTCCCATATACCTCTTCTCCTACCCCACACATATCAGTTCCCCCATTATTAACACCTTGCATTAATGTGGTACATTTGCTAAAACTGATGAACCACTATGGATACATCATTAACTAAGGTCCATAGTTTACATTCGGTTTTCTTTTTGTGTTGTACAGTTCTCCGGGTTTGACAAATGCACCATATCAGGTATAGACAAGTAGAGTATTAAACAGAACAGTTTCATTGCCCTAAAAATCTCCCTGTCCCTACCGATTCTTCCCTCCTTTCCTCTCTCTCCCTGAACCTCTGGCAACCACTGATCTTTTTACTCCAAAACTCCATAGTTTTGCCTTTTGCAGAATGTCATATAGTTGAAATCATAATGTAGCCTTTTCAGATTGGCTTCTTTCACTTACTAATACGCATTCAAGGTTCTTCCAAGTCTTTTTGTGGCTTGATAACTCTTCTGATCACTGAACAAATTTCCACTGTATGGAGGTACCAGCGTTTGCTTACCCATTCACCTGCTAAAGGACATCTTGGTTGCTTCCAAATTTGGGCAATTATGAATCAAGCTGCTATAAACATTCATGTACAGGTTTTTCTGTGGATATAAATTTTCAGCTCACCCAGTTAAATAACTAGGAGTGTGATTGCTGCACTACATGGTATGACTACACTGAGCTTTCTAAGAAGCTGCCAAACTGTCTTCCAAAGTGGCTGCACAATTTTGCATTCCCAATGGCAGCCAATGACAGTTTCTGTGGCTCCACATTCTCACCAGCATTTGGTGTTGTCGGTGTTTAGGATTTTAGCCATTCTAACTGGTGTATAGTGGTATACCTCATTTTAATTTGTAATTCCCTAATGACGTATGATGTGCAACATCTTTTCCATGCTTATTTTCCTTCTGTATATCTTCTTTGCTGAACTGTCCAGATATTTTACCCATTTTTTAATAGGATTGTTTCCTTATTGTTGAGTTTTGAGAGTTTTTTGGTATCTTTTGGATACACAACCATTGTGATATATGTGATTTTGCAAAGATTTTCTGCCAGTCCGTGGCTTGCCTTTTCATTCTCTCAGTGTCTTTTGTAGAGAAAAGTTTTTAATTTTAATGGAGTCCAACTTGTCAATTATTTTCTTTCATGGCTCATGCTTTTGGTGTTGTATCTAAAAACTCATCACTAAGCCCAAGGTCACCTAGATTTTCTACTAGGTTATCTTCTAGGACTTTTACTGTTTACATTTAGGTCTATGATCCATTTTCAGTGAATTTTTGTGAAAGGTGCAAGGTCTGTGTCTAGATTCATTTTTTTACGTGTGGATGTCCAGCTGTTTCCATTTGTGGAAAAGACCTCCTTTCTCCATTGTGTGGCCTTTGCTCCTACAGTCAAAGATCAGTTGACTGTATTTGTGTGGATCTTCTTCTAGGCTCTCTATTCTGAGCCAATGATCTATTTGTTCTTTCACCAGTACTATACTGTCTTGATTACCGCAGCTTTACAGTAAGTCTTGAAGCCAGGTAATGATTTTTCAACTGTTAATTAAAAAGGAGAAACAAGACTCGCCATCCAAAGGTTCATGGGCAACTCATTACACATATGTAAACTGGAGAGAACAGAGCACCCAGAAGAAGCTCAGAAAGTTCAGTTAGCTTGGACCCCAGAGTGAGGACTATCAGGCAGAGCCCTCAGCTGAAGCACAGAACTCTCAACTGGGAAAACTCTGCACAACTTTAATGAAGGAAATCACCTTTGGGGACTTCCCTGGCTGTCCAGTGGTTAGGACTCTGCACTTCCACCGCAGGGGGCACAGGTTCAATCCCTGGTCTGGGAACTAAGATCCCCCATGCCTCGAGGCACGGCCGAAGGAAAAAAAAAAAGAAGGAAATCACCTTTGATTTCTGAATCCTTCATCAAATGAGCACCAAAAATGCTCCTGTAGGAGTAGTCACGTAACATTAAACACGGCCCTCTCAAGAAGGAAGAAGTGAGCCCCTCAGCTTTGGCAGATACAGGGCTCTTAACAGTAATAATTTAGAGGTTTCAGGCTATCTGTACCCCGTAAAGAAAACAGTTTCTAGTTGAACCTCGGTTAGGCAGAAATCTTACCACCCAACAGAGCGGCATGCAACTCCTCCCACTACTGCAGGGAGGCTGAAAGCAGGGGCAGGAAATGAGAAGAGAAAATCGGTAGAGCCACAGAGCCACCAAACCACAGCACAGGGACAGCAGTGCCTAGACTACCAGAGATTGGTGGCATGTATTTTGTGGACGAAAGTGGACTCAAACCAACTGAAAAGATTTTGTACCTGAAGGAAGTTTTGATTCCATTACGAGATTGAGAAGCCCCTGCAACGAAGGCAACTGATTCCAAAACACACTCTTGGGGAGGAACAAGAACAGGGCAGGACAATCAGCAGGGCACAAAAGGGGTAACCAGACTGGCCCAAAGGGAGACTATCCTTAGCCATGGGATGTGGGTCCCCGTCAGAACTTTGGTGAGGAAGAGTTAAAAGTTCATACCACGTTCCATCCTCTGAACTGCATTTTTATTGTGAATATTCAAATTTTGATACCTACGACACCTTTTAATGTGTGCATCCCACCTTGAGCTATTATTGTAAGTCAAGTTTTATTGTCATACCGCTTTGCTTATGTATTGCCTATGGCTGTTTTAGCACTGCAACAGCGCTACAAAGAGCTGAGGAGCTGCAAGAGAGATCACATGGCTTGTAAAGTCTACAAACTATTTACTATTTGGCCCTTTACAAAGAAAAAGTTTACCGACCCCTGATCTAGAGTATAGATTTAGTCAACCGATAAGTCCTTTTGTTGTCTTTGGGAAATCTCAAGTTTTAGAGAACAGTCCCACTAACTTTATTTTAAAAGGCCCTATCTGACCACTAAGGTCGACATTCCTGTACCCTCAAGAAACTGATAATGGCACTTGCTTTGAGGAGAAGGATTGGAGGGTTGGGAAAGGAACAGCTACTCTCTGCCATATTCTTCCTGTTCATTTTGACTATTTTAGCAAAAGCATGTGTTAAATTCAATTTCTATGTATATATGTATGCATGCACAGTTTTTAATTAGTTCTTTAAAAAACAGTTCTAGCAACCAAATTTATGTGGATTCGAAGTTTAATTAGGGTTCATTTTATTTAACTCTGCAATTGTAATGACAAAGAAGTCATCTTAAATCCACTGAGTGTTGAGAGAGTGTTTATCTGATTCACTTTGCCGTACATCTGAAACTAACACAACATTGTAAATCAACTATACTCCAATAAAAATTAAAAAAAAAAAAAAGAGTGCTTATAAGACTGAAAAGTAGAAGCCTCTTAAATACCCAATTTTCCAAGAAATGAGGGGGTGAGTTATATAAATTGTGGTATATCCATTCAGTGGAATTCCACACTGCCATTACAACAGTGATTAGATGTGCATTTCCTCATATGGACACAATGTGGTATTAAGTGAGAAAAGCCAGTCACAGTACAAGATGAATCTCGGGATCTCATTTTAGTTTAAATAATACATCTATGTGCATATACGGGCACTGAAAAGACTGGAAGGATATACATCAGAAAGTTAAAATTTATGTATTAAAAGAGTACAGTGTTTCTCTCCTTTTGCTTCTCTGTACTTTTAAAATTTTCAACAGTGAACATGGATTCCCTCTCATTATTGAAAAGTAAGAAATATTTTAAAGATTATAGAGTGAGTAGAAGGGAGTACAAGGTGAAGCTTCTGGGATACTGGGCATGTTCTGCTCCTGATCTGGGGATCTGTAACACACAAATGTTCAATATGTAAAAACTTATCAAACTGTACACTTATGTGTACTTTTTGAGGTATATATATTATACTTCAATAAGACTTTTAAAAAAATATTATAGAGCCCGAAAGGGAGAAAAAAGGCACGAATACACCATCCCTTATAGAATTTCACTCATTCCGTTGGCATTTATCAACTACCTCTCAAAGACTGGACTCCATGCTAGGTATTAAAATAAAGATACACAGAATGTACATTTACAGAGCTTGGTGGAATACACAGGCACTATAAATAAAACCACACAAATAAGTACATACTTATGTGTATCTAAGTAGTAGGATTCAATTACAGGTTCCAAAATAACTAAACTAGCTTAAGCAAAAAGGAACTGCACTGGCTCATCAGAGAATCTAAAGAAGCACTGAAAAGCAAACTAAGAGCAGAGGCGCATCTAGGCCAGTGGTTCTCATGGGAGATGATTCTGTCCCACCCCCAACCCCAGGGCATCTGACAAAGTCTGAAGACTCTTCCGGTTGTCACACTGGGAGAATGCTAATGGCATCTAGTCGGGAGAGGCCAGGGATGGTGCTAGACATTCCACAAGGCACATGACAGGCCCCCACAACAAAGAATAACTTGGTCCAAAATGTCAATACTTTTAAGGTTGAGAAACACTGACCTTTGTTACTATACATGTGGTCTGTTGACCAGTAGCTCTCAGTGGCACCTAAAAGCAGGTCAGAAATTCAGAACTGTAATCCCAGCCCAAATTACTTAAATCAGAACCTGCACAAGATCCCAGGTGTCTCTTAAGCACACCAAGACTTGAGAAGCACTACCTACCGCTCCAGTAACAACTGGAGTCAGGCGATGCCTTCACCAGGCAAGTCTCTCCCTACATTATTTCCCTCCTCGCACTGAGGATGAGGTTCTATCTCACGCAGGAATCCTGGCCGCTGTTGGTTCCTGAGGCTCACACCTCCTTCCACAGGAGAGGCAATGGGTCTTTTTCTCAGATGCTGGGCTTACCAAATAATAGGTGGCTCTTGTAGCTACAAAGGAATAAGGACAGCCACCTTTATTTGACAAATAATGGCATTTCTCAAATATTGACTAAGCACCTATTATGTCTGACACTGTTCTGGCCCTGAGAATTTATCAATGGAAAGAACTTTGTCCTGACTTTGCCCTTGAGGAAAGGCTTACGTCCTACTGGGCAGAAGCAGATAAACCTGGAAACAGAGAGAACACAGTTACAGAATGTGATGACTGCTAAGAAGTAGGGGAAAGGAAGGAAAGAATCTGAAGGTAAAGGATGATGTGACAGAATGCCTAGAGCACCAGGATGAGTATTTGAAGTAGGATTCTCCAAATGAGGTAACATTCGAACTGAAACCTGAGGGATAAGGAGCCCGACAAGCACCCAGGGGCAGGGCATTCCATAGAGAGAGATCTGTGGTGAAAAGGTTCCAAGGATGCCAAGAGCTTGGCGGGTTTAAGGATGAGGGCAGGGTTGAGGGGGAGGAAGCGGGTGCAGGTGGCAGAGAAAGGGACAGAGCTGAGGGGACAGAATGAGGGAAATGTGGTCCTGGTGGTTACACTGACTGGAAGGGCTGACCTCCAGGCAGGAGAGAGGGTGGTGCAGACTGGGGTGGCTGCCTCGGTGTGCATCGGGCCTCCACCATTTATTAGAAGTGTGACGACCTCACGGGGTCACAAAGATAACAATATGGGAAGACACCTTAACAGGCCCACTGCCTGTTTTGATAGGACTGTGACATTTTAAACGTTTACGTAAGTACCTGCATTATATCCTTGATTTTGCCCTTAGTCCGCAAAGCCTAAAATATTTCCCATGTGACCCTTTATAATGAAAGTTCATCATAAAGACCTGAGCCAGGTCTGCAAGTAGCAGGCGCTCAGGAGATGAGAACCACTGCTGCCCTCTGCCATCACACGGACTAGGTGGACCCCCAGCCAGCAGTACCTGAGGCTCTTCATGCAACACCTCCCAGAATAACCATTTGCTTAATTTACAGGTAAAATGCAGACAAGTGACTTCCCAAGAACATACAATTAACTCTAATTCTTGAATTCAAATCCATATTTCTATGTCCCTAAAACCCATGGTCTTTCTATCATGTAAACTCCATAAAATTAATCTGTTCTCCGAGCCAGATATTTTGTTCCCTGCGTATCTGACACATACAGACAGTTAAGATGGAACTGAATGAATTTGTATCATGTTGCTCATTGTACGGCCAAAAAGAAAAAAAAAAAGGGTGGGGGGATAAGAAAGAGGAGGTGGTTGTTTTTGAGGGCCATACTTAAACCAATTTATTGTCCCTCTGTTTACTTTTCTCCTTTTCCCAATTTTCTATAATAAATGTCACTTTTATAATAAGGGAAAAATACTTCTTTTTTTATAAAGAAAGCAAGCAGATATAATCAGCCTTACCCAGAGTATCTACATTGCACTTTTTAAAGACAGCACTATTTTGACAGCCAAAAAAGACACTTAGGAATACAGCATTACAAATTCAAGATCATGTCTATGAACTTGGCTTGAAAAAAACTCTCCGCAAAAATACAACCTACCATCTGTACAATGTATTTGAAAATGATTAGCATAGTATGAAAAAATAATGCTGGAACAGCAGAATATTTTTCTACTTTTTTAAAGAATGCTTCCTGTTCAGTATTCGCTTCAGATTTCTCCAGGAGGTATAAGCAAAGGTGAGATGGAACAACAGGTCAAGAAGATAGAAACAGGAAGTAAACAAAGATGAGAAAGGAACACTAAATACTCTCTACTGAAGAGTATTTACATGGCACCGCGCTGTAAATTTCACCAAGCCTGAGCATCTTCGTCTGCATGGACCAGTGTCAAGAGCTGTACGGGGAAGCCCACCTTCTCTGGCTTCAGTGTTAAGCCTGAGTCCTACTTAGATGATCTCAGCCATTGAAAGCTATAGTGCCATTTCTCTGACAGCAGTACTCTCCCTCTCATGTCACTGAAAGTGAACCAGCAGAGCCTGCAGACATGGAGCCCAGAAAAGTGCCTCTCAGATGACTGTGCAGAGAGCACAAGGGCAGTGTGGATGGAGTCCGCCGACGGCCTCAGGGAGCGGCCTGTGGCCCCGGGCTGGGCTTCCTCACTGACCAGAGTGCAGCCTTGCAAACTCCCTCAACCCCCTGGAGCCTTAGTAAAAAGGATTAGGGCAAGACCCCACCTCCAACCAAAGAGCCATTCTATGCTTCTGCGATGGCAAATCATGAGGTCACACTCACATTTATAGAAATACACTCCGCTAATGTAAATTTTGAACAACATCAGTTTTAGGAAACTGTGTCCCAACCATAAATGTTCAGATATTTTCCCCCAAATGAAGAAAACTTTAAATGTATCAAATTCATACAAATGAAAGGATATTTACCACGCAGGTGCAGTACCTACCCCCAAGGAACTCAGGAATACCGCCTTTGTATCTGAAAAGCAGGCTGGGTGGGTTTTGCTTTTATCTTGACAGGGGGCACTGGAGGATCCCTGTTGAGAAGCTTCTATTTGTATAAAACTCAGCCCCAGCAAGAGCTGATCAAGAAAACGACCTCTGGCCCTATATGGAGGCGGAAGCTGGATGCCTAACACACAACTTCACATCTCAAGGGGCCAGAACAACTGAATGATGCCAAAAACAATCTCTGCAGGATTTAAATTTAAAAATGAAAAGGGTTAGGACTGAGCTACTGCCAGGCACCTTTCCTCCTTTACCTCTGGCAGCTGGTCCCTCTATCCTCAAGGCAGCCAATGCCCTTTGGTCTGTTTTCCCTGGGACACTGGCCAGCTGGTCCCTTCCAGGACAGAGGAGGCTATGTTCCTGATCCTAGATCTTTGTTCACCACCTCTATAATCTCTTCAATTTCAGAAGCTTCCTTAACTGGCTGTTGGAATAGGTCAAGGCATTAAGGCTGGTGAACAAAATGCCTCTTTAATGCTGGCTTTCTTCAGTCCACAGACAGCAAAGACAGAAAAATGCACACTTCTGACAATGCCCCTGCCAAGACGTATCTCAGGGTTAGATAAGATGGACGAATGAACACCAACATGTTTTTCCAGAGACCGCTAGCACAGGATCAGTAAACTTTCTGTAAGAGGCCAGATAATAAATAGTTTAGGTTTTGCAGGCCATGGTCTCTGTTGTAGCTACGCAACTCTGCCGTTCTAGGGCAAAGGCATCTACAGACACTATGCAAACGTTCCCATAAGACCACTTACGGGCACTGAAATTTGAATTTCATGTAATTATTAACAGGTCACAAAATACATAGCTATGTGGGGATTTTTGACTGCGTGTAGGGTTAGCGCCCCTCACCTCCGCCTTGTTCAAGGGTCAGCTGTATTCTTCGTTTGACCTTTATTTCAACCACATAAAAATGTAAAGAGCACTCTTAACTTGCAGGCCATACAAAATGAAGTGGGCTGTAGTTTGCTGATACCTGACTGAGAATGAGACAACTGTCATATTCAGCATCCTACCCCAGAGAATGCAAAGCACAGAGCCTTGCTCCAGAGGCTTGGTCACACTCGATTTATCCCTTTCCTTCCCCAAACTCAATCCTTCCAAATATTCCTCCAGTGGGTCCACGTGTCTCTCCACCTCCCATCATCCTGCCTCATCTTGCACAACTCATACCTTCAGAGCAGCCTCCACCCAAGCATGAAACGTGAGTGATGGGCTTAGAAAGGAGATGGGGCCGAGTCATTTCCTGTGTAATAAGCACCTTCAATAGCCCCCAAGTACTTTCAGAATAAACTCCAAACTTCTTACCAGGACCTGCATAAGCCCGTGCCATTCTCTCCAACCTCTTTTGTACTCCTCTCCTTGTCTTTGACCCTGTGTGATGTTTAAATTTTATGTGTCAACTTGACTGGGCCACAGGGTACCCGGACAGTTGGCCAAATATTATTCTGGGTATGTCCGTGAGGGTGTTTCTGGATGAGATTAACATTTCAACCAGCAGACTGAGGAAAACAGACTGCCCTCTGTGTTAGGCAGGGCTCTCCAAAGAAACAGAACCAATAGGAGATTGGCTAGTGGGATAATGAAGGCTGGGGAATCGCAAGATCTAAGTCCAGTCCAAGGGCAGAAGAATGATGTCCCAGCTCGTACCCTTTAATTTTCTCCCCCCGCCAATCTGATTCAGCAAAATGCACCAAGTGAATGAGGAAATCAAATAGGTAAGTTGATTCATTCAGCAAACTTTTAAGTACCTGCCACGTGCTGGGAACTGAGGTACCTAGGACCTTCAGCAGTGCATACAGCCCAAGAGTAGGAGAGTCTTTGCCTTGAAAAGTAGAATTTGAGCACCCATTGGCTTAACATCATCTTCCACTAACAAAAATTGTTTTTTCCCTATGACTTACAGCTACCTTTGGCAGGTTCCACCCAGTCAGTGCTCGCTTCCTACTCCTCACACTGGCCTGTGAGGAGATCTCAAACTTCCACAGTGCGCAGAAAGCAAAGTGAAAGTAGGACGGGTATGCACTGATTTGTTTGTGGTTGGTTAGTGATGAAGCTGATGAGCTTCTAACTGCTGTGGTCCAACTCATCCTCTGAGCCCCTCTCCTGCTTCACAAACTGCAACACAAAGAACATCTTTAATTTAAGTAGAACAATCTGATCTCAGGGCATGCTACAACTTAACTGAAGATAAAATAACCTGTCAACACTAGTTATGTGAGTTTATCTCCCTACACCCGAGAGTCCCCCAATGAGGCCAGATACAGTTATCTGAAACCTGCCAGCAACTCTGGGAACTGGGCCCTGGAAAATCTTCCTTTGCTAGAACTGCTTCTATCACCGGGAAATTCAGACCCTAAAAGATCTTCGGGCCTGTGTGTACCTGGGATAGCATCCTGCTCACCTAGTTCTTTAATGTAGAACATGGATGGGATTGGACTGTGAAATGTGTTCACTTCCTGTACAATTTTCCTTCCAAGTAAGAAGACCCCTGTACTTGCTCTACTGAAAAAGGCTTGATCCTTTCACTTTTCCAGTGTGAATTTCATGCTGCAAAGGCGTTAAGTTTTGGAAAAACGAGGCAGTTATTGTTATACCTGCCCAACTTTCTGTTCATATAGGCAAACAGGAATATCAGTGGCGATGCTTCCCCAAGATGTCTTGAAAAAGATCCTTGATTTAATGGTGACTTACATCTGGGCACTTCCCCGTTGAATCTGATTTTCTTCACAAAGCAGTACCTTGAGGTGCAAACTTCAAAACAGCAACCAGAGCAAAACTGCAGGCATTATTCTTTCCTAGCTCTAGACATTACTATGCAGGCTGTTTATCTTCCAGCTCTCTGATATAATGTTGGGGTGCTATGTCTGTCATGTGACAGTAAGAAAACCAATTATGTGGGTCACACTCTAAAGTGATTAAGTGCTGGCCGGTGAAGCCGGAGCTCCTTTTGATTCACTAGAAATACATTTTCCAGCCCTGTATTTTTACAAGGCAATGCAGTTCAGTTTGTACTGCAGTTCTTTTTATACAGTACTTCTTTATTTGACTCAAAGTACGTATTTGTGAGCTACTGCTGAAAGTCACAAAGGGAAGGAGGGCATTAATTGATCGTACATCTCCTAAAGCTTTATTTCCACAATACACGGGTAACTGCTAGAAATGAAGGAATGTCTCAATTTGCCTGTAAACCTCCAACATGGCTTTCTAATAAGTAAGACTACAGGGTAAAAGCATTCCTCAGCATTTGACTCGTGAAGCCTCCCACAGCTGCTAAGATTAGGTTTCTAGGAAGACGTGTCCCTCTCTCCTCAACTGCATGAGTGAGAAATACAATGGTCTCACAGCTTGATTCCAACTATACTTTATTCCCTGAACTTACACTTTGGTTTTCTTTAGGATAGAGCTGTTTAAAGTCAATTGCAGTGGTAAAATAAATAAATAAATAAATAAATAAACAAACAAACAAATAAATAAATAAATAACGGCAATGTCATGAATATTCTTGCTGAAAAATTGCTGTGCTTCGCTTAGACTCCTGAACATACTACTGGTCTGCTCAAGAATGCAGGGCCACAAAAGCCGATTCATGTGACAAGAAATGTCTATCTAGCCTGACAATCAGAACAGGTTGGCATTTTCAAAAGTGTAATTTATTAAGTAGGGACTAAGAAGCCTCCTCTGATCAAACAAGTACAGGAATAAGTACAAGAAATTCAGAGTGAGATAAAAGTTAACCGGGATGCTTTTCTGCAGAATTTCTCTGAGCCTTTAATATTCAGACGTGTATTCTAAATCTTCCTTAACGTTTTACCACTGAATTCTTTTTCATAAAGTGCCACATTTTGTAGGGCTAGTGTTCCATGGGACAAACTTCTGGAATCTCTGGAACTGGTCACTTAAAAGTGTTAGGAATATTCTACTATCTTTTCTATCACACACACACTCTTCACTACTTCCCACTTTTCTATGACGATATTTTGCATAGTGCAATCTAATATGCAGTATATCACAATATAGAAAAGATAATAGGACGATGAATGTGCTTCAAAATGCTCCCTGGCATTATTACTCATATTTCCTACTTGGCTAAGATTTCGGGCAATTCTGGTATGGGTCTTTTCTCCAAAGCACACGGCGGTTTGAAGAAAGCATGAATGAACAAAATGAGGGGCTGCACAGTGTGACTGCCACATCTGTTAGCACTGCCTTTGGTAAGCTTTCTCCTGTCACTATATATATTCAGAAATAATGACAAAGAAATGTAGTTTCTCCGGGCAAATGAAATGGAGGTGCAAATTAGAATCACACCTCCAGTCTCATTTTGGTATCACTTCTTATCTGGATAAACAACACTTACTCTCACTTTCCTACTCATGGCAAGTAGCCACTGTTAACACTTGCATTAGGGATCAGTCACAACACATTACAGTTAAGTTTCACACTGCACTGCAGGAGGCAGCCCGGGCCCCAGGGGAACACCAAGTTAAGCTAGGCCCATTACCAATTTTGAGGTAACTAGCACTGGCGCTGAAAGGGCCTCTGTGCCTCAGCCACATGAAGTGGTTAAAATTCTAATACTCTAAGTGGTATCTCAATATTTCTGTGTATGGTAGTTTATTATTCTCTGTGGAGGGCAGCCGTGGGTGGCTGCTTGCAAAAAGGGTGATTTTAATCACCAATCATTTTCAAGAACACAAGAGATCAGTAGTACTCAACTGTGAAAGAAAGCTGTATTATAATGGGAAACTGCCTGTGTGGATTAAAAACATAAACAGCGTTCACGTCAAGATAATTGTGTTAGAAGCCAAACTTTCAGGATATGGAGAATATCTATAGACCGTGAGCCACCCAAAAAAGTCCATGGGGAGGGATGGGGAAGAGACAACCCGTAGACTCACAACACCCAGGAATTTGCCCTGTCTATTGGATGAACTGAGGAAAACAGGGTTTTGTAACCCGAATCCTAAAACAGCCAATTTATTAGTTACTCAAGTACAGCAAGATCTACCTGTCCTAACGAAACACAGATGAGACCTGAAAGAAAGTCTATAGAATTCACGCAGTCAACTCTTCTAAGAAAACATAAAGAAAAATAAAATCTTAAAAAACCTTTAAGAATTGGCAATGCTGTGTATAAATGTGAGAAATAAGCTGCTAGACGTTCTTCAAATGAAACAAATTCAGATGAGCCCATTGATCATCAGACTTACTACATTTTTAAGCATATTACTTATCTAGGGCACCTCTAAGAAGTTCCCTGAGTGTTCTTGACATTCCAAAATGGGAGGGAGGAATCAAGGCCCTTTGTGACACAGAATCAGATTTTTCCAGATCTGGGAACAAGATTCATTCTATAATTTAGTAGACTAAAAGGTGGGTGGGGAGGGGTTGGGTAGGGATATTTTGGATATGCTTTAATCCCAAGTAAAACATGATGGGTTTATGCTGGTTGCAGATTTCTTTTCCACAAGACTCCTGTTAGTTAAGTTTCAGGTATCTGCTAGTTAGTTCTTCGAGAAGTACAGGAAAATGATTAGAATCCATCATTTGGACATACCCTCATCATTACACCTTGGGACATCCATTAGTACAGGTGTCCTCTCTTAGTTACAAGAAATCATTATGTGAAGTGCCCCTCATAAACCAATACCCACATAGCTATTAGCAGCAGCACTCAATAATGCCAGCTGTCATGCACCGAACGCCACGCTAAGTACAGGATATGCATGACCTAACTTACCCTTCACAACAAATCTGTTTTACATTGGAACAAGTTGAGGCTCAAAGGATGAAATAAACTGCTCCAGGTAACAGAACCAATAAGTGATATGGTACAGATTCAATCCCAGACTGACCCCAGTAAGCATGCGTAGACCTTCACTGAGAAACTACTAGGTACATTAGAACGAACACAGGCCTGAGTAAGTCAAGACACATGCTGTCAATGAGGTTAAAGCTTAGTGGAGCCATATGTGAGAACCAGTTACCATGAAACCCTACAACAGATTTCAGGCCAAGGCAGGAGGATGAGGGAAGTTGGCTTTTGAAGTGAAGCCTGTGAAGAGGAAAAAGTTCCCTTTTCTTACTGAAGTCCTACTCTTTCTTTCAGGCTCATCAGTGTTTGGTAAGTGGGACAAGGGCATTTAAGGTAAAGGAAAAATGTAGGGAGAAAAATACAAAAAAAAAAAAAGAAGCTCACATGTTCATGAAATTGCAAACTATCAAGGTTGGCTAAGATGTAAGGGCAGGAAAGGAAGTATAAGGTAAGACTGGGAAGGTAAGACTGGGAAAGTAAAACTGGGCCAGCTGTGCAAATGAGATAAGCTTCAGAATTATGTTGAACTCTTCTGTATCACTGCTACATCCCAACATATACCCTTGTCTTTTCTTGCAAGCCTCTGATTTTGAATATAATTTTTCAAAAGATTCTACAGCCACTAATTCCCTGACTAGTCAGATTTTAGAAATGGATACCATCATCTGTCATTTGCTTTACAGCAATGGTCTAACCAATCTCCTTGCTTCCAATCTTATCTTCCTCCCAACCCTTCATCCATATTTTCCATAGTGATCAAATTTAATCGAATCACTCCTCTGCTTAAAACTCCTCAAGGCATCCCACTGGCCCTGCGGGGGTTAAAAAAAAATTTTTTTTAAACTCACCTTTTTGATATGGTGTATAAGACCTATCAAGATCTGACCCCTCTTCATATCTGCAAGCCTTGCCTCTCACCCACTCTTCTCTCCCTTGTCCCTATACTCTAGTTAAAATGAACTATTGGAAAGTTCCTGAACTCACATATATTCTTTCTCATCTCTGAGCAGGCCAGGCCCTGCACATGGCATGCATCTCCCTGCTTTCTCCTTGCTCCCTGCTAACTCCCCTCATCTTTCAGTGTCTCAGCTTGCACGTTACTTCTACCAGAAAGACAGATCTATCTCTTCAAGTCTCAGTTAGGAGCTATTCTTCTCCTCCACAGCACCCTCACATTCTGCATTGCAATTGCCTTTTTGTCTTTCTCACTCATTATCTTAAGAAGCTGTGGAAGATCTCATCAAATCCCTGCAATCTCACAAATGAAAAAGTGAACTATTTTCCACAGTAAGTCAATACTACTGTATTTACTGATACTTATGTATTATTCACTCATTACTCATCTTTCACAACTCTCCCTCCAATTCTGAGGAAAATACTATAGGAAAAAAACCTATATATTCACATGTACCATTTTTCATGACACTACTATATAAATTCCATTAACATCAATTAATGGTGCCTAGAAGCTTATAGTTCACTGGACTAAGATGGGAGAAAATACACCAGGATTCATCCCTCTGTCTCACTACAGTTCCTTACTTTCTTCATTTCTCATTCATTCTTCTCTGTTGTTTGACAGTGAATTTTCCTGGTAAAAATAGGCTCAAGTGCACATAAGGCCTACTATGTGCATTTGAGGTTTCCATGTATCTCCAAGAACAAGATATTTAATTTAAGTGAGAAACAAGTCATTGCCCAGTTGTTCAACTTATCCAAAGAAAATTAAGTCTTAAAACCAATGCTTAAATATAAAAATTGCTTTTCAGTCACCTAGCAAAGAGGTTAGTACCTCTCCCTACTGCATATTCCTGATCACACATAAAAAAGCAACCATTGCACGTGTCTAACAAGGCATTGTCTCTTTAAATTGGGCAGGAAAAGCAGAATGTTCAGATGGGCGTAATTACCATCCCTCCCCTTGGAGAATGAAGAGAAAGGAAATGATACAAAATAATGTGGGAATATTTGACTGGTATTCACATTCTAGCTTGTAAACAATTTCTAATTCATTTGCCTAGATAGTTAGCTATCAGTCTGGATGTAAAGAATTTAAGCCCAACCAAGAAACAGGAAGCATCAGTTTTGTCACAAGTGCATTTATTTTGGTGGCTCACATCTGCAGCTTTTTCCCTTCAGTGTATCCTTTCAGAGCCAAAACGGGGAAGGGAACATAGTTACTGGGCCTAAATCCATCACTGTAATTGTGATAAGCTGTACCACCCACAGCGTCTTTAGAAGGAAGTTATTAGTTTCCTGATGAAGAACTCCAACCCATATGGAGGCAAAATCTAGAAGTAAAGGAACAGTCTATTCGAGATGACTGACTTTATTCAGTATACCCAACGACGTCAGGACTGAGCTGGTCACACTCAGTTTAGAAGCAGCATATTTAAGTGGATGTGTTCAGACTGACATTCAAAAGCATCTGGTGTTCTTCTGGGAGTCCAACATCAGCACAGAATCTTCTTGGTGTCATCTTGTGTTGATGATGAAATTACTTCCAAATAATCGGAACTGTGACTAAACAGTGAACACCGTGGAAGTGGAGGGCAAAACTGCCTTAAGAAAACTGCCTTAAGAAAACTGCAAATCCAGAAGCATAGATTTTACAACATCAGCCTTGACAACTACACTGCATGAATCCAAATCCTTCAATGGAAAAATCCCCCATATATACTGAATTCTTGCAGTCTAGAACAGGGTCATAAACTATGGCCTGCAGGCCAAATCTTGCTGGCCGTTTCTTTTTGTAAATAAAGTTTTATTGGGACACGGCCATGATCACCCTTTTACGAATTATCTATGGCTGCTTTTGTGCTACAAAGGAAAGGTTGAATAGCTGTGACAGAGACTGTATGGCCTGCAAAGCCATATTATCTGGCTCTCTATGGAAAAAGTTTGCTGACCCCTGGTCTAGAGTGATGGGTCATCCACCAATCCTTGCTCTACAAAACTAGGTTCTGGATCAAAATTATTTTGTCTTCATTCTATAATTCCTCACTGAAGAACCACTACTTAAGGCTTTGGGTTGGCCCAAAGACAGCCCAACCCTCCACTTGGAAGCACTATAGGAACAGGTCCAGGTGGCAACCCTGCAGATCTGAACAGATGCCTATTTTTCTTCTGCCCATGAGACAGATGGTCCTTAGAGAGGGAAGAAGAATTAGTCCATGAGAGAGAATTCTCTGTGCAGCACTAATTTTGGAAATGTATCCCTGGTCCATCTGGCCAAAAAGGATTTCTTAGGAGTACCTTTGCTATTTGAATTTGTTCAGCATTCAGGAGGGAAACCCTAGGTACAAGGCTAGAATCTCAGGTATTTGCTCTCTGACAAAAAGTCAGTAATGCATTCCAACTCCGCCCTTGAGACAAGATATCTCAAAAAATTGCAAGGTCAGAAGACGACTGTAAGGTTGAAGATAAGAACAACTAACACTCATTTAGGGGCCCCATTTCAAAGGATTTGTTCACTCCTCTTACAGTAAATAATCCCCCAGAGGAGGAAGATAACACCCAGATATTTGTGCCATGTGCAGAAAGTAGGAGGAGCAGTATTTACCTTCAGACCTGCTACCAGCGGCTCTCCCTTAGACACAGCAATGCTTCTCCTCTCATTAAATGCCCTAACTCGCTTCTGATACTGACCTTGTTCTAAAGAGTTTTTCTCCCAGTTGCAAAGTTAATTAACCCAGAAAAACTGATGTTTTCCTCCATTTTGCTCCTAATTCTACTCCACAGTATAGTGTATACGTTTCTGTTTTGTCTCTAAGTGAGGAAGAGACAAAATTAAGAACCGACAAAGAAGAAACAAGAGCATTAAGGACAGTAAGTCCAAACAAGTTCTTTCCATCCAGTCTCAGTTGACAGGCTTTTGAAGCCTGATGGACTTGAGTTCAAGTCCCAGTTCTACCATTTACTATTTGGATAATGTCAGGGTCCTCTTCTATAAAACAAAATAATAACCAAGTTACCTGTGGAGTTATCTCTAGAAGAATTGAATGAAAATGCATATAAATCATTAACAGTGTCTGGGTCATAGTAAGTTCTTAATATGTACTTAAGTCCTTAATATATACTTAAGAACCATTACTGACCAAAGTTCCTGCTAAGAACACAGTGGTTGTTATGAACAGAAACACAGATGGGCTAGGGAAGAAGTCACAAGGGGAAGATATCCTTCTTGACTTTCTTCTAAGCCATTCACTTGGAGACAAAGGCAAATTCTCAGTAGAAAAGATGGTTTTAAATTCTACCTCCGCTATTCCTATCATGAGCAATACTAAAGCAACTTCCACCTTTGAAGTGCTTTTGGGGACTTTCCTGGTGGTCCAGTGGTTAAGAATCCGCCTTCCAATGCAGGGGACGTGGGTTCGATCCGTGGTCAGGGAACTAATATCCCATATGCCGCCGGGCAACTAAGCCCATGCGCCACAACTACTGAGCCCGCACGCCCTGGAGCGCATGTGCCGCAACTAGAGAGAAGCCCACTCGTCGCAACGAAAGATCCCGAGTGCCGCAATTAAGACCCAACACAGCCATAAATAAATAAATAAATATTTTTTAAAATAAAAAAATAAGTGCTTTTGATCCCAAAGCCCTCTGTGGGGTTACTGACGCAGCTGTCCGACACTACCTCACCCAGGTGCAACATCAAGGGGAAAGAAGATACCACCTCAAATAACCGGGGGTCCCTGCAGATGATGCTAGGCCACATAAATTCATCAAGAAATAGTTACCTACCCAGTATGAATTAGGCAGAGTGGGTCGTGAAAGAAAGAGCTCCTTTGACAAAGAAAGTGTAAGTAGCTGTAACATTAGCAAAATACGATCACTGACCCTGATGCAGTAAATCACGTAGTCTTACAAGATTTTCTTAACAACATACTATTTATTTGTTTACAAAATTAAACTCAGCGTTTTTCTAAGATTATCACCTTCTACATGAGATCCCCAGACATATGTACAAAACGCAGGAACAGAGACAATGAACAAATAATAAACCCAGGAGCGAGGGTCAGTTTTTCAAGAAAACCAGGCTGGGGATGAAAATGACAAAGGGCTTTATACATGAAAATCAATACTTGAATTGTATCTGGAAGGACATGGGCAGCCAGGACAGACTCCAGGACACAGCTGCAATGACTTCTGGCTGCCATGAACCTCACAGAGCTCACCTCTGAGGGAACTCCCTGAAAGCAAAGGGAGATGATCCTGCTCCTCTCACCAGATGCTTCTCTTTTTCCAAGCTCCCCGGGTTTGGGTTACATCTGAGCTCACTTTCACCCATGTTGGGAGCTGATTACAGAGAATCCAGAAATGTGGGAATGAACTGGGAATACTGTAGGCTGCTTTAACAAACCTCATCACCATCTGCTGAAATATTAAGATGCTTGTTTTAAAAGTTGGCTGCCAGGGAAGGAGGTCATGGCACTGACAGTGGGGGAGTTCTCTTTAATAATTACTTTTTACTTCTCTTTCCTGTATACAAGCAGTAGGGCACTGAGCCAAAGGTGAACAGTCCAGAGATAAAAGACTGTCTCTGCTTACCTTCTTCTCCTGCTCCAGGCGTCAGCAAGACAGAACCCAGAGAGCCTTGGTCATCGAAGAAGGAGAGATCCAGTCAAATGATTGTGCCAGGTTTGTATATTTCAGTGAACAACAGCTATTTGGGAAAATATATAGGGATGTTATTAAAATCCATTTCTCTTTTACAGCTGGTTGGCAGAGAGACATTTAAAGTGCACATATACTTAAGAAAGACACCATATGATTTTATCCTGGTATGATAATCCTCCAGTAGTCTGCAACTCATGGAATTTGGGGCCCCCTTTGTATGCTACATGTTTCTTTCTCAAACATAACAGGAGAAAAAAGCCTCAGGTTTGTCGACAAAGATCAGGCCAATAGAGTTCCAAGGGGCTTAGGGAAAGGAAGGGAAAGCCTTGTATAATTTACTATCACTGTTATAAGGCCCCAACACAATCAATGACATCAGTGGTCAAGAACTGGACAATGGTAATCCTGGGATTTTGTATACTCTCAGAAAAGGCAAGTATATTCCTATGATCCCCCCCTTTGAGTGATAATAATAATAATAATAACAAACAACAATAATAGTCACGGCAGAAGCTAACATCTTTTGAGCACATACCATGTACCAGACATTATGTTAAGGGGGTCATCTGTTATATGTTGATTCTTCCAACATTCTGAGGCAGGTACTGTTATCTCATTGTACCGGGGAAGAAAACTGATGCTTACAGGGGGTAAGCATCCAAGAACTCGTCAGCTAGGAATGGGTGGAGCTGGCACTGAAGCCAAGCTGTCTGACTGCGCGCATAACTACTGCACTACGGTGCCCGTGGACAGGCCTCACGTAGCCCAGCTTAAATAAGGAAGTGTCATCATAAGGATATACTGGTAATAAGGAAGTGTTATCATAAGGATATACTGGTAATGAGGAAGACAGAAATCTTACAAGAATCCAGTGCGATGCTTTGGGGACCTAAGTAACTAGAGGGACTGCAGGCAGCACAAGTTCAAGAGTCTTCCCTCTTGAGTGCCGTGATTATTGGGATTCAGGTACTCTGCCTGCCTACTTCTCTGCTTTCGACTAACTTGTTTCCACTCTATAACTAACCCAAGTCACTCACTGGCTAGCCTACAACCTGGCTGTCCTTGAGTCAGGTGCCAGAGGTCTGATTACTGGAGGCCAGTTACAGAAGCCTGGGCCGCAGGGGCTGCAGAGGACCATAACTTCAGCACGAGTTACAGGAGAGGCAGACAACCATGGAAGCGGCCATGAGCACGAGCCCCATGCTGCTTCCATCGTATACAGAAAGCAACTCTGCACTCTCATTTGGATCCTGCCTCATATTTTTGGCATTTACAGAGATTATTTATACCCAAAGGGGCACAAAGGATAAATTCTCAGTCCCAGTAGTCTATGTGTAGTGACTATACAGTTAAAACAGTATGTACATGAAGAGTTTTCTACTAATCAGTGCAAGAAGTACCAATGAAGACAGATGGTAACTTATGAAAGGTTTTCCTCCCCTTTTTCCCTTTGTGTTTGTTTCAATGTCCTGTTTATCAGAATTAAAAGGTGCATGGGTTCTGACTTCCACTTACCAGGAGGCTGGTCATTTTTCATCATTACGTAGAGGGGTGGCTCTGGGTTTAGCTCGACCATCTGTCATCCCTCACAAGCCTGAGGGAGTCACAGCATGACCAGGAGAGTCTGCCAAGCCTCACAAGCAGGCTCTCGGGGCAGTCACGTTCTAAGCCTGGGCTGACCAGACAGAAAGAACAGACCCCCACGCATGACTAGATAGAGCCAGACACGCGGGCCTGATTGGTCAGAACAAACACAAAGTAACCCTGCAGGAATTTGAAACCCACCCCTGCCACATTCCCGACCAAAGTCCCAAGTGTTCACACTGGACACTACCTTCAAACTCCAAATGTCTCTTGAGAAGCAAAGAGGCTAAAAATGTTCTCATGGTACGTAAAACCTCCTTTTATGCAAATAACAAGTAATGATGTGAACATTAAGCTGCAACAGAAGCCTAAAGATGAATAAACTTTTACAGTAGTGTGATCAATCCACTGGATAGAATATTTTTAAAGGGCACCGGTGCATTTAAAAACTATTTTTCCTAAGAAAATTAAGCTCTGCAGACATGGGTATTAAATATGATTAGATTAGACCCTCCCAACTATTAACACATTTCATCCAGCTGGCCGTGGGCAGCACACAGCTTCCTGCTAGAATCAATTTATAAAGGATGCTGTGGTGGGGAAGGCATGGATGGAAAGGTGTTTTTTTAAAAGCCTTTTTTAGGAAATGTTACAATCCTGAGATACTCTTGCTTAACAACTCCTCCAGCCTCTTTGAAATACACTTTTAGCAAAGGGGGAGGGCAGGCATGAGAAAGCGCCTGAGGTTTGGAGTCAACATGAGGATCTGATCAGAGCCTCTGCCACTTCCTAGCTTTGTTCAATTCAGCAAGTCCTTCAACCTCTGAGTTTCAGATCCTTACCTACCCCCACTCCCTCCTACCTGTACATGAGCACATTAGCACCTGTCCTGTCTATTTCACAAGATTTTGAGGATCAAATTAAAATATATATTCAAAACTTTGAAATCCTGAGGTAGGCATTAGATTTTTTTTTTTTTTTCCATGAATGCACAGACTCAAATCTCTCTTACCCAGCTTTCAACAAAGTAAGGCACATGTTGACAACAGGCTCCAGAGTCCATGTGCAAAACTGAATTTAAATCTCAGCTCTGCATACAACTCTTGGGAATTGATTTAAGCCTCTGTTTCCTTAGCTGTAAGAACATACAACTTGCTTTACAGAATTGTGAGGGGCCTCACACAGTGCTAGGCTAACAGCGGCCACTCCATGAAACACTGGTTTTCTTCTTTTAATCCCATGAGCTCTTCCAAATAAAACTTCTGGACTTATTTATCAGCTTTGTGATACCATAATATCTCAGTACATATGATATATATCTCATAAATATGACATAATATAGTAAGTACATATACATGCCATCCCCAAAATGAACGCTAAACGCTTTTATTTCTAGGACATATTTTCTAGAAAATATGCATCCAACTTTTTCAACTCTTATACTGTTTCAAAAGCAAAAAAAAAAAAAGCTGAAACAAAAGAAATTTACAGGGTGAGCAGCTTTTAAAATCCCGACATCTGTCATATAGTAATTTCCTCCTCTTAATAGTTACTTTTTATATGAATAAGTTACTTAGTATAATTAAAGGAGTTAGTTAAAAATTAAGGGCAAATGAATAAAACCTCACATACCCAAAGCTTCACCTGCAAACTTAAAAGAAGCAGAGTTTGCTGAATATCCCACCCACCACCAGTAGTAAAGCAACCTTTTTTCCGTTAAGACATATCAAATACTTAATGCTAACCACTGAAGATAAACAATGGTTTAAACGTTGCAGAAAAAAAGTCCTCAAGAAAAACGTACTTTTGGGGTGTGTATGAATTTTCCAATGCCCCTACTGTTTTAAAATTTCATGATACAAACAAGAGTACACTTAAACACCAAGAGTTTATATTCAATACCTTGTAATAATAATGGAAAAGAATCTGAAAAAGAATATATAAATATATATGTATAACAATCATTTTGCTGTACACCAGAAACTAACACAACGTTGTAAACCAATTATACTTCAATTAAAAAAAAAAAAAAATCCAATATCTACTTCCCTGCACACTTAGCAGTCGTACAAGGGTGGGGGAGTTCAGTACTTCCTGACTGCTTGGATCAACAGAATTGTTTGCAATCCTCAAAGGTACCTATGCTCTCAATGGATAAACACATAAAAAAATGCCTTAAGTCGAAGTCGTAGGTAGCCAACCCTCACCTGTACAAGAACTGCCCTAAATCAATACAAAAGGGGAGACAGGATGGTCATGTCGGCTACTAAGTTCTGATCTGCGTTTGCTATACTTGGCAAGGGAAGCAATCAGAATTCTTAGAAGGAAGTGGAATCTTAGAAAAGCTGAAAAGTGCAATTTTTCCTTTTTGATGGATAAAGAGGGCAATGCTTCTGGTCAACCCATTAAATGGTTTACTGGAACTTATTCAGACATTATTCTCCTGTTCTATTTACCTTTATATATAGAGATAGATTTTTCCTTCTCCTAGTGACCACAGAATAGTTTTCCATCGACCTTAGTCCTCTGCAAGGTAACTTTTCAATAAATAAATGTGGAACTGGTGTGGACTCCATCTTCGGCCCTTGGTAAAAGTTCCCAGAATTGGTTGCACAGGATCTTAAGGTCATTGAGTTCAACTACCTAAATTATACTTGGAACATCCCAGCACCAGGGGCCATCCAACCAATGCTGCAATGTGTCCAAAGACAGGACAACTCCCAGTGCATAGCCCCCAGACCTACCAAGTTAATCTGTGGGCTCAGGAGTCTGTGTTTTAACAAGCTCTCCCAGGTCAATCTTAAGCATGCTCAAATTTGAGAAACCGATTTAGAGCACTTCATCTTAAACTTTAATAGTTTAATATGCATATGAATGAACCCAGGAATTCTGCTAAAATGCAGATTATAGTGGAATAAGCTGGGGGTTGCAGATACACTGAGTCTGCATTTCTAACCGGTTCCCAGATGCTGTTAATGCGGCTGATCCATGGACCATACTTAGAAGAGCAAGGTCTTAGAGAACAGAATCCAATACTCTTATTCTGTGTACTGTAATAATTTATTAGCCATCAAATCTGGGAACCAGGATTGCTAATAAATTGCATGATGTTGAATGGGGAGAGGTAATAATGGTAGGTAAGAGGACAACTCCCTGAAATGTTGTGCATTTTATTTTAGAAAAGCCCATACCTTCCACTTGTATGCACTTCCGTCTAGAGAGTGAGTGCTACTGCCAAATGTGTTTCCAGGTACCATTTCATATGATACTGCTCAGTTTCTAAATCACAGCCTGGTACCCGAGGGGCTGCAGTTCTAATTACACAGAGACTGTACATTAGTCAAGTCACCTGCTTCTCCTTTATCGGACTTTCTCACCTGCCGAATGAAGGCATTTATAACTAATCCACAGACTTATATACTCCTTACAGGGACAATAACATGCATGACCAATAGGAAACAGTAAAAACAGAAATAGCCACAACTGCTACTGAGATAAAAAGCAGTAAGGTAACTGAGTATCTTACCACTGAAAAGAACACATGCTCTCTTGTCTCTGAAGTCAGAAAAATAAAGATTTAATTTGAACGAGGTTCCATTAAAGCTTGCAAGATTTCTGATCTCTCGGAGGTGCATGTACCACAAGACACAAAGGGAGTAATCTGAGTTCCAGTCCCAAAATGTATCCCCCTGACCATGCTTTAATTACTAAATACATCATTTATCATTAACTTACCTGGAAATGGAGAACTGTCTTTTCCATTTTACTTAGCAATGATGAAAGAAGCTAAAATGTTTTTATTCCATCAGAGGTCTCTCCAAGCCTCAGGTTTTCCTATCTGTAAAATGGGAATAATATTACATACTTCGCAGCATCATCAGGAAAAGTAACAATAGCCCATGTGAAATGAACAGTCTTATGACTGGGTCAATAGAAGAAAGCCATTATGACAAGAACAGTTTTATATGATGAGAGTCTCACACTGAGTCAGAGACATGTCTGCCCAAATATACCTTAGAACTCCACACTATATGTTACGGACTGAATGTTTGTGTCCCCACCAAAATTCATATACTAAAATCTAATCTCCTGGGATTAACAGATGCAAATCATTATATATAGGATGGATAAACAACAAGATGCTACTGTATAGCACAGGGAACTATATTCAATATCCTATGACAAATCATAATGGAAAAGAATATGAAAAAGAACATATACATATATATATAAAACTGAGTCACTTTGCTGTTTGGAAGAAATTAACACAACACTGTAAAACAACTATACTTGGAGGACCTTCAAGATGGCGGAGGAGTAAGAAGTGGAGATCACCTTCCTCCCCACAAATACATCAGAAATACATCTACATGTGGAACAACTCCTGTAGAACACCCACTGAACGCTGGCAGAAGACCTCGGACTTCCCAAAAGGAAAGGAACTCCCCACATACCTGTGCAGGGCAAAAGAAAAAAGAAAAAACAGAGACAAAAGAATAGGAATGGGACCTGCACCTCTGGGACGGAGCTGTGAAGGAGGAAAAATTTCCACACACTAGGGAGCCCCTTCACTGGCGGAGATGGGGGGTGGGCAGGGGGGAAGCTTCAGAGCCATGGAGAAGAGCACAGCAACAGGGGTGCAGAGGGCAAAGCGGAGAGATTCCCATACAGAGGATCGGTGCCGACCAGCACTCACCAGCCTGAGAGGCCTGTCTGCTCACCCGCCGGGACAGGTGGGGGCTGGGAGCTTAGGCTCGGGCTTTGGAGGTCAGACCCCGGGGAGAGGACTGGGGTTGGCTGCGTGAACACAGCCTGAAGGGGGCTAGTGCGCCACAGCTAGCCGGGAGGGAGTCTGGGAGAAAGTATGGACCTGCCTAAGAGGCAAGAGACCATTGTCTTGGGGTGTGCGAGGAGAGGGGATTCAGAGCACCACCTAAACGAGCTCCACAGACAGGCACGAGCCGCGGCTATCAGTGCGGACCCCAGAGACGGGCATGAGACACTAAGGCTGCTGCTGCCGCCACCAAGAAGCCTGTGTGCAAGCACAGGTCACTATCCACACCTCTCCTCCCGGGAGCCTGTGCAGCCCGCCACTGCCAGGGTCCCGTGATCCAGGGACAACTTCCCTGGGAGAACACATAGCGCGCCTCAGGCTGGTGCAAGGTCACGCCAGCCTCTGCCACCGCAGGCTCGCCCCGCATTCCGTACCCTTCCCTCCCCCCGCCCTGAGTGAGCCAGAGCCCCCGAATCAGCTGCTCCTTTAACCCTGTCCTGTCTGAGCAGGAACAGACGCCCTCAGGTGACCTACACGCAGAGGCAGGTCCAAATCCAAAGCTGAACCCTGGGAGCTGTGCGCACAAAGAAGAGAAAGGGAAATTTCTCCCAGCAGCCTCAGGAGCAGTGGATTAAATCTCCACAATCAACTTGATGTACCCTGCATCTGTGGAACACCTGAATAGACAACGAATCGTCCCAAATTGAGGAGGCGGACTTTGGGAGCAACGATATATATATTTTTTCCCTTTTTCTCTTTTTGTGAGTGTGTATGTGTATGCTTCTTTGTATGATTTTGTCTGTATAGCTTTGCTTTTACCATTTGTCCTAGGGTTTTGTCCGCTCATTTTTTTTTTAATACAGTTTTTAGCGCTTGTTATCATTTGTGGAGTTGTTTTTTCATTTGGTTGCTCTCTTCTTCCTTTCTCTCTCTTCTTTTTATTACTTTTTTATTTTTTTATTTTTAATAATATTTTTTATTTTAGTAACTTTATTTATTTTATTATTATTTTTTTCCTTCCTTCTTTCCTTCCTCCCTCCCTCACTTCCTTATTTTTTTCTCCCTTTTCTTCTAAGCCGTGTGGCTGACAGGGTCTTGGTGCTCCAGCCGGGTGTCAGGCCTGAGCCTCTGAGGTGGGAGAGCCGAGATTAGGAAATTGGTCCACCAGAGAAATCCCAGCCTCATGTAATATCAAACGGCGAAAGCTCTCCCACAGATCTCCATCTCAACGCTAAGACCCAGCTCCCCTCAACGACCAGTAAGCTACAGTGCCGGACACCCTATGCCAAACAACTAGCAAGACAGAAACACAACCCCACCCATTAGCAGACAGGCTGCCTAAAATCATAATAAGGTCACAGACACCCCAAAACACACCACCGGACGTGGTCCTGCCCACCAGAAAGACAAGATCCAGCCTCATTCACCAGAACACAGGCACTAGTCCCCTCCACCAGGAGGCCTACACAACCCACTGAACCAACCTTAGCCACTGGGGACAGATACCAAAAACAACAGGAACTACGAACCTGCAGCCTGCAAAAAGGAGACCCCAAACACAGTAAGATAAGCAAAATGAGAAGACAGAAAAACACACAGCAGATTAAGGAGCAAGGTAAAAACACACCAGACATAACAAATGAAGAGGAAATAGGCAGTCTACCTGAAAAAGAATTCAGAGTAATGATAGTAAAGATGATCCAAAATCTTGGAAATAGAATAGACAAAATGCAAGAAACATTTAACAAGGACCTAGAAGAACTAAAGAGGAACTGAGCAACGATGAAAAACACAATAAATGAAATTAAGAATACTCTAGAGGGGATCAATAGCAGAATAACTGAGGCAGAAGAACAGATAAGTGACCTGGAAGATAAAATAGTAGAAATAACTACCACAGAGCAAAATAAAGAAAAAAGAATGAAAAGAATTGAGGACAGTCTCAGAGACCTCTGGGACAACATTAAATGCACCAACATTCAAATTATAGGGGTCCCAGAAGAAGAGAAAAAATAAGGGACTGAGAAAATGTTTGAAGAGATTATAGTTGAAAACTTCCCTAATATGGGAAAGGAAATAGTCAGTCAAGTCCAGGAAGCACAGAGAGTCCCATACAGGATAAAACCAAGCAGAAACACGCCACAACACATATTTATCAAACTACCAAAAATTAAACACAAAGAAAAAATATTAAAAGCAGCAAAGGAAAAGCAACAAATAACATACAAGGGAATCCCCATAAGGTTAGCAGCTGATCTTTCAGCAGAAACTATACAGGCCAGAAGGGAGTGGCAGGACATATTTAAAGTGATGAAAGGGAAAAACCTACAACCAAGATTACTCTACCCAGCAAGGATCTCATTCAGATTCGATGGAGAAATTTAAACCTTTACAGACAAGCAAAAGCTAAGAGAATACAGCACCACCAAACCAGCTTTACAACAAATGCTAAAGGAACTTCTCTAGGCAGGAAACACAAGAGAAGGAAAAGACCTAGAACAACAAACCTAAAACAATTAAGAAAATGGTAATAGGAACATACACATCGGTAACTACCTTAAATGTAAATGGATTAAATGCTCCAACCAAAAGACACAGACTGGCTGAATGGATACAAAAACAAGACCCGTATATATGCTGTCTACAAGAGACCCACCTCAGACCTAGGGACACATACAAACTGAATGTGAGGGGATGGAAAAAGACATTCCATGCAAATGGAAATCAAAAGAAAGCTGGAGTAGCAATTCTCATATCAGACAAAAGAGACTTTAAAATAAAGACTATTACAACAGACAAAGAAGGACACTACATAATGATCAAGGGATCAATCCAAGAGGAAGATATAACAATTGTAACTATTTATGCACCCAACATAGGTGCACCTCAAAACATAAGGCAAACGCTAACAGCCATAAAAGGGGAAACTGACAGTAACACAATAATAGTAGGGGACTTTAAACAATGGACAGATCATCCAAAATGAAAATAAATAAGGAAACACAAGCTTTAAATGATACATTAAACAAGATGGACTTAATTGATATTTATAGGACATTCCATCCAAACACAACAGAACACACTTTCTTCTCAAGTGCTCATGGAACATTCTCCAGGATAGATCATATCTTGGGTCACAAATCAAGCCTTGGTAAATTTCAGAAAAATGAAATCGTATCAAGTATCTTTTCCGACCACAATGCTATGAGACTAGATATCAACTACAGGAAAGAAAACTGTAAAAAATACAAACACATGGAGGCTAAACAATACGCTACTAAATAACCAAGAGATCACCGAAGAAATCAAAGAGGAAATCATAAAATACCTAGAAAGAAATGACAATGAAAACACGATGGCCCAAAACATATGGGGTGCAGCAAAAGCAGTTTAAGAGGGAAGTTTAAGGCAATACAATTCTACCTCAGGAAACAAGAAACATCTCAAATAAACAACCTAACCTTACACCTAAAGCAATTTAGAGAGAGAACAAAAAAAACCCAAAGTTAGCAGAAGGAAAGAAATCATAAAGATCAGAGCAGAAATAAACAAAAAAGAAATGAAGGAAATGATACCAAAGATCAATAAAACTAAAAGCTGGTTCTCTGAGAAGATAAACAAAATTGATAAACCATTAGCCAGACTCATAAAGAAAAAAAAGGAGAAGACTCAAATCAACAGAATTAGAAATGAAAAAGGAAAAGTAACTGACACCGCAGAAATACAAAGGATCATGAGAGATTACTACAAGCAACAATATGCCAATAAAATGGACAACCTGGAAGAAATGGACACATTCTTAGAAAAGCACAACCTTCCGAGACTGAACCCCGAAGAAATAGAAAATATAAACAGACCAATCACAAGCACTGAAATTGAAACCATGATCAAAAGTATTCCAACAAACAAAAGCCCAGGACCAGATGGTTTCACAAAATTCTATCATTTAGACAAGAGCTAACACCTATCCTTCTCAAACTCTTCCAAAATATAGCAGAGGGAGGAACACTCCCAAACTCATTGTATTAGGCCACCATCAATCACCCAGATACCAAAACCAGACAAAGATGTCACACAAAAAGAAAACTACAGGCCAGTATCACTGATGAACATAGATGCAAAAATCCTCAACAAAATACTAGCAAACAGAATCCAACAGCACATTAAAAAGATCATACACCATGAACAAGTGGGGTTTATCCCAGGCATGCAAGGATTCTTCAATAAACGCAAATCAATCAATGTGATAAACCATATTAACAAACTGAAAGAGAAAAACCATATGATCATCTCAATAGATGCAGAAAAAGCTTTTGACAAAGTTCAACACCCATTTATGATTAAAAACTCTCCAGAAAGTAGGCATAAAGGGAACTTACCTTAATATAATAAAGGTCATATATGACCAACACAGAGACAACATCGTTATCAATGGTGAAAAATTGAAACCATTTCTACTAAGATCAGGAACAAGACAAGGTTGCCCACTCTCACCACTACTATTCAACATAGTTTTGGAAGTGTTAGCCACAGCAATCAGAGATGAAAAAGAAATAAAAGGAATCCAAATTGGAAAAGAAGAAGTAAAACTGTCACTGTTTGCAGATGACACGATACTATACATAGAGAATCCTAAAGACACTACCAGAAAACTACTAGAGCTAATCAATGAATTTGGTAAAGTAGCAGGATACATAATTAATGTACAGAAATCTCTTGCATTCCTATACACTAATGATGAAAAATGTGAAAGAGAAATTAAGGAAACACTCCCATTTACCACTGCAACAAAAAGAATAAAATACCTAGGAATAAACCTACCTAAAGAGACAAAAGACCTGTATGCAGAAAACTGTAAGACACTGATGAAAGAAATTAAAGATGATAGAAACAGATGGAGAGAAATACCATGTTCTTGGACTGCAAGAATCAACATTGTGAAAATGACTCTACTACCCAAAGCAATCCACAGATTCAACGCAATCCCTATCAAACTACCAATGGCATTTTTCACGTTCCTAGAACAAAAAATTTCACAATTTGTATGGAAACACAAAAGATCCCGAATAGCCAAAGCAATCTTGAGAAAGAAAAATGGAGCTGGAGGAATCAGCTGAGCTCCCTGACTTTAGACTGTACTACAAAGCTACAGTAATCAAGACAGTATGGTACTGGCACAAAAACAGAAATACAGATAAATGGAATGGGACAGAAAGCCCAAAGATAAACCCACGCACATATGGTCACCTTATCTTTGATAAAGGAGGCAAGAATATACAATGGAGAAAAGACAGCCTCTTCAATAGGTGGTGCTGGGAAAACTATACAGCTACATGTAAAAGAATAAAATTAGAACACTCCCTAACACCATACACAAAAATAAACTCAAAATGGATTAAAGACCTAAATGTAAGGTCAGACACCATCAAACTCTTAGAGGAAAACATAGGCAGAACACTCTATGACATACATTACAGCAAGATCCTTTTTGACCCAGGTCCTAGAGAAATGGAAATAAAAACACAAATAAACAAATGGGACCTAATGAAACTTAAAAGCTTCTGCACAGCAAAGGAAACCATAAACAAGATGAAAAGACAACCCTCAGCATGGGAGAAAATATTTGCAAATGAAGCAACTGACAAAGGATTAATCTCCAAAATATACAAGCAGCTCATGCAGCTTAATATCCAAAAAACAAACAACCCAATCCAAAAATGGGCAGAAGACCTAAACAGACATTTCTCCAAAGAAGATATACAGATTGCCAACAAACACATGAAAGGATGCTCAACATCACTAATCATTAAGAGAAATGCAAATCAAAAGTACAATGAGGTATTACCTCACACCAGTCAGAATGGCCATCATTAAAAAATCTACAAACAATAAATGCTGGAGAGGGTGTGGAGAAAAGGGAACCCTCTTGCACTGTTGGTAGGAATGTAAATTGATACAGCCACTATGGAGAACAGTATGGAGGTTCCTCAAAATACCAAAAATAGAACTACCATATGACCCAGCAATCCCACTACTGGGCATATATACCCTGAGAAAATCATAATTCAAACAGAGTCATGTACCACAATGTTCACTGCAGTTCTATTTACAATAGCCAGGACATGGAAGCAACCTAAGTGTCCATCGACAGATGAATGGATAAAGAAGATGTGGCACATATATACAACGGCATATTACTCAGCCATAAAAAGAAACAAAATTGAGTTATTTGTAGTGAGGTGGATGGACCTAGAGTCTGTCATACAGAGTGAAGTAAGTCAGAAAGAGAAAAACAAATACCATATTCTAACACATATATATGGAATCTAAGGGAAAAAAAAAGGTTCTGAAGAACCTAGGGGCAGGACAGGAATAAAGATGCAGGCGCAGGTGTAGAGAATGGACTTGAGGACACGGGGAGGGGGAAGGGTAAGCTGGGACGAAGCTAGAGAGTGGCATGGCCTTATATACACTACCAAATGTACAACAGCTAGTGGGAAGCAGCTGCAGAGCACAGGGAGATCGGCTAGGTGCTTTGTGACCACCTAGAGCGGTGGGATAGGGAGGGTGGGAGGGAGGCGCAAGAGGGAAGGGATATGGGGATATATGTATACATATAGCTGATTCACTTTGTTATACAGCAGAAACTAGCACAGCATTGTAAAGCAGTTATACTCCAATAAAGATGTTTAAAGAAAAAAACAACTATACTTCATAAATTAGAAAAAAAAAAAAAAAAGGCAAACTCCGAAAAAAAAAATGTAGTCTCCAATGTGATGTTATTTGGATGTGGAGCCTTTGGGAGGTAACTGGGTTGTGAGGGCAGACTCATGAATGGGATGAGGGTCTTATACGAAGAGGTCAGAGAGCTGATACACTCTCTTTCTACCCTGTGAGGTCACAATGAGACGTTGGCAGTTTGCAACCTGGAGGAGGACCCTCACCATAACCCTACCATACTGGCCCCCTCATCTCAGACATACAACTATGGGAAATAAATTTCTGTTGTTTTAAAGCCTCCAGTCTATGGGAATCTGTTACAGCAGCCTGAACTAATACACTGTACTTAACATCCTGATATTCTTGTATGACTTTCACTAAGTACTTCGATTTGGTCAAGAAATGGCATTAGTCAAGCTATAAACTCTAAGCAGAGAATATTCTATCACTCAGAGTAAATCTGAAAAGGATAGTTACTTTCTGGCTATTAACACCATAATATCTTCATGAAAAAAAATGAAAGAGCTATGAAATCTTTTATTTAAAAATGTACACCAAACACCGGGTTCACCTGGGTCTCCTGAGCAATAGAATCAAAGACATTTCAACTTTTCTTTACATTTCTGTCTCATACCCTATTCAGACATAGGACCAGCTTTAACATTGTCCAAGACTAAAGAAATTAACTGTTCATATCCCTAATATTCACACTTAGAAGACTTTTTTACCCGAGGAGAATAGAAACCAGAATGTATAGCATAAATCCCTGGGTGTATAGACTTGCACTTTCTCCTGGAGCACAGTAATTCCTTTTCTATACTTTTCCTGGAGTCATCATTTTACAATTTGGTATACTGTCAACCCTGACTCATCCGCAAAACAAGCAAGCAACCTGAAATGTTCAAGAAACATGGAATAGCATCAGCACTAATTTCCCAATGGAGAAAATAAATGTAAGGATACACTAGGTCTCACACCAGCCCTAATTCTGAGTAGGCAGCAGCTCCTCAAACTTCATTCTTCCATTTTATGTATTCTACAACCCCTCTGAGCGCTCACGATTTATGTGCAAGGGACCATGGTGGACATAAGGGGAAAGAAACACCAAGATGAATCACAGAAAGATCCTACCCTAAGGAATTTCCCAGTTTAGAAAGTGAGCTAAAACACAAACAAACCTATCTTTATATTATAAACTACACATACAACAACAACAAACATCTGGAACTCTTTTCCAAGAGTACATGTATTTGTAGCAGTAAAACCAAACTAGCTCACGTTAGGGTAAAATCAAGTATTTCTACCACGGTCGCCCACTGTTAACCACTAGAGCAGACTGTGTCATTAAGACCACAGCTCTGAAGTCAGACAGCGAGCTGCAGCTCCAGCTCAAGAGCCGATTAGCTAAAGTCCTTGGACAAGTTTCTCAACCTCTTTAAGTCTCATTTTATTCCTCTGTAAAGTAGGGATTATTAGAATACCTCTCTCGTGATATTAAGATTGAGATACTGCAAATAGAGTGCTTATTAGCATGTTGTTTGACCCAAATTATCACTCAGTTTTCTAGGTGAAAATTGGGGTAGGAATAGACAACCACAGGCTTCCTGGAAACTGAAGAGAATACAACAGAGAAGGAAGAGGGAACAGGCAACAGGCAGAGTAGGAACACTTCGAACTCCTATACTCTTGATAGCTCATTTCAATATACACTAGACCAGTATGTCTTTACCTTGGCTGAAAAGCCCCCTCTATTTTAGAGCCTATCTGGGACTCGCTCTAGAGCCCCTGAATCAGAATCTGAGGTGAGCTTCAAGCATCTATATTAGTAAGCCTCAAAGGTGAGTATCATGCATACCTAAGTCTGAGAATGACTGTGGAAGACAAAATATTTTGTAAGTGTTTCAGTATTTGTTTTAGTCATAATTCAGCTAAGATCTGATGCTTTATTTTGAGGCTAACAGAGCTTCCAGGCTTCAAAATTTCAGGATCACTGTCCAAAGTTCTATCCAGAAGTCTTCCTAACAGGCTTCTCGCTGACCCATCAGCACCTCACCCCAGGCTTCCATTCACTGTGATGGAAAGGAGAGCATCACACAGAGATGCCCTCACTCTTCCATTCAGATGTTCTGGCCAACCCATCTATCCTCTTGTTTCCACATCCTTCTCATCTCACTTATCTGCATCACCAGTGAATCCTTAACTAATTTATCCAAGATGATGTTGCCACATTGCTTTCAAATATATTTATAGTCAACTCTGAGTATTAAAAAACTTTGTCTAATAGACGTATGTCAATTCTAATGTTTGTGGTGTCCTAGTAGATACTGCCTAGGTTTCCAAAAGATTTTAAAACATTAATTATTTTTAAAAGTTTGAGGAAACAAGAAAGCCATCAATAATTCATATTATTACAATTATTTTAATCTTCAAGAAGGGAAGAGAGAAGAAAGTCTTGCATTTTGCTTGAAATTTTTGTGTGTTCAATTCAAATCATGATACTTCAGGAGACTATAGTATCATTTAAAATATGAGAGATAAAATATTTACAGAAAAATTTCATTAAAATTACTAAATTAATTTTTAATTTACCAGTGCTCATACCTCTCCAATTATATGAAAATTTTTATTGGAAGGGGGCGTGATTAAAGAAGAACTACCCACCTGACTTAGTAATAGATCCAAGCTGGCTGATCAAGCAACTGCCATCTGGTCAATCAACTGCCATTTGAAAGGCTGTTCTAAAAATACCTTCATATAAGTACCTAAATCTCATCAAAATGTAGTGACTTCTAATTTAATTTATGTTAGCTAGCAGGAAACAAACTTTCACTGCACATTTTAGATTCCTACTTGTAATACGATTACCAAACCTCTCCAAGATTCCCAAATAATTTCCCTGAAATAAAGACGAAGTAACATATCCTGATTCTATACCACTTTACTGAGTCGTCACTCTAGCCTTGTACATTAGAGCAATCTCTAGCAGCCTTTAAAATAAAGCTAAGTCCATCCACCTGCTTTCGCTCAATACACTAGCAGTGAAATATACAAAACATGTATTTTTTATTGACACAAAGTAAATGGCCGCAGTACAGAAAACCAAGCAGGTGGTTGGCTATCCACCAACTGTGAGACTATTTACTCTTCCGTAAAATAGGGACAACACAGAATTCCCTGCCTCACAGGTTACTGTGATATTCAAATTAGAAAAGCATACTGTGAACCCTAAAGCAGTACGACTATTAAATATGTACACACATAAATACTTTTCTATCAAAACTATATTCGAAGGCGAAAGTACAGACACTATAAAAATAGTGAAACAATCCTTTCATTTGAGTTGCTGTTTCTGAAGTGTCAGGCATTCAACTGGAGCCAAGATTTTCTAAGAAGCCAGTCTTTCCTAAAGATGTAAGTCACTGGGCACCAGATTGTACCCATGAATCTCCTTCTCACATTTGCACAGGCAGATTATCCCACAAAAGCCTTAACAAGTTAAGAGCAACAAACAAGGAGTAAACACCCAAGGACAAATTCCTGAGAAAACGCAGTGTTTTGGGCATAGTGTTTGGGGACAAGCCATACCCAGGTTTGCATGGTAAAGATACAGAGAAAAGGAATGGGACAGGTTCCTTCCACACACAGCGGCCACTGCCACCCCGGCTTCTACAAAGCTAGTGGTTTAGGTGACTGATCAACACAGCAGGCTCAGGATCCCATTGTACATTCGACTTGGCTCGGGATCACCCAACTGAATTTGCTAACACAGTGACTCCAGAAGAATCACCCATTAAAAACAATCCAAATACAGACTCTAAATGTGCAGAAAGCCTTTTGTGATCTCCGCTGGAGCTTAGAGTATCTAACAGCTGCAACTGTGACTGTTCTAGCTAATTGCTCTCAGCAACAAAAATAAACAATCACTCCAGGAAGAAGACTGTAACCCGCCAAATATTAATGAATTTTTTAACAGTCAGAAACCTCAAATCTTGGTTTAAAAGCCTTGCTACCGGTAAAAAAAAAAAGTCTCAAAGAACAAACACAGGGTTGAGGCGGCCCAGAAAGAAAAGTCCTTATTTTGTATTTAATCCTCCCCTGTCCCCTTCCTCCCCCCCCAAAAAAGAAAAAAAGGAAAGTGCCTTGTGTCTGGAAGAATTTAAGCAATCTGAGTTAAAATTTATTTTAACTCATAACTTTTTAACATATGGGGGAAAAGAGTCGCACTGATTGGAGCTATTTTTAAAGTGCAGCTCTACTGTAAAAATAGACATTTACTCATAAGGATGCTTGAATAGAGAACAAGCCCAATCTACGTCTCATTGTTAAGAAAGGGGTGAAAAAAGACTGTCGTATTTTCTGGAGAGCCGTTTATGGTCCGCCTGTGATGTCACGGCAGCATCCAGGTGCACTCTAACGAGCGTCTTTCAGTCTCCTCCATCCTTTTACAAGTGCTCTCCTACCATCAGCTTTTTCTCCCAGCACATGCAATAAGGAGCCAGTATTTACGCAGACCCTCGCTGGAAAGAAGATCACGGCAATCAGAGACCCATGGAAAGAGGAAAATTTACTCACCCACACTTGGGTTCATCGTCCTCTTCTCCTCAGAGCCCCTATTCAGGAAGGGAGCATTTCCTTTTTCTAAGGAAAGAAAGGATAGAAGCAGTTGACTTATCAGTATGGTAGAGTATCTGCGTGTCCCCTGTCCAGACGAAGAAGAAGTAGCTTCACACTTCTCCCTTCCCATTCAGGCCCCTGATGCTTAGCTGAAGTTTGCAACCAAACTGCCCACCTTAGACAGTGGCAAGTAGGCATTTAGGCACATCCCCACACTGAGACTTGGAGATATTGCCGCAGTTTCTATACTTCAATTGGTCTTCAGTCTTTATTAAAACCTGGAGGAATGGAGTTGTAATGGGAAACCATGTAGAATTCCTGATTTCTGTACCTCCCTGACATGTGAGCAGCAATCAATACAAACAAAACTAGGTAACAGTTTTCATGTGCCTTATCTTAAACCAAAATCAAAATGCATTATTTTACGTCTGTTAAAAAATTTCTCCATACACTCATGAACAAAATCAAAAGGAAGGAAAACAGCTTTATCAAGAAAAAAACAAATTTGAATGTTTAAAATCTTTATGAAGAAGGTGAGATATATAATCACAGCTTCAAGCAAAAAAGTGTCAGAGGAAAAAAGATATCTTTTTCAGGAAAGGATTGAGTAATTTTTGACTTGTTACTTTTTGTACTGTATAAATTTTCTACAGTGACCATATTTTTACTGCTTAAAATTATCCACAAGGATGTAAATTATACTGAGTGTACCACAATAAAATACTACATGCACTTACCTATATTCAATTTCTAGATGCCCTACATATCCTGCAGGATCAAGAAATCTCATCCCACAAAAGGACATAGTTTATGAAAGTTAATTCAGTGTGTGTTTTGGTACTTGAATGATAGCAAAGGGCAGAGTTCCAAGAGTTAGGAGAACTGGGTTCAAGTGCCAGGTCTCGTGTTAGCAAAAGAACCTTGGAGAACCTTAACTTCTCTGGGCCTGACTCACATCTGCAGAATTAAGGTGCTAAAAGATGCCTGAGGTGTCTTCCAGCTCAAAGCCAGAGCGAAAATAGACACAAATTAAATCTTCAGCCCTGAAACAGCAAAGCAACTGGTATAGAGTAGATGCTTAATATACATTTAATGAAAGAGTTAACAGAAGGGAAGTTCTTAAAAAATAATGTATTTAAAAGAGAGCTTCCCAACCTGTGTGCCATGGCATGCTGCCTTATCATAGAAGGATTATGGGTGTGTAGAGATATTGATCTCCTCAGGATTGGAGCCAAGAACATGAAAAAGTTTGAGAAGCACAACTTAATACTACCATCACACCAAAAAACAAATCATCTGTATTAGGATAAGTTTCAGATAAACTTCTAAGAAGTTCTCACCACCCTTCACTTAGGAAACACAGAATGTCTGCCTTATCATTTGGTACTCAGGCCATTTAATCCTAAGACAGAAAACATGAGGAGCAATTTACTTGAAGAAGCAAAGAGGCTTTCCTTACGCAATGTACGGGTGTAAAACAGGTACTTCTTAAAGAGTAACTCCTGAAAAGCAGAATCCTCTCAACATATACTTGAGTTCAAATGGAGAACACACAGCAGCAACCATTCTCAAGAGATGAAATTCTGCTAAACATATTTAAGTAATACGGTAACAACTGCAATTTCTGCTTCCACATATACAGCAATAGCTACTTATCCTTTTGGATAAGTACTCAGGGATTTTTTGGTGTGAGAATCTGCATTATTTCTTGTAATTATTACTACTTGCAACTTCACAAAAGCTATGTTTTGATAAAGGAAAAGACCTAGAACATGCCTGTAAACATATAAGGGTTTACTTTCAACACGGTGCTCAACATGGTACTTCCAGGTCTGAGAACTAAAAGCTGTGCATCTTCTGGATGTCTGACCACCTGCATTTGTGCGTTGTAGCCTCCCTCCCCCCATTCTCACCGCAGCTGCCACACCTTGGTCACAATCCAGCCCAATCCAGAGAACAAAGCTACCTCTCCAGCTGTGCTTCATTCCACAGGGTGGGTCACCCTGAAGATGGCTGCCGGTTTCTTCACATCTGCAAGGAGGTCCACAGTAGGGTTGGCTGCTTCCGAAACTGGGCAAGGAGGATTCTCAGAAGGAGTGCACAATAAAAATCAGAGTTAGAGATAGCACTGGGCTATAGACAATCTGTAGGTCAAAGGGCCCTTCAGGACAAACAAACAAACGCCTTCCCCTGAAGGGCTATTTAAATGGGCTGCCTTTCCTGTGGTTCTTCACTGAAATGCAAGGTATGGCTATTAACTGAGCTTCCCAAACAACAACAGAAAGGTAAAAAGCTGTCAAACTAAAACCTCATCTTGGAAATATCTGAGAAATATTTCGAGTTTATAATTTTCCCCTCACCTTCCATGCAGGTGATACCTGAGTGATAGGTAAGAAAAGCATGAAATGTAAATCCAACATTTAAGAGTGAACCAGGTACCATGGCACTAGAAATAGCACAACCACTAAAGAAGGATCACTTTATCATCTTAAATTATTGAGTTTGAAAAGTATACATTGTGAGAAAGAGATTGATCCACTATTCTCTTACTAGGGAGATCTAGTTTCGTTTGGTCTTTTTGCATACACTGAACAACATGCTCCAAATATAAATGACTTCTTTTAAAAGAAGTCAATGTCCTTACCAGCAAGTTCTCTGCAACTCCAAAAATCACATATAATCTATCATAGCAAATATTTTTGGCGTTACAATAGAAATGGGCAAGGTAACAAGAACAAAATTTCAATGTTTAGATACTTTGTATTTCATTATGGACTCAATTTTCTGACTAATCTGAGATTTAACTAGTCATGAACACAGAAATGTTTAATGAGCTCATAGGTCTGTATTGAATATGACTTAATAGCCCAGAAACTGTTACAAGTAGACAGAAGCTTACCTACATGTCTTTGATCAGTGTTCTCTTCGTGGATTCCCTCCCCCAATCTCTTTTAAATCCCACCTACCCTTAGTGATGCACCTCAACTGCTACCACTTTTGTGTGGCTGCCCATTCCCACCCCACTAACTATCCTCAGCCAACACACATACACACACACCACGCCACTAACTATCCTCAGCCAATACACACACACGCAGACATGTATGAGTCACTCCCATCTTCCTTTTCTTTTTAATGTACTCTGTTCACAGCATTCTTGTCTTTCTTTGTATTGTATAGTTACTTGTGGATGTAGACAAATCCTCTGGAGAATAAGACAGGCTATGTTAAGGACAGAGAGGCATATGTCTTCCAAACAGGGGTTCATGCTTGACTGCTATAAGGTATTTGAAAATGTAACATCCATGAGTATTTCTGGGGGCTAGTATCTACTACATCTTAATCTACATCTTTAGTTTTTTAAGCTAAAAGTAGTATTAATAATGAGTTTGAGACCCTAAGATTGTGACATGTTTTCATTCAAAGAATAAAGCTAGTCAGCATACTTTTAACATTCAGGATATTTTACCATGAGTGCCTTGCAAATTGTCACTCCATATATTATATGTTTAGAGAGAGCAAGACCATCCAGCCAATTCCTCCATCAACCTAACTATTCACACAGGCAATGTCTTTATTGTGTATAATAATGTTTATTTTGTTTCAGAAAGGATATGGACAACTTAATGAACAGGAGAGCAACTCAAGATTCACTAAACTAAATGATACTGATGTTGGATTGAAAATTACACAAATGAGGGACTTTCCTGGCAGTCCAGAGGTTAAGACTCCACGCTTCCACTGGAGGGGGCGCGGGTTCAATCCCTGATCAGGGGAACTAAGATCCCACATGCCCGAGGGTCGCGGTCAAAAAACAAAAAGAAAGAAAATTACACAAATGAGCTAATAATCAATCCAAGAAAGGAAAAGCAGAATCTAAAAGAAGAACAGAGCAGGTTCACTCTTATGAGTTGTAAAGGGGTTTGTAACAACTACAGCAAGTTAGCTGGACACCTGCATCCAGGTGGCATGGCAGGGTGGCTTGTCTGTTCTCACTTCTAAGTAACAGTTTCCAAGAAGGTAAGAGCCACATCTTGCTCATTTTTACAGACCCAGGACACGGCATAGATAACCAATAAACCTGTGCTGAATGACCAAAAAATACTTCTGTTTATTTCTATGAACCAGAACACTGGAAAGGTTCATTTCAGTAACCCCATGTCAACAGGCTACCTGTATTCATGTGTAGATGTTTTAGTCCTTCCAACTTGAAGGGAATTGAGCCCACTTTTGAAAATTTTCAGAGAAAGAATACAAACAACAGTAGAGAAAAAAATGAACCACTTGCTGAAATAACTGAGGCTATAAATGCTCTTCAAACAATAATCAATTCTGTTATGATTCTAGCAATATTTTTGTTTTCTTCCACTGTTTGAGGATCCAATATGGTAATACAGGCATAAAGGATCAAAACCACTGCCTCTTTTTTTTTTTTTTTTTTTGGTATTTTCTACCTACAAGGTATACACATACTGTTCTGGAAGTATATTAAAATGTCAACATACTTCTTACTAAAGTATATGCATTTTCTTATTTCTAGGTACCCCTTTGAGTGGGAAATTACAAGTTTCCACTACATTTTTTTGATCATCGCATAAAATAAGGCTAGGACACTTGTAATCTGTTTATTTTTAAAAAACATTAAGGTTAAATTGCTAACACCTTTCCTCAAATCAGATTATAATAATGTAAAATGATGTTAAGATTAAAAACTTATACTGGCTAATCTAACACTGAATTGTGATAACCTGGATGATTTGCAAGCATAAGGTGAGAAGGAATTCTGAGGAAAAAAACTTTTTTCCTCAAGCACACCAATAGTGTCACAAACCTTTACTGAGAATTTTTCCCTTATCTGCTCAAATATAAAAGAACTGCTGACATGCAAACCAGTCAAAATACTGATAAGCATACAAGAGGAGAGAGGTGAGGGGAGGATGATCCAAAATCACAAAATTAGAGTATTGAATTCCTATAATAAAAAAGGGAGTATGGAGATTTGAGATTAATTGCATGTTGGAAGAAAAGGAATTGTCTTGTCACTCAGCTGAGCTCTTGACTACTAAACTGTGAATTCAGGACAATTACTTTTAGAATGGCTTTTTACCAAAAAAGCTGACAGATACAATCAAATTAAAAGCAGCCATTTAGTATACTTTGTTTAAAAAAAAAAAGAAAAAGAAAAAAAGCACTTCATTATCATATCAAGTTTTCTTAAGTTCTACAGAAGTAGAACCTTTGTATAAAAGATGAGCAAGAAATATTTTCCTTCCTCCACAGATCTGTTAAGGATGCTTACCAGGGTTGAATATATATGTGAAACACAGCACTGGCAGAGTTCATGATTTGTACACGTGTACTACATACATTAACCCTAACCTAATGGCAACTGAGTTTCTGATTTTAGAGAAGAGTCTCTTGACAATCTGGCATTGGCAACAAAAGTTACATTCAACAACAGTTGATTCTATGGGTGAATTAAATCTTGCCAGTGGCAGCAGAGTAAGTTACCTTCCTTCTATTTGGTTTTTCTTTAGCTTAAGTAAATGTGTGAGGACAATTTCCATTTGTTTAAAAAAAAAAAAAAAAGTTAATGGTTATTCAATCAGAGGTATAGAATGATGTCAGCATCCAATTACCCAAACTGTACAACTAGCCGATGAAAGCACGTATCCCTATAAAACTTACCCATCAAGTTAATGTTTGAAAGCTAACTTATCAGAAGGTGTCATTCAAAAAAAATTTTTTGCACATTTCTACTTCAACTAACATGCCTTTTGGAATACTTTAGATAACACTGCTTTCAACTAAAGCTCTGAGGGAACCTCTTAACTCAAGAGAGCAAGTTTATTAGACTGAGCACAGGAGCCCCCAAAAATGTATAAAGACCTACTCACCACACTGTTCTTTCCCTTCAACTTTGTTTATTGATGTACTGAACATGAAAAAGTACAAAGAATCCAAACACAAAAGAAAACATGTACAGCCTCTTAAATACTCAACAGAATATATTTTCTATTCCAACAGATGTGAATTAAGTCATACTGTACAACTTCAAATAAATACCAGCCTTACATTTTATTAAGTGCTCTGATAAACACTGTAAAGTGAAGCACAATTTGCATGCCCTCTCATCAATGCCTTGGTTTGCTACAGTAGTATAGGAAAGAAGCATGTAGCTGCTGTTTTCCCGTGAGGGAAACCTTATTTTTTTTTTTTAAGTATATACATGTATTTTGTTTTTTAGTTTTTTTTTTTTTTTTAAATGCAGGTTAACTCTGACAATCTAAATGCACCTAAGGATATGAGAAAGTGCTAAGCCAATTGATTTCTGAATAGCATTGAGTGGGTCAGCATGAAAACTCGCTTATTCACTTTAGCACGCGCCTCACAGTATATGTACTGTACTATACTGAAAATTTTTATAACTACAATTTTAAATAATAAAAATAAAACTCAACGCAACCGCAAAGATAATGTACAACTATGTTATGCATAGCACATTGCCTGTTCTAAGGGGAAGCATGTGAGCATCTCAGTTTATACAAAAAGCAGGACGTAACTATATAGTTCTCAGTGCATCCTGATGAAGGCATTTTTGCCTTCAGCTTTTTTGAAAATTTATTATAAGCTAGATGCTAATCAGAAAATATTTTGTATTTTTTAAAATTTCTTTCATACATGGTAAAGACTTATTTTATTATTTCCCCAAATAGTGGTTTAAGCATCATACAAAGTTAAATTTCAATAGCATACAGATATTTATGATTTTTGTATGAAAAATGTAAGGAAATTTGTTCAAAACCTATGGTTATACTCATTTTTTTTTTACCACAAACATATTTATAAACGAAAATGTAGCATCACCATAAACAGCTGAAGCTAGACTATCTACAGACAAAATTAGCAACAAATCTGATGCACTGTAAATTCAAGTCCTCAGGACAACAAAAGTGATTAAGCAAGACCTCAAGTAACAATGTTAATGCCATTTACAAAGGAAAAAACTGATACAAAAACATTCAAAACCTGAACATCACTTGGCATGTAAGGAAAAAAAAAAATCAAATTAGCTGAAAGGTTCATAACACAAGGTCTTATTTACATTACACAAAGCTCAGGTGTTAGCCTTGAACATAACTTTCAAAATACCTTCAAATATATCCAACTCAGATCACTTTTGCCGATCTGCTGCAGTACAAATCATGTGCAACATCTTTTTTCCTTAAGACAAAACAATTCTTCAAACAATACTGCAAGTACATCACTAAACACCATGAGCTCTATCTGAAGGGATTTCTTTAGGAAGAACAGATTTTTTTTTCCCCCATCTCTTGGTAATTTAAATTTCTTGCCTGCTCTTATATATTCTTTTGTAAATTTTTTTTATTTGTTTCAAAATCACAAATCAATGTGAGCCACCTATCACATAATAACCAGGATGATCAGACGCTCCACTGGTGATTACAAAAACGAAACCAGCAGTGTTTCCCCCATTGATTCTACTCCTTTCATACAAAGATCTCAAAAGTATTTTCTACATCATAAATCTTTCTAAATTTTCCAACCGCTGCAAATTTCCTGGTAAATTTTAAAAGCTCACTAGGTGTCATATGAAGAGATTTCTCAAAGTATTCAAGTCAAAATATTTGTTCCAGGACCAGTAAAAAGTTTCTCCAAATTTTCTTTTTTATAAAAATAGATGCTTTTTTTAAACCCACATCAAAGAGGCTCTTATCTCTTTGGCAAGGTACTGCTTTACGAAAAGTTCTCCAGTATTCTTACAATAAGCGTTTATAATGTAGCCCCCCTTCCCCAACCCAAATCATAATTACAAAATAAATACTGTTTTTAACTTCATAAATAAAAATGTAAACTTCAAAATACTTTTCTCAGACATAACAGCAATGCTTTAAATGTAAACCAAACACAAAGCTAATCAGAAAAAGAAAAAAAAGGGGGGGGGGAAAGACACAACCAACTAAAGAATTACAACACAAAGCCTCAATATTTACTCACAGGTTCAAGGCAGTTATGTAAAAAGAAAAGAAATGTCTTCCCTTAGCTGAAACACTTTAAAAGGTCCACCTTCTTCAAAGAAGGCAATAGAATGCAATGTGACAGGTAAAAACCCTGTACCTCTTGTCCATATTCAAACATAAAAGATATTTAAGAAGTTTTAATTCAAATACTAGCAATAAAAAATCTCACATATTTCTTAGGATGCTAAGTAGTCGTTTTATCCCCATCTCAACACTGACTTACAAAGACATTTACTAATGTATAAAGTTTCTCTTAACTTGCCTTTGTTGTATAGTTTTCATATATAAATGGACTGAGGACAAGAGCTCATTAGGCTTTGTGCGTTTTGTTTGTCTTAAAGGAGACCTGCAGTACTCTGTCTCCCAGACGGTATCCATTGAGGCTAGCTATCGCCATGGCAGCCTCATCATAGTTTGTCATAGTCACAAATCCAAAACCTTTGCATTTATTGGTGTTAAAGTCACGGATGACCTTCACGTTGGTGACAGCTCCAAAAGGCCCAAACATTTGCCACAGGATACTCTCATCTGCGTCAGGAGCCAGGTTGTACACAAAAATACACCACCCTGTTCCTGGGTGCCCAGGGATATTAATTCCAGCCAAACTGGTCATTCCATCAATGGTCATTGGAGAAAACCTACTAAACAAAATAGGAGAAACACACACACGCACGCACGCACACACACACACACGCACGCACACGCACAAACAGAAACAGAGGTTGGTTACAGCAATGGACTTAATTCTTTCCCCTTTCCCATCCCAAGAGTTTCGGTAACTCCCCTCCCCACAAGATACATACAACTATTTGAGGTTTCAACCAAAGTCGGTGTGTGGCTTGCAGTGGCATGCTATAATATCATGGTATTAATAAGTTATGAAATGGCCACATATGCTGTATTGAAAAATATTACTCACAATAGCAAAGAAATAAATTTGGAACTGGCTTCATGAACTTAAGCAGGATTGGGGGCAAGAAGAACCAACACAGACAGAAACATGCTATAACGTCGCAATGCAAGAAAAAACAAATAATGGGGTTTTTAAAGGCCAGGTGGCATCCAATGGTATAATAATATTCCTTGAGTCAACCGTGCTTCAAAAACAGCTTTTCATTAGGCTGTACATGCAAAAGAAAACCCAACACAAACTTATGAAGGGTGTCACTCCCCAAATCAAAGAAACTAATCAATTATGGGAAGGGATTATGATTATCATGAACCTCTATCATTACCTCTTTACTCCATAAGCCATATTGAGCAGATTGTCCAACCTGCAAAACACACATTTAGCAAACTTCAGTTTTTAATTTTTCCCCTTGATGTCCAAGAAAGTTGGGCTCGTTACTGCCACCTTCCAAGGGGATGTTTATGTATTAATTGTATGTGAAGTCTCAAAACAGTGGGTCTTCTTACATTTCTGAGAGGATGGTACCCACTGCCATAAAACAGTAGCTCTTCCAATGGATAGAGTTTATCTCTACAAGGGTCAGGGAAATCAGTGGTGGTCATCTGAGGAAAGCCTTTCAAGAGGAAATGTGGAGGCTCTGGAACACTTGACATTTGGGTTCTCACCTTTTGCAGGCAAGTTCTAAGCACTCCACAGGCACCTACACGTCCTTATATTATTTTTAATTTTCAGAGCTATTAGTTCCTGAGTATCATAAGGCACTCAGATTAAGGGACTTGCTCAAGGCCAAAGAGTTAGTACATGGTGGCATCGATATTCAAATTCTGCAGTTTACACAGAATTCCATAAATTTCCCTTCAACCCCCCCAAATACAAAGGACTTTCATTTCTGAAAATCAAAGTGGTGTTATTATAGGTAAAAAGAACCTTATAGGACAACCTCAGCTAAACCTCCCATTGCTCAATGTGTTCAGCTGAGGTCCACAGAACGTAAGACGACAGACTCACTGAGTAACAAAGCAAGGACTTCAGACCCCAGTCTGATGCTTATTTTGATTGTCCTACAAGAAGTATAGTCCCACTACTCAAGGTGTAAGAAGCAGGCAGATAGAAACAAACTTGAGCAAGCTTCTCTTAACAATTTTTTTTTACGAAGTAGATGGCGGTGGGTGGGTACTCTTTAAAACTCTCTACCCTTTTCCTGTTTCAAAAATTAAATTGATAAAAAAAAAAAATTAAATTGATGTTTTAAGCACTCGATTCTTCTTGCTTTATCAGTTTCAAAGAGACCATTCCGATGTTCCACATTTGTGCAATGCGTACCAATCAATGACGTGTGTTTAGAGGAGGTAGGCATAAACGAATACCTCAACTGCCACAATATTCAACACTCTCCAAGTAAGACCCTGGGTCAGGGGAACATTTTTTTCTTTAACAGCCATGAACAGTTAAGTTTGAAAAATGTTTCAACCTTATTGTCTAACCTGTGGCCTCAAGTGAGGCTAGAGCACACATGAGAAAGCAACCCCTCCTAGTTTCATAAAAGCCCCAAGACACCTCCTTCTGGTCTTTCAGAACTGGACAAAGAATCTTCACAGGTTCTTATTCCCAATTACCTCTGCACATTTGTGTGTTTTGTAAAATTGAAAAGAAAGAACCGAGCTGATTGTAATGCAAAGTACTATAAAAAAAAAAAAGAACAAATCACAGTGACAAAGGAGCCTCATCTGTGTGTGGTGTGTGCCTTGTCCCTCTACTCTCTCAGGAGCAGGGACAAGTTCATTACTCATCGTACCACTAATCATGGAGCACAGACGGACTGGGTCACTACAGGTTTACAATTAGTATCTGTTGACTGAATAAAAGCATTGAGGTTACTAACATTACCCTTAACTACTTAATCCAGAGTAAGAACTATCAGGAGGGCAGGCTGGGGAGCCTGTTTGCACATGCTAGGGGGAGAGCACATGTATGGAAAAAGTACACAGGTGGGAGGGGGATTTTGTTTTGTGCAGAGGTAATGAGTATAGTCAAAGATGCCATACCCTTATACTCCAAAGTAGAGGTCACAAATACCAGAAATAAGGATGCAAACAAATTAGTATCATCAACAATAAAGTAATCTGATACAGATAATTTCATAGAATTGTTGAATGATCAATACAGAATGCATTTGGCACATGACACCAGTAGAACAGAATAGCATATTGAGGTCTGCTTCCAAAGTACTCAAAGGCTCAGATGCAGAGACACCAAAACAGAGTCACATCATCTCTGCCCATTAACTATGCAGACTCTATCACCACCAGCTTAGGACACTAACCAAAAGTCCAGTCCAGAGTCCTAAGCAAGTTTTCAGTATTTTCAAAGTAGGGTAGAAACCAAAACTGCCCCAGAAGTGGATTACATGTGTTAAAAGGAGAGAGATCTCATTTCTCACTCTCCACCCCAGGATTCTCCAGGCAGGAGGCCTAGGACTTTTATACTAGGATCTCTGAGGACCCTCTCAATGAGCCTCATATTTGCCCTACCTGTGAAATCCTGTGTGATACCACGATCCCGCCCACTGATATCTTCACTCAATATTCACTTTAGAAAAAATTCAGTCCTATGGAATTCAAGCCAAGTTATCTGCCTCTCCCTCTCCCTCTTTGCTCTCCTTGCCCCTCCCTCCTCTCCCATCAACAAGGAGGAACATGGCACCTAAGAAACAGGACTTAGGCAACACTGAAAACCCCTGCCTGCCCACAGTTGGACCTAGCAGTTTACCCTGCTCTCAGTGCCGCACACCCACAGGAGCTGGGGGAAGGCAGGGTGTGCTCCACTAGAGCACCATGTACCCCAAGCCTTGTAGAAGTTGGAAAACTGTCAATTAGGCAGTTAGCTCAGATACAAGGACCACTATTACTCTCCAGAATTATACATTTTTTCTGGGTCTGTCCAGAGTTCAGGGATAGCCATCTTTTGCATGTGATCATTTAATGACAGAAGCCAATTTTTAATGGAGACCAAGTTAATAGCCTCCAGAATGACCTAGGAGGGGTGTGTGTGATGATATACAGCTGTATGGCAAATAAATATTAAAGTGTCCAATAAAATTTTTTTCTAATTTAAAAATAAAGTATTCCTTACTCATATTGAATAAATGCACTGCATCCAAAGCCCTCACTCAGTCCCCATGCATCACATACTTTCCTGAGGGAAGACTGAGCAGTCCTCAAAGGGAAAGTGACACAGTCACCTGTTCTTTAGCATGGGCATAATCCACTTTACAAATAACACGTTAAGTGCATTTGAACGATTAGACTGGAAAACCTAGCTTTAATTAAAACAACCCTCAAAGAAGAGGTAGTTTTAAAAAGATTCCTGCAAACAACAAATCATCATCACCATCATCACCATCATCAGAGGGAGGATGACACCAGTAAGGAAAGCCCAAGTAAATAAGAAAAGGGAGAGTTGATTATCTCTCCTACTCCTAGTACAAGCTACACTATGAGGTTAGACAAAATAATCTAACATGTCTCACGTGAAGTCAGACAAGAAATTCCAAATTATCAAGATCATAATTTTATGACTCTTGCTTTAAAGGTATATTATTTACTAAGATATTATGTAAGTGAAAAATGAGCCAGTTAGCATGATTAGCAAAACACTGATATATTGTTTATTTCATCCTTATTTTTATTTTCTGTGTATGATTAGGGTTTACGAATTAATGAATATAATAGCACAAGCCCCCATGTGCATATAGTTTATGACTACATGCCTAGTTTCTGATTGTAAGTGGGCAATATTTTGAATAGAATATTCCCATTTCAAAGCTAGATGTTTGTAAGTAGAGAGTAAAAAGAAGGTACCTGCCCAGTTTCCAAGAAATTTAGCTGACAGACTATGGGAGGGCCTACACGCAGGTAGAAGGGGAAATGTCAGTCAAAGTGAGAAATAAAAATATACAGAGAGATTACTAATGGGTAAGAAAATAAAACTCTGAACTCTACAAATAATGGTTCTCAAAACCTCGCTAAAGATCACCGACCAAGATCTGCTTTGAAGTTAACCCACAACAAGATCACCAATTTATCTCCTTATCTAATTCCTCTAAAAAGAGAAAAAAATTATTCGGGAGGATTGATACCAGTTTCTTCCCAAAGTAAATTGTGATACTGCAACCAGCACATGACTTAAATGAAACTCAAGTGCTGATTTAAAAGGTTCCTTTAAAAATGCATAAAGGCTTATTATAGAAGCAGGCACACAAGCCATTAGACTAGACCACATTTAATAAAATTAAGGCTGCTCCACAAGAAGAGAGATGAAAAAAATTTGGCTGAAAGTTTAATTCAGATACCATGTCCCAGGAACATACTTAAGGGGCTTGAATTACACTATCCATCCAAATAAACAAGGCCGGTCTTATTTTGAAAACTGTAGTCAATTAAATAAGCCTATTAGATTAGCAGTGCTCATGTTAAAATAATTCTCTTTCTAATTATTCATATGGGTTGACTGAGCCATAAACCTCACAATCCCACTTTTAAACTTAACTCTTATTACATGGATTTTAATTTTTTTTAACCTTAAAAGGTACATTTCATAAATATTAAAAACATCCTTGGCTATTAATATTTATAACTTGTATTCGCCAATCTCTCTCAACTCCCGAGGCACTATGACAACATAAAAACACACAGTGCAAAATTTTCTAAGTGTCCGCAGGAAGGTGACAAACTCAAGGCTGAGAGCATTAGAACACAGAAACTAGAGACAAAAGATCTAGGTAATGACCTAGGCCTGAACTACAGAAGAGCAAAATACCAACAAAGTAAGCCAGTCCTTCAATTCAAGAGTCTTTCTGAGATGAAAGAAGATTCAACCTTAATTCAATAGAATAAGGGGAAAAAAATCAAGGTAATGACAGACCAGGTTCAAACATATTAAAGAAAAGCAACCAAACACACAACAGGCTAAACTTAAAATCTAGGAATAAAGGCTCTCAATTTCTTGTAACACTGAATCTAAACCAAACACCTTCACTGAGCTCAAAGACTAGTTCGTAATTTATTATCTGAAGATGGATTATGAGAAGTGGGGTGACGGAGACAAGAGTTAAGAATCTGAAAGTACAATAAACATCTTCCCCGTTTTCTGAAACCAAGTTTCCCTTAAAACAGACAACTCTTATTCCCTTTTTCCAAAATTTCTTTTTATAGGAGATAAGGAAAGTAAGAATCGCTAAGTTAATTACATACGGAACTAAAAGATAAAAGCACAGAATGGGCAGAAGATATTTTTTAAAATATTAAATCTGATCATCAGAACATCCTGTAAAGCTTTACCCAATTAAAAAAAAAAAAAGCATACAGGGAGGGGGCTAGATGAAGTTGAGAGCAGATAAAATAGCTATCAACAACCTAATATTTGAGTCACCTACATGCCTTGACATTTCAATAATCAGGCATTCTCCTGGAGATCCTATCATTTCAGTCCTCTTGCTCAATCTTTCTCAGAATTCAATCTTGATTTTAAAAGCACAGTTTTACTCAGTAATTACCATAAAACAAAAACCAGAGGTTAAATTGGGAAACACCAAAAATAACAATTTAAACTAATACAGCTTTCTACTAACATCAAACATCTTGTATTTTCACAGTATTAAAATCAACCAGTAAGTTTCAAAGAACTTTCCTCTACCTAAGCTCAAAATTCTTTTCTAGGCCCCAAAGAGCTCTGAAGTTAACTGGATAGGCTGCCTAGGAAACACCTCTAAAATTCCTTCATGCATGTCTGTGCTAAATTTGCAAAAACATATCACTCACTTAAGATGCCACACAGGAAACCTATAGGCAGAGCTAAGAAATGGCTTTGTGAAATTTCTTTCTCTACAAGGGCAAGCAGCAAGCAGCCTCATGCATGTCTTCCTCCAGCCCAATTACCAACCACCACAGTCAAAAGTGGCAGTGTTTCCTTTCTACCAATGCTTTTTTTAAACCTTACAAAGTTAAAGCAGAGAGTGAAGTGAACACAAGGCTTAGTCAACTGGGTACCAAGTCATACAGTTCCAAATGGAGCCTTCTGACAGTACACCCTCTTCTCCCAAGGCAAAAGCCACCCTAAGTAAGAAATAAACATGGTGTTTATGGAAAATTTCTTTCTCATACCTCAGGTGACGTAATTTTTTTTTAAAGGAGATATTTTACTAATTTTTATCTTTACTCTCTTCAGCACTCTAAAACACCTGAATGAAAAAATGCATGTGATTTAAGCTAGAAAACATATAACTCTTTATTAAGCAAAATTTGTGACTATATTTTTGGTAATTAACTATTCTGCTCCAGCAAGGAAATAAAATTGATATTCACTGGTGATAAAAAACAAAACAAAAAAACACTAGCATGGAGGTTACACGGCATTATGGCTGCAGTAAACCATATGGCCAAAAAGGATATTAAAAATGTTACGGAAGATAAAAAATGTTTATGTCTCTGTGCTCTGTTTAACATCTAAAAGTCACCATTCTTCTCACATGCAGATTAGGGATTTTTTTAAGTGACTTAATGACTTAATCTGGTTGTTGCCCCAGTATTAGAATAAAATTTGGAAAATTATAATATTTATACCCGTCTATGAGATAGAATATCCTCTTTGGGCTAAAAATGCATGGTCATTCTATGGACTATACAGAGGTTAGAAAACTACCACCCACGGGCCAAATCCAGACTGCCATCTGTTTCTCTACAGCCCAGGAGCTAAGAATGGTTTTTACGTTTTTAAAGAGTTGTTTAAAAAAAAAAAAAAGACACGCATCAGAGACCATGACCCACAAAGCCTAGAATATTTACTATCTGGGCCTTTACAGGGGTTTGCCAACCTCTAAACTGCAAGGAATAAAAACTTAAAAAGGGAAGAAGGACCTATTTATAAAAACGTAATATCATCACATAAGTTAGGTACCCTTAGTGGTGCACATATTACAAAACAAAGTAATTGAAAGAGCTTGACCTAAAAATTAAAACACAAGGATAAGATTTTATCAAGAAAAAAATTAAAAAGGGGAATTTGGAAGCACTGGAAACAGTTAAGAAGACCCCAGCATTCTGTAGGTCAGGGTTTCTCAACCTCAGCACTACTGCTGTTTGGGGTCAGATAATCTGTTGCTGGTGGGGGCTATAACTGTACATGCAAGGTGATTAGCAGCATCCCTGGCCTCTCCCACTAGATGCTAGTGGCACCCCCCACTCAAGCTGTGCCCACATAAACGTCTCCAGACACTGCCAATGCCCCCAGAGGGGCAAAACTACTCCTGGTTGAGAACCACTGCTGTAGGCTATTGTCCTTTTGTCCCCACCCTGGATATTTGCAAAAGACACTATTCCCCAAGTAGGTTTTCTCTGTGCCCATAAGAAAAAGAAAGAAAACAACAATAATAATAGCAAACCAGAGACCGTGTCAGTAAAAGTACTAGACAGTGAACCTGAGAGTTCTGAGTTGAGTAGCTGGGCATAAGAACCAGACCAGACTTACCTAAAACGCTGTGCCTGCTGAGCTAGTGGTCCTGGATACCTTCTGTTTGGAGACTGGTACAGCTGGGAAAGGATGGCCTGATTTGTTTTTTGGCTTGGATTATTAGCAAACTTTACAGTGATTGGCTCTGTGGCACCAGGAGGTTTCTGGCCATTTAGGCCTTTGATAGCTTCTTCTGCCTCAATCCGCTTGTCAAATCGAATAAACCCTACACCCCTTGATATGCCTATGGTAGATGTGGGTAAGGATTTGGGAAAGAGGGAGTAGAAGGAGACAGGAGGGAGAGAAGAAAGGATAAATTAATTTTTCCTTCTCAAGAACATGTTTTCACCCACATATAACATCTGCCACAAAATCACATGAGGAGAAAAGTTTTACCTTGACTTAGTAGCAATTCAGTATAGCATTACAATTTTGTATTTTTTTAAATACATGAAATGCATTAAATTAAATTAACGCATTTTAAAGTCCATTACCACATGCTACCAATAAGCCAAGAAGAAGAAAGCACACAAGCATATCCATGTTTCCTTTCCCCACCTTCTTCTCTCCCTCTCATGCACTCACACTCTTTAATAAAGTCAACAGTATGCCTGACTTGTACTTTTCAAATTATGCTATTGGACAAACAGTTCAGAAATGATGGGCACAGTAGCTCTTTTTCTTGTAACAAGGAGAACAGAAACAGACATTTGCTAAAAATGCTAAAAAGCTATGCTAAAAATATACGCACAGTGGTAGAAAAATATATTTCAGCTACATTTTTAAACAATATAATTCTACTTAATCATATTATATAGGAAACCGACCCTTTAAGAAAAATGTCTGAAGAGGCTTTTCTGGTTCCCTGAAGTTCCCCCACTGTTTTGAACTGGCTGTTCTTTATTAGAGAAATAACATTATATGGAGAAAAAGAGGTGAAAGAGGAGGTAGAGTTTAAAAATAAATAAGATAGAAGTAAAGGCTCAAAGCTTTCTTTCTTTGGCAGCATTTACTTCTGACTACGGAATGTCATTCCCTGGCTCCCACTCTCCCGACCCTGAGAGACAAGAATGGGGGAAGGCAGAGGGATGGCCAAATACCTGTCCAGCTTTTGAGAAATGGTAGCAGGAAACCCAACTCATTCCATTTAATTAGCTTAACAGGCTATTTGGGGTGGCCATAGCTGGCCATCATGAGATTAGTAGTTGTAGGGAAAGACTTTCTTGGCAAGCAAATTGGTAGTAGCAGTACCAGCTTGGGACTAGCAGTGAGAAAAGCCTAGATGATTCAGAGTATGTCACTGAAGAAAAGAGTGAGAGGTTATTAAGAAAGATAGGCTAAGAAAATGCACTAGACCATTATGATTTATAGGAACTTTAAAAAAGGATAAAGGTCTGCTTGCTTTACAATTAATACTGTGTAAGTTGAAGAGCTTAGAATTTTACTCTAAGGTAGATGAGGCATTTTTTCCATATACACTTACCTCAGACAACCCCTATCACTTCACCTTTCCTATTTAAGCTATACCTGCTGCACATTATTATCACCTGATGGCTGAATAACAAAATTGCAGGATTTTTCATTTTAGGTAAAGTGGATAATTTCACTCTGTAAGTCATAAGTATAAAGATGAAACGGTGAAATGACAGCAAATCTATCCTTTCAGTTATCTATTAAGAATGAATAACCCCTAGGACTTGACTATTCCATAAGAAAAGCATTAGATAAGCAACGAAATGGCCTCTATATAAGATGAGTCATCTAAACCTATGGTCCTCAAATCTGAGCATGCATCAGTATAACCCAAAGGGCTTGATAAAATGCCCACTCTGAGAGTTTTATTCATTAGGTTTTGGGTGAAGCCCAAGACTGTGCATTTCTAAGGAGGTTCCAGGAGGATGCTGATGCTCCAGGTGCAGAATCACACATGAGAACCACTGACTAAACCAGGAGGTGGCGAGATAAATCCACCTGTGAGCCCACATACTCAGGATGGACTTGCAGTTAAGAGACGCGCTTTCTGTATCACGGGTGAAAGAAATCTACTTTTGATTCACAAGTCCTCACTGAGAATGAATGAATGAAAAAGCATGAATATTATGAACAAAATATCAGGCCATTTTTGTTGCTCTAAACAAATATATCTAGATTGCTAGGCCTGGATTTCTATTTGACCCCATTAGCAGTCTGTGTGATACAATACACTGTGATAGAATGTATGATAATTACGAAATGCAGCTAAGAAGAAAAGACCACATTTTTATATACCCTCACTGGACTAAATTTTCTCCATACAGCAAAACCTACAGGCCATTCTCCCAAGTATGTGAATGATGGTAGATATCACTTTACTCAGAACTCAGAAGTATGGTATTCAGACTCTGTAAGAGATTAATTAACAGCACAGAGGGGCATAACATAGGCTGCTTCTGATCAAATTCAGGTCAACTAAATTGATCGTCACTTGAAGAATTAAAAACTTGGCCTGACTTTACTCTGTGGGCCATTGTTTCTTTAAAAAGAAAAAAAATCACACATTGTAATGTACAACTATCTCCACTGGTACAATAATTATGAGAGAGAGAGAGATGGGAAAGGAGAGAGAAAGAGAATAGGGAGAGTGAAGGAGGGGAGAAAGAAGAAACACACAGAAAAAAGAAAAACCTATTTTCTTAAAAAACAAACAACCCACCCCCCCCCCCCAAAAAAAAAGACTACCCACAAAATCTTAATGTGACTGCTTGAGTATATGGCACTATAGGTTATTTTTTCCCCCTCCTTACCATGTTTCCCTAATTTCATTATGTTTTAAAAAGAATATTGTTTTTACAATAGAAAAATATGCCTGTGCCTTATTTTTAAGATCCATAATCAAATCTATATTGCTAGTTTTTAACTAAAAGCTTTAGCAGAAGAGCTAGCTCCCTTACATACAAAATTTTTAATAAACATATTAGTCTTCTTATTTTGGTTTGGTTAAAAGTAATATAAGGGATAAAATAAATTTTTAACATTCAAAATTTTAAACTCTTACACATGCCTATACAACACAGCATGGACCTGAAAAATAGCCTTAACAGCAATTACCAGTGTAGATGTAGTGTAATCCGCTCCTGGAGAATTAGCTGCATTAAACTATGCTTTTCACAAAAATAAGATTGTTTATTAGTACTTTATAAGGAGGATGGGAGCTTTTTTCATGCAGCAGCTTGGAAATGAAGATTAATTTGTAATAATTATTTGTAATAACTTACATGTAATAATTATACTTATAAATTTATTATAAGCCACAAAACAGACTCCAAACCTGCACCTTTGCGGAGGAAATGACTCAAGCTTGCTCACTACACTCCACAATCTATTCTTATCCATGCATATCTATGAACAGTCCCAGCAGAAAACTGCATTTTCTGGCCCACATATACCTTTGATGTGTTCCAGAGGCAAGACTTCTGTATGGGAAGGCAGAATATTTCACCATCTGCCAGTCGGAGAGCAGAAAAGATTGTCCAGAGCAGCTGCCTACTTACCAGTGACCTGGTCAACCAGAATACGAGAAGTAATAATGCGTCCGTATTGTGAAAAAAGTTGTTCCAACTCCTTCTGTGTCATTGTTTTCGGAAGTCCACTGACGTACAAATTTGCATCTCTGATAGAAGCTGAACTTGGGCGAGCATAGGAAACCTGGAAAAGAGCAATGAAACGTATATGCACACTCAGTGACCTCCCTTCCAAAACCCAAAAACTGCCTCAAGTTAGTTAGCAGCTTTTGCATTAGAAGTACACAACAAACAATGAAGTTCAAGCAAGTCCAGAGTGAACTGTTTCATTTCTGGAGAAATTCTCAACAAATGAGAAACGCCATTCCTTTGCGTGGAGAGAAGACAGTATTTACCCCTAGCTTTGTAAGTGTTCAAAACAGACCAATGGTGCACATAGCAGAGTACTACTCACGGTAATAAGTTGTCCTTGAGGGGGGAAATCCCCCTAAACTAGGGATTTAAGCTCAATCAGAAGACCAAGCTTAAAGATTCTAAATTCACCTGACACATCTGTGTGAACTGTTTTTGTGCTTCTCCCATCTCGGGGGTTGGGGGTGATGGTACAAAGTTTCTGAAGAATTTATTATAAGTACGTCCTTCTGATTTATTTGAAAATAGCTATCGCCCTTAAATTTCAAGAAGCTGAAGTATGAATGAACTGTACCTCCCGTTATCCTTTGTCTACTGTCTTCTTGTCCACAAATCTCTTTAATCTTGATTTTCAAAAGGTCTTAAGTCCGTCTATTGGTTTATTGACTTTACCTGCCATTTTAGGTACCCTTTCAAAAAGCTTCCCATCTTTGAGATATAGTGTCCAAAATTCTACCAGGATGGAAGGCACAACAAGTCCATGTGTACTTATCATCAACACTCTTTACATGAACTCCAGGAGGAAAGGAGCTGTATCTGTCTCTCTTATCACTGTATCCTCAGTATCTTAGCACATCACACGTGCTAGAATATCTGCTGAGTAAAGCCAGGCTAGTACCCCATTGATCCCGTAGGTCCACAACAGTTTGCAAGGCACACAGCATTCAAGGAGAGTTCATCAAGTCATCTAGATCTTGCCCAAACTGTAACCGATAGCTCTGTGCCTATAACCTATCTCTGCCAATTTTAAGTTAGTGCTGAGTCTCATGTGCTATTTTGACCTCATGTCCTTTAGTTTAACTGTAAGCTCTTCTGGACTGACTACTAGGACAGGAACTTCACAGTATACCCCATCTGCCAGACCATTCATAAAAATGGCCAATGAGTCTACTCCTGGGCTTGATTTGGTGGAGTATCATGACAAGATAACTTCTGCCTGTTCATTGTAGCCATTACTATCCACCTTTAATCTGGCTCACTGCTTACTGCAAAACAAAATAAAAAAATACCTTTTCAATTTAAACAGTTTTTGATATTTGGTATGAAACACCAAATATTTTCTCCATGATTTCAATTATGTCCACAGTTCTCTGTGTTATCACTATTTTTTTCTTTCCAGAAAGAAAAGACAGGTTTTATAAAGGTCTTGCTCTCTTTCACCCCAATCCCCATAGTGTTAACATTTAATACTCTTACCCTTTATTCAACAAGTTTGCTCATTAACAAGTGAAACTACACCTGCTGTTCCAAAAGCTGTATTTGGAAGTCACATTAGCACTGTCTTATACTACAGACACAAGTAATTTGGAATAGTGGTGGAGAAAAGATAGGTAACTATTCACATACTACTCCTTTTTTCTTTATGCCTAAATACTTAAGAACAAGGAAGATTGGGGAACTTAAATATAAGTGAAAATTAAGAAATGAAAGAAATTTCCAAGTGCTCAAAATAATTCAAATGGAGTCTAATCTTGGGACTGCTAAAAACTGATAAAAACAAAGCAAATGAACTATATGTGCATTCAGTTATGTGAATACATGAACACCCAATTTCTTTTCTAAAATACAATCCTTCATTACCTGGGTAAGCTAAAAATCCCACCACTCAGATACCCTTAGAATCTAGGACTCCAGTGCTTTATTTCAGTGGCAGGGAGTTCTCACCAAGTCAGCTGTTAGTCTGCTCCAGATTGTGTGACTGAAGTGTTCCCCTTATAAAGAGCCACTTCCCATGGGCAACAGAATAGACATCTACACATGCTCAGTTAGGAGGTTTACTTCCAATGACTGATGAAGCAGACAGCCTCAACACAAGCTCAAGCAAAGGTGACACCTCTCTAACCAATGTGCCTGGGCTCAAAACCAGGTTTAATTCATTAAGGGCTCTTGAATTTGAACAAATTTTACCTTCTTTGTATGGTTAATAGGAATAATAAAATAATCTCTAATCCACCTAAACTGCTATTAGCACAGAGCCTAAAAACCTAGGTGACTACACTATATTTACCTCTACATGCATCTGAGAATGCAGGTAAAGACCTAGACCATTACAGTTGAGAGTAACCTGAGTCCCTTACTGTGTTCCAGAATAATTTACTCACGCAGTGACATTCACTGCTTTGTGCATTTCAGAGGAGTGTGGGCGGAGTGTTTTAAAAGTTATTCTAAAATATATTTAGGAAAACAGGTTTATATTTAGTGCTTATGTAAAAGCTTTGAAAACATACTTGGGTCAGTTATGTTATCTGCATTTTTTTTTTCTTTCAGTGTCTGGTCTTCAGTTCACATTGCTTCTTTAATTCCCAACCTGTATTGACTATATTTTCTTATTTTCTGTATTCTCGATGCTCTGGCATTTGTGGCCTTGATCCTGGAGAGACTGCCCCTCCCAGAAATAGCTAATTCTAGAGATAGTAAATGACTCCCCCCATGAGGTACCTTTGATACACAAACCAGTCAATCCAGAGACCACACCCCCACCTCCTTTATCAAATCCTCACATCAAGCCAATATTCCTCCTGCTCTAAACCAGCTTAGGGCCAGGTACCATACAATCAGGGACCACCCCTATAGACCAGAGCCCTCCAAAACTATTCAAACCACCCAATGCCAAACTTACTCAGTGTACCTGTCCTGCCTTGTCCTTAGCTTTCCACTAGGACCCAACAAAAGCTCTGAGCCATGCTCTGCCCTCTGCCCTCTGCCTCCTAGCCATCCCTGGTGCTTGCCCTTGTGGCCCTGCATGGAACGTTGTGCCTCCTATTTCTAGAGATCTGTTAAGTATAAACTTCTTCCTTCATAACAATCATTTATGTGTCTGCATGTAAGGTAAGACACCTGATTAAAACAAATCCCAGGTACATTTTTAGAACACAGCTACATTAAAAGGGCTCCAAGAACCAATAACAAACCTTCTCAAAATATTGTTTTTCAGTAACTTTGTCAAAGAACTGGTTCCTATCACCACAGGCAGACGGGTGATTGATTGTATAGAAGCTCATGGTGGTAACAATATTTCCATTTAACTTACACTTAGGGGCTTATGGGACTTCACCATTTGCAAAGCATTTTCAGATACAGTATTTTGTTTGTGCCTCACAACAACCCTGTGAGGGCACACATTAGTATTTTATAGCTGGGGGAACAGATATAGACAAGGTAAGTAAAATTCCTAAGGTTATACACAAGTGTTGAACTCTGGCTTAAAATTCTGATCTTCTGAACCCACGTCCTTGTCTCCTTGTCCAGTTTTCATGCCACAATACCACATTACAGTAACTAGCTCATCGGTGCACTTGTCCTGAGAGTTTGAAAAATTAAATTAATCTTGATTGTTTCTTAAACACACACACACAGTGAAACTGAGGAGGACAGACAGTAGAATAGGATGGCACCAAAAATTATGGTTAAGTCATTTTACTTCATTTTCCCATTAATATTTTTTTAAACCAACTTTTCCCAAGAAACGATGAGTGGTCACTAATTGCAATTAACTGGAAAAACTACACATCATAATAAGAATTCTGAAATTAGTTTTATTACTTTCTAAGTTTTAGAATTCCATTAAATGAGCATCATACCACCACTCCCCCCTGCCCACTTCCAGGAAATAAAGATGAAGGAAGGGCAACTTCTCTCCTCCCAGATCAATGTGCTATGTCTCCCCTCTATATGTTTATTGTTTCTTGGGATTAAAGCAGCCCCCCCTCCCCTCTCTATCAAGGATATCACTGTCAGCAACATCCTCCCTTCCAGGAAACGGAAAGTATTTCTTCCTCTTCTTCTACCTCAAAGGATTATAAACAGAAAACATACTTAGACCAAAGTAGGAAGAAGACTTGCAATGGGATGTGGACTTGTATTTTACTTTGGAGATTCAAATCAGTTTCCAGACCAAATTTTCTATCTGGCAATTATCAGCAATTCTTGACCCTGATTTTTCTGTGGGTCTGGAGCTCAAACTGGTGCCTGGCTTTAATACTTACCTAGAGAACCACTCTTGGGCTACCTGAAACCTCAAAGTGTTAAGTCTATCTTTGTGGTTCTTCAAGACTAAAATAAAACCCCGTGGAGAAGACCCAAGAGATGGTTTTGTTTTATGGCAATTTCTTTATTAGAAATACTTCGATAAAATTGAGTTATTTGTAGTGAGGTGGATGGACCCAGGGTTTGTCATACAGAGTGAAGTAAGTCAGAAAGAGAAAAAACAAATACCGTTTGCTAACACATATATATGGAATCTAAAAAAAATAAATGGTTCTGATGAACCTAGGAGCTGGACAGGAATAAAGACGCAGACGTAGAGAATAGACTTGAGGACACGGGGAGGGGGAAGGGTAAGCTGGGACGAAGTGAGAGAGTAGCACTGACATATATACACTACCAAATGTAAAACAGATAGCTAGTGGGAAGCAGCCGCATAACACAGGGAGATCAGCTCGATGCTTTGTGACCACCTAGAGGGGTGGGATAGGGAGGGTGGGAGCAAGACGCAAGAGGGAGGGGATATGGGGATATGTCTACACATAGCTGATTCACTTTGTTATACAGCAGAGACTAACAGATCATTGTAAAGCAATTATACCCCAATAAAGATGTTAAAAAAAAAAAAAGAAAGAAAGAAATACTTCGATACAATGAACCTCCAGCATACGTTCCAGTGGGGTCAAAATAGCTTCTTCTTTCACCAAGTGCGAGCTGTTCTCCAATCTACGTTCACTGGATTAATAGACGGGTTTGGATTTTACATTTTCACTGCCATTTAAACCGGTAAATATTTAATGCATGAGGAGCAAGGTTATGAAATGTCAAAACTACTAAGTGAAGGATCTAATTTAAGAGGCAGCCAGAGAGTCTGCAATTTAAATATTTAAAGATGATACAGAAAGTACAACACTGAACACCAATCTACTCCAAAGATAGCAATTTAAAACTCAGGTTTATTCTGGAATTCCTCACAATCCTACAAGTGATATAATAAACAAAGACAAGCAGTGCTGAGATTACTTGAAGGGAAAAGGATGGGAGACCATCAGAAGTACCAGACAAATAAATGCTCTAGCCAATGGCTTCTCAAACTGTTCTTCACAAATGAGATCAGACTGGACAAAACAGACATAAAAACAGAGTTATCACAGTAATTAGGTCTTGAAAATGGAATAGTTTGAGACACAGTATGTTCCTTGCAATTAAAACCTCATTTCTTCATCAGCAACTAAAACTAATTATACATTAAACATTCAAGGACAAGTAACACATATACTAAGAATGGGCTATCAAAACACAAGTTAATCAAAATACACAGAACTAAAAGAAATGAAAATGTCTTATGGAAAGAATTGGTACTTTATTACATGTACATAGTAAAGTTTAAAATCCCTGCATATCACTTTATCAGCAGTCCATCTAAATGCTTTTGTCCAAAAATACAACTGCTCTCAATTCTCTCTGCTTCATCAACGATCAGTGACAGTGGACATTAATACCAACAGATTAAAGTGATAAGGACTACAAATGAACACAGCAATCTCTTCTTTATTAAACTAAGGACATCTGAAAAATCTCCCACTGGCAAGATCACCATTGAACAACTTCTATCACTTGTCAATTACTGACCCAGGACTATAAACATTAAACCTGAAAATTAGATACTTGCCACTTCAGACTTTTTTTTTGAAAAGCTCCATTCAATCTCTTCAGCTGAAAGAAGTGGACAAGGTCATAGTTATGCCTATTTAAACTGAGAGTTAATTGCTGCTCATATCAAAAAATGGAGTCTTGATGGGACTGAGGAAAATGATACTATTGCTAAATAAAAATTAGCTCCAGCTCTGGCAGGCAGTAGCAAAGGTCTTGTGAAAGCATCAAGGCTTTACAGGCAGGGAGCTATATTGGACCCTCCAAGAGAGCTCAGAAACACACAGAAAGATGTGACCTCTAACCACAATTCAGGCCACAGACCTCAAAACCCACCAAAAGGAAGCAATGTCCTTTGATCTACTTCTAAATGCAAAACCCTACCAGGAACAGGTCTCAAACACACACCAAGACATATACATATCCGTCCAAGATTAGGTTTTGCATAGGACAAGCATGTTTCACAGAGGGTTGCAAATGAGTAAACTTGAGAGAACAAAGCATACAGAAATAAGTCCATAAGAAATGAAAGATTACCTCTAGCAAAGGGTGCTGGAGATAAAAGGAATAATCATACCTAACAGGAAGACTTAGTAAAGGTATTGTAGATTAGAGCAGTTGCCTTTAAGAGGTATTCCAAGAATACAGAATACTGCATCCATGGAAAACACACACGGAACCTCAAATTTTACTGAGACTGGGTTGGTTGAATGCTTTCAGTCTATATAAAGATTGTTTTGATTCAAACGAGAAGTTCAGAGATACCACAAAATACATTTGATCGGGTTATCCTCTGCTAAAAATCTCTCTGGGACTCCCTAATGCTTTAAGATTAATTTCAAGTTTCTTAGTCCATTATACTCAGGGTACTGACTACCTTCTCTATATAAACACATACAACCTTCAGTAGTTTCCCAAAGCTTCCTGCTCTCACTTTCCTGTGTTAGTGTAAGCTGCTCTTTCCAGTCATCTAAATTTTCGTCACTTCAGACTCTGCATGGGCATCACCTCGTTTCTAAAGTCAACTCTCATCCATCCTCTCCACTCTAGTCTAAACTGGGTACCCCTTACCTGTGCCCACACTGCATTATATGTCTTGTTCTCTTAAATACTGAGGAAACCAAGATGTACTCATCTGTTACTGTGTCTTGTGACTGGCTTGACTGCTTGAAATATGAAACCTTGTCTTTATCCTCTTTGTTCACCCTAGTACCTACCACACATATATTGTAAATGAGGATGATTTATCATCACACACTTATTGAGACTTTATTTTTGAAATCTTGTCTAGAAACTTAGGAGAGGCCACCATCTGCTAATATACCAAAAATCCTATATGATGATACTTTCTGAATATACTTGACTGTAGATTCCACTAAACATTAAAAAAAAAAAAAAAATGAAGTCTCATTTTGTAAACTGGGGATTCAAATCTCAAGAGGCAATAAAATCTTAAACACAGTTATATGTTGCAGGGGTGGGAGTATCGTAATTTTGGAGCAAAAATACAGATATCATTTAGTCCAAACTCTTTGTATTTAGAAAAAAAGGGAAACTTCATACTTGTCCAAAGACACAGAGCAGAAGAGTTGGGTGTAGAATACCAGAGTCTTGACTCTTCGTCAAGGGGTTTTCCATTACACCACTGGCTGCAACACACAGTCTGAAATCATGCAAATTTCTAGAGAAATGATCAGACATTTATAAGGAGTTACTAGACAAGATATGCAATAAGGAAAGAACCTTAATTTTGCTAAATGTTTTCTTATACATAAGGAAATCTGAAATACATCAAATGAGTCTTTCCCTTAGGACAGTTACTATATTTCTTCTACTGAGTAGTGCCTGAGAATTATTTATGAGATATTTGAGAAAAATCTAATAGGGGTGAGGGGAGTTGAAGAGAAAAAAATAAATCAAACTAAGAATCCTGAGACTGGGACTTCCCTGGCAGTCCAGTGGTTAAGAATCCGCACTTCCACAGCAGGGGGCGTGGATTCGATCCCTGGTCAGGGAACTAAGATCGCAGGCAGTGCACTTTGTGGCCAAAAAAAAAAAAAGAATCCTGAGGCTAACACGCTTTACCTTCTTTTTTAAAAGAATCACGTACCATTTAAGATAAAGGGAAAACAGCAACTGGATGTTTTACACCAGAGAGACTTTCCCAGTTTCACATCATTTCCAAGTTTTAGTGCAACATCATTAAATAAAATTCAAGGCAGGTGATTCTTATATCCAACTTAAAGATGAAGCTAAGAATAAGTAATGTCATAAGAATAAGTGATCATATATGACACTGTTAAAAACAATACTAAAACTACTAAAGAGCCACAGGAAAACAAAAGTATGCTGGTTGTGAAATCTGTATGACACAACTAATCATAAACGGAGGACTTGACAGATTAGATTTCCCTTTTCACACATCTTAAACACCCTCTGAAAAATTACCTTAAGCAGAGTTTATTAAATGTTACCCAAAACAGTTTCATCCATGTGCATCAATTAAATGAGGGTCCAAATAGGTTGTCATGACAGGCATCTTTATTTTCTATTAACCTATCATAGTTGGCAGGTATCTGTCCTTTTACTGTTGCTTCTGCTTTGGCTGTAGTACACAGTTGGTTCAGCAAGGACTCTCATGCTGGTAAAAGCAAACAGGAAGTCCATGGTAAAGATATTCTTGAAATGCAACTTGGAGAGGCCACAGATACCTTCCAAATTCCTCAAGATCTTTGCACGCAAAGAATTTACCAAAAAATAAAACACAAGTAGAGCAATGGTAGTGGATATGACATCTGAATGCGGGTGTGTGGTTAAATCATATCCACTACTGCAGTGGTGGTGGATTAGTCATTCCAAGGTCTAAGCAGGAATCTGTCAATTAAAATGTTCCGTATTCCATTTCCAATCCCATACCTTCACTTAGCTCACTAAAATTTTAGAAAGTGATTACAGTAAAGTGGCATGGAAAAAAAAAATAGATGGGAGTTTCAGCTGTAACCACCAAAGAATCCATTCCTGCTTTGTCTATATTAGGTTGTTTTCAATAGTGGTTAAGAAAGCAGATTCCCTTACTTTTAATATCAAAAATGAGAAATGAGCCTGTTTCTTTGGCCACATAATCTTTAGAAACGTCAAGTAACATAAATAATGAATAGGCTGGAATTGAGGCAAACACGAGTTAGTTTAGTACTAGGTCAAAAAACTTACGGCAAAAGAGAATGCACTATTACTGGTGAAATTCGGGCCACAAGAGATCATATTTTGAACTAGTGGCCTGAAACTGGTGCTTGTACTAGAACTCTCCAAAGTTACAAAGGAGTAAGATCATAGGGCATGGAGTCTCACAGAGTTAAGTTCAGGTCTTGGCTTTGTCACTTACCAGTTATATAACTTGGGAATAATTTCCTTAGGTCCTTTGAAGCGTGTATTTCTTTATTTGTAATTTGATGTTAATGATAGTCCTTACCTCACAGTGACTTTACAATGATTAAACAGAATAATAAAACTAAGAGCATAGAGCTGGAGAACAATAATAATATTTTCATCATAATATAATGATTTCACATATATAAAATCATGTAACAATACAGATGATGATAGCTCCTAGTATTTATTAAGTGCTTACCATGTGCCAGGTACTGTCCTGGGTATGTTACATTTATTAATTCAATTGATCCTCATAACCAGGGTATTAATTGGTTATTATTATCAGAGGCCCCAATTTATGGAAGAAAAAAACTCAAATATTACCAGTATCTCTGAGATTTGGCACAAGGAAGATGTATGTACTTTAACAGAAAAACAGTTCAAAGATTAAGTAAAGCTTCTTCCAAATCTATTGCAGTTATTATCAAAACTCTCATTACAATAAAATTTGTAATTGCAATATTACAAAGCAAGTATTTTGTAAGAGAATAGCAGATGAGTAGGTTGGAAAGCCTGAAGCCTGGCTGAAACAAAGCATGATGGAAAGACCATCCTACTGTCATACAGAGGGTCAACATCCAGCATCTTTTTTTTTTTTTTTTTTTTGGCTGCACCGTGCCGCTTGTGGGATCTTAGTTCCCCGACCGGAGGGATCGAACCCAGGCCCTCAGCAGTGAAAGTGTGGAGTCCTAACCACTGGACTGCCAGGGAATTCCCATCCAGCATCTTTAAATGGGCTGATAAGAAAAGCGAACTTAATTTCTCCAAAGAAACTGCCACGTATCAAATCCTCCTACTTCTTCACTCCCTCTCAGAGGTCTCTTAGAGCTTAATGTGAAATGCAGAATGAGAAACAGGATACTTTTTTGGTAGACAGTAGTAGACACAATAAATGGACTTCATGAAATAGAGCCTAACATCAAGTTAGATTAGGGTTACATGAATGTTTCTGAATATGGGATGGTTACAAGAGTCACCAAGAAACCAGGGCCTAATGACTCAAGGTGAATTCACACTATGAAAACACACTAAGAATCCTACACTAGCAGGGAGAATTGTAAATTTTTCATTTTAGACACTTTCACTAAGTATACTATGAGGACGTTAGAGAGATTTAGAGAAGGGAAATTTCAGTACTTAGGACTCAATACCCAGATGTGCTTGGGCTTCTCCAACACTACCAGAGCAGCAGACTGCCTCAGAGCCTCCCTGCTGCCCCCAAGTAACTGGGAGAACTGCAATTCACTTACAACGCTTTTACAGTATTAGGCTTTAAGCTCCTAGAGGGTTGAAACTTATTCTTATACGTACAGTCATCCCTCAGTATCCACAGAGCCCCTGCGGGTACCAAAATCCACAGATGCTCAAGGTCCTCATATAAAACAGTGTAGTACAACAAATAGAGTCAGCCCTCCATATCCGCAGATGTGAACCCGAGGGCTGACTATATGTGTGTACGTATGGATAGCCCCATCCACCAAGTAAGCACACCAGTACCTGCTGAGTGAATCTATTCCACGGCCTCCTGCAGGGGCTATTTCTGAAGTACCTCTCAGACAAGATGACTAGAAGGTGTGATGCTTGTCCAAACAATCTGGCTTTTTGTGCTTCATTGGAAACAATACAAGTTAAATTGGCTTATAGAAAAATAGCCGTACTCACCCAATTCTTAGAAAGCTATTCTGCAGTAAAAGCTCTTAAGGGTTCTTTCAAGATTCTGAAACTTGATCAGATGCAATCTCCAACAAAAACCATACTATCAGGATACCTGTCACAACTTTACCCCCCAAAATAAACTTAAAATATAATTTATGTAGTATTTGAGCATCTAGCGTGTCTAAGGCACTGTCAACAGATTAAACAGCTGAGTTAGAAAGTTAAACCTAAAGAAGGAACTACACACTACATGTGATATAAGTAAACTGGAGCTGTTTAAGAATAAAAGCTAATTAGTTTTTTTTTACTGGTTGGTAACGTGTGGAAAAAGAGGTTCTCAACAGGCCAATTTTGGTAGGTTACACATTCTAGGACTTTCACATACTCCATCTAAGGTTTGAGAGAGAAAGAATATACGGAAGAGACACAGATGATAGACGACACAGGCTCATGTGCATTATGTAGAAAATCTCACGTAAAAAAATAACAGCTAAATCTTCATTTATTGTAGAAAAGAAAAAAAAAGCTGGTAAGTCCCTTATACACCCATCATTTGACCGTATCTTCATTGAATCCTAACACCTAACAGGAAGCCACAGTTTCACTTTTAATTTCACTTAAATTGTGAATTTTCCCATCTTTGAGTATATAGAGCGGGTCTCCCACTCTTTCCTGTGAACAATAAATAGAAACTTCCTCATTCAGAAATTACAGACAAAAGCATAAGTTTTCTGTGAGGTGCTCTGAAGATGAAGATGCCTGCCCTCAGAGAGCAGACCACCGAATAGGAGAGAAAGGTAACGAGCAGCGAAAAATAAGTGCTTTGTTGGCCAAATAAAACTTGGTAAGTAATGATGGTGGTATAAGGCAGTATAGGCAGGGATGACCCAAGCAAGGCAGGAGGTAAGAATCAGACTTGCTTCTTCAAGGGTAAAGAACCCAGATGTGACAGGATAAAAATTTCTATAGGACAATGACAACACTGGAATAGTAATGGTAGAGCCCTAAATGTCAAGGTGAAGCTTTTATAAGCAGGGGAGTAACAGGTTACAGAAATGTATATGTGTTTGTCATATACATATACAATACTGAGATAGCTTTTCCATCATAAGCTAGGTGAGGAGAATAGTCAAAAATCAGTGTGGCAATTAAAAAAAAAGTTAATTTGAATACCATCTACAATAAGTTTCCTTTTGTTCTACAACTAGAAGAAAAAAACTGCTTCACTACAATGTTACCTCAGATATCCAAGTCTTCTTTGACCTACTTATACATACTGTAATGAAATTATAATGATCCTATCTCTGTGTGTACACTAAATACTCCACAGAGAAATTTCTTCTTGGTACCATCTGTAAATATCTTAAATGAGTCTCAAAGGTCACAGTGGATCTTTTCAAAACAAGGCAGATATGTGTCTATGAACAAATGGATTAATCTGCCCCAAATTCATTCCTATAGTTCCTCTTATAAATTAGGTCTCCACTTAAAAAGGATAAATGTAAAATATGGGGCTAGGATGGATCAAATTTTTCTACCAATCATTTTTGTAGAAGGTTATTACTTGATAGAACAAGCACACTTACAGTTTTCAGATGCAAGTGTCCTCCAAAAAAGTACATGTCACATAAAGGCCTCTGTGTCTTTGGATGAGACATTCCTTCATGTGCAATATCTTTCTTCTTTCTCTCCCTGATAAATCCTATTTTGTAAAACCCTATCATCTCTGAAACCATTACAGAGGCCTCTCAACAGCTAGTGACATATCCTTTTCCATTGCACTCTGCATTCACTTACCATACATCCAAATAATGGTCACATAAAGCAAGTGCTGTCTCCCCTGCTACACAATGACATCAAGGACAAGACTACATCTTGTCACATTTTAGCACTGTTCCAACATTTAGCAAAGCTGACTGGTACATACTAACCACTCAAAATGCCTCCAGAATTAATTAATTACTCACAGGTATTCCCTATCCAAGATTGTATAACCATGATTGTACAGTCTTACAACAATTTGCAATTAATTATTTTTTAATATTATGATTGATATCTTTGCCTTTGAGGTGGGGGAGAAGGGGGGGGGAAAGCACATGTATAATGAACATAATAACTTTTAAAGCACATGACCTTCCCTACAAACTTGGGGACTGACCACTAGTCTTGTTATAGTTCCATATAATGTAATAAGGCTGTAATAGGATGAGACTCTTTTACTAAACCTTTAATGTATGTTAAAAAATTATTCCTCAAACTTCTGAAGGAAAATTTCTGACAATCTTCCTCTTTTAAACAAAGGAGAAGATAGTTTATTTCAACAATCCCCCTTCAAACACCTGTTAGAAATATAAACAGTCTGCAACCCATACCTGTATTACAAGTATACTACAATAGCCAAGATTTATTGTTTTAGGGCTTGTTTTGACCCATTTGTCAGGGATCTGGTGTGTGTGTGTGTATGCACTTATACTCTCAAAAAAAAAAAAAAAATTAGGAAACCGAAATCTCTTTCAAGGGTATACTGTCTTTGGTAAATAAGCCTTGATCATTATAAGCTATACATCGATTAAAAAAAAAAAAAGAGGGCTTCCCTGGTGACGCAGTGGTTGAGAATCTGCCTGCCAATGCAGGGGACACAGGTTCGAGCCCTGGTCTAGGAAGATCCCACATGCTGCGGAGCAACTAGGCCCGTGAGCCACAATTACTGAGCCTGCGCGTCTGGAGCCTGTGCTCCCCAACAAGAGAGGCCGCGATAGTGAGAGGCCCGCGCACCGCGATGAAGAGTGGCCCCCACTTGCCGCAACTAGAGAAAGCCCTCGCACAGAAACGAAGACCCAACACAGCCATAAATAAATAAATAAATAAAATTAAAAAAAAAAAAAGAGGCAGTAACAGAAAACATTTTGGATTAGCTATGGCATTTCTTACCTCTCAAATAGGCCTAGATGGAGATTTGTGTAACAGATACGTGTGTGTGTGTGTGTGTGTGTGTGTGTGTATAAAACATACAATAAAAGGATAATAGAAATGTTATTAAAAGCCTTCCCCAGAGCCAAAGAAAGTTTTACCTACATATATTTTGTAGACCTGACCTAAGTTATACAACTATGAAAAATGTGTTCAATAGATAATTTAAAAGGAATAACCCCTGAAATATTACTGAATGTTTTATAACTTCAAACCTACCAAGATATTTTTCTCTCAACATGATTAGACATTAGAGAATAATCATGGGGAAAGCTTTTTTAAATGAGCTGATTTGCGGGCCTAATAGTCTCATTCAAAGACAATCTCTGATTCTCCAAATATCTATTAGACACCTGAGCTATCTATTCCCCCAAACAGCTTTAACAGAAAGTAATTACTGTACTCCTAAAGTCTTTTGTATGACAGTTTTGAAGATTTTACAAGAGAGAGGGTTTTTAAGGAAAACACCAACAACCTTAACTGTACACAAAGAAGAGACTGTATCATTGCCATTCATAGAACTCCTCCAGAAATGTAAAGAGGGGCAGCAAGGAGGAGATAACCACCTTTACCTTTGTTGCAAGACAAAGTGTTCCCCTGCTTCAGATGACCTCACTTTACCTTGAGAATCCAGTTCTACGGTATTTAATTACACTGCTGGGAGCACAGAATGGTCTGGCACCATGCCCTTTCCCTGGGTCTCACTGATTGATAGCATCAATAACATTCACTGGCTGTAATTAAACCGCCAAATAGTATCCCCTTTGCCACTTGGCAGATCAATGTTCTTTAATACTCAAAGAGCAAAGTACAAAGGTGAGAGAGGTGTTTTTAGCCCTCACCTTCACAGTTCATTTGACTTTGTGCTTCAGAGTAGTTTGCAGACAATGCATATTTCACAATTCCCCCAAGAACACTGGTTAATGAAGAAGAACACTAAGGAAAATCCTGCAAGTTGGTGACAAGTGCTTATTAACCCATTTTTGCAAATCTGAGCAGAACAGAGACATACTAAGCCTTTGGGCAACAGTATGCACACACTGCTTTCCCACAGCTTTGGGACAAAATAGTTTATAGGTCAAAAGGTTTATAAATTAAGGTAGCACACAGTAAATTTTTCTTTAAATATTTTCAACATGCTATGTGGAAGAGTCCTTTATGATAAGAGCAAATTCCCATTTATTCAGACCCTGACTAGAAAGTTCAAATATCCAGATACTAGGGAGGGTGGGTCAGGAGTGTTGCTAGGAGTTTATAAAAATGAGACAAACTTTTATTGTATTGTAAAAGCAACCTCCATAATCTAAGGATTCACAACCATCTTGGATCATAAAATTCAAGTCCTAAACTCTATACTATGAAATACCCATTGTAAATGAATGAGCCCCAGAAGAACCATGCGGCAAATTCCCCACTCTCAGAATCAAATATTAAATGATGTTTATGTACTTGTAATGCTAGAAGTATTTAATGACATTCAAATGCTCTGAAAATGAGCATCTGTGTGTATGAGAGACAGAGAGAATGAATGTGTGTGAGAGAAAGGGTAAGTATGGCATGATGTTCATTAAAATTACACCTGTTAATCACAAGCATTCCAGATAGCTTATGAGAGGACCCACAAATGAAAATCTTACTTACATGTATCAATAGATTTGTTTTGAAACAAGCACCAGAGACCTATCCAAGTGTAAACTATTAAGGTCCACTAAACAATGTTTCTCAGGTCAGGCCACCACCTGCTAAGAATCAGCTGTGGTGCTTGTTAAACTACAATTTCCTTGGCCTCACTCTGTAGATAATCATATTCAGTAAGTCTTGACTAGGGTCCAGAAATCTGCATTTTATCAACCAGACCACTCCAGTGATTCTGATGAACATTAAAGTTTTAGCAGTCTCTTATGTTGAGGGATTTTAAAAAGGTAAAATTCTCAAACTCTGGGGCGTGTTTGGGTTTCCTGGAGAGCTCATAAAAATTACAGATGTCAAGCCCTCCTCTTCACCATCCACCAGTGTTGGTTTCTGAATAAGACAAACTCCCAGGTAGCTTGAAAGTATATGTGACTTAAATCACCAACAAATACAAAAATGCAAAAGTAAAACAAAGCCCATAAAACCCATCCAAAGGTATTTCTAAGAACTGGACCTGCTGCAAGTGGCTCAGCTGGGTTGGGGAGCCCATCAGTATAGCCAGTCTCTGGAAAACGCTGCTGTGCTTGATTCTATGAGGTCAGAGCCTCTCTCAATGACTCTGGAATCTTTCCAGGAAGGTGAACAGGGTCGTTTGGGTAAAGCAAGCAGAAGTGGTCAAATTTCTAAAGAGTCATTTAACAAAATTTGTGGAAACTAAAGCATTTTCTGAATTATAAGTTTCCAGGGCCAGGCAGGCACTCTGCTTGCCCTTCCTTCGGCTCACATGTGGGTCATTTCAAGACTCATTAGCAAGCCCAGAACCTATGCAGGAAGGATTAAACTTCTCATTCCCCTGGGAGGAGGTAACCTGGTACTAATGACCCAAAAGAAAGCCTATTAGCATGATTTATTTTTTTTCAAAATCTACTTCTCTATAACACAAGGTAACTATAGCCATTTTTAAAATATCCAACAAAACTGAACCAAAGAATTAAACATTGTGACTACTTTCTTCAGAGTAGAAGTAGCTTTTTAATTCCTCCCCAACTAGACTTCTAAAACACCACTTTAATATAGAAAATGCAGACTGAAAAACAATGGAATATTCTTGATATTCTGTCTCTGAAAACAACAGGTCAACGCAAGTATTTTCTACCTCTAGATGTCAAGCCAAACGTTTCACTGGAACTATGTAACTTGGGACCATCTCTACCATTTTATAAATGAGCGAATTAGGCCAACAGAGCAAGCGCAGAACACGAACCCAGGACTTGTGACTCCACGTCCTAATGCAGCGTTCGAAGGAGTTCTTCAAAGGTGGGGTGGGAGGGACGGGGGTAAGTAACCGATTTCCTGTATTGTTTTCAAAATATAGCCGCCTCTCTTGCTTGCTCATAAACAGCATGCCAAGAAACTTCCCGAAGCAAAAGCTCCACCAGGAATTCTGATGTAGTACTTACGGCTGAGAACTGATGCTAAAGGCAATTATAGGAAAACCTGGCAGAGGTGGGAGTGAAAGAAAATGGACCACACATGCTTTTGTAAAGAGCCCACACAAATTTAAAGAGAGACAAATGCACTCTTCTGTGATTTTTAAACTAGCGTCTAGGACTCAAAGGGACCTACCAGAAAAACATTATTGAAGAATGAGTGGTCTCCTATAAAACAGAGATTCAGAAAGTTACTCTAATGCTTCTTTTACTGTCCAATTACCATTGAAATACTTAAATCAACGTTAACTCACCTATCTGCTAAATAGGACCTCCAGATACCAGTTTTCTTCTCAAACTGGAGGTCTGGCTGTCTCACATGCTCAGCCTGAAAGAGTTTTTCTACCACCAGGCACAGCTCCACTCCCTCGCACCTAACAGAGGCCTGGTTCAGAAAATCTCAGGACGCTAAAAGCCCCAAATCAAGGTCCTCAAGAGAATATTCGGTTTGTTTATAGTGTATGGACGCTTGAACATCAATAATGTGAAACGGAAAGAAAACCATAAAAGGTGCCGGCATCAGCCAATGTGGCCTATTTCCGGTCCTAGTAGTACTATTATTAGCTATATCGTTTTTGAACAAGTCCCTTAACCTGAGCTTCCTTTCACTGGCCAAAGGGAGTGTTTGGCTACAAGAGACTATTGTTTTGGCATGAATCCAGACAAGCAAAAGGATAAAAGTCCTATGAAAATTCTACACAAAGCAGATAGAGCAAGGAATTAAGAGACTTTTTCAGAAGGTAGCACACCTATCTTAACCTCTCCAGCTAGCTCTGGAAGAACAGACTGAAGCCACCAAACTGACCCAGTACTACTTCTCCTGAGTTATACGTGAACGACAACAAGTCCTACCCTCCCCTTAAAGAGCAGTAGAAAAGTTAAGCAGACAAGTGCTAACAGTGCCTTGCAGAAATGCCTTTGCTGATGTACATTTATGAAACAGGCAGGAAACGTAGGGCCATGCTTGGGTAATAAAATGATCTATAAAATCCCTCCTGAGGAAGATGGGTTAGTTCAGCTACTAAGACTCTCCCACCACCACCCTCCATGGCTCACCCTCCATGGTTCTCCCTCACATACAGTATAGGAAGGAATGGATAGGAAGTAAGCTAGGACACTGCCCCCAGGAACCCTCCTCCTCACCCTTCCCTCTGTACCGTCTCAGCCTCTGCTCCAACAACTGTGGAAAAGTATCTACAGAAAAGCTGTTCAGAGAATGCCCAGTTATTGCCCTCTGGGAACTTTCAAATGTCTAATTCCCAATATGGACAAAGCTTGTAAGGAGCAGAAGTAACACAACAGGCCTGAAGTCAGGACAAACAAATTCTGGACCCTGCTAGGTCCCTGAGATAAGTAAAAACCTCTGGGGCTTTTCATGTTTAAAAAAAAAAAAAAAAATCAAAGCTGAAAATAAATCATTCCACAAAACACATGATGTGCATTATACAAATAACACATTACTCAAAAAAATCTGTTATTCCTCATTTCATATAAGGACTATGTAAACTGGACTCAATATAGATACAAGAATTTTATTTAAATGCACTGAAGAGTTTCTGATAATCAGATATGGCAATACACTTAAAATTTGGCACATGGCTCTAGAAAGTTCCAGACCATGGGTTAAAAATGAAGTTAGAAAAACATGCACTCAGTCCGTATTTCTTAAAAGGCAAAGAAATCATTTACTCAAAGTTTCCATTTTTGCCTCCACATTTTCAACTTTTTTGTCTCTCCACAGAGATCTGACCAGCTAAATAACAATTTAGGATAACGTCTCAAAAGTTGCCAGTTAATCTGAGGCCTGTCCTTCAGACTATTACTTTCAAAATTTCCAAATCTGGTCAAGGTAAAAGGTAAATGATGATCTGTACTCAAGTGTTGAACTGATGAGTACTTTATAGAAGATGCCTTATAAATGTGTGAAGCCCACACTTCTTCTACAAGCATCTACGCTTTGTACCTTCAAGGGAAATATCAACTACATAAGCCACAAGAACACTAGGGTGGCTTGAGATGCTCAGAGAGATGTGGAGTTAAATGCAAAGCAGATCTTCCCCTCCTAATAAACACTCAAGTCCAATTCCATCACTACTCTGCTCAAAACTCTTTGGTGGTTCTCCCTCACATACAGTATAAAACCACATGTACCATACCTTTTCGGATCCCTAACTGCTCTCAGGCTCATTTCTGCATCACTCCCCCACCCAGCTTTCTCCTCTAGCTAATCTATGTGATTTCCCTAACACCCGCTTTCAAACTTCCAACAAAAGTATGAACTCTCAGCTTTCCTACTATTATAAAACCCACACCCCAGAATGGTGCTACAGATATTTTAAACAGAGCACCCACCAAGAGGCAAGCCTGTAGCCAAGCTTCACTCTCCCATTCCTGCTTCCATGCTTTCTTTCTCTACAGTGGGGAGCGGATTTAAGCAGTATCTACAAGATACTTCCTCATGTTCAGAACATTTATAAATGAACAACTTACAATGATGAATAAAAACCAACCCCATCCCAGATAATCCTGAACCAAAAAGAAGGTTGAGCCAGAAAAGTGTTTCCAGTATGAATTTTACCGTGGCGGCTAAACATTCAACAGTGGTAAAGGGAAACGGTTAAAATTGTTACCTCCTCAGGACAGGGTGCTGCATTTCATTCTAAATGCATTCTCGACTAAACCATTCTATACGATAACCATGAGCTCATTAAAAACAGTTACACCTTTTCTTAATATGCAATTTGGCAGACTATGGAAAGTTAAAAGAGTCAGGTAATAAACATAGTGATAAGTTAATTCATTAATTTTAAAGATTTTACAGATATAAATAGAAACTTAAATGGTTAAAAGATGAGTCCAAGATTACAGAGCCAGTTAAATCACTTAAGCAATGCCAGGGAGGGTAAGATTTCAGAAATGTAGTTCTATATTCCTCCTAGATTAAGGATATAGTTCATGCTAAACAGCAAAAGAGTCTGCAAACATGACATTTACTAATTGAGAAAAGGATAAGCTAGTTAGGAAATGGTATAAATTTAACAAAAAATTAAAAGCAATACAGTAGCTTAGAATAAAGGTTTATTAAGCTTTACTCAATTGCTCTCTAATAAACTGAACACTTTAAGGAATAGACATTACTATTTGTAATTAATATTCCAATTTTTTATAACAGTTTTTCCATACAGACTGAAATGGCAGTTTAATTAATTTAATATGAGAAATTCCAAATTAATGTATGTCAATTAATAATTTTTAAGCCAAGGTAAGATTTAATCTGACTTACATCTAAATGATTAAGAAAAATCGATTTAATCAAAACCAAATTTAGGCAGTTTTTCTATGCTGGTAGCATTTCTAGACAGGGTTTCTTCTGTTGTGAGAGAGAAGACATGGATTTCTAGGGGTAGTACCTATCAATAATGCTGAAAAGTTCTCTACTCCTTGAGATAATAGCTCCTACTACTTTCAGATGAAGCAAGCCCACTTTGTGGAATAAAGCTTCCTAGGCCCGTTGTAGAAGGGGGAGGAGTTGAAAGAGATGCTGGGAGTCAAGATATCCATTTTACTGTGTATGTGATATTCTCTTATTCACAGTACTTGATGTGGGGGGAAAGTCTAAGTATTTTCAGAAATGAATGATTTTACTCCGCTAATTATGAATTTAAGTCTGATGCCATTAACCTAGGCAAAAAAATACATTTTCCTTTAGGAGTGGAAAGAATTGTGCATATACTCCCTTTTTACTACTCTCCCTAATATCAAAAGTTAAAAACATCTTGTAATATCCACTTTATTTACCAGCTGATTATTAGGGACAATGCAGGCAGGCTTAACGCATCATGACTGCCTCCTGTGCAGTTCAAGGATGGTGTGATGTCACCAGCAATGTAAGCTGCTGGGACATTAACGCAACCAGGAAAAAAAAGTGATCCTTTAGAGAATCGTCATCTTGAACCTTTAACCTATGAATGCTGCTATTCATAATAAATAAACCTCTCTCTAACATAAGGTGAACATATTAAGTTTTCCTAATTTCTAAGCCACACCTTTTAAAAAGTGAAAACTGCATGAACTGCTTTTTACTACGAATACTAAACTAGCATTCAGCACGCTCAAAAAAAAACATGGTTAATATTCCAGTTAAGTGAATTATCCACAAGAAGATTATCAAGGTAAAAGATGAAGACAAATGAAGCTTTGCATGCAAAAATACCAAGTGTTTAGAGAACCCATCTATTCAAAAAAACATACATTTTGGTAGTTCCTAAGTGCTAGGTCTTACACTCAATGTCACAAATTACCTAGAAAGCATATTAAAAACAGATTCCTGCATCTCACTTCTGGACACTGACTGAGTAGGTCTGAAGTGGGTCCCAGAACCTGTACTTCTAACTCACTCTCCTTGTGATTTTGATGCAACCAAGTTTGGGAATAATTGCTTTAGGATTTCACAGTGCCTGAGGGACTTTGCTTTACTCACTGCAGAAATACTGAATATTTGTCATTTATTCAACATACCATCCATCTATTGCACAAAACCCTACTGGGCTAATGCTACTAGGAAGCCCCAGGAGAAACTGCTAAATAAACCACCTTTCACAGCACTTGATTCACTGTTTTAATATTCCAACCTATAAAATGCATAAATGCTAGGTGGCCTGGAAGACATAAGAGAAACCTGAACTCAAGGGTGCACAAACACTTGTATACTTGTACATAACGTATACATGAATTAATCTACAGCAGCTTTCTAACGGAAAGCATGGCGTCACGGCAAGAGTTTTAGTGTAGATATCAAAAGACAAGGATTTGAGTCACAGCTCTGTCTTCAACTGCCTGGTCTAAGCTAAACTCTATGACCACTACCTAGGTCTCAACTCTTTTACTGGAGGCAGAGGTTAGTACTTAAGTCTAAATCATATATGGGTCCCTTCGACCCCAAAACTTCTGTGATTCCTCATGGGTAAAGAGAACATATTTCAAAGAAGGGGGGAACCCAACATGAGTTAGAACAACCCAGGAAGGCAGCAGCTGAAGAAAGAACTTCAGACAGGCTCCAAAAGATGAGACGGTTGCTGTTAAACTGAGTGAGAGGGGCTTCTCTGGTGGCGCAGTGGTTAAGAATCCGCCTGCCAATGCAGGGGACACGGGTTTGAGCCCTGGCCCGGGAAGATCCCACATGCCACGGAGCAACTAAGCTCGCGAGCCACAACCACTGAGCCCACACGCCACAACTACTGAAGCCCACGCGCCACAACTACTGAAGCCCACGTGCCTAGAGCCCGTGCTCCGCAACAAGAGAAGCCACCGCAATGAGAAGCCCGCCAGCAACAAAGAGTAGCCCCCACTCGCCACAACTAGCGAAAGCCCGCGCACAGCAACGAAGACCCAATGCAGCCAAAAATAAATAAATTTATTTTTAAAAATAAATAAAAAATAAACAGTGAGAAAGAGTATGCCAGGAAGTGGGAGCTGTACAAGCATATACGCAGAGGCTGGGAATAAGATCTGCTTGCAAGCAAAAAGCCAGTCTGACTACCATAGAGAACAGTAATAACACTCGGTTACTCCAAAGTTAAGCAAAATGATATGGTAAAACAGTAGGGGAGGGCTTCCCTGGTGGCGCAGTGGTTGGGAGTCTGCCTGCCAATGCAGGGGACACGGGTTCGAGCCCTGGTCTGGGAGGATCCCACATGCCGCGGAGCAACTAGGCCCGTGAGCCGCAACTGCTGAGCCTGCGCTCCGCAACAAGAGAGGCCACGATGGTGAGAGAGGCCCGCGCACCGCGATGAGGAGTGGCCCCCGCTCGCCGCAACTGGAGAGGGCCTTCGCACAGAAACGAGGACCGAACACAGCCAAGGATAAATAAACAAATAAATAAATTTATTAAAAAAAAAAAAAGAAAGAAAGAAAGAAAAAAAAGATTTAGTACCAAGAAAATTCTTTAAAAAAAAAAAAACAAAAAACAGTAGGGGAATATGAGAGAATTTTGAGTGAGAAGCAATATGAGGAAAGTGGTGTTTTTTGACGGCCACCACCAGGATGGACTGGAGAGAAAGGAAAAAGAGACTAATTTACAGAATAGGGACCGGAAAGGCTTAAATACAACTTCCAAAGGGTACTTAGAGCAGTGAACACTAGGAAAAACTTGGCTCAGATGTTGTATAAGAACACAAGACACATCTAACTGAAAATAAGGGGAAAAAAACACACATAGAAAGAACAAATAGACAAAAATGGTGCTATGTAGTTTTGGAAAATGGTCTGCTTTGCCTCAGAGAAATGCGGGCCAAATTGAGGACACCAGCTGTTATCTGATCTCTTTGCAGGAACTGAATGGGGGTGGGGAAAGAAGTAGCCTGCTGCTTACCCACCACCTCCACCCCCATCTCAGAAAATCCAAAGAAAAGTAGCAGATGCCACATGTGGTGTAAAAGCCACGAGGCATTACTGTCCTTTCTTCCACGTATTCTGCCTGAGCAGCTGGGCCCTGAAGAGAAGGCCGGGTGATGGTGAGGAAGCAGCTGTCACCAATGGTCTCTCTGCAGGCCATGGGTATTTCTTCTATGGAGACCTGTTTCCCCTGCATTTCTACCTTCTCGTGGACCTTACTGCAAAAGAACTGATTTAGAGCAAAAGAACTGACTCAGTAGAATGAAATGAGGGTGGTTACTTCTGGAATGGAGAAAAGGGTATGTCAATCCAACCATCTATTCCATTTTCTTCTTAACCACAACTCAGGACCTCAAAACTATGATAAATTAGCAGCAATCCTGAAGTCAATTTAAGTTGGGAGCCTCACAAAAATCTGCAGTAGGATACAGCATTCACAAAACAATCTGAAGGTAACTGGACATTGGATGTCTTCTTTTTAAGAACACTTGATCATTACACTTAACAGTACTATTAAAAGGTTAATCTCTGTGACACAAACAGAGAGCATGCAAAGAAATGTGGACAATTAGAAAAAATCGTCCAGATTGAAAAACCAAGGTCAAAATAAACAAGTGTTTGCAATCTTAGAATGTATTAGAAATCTAATAATCAGACGTTTCATATGTAGGACATTTTCTTGACCAAGAAACATGTAGAATCTCGGACATCTTACATCCAAGTATATTTGGGGGCCACTGCATACAGTTTCCTTTAGATGAGACAGTGGTGGGAGGCATTTTTCCTCTGGGCCAAAAAATATAAAGAACAAGATGTCAAAACTACCCAGGGCTAGTGAACTACCTTAACTGACAACTCTGAGAGAAGCAACTTTTAAGCACAAAGATGACAGTGCATTTCCAGATACCTGAGAAAATGAGCAGAAATCTTCTAGACACGTCTCTAAGCAAGACGGATACCACAGTCAGCTGTGACTAACTTCCCCTTACCACTCCAGGCGATGGTCTGAGCTGAGTTCTTAAATCAAGGGTGGAAAATAGGTTCCAACTTGAGTCAATTGACAGAGGTTGTCTGGAACACTATTTTGAAAAAATACTTGGGAGCCTCATCCAGACTCAGTGAGAAAGACTGCCATGGTTGGCAATGTCTGCACTGGGCAGGAGAGGGAAAATTGATGGCACATGTACTAAGCGTCTGCCAGAGGCAACGTCCCTTTCATCTTCTAAAGGAAAAGAAATCTACACAGCAAACTGGATTAACTTCTTATCCAGAGAGAATTTACATCAGAATTTCAAAAATTCAAAAAAGCAGGAAAAACATCCATAAAATTATTTACCATTTGTCTTGAAAAGAAAACTGTAACAGAAAAAATAACCTGTGTGGCATGTACACTCTTCTAGTCAGTCTCCTCAAAGTAAACTGAATCTGCCAGAACAGAGTCAAGCTACAGCTCAAGGACATGTTTTTCTATGACCCAAGAGCTAAGAATGATTTTTACATTTTTTAATGATTGGGACAAAATTAAGACTATTTTGTGACACATGAAGATTACATGAAATTCAAGTTTCAGTGCTGATAAATATAGTTTTATAGGATCACAGCCACATCTATTCATTCATGTGGAGGCTATATCTTCTTTCAAGCTATGAGGGCAAAATTGAGAAGTTGTGACAGAGACTGCACGGCCGGCAAAGCCTAACATATTTACTACCTGGCCCTTCACAGAACAAGAATGCCAACCCCTGTGCTAGAAGAAATAGTATAAGGTTTCTTCAAGTTATAGGCAAGTAATTCTCTATCAAAGAAGGAAATTTAATTCAGTAAGTTTCATAAAGTACTTATCTGAGAAAGTTGCTGCTCTGTCCCTTTGTTAACACATAAATAATTACATGTAGTACTCATGAATAAAGTTTCCCTCATCATGCAACAAACAAAAAAATTCTGCTATGCCTCCCAGAGAAGTGTCCATTTGGGCACAAAATGAATAAAGGAAAGAACTACAAGTAGACCTTAATTCTTTTAACCTCTGTTCTGCAAGTAGATTTAAAAAAAAAACCATAAACTTACTTTTATTGTTTTGGTTTGAAGTCTCAATCCATTCAGGGTGTTGATAGCTTTCTCTGCATCCTTAGGGTCAATGTAGTTCACAAAGCCATATCCCAAGCTCTGCCCTAATGAAAGGGAAAGGGAAAAAGGCATACGTTAGCTCTACACCACTGATGACAGACATCCACTTTCATTCTGGCATATGGTCTTGTCATTAACGCCAGCACATTCTCTCAATAGAAAAAAAAAGTCGACATTAATTCTAGAAATATACATGTGGCCTTTTTTCATCTCCTGTCTATTACAGTTGCAAGTTTAAACATCAGTTAGAACTCAGCAAGCTGTGCTGTTTAAAAAACACACATACCCAAAGTGTTCCATCATACATGTCCTGCCTGAGCCAGAGCGCCCAGCAGCAAGGCAACATTCAGCTTCGGAAACTGTGGGTGCAAGTCTCTGCTGAGCTGCTGTGTGGGCTTCATGGGCACGACTTTTTCAGCTTCAGTTTCCTTACCCATAAAATTGGAAAGCGAAAAGCATCAACCAAGAATCTGTCAGTGTTCTGTACACATTTACCCTGACAAATTTACAGCCTTTACCAAGTACAATTATTTCAGATTCTAAAACGGTGGAGAATCGTGAGTATGTGTGTGTGTACATGTAATATATGTGTGTATATGCATAAGTACATTAATTTTAGAGGAGCTTATTCAAATAAACTGAATCCAATTTTCTAAAAGGGGTCTGAAGACCTAGCTAAGGAATACAGGGAAATATGAACACAAAGATTTACACTTGAGGACATCCAAGCCCATGAGAACATGTGGAAAAGAAAGAAAAGCATAAACAAAGATAACAAACAGAATAATTTTGGAGTAAGAGTTGCTTCCAAATGAGTCTATTGTTGCTTTTATCCATCATCTGAGCCCTCTCGCCCCTGGCTCACTGATGTGTCCCGACTCTCAAGAAATAGGAAGTAACAAGAGATCGGAATCAATGGAATGCACAGAAAAGTAAAGCCAATCCTAAGGGTCTCCATTTTTCAACTAAGGGAAAGTTACTCAGTTTGAAAAGGCGAGAAACACTATACGGGTGGTGACAAAAATGGACATTAAAAAGATTTAGTCTACTAAAAGTCAAACCAAACCAACTGAGGTTTCCTGGAAGATTCCCAGTAAAGGTCCAAATACTTCTTATTAATTACCATTTTTGGATCAATTTCATAGCAAAAAAAAAAAAAAAGGGATTTTTTTTCTTTTCTTTTAAGGAGCACCTTAGGTCCAAGTGATTATGAATACAGATATTCAGAATAGGCTAACCAGAGTGGCCAATGTGGGTCTTTATAAGTATACAAAAAGAGAGAGAGAGAGAGAAGGCTAAATACAATACCTAATAACCATGAAAACTTGGGATTGTATTTTGGGGACCACAATCATTTTGAGGGGATAATCATTGCTAGCTTATACCCTTTTATCAAATTATGTTTTTTTTCTGTTTTTAAAAAGGGGGGTTAGGAGAGAGCTAAAACTAATTCAGTTCTTTTTTTTTTTTTTCTCACACGACTCATATAGATTGTGTTTTACTCAAGGCTCTGTTTTTTAAAAGTTGCATGTGAAACCACTGCATTTTTAAGCATTCGGTTTTTTTCTAATTTGACATTTATCATGTGTCTATTGCATGCACAGTGCCCTCTTATGAAATGTGTTGCAGTTCTGTTGTCACTGAGCAGGATTCAAATAGGCCGAACATTAAAAAATCTGCTCAAAGAAGCTGTTTATGATGAAAAGAATACAGGCTTTGGAGATAAACACACAGAAGTTCTAATCCTGGCTCTGCTGTTTACCAGCTGTGTGACTTTGAAGAAACTACTTAACCTCTCTGAGTCCTTAACTTCCTTATTTCTAGAATGAGGATTATTCCTACCCAGTGAGGTTGCTAAGGCAGTGATAAGAACATTCACTATTGACAGAGGTAGTCCACTCCAGTCAAAAAATAAAGTGAGGAAAAATAACATATATACTACATGTTAAGGAGTTTACATGTATTCATTTAAAATTAAACCAGAAAGATGCTACCAATATAACAGGGGAAGGAAAGGCAAAGTGAACATTGGGTGGTTTTGTCACACTGCTATTCTATAACAAAATTAATCAAATTATCAATTGTACTAGCATTGAGTCCATTTCTTCTACCTACCCTCTCCACCATCCTCACACCTGTATCTTGGCAGCTTCTAATCAAAGTCCCTTCTTAATCTTGGTACACACTGGAATAATCTACAGAGCTTAAAAAACAAGAACAAAAACAAAAACTGATGCCTGAGTCCCTTTCCCCAAGTTTTTCTTTTTTATTTGGTCTATTATGAAGCATTGATACCAGGTTTTTTAAAGCCTGGTGACTCTAACACATGCAGCCAAGGCTGAGAATCACAGTTTTAATAGTGAGAGATACTCTGAGGCTGCAAATAAGGCTTCTGGGAGCTCTTAGAGGGGCCAGATGCTGATGGTCTGGGCATGTGAAGTGACTCTGCAAGGAAGACTGCCTTTTTACAGATGCATTTTTAAAAACCCAGTAGATGTCTTTCTTCTAAAATCTTCAAGTTATCCATCACTTCAGAGAAACAGTTTACTGCCTACCGAGGTCACTCTCTAGCAGAGCAGTGCCTGCTGGAGTTGGGTCACTGGGTAAAGTAAAAAATCCTAACCTGCTTAGCTGTCTCTTGCCCTGTCCTCTGAGCTCTTACTCCTAGCACATTGTAGGCACTCAAGAAGTTTGCTAAATGCACGAATGAGAAGCACAGTGGTGTTATTAATTTAACCAAAGGTATTATCATCAATGTCACCATCAGATGGTCTAGCCATTGAATGAATGGGTCTTTGACCTGACCCCCTCAAGCAGCCATGGCTAGTTTTAATGAGGAGTCAACCAAATTTCAACTATTGGAAATTGAGTAAACTCAATATTTATCCCCAGATGAGCTCTCTGCCACAAAGTTTCTAATTTGCTTAGTGGTAGTATTAGGAAGAGCAACACCTTCCAATTAGTATTTAAGGTAAGCAAAATGTTATTACTACCCTAAGTAAAATAATATGAAAGGAGATATTTGCTGCTAAACGGCTGCATTCCCAAATCCACTGTAGTAGATGCATTAACATGTTGGCATTGGAACTACAACGGAGTTAGTAACTTCACAGATTTTCATTTTAAAGTGAGTTAATCAAGTCAGCAAATATGTGTTGGATGCTTAAAATACATAGAGGCATCACAAATGATACAAAGATAGGCAAGACTTTCCCCATTCTCATCTTTAAGCTGTGTGGTGTTCTAGTGTTTAATTTTAGCCTCACACTGATCTTGTGAGATACTCATATTCTTCCCCTGTAAGGAAGAAATGGTATCTGAAGCTGGGCAAGGTCAATCAGCTTCCTCAAATGAAAAAAACGGCAGAAAGTAGTGGTCAGGACTTGAATCCAGGACTCTCAAATGCTACGTTCTTCTCCCCTCAATTCACAACTAGTTTATATCTGAACCTGGGTCACCTTCAGCATGCCTGAAATATAATGTAACCACACATTTTCTAACAGAGCTCTACCACAAAAACTTGTTTTGAGACAGTTGCCTACCGTCTCAAATTCCAGTACTTCTGTGCAAATATCAATTTCAGTATATACGAATTCCTACGCTGTTATTCATTCCTATGACAATGTAAAGGCACCTTATTTATACAATGCCTGTTTCAGGTTATTATGAGTACAGATTTTTAAAAAATAGAAGCAGTAGCAAGTCAAACATCAAGAAAAAATATTTAGCCTGGACCCACTTTTTCCCACTTTTGTATGCATCAGCTAGTAACAGTCATAAACTACCAAGGAAGGCTTGGAAACCAAGCATCATTTAACCATATCCTCCAAATCTATTTTTCACATCATTCTGAATTTAGAATGTGCATATTGACAATCTCAAAACCAAGAATCACTTCTTTAAAAAACCTATAAAGCTCTACATTTAAATTCCAAGTATAACAATTATGGAAACCAACATGATCAAAAGAAACTTCTGAACAAAATGACAAAGCTAAGGCTCACCCAAAAAAGCCTTCAAGACAAATAAATCCTGTCTTTAGAAGCCAAAAAATTCCTCTGGTAGCTGAACATCAAGAATAAGGTCAATGCCACTCATCCCCAGCTATCCTCACAAGCTACCCGTGGTCCCATGCTCTTAGGGATTTTGGAAGCATTAATCTAAGTCTTGGTCCTAATAGTCACAGCTGGGATTCTAAAACTTCACTATGGAGGAAGTTATCTCTACAGTCATAGGACTAAGACCTTCAAAAGCAGGTACTGAAAGCTCCAGGTCAATACTGCACTTCCGCGCATGGTATCCTGTAGACAGTGTCTGTGTGAATGTCTTCTGTTTTGCACCCTTCTTTTTAATCTAAATATATGCCACAGAGAAGGATCACTTCTTCACAAGAGACAGAACAATTACTTATGAACTGCTCCTTGGCATAAGGAGAACAGTTATAAACAGGCTGCTTAGAGCCATGGTCAAGTGATCTAAAGCACAGAGCTGAAACACTCCAAGGCCTCTGAATGGGACTGAGGCACATTGAGAGCTGCGTGGGGGTCAGAGCAGGAAGAGGAAAACAGGAAGAGAATGTTTAGTGACAAAGTGCTAGTGGGAAACACAGTAAACTCCAATTTATCCCAAATGGTGCATAATTCAAAGCAGCAGCCGTTCCCTTGCCACCTACATTGCTTTTAATAGCATACTTTAATTACAAATTTAATTGCATATTTTAATTAAAAATACACAATCTTCTGGACCCATTTAATTCAAAGGTCACTTTATTTAGTCTTTTCTATTTCACATGACTACCAATGTTCTGAATATCAAATTACCCCCTCAGGTTTAAAGGTAAAAGCAATAGATCACCACAATTCTTGATTATAAACCTGGTACATAAATTTAATTTTATCCAACCAATATTAAGTGAGACCCTTCTCAACATGGAATTGTGAAAAATAAAATTCTGTATTTAAAAGTCATCCTAGGGCTTCCCTGGTGGCGCAGTGGTTTAGAATCTGCCTGCCAATGCAGGGGACACGGGTTCGAGCCCTGGTCCAGGAAGATCCCACATGCCGCAGAGCAACTAAGCCCGTGCACCAAAACTATGGAGCCTGCGTTCTAGAGCCCGCGAGTCACAACTACTGAAGCCCGCACACCTAGAGCCTGTGCTCTGCAACAAGAGAAGCCACTGCAATGAGAAGCCCGCACACCACAGTGAAGAGTAGCCCCCACTCGCCGCAACTAGAGAAAGCCCACGCGCAGCAACGAAGACCCAACCCAGCCAAAAATAGATAAATAAAATAAATTTTAAAAAAAAAGTCATCCTACATATTTCTCACCAACATTCAGCATTCATTTGTTCAATGATTACAGAAAATCTACTTTTTGCTAATCCCTGAGGATAAGCAAAGAGACAAAAAGTTCCTCTTCATAAAACTTACATTCTGGTAGAAGGAAACAAAAGAACAAGCTCTACAGTATATATTACAAGAGACTAAGGGCTAAGGAGAAAAAAAGCAGAGAGAGGAGAGTTTGGAGTGCAGGGTCAGGGCTGCTGAACTAAATATAGTGGTGAGAGCAGGCCCCACCCTGAAGGTAACATTTGATCCAACACTTCAAGGAAGTAGCTCATAGTTTACCAGGGAAGCTGTGCAAGCAGATTCATTTCAGTGCAAGTTCTACCATAGGGGTATCACATCCCGTCTGTTCTACCAGCTAAATCTGCCCCCACCCCCATCCCCAGCTCCTCGGCATTAGCACAGGTCCTCACGTATTATTCTAATTTGGATTATTGCTACAACATCCTAACCCATCATCCCTTCCCTAGCCTCCTGTTACCTCCAAAACCAGTCATTCTCAACTGTAATGTTGTCTGGGTTATCCTTCTAGAAGAAAATCCCAATCATACTCTGGTTTCCAAGGTCATCATCAGCTTCTTGCTTACTTCTACTACTCCTATACGTACATATACCCTGAAACGCATAATCAGTTCCCTGTGCCTGGAATACACATCTCCAACTGGCCAGCCCTGACAAATCCTTTAGGACTTTCTCTGAGACCATTTCCTGCCACAATTTGTCCCACTCCCAATGCTCACTGTTCAGTGCCCCTCCCTAGTCCTTCCACAGCCTTTATATTATACACCTTTATCTTAATACATATGGGTATTGAGTCAATTTGGATGTCCCCTCCCTTAGACTGCTGAGCAAGGGCAAGCTGAGCATAGTTCCTGATATAAAAGACCCTAGCATAGATTATTAACATGCTCATTGAAACAATGAATGAACGAACAAGCTAATAAAAAAAGAATAAACAAACGAAGAAACAGCCATCTGCCTTCCAGGAACTTACGGTTTAGAAGAGAGATGACCTTATAAACATGCTCCCCATGTCCCTACATCGCACCAGATGGTTACAGAACAAAAGGAGACAAGATGCTCAAATGTTACAGTATTCTGTCTTTATAAGGGAGTGATGTAAAAGATACATTTTTTTCAAACAGTTCATGTAAAATTTTTCATATGAAAATTTTCTACAAATACCATTTAAATAAAATCTCAATTTAAAAAAATAATGTCACCTAGAGTAATTTGATAGATTTACATAAATCTGTTTCACAAATCTGTAAGTATAAATTATGGGATGTCAGCATATAATTTTGTTGAAAGTGCTTTTTCACTAATATAATTAAGTCTGCCGAGACTATTCATGTACAAGTCAAATAAAATGCAGAGTGAATTCTGTAAAAACCTAGTAGTTGAATCAACAATAAAAGGTGACTATGCTGATTGATGTGTATCTATTATTTTATTTAGAGCAGTAGTAATGCTTTATGAAATAAAAAGGACAAAAGCAGCATGACTCTTTTCTAAATCCCCCAGTAAGCAGAAACAGGTCACTATGGTCCTCTCTGACAAGCAAGACTATTTGCAAGCTGAGGTTTAATAATGTAACAACAACAACAAAAAAGCAAATTGGGAAGATACACTGTCTCTAAACATGGTCCTATATAAAACTGCATCCCTTAACAAAAAAAGCAAATAATTTGATTTAGGAAAACAAGTTTTCACTCCAAAGGGGGACAATTTTTGTTTTTAAAGACAGACCCACCCCTTTCCCTCATTCTAACACCATTCTTCCCTCCTCCCCCAAACACAAAATGAAGTTGCAAATGTGTTGTGTTTCTTCAGACGGACTTTCTGTTCTTGGGCACTGGTTTTGTGTGTCTGTTCAGACAGGCTGTGCACTGCAGCTCTGGCACCACCACAACATGCACCAGACTTTACAAAGGAGCTTTCTCAACATCTCAGATCTGATGTGTAACAAAACCATGTGGGTACCACACATCAGGGGAAAGCTTTGAGAGAATCTTAGAAGAACAGAGGGATGTAATCTTCTCCAGTCTCTCCAAATTTTAATTCCTGACTTAGCCTGAGTCTCCTCAGATGCCAGATGCAGGAGGTCCTTCCATTTAAATATTCAACTAACTCAGGTCAAATTAAACAGGTCCTCCTCACCGCCCTCTGATGGGAAAGATCAAATTGTGAGGCAGAGAACTGGTGAGATCCTATTACTACAGACCAAGCCAGACTCCCTTGAAAGCTCGGAGCATTTTTACCAGCTTCCCAAAGGATATTACCAGGGATTATCACCAGGATGGAGAATTCAACCTAGACACTCACATAATACAGAAAACAGATGGCTCACTAGAAGACTCATCTTCTACCCAACTGCTAATAAAGCTGGCCTGCGACTAAAGAGCCCAATATTTTAAAATGGTTTTCAGGACTTCACAGATATATTGAGATAACATAGAAGAGTTTAAATCGTAACTTTTCTGCTGAAATCAAAGTTGTAAACAGTCATCACTTGGTAAATATTACCTAAGTAGCCTAATGCGAGAGGGAACAGTTAATGAGCTCAGCACTGGAGCATTTTCCTACTGAGTTAATTTTAATGGCCATGTCTGTCCTCCGATTATACAACTGGTAGAGCTCCATTTTCCTATAGTTCCAGTCCCAGTAATTATGAATCTGCTGGCGATGCAGCATGACCTTGCTTAAGTTGGCAAAACTGTGGGTTCTTAATACATCACCATTTCAGACAACATTAAGAACTCCCACACAATTCAGTCTTAGGCTTCTGAGAACAGCATATTAAATCCTCTAAATTCTCAAATAGTGCATATGGGTACTAAGATGTCTTGCATCGGAGACCAGGAAGACTAGGAAAAATGATCTTTATTTAAAGTGGGAAAATAAACTATTTCTTCTAGTACACCCATCTTAGGAGACGACTTTAACTTGGACCAGGTTCTCTAGCTTGAGAAAAAGTGAATAAGATATTATAGCATCTCAACACCATTGTTAAAAACAAACAAACAGAAAACAAAAAACCAGTTCTCATTACTCACTGATTTAGGTAGTTGCTCTTAAAGAAAACTCAGCAGGCCGACCTTCAAACACTGGAGCTATCCCCGTGGTGAGAGCAAAAGCCAGAAAACTGTTAGTTGGCCAGAAAGTCAGACCTTACCGTTCAAAAAAAGTTAGGATATTAACATACCTTGAGCTAGGGCAAAATCAACTCTCAGTTAAAGATCTGAGTCTGCTACAATAGTCTCACTTCTTTGTTACTTATAATTAACTCTATACAGATTTCCCCTGCCACACACACACAAAATGGGGCTTGTGCGGAATTCCCCGACAGTCCAGTGGTTAAGACTCTCTGCACTTTCACTGCCGAGAGCACAGGTTCAATCCCTGGCTGGGGAACTAAGATCCCACAAGTCGCAGGGTGCGGCCAAAAAAACCCAAAAAAACAAAAAGGGGCTTGTGTTATCTGCTTTATTTTGTGCTTACTTAAAAAGCAGTAGAGTTGTTCAAATAAATATCATTTGAGATCAGGGCCAGGGAACTATACGCCTCAAAATATTACTGTGGTAAAGAGGGAAACCAGTTAACAACTGCAGTAGTAAAAAAGGCATCTGCTGTTGCTTGCACTACCAGCTGGTGTCAATCTACACACACACGGAAATCGGTAAGCAGTCCATCAAAAAGCAGTACAGCTTCTTAATGTGCTTCTCTCTTTGTAAGAGATTTTTTTAATTTAGATATTGCAAGAAAAAAAATGTAAAGGCCCTAAACACTATAATTAGCCCAGTGCCCTTTCTGAGCTGTATAAGAGAGTTTTGCAAACCACTATGGTGTGGTGTTTTGTCCAGAAGAATGGGAAACATTAGTCAGACCATGCAAATCCCACCAGGTCCACATGATTTAAAAAAATTGTTACAGAGGGTAAGTTTTCTTCCTGAACACATAATGGTTTTTTTTAAAAAAGTCTCTCGCTCGTCCCAAAGTTAAAGTTTCACCAGCCAAAACCTTCCAATAGGAAAAGTTTGGTAAGTCTGGGAGAGAGGTCTGTTCCCACTGCCCCATAAATGCTTTTATCTAGCTTTCTGAAAGCAAACAGTACCACTACCTAATTATTGACTGCTATCAAGCAACTTATGAGCCTTATATTACATACAGCCAACATATTTAATTCTCACAACAAAGCTCTCTGTAACCCATTTTACAGTAAAAACATGGAGGTCCTGAGATATTAACTAACTTGCTCAAAAGGCACAGAGGTAGCTGGTAAGTGGTAGTGTAGTTTTCGAAACCATAATTGACTTATCCAAACTCGGTCTTTTCAGCATACATTTCACTGCCTTTGGCCATGCTTGGGAATTATTTTGAGGCAGGGTCCTGTGCATCCGAAGTACACAACTTTTCAACCAGGATATTCATAATCTCCAAATACACCTGCATTGTTTTTCTTGTTCTTTGTCATGTAATTGATTGACTGGAACTTCACCATTCTTTCTCAGTCCATCAAGACACTGTGTATTAAAAGAAAAAACCACGAAAACGTTTATCGCCCCACAGGTACACAAACCACTTCAACCCTTAAAACAAATCCATCACTACAAAACACATAGATTAGAGATCTCCGCATTATAAAAATATTCATTTAAAACAGGACTTGCTTTACATACTCCTTTTCCAGAAACTCAGAAAGCAATTCTTATGGCTAAAGCCAAACGTGTTTGCTACTGCCAAATTCGTCTCCCACACAAGACACTTCCCTCATCAGCAGATTGCATTGAAATGCTTTCACACGCATAGCATGGTTTTCTAGCTGCAGAAAAGCAGGTGGGATCAGTACCACACGGTCTCTGCCCTCTAAGATCTTAGCTCAAAAATTTAAAGCAAGACAATAACCAAGAGAGATGCATGCACTTAATGAACACAGAACACCTATATTTAATCACTGGCGTTTCATGCTTAACCAGGATGAACTTGAAGAGAAGGCTTTAGTTGGTTCAAACAGAGGAGGTGAAATTTAGGAGATTCTTGTCAGAGAAACTGTGCAAACAGGCATATGGAGAAGAGCTAATTGGTAGAGAAGTACAGAGGAGTTGGTTAGCCCAAAGGCGCACTGAACAACAAGTGGTCTGTGCAGAGGTAAGAAGCAGACCCTCCATCTTGAGAGCAGGGGCACCCCATGTAAAGGCTTGTAGTGGTCATAGTGTAGGATGCACCAAGCAGGAAGTGACGATGAAACACACGAGAGAAACCTACGGAGGTTAACTTTGGCGGCTTGAACAATCACTAAGGAGATGCAGATCTAGCATCAAGGAGACTCCTGGGGAAGAAGCCGTGACAACCCAGAAAGGGGATCTGACCCCAAATCCCTTTCAATAAAGTCCCCAGAGATCTCTAAAAAGACAAAAATGAGAGGATAAAAACCCATCATACCTTTCACAAGTCCCTACAAATAGCCCCAATCCTAAATCTCAAACTTCTCATCTGGACAAATCCCAGCCCAAACCTTCTATTCCTAATTCTCCTATTCCACAAAAACTTTTGTTCACCCTACAGTTCTCTGAGCCCCTGCCAAGTACACTCGTATCTGAAAATGAGCCTGATTAATAACTCAATCCAAGTGGCCTTTTCCCCGAAAACTGAACTTTCGGAACAAGTACTCTTTTCCTTCAGAGGGCCTTCCAGATTAACAGCCAGGATCGGAATCGAAAGCAACCCCTCAAGCCCCAGGAGGATCTGTATTTCCTTGGCGCGATAACGTCTCACCTTTGTAAGAGTAACAAGACACAAGGAACCTTTAGAACCTTAGGTTAATACCCTGACATGAATGCAGAACCACCCACCTAACAACCTCTCAAATATTCATTCACTATGAATCTAACAGGGTATAGATAACCCCCAGCCAACAAAAAGCAGCACTCAAGATGACTGCCCCACGGAAGGCTTATGATTTCTGAGATCTCTTTTACAAAGCTATAAAAACATATGTACCTGAATGCTCCCCAACTCCCAGTTAAGCTGCTATTATGACTGAAAGTGTTAATAACTACCCTAAGTGACATTTCGTGTAGCAATCACGAAGTTATACACGACTTCTGAATTCGCACACATATCTAAGTCCTTTACATATAATATGGTAATACCAAGTCAAAAAATAAAGAGGGGGAGGGAGGAAGGCCAGGTCATTTAAGGAGACGACACTGGATAGCATTGTATCATCAAGAAAAGAAAGTTTCAAATAAAGTAAAAGCACCTATCATTTCACCTTCTTATCTGCATCACTGATAAAGTATCCTCCATACAAGTAACAAGGCTTCCATCTGGGGACAACTCTCCACTTTGGTTCATTTTATTTTAAAAAGACAGACCAGAATGAAATTAGTGGTATTTTTAGCAACAACAAAGGAAGTAAAATTCCAGAGGAATCCATTGTCCCAATCTACACAAAGATGTAGGTATAAATAACATACGATTTTCCTTCTCTCTGTACAGGACATTTTGTTTAGTCTATATTTAATAAAGAAAGGCAGTTACATTTCCAAGACGATGTGAGGAGCAGAGTTTTTTTTCCTCCCCCTCAATTTAAAATAGTCACACAAAAGCACTGATTTTTATACTTAGGAGAAATCCCCAAACAGACCAATTGTGTTTTGGCAGGTTAGGGTATAAATGCTGACTATAAAGGAAACCTATTTAAATACTGCAGATACAGCTTCAAGGACCTCAAAAAAGCCCTCTCTGAAGCAGTAAAGAGGAAAGAATCCCAATGGAACAAAATCTATAGAGGAAGCTGAGCAGGACATGGTAAAAGTGGTAAAGGCTGCAAGTCAGGTGGGAGCCATGGCTACAATTAAGTCAAAGAGGTGCCCTGACAAAAATAAATATCCGCTTTGTTTCTTGCTAAGGGACAGCTATGTTACAGCAAACCACTGTGAGACCCCAGTGCAATTTCTCCACCAATTAACAGATGGCTTCTAAACAGAAATACAAAAGGGGCTAGCTCTTGCAATTGCCACATTCATATCACACAGAAGCATCTCTTCCACAATCACCTAGTTTAAAAGTTGAAAAAATTAGGTCCTGTAATCCTCTAAATTAAAAATTCACAAAAACACAAGGACAAAAAAGCAAATGCTTAAAAGATTTGGCCTAGACAATCATTCAGCACACAAAGGTGATGCAGCACTGTCCACACCAGCATCACAGCAAATGCACCATCACATGGATCTAGAGAGGTGTGTCTTTTACCACTGACTAAAAGTATATTTAAAATGAAACATTCAAATCATATAGTCCACAACTTAGTATACCTGACCACTGCTGCTAACTCCTGGATACATTATCCCTGTGAGACAGGAAAAACCTGAACACGAAAATAATCTTTTTAACTTATTACCATTTTATTGTCTCATGTACCCAAGAATCTACAAGCAGGGTGCAGCTAAAAAATTTTATTCAAGAAGAGCATCTCAACTTTAATTCAACTTAGGAAATTTTAAAATGTTTTCTTTCATCTGCTATTACTAAAGTTACTGGACTACTTGCTTATTCTCATATCTGAGGTTCACTCTTGGGGAAGGTGTTGTTTTTATGGCACCAGATTAGTATTAAGGACCCTCTGGATGTGGGAAGGTAACTTCTACAGACAGAGCTGCTAGGTTTTAGGGGCCATATTGCATAATTCTACAAACACATTTCAAGATTAGGGCAAAGACAGGTAACAAAAGAGCTCTCATTCATACTAATCCATCTTTTTGCCACCAAGTGCCCCCTAAAGAAAAGGGGTCAAGGAGTTTATGGCCTCCTGCTAAGTCTAAGACCTAGATCCATAAAATGATACCTCATCAGGGACAAAATCTACCTTGCTCTTGTCAAGTAAGTTTCACAAATAATTTCAGACCTGTGCATTAGCATCAGTCACACTAAAGAGCATCCTACTCAGGAGAATGCTGTACAAAACACTAGGTATTCGACTACAAGTACATCACTCAAATAAAGATGTCACTGAACACTAGTCTTTAGCTCATTCTAGTATGCAATAACCTTTAGTGTCGAGGAGTTTTCCTATTTTGTTGCTGACAATTTCTTACTTGCTATCTTATAAAGCAACAGAACACTAAATAGTTATATATTACAAACTAATCTCCTGTATTTGGGGAAAAACTTGAAAACCTTATGTATGCTGCCAGATCACTTACTAGTTAAGTCCTATTCCCAAATATAATATAATGCTTATTCTAGTTCTCTTAATAAACACTAACATTATTAAGGTATTCCATATATACCTAAATTACCAATCTTACTTTCCTCAAGGAAGAAAATATTTCCTAGCAAGAAACCACACATTTATATACTCTGAATTGCATTTCATTAACCCAAAAGCCTTCTATACTTTATTTGGGTTATTGATGCTCTGCTCCTCCCTAAAAAACATACATCTAAAACTAAAGGAAGTAAAACTTGTATTATGGTTTAAAAAGCTTTATCATCTTACAGTGGTGACCTGTGTATGTATAAAAACCTCAGACATCTCTGAGATTCAGTTAAGATTCAGATAAAGATTGACTGGTTCTAAACAGCATTCTTTTGAAGCAAGGAAGAGGGGCAAATTATTTTTCATAAGCCTCCAGAATATGAAAGATTACATTAAACATATAATTTAAAAATTCAATTAAGTATTCTATGCTACTTGGCCATCTTAATTATAGTCCTTCCACTCTTAAAACATGGGAATTAACTCATAATTTCCTCTCTTTCCTAGCAATTCAAGACTTCTGGTTGAATATCCAGAAAAAAAAAACTAAAGGTTAACCATAGTGATAACTATATTAGTTACCAAATTTCATCAAATAATTGTCCTTGGTCAAATTTTAAATCTTACCATAAGATGTAATTACTTCCCAATCTTGACTGCTGCCTAAGCCTTTGATTCTATCATTCCTTACAAAGCTAAGGTGTTCCTTCATTTTAATTTTCTATCACTTTCATCTAGGATAAAAAAAAAAAGTGAAGCAAAATTTCTAAGGAAATTCAAATCAAGTGACCAGGAGCTAAGTGAGATTTTTACAATCCCCACAGGATTTTGTTTTCTGAATGCAGAATCTACAGCCTAATTAAGGTGTTATTCAAAGATTTTCTGTATCATTTCCTAAAACCTGGTAATATCTTGGCCAGGCCATCCTTCTTCCCACCCCCATGCTGTGTTTTTACTTAAAGCTACTTGAACAGAAATCCCATTCTAATCCTCTAAAGCTTACATAAATATCTTAACAGGTTGCATGGTAAGAACATAAAATTGATCGGATATTATTTCAAACAAAGTTAAGATTCTGCATCAATGATTAGAAATAAAAATACTAAAAATAAAGATAAAACTAGAATTTGATCTTTTTGAAGAGAACTGAAGACTGTTCAAAAGAAATTGATCCTGATGATGTATACCACTGACTCCATGGAACACAGAAATTTAATGCCTCTAAGCATACCTATGTCCCCACATGGCTAGAAACCAAGGGGTTTTAATTAAATGATGACTAAGTAAGCAGAGGGAATAAATGAAGGTTATTCACAAGCAAGCTTGTTTTTCTACAAGGTATATGCCTCTCATCAGCTGCTATAAACAGCAGGAGCCACCAAACATTACTGACCTCTGAAGATTAACCAGCTGAGTGACCACAGAGAATGCCATTACTACTGGTGATCTCACTCAAGGAGGAAAGTAGTGACCACGAAACATAATGAAATGGGGGAGAGGTCACAAGATGTTATTTAGGACAGAATATCAATTATCTTCATTGCACCTACGATTTTTGCATAATTATATCAGAACTTCCGTTTCCTCCACCAATGACAATGTGAATCAAGTATGAGTCGACTCTTTGAAAGATAGAGCCAAGTGACTTTATAAAATACACATACGTATATACCTCGCAAAACAGAGACAAACATCTTTACCAATAGCTTTTGTTTTCCTCAAAGCTAAAAGTCTCAGGGCAAGTAAGCAGTCAGCTTGGGCAGTTCATCTATTACAGCTATGACAAATTTAGCAGGTTCAAAGGAGGGAAAACTGTGACCCTACAGACACTGGGAAAATGGTCAGGATGCGAACCCTGGAGGGTTACCGGCAATAAAGAGTACCGTACAAAAAGGGGTAATTGTTTTGTTAGAAGTGAAAGATAGTCCTTAAACAACAACCCTCAGACTCCATCAGAGGTAAAAGCTGTTCCAAACAAACCAAAATAAAAATAAAAATCACAACACCTTTATCCCTACAAAGCAGTAATATGTCTGAGTATCCGATGACTCCAGACTGCAGCTTAACTTCTTCCACATCATAGATGCTTTAGAGAATCTAGCTAAACACACATGGTATGTTAAAGAACTAAAAGTTCATGTTAGAATGATATAGGTGTGAAAGGTATCCAACTAACTGGAAATATCTTATGACCTGAGCCAAAAAAGGGCCCAATCTCCCATTTCGATTCAAATAACTTCCGAATGGAAAACTTTCTGGTCTAAACAAGATGTTATCTAGAAAGTGAGGCCTGGAACCTGCACCTTCTTTGACAGCCCTGTGTGGAAAGACGGTGAGTTCAAAACAGGGACTTCTAAGCAACTTCAAAAGTTACTTTCTTATGGGTCAATGTGATGTCAACCAATAAAAAAAAAAAAAAAATCAGTAAGCTTACTTTTGGGTGTGTAGAAAAGTAAACTCCTGCACACAGAGACAGAAATGTGAATTAAGCAAGAATTGTTTCACTAGAGTTCTATACTATAAGTAACATAAACTGACTCTAGCTAACTAGCAAAAGGGAATTTATTGGAAGAGGCACAGAAATTTTCAGAATCAATAGGGGTTGGGAACCAGGCTCCAGTGGGCTAAGTAGTGAAAAGAACCACCATCATCTCAGGTCTAAAACACACAGTCTGATGAGATGGGTCACCATCACCATCTCACCCTTCCATCACTTCCTTGAGGTCTTGGGAGAAAATACCTAATTGATTTTACTTGGGTCCCATACTGGCCCCTTGTCTATACTAAGGCAAGGACAGAGAGAACCTGTCTCTTGGCTTCTGGAACTATACTCCCACCAACTGTACACCAGGAAAGAGAATACCTCAATATGGAATGGTCTTATGAAATCAGAGAGACAATCTTCTCTTGCATCCATGAAGGGTCTTACAAATTTCTCCATACAAACTGAAAAGAAATACCTCTCTTATTTCTGATCAAATAAAAGACTGCTTCAAAGATTGACCATCAAATGGAATAATCAACAAATCACTAGTGGACCAGACCATCCCCTGCATATAGGAAGCATTGCTTCTAACCCCTAGCTCAAAAACAAAAGAAAGTCACCAGTTTAGAACATTCTGCATCCCCCTCTGCAAACTATGACCAGTTCCCTCTACCTCTACCGCACCTTAAAAATAAGGTGCCAATAATGTAAGAAATTACATTATCAGAGTATGTTGTGACTCAGGATCTCTTTAACAGATAGTCACTACCCTAAATCAAGTATCCAACACTGCCTGATATTCTCCAGCATGCCAAGATTCTTAGACAAAGGCTGCTAACCTGAGTCACTTTCACGACTAATACGGGTCAAGAACTTACAGCTCCAGAGGAACATCTTCCCTAACCCAATAAGAGGTCTTTGGTAGCTCCCCACAAAGAACGCAGCACAGAGAAGTCTGCATGAAGCCTGAATTAAGACCTTAAACCATAAAAAGTATTAACTTTTTTTTATTATTTTATTAAAGCCTCCACCGGGGGAGCCTTTCTGCTAAGTCTCAACTCATGGAATTGCTCTTAAGTTGTCAATAGCCAGCATTTGAAAATAAATACAGTCACTAAGCGTGGAATGATGTTCCTGTAGCCAGCAGGCATCTGGCAGATGCCAAGAGAGAAGGCAGGAGGCCAAGATATGAGACCAAAAATTTTAAAGGAAGACTGCTCTACTCAGTAGCATAGAATCTGAAATAATGTAAAGGCAGAAACAGGCCACCACCTGCCTCTGAATTCAACCGACATCAGCATCTGTCTCCCAAAGTTGCTGCAGGAAGATGCTTAAGGCTTTCTTTACTACAGTAATTGTTCCTGTGGTCTAAAAAGGAATGTCCCTGGCTGGGGTTTTTTGTTTTTTGTTTTTTTTAGGGGAGGTGGGATTGGGTGGGGTGGGGTGGGTAGAAGGAGTGCTGGGGAAGGAAGAAAAATGGAAGGAAAAGCTAAAACTATAGAAGAGAATTTCTATTTTTCCCTCTTTGGCTCCTTCTACTGAGCAACAGCTTTCTGCCAAGATTTCCTTCAGGTTCTCAGTGGAGGAGAGGATGAAGTGAGATAAAGAGAAAGAAGTCTGGAGCCATCGGCCTGTGTCCCAGGACACCCCACAGGCGGTCATCCCTGGACGTTGTGACTCTCTGGGAGAAGAGGAAGTAGAAAAAAAGTGTGAAGGCAGAGAAAACTGCTGGAGAACAAAGCTGCTTTAGTTCTTTTCTGAATCTACCGTGTGTGCCACTGCCTCTTCTTCCAGGTGGCCTGCCGTTATGCCATGGAGATTGCAGGCAACTTCCACAAGAAGAAAACAAGCCTGAACCAGGCTGGACCACTGCAAAGGGGCGAGATGAAGTCCCTGCAAGTAGTGAGCAATCTGATTAAATACTGCACAAATTCACTGTTTTACCTGGATATTCCTTTTATGGGGAAACTGGCAAGAACTAAGTTTGAAGACAAAGAAATTATTTCAAAGGGAGGGGTTGATTCCTAAAGGCAAGTTGAAATGAAAGGAAATAAAATACGCAGAAAAGCCCATGGTCCAAAGAAACTTAGTATCTCCTGAAACAATTACTATATATACAATATATATGTTATAAATATTATATATATTATTTTTTAAAGTATTTTAGAAGTAAATTATATATCTATGTGTATGTGTATGTGTATATATATATATAGATATATATATATATAAATATAAATATAAAATTTACTTTTAAAGTACTTTGGTAGGGCTTCCCTGGTGGCACAGTGGTTAAGAATCCGCCTGCCAATGCAGGGGACACGGGTTCGAGCACCGGTCCTGGAAGATCCCATATGCCACGGAGAAACTAAGCTTGTGTGCCACAACTACTGAGCCTGTGCTCTAGAGCCCACAAGCCACAACTACTGAGCCCACGTGCTGCAACTACTGAAGCCCGTGCACCCTAGAGCCCGTGCTCCGCAACAAGAGAAGCCACCGCAATGAGAAGGCCATGCACCGCAACGAAGAGTAGCTCCTGCTCGCCACAACTGGAGAGAGCCTGCACGCAGCAACGAAGACCCAACACAGCCAAAAATAAGCAAATAAAATAATTTATAAAAAATAAATAAAGCACTTTGGTATAACAAATACTGTACAATTTCACTTTTTACTTATATGAGGTACCCAGAATAGGCAAATGCATAGAGATAAAAAGTACAATGGTGGTTGCCAATGGCTTGGGGGAAACAGGGTGGGGAGTTACTGTTTAATGGGTACAGAGTTTCTGTTTGGAATGATGAACTGGTTCTAGAAAGAGTGGTGATGGCTGCACAACATTGTGAATATACTCAATGCCATGGAGCTATACACTTAAAATGGTTAAAATGGTAAACTTTATGTTATATATATATTTTACCACAATTAAATTTTTTTTTTGTCATGAATCAGTGTGATGTTATTTATGTGCCAGTAGTTTTAAGCTTTAATCCTAGGAGTGGTCATCTAACACACTACCCTGAATGCACACACAGTCCAGGAATAATTAACTAGCAAAACACAAGTAAGGACCAACCTCCAAAAGTGACTAGTTACAAGACTATCTACTATCCATATCTAAATCAACAACCATTTCTCTGCTAATTAGTATACTGAATGTCAAAATGGGTTTTTGTTCCTTGAGCTACTTATTGTTAATTAGTGTAATGAGAGTTAGAAATGGGGTCTCATTGGTAAAATCAAAGGTATTCAAGATATGCAGATGTGCTAAAGTAGTTTAGAGACACTACCCACCCCTGTATAAACAGGACACAAGAATCCAAGGTGGCTTTAACTTGTACCCTTATGGATAGGACCCCTAAATATGAAATGGTCCTGGGTTCAGCCTTTGTTCAGAAGGATTTCCTTTTGCATGACTCAAACAGAGGGCACAGATCCCCACCTCTGGAATGCTGTCAGCCTCAAGTGAACATTTCATAAAAGGTGTGTTCGAAGCACCTAAAAAAGAACAGAGAACTGGGACTTCATTAAGCTTGCAAAGTAACTGTATCAGTCACTTAGGGCCAGCTTGCTAGATGTCTGTACGTGCAGAATTCGGTCTTGAGAAACAGCTAAGCCTCACTCCTCCCTCTTTGATGTTTACTTTCACCGACCCAAAATCACCTAAGAACTGTATACACTAAATTAAGTTCATTTGCAATATCTCACCACCACCACCACCCCCCCAAAAAAGGGGGGAGGGACTCTTTAAAAGTCTGCTGTCCAGCTCTAGAAACCAGGAAAGAATACTAGATGACCTCCTTACATGATGGCTATGTCCACATATGTTGTTTTCCATAAACACTCAGAGAACTAAAATCTCAAAAAAAATCAAGGAACCTAAGCTCAGAAGATTCCACATTCTGATTTTTAATAGCTCATTAGGTCTATTTCAATGTTCCCAAATATGGAATTGGGGAATATAATGCAGTGAACAACCTTATCATGCCTTTTTGGAAAGGCTTCCAATTTCCAGCACTTACAAAAGGAAATGTATTGATAAAAAAACACAGTAACAAATCAGTATTGACAATTCTGTATTTTAACCTGATTACAACATGAATGAAGGGAATTTATCCCTGAAATAAAGGCCCAGAAATACCAAGAATATAAGGGTCTAAAAACAACCCTGGTTAAATATCTTGAGGTTAAATGTTAGACCCCAAATCATTCTGCTTGAAAAGGTAATATGTTGTCTGCACCATACATGTCAGAATCCCTAAGCACTATGCTTAAGAAGAGCTAACTTAGCAGTTATGTTCACAAAAGAGAAAGGTCACAGAATTCTAGGGCTAGATAAGATTTCAGATCATTTAGGAAAGCGCTTTTATTTTATAGAATAGATATCAATTGATTTGACCCACCATAACCAGCCTATTTAGACACATTTTAAAGTGGACTAAAAGCAAACTATAATTCATTTTAGTGGTATGAAAAAAGCTCTCAGAGACAAGTATCAGGGTTAGGAAGAAGGATTCAGAACATAGTATCTTGGAGGCCACTGTGTTAATGACCCAGTGACTCCTTAAGATTGGATTTAAAGCATCAAAACGGGAAGAAATAAAGTTGCTCCCTCAGGCTCCAGTGACCTTGAATACAATGAAATGATTCTGGCTTACCTGTTTACATGCAGATATGTCTCATTTAAACCTTACTTTAAAAGGAGAATCTGACTTTCTCAGGATAAATCCCGAAGGTCAAACAGGTTGTGAAGAGTCAAGGGCATCACCACATCTACTCTACAAGGTAACATAACCAGATCTATTGCCTCAAATGAAAAAAATGCAAATTCTAGCTGAGTTGGAGTGGGGATTGGGGATGGATACAAGACTTGTGAGCCATATACACTCCCCCTTCAAAATCAAAGCATTATGTAGAAAACAGAGTTCCAACAAAAAGTACAATGATGAGAAAAGAACTCATTAAGAGCTAAAAATAAACTCTAATTCACAATATGCATAAGGATTTAACAAAAAAAGGAAAACAAGATGTAAAATTGCATCTGCTAAGTTAACCATGCCCTCATGGAAATCGCCACCCCCCATTTACACAAACTAGAATCTGTAAAATCTGTGATGACTGAATAAAGCAATGCTTTAAATGCTTTCAATGAATATTTCAACAGAAAGAAAACAAAGGGACGGCAATTTTTTTCCTAAGTCCTCTGATCTGCTAACACTACAGGAATACCGGGCTTCTTAACATCCACACACACAGATCTCTATTTCTCTACTTGAAAACCTTACTTTATGAAATTAGAATATTTAGTACTGGTATTTATAATTTATATTAAAGGGGTATTAATCTTAAGGAAGAAGCTGTCAGTAACAGTGAAAACAAGCCTCAGTTAGTTTTCATCTATCTGATACCTCATGGCTCAATTTAACAACTTGCGGACCTTCCAGATCAATAACACTCCACTGGGGAAGCTTGGCTTAGAGTACCTCCATATTTTAAGTCAAGCTAATTCATTCTGAATAACATTCACCCAATACCACACAGAGCAATAACTCCATACTCCAGTGCTCTAGTTCAGAGAGGCTGGTGTAATATCATTAATCATCTTTCTGGGCTCCCAAGTCCTGCCTTGTATTTCCTAGTCCCACTTTGTCCCACCCCTAGAAAATCAATTTTGTTCGTCAAATCACCTAGAAAGCAAAGAACAGGAAATTAGCTTTGCAAACTTCCCACGTCATGAGAAAATCTAAGAATTCTAAGACAACAGATTTATTTGGAAATTTTTTTCAAAAATCAGTTTACCCAAAGGAAAAAACACCTGCAACTGTCTTCTAACCAAATGAATATTAACTGGTAAGAAGGGACTGGGGAGAGAGAGAGTACCCCAACGTGCTAGGCACTTTATGGAAGAAACTCAAGTTGGGAGTCAAACGGCTCATACAAAGTAAGTGGCTAGGCTGGGATTTAAACTTAAGTGTAACGCGTTCTTTCTAGGCTAAAACCTCTAAAAGTAGTGCTCATGAGCCCACCTCCCTAGCAGGCGAGTTGAAGATAGCAGGCATTTTGTTTCAGTGTTAATCCCAAGAACTTCATGCCAAGCTAAGCTAATAACAACCCTAGTGTACATAGGGGTTTGGTAAATACTATTACCCCTGCATTCAAAGTCCATTTCACATGGAAAGATGGGAAGAAAGGCTTATCAACACAGTTTAAACTGAATATTGCTTTCTTCTTCTTCTTCTTCTTCTTCTTCTTAAATGGTCAGACAGTCTCCTGGGCAGCAAGAGGTAGAGATGGTTGTCTCCCCTCCTCCCACTCAGCCCCACCCAGAGGCTCTAGGCTTCAGGGAACCCTGTGCAACTTTTGCTCTTTGGATTCCAAAGAAATGAACTTCTTCAGCACAGGCACAGCACACTAGAAGTGGATGACAGGCTGATCTGAAAGACAGGAAAGCCTTCCTGGTTCTTCTGGTTGAACACACTTACCCTGTGCTCTGGCTCAGGGTAGGGCTGGGCCAGGCAAGGGAGGCTGTGTCTAAGACCCTCTGGGATGGGCAGGGGTCCTCCAACAGGGAGGACAGCAGGTCTTAGACCATGGCCTCTGCCATCACCCCTCAATTACCTACGGTGATGTATGATGTAAGAGACTACTGAGTAGTTAGATCACAAAAAAGATAGTTTTAAATGAGGCTCCATTTCTTCACAATACTTGGAAGAGCTGCCAATGTTGCTTTACAGCTTGAAGTCTCTCAAAAAATGTATGACAGATACCATAACCAACAAAAGGGATATCCAATGATGTCAAAAATTGACGTTCTGATACGTTAAGAAGCAAAACCAGACACATAAAGAAGTAAAACATGCTAGGGAATTCCCTGGCAGTCCAGTGATTAGGACTTGATGCTTTCACTGCCACGGCCCGGGTTCAATCCCTGAGTCAGGGAACTAAGATCCCGCAAGCTGCGTGGCACGGCCAAACAATAAGTAAATTAATTAATTAAATTTTAAAAAAAGAAGTAAAACATGCTAAACGAGCCACTGCATAGGCCTGACAGATCAAAAGACACTCACAAGTAAAATGACAGAAAATATTTTTTAAAGTTAGCATTTTTAGCTGGAAAGGACACTCTGATGGTTTCCCCAGCTCTCAAAATTCAGTAGCAGCAGTGGATTTGAAAGTCAAGTAACTTAGAACAAGCTCAAAAGAAGGTGGCAAATTGTGAAGCACAGCTTTAGTTTCAACGATCAACTATTCTGTTCAAGTAATATTTAAAAGGAAATGTTCCAATAGGTGCAAAAGAAAAACACTTTGCTCTACTCATAATTTAGAAAGTTAAGAAAGCAAAGGCTGGTGCTAAGGTAGTGTAACAGATAAGGCAGTAAAATAGAGTAAAATCCACCATAAGAAAAGCAGATTGATACATCAATTGCATACCTGAGAAACAGAATTTTAGCATTCTATAGATTTAAAAAAGAAGAAGGATTCCTGGATCAGAATTTGTTCTTTATGTTCTTCCATTTAGTTCATCTTTTTTCTCATCTACATTTTTCCATCATTAAGATGACAGCCACTAAGTAATAAATTGAAAATGGTTTCTATTCTATACCACCTGATGTACAGATGTATGTATGTATGTATACTTTTTCTGATGTAAAAGTAAACAAAAACTAGAAGAAACACTGTGGAAAGGTCTGGAATAGCAAAGAGCACACACGCATTCATATCTTGCTAAATTTTAAGGGGTGAATCCTTACAAAAGAACTTCAACTGTATTCTGTTTTCTATGAATTTGCATACATTAACAAAGTTTATGTTTTGTATCAAACTAATAACGGAATAAAGTCAAGGGCACTAAAACACTATGTTCCTAATCTATTGGCAAAACAGGTATGGTCATCCTTAGAAGTCCCAGTGACAACAAGGGCCAAGAAAGCACAGAATCAAAACTCCTAAACTTCATTTAACCAACTCATTTTCACAGTAAATATTCCTCAAAAGCTGCTGGAGAACTGTGTAACTTGCTTTTGAGAGTTACAATACTTTTCTTCATTTCCTTCTAATGGAATAAAACAAATTAATACAAAGATCACGATCAAGAAATCAGAGAGACAAAAATCCAGATGATTTACAAATTAATCAGGAATGGTTCTCTTTCAAACTTTTCCATATCCTCACAATAGATGTTTTTCTTCCCAGAAACTAGTCATTTAAGGTTTCATTACCACAGGCTATCAGAAGAAGAAACTTTTCTGTCTAAGTCTGCTAACTGAGAGTTAAACTTATTTCATAGTGAAGAGAGTCAGAATATGTCTTGCCACCCCTCAAATATGCCAGCTATAGGCATAAGGAATATTTTGAGTTAGAGGCAATTAAGAATCAACAGATGCAGGAAGAGTACTCTTCTCTGCCCTACCCTTTTCTGCCTAAAAGCAGGATATAAATTTCCCTTGTGAAGGTGTTCCCCTCTCCTATACCAGGAAGAGGAGAGCAACTCTTACCACTGGGGATGGAGAGTCAGCACCAAGATGAATCTGCATAGATAAACCTTGCTAAAATAGCTCTCATCTTCCATTAGTTCCCCCTATATATTTTCTTGGTCACTCCCCTACAATTTACCCACCCTCAGAACCCAAACCCCCTTTGCTTTGTTAAAATGGTATATAAGCCCCAGAGTCTAACAACTTCTTTGCTTCACTTTTTTTCTGTGAACTCCAATGCATGTGAAATATTACTAAAAACTGTGCTGCCTCTTCTGTTAATCCCTTTTTCCCCCAGTTTCACTGAGATACAATGGACATATAACATTGTATAACCTATCTTTTGTTAGGTTCAGTAATTGGGGGCTTGCAAATTAAACTAAGAGGGTAGAGGAAAGTTTTTCCTCCCTGACAATGATTTTTTTAAAAAAAGAAAAAACAAAAACAAAAAAACCGTACTTGGTTTCTTAAATCTTATAAATTTCTAATTTCATCATCCTGAAATCCTTCATCTAAATTAATCAAGACTGACACTTTGAAAATTGTTCTATAAAACACCCAAGTTAGGTCTGAGTGGAGAAAAATAAACCTGAAAGAATAAATTTTAAAGTTTTTCCCTGAAACTTTATAAAAAGCCAGTAACATCAAGTAGTAACATCAAATTTTTTAAATGACTGATTAGTCATGACGTTTGGAAGAAACAAGAGTACATGGAAAAATAATGTGGTTTAAAGATACATTGATAAATAGACAAATAGTTTCTTCAATACCACAAAAAAGTAAATTTCATCTCATATAAATTTCATTTTATACAAATTTAGCCACTAAAATCTAAAGACAGCCATATTCAAATGTATATTCCACAGTTAATACACTAGGCATCAAGGCATTTACCCTGTGCTGCCAAGTTATCTTGTTCTGTGAATATCTTGTTTTGTGAATACCTGCCAAATTTCTAATTAAATAGCACCCAGAATCAGCAAAATGAGGTATTTATTAAGCTACCACCACCCACCTACCCACCCACCCAACCACCCAGCTCTTTTCAAGTACCTGTCTGCAAGAATCAGAATTCTTAATCTCTTGATACTATGGATACCTACAACTAACAGCTGACCTTAAGACTGTAACTGATGCACACAACCACATTTTCAAATTAGTGTTCATCACAGCCTTGGGCTCACTGTGACTGACTGACTTCATCACAGTAAAAAATGCTATTAAATTGAAGGTATGCATTAGACATAACATACCACTTATCTGTTTCAATCCTGAGGAGCCAAGAGTATATTTGTTAAAAAGAGGAGGGGAAAATATCATGCCATCAAAATAAAGTTTGAAAATCACATTATCCTCATAAAATAAACCAGCATTAAAACTAACTTTGAAGTTCTCAGGAAGCAATAGGGACATAAGTTAAGAACCCTCACATTTTATATGAGATTTTTACCCCATGGGCCCTCAGGAAGGGGGAAAAAAAGAGGTCTGTGTTACCATCCAAGGCACTGCCTGTCCACAGATAATCTACATCTGCAAAGCCCCTCCCCTCCTCTGGGCCCCTGTAATTTGTATTTTTATATGTTTCCTTTGGCCTTTGTTTTTCTGTTTTGTCTGAAAGCTTCTAACTGGCAGCTTATGGGGTCAGCATAGGACCCACCTCAAGCAATTCCTAGGCTAAGAATGAAGCTATCATATCAAAATTAAAAAGCGCAACACTCATTACCTGAGGTCTTCAACTATAATTCTCTTATCTCCTCTTTTTGAAGGAAAAGTAACAGCTACAGAACAAGCTATCCTGGAGTTGTGAAAACTAATTACACACTTACAGACACATACGTGCATACATACATACCTACATACGCACACACTCTTTTAGGGACAGGTCAGGCATTCAGTAAAGACACAGCCCAGTGACTTTTTACATTCAACGTTTCTAGTCCTGACCCCCAGGAGATCAAAAGCTGGGGAGGGAACAGCATCTGAAACTTAGTTTGCCATACAATTAGGCACTGCAGTTACACCCACCTGTCCCACCCACCTCCAGCCAGAATTCAGATAAACCTGGAAATCCCTGGTTCTATCTCCCTGCAAAATGTTCAGGAAAAGAAGTCAATAACTCCCAGGTAATTGGCACATTCCAGGCCCCACCTACAGAGACTGATTCCATAGGTAGATCTGGGCAGGGCCCAGGAACTTGCATTTCTGACAGTCATCCCAAGCGATTCCAATGCAGGTACTCTACTGACCATAAAGACGATGATTCCCCAAACTGCTCACTTGCCCATCAAATCACCTAGGGAGATTTCCTGACAACAGATTCCCAGGGCCTCCGAAATCTTTATTTTTTAAAACTCCCTCAGGTAAGGATGTGCAGCCAGACTTGGGAACCACAGGGCTAGACTATCTGAATTGACAACCATAGATTTAAAGTTTCTAGAGAAGCATGGATGCTCTCATTAGTTTTATGTATCCCTCACTCCTTGACCCTCAAAAATCTTCCACTCTCCTCCTGTGGAAGACTCACACCACTCACCAGAAGATGCCCCTTCGTGACCCCTGTACAAGTTATATGTCTCACTAGAAATTCATCAGCTGGTCCTGTGCTTAGTTTTTAAAGAGTGAGTTCTGGCCCTCCAACAAAGGCAAGGAGGAAACATGCTAGGGAAGAATGAGAAAACCAGAATTAGGGTCCCTGCTCTGCCATTTAATAGATGTGTAGTCTTGGACTCGACATGTCAACAAAGCTGGGCCTCTCCTCACCTGTCAGTGAGGGAGTTGGCTTCGGTCACCTCAAGGGTTTTTCTGACTCTCAACGCTCTATTATTCATTCCCTGCATCATAAAATCCATTTCACTCCTGCAGCATCAGCAGGTGTCAAGGACTCTGAAGTGCATTTGAGAACCAAAGGGACAGACCGACATCAGCTAAGCTGTACAAACAGCAGTAGCTTCTCACAATTAATGCCTATAGATAAGAAACAGGGTGAAGCATAAAGCTGGCATAAGTCCAAAGCAAGAGCCTGACGAACAACATAATAAATAGAATTTCGACTAGAGAGAAGATAATTGTATTTGAAACTGAACACATTTCTTAATGTATTTCCCTAATCCGCATTCTATCAAAATAGTGACATTAATTCACTAACACTGACACAATCTAAAAATGATATACTCTCTTTTAGGACTCAGGAAAGAGGCACATACTTTCCTAACTAGGTATTTTGTGCCTGAAATACAGTTTCTGAATTTCAGCATTATTTAAGTAAGGAAAGACTTAAGAAAAGTGAAAAGGAGGGATTTAAATTTTCTTCCCACAAAGTGAACCCAGTTTTCTTACAACCCAATCAATTAATGCTCCCGCTCCTACAAAATCAGATACCAGGAGCTCGCCTGGTAGCTCCCCAGGAGGTAGAATAAGTTGGATAATTAGAGAGGGACTGAGAAACTCTGCCTTGACCCTAAAAACATATACTGAAAAACTGCTCAAGATCACTAATGCTAAACGCCACAGGGCAGGGTCCAAATCCCCACAGATTCTTTCAAAACCTTTTTAGAGATATGTTAATAGTAGCTTCTTCAGAAGATATGCCCACTTTGCCAAGTGCAACAATTCAAAACCCAGTTCTAGAAATCTATGTACTAGACTATTTTGTTCAATACAAGTATTTACTAAGAAACTCAGAATAACAAAAAAAAATCTAAGGTAATTTTATGTTTGAAGCTAAACAATTCTGACCCGTCTAAATACTGATTTAACCCATACCAAGAATAAGACGTTAGTGGGCCAAATCAAAACAGGGTTACTAGAAGAGGTCCTTAGTATTCCGATGTGCCTACTCAACTTTTTAATTTATAGTTCATTATCATGGATGTTCATTTTATGAAACATGCTCATATTTTATTGACGTGAACAGGTTTTATGGAAGAATTACAGATTTTCTGATAACCAGTTAACAAATGACTTCCAAAGCAACATGTTCAATGGAAATCTAGTGTCAAGGAGGTATTTCCACACACACCCCCCACCATGAGTTCTGTGATTAAATAAGACTGGGGAACTGTAAATCAAACTGGTTTCTTTACTGCAGGATTTTAATATAGTTTTTAGTATGTTAATGATCTGCAATATGGTTCTTAAAAACTACGGAGTACAGATTTTTCTCAAACTTGTCTGTCAGAGGAACAGTTATTTTGAGGAATATTTATGACTAAATCTCATGGAACTAAGCTTAGAAAAAACACCTTTTGACCTTGGTGCTCACTGTTCGTTTTCTTGGGTACTCAGCTTATGAGAGATCTTAAACAGAAATTTCACTATGGTGGAAACCTCCATTATCCAGCTCTCCCTGAAAAGGCAATGGGGTGAGGGAGTGAAAGAAATGGACAACAAATATTAACACACTTTGCCAGTATCTAAGTATCTAACCAGGCACTCTTTCAGATTACCCATGCGCTGTGGTTCTATTACTACCATCCTCCACGTAAAGCCAGAGAAGCAAAGGGTCTGAAGATACAGAAGTCAAATTTATCCAATTTTGCCACATAATAGCTCTAGTAAAAGGTTTACAGAAGAGTAAGATAATTCAAGACTGACCAGAGGTAAGAGATGAAAATCTGTGCAATGTTTCCTGTGGAAAATGCCTAATTCAAAGGATGTATGATTGGTTTACTGTTTTCATCTACCATAACAAAAAATGTGACCTTTATGCCTAGTTCAAGCAACAGTTTTTAAAATAATAAGAATAACTACTAAGCAATCAAACCAGAAATCTCATCATTTATGTCAAAACCTTCAAACCATTTATCACATTTATGTTGAAGAGACTGCAAAATTCACATATAAAAGGATGCTGTTTTGCTAAAAACATAAAATAAAATTCAGTACCAGGACAGACACATGTAATAAAAAGCCTTTGTTCTCTACCTTTCCCAACTTTTCAAAAACTGTTTCTTTAATAAATTTCACGTATAAATTTTACATATGCTGCTCACACTGATTTTGGAAAAAGAAATGGAAAAATCTCATCCAATTATCAATATTCAAAAACAAAAAAGAAACCTTCCTGATAATCATAGTGAACATCTAAGTAACATAATTAGTTACAATATAATTATGTATGGATTGATGACAACCAGGTTTTACTTAGTTTTTACTTGGTTTACTTGATTTTAATGAATAAATTCTCTCTGTGAACCTCAATCTGTATCTCAAGTAAATAACGACTATGAGGCCAAGCCCAGGTGACAGCTCTAAGTCACCCTGGAGACAATAAGCCCTGCTGTCTTGATAAAAGAACAGCTAAAGGTACCATCTCAGAAAAAGTCAGAATTGGCCTCAGAAATTAGCTAGGGACCTCTTCCTCTGCCTTCTACCTCATTTTACCAAGGGAAACCTAAAGCTGAAGCCAAGGGTTGACTTGACCAACGTCATATGACCAGTCAAAGTTCAGACTCCTGGTCCAACTCCTCAAACTGCCTTTAAGTATCTTTTCCTCATTTCAAATATTTAGCTTAATATTTTGGTTATAAGCCATTTAATACACACCATCACTCAAATTTAACAGTAACATGAAAAAGCTAGAGTCTGTCTACACTTCATTCATTTTCAGTGTTTAAAAACAACTCCCACAGGAAGCATTAACCCTTCTCTGACAAGAACACTCTCCTTAATTAGGTTTTGCCTTATTCTAAAAACTTAGTCAAATCTTACAAAATACTAAGGAGATTTTCCACTACCCAGTATTCAAAATATACCATCATTAAAGGCCAAATACTCATCTTTTGTTATCTTTATAACACTCATACACCACTTTTTCCAGAAGCTAAGATCTTACCAAACTCAAATTGTATCAGTACAAATATTTACGTATTGACAATGTCAATATTACCATTTACTTGGTCATACATAAGGAGGACTATAGAGACTTAAGAAAAAGCACATTTTAAGAGGTTTTTTCCTCTCCTAAAAAACAATTCTCCCTGTATTTCATTGTTGAAATGCTAAATCATGTAAGCTCACAGATCTCAAAACTAAAGGTTAACATGACACTTGCTGCTCCAGACACACACACACCTTTAAAGCATTTTTCAAAGATGTTATTGTATAATTCAGATTATAAAAAAGTCTAGTTATTATATTATTTTATGCTTTAAAAGGAAAACTTAGAACTCTCTAAAACTAAGTTTCATACTGTTGATGTAGCCAGGAACAGAGAGAAAATCTAGATGTGTAAAAGTCTAGCACTGAATGATTTACAAGCAGTAAACTTATTTTCCCATACCTTAAAACACAATCCTTTACACGTGAGGAACCTTACATAAAACTGCATACCTGTTATTTTGTCCCTTACAAGCTTACAGGACTCTATCTCACCGATGCTCCCAAAAAGACTCTTTAGTTCCTCCTGTGTCATGTTCTGAGGAAGATAGTTGACTATTAAGTTGGTCTTGCTGTCCTCTGTGTTCCCGGAGTCCACTGGTGACGAGCAGTTGTTGTTTATGGTGGTTGGACCGTTGGCTGTGTTATTGCAAGTTGGCCCATTAGACAGTTGTGTTTCCATGGCAGCAATTACCTGCTAAAAACAGAAGATAAGAAATGTCAGAATTCATATTTCACAAACTATTAGAGATTCCATCGAAGAATTTAAACACTTGTCACTAAACACAAGTCGTTCTGCTGAAATTACAACAAAGCTTCAAAAAGTGCAACACCTATGCTAATTCTTACTTCATATTAAGCTATTCGATTTAAGATCACAATTGTACTTTTCACATACATATTCCATACATGCACATAAGCACAATTTAAATCTTTGACATTCTCTAGAACCGCATTCTGGGTCTACTCACATACCCTTACTCACCTGCTGTGTGTCCACAGACTTGAGGAAATTTAGTACCAAAGAGCATAGAATTAAACCCTGACTAAAAATACCAGAAAATAAAAGTGCTTAACATGCTGCCAAAAACAAGCCCCAAAAAATGGTCTACCTAACTTTGCAGAGATATTCAGTTAGCCTAGAAGTTCAAATATTCTAAAACTGACACATCCATTAACTTAAAATCAAGGAGCAAGAGTACTTTAAAAAAATATAAATTTGTCAACATGTACTGTTTTGGTTACATATTGAAAATGTTTTTAATTGACAATATCTTATACCTCTATCGTTGGTAAGAAATAAGAAAATAGCAAATGTTATATGTTAGTGCATCAAAAGGGTTTGTAGGATAACTTGGGGAATAAACTGAGTACTTAGTGTACCTTGTAGAATCTAGCAAGCCATTCTTGTCAACCCTGGCAGCTAAAGATCACCAACAAGGTAGATGACCTACAGCATCAAAATAAAATCCCCAAACAATTCAAAATGGTATTTTGCCTTGACTCTGACTTTAAAGGAAAAATAAAAATAAAAAAATCCCTATCCAGTCCACCAAAACAACAATGTAAATATATCAACTTTTGCAAACAGACAAGCCCAAGGAATTTTCATTTGAGCATGTAAGCCTGTTGAAAATGCAAGTGATAAGATATCTATAAACTCCAGATACAGAATAAATAGCAGAATTGGGGGAAATGGCCTCAAACTGTTCAGGCTACTCTAAAAATCACTTAGTAAGCAAATCTGGATCTAGTTTCCTAAAAACCAATCCTGTGCTCTTTGAGCAAAAGAGTTACAAACCACAGCCCCAAATTCTCTAAAACCATCCTCCAATAGCTATCTACTTTGGACAGCCAAGCTTGTAGGGGAATCCAAAATATCAAAGTATCACTGAAAGGATTATCCTTCATATTTCATCCATCTCTCAGCTCCACAAAGAAGTACTTCTCAAAATTGACAATTTTGAATAGATGGGATGCTAGTTTTAGGGAAGTTTTAACATATAAAAGGCAAAGAATTTGAGGTAAAATAAAAAAAAGCAAAGTAGAGGCAAAGACTGTTACAAGAAAAGAGAAAAAAAGTCTTTTAAAAAGCATATTGCCTAAGAAAAATAAAAGGGCACAACCGTGGATAAGCAATAGGAAGAAATCTCTACTGCCAAGAGATATTTATAAAAGAAGCCAGCATAGGACAGATTGAGACCGGTCAGACTGGACAAGAATCAGTGCTAATCAGGACAAAAAACAGGAGACAAAAATCCAGGCTATCTATGAAATATCAAACCACCTATAACCCTTCCATAACTTCATTTCCTTGTCAAAGAAATGGGCTGTTTACTCTGCAAACTGCAAGCTACCTCTCTTGAGCAAGTATTTTCAGAAAATACTCTGGGGGTGGGGGGGGCTAAAGGAAAATAAAGGAACCTTTGGAAATCTATATATAAAAAAAACCCGAAACAATTCAAGATATGCATTTTATTATAATTAACAAATTTATCTGAAACTGAGAAAGGAGGTTTCAGATTTCCTAATAAACCATAACTGTTTCAGTTTATAGAATATTAGCCATGGGTCACTCTTTCCACAGCAAAATGCTCGTGGGATTAACCTCTGCCCAGCAGTTAGAAAAACAATGAGCTACTAGATGAGAGTGGCCAAGGCCAATTAAAACAAATCACTATTCAAACCTTAGGGTATATGTGGAGACTATATGAGACCCAACTAAGAGATTCGGACTAAAGCTCACTGGGATGGCATTTGAAATATATAAGCGTTCATTGACAGAAATTAGCAGGATTTAGCAAGGACAACAAACACTCCTCAGTTAATTGCACATTTATTTCCATGCTCAGGTGGCAAGAATGAGCTCCTAAGCCAACATTCAAGTGAACAGCTGCAGTAGGCTGTGTGCGCTGAAAATTACAGCATCTCTCAGCTATAGGACCATCTGCTCAGAATAAAATGATACTAATGTGCTATATTTTACAAATAATGCATATTCCATTGATAGGCTCAACACAACTGTTCACAGAATGCAAACTCTTTCAACAGTTACTGGGCAAATAATTTTCAGCCAGATTTACAATTTCGACATTTTTTTTAAGCATCAGGAATTATAAATAACTTCAAAATTTAGTAACCAAAAAAATACATAGTAAACAGAATGTAAAGAATTACGGTAACTTAGTATTCAGACCATACCAAAACTTTTTTTTTTTTTTAAAAAGCTTGTCACTCTTTTGAGGCTGTACTAAATCCTAATTAAGATAATAAAAAGTTACATACAAAAGCAGGTTCTGATGCTACATGTACCACTAAAATTGCAATGTGCTTTACATCCTAATGATGGCCATACCACAATAGGTTAAATGTAAGAATAATTAGTACGCCAAATGTAAAGTTCAAGTGTTTGGTATGGCCTCAGCACTCCTGCAACATGCTAAAAAAAAGTAGCCTACAGAATTTAAGAAAAATCCCACAGACCCCGGTCCAAGGCTCTGCTGCCCACGAACCACTTCTAAGCAGAGAAGCCACATCACACAGTCTGACTGCCATGTTAGTTTGGAGTTGCCGTCTGCAATATGGACACAAAAAGTACCGTATGTTAGATGAGCAAGATAATGCAACAAATCAGTTTGTACAAAATTTACAGTGATTGTATTGATATTCCCAGCACGTCCATGCAGTGTGGCTTAATTGAATTTGAGGCAATTCCAATCTAATCTTTCCAAATTCATTTTAACATGTAGTTTTCTTGCACAAATTAAGCATTTTTAATTAAGAGCCTGATTTTAAAACCGTATTAACTAGTTACCTTGGCATCTATCCTAAAGAACTACCTTAAACCACATCTTAAAAAAATTTTTTTAAATAATAAAATGAAGCAAAACACTGCATGCTGTCCTATCTCTTAAGGATGTGGGGGAAGGGAGGAAATGTGAATGAAATTATATTTAGAGTGAGAAAAGGCAGTCATTAGTGAATGCTTTGCATAAAAGCACTCTTTCCCCAAAATATCAGAAGGGCATTGAGAAGCTATATTTGCCTACACTGTTACATTACACTATAAATAAATGATCCTTAATCCTGGGACTTAAAATTAAAAGTGAATCAAAACCCTGTGAGATTTTTCTACCACTACAGTCAAAGGATCTCTAACAGTTTTGCTGAGAATTGTTCACATATACTAAGAGGCAGTAAACCAGCATCTTTCAATTGAAAAAATTGGACCAATAAATAGGATCGTTTGGAGCAATGTTTATATAGGATGTCAGCTTTGTCCCTGAACGAAATCAAGCAAACATTTTTCAATATGTAAATTGTAAACCCAGCACAATTTGAAATGAGTGTTGCTATGAGGCCTCCAATATAGTTAATGGGCCATTTACCACTTATTCCAACTTGTCCAAATACTAAACAGAGCCACAATACTGGCACAAAAGCCAAAGTTTACATTTTAGCCATATATGCAGATGCTTTAAATGGTCAACACAATATTCAGAAAAACTCGGTCTATGAAAATAAATGAGTAACAAAGGAGGGCTGAAAATGTCTTTTACGTGCATATTTATGATTATAAAAATTTCATCCTTAGAGTTAAACCTGGCTGTACGTGATTTACTCCTGATGCAAGTGCGATGAAATTTGTAACATGTGACAACAGATTCCATTTTCTGGCATCTATCTAAAGGGTTTAACATACTCTTTACGGGATGCCATGAAAATGTTTTACTCTTCTTCCCTTCTCCCACTGTTACCAGGGAATTCAGTCTGATTCTATGTCCTTTATTAAAAAAAAAAAAAAAAACATAGTTGAACTGAACCTGTGAAAAAATAAAGTGCTTTCATAGCCATGAAGTATTTTGACAAGAACCTAATTGTGGTTAGACTACATGGGTAGAACAGTTAGGAGGACCACACCTAACAGGTTAAACCAAGCTTAAATTTATGTCCTCATACCCTCAGGAGTTAACATCTAAACATTCTTCACTACGTAAAACCATAGATTCGAATTTAATGGCCTCATCCCTTCCATTCCACAGGAAGCGGATGCTAATGAGCTAATCTATTGACACCCCTCTTTCTGAAAGCCCCAGGGATGCGAACAATCACTTTATTGCACCAACTAGCTAGGAAGGCTGTGTATGGAAAATGATTCTACTGCACTTTTACATTGCAAGCACCCCAGACAGTTTCTCTGCTTGAGGCAGACACATACCTTTATGGGAAGTTATAAATAAGTTGCTCACATGGCCCTTACCTTTATGCTGGCCAACAATTCAGTTACTAAAAATGTAAAGCTACTTCCCCTTCACTTAAGGACAGGCAATTCTGCTCTACTCAATCTACCACAGACAACCAGGCTGTGCACTATTTATAGATTCTACTGGCTCTGAAACTCTTTGGAAGGAAAATAAAAGGCCATATTCCAGCAACAGAACCATTAATTTTAAAGCTTAAAAAAAAAAATGTCTCAATATATGTTCGCCTCTTAATACAGACATCAATTGTGTCAACTGAGACTACTTTTTCTCTTGTTATTCTCCATGAAATAATTTATGAAAAGACACTTGAGCATAGATCAGTCTAGAATATTCTAAACTTTCCCTGGGTTCCGAGAGATAACGATGAGGTGTCAGTTTGGTGGGAGCATGGATTTTGAAGGGAGTGGAGGACAGGGGAGGAAGTGGCCTTTATGTTTTCACTCATAGTCTACTTCCAAATTTCTATAAAGACTTTTTAAATGGGATTTTTTTCCTTTTTTACTTAAATGGCCCTCTATGTACTTTCATATCTTAAGTTTCTTACAATAATGGACTTCAGGAAACCAATGTTACTGCTTGACTGCTTAGAGCTGGGACTAACAGTTTCCTGGTCACATGAAGAGAAAAAGAAAAGTCTCTATTTTCCAAACTTCCTAATAAAAAATTCTGAAAACTAAAGTAATCAGCTTCTTTCCTATTTTCAAACCTCCTTCAGACAGCCACCAAACAAGACAGATGGCTAATCAAAAACATACTAAATACAGTCTGAGAATTCTCATTAAGTATACTTTCTGCAAGGGGAAAAAAGGTTTCCAAGACCTAGAGTCCACCTGATTCAGGGATCAGATCTCTGGTTTAAAGTCACAGCAGGACTGCTGAAAGGGTCGCCGCACACACCCTGGTGAGGCCTGCCTATCTGCAACAGCCTGTCCACTGCAACGTACACCACCCTGATCTGGGCCCTCATCTCTTACCTGGACCACCAAATTACAGCCTCCCAAAAGGTCCCTCCATCATCCTAATCCACACTGAACACTCTTCCCAGACAGATTTTCCTAAACTCTCAGTAGCTCTCTGCTGCCTATCAAATAGAGTACCAACGACTTATATTAGAGTGTAAACATCTGAGATCCTCTACAACTGCTTTTACCAGCCCACTTATTCAAGCACCTGAAAATCTGAACTGCTCCTTGTCCTTCAACCCGTCACAGTGCATTGAAAACCATACATTCTTCTGGCTTTGCTCGTGCAGTTCCAGCTGCCCGGAAGGCCCTCCGTCCTACCTATCCCACTTCCATTTCAGGGGTTTGTACAGACTAAGCATTCAAGAACAGATGTAAGGACAAGAGTAGTTCCTTTTTTAAAAAACTGGAGCATGAAAGGGCAATCACCTTTCTAAATAACATGCAGACTTGGTAGCTTGTTCTTCTATCTCACTTCAAGTACTTCAAACCGTCGATAATTATGAAAGCATATTTTCATTTTTTGGCACACTCCATCAGCCACCCTCACCCACTGAAATCCAAATTCTTGTTAAATGGCACGAAAAAGGAAACTATCTTTTGAGTGATCAGTTGTGGACTGTTATTTCAAGAGCCCATTATGACCATCTGCCCACTACAAAAAAGCCGGAAGCCAAGACAAATCCAAAAACATGGTAACCCTCTGGCCAGCAGGGTTATGGAGTTGTGACATCTGGAATCTGGGTCTAACTTCAAGAAAACAGAAGTACAGGTAAATGTGAAAAAATTAAATTTTAACTCAAAGGTATTTAAAAACACATCATAATTAAGCTATGGATCTCAAATGGTTTTAATTTGATAGAAACTAGAAAATGTAATAAGCAAACACAAAAGGTAACATCTCTAAAAAGAATCATAGCTAGGGGCAAGGGCAAGCATCTCTCACACTCAAAAGGTCTGGCTTGGATAAAGTGACCTTGGTCTGGATACTTATTTACAGCTAGAGGGTTCTCAGTGCCTCGAGTAACACAGAACCAGGGCAGAATCAGATTAGTGCAAAGCCTTCCCTCAGATGACATCAAACCTCTCTAAAGGCCAAGTCACAAGATGAAAGGAAGCAATTTATCTTAAAGTTTAACAGCAGAACCCATTAAGATAAAGACAGCAGCCTTGGCCAAAAGGCATCTTCCTTTGAGGAACTCAAGGCAAGTAGCTAAAGTTCTAGAAATACTCAGTGAAGTGAGTAATGAGAGCTCACAAATGAGAGCTGGGTAAGCAGCAGGTGGGGTCGTCTAGCAGACACCATTCCTACAGAATGTTTTATCTTTCCCATTCAAATCACTAAAGTGGCATTTTCAGGATACGTTTTGGCTTTACTGAATTAAAACAACAGAAGAGTCAACCAAGCACTCATGGGGCTGACATGTCAGCTCCAAGAATAAGCCATTAGTTTGTTTTCTTTAAGCCTCTTCACTTTGCTTTGTCATTCCTAAAGTAATAAACGTTTGTGGCTTTAAACTTCAAGAGAGCTCCTCAATCCTGGAATCCCTGTCAACTCCCCACCCTACCCCCGTACCATTTTAGCTGCCTCACCAGCTCCAAGGATTCCTCAGCCTTGTCAAGCTCAGATTTTTGGCCTTGGGGCTAACAGGGGTCCAAGAGCTGCCAGAGACACTGCACCAAACAGCTGCAGAAGTCACAGGGAGAATGTTCTCTGGCAGTGAATGCTAACATTTCTCTGTCTCTTAGCCCTTTATGGCTCCTACAGACAAACTGCAGAGTCTTTCTGACGCCAGTCTTTCTGAGGTTTTGTAGTTCTAGAGCTGGCAGAATTAAAAGCTTTGCAGTTACAGAGTAAAGCAAGTGAGTTTAGGGGGTCGGTCCCAAGTCCTTTCCTTCATTCTAGGTCCGTATCTGGCTTCTATGCTGGGCAACAGGAAAACAAAGATCCAGTGAAGAAGACTGGCTTAATCTTCACACTCTGTTCACTCATCCATTCATCCACCAAACATCTGTTCACAGCTCCCATGAACTAAGGACTGTCCTAGGTACTTGAGATACAGCAATGAAGAAATATCCTGGAGTGTACATCTGCAATAGGAGGTGTACACATGTATAAAACAGTGTATTAGCTAGAAATAAGTGAGCTTTGGAATAAAAGAAAATGTAGAGCAGAGTAAGAGTGCTGAAAATGTGGAGATGGTGGATGGATACTTTCCAGTATTAAACAGCAGATCTCACTGAGAAGGTGAGCTTTTGGCCAAGATTTAAAGGACAGTTAAGCCAGCCCCTGCGGTAGGCAGAATAACAGCTCACCTTAGATGCCCACATCCTAAACTGTGAAATCTGTGAACATGTTACGTTACATGACAAGGGAATTAAGATACAGATGGAATTAAGGTTGCTCATCAGATGACCTTGAGATGGGAAGATTATCCTGGATTATCCAGGTGGGCTCAATGTAATCAGAAGAGTCCACATGAATGGAAGAGGGAGGCTGCAGAGTCAGTGTCAGAGTGGTACAACCTGAAAAAGACTCAACCCACAGTCACCAGCTTTGAAGATGGAAGGGAGCCATCAACCAAAGAATGTGGGGAGCCTCCAGAAGCTGAAAAAGGCAAGGAAACAGATTCTCCCCTAGCATCTCCAGATGGAACGCAGCCCTGCCAATACCCTGATGACAGCCCAGGAGACCCACATCAGGGGACTCTGCCCTTCAGAACTGTAAGATAATAAATCTGTGTTGTTTTAAGCACCAAGTTCATGGTTATTTGTTACAGATTTAAAAGTAAATAAATACATCCCCATAGGGATATCTAGAAGAGAAGCATTCCAGGCACAGACCAGCTAGGGTGAAGCAAGGAGGAGGCCAGAGGGAGATGAGTCTAAGAGGTATAAGGCCAGACCACATAGGATCTTGGAGGTGCAGGGGAGGAAAAAGTTTTCTTCAACACTCTTCGGGTTCTGGCTGGGTCTGCAAATTAAACTGACAATCTAACAGGAGAAAAGCACACAAATTTTATCGAATTGGTACATGTATATGGGAGTCTTCACAAGAGAATGAAGATCCAAAGAAGTGATCTCAGCAGGAAGTTTATATACTTTTTAGATAAACAATAAAGTTGTGAAGAATTGACAAGACAAAGGGGTTTGGGCTGGGGGGTCGTAAGTGATAAGGATTAAATTTAAAAGATAAGGGTTAGTTTAACAAGGTTTGCTTGTATACAGATTTCCAGGCCCCAAATCCCTGTATGGGTGGTAAGAATGTTTTCCTTCCTCCTGGTACAGGGAGGGTACCTTCCACATGGGAATTTTACTACCTGTTTCAGGGAAGAAGAGAGAGGGAGACGGTCAGAATAACCTTTCTGCTTCTGCAGTTTTCTCAAACTTCTTCAGCTTAAGATATTCAATATGCCAAGGTACCATACTTTGGGGTAGTGTGTCCTAAACCCCATCAGAGGTCACCATAAAAAGAAAGGAAACCACAGAAAGGTTTTGAGCAAAAACAGTAGCACATGCCTATTGTGAAAATAAACTGGATATGGTTGTGTGGAAGAAGCAAGCAACTGTGGAAGCAAGAAGACCAATCAAGAAATAATTGCAGTAACCAAGATGTAGAATGACAGTGACCCCAATCAGGGTGAGAAGTGGACTTAGGCAGGAGGAAACATATTACTTACTATAGTACTTACTATAATTACATCAGTAAACTATTTAAATTCATTATCAAGAAACTGGTTTAGATTCTAATTGCTCACATTCAAACAAACCAATTCATTTATTACTTTCTGGGCACTAGGAATACATGACGATTAAGTAAGGGATTTAAACTTCTATAGAAAGTTGTGTCTTATTTTGGGGGTGGGAGGGATCTCCTTAAGGAAACCCAACATATGAAAATCTGAGTTTATAATATTAAATCAAGAGTTATTCACTTTATCTATGGATTTTTTAAAGAATTAAGCAAGTGATTCATTTAATAGAAAATGCAACATTTTTTAAAAATCAGAATAACTTAAAAGACGAAACTACTTACTAAGAGTATAGCATGTCAGAAATTGGCTTGTAACCTATGACAGCCCCTTAAAGCTGTCAGAATTCAAAATAAAATCTCAAAGTTCACCCCAATAGGTGAAGGACAAAGTAGATGAAGATAATGAGAATAAGTTACATTTTTGTGAAATGTAATTAAACTTTAAAATTTATATTCTTCAACAGGGTCATTTATACACCTCTACCGTAGTCAAGGTTAAGCCAGGGGTTAACTCAATCTTGGTTACAGGCTAGAATACACTACCATCTAGTGATGAATCATTCCAACCTCAGTGGGCATTATTAATTTCCATGCCATTATTTGGCTGTAGAACCTAAAATAGGATAAGAGCATAATAAGAATAAAATCAACTACTCCCCCAGTTTTGTAGCAGAGTTCTTGTTTGGTATAGGCAGATAAATTTGAATTGCTAAATTAAGACAGTTAACATAGTAATCAACATAGAAATTGGATTAACTTCACATTCTTCTACAAAAGTCACAGCTAACAGGAACCCCCTCAGGGTAGTACAAATTGTGAAAGGCTGATTGGAAATCCTCAAATTAATCCCAGTAGTTGAGTGTTTTCATTAGGTAGGTTAAAAACATAGCTCCTCTGTAGGATACAGACAGTAGAATACTGTCATATTTGAGCTCCAAAACAGCAAGTATGCCTAGTCTTAAAGGGAGTATAAAAGACAAGGAAGGTTTATGGTCACGAATATTGTTTTTTTTTAACTCAGAAGTGTTATAAAGGGCCACAATACTCCATCTGGCCACTAAGGTTATTTTACTCTTAACTGTCATCACACAGAAAACTAAAAACTATAGTTAGTGTTTAACCCCAAGTAGCTTATACCAAAATAAAGTGAACAAAATAAAATGTCAACAGAAGAAGGCATATTTCCTTAATAATGCTGAGAGGCTACAAATATTTCTACAGAACTTCAAAGAAACTATAATTAAGAGACGCTACCCTAGGACATATAAAATCTTGTAGTTCATTAACGCATTGTGGAGCACAGAACAAGGGGCTCTCCCCCATCCACTGTAGGACTGAGAGTGTAAACCTTGATCAACACAGAGGGCCAGCTCCTTTCCTCTTTGAAATGTGGAACATTTCACTGGTATTCACCTGTGAAATGTATTTTTCTTTTCAGTTGATGTTTAAAGTCCTGAGACTCCCAAGAGATAACTACGTTTGATTTAGAAACAGGACTACGAAGTATTTAGTACAGAAAGTTGGAGCATCTTAAAAAACATGATTCACACTAAGAAAGATACTTTCCTTTGGTCCATCTCTTCCCCTCCTCCCCAAAAGATGGCTTTCTTTAAAAGCTACATCCCAGCTAGAAAAAACAAGCTACATACATCTGTGACTTCTTATGGTAATTAAGCTTATGGTTATTTACTACATTTCAAGAGGGGGCAAGGATTGGCAATCAAAGTGTTATTTTAACTTCTAGTGATTCCAATTGGGGGAGGGGGCCTAAAGAAGAGAATCACAAGGAAATTTCTGGTTAATCTGCTGCCTAGAAATGTGTATAAGAGTTAATGTTTATATATACACTACTAGGTACAAAATAGATAACTAATGAGAACCTACTGCATAGCACAGGGAATTCTACTCAATGATCTAAATGACCTAATGATTTAGTGACCTAAGTGGGAAGGAAATCTAAAAAGTGTATATATGTATACGTATAACTGATTCACTTTCCTGTACAGCAGAAACTAACACAACATTGTAAAGCAACTATACTCCAATAAAAATTAATTAAAAAAAAAAGAAAAAGATTCTCAGCATATGGATTTACCCCTTTCCAGGGATCAGCATTCTGAAGTGTTGCGAAGTGTGCATTTTAAGACACAGAAAACAAGACTCTTAAAGTTCTTTTCACATGGCCGTGGTGCATACTTGTGTTACCTTCACAAAATAAATGAACCTAACTCAAGTGATACTTTTCATTACAAAAAAAAAAAAAAAAACTAAGAAAAAAATGAGTTAATGTTTAAAAAAAAAAGAAAAAGAAAGAAAGAAAATTAATGCGATACACTACAGATGAGGGTAAGGTCTTTCTTAGCCTCAGACCTTGCCTGCTTATATCCATAGTGGGCACACACACCCAATCCCAGATCTTGGATACCTAACAGGAAAAAAGGAGTTAAGGTGCTTGGGTTCCCTGCCAATGACTGTCACTTCAACTTCTGTCAGACTTCCCACTTCGCAAATTATCTTCTTATCACTAAGGTAAAGCATATTTTAAATAAACAGTTAAGGATCTCTAAAAGTGCATTGAGGCAAGTTCCCCCATTGTATAAATGAACAATGAAGCAAGGGTGTGAGCATATATATGTATACAGAACCTATTTGTGTATGTACATGCATAGTTCCAAAAGTTGAAGAGAAGCAATCTCCATCTCCCATAGGTTGAAGTTGGGAAAGGGGGCATGTGTAACCACAGGCTATATTTTAACAAGGAAAAAACCCCACACATCTAGCCTTTGAATTATTTCCACTCTGGTAAGAGGGAGAGGGGGTAAAGGGGCCTGTTCTCTATAAAAGCTTCAATTATATGCATATAATTTAGACAGATATGTCAAAGCACTTTACAAATTCTGAAGTGCTATTATCATTATTGCTGGGCAAAGGAAGATGCACCTTAAAGTGTTGGTATAGAGAACTTGCTCATCTGTCTTTTAGGTTAAGGCGTAGTTGTTTTGTTTTGTTTTGTTCCCATGTCTCAATGGGCAACAGGGTGCAGAGCTGTGCTGGGAGCTTCTTCACTTGAAAAGGGAACACTGGACAGAAAGTGAAGTATGCAGACTGCCCAATCATGACTGTCAACTCCTGTGTAGGGCCCCTGAAGCACATGCTATGTTAAACTACATTTAGCACATGGTCACAAATGGTGACTAAGGAGGATTAGAATTTTTACTTAAAATGCTGCAATTTTCGACCCCTGACCTCCAAATACTATATTTAAGTACAAAGGATGCCAACAGCCTAAATGTTCCACATCGGAATTACAGCCTTGTCTATTTTAATTTACCTTACTTTAAAGAGTAAAACCCCCCACCCAATGCACAGAAGAGTACACATGCCTTCCATCCTCCCCAACTCAATCTTCTCATCATCAGCTGCTCAGCCTCTTGGAATTTTAGTATTTAAGATTAGAAACTGCTACCTCACTGTTCCTTTTGCTAAGAACTCCAAGGATGACACAAGCATCTTCTATTTATATTCAGATCTATTATTTACAATACAAGGCAGAAAGAGAACGCAGAAGTCTCATCCATGATTGTACCCTAGATCGATAATCTGCACACTAAGATGTACTGCATGGTGTCACAGTTTCTACAATTCACAAATCAGGGCAATGATCCATATACATCCACACACAACTGTATGGCCTCCTACCATCTTTCTCCTATCATGATTTTCAAAATGACCTGAATGTAAACATTTTCTAAGACTGCACTAATGTTGGTTTTAAGATCATGTTTAATTAAAATAAAAATAAATAAGGCATCCTCCTGAACTCTCCAAAGGATCTGGGTATCTTTTGCTACAGGAAAGATGATCTGACTGCCTCTTGTAGTAGAATTTAATGAATCCTACGACTGAAAGAGAGGAGGGAAAAGAGAGGAGGGAAAAGTAGCATTCCTTGATTCCTTATTCTGGGCAAGGCCTGAAGCTACATATTTTACAGACAAAATCCCATTTAATTACCTTGTGCACTATGAGCTATATACATTAGCTTCCATTTACAAATGAGGATTTCAAAACTTCAAGAGTCTATACAGCTATTAAACAGAGAAACTGGGATTTGTAACCAGTGCTGAGACTCCATCTGAAGCCTCCTACCTGATCTCTGCTTCCAGGCTTGTCCCTTCTCCAACCCATCCTCCATTCCACTGCTACAGTGATCTACCTAAAAACAGTCAGCATCCCAGGACCATTTCTCTTTTTCAGGCCTTCACTGAGCCCACATTGCATACAGAGTAACATCTCAGCCTGCAGTGAGGCATCATCGGACTTGACCTGGTTCCCACCTCCCCCTCCACGGGCATGCCCACCGCTCCATGCCCACCCCTCCACACTGCACACATGAGGCTCTAACAATCTCCCAGCGGTTCCTCCCACACCCAGGCTGCTTCCCACTGTTACTCACGGTCTTTTCTCCACCCGCAAGAGCCTCACTACCTTTCTTCTCCTGGTAATGGAAACATCCTCAGCACATGAAAAGGAGGCACAACGCCTCCAGGAAGCCTTCTGTGAACCGCTGAGTTGAGCCAGACACTCCTCCTCTGTGCTCCTATTAGCCCACACTCACCTTTGTCTCTTCAGCAATAAATGTGCACAGAGATCCATAAAAGAAAGAGCATCAATGCCGTGAAGTGCAATTCAAGGTGACAAAAAAAAAAAAAAGAAAAAAAAAATCCCATTTATTTATGGGATTTTTCATGTGGTTTTATATTCCCTGCCACGCAGGAAACCTTCTATTGCAACTCTGTATACCTGGAGGAGCCAAAGTCACCGCAGGTTGTTAATGAAGGGGAAGGAAGGCAGACGTATAGTATGCTGTCATTCCCCACCACTAACATATGCACACATCCCTTTCCAGACACACCTTTCCAGATACACCTACTAATTCTTATATTTTGAGCTCAAGTGTTAAGTTGAATCAGCTTTAAAAAAAAAAAAAAAAAAAAAATCCTAGCTACAAGCCTTTGTTTAAAACAACACAAGCCTCAGGAAGGAAGAGAGGAGAATATAGGAGTGGTCCATTGTCATCACATCACAGTTTAAAAAAGCAAACTTCACCACCAATGTGAAAAACCAAGACCACTTGGGGAGTTAACACCTCTCTTCCAGCCCAGCCAATGTCTCAGGAAGCTGGGAGTACAGAAGAAACCACCCAGGAGAGAAAAGCAACATCCCTGATTCACTGGATATGACAGGCATACTGTGCAAGATGCTAAGAAAACAAGGGTATACAAAACAGACTCACATTCCACCTCTCAGGGAACTTCTCTGGAACACACCTGCACCCAGAGAAGTCAAAGGCTCCCAAAGAAGTCTTTAAGAACACAAAGCCAGGAATAATAATCCCTCTGGACAACCTATGCTAAATATTGAGCTGTCGAAGAAAAAGATAAAAGGGCAAAGTCACTGCTGCCATGGAAACTACCACTGCTAACTTAAACATCTGAGCCTGAACATATATTTGAGCAGAAATGAAGCATCTTGCTTCCCAATGTTTAAAATGTTAGAGGGTAACAGGAGATTGTACACAGCTTTCCCATTTAAACATTAAACTGGATTTCTGCATTATGAAAATTTGAAATTACAAACAATCACAAGCTGAAAAGTTTTCCTGATTTAGGACTGCTAGGAGTTTCTTGGTACCCACTTCCTGCTATACTTTTATCCCATATAAAGAGCAAGTTCCTTTAAAAGAATTCTCTCAGTACAGTAGATTTAACACATAAATTGCTTGGCAGTAAATGCACTGTGTTTTACCACTGACAAGACTTTCAGAAAGTACCTACTATGTAACAAGTAACATACTAGTCCAGAGCAGTTATGACTGCAATCTCTTTCAGATCAACCTAAAAGGAAAGAAATTTTTACCATCATCTACTACTTTAATCTCAGAGAGATTTAAAAAAACAAAAAAAAAGCCAGATCCTCAAGCCATCCTTGAGACTATAGTCCCAAACCCAAATTTTTCACTCTTTCTGTAAAGAGAGTGGAAATCTACTCGAGTACACTCTAAGACATATTTTAAAGAGTTTCTTGACTTGATTTTGATTGCCAATCTCTGCTTGAGAATCATCAATATAAGGGAAGTAGAATGGTTTAAAAATGTGATTTTCTATACCCTCAGCCCCACTCAAGCATGCTTTTTAAAGCCATTTTGTCTCAGGCTAAAACCCAAGATTCACAACAAAGGTCAGGGGACTGAAGGCCTTGGAAGTAAGTTGAGGAATCAGGATACTGTTCTTCGTTCTGTATCTCAAGAAGAGCAAGAACAGAGGAAGGGAATCATTGAGGTAGAAGCAGGAGTAGTAAATTAACACTGGACAAAACTTTCACTGCATTGGAACACTCATTAGAGTGAATTTCACTGCCATCAGATCAAGAAAGAACAATCACTATGCATCACTGGCCAAGACAAAGCAGTATTTCACCAAAGTAACGTCTTGTTCTAATTGAAAATGACCCATATCTTGACTTGCTGAGACTAAAAACGATTGGTTTCCTACATTAAGAACTGACCAAAATGCAAACAAATGAATCCTCTTATTTATCTGTCAAGGTTGGCTACACATTAACTAAGACCTACTCAACATGGCCAACAGAAATGACAACAGCCAGGTGGCCACTTCTGACATTCTTCGTGGTATACAGTTCATCATATACCAATGGCATGGTGAATAATACCCAACAGTGGCTCTGACCAGCAGGAAGAAAATCTGGGGTAGGGAGTCAAAAGTCTTTCTAATTAAGGTATAAAGCATTCAAGTAAATGGCTGAGTCAGATGATCAGAGTAAATAAAACCAAGAATAAAGACAACAATGGACTTCGCTTAATTCATGCACAAAGTCATTAAGAGGTTACAGGATCACATCTAAAAGAAGAAGTAAGGAAAGGTGCCAAAAATATAGTCATTAGTAACCACATATGATCATGCATATGCCTCTTGGAGGAAAGCCAAGAGATAGATGGAAACAAGCAGTCAGGCAATGAACGCTCAAGGTCTTCAGGCCAGAGTCACAACTGGATGCCAGAGGGGGGATTTATTCTGCAAATATGTGTTATTTGGTCTATTCAATGTCCTTTTTTTTTTTTTTAACTAGTAGTGTTCAACATATAAAACTTTACCAATTTAGCGATTTCACATTTATTAAAAAAAAATTCCCAGCTTCTCTTTAAAAAAATAAACAAACAGATTGGCAATAGAGGCCATATTCCCACAGAGCTACGAGCCAGCAGGCCGCCCTTCAAATGGAGCATGTTCTCTGCTGTTCTCCCAGTACCAGCTTTTCTCTTCGGCCTGACTGTCCTAGTCCCTGCAAGGGCTGGATCTCAAGTAAAACATCACAGCCTAAAGGTCAAACATGCTAAAGGGTGCACAGCTTTTCTACTACGGTGATGGAAAGTTTCAGAAGACTAGAATATTGGCAAGTGGGTGGGGGAATAGAAAAGACAAGAATGCCCAGTGTAAAATGCGTGAAAATGTCACTGTAGGTACAGTACAGAGATACACTAAGGATGGCCTGGAGTGGAGTGAATTAATCTTAACTACCTTTGACATACCAAGTTCATCTAAACTCAAGTTCTTTAATTTTAGACCTAATTATCTATGAAATATTCCAAGGACTAAGCATACTAAAAAAGCAAAAAAAGGCATTGGGACTTCCCTGGCGGTCCAGTGGTTAGGACTCCATACTTCCAATGCAAAAGGTGCGGGTTCGACCCCCGGTCGGGCAACTAAGATCCCGCATGCCACACGGTGTGGCCAAAATCAAACAAACAAAGAGTATCAATTCTGTGTTACTATACATCCTAATAGGTCTTCCACATACATTCAAAGCACTCTTAAAAGGAGATATATTTTGGCATGTTATACTACTCTGGATTAGGACTAACTAAAAGCTATCTTGTCCGTACAGAATTAAGTATATCCTGTCCCTTCCAGAGACTGAGGAGAAAGTTAATTCAGACCTAATTAAATATTTTGAGACCATAAAGAAGGGAAGGGACACATTAAGTGCTTTATCCCCAGGATTTGGGGCAGGCGGCAAGTGATCCATATACAAAAAGATAAAAATTACCTTGCATTATACCAAAAGCCCTTGAATTAATATAAACAAATTTCAAGGTCATCATCTCTAAACACTGTCTCATGACATACCACGAATTATATTTGGAGATAGAATAGAGGGTAAGTAGGGACAGAACAGAAGCGTAAAGAGGTCTTACTTCACACTTTCCCTGCTGCCTTCAGTGTACCCAAATAGATTCCCATGAAAACCTGCTTCAAACCTGCAGAGTGGGCAGGCAGTGGGACAAAGGTGATCCCTGAGCCTGCAAAAGCCCTGCCTAAAGACTGGCTGCTTTCCCAGTGGGGTGAATGCCCCCTTTGGGAGGTGGTTAAAGGAATGAACCACTAGAGGGTAGGCTGAATGTATTCTTCCATGGCCCCAAAGCTGCTATTTTGTTTCCACTGTAAGTCTTCAAAGAACTGCAAAACTGTCCTAGGTCCATTTGGCAGCATCACAGAAATTACAATTTGGTTAAAATCCTAAGATAATTAACTTACCATTCTTTCCAATTCTCCAGAAATAAAGAATTCTCTAGAAATAGAGGTTTGAACAAAGCAAAAGATACCACCACCCAATGCCAAATAATGGTCTCCCCCGAGGATCTCCTGAACTGTCTCAGCATTGAAAGTTTCGGTAATTTCAGAGACTAAGAGAAAACTATACTTTTCACCTCTTCTCGTTAACTACGAGCCACAGCTAAAAAATAAAAAGCCAGGGGAACTAAAAGATTGAGGGTTTTATAGGGCACATTAAATTATGCTTTATCAACTGCCAATCTTCAGGCTGCAGAGTATTACTTTAATGCTATTAATTTTCCCCCCCCAAAAATCCATGGGAACTTTCCTTAAAAACAAAACTCCTCATGAACTTCGAGTCCAATCTTCATAATAAGGTCAAGGGGCATGAGTTCCTAAATGTGCAGGGTATACTGCCCACTGTGCTAAACCTCGGATGTAACCTAGGTCGATTCTCTCTTCTTCCAGGGCTGTATTATAAAACATGAACTGGGAACAGACCACCACTTGGCATTAAATTTTTTTTTATTTGTTTACTAATCCAGTATGACATTCCAAAACAAGAAAGTAGTCAAACAATAGAGAACTTACCGAACAGAATCTGAAATTCTCACATTTAAACACTGTCAATTATTTATGTTCTCCCCTTGACGCCTGGCTGTTATAAACTCTTAAGGTATGCTTTCAGCCTAATAAACCTGGGGAAATGGTTTTCCACATACTAAATACCTCCAACTTGACAAAACTTTTTAAGCACTGACTCCTTATGGGTCTTTGTATAATCACTTTCTCATTATATTTTTGGTCAGTTTACTATAACCTTATAAAAGCTAAACTCTAGAATATGTGAATTTCAGATAAGAGGTACACCTCTTAGCTCACATTAACTATGTTGGCCCATGTCAAGATTCTTACTATATTCTTCATTAAGGGCCAAGGTTACAGAAATGAGTGCACTGGATCAGTCTGTACTCAAATCAAAATCATCATTATAACACATTATCATCATTATAACACATTATAACACACATACATTCCCAAGTATGGCTACTATTTCCCATACCTAAAATATCAGAACAAAATATCAGAATATCCTAAAATGGATACAAATTGCATCCACCTGTATTAAAATGAAGGCTTCAGTTTAGTTCTTCAGAAGAGTTAAGAGATGGCCAGGTAAACCAAGGTCAAGAAAAGACAAGTCTCAGTTCTATGTAGCATTTGAGGGAAATCTGGAGTTTAAGCTTTCGCCATTGAACAAAGTTAGGGCTAGGAATTGATTGGGGGCAGGGGGCAAATACCGTAGTTTGTGATCTTTGACAAATTTTTAACCTTAGTAACGTTCCTCATCTATAAAGTATAGATTTTTCCCAGTTCACCTAGCAAACAGGGCTTTTATAAGAAATAAGTTAATGGATAAAACAACAGCTTATACATTCAAATTTAAATCTCCCTCCCAAATCTTCCTCTAAAACCACCTCTCCTGCCCCACCTGACATAGAGATAACAGCTTGATATATATTATTCCATTGTTTTCATCATACTTTTAATATATACTTATATACAGGTTGTTCTTTAAATAAATTCTTTGATTAAAATGAAAAAAAAGAATAGCTTATAAAAATTGTAAAATACTATGTACAGTATTGCTCTTAAGACACTAACCTTCTATAGAGCTGTTTTCTGCCCTCCTCTTCTCTCTTCTAACAGCACATTTCTAATTTGTGCTAAGGTCAAGCTGTCACAATCACTGTAACTCGGGAAATTCAAATAAACAAAAGTCCTGCACATGGGCCAGGCTGTGCTTTCTTTACTTGGCCCAAAAAATAATAATAATAATAATGCCAGTATCTGCCTTAAACTGACCTGCAAGCAGACCAAAAACTCTCGTATACTAAGTTCCAAGTTCCAAATATTTAAACCACCAACAGCAGTCGTAATAGACTGAGTAAAGTTTAACATAAAAAGGTTTAAACACATACCAAGTCAAAACACTTTCTTGCTAAACAGTTGACAGTGATGTTCAGATGCCGATTTAAGAACCATGCACTACAGATATCCTGCCATAATTAATAATTAAAGTACATGGCAGGCATCTGCTCGGAGCCTAGCACAGTGCTTAACATAGGGTCTTAGCATGGTCAACATACTGACAGTTACCTGTAATTAATGTTAAATGTTTAGCATTCTTTAAAACATATAAGAGATTAGGCCATTTTAGAGAGCTACAACTATGAACTACAATTAAGCCTAAGGATGATTAGTATGTACCATACGACACCAAGAAGACCACTTTACACAGCCAAATACTTTCTGGTATAATCTGCTGATGAGGCAATCCTACCTGAACATACTGATAAAGAAACTACTTACAAGCCTACCAAACAGACTTGAGCACAACGGTAAAGCATAACTGAAGATGGAAACCCCAGAGCACTGAAAAATGGGGGTGAGGTGGGGGGAATCGGAAGAAAAGCAGGGAGACCAAATTTCTTTGACAGTCTTGTACTTACCTTACCAACCCTTTTTTCCCTCCTAGCTTCTCATCTCTGCTGCTCAATGAGCCCTCATCCCCTCTCCCATGTGAGAGTTCAGCTGGGTCCCCAAATGATACCCCAAGACACTAACTGGTAAATATCTGGCTTGAAAGTAGGAGCCCATCTCATTTTCTATGCATCCAACAAACTCATGCCTCAAAAGGCAAGAAATACCTCTAAATGTATTCCAATACTTATGAAAGGTAGCCAAACATCTACTCTCTGGAGGATGCAGTCATCCCATTCCCAGAGGAACCACTGGGCAGAACAATCCTTACCTCATCTGTTAACCTTTACTGCTCAAAAGAAAATAGCTAAAGTGAACATGAAAGGAAATGCTCAAAGGGCTAAGGATGGAAAACGGCAAGATCTCAGCTTACAATCCAGAAGCCACTTAAATGGAGTGACTGCAAGCAAAACCAAAGTTCAACTGAAGAAACACACATCACTGCGGACAGCATGACAAACCCGTGTGATTTGGACAACTACAAAGTGGCCATCTACCAGCCTGCAAACAAGGAGGGTCATTACATAAGAAAAGGCATCAGGAATCCTTTGAGATGGAGCTTTCGAATGAGGCTTGAGTCACAACTAAAAGGACACAGAAAAAAATAGATGCGCCTCAAATAAACATGTGTTAAGGACAAAGACATTCACATTCATTCTAATATGCAAATCCTGTAACATGCAGGGCTCTGTGCTGGATACTCAAGATGGCTCAGATGGCTCAGATAAGGAGTTCCCACTTGGTGTCTAGCAAAGAAGGGAACACATGCAGAACCACAACACAGGACACAATCTGCTACCTGTGGGGAGGAGGGATTATTTCTCGATGACAGAGGAAAAAAACCAGAAAGGTTCAGAAAACAGAGAAAGGACATATGCACTAAGCTATCTGTTGTCATATGTTCACATAGGGGATGAGACACGCATGGATTCAGCCATTTAATAAATGCCTACTATGAGAGTCCACAAAACAGGCACTTGGGGAACTTAGTGGTAGAGAGATTAACCAAACAAAAGGATAAAACTACTGTTTAAAACTGTAACCCATGCCATGGGGAAAAAAAAAAAGCATCCATGTGAATAAAATGGGGACGGTGATCAGGAAAGGCGTCTCTAGAGAAGTAACATTTAAACTGAGACCTAAAGATAAGGAACATGTTTAGCTGTATTAATACTCGTCTCTTTGGAGGGAGGGGATGGTGCCATGCCACATGGTAGGTGTTGGGGGTATGGAGGACCAGGAGGTAATTGTGAATAAGATACAACCTACGCCCTGAGGAATCTCATCTTAGGGAAGCAGGCACATGCAGAATGTGGAAACCCAGTAAGCAGAGTTTTACCAGTATGGAACCTTAAGGACCCGAGGAGATCTTGAAACCCATCCAGCTTAACCATTCCTTTTTTTTTAAATGAAGGAAATGAAGCCCAGAGATTGGCTCAGGGGGCCCTGAACTAGGTAGAGGCAGAGGTGGGGCACTAGCCTATTAACTCTCATTACTCAGCACTGCCCATTAGTTTTTTGATCAGAAAACTCATTTGGACAATCAGAGCTTAGTAAATTAGTAATGTACAAGGAATGCTTAATATCTGTAGGGAAAATAAGCAGACTCTGATCTAAGCACCAAGCACTTCACTAGACACTGTGGAATAATTTTCCCTGATCAGAACAAAATGAAAAATGTAGCCAGTTTTTGGTGAAGTGAAATGTATTCATTTTCTCTTCTGAAGTTATGCGCATCCTACTTTGGGGTATCTAAGCATCCAGGAAATGACGATAATAGCAATTCTGTCAGATTTTTTTCAATGCCTTTCCTTGGCAAAAAGAGTTGGCAAATCTATCAGTCCCCTCCCCTCCATACACTTACTTTTTATTGTACTTGCCTGAGAAATACAAACACTGAGTTACAGAGAGTAGGGAGAATGTGAGGAGCCATTAAGAGGAAAGTTCATAGCAGCACTGTTCACTAAAGCAAAAAAAGAAAACTACTCCAGTGCTTATCAAAGGAAGATAAACAGGAAGGAAGATATGAAGATAAATAAATGGTCATACGTTCACCAACTGAATATTATTCAGCAGTGAAATAAGAGGACCCATGCACAGACAAAAGTATAGTACAAACAGAATTCTGATCAATTTAATTATGTGTCCTTCAGGACAAAAAGGGACTTATAATCTTTTAAGTTATTACAGCTGTCCTTATAAGTCAAATATAGTCAAAAAGAAATATTAAATTTTAATCACGTATTTTTCAATTCTTACATTATACTTTAAAAGGATCATGTGGAAACAAAAATAACATGGGGGGAAATGCCTTTCAAATTGGAGCCATTACAACTCAGCCCTCACTGCCTCATGTCTGGTTAACCCAAAACTCCCACCACAAACACAATCAGCCCTAAAACAGAAACCTGGACCTATTTCGCCAATTAACTGCTGCTCAAGGTCCAGGTCAACCTGCAAACAGGCATTTCTAAAGCGTATGACCAGGTTCAGCCTGAGCACAATAACAGGTTAAAAGTGGAGAGAGAAGAAATGGGAAAAACAGTTAATCCGTTTACAGAATTCTGCATAGAGCTGGCAAGACACTGGGTCCCACTTGAAGGAGGCTTCTCTCAAACTTTTCACTTTAATTTACATTCCCAATGGAAAAAATGGTGACCTAAGTAAGAATTCTAGACCTTTGTGCCCTGAAGGTCACCAGATAAGGTCACCCTGAAGAGGAATTCTCCCAGAATGTGGGTTGATCTAGTGGAAGAACAGCCTGGCTGGTCTTCACTGATGCCACACTCTATTTTGGACACTAACTGTCCCAAGCTACCTGAACTTCAGAGATTTCTAAATCTTTCAAGGACATCAGAAACATTTTTGTACCAGAGCATTTATCTGTTACTGAAGAAAAGTCACCTTCCAGAAGAATTGCCATGAAAGCCCACATCATGTGCACTAATAAAAAAGTAACACAGAACAGGAGAAGTAGTTTAAAAACGCTCTTCCATTATATATAAGGAAAGTCAAGGTGAACTTCAAGAAAATTAAAACCTTGATATCTAATTTTATCAAAATAATGTAAGCAATAAAGATAATTTATATCACGACAAACTAATACATAGCTCAGACTATTCTAAGCAAGGAAATGCTTATTTCATACTGTGATTTATAAGACATGAATGATTTAGAAATATACATGGACCCTGAGCTACTAAAATGGTGACAACCCAAAGGTGATTACTGACATATCAGAAAATCAATGGGAGTTTTGAAGAAGAGTGTTTTACTCTCAAAAAAAAAAAAAAAAAGGCAGTTCAACAAAAACCCATCTTTAAAAAATAGAAAGAGTTATCCCTTTCAACTGGTGCTGATCTGCCCTTTATCACTGGAAATAAAATATATCACTCAGAAAGTCACCCTGAAGCTATAAAGAAGCTTAGGGGGGGAAAAAATTAAACTTCAGGTAAGGATAGGGCTAGGAGCCTATTAAGACAAAAAACTAAGATATAAGTGTTCAAAAGCATATTAGCAGGAAACTTGCAGTGGATTCAGTAACAGTCTTTAGTGGCAAGAGAAAAAAAGAAAAGAAAAGAAAGCCTTTTAAAAACCTAAGCCACTGAAATTTTAAAATGACACCTACATGACCCAGTACTTTTCTATTCAAAGAATTTTGATGTTATATATCTATTTTTCTTTGGAAGCTTTTCATGTCTAATATATTTTAAGAGGTAAAAGGTATGGTTTTACTTAAGCACACAATGGAATAAAACATCACTGAGGGCAACCTTGGACCTGTAAACAAATTTTAATGGGAAAGAAAAATACAAACATGGGGGAAAAGGCAATGTATAAATGGCAAATGTGACAAAAAATATGGGCACTTTGAAAAGGAAGACAGCATTGTTAGATGGGGTGAGAAAGACACTAGGTAGTACTGGTTTCATTTAGGGTGTGTCAGGCAGTGTGCTAAACCCTCTTCAGGGGCACCATCTCCATGCAATCCTAACAACCTAAGGAAATGGGTCATTTTATCCCGAGTTTTCAGATGAGGAAATGGGCTTAGAAAAGATTAACTTGCCCTGAACTACAAAACTTGCAAATCCAGGTCTATCGGACTGTAAAGCACGTGCTCTTTGTATCACTTCAGTAAAGCAGTTGAAACCACCAATGCCTGGCTTCACTCCAGACCAATTAAATAAGAATCTCTCTCAAAAGGGCCCATAGCACTGGGATTTTTAAAAGCACCTCATTTGATTCTAATGTGCAGCCAAGGTTGAGAGCCACTGCAAAGACCTTCATAAAACAAGTGGAGTATCAGCTGGGATCTGCAGAACAGACAAGAGCCAAATAATCAGAGAAGGGAAAGGCATCCAGCTTCTAGGGGGAAACAGGACTGTGAGCATCACTGAGGTTGTGGAGGCAGAGCCAGGCCAGAGGTCATCCAGGGAGTCTCACCAGAGCAGTGACTAAAAGGCAGAGAAAGTCAACTGGAATCTTTTTTGCTGACAACACAAGCAAGGTACAGGCCGGGAAATTTGTACTTAGAAGACTATGGTAAGAAAGGGGCACAAAATGATTTTTATAGCTAATGTGACAAAAGTGCTATGAATGATAGCAAGATATGAAATAATAATTGACTAATCTAAAGCAAATGGGCAGAGATACAAAATATAGGAAGGGACAGATAATGAGCAGGGCTTGCTGAGCAATCAGATGTAGCTCAGTAGTTATAACGACAAGCTCTGCAGTGATCCTTTCTAACATTCACCATTCTAAGCCTCGATTTCCTCATTTAGAACATGGAGAAAATAATCACGCCATCTTGCGCACTTACTGGAAGGAATGAATGAGAAGATAATCCAAATAAAAGAAAATAGACTTGGAGCGTCTGTATTCCAGAAGTATAAGAAAATAGTACCCCCATTTTTTTCCTTCTTAGCAGTACATCTTTAGATGGCCTTGATAGCTTTAAAGACTTAGTAATGTAGAATAGAAGTGTGACCTGCCTATTTAGTTTCTATTTTCAATTACTCTCTACATCAGTCCAGGCCGTACCCAAGGAGCTAAGATGCAGCCATTTAAAAATGGTAATTTTTCCTAAACGGTAAGGTGGAATGTACCCTACCACCCACAAGTGACTGTCATTTTACAGATGGTTAGTGAATTTATATATTAAGCAATATACTAACTTTATATAATGTATATACAAAAGTATAAAAGATATACTCTGTATGTCCTCAACTGAATTCTGAGAGACAAATATTATTTAGGAAACAAATCTAGTAATAGGATTGGTTAAACTATCAATTATTCGTCAAAATAACCCACACAAAATAAAGCTTGGCAGTCTGCAAGATTTCCCATTTAACTTTTACTTTCATATACCTTATTTTGTCTTCAGATGATTTCCCACACACTTAGTGGATAATCCTTTAGCTAAGTGACCTTTAAACCCACATTCTGAATGGCAAAAAATTGCTTCCTTAATAATTTGTTATATTACAATATATTGATATAAGCTACCGTGTCTGGTCATTATGATGGAAACCTGATTTGGTACTAGAAAGGAACTTGGGTTCCTTCTCTAAGAAAATAAATATTCTTTAAAAAAGGGGAGGGGAGCCAACATGGGGAAAAAATAAGAGTATAGATATAAAAAGTTAATTTCTTCTACTGTCCAAGTCTTTAAGTATAGCTTACAAATTAGAAAAAAGATATTTGAAGGTGTTTTTAAAAGAGCTGTGTTCTTTTAACCCTCTCTTGACTGTAGAAAGGTAGGGCAACTCAGAGGAACTCATGTTCCTACAGTGAAGTAATTACATTAATTTCCGATTCCTGAAACCAGTTCTCACTGGGAAACACTATAATGCTTTGGGTAACTCTTTAAGACACAAGTGAAATGGTAGTTGCTGGAAGAAGGAAAAAAAGCCTTTCAGCAAGTGAGAAGTTTTCTCCTAAATCATCCTTTTGCTAGAGAACCACCCTAAAAGAAGTGAAGTGTCCTACTGCTGTTCTCCTGTTTTGTACTGGAAACAAAGTATATCTAACAGTGAGAGATCAGAGAGGGAATCCTGAAATTGACAACATTTTTTTTGATGAAAAGAGTAGAAGAGGACACAAAAATATACTGAAATGCCTGCTTGGATGAAAGGGCAGCGGATATTTTCACCAAATCATTTGAATCCACATTCTCAGAGACCCACACATGTCCTTTCCCATTCTGTGCCTGCACAGGTAAAGCAAAAATATAGTTTTGGCTTTGGAATGGATTTTCTACTTAGGATTAATTACAGGCATATCGGCTGCCCTGGGAGTTTACTTTCAAATAAAATGAGGCCACGTAAAAACCTGACTGAAGGAAATGGGATAATATCCATCTCAGGCTCCATCCCCTTCTCACAACTCAATCTCACTAACACCTATAAACCTCAGCCCAAAGAAAGCTAGAAATCTTGCTGCATTCCCACAAGAGAAGAAAGTTAAAGGTTTGGATCTCTCATAGTTACCTGAAGAGACAGATAGGAAAGCAATAGTTAAGCAAGGGTGGGGCCAATAACCACAAACTGCCTAGCTAATAACTTAACTAGGTGTTAGTCATTTATCCCAGAGCTTTGATTTTAGTTTCTGTATTAACAGAGTTCCACTACTCATCTTCTCTTTAAGTTTGAAAACCAGGGCCTCACCAAGAAGCTGTGACTTGCAGATGTGTGCTCTGCATAAGTACACAAAGCAAAAGAAACAGAAGGCACCCCAAACCTCACATCTTTTAACATTTCCAACACAAATATCACTAGTTCCATGAACACTTGACCTCTTAATGTTCTCCAAGTAAAGGGGGCCCAGAGGATCTCGGAGCTGCACGGACACTTCAGCAGACATTCAGGGAAATCACTGCCAAGACTGTCTTGACACCTGTGGCAAAAGCATCGTGTCTTTTAAATACATGTTCTGTTTAAGTGGCTTTTAAAGCATAAGCACCGTGCCTTTAAAAGCAGTTTATAAGAGGTCAGACTATAAAATTGAAGAGACAAGAAATCAATTGTGTATCAATTGTGAAAAACCAACTTTAAAAGGTAGAGTTGGTCAGAAACTGTTGTACAGGGTGAAAGCGGGGAGAAACTCTCCGCATTGGAAATGCCCAATCCCTAGGGTAGGAACAAGAAAAGAAGTTTTTGACCAGTTGTAAGAAAGCATTTCTCTTCTGCACTGAAAAAAGGAAAAGTATTGATCAGAAATGCAGGTAAAAGAGATTAATTTCTCTTCGTCCTTGGAGGAATTAAATACCTTTACCCCTGTGTCATGGACTGAATGTCTCTCCTAAAATTCATACGTCGAAGTCCTAACCCCCAATGTGACTGACTGTATATGGAGAGACAGAGCCTTTAAGTAGGTAATTAAGGTTAACGCAGTCATAAGGGTGGGTTGTAAACCAATAGGACTAGTGCCCACATAAGAGGAGGAAGATTCACCAGGAGTGTGCACAAGTTAACACCATGTGAGGGTACATTCAGAAGGCGGCCCTCTACAAGCTAAGAAGCAAGGCCTTATCAGAAACCAACCCTGCCATCACCTTCATCTTGGACTTCCTGCCTCCAGAACTATAAGAAAATACATTTCTTTAGTTTTAGCAACCAGTCTGCAGTATTCTGTTATGGCAGCCCAAGTAGACTGATATAACCCCCAAACTAATTCTTCCTTTCGATTATCTTTTTCTTCCTAATGCTGCCACCCAACCTTCACAGGCTCCCGGCATCTGAACCGTGGCATTGAAACAATACCTCCTTACTTTTGAATTCACAACCATTAATTTTCCTCTCACTACTGACATCCACCCTTCCATCTTCCAATTTCCAAAACACAAGGGCAAACCTTTATCACCATATACATTGCTTCCTGTTTGTCTCCCCCCATCACCTACATTTCATCCCCACCTGGCTAGCTTCAACTTCCCAAAAACATCTCACTCTATCACCTGCTCAAATACCATCAATTGCATCCATACAGGCCTGCATTCAAGGGCGTTTTCAACTTTATAACAACTTACCTGCCCTAATGTTTTCTTCCAACTTCTCATGCAAAAACCATGCACAAGGTCAAAATGACCCATAGCCATCCTTTGAATATCTCTCAAATTTTCCTATTTCTTTGCTTTTTTTTCTCATTGTTACAACTTAGAATGTCCTCTCTGCTCTGCTTCCTCTTTCTAAATGGTGGCTGGAAGAGAAGTTACTGAAGAACATTATACAAGAGGCTGTGGCAAAATCTTCTACTCCAAAATGCTGCCTGCCGATTTATTTTTATTCAAATAGGCTTTTAGCCCCACCAAGGCATCATGCCAAGGTCTTACACAAGATCTGAAAGATGGTACCATCCAGTAAAAGAGAAGTAGGCAACATGACACCACAAATTCGACATCATGTCCATGCATTTCATAATACATCCCAACTATTTCTGGTTTGGAAGTAGAGAGGAGAAAATCCATGAGTTTTCAACTGGTCCTTGAAAACAGGCATTTGAAAACAGACTACATGCTCTACTTAGTCAATGATGTTTAACTTTCACAACACATAAAAATTTCAGCTCCATATAAATAGGAAATGGGGAGATCATACATAGTTAAATTCAAAAAGTTTCCAAAGACTCTTATCTCCCCCTAAATCTTACCATCCTAGTAAGCATCAACATAAGGTCTAGAGACACCATGAGGCACCCATGAACTTGATCTCCAAGTTCAACCAGTTCCCCTCTCAAACACACTACTTTATTTCCAAAGCCACCACCTAAATCCCAGCAATGAAAGTTCTAAAACAGAGTCTCTCTTGGATTCTCCCGATTTTCAATGATCCCTTCCCCTATCAATTCTCCAAAGAACTTCCCAAGCCTCATCAACCCTCTTTCCCTGAGGACATAACTGACCTTCATAACCTACATTATATCCTTATTGATTTTTATCATGTGAGTGACAAAAAAACAGTAACATGCCAAGATCTCCACAAAGTGAATGCCTGGCTCTTAATTTTGTATGCACTAAAATAGCCTCTGTCCCACTCACTGGGCCTTCTCTTCCATACTTTCATAACCGTTATTTTCTCCACTTGGCATCTTCCCTCCCCTAGTTCCGATTCACACACATACAAGCTCACCACTACAAAAACTTCACGCACTTTCAAATCCCTTGTTCCTTTAAAAGTTATCCTCCAAGAGATTTTTCCTGTTAGCTTAGCATATACTATATCATACAGACACTTTTAACACCCCACCAATAACTTCACTTCTAAGTAGTAGTTTTTATGTATTGAATAGAAACCTAACCAGAGTAGAAACTTATATCAGAGGAGGCTTAGCTCTATTGCTCCAACCCAAATCAAAGTACCCTATAGTCAGCAGCACCCAGAGATACTCCAATGTCACTGATTAGCACCCTAAGAGCACTCAAACTGCTTGATGAGCTTATCTTTCCCATTCTAACTTAGGAGTGAAAGGACAGAGAAATGATACCAAGCAGATCTACAATCTGGGTCCAGAATCAGAAGCAAACTGACAGTATAACATTCGGGGACTTGAGTGACTGTTTCACGTTTTCTCATTTCCTGGAACACCAAGTGCCCAAGAGGGCTGGGCCATCAGCTTCCTATCAAAAGGGGTAAAGAACCACCCACTTTCTAAGACAGATTGACTGTTAAACACATGTACAGCAGCCCTCAAAGGGGAAAAGGCAAGCTGTCCTGCCAGAGTTCTCAAAAGCTTCTGAGAACAGCAATTTTTAAGAGGTGCAAAGATATATATTAACCCATATTTGATAGACAGCACCCTTTCTCAAATTCAGGACTTAATAAAATACCTTTCTGTTTTAAAAATTCTTACAATTTGAGAATTCCAAAACACCAACCCTTTTCAGATCAAATAATTACATTTGTCAAACCAGACTAATTATTAAAATTCCACAAAGCTTGTACAATCAATCCCTAGTGTTTAGGGAAATCATTTTAAAATTCACGTGGTTAAAGGCTACCTAATCTTTTCAGTGCCAGTACACCAACCAGTTGGCATTGCTTTCTAAAATCTGGGGAGATTTCCTGACCAATGAGATACAGATAAAATATGGCAAAGTAAGTATTAATATTTCTACCCTCTATTGTTACAGTGATAAACAGAGTGCCAGGAGCATATTGGTTGGTATATATAGCTCCTAGAAAAATAATATTTAATGAAAGCTAAAATGCATTCCTCCTTAATCAAGTTTTCCCTCTTATTTTGTTCTACACACACAGAAAACACATGTACGTGCACACACACATACATAAAACACACACACACTACATATCAACAGCTATCAAAACAAACTGCAGGAGTAAAATAACATTATTGCTCTTTAGACATTTAAAAACACATTTTTAAACAATAATTTCAAAGCCAACAACCTTGAAAATTAAATTAAGCCCCTACCTTCATAGACCATAAGAGTAATAGGCTCATGATTAAGTGGGTAATTTATTTGTTTACATTTTATATAAAGATTCCCAAAGAGTCCAAGATCCTACCAGTGACTATTTAAGACACTGAGAAGACAGAATTTTAAGTATGGAACAATAATAAGTTCATAATCATTAACAGCATATAAAATTACCCCAAAGGAATGGGACTCTTACAAAATATAGAACATCTTACACAGAGGAGAAATTTTCAATTGCCAGTATTAGGAAGGAGTTTAAAATACCAGGATTCCATGTATTTAAGAAAGAACATTCCTTTGTTTGTTACAAAGCTGACACAAAAAAAGGGCATTTAATGGCAATGTGTCTCCTCCCTGAAAGCGGATTTATTGCTATTTAGCGTATCCAGGGAACTAGTTCCAAGAGCTAAGCAATAGTTTTTAATGCTGACTCCTCTTCACAACCTGCTCTGTGGTACCCCACCCCCATACAGATCAGAGGAAATGCTTCAATGACTTACTTGATCTCAATATTTTTTCCCACCAGGTTGTGGAATATCGTACATAGGAAGTATACTCACTTTGGTCCTTGGATTTTTCTACTGAGTCTTAATTTTACAAGAAACAAAACTACAAAGAGTAAAATACTTCAGCAATCCAAGGAAGAATGACGAACTTTTCAGGTCCTACTACAGGAGTGCCTAATACAAAACTCAAGTGTTCGAAGGGTGATGAACAGGAAAGCATAACTGTGGTTCAAGCCTTGGTCTCGCGGCTTTCACTGGGTTATTAAGGTTCCGGTTATTTACAAATGTGGAAGCTTATTACATATAAAAGCTCTTAGTTCCAATAAGCTGTGGATAACTTGCTATCTCCACTTTAAAAGCCTCTTCTTCACAATTACCATCCATTTGAAGAGTGATTTGACCCGTACTCTGTCCTCTGAGACATTACATAAAAGGACTCTCACCTACTCAAAAATCAATCTTTTCAATTAGATGAAAACTTAATGAAAGCTGAGATCATCTTGATGAAAGCAAATACTGCCAAAAGGCAAAAACAGCTTCACACTCTTAATGGTAAAGCCAAAGTTGCCAGATTATAATTCTGCTACATAGTCATTACAGTCCAAAGATCTGTGATTTACCTCACTGGGGCAATGATTTTCTGTAAGTAAGGTATTCAGGGTTTACTATCCTTACAGGGAGCCTTGACACTACCATTGTCAATTCTACATACAGATTTGATTCCCTGAACAAAAAGGCATTTAGTTATAGTTCTATAATTAAGAATCTTCAAAACAAAGAGTAATATCCCAAATATGCAAAAGGTATTCTGAGAACAACTGCACTTGCTTGTGTCCTTTGTATAGGTTTCCCTACTGATTCAATTTCATGATCATGGAATACAATAGAGGGACTGAATTTAAGTTTGCTTATCCTGTCACTTTAACCACATTCTCCCTATGGCCAATAATAAGGATGCATTTGATAGACAGGAACCCATAAAGGATGAGGAATAGGATAATGGAAAGCAAAGCTGAATGATGTAGAGTCCAACCCACAAGCATGACACAGTAGCCAATTTAGCTAAGTGGATACAGGTTGAATTAACCTGACCTTTATGGCTACAATGTCCTGATTGATACAATCGATACTATCTGCCCAGCTGAGTCCTGAGCTGCTAACAATAAGATTTAAATGGCCTAAGATCTGAGACAAAAATGATCCAAACTCCAGAATCCAACTTTTTGTTATAAACCCAAAAATGAACCGTCATCCTATTACTAAAAAAAAAGAAAAAAGCAGTTTTCCCACAATGCAAACCGACAAAAGCACTTTGAAAAGAGAAGTATTTTCTGAAAATCATTAATTGAATCTTAAAATATAAGCAGCCCAAAGTAAATGTGTGATCCCTGAGGAAGTTCCTCATACATCATAGGAGCAGTGTAAATACAAACACAAACCAAATGAAGGAATCGGTAAGTCATCTTTCTGTTATTAGGTAAATTTCATGTAATACACATTTAAATGAGACCTGAATGCCAGGCACTGGGAATTCAAAACAGAGTTAATGTGCTGGGGGGGAGGGAGCAGTGGGGGAGATGATGACAGAACTAATAAAGATGGGCTGAGAGGAGATGAAAAAAGGCAACATGTGTAGGATTTAGGGTTGCTGTAATAAGATACATGAGTGAATAAAAAGTGTGGGCTAAGAATTAATTGACCATGTTCAAGGGAAAAAAGAGTATTTGGCTAGTTCACAAAGTGAACGTTGCATTTGAGGAAGAATGGAGAATGTGAATGTTTGAAAGTGCTTGAAATCTGTTCTGAAGGCCACAAGAAGCCAAGGAAGGTTTCAGGCAGGAGTGACAGCCAGAGCTGCCCTTTACCTGTCTTATACAAAGTTCTGACTCAAATGTGTCTAAATTCTACAGGGCTACTTTTATCCCAGGAGATGGTTCATAAAAATCAATGCTAAAAAGGTTACAAAAGCAGAACAGTACTCCAGCTGATCCACAATTTACGTCTAATACCTGGGCCCAGAGAACTCTAGCATGGTTAAAATCATGCACTCGGGAGCCAGACTGCCCAGGTTCTAATTCTAGCTCTGCCACTTACTTTGTGTCTTTGGGCCAGCAACTTAAACCTCTCTGTGCTGCCGTTTCTCATCTGCAAAACTGGTGAATTTTTACTACGTACACCTTAGAGTTCTGATAACTTGAGTGAAAGAATGCAGACTGCTTACAACAGTGCCTGGCACAGAGAAATAGCTTCCAAGTGACGCTGATACAACCACTTTTACTATGCCACATCCTTCTGACATCTGATCAAAGTTATGTAACATTTCCTATAAAATGAAGGAATGTTGATCCAGGAGCCTCTGCAGAGGAGTCTGTGTGTGGGGATGGAGCGAGGAGTCAAATTTTTCTGTTCCTATCCTTCCAAAACCACAAGCCAAAAGCTATGTACCTAGGTGAACACTTCCCTTTTTCATTATGTCTTGCCCATTTTTCCCCTCTCAATGGCTTAAAATGGTTCCCAGGCACACATATGTAATTAAAATTCATTATCTTAAAAGACTGCTTTAGGAAGCCCAGCTATCATCTTTTTTTATGGGTAGATATAATTACAACCTAATAGGCATCATTTAATCAAGACTTAACAATTAGGTTCTTAAATCCAGAACTTGATCATTTTCTTCCTTGATAGGTGCACAAAATTTTCTCCCAGGTGGTAGTCATGTAAAGTGAAGAGCAGAAGAACTATTAAAACCCTTATCATAATGGCCTTCTAAAGTGCTAATTATTACCCAATTATGACAGACATAATCTGAGAGGAGAAAGCCTAACACAACCTAATGCAATCTCATAGCAGCATTTTTCTTTAATTTTTTCACCTCCATCTCAGTGAAAAACAAAGGCCCACAAAAAGCCCAAAATAGAAGGTAGTATTTAACTCTCACCTACTACTTTCTAAACAAGAAAACAAAGTCATTGGTAACAGCATCCAATCCTTCCCCTGGTTCTGACATCAGCAAATCAGACCTTGAAAGGAGAAAAGCAACCCTATGCTTGTTTCCCATCCCACATTTTAGACATAAGAAACAGAGACCCTGAGAAGTGGTGCCCTCCTAAGACATTCAGGGTCAAACCCAGGCTAGAACCTAGGTCTCCTCCAGTAAAAAAAAAAAACAGTATTTTGTACTCTACCTCTATCGCATCATGGGAGTACAGAAAATTGAAGTGAGGGCCTACATTTTCAAGCCTGATAGCTGTGTCTCTCACATCTAATTATACTATATCTATCTCCATTTCCAGCTAAATAAGATTAATTCTTAGTCACTGATGCTTAATAGTAAGTCCTGCTACTCCCAGCAGCCAACACCCTAGTTTGAAAGGGATGCAGATCACTAATTAGTGCATCATCTATTGAGAGCCTGTAATTGCCTTACCACACCCAAGTCCCTTCTGGCTAGACTAAGCTTCTTTACAGCCCTAATACACCAAACAAGAGACACACAGTTGGGCAAGAAATCTATTAAGAATTAGAAAACACTGAGAGGGCTCTATTTATCACTGAAAAGAGAAATCTAATCTCTTTAGTTTTCCTTTCTTTTTCTTTTCTCAAAAGCTATGAGAGGTCTCCCAGCAAATCTAAACCAAGCCTGTGCCTTTAAACTTAGCTGTCCAAGGACTCTAGTGCAAAGGACAGATCTGATCTTTATGCAGGATTCGAAGGATTCTACTGTAGAAACAAAGCCTTAAATTTCTCCTAAAACAATCTCATTATCTTCAGTTTTCCAAAGAATTCCAATTCAGGAATGAAAAAAGAAAACAGCTACTGTATGGGGGAGCTTTACTATAGCATCGCACTTAACCTTTCGTCATAGGTATCATCACCATTCCCATTTTGTAGGTCAGAAACTTGAAGGCTGGGAGAGGTTGGGTGACTTAAATAAGGTCCCTGAATTCTTAACCTCAGGTGTAACCATCAAGCTGTAAGATGAGAGCATTCCTATTTCTTACTCTTAGCTTTTCTAACACTGGCAGAAGTAACCAGGCTGTCAGCTCCTACACGGGTCGGTCACCTCACACCCCAAACGGTGCAGCCAAAGAGCAACTGTGCCAAGCTGGCAGGAGCATGCTTCAATGCCAAAAGTGACTCTGAAACCTGCAGTGCAACTTTTCCCCCAACTTCGTTTCCTCTCATTTAAGGGTAACTTGAAATGGACTGCAGTCCCATTCACTTTCTTAAAAAACTAAAAATGAAATTTTAAAACACTTTTCAAAGGACCGAGGTCCTCATCTTTACTAACAGTAACTCCTTGTGATCTAAGTAGTGTGAGAAAGAAAAGCTACTTCCGATGACTTGGTGTCTGTGAGTGCAGAATCAGTCTAGAATCCTCAGCAAATGAATCTGCAAAATTAGAAAAATTCAACTTATTTAAAATAAAGTTACAGTAAAAGTTTAAAGCCAATTTTTAAATTTAGTTTGCAGAAGCACACCATGTTTGAAATTCTTACCCAAATACTAACTTAGATCTATCTTCCTTCGATATGGGTGCCTTCAAGGGCAATGAATATGCTTCTTAAATCTCCTCAGAGGATCTCATTCTCATTTATTAAGCAGAAACCACAGGAAAACTGGCATTAACATCCTCTTCCTGCTCTTCTGAAGCAAGAGCACCTCATTTGGGCTTTTCAGATTAAGAACACATTATGTACCAGTAAACCTTACAGTTGGACCCAGTTTCAAGCCGAAATATCATGAATTGCATAGCACCCCTTATTCCTTCTAATTTCACTTTTCATTTCCATTTGGAGCTGTATAACACAGATGCAGTTGCCCTCCAGGCTTTTTTCTACAAACAGCCCTTGACCTTTAGAGACCCTTACCCTTACCCTGAGACACCTGCAAGTATGAAATATAAAAGCCCCAAAGATATACAAAAGCAGCACTACTGGAAATAGTCTCAAATTTAATATATATATGTGTGTATGTGTGTATATATATATATATTTTTTTTTTTTTTTTTAAACTGCAGCCTTATTTCTTTAAACTAGGCAGAAATTTTCTCAGGTTGAAGATTTCATTTTTACAGCTACAGGGATTTCCAAAATAAAAAGTGATTAATGTTTCTTATCTTGAATTTTGTGTTTGAAAGGAAATAAAAGTTGCACTGTCATTCATTCAATAAATATTAAGCTCTATGTACAGGGAACTATCAGAATATAAAAGTGTCTCTTTGCCCTCAAGGACTTCAAAGTTTTCAGAGAAGTAAGTTTCTTGCAACCTGAAATTCCAAAACATCAATAATCTTCACCACCACCCACCAGAGGTATCCTGGAAAAGGAACTTTGGTATTAAATAGAAATCAACATCATTAAGAATGCTACAATGAACATCCAGGTGCATGCATCCTTTCCAATTATGGTTTTCTCTGGATATATGCCTAGGAGTAGGAATGCTGGGTCATATGGTAGCTCAATTTTTAGTTTTTTAAGGAACCTCCACACTGTTCTCCATAGTGGCTGTACCAATTTACATTCCCACCAACAGTGTAGGAGGGTTCCCTTTTCTCCACACCCTCTCCAGCATTTATTGTTTGTAGAATTTTTGATGATAGCCATTCTGACCGGTCTGAGGTGATACCTCATTATAGTTTTGATTTGCACTTCTCTAATAATTAGTGACGTTGAGCATCTTAAGTGTTTGTTGGCTATCTGTATGTCTTCTTTGGAGAAATGTCTATTTAGGTTTTCTGCCCATTTTTGGATTGGTTTTTTCTGATATTGAGCTGCATAAGCTGTTTGTATATTTTGGAGATTAATTCCTTGTCAGTTGCTTCGTTTGCAAATATTTTCTCCCATTCTGAGGGTTGTCTTTTCATTTTGTTTATGGTTTCCTTTACTGTGCAAAAGCTGTTAAGCTTAATTAGGTCTCATTTGTTTATTTTGGTTTTTATTTTCATTACTCTAGGCGGTGGACTGAAAAAGATCTTGCTGTGATTTATGTCAGAGAGTGTTCTGCCTATATTTTCCTCTAAGAGTTTTATAGTATCTATAAATATATCTATAAATACATAGTATTTATAGTAACCATAATTCAAAAGGATACATGCACCCCGATGTTCACTGCAGCACTATTTACAACAGCCAGGACACAGAAGCAACCTAAATGTCCACTGACAGAGGAATAGACCAAGAAGATGTGGTACATATATGCAATGGAATATTACTCAGCCATAAAAAGGAACGAAATAGTGCCATCTGCAGAGATGTGGATGGACCCAGAGACTGTCATACAGAGTGAAGTTAAGTCAGAAAGAGAAAAACTAGTATCATATAATATCAGATATGTGGAATCCAGAAAAATAGTACACATGGACCTATCTGCAAAGCAGAAATAGAGTCACATATGTAGAGAACAAACTTACGGTTACCAAGGGGGGGGGGAGATGGGATGAATTGGGAGATTGGGATTGACATATACGCACTACTATGTGTAAAATAGATAACTAACGAGAACCTAGTGTATAGCACAGAGAACTCTACTCAATGCTCTGTGGTGACCTAAATGGGAAGGAAATCTAAAAAAGAGTGTATATATGTATACGTATGACTGTTTCACTTTGCTGTACAGCAAGAAACTGACAACACTGTAAAGCAACTATACTCCAATAAAAATTAATTTAAAAAAAGAATGCTAGACAATGCTGGTATGGATATTTCTTTTTTTAACTAAACTTTTTTTAAACTGAAGTATAGTTGATACACAATATAAGTTACAGGTGTTAAAGTGATTCACAATTTTTAAAGGTTATACTCCATTTATAGTTATTATAAAATATTGGCTATAATCCCTGTGCTGTACAATATATCCTTGTAGCTTATTTTATACATAATAGTTTGTACCTCTTAATTCCCTAACCCGTATTATTGCTCCTCCCCTCTTCCCTCTCCCCACTGGTAACCACTAATTAGTTCTCTCTTTGAGTTGGTTTCTTTTTTGTTATATTCACTAGTTTGTTGTAATTTTTAGATTCCACATCTAAGTGGATATTTCTTGATCCCGTCTGGACATATGAAGGCCTTAATATATAACAACATAATGTTCAGGAATTTGTTATCCAAATTAAAAGCCAGGAAATGTTTCAAATTTGCTCAGACTTGAAAGAAATTAATTCTATCAGAATATTAAACAAATGTGGTATCACAAAAAAATTAAATGGGCACCACCTCACCACCACCAACCCCATTTTGCATTTCAAAGGAAGGGACTACTGTGCCATTTTCTTCTCTCAAGGACCTCAGCAACCTGGAATGTACAAGCAGAGCCCTCTGCCTGACAACAGTGGTTTGGATGATATCTCACCTTCCTCCTTCTTACCCACCTAGTCTTGACTAAATTGGGAGGCGGGGGGAGGGGTGAATAAATGCAGTGGAAGGTTAAAAAAAAAAGTGCAGGTGTGTTCAACAGCTGACAAAAGAGGTTAAGATTCTATATACACCCACAGTACAATTTAGTCAATTTCTATTTAAAAACAAACTAGGACAATGAAGCCAATGTAGGAAAAAGAAAATGCTTAGGTGAAGTACTCCAAAGTGCATTTTTAGCTCATGTGACCTTCCACAGTGCTCCAAATGTGTGTACGCAGATGTGTGGGCATGTGTGTATTTATAGAAAGAAAGTGTTGAGAACACTATAAAAAAAAATACATGAATAAATCACAGAATGTTTGTGCTACATGGAACTTCTGAAAGCTAGTCACAGCTTTGATTTTTAGGTAAGGAAGATAAGTACCAAGATTTGGACCAAGGTAAAACCTGCTAGTGACAGAACCTGGTCACACTATTCGAGGCTTCAACTCCCAGCACAATCTCACCTTCAATTATTCTAATTCCATGCCTTTATTCTTAAATTTGCACTTCCACTGGAAACATGACTGTCCATTAATACCTGTAATACAGATTTCTAAATTTTAAGGCTCAAGTGAGCTTTGCCCTATTTATCCCAGGAAGACATGAGTCCAACCCAGCAGTTCTCAAAGTGTAGTCCAGGAACCCCTGAAGGTCCCTGAGACCTTTTCACAGATCCAGAAGGTCAAAACAATACCTTTTCCTCTCATTCTCTCATAAATGTACAGTAGAGCTTTCCAAAGGTTATATGATGTGTGACAGCTGCTTCTGCATTCAGCCTGGTGCAATATAAGAATACAGCTGACTCCTATTAAGCTAGACATTAAAGAAATGAAAAAATGTAAAATCATGCCACTTACCATTATTTTTGTTTTAGAAAAATATATATATCCTTCATTTTTAAAATGTTATTTTTGTTAATGCTATTGGAGTTTTTTTGAGCTAAATATCTGTTTTTAACTTTCTCATCTTAATTTCTAATGCAAAAAATATTGATAAACATAACTTACATAAACATAAGGTCTTTTAAGTCCTTAATAATTTAAGTGTAAAAAGGGGTCCTAAGAACAAAAAGTTTGAGAATCGCTAGTCTAACCCAGTGCTAAATAAGTTTTCTTCCGTGGTGATTTTCTGTTGTTGTTGTTGTTGGCTGCGATGGGTCTTGATCGTGGCACTCGGGAAGCGCGCAGGCTTCTCTCTAGTTGTGGCGTGCGGGTTTTCTCTCTCTAGCTGTGGCGAGTGGGGTCCAGAGCACATGGGCTCTGTAGTTTGCGGCATGCAGCCTCTCTAGTTGAGGCTCGCAAGCTCAGTAGTTGTGGCACGTGAGCTTAGTTGTCCCGAGGCATGTGGGATCTTAGTTCCCAGACCAGGGATCAAACCCAAGTCCCCTGCATTGGAAGGCGGATTCTTTACCACTGGACCACCAGGGAAATCCCATGGTGAATTTTTTAAGCACATACAGATAAACCTTAGAATGGTGTCCTATTGCTCTCCTTACCTGCAAAGAGATGTTTCTCCAGCCCTGGGACTGTGTAAAGTACTTCTTATGCCCAGTACTCACTTTAATCAGTTCAACTTTCTTTGATATACAATTTCTATAAAACCATGATAGGGGAACCATGAATAAAACTCTATATTCTGGTTCTCAGAAAAGACGCTTTATAAAGCATAATAAGTTATGCTTCATGTTGCATACTTACTTTGGTTCAGAGAATACTAACAGTATACAATATGCCAAGTAGTAGTTTTCCATTTGCTAGATTCCACCATAGTCAGGCACCAAATCACATTTCATTTCACTCTTGAAGTTCTGCTCCTTCCTTTCTAGGGCTGCTTTTGCCATACCAACCTACATCCTTTATTTCAGTTTTCCTCGCTCCAGGTCATCCTACAAAATTGTCCCCAATCTGGTTTCTCTCAAGTTTTCTTCCTACTATGCTCATATTCCAAAGGCTTTACAACACCCTACACCATACATAAAGGGAAACGTTCCTTCCTGAGTTTCAAGGCCCTCTAGAAACCTAACCACCCTCTAATAGTCGAAGCTGTTTCCTCAATATGCTGGGAGTACATCACGTTTAATCCCCCTCTTTTTCTCCGCGAAAAAATGTCTCCCTCTACCTCTATAAAACCTCCCCAAAGTGCTACTCACATCTACCTAGTTTCACAAACCTTTCCCAACTATGCAGCAGCCCTCACCAAACCCCCTCTCCCACAATCAACTCATCACACTTCCTGACTACAGGCTGTCAACTAGACTTAACCTAAGGACAGCGTCCATATCCTACTGCTCCTGAACTCCCAAAGACCTGGCACAGTGCTAGGCTCTATCGAGGCACTGAACACTAATAAACAGTTGAGATGCAGCGAATACTGAAAATCTGCTAAAATGCTTTGAAAAATACAAGAGGGATTACCTTTTGAAGTAATTAGTAACTGCATGTTAATATTTTTGCAAATTAAAATATATACATGACGCAAAAAGATCATAACTGTTGAACACTATAAAATGAAAGAAATCTAATTCTTCCAACGCACACACCAGAAGTTAAGTTTCATTAACAATTCGAACATTTTCAAAGCCAATACAAACATGTACAAGCACAGGTGAGGAAAGCAAATACTTTAGTAGATACACAGAGGTAGATCTTTCTGTAATGATCTTTGCAACTTGCTTTTTACAGTTAAATATCAGCACATAAGAGAATTCTTTCTTTATAGATGGCTATAGAATGGTCCCTTGGTATCCTCAGGGTAATGGTTCTAGGATCCCCACAGATACCAAAATCTCGAGGATTCCCAAGTCCCAAAGTCAGCCCTCCGTATCTGGTTCTGGTTCTGTATCTGCCGACTGTAAACACAGTATACAGTCCACAGTTGTTTGAGTCTGTGGACGTGGAAACCCACTCCCTGCAGATACAGAGGAGCTGACTATAACAGAGATGGCCCAAATTAATATAAATGATTCTCTACTGATAAATATCCAAGGTTTTACTATTTCAAACAATGCTTGCAATAAATACCTTATACGAGAGCAAAAATATACATTTAAAGATAGAAACTGTTGGTTCATAGTCAATTTATATTTTTAATTATGCTAGTTGCTGCCAAAAAGCCCTCTAAAAAAACCTATCAACTTACAATCCCACCAAGACATCGCCTGCATTTTTAAAAATGAAATGGAAATAATGCAGCAGTGTCGAGAGGGAACTGGGAGAAGGAAAGGCATGTCAGGAACCAGCTATGGGTTTAGAGTCACCAACCGCTGTCACTTTTTATAAGACATTAGGCAACACCTTTACCACAAATTCCATGTTTATAAAATGAGGGTTTTGGTCAACACTGTGGATAAGGGCCCCTCCAGCTCTGACATTCTCTGATGTCCTTGAATTTGCTATATATAAGAAATGCATATTAAATCTGAAGACAAAACACGTATTCTCTTGGGCTGCCCGGAAATAAACAAACAAGTGCTGGGAAAGTCAAACTGCTGCACTAGGAAAGTAAATGCTCTGATAAAACCCCTGCTAGGAATTTAAAAATTGAAGTGAAATTGAGACTGGAGGAAATGGCCACCTTAGAGGAAAGATAAAAAACCATTTCAGAAATAAACAAACAAAAAAAGGATCATTTTAATCATCCGGTGGTTTTCCTAGTTAAGACAAGCTGCATCTCAGTAGAAGAAATGCAGCTAAATGGCTATCACAAGGGAGGACCAAAGCACCCTGACGGCTACTAATTAATAAAAAGTCACAAACATCCCTTTCAAGCTCACCATTTGAAAGAGTGGATGTTAACAGGAGATATGATTTGCTAAGCTAAATAAAAGCCTTCATTAACAAGAAGTGACAGGATCACAACCCTGCTGCTGATAAACTGCCAACATACCCCGGCCTTCAAATGAAGGGCTGCCCATTTAACATATTGCAGCTTTAAAATGAGTTGCTTTAGAACAAACAGTTCTATGTCACGGCAGGCCTGCAACATACCAGATGGAGCTGCTGCTGTACCCTGGATTGTGCGTGCGTGCGTGCGTGTGTGTGTGTGTGTGTACAGGGGCCAAGCGTATACCTCAGGAATACCCAGCCCAATAACCCTTCTTAAGATTAGCCATCCTTGATCAGAGCAACCACCTTGGACCTCAACTTCTCTATCTGCTTCCAAAAAGACTCAGTGTTGAGCAGAAAGCAGCCATTCTCCCAACAGCCAAAGGAGGTTTCACCCTGCTGTTAGACCAGCCTGGCAGTCATCCCTGGAGCCTGCCTCCTTAATCCTGGCAAACACAGCCACTTCTATCCAGTCTTGAAGCAGGGATTTTTTTTTTTAATATAGCATGCTTTAAAGCTGTATAAAACAGGTCATAAATACATGTAAAAGGCATAATCTCAGTCTTGTCAAAGTGGTTACAGAAGCATCACACCAGATCTTTTCCTGTGTGGTCCAAGTACATTGTTAAATTCACCCACTAGAAGACTGCAAATAGATATGGTAAAGTCTTAATTATTCACAGGGATGGATGAAGACAAACAGCACTGTTAACTTAATATTTTAAGATGACTTTTTGTATTATCTACTATCCAGCACTTAAATAGTATTGTATAGTAATAATTAATGCCCATAAAAAACCTCAAAGTGCTCAGTTTAAATGTTAAGAATTCTGATTAACTACAATTGGTCAAATATATATGTTATACATGGCAACGTCTCAGTAACCTGAGTACGAAGGCTGAGTATGCCTTAAAGAAAAAAAAAAAAAACTTACATGCAGTATTTACTTTTGGCATGTGTAATTTTAAACTTTATTTTTAAAATATAGGGATCTACTATATTCGAGAAACAAAGCTGTAAAACAGAATCACTGACATCAAGGAGCTTCCAATGTAGTTGAAAACAACATTTAATAAGTGTCCAAAAAATGCAAACAGAGTCTACCTCTCTGAGGAAAACAATGAGTTAAGAATATACTCTAGTAAATGTAATGATCTAATAAGTAGGTAGGATATCATTTTAAAATACCATGTCATAAATTCACAGTACTGTTTATAGTTCTGATGATGTCTGTGGGTTGACGAAACAAGCCACATGGAGAATTCTCTTCCTCATTTTCTTTAACCTCTTTTTCTTCTTGTCTTTTTCTGATTACTTAGAGCAATTTCCCAGACTCTACTGCCAATCTCTTACAAACACACATAGCCCTTTAGAATTAAGGGACTGCCCAAAAGCCATTCAGGTCATTTTAAGAAAAAAGTATTTTTCAATAAATGTCTTCCAAGGTTTCTACAAAGAAAACTGCCTAAGCCTCTCCCATCCCAACGAATGTTTCAAAGACAATTCCGAAATAATATGGTATTTGATTTTAGCTCAAATTTAAATGAATACTGGGAGGAACACAGTATTGTGAAGAAATGGGGTGGGTTGCCTCGATCTGGCAGAGGGATTCTATAAAAGGTTATTCATAAATTAACCAAACAATTCAATCAACGACAAACTATAATTTTGGGCGAGTAGGTAAAGTCCTTTAGACCAAATCAAAAAGCCTAACAGACATTTCTCTTTATAGTTTTTACAACCGCAATTTATACACCAGAAAAGTACTATCCAAAAAATGTTGATAAATTATACTTCAAAATTGGGTACAGCAGCGCATTTCCAAAGCCATGAGTGAAGGATGTAGACTACGCAGATAACACTGCTGGACTTGGCAGTGGTTGTATAGTTTTTAGTGTGAAAGCTGCTGAATTACTGGTATACTTGAGAATATTACAGTTTGTTTCTTGGCTGTTTAAAAAAAAAAAAAAAAAGCCAGACCTTTGGTGGGATATAAGCTAGATGGCAGGGATCAGATCCAAGATGCAAAGTTCATCATGAATTTATCAGGGAAAAAGAGAGTTCAACTTCAGGACCCCTTTCTATTCTAATATTCTAATGCCTATAAAATTAAAAAACAAAACGTCTGCCTTTGTTGGAGTAAGGCAGGGAGAGTGTAGATGGGAGGGAAGATGAAGTTAACAAATGAACTTCCCTGACCACCCCACACTAAGTTAGGAACCCCAGAGACTCTTGCCCTTCGTAACACAAATCACCATTATAAATAATAACTTCTAGAGCTTTAACATGTGTCTCCCCCAATATTCTGAGTTTCATGTCCGCCAAGACTAGATCACACTTACCACTATGTCTCAGTATCTAAGACAGTGTGTGGTACACAGTAGGAACAAAATGTTTACTAAGTAAATGAAACTAAGGAAACTGAGATGTTTTCATGTATAAGCTGGAAACATAATTGTTTTTAAACTACTGCAGAGTAAAAGAGGTTGATAAACAATCCAAAAAAAGTGAATGGATAAGAAATCAAGAAGACAACAAAGTATCATTAAGGTCAGGAGGCCAGGCACAACACAAGCATAAAAATTTAAATCCTATAAAGCTGTAGGTCTAGAGGAAAGTTTAAAGTTTTAAGAAGCCACTTTCTAGCAAAAAGGAACAGTGAACATTTTCAAACAGTCATTTAATAAACTGTCAGCAAATCTGCTTTATTTCTTTAGACAATAACAAACAGGAAATAATCATAGGGAATGGGGAAGAGAAAGAGGTTCCAGCCACAATGAAAAATTCCTTACAGATAAAGTTCCATAAAACTCCTTAGGGAAGCTCAATATAAAATACCCAAGACCTGACAACAAGTCCCCTGATCTCTTTATGTTTCTGAATTTCTTAGAGAACTGGGGAACTATAGAAACCTTTCACTCAAAATCTTTGATAGTGGAGGCCAACTTAAAAAAAAAAAAAAACTTACAGAAATTAAAAGGAAGTGCGGGCTATTTATTAAAGTCAAAGGTTAGGATTGTGGTGTCCTATATGATGAAATGATATAAAAAGCTATTCAGCTTTGAATTCTCAATACCTATCTTAACTTCTGCTTCATCTTGTGATGTCCTAAATCTGGCTAAACAGCATGGAGCACCCTTGGCAGGATTCCACCTGACTGCTATGCTATACTCCTTCGCTATGTGCATAGCCTGTTGGGCCAATTTTACACCAGAGACTTGCTTGAAATATGTAGAGATGATTTTCTTTTATTTTTTTTTAGGTTTACAACAGCTTCACAGAGCACAAGGATAATATTTATAGGCTTGAAAGAGTAAAATATACACAGATAAGAAACCAAGAGACACGTTAACAAGAAGCGTCTCTATTCTACAATATCATGGATTGAAAGATGCACCACTAGCTTCCCAGCTGTGAGAAAAATAAATATCACTACATTAAGTGGACATATTTATGAGATTCAAAAACTATGTAAAAATTGCACATCTAAGACTTGAAATATGGCATTAAACCAATATTTTTCGCTAAAATTTCCTCGTAGTGATTAAAATTTTAATAAGATCACCTATCATTCATGGTTTACCTACAGATGCAAATAAAACTTCCTCAATTGATAGTAAGTTTCAAGTACTGTATTATCTCAATTCCAGACTTTGAATTCAATTGAATTAAACAAATAACTTCCTGAATTTCTACTACAAACAAGTAGCACACTAGATGCAAGAAATAAAATAATAAACAAGACAGATGTCCCCTTTCTAGGGAAGAACAGAAAGATTATCTTGAATCTGTATTCTTCACCATCCACCCTCCCTCCAACAGATTTTTCTGACAGTTAAGTTGGAGAAACAAGATAAATCAGTAACAATCTTTACTGGGTAGATATTTTGTTGATTCACGTTTGGACATCATACATCCTATGGAGCACCTGACCTGCAACTTTTTCTCAGAACAAAGATAGGTGCATTTCTAAAAGCCCACCAGATTTGGAACATATTAGTCCCAGAAACCTAACAACTTTAAGGAATAGCCCTTACAGATTCTCTACTACAACGAGCTAGGGTTATCAGAATGTCACCTTCGCCAGGAATAGAGCACACAGTATCACAATCTTTTTTTCTTGATTTTAACAGAATCCTAAAATAAGTCTGAAGACAGTGTCTTTATTTCCTCACTTATAGATCTATACTTTATATAGTTCCAAAAAGTAATCCTGCAAGTGAAGACTGCCAGCTGGCAACAAGACACCAGCCTGTGATGGAATTCTTCCAGAAGTCATCTGGTCACAGACCTTAAAAAAATGCAAAGTCAGAATCCTGGCCCTGGGGAAATAGGTGTGGGCATTCTGCTGGGAGTGCTACAGGTTACAACAGCCCCACCACTGAGGAGCCAAACAATAAGGCCTGGAGATGACACACAGTCCTCGAGCTGCCTCTCGGATCTGCCTCTCTGTCCTCAGCCACCTTAAACTACAACCAACAGAACTACCAGAGGTAGAAAGAACATCATTCTGGAGACCAGGGTAATAGGTAGTGAACTAGGAGTCACAGACCTAAGTCCTTCACACCCACTCAGCAGGATGATATTAACAAACCACCTGACCTCTGAGCCTCATTTCCCTCATCTGTAAACTCATTATCCCAGGGAACTGTGGTAAGGTCCTGGAAGAACAGAAAACACAATGCTCTTGTCTCCTGGTTCCATCATTGTGGGCAGTACACCACCTTCAATTACTGATTCCACCTGTTCTTCTGTCCTAACAGCCAGGACTTTCAGCAACTAAAAACAGGCAGCTCCTTACTGTCCCATCAAATACAAAATTTCTTACTCTAATTGCATTCTTACGAGGCAATAATTTAGAAGTTACTTTTAGAAGTTGTACAAAAGGGGAAAAACCAACCCCTTCACTTTTCTTCTCTGGATCACAAACTATGTTGTTCACCAAGAAATCAAACTTTGCCCCCTACTGTCCACAAACAATACAGGTAGATTAGCCAAATCCTTTTTAAAAAGTCCAAGAATCAAGAATACATATTTCCAAAGAGCCAGCTCCACCTGAGGGAATGAGCCTCTCCAGCAAAACAAGGAGATGAAGCAGCATACAGGCTGTCCAATCACCTTTCAGAAGTAAGAAAAATAATGTAAATGCCATTAATGGAGAAAAGCAACAGGCAGACCTAAGAACATCAAGAACTGGCATGAGAAAGCTACAATCAGCAGCCTTAACAACCCTTGTTCCTGGCAGACGTGGTCTTAGGCATGAGCAAGAACCAAGGAGAAGGTAGAGATCAGTGTTTTTAAAAGCATCCCAGATTCTAACCTGTCACTGGCTTACTACTACTGGAACTATACTAACAGAGAAGGAGTCCAAGAAACCTTATCATCCTTATGACTTTTTCCTAAATGTTTTGAAAAGTAAATGTTATACACAGAAGCAGCTCCTGGCACATCATGCTATCAAGAGAATAAAACTATGGGGGAAACACTGGAGGCTTCAAGTGGTTATACACACATGCCTGGGATCCGATCTTCTTTGGACAAGAGCAGAATTAAGACAGTCGCAGTGGTGTCTCTCTCCAGCCACAACTTAAACTTGGCAGGTTCTGCATTGCATAAACATTCTTTACCTGTGACTGGACTCCTGGCAAACTAGGAAGTAATTATTCATACAACAAAAGAGAGACCCAAAAGGAATGACAACGACGTGGGAGGGAGGGAGGAGGGAAGACACAATAACTAAGCAAATGTACACACAAAACAACTGAGACCAAGAAAACCACACACTCCTGTCCCCAAAACAATATGCAGAATCCTGGCCATATCCTTAATGCCCAGACTATAGAGATATGTCCCTTTCTCAAGTCCTCAAATTACTATTAAAGTTAGAGGGGGAGGCTTGTGATATCGTTTTCTGCTGCATCTCCTTAAGCAGGCAGACCAAGGAACAAGGACAAGGATGCTTTATAAATTTCTCTAAAGCTCTCGCAGTACCTAGCACTCAGTAATAATGTGTGATGAAACCATAAGTACTACACAAACTTCCTGGCTTCTGAACATGGTCCCAATACAAAAAACGTGAAGATATTTCTTAAGATCCTTTAAAAAAAAAAAACTAGAAGAAAAAACTTTAGATGAATTTGGAAAAGGTCTAGTCTCCAAGGTAACACCAGCCCACCAAAACCAAAGCCTTTCTAATAGCATAGGAGAAGCTCCATGACAATAATTCTCAACCTTTAGGAAGATAAAACATGATTCTTTTTTTAAAAAACAAATTCTCAATGCCCCACCCCACCCAACAACGAAGACACCCTGGAAGCCCCTCAACAAGACACTCCAGGGCATGTCAAAATAAGCAATATATTCATCTAAAAGAATCATATCATCATGGAAGATGCTTGGTACCAAGAGTTTTTTTTAAGTGCCTCTTCAAAATTAGTTCAGAATAGACCTACAGTATTTTTTAAACTATACACACAGTTAATTCAAAATTAGTTTTTTTCAAATTAACCACACACTTTCACTCACTCCCAAATATCAAAAAAATGTGGCTGGGCTAGAAACTGCACCAATTTTTAAAACTGCCAGCATTAAGCTCCTATTATTCTGAAAGGTTTTTCTAAGATGTTCAATACAGGGACACATTCTAATTCCTTGTTATGACTGGCCCAGCTCAAGTGGCTGCCAGGAGAGTAGGGCTTTATAGGCATTGTTCCATCCTCAGAAGCTACATTAGTGGTGGGTTGATAAAACAGATCTTCATATCTGTGTGCTGGGCTGAACAAAAAGTTAACTAGAAATGTAAGTGCTTAAAGTCACCAAAAGGAGAGCTCTACACTGACATTTTCTACCTACTTACCATTCATCTGTATTCATCTCACTAGACATTAACACACACCAAAGTTGCTCTCTGCTATTCAAATTGTGCTATTATGCTCAGGAGTAGATTAATAATATCCACCTTCCTTATGGTAAAATAAAATTACAGCACTGGTCCAAACATGACATGTGGAGCCTCTTTCTACTTCTGCTGGCATATCAGCTTGCTCTACTGCACACGTGGGAGAAAGCTTTGCTGAGTTGCCCTGCTGCTTCTGGAGAGGGGGTTTAGAAAAGGCTGAAAACTGAAAAAAAATAAGGGGGAAAAGGAGAGAAGAACAACACACATATAAACCTCACACCTGGTAACCTCTCATATCAGCTCTTTTTTACAGCATTCTGAGAGGAGAATGTCTTTTCTAAGCTGACACCATCAGCAATGAGGTTAGCAGGTGGGCCATGGGCCTCTTTGAAACAGCTCATAACATCCTATTAGTTTTCACAGCACCAAGCAACTTCTGCTGACCTCAAAGCATCTGAACAAATATAAGCAGGCAACAGGCAGGAAGAAATCTCTGCTCCCAATTGGGCAAGTCTAAAATCCCAGGGAGAGGGGGAAAAAGGTAAGACACCCTGATGGAAGCACATCTTGTAAAGGAACGAGAAGCTGTCTTGCAACCAGGCATTAAGGAAGAGGAGGTCCAAGACAAGACTTCTCTATGTAAAATAAAGAAGACTTCAAGATGTAAATTTAAGGGTGGGAGGGAGGGAGACGCAAGAGGGAAGAGATATGGGAACATATGTATATGTGTAACTGATTCATTTTGTTATAAAGCAGAAACTAACACACCACTGTAAAACAATTATACTCCAATAAAGATGTTTAAAAAAAATGTAAATTTATAAGGAACAATCTAACATAATTCAAACGTTATTTGCAAACACAAAGAAAATCAAAAGAACTGAAGTCTTCAGAACTACTGCCTTTGTCTAGATATTTTAATAAACTTTTTAAATTCCCGTGGCTTTAGGAACTGCAGCATTAGAATCACAAACTCAAATACGCACAAAGGCCAAGCAACAATGTATTCTGAAGTGAAATAAACCATGCTCCATGTAAAGAGTGCAGTGAATATGGGCTCAGTTTTGCTCCACCTTCACACATTTTCCAGAGACACAAAATATGGCTCTAGATCTTTACATGATATTTCCCGATGCCTAAATCAACAACTCACTACTTTTTTTGAAACACAGTTCAGGCCAAATAAAACAGCCCCAGAATATGCAGCCCATGGGCCACCATTTGGGACCCGTGGCAGAATCCACTTGTCAGTTGATACCCATTTCTCCCTTTCGTCCTCTCATAGCGGCAACTGTCTTGGTGACAGAAAATAATCTTCAGTGAATAAAATGTAACAAAATGCTTAAGAGCCAATGCAAAAGTGGAAGCTGAATAAGAAAAGAAAGGGACAAGTGCATAGGTTATGCCTGACCCAGAATTGCCAGGCTAGAAGTAGAACTGGCACAGGGCTCCGAAGCAATAGACAGGTGACGAAGGGACAGAGGGTTAGCAAGAGGTGTCACAGAGAGAAGAGGAAGGCTATGGGTGGTTCAAGTTCTTCGCAGGGACAACGGCAAGGAAGGGATGAAAACCTAAAGCACTGATGACCTGGTATTTGGGGAAAGTCCATGAGTCATTCACAGCCATAGGCCAAAAAGGACCCCAAGGGTTTAAACAAAATAAGCCAGCAACCAGTTAAGTAGCACCTAGGGGAGAGAAAGTGGTGTTGAGCAAACTCATACAGAAATAGGCCTTACCTGGGAAGAGGTCATAAAAACTTGCTCACTCTATAATAAACTTTGTATATTTAAAATGTTTTAGATAGTTCTGCAATAAAGGTGAGTGATCCTCGTGTCACCAAAAGTACCTCCAGTAGAGCAGCAGCAACAGTGAAATAGAAAAAGCTCACTTTTGAAAAGCAGCTCAGAGGAAATTCAAGATCAAGTACAAACAGTTCCAGGAATATTTTCCCCACCTTACCCAATTCGGTGAATTTATTTTCAAACACACTGTGACTTATTGGCTTTGAGACATACCTCTTAGACTTCTGATATGCACAAATGATGCCTAAAGAATAAAAAAGTGTTAAACATCCTTTAAAAACTGAACAAGTGAGCAATTTCCAATAACTTACTTGACAGGGCATCCATCAATGACTTTTCACTTGGGGCGGTAAAAAGGTATTGAAACCAACAGGGGAAAAATGTTATTTCAGTGTAAATTTCATTTTTTTTTTGATGTATAGGAATAGATCCTTGATAAGAGATTAAACAAAATCCAAATCAAGAAGATATGGGCTGATTACTTTAATATAAGTGCTTCAATTTTAAAATATGATTTCTCATTGAAAAAAGATGGAAAATTTAAATTAAGATATTTATATTCCTGGAATGTTAGCTGGCTAACTTCTCATAATTTCACATGTAATCTCTTAGCTTTATTTATATTTTCAAGAAAAAAATGCATTTTAAACTTCCCTTCCAAATTCCATTGATATATTTATATCTATTTCCATATTGAAATGTTCAAAGTCACAATTCTCCCAAAACCTCCCTACAGTCTGGGAATTTTCTCTTTCTCCGTGGCAGAAATACACATTGTACGATGGTATGCTATAAAGATGGTATGTTAGAAAAACAATGGTTCATAATAACACATTGAAGGCCAAATATATAAAACTCATCTATGGGGATCACCTACTACCACTTTTCCAATTCAGGAAACACTGTCATTCCACTGCCAGAAATCTCATACTTCCAATATGCTCATCTTCACCCCATCAATGAGGTGTGAGGTTTCACACTCAAAGAAAGGTTAAGAAACCAAGAACATAGGTAATTGAGCCAAAACCAGATGATGGAAACTTCAGAATACCAGCCTAGTTATTTTCCACCTGGCTCTGCTAAACTAAGAATTTCAACCAAAGTGACAAAATCCATTCAGGCAAGACAACTCAGTAGCTAAACTGGCAGCACTGTGTTCACAAGAAGACCTTACATGTATAATATTTGTTTACAAAATCAGAATGGATTTTAAAACAACCTATGAGGAGACAAGGAAGCTTAGAGACTGCCTTGGATGAAATCTAAAGGCCCACACCACTAACACGACGGCACCCAAGAACCAATCTGAATGACTTTCTCCCTGCTCTCACCAATGTAAGACAACTCCAATTTTCAAAGTCCTATTTCCTAAATACAACCTTATTTTAATAGTCTTTACTCCAGAGGGCAAGATGGTAGAAACTGTATGGAAATTTCTGGATATGTGACTTTCTCCTGGGAAAGAGGGCCCACAGCTTTCTTCAGATGCTCAAAGAGACTCAAAACTCCTCAATCTTAACAAGAAATTTCAATTTTACAGTGACTCCATAATAAGGAAATACAGGAAAGCTGAGAACTCTGAAATATCTATTGCCCATATTCTCATCAGGAGATAAAATTAGTGAAAAGGAATACTGAGCTCGAAGTGAGTCTGACCACTGCTAACTAAATGCAAAACAAAATAAAATGAAAATCCATCCCGAAAGAACAGTTAATGGACCTGATATTTGTGAAAATAGGGATTTTTGTGATATTCCATTAATATAGTCTTTAAAGCTGCCGAAATAATCTCCAGTAATGAATAGCCCACAACAACAAAAATTCTGGAGGGGAAGAAAAGCTAATCATATAGAATATAAATTTCCTTTTTATGAGACAGACTCCTTTTTTAGGCCAAGGAGAAAGGCCGGTATAAATCTATCATTATTAGATTAGACAAGGGAAAAATATACAGAAACCTCAACCTACTAGTTCAAAACTTCTCTGATGCTAAAACAAAACCTTCATGTTTTAAAAAAATCTAACATTTTACTATAACTGTCTCATGATAAATAAGTCTACTGAGAAAAATCATCCAGTTTTTTCAAATAAACAATTTCTAAAAGTGGGAAAGAGGGTCTTGCCTGTCAAACCTTCTTTGCTATTCATTTTCAGTCAGAAACTAACATAATAGAAATCAGTAATATAGACAAGTACTAGGAAAGTGCAAGTTTTTTTAAAAAAAACAAAAAAACATAAAACACAATTACTTGCAATTAATAAGGCAACCTCCAAATTGGTTTGGCTTTAACCCCACGCCACCTATTCCTATGACCTTCTCGGTTATCTTACTCCTTATTCCACTCCTTGCCAAAGCACCTATCCTTCTCTTCATAAACCCTGCTTACAAGGAAAACCCTTAACTGTCATCACACAAAACTACCAAGCAACATTCGAAAGGGAAACATACAGCTAAGAATATTAATTAAATTGATGCATTCAACACCAAACCCATAGCTGTGAGAAAATAATACCTTTACCAAAAACAGATATTTTCATGTAGACTAATCTCGGGAAACTTTTAGCATTGGTAATAGCGGGGATGATGGCTATGAAAATGCACCTAGCCCAGTGTTACAGAGAAGTAGCCTTTTGTTTTGTTTTATACGATGGACTACAAGGCTATTGATATAGAAAGTCGTCTCCCCGTTATAAAAAAAAAAGTTCTGGGCTTCCCTGGTGGCGCAGTGGTTGAGAGTCTGCCTGCCAATGCAGGGAACACGGGTTCGAGCCCTGGTCTGGGAAGATCCCACATGCCACGGAGCGGCTGGCCCGTGGGCCACAATTACTGAGCCTGCGCGTCTGGAGCCTGTGCTCCGCAACAAGAGAGGCTGCAATAATGAGGGGCCCGCTCACGGCGATGAAGAGTGGCCCCCACTTGCCTCAACTGGAGAAAGCCCTCGCACAGAGACGAAGACCCAACACAGCCATAAATAATAAATAAATAAATTAAAAAAAAAAAAGTTGAGGAATTTAAACAAAAACTCCTGAAGAAACTCAACATTAAAAAAAAAATAAAATAAAAAAATAAAAATAAAAAAAAAGTTCTCCTTTGACCTTACTAAAATTAAAGTCATGATATACATCATGAATGCTAAAAGCCAAATCTGTTCATTTCCTGTTAGTGAAAATTTTCCTAAATACACCATAAAACCTCTGTAGGCTTTTACTAGACACTAATTCCTATTTTTAATTCAGATTTCAAGTTACCAAACCTACTTAAACTGTAAAATAGTGTATATTTTAACACACAAAAGCCTTAAAACAAATTATGGCCTTTCAAGCTTAAGCGCCTTCTGTTTCCACTTAGCACTTGAAATCAAAGAAAAATCGACAAGCATTGCAAACCAACCAGTATCTAGAATCAAATAAATAGATGATAAATGTTCTTCCCAAATTAGAAACAAAACAATGGATTTGGCATTAGAGTACACAACACGTGGGTTCTGTGAGTAACAAGAACCAGTGAAGACTGCCACATCTGTAAAATGAAATTGCCCAAAGCAAGTAAACATTCTATGCATCTAATGTCCTCCACAGAGTTAATTCAAGAGTTGGGTGTGGTATCACTAGTGCACAGAGCCTTGGATTTCCAACAGTTCTATAATATAGTATTAGCATAAAGCAGCAATGCTGCCAGCTAAATATTAACAACCGAGAAAGCCTCTAACCAGGATAAGCTACATAATCTGTGGGTCGCAGTACAAAGTCAAAGTACCGGTCCCCGTGTTCAAAAATCAAGAATTTCAATGGGGAGGCATTATGATCATGTGCCCATTCAGTGGCCTTGCCTCCAACCAAATACCCATGCTTAAAAAAAAGAAAGAAAAAACACAACATCATCAACACTTTAATGTGGTAGCTTACTATGATTATTGGCCCGTTCAGCTGATTTTCCAAAGAATCAGAAACAGCTGGGGAGGACTGCTATGGGCAGGTTTTCCACAGGGTGGCACACCATCCAGGCCCCATACCATCTCACCTGTAGAGCCCCTCCCAATGCCATCAAAAAAATTAACCTGACCAGGCTAAATACCCTGGATCTCCAACTTCCCTTACTTCCAAATAAACATTATCCGTGAAAAAGGTGGCAACAAGAATGTAATAATGTGGTAGATTTTAAAAGATTTCAAACGAGAGCAAAAGAACTGACCCTACCATGCAGATCAAGCCATCAAAAAGGTGAAGGTAAAGTCAGTCTTGATAAGATGCTATTTAGGAGTACCCAGCTCTTTGGGGACAAAGAACATGAAGAGTAATTTGCCACTGTGGTGCTCTTGCGCCATGCTGACGCCTGAAAAGCATCATAAATTAAAAAAAAATTTTTTTCTTCCAATCAAATTAAGAGGAAAAGGTTGATCCCAGCCTAGAAGCTGGGGTATTCTGGATGGCTCTGTTGTGTCCTTAAAGAAAACTTGGGACTTCCTTCTAGAAGAGAAGAAGAGAAAGAAACGTTTGAGAGAGCAAAGCAGTATTTTTTTTTTTTTAATTATAATAACATCAACAGGAAAAGCACAGAAGGCTAGAATGGCTGAAAGTGGCAACAAGGATTCAGCCAGGAACACCTGTCCGTATACAAAGAACCAAAAGCTGGATTAAGAAATGAGGAAGTAGAAATGCCGCTTAGAGCATTGTTCTTCAGTATAACCAGCTGGGAGCTGAATCTTAACTGAAAGCGCTGAACCAGACAGAGAAGGACCTCGCTTCTCTGGTGAAGAAGCATTAACCAGAACCAACCAACCAAAAAACCAAAACCAAAAAAGGAACTCTAACAACCAATACATTCTGAGCCTAGAAAAGGAAAAAAAGGTTCAGTAGGAAATAACAGACAGGCCTGGCAGACACTGACCAGTTTTGGGCACCTGTTCTATTCTAGGAGCATATCCTAAAACTAAAATTCTCTTGAACCACGGGGAAAGAGTGTGTGCAGCTTAAACAGCTGACCTGACATGATTTCTAAGAGCAAACAAGACACAGTGAAGGAAACACCTAAAGACAGGGAGAAAGCGGGGGAGGGGGGGGGTCTTAAACGCCTAACGCTGGGTCTTTGAAGAGAAAACAAAAAACCTTACTCCCCCAAAAGGTGGCAGCACAGAGTTACCCGAAAGGGCATTAAGGGGCCAGTTTTGAGCACACAAACACAAAAACATTCTCAAGAAAGAAAAGTAGACAAAGCATAGAAAATTGGATGTAACGTGTTTCTTCAAAATCTAATTTTCCCCACCCCAGCCATGATCTTCCAAACATGTTTTCCTCCTCCCCCCTCTACTCTCTCCATTTCCAAGAGAACTTTCTCTAAGTATGTACCCACCACACACCTGAACAGTGTTAAACCAACATTCCTACAAACGGATTATGAAGAACAGCTCAAAATCAAAGGCAGTAACTTTGCAGTTCCTCCATCAAAAGAGTCACCCATTTCTAGAACCAAAGGTCCAGATGAGAAAGTAGATCCAGGAAAGCTTTTCCACCCGCTCACCAAAATGGAGACTCCAGGTCAGCTTCCGCAAGAAAGAGCGGCCTTAGCACAAATGAAAAATTCAAACGACTCTGGGGGAAACGATTCTTGACAATGTTGTCTTCAAGGGCAACTGAACAGTATTTCAAACAAACCGATTTTACTTAAAAGGATGGGGAAATTACAGCCCAACTGGTATCAGAGTTTTTAAATGGACTTAATTGCCTTAAGTTTGGGGCTGAGCTACATTTTTATGAAGACAATTATTATGGGTAGGTCCACAAAAATATTAAGTTTTAAAAAGCTCTTTGTCCTTGCCGGACATATTTCGTTTGGCATTAGGCACCATCCTTTGGGGAAGGAATAAAGGAGAGTAGATAGCCGGTAACAAACCCTCCTTTCCTCACATTTCCAGAAAACAGAGAGAGACGATAGAAGATGAACATTTTATCGTAAAGATGATCTTTGAAAATACACACTATTTTAAATGACCATCTGGACAGCTACGGCTCCGTGCCTGTGGCTCACATCTAGAGGCAAGGTTCTGCGCTCCGGCCCTCTAGGATAACAAGTCGGCTTTTAAGGAAACGCCGTGGGAAAACTGTGTGCTGGTCACTGTCACGACCACTGGAGGAGCACCTGCGGGTGAACCGAGGCTGGTCCACCCGAGACTCCACCAGTCTCACCAGGGCACGCACACACGTCCGTGCACCGGGGCGCAGCTGGCCAGCCCTCCTGGCCGAGCTGGAGGCAGCCGCCGCAACCGGCGCGAGCAAGCGAAAACCCAGAGCCTGCCTCGCCCGGCGGCCCGACCCACCCCGCGGTTCCCGCCCAGCGCACGGCTCGCGCGCAAACCCGGGATGCGACCTCGAGCTGCGACCTCGCGCGGCTGCGCCCGCTCTCACCTAACACGGAGCAAGGGGAAGAGCGGCCCGAGGATCCTCCCTGCTCTGTCCCAGGCGCCCACGGTCCCAAACCACCTCCGCACACTGCGTGGCCGCAGCAAGTCTCGAGACGCCCCGGGAGCGCCAAGGACCACGCGCGAGGAGGCGCCGTACCAAGTGGGCACGCTACCAGACACCACCCGACTGGAGAACCCAGTGCACGCAGCCTCCCACAAGGCGGAGGTGCCACAGTCCACCACAGGAATCCTGCCCTTTTTCTAGAAAAGCCCCCTCCCCCACTTTCCCTCCAATACACTCACCTGCGTCTCGGCGCAGTTCTTCTCGCGCCACCCGCGGCCGTACCCCGGCACGTCCACGCCTGTGCACGCTGCCTGGCGCGACTGGCCCCGCTCGGCTCCCGCCGCCCCCAACCAGCTTGTGCCCACAAGAGGGGCGGTGCCACCTCCCGAGGCGCCCAATTCCCTCGACTCCCACCGCCAGGGGTCGAGCTCTAGGAACTTCCCGTGCACAACCTCCGCCGCCCCCACCAACGTTCCCGCCCTGAGCCCGGACGAGGGCTCCCGCCGAGCCGAGGCCGGACACCGCAACACAGCGCCGCGGCGGCGCGCACCGCCCTCAGCCTCGGCGTCCGAAACAGACTCGCGGCCCGGCAAGGCGTGCCCGCCCCCGCCCCACCCCACCCCACCCGACCCCACCCCACCCCACCCCCGCACTTGCCTGCTGCGACTCAGAGCTGCAGCTACTACGGCTCGCGCTGCCGACCGTCACACAGCCGCGGAGGATTCGCTCCGGGCGGGCTCCGCGGAGAGGCGGTAGTGGCGGCGGCGGCGGCGTCCCCAGGTCTGACGGTGGCGGGAAGGCGGCCTGGAACCCAGCGGAACCCCCGCCCCACCCGCGCCGCGCCGGCTACCGGCCTCCTCACCCGGCCCGCAGCTGCCTCAGTGACGCCCGGGCGCCGCGGTCCCGCCGTTTGTAGCGGGGCGGGGAGGAGGGGCTTGCTTGGAAGAGCGCCAGGAGGCGGGGCCGGCGGCGAGTTCGCGGCGCCGCGGCTACTGCCGCCGGCGCGTGCCCTGCCCGGCAGCCCCGAGGGTCGGTGCCCGGGAGCAGACGCCCGACTGCGGACGCTCGGCTTCTTCCCTCCCAGCTTCCGATTCCAGGCAGGCTCCTGGACCAGGTTCCCCTGGCAGCGCGGAGAGCGTCGCGCGCCCAGAGGCGTCAGATACCAGGTGCAAGTTTGCAAACCCCGCGGCTCCGGACGCTAACGGGCAGCCAGAGCGATTCGCGCGGGGGTACTTTGATATATGTGTATCAAATATATATACATACATATATTAACATATTGCAAGCAACGCTCAAGGGCTTTTTCCCTACTTCACAGCTGAAGGGTCCGGTCCCTCCGCGAAAAACTAAAGGTTTGCCCCCGCTGCCCTTCTCTGCCTGTCTAGATGGAATCTGATGTTCAAATAAGCCCCGAGTACCTGTGTGGGGTGCTATACTCTGCTTCAAACACAAAGTAGGAAATCCTGCACTCGACATATAAGCGCCTGTCGCTCGCCGCATCCTTCCAACGCCCCCCACCGAAGCCCCGAAACGGCCAACTCTTCACCGAGGGGGCGTCCCATCGCTGCCTTTCCTTGGCCCGCCCCCACGCCCAGTTCAATCGCTTTCCCCAGGAAAAACCTGTGCCAGTTCTCAGACCCAGACCCAAGACTGGGAGTCAAAATCGACCCCAAACCACGCGGCGTGAGCACGTTTTTACACCTGCTCATCCGCTTAATTACGAGAGCACCTGTCATGTTGGGGGTTTTTTTGTGTGTTTGTTTTCTTTCAATGCAAAGGCTTCCGTTTTAACCCTTCCCCCTAAAAAACTACATTTAAAAATATCACCTGTCAAACCTACCTGTAATCGCACGAGGTAAGAGAAAGAACTGAGCAGTGGGCGGCTGAGTCGCCGTAAGAACGTGACCGAGGTTACAGCTTCAAGGGCATGATGCGGCTTTGATGCAGCAAGGTCCGCTAAGGGCGGCCAGCGCTCCCCGCCCCGCACGCGACGGGCGGGGCTGGGGGAGAAGCGGGGAAGGACTCCTCTAACCCAGGGCGGGGGGTAGAGGAGACAAAATTGCCCTCTTGGGCGAAGTCAAATCAGACAGTAAAGTAGGGGGCTCAGCCATGATCGAAATGGAGACAGTCCATCCCTCAATTTGGGGGACCCAGAGTGGGGACACCAGAAATAGCTAACTGATTCTATATCAGCATTTCTATTGTCACCCCAATTACGATTTGCAATTAAATGACCTTAATTGACTTTGTACGGGTTCCTGGGAAAACGGCTCAAAGCGCCTGCGCCTCTTTGACCTCCCTCTAAACAGTTAATTATAATATTCCCATCCCAGGCAGGGGGCATTGCTAAGAATGCCTGTTTCCAAACGTTAGGCAAAAATGGGCCTACCAAATTTGCCAATCCAAGCCTAAAACTCTTAGAATGCCCTATGATGCCCTACTTCCTGAAACTGACTTCTTGAAGTTATGGGAGACCTCTCTCTCAACAGAGTTCCCCAAGTCTTCCAAACCACTTCTAGTTGGCAAACACTGCGTTTTCGTGGAGAACTCCAGAACAGGTTAAGCTTTATAAAGTGGGGTTGCCAAGCACTTGGTTAAAAGAGGTAATGGGAACCCAAGAGTACCTGGTGTAAGACAGACTCAGCAATAACTAAGAAACAGTTATTTTCTTAATCCCCCAAAAGGTGATTTTTAAACACTCAACATTTTCTCTCCCTCTCTCTTTTTTTTTTTTTTTTTTTTTTGACTTATTTTAGATTCTAACAAATCTTTCAGATGTCCCATTTAAGAAGCCATTTTACCAAGGAAATCTTATGGGCCCTAAACAGATTTTATACCCTTCCATCCCCCAAACACTCACACCTTTTCCCCTGACTTTTAGGAACTGATTTCCAATTAGGAAAATAATTTCTTAGGTTACTATTGTCTGCTCTGTACCCCGCCCCGCCCCCCCATGTTAAGCCTACATTTTATAGGTTGCACTGTAGGCCTAAGAAATAAATCACCTCCATTTCCCTTCCACTCTCAACATCCAGAGGATGGGTATAATAAATAGGGTGTAGGGAAGGGCTGAAGGTTTAGAATCTTAACCAACAGGAATGTTTGTACATGAGCGGGGGAGGGGAAGAACCTGTTCATTTCGGGGAGAAAGTACAGAGACATCCATCCTGGCCCAGCGGTGTTAAGAGTAAATTCTAAATGGTTGACAATTTCTCTCACTCTGGCCACAGTAAAGCCAGATCTGCAGCTGGTAATTACGAGAGAAAATACCCGGTCTCGACATCAGTTTCGCTAACCCGTACTTCCAAATGGAAAACGGAGAATGTATCCAACCTCCAATTTCCCACAGTTATACAGCTCTCATATTAATTCTTTACAGACGTGAAATAGGTGGGTACGTGGCAACGTGCTGGGCATAAATTAAGCAACAATGGCCACGCGAAGTCCTGTTCGCCGCTGAGATCCCGGGGTGGGCACTGCCACCTTGCTATCCCCAGCCCCCAGGACCCCGGAGATGGCAAAGTCGAGTCCGAAGGAGACCGGCCGCGCGATGGCTTTTCGAACTGGGAGGGTGGGTGGGATGGAGAGCAGAGAGAAATTAACCCCAGCCGGCTTTGTACCTTTTCCCAATCCTCTCCTTCTCAAGCACCACACGGGCGCTCTCATGCACACACTCGCCCACACCCCCTCGTGCCAATAATTTAAACTTCTCTTAGGCAAGGGCACTGCCACCACCATTCCCTCCACCCTCCCCGCCCCGCGAACATCCTCCCCCCTTCCCACCTCTACCCTGTGTTCTCTTTTTCGCAGTAGAAAGCCAGCTGGTTTCTCCTAAACCCTGAGAAATCACAGAAGTTAAAATGAAGCAAGTATCTGCCCAGCGTCTCATCCCCAACCATCTTTCTCCAGGCGTCAGTTTAACAATAGCTATTCGAGAAAAGGGGTGGGGGGGAGGGCCGCAAGGAAGGGGGTGAGGGATGTGTAGCCGAGTTGGCTACTGAGGTGGCTGCGAAGCCTTGTCGGCTGCGAAGGGGTTCCCCCCTCGCCCAGAAGGCGAAGTCAGCCGCGTAGGACCAAGGACAGGGCTTGGAATCCACTTCCCAGCGCGCAGCACAGCGAGGCTCCCAGGCAGCCGCCCCTCCACAGACACTGCTCCAAGGATCTTATTTACGCTTTTCTGAACAAAGGGAATCTCATATCCGGTACAGGCTTAAGAATTCGGCCCTAAATTGGCTATCTTCTTTTGAAACACAACCATGATAATTGGCGGCCGTGAATTAGAGCCCGCACACCTCGCAACGATGAGTTTTGACAGCTTCTACCCACCCCAGCCCCAGCCCAGCCCCAGCCCTCAGGCGGCATGTACTTTTTTCAGTCAACTACAACTAGCTGCCTGGTGCAGCATGTAAATTCCATCTGGCAATCCCATCTCCCCAGCACATGTTATCTGGTTAATGCAATTAAGTCTGGGGTTTTCGCTGGTCTAATCTCCAAGTCCAGGCTTCTGATTCCCCTTAATGGTCCTAAAGCCTCTCCGGTCCTTCGGTTGCTTCGCGAAAGTAGAGGCATGCATCCCCCCGCCCCCCCCCAAACCCAAGTTATCCCTCTCTTCCCACGAAATGAACTTCCAACCTCAATCCCGAAGCTCACTCAATATCTAGACTCCCATTGTACCCCTGTTCTTCCCTGGCCACATTTACCACTTAAGTTTCTGCCATTGACATTTGTGAATATTCAGTACGTCAAGCATGCGTCCACGGTCTTTTAGTCTAGCTCTCTAGAATTAAAAAGCAGAGCAGTATCTTTGAAATAATACAAACATGTGCAATTAACTTCGTATTCTGTATTCCGCTCACTTACAGGTTTTCTGGGTTTGCCAGCGCATCGCTGCAACTAATGATTAAAGAAACCAAACCGAAACTTACCTTTCTCCCTTAAGGTTTTTGTGTATATGTGTTTTTAAAGTAACGGTGCAGTTCTCCCAATAAGGATGAGCAAGAAGCTGCTGGATAGTTCTCTTAAGACAGCACGAAACCTAAAACTGTGCTCGGCTTAAAAGAAGCAAATAAAAAGAAATGCTTTCGACCCCGAAGTCCAACGCTAAGAGAAATGGAGAAAAAAAATATATGAAAGGGGAGGGGAAACTTAAAAAAGATAGTTTAAAAAGACGGAGACTACCCTCCTATTGCCGTTCAACTAAACAAAAAGGGGCAAGAAAAACAAACGAAGGAACAAAGAAAAAGACGAAAGAACGTTTTTTCAAAAAGACGATGTCTTTCTCCTTGTTGCTTTTTAGTAGGTCGCTACAGGAGTAAGCTGCTGCATCTCTAACTGAGAACAGAAATAAGGGGGGAGGACGTCTTAAAAGGGAGGTGGACTGGACCACAGATTTATAGCACCGTATCACCAACCCCTTCTCTGCCTCCGCACTGCCGTGTGTGCAGCTGCTCTGCCAGGCTCCTATCCCGGGCAGCACGCGCGGAAGTATACGCTGAGTCGTGCCACAACGCAACTTGCTCATCTCCCCAGGATCCTGATTGGTCCAGACGCTTCTATTGAGGCCGCCCAGGAAAGGCCGCGCGATATGATTGGTTAGGTGCTTGTGTCACTCTCGAGAACTCAATGGAGTCCCGTTTCAAGGTAAGTTGTGCGGAGAGGTACACGCTTAACACTGGTGGCGAAGGGAAATGCAAGAAGCAAAAAGAGATGGGGAGAGAGCAACGTGGGAGGGTTGGAACTGTACTATCAGAGTTTGCGATATGGCACGATCTCCTTTCCTCTTAAATCTGTCTGCTTCGGAAAGACTCATTTCCTTTGCCATCACTGCCGCATCTATGGCACTTTTCTTTATAACATTAAACTCTGTCCCCTATGTATGAGTCACTGAGAGCTCCCTCTCTTTGAACTGAGTGAAAGAGATGAATGTACATCCATTACTTGCACGTATGCCTTTTTCGATTTGTGTTCCAGTATTCTATATTAGATATTAGGTAATTTAATGTCTTTCTCTGTTTTAATATATGCATATTGCTGCTCTCTTGTTTGTTTGGGTTTTTTAAAGCGTCTTTTAGGATAAGAATGAAGTCAGAAATGCTTTCAAATAAAGCTGCACGGTTTGAATTACCTTTCATTTCATGTCAGAGTAGAAAAGTGCAGGATAAACATCCTGTCCAGGGAAAGAGGTACTGAGTTGAGCTAAGGTCCTTCACTTTGGGGTGTATGATGACACTCAAAAAGAGCAGCTGTATATAAAATTAGAACAAGCCACTCCTCTGCATTTGGTGGCAGTACAGTTCTTGGACCACTCATGTATTGCTGACAGTAAAGATAGTCAAGCCTTTATCTGGGCTCTTACTCTGAGGATTTAGAAAGTTTAACCAGAAGACCAAGTGCTGTCAACCCTTCTGTTTTATAGATGAAGACTACTTTATTAAACCCCATATTTTAATAACATTCAGGAGGCTGAAATATAGCTTTATTCATGGTATTTATCTCTTCCTCCAAGTGAAACTGTAGTCCTCAGGATCGACTTGATGTATAAGTAGAGACAATATTCACTTGACCTAGGTTCTTTTCCAGCTTGGATTTCTTCTTTTAATCTTGAAAGGTAACACCAGCTTCCTACACAGTACTTACAATTCTTACACAGTGTAACATCTTTCTGGAAGCTCATTCCTTTCCAAAAGAAATTCCTTTACTTGTTTATTTATTACTAGCCTCTATCTTTGAGAATGCCGGAAAGAGGAGGCACAGGTAAGAGTTAGAGATTGCAGGGGGGTGGAATGGGAATGGAGGGAAAACGGACAGATAGTCACAAAGCAAAATGACTAGAAAGTCAGAGTTGAAGTAAATCATGGTTCCTTGAAAGTGTCCTTGAGTGTTGATAAATGCTTAATGGCAAAGAACAGAAGACCTGTTTATCTCCCATATAGCCCGTACAATATGTCCAAGTTCTATACTTTGGATAACAATAACTGGGACTTGGGAAAGGAGGCCTGAATCTATATAATTGCCATTTATAATTATCATGCCTTAATCCCCACCCCTACGTTTTATATAACAACAGGCCTGGGTTCCTAATTTCAACATAAAACTATTCTCTAGACCTGGGTGGAACTCAGGGGCAGAAGAAAGAAAAGCTGTTTGAAGAAAGGGAGTCAAGGGGCTGAGGGAACAACAAATAAAGGGAAAAAACAGAAAACCTCCACCTCATCTGCAATAAAGTAATCACTGTATGAATAAACAGTTGGAAGATTGGGTTCGCTGTCATTCTCCTTCAACCCCTCCCTTCACCCCTAGATCAGTACAAAGAGTAAGGTAATAAATACAGTTTGGGTGAAAGTGTAACATTGTTTAGTCAGAATTACCAATAAAGTGAATTGTCTTTTATCCTTGTTAATATGATTTTAATATTGAATTAGTTGCATTTGTTCATGTAATATTCTCAGCAATTTGAAGAAAATCTTTACCATTAACTTACAATTACGTAAGTTTCATCTAATTATGTGGAAACTAATACTTTGTTATATTTTTTGATGTTTGTATCCACAAGAAAGATTTTGTGGATTACAGTAGTATATTTTTGCAAGGATTGGGGGAGGGTGGGTATGGAAAGCTGGGTGTGGTGTGGAGTGATGAAAATCCAGCATGTGTGTTATGTAGTTAAAGAAATTACCTGAAAAATGGCAAACTTGTCCATTCAAATGCAAAATGCTAAATTCTATGGCTTCAGTATGTATGCTTTTTTCAGTTTTTTCAGAGGAGCAAATATTTTTCAGAATGTTTTCATTTTCAACAAGTTGTTTTTTCTATGTAGATAAAGTGGAGTTAAATTATTTAAGAAATTGAAAATATCTTAAAATACTAGTTTACTTCCTCAATCAAACAGATGTTTTTAAATTTAAAAACTTTTAAATGGATAAATATAGTATAAGTAACATGCACTTTTCCAACTTTTAAAAATAAAAACTGAATACAATCACTTTAACACAAATGATACCTGGATATATATTTCACTTTGAAATTCATGCTGTTACAGCGTGAAATATTAACATACTCTATCTTGCAATTAATAAAGACTATGTGTAAACATCACACTCCACATTAAGCAATTGTAATCAATCCCTCTTTGTTCATAGCTAGGTAAAGAATTATCCACAGCATCTGATCTTGTATTAGAAAAGCATTTGAATTATGATTGTCTTGTTAGCTCTGATATATCTTCAAAGTACTTGATATTAAACCACAACAGAGAAGGGAGAGATATAGGGAGTCACTGAGAGCTTGGAGAAAAAGTTTGACGTGGAGAAAGCTGCAAAAAGAATAGTTCTCAAAGCAGAAATAGTAATGAATTCAATTGATTATTTTACTAAAATATCTTTATAAAGGAACAGTCATTCATAGGAATACTCGTAAGCTATTGCGGGCAATGTCTTTTATGATAAATAACCCCCCTACATTAGTTCTGGGGAGGAAGAGAGGATACTTCGAGGGTTTTATGATAAAGGTGGCTGTAAAGTACAATTGTAACTTTTTTAAAGTAAAGAAAGCAGTTAAGCTATTTAAATGAGTTTACAATGTTTGGCTTAGGGTGATAGTTCCAAACATTATACCCTCTCAGATGTATAAAAATATTATTCTGTGTTAATTTGTTGGGCTGTTTGGGATGATGGAGGGGGGTGTCTGTTGTACATAATGTTAGAAGTGTGACAGTTTACTGCCTGAGTGAGAAATAGAGGTATTATATAGCTTGATGATTACTATTTTATTTATTCTTCTTAAAGAAGTACGTCAACTTTACTTCCACAGTTTAGGAAACAGAAAAAAAAAAAATGTCGAGAAAATTGATACCAACGTGAGTTTAGAACATGCAACCGGGCTAAAGAATGAGGCAGGAGTTAGCACCATGGACAGAGACAAGCCGAGCCTGAATAAAGGTTTGCAAAGCTTGAGGGAGTTTTCTGTCCCTCCCAGTGAGACACAGAAACTACAGTTCTTGGGAACATTTCATTTCTACAGACTATAGGGCTGTCCTACTCCATAGAAACACGTTTATTTTGAATTAGGCTGGCTTTTTCTAGGACTCGGCCATAGTGACAAACCGCCAGGAAGGTTAGCGCCCCGAACTCGCTGCGCACCCTCCACTGTCCTCCTCTTTCCAGACACTTCTTCCCCTAGTGAGCCTGTCAGTCATCAAAGAGGTCATACAAAATAAATGCAAATCCAGGTAGTCATCGAAAAGTCAGCTAAACCTACTCCAGATTTTTTAATCCTCGAAATTCCCAGAGGGAATCGCAACAAAAACGCCTACACGCTCAACCCTCTCTCCCCTCCCCCCGTTCTTCCCCCTGCTCCCTCCATCTCCTGGCAAAGGGGCGAAGCCTTTTATCCGAAGGTGAGTGACCTCCGAGACTATTTCGCAAAGAACCCTTTATATTGCAAACACTTTCCATTAGGAACAGTGCCAGAGACGGCAGTGAGCAGGGTCACAAACATCCTTTACTTTCTCTTTACATCATGTCTTTAAACTCCTGTTCAAGGGAAAAGGCTGTAAAAGGAGCAGAGTCAGCGAGAATTTACCCTAAATTCCGAGGTTACTGTTTACACTTAAAGACACGTGAATTGTATAGGTTTTTTTAAAAAATTAAACGTAATGTAGTGTCGCGGTAAATTAAGACCAGCCTATATCGTTCTTCCCCCCCGCCCCCTACCACGACCGCCTTCCCCACCCCCACCCCCAAACTCAGCAAAATGTGTATGAGGTGCATTCTCCTTTAGATGATTTGCCTGCGGATATTCAGACTGAAATCTGTTGCACGTGCCCCAGAGTGTCTCGGAAAATTTATTTGCAGCTTCGGATCAACGATCATTTATGTAAACGCTCCTGCAAATGCCCTCAGCTTTCTTCCCCTCCTCTCTTTTACTCAGGACCAACTTTTAGCAAGGTAAACTCACGTCTTTCCTGAGCATGCAAAGGGTGATCTAGGCGACGAGGGAGGGTGAGGTAAGAAAAACTTGGAGGTGAGACAGGGCAAGTCGGAGCTTTGTGTCCGTTTCTTCCAGGGATGCTAACAGCCTTCTCTAAGCTTCCTCCTGGAGCCGATACATCTCATGCAAAATTAATACAAGTAATTAAAAATAGCAGATTCCAAAGTTAAAGGAAACCATCTGTCTCAGCTGGTGGCAATCAGTCTTTTCGCCGGCCCCTTTACCGGGACCTGGGAAGAAACGGTTTTTCTGCTTCCGATGCTCGGAGGCTCTTTCTTATATTGAAGATTTATGTTTCCACTTGTGTGCGATGCACGTCTAATTTGAAATAATAAAGCCGGGCTGAGCAACCAGTCAATCAGAGCTATCAACTGCGCTCGGCACGCAGCCCTGCCCCCAGCTTCCTCGGATCTCTAACCCTCTTTCTCTCCTCCCCCCTATCTCGCTCTCCTTGCTCTCCCCCTCCTATTTCCTCTCTGCTCTCTCACACACTCACACTTTTCCCCCACGTGTGTTCAGATCAAACCCTTGCCCCATAGAGCAAGTGACCGTACCAGGGCCCGGGGACAAAGGCAGAGTTTGTAACAGAAGAAGACTGAGGCCCGGGGAGACAGCGGCTAGAGAAACAGCTGTCTTATCAGCCCGCTGCAGAGATGGAGATGGCTCGAGAGGTCCTCAACAGATAATCACTTGAATACGTTTGCAATGCGCCAAACTTCACGCTTGATAAGGCCAACCCAATGTAGAGAGCAGCCCAGATCCTGCTCCATTCTGTTTTATCTGGGCTGTAAATTAAGAAATTGAAATTCAGGTGGCAGAGGCAGCAGTCGGCTGACAGACCGCTAAAGTAAACTGTCATTAAAATGCTTTCGGCAGGCAGAGAGGGGGCGCCTGGAATGGGATATAGTTTTAATGGGGGGAGGGGAGCGGTGAGAGAAAAAGTCCACCGGTTTTAAAAATTATTTGGGGAGAAGAAGCTGTGAGGAAAAGTTGCAAAGGGACACAGCGTCTTGGTCATGATTCCTAGTCATAACTACGATGTAGAAACAATTTGAAAAGAATAAAGTTGTGTGAAGTTTGGTGTAATAGAGATTAAGGGACAGTTTAAACCAATCTGATGAAAAATAGAATTGTGTCTGTATCAGAGCATAGGGCAGAGGAAGCTCTCTGACTACAGTATTAGAAACAGATTCCAAATGGGCTCTAAAGTTTTCCTTTTGTTGTAAGAAAAGTAGATCAATCAGATGCAGAGGAGTTACCATAAACTGAGGTAAACCTGACCTTTTTGTTGAAGTGATGGGGCCACAGGAGAGATTCCAGGATGGTTTTTAGAATAGCCAAAGAAGTTGTCAATCACAGAAACGAATCTGCTTTAGCTACTTACAAGAATAAGAGTTATAGTTCATCCCCTCTGCCTTTACCCAGATAATTACTATGGGGTATTTCAGGAAACTCAAGAAATTCCACATGTGTATTTTGACATCACTTGATTCTTTCAGCACACTTCATATCTACACTCTTCTGTCTGCTTTTATGGATATGGGGCATGAGGTTCTATGCATTATTTGAATAAATGTTTCACAAAAAGTTTAAGATGTAAAATGACCAGAATATAGCCAGTGACCTTGTTGTCTTGATTCACTGATGACTCTGCACTGTATCTTGTTCTCTATGTGGTTGAATAGATTGTAAATTCACTGGTGTGCATTTATGAGAGTGTGTAAGTATGAGAGGATGCAGTGCATTTTCCAGGCAGCATTTATATTTTAAGTTTTAGCAACATTTCTAAAAGGGTACCTTCAGCTGATAACACATGGTTAACACAGTTTTAGAAAATCGATCAGTTTTTACTTTGTTTAACCCCAAAATTTTGATCAATGTCAGAGTGCATTTAACTGGCAATATAAAGGTTGCTTAAATCACAGTGGGGTGAGGAAGAATTAAAAATAAATTTGTTGGGAAAAAATGATAAGAAAAAATTTAAGATGCTAGTGTACGTTTCAATAGTTATTAAACTATTGAGATACATTAAAAAACAATTCTTTTAAACTTTGAAACTGTCATTTGATTACTCATAGGGAAGTAATCAAATAAATATGTCATGGAATCTCTAACATGTTTCTGTTGAACATTTTTTGCAAAAATCCTTCATGCCTTGTAACACTGAGAGGTATTAAAAATATTCAAGCACACGAATGAATGAGTGTTGTACGGGTTCTTCAATGAGAGAGAAATCTAAGTTTATGTTATGTAGCTTTTCCCCTCCATAACACCATTTTCCATAATGTTATCGTATTGGTTTAAATAATGGCTGCTATATAGGCATTTTAAGAACTATTCTTTTAATGAATCCCAACCTTTTAGGCAATGTTATATTATCTTCTGATAATGAGACATTTTTCTGCTTGTTACAAAGCACAGTATTGTTGAGTATTTACTCAAACAAATTTGAATTGGCAACTTTAATGTCTCAAGCTATGGTTTTTATTTTTATTTTTCTTAAGTAAATTGAAAATATGCATACAAGGGACTGCTTAACCTATTCTTTGTCATTACAAGTAGGACTTTTTAAAGATGAGAATTTGCATAAGGCTTAAAAGATTTATTCTAAGTTTGAAATGTGAGAAAAAGATATTTTACAAATATAAATCATTATAACACTTCAAAATTAAAAGATAATTTTAAAAAGAAAAAATTTCATTATTGAACAGAAAAATGTTTTAGCATGAAATTATTACAAAAACCACTCCTGTCTAATTTTTGTCACAAATAAATGATACAATTTCTAAAGGCATAGCAATTCATTATGAAAGATGAAAAATAATTTAAAATTTTTAAATGCAAAATTTATTTTTCAAGTGATTCCCCATTATTAATTCTTCTCTGTGGGAAATGGGATCATAGATTTTTAAGGTAAACAGTCTCTCTATGATGTATAAAGGCAAAATACTGGATGCTTTGGAAATACCTAAAAGTTATAAATGTTTTTATTTTAAACTGATTATGATTTTATTACCAAAAAAAAAAAAAAAAACCAATCAGATGACTAATTGTGTCTTTCCAGATATAACATTTATCTTCAGGTGAGAGTCAAATGAGTAATACATAATCATTTCCTATTTCTAACTATTTATTCCTGATCTTTGACAAAAGACCCATTTCAGTTTGATTCAATAATCTTTTGAGTGCCTATATTTATACAATATCTCTTTATAAGTTTTTTAATAGTATGGTTTGTCCAAAAATTAATCCTTTTAATGGAAATTGATATGTTGCTTTATTAGGAGCTACAATTTTGAAAATTTTAAGAGCTTGGGTTTTCACTTCAGCACATCTGGATTTGAACCTGACTCCACTTACTGTGGGGTCCTGGACAAGTTATTTTATCTTCTAAGCCTTGATTTCCTGATCTACAAAATGGTGATAATAATGCTTAGTTTAGGATCCCTGTGAGGTTAAGCGAAGTCATGAGTGTAAAATACTCAAACTTCCTGGCATAGAGGAAGTAGTCAATGCACGGTAACTAGGATTATGGAACAAAATGGTGACTTAGCACATTTATTTGATGAAGCCAGAATTAGAATTCCTTTGTTTATATAAAATGTCTCTTAAACATTTTCATTTGCTCTCATTAATTTCCTAACTGATATATCTTATGATAAATATCTTCTCACATTTCTAATTGTAACCAAGTTTAAAAGGCCCCAAAAGGCATAAAATCTGTCTGCCCTGTTATGTAGCTTCAATATATTTCCCAATACAATTTCATGATTCACCCATAAAAAGTTGTGGGTCTTCAAAAAGGAACTTAGTCTGAGATCCTATTTGATTGATATAATAATAAAAACACCTTAGATTTTTATAGTACCTTTTATCACAAAAAGCTCAATGCACTTTTCCATATTTATCATTGTAACTCAGGAGGTAAGGAAGGACATAAATTATTTCTCATTTTCAGGAGCATAGCAGAGGCATTGGGAATTTAGGTAACAGTTCTAAGATTAATAGGAATACAGAATAGGTTTCCTGAATGTCAGTCTTTCTGCAACGTTACTCTCTTTGGCATTAATTACAACCATTGTTCCTTTATTTAGGCTCACAATGTTAGTGTTTGGCATTAAGTATAGGTTATAATTCAGTTAATTACTCACTGAAATCAAGTTGAGTCAAATATATACTATCACAGTCTAATCAAATTAAAATATTTTGATTTTATGCCGAGAAACTTTTATTATTCAAATATATATATATACTATATATGTGTACATTATCCATTCTTATTTACCATTCTATGTTAACTCTATGGCAAGATTTTTAAAGTTACTAGTCATTTATGGCCTTGAAAGAAATCAGTTTCAATCTCCTCATCACTCGCCTCTCCCCAGGCTCATTCCCTCTCTCCACATATATTTTTATAGGCTATTATATTTATTCCATTTACATAGGCTAACAGTAATTTCTGCTCTAGTTTTCTATTTCTTAGGTTTCTGTGCTTGAAAAATCTAACAAAATAAATATCCAAAGGAACATAGAGGTAGACTATGTAAAGGGCACAAGAGACTATGCTTTTTATAATAGTTTGTTTTGAGTGAAACAAAATGGAGACATAATGTCCACTTGACATTGTAAACCAAAGAATGTCAGAAGAATAGTAAAGCTTGTGTATGGTTTATAGTTTTTCAGTTCCTTCCTGGGCTTACTTTGCCATGGATTGGTATAGATTCAGCTACAGATGTGGACTTTCAGTGAATAAGTAGAACAGAAGGAAACAAAACTTTGCAGCCTGATAACAGAATAAACTTTAAATATTTGGATGTCTAAGTTCATAGGTTACAATGGAAAAACAAACTTACTGTTCTTTAAACTTCAATAGGCATCTATCTATAGCCTAAATGTATCCTATAATTTGATAGGACTGACCCACTCAAAGTCAAGCCCAATCATGTGAATGCCAGACTTTTATGAGGAAGTGTAATTAGCACCAGGAAGAAACAGAAGCATACACACAGAAGAGCCAGAGCTACTGTTTATTGCCATTTCGCACCAACCCCTTTTAACCCTTCATGTTGACGTGACTAAATGGAAAATCTATTTCTCTGATTGAGCATATGTATATGCATTTTAAGGCTGAGAATACTGTTGTAATAGAAATATGTTTGGTGTCTTTGGTCACTGTCATTTCAGTATAAGGAATTAGAGAATACGTTGTTTGAAATGTCAGTTTTTGTAAACATGAGTTGGAAGATGTAACATAAATGAATGGTGTTACAGACTGCTTAAGCTGTCTGAGTAACAAATAAACATTTCCTTGAATTATTTTGACACAATTTACTGTGAAATTTCTTTTTTTCTCTTGCTGATATTTCTAGATTTCTTGTGCAGACAATAAAGAGAAGAGTCTTTCTTTTATGTCAGGGCTCATTTTTTAGCTCATAGAGCACTGTTTTGTAGAATACTAACATTTCCTAGATGTAAAATGAATACTGAAATAGAGGCGTGTCTCCATATTAGTCATATCAAAAGGATACGCGAAAATGTGACCCTCTTTACAAGGTTTTTCACACTGATAATAATGAAAATGTTTTGATGGCCAAAATATTTACAGCAGGTATTAGGACAGTGATAGGGTTCTGAACAAATAATACTTTTGAGCCAAAATGCCCAAGAAAGCTATGAGGGAAAGAAACCAGGAACCAGAGCCTATCATGCTGCACCCTGCTTAGCTGTGGATGCCCCTAAAACACCTTTGTGCCTAAGAGGGATCTGTATAAACAATGCTAAGAGAGGATGCATCACGCTAAGATTCCTAGGCTTGAAGAGAGGAGACTTGAGTCCTAGTATTATTTCTCCCACTAACTAGCTGATTCCCTTCAGCAAGTCCCTCTGACTAAACCTCATGATTCCCAGGAGAAGACTGGATTAATAATAATAATGGGTAACAAGCACTGAGTATATAATATGTGCTGGGCAGCATTCTAATGCTTTACGTGTATTAAATCATTTAATCCTCACAATAATCCTATCATTTTAAAGATGAGGAAACTGAGGAAGTTAAGTAATTTGCCCAAGATCACACAACCAGAAGTTGACAGAGCTGGGATTTGACCTTAAGTATCCATTTTTATGGCCCCAGTCCTAAACCACTATTTATTAGATGACCTGTAAGGTACTTTCCAGATGTAAAATTCAGTAATTCCAAAAAAATATAGCAGAAATTAATACTTGCAAGAGAACAAAAGTGTCAGGAAAATAGATATTACAGTTAACACAAACAAACAAAACTCTACTTTTTATAATGAAAATAATTATACTATCTTGCCATGCTACCTATTGCTGACAAATGAAAAAGAGATAAAGTGATAATTGGATGATTTGCTTCTTTAAAATGGTTCAGGTCAAATACAATAAAATTTTGAGAAATATTACATAAGATGTCCTAACCACCAGCAATTTCGGGGGGTTTGAAGAAATTTTAATTATTTAGCTTTTTTAGGGAATTGTCGAAAGTATTAAACATCATATAAAGGATGGGTCACTAGAACATTAAACAGTGCCTATTTTGAAGTAATAAGAGTTGGACTTTCAGTTTTTTCTTAACATTTTCTGCATTATTGAATTTGTAAAAATTCTGAGCATGCATTCTTTTTTACAAATCAGAAAAACAGGTAGTTTAGTGTTTTGAGGAGGAAAAAAACTTTACAGCTCCAGAGCTCAAGCTTCAGCTTTGTAGCCACCAGGTGGGAGCAGGACGTAGATACTGAGTGGTGAGGACCAGTGACCTCTTAAAAGACAATTTAGATTTAGAGAAGCACAGATTAACAGCCCTGGAGCTTTATAGTTTAAACAAAATAATATTCATTTATAAAGACAAATCTTGAGATTTAATACATATGAAAAATAAATATAATAGAGGAAAATGAAAAAAATCTCAGAAATTGCTCTACCAGTTTCTTAGAATAATACAGTATCAGATGTAACTATCTTGTCCCATTAGAATTGCCTAATGTATATATATTTTTTAATAAATTTATTTATTTAATTTATTTATTTTTGGCTGCGTTGGGTCTTCGTTGCTGCGCACGGCATTTCTCTAGTTGTGGCGAGCGGGGGCTACTCTTTGTTGTGGTGCGTGGGCCTCTCATTGCGGTGGCTTCTCTCTTGTGGAGCACGGGCTCTAGGCACGCGGGCTCAGTAGTGTGGCACACAGGCTCAGTAGTTGTGGCGCACGGGCTCTAGAGCACAGGCTCAGTAGTTGTGGAGCAAGGGCCCAGTTGTTCCGCGGCATGTGGGATCTTCCTGGACCAGGGCTCGAACCCGTGTCCCCTGCATTGGCAGGCGGATTCTTAACCACTGCGCCACCAGGGAAGTCCTGAATTGCCTAATATTAATTACACACAGGAACAACAATTATTTCCTTCACTCACTGCCTATCTATATTATGACCAAGGGATGTTCTTCTTTTCATTTAATTAATCATTTCTTTTTCCCTACTCTACCCTTTCTTGCAATTGCTGGAGATTCTCATAAAATGAACTTTAATTCCCAACTAGCAAAGCCCTTATATTTCTATGGCAAATAAATAATGAAAACCATAATACAGTAAAGAATTATGATGAGATTGAGCAAAAACTGGCTTCCTGACAGGTACCATTTAGTGAATTGCTATTTCAATGCCCTAAACAGTCACCTGAGTTAATTCAATTTTCATATTGTTTAATTTTTGTCTTTAAAATCACTCTTCACTGTCTCAACTCTATAGGATGGTACAGTCCAAACATCCTCATTTATTTAATTTTGCCATTTAAAAATATTCTAATATTATGACCAAGAATCTAACAAGAGCTAAATGCAGGTATTATTTATTTTTAAAGGAATGCTATGAATAAACTTGTATTGACAGAAGTGAAAAAGAAGGTACTAAGAAACAATATCAAAATAAGAGAATTTTATTTTTTAACATGATGTGTTTTAATGTGACCCTGTTACTATCTTTTAAGCTTTATAAAATGTAAATGTATATTAACTTTTATATATGAATTGTGGCCATTTTGGAAAAAAGTTATTCGTCATAAACAGAGGACATAAAATGCCACTGCTCTCACTCATGGACTCATTTGACTCGGTGCAGTCTTGAATAATTTTAAACCAAACATGACTGCGGCAATCAATTTTCGTCCAATTTATTGGGCATGAGTTAAAGCCAATTAAAAAACCATTTTTGGTGCAATCCAAGGGGAAAAATGTATAAACCCATGAAAAACAGATTTCAGTCCTAGACATGAGTCATCACTATTCTAAATAATGGCATAAGCCCCAAATCAGAAAGAACATGTCCTAAAATTGCATATTCCACACTGGAAACTGCATTTCTCAGCAATGATTTTATACAATTTAAATTTTCTTAATAAGAAACTGACCTGGAAGGAAAATCATGTTCTTCTAACATTGTCTCATTTCTGAATATTTTTTAGCCACAAAATTAAAAGGTAGTTTACAGCAGCTCCTGAGTTTATGAATTAAGAACTAAGGTAGAAAGCCATCTGTGACCTTTATACAAAGAAAGCAAAACATTTTACCTATAATTTTAAAGTATCTTTTACCTATTAGACCATGTCTCCTTTCACATGAATATAGTGGCTCTCTTTTAAGGCCATAAAATGAAACAAGCCCTGTGCGCTCCGGATAATCTTAGGGTAATCAAAGCAGCAAAATGGAAGCTTCTAGGTTGGAAATTACAGCTATAAAATGCAGCCATACACTTTCAATCTGTATATTAAAAAGGTCTTTTCAGGGTTATAGCTGTTCAAAGTATTCAAGCAGACCTGGATTCTGGTTCTGCCTCTCCCCTGTCCTTGGTATATGACTCTAGGCATGTTGCCTGATCTCTCCAAGCCTCAGCTTTCTCATTGGTAAAATGAGTATAAAAATAATAGCTACCTTTTAGGGATGTTGTGAGCATTAAGTGAAAAAATATTTGTCAAGTGTTTAGGAGAGTGCTTGGCACAGAGTGGATCTTCCGTGAATGACAGAACTGGTGAGATGAGATGAAAGCCCAGTGGTTCTCACACATAGCTGTGCATCTATACCTCAGCCCACCTGTGGAGGCTTTCTTTGAAAGTACAGATACCCGGGCTCGATCCCAGGAGTAATTCTACTCAGTAATTCCGAGGTAAGGTCTAAGCATACGTGTTTATAAAAACCTCTATGGATGATTCTGATGAGCCACTGATTTAAAGCAAAAACTGATACAGATTTTTCAGTTGCTCAGTTAATATGGAGTTAAAGTAAACTCTGGCTTGAACTATTTTGGTTTGGCTTTCTCCACTGGGTAGATGAACTGGAGTAATTGCCAAATATGTATTCTGGATAATGCTGAAAGAGATTTACCTGGGAGACTCTTTAAATATTTTATTTACATTCAGATGTCTGTGAGGTCACAGAGTAAGCGTGATTTTCCAAAAGTTCCTGTTATTATAATAAAGGAATAGACACGTGAGATAACCCTGGGAGATTACAGTCATTCCACTGGCATGGATATATTTCAGTGTTTACTACATCTCGTAGCTTTTGCTTCTGTTTAATAACATAGGCAGATAAGCCAATACTACCAAATCAATTTTTTTCAGCGTTATATTTTCCTGTTGAGTTCATTTCTAACTGTCCTATTTCGAGATAAGTAAGCAGTTTCCTCTCCTCAGTGATAGAGATCAGGAGTGCCACACAGTTAAGAAAAGCAGCTACCAGAAAAAGATGTATTTTGGCCTGACATGACCACCCCATGAGTTACTCATCATGATTGTTTAACAAAAATGAGGGCATTTTACCTGGGAGCAACCTTTAAATATTAACTGAAACCTGGACTCTCCTTAATATCTTCCCATTAGTGGAGATTAGTTTATTAGATTAACAATAATCTGTCACCTTGGAAGGGAAAGAGAGACTGTCCTAGTAGACCTTGGGTTTTACCAATGTCTGTAAAGGGGGCAGCATAAGCCTAGGGGCATAAGGGATAGCAGGTCCTAGAGGTATCAAGAGAAGGTGATGGGGAGGTGAGATAACCCATTATTCACCATTTTGTCACCATTTTTGCCTAGGGTAGCTCTAGGTGCAGCTGGTATGGTCTCAGACTTAAGGCCTTCCTTGAAGGTAGGCAACCAGAGTTATTTATACCCCGGCACAGCTCTGTGCAGGAATCCAAGAATATTCCAATACTGCCATACCACCAAACAGAATTTTGAATTTAGAGAGTTTTTAGAGAGCGGGCCATTGATATACTCTCTCTTTGGATCTAAACATGCAAATTCACATAAGATCTAGTTGGGAAAATATTATCTGGGAACATTCTACCTCCCACCGCACCTCAGGGTTCAGAAATGACTCAGAATAGTCTAGATATAATTCAACATCATGTATTGCCAAGCTCTTGGTAGATCAAATCTTAATGTTGATTAAGATATTGATCAAGAAGTTGGTTTACCCAAATTCTAGTTTTAAAACTATTTGTAAATCTCTACGTTTCTATACGTAAAATGAAATTATAGTATTTGCTTTTCTTACTTTATGAGGTTATTGTGAAGCCAAAATAAGATGACATATATGAAAACTGGAGAAAACGTTTATTGTTATGGCATAAGAATGGAGAGGAAAAGAATTATTTTTTAATGTACACAACTTACTAGCAAATTATCCAAAGCCTTTCAGGAACATATTTCCTTTTTCTTAAGTAAACTTTCTTTTTTTTTTTTTCCTTTTTCAACATGATTCCCCAAAAGTTTCAAAATCCAGTTGTAAGATAATAACCCTATGTTAAAACTTCAAAAATTGAAATTGCCTCAAACTTGCTGAACTGGGACTTCCCTGGTGGCGCAGCGGTTAAGAATCCGCCTGCCGATGCAGGGAACACGGGTTCGCTCCCTGGTCCGGGAAGATCCCACATGCCGCGGAGCAACTAAGCCCGTGCGCCACAACTACTGAGCCTGTGCGTCACAACTACTGAAGCCCGCGCACCTAGAGCCCGTGCTCCGCAACAAGAGAAGCCACCGCAATGAGAAGCCTGCACACCACAATGAAGAGTAGCCCCTACTCGCCGCAACTAGAGAAAGCCGGCGTGCAGCAACAAAGACCCAATGCAGCCAAAAATAAATAACTTTATAAAAAAACCAAAACAAAACAAAAACTTGCTGAACTATCTTGGAACATGAAAATCTGTAGAAAAAGTGAAACTTTCCTTTTTTTTTTTTTTGGTTTATGAATGTAATGTTTTATCTAAGTCTAGCCTTAGACAATTGGTTTCTAAAACGTGGCTCTCTGAAATTTTAGAGGAGAGAGCCCTTTCAGAATTTTTCATTTAACCGGCAGAGAATTGCTTTCTCACAGCTGGAAGCTTGAACCGCTGTTGACTCTGGCACTTTTCTATTCCTCTGGGTGAGAGTTCATGGACCCTCACTGTGCCATTAGGAGGACAGCAGCGATGTATGTGGTCAGAAATATTTTCCAATGCAACTCATTTCCAAGGGTACCCCTCCACCCTCTCCCTAGGACTGGGGCACAGATAACTCAGAGCCCTTGTGTCACCTGTGGGAAATATTCTCTCGGTTGAGGAAAACCAACCTCCATAAAAATCTTCTTTCCGACTCATGGTTAGATCACAAGGCTCACGTGACCATAAAGAGTCCATGAAGGACTTTTGATGTCAGTCAGTCTCAGGATTGAGCATCCTTTTAGACTTTATAAATATCCACTCCCCCTTTTTTTTTTTTACATTTTATAGGAAATTTCCCTTTCATTTAGCGTGCATTTCTGAGTGTTTCTTAACGGATACTAAATAACTAACTCCATTTTGAACTTACAGAAAGAAGAACAAGCAAAAAGACTATTTCAGAATAGCTGCCACTGCAGTACTATTTACTGTATCCACTAGAGGACACCTCTCAGAATGGCTTAAAATATCTCCCCTCTCATTCCCTGTGGCCTCTGGCATTTGATGCTCAACTAACTCTTGAGCTGGGGCACTGGCTACATATAACTGTTAGAATGAAAACATTCCCCCTGCTTTAACGCCTCCTGCTAGTTCAATAAAGCGATGTTTAAATAACTGAACTGGCTTCAATGAACTGTACTTGCCATTTTTTCCTGCTTCTTAGCTAGATAAAATGGAGATAATTGTGAAGTGGATGAGCAGGTTTAATGAAAGCCAGTTTCTTTTGGTATACTCCTGAAGCAGCAATCATCATCTGTTTGGCTTTTGAAGAGCAACAATTATAATCACTTAAACCCCCAAGGGGAACAAAAATAGAATTTACATTAGCATATAAAATATACAGCTGGATTGGGCAAGCCTATAAAATTCTGGGAAAATCATTCTAATCTGAATGCTATTCAAACTCACAAGTAAAATGAGTTCAAGAGTATTTTACATGCTTCCTTCCTATAAAATAATACATATAACAATGTTGAGAGGATTTTCCTAAAAATGAACACAAGGAAATGAAAAATTGTTGCCAGGAGAGAATCCCAGCAGGAATGGGCTAAACTGTATTGTCAAGATATCAGAGAGCAAAATGCAAAACGATATTCACAGGAAGGACTAATCACTCTCAAGAGAAGATTTTTCATGCACTTGGGAGTTTAAAAAAGGAAATAGGGTGGCTTTAGTCTGATTAATGATGAAACTTAATCATAAATAAGGAAAATTTGAGATTAATAGTACTTTCCTCCTCCACTGTAAATGTGAAAGCAATACAAAGGAAAGTGAAATCGCTTAAGTTGATACCCTATTGTTATGAAGCAGAACTCTTTTTCCTATTTTAAAACATTTTCATATCATTTCCTCTCAAATAACCTCTTTCTTACACCTCCCTTTCTAATTCTAGCCCAGATCACAGGCAATCTCCCTCACCATTTATGTTATTTAATTACTTTTGCTTTTGTGTGCCTTTCACGGTTTACAAGATACTTTTTTTTTTTTTGGTAGAGCACAGAAGAATAAAAATGGAGCCTTTGCTTTATCCATTATGCTACTAGCAACAAAACACTAACATAATCAATATATTAAAGGCTTTCCTGGCTGTGCACATTTGTCAAAGGCAGTGTGTCTAAGAAATTACACTAATGAATCTTGAAAAATTCAGCATCCTACACAGACAACTTGTTCTCCCTCATAATAAGTACATATCAAAATGTAAAGACTAGGAAAATGAATACTTTCATCTTTCTTTATATTATTTGAAGTTCCACTATTACACTTTTCTTTTTAATGGAAAAACAAGTCGGTATGCAAAACTTCACCTCCACTGGGAAGCGCTTCCTGAATACCCACACAAAAGCCAACTTCAGGCGTACTGGCGATGGCTTCTTCTATCTTTCTAAAAGCACTTTGTACACACCTCTGATAGCAATTATGTCACTGCATTATAACCATTTGTTGACATGCCCGTCTCCTATACAGACTGCATTGCTTGACAGCAAAGCCATCTTTTTCAGCAGGGTATTCCTGGGCTCTAGCACTGTACCTTAAACCTAATAAGCATGCAATAATGTTTGTTGAGTGAAGTTTATCATTTTTGTATTCCAAGACACATCAAAATGTTACGGTGATTGATAAGGCTCAACCATATATTAAATACCATCTCTGCCATAACATCAAATTTAATGGTGATATATTAAGCACTGAGAAATTAGAAATTCCAAAGTCTAGATTTCCGTAGCAATCTTTATTCTCCTTATCTTTAACAAAGGATAAGGGTAATTTTTTAGATTTTATTAAATATTTATAATGTGTCCAACGGTTATTTTTACTGGAAACACTAAAAAAACTGAATTCTCATTTCTGAATGATAATGACGACTTCAGGTTTCACTAGCTTTATATGTCTTTCTTTCTTTCTTTCTTTTTTTTTTTAAGTTAGAACCATTAACACTGCTTTCTCAGCCTTTGTCAATGTCTGTCAGGTTTGGTGGTACCTAGCTAGTAGTATTCTGCCCTTTCCTATAAACTTTTCATGCTCTGAGAGGCTTTGAAAGTCCGTAACATGTAACTTTACATTGAACACAAATGTAAAGATTTCATGTTTGAAAGAATTTCAAGGAATAATTGAAATGCATAGCATGAAGGATTCCAGGACCTATGCAGGAACTATCTTAAGGTCCTTTCATTCTTTTCCTAATTTAAACATACTCCACATTTTCCTCCTAATTTTTCAAGTGAAATTATTATTTTGTATGAGGTTATGGGACAGCAATGGGTGGTGAAGTACAAGAAGAGACTCCACAGACCTACCCTAAAATACTCTTACATTTTTAGTTAATAATGAATGTTAATATTATCATTAGGTAAAATTCAGTTTTGTGGCATTATCCCACAAATTGAAACTGAAAAACTGCTTTAATTTTTTTGCTTCATACTAATATAACTATAACTTTTTGTACATTTATTATTCATATATACAGACTTGTGTACTTTGATGAATTTGAAGGGAAAGAAAATTGTACATACAACTCTATGATTTTAGTACATAATAATGTAATGTAAATTTCCAAATCAAGGATAAAATAGAAGATTATACAAATATTTTATTAACTATGATAAAAACCCAGCCTGAATTTTAATTAAAATGAGAAAATAACTAGAATTAGGTTGGGGAGGTAAAAGTTCAAGTTATGGTCTCCAAGGTCAAAGTGAAGTAGAATTCAGTTATATGTGACTGACTGCTAGACTATTTGGGAGTTTGAAACGTTTAAGCCTCACAATTCAGCCCTTTATAACATGGTTCTTAAAAGTCCAAAATTATCAGACTCTTAAAAAAGCTATTGGAATTCTCATAGTAATAGGGTTTAAACATGATAGAGCTGGACAATTTCACTTTTTAAAAATCAAGCTTACAAAATGGATAAATCAGTTCTTAAAAAGTCCTTCACTTATCAGGAGCATTAATTCAAATGCCTTTTTAAATATGTGTGTTCTCTGCATTTAAAAAAAGTAACTCAGTTTTTAAAAAAAAAGGTCCACACAAAACAACTCAGGAGCCCATCTACTGCAAAAAATGCAGATAGAGTGCTTTCATTTCCTCTCAGGTGAAAGTGAAAAATTGAACAGTTTTCTGTTGAATGTACATGATGTCCTTAAATATTTTTTAATTTAATATCTATGTCCCAATCTCTTAGGTTCAAAGATTTTATAAATAAAAAAGAGCAAAATTAGAGCTTTTTAAAGGGAAAGGTTTTTTCCCCAGTATTTCACAGTCTATCTTTCATATTTAAAAAGGAATCATAAAATGAGGCCCCATATTTTCTATATCACTTTCTATCTTTAAGTCTCTTTAGTTCACTAAATGAAGGTAGTTTTAAAAATGCAGGCCCCTATTCACTGAATAATTAGTGTAAAACTAAACTGATTAAACTCTAACTTAGAAAATAAACATATGGCAAAAAAAATCATGAAATGATTTACTACCTAAAAAGCATACAACATTTCATTGCTCTAGCAAATGTTATTGTAACTGAATTTTTAAAGTCTTTAAAATGAAAAATTAAATCTGAATTTAAGTTGGTAAAATGAAAAAAAATCACTCTGCTTATTTGATTTATGTCCCTTATATTTAAGGAAAACTGGGTTTTCAGTTAGGCTTTCCTTTTATTAAGTTGTTGGTACATATCTGTGTATGTTGTGTATGTTTCAAATATATTGGTACATATTTGAAAATACTTTTGTCATTAAATTTATTTAATCTTCCTCTCATTTTGTTTATTTTTGGGGTGGGACAGAGGAGGCAATAAATCCTCCATTAGTGCCCCCAAAAAGAAACAACCAGCCAAACCAGCATAATGTATCCAATCCCAATTTGGGGATATAATTAGGAATGTTTCAGTAGGATTTTTTTTTCTTCAAAATGTTTTATTGAAGAAAGTGCCCAGATTAACAGGTAATCATTCCTATGTTTGGAATTTGGGGAGATTATATGGGTTTTATGTGGAAGGTCTCTTTAAATTGAGTAAATTAGCTCATATTTTCTACTATTTGATTCTCATTTTGCTTGATTTTAGACCCAAGTCTAGAGTCAGATAGATTCAAATCCTCACTTTATGGTTTATGAGCTGTCCGATTTTAACTACTCAGTTTCTAGGCATACTAAAACCTACCACCTGGAGAATTCTGAAGATTAACTGAGATAATATATGTAAAGCACTTACATATATGATTGGATCATGGTAGAGAAACAACAATGTTAATTATTAAAGTTAACTTCTTAGCTGTTTTACATTGTATATTTGATATAAGATACACATTAAAGTTTAATACTAATTAGACATAATAAATGAAAGTTATTTTTGAAGTTTTAAAATCATAGTATCACTTCAGCTGTTTCTTTTTTACTTTTTTTGCTTGCAGGCACATTTTATGTCCAAGAATGGTATAAGAGGCAAAACCTACAATGTAACATTAGATGACCCTGGCTACCCTCCCCCTGCCCCCATATCTCACCCATTTTTTTTCTCCTTTATGGGAAACAATGAATATTTCTATGAGAGTATAGAAATACTGCTTAGTTGAAAACACTTAGAATTTTGTTCTTATGAACATTATAAGCTTTCTGTTACTTGTAAAATTTATTCTAATGGACAGAGGTTTAGGGAAAATATCAAAACATGGCCACTGTATTTCCAATGTGCCACTAACATATAATTAGAACACTGAAGAAAAAAATGATTATAGTATCATATTCTGATATAAAGAAATTTCCATATTGAGAATATTTAGCAAACCTACAATTGCCACAGAATTAGGGTATTAGTAAGTGAAAGTGCCAGGAAAATACAGCTCTAGTCTAGGTACTTATATAGGAAACCAAACAGATGCACTAACATTAATTATCATTTAGAAGACAACTCTCAATTATCCAACTTATTTTAAATAATAATTGTTATGATTATCTTCAACTGAAATAGTATTTTTAATGTGCAAATGAAAAACTACAGTAAAGTTGAGGGTTTGTTTGAGATTATGAATATGATAAAAATAAATCTGATTAAAGATGTTTTTCTCAATTCAGGTATCAAAGCAATCTAATTTTACATATGTACAGGCCATACATTTAAATTAAATAGGTATGAGAGTTGAGTAGTATGGTCCAAAATAAATTATATAGTTAAAAACATTGTTAGTTGACTATCTGTACTCTAAGAATATCAGTACATAAGAAAAACAAACTTCCTAATTTCAATGGGATTTAAATATATATCCTAAAAATATATAAAATAATATATTCTAATCTAAACTCTTTTGAGAGCCAGAACTTTACTGAATTGATTCTTCCTGTACCAACAGATTAGTAGTTTAGTTAGTCATTTGGTGCTTAAGCTCTCAAACTGAAAACTGTTTTAAGGATGGTGATTGCAAATAGTGATGATTTTGAAAGCTAACTATAAGGTGACACTTTCCTGTGATAGTTACTGGTAAATTACAGTAGCTTCATGCAGAATAGACAAAAAATAAGTCAGTTGTTAAAATAAGTTATTAAAGTATATGCCCAATAAAATACATTAATCTTTATTGCAATATAATCAGTTTAAAAGTTACTATCTGTGTTTCTTATGATCAGAAGATATTTATAACTTAAAAAATCTTTATTTCAGAATAGATCTTGAGAAATGTAAGCACATACAATTATACATCTACACACATATAAAGTTAAGAATGGTTTCAACAAAACATGAGAACAATTCCTTTCAAGGGGGCATTTTTGCTTCCATTCCATCCTTCAAATGAGAAAACTTAGATGGCCTTGCCTCATCAGAGAATGTGCAGGTCCATTCCAATATAGGGCATCCCAGTCATCTCCATGGCAACAGCCCTTGACAAGTCAAAAGGCAACTACATTCACAAACAGAAAAAGTTAAGACTACTGAGAGCTGGCCAAATAATTTAGAATTTTCCAGAGGAAAGGTTGAGCCTTTTACCAAACTTGAAATTATTAAATTTTACCACAAATATTAAGTTGGATAGTTATTCTCAGAAAGTGAATGAGATGAAGGGGCAAAACTCAGAAATCCTTCCCTGGAATATACCTCCCATTTAAAACAAATAAAAGGGATTAGGAGAGGAGACTGAGGAAGGAACCGTATATGAACCTGTTCATTTTAGTTTAAAAAGAGGATGGGGTGGGGAGGAGAGCAGGGAGAAGTGGGAAGGAGGGTAGCAAGCAATCCCTTTCTCCAGCCTCAAACCTTTTAAGATCACAACTTTCCAAATGCATTATGTGATCATCATTTTAGCGTTTAAAATTTGTCTAAGAATGATGCCTTCTAAGGTTGCTACCTGAGGAAGTACAAGGAAGAAAGGGGGAGGTCTAACGGTGCAGGTGAGGACACAGAGATAGTTGTAGTAACTTAGCGTGACCCCATTGTTCCTTTCCTCCTTAGGATTTCGGTCAGGAATGACCCGGCTACTGTGCTGAGTTCAGGAAGTCAGAACTGCAGGCTGTTTTGAAACCAGACAATAACCTAGTTCCCTTCTCCTCCATCCTCTGCACCTCGACCCCGCTGACTGCCAACTCTCACCCACTTGAAATACATCAAGCCCATTGCCTTCGCAAGAGTATCAAACAGATAAACACGGAACACGTCTACTGCCCATAGTAAAGAGAAAAAATTAAAACTACTATTTTCTGTTTCACCACCCCCTGCTCCCAGCTCCCAGTACCCAGCCCTTTGTGTGTGATGAGTCCCCTTCAAACCACCCACAGACCGAGCACCCGAGAAGAAATGGTAATTTTTTGTTTAAAAGTTCACTTACCACGGCAACCTCATATTGCTTTGTCATGCTTTTTGCACTTAATTTTTCAAAACTGCTTGTGCAGGGCGCAGAACTGGGAAGGCAGGACTAAAGTATCTCTAGTAATCACAACAAAAAGGAGAGAACATTCACCAATCAGAATTACATTAAAATGCACAACCCCCAGAGCTAGACGCACGGTTCAGACCACACCGGGGAGGGGAGGGGATGGGGGCGGAAAAAGCCAAGCTAACGAGACAAAAGGTAAAGGGGAGAGTTGAGTGGTTGGAAGGGAAATCGATCCAAGCCGCCCTTAGACTGAGGAAGGACTTAAAACCAGCACGACTATCACCCCCTCCCCCGCCCCCAGCACCCCCGCGATCAACCGAGCGACTGCACTTGCCTCCAGCCAGCTCAACCTTAGGAGAGGAATGCCCCATCTAAGTTCGCTAGCCCTGCCACAGTCTTCCACTGCCTGCTGGGTTCGTTCAGGAAAACACTTCCAGAGGCATCCATCCACTTGAGGTCTGGACTTGGCTGCTGCTGCGGGGCTGCTGCGAGCAGCTGCTAGGATCGTTGCCGTCTCGTTCTTGCCTCATTCGCGCTGCACAATAGCCCCGGCTGGGTGCACCTCATTAAGCCAGCCCGAGAGCCCCAGAGCAGGGCAGGCAGTGTGACAGCGCTGCCCCTTTGTAATGACTGTGTGATGGATGCAACCGAAGGGTGGGGTCTGGGTGGGTCAAAACTGTTAATGACAGTATGTATCATTCTGTCTGTCCTCCAGGAGAGGGAAGCCCCCTGCCTCCCCCTAGGTCGGACAGTCTCTCTCTCTCTCTCTCTCTCTCTCTCTCTCTCTCTCTCTCTCTCTCTCTCTCACACACACACACACACACACACACACTTCCCTCTTTCCCCACCTCCCTATGGGATTTTCTGCTGTTAGCGTTCAAAAAAGTATGAAAACCATGGTGTCATTTTCATCTGAACAGATATGGATAGCGAATTTATCCTTAAGGAAAGAGAAGATCCTAAAATCGAAAAGTACAGGCGGAAGGGGGAGTGGGGAGAAGAGCGGGGTGGGGCGGGGTCGGGGGCAGGCGTCCGGGACCTTCACTGGCCGATAGTTTACAGCTGTCAGCCAACTCGCGCCAGCACCTCCGCGCGGCTCCGAGAGGCACGGGACGGGCTTCCCCGCGCACCGCGTTCTCCCCAGAACCAACCTGGGGGCCGGGCTCAGGGGGAGGAGAGGGGATAAAACCCACCGGAGAGGACCCCGCCCGGGAGCAGATTGCAGGAGGCGTCCCGGCACCCGGACCGCGTGCGGCCGGTGGGGGAGGAAGCCTGCACCCCGACGCAAAGCCAGGCCGGCCGGGCAGGGGCTGCCGGGGTGCTGGAGTGAGTGCCGGGTCCCAGACGGGCGGGGCGGGCCAGGGGTTCAGTCCCCGGCCGTTGGGTACCGCTCGGCCCGACGCCCCGTCCAGCTCGCTAGTTCTGCGCGGCTCCCTGGTCCGGCAGCGCCGGCGCCGCAGGTGCGCCACTAAGTCTCGGCTTGCGGGACGCGACCCCGCCTCTTCCTCTCCCGTCCTGACAGCCTTGCCACCCCTCCCAGTCTCACTCCTTCCTCCGTCTCGCCCCTGCAGCCCCCGGAAGGCAGAAAGCACGTCAAAACGCCTCTCCTTTCGCCCCCTTTGTGGAGAGTCTTGAATCGTTGCTTCGCTGCCGCCCTATTGCCCCGTTGAAAACATCCGCGGATACTTTTTTCCCAGTCACAGGCACTGATTTTTCAAGTATAGGAAAGCCTTACAGTCTGTTTCTCTACGTGGACAAATAGACTGTTATTTTACACTCAGCTTTCCATTTCCAACTTACTGTGATGCTATCTACTCGATGTGTCTACAAAGCACCTGTTCCGAACATCCTGAGCGATTTCTCCAGAACCGCGTGGATGATACTTATTTATTTTCATTAGAGTTTATGGCTCCACTTCTCTGACACTGTAATCGACTTATGTATTTTCTTCACTGATGCCTTATAGCAGTTAAGAGAAAGCAAGAAGCAGAGAGAAAACAGGACCTTTATGCCTAATGAAGCATCTCTCCCTTTTTATGTCTGCTATTTATTTATCACTTAAAATTTGTGTATATAGGTTGTGCAGGCTGTTCTAGGCCGTGGGAGAGCACTGAAGACGATTTTTATGCCACTCTTCAAAGAGCTTCTGATCCATAGGGAAAGCAAAAGAACCGGCAGCTTTTAATTGCTTCTGATAAGAAACCACTTTTAATGACAGGAAGGAGAGATCTTATCAGAGACTTTCAACATAGGAGAAAAAAGGGTGTGGTGTTGACTTTTCGTGGTTCCTTCAGTTCTTATAAACCTTCAAGGGCACAAAAACCTTCCCCCTTTATAACCAATTACTTTTTACAACTCTTTACAATTCTATGATTTGAAGGTAGTACCAGACTTATGTTCACTTATTTCTTATAATTAAATAAAGGGGGGAGGTTGGGGAGAAGACCAGTTGGAATTAGAATCGAAATTAACTGACTAATTTATTGACTAACAGTAACACCGACTTAAAACATGCTTAGAACTCCTTAAAGATAGACTTTAATGAGTAAAAATAAGAATTATATATTCTTAACAAAATAATTGTTTCCATGTAAACAGCTCTTTTAAGAACATAGAAAACTTTTTTAAAAGACATTTCCTCTTACATTGTTTTACTAATAGTTTGCATAATGTACAAGTGTTAGTTCATAAAGACAGTTTTGAGTGGAGACAGAACTTGAATGGCTTTTGTAGTATATTATTAATTATAAGTGTAATAATAAAGAATAAAAGTTTATGTTTTTCTTAAAACTAACCATTTCTTCAAGACCTAGATGGGCAAGACACTAAGGAATTTTAGCATACTCTCCTGGTTGAAGGCAACCAGGACATTTTTAAAAGAATAGCTCGTTAGGTGGCTGGGTAAATTCCCCCCACACTCCCATGAGCTTTTCAACAGTTCTGAAGACATTCTGGAAAATAGTACTTTACTAAGTTCACTTTTCTCTGATCTCCCTGTCTGCTCCTCCAAATTAGAACAACTTTTAGGAGAGGAAAAATGGAAGGAATGAGAATGCTAACTAATGGAATAAAGGTGTTTTCCTTGACAGTCTAAACAGACTAAAGAAATGAAGAATAAATTTGGAAATTGGGTCTTTTAACAAATGAAAATTTTAAGATGTGATAAAAATAGCTCCAGTAAATGTATGCATTAAATGTATTAACGTTGCAAAACATAAGACTGCACCTGGGAGAAGTTAACACAGTTGGAGATTATTAAGATGTATCAACTCACTCAGCATTAATGAGAACTTGAGCCTAGTGTGGAAAACAGTTGTACTAAATTGGCAAGAACCATATACCTAAATGTAAATTGAAATTTTTCTAGGAGAGAAGGATATATCAAGCCCAAAGAAAAACTGTAGATATGTTAAAACAAAACAAACAAAAAAAGCTACCATTCTGCAAAAGTGTTTATCCTACCAAAATTTTCTAGTCCGTTCCATAATAACCTATATGATAGCATTAGTACACTCTGAAAAGAGGATGTTTAATACCCGAAGATAATATGTTTTATTTTCTATTTTTATTAAATCTATTTTATTATGATTAGGGGCCTGATTTATTTTCCCTGTTGTACGTGGCAGGGAAAAATAGAGGACAAAATAGTTTCTTTGGCATACATCAAGAACTAGATAATAATCAATAAAAGCAAAACAAGTCTAGAAAATATATAGGCTAGGTATTATATAAGTAATTTACCATCTGTAAATCTCCCACCAGTGGGTAAATATTGAGAGTCATGCTAAGGCTTCAGTGACTGATGGAATACAGTGGTTAATCCCAAGTGACCTTGACTCTCCCCTTTTTGGGAACTTCTCAATGAGTACAGGTGATTGTGTAAGACTCCAATAAGGAATCTAAAGATTCTCCTGAATGCTGCCTTTTTAAGAGCAAGTTCAATACTCAGTCTGTGGGAAAGCATTATTTTCGTGCTGTTATGATTTCTTTAACCATGTTAGGTAGCAGGGTTTCTGGAGTCATGTAGAAATTGGTTCCAATTCTTATAAACTGGATGACTTGGACAATTCTCTTAACCACTCTAGACTACACTTCTCTTTTTAGTAAAATTAAAAGATCAAGGATAAACTACTGTTGTGATGATTTAACGATACAAAGGGTGAAAACACACTGCCTAGTAAAGTGTAAGCACTATTGAGACAAACATTGTAATTGGGCTCACTCAACACAAATTCTCAACCTCCTTCCTCCTTGTCTTAAACTAATTTAGAGACTAGAAAGTTGAATATTTGATTTTCCAATTTTCCTTGCAGCTAGTCATGGCTGTTTGACACATTTCTGGAAAATTAAATGTTAATACATATTTGCTGAGGGGTCTTCTGGAAAAATTTGCTTTTTTGATGAAAGAGGAATAGACACAGCTACCACCACGTTTTCCCCCCTTTGCCCTACCCCCTTCTTCCTACTTGGATATTGTGTGATGGGGAGATGGAGCAGCCATCTGCATTTATGAAGCAATAAATCAAAGGGCAATCCTTGAAAGATGGTGGAGAAGAAAGATGGGAAGAACCTAGATTCCTGATGGCATGTTTGAGCTGCTCAATTAGTCATGGACTGCCTAACTTTGGACTTTTTGTTTTATATGAAAAAACAAACTGTTCTTTATTTAATCTGTATTTAGCTGAATACTCTGTAACTTGAAGCTTTCCTAACTGACATATCTGCTACTGTTGTTGTGGTTTCCTGCCTGTAAATAAAATCTGCTTAATTATTCAAATGACTCTGGATATCAACCATTTTGAAGAATTCCAGGTAAAGTCTTCTCTGAGACTTCACACATAACCAGGTCACTAGTACTGGTGGGATAATCTGCTAGCTCAAATTATAGAGCCAGGAGTAGGTTTTTAAGGACCATTTATTTGAGGAAATCCTGCAATTGACAATTCATTTTGAGGAAATCCCATAATTGTCCTATAATAGATTGAACTTAAAGTTTATTTAATCCAAATATCTTTCCCCCTTCCTTTCATAATAAAATATCTCTTTGCTTTTGTTTACAAACAAACATATAGGTATAGTCACCTTGGAATGTATTCATATTACAATATTCAGAATACTCATGTTGGAAGACTATAAACACCTACTTAATTGATGACTCCAGTTTACTGTCATAGCCAAAACAATTTTAAATGCCCCTTTTTAGGAATTATGTTCAGAATCTGAATCACAATTTTGGGGAATGCCAGCAATATCAACGAATATGTACTCTGAAGATTGAATTTGATTTTGGAGAATATCCAAAAAGTTGTTCAGAGTCAAATCTAGTAAATTAAGTAAGCAATCACAAACTGGATAATACACATTTTTGTTATTGTTAAAAACAAACAATTAGGTATGTACACAAAATAATCAAATTTAAAATGTGTTGCAGCAATGATGGCATGGTTTAAATAAACATATGTCTTCCCAAGGTGACGGTTTTGGAGGTCCACACACTTGGTCACACGTGTTAGCTAAACTCATCAGTTTCATAGCTATGCTCAGTTGCAATTTCTTTGAATAAACCAGGTGTTTCCTTTTCATCTTTCCCCTTCCATTCTGTCATAAATTTCTTATTCTGAAACAGGTTCAGTGTTCATTTGATTCAAAGTTCATATAGTTCATTTTTGTACTATAATTTTACTATAGTTCTTTTTTAAAAAGTACAAATAGCAAGACAAAATAATATCACCAGTAAGATTTTGAATAAAACAGAATTTCATTTTAGCTCCAACCTTACTACTCACTAGCTGTGTAATTTGAGTGATTATTTAATCATTTAAGCCTATTTTTTATCTGTAAAATGAAGATAAAAATAGTACATATCTTAGAGAGTTGTTGTGAATATTAAATAATATATATGGGCTTTGTGTGTAATGATTGGGATATAGTGGGTGATCAACAAGCATCACTTAGGATAATACCATGTCAGGCAAATAGTGAAGTCTTTAGAATACTTAAAAGGTAAATAATATTAGGCCATTTATAGGAGTTGCTACCAAGAACTGCATGAAATTCTACAATTCTAATTTTCAACAGTTTTGAAGGCATTCTGAAAAACATACATTTTACTAAGTTCACTTTTCCCTGATCTCCCTTTCAGGTCCTCCAACCTAGAACCACATCTATTAGGAAAGAAAAAATGGAAGGAATGGGTATGCTAACTAATGGAATAAAGCTGTTTTCTTTGGCACTCTGAAAAAAAGACTAAAGAAATGCACAATAAATTTATTATGAGTTAATTATGAGTTAATCATGGATAGTTAACATGGACTAATCTGGATATTTTATTATTTTGTTTGATGCAGTCCTGGTTTCAGTGTACGAATCTAGATAAAACACTTAACCTACCTAAGTCTCATTTCTTCAGTGTAGTGTAACTAATGTCTGTCTTCCCAGGGAAATGTTCTCAAAAAATAGGTAAGAATCCAGTAATTACTTCTTTACCCCTTGTAAGTAAAGAATAGAAAACTGGATGCATTTGCTAAGCACCAGGAAGTCACAATTAACTTGGAGTTTACAAAAGATCTCCAGAAGCATTTCATTACTTGGAGACCTAAGATAAAAAGACCTATTAGATAAGAAAGTGAAATATGAATATGCTTTTGAGTTATTCAATTGTTTGTTTCTAGTTAATTTTAACAAAACATAAAATAAAATTGTCTCATTTGACTCAACAAGACCTTCCCCTCACTGACCTAATTATAGTTGTATGGAGGAGGATAGAACGTAGAAAGGTAGAGAGAAACAAGGGGAGAGATGAAAGAAAATCTTTCAATAGTTTTTGATTGACTAGAGTCTATTATGTTTTTAGGGTACCATCTCCAAAAGGAAATTAAATTTTTCAGAAAAAAGGGAAAATCAAAATCCTCTAAAAATTACTTAGATTTTAGATTTTTCTTATTTTACTAGAAGAGAAATATATCATGAATAATATATGTTATGCTATGCAGGAAATAGTTTATTCAGAAATAAAATTACATGTATGTTAAACTTTAAATTTTTTTTGATAGAAAGGACTCAACTGCAGACCAATGGCTCTCAAAGTATCTGCAGACATCATCATCATCATCATCATCTGAAAAACTATTAGAAATGCAAAATTATTGGGCCTCATCCCAGACTTACTAAATCAGAAACCGAAGTAGACCTAGTAATCTAAATTTTAAGAAGCCTTCCAGGAGATCCTGATGCATATGAAAATTTGAGAACCACTGCTGCAGGCTTGAGCAAAGGAATATATTCTTTATAATGTGACTTTGCAGTTTCTCCCATCAAGAGAAGTCGTCTCTATCAACACCCTTGGAATCTGGGCTAGTTTTGTGAAGTGCTTTGACCAACAGAATGTGGCAGTACTGACAGTGTACCAGTTGTGTACCCTGGCCTCAAGAATTCTTTCGTTTTTCCTCTCCTTTGGTACCCTGGCACTGCCATGTATACAATCCCAGAATAGCCTATTCAAATATGAAAGCACATGGAGGAGACCCCAGGTATCCCAGCTGAGGGCATCGGGACCAGGCTATAGCAAGTCAACTCCCAGACACATGAGAGAACCCAGCCAAAATCAGGAGAGCTGCCTATAGGACCCACAGCCGATGCATGAGTAAGGCCAGCCAAGAGTGAAACTGCCCAGCTGACCCAGAGACCCATGAACAATAACAAGTGCTTACTGCTTTAAGACACTGAGTTTTGGGGTGGTTCATTATGCAGCAGTATGTTAATTGATACACCCTACCCAAAGTGTAGAATACATTCTATTCCAGTCCCTCTTTAAGAAGCTTCGCATTGATAACACTTTAATGAGGTTAAGATATCACATTATTTGTGAGGTGTTAACACTTGCTTTATAAAGATCATTTTAAGAATTACCAAGGAAGTTATACACACCATTGCTAATTCTTACAGCAACCCTGCAAAGAAGTGGATATTACTATTAAGAATATTCCATTTTACAGGTGAGAGTAATATAGGTTGAATAATTTACTCAGTGGCACACAGTAAGTGGTGGAGTTGATATTGGAGCCCATGTCTTTTAATCACCTGTATTTCCCACTCTGCTACAGTGTAGGAACCGGAAGGACTATAAATACCTCCCAGCCCAAGTCTCTTATTTTTCAGATAAAGAAACCAATGAAGTGCAATAACTTGGCTAAAGTGATTCACAACATAAAGTTTTCAATCTTTAGAGTGCCGAATACTCACCTGTGATTGCAAAATTGAACACTGAGCAACGAGTCGTTTCAACGTGGGCCTCTAGAGAAAGCTTCATTTTTAAGTGAGCATAATAGGTGATTCTGCTGCAGGTGGGCTAGGAATTATCCGAGAAAGGCTGGGTCAAATTAATTCTGGAGCCAGGACTCAAGTGAGGTCAACTTTAAACTACACCAGTGATTTTCAAAAGATAGGGACGATTCCCTCTGGTGGTGTAGTGAGGGCAGAAGGCAGTTTGTAATAGAATCACCCTAAGGGGACTTTTCAGACCACCTGACAAACCCTCTCCCCACTCTCCCCAAATGAGAACCTTTGCTACAGTACACTACTGTCATTGATGGATTTATGTTATCATCTCCAGCCCCCAGGTGTGTAGGGGTTAACAACGACAAAGGTTGAGAAGTACTACTGCACTGCGTTGTGTTGCCTCAATTATTTTATCTGGCTAAATGTACTCACACAGTAAAATCTAATGAATAAAAGCTTCAGTGAGAATAGGACTCAGAAGTATTATGATTTGAACACAGTAAGTATAAAATGACGAGCTTGGGTCCTGCTCATACAGCTTTAAACTGTTACCTGATGGTAGCCTGTAACTCCAACTCCACATTTAGATAACACCTGTCTCAGGGCAGGGTAATATAAGGATCCCTATGTTTGAAGTTTTTAGCTTAGCATTGATTCAGTCTGTAGGTTTTTCTACTTTGACCATAATTTTCTCCTGCTTTGTTCTCCGTTTTCTTTGCTAATGGTTATTATTAAATCCTTATATTGTGCAATTAACTGACTGGTATGCCCATGCACAGATCTTGTCACCTGTCCTAGTGCTCAATACCTGCCTTTCGACTTCCCCGATATTAAACAAACACCTACCTGCCTAGGTATCTAATCATTTTTTGCTACAGGATTTACTTGCCAACTGTCCTTGTGTCCTGTCTGCTCTGCTTCCTTATCCCCCTTACATTTTCCCCAAGAAGACAAAAGATGGAGATCTTTCCTTGGAATGCCTATCTTTTGAATAATGAATCTCTTGCCTTGTTTCTATGTTCAGACACCCAGTCTTTTTGTGCACTGCAGTCTCTCTCATTGCAGCTGTTTCACCCACCACCCAGGTCTTAGAAATGAATGGTAGGGAGAGGAAAGTGAAACATGAGTTACTTGCCTGGTCCTGGAAAGGCAGTGTAGTATAGGTGTATAGCAGAGAGTGCCCTTTTTGTTTTTTAAATTCTATGGTTTATGAGGCAAAGTTACCCAAAAGGAGCAGTAAGATGCTGACAGGGCGCAAGTTGCTCTAGACAGCTACTTTATGTTTTGCCTAAGGATCCATGGAAATTCTGCCCTGTATCCATGGAAATTCAGAAGCATGGTCCAGGGAGAAAGTTTGTGCTATGTCTTCACCTTTTATTTACTGAATTAGTTGTCTATTGTTGCTGCAACAAATTACCACAAGCACTGGCTTAAAACAACACAATAGAACAACACAAAACTTTGTAGGTCAAAAGCCCAGGTCTTATCGGGCTAAGATCAAGCGGTTAGGAGGGCTGCATTCCTTCTGGAGGCTCTGGGGAAGAATCTGTTTCATTGTACTTGTCTAGCTTCTTGAGGCTGCCTACATTCCTTGGCTGCTGGCCCCTTGCCGTCTTCAAAGCCAGTGATGGTGGTGGAGTCTTCCTCACGTTGTATCCCTCTGGTACTGACTCTCCTGTTTCTCTCTTTCACTTATAAGGACTGTTATGATTACATTGGGCCCACCTGGATAATCCGCATACTCTCCCCATCTCAGGGTCATCTGCTTAGCAAACTTAATTCCATTTGCAACCTTAATTCCCCTTTGCTATACATTTACAAATTTTGGGGGTTAGGACATAGACATCTTAGGGGAGGGCTATTATTCTGCCTATCACATCTGTGTAGTGAAGAAACAAATTTCTCATGGTAAAGAAGTATCTGTAATGATATCTATTCACCAGGATTTACAAAGACAATATACAAGTAAAACTGTCACAGGCTCTTTGACTTTAGGGCATTCATGTAGTGCACTGAAAATTCTAAGGAGATTGAGAAGGAAATTGTTATGCAGTTAGTAGCCTGTAGGAATGTATGTTTTTAAAAGCCTGTGTTGTTCTAGAGTTCATGTTCTGTGAGCATTGTTTTCAACCTGAAAGCATCACACCTATGTATATGAGGAGAACATCTGTAAAAACGAGCTTCCCCCAAAGAAATGGGGACCAATTCAAATGGGTGCAGGAATAAGGAGAAGGAACAGAAGATACCTTTGTAAAAGTAGAAGCAGTTTTTTGGAATTCTTATTGTAATGTAATAATTCCACTCTCAAACTTCATCATTTTCTCTGGCTCCAACCCTGGATCCCATCTATGCTGTTGATTTAGAAGCCAAGTCAGTAATTTAAGTGTTAGGACTTATTCTGCATGCTAAAGTCTGTTTACAGAATCAAAAGGATTTTCAAATGGAAGCGCTTATCTGGAATTTGGAGATGAGATCTATCCAAGTGCACAGAAAATCTTAAGTCTGAGAAATAGTTAAATTACAACATTGTTTCTATTGAGCTCAACATCAGTTTATTAAAAAAAATTAAATGTCTCCCCGTTTTTATCTTTCCTGTTCATTTTTAAAAGAAGAATTACTTTATTGATTTTGTAAATGTAACACTTGCTTATTTTATTGAGTTCAAGTCATGCAGAAAAGTAAAAAGAGCTTTTTAAAAAAATCACCCTAAATCCCTTTTTACCATTATTAGCACACAATGCTTGCTATTTTTATAAATAAGTAATGAATTAGAAAGAAGCCAAGTGAAGCTGAAATGAATTGGAATGGATTGCTAAACTTCAAATAAATGTTGTATCCGGTACAGAGTATATTCTCTCTTAAGAGATCCCTCTAAAGTTAAGAAGAGATAACTGAAAACATTAAAATGTTGAAATCATAGCTTTAAAACCTACACATTTCAGTTGTAGATGGCATCCATTGTTTCCCTGCTCTGAAAGATGAAGACATTAGCTTCTCTCTTTGCCCCTCTTCCCACCTCTCAATCTTTGTATTTATATTATTATTTATATATTGACAAGGTTTTTACATTTACATTCTGTTCTATAATTAGATATATTTTAAATTGATTCAATGTTCACCCAAGACTTTTCATGTGTTTCCTCTTTATTTTTCCATCATCTTTTAAGTAGTTGGATTTCATTAGCAAGTAGTGTGTGTTCCTCTGTTTTTTGGTTTATGTTTTGTGTTGGTTTTGGTGAAGAAGTGTGCATGGGTGTTGTATTCTGCAGACTTCTTTCATGTTTGAAAACATCTACCTGTTCTACATATTGCTGTTGTATACCTTGTATACATGTATACTTTGTGTATTTTGGATGTTTATATTACTGTTATATTTCTTTACTCCAAAATTTCTTTTTTTTTTTTTTAATAAATTTATTTATTTATTTTTGGCTGCATTGGTTCCTTGCTCGTTGCGGTGCGCGGGCCTCTCATTGCAGTGGCCTCCCTTGTTGCGGAGCACGGGCTGTAGGCACGTGGGCTTCAGCAGTTGTGGCATGCGGGGCTCAGCAGCCACGGCTCACGGGCTCTACAGCACAGGCTCAGTAGTTGTGGTGCACAGGTGGCATGTGGGATCTTCCCCGACCAGGGCTCAAACCCATGTCCCCTGCATTGGCAGGTGGATTCTTAACCACTGCGCCACCAGGGAAGTCCCCAAAATTTCTTAGATATTTTCCAATGGCTTCTGTTACTGAATGTTACTGTGGAATAACATGAGACTAGCATGGATATATCCCTTTGTTGGAGATTTGCTCTGCTTTTTTGGGTGCCTGAAGAATTCTTTATCCTTGAGGACTGGTAATTTAACCATGGATTTATCTCAGAGTTGAGTTTTCCTAATCAAAACATATGCTTCTTTTCAATCTACAGATTAAAGTTTTTTTTTTAATTAATTAATTAATTTTTGGGTGTGTTGGGTCTTCATTTCTGTGTGAGGGCTTTCTCTAGTTGTGGTGGGCAGGGGGCCACTCTTCATCGCAGTGCGCGGGCCTCTCACTGTTGTGGCCTCTCTTGTTGCGGAGCACAGGCTCCAGACACGCAGGCTCAGTAGTTGTGGCTCACGGGCCCAGTTGCTCCACGGCATGTGGGATCTTCCCAGACCAGGGCTTGAACCTGTGTCCCCTGCATTGGCAGGCAGATTCTCAACCACTGCGCCACCAGGGAAGCCCCAGATTAAACTTTTGCTACAATTCAAAGAAAGTTTCTTCTTAATTTTTAACAAAATTACATCTTTGTGGGTACATTGCTGTGTTCCTCTGAGTTTTCTACCTAAGAGACACTGCTCTGTTGCATGGAATTTTTCACTCCTCCATGTCTATTACCTTCTTTCCAATTTCTTAATTTATTTTTCATTTGCATTTCTATGATTATCTCAGGTCTTTCTTGCTTTTAATATTTATTATTAGTTCTTTAATAATATTGTTTCAGTTCTCTACTTCCTTAGGTTTGCAATCCCTCTTTTCTTCATTCTGCTATTTTATAATTCATTTTTGAATTTGTGTTTTTGTTTTTCTTAAGTTATTCTAAATGGCAAAGCTGTTGCAGAGAACTTAATTCATTTTCTTGCATTATGTTTTTTCTAGGCTTGGTTCAATGTCAGTCTTTAATATACTTTTCCTCCCTTCCTAATGTGTTTGTATTATTGCCTGCTATTTATTTTCATTGTGCATTTGCATGGGGATCTGTCCAGACCTGCATTTGTTTTCCTGTAATTAAAGGAATGCTTTGACAACTTGCCGCCTTAACTAAGACCAGCTTGCTTTCTCCTCTTATAAATAGTTGATGGCTAGGGATTTAGTGTTCTAGATTTTTTTTTTTTTTTCCTAGACCAAGAAGGCAAAGTGAGGAAGAAGGAGAACTCAAGATTATGTGAACATCTGGGTTCTGCTATCACTTCACACATTTTATTAAAGGTCTTCTACCAGGGTTCATTGCTCCTGCTTGGGCAGTGGTGGTGTATTTCACTCTTACTGGGGAATTTACTTGCAATTAGGGTGGTCTCTTAATTCTGAGTGTAGACCTCACCTCTTTCAAAGAGAGAGCCCACATCATTCACTTTCTTTGTATTATCTCCCTTTCCTTAGCAATCATTTCCACTACTCTCCAGTCAGGATAAGGAAAAGAGAAAGTTGCCCACTTCTGATGGTACTTTTCCTATTGAATGAGATCCATTAGCCTGTATTCTGGCCTTTCTTAACTCTCTTTATGCCAAAGGTGGTAGAGTTACTTCTCTGATGGGTAATGATGCTTCTGACTTGGTAGATAAATATGATTATTTCTGGGTTTTAGTTGGTGGCTCATTTTGCTCCTACTCTAAGCTATGTCATCAACTTAACTTCTTTCAGCTATAAATGTAATATTTATGTCTCCTGTCTGCCTACACCTTGTGTTATTTTTCATTTTTCCCCCTCAGAAAACAGGTAGGCCGGAAAGACCCCCACAGAGACCTCAACAGTATAGTTCAGGTGGGGATAGGGCAGATTGGAGGTTGATGTTGGGAGATACATCATACTGTCTTCCAAAATCCTCTACTTATTTTGTTGGCTATCTTTTTTTTTAAATGCCCTTAGGCTATGCCCCTTTTCTTGTATATATGACATTTTTGGTCTGGTTTTTACTATTTTTTGTAGTCAATTCTGTAATTTAATTTCATTTGACTATCCTTACATGTGAGACTGAAATCATTTTTCTTCTTTTTAATTAACTTTAATTTTTTAAATAGGCAATACACAGTACAAAATGCAAAATACACAAATGTGTGTATAGTGAGAAGTAAGTATTCTACCTACTCTTGTCTTCCATCTATATGGATGCTTTCCCTAGAGGCAATTACAGTTACCAATTCTAGTGTAAATCTCCAGAAATGAATGATTTCTGTGTATACAAAATACATATATATCTGTGTGTATATATATATATATGTATACATGTATGCATAAATATTATTTTTAGTTTTTTAAATAAAAATAGTAGCATACAGCATATACAATTTTATGCTTTTTAAAAACTTATTATCTCTTGAAGGTAGTTCGATATACAAACATATACAACTGTTGCATTCTTTTTTTTTTGGTGAATGATTTATTTAAAATACAAAAGAATTTATGGAATGTACATCTTGGTTTTATTTATTTATTTATTTATTTAACATCTTTATTGGAGTATAATTGCTTTACAATGGTGTGTTACTTTCTGCTTTATAACAAAGTGAATCAGCTATACATATACATATATCCCCATATCTCCTCCCTTTTGATGTATTCTTTTTAATTGTGCACAATATTTTATTTTATATCAATGCATAATTATGTCACTCAGACTCACAAGATATAATTAATGGGCATAATCTTCCCCTGCCCCTAAGGTGGAAGCTTGGGCAGACCCCCATGACTTTTTTGCTCCCTTTTAGGAAATTATATAGTCCTATACTCACTTTGTCACAGAGACTGAATTCAGAAATCAGAATGCACTGTCTTAGAGATTGTTCAAAATTCAGAGGTAATCAATTCGAAATTGATTTAACACACCAAGCTTAAGGGAAACAGGGTTGTTTTGATGTGAAACTCTTCTTCCTTATGGAGCCCCTTCAACCCCCTTCCCCTAACCACTTGAAATTTGCTAGTTTCTGAGCCCTCCAGGGTCAGAGCTGGGAGGATGGGAAAGGCAAGACATTTGGACTGATCCCTTTCAAGCTGCATTTCCTCATGCCCTCTAGACCAGACATATTTTTAAAGTGGACTTTCTAGTGGGTTTTTCAGAGGTTCCCTGCAGGGTCCTACCAAACATGACCCTCTTGACATGGGCCATGTACCTTTTCTTTCATCAGGCCCCTTCCTATCCTGCCTCAACTTACCTTTCCCTGGCAGGCAGTTCACCCTACATAGTTATTCAATGATGGGTCCCCTCACCCTCTGCCAGTTTCTAGATGCCCTCTTAGGCCAAACTAAAAATGGCCCCAGTGTGGTTCTTTATTTAATGTCCATAGCTGGTCCATAGAGAATCATATCTTTTCCCCTGACAATTTTGTGACTGTGGTCTACTCTTAACACAGCAGAACTCTCTTGGCTTTATCATCAAGTGGCTGGTTAGCCCCCTTTTTTTATCCTCTGAACTTCTCAGCTCCCATGGGGTCCTCTACAGGGAACACATCTCAAGCTCTCCCACCAGCCTCAATGAAAGCTCCTTTCTAGTACTTTGCTGAACTACAATGGTGTCTGAGGCAAAAGGAAGATGTGTACCCCTATAATAGTTAACTAAACGTCCTCCTATGTTTTGAACCAAGTGAAAGAAAGTTAAAAGCTTCCCCTTATGACTATATATAAAGCCTCACTTTTGTCCATTGTGTTTGCACACTTTTGCCAACCCACATAAACATGCCCAGAGGGAAGAACACAATGGCTGTGCTGGCCTGGAATGAGGGCTGTTTAGAAATGACTCTTCCCTTGCACAACAATGCAAGATCCTAAAACAAACAAACAACTTATCTTTATTTAAAAATTTGATTTTTTTGTTTATTTTTTTAGATGTCACCAGAATATGTAGTTTTCAGTCCGTTTTTTATTTTATTTTATTTTATTTTTTGGCTGCGCCACACAGCTTGCAGGATCTTAGTTTCCTGACCAACCAGGGATCGAACCTGTGCCCTCGTCAGAGAAAGCACGGAGTCTTAAACACTGGACTGCCAGGGAATTCCCAGAAATTTTGTTCAATGTGGATTGGTTTTGCATTAATTTTGATTTTTTAAAAATCTTGCATTAACTATTATTTATCTTGATTACTGTGTTTTTGGCATCCTCTTAAATTTTTAAAATAATAGCTTTCTTGAGATATAATTCACATCATAGAATTTATGTATTTAAAGTGTACAACTGAATGGATTTTAGTATATTCTCAGAGTTTTTAACCATCACAATTTTACAACACTTTAATCACCCCCCAAAAAACACATTAGCAGTCACCCTCACTTTCTCCACAGCCCTAGGCAACCACAAGTGTACTTACTGTCTCTATTGATATACCCAAGAGAAATGAAAACATATGTCCACACAAAAATGTTCATTATTCATAATAGCCAAAAGATAGCTCCCTTAAGTTTTGCATTTGGCCCTGCTCCTTCCTTGAGCTGAAAGAGGGAAAATCCCTCATTCTTTCCCCTTCACATCAGTGCAAAACTTCTCTCCAAAAAAATCTCTTCACAAAATCCTCTCTTTCCATACTCTGAGTTTTTTTTTTTTTTAAATACAGTTGATTTACAATATTGTGTTAGTTTCAGGTGTACAGGACAGTGATTCATTTTTTGGCAGATTATATTCCATTATAGGTTATTACAAGATAATGGGTATAATTCCTTGTGCTCTGCAGTAAATCCTTGTGCTTATCTATTTTATGTACAGTAATTTTTATCTGTTAATCCCTTACTCCTAACTTGTTCCTCCCCAATTCCTCTCCCCTTTGGTAACCATAAGTTTGTTTTCTATATCTGTAAGTCTGTTTCTATTTTGTATATAGATTCATTTATATTATTTTTTTGGTTCCATGTATAAGTGATATCATATAGTATTTATCTTTCTCTGATTTATTTCACTAAGCAATTATTCTCTAGGTTCATCCACATTGTTGCAAAGGCATTATTTCATTTTTTTTTATGGCTGAGTAATAGTCCATTATATATATATACATATATATATGTATATATATATGTATATATATATATATGTATATATACACACATATGTATATATCACATCTTCTTAAGCCGGTCATCTTTTGATGGGCCCTTTCATTGCTTTCACATCTTGGCTATTGTAAATAGTGCTGCTATGAACATTGGGGTGCATGTATCTTTTCAAATAAGGGTTTTCATTTTTTCTAGACATATACCCAAGAGTGGAATTGCTGGGTCATATGGTAGTCCTATTTTTAGTTTTCTAAGGAATCTCTGTACTGTTTTCCATAGTGGCTGCACCAATTTATATTCCCACCAACAGTGTAGGAGGGTTCCCTTTTTTCCACATCCTCTGCAGCATTCACTATTGGTAGACTTTTTTTTTTCTCATTTATTCCATTAATTTTTTTTAAATAATGACTTATTATTGAGTAAATCAAACGGCTAATCTTGAGAAACGCTTGATACATTTTTTTAAATGGGTCAAAAATCCCTTTTGGTAGACATTTTGATGATAGCCATTCTGACAGGTATAATGTGATACCTCATCATTGTTTTGATTTGCATTCCACTAATAATTAGTGCTGTTGGACATCTTTTCATGTACCAGTTAGCCATCTGTATTTCATTGGAAAAATGTCTATTCAGGTCTTCTGCCCAATTTTTGATTGCGTTGTTTGTTTTTTTGATATGAGTTGTATGAGCTGTTTGTATATCTTGGATATCAACCTCTTATCAGTTGCATCATTTGCAAATATTTTCTTCCATTCTGTAAGTCATCTTTTTGTTTTATTGATGGTTTCCTTTCCTGTGCAAAAGCTTATAAGTTTGATTAGGCTCCATTTGCTTATTTTTGCTTTTATTTCTTTTGCCTTGGGAGACTGGTCTAAGAAAGTATTGCTACAATTTATGTCAAAGAGTGTTCTGCCTATGTTCTCTTCTAGGAGTTTTATGGTGTCATGTCTTATATTTAGGTCTTTAAACCATTTTTTGAGTTTATTTTTGTATATGGTATGAGGGAATATTCTAATTTTATTGTTTTACATGTAGCTGTCCAGCTTTCCCAGCACCACTTGTTAAAGAGGCTATCTTTCCTCCATTGTATAGTCTTGCCTCATTTGTTGTAGATTAATTGATCATAGTGTGGGTTTCATTCTGGGCTCTCTAAGTTATTTTTATACCTTGATCTGGCTGAGGCATCCACCAGTCTTGAAATTGGCTCTGAGTAGGTAGTGAAGAAGTAGTATGGTTAGGTCTTTGAGAAATATACTCTAGAAATCAACTGGCTTGGTTCACATCTTGGTCTTGCCAGTTACAAGTGAAATTACTTAAATTCTCTGAACTTCAATTTCCTCATCTGTAAAATTGAGATAATAGCATTATGTTCCTCATGAAGTTCCTGTAAGGTTTAAAAGAATTAACTCATATAAAGTGCTTGTTAGTAATGCCAGTTTAAATGTTAGTGGTTATTTTTAATTTTTTTATTGTGGTAAAAAACACATAAAATTTAGCATCTCAACCATTTTCAAGTGTACAGTTCAGTGGTGTTTATTTACATTGTTATGAAACAGATCTCCAGAACTTGTTCATCCTGTAGGACTGAAAGTCTATACCTACTAAACAACAATTCCCCTTTGCTTCCTGTCTGTATTCCCTGGTAACTACCATCCTACTTTCTATATATATCAATTTGACTACTTTAGATACCTCGTATATCATATAAGTGAAATCATACAGAATTCATCATTTTTGGACTTATTTCACATAGCATAATATCCTCAGGGTTCATCTCTGTGGTAGTATGTGAAAGAAATTCCTTCCTTTTTAAGGATGCATAGTATTCCATTGTATAGAATGGAATGGGTTCCATTTGGGTTGCTTCTATTACTTGGCTGTTGTGAATAGTGCTGCTGTGAACACAGGTGTGCAAATATCTCTTCAATACCCTGCTTTCAATTCTTTTGACTATATACCCAGAAGTGGGATTGCTGAGTCATATAGTAGTTCTATTTTTACTTTTTGAGGAACTCCCATGTTGTTTTCCATAGTGGTTGCAATCATTTTACAATCCTACCAACAGGGTACAAGGGTTCCAACTTCTCCAAATCCCCCCCTATATTTGTTATTTTCTGTTTTTCCTAATGGGTGTGAGGTGATATCTCATTGTGGTTTTGATTTGCATTTCTCTGATGATTATTACGCTGAGCATCTTTTCATACGGTTGTTGGCAATCTATATATCATCTTTGGAGAAATGTCCATTCAAGTCCTTTGCCCATTAAAAAAAAAAAAAATTTATTTATTTATTTGGCTGCGCCGGCTCTTAGTTGTGGCATGCGGGATCTAGTTTTCCCACCAGGGATTGAACCTGGGCCCCCTGCATTGGGAGCGCAGAGTCTTACCCACTGGACCACGAGGGAAGTCCCCTTTGCCCATTTTTTAATTGTGTTATTTGATTTTTTGTTGTTGAGTTTTAGGAGTTCTTCATATATTCTGAATATTAACACCTTTTCCAATATATAGTTTGCAGATATTTTCTACCATTTCTGTAAGGTGCCTTTTCACCATGTTGACTGTGTTCTCTGATGAACAAAAATTTTTAGGTTTGATGAAGTCATTGTTTTTTAATGTGCTTTGTAAATTCAACATGTAACAACTTGTTTTTTGAACTTCATACATACCTTGGTGGAAACTTCAGTTTTAACATCCTGTAATATTTATCTGGCTTGTTCCTTATTGATGGACATTTAAGTTTTTTCCAGTATTTCACTATTACCAACAATTCTGTACTTCTTTTTACATGTATCATTTTTCATCTGTGCAAGCACATCTGTAGAAAAAATGCCTAGAAGTGGAATTGCTAAGTAAAATGATTTATACTTTAAAAATTTTGATAACGTATATCAATTTACACCCCAACCAGCATTTTATGAAAGTACCTATTTTCTGACACACAGGACAATACAATACAGTGTGCACTCAACTTTCCTGATTTGTCATTCTGATAAATTTTTAAAATTATATCTTATTATTTTAATTTGCATTTCTTTTACTATAAGGGAAAGTAAAATCATTTCATAAGGACTATTTGTTTTTCTATTCTGTGAAGTTATCCATGGGCAAATATTTATTTATTTGTTTGCTTATTTATTGGTTTTCCCCTAATACTGTAAGCTTTATGAAGGCAAGATATTTAGCTGCTCTGGACAAAGATTTGTCCCAGCTGCCTAGAATAGTGCCGAGCACCAATTGACTCTGAATAAATGTTTGTTGAATGAATGAATTAGTGTTCAACAATAATGATGGTAAAGAATGTATTTTACTTGTCCCTGATTTAATGAGAATGCTTTTATTGTTTCCCCATTAAGTCCAATGCTGTGTAGTTGGCATTTAAAATTTACTTAAAACCTGTTTTGTTTAATTCAATGAAAGGATTTTTAAAAATTGACATTTAAAAACTTTTTAGCTTACTCGTTTAATTATATTTTAATTAAAAAATTTGTTTTCTCGGCAGTTATGCCCATGCAGATGAAATAGTATTAGTATTTGAGCCTCAATAATTGTACGACTGAAGTTGAGCGTTTAGCTTTGCATCCTGTCATCATCTCATTGCTTTTTTTCCCTCAATACCTCTTTGTATAGCTCTACTTTGAATTTAACACCTACACAGAGAAGTGCACAAAATGCAAATGTATAGCTCAGTGACTTAACACAAAGTGAAACCCATAAAAGCACTTTCCAGGTCAAAAAATAGAACAGCACCAAAGCATCAGAAGTGTCGATTGTGTCCCTTCCCAGTCACTATTGCCTCTGCCTACTATCCTGACTTCTAACATTATCATTTATATTTGCTTTATATATTTTAAAATTATTAGCATGAACTTTACCATTTACCATTTATTTTTATATTGTGCAATGCCATTTTTTTAAAAGACTTTTTTTCTTTCTTTTTTTTTTTAATTTTATTTATTTATTTAAGGCTGTGTTGGGTCTTCGTTTCTGTGCGAGGGCTTTCTCTAGTTGGGGCAAGCGGGGGCCACTCTTCATCGCGGTGCGCGGGCCTCCCACTATCGCGGCCTCTCTTGTTGCGGAGCACAGGCTCCAGATGCGCAGGCTCAGTAATTGTGGCTCACGGGCCTAGCTGTTCTACAGCATGTGGGATCTTCCCAGACCAGGGCTCGAACCCATGTCCCCTGCATTAGCAGGCAGATTCTCAACCACTGCGCCACAAGGGAAGCCCTGCTTTATATTTTATACAAATGAAATCATACAATATGTATTCTTTTGTTCAATATTATAAAATCCATCCATGTTGTTACTTATAGATGTAGTTCGTCCATTTTTATTGTCGTATTATGGTATTTCACTCTGGGATTATACTACTTCCAGCGTTCCCAATCCCCTCTCCCTGCCCCCAAAACAGGGATAATTTGTAATGTTCCATTTGCTCCTTTTTCCCTTCCCCACAGAGAGTTTTCTGGCTCCTTTTCTATTGCTAAACATGATAATTTCCTCTTTACTTTTATTCTTGACTTTTCAAGGCCTCTATTTTTCCTTAGCCTTTCTGTTCTTAATCACCCTATCCTTGTTCCATTCTTTTTTTCTTCTCTTCATGAACCCGCTTTCTCCTCCACCATCTAATGCAAAATATTATGACGGAAAATAAAACACAGCATTCATGAGCTAAAGAACTATACAAATGAACTGTGAATTTTTATTTTTTAATTTGTTGAAAATACATTGATCACAGAAATATAAATTTGGAATGGTGTTTCTTTTTCTACGACTTTAAGAAATATGGGTTAGTTATTTTTAGCTTAATTCTTTCAAGTTTGAAGTGTGTCCATCAAAATATTTAATAAAAATGATTTTTGACGATGTAGGAGAATTGAAGCAATATAGAAAACAAATGTATCTTATTTATATAAATATAATTAGATGCTTAAAGATATGATTCACAAAAAGTGAACTATTCCTTTAGGGGGATGTCTTACATTATCTTTTTGCTGAAACTTAAACTGAAAATAAATAATTCAAAATATTTGTGTTACCATTTGCCAGTAGTCTAACTTACACACTGACGGACTGACTGACTGGAATTTAAAGGGAGAAAATAATTCCTTTTGATAAATCATTAGTAATGGAATTGTTTACGTTAGGTATCATAAAGTAATAATTCACCTCATAAATAAAATGGACTGTGGAGAGTACTTTAATGAATATTGACTTACACGACTTTTTTTTAAAGCTATCTTTATTTATTTATTTTTGGCTGCGCTGGGTCTTTATTGTGGCGCACAGGCTTCTCTAGTTGCGGCACGCGGGCTGTAGAGCTCGTGGGCTCAGTAGTTGCAGTATGTTGGCTTAGTTGCAGTATGTGGGATCTTAGTTCCCCAACCAGGGATAGAACCCGGGCCGCCTGCATTGGGAGCATGGAGTCTTAACCACTGCGCCACCAGTGCACAAGAGACTTTTTCTAAGTGTAGTGAATGTTATATCAATATGATTCCCAACAAATGTTTAGAATAATTGATGAGTAACAAATATAATTATATATATTATAATTATATAAAATATATAAATACTTATGATATTGTATAATTACACAAATACATTTATATATTATAAAAACATAATTATTATACACTAACATTAATTAAAATTAATCCTATTGACATATTAATAAATTAATATATAATTACTATAGTTAAAATAGTTAATACTTAATAATGAAAACATTCATGGGGATATCTTAACAAACAGATCCTTCATTTGATTTCATTACTTTATGAACATAATGTTAATTGAAAGAGGTAATCTTTTTTATTTGAGATATATGATAAGGGACAGTGATTCAAAATGCCTTTGCTTATATACTTTTGGCTCATGTTCTCAGATTGGACCCTTCCTGTTTTATAGAAAATAGATTTCTTTTTTAACTCTGATTTTCCTTATTTTATCACTGTAAAGACTGAACCTTATTTCAGGAGACATTGCCCCAAGTTCTGATTTTTCAATGCACTACCTGTGTGATCCTGATCAAGCAGTGACTTCTCCAAGGGCCAGTCACATAGTGATAATTCCCACCTCTTTTAATATTTATTTAAAAATAATTATAATATTTATCATGAAAGGTTTTCCTAGAAACTCACTAAATATAAGAATTTTTATTATCAATAATGATATTTCAATAGTTACAAGTTCTAAAATCAAATGATTGGCACAAACACATTAAAAACTAATCTTTCTGCTTTTGTTTTGAATCTTTTTTTCTTTGACTTTTGGTCACTCAAAACAACAAAAGCAACAAAAAGAACAATGATGACAGCTAGGCCTCTTGGCCCAGTCACCCAAGTTGTGAATATAAACGAAAAGTTCTTGAAGGAAATTAAATGTGCTACTCCAGTGAATTTATGAATAAGGAAGCAAAACAGTCTTATTACTGATATAGAAAAAGGTCTGGATAGAAGATCAAACCAGCCACAACATTCTGGATAGACGATCAAACCAGCCATAACATTCCCTTATGCCAAAGCCTAATCCAGAGCAAGGCCCTAACTCTCTTCAGTTCTCTGAAGGCTGAGAGAGGTGAGGAAGCTGCAGAACAAAAGTTTGAAATGAGCATATGTTGATTGATGAGGTTTAAGGAAAGAAGCCATCTCCATAACATAAAAGTTCAAGGTGAAGCAGGAAGTGCTGATGTAGAAGCTACAATACATTATCCAGACGATCTGGCTAAGATAATTAACAACGGAGGCTACAATATACAATAGATTTTCAATGTAGGCAAAACAGCCTTCTATTGGAAGAAGATGCCATCTAGGACTTACATAGCTAGAGGGGAAAAGTCAACGCCTAGGTTCAAAGCTTCAAAGGACAAGCTGACTCTCTTGTTAGGAGCTAATGCAGCTGGTGACTTTAAATTGAAGCCAGTGCACATTTACCATTCTGAAAATCCTAGGGCCTTTAAGAATTATGCTAAATCTACTCTGCCTGTGCTCTACAAATGGAACAACAAAGCCTGGTTGACAGCACATCTTGTTACAACATGGTTTACTTAATATTTTCAGCCCACTGTTGAGATCTAATGCTCGGGAAAAAAGACTCCTTTCAAAATATTACTGCTCATTGACAATGCACCTGGTCACCCAAGAGCTCTGATAGAGACGTACAAAAAGATTAATGCTGTTTTTATGCCTGCTAACAACGCATCCATTCTGTAGCCCATGAAATAAGGAGTAATTCAGACTTTCAAGCCATTATTTCAGAAATATACTTCATAAGGCTATAGCTGCCATAGATAGTGATTCCTCTGATGGATCTGGGCAAAGTCAACTGAAAACCTTCTGCAAATGATTCACCATTCCAGATACCATTAAGAACATTCATGATTCATGAGAAGAGGTCAAAATAACAACATTAACAGGAGTTTGGAAGAAGTTAATTCTAAACTTCATAGATGACTTTGAAGGGTTTGAGACTTCAGTGGAGGAAATAACTGCAGATGTGGTGAAAATAGCAAGAGAACTTGAATTAGAAGTGAAGTCTGAAGATGTGACTGATTTGCTGCAATCTCCTGATAAAAATTTGAACCTATGAGGAGTTGCTTCTTATGGATGAGCAAAGAAAGTGGTTTCTTGAGATGGAATCTACCCCTGGTGAAGACACTGTGGAGACTGTTGAAATGACAATAAAGGATATAGAATATTACATAAAATTAGTTGATAAAGCAACAGCAGGATTTGAGAGAATTGACTCCAATTTTAGAAGAAATTCTATTGTGGGTAAAATGCTATCAAATTGCATTGCACGCTACAGAGAAATTGTTTGTGAAAGGAAAAGTCAATTGGTGTAGCAAATTTCACTGTTATCTTATGTTAAGAAATGGGCACAGCCACCCAGCCTTCAGCTACCACCACCTGATCAGTCAGCAGCCGTCAACATCGAGGCAAGACCCTCCACCAGCAAAAAGATTGGGACGTGCTGCAAGGCTCCGATGATGGTTAGTATTTTTCCAGCAATAAAGTATTTTTAAATTAAGGTATGCACATTATCTCTTTAGACGTACTGCTATAGCACACATAATAGACTACAGTATAGTGCAAACATAACTTCCGTGCACTGGGATACCAAAAAAATCATGTGACTTGCTTTATTTTGATATTTGCTTTGTTGTAGTGGTCCGGGACCAAACCTGCAATATATACAAGATACGCCTGTATCAAGCCCACTTACAAATTAAAAGTTCTAGAAATCCATGATTCTAAAAGATAGGAAACTGGTTAGAGGTCCGTGGATGGCAATTATGAATTAGATCGAGTTCAAAGGGGGAGAAGTTTTTATTTTTCTACTTGCATGGCTACAACAATGGTTTCAAACACATGATAATAATAATGCTTTGCCATAAGATGAAAGTTTGATTCTACTTTCCATTCTCTATTACCAACAGTAATTCAGTTACAATTTTATTTCAAGCTCATCTTCTATTAGAAGCTTTGTCTTTGGTATGCTTGCAGTCTAATATACCCTATGTAAGTCATTCAAACTGGTGAGTATCTCATTTGGCAAGAAGAATGAAGTTGTTTTTTTTCATAAACAGCAGTTTTGAAAACTGGGTACAGAGAACAAACTGTTCACTTAGCATTGCAGTTACTTTGTTCTATTTCTCTGTGTTATGCTCTAATTTTATTACCACAAACAAATGAAAGGCGTAGGGATAGGAAGTAGGGTACAGGCCATATCCTGAATTGGCTTTCAATTGTGACTTGTTCTGATTCCATTTGTACATTCAAAAATGGCTCTTCTGAAATTAAATTCACTTGGCATATCTAGGCTATCATTTCCTTTTGTTTTATAGAGCTTATCTTCCTTCAGCGGGATGATAAGATTCGGGTCTAGCTGGTCATTCTATCATTTTGGTGGGTGAAGCTTGTCCTCGCTGAGACTGTATTATGTTTAGGAATTCACTTTCTCTTTTAGTCATGGGATGAATGTCACTATTAACTTCAGTTTTTCCTCAAGTGTCATTTTTGTGTGAACTGCATCAGCATCACCTGAGATGATTGTTAAAAATACAGATTCCAGCACACATTTACAGAATAAAAACGCAGGGATTAACACATTTCCCAGGTGATTCCCATTTAACCTAACATTTAGAACCATGATCCTCTAAGTTATTCTGTACTGCCTCCCATTTCACTAGCTTCTCAAAGAAAGATCCAGCTCAAAGAACCAGCACCAGTCTGGTTCCCTCCTCTCAGTCCTGAGTCTTTCTTGACTGAGGCAAATCCCCCGTGTTGCTCCACATTTTTTTCCCCTAGTAGCTAGATGTAGAATCTAATGTCTCCGAAGAATACTGAGACGGTTAATTTTATATCAACTTGGCTAAGCTACAGGGCCCAGTTGTTTGGTTAAACAACAGCCAGCTGTTGCTGTGAAGATATTCTGTAGCTGTAATTAACATCTACAATCAGCTGACTTTAAGTTAAGGAGATTGCCCTAGATAACGTGAATCAGTTGCTTTAAGAGCAAAAACTAATGTTTCCCTGGACGAAGGTATTTGGTTTGAAGACTGTGATGTAGAAATTCTGCCTGAGTTTCCAGCCTACTGATCTGCCCTACAGATTTCAAAATTCAGACTTGCCAGCTCCCCCAATTGCATAAGGCAATTTCATATATATATACACATGCATATGTGTGTCTATCTATCTCTATCTATAATATCCCTATCTATATAAGGATAATATAAGATCTATAAATAACATCTCTATCAAAGTCAACTATCTATCTATATCTATCTATCTATCTATCTATCTATCATCTATGTATCTATATCTATCTAATCTCCTATTAGTTCTGATTCTTTGAAGAACCCTGACAGGTACAAAAACCTCCAGATGCCCACATAACTCTCATGTTCAGGGGCTAATGTTCTTAGGAACTCCTTTGTAGCTTCCCCTACTCTGTGTTTGTCCAGTCAATAAAGCTAACTTCTGCCTTAGATCTTATATTACTGGTTTCCTCCCCTCAGCAGAACTTATACTGAGCAATAAATTCCTGCATTTCTACCATCTAGCTCATTAATGCCTAATTATTGTTTGATTCCTATATTTCCTGACTCTGATCTCCAATTAATGGACTGAGAATACTAAAGCTATATATGTAGGATACAACATTGTTTACATGGCTTTACTTTTGCAACCAGGACAGTTTCCCTAGGACCTAACTCAGTTTAGGATACAAGTTTCATTTCAGATCCTCTCTGCTCGCAGTCCTTTCCCCATCCTTCCCTCTTGTCTTCTATTCCCCAAGGAGATCATCATGCTTTGAGTCTAAGTACTGCTTTGTCAATATAAATGTCCTTAGTGTGATCAAATAATAATTTTTGTTGTTTGTTTCATGCCAGATTTTCGTCTCAAGCTTTAAAAATATAAGTTTAATGAGATGAGAAAATATTTTATCATCCTAGCAATTGGCCTCAGAATTCCTCTCTTGGTGAGAAGGGTTTCAGGTAAAAAGCTCATGTGGAATAAATTGTATTTTGTTGCAAGTTGTGGCAGTTGCCAAGTTCACATACTATAGTTGGAGGCAGCATAGTCTAGTGGTTCAAAGGATAGGCTCTAGAATCAAACTGCATTTGTTCAAATTCCCTCTCTACTACTAATTAGCTGTGTAAACTTGGAAAAACTACTAGGCCTTTTGGTTTCCTCATCTGTAAAAAGGATAACAATATTAATAGTTACTTCCTAGGATTGTTGTGAAGAATAAGTGTGGTAATACGTATAAAACACTTAGCACAGTGTTCGAAATATATGAAATATTCAATAAATGTTACCTATTATTTTCATCATCAGAAGAGGGAAAGTTCCTCTGCATGAAGAATTGAGAAAGAGAAAGAGAGAAGAGGGCAGGAGTTGCAGGAAGCTGGGGGAAAACCTGGGACTATATTGCAATAGTAGGATGGCAAAAGGGTATTTAAAGGTAGTTCAGACTTAATATTCCATGGGAAATTGTTTGAATTGCTGAGATATAAGCCTGTTTCTCTTCCTCCCCTCCCAAGTCAGTAATTAACCATTAAACTCATGAATACTTCATGCCATTAGTGTGTGTGTGTACACTGGAGTGAGGGTTAAGTTTCATTCCAGGTTCAGGCTCTGCATCATAGAGATAGTACACATGGCAGCAAGAACCAAGGTGGCTAAAGAAGCTCTGAGAACATAAACCCCTCAGTAATTTGTTGTAATTTTGGGTAGAGTTTTGTATTTTGTAAATCAGATCAGCCAAGTTTGCTCAGGTCACAAACATGGGGATCCCCCAGCTGATATCTGGGTAATTTTTTTTTTAATATTGTGAAAAATGGAACATGCTCACTGGAGTGCTCCACATTGCTTATTCTTTGAAGTGTGTCATAAATAAAGACTAATACTGTAACAATACTTACTACTACAATGGTCACTAAGAAGTAATTTCAATCTTTACCTGCATCTATAGAAGAAAAAAGGGGATCAAATTTATATTACCAAACTATACTCTCTAAAATACACCTTACTCATCTTGTAAAGATTTCTCTGAAGGATCATACTTAGGAACCTCCCAAAACCCTCCCAGATACCCAGGTCTTCTAATCTCACTGTCCCCTCTCTCCTAGTTCTTTGTTATGTAAATAGATGTGAACTTTGTGGCTAAGGATTCCCTCCTTCTTCCCTCTCTCACTCTCTCATTCTTATACTTTGCATCACAAAAGAACAGCTCCAGCAAAGAAGGAGTTCTAAGCAGGAAGGGAAAGAATCTAAATGGGCAATGACAAAATTATCTTCAGTAGCTATAGGGAGAAAGAGAAGAAAACAGAACACACATTAAAAACCTTTTTTCCTTTCCTTGTTACAGTTGTCCCTTGGTATCTATGGGGATTGGTTCTAGGACCACCCCATCTGCCCCAGGATAACAAAATCTGAGGATGCTCAAGTCCCTTATATAAAGTGAAGTATTTGCATGTAACCTATGCACATCCTCCCATATACTTTAAATCATCTCTAGATTACTTATAATACCTAATATAATGTAAATGCTATGTAAATAGCTGTAAATACAATGTAAATTCTATGCAAATAGTTGATGGCATGCAGCAAATTTCAAGTTTTGCTTTTTTGGAACTTTCTGAAATTTTTTTCCCGAATATTTTCCACTTGCATTCGGCTGAACCTGAGTTTGTGGAACTTGAAGATGTGGAAGGCTGACTGTATATCCAGAAAATCTAAAGGAAAAAGACTGCCTATAATCCAATCATCTATGTCCCTTAAATTTACTGAGAGGAACTGATCATCATACATTAACACATGTTAATATTTAATTAGTTTTTAATGTAAGTAATGTATTTTTTCTTCCAGTTTCAATGAGATATAATTGACATACAGCACTGTATAAGTTTAAGGTGTACAGCATAATGATTTGACTCACATACATCATGAAGTGATTATCACAGTAAGTTTAATGAACATCCATTATCTCATGTAGATACAAAATTAAAGAAATAGAAAAAAATTAACATACGGCTGTGTTAATCATATTTATCATGTTGTATATCCTTATATATCCTTAGAATTATAACTGGAATTTTGTACATTTTGAATGCCTTCCTCCAATTCTCTCTTCCCCTACCACCTCCCCTGCCTCCGGTAACCACAAATCTGATATTTTTCTGTGAGTTTTTTTTTTGAATTATAATTGACCTACAACACTATGTTAGTTCCTGTTACATGACATAGTGATCTGATATTTCTATACATTTCCAAATGATCACCACAATAAGTCTAGTTACAACCTGTCACCTACTAAGATATTACATAGTTATTGACTATATTCCCCACACTATACATTTCATACTTGTGACTCATTTATTTTGTAACTGAAGTTTGTACCTCTTAATCTTCCTCAGAAATGTGAGTTAATATTGAATGTATATGCTATATTTTACATATTTACATAATGAAAAACTAGAATCATTGACATGCTGAGAAGGACAGCACAGGAGAAGGCAATTACAGGCTGAGCTCTCTAATAAATATATCATACATGAGATTATGATAGCCTCATAAAATGATTTAGGGATTATAACCTCTATTCCTAATCTTTGGAAGACTTGAATATGACTGGAATGGTTTATTCCTTGAATGTTTGGAAATCTTCATTAGTGATATCATTTGGGCCTGGAGTGTTCCATGTGGCAAGATTTTTGATTTGGATTCAATTTCTTCAATAGCATAGGACTATTCAGATAATTTTATTTCTGCATGAATTAGTTTTATAAGTTATACTTTCTAGAAAGTCTTCATTTTCATCTAAATTTTCAAATGTTTTAGCATGAAGTTGTTCACTGTTTTAGGCACTAAGTTTTGGGGTACTTTGTTTCATACTACTGGATAACAAAACAACAAAAGACATTTTGCCTTATGTGTTGTAATTCTGCTTTCACTTTTATTCTGCATGCTCTCTAATATGTGCTACACCTCTGGGAGAAATATTATGAACTGTCCTAGATCTTTAGTGGGATTCTGGTTTTAAGGGAAAAAGTGAAATGTATCGACTTGCATGGTAAAATAATTGGGAAGTATAAATTAATCAGTCAAGGAGGAACTATATTGATAAATATAATTGCCCTAAATAAAATCATAGAGGTAGAAAACAAATATGATGTGTTTATGTGGTAATACACCAGTTTTCTGTAACAGCAAAGTTTTAAAATTAAATTCTAGGAGATAAAATTAAAAATCTAGGTAAGGGCCATACTTTTAATGCGATATTTTAAAAGTGTGTTACAAAGAATACTAGGTTATGGAATATGAAAGTGTTAAAAGAAAATAAAAGAGAGTTCTATAATGAGATATGTCTGGAAAAAAACACTAAAATGTGAGTTAATAAATATTTATTAAATCAATGAAACACTGAATATTAAAGTTTAGTAGTGTTATTTACTTAAGGACTTAGAATATCCTTCAATATACTTAAGCAATTGTAAATATCTGACAGGCATAGTGGATGAAAGACCAGGCAGGGTTGTTTGACCCCATAACAACCTCCTCTTGATTGTTTTAAGGAACTACTTGAGTTCTAGAGAACATACTTTGTGAAATGCTGCTTTAAATCTGTTAGATTCTCACGTAGACTAAAAAACCATTAAATTCTGGTTCCAGTAGTAGCCAAGGATCTTGTATTGGAATAACCACAATGTATGTAACAATTGTAAACCGAGGATTAAGTTTAAAAAAAAAAAAGAAAAAAAAAGGAAGGCATGGAATTTAACCAAAAGCGGGAAAAAATACTAAAAGTGACTTGATCCTTGAAAGAAGACTGCACTGAGTAACACCCACATTTATTATAGACTTTTCCCTGAGGACCTTTCCTAGTCCTAGCAATGCAGGACAGCTTAAGTAAAGAAACACAGAATTATTGGCTTGTGGTATAAAGTATGGCATTTAGGGCCCTCAGAGTAGCTTAAAATTGAAGGGGTAAGTCACATAAAAGAGGGCTCCACAGTGTGGGGAGCGCCTCAATCTGTAAAATCTTTGGCTAACCCCTGAACTGGGCATGCGTGAGGAAGACTCTAAGGAGTCTAGAAGATATCAAGTTGGAAAGCTAAGGGGAGACAGTTTAGAGTTTGAGTACTACCAAGTCAACTTTTATGCTAGAACAAAATCTCAAAACTCTTCAAAGGAAGATAACAAGATTCAGTCTCTACAGTGTGTCAGCCACAATGTCCAATACATAATGCATTTTTTTTCTAGTCATGCAAAAAAACAGGAAAATGTGACCTATAGTTCAGAAAAAAAAAAAAAAAAGCTGAAAATAGAAACCAATCCTGAGATAGCACAAATACTTTAAAGTCTAATCTGTTGATTAGATATTATTGTGTCAATGTTAATTTACTGATATTGATAATTGTACTGTGCTCATGTAAAATAAGTATTTAGAGGTAAAGAAGTGTCATTTATGCAATTTACTGTTATACATTTTGGAAGAAAATTATATCTATATTTACAGAGAGAGAGAAGGAGAAAAAGAAAAAGGTAAAGCAAATGTACTAAAATGCTAACATTTAGGGAATCTGGTAAAGGATATTGGAGAATTCTTTGTATTACTTTTCTGTCTTTTCTGGTACTCTTAAATTATGTCAATAAGTTCACTCTTCAAAATAAAAAAGTTGATATGGTATTAGAGACAGATATAGCTAAGAACATGATTGAAGTAGATGAATGTACACCAAGGAAAAAAAATAGAGATTATTAAATATTAGTGAGGGTGCCATGAAAGGGCCAATCTTACACACTGCTTGTGGGAGTAGAAGTTGAATAACCCTCTGCAAAATATTTGGCGATGTATATTAAAAGCCTTTGACAATGAACATTCATTTTATTCAGTAATTCTGTTCTGGAATTTTCCTCTAAGGAAATAAGAAAAAATATGGAAACAGCTTTATGTACAAAATATGCCAAATCCACCATTATCTTTAAAGCTAAAAATAATGTAAGGAAACTAAGTATCTTTTAATAATTAGATGGTTATGTATATTATGGTAGAGCCTTATGGTTGGGTATTATATAATAATAAATATAATGTGAAGATGGTAGCTGACATGTGCTGACATGCAGTTACTGTGTATCATGAGCTATACTAAGTCCTTTCCATGCCTTACTTCATGTAATTCTCATAACATCCTTTAAATTGACATTCATGCATAGTTTATATTAATATAAGAAACATTTTATGATGTGAAATGTTAAATTCAGGATTCACAGTTTTACACATTGTAATTGGAACCAACTTTAAAAGAATCTATGGAATAAAGACCAGAAGGAACATTACCAAAAGGGTAATAAGGACTGTCGCTAGATGTTGGGATAGTGGGTGTATGTTTTTCCTTTTATTTTTCTCTACTTTACAAAATTTAGGTAATAGTTATATGTTAATTTTATAATAAAATATGGTAAAATTTAAAACAAAAAGTTATAGTAAAAATTATTTTACTGGAACTCCATACATAGCTATCATTTAAAAACCATAAAGTTGAAAATATTATTGAAAGTATCAGCAGGTTAATTAACAAATGTGTACATGGTGTTTTTTTGTTTTTTGTTTTAAAAGATCTTTACTGGAGAATAATTGCTTCACAATACTGTGTTAGTTTCTGTTGTACAACAAAGTGAATCAGCCACATGCATACATATATCCCCATATCCCCTCCCTCTTGAGCCTCCCTCCGACCTTCCCTATCCCACCCCTCTAGGTCGTCGCAAAGCACCGAGCTGATCTCCCTGTGCTATGTGGCTGCTTCCCACTAGCTATCAGTTTTACATTTGGTAGTGTATATATGTTGATGCTACACTCACTTTGCCCCAGCTTCACCCTCTCACTCCCGCATCCTCAAGTCCATTCTCTATGTCTTTATTCCTGCCCTGCCACTAGGTTCATCAGTACCTTTTTTTTTTTTTTTTGATTCCATATATATGCGTTAGCATACGGTATTTGTTTTTCTCTTTCTGACTTACTTCACTCTGTATGACAGACTCTAGGTCCATCCACCTCACTACAAATAACTCAATTTCGTTTCTTTTTATGGCTGAGTAATATTCCATTGTATATATGTGCCACATCTTCTTTATCCATTCATCTGTTGATGGACACTTTGGTTGCTTCCATGCCCTGGCTATTGTAAATAGTGCTGTAATGAACATTGTGGTACATGTCTCTTTTTGAATTATGGTTTTCTCAGGGTATATGCCCAGCAGTGGGATTGCTGGGTCATATGGTAGTTCTATTTTCAGTTTTTTAAGGAACCTCCGTACTGTTCTCCATAGTGGTTGTATCAATTTACATTCCCATCAGCAGTGCAGGAGGGTTCCCTTTTCACCACACCCTTTCCAGCACTTATTGTTTCTAGATTTTTTGATAATGGCCATTCTGACCAGTGTGAGGTGATACCTCATTGTAGTTTTGATTTGCATTTCTCTAATAATTAGTGATGTTGAGCATCTTTTCATGTGCCTCATGGCCATCTATATGTCTTCTTTGGAGAAATGTTTATTTAGGTCTTCTGCCCATTTTTTAATTGGATTTTTTTTTTTTGGTATTGAGCTCCATGAGCTGTTTGTATACTTTGCAGATTAACCCTTTGTCTGATGTTTCATTTGCAAACATTTTCTCCCATTCCGAGAGTTGTCTTTTCGTCTTGTTTATGGTTTCCTTTGCTGTGCAAAAGCTTTTAAGTTTAATTAGGTCCCACTTGTTTATTTTTATTTTTATTTTCATTTCTCTAGGAGGTGGGTCAAAAAAGACCTTGCTGTGTTTTATGCCAAAGAGTGTTTTTCCTACGTTTTCCTCTAAGAGTTTATGGTATCTGGTCTTACATTTAGATCTTTAATCTATTTGAAGTTTATTTTTGTGTATGGTGTTAGGTATTGTTCTAATTTCATTCTTTTACATGTAGCTGTCCAGTTGTCCCAGCACCACTTATTAAACAGGCTGTCCTTTCTCCATTGTATGTTTTTTCCTCTTTCGTTGTAAATTAGGTGACCATATGTGCGTAGTTCTACCTCTGGGCTTTCTATCCTGTACCATTGATCTGTATTTCTGTTTTTATGCCAGTACCATACTGTCTTGATTACTGTAGCTTTGTAGTATAGTTTGAAGTCAGGGAGCCTGATTCCTCCAGCTCCATTATTCTTTCTTAACATTGCTTTGGCTATTAGGGGTCTTTTGTGTTTGCATATGAATTGTAAAATTTTTTGTTCTAATTCTGTGAAGAATGCCATTGGTAGTTTGATAAGGATTGCATTGAATCTGTAGATTGCTTTGGGTAGTATAGTTATTTTCACAATATTGATTCTTCCAATCCAAGAACGTGGTATATTTCTCCATCTGTTTATGTCATCTTTGATTTCTTTCATCAGTGTTTTATAGTTTTCTGAGTAAAAGTCTTTCACCTCCTTAGTTAGGTTTATTCCTAGGTATTTTATTCTTTTTGTTGGGATGGTAAATGGGATTGTTTCCTTAATTTCTCTTTCTGATTTTTTGTTGTTAGTGTATAGGAATGCAAGAGATTTCTGTGCATTAATTTTGTATCCTGCTACTTTACCAAATTCATTGATTAGTTCTAGTAGTTTTCTGGTGGCATCTTTAGGATTTTCTGTGTATAGTATCATGTCATCTGCAAACAGTGACAGTTTTACTTTTTCTTTTCCAATTTGTATTCCTTTTATTTCTTTTTCTTCTCTGATTGCCGTGGCTAGGATTTCCAAACTATGTTGAGTAAGAGTGGTGAGGGTAGACATCCTTGTCTTGTTCCCGATCTTAGTGGAAATGCTTTCAGTTTTTCACCATTGAGTATGACGTTTGCTGTGGGTTTGTCATATATGGCCTTTATTATGTTGAAGTAGGTTCCCTCTCTGCCCATTTTCTGGAGAGTTTTTATCATAAATGGGTGTTGGATTTTGTCCAAAGCATTTTCTGCATCTATTGAGATGATCATATGGTTTTTCTTCCTTACTCTTTTAATATGGTATATCACATTGATTGATTTTCATATACTGAAGAATCCTTGCACCCCTGGGATAAATCCCACTTGATCATGGTGTATGATCCCTTTAATATGTTGTTAGATTCTGTTTGCTTGTATTTTGTTCAGGATTTTTGCATCTATGTTCATCAGTGATATTGGTCTATAATTTTCTTTTTTTGTGGTATCTTTTTCTGGTTTTGGTATCAGGGTGATGGTGGCTTCGTAGAATGAATTTGGGAGTGTTCCTCCCTCTGCAATTTTCTGGAAGAGTTTGAGAAGGATCAGTGTTCGCTCTTCTCTAAATGTTTGATAGAATTTACCTGTGAAGCCATCTGGTCCTGGACTTTTGTTTGTTGGAAGATTTTTAATTACAGTTTCAATTTCATTACTTGTGATAGGTCCATTTATATTTTCTAATTCTCCCTGGTTCAGTCTTGGAAAATTGTACCTTTTGAAGAATCTGTCCATTTCTTTGTGGTTGTCCATTTTATTGGCATATAGTTGTTTGTAGTAGTCTCTTATAATCCTTTGTATTTCTGCAGTGTCACTGTGATTTCTCCTTTTTCATTTCTAATTTTATTGATTTGTGTCCTCTCCCTTTTTCTCTTGATGAGTCTGGCTAAGGGTTTATCAATTTTCTTTATCTTCTGAAAGAACCAGCTTTTAGTTTTATTGATCTGTGCTATTGTTTTCTTCATTTCTATTTCATTTATTTCTGCTCTGATCTTTATGACTTCTTTCCTTCTACTGCCTTTGGGTTTTCTTTGTTCTCCTTTCTCTTGTTGCTTTAGGTGTCAGGTTAGATTGTTTATTTGAGATTTTTCTTGTTTCTTGAAGCGAGATTGAATTGCTATAAACGTCCCTATTAGAACTGCTTGTGCTGCCTCCCATAGGTTTTGGGTCATCATGTTTCCATTGTCATGTTTCTATGTATTTTTTAATTTCTTCTTTGATTTCTTCAGTGATCTCTTGGTTATTAGTACTGCACTGTTTAGCCACCATGTATTTGTGGTTTTTTCAGTTTTTTTCCTGTAATTGATTTCCGATCTCATAGCGTTGTGGCCAGAAAAGTTGCTTAATACGATTTCAATTTTCTTAAATTTTCTGAGGCTTGATTTGTGACCCAAGATGTGATCTATCCTGGAGAATGTTCCGTGTGCACTTGAGAAGAAAGTGTATTCTGCCACTTTTGGGTAGAATGTTCTATAAATATCAATTAAATCTATCTGGTCTGTTGTGTCATTTAAAGCTTGTGTTTCCTTATTTATTTTCTGTTTGAATGATTTGTCCACTGGTGTAAGTGGGGTGTTATAGTCCCCTACTATTATTGTGTTACTGTCGATTTCCCCTTTCATGGTTGTTAGCATCTGCCTTATGTATTGAGGTGCTCCTATGTTGGGTGCATAAACATTTATGATTGTTATATCTTCTTCTTGGATTGATCCCTTGATCCTTATGTAGTGTCCTTCCTTATCTCTTGTAACAGTCTTTATTTTTTATTTTTTTAAAATTTTATTTATTTATTTATTTATTCACTTATTTATGGCTGGGTTGGGTCTTCGTTTCTGTGCGAGGGCTTTCTCTAGTTGCAGCAAGTGGGGGCCACTCTTCATCGCGGTGCACGGGTCTCTCACTATCGTGGTCTCTCTTGTTGCGGAGCACAGGCTCCAGATGCGCAGGCTCAGCAATTGCGGCTCACGGGCCTTGTCGCTCCGCGGCATGTGGGATCTTCCCAGACCAGGGCTCGAACCCGTGTCCCCTGCATTGGCAGGCAGATTCTCAACCGCTGCACCACCAGGGAAGCCCAACAGTCTTTATTTTAAAGTCTATTTTATCTTATACGAGTATTGCTACTCCAGCTTTCTTTTGATTTCCATTTGCATGGAATATCTTCTTCCATCTCTTCACTTTCAGTCTGTATGTGTCCCTAGGTCTGAAGTGGGTCTCTTATAGACAGCATATATATGGGTCTTATTTTTGTATCCATTCAGCCAGTCTGTGTCTTTTGGTTAGGGCATTTAATCCATATACATTCAAGGTTATTATCAATATGTATGTTCCTATTACCATTTTCTTAATTGTTCTGGGATTGTTTCTGTGGGTCTTTTTCTTCTCTTGTGTTTCCCGCCTAGAAAAGTTCCTTTAGCATTTGTTGGAGAGCTGGATTGGTGATGCTGATTTCTCTTAGCTTTTGCTTGTCTGAAAAGCTTTTGATTTCTCCGTCAGATCTGAATGCGATCCTTGCTGAGTAGAGTAATCTTGGTTGTAGATTTTTCTCTTTCATCACTTTAAGTATATCCTGCCACTCCCTTCTGGCCTGCAGAGTTTCTGCTGAAAAATCAGCTGATAACCTTATGGGGATTCCTTTGTATGTTATTTATTTGTTTTTCCCTTGTTGCTTTTAATATTTTTTCTTTGAATTTAATTTTTGTTAGTTTGATTAATATGTGTCTTGGTGTGTTTCTCCTAGGGTTTAACCTGTATGGGACTCTCTGTGCTTCCTGGACTTGGGTGACTATTTCCTTTCCCATGTTAGGGAAGTTTTTCACTATAATCTCTTCAAATATTTTCTCAGACCCTTTCTTTTTCTCTTCATCTTCTGGGACCCCTATAATTCGAATGTTGGTGTGTTTAGTGTTGTCCCAGAGGTCTCTGAGATTTTCTTCAATTGTTTTCATTCTTTTTTCTTTATTCTGCTCCTTGGCAGTTATTTCTACCATTTTTTCTTGCAGTTCACTTATTCGTTCTTCTGCCTCAGTTATTCTGTTATTGATTCCTTCTAGTGTATTTTTCATTTCAGTTATTGTGTTGTTCATCTCTGTTGGTTCTTTAGTTCTTCTAGATCTTTGTTAAATATTTCTTGTATTTTCTCAATCTGTGCCTCCATTCTATTTCCAAGATTCTGGATCATCTTTACTATCATTACTTTGAATTCTCTTTCAGGTAGATTGCCTATTTCCTCTTCATTTTTTTGGTCTTGTAGGATTTTACCTTGCTCCTTCATCTGTGACATATTTTTTTGCCTTCTCACTTTTTTTTTTTTTTTGATGAGTGGGATTGTGTTTCTGTCTTACTGGTTGTTTGGCCTGAGCCTTCCAACACTGAAGCTTGTAGGCTGTTGGGTAGAGCTGGGTCTTGGTGCCGAGATGAGGACCTCCAGGAGACCTCACTTTGATGAATATTCCCTGGTGTCTGAGGTTCTCTGTTAGTCCAGTGGTTCAGATTTGGACCTCTCACCACAGGTTCTTCGGCCTGACCACTGACTCGTGACCCAAGATCTGCAAGCTGTGCAGGGCGGCCAAAAAAAAAAAAAAAAAAGGAGAATAACAAAGTAGAAACTAAAATTAGCCTAGGAAACTAACAGATATGTTAGAAAGAATATAAAGATAAAAATATAGATGAAACAACAACCGGAAGGTAAAACAGAACCACAGTTGTAAAAAAAGGGGGAGGGGAAAAAAAAATAGTGGAAAAGGCCTTGGCTGTAGAGGGTGGGGCCTAAACAGGGGCGGGGTTTAGGCGGTTCCCAGGGCCTATGCTTAGGACCCACAGGGCTGGAAAAGGCCCTGGGAGGTGTGGGGGGGGTGGAGCTTAGGCTCAACAGAACAGAAGGGGGGGCCCAGGCATGCCTCCCGTGTCTAGTTTCAGAGGGCAGGGGATCTCACCTTAGAGCCCAGCAGGCCTACCAGGCATGAGTGGGTGGGGCCAACATCTTCCATTCCTCTCCCTGTCCTCCGGTCCTGGAGGGCCCCTCCCCCCTGCCTCTCCTGTTTTCCGCCTGGGCTCCCTCCTATGCCCCCAGGACCAACATAGCCCCGAGGGGGCCTCTGAGGGCATAGGACCTGGCCAAATAGCTGGGCAGACTTCCCAATTGGGCAGGGGAAATGCTGGGCACGCTCTCCCCTGATCTGAGCCTGTGAGGCTCCCTCCAGCTGTGGGAACCCCTCCCCCCTCTCAGCCACCTCTCAGGGGTGCTGGTTCTGTCCAGCCTCTACTTCTCTTCCCTCCTCAGTCCCCTCACATACTTCCAGTTCATTTGGGGGTTCCTCCCATCTCCTTGGGCATCAAGGTCCCCCACCAATATCCTGCAGGCGCCCTAGTTGTGGGGAGACTCGAACTCCGCTTCTTCCCACACTGCCATCTTGACTCCACCCCCACATGTTGTTTATATTTAACCCAAATTGATCTCTTAAGACAAGAATTACTAGCTATTTTTATGACACCTTCCAACTTACATTATAAGATCTGTCAGAGAATATTTAATGCCTATGGTAAACTTAAAGTTAAATAGTCGATTTTCTCTGATTGTATCTGCATTGTATTGTAGCCAATATAAACATATAATTCAAAAGACTTCCTTCTGATAAAACAGAAGCAAAGGAAATATGAATTATGGTATAGTATAAATGTAGCATAAAAATTATATTCCAGGAATTTCAAAGAAGAATACACTACATTTTGGATTTCTAAGTTAGTAATTTGCATTTTAAAGAAATACTAATAAAAGATATATATTTGGTATGAATACTTTAAATATAATACATGAGATGGGAACTGGAGTTTTTCAGTGAGATACCTATAGTCATATTGGCTGTGACAATAATGAAAATGTTCAGTAGAATATCTTCCAATTTAAAATCAAAACTTAGGGCTTTCCTGGTGGTGCAGTGGTTAAGAATCCACCTACCAATGCAGGGGACACAGGTTCAAGCCCTGGTCCGGGAAGAGCCCACATGCCAAGCAGCAACTAAGCCCGTGTGCCACAACTACTGAGCCTGTGCTCTAGAGCCCGCATGCCACAACTACTGAAGCACCTAGAACCCGCGCTCTGCAACAAGAGAAGCCACTGCAGTGAGAAGCCCGTGCATCGTAACGAAGAGTAGCTCACGCTTGCCGCAGCTAGAGAAAGCCTGCGCGCAACAACTAAGACCCAACGCAGCCAAAAATAATAAATAAATAAAATAAATAAATTTGTAAAAAAAGAAAATAACGTTTAAAAAAAATAAAATCAAGACAGAGCATTATTATATCATATCACAGAGATGAAAATATTGTTTCCTAAAAACATTTACAATAAAATTATACCCACAAATATAATAAATTTTCCAATTCTTTGTGGCCGGAAATCATGGCTAGATTCAGAAAATGATTTCTAAAATAATCTAAATGTTGTATAGAGATATTAGGCATTTTATATCTTCTGCACAACTTATACAAATATTTAGACTAACTTTTATTATGAAAGGTAAAATTAAAAATAAAAGTTGGACAAAATACATAATCAACTGTTGCCAATAAATGGAAAACTTATCATTAATATTCATGAGATTGTACTGGATGCGTTTTAATGATTTAATTTTTAAATCATCCATATCTGCTTCAAGTAATTGTCTTCAAATAAAGCTTTAATATAACTGATCTTGCTTGTAAGGAGCCTATGAGACTTAAGGAAAATTCCTGTCTGGTGCGAAACAAATGAGTATTCAATATTTCAAAGATAAAGTAATTTGTTTCAGAAATGGGAGGGAGAAAATCTCTACTGAAGGTGTAGAAGTCTATATATAAGGGGATAAACTCAGAAGAGGATGGATGTTGGCATAATTTGAAGAGATTTATTTATCAGTATTTGTCTTATAAAATATTTAAAACGTTATAAATTTATGACAATATTCGCATCACCTTCAACTTATTTTTTTTGATTTTGCTCTATACTTAGATTTTAGTAAAAAAAATGTTTTTTCCCTTGAAGATGTTAGAACGCAAGCTTACGTACCATCTCTAAAAACAGGCTGTCAAGGATTTCACATTTAAGAGAAAAAAAAGTGATATTTTCCTATGTTTAGTGTATGACTAACATTTTTAAAACAAGGAGCAAAACATTCACTGTGTTTTCCTCTTCCTAACAACACAGAACTTCAAGTTCATGTGGGAAATCCAAGCATATTATAACAGAAAAGAGATCTTAAAACTATCCATTCCAATATCTTCATTTTACAGATGAAAAATTGAGATCCTAAAAGATTAAAACTTTTCAGTTTATTCCCCTTTGACTACAAAAGGATGTCTCCAGGAGCAGTCAAGCCTTCATCATCTGAGATACGTTAATAACATCATATATATTCCCCATTACCTCTGTCCTAAGAGAAAAGAGTGTGAGTGTATCCCGCCCTGGAAAAGGGGAGATTAGGGGTGATGGAAATAGTACACGTACTTCCTAGTATTCACAAGACACTTCTGTTTATGCTTTTTGTCTTGGTACAATTATTAATAGCTCCCTCTTTTACACTCAGAATTGTCCATCTAAGTTTGGGTACCCGAGGATATTGAGTGTTTAATTTGGTTAAACCATGCTGATGGGATAAGGTGGAGTGGATATTCCTTTTTGCTTACATTTTTCCAGCTAATCCAAGAGATTTTTGGAGAGAAAATGAATGAATGGCTTTGCCAGAATTGCATAAAGTTAGAGCCCCTACATTTTATCACATTAATTTTGCTTCAATTGGACAATTGTGTACTACGTGCTTGACAGACTTGGGTTAATCTTACTATAAGACAGCATTTACCTCATTCTTGCTCAAGGACACTAACAGTTAGACATTCACTTGTGAGACTATTAATATATTATAGTCATCTTCTTCTGTCTTCCAATTTCCCGTCTAGTGAGGATTTGAGGAAAAAGGAAGTGAAAAAAATGAAGTGATGGCCTTCTATTAGGAAGCAATAATTATGTTTAAATTGTTACTATTTAAAATGAAGGCACAGATATATTGGCACATGCAAATTATGTGCAAATATATTTGGTCTTATTTCATATAACTATAATATGAATACAAATGTTCTTTTAAGGACAGTTATGTAGTCCTAACTTCCATAACAGCTAACCAAAATCTGAATTTGTAAGGAGAAGCTTATTATTATAAACAAGCTTCCATTGTTGGAATTTTGTTAATACTTTCACTGAATAAATACCATTTTATGTAGTTGGTATGTCAAATTTTTATGTTTTGAACATGAGCTCATATGTAATTTTCAGTGTTAAGTTGATGTTTCCAGGTGATCATCATGATGAGTCATAGTTTGAGTAGACTTAACTTTATACTTTCATTTCAGCAAACAAGCAGTTATAAATTCACAATTATGTGACTAGATTGCCCCCATGCTATTGAAGTGCAAAGGGAACACTGAAGAAAAACTTTGTCTAATTTATACATGTCATGGTTTTATACATATCTAATATATACCAAAACCCACCAAGGCTGGATGCATAACAAATAATTCTTCTGACTTACACAGTGCTAAAATACACATGAATCCTCACCCCCTTTCCTACTTCAATCCGCTCTTATTGAAGGGGTTGTGTTAAATGCCTACTGTTTCCTAAACGAGACAGCTGTATTATAGAAAATTGAAATGGCTTGTTGTTCATTCCTCTATTACGAATAAAGAGTTGAGGCCACAACTGAAGTGAATTAATGCTGTTATTTCTGTGGAGCATGTATTATGTCTTATTATACCTGAGTGAAGGGAGTGAGGGGAGAGGGAAGCAATGCCTTTCATAATATCATAAAAGTAAAACATTACAATATATAAAAAAGGAATAGACTGAAGGGCAAAAAAAAAAAAAGTAGAAGAAGAAGATTCATTCACTTACACTATTTACTAAAGCTGACAATTTGTAATGGGCATTGGCATCAGTATGTGCAATTACTTCTTTACTTCCACTGAACAGTGAAACTGTTCTCCCCCTAGGAAGGCTTAGGGCAAGGTGTTTCGGGGTAGGGGGTAGGGAAAAAGACAAAAGAGCTTACCCTGAATCTATTAGCTATAATGAACAGGTATGAAGAATCAGACACTGCTACATAACATAAATTACAATCTAAATGAGATACTCGTATTTACATAAGCAGTTCCTCAGGCGCTCTAAGCTAAGTTCATGGGAAGAAAGTCTTCCAAATGCCATTCATACCACCAGGGATAATTGCAGGACTAGAAGCATCCATGCCATTGTTGGGGAACCATGGAATGGGGTTTTAATTTTCAGTTTGACTTACAGGCTGTTGCCATATCATAGAGACTATAGTTGCAGTTTTACAGCATGGTTTTTCTTAGCTTATTTTAGAATCACAGAAAGAGTAAGCTTGCAAATCTTTTAATAAGGCAATTACATTCAGACAAAGATTAGATCTCAGTGGCACAATAGATTTTTGCTATATTATTCAGTATCTTTTTGATATTCCACTGTCACTAGACAAAGCTGTGAATAGTAATGTGACAAGTCTATTCAGAAGACAACAATGAGGGTTTCCTTAATTGTGTTCTCTTGTATGCCACACAAACCCTCACTTAATTTCTTTTCCTGTTTTGAAAAAGCAGAAAGAAAATATCATTTAGAGTCACAAAAAACACTGTTGAATCTATCTTTGAAATCGACATTTTGTGTTTGTAAAATGAAAATGTTGAGATAGTCAATCATTTAATTTTTTATTTGATAAAAATATCTTCTGATTCAAAATGTCAGTCTTAATATAGGAATGAATGACTTGGTGTGAAAAAGAACAAAAATCCATAAGAATCTAAAGAATTGCTTAAAATATGCACTTTTGGTGATGGGATATGGATTTGGAATATCCACATGCGGGTTCCTAGTGGTTGCTAATGGAAAGAAACTTAAGGGAAATATTTGTTTTATGTATTTTCTTCAAGGCTTAACCTTCTCCCCACAACTTAAAATCCTTTGAAAAAATTACAATGGAAACATAAGATATATGGTCATTTTTGGAAAATCCAACTTTACATTAATAGCTCATTTAGGAGAAGAAAATCTTGTTCATATGATCTATGATTTTGTTAATTTTATAAATTAATATTCATAAGTTAATTTTTAAAAGTTGAGCATAATGGCACATCTTCATGTCCTGGATTGAGATTGTGTACCCAAAACTTCATTGAATTTATATAACATTGTTTGGAACTAATGAGTGTATAGGAGGAATTATCCTCAAAGTTTAACTCAAGCAGGACAAATGGAGACCGCGATCTAGTGGAGAAAGTGATGGGTTCTAATTTGAATTCTACAAGTAATGTTTTTACATCTTGGTTTCACTTAACCTTTTTGTATCTGTTTCCTCAGGAGTAAAACAGAGGAAATGCCTGATGTGGAGATAGACTGGAAAATGGACGAGAAAAATTCTGTAAATGTAAAAGCACTACAGAAACGCTACATAATATTAAGAGAGATATAGAAGATCCAAGAAGTTTCCATAATCATAAATTTAAGAGTTTTACATACTGAATCATGGAAAGAAGTAAGAATGTGGTTAAGACTGTATACCACTGGTTACCTTCAAAGAGGTTTCCAGGTAGAAATCAACAAATAACTCTTACACATCTTAAAAAACAATTGATAAATGGTATGATGAAATAGAACCTTATTAATTTACCAAAATATTCTGAGCAACATTTACCATCTTTATACACGTAAAAAAACCAATTGAAAATAAAACCAATATTATTATTGGAAGTGATTGATAGAGCTATAGCTTTCTGCTTACTGAAAAGCACTGTGAGGCATTCTGGTGTTTTTGCATAAAAATTAAAGAGAATACTTAGAGCAAATGTAATAAATAAGAAATGAATAAACTTTTCCTAGTTAACATGATGGTTTCATGAGCACTAGTTGTAACCATTAGACAAAGTGGGAGCTATTATACTTTGATATTGCTACAGAAATCTTTACTTCTATGCCCTTACTAACAGCTTATCATTGAAATGGACTTGGCCAATAGAAGTCAGACCATAATACTCTATTTGTATCTGATGCCTCCAAGAATTATAAAGAAGATAATGACAATACTTCATGACTGTTAATATATGAGCAAATTAATATTCATAATCCTGCCACAAAGTCCAAAAAGTTACTGTTGGACTCTTTCTAAATCACTTTTCTCGGGCAGTAATGCAATTCAATTAATCAAAGCCAGTCCCTCACAAGACATAAGTTTATCTTGTTGGTGTCCGTAACCCAGATTTGTCATGGACATTAAAATCCCACACAAGATGATTGATATTTACTGTAGAAAGTCTTAAATGTAATTTTTCAGCATTACATTCTACCTCTACAGATTCTAATGAATGAATAAATTATTTATTGACTTTGGCTCAAATGGCAAGGCTATGTGACCCAGGGAATAACCAAATGTTGGCAGAACAAAAGTGAAAAATCAATAGCAATTGATTATTTAAACTCAGAATTTCAGGGTACTCAGGCAGGATTTATTCTAAGCCAAGCCCCAGTAGGAGCACTCTTTGAATCTATCTGATTTGTAAACTGTCTCCAATACTTCATCCCACCCAGTTAATCTGCAATCAGAATTGCTATTTTATATGAAGGCATCTGATTTGTTGATGAATCTTACATAGTTCTTCTGATTTGTTTATTTTTGTTCATGTGTATATTAGTGTCCAGCTATATCACACTATTTTTGTCATTTTGAATTCTGAACCACCTGTTCAGATATTTCTCCTTTATGTTATTTTATTTCAGGAACTGCTAGAAAGCCTTCAGGACTCCAGTACTCCTGTGGTGTTGTCAAATTGAATGGTAGGGGAGAGGAGTTACCTATCTGATCTCAGCCAAACCAGGCTGGGACATCATTCAATTGAAAGCCAAGAGGGACTCAATTGGAAAGTACCACACCATGCTTTTTAAATATTGCACCTGCCTCCTGGGGGTCACGCTAAAGTGGCAGCACTTTCAGAAAGAGAAAAACTGGCAGATGTTGGAGGTGATTAAAGGGATGATTAAAAACGGGCATACTCTCTCCATGAAAGTGTGCCTGTGTTTATTCTACTGCATTTAGAACTTGGCAGGTCTTGGAGATCTGGCTAGATAGTGAAAACTCTGGCAGGACCACTGTTACTTAGAGAGTTTCTTTCCCCAAGATATTGGGATCAAATGCTAGGCTATTCAATTTGCCAATGAAATACATAATATTATAAATTTAATTTTGTATGAACTGAGCAGAATACACTGAAATTATTTTCACAGAATGGTTGGTGACTATCACAAACACTAATTCTTAAAAATAGAGATGTTGAGTTCTGTGATACAATTAAGCAATGTGTTTATGAAGATTTGGGTTTCTCAGGGACATTTAATTTTGTGAATAAAACAATTTGAAATTGAAAGTGTCCAAATAAAATATCTGGGATCCTTGTAATCATGATCACACCATTTTTCTAGAGAAATCTGCCATTAATATTATACTGAGTCACTTTTTTGACTATAACAACAAAAGCCATCATTTTTATCTCTTTATTTAATACAGTCATTATAGAACTTTTCAACCCATTTATCCATAAGACATTCTGTTAAGGCAAGTGGTAACCAAGCTGTGTGTTCCTTCCAAGAATATCTTAAAGGAAATAGCTTTCAACAGTTTACAAGACTGATTCATCAATAATAGTAGGAGGTTTTCAATTATTGTGAGTATAAGGATACTTAAAGTGTTATCAAACTCTTTATGTGAACTTGTGAATTGCTAATAAGTAAAGTAGGAGCTGATTATTCACTTTACAAATAGCTCACTGAAGCAAGAACAATATATATTTCTGCCATATGGGTAATATTATTATATTATAATAAAGGTGATATTATTATAGAGTGGGAAGGGATCTTAGAATTCAAACTTCCTCCCAAATTTTGAGTCCTTTATGGAACATCCTTGATGAATGGTCAGTTAATCTCTTTGCAGTCACATTTTCTGTCATCTCCAACTATGAAACCCATTGACTTCTCTTTGTTGCCTATACATTTCTATGCCTCTGACCATGCTGTTTCTCCTGTCTGGACTTCTTTCCTCCCCTATGACTTCCAAAATATTATTTGCCTGGCAATTTGAAATGTTACCTTCTTTGTGAAGGACCTTCCCAATTCTGCCAAGACAAGTAAAAACATCTTTTGCTCTCTACTGTTACTATGGTTGGCATTTATCACATGGTGTTGTATTGATATTATCACACACACACACACAAACACACACACAATCTGTTACTCTCACTGTACAATTCTTGTGGCCAGAAGAAGTAAAATTCATCTCTATATGTTTAGAACCTAGCATACAGTACCCTCCCAATAAATGTTTTCTGAATGAATATATGGACAAATGGATTTAATTGGATCAGAAAAAGCAGCTGTAAAGTTACACAAGAGTTGAAAATTAAAAATCTGAGCTCATAAGACAAAAAATAAGCACTGACACAGTTGAGCTATTGCTGAAACAACTAGAATTCTCTAATTTTTGTTAATTTATTTTTTAAAGAGTGATATTGATCAGTGGTAGCCCCAATTCACTGAATGAGGTCAACCTAGAGACAAATATAATGAAGGGAGAGTTTTCACTTTGCCTAGGAAGCATCAAAAAGGACAGGAAACAAATGTTTATCTGCCCGTGTCCTGCAGCATGCTGTTGAAATTCATGTCTTTTTTCACGTTTCAGCCTATCAGCAAATGATAAAATGTTTAAAATAACAAAACTTAAATTTGGGCAAGCATCCATTGTTTGCCATTATTGTCCCATCTTGATAATAGGCACGAGACTTTGATAAAGTTAATAAATTATTATTCTCCCCAGTAAAACTGTAAGTGGGACTAAGATGAATATATCTGCTAAATTTCTTTCATTGTGAAGCTACTGGGATCTGTTTATTTTGTAGCTGTCATTTTAAAACAAACCTAAGTATGACTTGGGATGATGTACATATTCAGGGAGTGAATATTAAAAAATAAAAATGATTAATCTGAGCTATATTTACACCTCTGTTGCTCTTTATATCCATGATTGGAGGGGTTTTCCTTAGAGTTATTACAGCCATTATAGCTTTACATGCATTTTTAACTTTGAGCATTAGGTTTTTAAGTAATGTTCTAACTTGGTTAATACTTTCACAGGATGCAGCCTCTCAATGTTTCAAAATATGGCATTATCCATTCAAAATTTTCAAACAGTGTAGTGATAAATCTGCTGCTATTTATTTTCTCTTTTAGACAGCATCAGTTTACACATCAAGTTCTGTTCTCAGATACCTAAGTATACATTATACTTAGATAATAATAAATAAATTCTTCCGGATACATTAGAAAGAAATGATTATGTAATGAATCTCTGGGTTATGATTGAAAGGGAAAAGTATCAATAACTAAGAGAAAGCATCTTTAGAATTTTTAAAGAAAGCTTTATCTTAAAAAATGTGAATGAGACTGTCTTCCTCATTAAAATGTAAATTTTCAAAAATATTTATGGATATAATAATTCAATGTTGCAATTTTGAATTCCAAGAAATGAAAGAGTAACTAACAAAATAATGAAAGCAAATTTCAATAAAATGTAAATCAACAAATAGGAAGTCATAGGAGATAGGTAAAAAGAGTTTCAGGGAACATCTAGAAAATTACACACATACACAAATATATGAAGTTGAGTAGGAGACATTGGAGGTGTAGTGCTAACTGAATAAAAATTTAAAAACCCTGAAAAACTGGACATGTCTAAGAATTATACCAAAGTAGCATGACTTGAAGGGTTTAGGATCAGAAAGTTAAAACAAGAATGTAGCTGCAACTAGTAACAGACAAGATGTCAAGGTATGAGGTAATTAACCTCCAGCGATATCTTCCAACCCAACCAATTGTTTTCATTTAATACTACAAAATTTCTTGTTTATTTACTGAATGTCTATGTAACAGTAGTCCCCCATTATCATCGGGGGTTACATTCCAAGACCCCCAGTGGATGTCTAAAGCTGTGGACAGTACCAAACCCTGTATATACTTTGTTTTCTCCTATACGTACACACCTATGATAAAGTTTAACATATAAACTAAGCACAGTAAGAGATTAACAACAATAACTAATAAAGAAATAGAACAATTTTAACAATATACTGTAATAAAAGTTATGTGAATGTGGTCTCTCTCTCTCAAAATATCTTATGGTACAAATTTAATGCCTTTTCCATTTATCATGCACTGTGGCACCTTTTGCACTTTGAGGTGTGACAGCAAAACTATCATGAATTTCTTTTTCCTCCTTCACAATTCATGGATAGATGATCTGTTCTTACCATAGATGTTAGCAACCTCAGCATACAATTTTTTTCTTTCCTTATTAAGTGGAGAACTTTTACCTTTTCACTTAAAGGAAGTACTTTAAGCCTTCTCTTTGGCATATCTGAATTGTCAGCAACACTACTCTTGCACTTTGGGACAATTGTTAAGTAAAATAAGGGTTACCTGAATACAAACACTGATACCACAACAGTTGATCTGATAATGAGGAGAGCTACTAAGTGATTTGCTGGACAAAGGGATGATTCACATCCTGGGTGGAATGGAGCAGGATGGTGTGATATTTTACCATGCTACTCAGAATGGCACAAAATTTAAAGCATATGAATTGTTTATTTCTGGCATTTTCCATTTAATATTTTTGGACCATGGTGTACTGCAGGTAACTGAAACTGTGGAAAGCGAAACAGCAAATGAGGGGGGACAATTGTATTATGAATTCATCTGACACAGTTCCCTGAAACTCATCTGACACAGTTCCCTGAAACAAACTTTTCAAAGTTAAGTCAACAAATTTCTCCTTAAAAATAAAATAGACTGTAGAGGAGTCCTTTTTTGGAAGCAGGAGAGTTCTAGTACTTATAATGCTTATTTTCATAGCTAATTTAGTGTTGTGTCTACTCTCCTCTTTTAAAAGAATGTGTGCAGTGAGAAAGATTTTCCACTAGAGTTTTTGCTACAATGAAAAAAATTATAACAAAGTTATGCCTTACATGTCTATATTCATCAATCCAATAATTATTTAGTAAGAATCTATTTCTGTCAGGCACTCTTCCAGGCATTGGGGATATAGCAGGAGCTTAAACAGTCACTTTTCTCTTATTGCTTCTAATGGTGTTCTTGTGTGGGAAGACAGACAATAAATAATCAGATAAAGGTACAATGTATCGGAGTGTGAAAAGTGCTTTGAAGAAAAAGCATCATAATATAGGGGGTGCTAGCTTAAATAGGATGGTCAGGAAAAAGCTCTTTGATGTGGTAAAATTTAAGCAAAGACCTGCAAGACATGAAGGAGCAAACCATGTGGCTATGTTGGGGAAAGAGGAGAGATATAACCTTTCAATTTATAAAATGCATTACAAAGTGGATTATTTTATTTGAGTTTCACAACAACCATAGAAAGATAAATATATATTACTATCATTCTTAATACTGTGGAAACTAAAGCTGAGAAAGGCCAAGTGAGTTGAAGTTACCTGCTCGGAAAACGGCAGGAAAGGTTTTACACTGAGTCCAAGTCAAATGTTGTTAGTTCAGTAACAAATGTTATTGCCACTTATTAGGCAAGTGACCTTGCAAAAGTTACTTATCTCTTAGACTCAGTTACCTAATTATTAAAACGGTATGAGTTCTGACATCATAGAGTTGTGAGAACTATAAAATAATTTGTATTAAGTCATTACACGATGTTTACTATATGCACATAACAATCCTTGACTCTAGATCAGGGGTCAGCAAACTATGGCCCTTGGACCCAACCCTATCTGTTGTCTACTTTTGTAAGGCATGTGAGTTAAGAATGGTTTTCACGTTTTAAGTGGTTGAAAAACCAAAAGAATATTATATGAAATTCAAATTTTATTGCTCATATATAAAGTTTTATTGGAACACAGCCACTTGCATTTATATTTTGTCTATGGCTGTTTCATCCTGCAACAGCAGAGTTGAGGAGCTGTAACAGAGACCATGTGGCCGCAAAGCTGAAAATTTACAATCTGGCCTTTCACAGAAAAACTTTTCTGACCCCTGCTCTGAATGTAAGTGCTCCGAAATGTAGCCCAAGCTACATTTCACTTCTTTGATTCTGAGAGTAACTACCTATCACACCTGATTGTTAGGCCTATAGACTAGGAGTGATTCCAGAGTCTTCTTTTTTCCTAACCCTCCTACTTCCAATATATTAACAAGTCTTGACAGGTCCACGGCCAGATAATGTCATGAATCCAGTCATTTCCCTCTTCAACTACTACCACTAGAGAGACAATATAAAACCAGCCAATGGCTAGAGCAAATAATAGAATTTTGACCCATAATCTGAAGCAACCTGCCCAAGAAACTAACCCCTTATCTACAATAAACAGCCCTGTAAGCCAGCCTGCTGCAAGTCAGACTTGCAGGAAGCCAGAATTCTATCTCTAGAAACAATCCAAGAAAATAAAAAATTACTCCTGTGACAATCAGCCCGAAAGGGCTGGGACTTTATTAACAACTGAGACCTTCCCTAATTTTTCTTCCTGCTTTCCATTGAAGACTAACCAGAGAAAGTCAAATATGCACCAATCACACAGGATAACTTGCTTTTCATTAACCCACCTACAGCTTCCCCAGGCCAACAGCCTCCAGTCAGGGCATTCCCGAAGGCTTCCCTTTTTCCTGATACAAAGCTTTTCCCATTCCTCTGCCTGCCTTTGAGTCTGCCACAATGAAGGTGATGGTGGCAAGCTCCCTTGCTATGGCAAGCTCTGAATAAATAGCCTTTGCTTTTCTCAGTTGGTTATTTTCATTTATTTCCACAGTTTGTAGAGCAACCTCTATCAACTCTTTCCTCCACAATACAGAAGTCACTAAATGGGGCTTTTCTGCCCTTGGTCCTTCAGATTTTCTTCTTGCCAGCAGTGAAGTGGTCCTTATACTTTGCATCCAGCATCGAAGTGGTCCTTTTGGAATGTTAAATCTGATTATATCAAGCCTGAATTCAAAACCCTGCCATTGTACTTATAATAAAAACCAAATACGTACCTACACCTAAATGCCCTATAGGGTGTGTTTCCTGTCTATTTTAAAAAATTTTATCTCTTGACTATCAACACCTTATTCACTTTGTTTTAGTTATACTGTCTTAGTTTTGTTCCTTTAACCCAACAAGCTCTGTTGTGCCTTAGGTCCTTTGCATTTTTCTCCCAGATCTTGTAAAACGAAGTCCTTACATTTTGAACTCTGCAGGAGACCTTCTCATACCACCCAACCTAAAGTAGTTCCTCCTGTCCCAATCCCAACCCTTAAGCTTTCTATTGTTATGTTTTTTTCTCAAAGCACTCATCAGCATCTGAGAGAATCTTGTTTATTTTTCACCTACTTATTATCAGTTTCTTTCCCACGTGACTACTCTATTAAAGTAGAAACTCCATTTGATATCTTGTCAGTTATAGTTGCAGCATAAAGACGATACTTTTTTTCTCTATCTACATCTCTTTGATCTTATCTCTCAATTTCTAATGTTCTCTAAGTAGGGAAGAGTTGGTGTTGATAGGCTCTGCTCAAAATCCCAGCAACATGTGTAGATTTTTTTTCATCGTTGATGGGACTATACTCTATATTTTATTTGACCTTCTTTCTCTCTTCATCTTACCCTGCTTGTACGTATTGGCTCCCTTATTTTTTAATAACTCAAATATATATGATTTAATTATTACTAGTGGGATGAATATATTTAATATTTTATTACTACAAACAATAAATATTTTGTTCTTTTGTTCATTTGTACTAGCATTTTTGTAGAATAGTATTAAATGTGACTGTTGTCTCAAAGAGTATGCCTATTTTAAATTTGATACATACTGCTGAATTGCTTTCTAAAATTTCTATAAATTTGTATACCTCTTAATAACTCATGTTTCCCCATATCTTAACAACATTGTATATTGCCAAATTTTTCATTTGGATCAATCTGATATATAAGACATGATATTATATTACCAGTTTCAATTTTTTCATTCAATATATGAGACTGAACATATTTACTTATATGTGTTGGTCATTTGTATTGCTTTTTCTGTAAATCTCTAGTTCATATCATTGCTCTTTAAAAAAAATTGAATTGTCTTTCTCTTATTGATTTTTATGCACTCTTTAAAAAATTCTGATGTTATTAATTTTTCTCCTGTATATGTTGTAAATATTTTTCATTGTCACTTATCTTTTCTTTGCTTCTGGTACCTTGTAGCTAAATCTATCAATTTTTTCTTAAACTTTGTGACTTGTCAATATAGAATATCTTCAAAAATTATAAAAATATTTCCCTAAAGTTTCTTCCAGTAGTTTCATAGATTTTAATGTTCAGATCATTCATCCATCTATAACTTTATTTAACTGTAAGTGATCTAAATCAAAATTTCCCTTAGTAGATAGTTGTCTCAACATTATTTACTGAGATGTCAATTTTCTACCATTGATTTGAAATGTTAATTTTATCTAATACTAAATATCCATATATCTGTATGGTTATTTCTTGATTTTTATTCTTCGTCTTTGAAGGAAAACTGAAGGATAGGGTACATACAAAAAGTACACAGATTGTAAATAAAAAGCTTGATGACTTTTACAAAGCAGACATATCACATAACCATCAGTTAGGTTAAGAAATAAAATGATCACTATTTCAGAAACCTCTCTTTTCTAGGTAGTCAATCATATCTCCAAGTATTGACAACCCTATCTTTTAAAAATATTATCTTTCTTTTGCTGCTACTGGATTAGGAAGGTGTCCAGAAATGTTAAAAGCAAGGACCTCCTTGTCTTATTCCTGCTTTCAATAGGGAATGCCTTTGATCTTTATTAAATATGAAGCTTGCTTCAGGTTCTTGATAGATTCTCCCCAATAAAATAACAGAATTTTTTTTTTTCTATTCAAGTTTATGAAGATTTGAAAAGTCATGCATTGTAATTGAATTTTTGTGAGGCAACAAGCAGAATTGTGCAAAGGAGACCTTGTTGTTCAGGTGGGCTTGCTTGGACATCAGGCTAGCTGGGACAAGAATGCCTCCCCTACTTCAGGAGGAGAGAACTCAGCTTTCATCCCTTCACCACTGTCCCTTTGCAAGAGGGACTGCAGCATTCTACTGCCCCAAGGTCTCCAGTAAGACAGATGGCTGACCTTCCCAGGTAATTCCTATTAACTGCTCTCACCTCAGATCCAGAGAGCCTGATGCTAAGCAGCCTGTGTGTTCTCCCTACCCCAAACCTTGACTTTCATGCTTGAATTATAAGTAAGAAAGATGAGGATATGGAGGTGGGCGCAGGGGTGGGGGTTAAGGTGCTTGCACTGGAATAGCCTACATATACTCTGGACTAGCTGTGCCCTGGGGTGGATGGCCTCCCTGTGACATGTTGGAAGCATTATGCCATCTCTCCCTTTGTTAACTACTGGCATACCTGTTTCCCCTTTCCTCCCAACTGTGTATTCCTTAGTCTATATGGAGTGACATTGTGGAATTCATCCTGAACGTTGTGGGTATAGATGATGCCTCAGATTGCATCCACCAGCTGGGGAAATCACATAAAATGTTTTATTACTTCAAGACAGTCATATTTTTTAAGCCAATCTGTTATTGATTTGAATTACATGAATAGACATTTTAATGAAGTACTTTTCTTTTTTGTAATAAACCCTAACATGATACAATCCTGGGCCTGATTGCCAATATTTATTTATCATTATTAAAATCTCTATTCACGAGTAAGAGGAGTCTATTCTAATCTATTTAAATAGAAATCTATTGTTTCTTTGTAAACAATAATTTTGATACAATGTTTGATAGCTTTTCATCTTTATTCCTATTCTCTGAATAAGTTTAAATAACGTAGGAGTTATCTGTTCTTTCTAAATTTGGGAGAACAGACCAATAAAACTGGACCTTGTGCATTTTGGGGGAAGGGTAAATATTGACTATACTGTCAGTACATTTTTTTCAGTATTGTTTAATTTGGATTTCCTATCTCTTTTTAAACTCAAATTTTGTAGCTTAAGCCTTTCTGGGAAACTTTCTATAATTGTCCGTTCATCTAACTCCCCCCACCCCAAACCTTGTGGAATCAATCTCTATGTTATTGCCTTTAAAAAATATCTCACAATGTTCCTTTTTTGTTCCTAATTTTATTTATTGATACCTTTTTTCTAAAAAGGATTTTCTAAAATTTTTGTTTCTGAAGAACTAGTTTTAAAATTATTTCTGCTTTTTCCTATTTTTAACTCATTAATTTTTCTATTATCTTCATAAATACCAACTGTTTATTGTAAGTTGGTTTTGTTAACTATAATTTGACTTCTTGTATTAAATGCTTAGTTCATTTATTTTCAATTATTTCTTGTCAGCTAATACATGCAGTTAAGGCTATGAGTTTTTTGCTGTGTTTCTTTGCTCATCACATAAATTTTGTCAGTAATTTAATAATCTCTAATATCATTTTCAATTTCTCTTTAATGTAAGTAATTTAGGAGACTATTTTTAAATTTCAAAGAGACAGATTTTATTTTAGCTGTTTTTCATTACACATACTGAACAATTTTTTTGGGAGGCCACGCTATGCGGCCTGTAGGATCTTAGTTCCCCTGACTAGGGATCAAACCCATGCCCCCTGCAATGGAAGCATGGAGTCTTAACCACTGGACCACCAGGGAAGTCTGGAACAATTTGTCTTTTGATGCATATTTCTACTTTGTTCCCACGTCAGTACATTCAGAAACTTCTGCCTCATTCTCCTAAAAGTTGCATTGCATTAAGTTTTATGGATGTATCATAATTTATTTAATCATTACCATATGGGTGGAAATTTAGATTCTTTATAAGTTTTGCTCTTGCAAAGAGTGCTACAAAAACATCCAGTATCTCTCTGCATATGTGCCAGTATTTCTTTGGGAGAACATCCTAGGATTGGACTCACAGCCAAAACTTACATTTTAAATTAGATCCATATCATTCAATTGGGCTTTAAAAGGTTTTATTTATATATATATATATATATATATAATTATATACATAATATATATACACACACTAATATATATATTATTATATATATAATATATACACACACACACACAAATACTGTTTTCCTTCATCCTCACCATCATTAGATGTTGTCAGTCTTTTTGTGTGTGTTCCAATCTGACTGTGGTAGGCAGGATAATGGCCCCCAAAGATGCCCACATCCTAGTTCTCAGAATTTGACAAATTGTACCTTGCAAACATGATTGAAGTTATGAGCTTGAGATGGGGGAGATTATCCTCATTTTCCTATCCAGGTGAGTCCCAATATAATTGCCCAAGCTTTTAGGTCACTTATCCGTTCTTCTGCCTTAGTTATTCTGCTATTGTTTCCTTCTAGTATATTTTTCATTTCAGTTATTGTATTGTTCATCTCTGTTTGCTTGTTCTTTAATTCTTCTAGCTCTTTGTTAAACATTTCTTGCATCTTCTCAATCTTTGCCTCCATGCTTTTTCCGAGGTCCTGGATCATCTTCACTATCATTATTCTGAATTCTTTTTCTGGAAGGTTGCCTATCTCCACTTCATTTAGTTGTTTTTCTGGGGTTTTATCTTGTTCCTTCATCTGGTACATAGGCCTCTGCCTTTTCATCTTGTCTATCTTTCTGTGAATGTGCTTTTTGTTCCACAGGCTGCAGGATTGTAGTTCTTCTTGATTCTGCTGTCTGCCCTCTGGTCTGCCCAAGCTTTTAAAGTGGAAGGAGGCAGAAGAGAGGGTCAGAGAAATGCAGTATGAGGACTTGACCAACAGTTACTGATTTTAAAGATGGAAGTAGGTAACCATGAGCCAGGAAATATGGTAGCTTCTAGAAGCTGGGAACTGCCCTCAGTTTATAGCCATCAAGAAAACCAGGACGTCAGTCTGATAACCACAAGGAACCAAATTCTGCAAACACCCTGAATAAAGAGAAAACATGCTTCCCTAGAGCCTCCAGAAAGGAAGGCAGCCTGCCATCACCTGGATTTTAGCCAGTTGAGATCTGTGTTAGACTTCTGACCTATAGAATTGTAAGATAATAAATTTGTGTTGTTTTAAGCTACTAAATTTTGATAATTTGTTACAGCAGAAATAGAAAACGAATACACTGATGCTTGAATTTTCCTTCCCTGATAAGTAGTGAGATAGAGCATTTTGTTTTTAGTTTATAGTTTTTTTTTTTTTGAATTGTGGTCTAAGTTCTTATTTTTAAATTTTGTTGATATTTCCTTTGAGGCCTACTGTGACTGTGTGGGTTCTGTCTCCTGACTTAATCCCAACTGGCACTCTAGTATATGTAAATATTCCATTTCTATTTGAAAATAATGCGAATTCACTACTGGGTTCAAAATTCTATATTGCTATGTGGATCTATTAAATTGAACTTAAACAGTTATTCAAATCCTGTATCTTTAATTTTTTTTTTCTTTGCTATTTGCTTTCCATTCATTCAGCTTTATATATGCTTATTGTTTTTCTCTTTTCATTACTTTTTTCAGAGTTTGTTATAGTTCTTTTTTCGTATTTCACTTTTTCTCTAGGGGCTTGAAGTTGTATTTCTATTTCTATTCTTTTAATCTTAATCCCTGATATTGTCACCATGTACATTTAAGCAAAAATCTAACGTTCATATATTAACACCCTTCCTGTACATTTAAAGTACACTTGAATTACTGAATAACACTCTAGAAAATTCAGAACTGTGTCTTTAACCTTCAAAATTAGACATTATTATTATTTAATACAGATAATTTTAGTTAGATTTATCTACATGTTAATCAGTTTCTTTTTCTTTGTCTTTTGTGTACTGCAGATGCATTACACCTTTCAAGGTGTGAATTTCTTCTTATCCTATTTGGAATACATTGTGTTTGTCTTTGTGGATTCATATCTCTCATCAGTTCTAGAAAACTCTGTCATTGTCTCTTCAATAGTGCCTGTCCTCTACTTTCTTCATTCTCTCCTGGGAATTTGATTTGATGCATGTTGGACCTTCTTGTTTTATCCCCTAGGTCTCTTGATTTCTCTTTCATATTTTCTATTCTCTTTATTTTCTGTGTTGTCATTAATTATGTTCATCAGTGTCTAAAATGCTGCTTTAATATATATATATTTCAACAATTTTATTTTATATTTCCAAAATTTTATTTGCTTATTTAAAAAAATCTGCTGGTCACTCTAGATAGTCTCTTGTTGCTTGCTCAGTTTGGTAGTTCCATTAAAAAAAATTTCTTCAACTATCTTATACAAGTTCTTTTACATTGTATATCTGATATTTTTATACCTAAAGTTCTTGGGTTTTCAAATTTGTGTTTATTACTGATGCTGAGATTCGTTCATAGAAACTTATTTCCTTCAGTGTTTACATTTTCTTGACTGTAGGCTCATCTAGGTTTGATCTGAATTTATGGAAATCTTAAGGACTAAATTGATGATGTTTTCCCCCTAGGATATATTTACTAATGCTTCTTCTGGAGACTAGAGGATACTAGTGACTTTAAACCAAGAATGTGGTCACCTTGGTTCACCTGGGAACCAAGGCCTGGTGCAGTCCTGGTACATCATTTATCCTTCAGGCGCCCCTACCTTTCACATTTTCCTAGAACTTACTGCTTCTCTTTCAGCTATAGCTTTATTTTTCTTTTCCTCTTGGAGTTTTCCTTAATTTCCTGAAAGATTAATAATACAGTAAAAAGTTTTACCCTGGATCTAAATGTTTTGTAGTGGAAGGTCCTTCAAATATCTATTGCCCCATATTCCCTGAAACAGAAACTACCTTCTCCTATTTCTAATAGCTTTTGATTTTCATATTTTAAATATGTGTAATTAAGTACATTAATATTCATTACTGCTGTAACATCTTAATGTATTGTGTCTTTTAACTGTATAAAATATCATTTTTTGTCATGTCATATTTAATGATTTTTTTCCCTTCAGTGCTATTTTTCCAATATTTATGTTATCACTTTTGCTTTCTTTTTGTTAGCATTTCCTTATCATTAGTTTGTTTGTCATTCATTAAAATTTTTTCATTTTTAAAAGTTTTTAAACATTTATTGAGAACTCCATCATATATACTAGACAGACTATGTAATATACTTGTGCAGTTTCATTATGTATGGTTTCATTTCTCATTTTCAGCTTTTTAGGGGCCTATCAATCTAAAGATGTGAACTTTCAGTTAAGGGAAATAAGTAATTTAATTATTTTCTCCTTCTAATCTCTTTTTCCTATTCAGTTCAAACTTCTAATAGATTCTGGAATTTCTGGATTTAGCTTACATTTTAAAAATCATTATTTCTTATGATTTATTTTTCCATTTGCCTTGCATTATGGGATAATCCCACATATGAATCTCTCAGTTTAATAACTAATTTTCACCTAAATCTATTCTGTTATTCAGCCATTTTATTTAATTTTAATTTTAGCAAATATGTTTTGAAAGATTCAATTATTCTCTTTTATTGTAGCTTATCATTTATTTTCTTTTACTTTTTAAGTACAGAGGCAATATTCTCAAAACTGAGAATTATTTTAAAAATTTAAAAATTTCTACTTTTTTCTGTGTTAGTTCTGACCCCTGGTGATTAGTTCTGTATCTGAGTTCTATTCCTCTCTTATTTCTCTTTCTTTTACATTGTTTGTCCATTTTAATTATTGGTAATTTTTGATTGCCCATTTGTATTTATAGATTAGGGCCTACCATAATCTTATTAGTAGCTATCCTGATAGTCTCTGACTGAGGGTCTCTAGTCTAAGAACAGTGATTGCAGGTTTCTATTAGAGCTTTTATGGTTTTGTGAAGTAGGAATTGAGTCTGATGACTGGGTGGCATTTTTGTTAGATGGATTTTTCTTTTTATGAGGAGACTCTTTGTCCCTTGTGACAGCTGTAAGTTACCTGGGCCAATGTCTCATTTCACTTGTGTTAGGACTCATTCGGTTTTCTCCCTGGAGTAGAATTAAGTAATGAATGAATCAGCTTCCTTTCTAAGGCCCACTTTTTCTCCCTGCACTCACTGTTTATGATCAGGAAGTTGTTTTGTGTTTCTAAGGAAAAACTCACTATTGTGGTGGGGTACTGTCTTTTGTGATTTTTGCCTCCTCCTGAGGTTTTTGGTTTCTTAGCTCTACTAGGTTTTCTCCAATATTCATACACACACTACACACACACACACACACACACACACACTCACTCTCTCTCTCTCTCTCTCTCTCTCCCTCTGGCCCAAATGCTGTACATGGGAGGGATCTCCCTAAGCCAGAACTGGGGAGTGAACTGCACATGCTCAGGTCACAAATCTATAGCCTTCCAAGACCCTGAAGGACCCTGGGCAGCCACCCAGTCTTCTAGTATGGAACCCTGGGACCCCAATCTGACGTCTACCAAGGTCTAAGGCCGCAGCAACTTGAATGTGCCATTTTATTCTGAAATTAGAAAATTAGGTGGCAGGCAGGCAGAGGACCTGAACAGGAGCCCACCTGATAATACCCAATGCTCTCAGCTTGTGCCATATCTTTCTCCTCTTCTGGCAGACCTGGGTACGGTGCCTTCCAAAGACCACTTGCCTCTACATCCATGCAAACCACAGACAGTGTCACCCTCACCTGCCTAGCGTCTCCAATAGTTGAAAGAGGGGCACCCAAGCTCTGTGACTGCCTGAACACATGCAGACCTGGGGCCTATATGGGATTGGTCATACTCTCCCCACTCTCACACCCTAGAGAAAGGCTCGTTACATCTACAGCCTACAGGGTGTCTACATTTCACTGACACACACCAACCTTCCAAAACAACAGCCTGATGCCCTGAACTATGGCAGAGGAAAGTCTCACTACTAGACCTGGGCGGCTATACCATTGAATGAAATGGCCTTTTCAGCACAAGTTGAGCCCAAGGGAATAAACGGCCTTTACTCCCTGAACCCAAGGTGTATATACTAAGGAGTACACAGCCTACGGTCCTAAGCACCTTGGGCTTATCTGGACACTGTTTTGGACAAAGAGCAGGATGCTCAAATTAGCGCACTTCACGCTGTAGGGGGAATAAAAAAAGAATAAAAGGGTGTGAGGGTGGGGAAAGTATGGCCAATCCCGTATGGGCCCCAGGTCTGCACACACACTCACTCTCTCACACAAAAATACAAAAAAATCCCAGATACTCACGAATATCCTCAGGGCTAGTTGTTTCTCCTGGCAGCTGCGAAGCGTCTAAAATTCATCACAGGAGACTGTCCATCTCTGTCTGTCCTAGAGCACTTGCCTTGAAGAGCCGCCTCAGGGCACTGCTCTCTCTTTGCGACACAGCCCATCTAACAGCACCCGGTGATGGGGGAGCTGGCTCCTTCGCCCAAGTCCCTCCGTCGGGAAATAGTCTCTTGCTTGAATCCCATGTAGGATGCTGGAGGGACGAGAGATGAGGCCAGTGCTGGGACCAAAGCCAAGTACGAGTGGGTGGAGTGTGCAGTTTCCCAGGAAGGCAAACATGGCACAGTTGGAGCCTGCGGGGTGAGGTACGTGACTTCTGATGTGTGTGGGGCAGTAAGTGAGGGTCCTAACAGAGGGGCAGGTTGGCCTGGGAGGCGCTGAGCGTAGGGGCGGCTCAGAGAATGGCAGAACCAAGCCCCGCCTTGCCGTGGCCGCCTCCACGCTTCTGAGAGGAAACCCGATCTCGCGAGATCTCTGGAGATGTACGGCGGCGCATCAGGGGATCCCTGCGGTGAGGGACGCTTGGGTGCCCCACGGCCGACGGTTCTTCCCTTCAGACTGGTCCTTTAGGCGTTTGGCTCACACCACCTGTCATGCAGTCCCTAATGTTCTGGGGGCTCCTCAGCCCCCTCTAGTCAGAGTCACAGAGCAGTGGCGCCTCACCCTGCAAGTCCGAACAGGTAGGGGAAAGGTGCTCTGGCCAAATGCGTGCCTGGGAGTGAACTGCACGTGGGTGGGCCCCCAAACTATAGCCTTCCAAGAGTCTGAAGTGGCGGGGTGCGGGGGCGCGGGAGGGACGACAGCTTCTGGCTCAGAACCCTGGGGCCCCAAATTGTCCTCTGCCAAGGTCTAAGGCCACAGCAACATGAATGCATTTTATTCTTTTAAAAATAACAGATTTTTTTGGAGATACGATTCACATAGCATACAATTCACCCATTTAAGCTGTACAATTCAGTAGTTTTTCGTATACTCAGAAGTTGTGCAACCATCATCACTATTTAATCCCGGAAGAGTTTTCACATTTCATTACTACAAAAAAAAAAAAAAAAATCCCATGTATTGGCAATCTCTTTCCATTCGTCCCTCCCCTCAGCCTCTGGCAACAACTGATTTACTTTCTGCCTTGATGGATTCGTCTGTTTTGGAAATTTCATATAGAAGGAATCATACAATATGTCATATTTTATGTTTGGCTTCTTATGTTCAGGATAAGGTGCTCAAGGTTCATTCACGTTGTACCATATGTCAGTACTTCATTCCTTTTTATGGCTGAATAATATTCTGTTACGTGGATATACTGCATTAGTTTATCCATTCAGCAGTTGATAGACATTTGGACTATTTTAACCTTTTGACTGTTATGAATACTGCTGCTATAAATATTCATATACAGGTTTTTGTGTGGACATATGTTTTCAGTTCTCTTGGGAATATACCTAGGAGAGGAATTGTTGGTTCATATGGCAACTCTGTATTTAATTTTTGAGGAACTGCCAAACTGTTTTACAAAGTGGCTACACCATTTTGCATTGCCACTAGGTATCTATAGGCTTCCAGTTTCTCCATAAACTTGCCAACACTTGTACATCTTTTTTGATTATAGCCATCCTAGTGGGCATGAAGCAGTACCTCACTGTGTTTTTAATTTGTGTTTATCTGATAACTACGTTTATTAAGTATTTTTTCATGTGCCTGTTGGCCATTTATATATCTTTGAAGAAATGTCTATTTAGAATCTTGCCCATTTTTAAATTGGGAATTTATCTCTTTGTTATTGACTTGTAGGTGTTCTTTTATGTATTGTAGATACAAATCTCTTGTTATATATATGATTTGCAAATATATTTTTCTGTTCTGTGGGTTGTCTTTTCATTTTCTTGAGGTGTTCTTTTGAGCATAAACATTTTTAATATTCATGACGTCTACTTATCTATCTATCTATCTATATTTTTTGGTTGCTTGTGCCTTTCATATCTTACCTAAGAAACCGTTGCCTGATCCAATGTCACAAAGATTTTCTCCTATGCTTTCTTCTAAGAGTTTTATAATTTTGGTTCTTAAATTTAGGTTTATAATATATATTGGGTTAATTTTTGTATATGGTGTGAGGTAGCGGCATTTTTCTAATAATTTTCTTTGATTCTTTGGATATGGTTTTTAACAATTCTTTTAATGTAGTTATATTAGCTGATTTGAAGTCTGTGTTTAGTAAGTCCATAATCTATGTTTCCCAGGAACTGTTTTTATGGCTTGCTTTTTTCCCCCTGTGTATTGTCCATAGTTGCTTGGTTCTTTGAGTGTCTTATACTTTTTTGTTGAAAAGTGGACATTTTAAATAATACAGTGTGATAATTTTGGATATTAGATTCCCACCACCTTCAGGGTTTGTTGTTGTTGCTATTTGTTGACATTTGTTTGTTTGTGACTTTCCTGGAATAATTATATAAAGTCTGTGTTCTTTGTTGTGTCTGACTACTGATGTCTCCACTTGGTTAGCCTAGTGGTCAGCTCATGATTGGACAGAGATCTCCTTAAATGCTTTGTATGGATAAATCTCCCAGCCTTTGCGGAGGGGCTGTATGTGCGTGTTGGGGCGTGTCTTGAGTGCTCTAATGGGCAGTTTATAACTTTGCCTTAGCTTTAACTTTCTGCTTGTGCAGAGCCTCATGGTCAGTCAGAGGTGAGAGATTAGTATGTTCTTAGGCCTTCCTGGGCGTGCACACAACCCTCAATGTGATGTGGCCTTCTAGATTCCAGTAACATGTCAGAGCTTTTCAAAGCCCCCTATGGATACTTCATTACCCAGTTTTTCCTTTTAAGTTTTTTTGGTTGTCCTCGTGTTAGTCCTAAGCGAAATACCACTTCAGGCAGCTGCTGCATTAAACAATCGCCACATTAATTGACATTAAACATTGTTTATTGTTTTTGACAAATGACAAAGGTCAACTTTCATAGGGTGCCCTCTGCATCAGGTCAAATAAAGACATACCTTGAGAATGGTGCTTTTTAGGGAGCTATTATGTCAAATAGTGCTATTCTGGGGGCTTCGGGCTTTTGGGGGGGGAGTTCCAAACCCATTCTGCCCTCTCCAGTCTCAAGGGTTTCACAGCTGCCATTGCTGTGAAGCTGTTGGTTTTCAAGGCTGTTGCAAGGTTGGGAAGTGGATTAGGGCAGGTTAAAATGCTACTAAATTTGCTTTTCTTATCTATTTTCATCTGTTTTTCTTGAATAAACACTTAATGGATTGTTGCACGTCTTTAGTTAATTTCACAGTTCTGGAAGAGTTGATTTTGATGATTTTTGCCAGTGTTCTTCCTCATTGCTTTTATAAAGAAGCAGATTTTCAGAGATCCTAAATAACTGCCATTTTGGAAGTGCTCTGATGTACTGAATGTTGATCTATTTTCTAATTTGGTGGTTTTCTTACACTAAGACAAGAGTAATACAGAGATTGCCGTAAATAAACATAAGAGATAACAATATACCTAGCTCTCATAATCTTTTTTTATCATTGCTGTAATCTTTTGGAATCTATCAATAGTACAGAGATGTTATGGTTTATTTGCCTGTTTCTGTCCTAAGGAGTTTTCTACCTTAAGAAGCACTTGATGTAATTGACAACCTAGGATCATGGCTATGAACACAAGCTTTGTCTTCTGAAAAACATAGGTTTAATCTTAGTTTTCTGATAAGTGTATGACTTTAGACATTGTTAATGTCTCTTTCAATCTTCTTACTTATAAAATAGAAACCATAATATATACCTCATAGGTTTATGTTGAAAATTGAATGACACAATGTATGTAAAGCTCTTTCTTCAATAAATGGTACCTATTATTATTTAAAACTGAAGCTGGTGGTTTAGATTTAATTTCAGTTGAGGAAATTAGCAGGTGGGATGGTTTATTCATTGACAGAAGTTTAACGTCCTCCCACCTCTTTCATTTGGTTACTTTGAAATTTTCCATACTAATTTTTCTGCTGTGATTTTTTTGGTCTCATTTATATATTTTAGTTCCAAAGCACAAGAGTGTCCTTCCTCTGATAGTGTCCCCATCAATTGCACTTATCTGCTTCCACCCAAGGGCCAGGAAACCCGCCAGAGGTTACTTTTTATCCAGACTGAGCAGTAGGTTGAACAGTAGTAGGCTTAACACTTCATGTAACATAATAATTTTAGGTATATAACTGGCTGATAAACACAGATATTTCACAGAATGTTATCTATCTTATTAGTTAAGCATATATAACCAGTCCTAGATAGTAATAGCATCCAAATGTCAAAATATTACTTGGCTTTTGTATTTTCCAGTATCAGATTATGTCATTACCTAGTAGTACTAAATTTATCCAATAGACAAAATGAAAAGATACCACTTTTATAATTTTCAGTAGCACTTATACAAATAATGAATAACAAAAAATTAAATTCAGTAGTAGTCACGCACAAATAACAACAAAAATTTAAGTTAAGTAAATGTATATGTAAACATTTATTTAAATAGCTTTCTCAATAAATAGAATAAAAGACATTTCACATGATCTTTCTTTACAGTTTTTTAAATTAATTAATTAATTTTTATTTTTGGCTGCGTTGGGTCTTCGTTGCTGCCCACGGGCTTTCTCTAGTTGCGGCGAGCGGGGGCTACTCTTCATTGTGGTGCGCGGGCTTCTCATTGCGGTGGCTTCTCTTGTTGTGGAGCACGGGATCTGGGCGCGCGGGCTTCAGTAGTTGTGGCTCGCGGGCTCTAGAGCGCAGGCTCAGTAGTTGTGGCACATGGGCTTAGTTGCTCTGAGGCATGTGGGATCTTCTGGGACCAAGGCTCCAACCTGTGTCCCCTGCATTGTCAGGCGGATTCTTAACAACCACACCACCAGGGAAGTCCCACGTGATCTTGCTTTTGAGACTCAGAATAAATAATTGTCCAAGTATTTTGTTAAGGTATATTTGAGTATGTGAGTACTTGATGAGCCAATATTTATGATAAAATTATAATTTTTGTTACGAGTCCTTAACTTTGAGTTGCCGTGTACAAAGTTTATTAGAAGTAGAATATGTAGAAAATATCAATTGCTTTAGAAAGTGTGTGAATTTTGTCAGTCCAAATGTGTTTGTCCTTCTGAAGGATCAAGGCATCTCCTTAGTCTAGTCCTGTGCCTCTTGTTGGGTTTTGGTGATGACCATCTGTGCTATTCATATGCATGACTTGTTCACCCAGTCCATTGACCATTTTCAGAGATTATCAGATGTTCTTTCTTTACTTCCCACCTCCATTCAGTTAGAGGTTAAAGGAAATAATTTATTTCTAGCATATTTTATAGATGATTTGAAGAGTTTTGTGAAGTCCAAAATGTTACTTTTTTTTTCAAGGCTGAAAAAAATTAGAGAGTGAACCCAGAGTATGTGTAGAAAAAAAGGTAATTGTAATATAGTACTGAGCGCAAACATTATAGGTAAGAGTATTCCCATAGTCATCTACATCATTTGTCTGTCCCTTTTTTACAGGTAAAATGGATCTAGAATTATTTGACAAGTGGAATCTATAATGCATTCTTTAGGATCCAAAGAGATTTCTGCCCCCAAGTAAAAACTGGAGGAAGCTTACTATTAATGGAGATGATCCAGATGTAGTGATGAGAAGTTCTTCACACATTACTTAAAATTTACCCTGGTCCTGAGGAACAGTCATTACTATTTTTGGTTTTTTTTCTTTTCAGGTGAGGAAATTTTTGCTTAGAAAGGTAAAATATTTTGCCATAGGTCTTACCACTAATAAAGATAGAGCCAAAATACCAACTTACATCTACCAAATACCTAATTCGTGCCATTTTCAATATCCTTTCCTGAGAGTAATATAAATGCTTAGATTAAGGAGGTAAATTAAACATTTTTATGAAATGAAAAATGTTAAAGAGAACATTTATGGAAATTTTTTTTAATGTAACTTTTAAGATAGCAGTAGGTGATTCAAGAATGGCAGCAGCAATATCTTTCCCAGCTGTTGATAGGTAAGGAAATAAAAATCAAGCAATGCTGCTTCCCCTCATTCTTCTTTTTCTGACACCCCACCCTCTTTTAAGAATTTAATTTTTAGTCATAAAACAACACAAAAAATCCTAAATATATGTCCTATTTCTTCCATGTGGAATGGCCATGTTTCCAAACATAAAGAGCCTGTTGAACATCTGACTTAATAAGAGTTATTAATTTTTTTTGTGGGACACTGATAATTCTTGTTATTTTATATTTTATTTCCTCTGTACACTTAGAGTTGTACTTGGAGTAACTATTCAGTGATTAGGGCACATTTATCATCTTATGTTTAATATTTCTGTGGCCCATCCAAATCCACTCTTCACTCTTCTCTCTCGTTATGTGTCCTGGGAGGCTGACATTTATGGAGTGTATCTATGTGATTTCCTACTCTCATCCCTCCTGTTGGGTTTTCCCAGTGGTAGTCCCCATCAGCAGATTGGAGAATGAAAGGAAAATAAGACTGAAGTATTTTTTTCTTCCTGATTCCGTAAGGTTGCTTGAATCTACCTACAAAAGACCACTGCTCCAGTAGCTATAGTTACTCTATTCAGGTTCCAGCAACTTCTTCCTCTCCATTTTTTTCAGACCTAGGAGTAATAACAGTTGTGGCTTGCTGGTTTCCTTTACGCTTGTCTACAGTTTCGTGAATAATCCCTTATTATTCCCTTTGAGTGTGAAATCTGCTTCCTCCTGGGAGCCCGAGTGACACACAGCTAAATACTGAGCCATATACTAGCCTCTGTAGTCAAGACAGAACAGAGGTGATTCTTAACTTAGGGGAGAGATACTACTAACAAGCAAAAAACAGACACCAGAAGATATGCAATGAAATAAACAAATACAAATTAATATAACCAAGTGCTTCAATATGAGTGTGGACATGGAAAACAGGGACCAGAGTTAGTAAGGTTTATTGAATCTTTAAAAGTGTAAGCTTGGTAGAGTACTGCTAAATATTTTAAAAAATTGCCCTCAGTATAAATTCTAAGAATTTTTGTTTTCAAGGTATACACATGATCTGATGGAATGACAGATTTGGATCATCTTTTATAAAAACACACAGTGATTGATTTCAGAGTATGATAAATGAGAGCTATTCTCCCTAAGACATTGAATGGTATAGTACTCATAGAATTTGCCATTTGGGTGCCTTTATAGAATTTGACTTTCGAGTGGTACAGTTCTTTGGAAGTTGACCACTGGGTGATATAGTCTTAGTAGAAATTGACCTTTGAATGGTGCAGTTCTTAGGGAATTTGATCTTGAGTAGTACAGTCCTATCTAATTTGACCTGTAAAGTCATTGGATGAGTGTTCAAAAAGATATGTACTACAATATTGAGCAAAGCCATACCCATATCTGATAAAGGACTTAATGTTTATAAAGAACTTTTATAGTAATAAGAAGACAAACAATCCAATTTTAAAAATGGACAAAAGTTTTCAATAGACATTTGACCGAATAGGCACATGAAAAGATGCTCAACATCATTAGTTAGTAGGGAAATGCAAGTTACATTGAGATGCCACTATAGACTCATTATAGTGACTAAAAAGATTGTCAGTAACAGGTGATGATGGGGTTGTGGTACAACTGGAAATCTCATACGTTGCTGTTGGGAATACAAAATGATACAGCCACGTTGGAAAATAGCTTTGGCAGTTTTTTATAAAGATAAACACACATCATATGATTTAGCAATCTCACTTCTAGGTATTTAACCAAAAGAAATATAAGCAAGTCCACACAAAGGCCCACCTGTAGTCAAATGTTCATAGAAGCTTTATTCATAATAACTAAAAGCTGAAAACAAGCCTAATGTCCATCAAATGCTGACTGGTTAAATAAATTGTGTTATATTCATACAATGGAATGCTATTTAGCAATAATAAGGAATGAACTACAAATACATGAGACAACATGGATGAATCCCAAAAGCATTCTGCTAAGTGAATGAAGTCAGAAACAAAAGACTGAATACTGTAGGATTCTATTTATATTACATTCTAGAAAAGGCAAAACTATTGGGATAGAAAACAAAATCAGTGGTTGCCTGAGGATGGGGGTTAGGGGTGTGATTGACCCCAAAGTGGAATAAAGGAACTTTATGGAAATGTTCTGATTCTTGATTGTGGTGGTGTTTACATGACTGTGTACATTTGTCAAAACTCATCAAACTACATTTGAAAGAGTGAGTTTTATTGTATATAATTGTATTTCAATAAAGCTGACTTTAAGAAGAAGGAAAGGGACTTCCCTGGTGGCGCAGTGGTTAAGAATCCACCTGCCAATGCCGGGGACATGGGTTCGAGCCCTGGTCCCGGAAGATCCTGCATGCTGCGGAACAACTAAGCCCGTGCACCACAACTACTGAGCCCACGTGCCACAACTACTGAAGCCTGTGCCCCTAGAGCCCGTGCTGCACAACAAGAGAAGCCACTGCAATGAGAAGCCCGCACACCTGCAACGAAGAGTAGCCTCCACTCGCCACAACTAGAGAAAGCCCACGCGCAGCAACGAAAGACCCAATGCAGCCAAAAATAAATAAATAAAATAAATAAAGAAAAAAAAGAAGGGAAAACAGAATTCAGCAAAATCTACTTCTTCACAATAGATGGATATTCAGTTACTCTTTGAAGTAGTTGATAGCATATTTTGACATTAGGTATATTTCAGTGTAATTCACCTTCTTTGGAATTTCCAGCTCTAAAGGATATAAGATTATTTACACTTCTGAATAACATGTTATTGGAAAAGTAGAGTAAGCTAATATAATTTATTTCTTTTGAAAAAAATCTTACTTATTTGCTCTTGTGCAACAGAAATACTTGTGCATATTATGAATGATGGATAAGGATGAAGTAGCTGAGAAATTCTAAGAGAGGAGGAAAGACTAGAGTCAAGGGTCCTTGAAAATGATAATTTCCAATTAAGGAAAATAAGCAATTCAAAGAGCTACCTCCAACAAAAATCGGTTTTGCATAAATCTAAGCCAATCAGACTGACAGTTCTTTTTGGAGTTACCTTCTGGAAGTAACTCCAAAAGGAACTCCTTAGTTATATCTCAGTAAAACCAGGAATAAAGAGAAAGCTATTGAAATCATACACGTTAATGTCCATTTGTTTTTATATTATATTATACTCACTTCAACAAATAGAAAAACAAGATTTTATAAAATAAGTTCTGTAGATTTCTCAGCACTTGACTAGTTTCCAAAGCTTAAGCTGAATTTTAGATTTTCCTGTTGGCAATCTCTGTACAAAAAGATGTTGTGGTGGTGCTTTTAATTTTTATTCTTATGTTGTTTTCTCAGATGCCCCCAATGCTTTCTAAAGCAACAACAAACATGTTTTTATGTTTCTGTATTGTTGGGAGAATTACAAATATATATTTTGCTGCAATCATGCCCTCACTTAAACCAGTTCAAAGTGTATCTTACAGTCTATGATACTTATAAGCAGTCCTGAGAAGGGCTTGCAACTATTATCTACTGAGTCTAGTTCTGTACTTAGACCAAACATCTCTGTAAAAAGTAATTTATCCAGCTTTTGTTTTGGTGATTTCCACCAAACCAGAAACAGCTATTAATCAGTCAGTTTTTTTTGTCAACGTTATCTGGCACTATCAATTAAATTACATAAAGAAAAACTGAATTTCATATCTCTGAGAAGTGGGTGTATTAAATGCTATAAACTTTTTGGATGATTCGTTTAAATTAAAATGATTGAAAGTCTGTTGACAGAATCCAAAAGGAACTTGGCAGTGAGTTCATAGCATAGACATATATTTTATCTTCTATCAAAGAGTTTTTAATTTAACAGGGAAAGTAAGACATATTAAATATAACATAAGGCAGAAAATAAATTCAGTGAAAGAGTCATATATAAATTTCTTATTCAGATCAGAAAGAAGCATAACTTATCAGGGTCAAAGATCATGGAAGGCTTTCTAGAAGGGGTGGCATTTGGACTGTGCCTAGTAGATGATAATGGCAGGACAGGGAAAGGCATCCAAGTTAGGGGAAATAGACTGGCCGAAGACATAGATAGGAACATTTTGGATGTGTATGGAGAACTGGGAGTGGTACAATTTGGCTTAAAGCAGAGTAATAAAATGGGGAAACAAAATGGGACAGGATGTCTTGAGATCCTGGATGCATAACAGGTTAAGGAATTTGGATTTTATTCCATAGACATTTGAGAAATCAGTTGGCCCTAATGCAGCCATTGGAGAATTCAGTGTTCTACAGAGAATTCCAGTTGTCTTGTGAGAGATGTTAAGAAGTCATTTAGCAGAATTTTTTTTTTCTGTTTTTTTACTTTCTCTTCCCTCTGATATGCTGTTTAAAGTATCAAAAAGTAAACTTTCCAAGACTTCCAAGTTAAATCTGATGGCAACTCAAATCAAATCAACAGTTATTTACTGAACTTCCATTATATGCAAGTCACTTTATGCCAATTGTGAGGCACTGCTTCTCAGACCTTCCTACCCCAAATCCTAAATGCAGAGTGTAAAACCTCTTACCCTCAGGGTTCCAGCCAAAACAAGCCACCAGCACATTTCTTTAAGTGTTTTTTTTTTTTTTTTAATTGTGATTTTTGCGTTGGAATCTAAACAATGTGAACACATTTTAAGATTCTTTTTAGTATTAAAGGTAATGAATGCTTAACTGGTCCCCCAAAAAGTCTGAGTAAAATTGACAAGAAAGTTGAACAATATTCATGCCATGGCTGTGTGTACCTACTGTAGACTACCTGTCTTTTCTGGGTTCATGTTACCCATTTTGGGGCATCTCAGATAAGAAATGTCTGTTCCTTTAAGAACTTTGCAAATATATCAAGGAGATGAAAAAAAAAGGATTTTGAAGAAAGCAATATTATTTTATGCTTTAAATCCAATGTGGTTATTTAACTCTTATTAAAATTTCAGTTCAGCCATTGAAGATACATCATTAGGCAGTGATTCAGTAAAAACTAGCCAGATAGAAAATAAACACATAGGAGTCTAGAAGAGAGAAAGAAAACATGACTTTAGGTGATCTCGCAGAGCTAATGTAGCGTTATACTTTCCATTTTAAAAGAAAATTGATTTTATTAATGTTCTTGAAAAAATATCTTGAAAAGTAAAATATTATCTTAAAAGGGTTTAAATTTGTCATTAGATTAAAAAATATGTTAATCAGATTAGTGATAAAAATTTTAGAATTTACTTTGTAAATACAAACATAAAAGCATTTTTGCCACATTTTTTTTCCTAATGGATCTTTGATTTTTACCCTTCCTATCATCCATTTCTTCCTTTACACTTTCTTAAAATTCATGTAGTATTCTTTTTAATGTTTATGACAAGTGGAACTTGTACCTGACTTTTATTTTAGTTAAGACAATTTACTCCACTGATTCCCAAACTTATATTTAAAGAGATAAACCTTTTTCTGTCAGTCAGTATAATTATGATATAAATCTCAGAATCTATATATATCTCCCAGAATATTCCAAATATTTCAGAAGGGTATGCAATAAAATATTAACAGTTGTTATCTTTGTGTATATGTATCTTTATAAATATTTATGTATTTTATATATATATAAATATATATGTCTTATGTATGTATCTGTATGTCTTTTCTGATATTTTTTTCAATGAGCAAAATAATTTTAATAGTAGAAAAGATAAAGGTACTTAAAATAGTCCTTAAAATAATATTCTGCTAGACTTTGATATTAACATGTTTACTTATAGGAATTTTGATTTTGTTTACTCTTGTCTTTGAAGTGGTGATTCTAGGTTGAACCTCTTTTTCTTGTATTTCCTGCTTTTGACTCCCTTCTCACATGTGAAGATATACATTGTTTGGTAGTTTAGGTTATGGGGGGTTAGAACTATCAAAAGTGATAGTAAAACCAATAGAGCTCTGTTCGAAACGGGTTTCATGTTAGTGCCTTCCCTTAGTTTTGTTCATATTTGCAGGAGTGTGGTTGCTCCAGGACACATATATGGTGAAATGCAAGCTGTAATGCTAGGGCTAATGTATGCTACCACATTAGGGCTAATGTATGCTATCAGTGGAGAGAGTTCTGGTGTTCATGGCAAGTTTCTTTTTCCAAACACTTGAACCCTTGCTTTCTGTCCATTCATAAGAGTTGATAGTCTAGTATAGGTAACCTAACACTTACAAATCTGTTTTCTTCCTCTTTCTTCTATCTTTTAAGACTCAATCCTGTGCCTCTGGAATCCTAATATAATTCCTTCTGTACTTTGTTAGTTTACATTTTCTTTTGCTGTGATGTATCCACTTGAATGTCATGCTGGGTGGAGGAAGAGCAATCAAAAGCAATCATAAAATTATATGTCTTCCATCCTTTCCAGAAGGCAAGGGATTCTGGAATTCTCGTAGAGGATCAATGTTGATTTTTTGGCATTTTCATCACCCAGGAGTGTATAGTCTACCTTGACTGCCTGTAAGTTACAAAAATAAAATTGATTTCTTTCTGTTATTTCCTACATATAAAATTTTATTGAATATGCTCTCTCCAATTATCAATCTCTCTACTCTCAACCCAACTCAGTTAAAATAATATAAAGTTTCACACCCTATCTACCTCTAAATATCAACCTAGAGGTAAAATAAAATAGAGAAATCACAATGTAGTGAGAAGAGTATAGTGTTTAGAATCAGACACATTTGGGTTTGAGTTCCCTATCTGCTTTTTCACTGTGTGACTACAGTCAAATCATATGACCTGTCTATATCAGCTACAATTAGGATTGATATACTATTGTAGAGTAGCTGATATATGGTAGCCGTTACTGAAATTTATGGATGTGAAAGTATTTTGAAATTTACAAAGTGCTTTATAAATGAAGAATTAGGGTTTTCCTTTTTCTGAAAAATTTTCATGTTAATCCTCCTCGGATGCATATGGCTTTCATAATGCCCTAACTTCACCTAGATCCATAATGCTCTTTCCCTTTAGTTTATTTTGGGACTGTAGTTACTGGTTTCTTCTCTTCCTGTCTCTCTATATCTGCTCAGGTGGAACTTCTTGTCTGAGTGACTGACTGAACATTTAGTATATGCTTTCAAGCACTGATGTATATATTTTAAGTTTATATCGCGTCTCCCCAAACAGCACTTAGCACAGTGCTTTGCCTGTCATGCCTTCCTCCTTAGTACATGTGACCTGGGGATTTAATGGAAAGTACGTGGCATATAGGCTTTTGGCTCACATAACACTGGCTTTTGGTGAAGGGAATCTGGAATGAGCTTTAGAGTTAGGTCCGGTTTGAGTTCTGGCTCTGTCTCTGACCATCTCTAGATATTTGCTTAATATCTCAAATTTGTTTTTGTTTTTGTTTTTTTTTAACTTTAGACGACCCAAATCAGACTATGGTTGGGAGAATTGTTAAAGATCTGCCTTGGGACAGAACCTTTTTTTTTAAGATATGTTAATTTGGATTGCTCTCTCTAGCCTCCTACCCAGATGAGAAGTTCTTTCTTTTTATATTATATTTTAATTACCTTCCATGGTATCACAACCCTTGTCACTTGCCTCATTTTTTTCTACCCACTCAAATGTCAGAGGCTCATATAATTTAAAAATAGAGATGCTTGTGCTATTTATTTTTGTGCTTGGGTGTTTTGGGGCAAGTGGGTGGGAATACTGACTCCTAAATTGTCACATTCCAAAGGAAGTCTTAGTAAATGTATAAAAATTATAAAATAAAACAAATGCTTTAATCTGCCTATAGTAGCCACTATTGTTTGCCTACCCTTCCTTTCATCTCACCCTTCCTTTCTGATAGTAATACCCCCAAATTTTCATGTAGCTGCCCTTCTACTATGTTGTCTAAGTGCTTCAGAGAAAGGTGACCACACCCTGACTCCAAGGAGTAAGTGCTGGTTGGTCTAAGGCTCGTCAATCTGACCTTTTTTTCACAGTTACGGTTCAGGAATATGGGCCTAAGCCAGGTGGCCTAAGTCAGTGTCTTACTCAGGAAGGCCTATGGAACCCAGTTTGAGTCAATGAAATGCAAGAAGACAAGGTTGTTTGGGGCTTCGAGGAACGAAGCTTTCTGACCCGGAAGAGATCAGACGAGATCTTCTCTCTTCCTTTGGATTTCAGGATGTGTGGATGTGAAACTGGGAATTGCCACAGCCACTTTTCTGGCATGAAGGAAGATATGCTGAACGTGAAACCAATGCAGAGAAAAGACGAGTGAAGGACATCCCAAAGAAATAGAACTTAAATACTAGATCAGGCATTTCCTGAGGACCGGCCTACCTCTTTACTTGCACTTACGAGAGTCCAAACTTTATTGTTTAAGTTGATCTGAGTAAGGTTTTATGTTACCTTAAAGAAGTGAAAGCATCCTTAAGTGATATACCATTTTAAAATTAATGTTTTCCCTAGGGATGAAAATGTGATCTAGGCCAGTACCATCCAATAGAACTTTGTGTGATGATGGAAATGTTCTGTATAAGTGCTGCCCAATGAGGTAGCCACTATCCATATGTGGCTACTGAGCAATTGAAATGTGGCTAGTACAACTCAGGAACTGAATTTTAAACTTTATTTAGTTTTAATTAATTTGAATTTAAATAGCCTCATGTGGCTAGTGGCTACCATATGAGGTAGCACAGATCTAGACCAGTTAGCCTTCAGATGGTTCAGAACACTCTTCAACATCCCTCTGAAGCTTCTGTCTCCAAGTGATCACTAATAACTTTTGAATTCTATTTAGAATTTAGCATATAATTCTAAAACAAAACAAAGCTCATATTTGATTAAACTAAAATGTGTGTGTGTGTCTATGTGTGTATTAAATGTTTTTTATTTGCTCAGATTTGTATTTCACATAATGGGTGCTGTAAGAAGAATAAGCATGTGCGTATTCCTTGCCAAATAGCTTAAGACAAACATAACCTTGAACACATAAAAACAACCTTGAACAATACAGAACGATGTGTGATTACGTATCTATATCTTTAAATTGCTAAAAGACTTGGAAGGAGAAAGATTGGGAAGGCTTCTTTGCCTAACTCTAACCAGTATGGCTTCCTAAAGAGGGTAATAGTGACACATGTAGTGACAGCTTTCTACTAAGGGAACACTATTTATTGCAAGGCATTTATCATCTTTTTGACTCACTAATCTATAGGCCTCAAGTAATATTATTAAAATTTTACTGCCTTCATCCAGGAGAGAAACAGATTAACAGATAAATGCCTTTTCTGAATTAAATATCTTTGTTGTACAAGTACTAAGTACAGCTTTTGATGATGAGTCTTATGCATTTTGATTTACTCTGTTCTGGATGGCTCTCTTTTCCCTCTTTCTCCTCTTTTTCTCTCCTAGGTGTACTTTCTATAGACATATGTGCAAAGCATTGTGTCTTTTTCCATTAAAAAAATTTCCTAACTTGGATATGGTAGTCATAGCATGGAGGGAACACATTCTTGGTTGAATTTTTCATTCTTTAGGTCTCTGCCAATTACTGTCAAAAGCAGTGGTGACTTTTTGTAAGGTGAATGCTTGTTCATTAGAAAGTGGCCTGAAACAATGAATTTCCCTTCACATAAACCATTGAACTATCATGAGATGGTAATGACTTTCTGTCACTCCCAACCTAGGTCTAATCCAAACTTCTGACACAGAGGTGTAAAGACTTTGTAGCTCATTAGTGATTCCCCTGGAGCCATCAAGTGCCAAGTCTCTAGTCACATGGAGCCTAAAGTGAAGAAGTATTGTGCACCTTTTAGCATTAGTTGTATTTTAATGGCAAACATGATAGGATTTACTAAGCTAAAATACTTAAAATGTAAAAAATTAAACATTCTCAATATTTTCCATATGAGACTAAGGTGATCATGTTAATACGTTTCAAAATACTTTATCGTAATTGCATTGTGTTACTGAAACTATTTCATGGAATCCCAGTGAGGATAATAGTCCGATTCAGTTGGGCAGAAGTGGATTTTTTCATTTATTCTAGTATATAAAATGTCATTTCATAAGCTGGGAACTAGATTGAGGGGAAAGGGATGGTTCTTAATGCTGGATTAAAGATAGTTTTTATTATGTGATCAGGACAACTGAGTTTTCTTTACTGTTTTCTGAATTCCTTAAAAAAATCATATTTTGAATTTAAATGAGAAATGAAGAACAGACTTTTAAACCCAGTTTTCCTGTTACTAAATTAGCAAAAGTTAATTTTTTGGTGGTCTAGGAATGCTCTTTGAGCTAAGAAGCCTGATCAGGTTTTTTCAGGCCACTGTAAACTTTGGATTTCAGGTTATGATGTAATGTCATAATCTGAAAATAATTAATGAAAATAATTAGTTTTATTTTTATTTCTCTTAATGTTTAAGCTTGAAACAAAACTATATAAAACAATAGGTAGTTTATCCAGACTGACTATAATATCATTTTCATTTCTGGGGTCTATCAAACCAAAGCATTGTCAATTTCATGCTTCCAAATATATCCATTATTTATGGTCCTGTATACTTCTGAAATATATATTTCTTTGTGAAACAATTTGCTTTAATTTAAGAGAAGGCAGACCAATTGAACTCTTAACTAAATACAACGATACATTTAACCCAAACAATGTATGATATGTATAACTGAAGCATTAATCATCTTTTATGAAGTTAAGGATCTATTAGTGATTCTATTACAATACCCCATTTTAAGTTTTTATTTTTTGAAAATATTTCATCAGAAAAATAAGCTTGATGGCAAAATGTGATTGAATATGAATAATTTTTATCTTCTTAGTTTATTTTTACTTGAAAATTAGTTACTTTAGGCTCTAATGATTCACATGTTTACAGTTATTCAATTTTAATTGAATCAAATGACAAAGAATATGCTCAAACAAATTAATATTTTATAAATTTATGTTTAATAGTCAAGAAATAGCTCATGTTGACATTGCAATTCGTGCTGCAATTTAAAATTCCTATTAACTTCTGAAGACAAATCTTTTCGAAAGTGGCAGACATATTAACAATGATCTTCAGTTATCACATCTCCATCATAGCTTTGTAAGTTGATATTCTCTTTGTTAAACTGACCAAAGTCAATATGTACTCCATTTATAGCTGGATGAACCTGACAGTTTGTATCTTCTCTCTGAAGGTTGTCTGCCTTGTTGAGTAGCCTGTACAGACAAGCTGCCAGATCTTCATTAATACCTGGGTTCCTTTTTTATTGTTAAGAGAAAGTGGTGTTTGTCTGGTAGATCATCCAAAGAGCTGTGTACTTTTATGTCTAGGGTAATTTTTTTATTTTGAGTTACATTTCTTTTTCTCTAAAATTCTAAAAATTTAGCCAGTAGCCAAATATTTTTACTTTGTAGTTTGTTGTACCATTTCTTGCTCAGTGTTAATCCCTAAAACAGTGCACTGTACTTATTTTACACATTTAATTTCAAAAGCATTTTTAGATATGTTTATCCTTATGATAATACTTGAAGTTAAATTAAAAAGATGATATTTTTATCATCATTTAACCAATAAAACATTTGAAATGCTGTACTAAGAAATTAATGATTTGCTGTTAATTAATCCAATCCTCCTTCGAAGTCTTTTAGCACTTACAGATGTGTAGATATACAATCCTATATTGTTCTGTATTGTTCAGGGTTGTATTTGCATGTGTTTGTCTTAAGCTGTTTGGTAAGGAATAGGCACACGCTTATTCTTCTTATAGCCCCCATTATGTGAAATACAAATCTGAGCAAATAGAAAACTTTCAACACCCCCTCACCACGCATACACCCATACACCACTGACATTTTAGAATGGTTAAATCTGAACTTTGGCTTTTTGAAAGAATTATTTAATACAACTCAAAGTGGAATTCAGAATAGTTATTTTGGCCATTTGGAGACAGAAGCTTTAGAGGGATGTTGCAAAGTGGTCTCAACCATCTGAAGGCTGATTGATCTAAATCTGTGCTATCTCATATGGTAGCCACTAACCACATGAGGCTATTTAAATTCAAATTAATTAAAACTAATTAAAGTTAAAAATTCAGTTCCTGAGTTGCACTAGCCATATTTCAATTGTTTAATAGCCTCATGTGGATGGTGGCTACCTGTCATTATTGGGCAGCACTTATACAGACAGAACATTTCCATTATCGTGCAAAGTTCTATTGGACAGGACTGGTTTAGACCACATTTTAATCTCTAAGTTTAATATTTTTATATTAAAATATAGTATTATTTTTCTATAATAATAAAAAATCAAAAGAAATAATGGGAAATAGTAGTGAACCCTAAGGAAAAAAAAATCAAAGGTATTAAAGTTTTGATTGATAGCTGTTTTTCTTTGCAAAGAAGATGATGATAACTTGGTGTTGTTTCTTATACCTTGAATTCTAGTTTATAGGAAGAGGCATAAATATCAGTTATGGGGTTCTGGGCTCCCACAGCCTTTTTTTTTTTTTTATAATTAACAACTGTGCAAGCCTGCACAAGCAGAAAGCCCATAACCCTATTTAGAAGACAAGGATATACAAATATTTCTCTAATATCCCAGAGGAGAAATCCACTAGCATATCAGAATATTATAACAGAAAGAGGATACTTGTACCTGTTATCAGTTTGAAATATTGTCCTCTACATTGTTCAATTAATGATGACCTAGCTAAAGAAAAAGTTTAGGGATTTTGGTAGATGGGAAAATGGTCACTATATATGCTGCAACTGTTGACAGGTTTAATTTCATTTTGAGCCACTATCACAGGGAATATGTGGATACTATTTTAGTAATCTGCTATTTTCTCAGCTTATTCATAACAGTCAAAGGAAAGATGGTATCATCTATGCTTATAGTGAAAATCTTCGGAAGGCAGAAAGCAAGTTTCTTATTAAATTTTTGTCCAGGAGTTCATCTGTCAGGTCTAGAAATGACTAGTTATTGTTACCATACACCCAAGAACATCTATGACTGATATGGAAAAATAAAACATTTTGAAAGAATTCAACAAGCAATGAGTCCATGTTGTTTTTGCCTGTCAAGTTTATAATTAAAGTTCCTTGTTTTACTTCCTGGATAATTCTTCCAATGCAAGTCAGATCTTTTTAAACTAGAATGCTTGGAGCGAAGGGTGGTGTTAGGGGAGCAGGTAAGATTTTACAAAATGGTTAAAGGATGCCATTGCTATGATATTAACAACCATATTTATAGCAGTATGAAGAAGTGGAATTGTTCAATATATTGGTCAAAGATAAATTAGTAAAATTTCCCATTCTGACGTGCAGTTAGATTGCTGAAGTATACTGGGTATTAGAAATTTTTATAGAGTGGATCCTGCAAAGTCTTAACAAGTTAGCCTAATGATGACTTTAAAAAATGATTAGGACTGTAGCAGTTTGGGTGTCCTGTTTTAACCTCACTATCATTATTCTAGATTGTTCATAAACACTTTTTACTTCTACATTCTCCTAGAGAATTCTGTCCTATGTTACCCATCTCACAAGGAGAAAACACAAGAGTTTATTTACAATAAATACAAATTTGCCTGAAAAATATAGTTTTCCCATTAAAAAATAAACTAAAGTGAGTAAGAGAAACAATATGTTATTTCCCTTGTTCTAGGTGCCTGATACTTAGGATACCGACCATGTCAGAGAATGAGTATTTTCTATGAATAAAGGATATTGATGTTCCAAACTATCTTGGAAATGCGATCCCTTTATCCTAAGGGCCAACGCAAAATTTCAACCTTCCCGTGGGTGAGGACACATGAATATAGAATAAGAGCAGAAGGACCCTAGAGGGAAACCTTGGAGAATCCAAGGAGAATGGAGAATGGATCCAAAGAGCGGAAGTAGGTGATGTGGCTTTTTTTCCCTTTCTTAATGCTCTCCCTTTTGCAAATAAGTATCTTCTTGCCTCAGCTTTATTTTTCAAATTATAATCAAGATTGAAACAAGTCAGACCGATGAGACTCATTTGTTTCCTTTCTGAGCTAAGGCAAATGGATCTAATTTCTTTCTGAGACCAGGCAGGTGGGCATAATAGACAGTGTGGGAGTGGGTGAAGAGGAGGAATGGTGATGGAGGGGAGACATCAGTTGTAATTTGTCTTGACTTTGTAAGACTTTTCCTTCTTTCATGACATGCTGTCTACAAATGGAGAGACACCCTGTTAAGTAATTGCTCAGGTTATTAGAGTGCTGTGCTTAAAAAGGACTCCTAAGCTGCGTTAGCTTGGGTTGACATCACCAGTGCTCATCTTCAAGAGGTCAGTCCAAGAACCAATCTGTTTAACATCTTCATCAATGACCAAGATAATGGAAGAGAAATAGCAGGCCCGTTAATTAACTTTAGGAAAAACATTAGACTGCAAGGGGTGGCTTGCACGTTGTAGGGCAGGGTATGAATTTTAAATGACCTTTGCTGTGATAAAGCACTTGTCCTTTGCATTCAAAATCTCAAAGGCTATTTGTGTTTTGAACATCCCTGCAGGCATGTCTAAGAAAACGAAGTGAGCTCTTGCTACTATGAATTTGTGTATTCTTTTTGCTAGATCACAGCGGATCAGGCCTGGAACAGTTTTGTTTTAAATAGAATCATCCATTTCTTATAGGTGCATCTCCACATGTTTTTCTTCTTTCCCTGCGTGTGGCTTTTTCCTGGAGTTACTAAGCAATGCTGCATTGGTGTAAGGGAGGGCCAGCTACATAATTTGCGAGGCCCGCTGCAAAAAGAAAATGTGGAACCCCTTATTCATAAAGAAGGAAAAAAAAATGTAGTTAAAGGTACTAAGATGTGAAGCCTTTTCCATTCTTCCATGGTCTCTCTCTGGACTTGTATGGTGTTTTTTATTTGCTATTTAATGTCATTTTAAGAAAAAAAGAAAATTTAAATTATTAGCATAAATTTTATTGTTCACCTTTATATTGTGTAATGTCAGTTTTAAATGCAATTTGAGAACATTTAACTTGTATGTGGAATCACCAAAACTATGCAAGTTATATTTTGTAGCTCATACATGCATATGTATTTATTTCTTACCAGAAGGGTGGAAACTCTGCACAAAACTAACTCAGCTATTTTTAGTTCACTTCTTGATATGCACACATTCTACTAATACTCCCAGTCTTTGGCTTATTGATGAGTAAGAAAGGACTGAAAGGAAAAAAGTTATGGGTTGCCCTATCTTTCCCTTTCCTTCTATGTCATCATTTTTGGTATGAGAGATTGGCTAATACAGGGAAGTAACACAGGTAAGAAAGGATAAATAGGGTTCCTTGGTCATTTGTGTTTTAGAACACTGTTACCTTCTCTCTGTGTTTGAATCAAGTTCTGATTTGAGTAGAAAGTTTGGCTTCTTAAGGCTTTCAGTGCCTCTGCTTACTCAGTCATAGATGTAATACTCTTACTTAGTACTCACTTTGAATCTTGATGAACTGTCATGCATTCTGGATCCACTAGTTTTCTGTGTTCATGGGACATCTGAACTTCATATGTGAAGGGGTGGTAAGGAATGCAGACACCATATGACACCTGTCTCCTCTGTTGAGGTACATGCTTGATTGTCCCATTGAACTTCACTTACAATATACAAATTTAAAGATAAAATTATTACAGATTTTAAGATGATAACAGAAGAGCATTAAACCAAGCTCAGGGGCCAATGCTACTGCACAGGCTACACACCCATGAAGCTGGGCCTGATGTAGGATCTTCATATACTTCTCTGCCTGCTATGCTCATACTCGTGGTCGCCTTGCTCTGACCGTGCCACAACAGATAGTTGATCACATCTTCCTACAAAATTCTGGGTTCGTTTTACCTCTGTAAGCCAAGAAGCAAGAACTTCCTTGACTAGGCTGGGAGAGAAATTGCCATAATAAAGGACTACTTCTAAAACTCCAGTATTTAAATATGCAGCTATGTCAGGTTTAGGCATAAAATAAATGCTGAATTACATAATTTTTTTTCCCCTTAAGTTATAGGATATCCTCTATATGCTTTTTGGGTTCTTGCATCTTGCATGAAAGACTTAGAAATATTTTCAGTTTTTGTCTAATTTGGGGCCTGAGGTGTTACCAGGGTTTATTATCCTGTTTCTAATTGTTTGTACCTCAGATTCTAGAGATGGCATTCAAGCCCTGCTTCTCTACCCTTATCTCTCTGGCTTTGACTTCAGAGAAAAATGACAGGGTTCTCTAACCTGTGAATTCATTGTGACCTTGGGCAAATTTTAAAATCTGTCTGTCTTAGTTTATTTCATTTGTTAAAAGGGGATAATGCCTATCTTAATTTAAGGATTTAGTGAAATTATAAAAGTGCCTAACAGCAGTCCTATCACATGTGCTCTACTAAATCTTTTCTGATAGTAAGTTAATGTAGGAAATAAATCCCTATTTGCACCACAGTTGGCACTCAATCTCTATGTGAGTTTAAAAAGTTTAATTATCCCATAACCACTTACTCAATCTTATTTCCTTAACTTACTGTGTTCTTACTCATCCTAAAGATTGGATGTGCTAGCACACCTTAGGTGTGCTAGTGGATTTTATATGGAAAGGTAGGTACTTGCCTGCTTGCTTCACAGTAAAATGCTAATATAAAAAATAGCTTTATTTTTATCTGCCATCAATTATTTTTGCATCAGGTGTGCAAGTTAAAATTTTACAAATAAGGCAGAAAAATATGATCCATGTGGTTTTACCCTTACACTGCTTCTTAGCTCAGTGATTTTTTTTTTTAAAGATTTATTTATTATTTATTTATTTATTTATTTAATTTATTTTTGGCTGTGTCGGGTCTTAGTTGAGGCACGTGGGATCTTTTGTTGCGGCGTGCGGGCTCTTCATTGTGGCGTGCAGGCTTCTCTCTAGTTGTGGCGCGTGGGTTCCAGGGTGCGTGGGCTCTGTAGTTGTGGCGCTTGGGTTTCAGAGCGCGTGGGCTCTGTAGTTTGCAGCATGTGGGCTCTAGATGAGGCACGCAGCCTCAGTAGTTGTGGTGTGCGGGTTGCCCTGTGGCATGTGGGATCTTAGTTCCCTGACCAGGGATCGAACCCGAGTCTCCCACATTGTAAGGTGGATTCTTTACCACTGGACCACCAGGGAAGTCCCAGCCCAGTGTTTTTTATTACAAAATTTATGTTTATTAGAGAAAATGTAAAATACTAACAAAAGAAAATGAAGAAAGAATTGTGTACATTGAAGATACTCAATGTAAATAGTTTGTCTTTTCTTCTTTTGGTCTTAATGTACAACTGTAAAAACACTATTGGGATAGTACTGTATATAAAATTTTATATCCTGTTTTTTTAGATAACATTATATTGTAAACTATTTTTTATGTTACAGTCTGCATGAACATTTTCATGACTGCAGAATATACTACAACATGGATTTATTTAATGAATCCTCTATTTTCTGATACAATTTCATTCATAGTAAATACTGTGTTGAACATCTTTTAACATAAAACTTTTCCCATTTTCAAAGCTGTGCCTTTAGGATGGAGTCCCAGAAGAACATTACTGGGTTAAAACATGTTACACATTTTAAGTCTCTTGATACTTGTTGACAAATTCCTTTCCAGAGGAGTTATACCAATTTTTTACTCTTATCAGGAATTTATCACAATGCCAGCCTCTGTTTTTGTAATAATCTTTGCCATTTTGATAAATGAAAAGTGATGGCACTTTGCTCAATATAGACTATTTTTATTAGTGATGATGGATATATAATTCATATATAAATATATAATATAGATACTATGTATTAGAGTTAGAAAACAAACATATCTGTATATAGCTGTATCTATATGTTTGTTTTCTAATTCTGATTCTTCCGTCATGAAATACAGTATCTCCTTCAGGTCATTTGGTAAACCACACATTCTTAATAGTCTTGATATCCTGGCAGGAGGATGGGAGAAGAAAACACTGAAAAATTTCTGCAGAGCTTCTTTTATTTTTGATGTTTCCATTTTTTAACCCCCCCCCCACCGCCTTCATAAAACTGTCAGGAAAAAACCCTGATTTCCTGTCATAGTGGTATGAGCAGGATTGGCTTATCCCTGCCCCTATCCTTTGCTTCTTCCCCCTCATAAAACCTTTACGTGTCCTCCCTTCCTTACTCTCCCTGTGGTCCCCAGACAGTTGTTTTCTGCATTTAACCATTGGCAATGTGGTTTTACATTTCTCTAGCAGTTTGATTTTGAAGCCCTTCCCAGGTTTTTGAGGGTTTTTTTCCCCTTAATTTATTTTATTATATTTTTTAAAGGTTTAGGCTGTTTTGCTGTATTAAGAAATGCTGGGGAGAAAAGTGTTAGAGAAACATTGTATTAGGATGCCAAAATCTCTTTCTCTCCCTTAAGCTAAAACACATACAGTTTTACCCTGAGGAGCCAATTCTTTAGAAAACCAAGCTAACAGAGAATGAAATGAAAGGCAGCCTACATTAAATTTCATTTAAGCCTATTGTTTAATTTATGTTCTTTTGATGCAGGATAATGTTTCTGTGTGTTTGGTCACTCCTTTGTATTTCATCCTATCTTTGGGCCTTCTGGAAGTTTCTGTTCTGGAGTCTTCTTAAATCAGCCAGTTTTCACTTCTTCGGAGGGTTGATAGGTCAAGTGGGATATTTTTTAGCAGGTGTGTTGGCTTAGTTTTTTCCATTAAACCTTATTTGGCTTTCTCCTTTTTGACTTTAATAATATGATGTCTTACTTCTGTTGATCAATTTAAAAAATTTTGATTATTCACTTGTGCTTCAGTTGTTTTCCCATATTTTCATAGTATTTTGTTTATTTATTTATTTTGGGTACAGCCCTGGAACAGACACAGGGATTTCCCATGAAAGTGTGATGACTACATGCTCTAAGCTGTGTTGTGGACCTCTGAAGATCAGGAGTGGTTCCATATTGGGAGCCATGTGGCTAAGCAGGATATAATTGCCTCATTTTTGACCCAGCAGTCGAAGATGCTGTGCTTTGCTGGAGGGAAGTGTTCACAGAGACTGCCTGTGTTGTATTTTTTTTTTTTTTTTTTTGAGGATTAACAGAAGACCTGAATTTTTAGGGTTTTCCATATGGTTGCTTTCCCAGTTGCACTAACATTGACTTGAAAAAAAAAACACCTCTTCACTTTAGGGAAAAGAAAGTCCCGAGTCACTTAGTATTCCTTACACTCTGGAAGTCTGACTATAAAGGCTTACACTTCCTGCTGTGATTGTATCCTCCTTGAAAAAAATGAAGCAGCAACATGAATTTAGTTCTCTTTATCTGCACAGTGATTCTAAGTTCCAGTTTCTGCAGTCTTCCCTCTTTTACTATTTAATACACTTAATCATTTCTCTGCCTGGCATTCCCCTATAGGAGAGATTGAATTTAACAAATGTACACTAAGAATGATAGCTGACACTAATTCTATGAGCAGAAGGTTAAATCCAATCATAATTCCTGAGGTAATGGAGATGGGTAAGGTATGCAGATCTCAGAAGAGTCAGAGATTAAATGAAACTACACAGTCCCTTTGCCTACGTAGCCACTAGGAAACTATAATAGCATTTTAAGGTAGGGTGATACCACAGCCTAAAGATTTATTTTTTTTTAAATGAACAAAGCATCACAGTCAAGCTGATGCAATAATTTTGCCTTCCCTCGAGGTGTTAGGCTCAAGTGAAGAAAGATGTTAGCTAAATACAATCTGGAATGAATACATTAATTTGCAGTCCCTTTCCCCCATCGTGCATAAAGTCTTGAATGATTTTAACTCAGATGGATTTTAGTCCATGATAAAAACTGGAAAGACTGTCTGCAAAGCTTTTAAAAATATAAATAAGTCACTTTAGGGATATAGGGATGGGAAGGGGAGGGAGAGATTTGCAAAGACTTGAAAAAGTAACTGCTTGATTTAATGTCTGTGGATGAAAGCTGTGGACCAGCATTTCTCGTGAGACTCCATGTAGGAGTGTCGCTGGTGGCAGCTAATGGAGAACTGACGGAAAACTTGCAGCTGGGATGCTTGCTGGATCCTCCTCTAACAGCCCTTCTCAGTGGGATGGCAGGATTAGGGTTGAGGCTGAGAAGATAATGGAATCTGCATGCCTGGTCTGATTGCTTCTCTGATCTGATCACTGGTGTCAGGGTGACAGCTGCTATTCCAGTCCTCTGAGCAGCAAGTGGCAGAGCAGAATGTCAGTTGCATGTATCTCTTTAGCAGTCATATATTGACAATTAAGGAGGAAGTGATTCACATTTGTATTACCCTTACTAAAGAGTATATGAAATATTTAGTCAAAGACTTGGAGGATTTAGAGATCCCAGCGTGAATTCTTGCATGACCGAGCGGGGTTCTTCTTTTAAAATATACACACTATCAGTGAATAATCATCATTTTTGAGTTGGTGTGTCTGTAAAGATATTGAACATTACATATACAATTCACATACATATACCTCAGAGGAAGACTGTCAAGTTTTAGGAATGCTGTAGTAGTACATGATATTGAAATTGGGCTACATTTGTTAAAATTCAAATTGAAAGTGATAGAAGAGAAAAGCAAGAGATTACGTTTTTGTTTTGAAGGATTAAAGCTTTCTAAGTTAGTGAGTTGGAACAAAGTATTATGTCATTAATAAAATGCATAAATATATTAATTTTCATAGAAAGGAAACTGGTTAGATAAACCTGCTAATATGTATCCCAAGCATTTAAAATGTGCATATCCTTTGATGTGATATTTTCATATCAAGGATCAGGTGATATTCACATGCTTGTTTTACTTAAATAATATATCTTCTTTGCTGTTTGGTTTTTCAATTAAAAGTTACTTCCTTTTGTCCTCTATTCAAATGATGTAATGTTTGACAAATATAAAAAAATTATTTGTATTTGTATTACAGATATGTAAGTAATGAAGCATAATAATAACTGAGCCTAGTAAATACACCATTCAATTAGGACCTCGACCATTGCTTATATGATTATGTTTCTTTCCCACCTTGTCTCATTTTCTCCTTTCAATAGATACCCAGTAGTCTGAATTTTATCATTTTCTTTCCTAAAATGGTTTTTATCACATAAGTGTATATTCTTTTTATTTTGTTTTTCAAAACTGAGGTATAATTTACATACAGTAAATTACACCCATTGTGGTGTACAATTCTGTGGGTTTTGACAAACATGTACACTACTACAGTCAAGATGTAGAGCAGTTCTGTCACCTCTCAAAATCCTCCCATGCCCCTTTGTAGTCAGTTCCTCACCTTTTCTCAGCCCTTGGCAATCACTGAGCTATTTTTTGTCTCAAGAGCTTCACCTTTTCCAGAGTGTCATGTAAGCAGAATCATATGTCATGTGGTCTTTTAAGTCTGTCTTCTTTCACTCTGCGTAATACATTTGAGGCTCATCCATGTTTTTGTATGTATCAGAAGTTAATTTCTTTTTATGACTGAGTAGTATTCTATTATAGGGATATATTTACTATAGTTTATTGATTCACCAGATGAAAAATATTTTGAGTTTCCAGTTTTTGGCAATTACAAATGTATCAGCTGTAAACATCTGTATACACGTTTTTGTGTAAACATAAGTTTTGATTTCACCTGAGTAAATACCTAGAAGTGAGATTTCTGGGCCGTATGGCAAGTGTATGTTTAACTTTATAAGAAACTTTATAAGATATAACAAATATTTCCAAAGAGGCTTTATCATTTTGCATTTTCACAAGCAATTTATCAAAGTTTCAGGATGCTCTGCATCCTCCTCAGCATTTAATATTATTAGTTGTCTTATTTTTTATTTCAAATTTAGTCATTCTTTTGTTGTGGTATCTCATTGTGTTTTAATTCACACTTCCTGAATGACTGATGATGTGAGCATCTTTCATGTGCTTATTTGCTATCTATGTATCTTCTTTGGTGAAGTGTCCAAGTTTTTTGCCCATTTAAAAAATGGGTTGCTCATTTTCTCACTGAGCTTTGAGAATTTTTATGCACAGGCACAAGTCATTTAACAAATATGTGATTTGCAAATATTTTCTTTCAGTCTGTGACTTATTTTTTTCGTTCTTTTAATAGTCTTTCGAAGAGCAGAAGTTCTTAATTTTGTTAATGCCCAATTTATCAATTTCTTCTTTTATGTGTCATGCTTTTGGTGTTGTATCTAAGAAAGTTTTGTAACCCAAAGTTACAAAGATTTTCTTCCCTACATTTTCTTCTAGGAGTTTTATTGTTGTAGATTTTATTTTAAATCAGTGATCCATTTTCAATTAATTTTAGTATATTGTGATTCATATTTTTTTGTATTTGGATAGCTAACTGTTTCAACATCATTTGTTGAAAAGACTGTCCTTTCTCTCTTTTTTTTTTTAATAGATCTTTATTGGAGTATAATTGCTTCCCAATACTGTGTTTGATTCTGTTGTACAACAAAGTGAATCAGCCATATGCATACATATATCCCCATATGCCCTCCTTCTTGAGCCTCCTTCCCACCCTCCCTTTCCTACCCCTCTAGGTCGTCTCAAAGCACCGAGCTGATCTCCCTGTGCTATGTTGCTGCTTCCCACTACTAACTGTTTTACATTTGGTAGTGTATATATGTCGATGCTACACTCACTTCACCCCAGCTTCCTCCTCCCCCACCGAGAGTCCACTCTCTATATTTACGTCTTTCTTACTGCCCTGCCACTAGGTTCATCAGTACCATTTTTTTTCTTTTTAGATTCCATATATATGTGTTAGCATACGGTATTTGTTTTTCTCTTTCTGACTTATTTCACCCTGTATGACGGACTCTAGGTCCATCCACCTCACTACAAATAACTCAGTTTCGTTTCTTTTTATGGCTGAGTAATATTCCATTGTATATATGTGCCACTTCTTTTTTTTTTTTTAAGCATCTTTATTGGAGTATAATTGCTTTACAGTGTTGTGTTAGTTTCTGCTGTATAACAAAGTGAATCAGCTGTATGCATACTTATATCCCCATATCCCCTCCCTCTTGCGTCTTCCTCCTACCCTCCTTATCCCACCCCTCTAGGTGGTCGCAAAGCACAGAGCTGACCTCCCTGTACCATGCAGCTGCTTCCCACTAGCTATCTATTTTACATGTGGTAGTGTATATATGTCAGTGTTACTCTCTGACTTCGTCCCAGCTTACCCGTCCCCCTCCCTGTGTCCTCAAGTCCATTCTCTACATCTGCGTCTTTATTCCTGTCCTGCCCCTAGGTTCTTCAGAACCTTTTTTTTTCTTAGATTCCATATATATGTGTTAGCATACGGTATTTGTTTTTCACTTTCTGACTTACTTCACTCTGTATGACACAGACTCTACGTCCATCCACCTCACTACAAATAACTCAATTTTGTTTCTTTTTATGGCAGAGTAATATTCCATTGTATATATGTGTCACATCTTCTTTATCCATTCATCTGTCAATGGACACTTAGGTTGCTTCCATGTCCTAGCTATTGTAAATAGTGCTGCAATGAACACTGTGGTACATGTCTCTCTCTCTCTTTTTTTTAATAAATTTATTTATTTTTATTTATTTATTATTTTTGGTTGTGTTGGTTCTTCGTTGCTGCACGGGGGCTTTCTCTAGTTGTGGTGAGTAGGGGCTACTTTTCCTTGCAGTGCGCGGGCTTCTCATTGCAGTGGCTACTCTTGTTCTGGAGCACAGGCTCTAGAGCGCATGGGCTTCAGCAGATGCAGCATGTGGGCTCAGTAGTTGTGGCTCGCGGGCTTAGTTGCTCCGCAGCGTGTGGGATCTTCCCGGACCAGGGCTTGAACCCGTGTCCCCTGCATTGGCAGGCGGATTCTTTTTTAATTATAGTTTTCTCAGGGTATATGCCCAGCAGTGGGATTGCTGGGTCATATGGTAGTTCTCTTTTTAGTTTTTTAAGGAACCTCCATACTGTTCTCCATAGTGGCTGTGTCAGTTTACATTCCCACCAACAGTGCAAGAGGGTTCCCTTTTCTCCACACCCTCTCCAGCATTTGTTGTTTGTAGATTTTCTGATGATGCCCATTCTAACTGTGTGAGGTGATACCTCATTGTAGTTTTGATTTGCATTTCTCTAATAATTAGTGATGTTGAGCATCTTTCATGTGCCTCTTGGCCATCTGTATGTCTTCTTTGGTGAAATGTCTATTTAGGTCTTCTGCCCATTTTTTAATTGGATTGTTTGTTTTTTTGATATTGAGCTCCATGAGCTGTTTGTGTATTTTGGAGATTAATCCTTTGTCCATTGTTTCATTTGCAAATATTTTCTCCCATTCTGAGGGTTGTCTTTTCGTCTTGTCTGTGGTTTCCTTTGCTATGCAAAAGCTTTTAAGTTTAATTAGGTCCCATTTGTTTATTTTTGTTTTTATTTTCATTACTCTAGGAGGTGGGTCAGAAAAGATCTTGCTGTGGTTTATGTCAAAGAGTGTTTTTCCTATGTATTCCTCTAAGAGTTTTATAGTGTTTGGTCTTACATTCAGGTCTTTAATCCATTTTGAGTTTATTTTTCTGTATGGTGTTAGGGAGTGTTCTAATTTCATTCTTTTACATGTAGCTGTCCAGTTTTCCCAGCACCACTTATTGAAGAGGCTGTCTTTTCTCCATTGTATGTTCTTGCCTCCTTTGTCGTAAATTACGTGGCCATATATGCGTGGGTTTATCTCTAGGCTTTCTATCCTATACCATTGATCTATATTTCTGTGTTTGTGCCAGTACCATACTGTCTTGATTACTGTAGCTTTGTAGTATAGTTTGAAGTCAGGGAGCCTGATTCCTCCAGCTCCATTATTCTTTCTTAACATTGCTTTGGCTATTAGGGGTCTTTTGTGTCTGCATATGAATTGTAAAATTTTTTGTTCTAATTCTGTGAAGAATGCCATTGGTAGTTTGATAAGGATTGCATTGACTCTGTAGATTGCTTTGGGTAGTATAGTCATTTTCACAATATTGATTCTTCCAATCCAAGAACGTGGTATATTTCTCCATCTGTTTATGTCATCTTTGATTTCTTTCATCAGTGTTTTATAGTTTTCTGAGTAAAAGTCTTTCACCTCCTTAGTTAGGTTTATTCCTAGGTATTTTATTCTTTTTGTTGGGATGGTAAATGGGATTGTTTCCTTAATTTCTCTTTCTGATTTTTTGTTGTTAGTGTATAGGAATGCAAGAGATTTCTGTGCATTAATTTTGTATCCTGCAACCTTACCAAATTCATTGATTAGTTGTAGTATTTTTCTGGTGACATCTTCAAGATTTTCTATGTATAGTATCATGCCATCTGCAAACAGTGACGGTTTTACTTCCTTTCCAATTTGTATTCCTTTTATTTCTTTTTCTTCTCTGATTGCAGTGGCTAGGATTTCTAAAATTATGTTGAGTAAGAATGGTGAGAGTGGACATCCTTGTCTTGTTCCTGATCTTAGTGGAAATACCTTCAGTTTTTCACCATTGAGTATGATGTTTGCTGTGGATTTGTCATATATGGCCTTTATTATGTTGAGGTAGGTTCCCTCTATGCCCATTTTCTGGAGAGTTTTTATCATAAATGGGTGTTGAATTTTGTTCAAAGCATTTTCTGCATCTGTTGAGATGACCATATGGTTTTTATTCCTTACTTTTTTAATATGGTGTATCACATTGATTGATTTGCATATATTGAAGAATCCTTGCACCCCTGGGATAAATCCCACTTGATCATGGTGTATGATCCCTTTAATATGTTGTTAGATTCTGTTTGCTAGTATTTTGTTCAGGATTTTTGCATCTATGTTCCTCAGTGGTATTGGTCTATAATTTTCTTTTGTTATGTGGTATCGTTTTCTAGTTTTGGTATCAGGGTGATGGTGGCTTCGTAGAATGAATTCGGGAGTGTTCCTCTCTCTGCAAGTTCTTGGAAGAGTTTGAGAAGGTTGGGTGTTAGCTCTTCTCTAAATGTTTGGTAGAATTCGCCTGTAAAGCCATTGGGTCCTGGACTTTTGTTTGTTGGAAGATTTTTAATTACAGTTTCAATTTCATTACTTGTGATAGGTTTGTTTATATTTTCTAATTCTTCCTGGCTCAGTCTTGGAAAACAGTACGTTTCCAAGAATTTGTCCATTTCTTTGTGGTTTTCCATTTTATTGGCATATAGTTGTTTGTAGTAGTCTCTTATAATCCTTTGTATTTTTGCGGTGTCAGTTGTGATTTCTCCTTTTTCATTTCTAATTTTATTGATTTGCGTCTTCTCCCCTTTTCTCTTGGTGAGTCTGGCTAAGGGTTTATCAATTTTGTTTATCTTCTCAAAGAACCAGCTTTTAGTTTTATTGATCTTCGCTATTGTTTTCTTCATTTCTATTTCTCTTATTTCTGCTCTGATCTTTATGACTTCTTTCCTTCTACTGACTTTGGGTTTTCTTTGATCTTTCTCTAGTTTCTTTAGGTGAAGTGTTAGATTGTTTATTTGAGATACTCTTGTTTTTTGAGGTGAGATTGAATTGCTATAAACGTCCCTCTTAGAACTGCTTTTGCTGCGTCCCATAGGTTTTCGGTCATCATGTTTTGTTCTCATCAGTTTCTATGTATTTTTTAATTTCTTTTTGATTTCTTCAGTGATCTCTTGGTTATTTAGTAGCGCACTGTTTAGCCTCCATGTATTTGTGTTTTTCTTCAGTTTTTTTCCTGTAATTGATTTCCAATCTCATAGCGTTGTGGTCAGAAAAGATGCTTGATGTGATTTCAATTTTCTTAAATTTTCCGAGGCTTGATTTGTGACCCAAGATGTGATCTATCCTGGAGAATGTTCCGTGTGCACTTGAGAAGAAAGTGTATTCTGCCACTTTCGGGTAGAATGTTCTATAAATATCAATTAAATCTATCTGGTCTATTGTGTCATTTAAAGCTGTGTTTCCTTATTTATTTTCTGTTTGGATGATCTGTCCATTGGTGTAAGTAGGGTGTTAAAGTCCTGTACTATTACTGTGTTACTGTCGATTTCCCCTTTCATGGTTGTTAGCATTTGCCTTATGTATTGAGGTGCTCCTATGTTGGGTGCATAAACATTTATAATTGTTATATCTTCTTGGATTGATCCCTTGATCATTATGTAGTGTCTTATCTTATCTCTCGTAACAGTCTTTATTTTAAAATCTATTTTATCTGATACGAGTATTGCTACTCCAGCTCTCTTTTGATTTCCATTTGCATGGAATATCTTTTTCCATCCCTTCACTTTCAGTCTGTATGTGTCCCTAGGTCTGAAGTGGGTCTCTTGTAGACAGCATATATATGGGTCTTGTTTTTGTATCCATTCAGCCAGTCTCTGTCTTTTGGTTGGGACATTTAATCCATTTACATTCAAGGTTATTATCGATATGTATGTTCCTATTACCATTTTCTTAATTGTTTTGGGATTGTTTCTGTGGGTCTTTTTCTTCTCTTGTGTTTCCCGCCTAGAAAAGTTCCTTTAGCATTTGTTGGAGAGCTGGATTGGTGATGCTGATTTCTCTTAGCTTTTGCTTGTCTGAAAAGCTTTTGATTTCTCCGTCAGATCTGAATGCGATCCTTGCTGAGTAGAGTAATCTTGGTTGTAGATTTTTCTCTTTCATCACTTTAAGTATATCCTGCCACTCCCTTCTGGCCTGCAGAGTTTCTGCTGAAAAATCAGCTGATAACCTTATGGGGATTCCTTTGTATGTTATTTATTTGTTTTTCCCTTGTTGCTTTTAATATTTTTTCTTTGAATTTAATTTTTGTTAGTTTGATTAATATGTGTCTTGGTGTGTTTCTCCTAGGGTTTAACCTGTATGGGACTCTCTGTGCTTCCTGGACTTGGGTGACTATTTCCTTTCCCATGTTAGGGAAGTTTTTCACTATAATCTCTTCAAATATTTTCTCAGACCCTTTCTTTTTCTCTTCATCTTCTGGGACCCCTATAATTCGAATGTTGGTGCGTTTAGTGTTGTCCCAGAGGTCTCTGAGATTTTCTTCAATTGTTTTCATTCTTTTTTCTTTATTCTGCTCCTTGGCAGTCATTTCTACCATTTTTTCTTGCAGTTCACTTATTCGTTCTTCTGCCTCAGTTATTCTGTTATTGATTCCTTCTAGTGTATTTTTCATTTCAGTTATTATGTTGTTCATCTCTGTTGGTTCTTTAGTTCTTCTAGATCTTTGTTAAATATTTCTTGTATTTTCTCAATCTGCGCCTCCATTCTATTTCCAGGATTTTGGATCATCTTTACTATCATTACTCTGAATTCTTTTTCAGGTAGATTGCCTATTTCCTTTTCATTTATTTGATCTTGTAGGATTTTACCTTGCTCCTTCATCTGTGACATAGTTTTTTGCCGTCTCATTTTTTTTTTTTTTGATGAGTGGGATTGTTTTCCTGTACTACTGGTTGTTTGGCCTGAGGCTTCCAACACTGAAGCTTGTAGGCTGTTGGATAGGGCTGGGTCTTGGTGTTGAGATGAGGACCTCTGGGAGACCTCACTCCGATGAATATTCCCTGGGGTCTGTGGTTCTCTGTTAGTCCAGTGGTTCATACTTGGAACTCCCACCACAGGAGCTTCGGCCCAACCCCCAGTTCGTGAACCAAGATCCCGCAAGCCGCCTAGAGCGGCAAAAAAAAAAAAAAGAGGGAACAATAACAAAATAAAAAACAAAATTAGAGTAGGAAACGAATCAATATGTTAGAAAGTATATAAAAATAAAAATATAGATGAAATAACAACCAGAAGGTAAAACAGAACCACAATAGTAAAAAAGGGGAGGAGAAAAAAAAAAATGGTGGAAAAGGCTTTGGCTCTGGAAGGCGGGGCCTAAGCAGGGACATGGTTTGCGCGAGAGGCAGGGCCTTTGCTTAGGACCCACAGGGCTGGAAAAGGCCCTGGGGGGTGTGGGGTTGGTGCTTAGGCCCAGTGGAACAGAAGGAGCCCAGGTGTGTCTCCCACCTCTGGTCTTAGAGGGCAGGGGACCCCACCTGGGAACGCGGCACGTTTCCTGGGCTCAAGTGGGCGGGGCCAACGCCCGCCGCTCCTCTCCCTCTGGTGTTGGAGAGCCCCTCCCGCCTGATTCTCTTTTTCTCTGCTGGTCTCCCTCCTACGCCCCCAGGACCAATGTGGCCCAGAGGGGGCCTCTGAGGGTGTAGGACCCGGCCCAAGAGCCGGGCAGACTTCCCTGGCTGATTGGTCAGGGGATACGCTGGGCCTTTTCCCCGCTGAGCCGAGCTCCTGAGGGTCCCTCCAGGCATGAAAACCCCTCCCCCCTCTTAGCCACCTCTCAGGGGTGCCGGTCCTGTCTGGCCTCCGCTTCTCATCCCCCCTCAGTCCGTCCTCCTGTGTCCTACCAGTTTGATTGGGGGTTCCTCCCGTCTCCTTGGGTGTCAAGGTCCCCCACCAGCGTCCTGCAGGCGCCCTAGTTGTGGGGAGATGCGAACTCCATGTCTTCCAACACCGCCATCTTCTAGATACTTTCTGTCCATTCTCAATTGAATTAACTTTGCATCTTTGTTGAAAATCAAGTGAATATATATGTGTGATCTACTTCTGGAGTCTCTATTTTTGATAAAAAATGATTTGTGTGTCCATTCATTGACCAATATGATATTGTCTTGATGGTGTATCTTTAAAGTAAGTCTTGAAATCAGGCAATGTGAATTTGAGTGGTTAATTTAAAAAAATTATCTTTGCTGTTTATTTCTTTTTTTTTCCATATAAAATTTAGAATCAGCTTGTCTGTTTCTATAAAAAACTTGTTGGGATTTTTGATTGAAATTAAATTGAATCTAGAACAGTATGAGGAGAAGTGACACCTTAACCATATTGAGTCCTCCAGTCCATTAAAAATGACTTATTTCTTCATTTATTGACATCTTTTTGATTTCTTTCATCAGTGTTATGTAGTTTTCAGCATACAGATCTTGCTAGATTTTTGGTGCTATTATAAATGGTACTTTTGAGTTTCCAATTGTTCATTGCTGGTATATAGAAATACTGTTGATTTTTGTATACAGACTTTGTATCTGAAACCTTGATTAAGTCACTTAATAGTTTTAGTAGGTTTTTAAAAATAGATTTTTGGGTTAAAAAAAACCTACACAATCTTGTTTCCCATGAGTAGAAACACTGTCTCTATTGTGTTGTCTTGGATGTCTTGTATGATGATGAATAGGAAAGCAGAGGTCCTTGTCTTATTCTGATCTTAGGGAGAAAGCACTCAGTTTTTCATTAATAAATATGATGTTAGCTATAGATTTTTTGTAGATGCCCTTCTATTCCTAGTTTGCTGAAAGTTTTTTAAAATTATGAATCAGTGTTGAATTTTCCCAAATTTTCTGCATCTACTGAGATGTTGATGGGTTTTTATTCTTTATTCCATTGATATGGTGCATACATTGATTGCTTTTCAAATGTTGAAGTCCAGCATTTTGTGAATACCCACTTGGTCCTGATACATTATTATTATTATTATTATTATTATTATTATTTACACATGTCTTGATTTAATTTGCTGGTATTTTGTTGCAGATATTTTGTCTGTGTATTCATGAATATTGGCCTGCAGTCCACCGTCCACCCCCATGCCCATGTTGTCTTTCTCTGGTTTTGATATTAGAGTATTTTTGGCCTCAAAAAATGAGTTGGGAACTGTTCCTTGTTCTTTTCTATTCTAGAAGAGATTGTGTCAAATTTGTATTATTTCTTTCTGAAACGTTTGGGAGAATTTGCCCATGTAACCCTCTGGGTCTGGAGTGTTCTTTGTTGGAAAATTTTAAACTAGGGATATACTTCAATTAACAGATATAGGATTATTCACGTGATCTGTTATTTGAATGAGTTTTCATAGTTTGTGTCTCTAAATATCTGTTGTATCTGTAGTGATGTCTCCTCTTTAGAATTCTTAATATTTGTAGGCTGTATTCTCTCTTACTGTGTTGGTCAATTTGGCTGAAAGATTACATTGTTTTTCAAAGAAACAGCTACGGTTTCATTGATTTTTCTCTTTATTTTATTTTATGTTCTTTGTTTAATTGATTTCTATTTTTATCTTTATTACCATAGTCCTTCTGCATACCCAAAGTATACCATATATACTTTGGGTATAATTTGACCTTCTTTTTCTGGTTTCTTAAAGTGTATTCTTAGATCATTTATTTGAAAGATTACTTCTTTTCTAATATAAGAATTTTAATGTTATAAATATTGCTTAAGTGTTGCTTTAGCTGAATCTCACAAATTTTGACAGGGCATTTTTCATTTTCATTAAAATTAAACATATTTTCTAATTTCCTTTTGTGACTTCTTATTTTACTTTTAAGTTATTTAGAAGTGTATTGTTTGTTAGTTAAATAGTTTTGAATTTTCCAGATATGTTTCTATCATTGATTTCTGGTTTAATTCCATTATAGCTAGAGAATATATTTTGTGTGATTTCAGTTGCTTTGAATTTGTTAATATTTTGTTTTGTGATCTGAATACAGTCTATCTTAGGGTATGTTCCTTATGCACTTGAAAAGAACTTATAGTCTGTCATTGTTGGGTGGAGTGTTTTATAAATGTCAGGTTAAGTTGATTGATTGTATTGCTAATGTCTTCTGTACTCCTTCTGAGTATCTGTTCCCTTGTTTTATTGATTACTGAGAATAGAGTACTAAAGTCTCCAGTGATAATTGGGTTTGTCTATTTGTCCCTTCAATTCTGTAAGTTTTTGATTTGTATATTTTATGCTCTGTTATTAAATGCATACACATTTAGGATTAAGTTTTCCTAGTGAATTTTGTTCTTGTTTATTCTGATAATATTTGTTTTTCTGAAGTCTATTATTTCTCCTATTTATATAGCCACTACAGCTTTCATCTGTTAGAGTTTGCATGGTGTATATACTCCCATCCTTTTATTTTTAACTTACCCATTTATTTATGTTTAATGAGAGTTTCTTACAGACAATACAGTTGGGTGTTGATTTTTAAATTAATCTAACAATGCTAGTATTTAAATTGGTATATATTTTGGCATTCTATGTAACAATTGGTATTTTAGATTCATCTGCCGTCTTGTTAATTTTTATTGTTCCATCTGTTTTTGATTCTTCTGCTTTCTTTTGTATTGAGTATTTGTATGATGATTCCATTTTATCTACACAATTGGCTTATTATTTTTTACCTCTTAATTTTTTTTGCATAGTTGTTCTTGGGTTTACATTTTTAATCAATGATATTCTGTGTTCATATAATATTGCACTGCTTCATATGTAGTGTAAGAACCCTATAATGTTGTACTTCCAATTCTTCCCTCCCATCCCTTGGGATGTGGTTATAATTTTAATTTCACATATGCTATAATAACACAAACAGTAAGTTGCTACTATTTTTTGCTTTGACAATCCACTTTTTTTTTAACATCTTTATAATGCTTTATAATTGCTTTACAGTGTTGTGTTAGTTTCTGCTGTATAACAAAGTGAATCAGCTATATGCATACGTATATCCCCATAACCCCTCCCTCTTGCGTCTCCCTCCCACCCTCCTTAATCCACCCATCTAGGTGGACACAAAGCACTGAGCTGATCTCCCTATGCCATGCAGCTGCTTCCCACTAGCTATCTGTTTTACATTTGGTAGTGTATATATGTCAATGCTACTCTCTTACTTCATTGCATCTCACCCTTCCCCTTCCCCGTGTCCTCAAGTCCATTCTCTACATCTGTGTCTTTATTCCTGTCCTGCCCCTAGGTTCATCAGAACCATTTTTTTTAGATTCCATATATATGTGTTAGCATACGGTATTTGTTTTTCACTTTCTGACTTACTTCACTCTGTATGACAGACTCTAGGTCCATCCACCTCATTACAAATAACTCAATTTTGTTTCTTCTTATGGCTGAGTAATATTCCATTGTATATATGTGCCACATCTTCTTTATCCATTCATCTGTTGATGGACACTTAGGTTGCTTCCATGTCCTGGCTATTGTAAATAGTGCTGCAGTGAACTTTGTGGTACGTGTATCTTTTTGAATTATGGTTTTCTCAGGGTATATGCCCAGTAGTGGGATTGCTGAGTTATATGGTAGTTCTCTTTTTAGTTTTTTAAGGAACCTCCATACTGTTCTGCATAGTGGCTGTATCAATTTACATTCCCACCAACAGTGCAAGAGGATTACTATTTTTTAGATCAATTAAAAATTATGTTTACATTCATTAATGTTATTTCCATAACTATTCTTTTATTTGTGTAGCTCCAATTTCGGTTTGGTGTTATATTCCTTCTAACGAGGGAACTTGTTTTAACATTTCTTGTAGTGCAGGTGTGCTGACAATAAATTCTCTCAGCTTTTGGGTATCTAAAAAGTCTATATTTTTGCCTTTATTTTTGAAAGATCTTTCATTAAGTATAGATTTCTGAGTTTACATTTTTTTTTCTTCAGTAATTGTCTGCTGTCTTGCATAATTTCTGACAAGAGTCTGCTGTAGTATAGTGTGTAACTTGTAGTTTTCCTGTTTCCTTCAAAATTTTCTCTTTATTTTGGTTTTTAAGCTTAAATCTAATATGATATGGGTGTGATTTTATTTAGTATTTATTCACCTTGGCATTCTCTTGGACCTGGGGCTTACCATCTTTCATTAATTGTAGAATTTTCTTGGTCATTATCTCTTCAGTTCTTTCTTCTGCCCATTTTTTTTTTCTCATTTTTCCTTCTTGTATTATAATTAAACATATGTTAGACCATTTTTTTTGTCCCACAGTTCTTGAGTGATATTTTTTTTCCCCCAACCACTCTTCTTTCTTTTCTTTTCTTTTTTAATTTGATTCAGCTTGGGTAATTTCTGTTGACTTTAATTCAATTTCATCAATTCATTCCTCAGCTTGTTCAAATCTATTTACGAGCTTTTCAACAAAACAACAAAAACATTGTTCATCTCTGCTACCATCTTTTTCATTTATATCTTTTCAATTTGATTTTTTTCTTAATGTTTTCATCTCTGTTCTGAATTTCTTCATCTGTTCATGCAAGTTGTCCACTTTTTCTACAGGACCTTTAAAATAATCATCATAGTTATATCATATTCCTTGTCTGATAGTTCCAACATCTGTCATATCTGAACCTGGTGCTGTTAAATGCTTCTACTCTTGACATTGTATTTCCTTTTTTTCCTCTTTCTTTGTGTGTTTTGTAATTTTGGTTGAAAACTGGACATATTGTTTTGGATTCTAGACTGAGGTTAATAGTATTAACGTTAGTAAACGCCTCTTCTTTTCGCTAGACCTTGAGTCAGCCTATTCAGGAATTGAGCTAGGTTTGTGTTTTCTTTTGGCTATAATTTCCCTACTGCTCCAAAGTTTTCAAATTCTTCTAAGAATTCTTTGTGTTTAGGGTGGGGATTGAGTTGATGGAGAGTTTTTCTCAATGTACTTGTTCCACACTCAACTTTTGACATTCTCTGTCAAAATTGTACCTCAGAAAGGCTGTCTTTCTGTGCTCTTGCCTCTCCTCCAGCAATAGACTACTGTTGTTTTTCATTTGGTTCTTGCTTTCCTGGTTTTGTGTGTGAGGGGGAAGGAAAGGGGATGGAATGCTTTCTCAGGTTCTGGGTGTGTGTTGTGTTCCTAGGTCTTGATTGTGGAGCGTTCCCATCGTTCCTAGGAGAGTAAGTGTCTTACTTTCCTAGGGCTGCTGTAACAAATTTCCACAATCTGGATGGCCTAAAACAATAGAAATTTATTCTCTAACAGTTTTGCAGGCTAGAAATTGGTAATCAAGGTGTTGGCAGGTTTGGTTCCTTTTGGAGACTCAGTTTCATGTCTCTCGTCTAGCTTCTGGTGATAGCCAGAAATTGTTGGCCTTCTTTAGCTTGTAAATGAATCAGTTCAATCTCTGCATCCTTCTTCATGTGACATAGTCCTCTTTGTATTTCTGTCTTCACATAGTTTTCTTACAAGGACACAGGGGATTGGATTTAGTACCTAGCCTAATCCAATATGACCTTATCTTAAGTTGATTACATTTGCTAAGACCTTATTTCCAAATAAGGTCACATTCACAGGTACTAGGAATTAGGACCTCAGCATATCTTTTTGAGGGGGGACATGTTAGTTTGCTAGGGCTGCCATAACAAAATACTACAGATGGGTGGCTTAAACAACAGAAATTTTCTCACAGTTCTGGAGGCTGGAAGTCCAAGGTCAAGATGTTGGCAGGATTGATTTCTTCTGAGGCCTCTCTTCTTGGCTTGCAAATGGCTCCCCTCTGGCTGCCCCTTCACATGGTTGTCCCTGTGTGTACACACATCCCTGGTGTCTTTCTGTATGTCCTAATCTCCTCCTACAAGGACACCAGTCAGATTGGATTAGGGCCCATCCTAACAGCCTTATTTTAACTTAATCACCTCTTTATAGGCCCTATCTCTAAATAAAGTCACATTCTGAGGTGCTGGGGTTAGGGCTTCAATATTTCAATTTGGGGAAGACAAAATGCAGCCTACAAGGGACACAATTTAACCCCAAATTAATTGGGTGTGGTGGGACCTAGGATGTTTTTCTACCCTTCACCCAATTTTAGGGGAACAGCAGATGAGTAAAACTTTTATTAAAAAATGTTCTACTCTCTTCTTATTCAAATCTGCCTTATTTATAATACATTTTAAAAAATTGTACACTTGTGATCTTTGTGATGTCATATTGGATTGCTTTTAATTTGTGGAAGATTTAAAGTTTGAATTTATAAGTGCTATGCTTCATAAATTGTTTGCATTTCTTTCTTTCAGAAGCCAAGAGCTACTACTAACCTGGTTTTACTTTACCCCCTTCCAGGATCTCAAGCTTAATCTAACAGTCTCTGGTTCATACCTATGACCTTCAGGTTAAGGCATTTGTCTCTTAATTGTGGTATTAATGTATGCTTGCCTTTTGTGTGTGTTTACCATTCACTAATCTGTTTTCAGCTCATAGGATTTTTTTCTTCCCCTTGGAGATTTCTTACTTCTTGGGAGTCTATCAATATAATATGTTTTATGCAGCATCTAGTTGTTTGGTAACAGTGGGACCTTTCAGAATATTTAGCCCATCAAATCTCAAAGAGCACAAGTCTTCAATAATATATTTTGTAATCTTTTCAAATCCACTTGCAAAGATATACCTCCATCTTTCTAATGTTTGCATAATATTAGATTTTAAAGATGTAACATATTGTAAATTCATACCCCTGCTTAGAGGCATAAAGACTATTTCCAGTTTTTAGCTATTTCACAAGTTATGCAGTGAGCATCATTGTGCTTAAATGTCTATAAACTTGTATCAGTATATGCTTGTAGGATACATTTATAAAAGTGGAATCGCTGGGAGAAAGGCATTTTGAAAGTTTTCTGCAAATATTTTCTGACAAATTTAAATGTTATTAGAAAATGTAAAGATTGTTTCTAGACTTTTGTATTTTACTAATATTTATTTAAAGTTATATTATTTCTTTTTTAAAAAATTAATTAATTAATTAATTTACTTTTGGCTGTGTTGGGTCTTCGTTGCTGCACACGGGCTTTCTCTGGTTGCGACGAGCAGGGGCTACTCTTCATTGCGGTGCGTGGGCTTCTCATTGTGGTGGCTTCTTTCGTTGCGGAGCACGGGCTATAGGCACACGGGCTTCAGTAGTTGCAGCACGTGGGCTCAGTAGTTGTGGCTCATGGGCTCAAGAGTGCAGGCTCAGTAGTTGTGGCACACGGGCTTAGTTGTTCTGCGGCATGTGGGATCTTCCCGGACCAGGGCTCGAACCCGTGTTCCCTGCATTGGGAGGCGGATTCTTAACCACTGCGCCACCAGGGAAGTCCAAAAGTTATATTATTTCTTATATGGTCAATACTTCCCCTTCAATGACAGTAAGATCTTGTCTATATGGAACATTTTGTAAAAATGCAAGCTGTGCAGAAGGAGTATAGTAACTGGGTCATAGTCTTGGCTCTGCCATGAATTTGCTTTGACTTTGGATAAGTTAGTTGACTTTCTGAGTTTCTTGTGTCTTTATACATAAACTGAAGACTGTTGAACTAGAGCAGGGGTTATTAAATTTTATTTCAAAAATGAGAAGATGACCCTGCTGGGTGGTGCTTTGGAATCCCTGCCCATACTTCAGGGAAGAAAGCTGAGCATTTATCTTTTTTTATATGAGAAGTACTAGAAAAGATTTCAATTGGGGGAAAAAAATAAACGCTTGGCAATTAAAACTAGTTTAAAATCCCTTTGCCTTGGTGGATCATCTAAAGTCACTTCTAGTTCCAAAATTTCCAAATGATTCTGTGCATCCTTCTGAATTGCTCGATTTTCCAGTATTTGAATTACAGTTATGGCTCCTGTTTTTTTCTCTCCATTTAATGCAAAAATAAATGCAGTTATTGGGACAAAAAAATAACATAAATGAGCTATTTCTTCCTCTAATCTCTTCTCTCAGCTTTATTTCTCTTTTGAATTGAGAATGTTTCCGTCTCAACTACATTTTTTTCAAAGTTAAATTTAATACATTTAATTTAATATCCTTCACACTTAGACTGAATTTAAATATGTAACACCCTTCCTTATATCTTGTCTTTTAAAATTTTCTTTGGGGTATATTCATAGCCCATGTATTGGTCACTTTCTAATAGAATGCTTCTGTCCTCATCCATTTCCAAGTCCCAGCATATTGTCATATAGTTAGTATTGAATACTGTAGTCACATTTCTTTTGTCTGAACACTACTTCCACCATAAGATTCTTTTACATTTCTGTGGGAAACTCTAATTACCTTAGATACAAGAACAAAACTCTTGGTTTAAATCTCTTAATCAGGCTTTCTTAAAATAGCCACTGAGGCAAACTGACTCACTCTCCCATGTGCCTGATTATCATCCATCCTCAGAATTTTTGAAATTCACTCGTTTTACATCTATGTTAAGAACTTCTGTACCTCTGCAAGTTCCACTTTTCCCACTGCTAAAATGTGACTTTCTCTAAGAAGTTTTCTCCTACCAACTAGGGAGGAAATGTTCTCCTTTCTCTCATTGCAGGCAAAGTACTTGTACTTTTTCTATAATGAGAAAACAGTGCAACTTTTTTGAAGTAGTCTACAGTAAGGCTGAATTTGTAATAATTTTACCTGCACTGAGCTGAAGTTTGAATATGCTATATCTAAAAAGAAATTTACCAGGGAAATAAGCATAATTAAGATTGTAGGATACACACATACGCAGATACACACACGTGTGTGCAAACACACAGACACACACACACACCAAATTTTGCAGTCTTTAAGTTTGAAAATTCTTATTTCTACCTTAGATGAGAATCTGTTTAAAATAAAAGAATATTTCAGCATGTTTTCTATAATTTAAAGTTATCTTCCCTTGATCTGAATAGTGCTATATTATATGAGCTTATTTACTAGTGAGAAATTTAGGTAACTTACAATAGTGGATGCTGTGGTGCACTTCCCAGATCCCCCTTTAGCGCCAGGACACTCATCCCCAAGCTGTTAGAAATGTTGGTGACTGAAAGGTCTCAGCTGAGTCCCTCTCTGAGAATTGCCTTCAACTAAAGAGTGTCATCTTTACCACAATCACATCCCATCTCTGTGAGCAGCCTGCACCCAGTACCTACTCCAGTGGAAGTATAAAAACTTGGTCCTCTTGCCTTAATTTGGAATAACTCTGATAGGCCATTCCAGCTCCAGAGCTCACCATAGAATTCCGTAAGGCCGGTATTTGGTGAATGAATAAATAATTAAATATATGAAAAGAAGAAAGGAAAGAGTCCCAGTTGAGTCTTACTAGGGAGTAAGTTCCACACTTGTTCTTGGAAATGAAGCAGTGACTAGAGTGGTAAATAAATTTAGGGCTATAAGGAATTACATGAGGTATGAAACTAGGGCTTCTTCAATATCTTCCCTCTAACTTGCCTTAAGGGCTTAGAATTCCCCTTTTAGAGATTTATTCATAATGGGAATGTGGCTGAAGTGGGACTGCCTAGTTGCTATCTTGCCTGCTTCTGGATAAAAGAACCATGCAAGGTAAAACAAATAGCAACAACAACATGGCAAGTCAAGGAGAATGCCTCACAAAAAAAGATGTCGTGCTATACTGGTGTAATATTTTACCAGACTTACATTATTCTGTTAACTACTGATTTTCTGTGTTTTAGAAAAAGATCTCTATCAATTTATTAAAGCCTTTTGGGTTATAAAGAATCTTCTGCCTTGAAAAGATTAAAACAGAGACCTTCCAAATCAGTGTGCAAGAACAACCTCCTGCCACCTACAGAAAATCTTGCTGCCAAGGTCAGAAATGACAGACCTGTAATATTTATGCCAAAGATAGCATTTCTTGGGCCCCAAATGATATATCTGGAGACCCTATATTTACTGACTTTGTTCTTATCGCTAAAGTATCTTTTATTACAAATAAAGTTCACTTTAGTTCCCCTTTGGATGGAGAAAAACCATTTAAGAAAGTTCTGCGCTATCCCTTTTCCTACAGTTATTTCAGTACCAGGGTTTGGAAATTCATTTCTCTGTAAGTTCAGGAGGAATTTATCAAGAGCCTTTCTATGTTTTTTCTGACCAGCATATAAAGCATCACGGGTATTCGACTGCTTCTGATGTAGTCATCTTGGGCCTCTGGATCCCAGCTGGCATTTTAGTGGATGAGGTAGAGGCATTTTTGATTTAGGTCACAAAGCTTCAAACGACATGCACTGTAAAGGGAGTAACGTGTCCTGTAATTTGCTTTTATCAATTAAATGCTGTTTCCCCCTAAGTGTGGTATCTTTTTGATGTGTATTGAAATGAATGTCGTAGACTCTTAAGGGAGACTTCTGGTTTGCTTTTGGCCTTTGACAACCTTTTCTCATTGAAATAGGGACTAGGAGACTGGCTAAAAGCTTTTCCCTAACAGAATCCTCTTGGAAGTAGAGAATAGGGAGGGATGCCCTGAGGAACCTGAGTATTCATGGTGGACAGAAAGGAGACCAGACACCTGAGTAGGTGGGGCCTTGGTTAGTGGAATATACTGTTTGATAGGAATCCCTTAACAGTTCTTAGGATTTCATTATATCTTTCTCTGGTGAGTTATTTCTGACAATAGAGGCTGTGTTCTTGGAATATATTCTCTTTGTTGATTGAAAAGCTTTATATTTTTTGCCACCTTAGAGTCAAAATAATTTTGGATAAAAAAACATTCTTTTTGAACTTAATGACATATAGCAGGTCATTTTTAAACCAAGAAATGCTGACTGAATTTGGACTTAAATTTTTTTTTTTTCCCTTGGAAGATGCTGTAGAGATAAAAAGAAAACAAAAGAATGAATGTTTGTTGTTTGGCTTCTGTTCATAGACACAAGCTTTTGGAGTATAATTTTTTGCTTTATATGTATATAAATATATGTGTGTAAAGAAATGAATCCAGCTATTCCTTGTGATATTCAGCTTGTGATAGAAACCCTTTTCTTTACTTAAAAAGCCAAAATCATTTCTCATGGAAATTTTGTTATTAATTTGTGTTGAGGAATAACTCTCTTTAAAAAAGTGGAGAGAGTCAAAAGAGATTAATTTGACATTTTAGAATGGTGAGATCTTGATTTAACTGTGGATGAGGACTTTGGTTACTGAGGGACATCATTTTCTCTTTTAATTAATTCCTTTTCCTGACATTTCTCCCATCATGAGGCAAATTTGTTTGTGGCGCTTAACCTTTAAGTATTATATCAGTTTTCACTGGAGTCATGCAGTGACCAAGAGTAGGTAAATGTAAGACAAGAAAATTTTTTTTTAAAAAAGGCAAAAACTCTTCAAACTAAGTTTGCAGTCAGGAAATTTTCTCCTCTGCATATACTCAGAACTTCGTGACCTCAGGTAGTTCTTTATCTTTGCCTTCTTGGTTCCTATCCCCAAACTGCAGAGCCCAGGGACCTTGTGTTCTGCAAGTGGCTTTTCAGATTTACTCTCTCCTCCTTACCCATCAAATGCATATATGTATAGATATTTAACTCATTCTGTTCCCTCTGCTGTTCCTTTCTTAGATCCACTTATCAAATTCTACTTATTCTTTAAGTTCACTTTTATTCTCCAAATCCCTATTTTCTCTTTATTACCTTCCTTCTCTCAATTTGAAATTATGGATTCCTTCTTTTTTCTCATACATTTAGTACACATCTGTGTTATGATATTTACTGCATTGTATTACCATTTGTAATTTGTCTGTTTTTATTCTTCCTTTCCTTGAGGGCAGCAGGTTTTATTGACATTTCAGCACTGGGGAGGAAGGAGTTCTAGCATCTGACTTGAGATCCATTTACTCCCTTTACCGGGGGTAAGGGTAGGGTAAGAGATGCCCCCATGGGAAAGAAAAGAAGGAAGTTGTCCTGGTCTAATCTCCTTGTTAACTTGACCTCCAGGTAAATAGGGCAATGATATTTGCTGGGAGGAAGAGACATTATCTGCAGATTGCTCGTGGTAGGATGTTTCTGGCCAAAAATTATCTATAATAAATAGAACCCAGGAAATATGAGCCTTGGCTCCCTGGAGAATGTCACATGAGCTATACAATAATTGAGGGCAGGGGTCGATGATGAACTTTTTCTTAAAGGGTCAGGTAGTAAATATTTTTGGCATATGGGTCACATGGTCTATGTTACACCTTCTCAATTCTGCTTTGTAATGGGAAAGCAGCGGTAGACAATATGTAACAGTTAGGCATGGCAGTGTTCCTGTGAAACTTTATTTTTGAAAACAGGCGGTTGTGTCTGAAGAAAATGAAAACACTAACTCAAAAGGATATCTGCACCCTCCCCGCAGTGTTCACTGCAGCATTATTTATAATAGCCAAAGCATGGAAGAATGGATAAAGAAAATATGGTATACAAACACACACACACGCACACACACACACACACACACACACACACACAGTGGAATGTTATTTAGCTATACAAAGAAGGAAATCTTGCCATTTGTGACAACATGGATGGACCTTGAGGGCATTATGCTAAGTGAAATAAATTAGAGAACGACAAATAAAGTATGATCTCATATGTGGAATCTAAAAACAATAAAAACAAACCCCCTGAATTCATAGATACAGAGAACAGATTGGTGGTTGCCAGAGGCAGGGGGAAGGGTGTTTGAGAAATGGGTGAAGGGGGTCAAAAGGTACAAACTTTCAGTTACAAAATAAATAAGTCCTGGGGATGTAATGTACAGCGTGGTGACTATAGTTAATAATACTGTATAGGGCTTCCCTGGTGGCGCAGTGGTTGAGAGTCTGCCTGCCAATGCAGGGGACACGGTGTCGAGCCCTGGTCTGGGAGGATCCCACATGCCGCGGAGCAACTAGGCCCGTGAGCCACAACTACTGAGCCTGCGCGTCTGGAGCCTGTGCTCCGCAACAAGAGAGGCCGCGATAGTGAGAGGCCCGCGCACCGCAATGAAGAGTGGCCCCCACTTGCCGCAACTAGAGAAAGCACTCGCACAGAAATGAGGACCCAACACAGCCATAAATAATAACTAAATAACTAAATAAATAAACCCCAAAAAAAGTTTAAAAAAAAAATAATACTGTATAGTATATTTGAAAGTTGCTAAGAGAATAGACCTTGAAAGTTCTCATCACAAGAAAGAAATTTTTTTAACTGCGTGTGGTGATGGATGTTAACTTAGACTTATTGTGCTGATCGTTTTGCAGTATATACATGTATCAAGTCATTCTGTTGTACATCTGAAACTAATATATGTCAATTATATCTCACTAAAAAACAAAACAAACAAAACAAAATGGATGATTGGCTTATGGGCTGTAGTTTGCCATCCTCTGATCTAGGGTCTAAAACAGAGATAATTTGGAACTTAAATGCTCTCTGCTGTGTGGGGTAAACCTGCAAGCCTTACTTAGAGAACTCAACCATTGTTTCTGAACAAAGGCCCAAATCCAAGGAGGGAGGAAGGGCCTGAGGAACCATCCTTGAAATCCCAGACCTCCCTCTGCTGTGTCTCATCTTGATTGCCTGTATCCTTGAAGTCTTTAGTAAAGTTTGATTCCAAGTGAGGTCTCTGATTTGTGTGGGCCTGATTTGACAATCCAGTCCTGGATGTTAGCTTAGGCACCATGGTGCCTAATAGGACACATTAGCACAAATATATGAACAATGAATTTTTGTTGAAAAGAATTGCTCTGGACCACTCACCTAAGTCTCCCATAGGGGAGTCTCCTATCCCTCCACTCTGACTTCACTTAGTGTGATAATCTCTAGGTCCATTCATGTTGCTGCAAATGACATTATTTCATTTCTTTTTATGACTGAGTAGTATTCCATTGTATACATGTACCACATCTTTATCTATTTATCTGTTGATGGACATTTAGGTTGTTTCCATGTCCTGACTATTGTGAATAATGCTGCTATGAACATAGGGGTGCATGTATCTTTTTCAATTATAGTTTTGTCCAGATATATGCCCAGGAGTGGGATTGCTGGATCATATGGCAACTCTATTTTTAGTTTTTTGATGAACCTCCATGCTGTTTTCCACAGTGGTTGAACCAATTTACATTCCCACCAACAGTGTAGAGGAATCCCTTTTCTCCACACCCTCTCCAGCATTGTTATTTGGAGACTTTTTAATGATGGCCTCACTGGTTTGAGGTGGTATCTCATTGTAGTTTTGATTTGCATCACTCTAATAATTAATTAGTGATGTTGAGCATCTTTTCATTTGCCTGTTGGCCATCTGTATGACACACTTATTATACATTTGTTGAAGAAACATCCAGATAAACCAAAGTTGTGTTATTGACTGTGGTTTTCTCTGTCTGCAATACTGGAGTATGGGATTAGTGTCCTAGTTTGGTTTGGAGAGTCCTAGTCAGGCATTTCAGTTGAGCAGATAAGTTGATAGATCCTTCCACCTTCTCTATTTCTTATATGCTTCCAAACTAACTCAAGATATGCAAAGAAAGCAGAAGAAACTCCTAAAATTATGGCCTTGCCTTCTGACATGCTCCTCTCTTAGCTTGGGTGAAAGACAGAGTTAGGCAGAGTTGGCACTAAATCTTGTTATGTCACTAACTAGCTGTGTTACTCTGACCAAAATACATAACTTCTCTGAAAGTGGAAACTTCTCTATGAAAATGGGATGTACACCTTTATCATGTAGATATAAAGAGGAAGCTCATTTACAGGTTGGATGATTATTCTTGTTCTCTGTTGGCCTTTAGCCAGAAGTTATATGCGCATGCACATATGTCATTCAGAATTACAATCAAACGTTAAGAAACCTCCCCTACAGATGTTCCTAAAAGAAAAGGGCAGATTTTCTCTTTCTAGGGTGGTTTAGGAGCAATTCTAGTTGAAGGCAGAAGAGTGAACTGGAACAATCTCTTATTATCCTTTATAGTCCTATTAACCTGTCTGTTTCATTTGCTTCCCTTTGCCACAAATAGTAACTCCCTCAACATGTTGACTTTAAGGGGAAAAGCCCATCACGCTGGTACCAAATGCAAGTTAAGTGCTGATTGAGTTCTGAATGTATGTATGGCTTGACAAAAATTATTTATTCAGTCAGGGAAGAAACTAATTCACACAGCAGTGCCCTAATTGGCATCAGGGAGGCATTTCCTAATGCCCTTAGGAAAAGCAGGAAGTCGATTAAATAGAAAAAATGCACATGGAAATAGGAGTACAAAGTGTGCATAGAAGAATAAAAATGCAGTAGTTAAATAATCGCCCTCATGATATTTTTAGAGAAGTTACCTTTGATTTAATGCAGGAGAGAGCACCTGGGAAAATTTCAAATTGGAGTCCCTCCCACTCCTCCCCTGCTTATACTAAGAATCCATGGCCCAGAATTCAATACTAAATCTAAGAGAGGCAGGTAAAAAGAACAGTGGAAAACAGATGGCAGCAGTTACAACTAGCAAATTCCCAGTTGGTGGCTCTCACATTTAGAAGCGGGCATCTGTTCTTCTTCCCCACTGCAAAGTGGTTTTAACTCAGAGGTGTTAAAAATATCTAAGTTGCTGTTTTATTCATTTCTGCTATTTACTGACTTTAATGACTTACAGTATATCCAATGAAAAGTACAATGTTTACCCAAGTGGCAAGAGACTCAAAACAGAAATATGGGATGCTGCTAAAAAATCTTGTGGTCTACCAAACGGTATGTATGGTTTTATAGGTGTACCTTGCTTTGTGAAGTAGGTGGGTGCCTTCACCTTTGTTTGTGCAAATTAAAATATGCTTTAAAATACACCTGGAGCACTTGATATTCAAAGACTCCTGAGAGAGTCACAACCTCTTTGGGCCTCAGTTTCCTTCTCCACAAAAAGGGAAGAATAATGCCTACACTGTTATAGTGTTGTGCAGGTCTGTTGTGAACATTAGAGATAGTGTCAGTAAACTGCGTTCAAAGACTCTTAAATCTTGTAGATGCTTAATAAATGATAATACACTTTTTTATTTATGAAAATTCCCATTTTGAGATATATATCCATTCATAAAAAAATTGAAAATGTCAGGAGTGCCTATATTCATTAGTAAGAAAACCTCAAAAATGAGAGAAAAGAGGTATTCTTTATAATTATGAATAAAATATCAAATAACCTCTCATTTTTATGTTACTGTAAAGATGACTTTCCCATAACTATTTATAATAGTTCCAGGAAGAGAGTCCTATTGAATTGAATATCATTAACGTAGTGCCTGACATTGAGTAGATGATCAGTAGATATTTATTGACCACTGGCTAACTCATATTTCATTTTCTTTCCTTTCTTTGCTTTAAAAGTAATATTTATTCATCATAGAAAATTTGGAAACATAAAAGCATGAAGAAGAAATAAAAAATTAGCTTACACTTTCAAAACCCTTAGTCATAATTTTTAAAACTGTGTGTCTTATATCACAACATTGAGAAAGCACTGGTAATAAGATTATTTTTATTTTTTCTCTGCTCATAAAACTTATATTGAATAATGAATCTACGTACAGAGTGGGTTTGTAATCCCAGATTCTAATCTCACAAACACTGAATATTCTTCAGTAAGGCAGTATTAATATTAATAATCACTAACATGTATTGAGCTATTGTTACATACCAGGTAATATATATGTGTCTCCATTTAAACCTCAAAACAACCCTATATATGTGGCACTGTTATTTATAAATGAGGAAATCAAAGCATTCAATATTAAGGAATAGGCCCAAGAGCTCACGGTAGAGTGGTAGAGTTAGGATTAAGTTAAAAATCAGGGGATCTGGGCTTCCCTAGTGACGCAGTGGTTAAGAATCTGCCTGCCAATGCAGGGGACACGGGTTCGAGCCCTGGCCGGGGAGGATCCCACATGCCGCGGAGCAGCTAAGCTCGTGCTCCACAACTGCTGAGCCTGAGCTCTAGAGCCCGCAAGCCACAACTACTGAGCCCACGTGCCACAGCTACTGAAGCCTGCACGCCTAGAGCCTGTGCTCCGCAAAAGGAGAGGCCACGACAATGAGAAGCCCGCGCACTGCAACGAGGAGTGGCCCCCACTCGCCGCAACTGGAGAAAGCCCGCGCACAGCAGCAAAGACCCAACACAGCCAAAAATAAATAAGTAAATAAATTTATTAAAAAAAAAAAAATTAGGGGATCTGCTTCTGTAAGGTGCAGTGAGCTATTCTGCGTCTTTTTTTTTCTCTAGCAACTGAATATCTTTTTAACATCATTATTATTATTTTTTAAATTGAAGTATAGTTGATTTTCAATGTTATATTAGTTTCAGGTTTACAGTGTAGTGATTCATTATCTTTAAAGATTATATTGCATTTAAAATTATTATAAAATATTGGTTATGCTCCCTGTGCTGTACATTATATTTTTGTTGCTTATTTATTTTATATCTAGTAGCTTTTATTCTGCATCTCTTTAATGTAGTGACAGGAGCACAGATTTTGGAATCAGATATGTTGGGGGGGTTACACTTATTCCCCGTGGCTTGTGTGTCCTTTCACGTGGAGAGACTCTTACTTTTTTTTTTTTTTTGGCTGTGCCACACGGCATGTGGGATCTTAGTTCCCTGACCAGGGATTGAACCCATGCCTCCTGCATTAGAAGCATGGAGTCTTAACCACGGACTGCCAGGGAGGTCCCGAGAGACTCTTCTGATCACTTTCTGTCCCTTCATTCTGTTCTCATGTTAAAGAGATTGACAACCTGTTTGTAAGGAGGTTTGAGCTGGTCATCATTGCCTTAACCCTTTCTTCTAGTCTCTTTATTTGGGATCTACCTATGTGGAAAGAACATGCTTTTTCAGCTGTTCCTTGGCAGTGCATGTTCTGTCTTTGTGGGTACAACCAATAGTTTTTTATGGGCAGGGGAGAGGTAAATTCAATTCAGGGTTGCTTAAAGTCAGCCTGTTTCTTATTTGAGTTACGTTCTGCTGTTTAGCTCTTTGTCAGGAATCCATCTTTCTGACTCGAATGTGTATCTCTCAGTTTGTTACACACTTCGGCATAGAAGGAAGGATTATTTATTAACCGTCCATAAATCTTAGAAGATAGACTCAGATACTTTTCTAATCTTCAGTGTCTTTGTCTGTGTGAAACCATAGGCAAGATACTTAACCACTCCATGCCTCCAAGTCTTCAGTTATACACAGGACATAATTTTTCCTTCCTCATGGTTTTTTTTTTTTTCCCTAGGCTCAAATGAGTTAATATGTATAAAATCACTGAGAACATTTTTTTTGGAAAAGAAAGGAGGAAAAATCAAGATGCAGAAGTTTGGTTTTAGTTCAGTGGGCTAAGGTTAGAAGGGAGAGGTGACTTTGGGTACATAGTGTACTTGTCATTCCCATCACCCCCTGACCCAGCCCGCACGGACCCAGACCTGAGCATAACTTGTGTTACTTCATCTCATCCTCACAAAACACTGTAATATAGGCATGATTTTCACCATTTTATGGTGTGGGCACTGAGGCTTAGAGAGGTTAAACAACCTGTGCAGGGTCACACAGCTGGCAAGAAGAAAGACTGGTGTTCCATACCAAGTCTAAAGTCCATGTTCCTTCCAGGACACAGCTCTGATGATTGTAGCAGGACCTGAGGTGGTGAGCATAGAATCAGATACTCAGGTCTCCTGTGAGTGTGGGCCACTATGAAGGAGATCACTAAATGATAGCAGAAGGATGACTTGACAAGTGGTAGGAGCCCTTACACAGGTTGCAGGAGTAAAGGTTTACAAGTTGACATGAGGATGCTATGGGTTTTTACAGAAAAATGATTTTTATCCATCTATCACTTTCCCCTGTTTAAAGTTCAGATTTTAATATACTGGTTTCTTAATATAGAATCATATAGCTTGTGGTCATGTTCTCACCCTTCAGAATTCCACTACAGTGTTTTATTTTTCCACTGCAAATCCTACTTCGTCCAACTAGAGGTCATCTCTTCCTGCACCACATCAACTTTCTCAGTCCCCATTAATCCCCTCTGTGCCTGTCTTCTTTCATTCTCAACCTTGAAAGCAATGTGGTTACTGCCCAAGGAAGAGTAATATGTAGAAAGGATTACACTTGGCTTAGGGGAAATTTTGGTAATGCATTTGCTCTGAGAGCCACAGAGAGGCTGCATAAAAGGTAAGGGATTTGAGGAGGAAAAAAAAAAACCCAACAAACCTGTTCAATTAGGGAATTAGACCAAAAGACATTTTATAGAACAAAGTGTATTGTGCTTATGGACATCTTTCTTAAGGAAAAGGCCATTTTCTCAAGGGACAAACTTGACTTTAGTCATCATTTGAAACAGGTACAGGTTATTTTATAAAGCTAATAGAAAATGAAAGCAACATTTGTTGAGTACACTGTGCTAGGTGTTTTGACCCACATTATCTCAGTTCATCTTCATGATTATTCTGAAAGGTGGAAATTATTATCTTTGCCTTTACAAAAATGAAACGGGCTCAAAGTGATTGAATATTTTGCCCAGGGTCACCCCTCTAGTAAGTGCAGGCACTCATACTCATGTCCTAGTCTGTCTGTTTTCAAAGCCCCTGCTCATTTCACTCTTTCTTGCATAAACTATTTATTAAATATGAGTGAGGGAGACTTCACTAGAAGGCTTTTTCTTCAAAGCAAGTCTAGGAATCCCTTCTCTGCTTGTAAGTGGACACATTAGTATGATCTCCATGTCCACCTATAAATTTTCTATAGTGTGATCAATTCTGAAACTGGCAAGGACAAACTTGGGCAAATAGCTGCCCTTTACAGAAAGTCTGGAATTGGAAAGAGAATGGCTATGGTGTGTGCCATGAATTTTTCAAGAGGAATGTTGCAGGGGATGGAAGTCTTGATAGATAAGAATTTTTTTTGAAAAGCTCCATATGAGAAAATCTTCCACAAGGGACAACCCTTTTACCAAGTTTGCAAAGACTAAAAATGCAGAGTTTCTAGGATCAAAGTGTATTTGCAACGTGAAGAACTATCCCCAGACAATCAGACTGGAAGAGGGAGGTTTCCTTTAATCTTTTTTCCTTTGTTTTATTATTATTATTTTTTTTCTGAGGGGAAAATTCCTTTTTCATTTTCTTTTGCTAACTCTTCCCTTTAATCATTTTTATCTCGTGACTCTTAGCAATTTCCCCCTTTACATTAAGAATGAATATAAAGGCAAATCTTTTTTGAGTTTCTATGTCAGGGCATTGTTCTTCTCCTGAACTGTTCATAGGTAAGCAACAGAAAGTTGAACTGAGAATAGCACCAAGACTTGAACAGAATCAGGAGTGTCCCTTCTCCTCTTTTCTCTCTATGCATTCTAGAGTCATGGAGAAAAATGTGTCTTGTGGCAACAGGAAAGCAATTTGAATTAATCAAAGATCATTTATAATCTTTATGAACTAGAGGGAAGAAATAGACTTTTGAAAGATCTTCAGAGTCCAGGGAAGTTGTATAAAGGGAGCCAGAGGTAGTTATTAATGAAACTTAAGGTTCTTAGTAAGGGGCTTCTGTGCTAAAGATTTTACAAGCTTCATTGATGTGTCCTAATTTTTAGGAAAAGTGCCAAAATAAGGCAGTGGGATTATTGCACAGAGCTCTTTGTCTTGGAGTCTAAAGTGGGTGTACACAATTGATGTCAATGTTCACTTCTGAATTGTACTTTTCGAAACTTCAATTTATCAAAAATAAAATCATCATTATTATCTCATTATAACATGGGCCCTGGATATGAAAAAATTGATTACCTGATCTTTAGTCTCTTCCTCTATTCTGTCTATCTCTAGTTTTGTTGCTTGGGGATTATTGGACTATCGACACTCTACCTGAATAATCAATCTGGTTAATTTAGCCTATAAACCGCTTTCCCCCTTGTGTCTGGTATAACATATTGTTTAGTAATGTGCCCAGTAAAGCATAAAAAGTAACTCCCAGAAATGGAAAAGGAAGCAGCACTCAGATTTTGAACTTAAGCATCTTGCATTTTACCCGTCTTCTGGGCTATGTGCTAACTATTTATTTTGTTTTGAGCCATTTGACTCACCTTACCTCATTCTGCCCAGCAGCTGAACAAAATGCACAGCGCTATATTCTGAGGAGCCTACTCATTCTTTATTGCTTTTATGACAAAACTGTCCCTCCACATGTCTGCTCTGCCCTCTGACCCAAGGCGTTTGCTTCAAGTAAACATGCCAGATGGTGGAGAAAAGTGATGGGTCAAAGAACAACCCTCGAGGGTCAGGAGTCGCCAAATCCTTCTTCAGAAAGCAAACTTAAAAGCAACAATTTCACCAAACCCTGGGGAGTGCTTTCACAGTGGAAACATAGGTGGGGAGGGTAGACCTTAGTTACATATTTTACTTTCAGTGCCTAATGGTTTTAGGAATAGTGTCTATTTGGCTAATTTGAATGTAAGCAATTTGTGAGAAATAATAAGACAAGTTACACAGATGGATCAATCTTATACTTAGCAGAGAACTGCAACGTGAATGGTTTATATGTGGATGAGCATTCCCAGCTCTGGCCAGAGAATTAGAGACAGTTTAGATTCCTTTTCTGTTTTAGGGGTTATTGTTGAAAGTTGAGGCCAAGAAGATGCCATTGTCTAAATACACTGGACCCCTAAAAAGGCTCTGTTAACCCCACCGGAAGCATTCAGACGAGACACTCCTTTTCCTTTCTTTGTTTAGTGTGGTGTTGTGTGAGTGCAGGTGGATGAGCATTTGTGATGTTACTGTAAATACCTTAAGCGCAAGGGATGTAGAGAGTTTTTTATATTGCTGTTTTCAAAAGTAGTTTAACAAAATGTTTATTAGCCATTTTATAGGACTGTGTATTTTAGAAAGAACAGAGTAGTAGTTTCTCTTTGCAAATAAGCTGGCAATAGATAGGCATTATTAGCTCTGTTGCAAATAATGATGATAGTATAATGTACCAGTGAAATGTATTAGATTTACACATAGAATCCTAAAATATTTTTTAAAGCAAACTCATTTTTTTTCTATTAAGGGTATTGAGATACATTCATGGCCTTAAAATTGTTTCTGGGCTAAGTATTGTCATTTATGGCTTTCAGGATGAAGTGTGTCTTTCAATTGCTAAGACAGTGACTTTTTTCTTTGTGGTAAAATGAATTCTCTAGCTAGCTTACAGTATAAAATAGTCTTTAATTGGTATTCCAAACGTAGAGGTTATTTCTAAGGCTAAATTTGTGTCCTTAATAAGTTACCAAGCTTCTATGATATATCATCCATGAAAAGAATGATAATAATAGTTACTCTTCAACTATTATCAAATTAACGTTTATTAATATTAATTTAATATTAATAACCACCAGTTATTGAGTGGCTACTATGGGCTAGAAACTTGATGAGGTACTTTAAGTCCATGCCTAACTTAATTTTCCCAATTCTAGCAAAAGCAACAGCAACTAATATTTATTTAGTGTTTACAAATTACCAGTTGCTGAGTTTATTGCTTTGTGTATGTTTTCTCATTAAATCCTCAAAGCAACTGTAGAGTGTTGGCACAATTCTTTTTTTCATTTTATAAGTGAGAAAACTGAAGTTTAGAGAGATTAAATAACTTGCAAGGTCATACACCTGGTAAATGGAAGACATAGACTGGAACCCAGGGTGCTCTGACTCCAAGGCACAAGTTCTAAATAACTTTTCCAGGTATTATTATTATCCCTACTATATTAGTAAGAATGCTGAAATTCAGAGATATTGCATCTGACCAAAGATACACTGCTATCAGGAGGCCGAGGGGACAAGCAAACTCAGGGTTTTCTGACCCTTAAGACAACACTAGATATGGTAGAAACTCTCTCAATAGATCTACCTTCAAACACCCTAGCAAAGTAACTCATGTTCTTCATCACTTCTGTAAAACGTACAGACTGGTACTCACTTCATCTTCAGTACTCATGATTAATGGGCTACTTTCTAGTATGCTTGCACATTTCTGCTCTCAGTTGTTTAGTAGTGTGTTTACAGTTGCATGGTTTCCAAACCTGTTTATGCCAATTGACCATGTTATGTAGTTATATAGTTATTTTAATGACTATATAAACCAGTGAAATATGAATGTAGAAATAGAATTATTATTTCCATGAAAACCAAACTGGATGGAAAGACTTAATAAAGGCAAGCTGAAAAAAATTTTTACCTAAATTAGGTGTGAGTGATGCCATTGTAAAGAATTCCCAGTATAATAAAATACCAAAAAATTCTTCACTAACAGTTGCTTTGCAATTGTGCTTAAATTTTCAATTCACTTTAAAGAAATTCCAAGCGCTCAAAGAAAAGACCTTGGTTCTAAATCAAAAGATTGGCCAATGAGTGGATATTTATACATGTCAGATTAAAATAAAAAAGTATGTGCTCATCATTTTATGATTACATAATGATGCCCAATAGGAGCATTTCTTCTCTATTGTTGTCCTGTTTACAGCTGAGAAAACTTGAGGTGCAGGCTCAGTAACCTAGATCCTATAATCTAGTACAATGGCAGAGCTAAGACAAAGTTGCAAAGCTAGATGTAGGATACAACTCTGTGGTTCTCCAGGGCCTGTCCTTTGTCCTTTACTGCCTTGCCAAGGATGATAAATTTGAGGGTTAGGAATCGTATGCCAGGAAACTCTATGGAAAGTTATTGGACCAAGGCCAACCTTGAAAGGTCCCCCACTATATTCCCTGCCCTCAGAAAGATCTTCCCTTTTCTCAGATAGATATTAACCTATTTGATTTTCAAAAACTCCAGGGAAAGATATTTCATCATATTGCATAATGATTAGCATTGTTATCAGAATTTTATTTTCCTTAGAGACTCTACCAATATACACTATTTCTAAGATGTAGAGCTTTTAAGCAGTAGGAAAGAACAGAAATGACTTATAATGACATGACAATATTGTTGAAGATGTAAGTCCCAGAACTTCTCTACTTTATGCTGTCTTCCCCAACTACTTACTTGACACTTTCTGAATTATTCATAAGTGAAAAAAAGACATTGTGTTTTAGACTTGGTTATTAAAATCATTTGAAAAATAATTCATTTAACTAGTTTCTATTTGTTGAGTTAATAGGAATACCAGCTTTCCTGGAGGATTTCCTGGAGAGTCATCTATGATCATATTGTCTGGCGAATTGAGGCAGGGTTATGATGAACAGGGGAGTAATTGCTGTATATACTCCCTTGCCTCAGGATTTGCCAGTGTAATGGTCAGGTTCCTTGTGTTAGTTACCATGGCTGCATAAAAAATCACCTCACAACTTAGTGGCTTATAATAGTAATACTTATTTACTATTCCTTATGGTTTCTGTGGGTCAAGGTTTCTGTGGCTTACCTGGGAGGTTCTGGCTCAGGGATTTTCATGAGGCTGTAGTCAGATGTTGGTTGGGGCTACAGGCCTTTGAGGGATTGACTGAGGCTGGAGGATCCACTTACAAGGTGGCTCCCTCACATGACTGGCCATTTGGTGCTGGTTGTGGGTTGGAAGCCTCAGTTCCTCTCTACATGGGCCTTTCTATGAGACTGCTTGAGTATCCTCATGGCATTGTGGCTGACTTCTATCAGAGTGAGTGATCCAAGAAATCGAAAGACAGAAGCTGCAATACCTTGGCCTGGCCTCAGAAGTTACACCCTGTCATTTCTACCGTATTCTCTTGGGGTCACATAGGGTCATAAGGGGCAAGGATCATAAGGGGCTATTTTAGAGGCTGGTTACCACATCCTCCTGCTTTATCCTCCTGGAATCATGGCAGTGATCAAAATCCACCATTGCTGTAATAATGGCTGTTTCTCTTCTCTTTCAGAATGTAAGTTCCCTTGCTGCCTATGTCCTGTCATTTATTTTCTCTTTCTTTAGTGCATAGGTTTTAAGAAGCCATTTCTTTTTGACCCCTGTCTATCGGTTCAACCTGGGTCTGAATTTGGTGGCTCTATTGTTACTGCAGAACAAACCACCCCAAATCCTAGTGGTTTAAAACAACAACCATGGGCTTCCCTGGTGGCGCAGTGGTTGAGAATCTGCCTGCCAATGCAGGAGACATGGGTTCGAGCCCTGGTCTGGGAAGATCCCACATGCCGCGGAGCAACTAGGCCCGTGAGCCACAACTACTGAGCCTGCGCGTCTGGAGCCTGTGCTCCGCAACAAGAGAGGCCGCGACAGTGAGAGGCCTGCACACCGCGATGAAGGGTGGCCCCCACTCGCCGCGACTAGAGAAAGCCCTCGCACAGAAACGAAGACCCAAGACAGCCAAAAATAAATAAATTAATTAAAAAAAAAAAAAAAAAAAACACAACAACAACCATTTGTTATAATCATGTAGATCAGTAGTTTGGGCTGGGCTAAACTGGGTAGTACTGTTTCTGGTTTTTTTTTTTTTTGTCTTGCCTGGGGTCACTCATGCAACCCAAGTCATCTGTCAGCTCAAATGGGGCTGAATGGTCTAAGGACCTTACTCACATGTCTGGTGTTTGGCAGGTTGTCAAATCTTTGATTCTTCTCTATGTGGCCTCTCCAGTAGACTAGCTTGGGCTCATTCACAGAGAGGTTTCAGAGTTGAAACCACAGCTAGGAGAGGGTGTAAGCACTTTCAGTTCTCTGCTTGTGGTATTATGTTTGCATATATTCCCAGGGGCTAAAGAAGTCACATGGGTAAATCCAGATTCAAGTGATTGAGGAATTGATGTCACTTCCTGATGGGAGGATTGGCAAAGTCACATTATAAACGGGAGTGATGCAGGATGGGAAGAGTTATTATGATCATCTGTGTGGTCTGCCAACATAGCTTTCCTTTGTCCTTTGGGATAGCCTTTCCTTATCTGTATCACCCTGTAAACTATAAGCTCCCTGAGGCAGGGACCTTGGCTGGCTTATATTTTTCTGTATCCTCAGCACCTTTCCCATCATTACATAATTATTCATTGAACTGAACTGAATGTAAAAACACTTTCAGGGAAAAGAGATCGTGGAAAGGGCAAGTGGAGAATGAAATTGAAAGACTCATGCTCTGTTGACAATTTTGACTAGATTAGTTATTTAAACAACTGCTCAATCCAGGCAAACAAAACCATTTGATTTTTAAAAGCTAGGTTATTAATCGTTTGTCTGAGCCGACTAACCGTTTGGTCAAAAAGGTGGGACAAATTGTGGGTGTGTAGGCAAAAGTATAGTGTGCCAGTCAATGTCTGTTTGACAATACTTTCTTATTGCTGGTTCACATTAGACAACTTTTCAAAGATTACTGTTGATATGTTCCAAAAGTATATTGAGTGGTTAAAAACTTCATTTTACCAGTGAATTAGTTATTAAAATAACAAGTATTAACTTAGATTAATGAGAAAAATAAAAGCATATTGATGTGTATATATTATAGCTTATTAAGTAGATAAACTTTCATAGTATGAGGTCCATGGAAGGAAAAAGTAGAAGGAGTCTTACGGTGGAAGTTGAAAGATTGAGGGCTGAGTTAAGTGCCTTAAAATATGGGGTAGCCAATATAGTTATAAAGAGTAGGTCTCATGAAAATGATGACAGTTATGATAGGAATGGATATATTACTTACCTATTGCTGTGTAAAAAAATTAACCCAAAATGTAGTGACTTGAAACAACAATAATTATTTTCTCTCATGAGTCAGGAATTTAGATAGGGCATAATGGGACGGCTTATCTCTGCTCTGAAATGTCTGGAGCCTCAGCTGGAAGAATTGGGAGTAGAGGCTGCAGTAATTTGAAGGCTTATTCACTCACACGGTTGATGCCAGGGGCTCTAGCTGGGATTGTTGGTCAGAATACCCATACAGGAGGCTGGATCTTTCCTCACAAAATGGTTGTTGGATTCCAAGGATACAGACGAAAGAAGAGATAGAGAGAGAGGGGGGAGAGAGAGAGAGAGAGAGAAAGAGAAAGCAAGCTATGTTGCTGTTTATGGCCTAGCTTTGGAAGTCATGCATTATCACTTCTGCCTCTATTCGTGCTGGCATTCACAAAATGCAGCCCAGTGTGTTGGGGTGGGGAAATAGGATCCGTCTCTTCAAGGGGAGTGAAAAAGTGCTTGAAGCACGTGTGGAACCAGAAATATTGCTGTGGTCAATTTTGGAAAGTGTAATCTGCCACCATGGTGCAGAAGTAGTCATGATCACATTGTATTTTAGACTTGCTAGATTTTAAAAATATATACTAATATGGAATTTTTTTTGACTTGTGGCGTGAATAATGAATATGATTAATAGTGTTGAACAGAACCCAGAATGTTGATTCTAGGGGAAGTCATTAATTAGAATATTTTTCAAAGAATTCAGAAAACCTGAGCAATAATTTTTTTGTCATATTGGTGGTGCGTTTTTATTGCAAGTGACAAAACTGAACTCAAATTGGATTCATTAAAAGAAGGGAATTTACTAACTTATGCAACTGAAAAATTTGGGGGGGATAATGCTGACTGTAAGTACAACTGGATAAAGGCCTCAAACGGTGCTGCCGGGAATCAGTGTCTCTCCATCTTTCAGGTTCGTTTTTCGATTTTTATTTCTCAGGCAGGCTTTCCTCAAGTCTTGGAAAAAGAAGTCAGCAGTAATTCTAGGCTTATATACGTTCAGCTTAGCAACTCCTTTTGAAATAGACTGTCTCTTTTGCAGTAGTCTCAGCCATAGTTCAGAGTACTGAGACCCATTGGGGTGCACTCTGAAAAAAAGACTATGAATCACCTCTCGGTGGTTATGGTTCACATTAGCAAAGCATGAATCACGTACACATCCATAAAGCTAGAGGTTGTGGTTGGCTGCATCCAAATCTCATGAATTGAGAGCCATAGACAACCTTGAAGTGGCATTTAACAGGAATAGTAGAAATACAGTACTGCTACAGACACTGTGTGCCTGTGGAGAGAACATTTTCCAGCAATGACAGAGGGGATGACTTTGGAGGTCATCAAGAAAAGAATGAAATACCCAAGGATCAATGCTGTAAGGAAGAAATCAAGAGTTGGAGCCTGTTGATTGAGTTAATGAGTTATGTGCCAATTTGACTTCATTCTTATGTATTTATTTGATATAGAGTTATTGAACATCTAATATGTTCCAGGAATGGAATTTTATGTATTTGGCTAGTAGTGCAGCTTGAGTCTAAGTAAGAATTAGACTTGCCTGGGTAGGCCTGGCAGATATGTGGGGTGAGTCTGGTAGAAAACTATTGTGTGAGGACCTCAGAGCCTTTAGAAAAGTTTCATGCTGAGAGGAGGTAAGTTTGAAGGAAAGTGAAAGCCTTTGCAATTGGAGGAGAGAGGCAAGTGTAGCATAGTGCCTCCCATTCAGATTAGTTCCCTAAGCCCACCCCCACCTGGAGTTGTATATGAACCCCAAAGAAAGCAGTGGGATTGGAGGTCAATATTGAAGTTGCTGTAAAACAAGTAGCACTGCATTGCAGCCTCCTCTAGCAAAGAGAAACCCAAGGGAAAGAGCAACATCCTCCCACTTTGCAGCCGAATAACTGAGTAGCTTTCATATCTTGAGTATTGCAGTATCTCAGATATGGCAGGAAATAATTTCCTAACAATAATTGCAGCAGGCATAAGTTCAGACTGGTGGGAGCATATTTATTTATGAGCTTGTGTTTGATATTCTCTGGGTACCTCCAAGAATACCTGGGAATACTTTTTAGAGCAGGAAAGTGAAGGTCAGAATCATACAAATATGAGTTCTTGCAGCTAAGGGGGCATTTGCATTACACATAGTTTGGCGTAATCAAATACTAGGAGCACATAGTAGTAGTAAGCCATAAATAGTAGTAAGAAGTAGTAGTAAATCGATGGTTTTCAGTACTGTTGGGATATACTATTTGTTCTTCTTCCGTAAAAGGGGCTGTGGAGTAGACCAGAATAAAGAGTGCATTTTAAAAATTCTGAATTTTAGACTGATGTATGAAAACCTATAGTAACATCCAGGGGCACGTTGGAATAAGCCACCATTGTTTCTCAAATATACTGATTACATAATCTGCAATTTAAAAGATGACCATAATTATCTAATGGATCTTCTGGGATGTTATCTCAGAGATGTTTGACCTTGTCTAAGATCCTCCACAGAAGATGGTCAAATATACTTCTCTTTAAATTGCTCTATTCTCAGATACGTTAAGGAAACTAAGGGAGCTTAATTAGCCCTGTGCTAGGCCAGAAGAGAGAAAGGATAACATGACATGAGATTATGGAATAGTGGGCTCTAATAAAAGTATGTTTAAGTGTAATACAGGGGAAAAAAAGAAAACAAGCTCACAGACGAAGACATTTGAATTTGGCTTTGAAAGATGAGTTGAAATTAACTGGATAGCAGGGATGATGGGGAGAGACCATTGAAGGTAGAGGAAGCAGTAATGTACACACATGAAATAACACACTGTTTGGGAAGAGTGAGTAGTTTTGGGTCTGGAGCACAAAGTACTGGAGGTAGACAGAGATGAGTGGGCAGAGAATCTTTCATACTTTGCTTATGAGTTTAAACTTTATCATGTGAGACATTAGGATCCCTGAAAAGACTTAACAGAGTGGCATAATTTTATCTTTGTCTCAGAAAGATTACTTTGGCATCATTTTGGAGGACTGGAGATGGTCAAGATGAGGGAGAAGAAACTAAGTTCTTCATAAGCCAGACTAGAAATGTCTGCTACCCCATTGCAAATTGTCTTGGTAGGTGGTGGCTGAATGTTTTACCAAGTATCAGTCCTTTCTGTTTGGGGTTTGCTCTGGGCCTACTTCAAATTTCATGAAGATAATGAATATGAAAAGGAATTAATAATCTACTGTATTTTAATATAGAATGACTTTAATTTGAGTATGCAGAGAAGATACAGAATAATTGCCTATCTGATTAACTTTTTAAAAATAAATTTATTTATTTATTTATTTTTGGCTGCGTTGGGTCTTCATTGCTGCCCGCAGGCATTCTTTAGTTGCGGCGAGTGGGGGTTACTCTTTGTTGCGGTGCGCGGGCTTCTCATTGCGGTGGCTTCTCTTGCTGCGGAGCATGGGCTCTAGGCACGCGGGCTTCAGTAGTTGTCGCACGTGGGCTCAGTGGTAGTGGCTCGCGGGCTCTAGAGTGCAGGCTCAGTAGTTATGGTGCACGGGCTTAGTTGCTCCGCGGCATGTGGGACCTTCCCGGACCAGGGCTCAAACTCGTGTGCCCTGCATTGGCAGGCGAATTCTTAGCCACTGTGCCACCAGGGCAGCCCCTGATTAACTTTTGAAAAGGTTGAATAAAAGTGTTCCGATAGGCTGTCTTTGACAGAATTTATGTAAATGTCAAGGTTCTTTTTTTTAAAACAATTTTATTTATTTTTTTATACAGCAGGTTCTTATTAATTATCTATTTTATACATATTAGTGTATATATGTCAATCCCAATCTCCCAATTCATCCCACCACCACCCCCCTCCTCCGCTTTCCCCCCTTGGTGTCCATACGTTTGTTCTCTACATCTGTGTCTCTATTTCTGCCCTGCAAACTGGTTCATCTGTACCATTTTTCTAGGTTCCACATATATGTGTTAATATACGATATTTGTTTTTCTCTTTCTGACTTACTTCACTCTGTATGACAGTCTCTAGATCCATCCACGTCTCTACAAATGACCCAATTTCGTTCCTTTTTATGGCTGAGCAATGTTCCATTGTATATATGTACCACATCTTCTTTATCCATTCGTCTGTCGATGGGCATTTAGGTTGCTTCCATGACCTGGCTATTGTAAATAGTGCTGCAATGAACATTGGGGTGCATGTGTCTTTTTGAATTATGGTTTTGTTTGGGTATATGCCCAGGAGCGGGATTGCTGGGTCATATGGTAATTCTATTTTTAGTTTTTTAAGGAACCTCCATACTGTTCTCCATAGTGGCTGTGTCAGTTTACATTCCCACCAACAGTGCAAGAGGGTTCCCTTTTCTCCACACCCTCTCCAGCATTTGTTGTTTGTAGATTTTCTGATGATGCCCATTCTAACTGTGTGAGGTGATACCTCATTGTAGTTTTGATTTGCATTTCTCTAATAATTAGTGATGTTGAGCAGCTTTTCATGTGCTTCTTGGCCATCTGTATGTCTTCTTTGGAGAAATGTTTATTTAGGTCTTCTGCCCATTTTTGGATTGGGGTGTTTGTTTTCTGGATATTGAGCTGCATGAGCTGTTTATATATTTTGGAGATTAATCCTTTGTCCGTTGCTTCGTTTGCAAATATTTTCTCCCATTCTGAGGGTTGTCTTTTCGTCTCATTTATGGTTTCCTTTGCTGTGCAAAAGCTTTTAAGTTTCATTAGGTCCCATTTGTTTATTTTGTTTTTATTTCCATTACTCTAGGAGGTGGATCAAAAAAGATCTTGCTGTGACATATGTCAAAGAGTGTTCTTCCTATGTTTTCTTCTAAGAGTTTTATAGTGTCCTGTCTTACATTTAGGTCTCGAATCCATTTTGAGTTTATTTTTGTGTGTGGTGTTAGGGAGTGTTCTAATTTCATTCTTTTACATGTAGCTGTCCAGTTTTCCCAGCACCACTTATTGAAGAGACTGTCTTTTCTCCATTGTATATCCTTGCCTCCTTTGTCATAGATTAGTTGACCATAGGTGCGTGGGTTTATCTCTGGGCTTTCTATCTTGTTCCATTGATCTATGTTTCTGTTTTTGTGCCAGTACCATATTGTCTTGATTACTGTAGCTTTGTAGTATACTCTGAAGTCAGGGAGTCTGATTCCTCCAGCTCTGTTTTTTTCCCTCAAGACTGCTTTGGCTATTCGGGGTCTTTTGTGTCTCCATACAAATTAATGCCATTGGTAATTTGATAGGGATTGCATTGACTCTGTAGATTGCTTTGGGTAGCATAGTCATTTTCACAATATTGATTCTTCCAATCCAAGAACATGGTATATCTCTCCATCTGCTTGTGTCATCTTTGATTTCTTTCATCAGTGTCTTATAGTTTTCTGAGTACAGGTCTTTCACCTCGTTAGGTAGGTTTATTCCTAGGTATTTTATTCTTTTTGTTGCAATGGTGAATGGGATTGTTTCCTTAATTTCTCTTTCTGATCTTTTGTTGTTAGTGTATAGGAATGCAAGAGATTTCTGTGCATTAATTTTGTATCCTGCAACTTTGCCAAATTCATTGAGTAGCTCTAGTAGTTTTCTGGTGGCATCTTTAGGATTCTCTATGTGTAGTATCATGTCATCTGCAAACAGTGACAGTTTTACTTCTTCCTTTCCAATTTGTATTCCTTTTATTTCTTTTTCTTCTCTGATTGCCATGGCTAGGACTTCCAAAACTATGTTGAATAATAGTTGCGAGAGTGAACATCCTTGTCTTGTTCCTGATCTTAGAGGAAATGCTTTCAGTTTTTCAGCATTGAGAATGATGTTTGCTGTGGGTTTGTCGTATACGGCCTTTATTATGTTGAGGTAAGTTCCCTGTATGCCTACTCTCTGGAGAGTTTTTATCATAAATGGGTGTTGAATTTTGTCAAAAGCTTTTTCTGCATCTATTGAGATGATTATATGGTTTTTATTCTTCAATTTGTTAATATGGTGTATCACATTGATTGATTGGCGTATATTGAAGAATCCTTGCATCCCTGGGATAACCCCACTTGATCATGGTGTATGATCCTTTTAATGTGTTGTTAGATTCTGTTTGCTAGTATTTTGTTCAGGACTTTTGCATCTATATTCATCAGTGATATTGGTCTCTAATTTTCTTTTTTTTGTAGTATCTTTGTCTGGTTTTGGTATCAGGGTGATGGTGGCCTAATAGAATGAGTTTGGGAGTGTTCCTTCCTCTGCAATTTTTTGGAAGAGTTTGAGAAGGATGGGTGTTAGCTCTTCTCTAAATGTTTGATAGAATTCACCTGTGAAGCCATCTGGTCCTGGACTTTTGTTTGTTGGAAGATTTTTAATCACAGTTTCAATTTCATTACTTGTGATTGGTCTGTTCATATTTTCTATTTCTTCCTGGTTCAGTCTTGGAAGGTTATGCCTTTCTAAGAATTTGTCCATTTCTTCCAGATTGTCCATTGTATTGGCATAGAGTTGCTTGTAGTAGTCTCTTAGGATGCTTTGTATTTCTGCGATGTCCATTGTAACTTCTTTTTCATTTCTAATTTTATTGATTTGAGTCCTCTCCCTCTTTTTGTTGATGAGTATGGCTAAAGGTTTATCAATTTTGTTTATCTTCCTAAAGAACCAGCTTTTAGTTTTATTGATCTTTGCTATTGTTTTCTTTGTTTCTATTTCATTTATTTCTGCTCTGATCTTTATGATTTCTTTCCTTCTACTAACTTTGGGTTTTGTTTGTTCTTCTTTCTCTATTTCCTTTAGATGTAAGTTTAGATTGCTTATTTGAGATGTTTCTTGTTTCTTGAGGTAGGCTTGTATAGCTATAAACTTCCCTCTTAGAACTGCTTTTGCTTCATCCCATAGGTTTTGGATCATCATGTTTTCGTTGTAATTTGTCTCTAGGTATTTTTTGATTTCCTCTTTGATCAGTGATCTCTTGGTTATTTAGTAACGTATTGTTTAGCCTCCATGTGTTTGTGTTTTTTACGTTTTTTTCCCTGTAATTGATTTCTAATCTCATAGCGTTGTGGTCGGAAAAGATGCTTGATATGTTTTCAGTTTTCTTAAATTTACCGAGGCTTGATTTGTGACCCAAGATGTGATCTATCCTGGAGAATGTTCCATGTGCACTTGGGAAGAAAGTGTAATCTGCTGTTTTTGGATGGAATGTTCTATAAATATTAATTAAATCTATCTGGTCTATTGTGTCATTTAAAGCTTGTGTTTCCTTATTAATTTTCTGTCTGGATGATCTGTCCATTGGAGTACGTGAGGTGTTAGTGTCTTCCCCTATTATTGTGTTACTGTAGATTTCCTGTTTTATAGCTGTTAGCAGTTGCCTTATGTATTGAGGTGTTCCTATGTTGGGTGCATATATATTTATAATTGTTATATCTTCTTCTTGGATTGATCCCTTGATCATTATGTAGTGTCTTTCCTTGTCTCTTGTAACATTCTTTAGTTTAAAATCTATTTTTTTCTGATATGAGTATTGCTACTCCAGCTTTCTTTTGCTTTCCATTTGCATGGAATATCTTTTTCCATCCCTTCACTTTCAGTCTGTATGTGTCCCTAGGTCTGAAGTGGGTCTCTTGTAGACAGCATATATATGGGTCTTGTGTTCTTATCCATTCAGCGAGCCTGTGTCTTTTGGTTGGAGCATTTAATCCATTCACGTTTAAGGTAATTATTGATATATATGTTCCTATTACCATTTTCTTAATTGTTTTGGGTTTGTTTTTGTAGGTCCTTTTCTTCTCTTGTGTTTCCCACTTAGAGAAGTTCCTTTAGCATTTATTGTAGAGCTGGTTTGGTGGTGCTGAATTCTCTTAGCTTTTGCTTGTCTGTAAAGGTTTTGATTTCTCCATCGAATCTGAAAGAGATCCTTGCCGGGTAGAGTAATCTTGGTTGTTCGTTCTTCCCTTTCATCACTTTAAGTATATCATGCCACTCCCTTCTGGCTTGTAGAGTTTCTGCTGAGAAATCAGCTGTTAACCTTATGGGAGTTCCCTTGTATGTTATTTGTCGATTTTCCCTTGCTGCTTTCAATAATTTTTCTTCTTCTTTAATTTTTGCCAATTTGATTACTATGTGTCTCGGCGTGTTTCTCCTTGGGTTTATCCTGTATGGGACTCACTGTGCTTCCTGGACTTGGGTGGCTATTTCCTTTCCCACGTTAGGGAAGTTTTCGACTATAATCTCTTCAAATATTTTCTCGGGTCCTTTCTCTCTCTCTTCTCCTTCTGGGACCCCTATAATGCGAATGTTGTTGCATTTAATGTTGTCCCAGAGATCTCTTAGGCTGTCTTCATTTCTTTTCATTCTTTTTTCTTTATTCTGTTCCTCAGCAGTGAATTCCACCATTCTGTCTTCCAGGTCACTTATCCGTTCTTCTGCCTTAGTTATTCTGCTATTGATTCCTTCTAGTGTAGTTTTCATTTCAGTTACCATATTGTTCATCTCTGTTTGTTCTTTAATTCTTCTAGGTCTTTGTTAAACATTTCTTGCATCTTCTCGATCTTTGCCTCCATTCTTTTTCTGAGGTCCTGGATCATCTTCACTATCATTATTCTGAATTCTTTTTCTGGAAGGTTGCCTATCTCCACTTCATTTAGTTGTTTTTCTGGGGTTTTATCTTGTTCCTTCATCTGGTCCATAGCCCTCTGCCTTTTCATCTTGTCTATCTTTCTGTGAATGTGGTTTTTGTTCCACAGGCTGCAGGATTGTAGTTCTTCTTGCTTCTGCTAATGTCAAGGTTCTTAAGGTTTTTGTTTTATTATATAATTAGGGCTAAATTTTTAATGTCACAATATGATTAAAAATGTAAACATTCACTCAACAGATTTTGGAATATGTGCCATATTATATGGGAAAGGCTGTGTCCCTATAGCACTTCTATGCCTGGATCATTAAATTTCCCAACTGAAAGCTTAGTCTAGCTTCAGGTTCTAGAGGTAATCCTGTTTCTCTTCTGGAAAAATGAAGAAGCTTCAGACAGATAGCTTGGGAGGACCTATATTAAGGTCTTTGGATAGATCTTACTCTGATCTGATTTCCTTCATTTATTAATTAGAATCCCAAGACTAAGCCCTACCATGTATCCCAGTTTCAGTAACGTGTTTTAATCCCTGTCCTTTGTCTTACCCCCTGCTTTGATAATTCATTTAGTATTCCTGTTTCTTGAGATTATGACTCTGACCTTATGGCTACCTAGAACTCAAGTCCTCTGTCTGGCTACGCTATCTGCTATGGGGCCTCTTGGACAGTCCAGCTATCTCTGTAACGGCTGCCTCCAGGTGTGACCATTTTCTGTACTCTGCTTCACTCCCATTTCATACAGATAGCTGGACCTTATGCCTGGTTCTCAGCCTCTTTTGACTTGTTCTGTCCATTTGCAGACTATTCTCTGGTTCCAAAAATAAACAGACAACAATATTTTCTGTGTACTCTAGGATAGTGGTTTTCAAACAGTTTCCCTCAGAATCTGTGGGAGATGTTTTAAGAATTCCATGTTTAAATTTGATACAATTTTATTTTAAAATGTTTGATTATTAAATAAGCCCACCCCAAGTGTTAGCCCTATGGTTCCTCAAAATTAAGTTGAAAACCATGGATATAGCAAAATTTTTAATTGGCTATTTAGCTTAGACATGAGGCCCTCATTCTTAAGATATTTAGTTAGTACTGAAGCTTTTTCACCTATCTTAAATCGATTAAAGTGCTTTACAAATTACAGGAAAGGGTGTCTATCATTCTGGTTATTTGTCTTTGTAATACCAAAAGGTATTTGTAACACGAGAGTGAAGAGTGGTTAACTTATCTCTGCCACTAGTTAGCCAAGTTTTCTTGGTCAAGTCCCCGAACGTCTCCAAGCCTTGGTTTCCTCTGGCAATACCTTAGGAGGTAGAGCAAGGATCAGAAGATATTGATATCCTAGTAAATACTTATTATCTCATTTCATAGTAGGGTTGACACTACATTATGATGTGTAACGCATGTAGAGATCCTGATGATTATTATTATTAGAATAAAGATAGTGGAGTCAAATTGTCCTTGTTGGTATTAGTTTTCAATAACAAACTAAATAAACAAATGAAGCCTAAACTATTGAGTCCATCATGGAAAAAGAACATCATAAAATGATTGGTCAAAAATAGTGTACAGCCCTGTCCTAGGAATTCTACAGGACTCTTGAAAGCATGTGATGAAAAACAAAAACAAAAAATGCCTTAATTTGCTTTAGGGGAAAAAAGTCGATGGCAGACAAAAGGAAAAGTCAAAGTATGCATCTATGGCTCTCTGGCATGGCTAGATGCGGGGGTCAAATTATGCTTTTGTACTCTCTCTCTCTCTCTTTCTCTCTTCCAGTCCCTCTCTGGACCATCTCTTTCCATTTTTTGCTTTGCTTTTCTCTCTGGTAGCTTCATTCCTAGCCAGGTTTTCTTCCTATGATGACATGTGGTAGGTTCAGTGTAATGTCTTATCTGTTTAGCAATTCCTGCAAAAGTCCCAGATGTCATCCTCGTTCCTTATTGCTATGGATACATGGGTCTAGGTTACATTTCCATTTCGCATGAACCACTTGTTAGGTCTGCCCCAACTAAATCTCAAAGGCTGAGGATAGGGTAAGGGCTGACCTTCAGAAAGGAGGAGATAGCTTCTTTCACCAGAAATAGGAATGTTGCAAAGAAGTCATTACTGTCATTTCTAAGTGCATGATCTTGAATTTTCTGAACCTTAGATTCATCACCCCTTATCGATAGAAATAGTTACTCCAGAGGTTTAGGTTGAAAATTAAATGACTTAAAGTATTAACAAGCTTACCAGAGTAGCTGGCATTAGGTACCCTTAGTACATCTAATTCTTTCCCTATTTTCAGTAGCATGGAAATAAGATTTGTGAGGAAGCCAAGTGTAAAATAGGAGTCACTCTGAAATTTCTACCACAATTTCACTTTCCTTTTGATCTCATACATTTAGAAATGGAAATCATGAACATCTGTGTAACATTTTCTATAGGTCTGTACTTGTTTAGGCAGCAAGCAGACATGTCCTGTGACCAAGAGGGTAACTTCAGGTCTTATGTTCTTTTAGGGCCTTGTGACACTCAGGTAGCTCCAGTTACCTACCCAGTGGAAGCTGTCAGAGGCTAACTGCCCATGTCAAAAACATCATCAGAGGCAGAAATGCCTGAAAAGCTCAGCATCTGTCACCTCCTAGGGAATGTTAGCCACCCTGGGCATAGGAGTGGAGAACTGTGGGACTATCAATCAATGTGATGACCGGTAATTTGCTATTCTCATGTTTTGACCTGTTAATGTGAGGACAAAAGCTGTGGTAATATTGACACAACCTGAGGAACATGCAGCAATTTGAATGTGTTGTTTGTTGGAATAAAGCTGTTGTTTTGTAGCTTTAGAAGTGGTAAAAGTAATTAGTTTTAACTCATCTTGACTATCAAAGAGATGCATGGGAGGGAGGTTGTGGGGTATCCTTTTAGTTCCCGATTGATTTTTGCTGTAGGTTGTTTTTGTAATTTTTCTAATAACAAACACCATGTGACAAAAGCCTTCCTTCTAGCATGTTTTGTGATCTTCAGCCTCTTGGTCCTGACATAATCCATTAGTGGGTGCATTACAAGCCTGGTTAAAAACACAGAGCTGGTCAAGTCCCATTACAGTGAAAACCTTTGTTTAACAAAATGGTTCCCAAGTCTCCTTCTGTGGTATAATTAATTCAGGTAGCATAGAATAAAACATTTTGATGTCACAGAGTATTTGGAGATTCTCTTCAAATTCCTCTTAAGGAATTGTGAAATCATTCATTGCTTATTCAACAATTTAAAAATATCTACTGTGTCGATTGCTTGGCATTGAGCCTTTTAGCAGTGGACAAAACAAAATCTCTTCTCTCAGAGACATCACATTCTAGTGGATGGCAAAGATAATTGTATTAGTTTGCTAGGGCTCTCATAACAAAATACCACAGACTGGAGGCTTAAACAATGGAAATTTATTTTCTCACAGTTCTGGAGGCTTGAAATCCAAGATCAAGCTGTCAGCAAGTTTGGTTTCTCCTGAAGACCCTCTCCTTGACTTGCAGGTGGCCACCCTCTTGCTGTGTCCTCACATGATGTTTTCTCTGTGTGTGCATGCCCCTGGTGTCTCTGTGTCTAAAGTTCCTCCTCTTATAAGGACATTAGTCAGATATGATTAGGGCCCACCCCAATGGCCTCCTTTTAACTCAATTACCTCTTTAAAGTTCGTATTTCCCAATATAGTCACATTCTGAGGTACTGGGGGTTAAGGCTTCAACATATAGTTTTTTTTTTTTTTTTTAAATTAATTAGTTTATTTTTGGCTGTGTTGGGTCTTTGTTTCTGTGCGAGGGCTTTCTCTAGTTGTGGCAAGCGGGGGCCACTCTTCATCGCGGTGCGCGGGCCTCTCACTATCGTGGCCTCTCTTGTTGCGGAGCACAGGCTCCAGACGCGCAGGCTCAGTAGTTGTGGCTCACGGGCCTAGTTGCTCCACGGCATGTGGGATCCTCCCAGACCAGGGCTCCAACCCGTGTCCCCTGCACCAGCAGGCAGACTCTCAACCACTGCGCCACCAGGGAAGCCCCAACATATAGTTTTGTGGGGACACAATTTAGCCCAGAACAACAATGAAAATTAAACGAATGACTGTGTATTACTTAAGATGGTATTGCAATGCTATAAATGAAAGTTAAGCAGGGTAAATAATGGGGTGAGGAAGGGGGAGCATTGTAAACACGAATGGATGGTCAGAGAAGTTCTCTCGGTGGAAATAGCATTTGAACAGAGAAATGAAGAGAAGGAGTGACGCCCAGGAATATCTGAGGGAGAAGTCTTTTAGGCAGAGAAGTGGGGCTTCATGTAGTAGGAAAAGTGCCAAGAGGCAATGTGGCTGGAATGGAGAATGCGAAGGGCCTAGATGAGATCAGAGGTAACTGGGGCCTGTCATGGAAGGTCCCAGAGACCTACTCAGAAGGGGTGGCCATCTGCTGGCAACAATACATTACTAAACCCACAATCAAGACTCAGTGTGATCTATGCTAGTTGGTTTGTACTGCATGCTGTGGACAGCCCTGGCTACATAATTTGTGGGGCCCAGTGCAAAGTGAAAATGTGGGGCACCTTGTTCAGATGTCAAGATGGTAACAACAGGGTATTAAACCAAGGGCAGGGCCCTTCTAGTTGCAGAACCTTGAACAACTGTACAGGTCACATGCCCTGGCTGTGGAAATACATGAGAGAAGTAGCTGACTCAACACATTTTTTTTCAAAAGTAAAACGCTCAGTTGGATGTTGTGTAGTCTTATGGAAAGTGTGTTCCTGGAGTTTGGATTTGAAGTCCCTAGTAAAGTCCTGGATTCTTTGTTTTCTGTTAGCCAGGGTTCTCCAGAGAAACAGAACCAGGAGGAGAATATATATATTAGGAATTGGCTCATGCAATTATAGAGAGGCTGAGAAGCCCCACCATCTGCCATCTGCAAACTGGAGACCCAGGAAGGCCCATGCTGTAATTTCCTCAAGTCGGAAGGCCTGAGAACCAGCGGAGCTGATGGTGTACATCCCAGTCCGAGGGCAAAGGAAGGTGAGATGAGATGTCCCAGTTCAAACAGTGAGGCAGAAAAAATAAAGGGGTGAATTTCTCCTTCCTCTGCCTTTTGTTCTGTCCTTGTCCTCATTAGATTGGATGATTCTCACCACATTGGGTTTACAGTCTGCATTACTGATCCACCCATTCAAATGATAATCTCATCTGGAAATACCATCACAGACAGGCCCAGAAATAATGTTCAATCTGGGTACCCTGTGGTCACTCAAATTAACACATGAAATTAACCATCACAACCAGTGATACCTTGGGCAAGTTATGTAACCCAATTAGTCTCAGATTTCTCACCTGTAAAAGAAGTATTATAGACCCTGTCTTATAAGGTTTGGTTTTGGTCCAATTTAGCCAAATAATGGTGACAGTGTTTGGTAAACTATAGGATTCCATAAAAAGATTATGATTTAGTAATATATTTAAATTGCTTCTCCTTTATTTTCTGTTTTGACATCTCCTCCTTCCTGTAATTCCTGAACAAGGAAAGCATTTTGTGAACTAATGGTGATAATTTACACTGGAAATAAATATTATTCACCTCTTTTTTATGCAGGCAATCAGTCTTATTATGCAATAACGTTTTATTATGGGCAAGAAGCCCAGGCATCAGGCTGAATGTTATGCTTTGTCCCATGACATAACTGAGACTATATATCAATGGTCTTTATTCCTCTGCAGCAATTATTTGGTAAAATGAACAAATTCTAAGTGAGCCTGTTGTTCTGGCCTCTTCGCTCCTGCTTCAGTTTTTCTCCTCTAGACAGTCATTTTTCTGCCTCTCTTGTCCAGTTCTCTCCCCACAGAGCAGCTGTATTTGTATGTCTCATCCTGAGAGGGCAGGCAACTGGCTGCCCTCAAGGCCACTCTGTGGCCTGGCCAGTGGGGAGCCATGAAGAGCCATCTGCTTGCCTCTGCTGCAGAAATTGAGTGTCACCTCTGTAGTAGTCCTGTTTACAGAACGATAATAGAGTTATTCTTAACTAAGTGTATTGTTTGCCGAAGAAAGGGGCATAGTTTCAAACAGTAAATAAGGAGGAAGTGTAACCAATGCTGGTAAGATTACACACTTTGCTGCATGTTTTAGTTTTTCTATAATCAAGTAAGAGATGACAGTAGGCACATGGGAAACATACCTCTGATTGAATACAACTTCAAACAATGTGACCCTCTACATGCAGAAATAAATGACAAGAATGCCTGACTTGTTGGAAGGGCAATTTGAAAAAAAAATTGTTTATTTTTACAGGTTGTATCAATTGTTTTAAGGCTCAGAATCTCTCTTCGTAGCATCACCTCAAGACTGTCTATTGTTCCTAAGGCTACAATTGTAGTGTGGGGTAATGAAAGAACACGAGTTTAGCACCAGAGGGGCTATGTTCAGATCCCCTCACTCCTTTACTTACTGGATGAATTATATGGTCTAGTCAAAACTTTCAGATTGTTTCCTCATTTATAAAGTGGGCATCAAAATATTGTTGGAAAATTTGGGAGTAACCTAATGATCTTCATAGGAGATACTTGAATATAGTAGATGATCAGTAATCTAGGTATTACAATTAGACAGTGTTAAGATGATTGTTTTTCATTATTCTTACCTGTACATGAATACAAGAAACTCATCCCAAGAAATACAGACATCTAATTAACCAGACAGTTTTGATGGTGGTTGAAAACTTGAATCAACTTAGATATTACATTAATATAATTCAATACACATTTATTAAGTGCTAATTATGGAAAAGTCACTAGCTCAGAGATAGAGGTCCAAAGACAAACCCTGAATTCAAATTTGGTAGAATGGTCAAGACATGTAACTTCTAATTCCTTTTCAATTGGGCAATACCCCATTTCTCTATAAATTTTTTTTTGTTGTTATGATTTTCTTTTTGGATGCTAGGTCTCTCTAGTTGAGCACTTATTTTTAAAAATATATCACATATTCTTACCTAAATTTGAGATATCTCTTTCTTGGTGCTTTATACTGTTTCTAAATGAAAGCACAAGAGTATTGAACCTCGTCTGGTGCTATATGAAAAGAAGACTCACAGCAGGTGCGAGTAAAAATGAGGAAAAGGCAGGAGATCAGCCAAGATGGTGGAGTAGAAAGACCTTGAGCTCACCTCATCTCACAATCACACCACAATCACAACTATCTGCAGGACAACCATTGATGGAAAAGACTGGAACCTACCAGAAAAGATCTTCTGCAACTAAAGACATAAAGAAGGAACCACAGTGAGATGGGTAGGAGGGGCGGACTCACAATATAATCAAGTACCATACCCCCGGGTGTGCAACTCACAAACTGGAGAATAAACATTGCAGAAGTTCTCCCACAGGAGTGACAGTTCTGAGCACCCCGTTGGGCTCCACAACTTAGGGGTCCTGCACTGGGAAGATGAGCCCCCAGAGCATTTGGCCTTGAAGGCCAGAGGGGCTTAATTTCAGGAGACCCACAGGACTGGGGGAAACAGAGACGTCACTCTTAAAGGACACACACCAAATTCATGTGCACTGGGACACAGGGTGAAAGAGTAATTTGATAGGAGCCTGGACCAGACCTGCCCGCTAGTCTTAGAGAGTCTCCCAGAGAAGCGGGGCTGGGGGGTGGCTGTGGCTCACTCTGGGGACATGGAGACTGGTAGCAGTCATATTTGGGAACATTCTACAGCATGAACACTCCTGCTGGTGGCTGCATCTTGGGACCCTCCTTCTACTCATTAGTGCCAAAACCTGGCCCTATGCAACTGCCCGTAGACATCAGTGCTAGGAAGCCTCAAGCCAAACAGCTAACTGGGTGGGGACACAGCCCCAGCCATCAGCAGACAGGCTGCCTAAAGGCTTCCTGAGCCCACAGCCACCTCTAGACACGCCCCTAGACATGGAGCTGCCCACCAGAGGACCAAGACCCAGCTCCATCCACCAGTGGGCAGGCACCAGCCCCGCCCTCCAGGAAGCTTGCACTAGCCTCTAGACCAGTCTCACCTCCCAGGGGGCAGACACTAGACTCAAGAGAACCATGATCCTGCAGCCTGCATACCCAGCCCACCCACAGCAGGCCAGACCCTACCCTGGGACCAGCTGGGCCCTGGCCCTGTCCACTGGCAGGCTGACAACAAGCTTCGGGACACCCGAGAGCCCATACCCAACTGTGTCAGGAGCCAATCCCGCATCCCCCACCACCCAACAATCTGAAATGAGCTCTGAGATCCCTGGGCCCTGCAGCCAGACTCCAGGAACTGCCTCTGCCTGCCAGTAGTCTGGCATCAACCCCAGGACCTGGCTTCACGCATCAGTGGGCGGGCAACAGCCCTGGAGTCTTCAGGACCCTGACTCCGCCCACCAGTGAGCCAGCACTACCCTGGGGACCCCTAGGGTTCTGCAGCCAGCTGCCTCATTTCCAGGCCCCACTAAAGAGCAGCCAGCAGAATCTGCACAAAGTAGGGCCTGGCAACCAACTGGGCTAGGGGCCAACCAAGCCTACCAGACCACTCACATAGCCCACCACAACAGAAGGACCCATGAAACCCTCTTAGGGAGAATCCCTAGAGCATATAGCTTGGGTGATGAGAGGGGAATGCATGCTGGAATGCATAGGATGTCTTCTACAGAAGGCCACTTCTCCAAGGTCAAGAAATGTAACTAACCTACCACACACATGAAAATACAAATAGCAACTTAGACAAAATGAGGTGACAGAGGAACATGTTCTAAACAAAGGAACAAGATAAAACCCCAGAAGAAGAACTAAGTGAAGTGGACATAGGCAACCTACCCAAGGAAGAGTTCAGAGTAATGAATGTAAAGATGATCAAAGAATTTGGGAGAAGAGTGCACGAACAAAGCGAGAAGTTGGAAATTTTTAACAGTTAAAAAGAGTTAGAAAATATAAAGAACAACCAAACAAATGAAGAATACAATAACTGAAATGAAAAGTACACTAGAAGGAGTCAGTGGTAGACTAAATGATATAGAGGAATGGATCAGCAAGCTGGAAGACAGAGTAATGGAAATCATTGCTGCTGAGCAGAAAAAGAATGAAAAGAAATGAGAACAGTTTAAGAAACCTCTGGGACAATATCAAGCACATTAATATTTGTATTATAGGGGTCCCAGAAGGAGAAGAGTGAGAGAAAGGGCCTGAGAAAATGTTTGAAGATGTAATAGCTGAAAACTTCCCTAACCTGGGAAAGGAAACAGTCACCCAAGTCCAGGAAGTGGAGGGAATCCCATACAGGGTTAACCCAAGGAGGAACACGCCAAGACACATAGTAATTAAAATGACAAAAATTAAAGAAAAAGAATATTAAAGCAGTAAGGGAAAAGCAACAAATAACATACAAGAGAGCTCACATAAGGCTATCAGCTGATTTTTCAGCAGAAACTGCAGGCCAGAAGGGAGTGGCATGATATATTAAAAGTGATAAAAGAGAAAAACCTACAACCAAGAATACTCTACCTAACAAGACTCTCATTCAGATTTGATGGAGAAATCAAAAGCTTTACAGACAAGCAAAAGCTAAAGGAGTTCAGCACCATGAAACCAGCTTTATAACAAATGTTAAAGGAACTTCTCTGGGTGAAAAAGAAAAGGCCACAACTAGAAACAAGAAAATCACAAAATGAAAAAGCTCACTGGTAAAGGCAAACATACAGTAAAGGTAGGAAATCATCCACACATAAAGCTAGTAGGGAGGTTAAAAGGCAAAAGTAGTAAAATCATCTGTATCCACAATAAGCAGTTAAAGGATACACAGAACAATTAGATGTAAAATATAATATCAGAAACAGTAATCATCAGAGGAGAAGAGTACAAATGCAGGGTTTTAAAAAATGCATTTGAAATTAAGAGATCAGCAACTAAAAATAATCACGTATATATAGATTGCTATACAAAAGCCTCGTGGTAACTGCAAACCAAAAATCTATAATAAAATGAGGAAAAGACAAAGAGATGAGACTTTAACATGTGAAGATATGAGGAGGGAGTAAAAGAAGCAGTTTGGTAAAGATAAAATGGTGCAAAAACTGGAAAAATGTAGAAGAGGAAATGGAAACAGAAAGGAATTTAAGTAAAGAGAAACACAAGAGGAAAAGGGAATTTATGTCTGAATATGTGGTCACATCCTAAGACCTTTTGTCTTACTTCTGGCTTGAAAGGGGTTTTTCTTTCTTGGAAAGACATTTTTAATTGGTGACATTTGTCTCTATATTTTATAGAACATTTGAGAATCCTGGTCACTGATTTATACATTTATAGAATCAAACGGAAATTTTACACAATTCTTACTACTTTTATACACCTATTGCATGTTCTCAATTGAATGTAACATCAGCAGTAGATGCCAGTGACTGAACACTGCCATTCACGGACTAGTTTTTTCTTCCGTGGGAGCAGGATTAAAATTTTCATTTCTGTAAATGAGAACACCGGGGATCACTGCCACAACAGTCAACAGATTGTGAGATTGTTCTATTGATAAAATAGTTTCTAGTTCTCTCTAGAAACAGTGGGCTCTCATTCTTGCTACTTCAAGTGCTTAGTAATATCTGAATAATAAACACAGCAGTAGTACCGGAGACAATTTTTCTCAGCATAGAAGTGTGCTCCATGTCTCACCTCAATTCCTAAGGTGATACTTGAAGGTTTCTACTTTGAGGCATACATCCCACCATGCAGTGCAACATGTAGTAGTTTTGACCACAGTAGAGTTGCACTTTGGATGTAGTTTCTTCCTCTTCTTTAATTTTCTAAAGAACAAGATATTAGAACATTTTCTGGGAAGTATTCAGGGGAATTATCTTTCTGTCATTGGGTGGCGCTTATATTTTTATAAGCCTACTATGGCTCTAGAGAGAAATCTGTAGTGAGTCAAAGAGAGGGGCTTCTCTTGGCATGAGTTTATCAATAACATGACTGCAAAATAAGTTTCCTTTCAGAGTTTTGAAATGACAGCAACATCCCATTTTTCATGAATATATCTGACTGGTTAAAAACAAAATTAAAAAATGATTTTCATGTGCCTTCAAGATATTTTTGTAGAAATCATTTTTTGCTTTCATTTATTAATAAAAAAGTTAGAACACCAATAATTTTGATCTTCCATCATTATTTATGACTGTTTTCCTCTGAAAAATTCACATGATAAAGAGAAAATTTCGCTTTCTTTCCCCCAGAATATCTATTTTTCTTGATATTAATCTGACTATAAACATAGCTCTGAAACATACTAAATCTTATTTCTCAGCACCAAAGACTCAACAAAGAAAATAGATCCTCAAATCAAGTTTTGCTTTGCAGTACTAGGAGGAATATTAAAGTCAATCTTCAAGTCTCTAATAGTTCTTTCAAATGTCCTAAATAATCATTTGATACTTGTTTGTTCATCACAATTGAAAAAAAAATGATAGGGGAAAAAACTCTTAAGCCAACAGGAAGCTTTTAGAAGTGAGGTACCATTGTAACATTGTTACCAATTTGAGTCATTGTAGTAGTGATAATTGAAGCTGTTCATAATCAGAGAGAGGCATTTAAGGCCAAAATTAGTAAAAAGTATTTTGTTAGGGCTGTTAGTCAAGGCTTTTCACCTGGACAATGTCTATTGTATAAAATATATTATTAAAAATTGGTTTCTCATCCTTGCTAGAATATTTTTAAAAGATCTGTTGCCATATATATTATGAAAGCAATTGGCTCCTAAGAAAAGAATAGCTTTTGTTCTACTTAGTCTTTTCTTGAGTATTAATATCCTGATTAAACCCCAAATCTCCATGAATGATTCCCATGAATAACGACGTCCCTGGTCTCTTTAATATGTGGATTCTAAAGCAATTCTCCAAATTTAAAGACCTCTCCAGATTCAAACTCTGAATGGATTGTGCAGCAGAGGTTAAAACTTAGACTCCTTGACCTCCAGTCTTTCCCTTTTCTGTTCTCCGTTGTTGTATCCCACCCCTAATTCCCCCCAGAACTTAGAGAAGCTGGGGGAAATGGTATGAGCTAAAGGAACATGTGCAAGTATCTCATATGGAGTCCATAGAATGGACCCACAGATCAGTGGACACTTTCCATTTAAAATCTGTTTAGCTCCAAAAAGGAAAAGCCTAAGCTGCGAGGGGAAGGAGCATCTCATGTGAAACTCATTTGTTTGGATTTGCTGAGCCTGTTCCTTCATTTGTTCAGGTGCAGTCATTTACTTCTCACAGGCTGTTCTGCTATGGAGTTGTTTCAGCCTTCATAGAAATGCTAAGGCTCCTGGCTGGGGCAGACGATTGCCTTGCTAGAAGATCTCTTTACTGGTAGCAGCCTGTGGCTACCACAGTGATTAAAAAAAAAAAAAAAAATCTTGCCATCCTTATCCTTTGATTTTGGAATACTGCTCTGGGTACTCGATCCCCAGGTACTTCTCTCCTTGCCTGGGTGCGTGCTTCTTTATTATTATTGCTTATCTGTTTCAGTCCATAACCTTACCTTAAACTCTGATGCAGATGTGTCCTGATTTCTGGTGTGGATATTTCATACTTTGTTTTTCTCCCTGCGTATAATTTATCTAGGTCCTGAGTAGTACCTGTATTCTACCTTAACTAATAATTTCCAGGAATTATTCCACTCTGGAATCTGTCCCAAGCTCTAGCCTTCGCTGTAGGTTACCTGTTCTTTGTTTCTTATCTTGTCTCTCAGATCTACTTGCCTCCCACAGTTTCAGAACAAATATTTACCAAAACCTATGGAAAGGGCTTCTGGATTCCATAACAACACTGCTTCCCTCCTTATCGAGAAGCCCTGAACAAATATTTCTTTACCTTGTAGTTGGTCTAAGTCTGACTGTCAATACAGTGATATTTATAATTAAAAAACAGGAGTACAGAAGGGTAAACGTTGGGGTTTGATGCCAGAGTCTTCTATTCTCTCTCAGCTGATTAATACAATTTTGGTTTAGATGTGGTGGGTGTGAATTGCTCTGAATCTGAAGAAAAGTTTATAAATCTCTGAAAAAAATTGTTTTGTAATTGTGTATAGTAGTAATATTGCTGTGTGAAAACAGGTGCCAACCAAAAAGCCTAGCTTTGCAGGAAAGCTTCATAGTTGAGTTATGAGACAGCTGGAGAGCAGCAAAATAGATATGGATCCATAAGCCCTGCAGGAAAAACAACTTTAATCAGGGCCTGACACGTTGGGTGATTGTAACGAAGTCCCTTGGTATGTGTAAGCCCTGGATCAAATGGGACCAATTGACTATTGACAGGCGTTACATTAGTGCAAAACTGGATGAAAAACTGGCTATTGCCCTGCACAGACTCCAATAATGAGAAATGAGGTTCTTGTGAAAGAAAGGGACTTGGTTTGTTTTCAAAAAACATATTTGCACTGGCCCAGGTGATACCTCTGGTGGACTGAAATTCCTCAAGGCGCAGCCTTTAGATACTGCAGTGGCATTTAGTTCTGTCTTTCCAAGCCTCTCCCTGTGACAGCCCTCTTTGACTTCTTAAATTGATTCCATGGTTCTGAATACCAGTAGCTAATGCTGGAAGCCTGACCCGGGAGTAGGGAGCATCATCCCGCCTTGAGAGCCCCTCAAATGGATTTTACAAGGGAATGGTGCGTACTATGCTGCTAGGTGCAGTGAAGCATGTTTCTAGCACTTTTCACAGATCATAAATTAATTTGAAATGAACCTCTCTCCTCCCACAAAATATAATAGAGAAGAACTGTCATCATGTTTTTTCTGAAGCATAGCGCTTGAGGGGGGAAAAGTCATTTTCTCCTGCATTTGTTGACGGGGCACATGACAGGTACCAAATGCTAGGCTGTCCACAAATGCGTGGCATGTGTGTCCAATTCAAAATAATTTGTAGTTTGAGGTAGATTCTCCACACCTTCAGCTCTGAACCTGAAACAGTGGAAAGAACTGTGCATATTCCCATCCAAAGATGGGTATTATGCAAAATCACAGCCAATGTCTCAGGAACCCCAAATGTCCTGCTGTTTCTGTATTGCAAATATAAGTGATTATCCTTGATAGTTATTCTGGAAAAGGTAAGAAGGAACAAGTCGGACATGCAGCCTATTTTACAATTATGTGTGGGCATTTGGTAAACAATAAAATAATGCAATATCCTTTTTAGTAATACTGCAAGGTGGAAAGCATGAAACTAATTTTTTAGAACTTAATATTCAGAGTGCTTTGTTAACTTGTGTGGAACACCTGCTCTCTTACATACAAAAAATTTACTAAATTGATTATATTAAAATTGGCTCATCTCATTAGTTTAGTTTTCTTATTTTCCTTTGCCTTAGTATATAGCAGGGACCAAAGAAAGCCATATTTGATTAATTGTACTATGATTGAAAGTGATCGTAGGTCAAAGAGAGTAAGAAAACATTGAAGTGAAAAAGAAGGGAGAAAGAAAAGCAGAAAAGAGAAGATGTTCTGTTAGTAGTGAGTATCCAGGAAACTCAATATAAACTGTCTTGTCACTGGCCTTTTTTCCTGCCTAGATCCTCTCCTGATTTCCAGAACTATACATCTAACTGTCCAAAGACTACTGTTCTCCTATGTTTCATGGGTACCTCAATTCAATGTCCAAACTGAACTGCTCATTTTTCCTACAAATATGTTCCTCCTTCCATGGTCCCTGTCTTAGGGAGTGGCACCATCATTCTACCAAAGATAGAGACTCAGGAGCCATCTGAGATTATTTTGTCCATTTTCATTCTCACTTAATAGCTATAAATGGCTTGTCCAGTCTTAGCTCCCAAATTCCCTACATTTTTATAGCCAGGTCTACTGCTTTAGCAGTTCTTGCTTGGATTACTAGTTGCATGGGCTCCGTGGCTTTACCCTCCATCCAACTTAAATTTATTAGCCTTTAGCCCGTGGCCATAGCTTTTTAAATGCAAATATGATTACATCACTTCCTTGATTAAAATTCTTTGACAGTCCTTATTGCCCACAGGATAAATTTAGCACCCCAAATTCTTCATGATCTAACTGTGCTTGCTTCTCTAATCCTAGTTCCTACCACTATACTCTGAGGCCATTTTACTAGATGAAGAGCAGTTTTCCGTAAGTATAGTGCTGTTTCATACTCCCATGTCATTGCATGTGCTATTTTCATTGCTAAGAACACCTTTTTACCTTTGGAACCCAGTTTGGAATCTGGGAAGCCCTCCATGACTTCTTAGTTTGAATTATTTTCTTTCTCTAGCCCTCCTAGTGTCATGTGCATAATTCTAATATTGTATCCATTATGTTAGTTTAACTGCTGGTTTCTCTGTCTCCCTTATTTATTCTGAGCTCTTTAGGGTCAGGAACACTGCTTTATATATTTTTGTACACCCAGTGCAGTACAGTCCGTGGTATATGATGTATGCTCAAGGTATATGTGTTGACTCAACATATGGATGCAACGATAAAAAGCAGAACTTGGCAGGATGGTGGATGAGGAGGTACCACTTTGGAGAGACGATCTCTATTGTTTTGGGGGATTTGGCAATATGTAGACATAATAGCTGAAAGAGGATTTGATCTTAATTCAGATTTGATTTGGACTTTTGGGCATATTGATCCTAAGAAAGCCAACAGCAATTTATAATTGGAGACTACTATAACGGTGTAGAAGTAGTGACACTCATATGAAAAACTGAAGAAAGACAAATTCTTCTCTCTTTCTCTCTTTCTACCTTCCTCCCTTTCTAGCTTCTTCCAAAAGAGATGTAAAATAAATATATTAGAATATATATTTTTATTTTTAAGGTGGCTATCAATATATATGTATATACATGTATAGATACATAATTTAAAAAACTTTTAAATACAGTGTAATCCTTTTTGCTGAATAGTTCTGTGTTGATGTGGGTAATGATCAGAAAAAGGGAGTTTGGGGCAGGGGAGGGAGAAGGGAAGTCAAGTAATGGTAAAACCACAATATATATTTTGAGAGCTGGCCTTGGAGGGGAGGAAAAAGCAGAAACAGAGCACATGGCACTTCAGAGCTTCATTCGTCTGCCTGTCAATGGGGGGGGGCGGTGGATGCAAGAGTTAAAGGTGTCAGGGCTGAGTGGTGCACTCAGTTCCCACAGGCTCAGTGTGGAGATACCATGGACAGAGCTAAAGCAGCATTCCTCTGGATTAGAGAGGATACTAAGAAACTACCCTGGGTACAGTGGGAACATCTTTTTTTGATCATACCGAACTAATTATGAATGTGAGAATTAACAAAAGCTTTTTTTCTAGTTCAGTTATCCTCTGCTCTTACTCTGGAGCTTTAGCAGTGGTGAGAATTGGCAGTCAACATGTTAGATATCCATTCCACTTTGAGCCCAACCTCCTGGGCTCTCTCTTAAATTGGAGAGAATGCATTTAGGGAAGAAAATGTAGCCAATGACTTCTGCAATGGGGAGTTCATAAGAAGCTGGCTAATACTGCTGGGCATTTGAAGGCATATATGGACTAAGTAAAGTGATGAGGAGGTTATTCCTTGTGGGGTACTTCTCACTTCGGTGTGTAAACATAAGTTGTTATATTGATTGTTTTCACAATGTGGCAAAAAAGCATTGCATGTGCTCCAAGAAGGAAAAATAGCTAGTTCCTGTATTCTAAACACTAGTCCAGACACTTTAATTTACTTCTCCTAATCACAGTCTGGTACGGGTTTATCATCCTAATTTGACCATAGAAGAAGCTGGGCTTCCCAGCTAGTAAGTGGCAGAGCTGGGTTCAACCCTGGGTCTGGCTGACTCAGATCCCGTTCACATTCTTTTCTCCCCACTGCCTTCCTTGCCATCACATCTTGGCTGGCAGCAGGAGAGTCAAACCTGACAGGAACCATGAAAAGCTTGGAGTTCTCAGCCTGCTAGGCAAGCAGCAGTGCCATAGAGGTAAGTCACTGTGAGCCCTGTCATTTATTTCTGTCTACTTTAAGTCTCTTATCTGTAGGGCAAAAAGCATTTACAAAGCTTTCAGAAAAATGCTTTGTGATTACCAGCACTAGGCGAGCAATGGCTTGCCTGTTTTCCACAGATAGCTGCAAAATATGTCTTTTAGGGAGAATTATCTGCTTTCTTCCACTTAGACTCATATATAAACACACTGACGAAAAAAATGTTTTGGAAATCCCATAGTCCTAGGTGTGAACAGATACTTTCTATTCCAGGTTGCATTGAATCAGATGGAAAAAAAAAAAAACCTTGTAAAACAAAAAGGTAAAGTAACTATTCAGTTGTAAATAGACAAACAAGAATTGTTACCTCTTGGTAACAAATTCCTGTTCTATGGTAATTCCTGTTAAATCTAGAAATTCCAAGATGTTATTCTACTGGTGTGAAATATCAGGTGTTCCCTACCAAAGTGCCAGATTTTTTTGAGGGGGAGTTTGAGAAAATAATTAGGAAAGGGCTATTAGTTCTTTCTCACTTAAAGCACACCCAGCCCTCTGGGTAGGGTGTACTTTGATGATATTTTTGTCTTTGAAGAAAGAAAGAGGATGTTAGAATTGTCATCCCCATTGGCCTGATAGGAGCTTAATCTTCATTGTCCTTTGTACTTTCTCCATGTAGACTTCAGCTATGGGAATAATTCTTAACAAATTGCACAGCTGACCTTTGTAAGCAGGCCCCTTCCGCATGATTAGAAGATTTAGAATTGCATGAGATTGTGACAATTCATGAAGCCCTGTACACCTTAGACCCCTTGCTCTAACATATCTTGTTGAAAGCACAGACCCAAAGATCCTTGCTGATCCCCAGGTGGACCTTTGGAGCCTTCAGGCCTGGAGCCCAGGTCTTGCCGCAGCTGCTATGCTTATTCTCCTCCTGCTCAAGACAGGGAATTCCCGATGGAGGAAATTCTGAGTGCTCGATAAAGAGCCAGTTTTTGTATAGTCTCCCTGAAAAGAATGAACATAACCTTTAAAGGCTTGAGAATGTGTTATTCTGAGTCTTTTTTTTTTTATATTCAAAGCCTACTGATTCTATTTGAGATGTCTCTTCCTCGCAAGGTATACCATCCTGGCTGGAAAGGGCTTTAATAAGCCAGACATGGTAGGGTGATTGCTTTGCTCCACTTTGCTTTGCTGTTAAAACATTAAGTGTAATCTGATGTGTCAATAGAGCCACCTCAGGTACTCAGAATCATTTTAATTCCTCTTACCGTCAAAACATAGTGTCAATACTGACATGAATTGGCATTAAAAATATTTGTGAAATCACCTGGAGAACAGCACTTTTTACTGATAGGAGGTCTCTTTAAAAGCAGTCTCTGTCAAAGATTCAATTTGAACTCTTTCTTGGCTTTGAATTTTACAGAGCAGCTTTTTTTTTTTTTTTTTTTTTTCCAACCTGATCTGCTTTGCATCATTCAAACCTATCAGTGGAGGAAAGAAGGTTTTCCTTTTTATCTGACCCTATGGGAGATGTTGTACATTCCCAGTGTGTGCTCTGTGATGGATGTGCAAATGACACACAAGTGGATGACATCACTCATGGTGGGTGATTAACTACTTCCCTGGGACTCACGAAATGCACTCAAAAGACAATGGGAAGGAGGAGTGACGGTTAGAACTTTCTTATATATCTCACCTGGGTGCATGTTTTTACCACTCTAGATAGATTTTAATCTTGGGGAAATATGAATGTACAAAATGGAAGAATATAAATATAAAAACCTTTGATTTGTTTTGGAGAAATATATAAACTTACACATATATTTGTAACATATTTCATGTGCTTTATAATTTATAACATGGGATATATAATATATAAATGTATGTATGTGTAACATATAAAACATATGCAATATGTAAGTATATTCACTTTATATCATACATATAGTATTCTAGCTCCCCAAGCAAATTAAAAAACCAGGAAAGAAATACTTTATTTTTTTGATAAGTGCCGTATTCTTTGCTAAGTGGCAAATATAGATTACCTATGTGATTTTTATAAGTATATTGTAATATTTGGAGAGTTGAAGTGATCCTCAAGCATTATTTACCCAGTAATTCATTTGTTAACACGTATTGACATTTGGCAAACACACAGGTTGTTTATTTTCTTGCTTTGCAAAGTCTTTGGGGGATAAATGACCTGTTGAACTGAAAAGTGAACATCCTTGAATTTCAACCTTTGAAAGCAATAGAATCTATTGACAGGAATGACTAGATTTTCTTTGTTGTTTGAAATCTAAAAGCTGGTCATTCCTTTTCTATTTTCCTAATGTTAGCAGGGGTGTGTATGTGTGTGTACGCACACCTGTGTGTGTGTGTGTGTGTGTGTGTGTGTGTGCTGGCAGCAGATCACTCAGTTGACCTTTTTCATAATCAACAACAATAAGTGAGGTGTGCATGTATGTGTGTGTGCTTGCACTTCTGGTGTGATGGACGGTTTGCTTAAATATATGGGAAAAGTTAATCCCTCTGCCCCTGACCTTTGGCACAGGAACCTTGTGCTTCCAGTAGAAAGTGTAGTAAATGCCAAGTCCTTGGGGCAGAGGATGTTTGCATTAATGTTTTCTACACTGGAGCCTGAGCCATAGATTTTCTGTCAGGTATCCTTTCCACTGCTGATATGGAATAAGTTGAGCTGTATACAGAATATAGTGCCTGATGCCATCTGTTTTGACACCCCAAATATTTTAACCCCAGCCAGTGTATTAAAGGAGAAAGCCTCCCACTCTCTATCATGCATGTAATTATCATGTAGTATGGGAGGTAGAAAAAGTCATGCAGTTTAATATGATTGTCAAAGGGTCAGTTGTCATGTTAATTATCAAGGTCTGAGTGATTATGACACGAAGAGGGAGGAGGCTGTGTATAGTACATACTAACCTTGTAAATACAGTTAACTCTTGATCTTCTTGGAAATCTAGGGCTGTGATACTAGCACAACGCAGGCATACAACTCTGCATATGCCAGTCTCTCTGTCTGAAATGTTTGGGGAATACGGGTTGCAAACTGAGTGAAGCAGCTTTGGAGGAAAGACCCCGCTTTAGGAGATTAAAAAGTTGTCCAGTGCGGCAACTGGATTTAGCAATTTAGAAGTAATCCTTGACGCCTCTGTCTCCACATTGCTTCCTCCAAAGAGACGTAAGTCCCGTTGATTCTAACACTTAAATATCATCCAAATCTATCCCTTCCTCTCTATTTGCATTTTCATTGTCTGTCTTAGGTTCCCCTCATTTCTTGCCTAGATTATTTGCCAGATTACTAGAAGCTGCACAGCATCCAGTTTTAGGTTCTCTAATCCATTCTTCAGTGTGATTTTTTAAAAAAATGCAAATCTACCAAGTCCCTCTGAACTGAGTGTTATTCTCAGATACCCCATGCTCCCCTGTGCCCCTTCTGTCATTCTATGTATTGCTCTCTCTACATTTCCTACATTTGTGCCTGTAAGTCATCCTTTAAACCCCAGGATGCATATCACCTCCTCACTGTAAGCCTTTACTGGTCTGATTTAAGAGCCTTCTTTGGGCTCCCTTGGTGTCATGTGCTTGTTTTGGTTATGGTTCTTTTCCTGATTTATTAGAGTTGTCTTTTGAGAGTTGTCTTTACAGCTCCTGCCTTCTAGAACATAAGGACTTGAGGGCAGGGACCATTATATTTTGTTTTGTATCCCAGAGCCTGGCATAGAGTAAGTGCTAAATGAGAGTTTCTTCAATAAGATAATAAAAGGACATGACTTTTAGATAATAGAATAATATATGACAAGTAATAGTCCTGGAAGATGGTCAGTAAAAGAGAGTGTTTATGTAGGAGGTGGTTGGTGACACACATTTGTTCTAACAGATTTCCCTGAGCCTCTCTCACTGCTCACCTATACCAGTCTTGACGTGATCACTCTCAAATGACTAGGAATAAATCGTCTAAATCCTTGCATGCCACCTCTTGATTTAATTATAATCTTTGGTGTTGGGAAAGGGAGGCTCTTCTTCCTTCCTCCTCTGGTTTCTTATGCTTCCCCTTGGAGCAAGAAAGAGTCGCTGATTGATGAGTTTGGGAGTGGAATTAAGCATGCACAGTTCATCTCCTTGCCCTCCTTTTTCTTCTGGAGCATAGCTATACCAGGGGGCATGCATTCTATTTTGCTACTCTTTGTCCTAAAGCCTGTGGTGGTCTGATGCTGCATATGACTGGATGGGCAAAAGTGTCTAAATCTGATGTCCAATAATAGGAATCCCAATTTGTTAAATATGTAAACCACATTCTTCAATAATAGATTTATCAATATAAAAGATATGTTGCTATCCCAACTGTCAAACCCTTCTGTTCTATTTTGTATTTGTTTCACATCTCAGGTGGAGGACTTATTTATTTATTTATTTATTGGCTGAGTTGGGTCTTCGTTGCTGCGTGTGGGCTTTCTCTGGTTGCGGTGCGCGGGCTTCTCACTGCGGTGGCTTCTCTTGTTGCGGAGCTCGGGCTCTAGGTGCACGGGCTTCAATACTTGTGGCTCGCGGGCTCTAGAGCGCAGGCTCAGTGGTTGTGGTGCACGGGCTTAGTTGTTCCGCGGCATGTGGGATCTTCCCGGACCAGGGCTTGAACCCTTGTTCCCTGCACTGGCAGGTGGATTCTTAACCACTGCGCCACCAGGGAAGCCCTGGAGGACTGTTTTTATTGGGTAAACTCATAGATGAACACATAGAATTTGAGAGCTAGAAAGAATCTTAGCTCTACTCTAAATATATATTAAACTTTGAGAAGTTCATTTCTGCTTACTAAAGAACAGTGATTCACTTAAAGTTATGTAGAGTCAGCCATCATTGTAAAAATTAATTAGACTCATTTCTGAGCAATTATCATTTTGGGATGTGAGCCGTGGTAGGATTTAAGAGCAAGACTGAAACAAGGAAGCCACAACCAGGTAAGCAGAAAGGTTAGTACTAGCCATGAGTGGTTGAATGCAGAAGTAAAGAGTGAGGATGTCTATGTGTGTGGGAAGGGTAAGGTGAGAACAAACATGGAGATAAAGTAGGTTGTGGAGGTCAATAATCCAACAAAGAAAACTTAGCAGTTCAGAAATCCAGGGGAGGATCTTGGACAAAAGGCTGTACCAGTATCAAGAAGCATAGAACTTTAGGATTGGAAGATACCATATGTCATTGAGTCTATCCACACATTCATTATTTAAATCATGCCCCCAGTATTATCACTCTACAATATCAGTTCCACGTAGTATCTGTCTATTTCCAGAGACAAAACTCTCACTATGTATTAACTTATTGCATCTTCACTATGTCCATTCTGTCTTTGGATATCTGTAACTGTTCTGCTTTGAGTGAAATCTGCTTCTCTTAATTAATCTCTTACTGTGATATCTTATGAACTTTGTTATAACTAAGGTAGGAGATTTTATTGTTGAAAGGGACATGGAATAATCTTTTCTTCTGCCATAGTTCCTAGAAGGAGAAATACTCTCCTAAATATAGATGGCATGGTTTTATTGTCCCATAGTAGGGGTGGCCTTAAAAGGGAATAGGTTCTGGTATCTGCCTCTTGATGGAAAAATATGGCTCCATATTTACTGGGTTAAGATCATTGTCTTTGGCGGACATTCACCAGTTTGCTTGGTCAATATCAATGAACAAGTTAAGTCCTTCAGTCACCTGGGGGTCACTTTTGCAGTTGACTTATCCTGGCAGGTGCCATGGTGTGTATTTTGTTTAGAGCCAGCTGTTCTGTTGGAGCATAATGGAGCCATTCCTGCCACAGTAGGTGACTGATAATACATATGAGAAAGTATTTCAGACCAAAATAAAAATGTCCATCTATCTCATGGTCTTGGTGGATACTCCTGAGACTGTATCAAGCACTTTTTAAACGCTTGGCTCGAACTGCCCAAAGCTGAGAAAAATTCTTGCAAAAACATTTAACAGATATGCTCCTTCTATCTGCTATGATGGAAAACTGGAATGGCCTTTCATTCCAGAGGGAATAATTGGTTAAATGACTCAATATTTTTAATAGGAAGGATAGTAGCCATACTATCTTCTTATTTTAAAAGAAATGTAGATTTTGTTCATCTCATCCAATCTCTTTAAATGTATCTGCCTTACTTACTCAAACAAATGGTGGTGGCATGCAAAATTGCAGCCATGTTTTAGGTTCTACAGCTTTGATGTTCATCTCTCCTATCTCCTTGTCATAATTTACGACAGATTTCTTCTTCTTGCTCTCATCCTTTCTGTATTACTGATCCATTTTGGGGCTGTGTTGGGCCTCATTCTTCTGTCCCGTTTTGGACAAGTTTTTGCTTTAGCTCTCTGACTCCAGGATCATTCTGGTATTTGGCCTCTGGTACTCTGGATTAGAATCACCACTTACAAGGCACATGTCCATTTACTGCCCTTGCCAGAGAGAAGAATTTGACAGATATGACCTGAATCTATCACAGAATGCCAACACTCCTGGCTTGGGAATTCTTCCTTTCTTACCAAATGCATTCTTGAAAGGACTGATATATAGGGATGTTGTATAAGGATTATACTATTATGTACTTCTATTATTTATTATACTACTGTATATGTATTACTTTCATTTCCCTTAGATTATATTAAACCATTAGGTGTCTATACGCTTGGATTAGTTATCTTAGCCTCTTACAAAGGCACCTTGAAGGAGTTATGCTTTGAGGTTATGCCCTCAGCTGTGACTGAGGCCTGCTATAAGAAACAGCTTATTTTGGACTTGTTTTGAAAAACATTGAAGAACTTGTCCATTACATCACTTATTATCTCATGTATAAAGCTTCAGAAATACATGTCTTTTAGAATTTAACAGAGGAAAATGTCATCTCTTTCCATGAATGTTTTCCCCTTTCTATAATGAGAAATTCATATTTCCAATAATGTAACTCAATATATTCTCATTTATTTGCCCTGGATGCCAGGAAGCTCAGGGCAAAATGTAATGGTTAAATATAGCATTTAACACTTTAGTTAGTACAAATACATTTTTCCTTTATCTGAGTTTTCTATTTGTATTTTATTAAGTTGTTTTGTGTATATATGTGTGTTTGTATGCCAATAATCTCAAATCTATTTTTGAAAGAGTCAATATTATATAGACTTATAATATCATCCCTGAACAACTGTCTTTCTTACTTGGGTAAGCTGTGGTAAAGTCTTTAGGGACCTACTTTTGGAATTTCTACAGCATCCTTAAGGGATTCCGTGTATCAGCCCTATTCTGAATCCTTGGATACTTACAAAAACACATGGCATGCCACTAGATGCTATAAGTCACGTCTAAACTAAACCAAACCCAAACCAGCCACCTTCCTCAGTTGTCTTTCCATATTGTTGAGGAAGTATCTTCTGTAAAGAGTGGGACTTTAAGGACAAATAATAAGTTTACAGAGACTGTCAGAGGCTAGCAAAGGTACACATTGGGCACCCAGAGAAGGTCTGGATTCCACTTCATCTGGGATCCAAAATATGGATAGATCTGAATACATGATGTGGAGATTTGAGGGCAATGGTGTGCTGATAAACTAGCTACCCCTCCCTCTTCTGCCAAGTTATGATTTGTAGTGTTTTCCGATTTCCATGGTATAAATACTTCTTCCAACATGGCCAATTTCAAGCTATTTATGATTTAACAACTGGCTTGAAAAAAATTCCTAAATATTTAAAAATTGGCTGTGTTGAGCCCGTTTGAGCTAGATCTTGCATACCACGGAAAAAGGCTTTACCGCATGTGATATTATGAGCAAAGGCTCAGATTTGTGAGGTCCCATTAAGGGACAGAAAACAGTCCCAACTGGCTGCATCAGGAGGTTCATGTCGGGAGATGATAATGACAAGAGTCAAGAGATAAATTGAGGCAGAGTTTGGAGAGTATTCAGTTGGACATACTGTACCAACTGTGGGGAGCTCTTGAGTTTTTTGAAATAGATAAGTGACAGGATAAAATTAATATTTCAGGAGGGTTGACCTGTTATTAGTTATATGTTGGGTAGCTTTAGGGGAGTAGACTGGAGCAGAGAAGGTAGTAATGACCTTTTTGAAAAGCTGTAGGTGTGAAGTGGTAAAGAACTAGATTTAGAGGAGAAACAGCTAGTGTGAGAAGGAAAGGATGGTGGAAGGCAGGACAGTGGAGGCAGTGAGGACAGTGCATCTCTGTTCCACATAGAATCCGCTGGGTTAGTTTGAAAGCTTGTACTGCAACCAACTCAGGGTTCATTTAGTCATTTGTTTGGGGATTGATATTAGCTGTTACTGAAACCTTCACTAGGGTTGTGGTGAGAACACCTGTACATCATCTTTCCATGTGGTTGCTTGGCTTCATTACAGCATAATGGCTGGGTTCCAAAAGCAAGCATCCCAAGAAATGGCCAGGTAAAAACCACATTGTTTTCTATGACCAACCCTTAAAAGTCATGTGATATTCCTTTTGCTACATTCTATTTGTTCAGTCAGTCACAAAAGCACATCCAGTTTCAGTAGGAAGGGAAATAAGAGTCCATCTCTTGATGGGGAAATAGCAAATTTCTGAAAGACCATATGAGAGTGGAACAAAAGGGTTTCCCAAGAGGTGATGATTGCTATTATTCTTATTAAATGGGTTTAAATGTCTCCAAGCAAACTAGTTCCCTTCAAACCCTGATGAATATTTTCAGTAAATGCCTGGTGTGGGTTAAGTAACAACCAGGAAATAGTAGTTATATAGCTCTTGTCAAGCGAGTGGTATGATTAATGTGTAGTACTGTTGCATGAGACGGAAGATAATAGCATCCTCTGAGAAGGGAGAACAAGGTCTTACTTGTATGATGAACTTGTTTTTGGATTAATTAACTGGGGAAAAGTAACATAATAAATTGCAAACTCTTATTGAAAGCTTATCATGCAATAGATTCAGTAAATCATCTTTATCCATTATCTCATTTAATCCTCACAAATAAATCTAAGAGGTAAGTATTATTAGCCCCATTCACAAAGGATAAAACTGAGGTTCAGAGAAGTGAGATAATTTGCCTGGGGTCACACTGTTAAATAATGAAAGCTGGATTCATTCTACTTCCTCTCTTACATTCTACTTCCTTACATTCTACTTCCTCTCTGTGAAGTTGGGAGAAGACTGGAATAGAAATAGAGTCTTCATTTTGACTGCAAAGAAATATGTCTAGGGGTGGGATTAATGCTGTACATGAAATGATACTTTAAATGTGGAGGTGGACTGGGGTTCAGAAAGTGATGGAGTTAGGCATGTGCCCTGGAAACTTTGCAGTCCTTTGAATTAATATGCAGGTCTCAAGTTAGAATAAGAATGAGGTAAGTCCAGAGAACCTTGACACGTGCTTGCACAGGAGTATAACCATTCTCACACATTTGTTTAGCACAAACAATATTAGATGTCAAATGTATGTTTATATATCTGCTTCACCCACTAGGCTCTGAGCTCTTGGCAACATGCATATAACACTTAGTAGGTAGTCAATATATGTCTGTAAAATTAAATAGAAAGGAATTGCACTTTATTCTTCTTTTGCTCTATAATTTATTTACATTTTGTTTTCTCTAATTTTTGTTTGTAAAGTTTCTTCAAAGTTTTAGTGTGTTTTAGTGATTCTAAGTGAACCCAAAGTATGAGATCTCTCTGTTTTATCACTCTTAGTCCAGTGCATAAAAGAAAGAAAAGCACGTCCTTGAATGCCCCTTTCCTGGTTGCAATAATCCTGGTGGAGAACGCTAAGAGGAGGGGGAATCACAGGAGAATGGAGGCAATAGTCTCTTATGGTCCCTAGAGAGAGCCATAATCCTTGTCCACAATCCTATATAGATATCCCTCTGCAATAAGAATTTGCAAAGAAGTGTTCAGTCGTTCATCCGGACAGTTAGAAAACTGTTAAAAACTTTATGACTTTATGTTCTTTAAAGTAACCAATCTATCATCTTGTTGTGAAATTTTATTTGTTCTGACATTTTGACATTTATGTGATTAACACCTCTGGTAATGGTTGAAATTAAACATAGACTAAAAGGACTCAGGCTGAACAAGGATGGGTGTCCTCTAATTTTCCTGGAGATTAATCTCTTCCTCTCAAATATATAAAAGTAAACTTTTTCTTGGTTTGATTTTGCCTCCCAAAGTCTTTTCTAAGTTATAATTAGAGATGAAAATTAAGATATCAATGAAAAAATACACTCTGATTTATCACTTCTGACAGAGGAGGTCTTTCCCCCAGGGTGCCTCCCAGTTCCTTATTTTAAAGGAATCAGCAGGTGAGGGTGACTATTTCTCAACTAGTGGCAGCTTGCGAGAGAAGAATTATATTCAGGAAAATATGTGAGATTAAAGCACATCAGAAAAGAGGCCTCATATCAAATCAAGATATTACTCAAATCAGCTCACTACCCAGTTTCAAGGTTGGAGTTTTAACACCTTGTGCTTCTTATAGACAGATGACATAAACCTCCTAACAAGATTTCACTTAAAGATGGCACCTTCCTTTGAGAAAACACAGTGACTAGCATTTAATGAGCATTTACAAGCCAAGTGCCTGATAGACTATGTATTTATACAACTTTTAATCCTCACAAGTCTCTTGTGTAGGTATTATTATATCTATTTTGTAGAGGAGGAAATTGAGGCTGAGAGAGGTTCAGTGCCTTGCCCAGAGACATGTAAAACATAAATAGAAGAACCATAAATGTAATGTGGGTATCCTAAACTAACGCTTCTCAAACTTTTTCTTTCTTTCGTCCCAAAAGATTCTAATGCCCCCATGCCCACATCTCTTTCTCTTCTTAGTTATGAAATACTACTCTTTATTTCTATCATCCTAGAGGATTGTTTCTGGCCAGCTTTCTTCCTCCCTCCCAACCTTCCTTCCTTCTTTCCTCCCTTCTTCCCTTCCTTCCTTCCTTCCTTCCTTCTGTCTCTCCCTCCCTCCCTTCCCTCCTCCCTCGGTCTCTCCTCATTTTCTTTCTTATCAAGAAACCAATAATTTTTCTTTCAATTTTCAATATTGAAAAATATATTTTACCCATATTTTATTAAATCTATGATGGCATTGATTGAAAGACACAAAATTGGACTATGTTCTACTAAGGAAAAAAAAATGCTATCAACTAAATTATGACATAATGCCTTAAAGATGGTCCTGCATGGCACATGATTCATTTACATCAGCCACTCATTGTCTTCCATCAATGTCAAGGGATTTAGCAGTTTATTTTGTTTTCAGTTCCTCTGCTTGGCAAGGGATAGCTAATCCCTTTTGTATGTATCTTAATAACAAAACCCAATACAACCTCATCTACTTCTGGGTATTTTCTTTTCTTAGGTCTATAAACGCATGGTTATTATTTGTAAGAAAATATGGGGCTCAAGTCATTCCTGATATGTTGAATATTTGCTTCACTAAATCAAATTTATTCCCCACTGCTCTATTTCTGTATATTTCTGTGTATGTAATAACTTCTGCTTCAGTGCTGAATCATAGTGTAATCCTATAGGAGACATTTTAAATGGCAGTTAAACTGAACACTTGTAGCACCAAAAATACTCAAAACTCAATGGAAACGATGACAATGTGAATAAATTTAATCAAGGCAGTGACAACCACATCAAAACTGTCATCTGGCCAGCAGTGGCTACAACATGCCACTGAGACTCAATTTCAGAGATATTAAAAGGTGAAAAACTGTACTTAGAATCAGTGAAATAAAGAAATATTGAATATGCTTTTTGTTAGCCTCTGTTTTCTGCTTCTCAGATCCTGATCAGGTCCCAGCTCTTTTATTCTTGAGGCATCGCTTCTCCCATACTTCTCATCCTGCAGAAAAATATTGTGCACTGTGCCTCTCTCCACTATGATGGATTCCTTCCTCTACTCTAGGCAGTATTTTATCATTTACCCCAAGGCCTGTTGTAAATGTTCAGAAAATTAAATTTTTCTTTTTCCTCTTAGGGAGAAAAAAAACCCAACTACATTTCCAACTTGGGGCAGTGTATGTTCCCCATTTCCATTGTACCGTGGTGATATGTAACCCTTTGCTGATAGATGCGGTGAGCATAAAGGGATTTAATTCACATTTAACTCTGCACTAAACTTTTAAAAGAACTGTATAATTTGTATGTAAGAATTATTTTCCATTGTTAAATATTTTGGAAACATTTTGTATGTAACTAATGAACACTTCCTTTGTGCTATGAGAAAAGTACCTATATAGTAGTTGATTTTTGATTTTTATTACACATTTTTTCTTTTTTCCTGTATTCTTCATAATTTTTTCAGTTTCTTGAAATGTAATTGTAATACCTGCTTACTGTACTAATCCAAACAATATATAGTCAAAAGTGAAATTGATAGTTTCTTACTTTCTCTTTCTAATCCCATTCTCTAATGTAACCACTGTAATCTATTTCCTTTATTAATAGAAACAAATATATATCTGTGTGTATATATATATATATATATATGAAACATGGGTCCCTAACATGGAGCTGCTATTCTTGCTTAATAGCATATTGTGGAGCTATTTCTAAGTTAATGCATAATGATCTACATTGTTCTTTCAATAGCTGCTTAGTGTTTCGTAGTATTAATATATCATGATTTAGACAAACATTTCCCTGCATATGGGCATTCTAGTTGCTTACAGAGATTGTTATAAACCTTTTAGAGTTATTTTTGGGTAAGGATTTGAGGATATTAGACACGGCTGATTTTTTCTTTTTCTTTTTTTTCCCCCATCAGCTAGAATCCCAGAAATGAAAATACTCAGGGTATATACATATTAAAAATTTAATATCACTATTTAAATTTGTCACAGTATAAAAATATACACTTTAACCAGTAATCAATGAGTGTGCAAGTTCTTCTAGGTTTTCATTAGCATGGAATGTTATAGGATTTTTACATTGTCATCCAACAGGCAAAATTTGGTATCTTGTTTTAATTTGCATATTTCACCACTATGGAGGTGGTATATTTTCATTGTTTATTGATCATTTGAATTTCCTCTTTTGTGGTTTGCCTACTCCTATCTTTGATCCATTTCATTTATTTATTTATTTAATAAGCAGCCCTTTATTGAAGACATGACCAAAATATCACCAGCATTTAGAGTAGGTGGAAACTTGTCACATTTCTGCTTTGGGACAAGGGATGAATTAACAACTATCCAACACTAATTTCCATCCTAAGAGTCTCTAATTAGATAATGCCATATCATTAACTGATGGTAAGGAATTGGTATTTTGACCCATTTTAGATTGTCTTTTTCTTAATGATTTGAAAGAACTCTTTACATTCTTAATAACAACAAACGTGGAATGCTTACTATTTCAATTGACTTTGACTCTGAGTCCTTTATAAGTGTTAACACAATAATTAATTTGCACGACAACCTTATGAAGTAGGCACAATTTATAGGTAAGAAAACTAGGGCAGAGAAAGGTTAAATATGTGTTCTAGGTCACATAGCTAGTGAGTAGCAGAGCTGGTATTCAAATGAAGGCCAGTGCTATATGAAGTCATGTTCCAACCCCTGAACTATGGGCTGCTCAGCCAGAAGGGTAGGTCACTGTGTGCTGAGCACAGAGATATGCTATTGCTGGGTTCATAGGAGTTGGTGGCATGCATTTTTCAGAGCATTTTGGAAAACAAATATTTTTGTCTAAAGTCGATAAGAATTATACTTCTCATGAAGAAAAAATAAAAACGATACCATTTCAAAGTAGAATCTTGATGGTATATATTGTTGTTGAAAGTGAACAGTGGGAGTTACTGAGAAAGCTGATAAGGCAGGAACTGAACAATGAAAGCAAAGGAGCAGAGGGGAAATTTTCTTAGTCACACCAGGCATTAAATGTCATAAATTCTTTAATGAAGTGGGATTAAAAAATAATATAAGGACTACTTTGTAATTTGTAGTTTGTTTAAGTAAATTGTTTGTATGTAGTTTTCATTACATTAGCCACTCTTAATTAATCCCTTTGTGGTCTTTATAAAGTTCTTGGTTTAAGAAGACTAACATATCTCCCCCACCAAGGATTGTTACAATGGATAGATTTATGACTGTTATGACTTTTTTTTAACAAATTTAATTGTGCCAGAATTTTAACACATTTTTTTTCAATACCTCCATTTAGCTTCATTTTTGGAGCCCTCATATTGCCTGATTGCAACAATAAAAAATAATCTTAATTTAAGATAAACCCAGGCATCTCAGTGTTAAACTCATTTAATTAAGGATTTTCCCCTCTAACTTCTTTCCTTTTTCCAAGAATTGGTCTATGTTTTAGGGGCTTTGGATCATGGTATTTGGGAAAGATATTTGGTTCAGGGCCATTTTTCTTTTAAGTGGGTATACACAAGATACTGCAATCCTGTTTGGTCCTTGGTCATGGCCAGACTTCCTAACTGGAATCTTCCGGGGCATCTCTTACAGGTTAAATTGTGTCTTCCAAAAAGATATGTTGAAGTCCTAACCCCCAGTACCTCAGTATGTGACCTTATTTGGAAATAGGGTCATTGTAGGTGTAATTAGTTAAGATGAAGTCATCCTGGAATAGGGCAAACCCCTAATCCAATATGACTAGTGAGTGTCTTTTTTTTTTTTTTTATAAATTTATTTATTTATTTTTGGCTGTGTTGGGTCTTCGTTTCTGTGCGAGGGCTTTCTCTAGTTGCGGCGAGCGGGGGCCTCTCTTCATCGCGGTGCGTGGGCCTTTCATTGTCGCGGCCTCTCTTGTTGTGGAGCAAGGGCTCCAGACGCGCAGGCTCAGCAGTTGTGGCTCACGGGCCCAGTTGCTCCGCGGCATGTGGGATCTTCCCAGACCAGGGCTTGAACCCGTGTCCCCTGCACTGGCAGGCAGATTCTCAACCACTGCGCCACCAGGGAAGCCCCAGTGAGTGTCTTCTTATACGTGAAGACAGGAGACGAAAAGGCCTTGTGCCAATGGAGGCAAGAGATTGGAGTTATGCAGCTATAAGCCAAGGAATGCTAAGGATTGCTGATGACACCAGAAGCTAAGAGAAAGGCATGGAACAGATTCTCCCATAGAGCCTTTGAGAAAAGATAGCTCTGAGACGTCTTGATTTTGGACTTCTAGCTTCCAGAACTTTGAAGAAATAAATTTCTGTTGTTTTAAGCCATTAGGGCTATGGAACTTTGTTATGGTAGCCTTAGGAAACGAATACAGCATCCAAACTCACGCCACTTCTGTGTTGTCTTCTTAGCCTACTGGTCCACTTGCATTCAGAGCCGTATCCACTCTACTCATTTGGGAAAATGTTTGGCTGTTTCCCATGCCCTGTTAAACTGCTCAGCTGCCAGGGAACTTCATGTAGCTTCTCTATACTATTACAGGGACAGGTTGTCGTGAATACTCTATAGTGCTTGACAACTTCCAGGACAACCACATAGGAAACCCCCTTGGGGTTTTTGGATTCAGAAATAGAGAGTATGTCAGCTGTAATTCTCCTGTGCCTTGGAGCTCACCTAGGGGTGAGGACATGAGGCAGGATCTCATGCACGATTCCTACCCCAGTATGCCCTTGTATTGCTCTTCTTTCTAAGCCTTCCCTATCCCTACTTACAATTTCTACCCAACTCTTAATTTTTCTACAGTCTCTAATTCCTGGGATTTCTACCTAGTCTGGGTAAACAGATAATAATTGCCTCTACAACTTGGGTCTATCATTATCCATCCTTGAATTTTCTGTCTGACATCTAGTAGGAGTAAAAATCCAGAATTTGCCATCTTTGTTCTCTGGTTCTTTTATGACATGCTTTCTTTAGACAATGGGGAATTCTCATCTTGTGGTATTTATTTATTTATTTATTTATTTTTGGCTGCGTTGGGTCTTCTTTGCTGTGCGGAGGCTTTCTCTAGTTACGGCGAGCGGGGATTACTCTTCATAGCGGTGCGTGGGCTTCTCATTGCAGTGGCTTCTCTTGTTGAGGAGCACAGGCTCTAGGCACGTGGGCTCAGTAGTTGTGGCTCGTGGGCTCTAGAGTGTAGGCTCAGTAGTTGCGGCGCACGGGCTTAGTTGCTCTGAGGCATAAGGAATCTTCCTGGACCAGGGCCCAAACCTATGTCCCCTGCATTGGCAGGCAGATTCTTCACCACTGCGCCACCCGGGAAGCCCTAGTCTTGTGGTTTGAATGGAAGAGAGTCACCATTAAAGGAAAAATACAGATGCATAAGACCTGAAACTATAAAACTCCTTGAAGAAAACGTACGGGGAAAGCTTCTTGACAATGATTTTATGGAAATGACACCAAAAGCACAGGCAACAAAACAAAACTAAACAAGTGGGGCTACATCAAAGTAAAAATCTTCTGCACAGCAAAGGAAATGCTTAGCAGAATGAAAGGGCAACCCATGGGATGGGAGAAAATATTGTCAAACCATATATCTGATAAAGGTTAATATCCAAAATATATAAGGAATTCTTATAACTCAATAACAAAAAAACACACAAAGTTGAAAACCAAAACTGGTATCTCGGTTAAAAAATGGGCTAAGGATTGAACAGATATTTCTCCAAAGTAGTTATGCAAATGGTCAACAGGTATATGAAAAAAGCCTCAATGTTACTAATCATCAGGGAAATACAAATCAAAACCACAGTGACGTTATCACTTCACACCTGTCAGGATGGTTATTATAGATATATAAAAAAACCAAAAGATAACAAATGTTGGCTAGGATGTGCACTGTTGGTGGGAATGTAAATTGATGCAGCCATTATGGAAAACTGTATGAAGTTTCCTCAAAAAATTAAAAATAGAACTACTATATGTTCTAGCAATCCCACTTCCGGGTATTTATGCAAAATAAATGAAATCAGGATTTTGAAGAGATATTAGCACTTTCATTTTCATTGCAGCATTATTCACAATAGCCAAGATGTGGAAACAACCTAAGTGTTCACCAATGGATAAATGAATAAAGAAAATGTGATATACAATGGAATATTAATCAGCCATGAAAAGAAGGAAATTCTGTCATTTGGGACAACATGTATGGACCTTGAGGGCAGAAGCACCGGATGCTAGTGGTGATGGGAGCTGGGGAGAAGGGTAGAGAGATAGACATGTGTCAGATAGTGAAGGTACTTTTAGCTCTGTTAAGAAATTTTAACTTCATTCCATGGGTGAGAGGAAGATGTTGCAGCGTTTTAAGTACCCAAATGATTGATTAGATTGTTAATTAGATTGATTAGATTTTAAAACATTGGGTCTGGTTTTACTGAGCGATTGCATTGAAATGATAACAGAAGACTCTGAGAGAAGTTAGAATCATGCAATTGCGAGATGATAGTATTCTGAAGTCATGCAGATGATGAAGTTAACATCTCTAAGAGAGATAGAGAGTAGTGAATATCTAGTGTTAGAAATGATTACATTTAATAATTAATTGGAGGAGGAAAAAGACTGAAAAAAAGAGTGGATAATCTTAGGTCTCTTGCTTGGGCCACACTATAAACAGAAATGCCATTTGATAAGAAATACAATGCAAGAGGATAAACAGGTGTTTTGGGGGGTAAGATAAACTAGTGTTTAGAAATGTGGGGTTTGAGAGTTCTACAGACATTCAAGCACGAAAATTTAGTAGGCAGTTTTATACTTGGATTTGGAACTCCAAGAGAGGCCAAACCAGAGGTCTGGATTTGGAGGCCTTCAGGCAGTGACAGAAATTGAAGCCATTGTGATGAAGGGATTGTGATTGCCTATGGATGGTGTATCAGTTAACTGTTGCGGCATAACAAGCCACCTCAAAACTTAGTGGTTTTAAACAAGCATTCATAGTTCTGCTCATATTTCTATAATCTGGATTGGGCTCGGTTGGGCAGCTTGTCTCTGTTTCATATGGTGTTGGCTAGGCTTATTTATGCATTTGCAGTCAGCTAATGGTGCAACTGGAACCAAGGATCCGATATAGACTTACTCACATGTCTGATACCTGGGGTAGGATGGTTGGAATGGATGTGAACTGGCTAGACCTTTCTCTTGTCTCATGGTCTTTCATCTTCCAGGGCCTTTCTCTTTACATGACCTTTCATCTTCAAGGAGGATAGCCCCAAATTCCTTACATGGCATCTCAGGGCTACAAAAAAGGGAAAGCGGAAGCTATAAGATCTCCAGCACAGCCCTAGAATTTGCAGTGTCATTTCCACTTAATTCTATTGGTCCAAGCAAATCACAAGCCCATTCCATTGTGGGAGGGCCCTGGGATGTGAATTCAGCAATTCACTGGGGCGATTTTCCAATAATCAATCACAAAAGGTATGAGAGTGAGAAGAGTCTAGAGCTCTGAAAGGCACGACATTTAAGAGATGGGCATAGACAGAGAAGCCCATGTATGTGACTGAAGAGTGAAAAGTAAGGGAGAAGAATAGCATTGTAACAATTAGAAGATTCCACTTCCAGAAGGAGGGAGTGGTCAGTTACTGTTGAAAATAGTAACTATTAGTAACTATTAGTTACTATTTTCTTACTATTAGTAAGAAAATAATAGTGAAACAACTTCAGATTTAGTAATGAGCAGGTTGTTGGCACCTTTGACAGGAAGAAATTCAGTGGAACAGAAGGAGCTAAAGCCAGATTGCAGAGAGTTGAGGGAAGGAAAAAGAGCGATCAAGAAGGCCGTCTGTAAAAGGGCAGAGAGAACTAGGGAAATAGCCAGGATATGACGTGTTTCTGTGTTAGTCTGTTTTTAAATAAGGGAGGAATTTGTGCCAGTCTGAATGCTGACATCAAGGTGGCAATCAAAAGGAAAAGATTGAAGATATTTAAGAGACTAATATTAGGGAACTGAGTTCTATTTTCTTGGTTACTGCTAGAAATTTGAAGTCATTTTAGCTGCACAGAACAAAACGTGGTTACCTCAAGCTATTACTTTTGAGCTCTTTTTAGTTTTTTAAAAGACAGTTTACATTGAGTCAAGAGAAGTCAAATGCATTAAAATGCATTAAAATGCATAAATATGTAATTCCTCCTTGCTTTTTGAAGTGTCCAGTTAAAAATAATTTAATCTAAAATGGATCCAAATTAGAAGTAAAAATGTTTAAATTAAAAGGAAATATTTTGAAAGTATATTGTCTTACGAAGGTAAACACTACATTTAAAGTATGCATTCTTGCGCTTGATACATTTATTCATTTTCTTCAAAATGTAAATGCTTTAACAAATGTTGCAAATGTAGAAAAATAAATTAACTTTACATCAGAGAGCGAACATCTTACAAATGGCAACAAGAGACCAGTTGTATTTAAGATGTCTGATATTGCTTTATGTCTGTATTAATAATAAAATATTTTTATGCACTATTTCTCCTCATGGAAAACCCTGCTGTCCTTATTCGTATACAAATAAAGCTGAAGTGGGATCTGGATGCCTGTGTACCTCCCACAGGCTTTTTCTGGAACTAATTTGATGAGAAGAAAATTTACACTTTCTAACCACCCTTTTATACAGATATGCTCCTCACTATTTTACCCCTAGAGCCCCGGGTATTTCTGTGATTTTGATAGAGTAGATCAGACACACATGTTTGCTCCAGAGCATTTAAACATACATTATTGATTCTGTTGTTTGAAGGTAAAAATGCTCTTAGAAGAAACTTGGAAAACAAGTCTAAATGAATTGAATTTAAAGACCAATAGAAGTCCCTAGGTATGGTTTCCACAGCAGTAATTTGAATGTTGAATGTTTCTTTGCGGGCAACAGGTAGTTAATTAATGCCTTCAACAAAAAATTTGGAACGTACTATGTGCTAGGTAGCTGAAAAGAAAAGAATTAGGCCAGACTGTGTCCTGTTCCCAGCCCTTCCTCTCCTACCAATCAGATAGGTCACAGTCTATTCAGGGTGCCAGGCAAGTAAAGAATTTTAAGAATAATGTGACATGTACCATGATAGATGTGGAAAAAATGTACTTTGAGAGCACAGAAAGAAGAAACTAAATTTGTATTTTGGAATTGGATGCAGACAAGAGGAATTTTATCACCTGCTGAAGCAACAGAGAAAAGGCATTTGATTTTTATCTTAGAGAAGGAGTACGGTTTGTAGGATGGATTGAGGGCTTGGCAGGAAGAATTACATCCTGTTCAGAGGAAATAACGTGTAAAGGCAAGGAATTGTGTTAGGACTTGGTGGTTTGGAGGGCTCCTTGTGGTTTTCTGGGTAGTATGGCAGAAGCACAGGATGTGTTGAGGGAGTGGCAACTTATGCTGAAAGAGTAGGTTTAGATACAAATAAACATTTTTATGATATCATAAGGTGTTTGAACTTTACACTGTAGTTTGTGGGGAAGGTTGAATGACCAGTGATTTATATCGGACATAAACATTAACATCAGGAAAATTGCAGCAAGGAATTATACGACTTGTGTGACTTAAGGTGATCATTGTTTCTCCCTCTCTACCTTCAAGAAAAGCAATAATTAAATAAGGTATTGCAGGTGACTGTTTCTTTGAAGTAGAAATGTCTGGGAGGTGCCTCCTTGTAACTTGTTATGGCATTTCATAGCATTTATTTATTTATATGGCATTTATTTACCACCATGACATAATTCCACATGCTAACTCTCACAGTTTGTAATTAAAGCTCATCCCTTTTGTTTTATCCTCTGGTGATGAAGACCTCTTTTCAGCAGGTTTTGATTCACTTGAAGGCAATCTTAAAGTTATCTCTTGGACTTTCCACATTAGACTACATAATTCTATCTCACTTTTCTTTCTTGTGACTTCTATGCTACAACCCTTTAAGCCATTTTAATTGCTATTTTCTGGATCTTTTCCAGTTTCTTGACATCTTCCTTATATGTGGTAAAACAAAAAAGCAACATAGTAATTTTTAAAGACTCTAAGTGCAGCCGCATAGCACAGGGAGATCAGCTCTGTGCTTTGTGTCCACCTAGAGGGGTGGGATAGGGAGGGTGGGAGGGAGACGCAAGAGGGAGGAGATATGGGGATATATGTATATGTATAGCTGATTCACTTTGTTACACAGCAAAAACTAACACCATTGTAAAGCAATTATACTCCAATAAAGATGTTAAAAAAAAAAGTCTAAGTGATGTTAAAACTGGTATAAAGGATTATTTTCAGCCATTTTACATTATACTGCTATTAAGATATGCCTAGTTTCATGTTAGGACTTTTTAAAGGCAGCTCTTCATTGGTGGAAGATACAATTTTATTTGATCTTCTGATCATCCTTTCTCCTTTTCTATTTATGCAGGTAAAAATATTTTTAAAGCAGTCTTGTTATATTCTTTTTTGTTCTTTATGAAATGACTTATCTAACAGTTTTTAAACTCTATTCTTTTTTTCAAGCTTTATTGAGGTATAATTGACATACAAAATTGTGAGGTATTTGGAGTATACAACCCAATGATTTGATATATGTATACATTATGAAAGAATTCCCCCCATTGTTTAAACTCTATTCTTATCTCAAGCAACAAGATGTCATGGAAAGAAGATAGTTTAGAGAGATCTGGGTTCAAACCATGTCTCTGTACCATGTGTTGGAAGAGAGCAAGTTAGGCTAAAAATGTTATCCCAGAAAAATGTTGTCCGATTTTCAGAAGTGTCCTAATTTAGATGGACACCTGAATGGTCACCTTGGGCTCCATCAGTTACCAGTGTGTGCCTCTCTGACTCAGCTTCCTCATTGGTAAAAGGGGAAAACAATATCTAGCCAATAAAATTGTTGAGAAATTTAAATATTAAAAAATAAGTTTCTACCATGAAAACTGATACACAGTAAATACTCTAGTTAAATAGGTCCTTTCCTTTTTCTTCTCCCCTTTTTATAAGGATTCTGTATACTTAAATTATCTGAATATCTGAGTAAAAACAAATTCCTCTAAATAGCGTGCTTGTGAAGGTCATCCTTATAGATGACAGTAGGTAATTTAATGAGCATCCTTGCTTATATCTACAATCCAAGTCATTACTAATGAGATTACATAGTACAGACTTGCGTGTACAATGGCTTGAGTTGTCCTTTAGCTTGATATACAACCCATCAGAATTACCCCATATTCAGTCGAGCCTCCAGTTTTCAGGTTGAATCCCATTAAAATAGGATTTCACCACATGCCTTCTGAGGAACACTATTCCCTGTGGGTAATTGATGGATATTATGGATAGGGGAGAAGTGTTTTGGTCACATAGTTTGGGGAAATGGGAAATGCTGGAATAAACAGAGGTTTCTGCTTTGCAGAATTTCCCACAGCCTTTCGCATACTCATCTATGCTGTGATTCTGAAAGAGTGTACTATAGTATGCAGCATTTACAAAATAACTAATTGAACTTGAATCTTTTTTTATAAAGCTCCTCAAGAACTAATGCTCAATGGAAGTTATTTTGGAAAATACCACGTTACTGACAGCTCAGTTTATCACAGCGTTTTCCAGTCTTGGCAGAATGTTCATTCGTTCATTCATCATTCATTCATTCAACAAACATGTATTTGGCCCACATTATTGATTGAGTGCTTTGTGTCTAAGTAGCATTTCAAACCAGATTATATGTCACACAATTATAGTTTAGTATTTAGAAAGCAATTAAAGTAGTAATTATAAAATCTAAGTATATGATAAAAAATGTATATTAAGTTCTGTAAATATTTCTTTCATTCTCATTTGGCTGTAAGAATTCAGGGTTCTGTGGTCTTCAGACTTTTTTTATTGTGCCTTCAGTTCTTCACAGGTCAAATATGCTTAATTATTTATAAATTATATGCATGGATTAATGGGTTAATACATCATGTATTATAAATCATGCACAGAATTAAAATGTTTTAAAACGATGAGATGAAAAATAAACAGAAATAGATATTCTAATATTTTCTTCCTAGATTTCAATGACTGACCTTGCTAACCTGTGGACTGTGTCCCCCCCTGCTCCTTTTTTGTGCCCCTCTCTTTGGAGAACACTGTCCTAGTGATAAAGGAGCAAAGAAGGAAGCAAATTTAATCATGCTACAGACTTGGAGGAACTTTTCTTTTTCATCCATTATATTTGTCCTCATTTATTAAGAGTAAATTTAGGTTTTACACTATTGTGAGCAGTTCACGAAAAAAGGATAAAGAAACAAATATATATATATTTCTTTGATCTTCATAAGCTTACTCTGATTGAAGGGAATGCCCATTAACAGAGCAATATCAGTTTAGAAGGTGGAATTCTTTTTTTTTTAAATTTAATTTTATTTATTTTTTTATACAGCAGGTTCTTATTACTTATCTATTTTATACATATTAGTGTGTATATGTCAATCCCAATCTCCCAATTCATCCTACCACCACCACCACCCCCCTTCCCCAGAAGGTAGAATTCTTAGATCAGTTCTATTAAGATTATCAAATATTTGTGTAACATCTGTCACATGCTAAGTGCTAAGCATCAGGAATACAGAAGTAATTCATGGGTCTATCTTTGAGGAGTTTGTATCACCAAAGGAGTGATGCCTAGTTTAACAGTATTTTCAGGACAGAAGGGAAGGTTACCCTGGAAAACCATTTCTTAGTATTATGAACATTATATTTTGAGTAGGAGCTCTTTCTATCAAAGGATTGGGGGACAGTGTCCTAATATCAAAAGATCGTGGGGTTGCCTTGCTAGGAGGGACCCCAGAACTCTCTTGTTGCTTATGGCTCTTACTTGCTGCTTGTTCTTATGAATTCTAGTTGTTTCTGGGTACTCCTTTCTACTTTACACCCATTTTAGTATGTAAGACCTCTGCTATCCTGTGAGATGCTGTTGCCTGTGATTGCTGTGCTATTTCTTCTCATCACCTGCTCTTTGGTCTTCTTGGATTCACCATTCAAACCTGTTTCTTTGTCAACTGCTACCATATTGTTCACTCACCAGTAGCCTCCCATTTCATCCTTTGTGATGATTACCCCAGTATATTATTACTTTAGATTCATTTTATTTCACCATGATTCTTAATTCTAGCAGATGTCCACTTACATTTCAATCACATATAGTCTTCATTAGAATTATTTAAGTGCATGTGACTTTAGAATGTTTCAAAATGTATCTTATATCTTTGTTTTTTCTTGCACTCACACTTGTACACATATATAAAAGCTTAGCTATTTTCGAGGGATAGATGTAACTCGGAGAAGGGTTTCTCAGGTTTCTAGTTTTATTTTTCTGAAACATTTCACTTCAAATAGAGTTTTAATTGTATTGGCTCTAAGTGAATGTAAACCAAGTTAGTATTGAACCAGCAGATGGAAAAATCCTTATCATTGAGCAATGAAACAACTTGAATTCTTTTTTTCCCCTTTTGCCATCTGGTATCTGTGCTCATATTTGAAACATTAACCATTCAGGAAAGAGTTATTTTCTGTATCCAATAGTCAGAAGCTTTCTCTGAAGACTGGTGCTTATCTTTTCAGAAAAAAAAGAGATAAAATGCTACAAATACAAATGGAGCCCTGTACTAATATTTGACAGTCACATAAAAGCTTAAGAAAATGCAGAGTACAAAGTGAGTTTAAGGAGATGCCATTTTCAATTTATTTTCATAATCTAATTCTGCATTGCTTGTAAAGGTTAATCTAAATCCAGCAGAACAAAGCCTGTCCACTGTTTACTTGTTATAGGCACTCCTACATTATTCTAAACCCAGCAAAATGAACATAGCCCTTGTTCACAACCTATTGCTATTTTTTTCCGAATTGCAGCAGATATGATTTTTTTCACGTGACCCTCAAATTATCAGTAGCCAAATGGTGTCTGTAATAGTAAAATGCTTCTAAGAAAACATCTAGAAGAGAATTTGTAATACTCACCTTGAAAGTAATAACACAATACATTTAAGCTCCAGTTATTCAAATAACCTTGCAGATCAACTTGTTCTGGATGTCCAGCCATATTTCCATTACCTGCTTGGAGGGGGATGAAAGCCAAAGGAACTTACATAGTTTAAATATTATTTGAAATATTAGCCTAAGGAAATATCTATATAACATTAAAAACTTCAGCCCCTGAGATTCAAGCATCACAATATCTGGTAGCAATGGCTTTTAGATTTTCTGGTGTTTTCATTATATATGAATCTGTTTATCTCTATTTTTTTCATGAGTTTTCCTAGTATAAACAAAACATGAATAATTAATGTGGTAATTCTGTTGTACTTGAAATCAAAGCCTTGGTCTAAGTCTAGATCTTTTAGCATGTGAGGTATTTACTGTTACTTTTCATATTGGTTTACCTTTGATAGATTTTGAAGACTACTTATTTCCTTCTGTGGTTGTGTTTTCCACTTGGGGACCTACTGGCAATGCCTCAGTTTGTGGCTGGGTGGTCCAATTCCAGAAATTTGCTCTGTATGGACACCTAAGATGCTCCTATATATTATTCTTTAGTTTTAGAAATAATTTTTCACTGACGAATCAGTCCCTGATCGACAAGTTTAAGAAGATTACAAATAACATTCACTAGGTTAAAGTTAAGTGTTTTCTTGTATGAACTTGGACCTTTATCCTTCTGCTTAATCCAACTCTGGCTTACTTGGATTTAAGACAGATGCTTTAACTTTCTCTCCTAATTGGTCTTTCAGGTGTTGAAGGGCTTTTGGGTACAGAGATGTGCTCAGCCTAATCGTGTAATGGGCAGTGGACTGAGATTGCTCTCAGTAGCTACAGAGGAGGCCTCACAGGGAACCTGAGCTTCATTCCCTGCCCCTGGGAAGGCTGCACTCTCCCCACAGAAGCTCTGATTATTGTGAGTCTGAGGACTTTTCCCTCAGAAACGGTGTCTGGTGCTCACTGCTTTTATGCCCTGCCATGCCTGTTATCTAAATCATCTCTCAGTTTCTCTGATTGGTGCTGTAACAAAGTTTTCTCTGCTCACTTCTCTCCTTCATGGCCTCTGCCTGTTTAGCTCCTGTCACTTTATGGGTTTTTCTTTCTTAATGTGGATTTTCAACTTCTGTTCTCTGCTATTCACTCTTCAGCTCAGTATCGCTCTCAGTACCTGGACTTAATCAGCAATGACATCTCTTCCATTTGAAGGAATATGGAAGAAAGAAGGAGGCTTCCCATATTTTATAGCAGAACTTTTGGCATTGTGAAAACATGACGATGCTTCTCAACTCTGTAGAAGAACATGGTCACTTCGGTGCTGGATGGAATCTTTTGTTTTGTGAAGAGCTTTTCCATGGCTAGCTAAAACATAATTACAACAAAGGTCATATTGGCAGCAGATACTCCACGTGGAATAGGCATCTTTTAGATGTTTTTTTGTTTTTGGTGTTGCTACTTTACCCTCCAAATTAAACGCTGTTAGGAACTCAGACCTTTGGTTCAGTGATGAAAATGTGTAGAGAATGCACAAATGGTGGCTTGCCCAGAGGCCTTACACCCATTTCTCCTAGGCCGTATTGTCATTTCTGCCATCTTCTGTGCACATGCTGTGGTGATACGGTGACTTCAATGCTATCATTTTTGTGTTTCTATGAACAGTGGCATTTTATTGTTTTTTAAAAACTGTAGGTCAAAATTACAAATATCTTTTTTTTTTTTAACTTTGCTTTCTAGAGTTGACGATAAAGGAAGAGCCCTGCAAAGAGCAAGGTGTGAGTGAATCTGCCAGAGGCTAGAACCATGCATGATTTACATCCCTTTCTAACTCTTTGGGAGAGCACTGTTTTCTTGTTTTTGTGTAGTTTGCAGTTTTTGAAGGGCACGTTAATAAGGGTGCACTCTAAGGAAGATAGGGAAAGGTCAACTAGTGCTTCTTAACTAGTTTTAAAAAACTTCTGATGTCTACAGTTGTGTGGGTATGTGCACAGACATAATTGTTAAGGGCTCATCCTACAACTCAGTCAAAAATAATGTGCTTTTTCTCTAGCACTGGCCTTTTTAAATGTCAGTAACTTTGTTAATTCCAAACCAATTATTTTCACACTTTTCAAAGCATAAATTCACACTGGTCATATGTATCTCTATATTGGGATACAATAAAAAACATATATGTATATACAGACACATATACACATGCACACATTTACTCATTACCTTCATTTCTAGGGATGATGCCGTTGTTCTCATTACTTTAATGTGTGCAAGATTGGTCAGTGTTAAACGCTGGTGGTGAAAAGATAAGTGAGACAGGGATCTTGACCTTAAAGAGATTCTTATCTGGTAGAGTAAGTATGCCGATCGAAAGGTAAGCTGTGGCCTACAGTATTTTCACTTTGAATGTTTAGAAAATACTATTTAGGATCTAAAAACTACCACCAGGCTGTTCAGAAAAATTTCCCTGTTCTAACTCTATGTGGGCACGTTCTGGATGTAAGTTTGTGGTAGAATTAAAGAGAATATCTCTGCTCTCAAAGCACTCACAAGCCAATATGCCACACTTTCTCACTTTGCATAGATTCAAAATCATGAGGCTACAAAAACAGAGGAGGTAATTTTAGTTTTTATCTGCCTCTGCTTATTCTCACTGGTTTAATTTATTCTTTTCCTTCATACCCTCTCAGAGTTAAAACACCCTTGTATCCAGGATTTGAATTATTTTCTATTCTGGTATTAAGGAACTAGACCACCTTTACTGGGATTGGGAGTAAAGTGCTCATAAACAATCACTCTTTCATGAAAAGAATGCCAGGTAAAAAGTTCCTGCTTCCATTGAGTTCTGTGTAAGTACGGCTTCCTCCAGCCAGTCAATTGTATTAATTATTTGATACCTTTGCATACCTGATAGGGCTTTTCATGTAGGGATTTCAAATTAACTTGTCCGTTATTTTGACATGGTATAATTTTTTCCCTTTTCTTTGTTTTTTGGCTAATCAACAATCAAATGGATAGAATGTTCATGTTAATATTTTATAGAATATGGAGATTTCAATACACTAATAAAAAGCATGGACAATGGTGGGACGTCCTTGATCATTTTTATTAAGTCTCATGGGTTATTATGTAAGGTAAAAGATGCCAGTTATTCACAAATTAATTTATGGATTTGATGTAATTATCCCAAAATCTTGATACCATTATCTGGAACTTGATGAAATCATATTAAAATTCACCTAGAAGAGGGAAAAAGCAAGAAGAGCTAAGAAAATATTGATCAAAAAAGTAGTGGTTAGAAGCCTTGACCCATGAGCTATTAAAAACTACATTAATTCAATGGTTAAAAACTGTGTTGTAAGTCAATCTAATTTATGTATAAGTATGTGAGATATTAATAAGCATATATATGGATATAATATTCAGATATCTATCTACCTACCTACCTAGCTATATTCTACCTAAATCCTAATTCTAATATTCAAATCTATCTCTATCTATCTGTCTATCTATCTATCTATCTATCTGTCTATCATCTATACTCAATGTACATTTGGAACATTTACCAAGAAGATATGCAGGAACCATATAAAAGGATCTAAGAATTTTATTGAATGGTATAAAACATGATGATATTATGTCCCTACATTGGGAAAAGGCTTGTAGGACAATATAAATTTCTTTTTTTTTTTTTTTTAAACATCTTTATTGAAGTATAATTGCTTTACAATGGTGTGCTAGCTTCTGCTTTATAACAAAGTGAATCAGTTATACATATACATATGTTCCCATATCTCTTCCCTCTTGCATCTCCCTCCCTCCCACCCTCCCTATCCCACCCCTCTAGGTGGTCACAAAGCACCGAGCTGATCTCCCTGTGCTATGCGGCTGCTTTCCACTAGCTATCTATTTTACATTTGGTAGTGTATATATGTCCATGACACTCTCTCACCCTGTCACATCTCACCCCTCCCCCTCCCCATATCCTCAAGTCCATTCTCTAGTAGGTCTGTGTCTTTATTCCCATCTTGCCACTAGGTTCTTCATGACCTTTTTTTTTTTTTTTTTTTTCCTTAGATTCCATATATATGTGTTAGCATACTGTATTTCTTTTTCTCTTTCTGACTTACTTCACTCTGTATGACAGACTCTAACTCCATCCACCTCATTACAAATACCTCCATTTCATTTCTTTTTATGGCTGAGTAATATTCCATTGTATATATGTGCCACATCTTCTTTATCCATTCATCCGATGATGGACACCTAGGTTGCTTCCATGTCCTGGCTATTGTAAACAGAGCTGCAATGAATATTTTGGTACATGACTCTTTCTGAATTATGGTTTTCTCAGGGTATATGCCCAGTAGTGGGATTGCTGGGTCGTATGTTAGTTCTATTTTTAGTTTTTTAAGGAACCTCCATACTGTTCTCCATAGTGGCTGTATCAATTTACATTCCCACCAACAGTGCAAGAGTGTTCCCTTTTCTCCACACCCTCTCCAGCATTTATTGTTTCTAGATTTTTTGATGATGGCCATTCTGACCGGTGTGAGATGATACCTCATTGTAGTTTTGACTTGCATTTCTCTAATGATTAATGATGTTGAGCATTCTTTCATGTGTCTGTTGGCAATCTGTATATCTTCTTTGGAGAAATGTCTATTTAGGTCTTCTGCCCATTTTTGGATTGGGTTGTTCGTTTTTTTGTTATTGAGCTGCATGAGCTGCTTGTAAATCTTGGAGATTAATCCTTTGTCAGTTGCTTCATTTGCAAATATTTTCTCCCATTTTGAGGGTTGTCTTTTGGTCTTGTTTATGGTTTCCTTTGCTGTGCAGAAGCTTTTAAGTTTCATTAGGTCCCATTTGTTTATTTGTGTTTTTATTTCCATTTCTCTAGGAGCTGGGTCAAAAAGGATCTTGCTGTGATTTATGTCATAGAGTGTTCTGCCTATGTTTTCCTCTAAGAGTTTGATAGTGTCTGGCCTTACACTTAGGTCTTTAATCCATTTTGAGTTTATTTTTGTGTATGGTGTCAGGGAGTGTTCTAATTTCATACTTTTACATGTACCTGTCCAATTTTCCCAGCACCACTTATTGAAGAGGCTGTCTTTTCTCCACTGTATATGCTTGCCTCCTTTATCAAAGATAAGGTGACCATATGTGCGTGGGCTTATCTCTGGGCTTTCTATCCTGTTCCATTGATCTATATTTCTGTTTTTGTGCCAGTACCAAACTGTCTTGATTACTGTAGCTTTGTAATATAGTCTGAAGTCAGGGAGCCTGATTCCTCCAGCTCCATTTTTCGTTCTCAAGATTGCTTTGGCTATTCGGGGTCTTTTGTGTTTCCATACAAATTGTGAAATTTTTTGTTCTAGTTCTGTGAAAAATGCCAGTGGTAGTTTGATAGGGATTGCATTGAATCTGTAGATTGCTTTGGGTAGCAGAGTCATTTTCACAATGTTGATTCTTCCAATCCAAGACCATGGTATATCTCTCCATCTATTTGTATCATCTTTAATTTCTTTCATCAGTGTCCTATAATTTTCTGCATACAGGTCTTTTGTCTCCTTAGGTAGGTTTATTCCTAGATATTTTATTCTTTTTGTTGCAATGGTAAATGGGAGTGTTTTCTTAATTTCACTTTCAGATTTTTCATCATTAGTATACAGGAATGCAAGAGATTTCTGTGCATTAATTTTGTATCCTGCTACTTTACCAAATTCATTGATTAGCTCTAGTAGTTTTCTGGTAGCATCTTTAGGATTCTCTATGTATAGTATCATGTCATCTGCAAACAGTGACAGCTTTACTTCTTCTTTTCCGATTTGGATTCCTTTTATTTCTTTTTCTTCTCTGATTGCTGTGGCTAACACTTCCAAAACTATGTTGAATAATAGTGGTGAGAGTGGGCAACCTTGTCTTGTTCCTGATCTTAGTGGAAATGGTTTCAGTTTTTCACCATTGAGGACAATGTTGGCTGTGGGTTTGTCATATACGGCCTTTATTATGTTGAGGAAAGTTCCCTCTATGCTTACATTCTGCAGGACTTTTATCATAAATGGGTGTTGAATTTTGTCGAAAGCTTTCTCTGCATCTGTTGAGATGATCATATGGTTTTTCTCTTTCAGTTTGTTAATATGATGTATCACGTTGATTGATTTGCATATATTGAAGAATCCTTGCATTCCTGGAATAAACCCCACTTGATCATGGTGTATAATCCTTTTAATGTGCTGTTGGATTCTGTTTGCTAGTATTTTGTTGAGGATTTTTGCATCTATGTTCATCAGTGATATTGGCCTGTAGTTTTCTTTCTTTGTGACATCTTTGTCTGGTTTTGGTATCAGGGTGATGGTGGCCTCGTAGAATGAGTTGGGGAGTGTTCCTCCCTCTGCAATATTTTGGAAGAGTTTGAGAAGGATAGGTGTTAGCTCTTCTCTAAATGTTTGATAGAATTTGCCTGTGAAGCCATCTGGTCCTGGGCTTTTGTGTTTTGGAAGATTTTTAATCACAGTTTCAATTTCAGTGCTTGTGATTGGTCTGTTCATATTTTCTATTTCTTCCTGGTTCAGTCTCGGCAGGTTGTGCATTTCTAAGAATCTGTCCATTTCTTCCAGGTTGTCCATTTTATTGGCATAGAGTTGCTTGTAGTAATCTCTCATGATCGTTTGTATTTCTGCAGTGTCAGTGGTTCCTTCTCCTTTTTCATTTCTAATTCTATTAATTTGAGTCTTCTCCCTTTTTCTCTTGATGAGTCTGGCTAATGGTTTATCAATTTTGTTTATCTTCCTAAAGAACCAGCTTTTAGTTTCATTGATTTTTGCTATTGTTTCCTTCATTTCTTTTTCATTTATTTCTGATCTGATCTTTATGATTTCTTTCCTTCTGCTAGCTTTGGGGTTTTTTTGTTCTTCTTTCTCTAATTGCTTTAGGTGCAAGGTTAGGTTGTTTATTCGAGATGTTTCCTGTTTCTTGATGTAGGCTTGTATTGCTATAAACTTCCCTCTTAGCACTGCTTTTGCTGCATCCCATAGGTTTTGGATCGTCGTGTCTCCATTGTCATTTGTTTCTAGGTATTTTTTGATTTCCCCTTTGATTTCTTCAGTGATCACTTCGTTATTAAGTAGTGTATTGTGTAGCCTCCATGTGTTTGTATTTTTTACAGATCTTTTCCTGTAATTGATATCTAGTCTCATAGCGTTGTGGTTGGAAAAGATACTTGATACGATTTCAATTTTCTTAAATTTACCAAGGCTTGATTTGTGACCCAAGATATGATCTATCCTGGAGAATGTTCCATGAGCACTTGAGAAAAATGTGTATTCTGTTGTTTTTGGGTGGAATGTCCTATAAATATCAATTAAGTCCATCTTGTTTAATGTATCATTTAAAGCTTGTGTTTCCTTATTTATTTTCATTTTGGATGATCTGTCCATTGGTGAAAGTGGGGTGTTAAAGTCCCCTACTATGATTGTGTTACTGTCGATTTCCCCTTTTATGGCTGTTAGTATTTGCCTTATGTATTGAGGTGCTCCTATGTTGGGTGCATAAATATTTACAATTGTTATACCTTCCTCTTGGATTGATCCCTTGATCATTATATAGTGTCCTTCTTTGTCTCTTGTAGTAGTCTTTATTTTAAAGTCTATTTTGTCTGATATGAGAATTGCTACTCCAGGTTTCTTTTGATTTCCATTTGCATGGAATATCTTTTTCCATCCCCTCACTTTCAGTCTGTATGTGTCTCTAGGTCTGAAGTGGGTCTCTTGTAGACAGAATATATATGGGTCTTGTTTTTGTATCCATTCAGCCAGTCTGTGTCTTTTGGTGGGAGCATTTAATCCATTTACATTTAAGGTAATTATCGATATGTATGTTCCTATTCCCATTTTCTTAAATGTTTTGGGTTTGTTATTGTAGGTGTTTTCCTTCTCTTGTGTTTCTTGCCTAGAGAAGTTCCTTTAGCATTTGTTGTAAAGCTGGTTTGGTGGTGCTGAACTCTCTCAGCTTTTGCTTGTCTGTAAAGGTTTTAATTTCTCCATCAAATCTGAATGAGATCCTTGCTGGGTAGAGTAATCTTGGTTGTAGGTTTTTCTCCTTCATCACTTTAAGTATATCCTGCCACTCCCTTCTGGCTTGCAGAGTTTCTGCTGAAAGATCAGCTGTTAGCCTTATGGGGATGCCCTTGTGTGTTATTTGTTGTTTTTCCCTTGTTGCTTTTAATATGTTTTCTTTATATTTAATTTTTGATAGTTTGATTAATATGTGTCTTGGTGTGTTTCTCCTTGGATTTATCCTGTATGGGACTCTCTGTGCTTCCAGGACTTGATTAACTATTTCCTTTCCCATATTAGGGAAGTTTTCAACTATAATCTCTTCAAATATTTTCTCAGTCCCTTTCTTTTTCTCTTCTTCTTCTGGGACCCCTATAATTCGAATGTTGGTGCGTTTAATGTTGTCCCAGAGGTCTCTGAGACTGTCCTCAGTTCTTTTCATTCTTTTTTCTTTATTCTGCTCTGCAGTAGTTATTTCCACCATTTTATCTTCCAGGTCACTTATCCATTCTTCTGCCTCAGTTATTCTGCTATTGATCCCATCTAGAGTATTTTTAATTTCATTTATTGTGCTTTTCATCATTGCTTGGTTCCTCTTTAGTTCTTCTACGTCCTTGTTAAATGTTTCTTGCATTTTGTCTATTCTATTTCCAAGATTTTGGATCATCCTTACTATCATTATTCTGAATTCTTTTTCAGGTAGACTACCTATTTCCTCTTCATTTGTTAGGTCTGGTGTGTTTTGACCCTGCTCCTTCATCTGCTGTGTGTTTTTCTGTCTTCTCATTTTGCTTATCTTACTGTGTTTGGGGTCTCCTTTTCACAGGCTGCAGGTTCGTAGTTCCCGTTGTTTTTGGTATCTGTCCCCAGTGGCTAAGGTTGGTTCAGTGGGTTGTGTAGGTTTCCTGGTGGAGGGAACTAGTGCCTGTGTTCTGGTGGATGAGGCTGGATGTTGTCTTTCTGGTGGGCTCGTCCACGTCTGGTGGTGTGTTTTGGGGTGTCTGTGGCCTTATTATGATTTTAGGCAGCCTCTCTGTTAATGGATGGGGCTGTGTTCCTGTCTTGCTAGTTGTTTGGCATAGTGTGTCCAGCACTGTACCTTGCTGGTCGTTGAGTGAAGCTGGGTCTTGATGTTGAGATGGAGATCTCTGAGAGATTTTCGCCGTTTGGTATTACGTGGAGCTGGGAGGTCTCTTGTGGACCAGTGTCCTGAAGTTGGCTCTCCCACCTCAGAGGCACAGCCCTGATGCCTGGCTGGGGCACCAAGAGCCTTTCATCCACACGGCTCAGAATAAAAGGGAGAAAAAATGGAAAGAAAGAAAGAAAGAGGATAAAATAAAATAAAATAAAGCAATTATAATAAAAAATAAGAAAAAAATTATTAAGAATAAATTTATTAAGAAAAATTTTTTTTAATTTTTAAAAATAGATTTATTAATTTTTTATACTAAAAATAAGAAAAAATTATTAAGAAAAAATTTATTAAGAAAAAAATTTGTAAATAAAAAATATGAAAAAACCTATTAAAAATTTTTTTTTAATTTTTTAAAAATAGAAAATAAGGAAAAAATTATTAAGAAAACATTTATTAGGGAAAAAAAATTTTTTTAAGTAAAAAAACAAAAAAACGGACGGACCTAACCCTAGGACTAACGGTGAGAGCAAAGCTATACAGACAAAATCTCACCCAGAAGCATACACATATACACTCACAAAAAAAGGAAAAGGGGAAAAGTTAATATATCCTGCTCCCAAAGTCCACCTCCTAAATTTGGGATGATTCGTTGTCTATTTAGGTATTCAACAGATGCAGGCACATCAAGTTGTTTGTGGAGCTTTAATCCGCTGCTTCTGAGGCTGCTGGGAGAGATTTCCCCTTCTCTTCTTTGTTCGTACAGCTCCCGGGGTTCAGCTTTGGATTTGGACCCGCCTCTGCATGTAGGTCGCCTGAGGGCGTCTGTTCCCCGCCCAGACAGAACGGGGTTAAAGGAGCAGCTGATTCGGGGGCTCTGGCTCAGTCGGGCCAGGGGGAGGGAGCGGTATGGAGGAGGCGGGGCGAGCCTGCGGCGGCGGCAGAAGCCGGCGTGACGTTGCAGCAGCCTGAGGCATGCCGCGCGCTCTCCCGGGGAAGTTGTCCCCAGATTACGGGAGCCTGGCCGTGGCGGGTTGCACAGGCTCCCGGGAGGGGCGGTGTGGAGAATGACCTGTGCTCGCCCACAGGCTTTTTGGTGGCGGCAGCAGCAGCCTTAGCGTCTCACGCCCGTCTCTGGGGTCCGTGCTGATAACCGCGGCTCGCGCCCGTCTCTGGGGTCCGCGCTGATAGCCACAGCTCGCGCCCTGGAGTTCGTTTAAGCGGCGCTCTGAATCCCCTCTCCTTGCATGCCGCGAAACGAAGAGGCAAGAAAAAGTCTCTTGCCTCTTCGGCAGCTGCAGACTTTTTCTCGGGCTCCCTCCCGGCTAACTGTGGTGCGCCAGCCCCTTCAGGCTGTGTTCACGCAGCCAACCCCAGTCCTCTCCCTGCGATCCGACCGAAGCCCGAGCCTCACCTCCCAGCCCCCGCCCGCCCCGGCGGGTGAGCAGACAAGCCTCCCGGGCTGGTGAGTGCTGCTCGGCGCCGAGCCTCTGTGCGGGAATCTCTCCGTTTTTCCCTCTGCGTCCCTGTTGCTGTGGGATCTGCGCTGATAGCCGCGGCTCGCGCCCGTCTCTGGAACTCGTTTAGGCGGCGCTCTGAATCCCCTCTCCTTGCGCGCCGCGAAACAAAGAGGCAAGAAAAAGTCTCTTGCCTCTTTGGCAGCTGCAGTCTTTTTCCCGGACTCCCTCCCGGCTAGCACCGAAGCCGGAGCCTCAGCTCCCAGCCCCCGCCCGCCCTGGCGGCTGAGCAGACAAGCCTCTCGGGCTGGTGAGTGCTGGTCGGCACCGCTCCTCTGTGCGGGAATCTCTCCGCTTTGCCCTCCGCACCACTGTGGCTGCGCTCTCCTCCGTGACTCTGAAGCTTCCCCCCTCTGTTACCCGCAGTCTCTGCCCACAAAGGGGCTTCCTAGTGTGTGGAAACCTTTCCTCCTTCACAGCTCCCTCCCACTGGTGCAGGTCCCGTCCCTATTCTTTTGTCTCTGTTATTTCTTTTTTCTTTTGCCCTACCCAAGTACGTGGGGATTTTCTTGCCTTTTGGGAAGTCTGACGTCTTCTGCCAGTGTTCAGTGGGTGTTCTGTAGGAGCAGTTCCACGTGTAGATGTATTTCTCATGTATCTGTGGGAAGGAAGGTGATCTCCGCGTCTTACTCTTCCGCCATCTTGCCCCTCCCCTGCTAAATTTCTTTTATGTAACTTGTTGTACACTGCCTAGCACATAAAGTGAGTATCCAATGAATGTTTCTTAAAGGAATGAATATTAAAAAGTTTGTGGTATTTTGTAGTCAGTTATTGGAATTTTTATATCAGCATGAGATGTAATCTAAATAAGTATTAATATATAGAAAGTAATTGTCAAGATAATTGGGGAAAAATTTCATCTTAATTACCTGGTAAGAATGTATTTGGAGGAAGTAGGGAAATATGGATAAGAAAAAACTTTAAGTTAGCCACATTACGTGTTGTTGAATGGTAGGAAAAAAATCTGTAAGAAAATAGTAGCTTGGATCATCTATATTCAGGCCCTGGATTAGATATTTTTTGTATATTTTCAGTGTTTGGTAGGTAGGGCAATATCAGCTAGGAAAAATCTGGTATATCAGGCATTACATTCAAAGCAATAGGAATTTGGGAAGAACTGCAGATTTCTAAAGGAGAGAGAAACTTAGAGTGAGATTTAATGACTGTTCCCCTGATATATGATTCATCAAAAATTCTTTCCAGTGTAATTACTCATGAATGTGAGAAGTCAACTGCAATTTATTCCCAGGAATCAATCAGTGCTTTTCTTGCTAGATCAATCCCTCATGGGTTTCTGATCCCTATGCCTGGATTAGGACCAGTGATGTGGAGTTCATTCATTACTCATTCATGTATTCCATCAATAAATATTTATGAAATGCCTACTAAGTGACATGATAGTGCTAGGTGCTGCTGGTTTAACAGGAAGCAAGACCTGGTTTCTGCTCTCTCAAGAAGAGAGAATGGGAAGTTGTGAGGGGACACATTCTGGTATGTCTAGAGAACACGGTATAAGGGCTGTATAGTAGCTGGAGAAGTTGTATGTATATCATAAGATGTATGTAGACTACATAAAATTTAAGTTTAAGGAGTTGAGACAAAATCCTAAGAGAAACATGCCACCACTGGAGGCTTTTAAGCAATGGAAGTACATGATCATATTTGTGTTTTAGAAAGACCACTTCATCTACAATGCTAAGGAGATTGGAAGCTTTTGCAGTAATTCTGATAGCAGAGGATATAGGTTTTGTAGGGTCCACAGGTTATATATTTTGGGATTCTCTTTAAGAAAAAGAATACAAAATTTTGAATATAAAATTAGATACAAGGCTCTAGAAGGGGCTTTGTGACTCCTGAGTCTTCCTCTAGATTCATCTCTAGATCCAGAGAAGTGATTTTGGTGGTCCAAACTATGCTGGTGATAGTGGGGATGAAGAGAAATGAATGAATGAGGAAATTTGAAAAACTTGTGATTAGATGTGCAAGATGTGAAGAGAGAGCTATCCAAGATGATGCTTAATTTTCTGGCGTGAGCAATCAATTGTGTAAATAAAGGGTCTGTTCATTGAGACAGGAAACACAGGAGGAGGAGTGGGTTTTGGTGGCAACATAAATTAAGTTTTGTACTTATGTCAGGTTGAAGTGACTGAAACATTTGGGTGTGAATCTCCAAGACGGTTGAAATTATCCTGCTCTGATGTGGCTCAGTCAATTTTGGCAACTTGTGTGTTCAGCATCCTGAGGATGAACATAATGCCCCGTCAAATGTGGTTCCTAAAGTAGCCGTAGATGTAAACCTGCATAACAAATAGTTAAATGATCATTGCCTTGCAGCACTATTGGCTAGGTCTGAAAACTAATGCTGGGTTATGTAGGACTCCTACTGTTTTTCTCACCTTTAATGTGGTGCCTTTCAAGATGAGTTTTTTCCTGGTTCCTAGCACTATAATATTGGGGCATGTGCTGCTTAGCTAGCAGGTTACCCAAAAGGCTTTCAGTTCTCTGGGGATGATGAATTCTTGGTTGTGTGTGTAGGGTTTCTCTAATGTAGGTCAGTGTCTAGGCTCCCTTTGATTGTTAATCCATAGTCTTGAACTGATTATGCAACCCACCGAGGACCTGCTAAATATAATGTTTTAAAGTTTAACGGCAAATTTCCCTCCCCATTGTCCTTTAATTTGAAAATAGCTGAACAAATTTTTGTTACACTTTTCATGAAAATAAAGAAAAATATGACTTTAAAAGAAAATAAAAATCACCCTACTAGGAAAGTTTTAGACAGTTAATCAAATGACTTAATACAGGAGATAATAATAGAGACTGCTTTGCAACCTAAAATACAGCGGTTTCTACTCTGAACACTGTAATTACTATTTACAGCTAGATTATAGGGAAATCTGTGGGTGTCATGGAATTCAGTTTCAGAATTATGGAAACTCTGTTTGCATAATTAAAGGGCTAGTTAGTAAATTCCCTCCTATTTTCTAACCTATTTAAGTAGATCATATATGTGCCAATATTTCTTTGCTAACTATGGTGAAGGAGACAACCAACTTTAAATCTTCTATTGCTGAATAATACCCATAATAACTATGTAATATATGGTTCATAATTAGTGAATATGCCGAGGTTTTTCCAGAAGTGCATTAGATATGGCATAGATACAAATTTCTGCTTCATTAAATGACTTTATAGACTGTATTTTGCTGCTTTTGCATATGTGATTTTTTCCCCCCTGTTTGATAGCAGGATTACTTTACAGCTTCTTAATGAGAATACCTTTTTTCCTGGAACCTTTTCTGAAGTTTTACTGAAGCTTTCGGTGACCTATTTCTAATGATTTTAGAGCTCTAAAATTTTCTCTCCTTTATTTAAGTAGCTTTAACTTATGTTTGATTAGTGGCTTTGGAAGTAGATTCACAGTCTAATTTTAGGAAGGAAATCTTTTCTTACAGGAGAAACAAATTCAGAAATAAGCTTTCACATCACAGGATGCCTATGAAATATGGAAATGGCTCATATTCCCACACCACTTATTAGGTGAAGAGAGGGTGAAAGTTGGAGATGACTTCTCTTAGTTACATTTTGTTCTCAGTTGCATTTGTGCAGGCAAATTTCTCTTTAATATTCTCTTTAATAAACACTGAGGACTCAGATGAATAAGTTTACTGGTTGGCTGAGAAGTGACTGTGATACAATGTAAAGCGCTCTAATATCATAGTCCTGTAGAAGCACAGATGAGCTGCTGGTATTGGGTGTTTGTAGAATGGGTGGGAAGTTTGCAAGCATCCAAGTGCCACATACCCAAGATAGTTTAGAATTATTATTTGAAATTTAGAGTAGCTATGACTTAAATATCAAGGAATATACTGATGACTGAGTTGGGCCCTGAAAAGTGAATAGGATTTCACTTACCACAGAAGATGGGAAAAGGCTGTTCAACCAGAGCAAAGAGTCAGGAGCATTAATCCATATTATTTTTTTTTCCAGTTAGAGTAAATTTTTATTTTAACTTCAAAGAAACACATATACTTTACAAAACTGAAACAGTTCAAAAATATGTAAAGTAAAAAGCGAATATCCACTCCATGTTCTTTGCTTTTCTTCCTATCCCCAGCATCTTTCCATACCTTCCTCTGCATGTTTGATGTCAATTTTCTGAAAGCTTTTCCTGTGCATTTACCATTTAAATATCTGTGTGTGTATGTGATTAGCTTCATTGTCATGTAATTACATCACTTAATATGCCTCATAGACCCTTTCATGTTACTGCACTTCAGTCTACCCTATTTATTTTAAGAGCTACCTATCAGTCTAGTATGAATTAACCATAATTTATTTAACCATTACCATATATAGGCGATTTATAATTTTTCTACATTTCAAAAAATGCTGCAATGAATATCTATATCCATAGTCTCCTTATTTATTCCCCTAACATCCTGTTCTCTCTCTCCCTCCTCCCTCCCTTCTTCCCTTCTATCTGTCTAAACTATATCTTTGTACTCATGTGTATTTCTGTAGGATAGATCCTAGAAATGGAATTGTTACGTCAAGCTGTATGGGGGAAAATACCATGTTTCTCCCATTATATGTAGCACCTTTTAGAAATACATGGAACACAGTATCTAGTATGTTCTAGGCATACATAAAGAACAAGGAATGGCAGAATAAATTAATATAGGTTCATTTAACAATATACTGAAGTACCTATGTTCTGAAAAAGTAAAGAATAAAGGAATATGTACTACAGGTAAGACTTGAATGTTATTTACTTTAAATAGGAAAAGACAGCTTTATATTTTTAAATACCAGGACAAATAGATTTCATGTGAATAGGAAAGACCAAACAAAGCATAATATTGGGCAATTTGACATTATTAAATTGATCATGCAAGAGGTTCTCACCAGAATGAAGAGGACGAAAATCTAAAGACACACGTAAATTGGATACTGTGTCCAGATACCTGGGTCTCTCAAGGTGTCTGGGGATTTCCCTGAACATCACATCTGAGAGGATTCAGATGCTAGATGTCTGGTTCAGGGCTGCTCCAAGACTCAGAAGGGATCCTGAACTGCTCAGGGTAGGGGGTAAAAGCCTTGATGCTTCTATGTTATCTGTCTAGGACATTTCTATCTCTTCCCTAACTCTTTGTTATTGGCTTATATTTATTATCCATCTTTAAAAATTTAGCTCAGATTTATACCTCTAACAGGAAAGCTTTTCTTTTAAAAATCCTTTCCTAATCTCCATTCTGTGTTCTCAATGTTCCCATATATTCTTGGGATGGTGGCATCACCATATCATTATCATCATCATCATCATCACCATAGTTTACATCATCATGTGATGCTAATATTTATTTAAATTACTATGTGCCAGAAGTTTTGCTAAATAATTTATATGGATTATCTCATGTAATTCTTATGATGAAATAGGTGATACAGTTATAAGTATTACAAATTTAGAGAGGCACATAGTATATTATTTATAATCTTTTTGACTTGTCTTCCTCTCTAAACTGTACGTTTACTGAGAGCTTAGACAATCTCTTATATCTTAAATCTCTGCATCCCTGGCAGTAAGAATAGTGACCAGTAAATATGGCCATGCGCTAAATATTTGAATGAATCTTGGTTGAGTCTAGATTGATCTAATTTCTAGATGTGGCTCTGATATGATCATTTTTGAATAAAATGATACTTTGATTCTTATCATGCAACCAGTACATTTCTGGAACAATAAGTTATTTGATTAAATTCAAAAAAATATTTGTCAAATTAAAATAAAATCCCCCTTAGGTTTTATTTCTCTGTTCTATATGTGTGCCCAATTTATATTGGATGAAAGACTGGTAATCACAGATTTCTGCTATTGGAGAAAATGGGATAAAAGGCTTCTTGGCAAAATAGTCACAGTTTTTCAGCTTGCAAATTAAATTATAGTGTAGATTTTCTATCTTGCCCCCATTAACTTCTTGCCCTCTTTGGCTTTCTGAGCCCTCTGGGGATCAGATTTCCTGTGGCCCTGTATAACAGGCTATTGATCACACTTTCTGCCTTGCCACCCTTACCTCTCAGTACAAATTGGCCTGTGTCAATTGGAGGAGGAAGATAATTAATTTATACTCACATTGAAATTAGATGCATTCTAAAAGGAGACAGTCACCTGGGCTTTACCAATTTGGGGATGTGACTTCCTGAGCTAACATTCTAAAGTAGTAGAAGCGTAGGTAAATATATTTTTTGTACATCTGTGTGTACTGGTGTAGGAAAGATTGGAAGATACCCTAAAATAAATTCTAGTGGCGACAAAGTATTAATCACACTCTGTGTCAAAGTTGAAATTATTCACTCTTAAAATACGGGAAACTTTTTGAAAACTATGAAAACAATGTGTAAGATGTAAGATGACTAGACAGCAGAATGTCTTTCCTGTTACAACTATATGTTGTTCTTTCTCTTTCAGTATCTAAAATCATATGTTAATAAGTCACTTTCTTCTAGTTGTAGCCTTGAGAACATCACTACTTTAGAATCAAAGATTTTATTATGAAATAAAGTGCAGGTCATGGAACTACCTATAATAGGCTTATAAACAAGTGTTTTTCTCTGCTACTTATAGCTCTACTTTTATGCTAAATAATATATTTGAAGCACTGAATTAGTAATTTTTCCAAGCAGAGTGATAGGAGCCTCCAAGAGATAGGCCAGGCCATTCTACTTTTCTGCTGGCCTTCCAGAATGCTTGTCACTTAATGCAACACAGGTAAATTAACATGCAATAAAATTTCCAGGAAAAGTGAGATTCATTCCCAACACTGGTACAGAAGAAGTGAATAATTGTAATTCTTCCAGTGGGTTTACTTCTTAATTCATTCTGATCATAGCAGTGAAAACATTTTTAGAGGATAATGAATGTACCATTCTCTAGAACCTGGTGGCAATCCCCTAAACATTATGCTTGTGATGAATCCCTAATGTTTATAGTACTCCCTGAGAGTGATGTGGGGGAGGATTTGGGCTTATTATTGAAAAGCAATAACTTACGCATCAGGGGTCTACTATTGTTTTGACCTTGTACCTAAGTTATGTTTAATCTCAGCAAATTTTTGGCTAAATGACCTTTTGTTCCTCAACTAACATGAATAGTAAGGATTATAGCATTGGTCAACTCTTTCAGAAGGGAGATAAATGAAATAGATAGATGCATTGTCTTAGATGGGTGGTTTATTAATTTAGAGTAAAAGATATGTCACAAACAATTCTAGAACTTTTTCATTGCTGAGACTCATAGATTACTTAAAAGGCGCTCAAAAAACATATCTTAAACATGAAACAACTTGCATTAAGATGTGAATCAGTTCAGGTGACCTTCAGGAATCAATTACTTTAGGTCAGGTATCTCCCTAGATGTGATAAAAATCTGCATATAACAGGCAAATTCAATCACCAATACAGATATTTTTAAGCTATATAAATCAGTTCAACAGTCATTGAGCACTTGCTGTGCGCCAGGCACATTGAGGGTAATTGAAATAAAGAAAACTTGGTGCTTGACCTTAGGCATTTATTAAAGTACACAAGCTGGATAAATCTTACTTGAAGGAGAAAATTCTAGGTAAGCCTTTTGGTTTTTTAAAATAGGAGATTCAGAGACAAAATAAAGTTTATAAAGAGACTATTATTGGCTTTATGGCTGTCAGAAAGGAGAAAAAGAAGTGGAGATTTTGCCCTGTTTTCCTATGATAGATGAGTTGGGTTTGAATAAGTTAGGCTGCCTGAGAAATACTGGGTGGTACATTCTGATCAACTTAATAAGCAGTAGTGTTATAAAGCGGTCCTTTGGCTTGATGTGATGGTTTCATCTTCTCTGAACCACTGTCATCTTTTCCTTTGGGCCAGCACAGCCTGGCAGTGACAGGGTACAGCATACTAAATCCTGTCTAGGATTTGTGCCTAAATGTGGGGGTAAAGAAATGCTTTTTTTCAAAATACAGATGGAAAGGTGTTTGCTTTTGTAATTTCTGGAGGAAGAAGTCAACTGATAATTTGAAGCTACCTAATCTGTTTAGCTATTCTTTTGATTTTGGGTTTTCTTAATGCTTTAGATAACCACATTAAACAATACAAAACATATTTAATCATCTGGATACTAAAATGAGAAAGGTCAGTATATTGGTCTTACCTTTCAGGGTCAACTAATATAGGTTGATAACAAGTGCATCTCAAAGTTGCCTTCAGGCAGTTTATTCATATTGATCACTTTTTTGGCTAACAATGTATTCAAATGACAATCCTAGAAGGCTGGATCCCAAGGGAAAAAAATGTTAATCCAACAATTTTATGTAGAAGTTTAAACTATAAAAGAACTATTAATTTTTTGGATAAAAAGCAGAGAAATTTTAAAGTGTCACAGTCTGTAGAAATTTGTGAGTTTATGAGCCCACTATGAAATATATCAACTGAATATTTATTTATACATTTATACAAATAATATATGTATCTCTAGATGGTGAAGAAAGGAACTTTGTCATTTCTCTCTTGGTCTCCAGCAATTGGCAGAGTGCCTGGCCCATGAGGGTACAGAGTAAATGTTGATGAACGAATGAATGAAGTCTGGTTTGATTTAAGCCCCTCTAAATTCCATATATAAATAAGATTTTTTTTTGAATTTTATTTTATTTATTTTTTTATAAGCAGGTTCTTATTAGTCATCAATTTTATACACATCAGTGTATACATGTCAATTCCAATCGCCCAATTCAGCACACCACGATCCCCACCCCCCGCGGCTTTCCCCCCTTGGTGTCCATACGTTTGTTCTCTACATCTGTGTCTCAACTTCTGCCCTGCAAACCAGTTCATCTGTACCATTTTTCTAGGTTCCACATACATGCATTAATATATGATATTTGTTTTTCTCTTTCTGACTTACTTCACTCTTTATGACTGTCTCTGGATCCATCCACGTCTCAACAAATGACCCATTTTCGTTCCTTTTTATGGCTGAGTAATATTCCATTGTATATGTGTACCACATCTTCTTTATCCATTCGTCTGTCGATGGGCATTTAGGTTGCTTCCATGACCTGGCTGTTGTAAATAGTGCTTCAATGAACATTGGGGTGGATGTGTCTTTTTGAATTATGGTTTTCTCTGGGTATATGCCCAGTAATGGGATTGCTGGATCATATGGTAATTCTATTTTTAGTTTTTTAAGGACCCTCCATACTGTTCTCCATAGTGGTTGTATCAATTTACATTCCCACCAACAGTGCAAGAGGGTTTCCTTTTCTCCACACCCTCTCCAGCATTTGTTGTTTGTAGATTTTCTGATGATGCCCATTCTAACTGGTGTGAGTTGATACCTCATTGTAGTTTTGATTTGCATTTCTCTAATAATTAGTGATGTTGAGCAGCTTTTCATGTGCTTCTTGGCCATCTGTATGTCTTCTTTGGAGAAATGTTTATTTAGGTCTTCTGCCCATTTTTGGATTGGGTTGTTTGTTTTCTGGATATTGAGCTGCATGAGCTGTTTATATATTTTGGAGATTAATCCTTTGTCCGTTGCTTCATTTGCAAATATTTTCTCCCATTCTGAGGATTGTCTTTTCGTCTCGTTTATGGTTTCCTTTGCTTTGCAAAAGCTTTTAAGTTTCATTAGGTCCCATTTGTTTATTTTTGTTTTTATTTCCATTACTCTAGGAGGTGGATCAAAAAAGATCTTGCTGTGATATATGTCAAAGAGTGTTCTTCCTATGTTTTCTTCTAAGAGTTTTATAGTGTCCGGTCTTACATTTAGGTCTCGAATCCATTTTGAGTTTATTTTTGTGTGTGGTGTTAGGGAGTGTTCTAATTTCATTCTTTTACATGTAGCTGTCCAGTTTTCCCAGCACCACTTATTGAACAGACTGTCTTTTCTCCATTGTATATCCTTGCCTCCTTTGTCGTAGATTAGTTGACCATAGGTGCGTGGGTTTATCTCTGGGCTTTCTATCGTATTCCATTGATCTATGTTTCTGTTTTCGTGCCAGTACCATATTGTCTTGATTACTGTAGCTTTGTAGTATAGTCTGAAGTCAGTGAGTTTGATTCCTCCTGCTCCGTTTTTTTCCCTCAAGACTGCTTTGGCTATTCAGGGTCTTTTGTGTCTCCATACTAATTTTAAGATTTTTTCTTCTAGTTCTGTAAAAAATGCCATTGGTAATTTGATAGGGATTGCATTGAATCTGTAGATTGCTTTGGGTAGTACAGTCATTTTCACAATATTGATTCTTCCAATCTAAGAACATGGTATATCTCTCCATCTGTTGGTATCATCTTTAATTTCTTTCATCAGTGTCTTATAGTTTTCTGCATACAGGTCTTTTGTCTCCCTAGGTAGTTTTATTCCTAGGTATTTTATTCGTTTTGTTGCAGTGGTAAATGGGAGTGTTTCCTTAATTTCCCTTTCGGATTTTTCATCATTAGTGTATAAGAATGTAAGAGATTTCTGTGCATTAATTTTGTATCCTGCAACTTTACCAAATTCATTGATTAGCTCTAGTAGTTTTCTGGTAGCATCTTTAGGATTCTCTATGTATAGTATCATGTCATCTGCAAACAGTGACAGTTTTACTTCTTCTTTTCCAATTTGGATTCCTTTTATTTCTTTTTCTTCTCTGATTGCCATGGCTAGGACTTTCAAAACTATGTTGAATAATAGTGGTGAGAGTGGACATCCTTCTCTTGTTCCTGATCTTAGAGGAAATGCTTTCAGTTTTTCAGCATTGAGAATGACGTTTGCTGTGGGTTTGTCGTATATGGCCTTTATTATGTTGAGGTAGGTTCCCTCTATGCCCACTTTCTGGAGAGTTTTTATCATAAATGGGTGTTGAATTTTGTCAAAAGCTTTTTCTGCATCTATTGAGATGATCATATGGTTTTTATTCTTCAATTTGTTAATATGGTGTATCACATTGATTGATTTGCATATATTGACTAATCCTTGCATCCCTGGGATAAATCCCACTTGATCATGGTGTATGATAATCATACAACATAAAGCAGCAAGCAACCCACCCAAGAATATTGCAGATTTTTAAAAATGTATGAGTTTGTAGGATTTAAAATACAAGTAATTGCTGGAATTAGGCAGCACTTCTCTCCCACAAAGCCAGGTGCTCTAAAACTTTATGTAGGAACAACAAGCCTTTTAAAAGAAGAATCTCACTGTGTCCCAGCTTACCCTTCCCCCTCCCCGTGTCCTCAAGTCCATTCTCTAGTAGGTCTGTGTCTTTATTCCCGTCCTGCCCCTAGGTTCTTCATGACCATTTTTCTTTTTTTTTTTAGATTCTATATATATGTGTTAGCATATGGTATTTGTTTTTCTCTTTCTTACTTGCTTCACTCTGTCATACAGAGTGAAGCATAACATGAGTTCTTAATTGTTTTGGGTTTGTTTTTGTAGGTCCTTTTCTTCTCTTGTGTTTGCCACTTAGAGAAGTTCCTTTAGCATTTGTTGTAGAGCTGGTTTGGTGGTGCTGAATTCTCTTAGCTTTTGCCTGTCTGTAAAGCTTTTGATTTCTCCATCGAATGTGAATGAGATCCTTGCTGGGTAGAGTAATCTTGGTTGTAGGTTCTTCCCTTTCATCACTTTAAGTATATCATTCCACTCCCTTCTGGCTTGTAGAGTTTCTGCTGAGAAATCAGCTGTTAACCTTATGGGAGTTCCCTTGTATGTTGTCATTTTTCCCTTGCTGCTTTCAATAATTTTTCTTTGTCTTTAATTTTTGCCAATTTGATTACTGTGTGTCTCGGTGTGTTTCTTCTTGGGTTTATCCTGTATGGGACTCTCTGTGCTTCCTGGACTTGGGTGGCTATTTCCTTTCCCACGTTAGGGAAGTTTTCGACTATAATCTCTTCAAATATTTTCTCTGGTCCTTTCTCTCTCTCTTCTCCTTCTGGGACCCCTATAATACGATTGTTGTTGCATTTAATGTTGTCCCAGAGGTCTCTTAGGCTGTCTTCATTTCTTTTCATTCTTTTTTCTTTATTCTGTTCCGCAGCAGTGAATTCCACCATTCTGTCTTCCAGGTCACTTATCCGTTCTTCTGCCTCAGTTATTCTGCTATTGATTCCTTCTAGTGTAGTTTTCATTTCAGTTACCGTATTGTTCATCTCTGTTTGTTCTTTAATTCTTCTAGGTCTTTGTTAAACATTTCTTTCATCTTCTTGATCTTTGCCTCCATTCTTTTTCTGAGGTCCTGGATCATCTTCACTATCATTATTCTGAATTCTTTTTTCTGGAAGGTTGCCTATCTCCACTTCATTTAGTTGTTTTTCTGGGGTTTTATCTTGTTCCTTCATCTGGTCCATAGCCCTCTGCCTTTTCATCTTGTCTATCTTTCTGTGAATGTGGTTTTTGTTCCACAGGCTGCAGGATTGTAGTTCTTCTTGCTTCTCTAAAGAAGATTTTATATATATAAAATATATATGTATATATATTTTCCTGCAAGAGGAAAGACCAATGAACACACTAATTGAAGTTCTCTTTGTTTTCCAGCTTTTTAATTAATTGAAATCAGCATGATTCCTTGTCCCCCCAGTACCTCGAACAATTGCTGGCATGTAATAGTGCTAATTACTTGTATGAATGAATGAATGTTCTAGTGAGATGTGACATTTTCACCATTTCCAGTCACTGTACTCTAAATCTTCCATTATTATCTGTATTCAAGTTTCCCATTTTCTATGAAGGCATGTTTCTTCTTATTCTTTAACTCAGTTGTTCTCTTTCTTTGAACCTTGGCACGTACCATCTTTACAACTTATTTGGCTTTACATTTTTTTATACACCTAGAAATGACAGTAATTTAGTTTTATCAGCTTCTGGGAATTTATCATGAAGGCAAATTAAAAAACATTAGGCAGACTCTTTTGGAAGATGCTCGTTGCATTGCCATTTTTAAGAGTGAAGCTGCTACGTCCTGCTTTACCAGTTTAAGAGTACAAAATAAGGTCAAATTTCCTGTAAACATTCACATCCAATGAACCTGAGCTGCTGTGCTGCTTCCTCTTCCCAGACCTCCTCTCTCAAGTTAAGTTCAAGGTCTCCAGGAATATTTATTTAGTCCAAAGTATTTGTTATTATAACTTCACTGAAAAAGACCTGTAAAAAATCTGTTTACCTCATCAAAGGACCTGTTCTCTGTGGCTGATACTGCTGTCACTGTGATATGGAGTTACTTCTGAAAATACGAAGTCCAAAATCACGACCTTGAACACTGCTGGAATCACATGACAAACAGGGAACCCAGCTGTTGCCGATTTGGCAATTGTTTCTTCGTGTGCAGGGAGAGAAGACACTTCTTCCTATGTGTTTGCTTCACATCAAAGTAGATATTGGTTCCCAGACGTTACAATTCTTAGTGACCAGCTCATTCAGCGCATATACCCACCTGTTATTCTCAAGACACATTATAGTGGCTGTGCCAGTATCAGCCAAACACTGCAGAACCAGCCCTTCCCTACAACATTCTAGAGCCTGAGGTTGGCCTCGTTCACTAGTACAGAGTATCACATTTTTTTTCTAGGAGATTTTCTCTTGGGACACCTATACTTTCCCATGAAGGCAGATTCCATTAACATTAAACTTCCTAGGGAATAGATTCTTCTTTTTTTTTTTAACATCTTTATTGGAGTATAATTGCTTTACAATGGTGTGTTAGTTTCTGCTGTATAACAAGGTGAATCAGCTATACATATACATATATCCCCATATCTCCTCCCTCTTGCATCTCCCTCCCACCTTCCCTATCCCACCCCTCTAGGTGGTCGCAAAGCACTGAGCTGATCTCCCTGTGCTATGTGGCTGCTTCCCACTAGCTATCGGTTTTAGATTTGGTAGTGTATATATGTATATGCCACTCTCTCCCTTTGCCATAAAAAGAAACGAAATTGAGTTATTTGTAGTGAGGTGGATGGACCTAGAGTCTGTCATACAGAGTGAAGCAAGTCAGAAAGAGAAAAACAAATACCGTATGCTAACACATATATATAGAATCTAAAAAAAAAAAAAAAAAAGAAAAATGGTCATGAAGAACCTAGGGGCAGGACGGGAATAAAGACGCAGACCTACTAGAGAATGGACTTGAGGACACGGGGAGGGGGAAGGGTAAGCTGGGACACAGTGAGATTCTTCTTTTAAAAGGCTTGTTGTTCCTACATAAAGTTTTAGAGCACCTGGCTTTGTGGGAGAGAAGTGCTGCCTAATTCCAGCAATTACTTATATTTTAAATCCTAGAAACTCATACATTTAAAAAAATCTGCAATATTCTTGGGTGGGTTGCTTGCTGCTTTATGTTGTAAACTGAAGTGTCACTCATTTTACCCTCCCCAAACCGAGGTTCTCTCTAAGATAACTGATATGTTCACCAAGGAACTCCTAACAACTTTTATAGGATATTTTTCTCTCTTAAAAATTATAGACTGCCTCACTGAGCACACAGCTACAAGGTGGAAATATTCAAAGGTCTAAAAATAGAATAATGACTAAGAAAAATGGTTGGTATACTTATTCAATTGGACATTATGCAGGCATTAAAATCAAGGTTATGAAGACTATATAATTATATTAAATATGCTTATGAGTTGCTAAATGACAAAAGCAGAGGCAAGTCACAGACGTATATATACTTGTATGTTTGCTATATATGTATATATCTATTCCTAGTCTCCAAGATATATTATATAACCACTCTGTCATGCCCTTAATTTTTGGAAGGGTATACAGTCCATTGCTGGAAAGTCTTAAATGATCAAATACACATACATTGGCCAGAGAATGGTGCAATGCAGTTCTTTGCTTTTTGCCTCAAGTCATTTTTAGGTTCATTATGAGTTCATTTGAATGGAGATCAAGGAGTCTATTCTGTCCCGGCTGCTCTCTTCTCCCCCTCACTTAATGTCCCTTTGTCTTTACCCTTTGGCTATTCCCTCATGGTTAGGCTCTTTCCTCTGGGCCCTTAGAATCCATTCAGTTTGTTTTTTCATAAAGCTGGTGTGTGTGTGTGTGTGTGTGTGTGTGTGTGTGTAAGTGACACAGGTCAGTCCTGCCTCATGGATAGGCATCCACAGACAAAGAAACCTTCTGAATAACTAAGAGGAAGGGGCTCGTAGAATGTCATTGTTCTCTTTGTCTCTCTTCTTCTTCTATTTTGCTAATCTGATCTGAGTCTCATAATGAGATGACCACTTGCTTTTCTTCAAAAATGAAGTGATGCAAGAAGGAAACTCTACCTACCTATGTTTAGGAGGATGGGACCAGAAGGGAATCTTACCAGAAGATTTATGGTGCTTTTATTAGAGTGGCATATTGCATTTAGTTTTTTCCATTTTTTTCCTAATTTCCGAAGTGCATATAATGGGTTATAATACTTTACAATATAATAAGGAATTATGAAAACAGTGGATGAAGACACTTCTTAGTTTATTGATTAGAAAGTTGAATTCCAGTTCAGGTAAGTGAGGTGTCCAAGAAAAACTAGTAAGTAACAGAACCAGGACTAACACCAGGGAGGAGCAGATAAGCATTGATGACACACCTACATTCTTAAAATGGGTCCACCATCTTCCAGCTGCATTACCTAGGGAAGTCTTTTGCTCTCTTGGAGCCTCAGTTTCCTCATCTATAAAATGGGGATAACTGGTTGGATTGTGATTTCCACAGGCTTTACACATGATAGCACGTGTTAAGTACGTAGCACAACAAAACAGAGGAGGCCTGAAGCCGCGCCAGCTTTCCTCTCCCGGTTGCCAGCTGCCCGTATCAGGCTTGAGCTCCGGCCAGTCGCCCGCCTCTTTGCGTCACTAGCGCCATGGCTCTCAGCAATGCCGATGTGCAGAAGCAGATTAAGCACACAATGGCTTTTATTGAACAAGAAGCCAATGAGGAAGCAGAAGAAATAGACGTGAAGGCAGAGGAAGAGTTCAACATTGAGAAAGGTTGTCTTGTGCAAACCCAAAGACTGAAGACTATGGAATACTATGAGAAGAAAGAAAAGCAGATTGAGCAACAGAAGAAAATTCAGGTGTCCAATTTGATAAATCAAGCGAGGCTCGAAGTCCTCAGAGCGAGAGATGGATGATCTTATCACAGACCTACTAAATGAAGCAAAACATAGACTCAGCAAAAGGGTAAAAGATACAACCAGGTACCAAGTACTGCTGGATGGAATGGTCCTCCAAGGTTTGTACCAGTTGTTGGAGCCCGGAATGATTGTTCGTTACAGGAAATAAGATTTCCCTCTGGTGAAGCCTGCAGTGCAAACCCCTATGTACAATATCGCCACGGAAAGAGATGTTGATGTCCAGATTGATCAGGAGGCCTACCTGCCTGAGGAAATAGCTGGCGAGGTTGAGATCTATAATGGGGATCGCAAAATCAAGGTTTCCAATACTCTCAAAAGCTGGCTGGACCTCATAGCCCAGTAGATGATGCCAGAAGCACGGGGAGCCTTGTTTGGTGCAAACGCCAACAGGAAGTTTTTGGACTATGCCTGCGGGAGGTGGTGTCCATCCACTGCTGTGACGTGGACACTTCTGACATTTGAAGAAACAAAATGACCTGTATAGCTTCCTCCTTGCTGTTCTCATATTCTGTATTTATCATTGGATACCCTTTATTAGCTAACGCCCCTGGCTGATTGGTAGCAATGGGAGATCTTCACTTAATATGATCAGGAAACCTTCCTCTAGCTTATCTGACAGTAACACAACTTCCCGCTGGTTCTGCAGCATGAAGGTGAGGGGTCAAATGGTGGGTGCATGAATGTCCCCGAGTCTCCTGCTCTCCTCTGGTCCAGCGTCCAGCCTACAGAGGGGCGGTGTGTGGTGGGCTCTAGGGTCAGGTCACCGCTCTTTGGATTTCAAGTGCATGTGGGGCCGCATTCCTTCCAGCAGTAGCAGCTTCGCTGTTAGCTGTTTGGACCTAGAAGTGTTTGTCTGTAATATGATTTAAGATCTAAGCCATGAATATGCTCTATTTATTAAAACGAAATGCATACGTGGAAAAAAAAGTATGTAACACAGATACTGTCACATAATGGGTAATCAGTAAATGTTATTTCCCTTCCTTGCCAGTTGTTCTGTTACCTGGTGCAGAGCCTTACCAGTGTACCAGCCAGCATCTTCTCTTGAGTTACTGTAGTATATTATGTTTTATTACACTTATATACAATGCCATGTGTTGTTCACATGTTGAAGTCCTAACTGCTAGTATCTCAGAACGTGACTGTATTTGGAGACAGGGCCTTTGAAGAGGTAGTTAAGTTAAAATGAGGTCTTTAGGGTGGGCCTTAATCCAGTCTGACTGGTGTCTCTGTAAGACAGGGACATTTGGATACATGGAGAGACACCAAGGATGCATGTGCACAGAAGAAAGACAGTGTAAGGAAACAGTGAGATGGTGGCCACCTGCAAGCCAAGGAGAGAGGCCTCAAGAAAAACCCCAACCTGATGACCCCTTGATCTTGGACTTCCAGCCTCCAGAACTGTGAGAAAATAAATTTCTATTGTTTAAGCCATGCAATTTGTGATATTTTGTTATGGCAGCCCTAGCAGAGTAATACACCTTCTATCTTTACATAGAAGCTAAGCTGCTTGAGGGAAAACTGCATTGCACTCATTTGTAATCAGAGCAGATAATCAACAATTTCTTGATGAATACTATGATTTTTATTAAGGATAGATTTTTATTAAGGGTATGATTTTTATTTGTTTTATATGTCTTTGATGTCTCCCATGGAGGCCCAGATATTGAGGTTACTGACAACGATAACGTGATGATGAGGATTATATATGATTTTTTTTTCTCTTGCAAATAGCGACGAGAATTGTCCCTTTTATGAAGTCATAGGAGTAAATGCAATTAAAGCTGAAAAGATTATTCCTGGTTGCCTGTCTAGACATAGGAAGAGAGAATTAAATCTTCAAATGTAATTTCTGAAATGAGGATTAATGACCAGTAGTACATGATTCCCTCATATGCTCATGACCTCATGTTGTTTGAGACTAAATGTGAGGGCTTCTCACTACCTTTGTATTAATGAATATGACTGAGTTATTGTAAATATAGTTAGGATATAACATTAACTTGTCTGTGTTGGAAGTTTGCCTTGTATTTTGCAGAGGATCAAAAAACAGGTAATCATAAAAGAGAAAGTCGAAGGGTTTTTTGCTGAGTTTTAAAAATTACATTTGATTCTCATTTTCTGGGTATGGAAAATATGGGAGAAAATGAATTATCTTAATTACTTTATGGAAAGGACATCAAGAGATGAAAAAATTTTGCAGGGTTTTCAGTGTTTGCTAAGTCTGAGAGCTCAAAGGAGAATTTAGTGATAAATGAGAAATCCTCTGAACAGTAAGATAGCAAGTATATTACTGGGAAAAATGCAGAAAATAGTTTTTAAGGAAGTGGAGGGGGTTACTTGTTTTTGAGCCAACATGGTCTTTGTTCCCTTAGCACATACATGTATACACACATGCATACACAGAAGGAATAGTTTTCTAATGTCTTGTCATTATCATAATCTGCTGAATAATCTTTGGATGTTAATTAAAACCTTTGGCCCTCATTCACACATCTACAGATAAAAGGCATTAGAATACATAATCTAGAAAAACTCTAACATACGTTTCAATTCTAGCATTCTATGACTCTTTTGTATCTGGAGGTATAGGAAAAAAGGGAGGGGATGAAAGTGATGTCACTTAAGGAGGCTACTGTTTATACTGGTTCTGCTAGTCTCCTAAAGACAGTCTCTGCCACGGGTCATTGACTGGCTTTTGAGGTCAAACACCAAGCCTTATGCTTCAAGATGACAGGTTGCTATTCACTGCTGAATCTCCAGAACTAGAAGAATACCTGCAACATAGAAGACAGTCAAAATACTTGTTGGAAGAAGGATTAATGTTTCCAATGCCATTTTGAATCTGTGTGATCTATTATAGAGTTAACCTGCCCATATTTTTCAGGGTCATGTTGACGTATGTCTACTCAATTATTAGACATATGATTAGAGGACTAGAGAATTAGAGAAACATAATCACATGTCGCTGCTAAACAAAACAAAATGATCTGAAACAGCAGCAAAATTTAAAGAATGTTTTATTGTTTTCTTCTCACATAGAAAACCAATAAACTTTGTTTTATCCTTCTTTTCCATCCCTTCCTTTTTTGTTTTTTGTTCTTATTTATTTTTTATCATAATATACTGTTATTAGGAGCAAGATGTATTTTCTGAATGTAAACTCCAGAATGAGTTTACATGAGGGCAGGGGCACTGTCTGCCTTTTTTTCATGGACCTAGCAATGCAGACTCGCAACAGTATTTATTTATTTATATTTTATTATTTTTTTAGGACGGGGCTGCAGAAAGCTCCCTGGGGCAGCTCCACTACCTGTGAGCGCGGAACTCACGGTGGGCTGTGAGCCGAGAGTGTGAGGTGTGGGGAGGGCACTGAGGTGGGGGCTGGGGTCATGGTCAGGATGGAAGCTGTGGGTCAGAGAGACGTGGCTAAGCAGTGTCCCTTTGAAGGCCTGAATGAAGCTGCAGGGAGGAGTCCTGTCCTGGAGTGGCATCTCTCCTGGCCTCTACCACCTCCTGGCTCTGTGATCTTGAGCAAGTTTCATGGCCTCAGTTCCTTCACCTTGGCCTCAACTGGGGATCTTTAAAAATGCTGATGCCTGGGCCCCACCCAGAGGGTCTAGTGTAACTGCCCTGGGATGTGCGTGGGCATTGAGAACCCTGAAAGGTCCCCAGAGGGTGCTTCTGTGCAGCCAGGGCTGGGCACAAAAGTATTTGTTAAATGAATGAATGAATGCTGAAATTTATAACCATAGTAAATGGTTATAAAAGTCATGATATTTAGCTCAGTATTCATTAGTAGTGGGGAAAGGTAGCCTGGCAAGAAGGGAGGGAGGCATGCATGTATGTATACATATATGTATGTATTTATATTTATAAAACATCAAGAGAAATACACTGATACTTCTGTTTTGACAAAACAAAAGCTCTGTATGTCAGATGATTTTCTTGGTCGAGTTCAAGGGAAGATTCTTATGAGTGAGAAAAGACAAAATTAAAAATGTTGAAACTTCTAGCCATTCTTTTGAAAAGGCTTGTTGATTTAAAAAGAGAGAATATTCTAAATATTAGCCATATGGCAAGAAAGAATTAAAGACAACAAAATTGTCTTGTAGTATGGTTTGCCTCAGACACTAGTCTTCTAGCAGGTAGCTTGGCATTGTCCTTCTCTCCTAGTTCATTATCACCACATTTCTCTGGATGTCTGCGTTTGGTGTACACTTTCTGTGACTTAGGCGCCTGATGTCGCTGAAAAGCGATGTAAGAACAATCATCAGAATGGGAATCAGCCCAGCATTCTGACTCAGTAGGAATAAAGAGGAAATCAGCTGCCTAATGAAGCTCCTTCTCTGCCCCATGCCCTTGTGAAAAATAGCAGCTACAGTATTTCATTATGAATCTGTGTGCTTCGCTTCTCACCTTTCCTTGGTCTGAGAATCAAAGGCCATTTCTGTCATATCTCACCCTTGGAGTTCTCATCGTCACTCATGCCTTCAACTATCACCTCTATGCAGATATCTCCCTAAATCTGTATTGCAAGTCCCATCTCCCTCAGCCCTTGCTACAATCCTGCCTCCCAATGAAGCAAGTTTTATTTCTTAATTTTGCCTATTTTGACCTTATAGTTGCATGTTTTAAGAGAGTCAGGATCACAAACAATATTTTATTCTGCTTTTTCCTCAAAAATCAAATCCTTAAACCTTATGGACTGGACTTTTATATTTTACCTCTTAACAGATACACTGCAGGGACTGAGATGCTTTTAGGAGTAGGGAATGTCAGAGCCATTTGCTGGCTTCCTTTTTTATTTCCTGAATAAAAGCACTGAGTAAGTGTGACGTGTATATCACTTTAATGTTGAGACTGCAGAGTAAAATTTAAGAGATTTATTCTCTCCTCGAATTTGACTCTGAAAATAACTTGTACTAACATCAGGAACTTTGTATCCTCATCTTTGTAATTGCATGGTTCCCCCAGTCAAATTTAAGACATAGAAGTGATTGCAATAGAAAAAAAATATTTAAAGAATGCAAAAGAGTAGCTCTGTATTAATACATTTAAAGTTTATATTCAAAGAGCATGTTTTTGATTAAGTATGTCCAGGCACTATTTATATATCTCAGAAAATCTTAAAAATTTATATATGTCTCTGAAATTCTTAAGTTTTATAAACTACAACTTAGTCATTCTAGTCTTATATCAACACTTACTGAGATATCTCCATGACTTACCCAAATCCCAGATTTGAAATAAAATTTCATCTATCCATCTAAGATATATAAATTAAAAATGATGCATGATCCATGGTGCTGGAACTTTACTCCTGCAGGGAATATCTTTTTCCTGAACAGGACTTTCTCATTTACAGGGTGCTTATCTCCACCACGCCTATTAATCCTCCATTAGCCTCATAGTAATACTGACAAGGGAGGGCCATGAATTTGTCTTTCTAGCCTTACATATTCTGGAAGTGCATTTCCTCTCCTATAGCCATATAAAGGAGATCATCTCCATCACCATCTCTGTACCATAAGCATTCAGATTCTGGATTTGCCTTTGTCTAATTGCATGGTTCCTTTCTACTTCACTATGGTTGATCACATATTCTATTTCTTTATACAATATGTCACTCTGGCATCTCTCCATGAGGTATTTGCATTGCATCTATGTAGAATGAGTACCTCTTGCCATGTAGTTTGACCCTTATAACCACCAGAAACTTATAAAACTTGCCTATGGTTTAGCTTACAGACTTTACCCATCAAATATATATTTTTAAAGTATTATATTTTATAACAAAAATCATTAAAATGTATTAAAATTGATTTTAGAATAGTTTCATGAAGATGTTTGACAAGAGTGTTTGGCAGTCTATCCAGTGAGAGACCAAAGTGAAGACTTCCTCTACATTGCTTTCTTTGGAACCTTAGATTTTCTCTCTTGTGCTATATTTAGATGTGTGGCATGTTTAATTTTCTGCTTCCGTGCCTCACCGTGCTTCTGGTGCTTATTGTAATCCAGCTAGTGTGTCAGGCCAAAGTGTGACGAAAACTTTAAGTTCTTACCTGAGTAAGCCAACTTACAGCAGCATGAAGACCTCCTGTGCTGGGTCCCGCTCATTCTTCTTTTCACTCATACATTTCTGACATTGCAAACAGAAGTCAACAAATTTTTTTCTCAATAAAGTAGTTCTAAAAACTTAAAGTGTTTTGCTAATTCAGCAAGAATTGAGATGGTAGTGACATAACCAGATTAATCAGATGGTAACAACTGACAGTTAACTTTAAATATATTCAGTACAGTTCCATTCAAGGCAGGCCAATTCTGTTCAACTCATTTCAAACACATCTATTGAACACCTATATAGCCAAATACTGTATTAGGTTCTGAGTACACAGGGATAAATAAAATACACTCACTGTGTACTTTCTAACAATAAGAGTAAGCATACAAACAAAATAAATTGCAATGTTGTTCAGTAAGTAGAATAATGAAATCATACACACAATGCTGAAGTAACCAGAGTATGACGTAATTAATTTTGAGGTCAGGGGAGCTATGGTGAAGTGACTGTCTACAGTACTTCCTGGAAGGAGTGATACACAAACAGGATTTTGAAAGATGCCCAAGATGTCAGGGTGGGGTCAAGTTTAGACAGAGGGAAGACCACTGGGTACCCTAGTCTAATCCCTATGACCTTGGATAAGCTCTTATGCATACAATAACGATCTTGCCTGTTTTCACACAAACACTTTTTCACTTTAGCTATTTTTTAAAAGATGAATATTTTCCTACAATTATATTAAAAACAAATTCATAAACCAAAAGACAGATGGCTTTGATTTGGGATGCTGTACTGTAATATGAACAGTATCCTCTGGATTTGTGAAATGTGGTAAGCCTGGTTTTAACCATCATTTAAGAAGACAGCAAGGAAATCAGTGGGAAATAGTAAAAATACAAAATGAGTATGAATTAAGAGGTCAATTTCCCATTCTGGCACCAAGAAGCTTTTGATTTTGGTTATATTATGCATCCTCTGAGGGTTTAAAATTTCTCATGTGTAAACTGGGGGGGTTGTTATCTAGGAAATCTCTGTGGTCTCCTCTACCTTTTAAAGCATTCTCTGATTCTACAGGATGGTCAGGACAGTGAAAATAACCCAAGGGATGCAGAAGGAGTGGAGGAGTGAGCACAGCCTTTGCAGCCAGCAAATCTCAGACTGAACCCTGGCCGAACTTCATCAGGTTGAGGGATCTAGGGAGCATGGGCATCACTTCATTAGTAATTATCATTTGCAGAACACCTATTTTATAACACTATGAAGATTAATACAGTAACATGATCAGCATACCTGCAGAGTTCCTGGCGCATACTAGGTACTTAAATGTTAATTTCTATTTCCATCTTCTTTTGTTCTGATTAGTAGAAGCAAGTCAATCTCTTCTATAGGGAGCCTCAAATATTCAGGTGTTAAAGACCAATTATTCTCAGACTCATATACTGTCTTGTCCATACTATGGCCAAGACATGGTAGGATCAAGTGAAGCAGAGAAATGTATTAAGGCATCACATAGCCAGGATATTTGATATTTGATAACAGTGTTTTTTAAAAAGAGAAAGTCCTTTAACAAACTCATGCCCTAGTGACCTCGCTGCTTTTCTATCTCTCATGACCTTTCAGTTGTGCCTGATTATTAACACTGATACCATGCAACCTGACTAGTCAGCACATTTGCTGATAAAGGAGCATGTCTTACGTAATAATTCTCTTGCATTTCACTTCACAGCCAAGATTTATTAACCAGGGTTTTGTTGGTAGGAGTCTTCATATGAAAACTTGGATGCTTTTTTTTTTTTTTAAAACTGTTCTTAAATTTATTTATTTATTTATTTATTTTTGGCTGTGTTGGGTCTTCGTCTCTGTGCGAGGGCTTTTTTTGGTTGTGGCGAGCGGGGGCCACTCTTCATCGCGGTGCGCGGGCCTCTCACTGTCGCGGCCTCTCTTGTTGCGGAGCACAGGCTCCAGACGCGCAGGCTCAGTAGTTGTGGCTCACGGGCCCAGTTGCTCCGCGGCATGTGGGATCTTCCCAGACCAGGGCTCGAACCCATGTGCCCTGCATTGGCAGGCAGATTCTCAACCACTGCACCACCAGGGAAGCCCTGGATGCTTTTATAAGGACATACTGTACTACATTTGCAGAAAGAAAGTTTCATAAATAATATTATAAGAGGCAGTATAGGTCAGTTGGCTCCAAAATAAGCTGAACGCAGAGACTCTAAGATCTCAGGTGGATGTCACTCCACCTCTGTTCTTCCTGGGGACGTTCTGTTTTTGTTTCATTCTCTTTGTCCATCAGTTCAAGGCCTAGTTTCACAGAAGCTTAAATCCTCTGTTTTTTGGTAGACGATTTGAGGAAGGGCACCTCTGGCTGGAATGGGAAAGATCCTTCCATTTCTTGTCAAATACTATGATAACATGTGATAACATGTTTCTAACAACCCCTTAGTAAAAGTTGCTTTACTAAGGGGTTGTTATAAACAATGACATAGCTGTCTGCTTGGTATCCTGGGAAGATCAGGGTCTATTCAGATCAGACAGATACAGGTTCAAAGATCAGCCCATCACTTAATAACTGGGACTTTCAGTGATAAGCTTATTTTCTCTGAGACTCAGTTTCCCCAGATGAGGCTAATAATAACTTCCACATGGGATGTTGTGAGGATAAATTGAGACAGTAAATGTAAAGTTCTAAGCAATATCTCTTGCATAAAGATATAGTGCTCATTAAATGGAGGCATCATAAAAATAAAAATTGAGTGCAAAGTGACAAAAAGTGTTGGTCACTTCAGTGATGGTTCCAGTTCCCAAGCAAATGACTATCACATGCATCCTATAAGAATAAAGCCTTTTTTCCAAACAGGTGGTATTTCAACTCTCACTCTCTTGTTTGTTAAATAAACAAGAGCAAATAAGTAACCCCAAACTAGACTTTTTAAAAAAAGAGACTCTATGAGAGAATTTTTTTTTTCAGTAGAACAGGATTTGGCAAAAGTTTTCTGGTCACTATCTGAAAAGTAACTACTGTGAGAAGGCAGGCAGATTTATAGGACATAAGTAACAATCTTTCAGCACAGTAATAGTATGTTGCGAGCAAACATAAGAGAAGCCATTATAAAAATTGAAAAGGATGTTACTTTTCACATCTAGGGTATGTTTTCAGGGGAACATGTTGGTATGTGTGGCCAGCATGAATATCTGTGATTATATGAATATGCTGTGATTACCTGACTGATAGTGAGCTTGCTAATGTGACTGACTGGGGTGGGGAGTGCTGGTTTGGAAAGGCAGGGATACATTGCCTTCACTGAGACAATAGGTTTTTGACCTGCTGTACATTTCCTACAAAGTCAAATAACTGGTGATGTTGGTCTTTGGAAAAACAGCCAGTGATTTTCTATGCTAATAATCTCAATCCCAAACCTACAAAATTCTTATACACACTCCTTAGAATAGTAGTCAAAGGCATTCCATGAAAAAATAAGAAAGGGCTTCCGTCGTCAAATAAATTTGAAAATGCTGAGTATTATGTCCCCATCGTGGATCAACACAGTATAATATAATAGCACTGAATAGCACTTCTGAGAAGTCCTACAGTGAAAAAAGCTAATTAATTAGGGAATGGTCCAATCGTTACCTCATTTTAAACTGATGTCCTTTATCAAGAAAATTTTATAAACGTCCTCTGGAGTAAGTGATCTGGAAAACATGTTTTGGGAAATCCTGTCATTGGTACTCAGGGAAAAAATTATATATGTGGTAATATGAAGGAGTGAGTTGCTTCGGGGAGATGGACATTTATAATTGCGCATCTTCTGAAACGTACTCCTTGTGCTTTCTCTGTAAAGATATTTTAGAGTCATCTGTGAAGAATCTATTGTAATCTTTTTGTTCTGGCTTATGACTAATTTTCTTGTACAGGGATGCCTTGAAGATATTGTGGGTTGAGTTCCAGACTGCCACAATAAAGCAAATATCACCATAAAGCGAGTCACATGAATCTTGTGGTTTCCCAGTACACATATAAGTTATGTTTACACTATGCTGTAGTCTGTTCAAAGTGTGAAATAGCTTTTGTCTAAAAAAACAATGTACATACTTTCATTAAGAAATACTTTACTGCTAAACAATGTTAACTATCATCTGAGGCTTCAGCGAGTCATATGCTTTTTGCTGGTGGAGGGTCTTTTCTCAGTGTTGATGGCTGATGCTGACTGATCAGGGTGGTGGTAGCTGAAGGCTGGGTGGCGTGGCAACTTCTTAACATAAGACGACAATGAAGTTTGCCACATCAACTGACTCTTCCTTTCACAAAATGATTTCTCTGTAGCGTGCAATTAATTAATAGCATATTAATTAATAGCATTTGATAGCATTTTACCCACAGTAGAACTTCTTTTAAAATAGAAGCCATACAGAGTGAGGTAATTCAGAAAGAGAAAAACTAATATCATATATTAACGCATATATGTGGAATCTAGAAAAATGGTACAGATGAACCGGTTTGTAAGGCAGAAATAGAGACACAGATGTAGAGAACAAGCGTATGGACACCAAGGGGGGAAAGGGGGTGGGTGGGATGAATTGGGAGATTGGGATTGACATATATACACTAATATGTATAAAATAGATTAACTAATGAGAACCTGCTGTATAGCACAGGAAACTCCACTTTGCTGTACAGTAGAAACTAACACAACATCGTAAAACAACTATAACGCCCCCCCCCAAAAAAAGAAGCCAGTCCTCTCAAACCCTGCTGCTGCTTTATCAACAAAGTTTATGTAATATTAGAAATCTTCCGTTGTTATTTCAGCCATCTGTGTAGCACCTTCGCCATGAATAAATTCTATCTCAAGAAACCACTTTCTTTGTTCATCCATAAGAAGCAACTCTTATGAGATTGCAACAATTCAGTCACATCTTCAGGCTCCACTTCTAATTCTAGTTCTCTTGCTATTTCTACCACATCTGCCTTTGTCAGTGAGCAGTAATATTTTGAAAGGAATCTTTTTTTTCTGAGCAATAGTTCTCAACAGTGGGTTGAAAATATTCAGCAAATCATGCTGTAAACAGATGTGCAGTCACCAGGCTTTGTTGTTCCATTTAGGGAGCACAGGCAGAGTAGACTTAGTAGATTAATTCTTAAGCGCCCTAGGATTTTCAGAATGGTAAGTGAGCATTGGCTTCAACTTAAAGTTGCCAGCTACATTAGCCCCTAACAAGAAAGTTGGGCTGTCTTTTGAAGCCTTGAAGCCAGACATTGACTTCTCCTCTTTAGGTATGAGAGTCTTAGAAGGCATCTTCTTTCAATAGAAGGCTGTTTTGTCTACATTGAAAATCTGTTGTTTAGTGGAGCCACCCTCATTAATGATCTTAGTTAGATCTTCTGGATAACTTGCTGCAGCTTCTACATCAACACTTGCTGCTTCACCTTGCACTGTCATGTTCTGGAAATGGCTTCTTTCCTTAAACCTCATGACCCAACATCTGCTCATTTCAGACTTTTTTCTGCAGCTTCCTCACCTCTCTCAGCCTTCAGAGAATTGAAATGAGTTAGGGCCTTGCTCTGGATTAGGTTTTGGCTTAAGGGAATGTTGTGGCTGGTTTGACCTTCTAGCTAGACCACTAAAACTATCTCCCTATCAGCAGTAATCCTGTTTCACTTTCATATCATTTATGTGTTTACTGGAGTAGCACTTTTCATTTCTTTAAAGAACTTCTCCTTTGCATTCATAACTTGGCTAGCTCTTTGGGGCAAGAGGCCTAGCTTTTGGCCTATGTCAGCTTTTGACATGCCTTCCTCACTAATCTTAATCATTTCTAGCTTTTGATTTAAAATGAGAGGCAAGTGACTCTTCCTTTCACTTGAACACCGAGAGGTCATTGTATGCTTATTAATTGGCCTAATTTCAACATTGCTGTGTCTCAGGGAATAGAAAGGCCCAAGGAGAGGAAGAGAGACAGGGGACAGCCAGTCAGCGGAGCAGTCAGAACACACAGCATTTTTTGATTAAGTTTTCTGTCTTATATGGGTGCAGTTCGTGGTGCCTCAAAATAAGTACAATAGTAACATCAAAGATCACTGATCACAGATCACCATAACATATACAATAATAATGAAAAAGTTTGAAATATTATGAGAATTACCAAAATGTGACACAGAGACATGAAGTGAGCAAATGCTGTTGGGAAAATAGCACCGATAGACTTGCTGGACACAGGGTTGCCACAAACCTTCAATCTGTAAAAAACGCAGTATCTGTGAAGCTCAGTAAAGCAAAAGCACAATAAAACAAGGCCTGTGTGTACTATTGCGTTAAACAGGAATCAGTTATTTCATAATTTTATTTTGCAGATTAAGGCACCAGAGCTAGATCTCATTGTCTTATGAAATCTTTTTCAGGTTTTATTCTATAGCTTTCAAGTTCTGCTGCAGCTTTCTTTTTAACTAAAAGTATTTTCTTAATTTAAGCAATTCTCCAGGATGAAGAAAACTTGTAAGCACTGTTAGTGCTTATCAGGAGTAAATGGGATTCTGGAGAGTTCTTTGAAATAGGAAACATTTGAACAGAATATCATCTTTCTTTCAGCTGTTTGTATAGATGCAATTTCTGCAATTCTATACATCACAGCTCTAATTCCTCTTCATCTGTGTCTCAGGCTTCCATCAATAATCCTTCTGCTGAAACACATTTGACAAGAGAAGTAGAGTAGACACCCTTGCAATATCTTCTGAATGTCACTCAGCAGTGATTTGTAATCAGGTTCATAAATTTTAGGAAGAAAAACGTAAAGCTAGGTAAGGGATTCGATCCATATGAATCCAGATTGGACCAGGGTGTGGTTAGTAGCATTTTATAAAAATCATCTTTTGAATGGACAGTGGAGATTTTGTAAAACATTTAAGAAGTCTGTGATTATGTATTTCTATTGTGGGTATGTATCTACAAAATAAAACTCTCTTGCACTGTACCTTAATGTATGAATGAATTGGCTGTTTTCTGGACCCAATTATATTCACCTTACACACTGTGATTTCTAATACATCTTCCCATCCTGGAAACTCTACAATACAGTTGTTATCCCATCTCATAATATTTGTATTGGAAACAAGGAACTAATCTGTACGTGTTAAGAAACTGAATTCCTGCTGCCTTTCTGAAATTCAGAAGAAATATGCTATTGCTTACAATTGTATTTATATCATTAAAAAACAGAGTAAGAAAAAACAATGAAAGAGATTCTTTTTGGACAGTGAAAAATGTTAAATTAATTTTATTGATTTGGACCTTTCTGTGTATTTGGTGAAAGCTATTAAAAATTGTTCTAATTTTTTTGAACAAAATTAAAAAAATTAAATATAAAAGTCATGTAGGATATTATTCTCTTAATTTGTACAAGAGCCCTATACTCATATTAACTTTTCATTATTTGTTTATATAGTAGCATTAGAACTTTAGGGGAAATATACTATATTTAGGTATATTTATCCTGGACTTTTTCCCTCAACTCTAGTATACTTATGTGTCCTGTGTACGTTTAGTTACAAAATAAAAGAATATTGTGTATTAAGCATTATTTGGAAAAGGGAATGATGAATTTATAATGACCTTTGTCTAAATATAAGGATTAGAGACATTGAAGCATATGACCATAGGCTATCACTTTACTTTCTCTAGAGCAAATTGCACTGTTTGAAGAATTCCTTTAAGCTCACAATTATAGCAGATAAGCATTATACAACTTCACAAGAATATTTATATTGACTAATGGAAAGAGGTTACTTTAAAAGTGGTGAAAGTGATGAGGCCTAAGTGCCCATTTAACATGAATTCTGCATTTCCCTCTGTTGAATTTGTAGTAGTTCTTTTTCTTTCATTCAGCTCTTCAGAGATTAGAGAACTTCAGCCTGTTCTGGAAGAAGTCACTGTCGCAGTGCAAAAGGCTACTCTGCTCTCTGTGTCCATTTAGCTTTCAGCTGCCCTGAGAGCATGCCAAGTGTGAATCAGGGCTGATTGGACCCCTGTATCCAGGGAACAGGACAGAGCAACTCACCTCACCCAAGTCATCAGACCATCTCCAGATGGCAAAGAACTTCTGAAGTTAAGAACCAACTTGTTTGTGATGCAAATTAGTGACTTGAGGCTAGATGCTTCATTAATGCTCCCTCTCCCCTGAGCCACCAAGGTGTCAGAAGTTGGACTGCTTACTCTCACATTTTCTCTCTCTGTAATATGTGTTAATGACCATTTATTCTCATAGAAATGGTCCGATCAATTGCTTATGGCTAGTTAATAAGCTATCAAAGCTGAGATGAAAATTACGTTTCTTCGAGAAGAAAAAAAAAAACAATATTTACCTTTTCCTGTGGAAATATGTGAAAAAGTTTTGGAAAATTCTGTTATCATATGAGCTCTCTGAAGAGACTGTGATTAAAAATAATGAAAAAGGAGACATATGAGTTTCTATCCAGATCACTATTTTATTTTTTTTATCCAACAAGTGATGAGAAAAATTATGCGAACCCATGCATTTGCCCTGAGTTATGATTGTATTATATTAACCTCAGCTGACAATATTCTATACTGACTTTGGCTTACTTAAAATTCTGCCTCTTGGGTATAAACACACATCTAAAATTGACTCAACTCATTTCTTTCTTGCTGAGGTCACTTTATCAGTTACTCTCAACTACTGAACTTATTTTATGTGTTCTCTTTTTTCCAATATTACATTCTCAAATTTTTGGCACCTGGGAATTTCTCTCTGTGATGGTTTTATTACTGAATTCAAGATCTGTAGTTATTATTAGCTTTTATGGCTAATAAGATGCTAAGATGAGTAAATAGGGTTTTGCTTCTTCTTTTGCTTAATATTAATGGAATGGTACTGACTACAGTGGACATTGCCCAGGCATTTGCCAGTAAAGTGGGCCCATGAAGAATGAGTTGCCTTTTTCCATAAATTATCTCAGCAGAGGAAAAATGCTTGACAGTTCCCTGTGGCTGTGATCTTTGGATTCGGGTAGCTCCTATAGTAGAATTATCTTAGCAATATCTGAGAAAGATAGTTCCAAACTTTCACTACTAAAAAGAACAGGCACTAATAATAAATATATGGAAACAGTAAATATTTGAGTATCTATTTTATGTCCATGTGGATCATTTGTTCAGTTGTTTTGCTTTTCAGTAGAATACATTAGGTCATTTAGTGCCGAAGTGTGAAACCATGGAGTGTATTTTCTATAGGAAATGGGAAGGCTCACTTTCTGCTCGAATTGACTGAATAAGCTACTTCCAGCAGATAATCAAGTCCTGTGGAATTATCCTTTATTGTGTATCAGGTGGACAAAAAAGAAAGGATTCAGAGAGAAGAAGCGTGAGTCATTATGTGAGTTTTTGGGAAGTGTGAGTACTGGCTTATTGTTTATCCTAGTATGAGCAGTACTTTGAAAGATTAATTTAAGACTAATCCTCTTCAAAAGTTCATGATAGCAGAGGCTTGGGGTGAATTCTATACATGAAAAATCATATTTATGTAGTTATAAAAAGTACCAATTTACAACCTGAAAATTATGAAAATAACAGTTTAAGTAGGATCCATGGATGAATTTAATATGTTATTAGATACATGTTTCTTGTTATTTTCTTGACTTACTCATCATAAGAAGGGTTCTCTCTAATTGTTAGAGATGAACTACTAAATTATGATACGGATGCAATTTCTACAATTAATTTGATAAAATGGATATACCAAGTTAAGTACAACTTCAGGTATATGGAAATATTTATTTTGTTGACAGACATTTGAAAATTAAACTATTTCCTAAATGTGACTTGAATATTTAGCTTTATAAAGTTCCTATTTAGCATGGAGGGCTATGAGGGTCAGATTCTTTTGATCCCGACACAGATCAGTGAAAATTAGATATAATTCTGTGTTAATTCAGTTGAAGAAAAGGTTTTACTGGGAGCATAGAAGTAATTTGTTTTTAAATTTTGAAGTAAATATGTAGTTCTTCTTAATCTTAAATCAATTTAAATATACACCCTGAGGAATTTCCACAAGTATAAATTTAAGCTAGGAAAAATTTAGCTTCACTTAAGTCAGAAAAAGTGGAGTTTTAAGAATAAAAATCGATGACATGGAAAATAACTATTACTTTGGCTGATGTACATTTCACAGCAAACGCTTTGTTGTAATCTTGATGCTACTGTATCAGTGTTAAAGATTCTAGCTGCTACCAATAAGAGGAGAAAAGGGTGAGGCATTTAATACAACAGTGTGTCTGCACAGGATGTCCTCTAAGGTAGCTCATATTTTTGAAGGATGTGATGGAAGGCAGGACAAATAACTGAGAATAAACTTGGAAGAACAGTGCCATGGCCAAGTGGTAATTAACCATGGATGAAGATTTTAAAAAAGAACACAAAAATGATTTCTAGTTGGTTGACTAAGAAAAATTACTTTCTAGGGAAAGTAAACATGGTTAGGGAGAGGGGAGTTGGACTCTTATTTACAGAGTCTCTATTATGTTTAAGGGCTTTAGTCTGTTCTTTCATTTAATCCTCAGAGCAATACACAAAAGGTGAGTATTTAATAGATAGAAGACAGAGGCTCAGAAAGATCAATAATTTGCCTCAGTTAATATAGTGAGGATGAAGTATCCAGGTTTGTTTGGCTCCAAGCTCATGTTCTTATTCATGGTGCGTAAGAGAGGTACATGATTGAAAAACTATTGTTCCTAAACTCTTAAAAGTTTTATTTTGCTTGAATTATTTTTCATTATTTATCTTCTCATTTAAGAATTATTTCTGAATTTTCTCTTGAGTTTACTATAATTTTAGTAGCTTTTTAAAAAATAAATTTATTTATTTATTTATTTATTTATTTTTAGCTGTGTTGGATCTTCGTTGCTGCGCGCAGGCTTTCTCCAGTTGTGGCAAGCGGGGGCTACTCTTCGTTGCTGTGTGCGGGCTTCTCACTGCGGTGGCTTCTCTTGTTGCGGAGCACGGGCTCTAGGCACGCGGGCTTCAGTAGTTGTGGCTCGTGGGCTCAGTAGTTGTGGCTCGTGGGCTGTAGAGCGCAGGCTCAGGAGTTGCGGCGCACGGGCTTAGTTGCTCCGCGGCATGTGGGATCTTCCCGGACCAGGGCTCAAACCCGTGTGCCCTACATTGGCAGGCGGATTCTTAACCACTGTGCCACCAGGGAAGTCCTTAGTAGCTTTTTTGACCACACCATTTATTTAAATAGTAGCATTGCTCACTGTAGGGTCTTTTATCCACAGATTTTTCATGATTGGATTTTCTTACTAATCTTCCTTGATATTTACAGAAGTTTTTCCCCCTGTGTCCTTTAAATTAGAAAACATCAGTGTATGTTTGAATTTTTGTCACAATTCCGCACCCCCCCCCCCCTTCCTGGAATATGGTGACCTAGCAGGGATCAAACTGTAGATCCTGATTTTTATTTATTTTTTTTATCTATTAAGTTTTCTCCAATTATATTTTTAATTATCGCTTTTACCTCATTTTAGTTTTCACTCCTGTATTTTAAAAAAATCTCTATATTGGATTTGTTCTTTGAATTGCCACTAATTCTTTGAATTGCTGAAGCAAAAATACTGAAAGAGGCATCAGAAAAACTGCAAATAATTTTCAAAAAGACAAGAAAAGTTGACTAGAAATTATTAATTGATAAATTTAACATTGATAACTTTTTGCCAATCTGATGGAGGGTGTGAAGAAACTGATTATTAAGGGAGAAACTGATTCTTGCCAAAGAAACTGATTATTAAACAGATATACATTTAAGAAAGAATAGGCTGATGACTTCTGTCTACCAGCATGAGCCCACATGAACATGTCATGCCCAAATTACCTCATTGAAAAGGTCAGTTTACTAGAAAAGTTTAGTAGATTTTAAAATAGGGATTTTAATATACATTTTTAAGGAAGGATAACATACCTGTAGAAAAGTGTAAAAATTATAAATCTTTTAATTGTCATGAGTGAACACATTCATATCTAGAAACAGAAGGTTGGTGATGACCCCTCTTTGTCACTATCTTCATCTTCCACCCCAAAATTAACTGTTCTTCTGACTTATATAGATTAATATTGCTTGCTTTTGAGTTTCTAAAAGAAATATCTGCATTCCTTTGTACCCAGTTTCCTTCATTCGACATTGTGTTTGTGAGATTCTTCTATGTTCTCATGTATAACAGAAGTTAATGAACTTTTGTTGCTGGACACAATATTCTATTGTATGACTCTATGACTGTTTATTTATCTGTTGATAACTATTGGGTTTCTTCCAGTTTGGGGTTATTATGAATAATGTTGACATGAACGTTGTTATACACATCTCTCGGTGCATATATTTATGTATATACCTTCTGTTAATATGCACCTGAGTTACATACATTCAACTTTAGTATATAATGCCAAACAGTCTTCCAAAGTGGTTTACCCATTTACATATCCTCTGGCAGTGTATGAGAGTTCCAGTTGCTCCACATCTGCTATGGTGTGAATGTTTGTGTCCCCCCCACCTCAAATTCATATACTGAAATTCTAATGCCGAATGTGATGGTATTAGGTGGTAGGCTTTTGAGAGATCATGAGGGTGGAGCCCTCAAGAATGGGACCAATACTGTTATAAAAGAGACTCTTTTCATTCTTTCATCATTTGAGGATGCAGCTAGAAGGCACTGGATATAAACCAGGAGGGCCCTCATCCAAAGGTGACCATTCTGGCTCCTTGATCTTGGAATGCCCAGCCTCCAGAACTGTGAGAAATAAATGTTTGTAGTTAGTCTAGTCTGTGGTATTTTATTATAGCAGCTTATGAGGACTAAGACAACCTCCTTGCAAACACTTGATATTGTCAATCTTTTTAATATTAATAAATCTGGTGGGTCTGTAGTACTATCTCGTGGTTTTAATTTGCAGTGCCTTAACAACTAATGAAGTTTGCAACTTTTTATATGATTTTTAGCCACTTGAATATCTTCTAAGTACTGCTGAAATATTTTGATTATTTAAAAAATTGGATTGTCTAATATTTTCTTATTGATATTTAAGAGTTCTATTTGACAACTGTATAATTTTCCAAATGTTTCCTCCCACTCTGTGGCTTGTATTTTCACTCATAATGGTGTTTTGCTTCAGCAGAAGTAGCTAATTTAATGTAGTTCAATATATTCATCTTTTCCTTTATAGTTTGACCTTTTCTCCCATTTAAAAAAACTTTTTGTATTCCAATGTCATAAAAATATTATTCTGTTTTATATTACCTCCTAGAACACACTTAGATAAATGATCTACTTAGAAGTGATTTCTGTGTTTAGTGTGAGGAGGGTGTCACATTTCTTTCTTCTTCCTTCCTTCCTTCCTTTCTCTCCCTCCCTCCCTTTCTCGCTCCCTTTCTTTCTTTCTTTCTCTGTTTCTTTCTCTCCCTTCCTTCCATCCTTCCTTCCATCCTTCCTTCCATCCTTCCTTCCTTCCTTCCTCCCTCCCTCCCACCCTTCCTTCCTTCCTTCCTTCCTTCCTTCCCCTAGTAAACTGACCTAGTACCATTTATTTAAACATCTTTTCTTCCCCCCACTACTCTGTAGTGCCACCTTTTCACAAATCAAGTGTCTGTATATGCCTTTATCTGGACTCTCTCTCCTGCTCTATTTTTCTAATTGTATGTCTTTTCACCTATACCAAATTTTCTTAACACTATAGCTTTATACTAACTCTTGATATACTGTGGTGTAAGTTGTCTCATGCTTTTCTTCTTCAAGATCCCTGGCTATTTTGGGTCTTTCTGTTTACGTAGATTTTAGAATTAGCTAGTGAATTTCCATAAAACATCTGCCTGGGACATTGACTGGGATTGCACTGAGTGTATAAATCAGTTTGGGAAAATTGATATTTTTAAAACATTACACTTTCTAATTCATGTTCCTGATATATGCCTCCATTCATTTAGATCTTCTTCAATTTATTTATTCATTTTTATTTTTAAATTAATAAACTTTATTTTTTAGAGCAGTCTTTGGTTCACAGCAAAATTGAGTGGAAATACAGAGAGTTTTCATATATTCCCTGTCCTCCCACATACACAATCTCTCCCACTATCAGCATCCTGGACCACAGTGGTACATTTGTTACAATGCATGAACCTACACAGACACATAGAACCTAAAATCCGTAGGTTACATTAGGGTTCACTCTTGGTGTTGTACGTTCTATGAATTTTAACAAATATATAATGACACGTATTCACCATTGTAGTATCATACAGAATAGTTTCTTTCACTACCTTAAAATCCTCTGTGCTCCACCTATTCATCTCTCTCTTTCCCTAGCTCTTGGCAACCGCTGATCTTTTTCCATCTCCATAATTTTGCCTTTTCTGGAATGTCATATTGTTGAAATCATAGAGTATGTGGCCTTTTCAGATTGGCTTCTTTCAGTTAGTAATATGCATTTAAGTTTCCATCATGTCTTTTCATGGCTTGATAGCTCATTTCTTTCTCTTTTTTTTATTGAGGTATACTTGATGTAAAATATTGTATGTTTCAGGTGTACAACATAGTGATTCACAATTTTTAAAGAGTATATTCCATTTATAGTTATTATAAAATATCGGCTATATTCCCTGTGTTGTACTATATATCCTTGTAGCTTATTTATTTTATACATAGTAGTTTGGACCTTTTAATCCCCTACTCCTATCTTGCCTCTCCCCCTTTCCTGCTCCCCACTGATAACTACTATATACCTGTTTGTTTTCTATATCTGTGAGTCTGTTTCTTTTTTGTTGTATTCACTAGTTTGTTTTCCTTTTTTAGATTCTACATATAAGTGATATCATACAGTATTTGTCTTTCTCTGTCTGACTTACTTCACTTAGCATCTTCTCCTCCATGTCCATCCATGTTGTTGCAAATGGCAAAATTTCATTCTTTTTTATGGTTGAGTAATATATTGTGTGTGTTTGTGTGTATCACATCTTCTTTATCTATTCATCTGTTAATGGATACTAAGATTGCGTCCATATCTTGGCTATTGTAAGTAATCAGATATATATGCATACATATATCCCCATATCTCCTCCCTCTTTCCTTCATCAGTGTTTTATAGTTTTCAGCGTATAGATCTTTCACCTCCTTGGTTAAGTTTATTCCTATGTGTTTTATTCTTTTTGATGTGATTTTTTAAATGGGATTGTTTTCTTGTTTTCTTTTTCTGATAGTTTGTTATTAGTCTCTAAAAAAGCAAGATATGTGTATATTATTCTTGTATCCTGCAACTTTACTGAATTAATTTATTAGTTCTAATAGTTTTTTGGTAGAGACTTTAGGGTCTTCTATATATAGTGTCATGTCATCTGCAAATAGTGATAGTTTGATTCTTCTTTTCCAATTAATCATCAATTTTCAACCTTTTATCTTTTCCTTTTTTTAATAAATTTATTTATTTTTGGCTGTGTTGGGTCTTCATTGCTGTGCATGGACTTTTTCTAGTTGCAGTGAGTGGGGCTACTCTTCGTTGCAGTGCGCAGGCTTCTCATTGTGGCTTTTCTTGTTGCAGAGCATGGGATCTAGGCGTGTGGGCTTCAGTAGTTGTGGCATGCGGGCTCAGAAGCTGTGGCTCATGGGCTCTAGTGGGCAGACTCAGTAGTTGTGGAGCACAGGCTTAGTTGCTTCATGGCACGTGGGATCTTCCCAGACCAGGGATTGAAGCCATGTCCCCTGCATTGGCAGGCAGGTTCTTAACCACTGTGCCACCAGGGAAGTCCCAACCTTTTATCTTTTCTAATTTATGGATTTAAAGCTATACTTTTCACTGTAATCATGGCCTTAACTGCTTATCTTATAATTTAAATCATCATATTTTAATTCTGATTAAGTTAAAATATTCTAATTTCTATTGTGATTTCTTAGTTGACCTGTGGGCTCTCTAGAAGTGTAGTTGCTTTATTTCCAACATTTGGGAGACTTCTGAGTTTTCTGTTATTATTTTTTAGATTTATTTTCACTGCATTTTGAGAATGTGCTCTGTAATTTCAAAGCTTTGAAATTTATTGATACTTACTTTATCATAATTTTCTTAAATGTTCATAAGCACTTAAAAAGAATGTCTGTTTTGCTGTTGTTGAATTCATTGTTGTTTATATGTCTATCAGGTCATGATTGAAAATGATGTTGTTTAAATTGTTCATATCCCTTCTATTTTTTCATTTTTTTGTTTGCCTATTCTATCAGTTACTGAGTGAGGTGTGTTAAATCCAGCAGTGATTGTGGATTTGTCTAATTCTCCTTTTAGTTCTTCTGTATATTTTTAAACTATGTGATTAAGTGCATGTAAATTTAAATATGTTTTATTTTCCTGGTGAATTACATTTTAGTCATTATAAAATGTCCTGGTTTATCTTCAGTAACACTTAAAAAATTTTTTTTCCATTTCTAGGAACTTATTTTCTCCTTGTGATTTGAAGTTCACTTTACTATCTACTTGCTTCCATTGTTTCTTTTGAGAAATTAGTTATCAAACTTACTGCTTAGCCTGTGAAAGTAATATGTCTCTTTTTCTCCAGTTGCCTTTAAGATGCTTGTTTGTTTGTTTTCAGTAAGATTATTCTAATGTACCTAGGTGTGATTTTCTCATATTTATTCTGCTTGCACAACTTGAGTTTCTGACTTCATGTGTCTTTTTAGTTTTAGAAAGTTGTGGTTTATTTTACTTATAGGTAAGTTAGATATTTTCACCACATTCTCACTATTTCCCATTTGTCTCTTAACAGTGTTTTTAATTTTTCATCTTTGTTCCCTTTCTGGCTTTAGCTTGTGTATTTTCTTTTGACTTATTTTTCTATACACTAACATTCTCTTCAGTTATGTCTAATCTACTGTTATCCACATCTATTGAAATTTTAATTTCAGTTGTTGTATTTTTAATTTATAGCTTTTCTTTTTATTGGTATTTTGTAATTTCAAGTAATCTTTCTTTCATTTTTAATGACTTTTATTGTTTTCATTCTGATTTTACAAGCAATTCGTGTTCATTGCAGACAACTGGAAATACATAACAACATAAAGTAAAAATTAACAAGTTACCTTTGCTTTAATTCTCTGTTTATTCACATCAGGAACGTGATTTGAAATAGTCTAGTCCTCCATTTTTGGAAAGAAAATGCACCAAATAGGGATTTTTATGTAGCTAGCTAATCTTAATTTAGGCAAGTAATTTAACATTGAATCTAATAATAGGCTTTTGCAAATTATATAAAAATGTGGTCTTAATACATAATTAGATTTTTAAAAAGTTACTGAAAGAGGGCCTGTTAGTAAGTCACTTTCATTCAGGTGTGAGATTTCCACTGTTGTTCCTCCCTCTTTTATTTAACACTTTATTGATCATTTATTACCAGACATAAATGACTCAAAACGAGAAGAGCTAATTAATGCATTGTCTTACAGAATCATTATAAAGAAATAAAACAATGGTTTGTGATGATTGGATAAAAGTAGCAGCCTAAAATTTAACGGCAATAAACATAAAATCCTGATTTTTAGCAGTAGCCAGCATTAGTGACATTTTATATGAAAAATTATGGAAATTTTATTAGCATACATAATTATTATTTAATGACAAGGGCCAATGTTGTGAACCTGTTCCTATATCTACCTAATAAAACCTTACTTTATAGTGATTAGATCAATGTATTATTAATTCAGTTATATTATCGAAGAGTTGAATTTCATTCGTCTCTTTATTCAGTTTTCTAAAAATATTAATTAAGTATGTACTAGGGACATGGCAGAGCTTTTAATTCATTGGGTGCTATAAATATATGACAAATAGCATATCTGAAACAAAATTATATTCCAACAGGGGATACTGTCATTTACCCAAAATAACTAAAATAATAGGCTAATAAATATATCTACTGAAAGAGATGGAGACATAGCTAAATTGCTGTTGTGTTTTATACGAGGGAGAGAGTACTCCCAGTCATGTGAGTCAGAGAAGAGTTCATCAGGGAGACAAAATTGTACCTGGTGATAAAAAATTTAAAAATTGGACATGAAGGGATGGGAGGCAGGACATTCTAGGCAGCATGGTGGAATGGATAAAGGATATGCTTTAGTATCAGAAAGATCCCCATATTCAATTCTTGGTTTCACTAACTAGTTGTGAGTCATTATTTGACTCAGATTTTAAGAGCATGTTTTACATCCCCATTTTCTAATTCTTTTACATCTCATCATTTTTTTTCACATTCAAAATCAATGAGAATCTTTAAAGGAAAGATGCATAAACTCTGAGTATAATATAGCATTTTAAGAAACCGTGAAAAACCCTTCAAGTCTAAGTTTGATCCTGTGATCATTTTGTTTTCCATTTAGAAAAGCTAGAGACATAACTATCTTCTTTCTATATTGCAATAATATATCTTCTCTGGTTAAAAAATTGCCAAGTAGTTGTCTTATTCTTTGAAAGGAATCAAGGTAATTAAAAAATTCATAAAACTATCAATTCTTTTAGTGAGAACTTCTATATATTCTTTATGTTTCTTGTGTTAATAAAAATGAGTATATATTTTAGTAGAGATCAAAGAAATAATTATTTTCTGCCCTATTAATTCTGCATAGTTATGTTATAGAGACATAATAAATATGTTAAAGGAGGGTCTCCCAGCTTCTTTTTTATAAAGTTAGATTTTAATTCCAAACACTTTTTGACATTTGCATTCCCATATCGTCTTTTTTCCTAAACTAAGTTTTTTTGGGAAGAATGTATAATTTCCTTTATGAAATCTCTCTGCCTTTAATGTTAGATTTCTACAATAAACAACTATCCCTTATATCCAGGTTGGCCTGGTGAAACATGAGTTACATTGATGGCAAAACATTCTAAAATATGGATCCTAGTATTTGTGCTCATTTATAAATTTGAATTTGGAATAGCTTTGGAATATATTTTCTTTGACTTAATCAGGGAGGAGGAAGAAGAGAGAGGGTAAAACTCAGTGCTGTCGATGCATGAAATTGGCTTTGGTAATTGGCTTTGGCAGTACTAAGGTACTAAACTACATAGCTTCACAAAATGCGAGTCTGGGAAGAGAAGGATATGTAGTAATTAGTCAGTCACTTGACTTTCAACTTGGCTTAGCATGTTACTATTTCCCTCATTCTGTGACCTAAATCAATGACCTTTAAACTGGAATATATTTCATTGTGCCTCCTTATAACCCCTCCCTCCCGTTTCCATCTCTATTGCTCCAAAAGGAAGAGTGATTCAACGTATGGAAGATACCTACCCATCCATGGAAGAGGAGCTATTTTTAACTCCACTGAAACATCGAGAAGTAGTCATCATGACAAAAAATGTGCCTCATTTAACTTAAGAAGTACAAACTGGGCCATTTATGATCAAGGTGAGAAGTATAACTTCATTTCTTATAAGTTTTGTTAGATATAATTATTCTGAAACCAATTTTCTTTGAGATAATTAAACAAATCAAAAGAAAAATAAGAACTTTGAGAAGAAAGGATAAAAAGATTCTTCCAATATAAATGATCTTTTTCTCTCATTTTGCCATTAGGCATGTAGGATTGGAACAGGTCAATTTTTAAAAACCAGTCACTACATGTGAGGTTAAATTTGTCATTTAAAAACCACTTCTATAGGATATATCACCTGGAATACACTATTGTTCCACCCCCCCTCCAGTGGTTTAATACTAGACTTACAAAATCAGAATCTTTGAAAATTAGGGCCCTGAATCTCACATTTTTAACATGATCCCCAGGTTATTAAAAAAACTCAGAATTTTGAAAACTACAGATTTAAATGGATTATTCTTTCTTAAGGAAAAAATTCCCATTGGCATTATTCCACACAGAATAATGAGATCTTTTTATGCCTTCAGCCAAAGGGTGTAGCCATGAGCAGCCTCAATGTTATCTTGGAGAACAGGGACAGTATTTTTAAGGAAAGCAGTTGCGAAACTTTGTTTGCTAAGTACTCGAACATGAAACTAAGATGCCTACTACTTCTATTCAAGGCAAATTCCTGTGGAGTGTAGAATAATACTGTATAGAGGAAAATATACTGTAAGAGGAAAAGAAGAGACCTCTTTTCCTCTTCCTTCTTCCTACACTCTCTTTCTCTCCTTCCCTGTCTTTCTTCTCTCCTTCTTTCCTTGCTTTCCCTTTTAATTTTGTCTTTCTCATCTCATTCTGATCATTTCCCTTTCACAAATGTCTTTTCTTTATTTAGTCTCTTTATATGTCTTTTTCTTTCTTCTAGCTCCCTGCCCCCCATTCTCTTGCTGTCTTATTTCCCTACCCAAGTGCTTTCCCTCAGAACTCTCATACTGTCTATTTCTAAGATATTTCTACAGGAACAACACTAGTTCAGGCCCCAAATACCACAAAGGTACAGTAAAAGTGGTTTATATCTTCCTTGATAATGCAAATCAGATATAATACAATTGTTGATTGGCTACCATCTTTCACTTAGTCCCACCCCCCCCCATCTTTTATCAAAGAGAGTAAAGTTCTTATCTTCTGGGGGTGGGGGAGAAGTGTTTGTAGGCCAAGTGGGAAAGCTGCAGGCAATCCATCTAAGGTAGTGGGAGAGCAGAGGGTGAGTCCCCCCCTCCTCAGCGTTCTTTAGGCTGATCTGCCTGGTGGAGCTAACAAAAGGGCAACAACTAACTGGGAGATTTCTGGAATAATTGTCCCTGTCCTAGAACACCTAGCCAGTTTCCAGGACCCAGAATTAACCTTAATACTATTAAAGCGAGAGGAACAGTTACCAGCAAGGGGTAAATGGTGCCAAATGGCAGTTAGACCCGAGCAAATTTGTAAAGGGCAGCCAGATCCTGGAACTCTGAACTTTACTTAATTTAAAATTTTGGATCCCATGTGTACCCTCATGGCAGAATTTTCCTGTATGTTTTTATATTGTCCTCCTTGCTTGCGTAATGGTTGGTGACTGAATTAACTTTAGTATTATTTGGTCATTTTTTTTTTTTTTCTTTTCTATGGCTGTTTCTCTCTCTGTTCTATCTAAGAAATCTTTGCCTTTTCCCAGGTTTTGACAATATACTGATGTTTTTCCTTTAGACTCTCTATAGTTTTATCCTTTACATTTAGGTCTATGATTTATCTTGAATTAATGAGGTAGAGGTCACTGTTCTTTTTTAAAAAAATTAATTAATTAATTTTTGGCTACGTTGGGTCTTCATTGCTGCATGCGGGCTTTCTCTAGTTGCAGCGAACGAGGGCTGCTCTTCGTTGCACTGTGCGGGCTTCTCGTTGCGGTGGCTTCTCTTGTTGTAGAGCACCGGCTCTAGGCACGTGGGCTTCAGTAGTTGTGGCTCGCGGGCTCTAGAGCTCAGGCTCAGTAGTTGTGGCGCATGGGCTTAGTTGCTCTGTGGCATGTGGGATCTTCCTGGACCAGAGCTCGAACCCGTGTCCCCTACATTGGCAGGTGGATTCTTAACCACTGCGCCACCAGGGAAGCCCTGTCATGTTCTGTCTTTGCTTATAATCTTATGTAGGTTTCTGTAGTTTTTTAAACTTTATCTGGAGGGTCTCCAAGTATTCTCACTTTTCCCTGTAATCTTTTCTTAATCCAACTATCCTCTCTATCCAGTCAAAACCCATAATTACCACTATTTTTGTATGAAGGGTTTTAGAACTTCCTATACTTATCCAACTTATATTTTTGAGTTAACACACACATATTTTCATCTTATCCTTTTGTTTGTTTAATCATCTAAACTTATTCTACTTTTATAGCTTTTTGTCATATTTATGAAAGTTACATCTTCTTACATACTGCCCAAAGGATTGCCTAAAGTTTCCAATAATAAATAAATCAGTAATATGAGTATGCCCTTCCTCTGAGACTCTTGGGTGATGTTTCCCTTTTCTAGTTGTGCAATATTAAAATTTTTTTCTTTTTAATTTTCTTCTGTTTATTCATCTTTGGGTGAAGAGAAAACCTATTCCAATCCACTGTTTGCTGACAAAATGGGTATGGGATTTGCCTGTTGCTCTTGTAGCTCTACTTGGCTGCTGGAGAAATTACTTTCTCAGACCATCAGGGCCTGAGTTGATGTGATGGCTTCTATGCCAGTATTTAGCAGATTTTTATTTAGCGCATGTTCTACCTTAACTAGAATGCAAGATACAACCTCCTTGGCCCTGTTTTAATTTTTAACTTTGAAACAAAATTATTAAAAATTATTAATGTTTTAATTTTTATATTTATTTTTATTCAGGTATCAAACATATGTAGTAAAGTCTCAGTTTTTAAGTGTACAGCTCATTGACTTTTTATATGTGTGTACAACAATGTAACTAACTATCGCCCACATTGAGGTATAGAACTTTTAGAGCACCATATGAAGTTTCCTTGGGCATTTTCCTAATCAATAATATCCCCAATCCTTTGCAGAGATAACCACTATTTTGACATCTTTCACCATCAATAAATTTTGCAATTCTTGAACTTCTTGGGATCATGCTTTAGGACTTCTTTTCTATCTGGCTTTTTGCATATGGTGGTTTTTCTTGTGTGTGCGTGTGTGTGTGTTTGTGTGTGTGTTTGTGTGTGTGTATGTGTGTGTAGTATCTCATGTCACAGTTTTTTTTTATCAACGTATAACTTACAATGTTGTTTTAGTTTCAAGTGTACAGCAAAGTGATTCAGTTATATATATATATACATGTGTATATATATGTATATATATGTAGTATATATACTATTTTATATGTAGTAGTGTGTATCTCAAACTCAAACTCAAATCTTAAACTGCTAATTTATCTCTGCTACCCTGGCCCCCTCTATCCCCTTTGGTAACCATAAATTTGTTTTCTATGTCTGTGGATCTATTTCTGTTTGGTAAATAAGTTCATTTGTATCAGTTTTTTAGATTCCACATATAAGTGATACCATATGATATTTGTCTTTCTCTGTCTGACTTACTTCACTTAATATGATAATCTCTAGGTCCACCCACGTGGACCTGCAAATGATATTATTTCATTCTTTTTTATGGCTGAGTAATATTCTGTTGTGTGTATATATATATATATATATATATATATATATATATATATATATATATATACTGCATCATTTGTTGATGGACATTTAGGTTGCTTCCATGTCCTGGCTGTTGTAAATAGTGCTGCAATGAACATTGGGGTGCATGTATCTTTTTTCTCTGGGTATATGCCCAGTGGTGGGATTGCTAGGTCATATGTTAATTCTACTTTTAGTTTTTTAAGGAACCTCCATCTGTTCTCCATAGTGGCTGTACCAGTTTACATTTCTACCAACATTGATGGAGGGTTCCTTTTTCTTCACACCTTCTCCAGCACTTATTATTTGTAGACATTTTGATGATGGCCATTCTGAATGGTGTGAGATGATACCTCATTGTAGTTTTGATTTGCATTTCTCTAATAATTAATGATGTTGAGAATATTTTTATGTGCCTGTTAGCCCTCTGTATGTCTTTGGAGAAATGTCAGTTAGCTCTTCTGCTCATTTTTTGATCAGGTTGTTTGTTTTTTTGATATTAAGCTGTATGAGCTGTTTGTATATTTTGGAAATTAAACCCTTGTTGGTAGCATCATTTGCAAATATTTTCTCCCATTCTGAGGGTTGTCTTTTTGTCTTGTTTATGTTTTCCTTTGCTGTGAAAAAGCTTTTAAGTTTAATTAGGTCCCATTTGTTTATTTTTGTTTTTATTTCCATTACTCTAGGAGGCGGATCCAAAAAATATACCTGCAATTTGTGTCAAAGAGTGTTCTATGTTTTCCTCTTGGAGTTTTATAGTATCTGGTCTTACATTTAGGTCTTTAATCCATTTTGAGTTTACTTTTGTATATGGTGTTAGAGAATGTTCTAATTTCATTCTTTTACATGTAGTTGTCCAGTTTTCCCAGCACCATTTATTGAAGAGACTGTCTTTTCTCCATTGTATATTCTTGCCTCCTTTGTCATAAATTAGTTGACCATAAGTGCATGGGTATGTTTCTGGGCTTTCTATCCTGTTCCATTGATATATATGTCTGTTTTTGTGCCAGTACCATACTGTTTTGATTATTGTATCAGTAATGTCACAGTTTATGCATTCATTTTACGGCTGATAGTTATTTTGGTTGTTTCTAGCATTTGTTTATAATAAATAAAAGAATTGTAACATTCTTGAGCACGTCTTTTGGTGTACAAATACATTCATTTTTCTTGGATACATACCTAGGAGTGGAATTGTGGGTCATAAGATTGCCAGTGCAAAGTTTTCCAAAGTAGTTTTACCAATTTACACTCCAGTGAGCAACATATGAGAATTTCAGTTGCTCCATGTCTTTTTTAACACTTGGTATGATAAATCATTTGGAATTTTAGCCATTGTGGTTGATGTGTAAAAGTAATTCACTGTTGTCTTAATTTCAATTTCTTTGATGACCAATTGTGTACCTTTCCATATATGTACATAGCCATTTGATCTCTTTTCTTGTGGATACCTCTTTAAGAATTGTGCCCATTAAAAAAAAAATTGGGGTGTCTGTGTCTTTCTTAATGATTCTTAGGAGTTCTTTATGTTTTCTGGATGTGAGCCCTTTTATCAATTATATTTTCCCCCCCTCTGTGTCTTGCATGTTCTCCTTTTTAATTATGCTTTTGGATGGCCAGAATATCTTAATTTTAATGAAATTCAGTTTCTCAACCATTTTTAAAATGGTTAATGCTTTCTGTGTTCTTTTAAGAAAGTTTTGCCTAATTCAAGGCCATGATGATGTTTTCCTGTTTTTCACTGGAATATTTATTGTTTAACATTTAGGTCTGTGATCCATATCAAATTAATTTGTGTATGGCATGAAAAAGCCATGATTGATACTTTCACATTTAGATATCCAGTTGCTCTAATACCATTTATTTGAAAGACCATCCTTCCTATATTAGAAGGTACAGGTACCTTTAATCAGTTGATCATTTATGTGTGAATCTGTTCCTGGATTCTATCTAGTCTATTCCATTGGTGTATTTGCATATATATCCTTTTGCCAATACCACATTTTCTTAATTTCAGTTGCTTCCTACAAGACTTCCTGTAAGTCTTAAAGTCTGGCAGCTTAATATCTCAGATTCTGTCCTGGCTATTTTAGGTCCTTTTAATTTTCATAGAAATTTTCGAATCAACTTGCCGTTTCTCTCTCACACAATAAACATGTTGGTATTTTGATTAGGATTGCATTGACACTGTAGATCAATTTGAAGAGAATTAACATTTTAACAACATTCAGCCTTTTAATCCATGAATACTGCATATTTCTATATTTATTTAAGTCTTTAAAAATTCCTCTCAATATGATTTATTGTTTTGCCTTGTATAGATTTTATTAGATTTATTCCTATATATTTGATGTTTTTGATACTATGTAAATGGTGTTCTTTTAAAAATTACATTTTCCAATTGTTTCTTGAAAATGTGTAAAAAACATTTTTATAAATTGAATTCATAAACTAGTTATTCACTATGTCTAATTATTAATTTATTTACGAATCCTAATAGTTTGTAGATTCTTTTAGATTTCTGCGTACACAATCATGTCTATGAATATTGACAATATGATTTCTTCCTTTTCAATTTTAAAACCTTGTTTTCATTTTTCTTGCATTACTAAAAGCATAATGTTGAATAGAAGTGGTGATATGGATATCCTTATGAGGTTTCTTAACTAAAGAGAAAAGTGTTCAATATTTTACCATTAAGAAGGATGCTAACTGTAGGACTTTTGTAGCTAACTTTTATCAGACTTAGATAGCTCTCTTTTATTACTAGTATGCTAAGAGGCTTTATCATGAACAAGTTTTAGATTTTATCAAATAATTTTTATGTATATATTGAGATAATAATTTTTTTGTTCTGTTAAAATGGTGGATTTCATGGATAGATTTTCACATGTTAATCCAACATCGCACTCCTTCTTGGTAATGATATATTTATATATTGCTGAATTCAGCTTACAAATATCTTGTTTAGGGTTTTTGCATTTATTTTTATAAGACATATTGGCTTGCAATTTTCCTTTTATGTAATGTCCTTGCTAGTTTTGGTATCAGGGATATATTGATATCAGGGACAATGGGAAGTATTTTCTCACTTTGTATTCTTTGAAAGAGTTTGCATGAAATTTATATTATATTTTTTTCTTAAATATCTGGTGGAATTCACTACTGAAGCCATCTGGGCCTGGAGTATTCTTTGTGGGAATTTTTTTAAAGCATCATTGATTATAATTGACATGCAATAAACTACAGAAATTGTAAAACAGTTTGACATTTTAACATATGTACACCCTAGTGAAACCATCACCACAATGTAAATAATGAACATAACTATCACCTACGAAAGTTTCCTGTGACCTTTTGAAATTCCTCCCTCCTGACTCTCCACTTCCCTGGTCCCAGACAAATATTAATATGCTTTCTGAAACTATAAGTGTATTAGCTTAGATTTTCTAGAATTTTATATATAAAATTCTAGAAAATATATGTATTGAATTATATATTGGATTATGAATTTATGTATTGGATTATGAATCCAATAAATGGATTCATACAGTATATACTCTTTTTTGCCTGGCTTCTTTCATTCAACATGATCATTTAGATATTTATTCATGTTGTAGTGTGTAACAGTGGTTTGTTCTTCTTTTATTGCTGAGTAGTATTCCATTGTATAGATACACCACATGTATCCATTTTCCGCTTGTCGGATTGTTTCCTCCAACACAGTTTGTTATCCATTTACCTCTTGTTGGGTTGCCTCCAGCTTTTGCTTATTCCAAAAAACTTGTCATGAACTTTTATGTGAAAGTCTTTGTATGGTCATTGGCTTTCATTTTTCTTGGGTAGATACCAAGGAATGGAATGACAAGACCAAATGATAGTTGAATATATAAGGTTTTAGAAAGTGCTAAGCTCTTTCCACAGGTGTTGTGTCAGTTTTATTGCTACCAGCAGTATACAAAGTTCCAGTTCCTCCATGTCCTCATCAACACTTGGTACCGTCAGTCTTTTTAATTTTAGCCTTTTTAATAGGTGTGTAGTAGTATTTATTCTGATTTTAAATAGTATTTTCCTAATGTCTAACAATGTTAAGCATCTTGCCATATGTTCATTTACCATCTGTATATCTTCTTTAAAAAATTATATGTATGTTAGGGTGCTTGAAGTTATAATGGAGCTCTCTGATGCTTTGTTTATTAAAAAAAATTCTCTTCTTTCTATGTTACATTTTGGGTATTTTATGTTGTTATTCCTTTAAATCTGCCAGTAATTACACCTACTGAATCTTTTTAATCTTTCAAATGGTAGTTTTCATCTCTAGAAATGAAATTTGGTTCTTTTTTTATGTCTTTTGTATTTCCACTTAGCTCTTTGAACATGTGGAATACAGTTATTACTCTTTTAATGTTGTCTGTTAATCCTAATATCTGTGGCGTTCTGGTTTGGTTTCAATTGATTGTTTTTTGTTTCAATGGATTGTTTTACTCATGGGTCATATTATTGAACTTCTTTGTATAACTGATAAGCTTTGGATGTTTGTGAACTTTACCTTTTCATTTCTTGATATTTTTCTTCTTATAAATATTCTTGGCTTTTTGTCTGAGATGCAATTAAATTACTTGGAAACAGTTTGATCCTTTCAGGTGTTGCTTTTAAGACTTACTAGGTGGGACTGGAGCCATGCTCAATCTAGGGTTAAATTTTCCCCACTACTGAGATAAATTTTTGGGGGGAAAGAGGCGCTATTCCTGGACCTGTGTAGGCATCAGACATTATTATCTCTAATGCTTTCAGCTTTCTTCCCTTGGCCTCAGGTAGTTTCCTCACAATGCTTGTGCTGATCAGATTCAGCTGAATACTTGAAGGGGACTCTACAGTCCTCTGAAATTATTTCCTTTTATTTCTCCCTCCTCTCTGGTACTCTTTCCAGCAAACTCTTGCTCCTGGTGTCTCTGGACTTTCAGCACTGTCTCTTTAACTCAGGGACCCCACTGGGCTCTGTCTGGGCATCCCCTTGGTGTGTCCGTGCCTAGAAACTCTTTAAAGGCAGTAAACTGGGGTAATAATAGAGCGCATCCTATTTCTTTTGTATTCCCCAGTAATCACTGTCCTTCAGCCTGATGTTAAGTTCTTGAAAACTGTTGTTTCATATATTTTGTTATTTTATTGGTTGATTAAAATATAAGTAGTAATGGTTGTCTGTAGGAAAGGTTTTAATTACAAATTAAATTAATTGATAAATGACTACTATTCAGATGATTTTCTTATTTCAGCTTTGCTATTTTATGGTTTTCAAGGAGTTTTTCCATTTCATCTAAATTTCAAATTTATTGGCGTAAAATTGCTTATTGTATACTGCTCCTCATTTTTTATTATGTTAATAATTTTTAATAATGTTGCTTTTGTATCCTGATTTTGATAATATGAGATCTCTTTCTCTCTCTCTTCCTGAGCAGTCCTAGTAAGGGTTTATTAATCACAGTATTTTGGAGTCCTTCTTTATATTCCCCATATGTGGATAATCTGTAGATCTACTTCTGGTTTTTTTTTTCCCCTCTTGATTATTGGTTACGCTTATGTACATTTTCATAAGACTTTTAGGGAATTCTGTGTGCCTTTAAAAGCCTCTTGATGTAGTCTCCCAGCTTCCCATTCTGCTTTAAGGCTCAGCAAACGTTCATGGGAAAATTGGGCTTTAAGTTTTGTGCTTCACCAGTTTCTAATCTGCCACGCCAACTCCATAGGGTGGCCAAAAGCTCTGCTGTTGAGTTCTACTTGGGAAAAGGTTCATCTTCAGCCATGGTCAGAATCAGGAAGTGCACTCAGGGAAGAAAATGGTCAGAAATGTTTCCTCACATAGTGTATTTGTTTCCAGGTGGCTTAAACAGTACAAATTTATTTTCTCATGGCTCTGGAAGCTAGGGCCCACCCTAATGACCTCATCTTAACTTGATTACATCTGCGAAGTCCTTATTTCCAAATAAGGTCACATTTATAGGTACTGGTGGTTATTAGGACTTCAACATATATTTTTGAGGGACAAAATTTAACCCATAATACCTAGGAAGGACCTTTCTTCCCCTAGAATTTTAATTCATCTAGTCTTCTTTGCTTTCAAAGTTCTCCAGTATGCCTATGAAAAAATTGTTCCTGTTTATCCATCTTTTTTTCTCCTTATTGCCAGCTACAACATACTATATCCACTCAGAAGCAAAGTCCATTGATACGTAAAAATCCAGTTTCATAGCCTTTGTATTTAGTGTAAATTTATTCCAGATTTTGACAATAGTTTGATTCTTAGTTTAATTTTCAGTCTTGTGAATTTTTATATTTGTCTGTGGAACTTGTGGTAGAGATTCAGGAAGGGACAGTTGGCTAATTTCTAGTAGCTGGTATTAGAGTATTCTTTACGTTTCAGATACTCTATTAAACACTTAATATTCATTATACCATTTAATTTGCACAACAAACTTATGAAAGAGTTACATTTATCACAGGCATGTTTATAATGATACTTACAGGTTATATTGAAACATTCACTTGGTAGTCGGTATATGAAGATACCAAGCCTTGTTTTTCCCATGTTATAAAATTAAAAATGCTACATAGGAATATTAGAGCTTTGTTTATAAGTACAATGCTTATCTTATTGTGTTAGCTGTTTAGGTTTCTATTTCCTGCTAGAGTAAGGCTGTTTTTGGACAGAGACCAAATCTTACCCATTTTTATATTACCAATATCTAGCACCACGTATTAGCTTTTGTGCTTATTGGATAGATATAAAGATAGGAAATAGTATATATTATATAATTTTTAAATTATATCAATAGTGTATTTGTTTGACAATATAAATGACTTTTACTGAGGTAAAAAAATTGTGTGTGCAGATGGAAAATATTGAACACACTTGCCATCATCCCCATTCTTGTGTCTATGGCAGACATCGCTAATCAGTTAAGGAACTCCTTCCCTCTGAACTTGGATATAGCCAACAATCATCTCTTTAACCATGCAGTTCATGCAGCCACTACCAAATTTGTGAGTTAATCTATTCATAGAGCATTACTTACCACTTCTGGTTATAGTAGTAAGCACAGTGGACCAGGTGTCTGGAAACATGGGACAAAGCCTGGCTTTGAAGCAGCTTAGGTACATGACTTTGAGCTTATAATATAAATTTTTGTCTTTCATTGCTTTATTTGAAAAAATGAGAATAATAGTAGCTATGTGATTTAGAGGACCAAGAAAGAACAGAAGGGCACGCTGGATACTGAAGAGAGCTTAGGAGTAAGGGATTTTGGTCACAGTCTTGGATCAGGCTCTTATAAATTAGATAAACTTGGACAAGCAGGAAAACCCCATGGCAACATCTGCATATATTTTGTTTTCCTCCCTTTCCGCAGGCAGCATAGTGCCTACTTCGAAAGTACACAAATGGTATTTACTGACTTAAATGGCATGTCAAGTAAGGGTATTTTAGAAAATTATACCTGATATCCCTTTTGTTCATGTATTCTATAATTCTTGGTAATGGATGTGTAAGTGCTTTGAAGGTTAAAGGGTATATTTGTAAGGGACTGTTTTTAAATTCTGGCTACATTATTACTATGAAGCTGCTAAAGCAGAAGGAAGAGACTTTTATTGATATTAATGCTAGATAACTGGTGCCAGGGTTAAATTTTTCAATAGGGAGGCAAAATCTAGAGTAAGGACTACAAAATTCTGCTGGACTAAATAATAATCATTTATGTATCAATATTACAGAGACTACTGCCACCTAATTAAAAAAATACTTCCTTAATAATTCTAAGATATATATAGCACCTTTATCTGACAGTAATTCATTGCACCTTCCCCCATCCCCTTTTCCTTTTGAAAATTAGTAAGACAATACTTGGTTCTTGTCTAGCAAGAAACACGCCTTTGTTGCTTCTTTGTAGGAATGATTTGGCTAGAATTGGTATCCAATAGGCAATTAATTGTATGCTTCTGGATGCAGGCAATGATGATCTTAATGCGTTTTGTGTTTTTTTTTCCTAGAACATTATGGTTTAAACTTGTAAATAGATTAAATTAATTTTCAGGCTCGTTTATTTTCCCGAAAGTTAGGCCACTGAATAGAATATTTTTTGACATGTACATTCTGCTGTCACTTTGAATCTTACACCTGCATCTAAAAAAATCAGATAGCATAATAATGACACTGGTAAACTTGAGCAATTTTTAAACCTTTTCTTCTGCTAATGGAGGATGTTACCTGCTTTCTCTTTGACTGTGAAAGACTCAGGTCAGCAAAGATATAGCAGGATGCATATCACTGCAGATTTCCTTCATTGTCACCTGTTGCTGGGGGCATTGTCAGATGTGAAAAAGAAAAGGACTGCTTCTTTTAATTTCCTTTTTCCGTCTTTTAAAATAAGATATCTGTGTGGTGTGTGTTCATGGCAAAATATCATTTATGGGGTGTGTGTGTGTGTGTGTGTGTGTGTGTGTGTGTGTGTAAGAGGCACAAAGGAGGGAGAAACCTGGATAGGAGGTAGATCTCTTTTCCTTTCCTTAGGCAAAACCGTTTTCCTATTTGGCCTTAGTTCTGCTCAGTATTAAAGGCAAGTTCTAAATCATGACTTTTGGAACAATACATTTTCCAACAGAATTTGTGATATAACTTCCTGTTTAGAATGTTGTGATGTTATGGACTAACATCTCTGTCTTTCTATCCTCAGGAATTTCTGGGCTTGTAGACTTGTGGACATGTGAGAATTATGTTATATTCAAAACTATAGGTGCCTTTATATATGTGTTAAATTACAATTCTCTATATAAATATACAATAAATACACAGTATTTGTTGTTTAGAAAGAAGCAGCATTTGTTCTTTTTAAGGATGAGCTTTGGGCATCACATATTGGTAGACTGTCAGGGTTAAAACAACTTCCAAGATAATTTGTTTAACACTTCTATTTTTCAGTTAAGAGAATTGTGGATGAGAGCAAGCAAATGACTGTGTCAAAGATCTCACTGCTTTAGCAGTGACAAGGCCCCTATGACATACTAGATCTCGAATTTCATAGTCCGTTCTGTTTTCTGCTATATCACATACAACCACATAAACGTCTCAAAAAACAAGCCTTAGTTCCCCCCATCCCCTCCCCTTCCAACTCCCATGGAAATAGGATTGTAGCTTGACGCTTCCCTGAGTTTGGTAGTTTAAAATGTCTCTCTTCTCCCTCCATGATGCAGTGGAAAAAGCATTTATTTAGAGTCATTTATTGAACCATATTGATTGAATGTCTTCTCTGTGCCAAGTATGAGACCAGGACCTGGAAATATAGAAGTGAATGAGGGACATAATCCTGGTGTTTACAGTCTGTTTGAACTTCTAGTCTTGCCTCTTAACCAGTTATCTATCTTAAGGCAAAGCATTTCACCTCTACGAAACTCCATTTTCTGATCTTTAAAATAAGGGCAAATTCTATTTTTCAAAGTTGTGAAGATTCATTAAAATTTAAAAAAAGTAAATCTTATGGCCCTTTTCTGACAAACAGTAGGCATGCACTCAACAGATGTTAATGTCTTCTTTCCTACATCTAAGAGTTACTGTTTGTTTTACTGTTTGTTACGGTGTTTTGCTGGAAATATCTGAAGAACCTAGGGGCAGGACAGGAATAAAGACGTAGAGGTAGAGAATGGACTTGAGGACACAGGGAGGGAGAAGGGTAAGCTGGGATGAAGTGAGAGAGTGGCATGGACACATGTACACTACCAAATGTAAAATAGATAGCTAGTGGGAAGCAGCTGCATAGCAGAGGGAGATCAACTCCGTGCTTTGTGTCCACCTAGAGGGGTGGGATAGGGAGAGTGGGAGGGAGATGCAAGAAGGAGGAGATATGGGGGTATATGTATGGATAGCTGATTCACTTTGTTATAAAGCAGAAACTAACACACCATTGTAAAGCAATTATACTCCAATAAAGATATTAAAAAAAAAATTAGGTCCAATTTATCCATCTTTTCTACTTTCTCTGTATTGTCATACTTAGAAAAGTTTCCAAACCTGGGTTATGAAAGTTTTTTCCCATATTTTCTTCAGAACTGGTTTCATTTTTCATTTAAGTATTAATATTTTGAAATGTTTACTGGAATAAGGTATGGGGTATGGATGCAATTATTTTTTTCCCAAATAGCTATTCAGCTTTACAACATCATTTATGGAATAATGTCATTGCCTCATCTTTATCTTATACTAAATTTTTGTATGCATGTGTATTTATTTCTTGACTTCTACTTGTTTTCAAGTTTCTATTTTTTTTCAAGAGAGTACCATGGTTTAAAAATAATGTCGCTGTAGTATGTATTTTAAAATATGGCTAGTTAAATCTCATCTGTTTGTTCCCAGAATATTGCCTAAAAGTGAACTCAAGAGTTGGTGTTTTGCTGGAAATATCACACGTAGATCTCTCATCCTTTATTCTAACGACTTCAGCAGTTTCTTTGTTTTGGTTTATAATATAGATTTTACCGTCTTGTAATGTGCCATTTGAAATGATATTTAGTCAAGCCTATGATGCAACTGTTCTTTCACTTATTAGCAAACTGGACTGCAACTGGATTTCAAGTAGAAGGAAAAGTCGGGGATCGGCGACTTATGTAAAACTCGTTGTAAATGTAAGGATGCAGGTTCAGAACAAGGAATTTAGGAAAAACATGTATTTTTGTTCTTTATCTTTTGCTAAGACAACTTTTCAGTGTCTCTTTGGATTGAGAAATATTGCCTTTTTCTCAATAAGGAAAGCCTAGTGGTTGTGCCATCTTAGACATTTGAAATAAGATGCATGTAGGGGTGTGTCATGCCACGTACTTAAAATCGATCATTCCAAATAATACAGTAGCTCAAAAATCTATTCCACTGGATAAAGAACCAACCTTTATGACTCTTCCCTTCAGATTTAAGAAATAACTCCAATCTACTTGAATATAATATTAATTTACAGTATGTCAATACCTTCAGCCCATTGCTTATTTTAACAGTACTTATGTATCTTCTTTGAGAATGTTGTAATTACAGCTAGAAGAAGATATCTCCAAAAAGTAACTATAGTTCTCTAATTCAGCGTATGTTTTCAGCCTTCATTTTATATGATTCACCATGACTTAAGAATTCATCTTTTAGAAATTTATCTTAAGGCAATGCAAACTATAGAAAACATGTATACACATAATTTTTATTATTGCCATACTACTTAACCAAATTAGAACAACTGAAATGGTCCCATTTGGGGGGAATGATTATGTAACTTATGGTATTTACAGGTATGGCATATTTATCTTAAAATAACATTTACAAAGAGGTTTTCAGGACATAGGATAAGGTCAACGATTAAAGGTTAAGTGGTAAAAAATAGGGATATAGAAGGTAGTATCAGTTATTAACATTATAATTGTTAAAATGATACTAGTGATACTCTGAGTGTTGGGATTATGGGCTGTCAGTATTTTTAGCTCTCTAATTTTTGTGTTTTTTTCTAAATTTTTTTTACAATGAATATAAGATGCAATACCTTTTACCCCTCCTTTTTCTGTTGAGAACACTAATGTTCTACTCCCTTAGCAAATTTCAGTGATACAATACAGCGTTATCATCTGTGATTACGATGTCATACATTGGATCCTCAGACCTTATTCATCTTATAACTGAAAGTTGGTAATCTTTTACCAACCTCTCTCTATTTTCCCCAAACCCAGTTCTTAGCAACCGCATTTCTATTCTCTGTTTCTATGAGTACACTTTTTTTTTTTAAGATTCCATGGTATAAGTGATACCATGCAGTATTTGTCTTTCTTTGCTTGCCTGGCTTATTTCACTTAGCATAATGCTTTCCAGGTTCATCCATGTTGTCACAGATGATAGAATTTTCTTCTTTTTCAAAGCTGAATGATATTCTATTTTGTGTGTATACCACATTTTCTTGATCCATTCATCCATTGACAAACACTTAGGTTGTTTCCATACCTTGACTATTGTGAATAATGCTGCATTGAATATGGGAGTACATATATCTCTTCAAGATAACAGTTTGTTTCCCTTAAATGTATACCCAGAAGTGGAATTGTTGGATCATATGGCAGTTCTAGTTTTAATTTTTTGAGGAACCGCCATACTGTTTTCCATAGTGGCTGTACCAGTTACATTCCCAACAACAAGGCACTAGGGTTCCCTTTTTCCACATTCCCACCAGCATTTATCCCTTGTCTTTTTGATGATTGCCGTTCTAACAGGCATAAGGTGATACCTCAAGGTTGTTTTGATTTGTATTTTCCTGATGATTAGTGATGTTGTGCATCCTTTTATGTCCTGTTGACCATTTGTATGTCTTCTTTGGAAAAATGTCTATTCAAGTCCTCTGTCCATTTTCTAATTGTATTATTATTATTGTTATTCTTTGCTATTAATTTGTATGAGTTGCTTATATATTTTAGTTACTAACCTCTTATTAGATATATTGTTTGGAAATATTTTCTCCCATTCTATAGGTTTCCTTTTGATTTTGTTGTTGGTTTCCTTTGCTGAGCAAAAGCTTTTTAGTTTGATGTATTCCCACGTGTTTATTTTTGCTTTTGTTGCCTTTGCTTTTGGTGTCATGTCCAAAAAATTGTTGCCCAGGCCAGTGTCAAGGAGCATTTCCTCTATTTTCTTCTAGGAGTTTTGTGGTTTTAGGTCTTACATTTAATTCTTTAATCCATTTCCAGTTAATTTTTTGTGAGTGATGTAAGAGAGAAGTCGAATTTCATTCTTTTGCATGTGAATATCCAGTTTTCCCAATACTGTTACCTGAGATAAATCGTACTTTTTCATGCTGTATAATTCTTTTATACCTTGTTGGATTTGATTTTCTAATGTTTTGTTGATTTCTATATCTGTGTTCATGAGAGTTATTGATCTGTAGTTTTTTTTTTGTTGTTCTTTCTGGTAATGTCTTTACCTGGTTTTGGTTTTAGGGTGATGCTGTCCTCACAGAATGGGTAAAGAAGCTGCTGTTACTAAATTCTTAATCTTCACTCTTTGTTTCACCTCCTGTGTACAGTGCTGTGACACCACCCTGATACAGTTCTTTCACCATCAATATAACATTTTTTAAGGCTTTGCATTTAGCAAATTTTACTGAAGACTTGGCATCCAAAAAGAGGATTAATTTGCAATGCAGCACAGCACAGCATATAATTCGAGTTTATTTTAGACATCCTTTCTCTTAAATACCCCTTTGCCACTTCAAATAATGTGAACTCACTAATTGTTCCACTTCATCTATCCCTATACTTTAGCTGTACTTCAGGACTCTACCTTCTTGTCTCTCCTTAGCTCTCTTTTTAAAAAATCATCTGGTTTTATAATGTAAACAATTCAATTTTCTTCAGTAAGTTCTGGACCTATGTTTGTGTATGAACCAGGGTAGGTTAATATCAGCTGTTTAATAAAATAAACATTTAATATTTATGTCAGAGTTAGCTGTGGGTCCACAGGGAGGCTCTTCTCCATGCAGTCACTCAGGGCACCAGGCTCCTTTTATGTGGTGACTCTACCATTTCCTTGGACAGAGGAGAGAAAGAACTAGAAGGGTAGCCCAAGAGATTTTAGGGCCAGGCATGGGAGTATTATTTATCACTTCCTCCCACATTCTGTTGTTCAGAACTCATTTACATGTTCCCACCTAATTGCAAAATGCTGTCTGGCTATGTGCGCCAGAGAAAATAAAATGTTCTTTGATGAACATATAGAATTCTTTTTGTCACACTTAAAAAAAAAGATTAGGTTGATATGTAAGTAGAAGTCTAATCTGGGTCTCCATTCCTTTAGCAGCATTTCAATGAGAATTTCTTTGTTTTACATGAGCTCACTGTCCTAAGGAGGACTTCTTGTCTGGTACAATAATCCCAAATCCCTTAGAAAGAAGAGGCTTCCATCAGTATTGTTTATTTGTTTCATTGTCTGTTTATTTAAGTGTCTTTTTTTAAAAAAAATAAATTTATTTATTTATTTATTTTTGGCTGAGTTGGGTCTTTGTTGCTGCATGAGTGCTTTCTCTAGTTGTGGTGAGCGGGGCCTACTCTTTGCTGTGGTGTGTGGGCTTCTCATTGAGGTGGTTCTCTTGTTGCAGAGCACAGGCTCTAGGTGTGCAGGCTTCAGTAGTTGTGGCGCATGGGCTTAGTTGCTCCACAGCATGTGGGATCTTCCCGGACCAGGGCTCGAACCCATGTCCCTTGCATTGGCAGGCGTATTCTTAACCATTGCGCCACCAGGGAAGCCCTATTTAAGTGTCTTAAACTCCCCTTTTTATTGCTCTATACTTAGCCTAGTTCATGCAGTATGCATATACAATTTGGTACCTTTACATTCTTCACTAATAATACCTGATGGATTTTTTTCTTATGGATTGATGCTATCTACTGGACTCTGAAATGATACCAGCTGCATTTAGTTCTGTTTTTAACTAATGGGCTTATTGTTAACATCTCATGGGCTTTTTAATTGTAGCTGTAAGTCTGTCCCTACATTTTGTTAAAGCCCACTTTCCTTCATTGTGCCCTAAGGATTCCCCAGTCACCTTTTTCAGTTTGTCAGCTGCTTTCTTTATTTTTATTTCTCATCTGTTTCCAAGTTACTCCCTTTAGCTACCTTGATTTCTTGCTCCTTTGTTTTTTTTTAAACTCTGATTGCTCCCCGTGTTCCCATAATCAACTAGGTGGTTTTTCACTGCTTATATATTCAGTCCGCCAAAGTGAAAGGAATTAAAGAGTATTTCAGTTACTTCTATTTGCTTTCCATTCCCTGACCTTCCCATTAATTTCAGTCTACCACTGTGTTTTATACATTATAGCTGTATTTGGTGCAATTCTGTTTTTCAGAATTTCAATATCAGTTTGACTTTGAGTTCACTTTTTTTTTTTTAATTTATTTATTTATGGCTGTGTTGGGTCTTCGTTTCTGTGCGAGGGCTTTCTCTAGTCGTGGCAAGTGGGGGCCACTCTTCATCGCGGTGCGCGGGCCTCTCACTATCGCGGCCTCTCTTGTTGCGGAGCACAGGCTCCAAACGCGCAGGCTCAGTAATTGTGGCTCACGGGCCCAGTTGCTCCACGGCATGTGGGATCCTCCCAGACCAGGGCTCGAACCCATGTCCCCTGCATTGGCAGGCAGATTCTCAACCACTGCGCCACCAGGGAAGCCCTTGAGTTCACTTTTTATGTACCAATTTGTGATACTACTTATCAAGCATTTTTGGGATCAACGGATGATATGCTAATAAAGATTGTTTAAACTGAGCTCAGGAAAGGTTTTCTGTGGACGTGGTATGGGTTGAAGAGATTATAATTCCAATTATCTAAAAGAAACAATTAGACATTTTGTTAATATTTGGATTTTTAAAATAAAAATAGCTCTTAATTGTAGCCATTTTAATGCATACATCAGTTTAGAATCTGGATAATAGCCTGCTGCTTTTGTGGTGAGATTGTCCCTTTTTTTAAACTAATGGGTTGAATATAATGGGTGTGTTTAGTAGAGTTACCAATACAACAAAATGATTCAAACTAAGGTTTTAAAAAAAATCTTTTTTGGTGGTGGTGATCATTTTATGAGGGGTAATTTCTTTTAATGATAGGATTAAGAACTGTTTCTTGCTCAGTGAGTTTATGGAGGAGCTAACACTTTTGTTTCCTTGATAGTGGTAAGTATGTGGTTTATTGGCACTCTTCCCTTTCCCCAGTTTTCTAGGCTCCACCCCCCTACCACAGGGATGAGCTATGAGCACATCAGGCAAGGCCAATGAATATGACCATTTTCATTCGTTTAGAAATGGATGTGTGACCCAAGCATGGCCAATGAGAGCTCCACCAAAAGTGTTTGCCGGAATTTTAAGGAAAAAGTACTTCCCTGCCCCTTAGTTGCTAGGATGTAAGTTGGAGTCCCTGGGAGCTCTTGTTGACATCACATGGAGAGAGCTCTGCCTAAGGATAAAACAGAATGAGGAAAGCAGAACTTAGGGAGAGAGAGAGAGAGGGAGAGAGAGAGAGAAAGAGAAAGGGGTGGGGGGGGAGAGAGAGAGAATACTTCTTGATGGCATTTTTGACACCCTAGATCTAATTGTGTCTGAAGTCAGTCACCTCTTAGATTTCTCAGGAATGTAAGTCATTAAGTTACCTTTTAACTTAAGCTAGTTTTGGTTGTGTTTCTTTCACTGACAACTAAAAGTGTAACAACAAAATCACTGACCACCTAGAATTAGTTTTTAAATATAATGTCACCAAATTAGAATATTCATTTTAGGAGGGTAAGGAAGACCCTTACCTACATTGTTGACCATTCTATCTCTATCATATATTATATCACAGTAACTGGCACAGAGACATGCTTAATAGATATTTATGGAATGAATAAATGATTCATCTAATTAATTTAATAATTTAGTTCAAGTTGTTGAACTATTTTGTCCAGGTTTTATCTTAGGAAATAGTAAGACAATAAAAAGGAAAAAGGAATAAAAGAGACAGAGACTCTGTCCTTTAGTTTCTGAGTTTGTGCAGGCAGTGAGGTATTACAATAACTTAAGGCAGACTAAGAGAAGGGGCCAAAGGGAGTGAAAGTTGTATGTTAAAGAGTAGCTAAGTCATCAGAAGGCTCTCAAGTTAGACTACTTGGATTTGAATCAATGCTCTATACTTGTTAACTGAATAAATTTGGGTATATTACTTAAACTCAGTTTTCTTATCTGTAAAATGGGGGCAATATTTGTATATCCTTTATAGATCTGTCATGAGGATAAATCAAGATGTTCTATTTAAAATGTAAGGCTGGATACTATAAAACTCTTATAGGAAAACATAGGCAGAACACTCTTTGACATAAATCACAGCAAAATCTTTTTTGATCCACCTCCTAGAGTAATGAAAATAAAACCTAAAATAAACAAATGGGATCTAATTAAACTTGAAAGCTTTTGCATAGCAAAGGAAACCATAAACAAAACAAAAAGACAACCCTCAGAGTGGGAGAAAATATTTGCAAACTATGCAGCCAACAAGGGATTAGTCTCCAAAATATACAAACAGCTCATGCAGCTCAATATCAACAAAACAAATAACCCAATCGAAAAATGGGTGGAAGATCTAAATAGACATTTCTCCAGAGAAGACATACAGATGGCAAAAAAGCACATGAAAAGTTGCTCAACATCACTAATTATTAGAGAAATGCAAAACAAAACTACAATGAGGTTATCACCTCACGCTGGTCAGAATGGCCATCATCAAAAATCTACAAACAGTAAATGCTGGAGAGGGGGTGGAGAAAAGGAAACCCTCCTGTGCTGTTGGTGGGAATGTAAATTGGTACAACCACTATGGAGAACACTATGGAGGTTCCTTAAAAAGCTAAAAATAGAACTACCATGTGACCCAGCAATCCCACTACTGGGCATATACCCTGAGGAAACCATAATTCAAAAAGATATATGCACCCCAATGTTCATTGCAGCACTATTTACAATAGCCAGAACATGGAAGCAACCTAAATGTCCATCAACAGAGGAATGAACAAAGAAGATGTGGTATATATATATATATATATAGTGGAATATTGCTCAGCCATAAAAAAGAAAAAATAATGTCATTTGCAGCAACATGGATGGACCTAGAGATTGTCATACTGGGTGACGTAAGTCAGACACATAAAGACAAATATCATATGATATCGCTTATATGTGGAATCTAAAAAAAAGAGTACAAATGAACTTATTTACAAAACAGAAGCAGAGTCACGGATATAGAAAACAAACTTATGGTTTGCCAGGGGATAAGCGGGGGGGTGGGTAGATAAATTGGGAGATTAGGATTGACATATACATGCTACTGTTGAATATATATCAAATAGATAACTACTAAGAACCTGCTGTATAGCACAGGGAACTCTACTCAATACTCTGTAATGACCTATATGGGAAAAGAATCTTAAAAAAAAGAGTGGATATATGTATATATGTAACTGATTCACTTTGCTGTACACATGAAACTAACACAACATTGTAAATTAACTATACTCCAATAAAAATTAAAAAAAAAAGCAAATTGAAAAAATAAAATGATTAAAATACCTAGGATATATTAAGTACTCAGTAATTTTTAGCTCTTTTTGTTTCAGTAAGCAGAGATGGCTGGTACAGGATTTAAATATGGAAGAAGATAAAACTGGAAATGAAGTCACCCTTGGGAAGCTGAATATTTATTATACTGCAAGTAAGTATCAGCCATTAACAAAACTCTGCATACAGGGTTTTTAATACAAAATGATCCAGCAAAATCTTACTTTAGTGTTATGTTAGATTTGTGATCTTCTAATCTTACTTTAATGTTAGGTTAGATTTATACAGTGGTAGATTTATTTTAGAGAAGATGAGTTAAGATATGCATCCTTGGTAAATGGGAGAAAAAAGGGACCTCTATATTATATTTTTAAGAATTTTAATAGGAAACCATTTAGCATTTTAAACTCAGTGATAACAATGTCAAATTTTTACTAGATATTCTGCAAGAGGAAAGAAAAAAAGATTTTCAAAAATAAGTATGTTTGTCTGCTATAAGGTAGATAAGCAGAAGATTAAGTATTATATGTTAGATAACCTTCCAGATTCATTAACATACGATGCTTAAAACTCATAAAATTTGATGAAATTTTTGTAAAGTCTCATTCAGAAATAAACGTCCTCCTATGTCATGAAATGCTTTTTATAATTACTTTTTTATTTTACTTTAATCTGCAACTCATGGTAAAGTAGTAGTTTCCCAAGGGTGTCTGGGTAAAAAGGAAAATGGAGTCACATTAATGGAAAAAAGTAGCTTCAAATATGCTTAATATTGCTGGCCTACATATTTCAGAAACACGGGGGCATTTCCACTTGATTCAGGGGTCTTTGGAGAGAATGAAATAGCATAGTGTAGTAGAGGAAAGAACACAGGCTTTGGAAATCTTGACAAAAATAGATTAAAATTGTGTAACCTTGGACAAAATAACCTTATTGAGCCCAAGCTTCGCCATGAGAAGAAAGAAGATAGCAACATTAGCTTCATAGTGTTTTTGTGGTGATTAAGGATAATATTTATAGGGTGACACTCGTTTTTTGGCACGTAGGTGATCAATGTATGATAACTATTCTTATTATAAATTATCATTTCCAGTTATTAATAACAAAATTATCGATGAGATTCTATTTCAGATTTTATGTAGTAGTGGGAAATATAAATCTATCAAAATAAAAATAAAAGAGTGGATATTTGCTGGAAATCCTAAGGCAGAAATAATGAATAAATAAAACTGTAGAGACAAATGTTCAGTAGCAGCTTCCATGATTTTGGTAGATGTTGATTGAGTCTTAGCTGGTATCATAGCTGATGAATAGCCAAGTTCAGCACTGTAGTTTAACTTCATTGCTCCAGCCTACTCCAAAGATAAAATGGATGGAGGTGTTCGAGACAGAGATTATGATGATGAAACAGCTGTTCTCCACTTTCTCTTCTTCTCAGGTTGTATGCCTTTATCATTTAGCCTATAAAATAAGTGTAAGTCTAGTTTTTGTCAGGAACCAGAGTTCCTGTCTTAGCATTTTCTATCCAACTTTCCTGTCCTTGTCCTTACAGTTTTTTCTGGGCTCCTCTCCTGACCTTCCACTCTGTCCAACTTCCCTTTCTTGTTTGCTTAATGAAAAGTCCATGTATCTTCTCAAAATTAGGTTCCTCAGGGCATTCTCAATCTACTTCACACTGTGGAAGGACACAGTCCTCCTTAAGAGTTATAAAATACACATTGGGATGTTAAAAGCAGTCACTTTCTGGCCCTAAGGACTCTTCACTGTGTTAGATTTAAACTGATCAAATCCCCAGATTTACATTTTAATATATATAGCTTTATCCACTGGCCTGGGGTTATCTTTGAAAAGTCATAATTTCTTCTTCTTCTTTTGTTTTTAATGGAACACTTTATGAATTTATATGTCATCCTTGTGTAAGGACCATGCTAATCTTCTCTGTATCATTCCAATTTTAGCATGTGTGTTGCTGAAGCAAGCACTCTTTCCTCCCTCCTTCCTTCCCTCCCTCCCTCCCTTCTTTCCTTCCTTCCTCCCTCCCTCCCTTCTTTCCTTCCTTCCTTCCTTCCTCCCTCCCTCCCTCCCTCCCTCCCTTCCTTCCTTCCTTCCCTCCCTCCTTCCCTCTCTCTCTCTCTCTCTCTCTTTCTGAGAAGGCGATCTCTTGTTTTATATATACATATACATGGTCTATTTGAAACAGTTTAAAACTTATTTTTACTTTTGGCAAGTAGACATTTTTTTCCTCTGTTTTTTTCTTTTTTCCCTAGAAAAAATCTTGCTATGCAGTCCAACATTTAAAAAAGAGAAATTGAAGCTTTTCTTGTTAGAGGGTAATTGGGATCAGACCTCTGCTCTTTCAACTCTGTTGTTTCCATGGCTCCTGAAGTATCTCCGAGGAACCCTAGGCCCAGAGAAACACAAATGAAAACCCTTGAGTTAGTGAAAAGAGTTATTAACTGGAATTTTGAAGACTTGAGTTTTAGCTTTAGTTCTAACATCAAATTTATATGTGTCACTGATAGGGTTAATTGTTTCATCTGTAAAACAGGGGTTTAGAACAGTGGTTCTCAATTTTGGCTGTGTATTAGAATCACCTGGGGAGCTTTTAAAAATACTGATGCTTAGGCCTCAGCTATACCAATTAAATTAGAATCTCTAGGGCGTGACCCAGGCAACAGCATTTTTTAGAGCTCCCCAGGTGATTCCAATGTGCAACCAAGTTTCAAAACTGCCAAAGAATTTTTGAGCAATTATGTTCCACAAATCCATGGTTCTGTGCAGCTTGTTTTGGCAGATGTAGTTAAAATGTGCAGAGTATATTCATTTATAGACAGTATTCAGTGAGGAGCAGGGCTGAAGGTAGTTATAAAGATTGGAATGTAGGAAAAAAAGTTTTTTGATTATCTTAATAGCTCAGTGTGCTGGGCAAAACACTTAACTTTGTTATATCCCTGATGGGAGTGATTTTAACTTCCTGCAAAATGAGGCTCTCAACAGAGAAATCATATTTAAATGCAGTGTTGTTATTTTTATACCAATAATGACACCATTTGTTAATATGACAGCCAAGAATTACACCTAGCTATTTCATTCACAAAATAAATAGAATAGGCAGATTGACTACTGAAATGTAAAATATGGTTAAAATTCCTCAGTTGGTGGTATAGATTGAAGACAGATTGAATCAACATGTTAACAGTGGCAATCTCTGCTACTGAGATGCTGCATTAAAAGTGCCTCCATCAAAAATGCTAAGAGAGGAAAAAAGGATTACTGCTATGTGCTTCTTGTCAATTATGAAAAACTATTGTTTCAGCTGAGTTTTCAAAGTAGGAAAAAAATTCATAGTATTTGTGAGCAGTTGACCCTGAAAAATATACAAATTGTATGACAATTTTCAGTCTACAATCTCCAAATGTCAAATGAATTTATTATGATTGGATAAATTACAATGAATACCAAATAGTTTAAAAATGATAGCAGAATTAGAGCAAAAATGATTGATATTAGGTATGTTAGATGTATCACTAAACAGAAATGCCTTTTCATTTTCTTATTACCAAGGCCATTTACACATGTTCTCTCATATTTGGGCAGCTAATAGGTATTCAAGATTCATGTGCTTTAATCTCCCCTTTTAGCAAGGTAGTTCTTTTCTGGAAGTTGGTAACCATTAAATAAAAGAAAAAGTGCAGTTATCACTTGTGGCAGGACAATGTATTGATAATTTTATTACCTTGTTCTTAGGCTTTTTGCTGGAATAGATTTACCAACAACAGAATAAAAAAAAAATTATACACTTTCTGGACAGAAAGGTCAGCTTTGTGTTTTCACATGTTCTAGTCCTCCTTACCCCAGAGGAAAGTTTATACTAGCTTTCTTTGTGAAAAGTGCCCAGGAAGTTGGGCAGTAAGCCCAACATTGACTTGACAGACTAGTAGAAAGTCTATAGAGACAGTTTTGCCAACATGGAATTGAGCCCATAGCAGCATTGTCTACCTCTGAATCAACTATGTTAACAAGGACAGTGAGTGCTTTAAAATGGCCAAGAGTAACCACTGGTTAAGAACCTCCTCTATTTTTCTTGGCCTTTGTAAGATCTTTGTAAGATCTTGGTACAATAAATGAGTGAGAAGAATGGAGGGTGGGGGGGGGGAGAGAGAGAGAGAGAGAGAGGTGTGCAGGGGAATGAAATATAGTAGTAAAACACAAAAAATTATTGATATTATTCTTTTCACCAAACTTGGCCAAGGGAGACTGGGAGCTAAATATAGTTTGGCTTGGATAAACTTAAAGGCATAGAACATTTCCTATACTTTATTTGTTATATGGAAATTCTTAATTTTTACATACCTTTGAAAATATATAATTGATACAAATAGATCTCAATATCTGGTCATTAGTTATCTCTTTTTAGAGGACAAATCTCTAGAACACCTCCATGAAGTCTTCTTAGTTTGCCTAGTTCCACAGTGATCCTTTGTAGTCTGAAATTAAATTATTTACTATGCATACCATTTATTTCATGACTCATTTATACACTGCTTAGTGACTTTTAGTTCTTTGGATGTCTCTTATTTCACTCACATTTTATTAACACATGTAGATTTTAAGCTTCTACTGTGACAGGATTGCTTAAAAAAAGAAGCTGAACAAGTATGAAAATTGCTCTAGACTGAGTTGTCTAAGAGTAGGAACTAACAATACCATCTATCAATGTGTTCTCAGCAAACAGGACAGTACAAGAACATAGGAAGTACTCATTACTTGTTTGTTGAAGGACTGTATGAGTAGATGGATAGACTATAACACTGAATTTGTGCCCAATGAGGGCACAAATGCATATATCCACTTGAGGAGTTGATTCATTGGTATCTTATGAAGGATTAGTCTGTTACCCCCAGATATGAATTTCTAATTCAGGGCAATGTGTGCTCTTTACTAATACATTGTGGTAACCATTCTGATTAATGCCAGTAATAGAGGGAACTTCGATTGGATCTTACATATTATAAGGTCTCTTCTTCGCTTTTCAACCAAGCCTCATAGTTTGTATTTGTTTATTTTTCTCTTTTCTGCAAAAATGAAGATAGCAACCCCCTCACTAATACTCACTCAATTTTCTCTCACGCTTCAACTCTCAAGCTCTGTCGTTTTTCTCTGAGAGTTTATATTCCAAGTTGCCCCAAATCATCCTATCATGCCACTTCACTTTATCTCAGGTGGTTCCGACAGAGGAAATCTAGAAGTTCTTTTGCTGGAGAAAATGTTAGAAGCTTTTTGTAAAGTATTTCTGTGGCAGCTTAAATTAATTCTTTAACAGTTATTTCATTGAGATACGGGGTCTATGTCCGCTCCCCTTGTATCTGGGTGAGATCGTGACTGCTGAAACCAAGAATATATGGCTGAAGTGACACTTTGAGACTTCTGAGACCAGATCATAAAAGGCTTTGTGTGTTCTGACTTGTTTGTTGATACAATGGGCTGCAATGTGAGAAGTCTGACTGTGCTGTGGCCCCCAGGCTGGAAAGCCCATGTGTAGATGTGCTCAGCTAATCATCTCACCTGACCCCGGCTTTCCAGCCATCCTTTCCAAGGTGCCACACATGTGTGTAAAGAAGCCATCTTGGAAGTGGGTCCCCAGCCTTAGCTGTCCTAGTTCCAGTTATTTGAGTCTCCCCCAGCTGAGGCCCAAAATATCAAAGAGCAGCAACAAACTGTACTCAACGTGAATTCATGACCCACAGTTTCTGTGGTCATTCTAATAATGCTCGTTTTACGCCACTAAGTTTTGCAGTGATTTTAATGCAATAATAGTGACTGGAACAATTTCATGATCAGGTTTTGTATACTTAAGGATATATTTTATTTCAAAAATTATAATCAAATGATTTTTGTAAATAATGTAGGTCTGTTATTATTAACTGGCATCCCGTTCCCCAGCTCCATTCCTCCTACTTTGTTCCAGGGTTTTTTCCAGAATGTCCAGCAGAAGCACACAAAATGTTGTTTGAAATAGGCGTGTTTAACATTATGATTATTTAAAGTTGCTTTTAATTGTATCATTTAACTCTCTTGATATTTCAAATAATAATAGAGGAGGTTGTAAGCATGGGGGCGCTGCAGGTCTGGGTAGAGCAGTAAAGTGACAACTTTGGACAGTGAAGTAACACCTTGGTATCTCAGGCTAGTTGGGGAATGGTATATTCTGGTCAACCAAGTCTCCAGTTGACAGAGAAACTTCATTTTGACAGAGAAACTGATATTAGAGAATAGGTGAGAGGGTTGAAATGTAGAACAATCTGGACTGATTTTTCAAGTCGTGTATACATTTTTAGAAAAGAAGCACTTTAACAACTACAGATCTTTAATAGAGTTGCTAGACCATCAACTGACATGTCAACACACCTTGAAAGAGTCTTCATAAAATGCAAAGGTACGTTCTGTCAGACGTGGTTAGAAAAGCAAAATAAATGTATAGGAAGAAGGAAATATTTCTTCTCAATACCCTAGTATTATAAAATATAATTCTTCAAAAGTCCTTGAGAGGGTGTTTCAAATATGAAGTCTGGATGAAATGTAAGACATTGAAAAAGCAATTCAGTAATGAAAGGACTTCTCTCAAGATTTAAATAGAAAGTGACAAAAATGTCAAAGTGAAGCTTCATTTGATAATGGGGAAAAAACTCTCAAAAACTCTAGAGTTACTTTAAGCTGAATCAACTGTGGATTCTATAGGGCGAAAGTGAAAAGAAAGAAAATACTTCACAGGCTTGGGGAAATAAAAGATACATTGTTAATACTAACTTAAATTAGCCCAGAACTGCTTTATTTAGATCATTTCTGACACAAAGCGTTCTATGGAAGTTTAGGAAAGTTGTGTCAAAAAAAGTTAGAGATCTTTTTACTTCAGGATTTCTGGGGCTTTAATATACTAATGTGTATTGTGAATCATTCTGATGTGCATCGGTTATACACTTGACTATAGAATTTTTTTTGAGATAACCTCTTTGGGGACTTGGGTTCCAAGGGGGCGAACTTTGGGAAACAGTGATTTAGTCCTTCTGTTCGACAAAGATCTTATTAACCTTATTATGAAATTAGAAGACGTGGTCTGTAGGTTTCTCATGGTTCCCACTCTCTGTACTTATAGCTCTAATTATCACATGTAGTTTAGGTAGAGTTTGTACCTTTCCCTGGCTTCCTTTGTTCTTCCCTTCCTTCCTTCTTCCATGAAGAAGCAATTCTCTACTTGTTGGAGTGCTGGCAATGCCCTATTCTTGACCTGTGTGATGAATACATGAGTTTTTAATTATACTAGCAATTATAAACTGTAATAACTATGTGTTCTATGTATTGTTCTGCATATATATTTCATTAAAAGTAAAAAATTAAAAGCAAAGTCATATATTTTGTATGCTTTTAGTCGACAGTGGCTTTCAATTTGTTATTGGGAACATTTGTATACATTTTTTATTTCCAATTCTTAGAAATCTATGAAAGTTTCAGGATGTGGAATTTTCTATTTCTGTTCCTCTTTATTTATGAATGGGCCTCTAATAGACAGTGCTCGTAAGTGATTTATTCTACTTAAAAATATATTGTGATTAGACATGTATTGAATTATAAAAAGAACATAAAGAGTAAGACTTGCTTTTTTATTTTATTTTTTATTTTTCTGGCATAAATAACCAAGTAAGTTTTTGTGAAATTTCTGAAGCGCAAGGCAACTTAAATGTTTTCAAGTGCTTTGCTCCCAATGTCTGTAGTTTATACATAGAGACATACAATCAAGAACTTCATATAGCCTTTGATGGATGAAACACATCTTTGATAAACTCTTGTTCCTTTACTCCTTTGAACAAATATATTTATTACATATTTATCAACAGACTGTAATTTTATTTAGGTCCTTTTGTCAACAGAAGAGAAAATGCATGGGTTTTTTTGTCCACAAATTTAATTGCAGAATTATTGCTTTCTAGGTATTCATGGGTTCCAAATCCAAACATGAAGAGTTTATCTTCTGCAGAAAAAACTAATAGTTTAAATGAAGAAATTAAAAAAAAAAACCTACTATGATATTATTATATCATATATCATTTGTAATATCCAATGCTAAGACGATATGCCATATTCACTTATATAATTTTATTTCCTATATGAGAGGATATTTTGCACAAATATAACCCTACAGACAAATAAAATATTGAGTTCTGATCATTGTAACTTGAGATTATAGAAAGATTTTCCCAAGATTTTTTTTTTTTTATAGATTTATTTATTTTATTTATTTATTTTTGGCTGCGTTGGGTCTTCGTTACTGTGTGTGGGCTTTCTCTAGTGGTGAGCGGGGGCTACTCTTTGTTGCGGTGCGCGGGCTTCTCATTGCGGTGGCTTCTCTTGTTGCGGAGCACGGGCTCTAGGCGCATGGGCTTCAGTAGTTGTGGCACGTGGGCTCAGTAGTTGTGGCTCATGGGCTCTAGAGCGCAGACTCAGTAGTTGTGGCGCATGGGCTTAGGGGCTCTGCAGCATGTGGGATCTTCCTGGACCAGGGCTCGAACCCGTGTCCCCTGCATTGGCAGGCAGATTCTTAACCGCTGCGCCACCAGGGAAGCCCTTCCCCAAGATTTTTAAAAAATAATTTTCCTTGGGAAAAAGAAAGTGAATTTTATGAAAAAGTTAAAAAAATATTTGGTGCAGAATGTAATCTTTTGATCATATATACAACAGTAGATGTTGCTTCTTTGTTGGGAAAGAATTAAACTTTGGCTTGAAACAAACAAACAAAACAAACAAACCCAAACAGCAGGATACAGCATCTGATGAGATAATCCTGGGAGTAAGTCAGCCAGTTGGGAACAAACTCCCACTTTTGAAAATGCAAACTGGAGGAACATATACTCATTCTGATTCTTGATGACAGAAGCAAGAGGATAAAACTTACATAAAGAATGAAGTCTGATTGTATTGTTGGAACTGCATTTGTGCATGTTGCTTTGACACTCACAGCAACTCTTTGTCTTTCTCTTTTATAAGTAAGTATTGAAATCGGGAGCTGCTAACGGTGCTCCAAGTGTTCCTTCCACTCCACCAAATTTTCTTTCATTGTTCTATTACTTGGGCTCTGCATATGGATTGGCACAGATATTTAACCTTAGAAAAAAGACAAGGAGGGCATTTTAATTAACAACTGCTGATAAATTTATTCTTTAAATTGCCTGATATTTAATTGGCTTCCTAAAATCTGCAAAGCTACCTACCAGGAGGTTAGAGATATAAACAAATGTAAAGATCACATGTCCTGAGGATAGTACGTAGTACATTCTTAATTGTTGATGGCATAAATGTTGAGTAAAAAGAAAGGAAGGAAGGAAGGACAAAGAATTTTTAAAAATCTGGAAACAACGATTACGAACTGAAGTTAAGTGAGTGCTGTGAGAGTAAGCCGAACCTACTTTTGTGGAAGGTTAAGAAGAGAGAGTGTTAACGTACAGTTGGGAGTTACCCAGGAGGGTTTATGGAGTAGTAGATCAAATGCATGGCGAATTTTGAAGGATTACACTCAGAACATATTTCTTGGAGGAGTTGGCAGTTGAGGTAAGTGAAATAAAAGTTTAAAATAATATTGGATTTATTTTTTATTTTTTTAATTTCTTTTTCCAATTTGAATGAGAACAGTGAATCCTCCTTAATTTGGATACCCTTTACTTGGAAACTGGGGTATTTTAACTAAAATCACCCTTCCTTAGCAAGGGTAGGATTTGCTTGTCAATCCTGTCTTCATTATTAATCCAATTTAGTATTATAAGACTTTGACGCTTTACATGAAATAGTGCCTGGCATTTATAGGTACTCAGTGTTCATTACTCAACTGATTCTATATCGAATTGTAGTCACAGACGCTATGAACCAAGAAATCCCCCTTTTCTGGTTCCTGTCTTCACCACCTTTACTGGTTTATCCTAAGACTCAATTCTTGGACTTCTTCCATTCTGTGCCTGAACTGACTGTTCTGGTCGTTCAGTCTCATGGCTTTAAATGCCATCTGTATCCTGATTTACCAAATGTACAGCTCTAGCCCAGAATTCTCCCAAGAACTCTGAGCTCTTATATGTACTACTTATATAGCTTCTGTTGGATATATAATAGTCATTTCAAACATAACATGTCCAAAACTGAATTCCTCAGTTTACCCCTACCAAAGGTTCCCCATCTCATCTGATGCCACCTGAATCCCGCCAGTTGCTCAACTTAAAGACCTTGGAGTCATCATTGATTCTTTTCTTTCTTTTATGCCCCATACCCGGTTCATTGGCAAATCTGGTGCCTTTATATTCAAAACACATTCAGAATCTGACCATTTCTCTTGAATTCCATTACTATCACTCTGGCTCAGTCTACTACCGTCTCTCACCTGGGTTGTGGTAATATCTTCCCACACAGCCTCCCTGTTTACATACTTCATTCAGTTTGCATGGGAACAATCCATTCACTACACATGAGCCAGAGTGATCCTATTAAAATTATATCAAGTCATGTCACTCCTTTGCTTAAAACACCCCATTGGCTCCCATCTCACTGTAAAAAGACTCAAAGCCCTACATGATCTGCTCTCGCCATTCTCTCATGTCATCTCCTTGCTGTGCCTTGAGAACTTTAAGTACCTTCCTGCCTCAGGACCTTTGTACTTGTGTTGCCTCCCCATGAAAAATTCTTTCCTCAGTTCCTTCAGACCTGTGCTCAGATGTCTGCTTCTCAGTGAGACTCTCTCTGACCATACTATTTGAAATTGAGAACCTACATATTCATCTCCTTTAATTTTTCTCCATAGCACCTGTCACCATCTCACATACATATTTTACTGATCTATTATGCCTGTGGTCTGCCCTTTATAATGGAAGCACCATGAGGATGTGAGTTTTTGTTTATTTGGCTCACTGTTCTATCATAGTGCCTATAAGTACCTGATAGCTAGTAGATACCCAATACATTTTTGTTGAAAAATGAATGGTATACATTAACTATGTTAACTTCTCAAATTTGCTATAGTTTCATATTTTTATTTTAATAGTTCTACCTTTAAAAATCGGGTGGATTGGGGCATAGGGATTATTTGGACTACTATGAGCTTCTGGCAGTGGTGTGCTGTGGCTGGCTTACACATGTTCTCCAGAGCTGATTATACACATCTCTTCGCAACTCTGTGTTTGGTGACATCATATTGGTAGCCAGAGTGGAAATATTTACATCTCAGAAATTGGCAAACACTATAGAACAGGACTTCTTTTCCTCAGAGTCAGGGATGGAATACTATCTGTAGCATAGTGTCTTGGGAAGACTAATAATTTAACACCCATTATTTTTGTTCATTACCCTTCAATTTTTATTCAACCCTTAGAGCAATGTCTCTGAAGTTGGGGAATGTATCTGCATCACCGGGAAGACTTGTTAAAACAGAGATTTCTGGGTTCCACCCTAGAGGTTTTGATTTAGTAGGTCTGGGGAAAGGCCTGACAATATGCATGTCTAACAAGATTTTAGGAGCCACTGATACTGTAGCTCTGGAAATCTCACCTTGAGAACAACTGATTGAAAGGAAAAACCAGGGGCAGGCAGGGAATATAGAGCCTAAGAAATAATGGTGGCAGTGCCCAGTCATCCTAATGTGTTTCTGAGCAAGACAACCATAGTTCCAAACTTATTCACCTCAAAAGTCCTGCAGCTGGGGGGGAAGGGTGGGGGAGGGATAGATTGGGCGTTTGGAATTGACATGTACACACTGTTATATATATATTTTTAAACATCTTTATTGGAGTATAATTGCTTTACCATGGTGTGTTAATTTCTGTTTTATAACAAAGTGAATCAGCACACTGTTATATTTAAAATAGATAACCAACAAGGACCTACTGTATAGCACAGGGAACTCTGCTCAATATCCTGTAATAACCTAAATGGGAAAATAATTTGAAAAAGAATAAATACATGTATATGTATAACTGAATCACTTTGCTGTACACCCAAAAGTAACACAACATTGTTAATCAACTATACTCCAAAATAAAATAAAATAACATAAAAAAGTCCAGCAGTTAGCAAGACCTTACTCTTTGGAAGGCAGTTTAGCTTCCTTGATAGTCTTATTTCTCCTTCCTTCTAAGGTGGCTCATTGCTACCAATGGAATATAGTATTCTTCTTGAGAAGAGTTCTGATTATCCATTTTCTCATTATATTTACAGTAATAATAACGATTCTTATAATATTTTATTGTCCCTGGCTGGCAAATCTCTCAGTCTAGCTCTGAGTTTAGTCACATGATAATGAGAGAGTATAGTGTCAGCCATGATTAAGATGCTCGTTCTCATCCCCAGCCTAGTGGATATCAGGTATATGGGAAACAAGACTAATTCTAGGCTCTGCTAGTTAGGGAGTAGAGCTGATGATATGTCTACCATTTCAAAGATTGTGTGATTGTGTGTGTGTGTGTGTGTGTGTGTGTGTGTTAGAATGACAGCGAGAGAGAGAGGAAGTTGGAATGAGAAATGAGACATGGGGTTAATGTGACCAAGCCTACAGGTAGAAGGAAGTATCAGAAACTGTAGTTTGGAAGAATTAGGAAAAGTAGGGGCTACTGCAAATGTTATGTTTGTCCCTTATTGCAAGGTCACATTATCTAATCATTAATGAAAATGTATTAACATCTTCTAAGCATATGATATACTGATATAACCTACTTTATAATTACATATATTAAAAATATTCATTGAAAGAAGTATCTTAAGGACTTCTACAAGTCTTACTTAATGAATGAAAGGTTGGTTGAACTGGTAAGCCTTTGTTTGGATAAAGATGGTATTTTGAGGCAGAAAATTACGTTTCTTTCAAAAGTATTCTAATGTGTTGGATTTCCATTAATTTAGATAGAATTTTCCAATTAGTCCAAATTGTGGAAGTTTTTCTCTCTTCACTAATCCTTTGGTCTTCCAAGCTCTATTAGGTGAGATAATAATTAGAAGTTTAGTGGAAAACTAAACTTGCACATAGGAAGAAGTGTAAAGGTTAGGAAGATGTTTGCATCACAGCCTGGAGCATCCCTAGCTTTCATTTGTTAACTCTTGGCTTTCCAGTTTATTATTATGTAAGCAGATTGGCACTCCATTAGTGGTTCTCTACTCTAACCACACATTAGAATCACCCTTTGAGAATAGTGATTTCTCAGTTCCTTAGGTCTTCTAGTTTAATTGGGCTAGGATGGGACTGGGAATTGGAAATTTTTAAAAAGCTCCCTAGATGATTTTAATGTGTATCCAGGTTGAGGACCACTGCATTTGAGAACAGCAAAAATCATGATAGCTTAGAGTAACTGAACAAATACCTTTTGACAAGTTTTCAAGACCAGTGGCCAAATCTGATGATTCTATATTGATTTACGATTCACTTCAGCTCTTTAACATAATGTATTTCAACCCATCATGATCTTGTGACATGAGTAAGGGAGATGATGCTATACTCATTTTACAGTAGAAAATGCTGAGACTTTATACTAATTTTGTAAATGTCATTAGGTACTTAAGTCAGTAATTTTAAGAAGATTTATGTTGGGTTATATGTTGTCAAACACTGAAATGGAAATTTTCAGTTTCATAGCGTGAAGATGCTACATTTGATTTCATAGTATGAGGACGGTACATCTGCATTTTTAAAAAATGCTTTCCTTTTCATACACAAATTTGACCCTTGGTAAATACAACCTTAGCTTATATTTTCCCCTTTTTTGTAGCCAGTATTAGCTGTAAAGAATTTCAGGCACAGTTTGTTTTTTATCATTCTTGTTTATTTTGACTTATTCATCACATTCAGGATGTTTACAGTACATTCCTAACTTTGGGACCATTATTAAGCTTAGAAGTGACATTAACCTTCCCACAGAGAATTGTCGACACAGGAAGGCTGACAGCCTGATCCTCTAATATGAAATCACAGGTTTGAAAGGTGAGGAAATTGACCTTGAAATCTTCCTTTTGCCTCCTGCCGGACTCTAAGCAGTCAAAGTCATTCTGACTGAAGGGGGGCAAGCTGGGCCACTTGCTCTTTGCCTTTCACTATGCTTTTTGTGGCAGACCAAACCTCCATTAGAAGACTACTGAAAAATGCCATAAGCACAGCTGCAGGAAAGATTTCTTTGTGTTAGCACATAGGCACAGTAGCTTCCAGGCTTGTTTGAATGCCATGGTGAGTGTGCTCATAGGACAGCTCACATCTTCAGAACAAACGTGTACAGAGTCGGGATTTGAACTCAAAGTTACTGACTCCCAGACTTGTGCTCAGACCAGCAGGTCCTGCTGCTCCTTAGATGTTTGCTATTGTAGCAAAGAAAAAGAGAGCATAGCCTATGAATGACACGGTTGGTTTACCAGGTGCAAATATGTGGATCAGGAGCTTGATGCTTCTGGTAATGATAAATGAATGTTAAATGATAAATGAATTAAAGGAGAATCATCTGTGGCCATTGTAATAAGTTCATTGATGAAAGAATGGAAGTGTGGAAAGAATGCAGTAGAATATTTACTGAAGCAGATTTTCTCCAGACTGTCAAATGACAGGACAAGAAATATTTTTCAGAAGCCACAGTTGGGAACTTTAGATCCTGGAGTGGGAACACTACATGGAGAGAAACTAAAACTATTTCTCAAGGGAGAATTCTTGTGGGCTATTCTGTGGAAATACCTGTGTTCCGTTCATTCCCACCAGCACGAATGGATACTTGGCAGAAAGGGAAGAGGCTTTCATTTTATCTGGGTCTGATTAATCTCTATATCCACTGCAAATATAACCAGGGGTATCCTTAGTTAAAAATGAGTCCCAGTTCAACCAATTCAAGTATAATGTGGGCTCCACCTTTCAATGCATAATCCTCTCCCATTATATCAGTGTTGAAAACCATTTAGGCAATTGTTGCTAACCCTACTCTCATAAAAACATGAAGTTAATGGTCAAAAAACTTTATGAGGGCATTTGAAAAAACAGCTGTGTATGTGTGTTAAAGTTTTCTGTAATTAACCCTACAAATTCAAAGGATCCAGGTCTCTACCATGCCTTTTTAAAGAAGATACAGTTTTGTGCAGGATCACTTTCCCAGGTGGAGGATGCCTATACAGTATACAAATTTGTTCTTGGGTTAAAGCTTCACTCCACTTGTGAACCAAGTCTCTTCCTTTCCCAATTTCTAGATGAGGGATTTCCCTCAGGCTAATATGTTTTCCACATGTAGGGACATAGATACTTCCTATTAATTTTTTTCACTTATAGATGCAACTAGGTTAATTTAAACAAAAAGTTAATGAAATATTAGGGGAAACAATAAAACTATTCTTTACAGCTTACATATAATATGTACTTGCATGTGTATGAATATATGTTGTTAGTTGATGTATATACGTACATACTTAATATCTCCTCCATGACTTTAATTCTAGCTCCTTTATGACATTTATTCACCCAGGGACTGACTCTGAGGGAATTTCTCTTGGTAATGAGGGTAACAGTTTGAAGGGGAGAAGAGGGAGGAGCAGATGATTACAGAATAAGAGTGCTGCACTATTTAAGAGCAGCCCTGCCACAAAACCAGCATCTACTTAAAGTACATAGGCATTTTACTGTTTGAAAGAGAGCAGTTTCCTCCGTGGCAGATGAATATACTGTTTGGATAGAGGTGTGTGATTGTAACATGATTTGGCATATGTTGGTAAGATGCCACTTAGAATCATGGAATACTATTGCTGGAAACCACAGAGAGCTTATAGTGCAAACCTCCTCCATATAAGTGAGAGGACGGAGGCCCGGAGCTAATTGCCTTCTCCTGGAGCATTGAGCTAATTAGTAGCCCAGAGAGGACTAGAGACCAGAGAACCCCTAAGCCAGGGCTATTTATGCCTTGCTTACCTTCTCTAAATGTGTAGGCAAATTAAGGAATTGTTGATGTATTGTAAAATGGCACCCCAAAGTAAATCTGTTGGTAAATTGCATACAAAATCCAGGGACATCCATAAAAGAAATAATAAAGTAATATTCTTCCACTTTCCTTTCATTCCTCCTCCTTCCCTCCTTTCCTAGTTCATCCCAGTCCCCAGATGAGGAGCTCATGCTTGCTTTTAGACCCTGGTACTATAGACTGTCTTAGACTCAGGCTTAATTACCATTTTGGCTGTGTCCCAAGGTTCATAACTTTTCTGTTACTCTTCATTCACAAATACTGAATTTGTTTTTTGTAAGTTATTCTGGAACTCTCTCCTCCTCTCAGGATGGTGTGAAAATGTTCTAAGTATTAATGACAAAGAACCCTTTGTGAATCCCAGGGGAATATATGTATAATATATAATACATCTATATACAAACATATGTAAATATCTCAAAATTTAGCATGCATGTAGGTCACCCAAAGACCTTATTTTTTTAAAAATTATTTATTTATTTATTTATTTATTTATTTATTTATTTATTTATTTATTTTTGGCTGTGTTGGGTCTTCGTTTCTGTGCGAGGGATTTCTCTAGTTGCGGCGAGCGGGGGCCACTCTTCATCACGGTGCGCGGGCCTCTCACTATCGCGGTCTCTCTTGTTGCGGAGCACAGGCTCCAGACGCGCAGGCTCAGCAATTGTGGCTCACGGGCCTAGTTGCCCGTGGCATGTGGGATCCTCCGCGGCATGTGGGATCCTCCCAGACCAGGGCTCGAACCCATGTCCCCTGCATTGGCAGGCAGACTCTCAACCACTGTGCCACCAGGGAAGCCCCCAAAGACCTTATTAAGATGCAGATCTCCGGGTGAGGCCTGAGCTTCTATATTTTCTAAATTTTCCCTCAGGTGGTGCTGATGCTGCTACTCCATTGGCCACACTCTGAGCAACAAGGCAATTGCTATAATAGTTAAAATATTTGCATTTTAACAAAAACATCAATATTTTAACCTAAAAAGTGACTCAACATGGGAATTTCAAGCAGGTATATTTTTGACAATCCTTATATTACAACATATAGTCAGGTGGTGTTTGCCTTTGTCTATATCAGGTCTATGCTGGTAAGCCTCTTCGAGCTTGTTATATAAAAGAGTCCAGAAGATCAAACAAATTATTCTTTACTGGTCACAAATTTCAACCATGAGCAGATGACTTCCTCTTCCTCTTGGATTCCTTCCCTCTCTTCCTCCCTCCCTCAGAAATACATGTTAAGAACTTCTCCTGTACAAGATGCTGGTTTTGTTGGATCTGCCTTTGAAATAAAACAACAACAACAGGTACACTTATTGAATGTTCTTTATTTCTTAGTTGATAGGAGCAGTGGGAGGAGGTTCGTTTTCTTTATCTTCTTCTCTCTAGTCCCCATTGCAATCTATTTCTCTAGCACATATCTTTTACTCTGTTTTTTTTTTTCCCCCTCTGTAATTGTCTTTTCAAAACCAGAGTCTGAATTTTTCTTCCTCCCTCAATATTATGGAGTGTGCCTAGCAGTATGACTTAATTTTGCCTCAGCCTCTATTATGGTGCTTTGTATATTAATATGAGCAATAAAGTCTCCATGAATAAATACACACTTAATAAGTGTTCATGGTATTTAATTGTCGTGGTTCTTTGAGTCTCCATGCTGGTTTACATTGACATAAGGACAGTATTTGTGGATTTTTGTTTTTCTCCTTGACTCTGGTGATGCAATTATTCTCTGTTCTTTATGTATTTATATACTTTTCAATTAGAACAGCAACACTATTTTTTCAAAAAATATTTCTAATGCTACCACTTCTACCTGTGAAGTTGCAAATATGCCCTCTTTGGCATGCCTGATGTAGAATAAGCTTATATACATGCTCCCATGTATCGCTGTGTTCTGATGCAACTGGGAAAGGAAAGTAGGTGTTTCTGATGGATCATTCTTTCTAAATTTGAGGCTCTCTTGTTTGAATGACCTCGTGGAGAGAATGTAGATAATAAAATTACCAGGCCAGAATGAAGGTCTTTTGTGTGCTTGTAATCCAAGTGACTGTACTCATTCTTTGGGAATCATTCATTTGCTTACTCAATCCTCATTGAGCACTACTATGTACTGGGCATAATTAGCAATAAATTCCCTGCCTTCTTAGAGTCAAATTCTGTTTGTGTGTGTATGCATGTGTATGTTTTATAAAGTTAAAAAGTAAACAAATTGAGAACATAATTTCTATTAGTGATAAGACTAGTAAAAGTATATAAAGCAGGCTAAGAGGATAAAGAAGAGCGGGAATAACATAGTCCTTAATTGGGGTTTTTACGAAAGGTTTATATGAGAAGACATTTGAGCAGAGACCTGAGGTGAAGTGCAGAGTGAGACATGTGGGTGTTGGGGAAAAGGGTTTCAGGTTGGGTGAACAGCAGGTGCAAAGGCCCTGAGTTGAGAACAGTCTGGCATGCTGGATGAAGAGTAAGGCTTCTGTGGCTGATGGAGTGAGTGAGGTGAGTGGGGAGATGAGCGTGGACAGATAGGTTGGCCCATTATGGTAGGTATGGTAGCTGCTCAGTAAATGGAGACTGTGCTGCTCTTATGCTTGAAACTTTCAGTGGCTTTTATTGCTCTTAGGAAGAAGATGCAAAAACTTGAATGAAAGCTTGATCCTCTGGTCTCGTCAGACATGCCATACTCTCCTAAATTCCCTCTGCTCCAGGACCCTCACCCTACCTCCATACCGCGCCTTCTTTTGGTCCTTCTCTCTCACTATTCTTCTCACCACAGGGCCTTTGTATGTGCCAGTCCCACTGCCTAGACGACTCTCCACCTACACCCACAAGCTTTTGCCCCTTCGCATCTCAGCTTCGCTATCAGTTCTTTAGAGAAGATTTCCCTGGCCCTCTGCTAATCCCTGTTATTGTGCACTCGGAGTATCATGTACCCGTTTTCATGACACTTATCAGCATTTCAACTTTACATTCGGGTGGTTCTTTGTCGTTTTATGCTACCAAATTATAAGCTCCATGAGGCCGGGAACTGGGCTGTTTCTTTCCTCCACTTTACCTCTGACACCTCGTGCAGTATCTGTCACAGAGTAGTGGCTTAGTAAGTACTTGAACAGTTGATTAAAAAAAAAAAATTCTCCCATCTTTTTTTTTTCTTTCACCTTTTATTTCTCTTCTTTTTAAAACTCCTATTCCTCCTTTTCCCCTTTGTTCTCCTTCTTTATCTCTCATTTCTTCCTTCTCTCATCTTGCCTGGTGAAGACTTTCACTGCTGAGTTCAAGATTCTGTACATACGTGAACATTTTCTAAAGACTAAAGAACAATGGTAGAAAAGAGTTGGTGGCATTTAATAGCATGCTGCCATTCTATGTGAAATCAGAGATGCCCCTTCATAAGAGAACATGGCTATTATATCTTCCTTAAAATGAAGACCTACATCAAACACTGCAGCAAGGGTGTTTTTCCATTTCATTTCTTTTGTTCTGCTTGTGGCTTTGTTGAATCCATCTATCATTAACATTTATAATTTAGCACTGTCTTCTGGCACAGTGTGATGCTATCTGTATTGCTGACAGATTTGTCTCAGTCTTGGTCTTAGGTCTTTCAGCTGTCTGGTTTCCCGAATTTTGCTTATCCAAGCATTTCATTTGTCACACTACCTGCCATTGTCACCACGTTTGTCTTTATCCTCAGTCATTAGTTTCCTATGCTCTGTCTTAATCCCATTACAGGGCTTGTTCTTGCTATTTTTATTTGTCACGGTATCTATTTTAGTAACAGATGTAGTTGTCAGAACATCTCCTTACTCCCAATACTGGTGTCACTTGTGCATTTGGTGTTAAGAGTTTGTCTTGTGTGCTATTCTGGGTCTTTGTATGTACACGTGTTAGTCCACTTCATTGTTTTAATTGTACCAGATCGTTTTTTCTCCCAGTGACACAAAACTGTGGTTCATTTATTTTTTCTTGCCATTCTGAATATTGTTGAGTTGCTTTGTCTCTAAGGAAGGCATTTTTGGAAGACCAGATCAGTGGCGCAACAGATGAGAATGCAAATTTATGAGTGTTTGCTCTGAATATGTGTGCATTCAGTCAGAGAGCTGAGCTACAGTGTGTGCTTTTGATCATGTTAGGATAGCGTGTTCATGGATTGAATTTGATTTTCACTATATGGTCTTCACATCCGGTTTGATATCATATTCTACAAGATGTGCTTTTTTTTTTTTTAAGTATGAAGTTACTGTATTTCTATGGTAAACAAAATTTTGAAGGCAAATACACTTTATCTCTCCTACTCTTGGGTGATGAGTTAACAAAGCAAAGCAAAACAGATTTATTCTTAAGTGAATTGATGACTTGAAGAAAAGCTTACTAAGCAATGTTTAGCCAAAAAAATATAAGATGAGGAGAAACATGAGAAGTGCAGATAATAAAAATAAATAGAATTTGTCTTGAGGATGGGTACACATAGTATTAGCTTCTCTGAAGTAGCCATCTAACATTTACAATTGATTCTCAAATAATTTAAAATAACTCAGGGTATGTGGGAGAACTTCAGCTTACTAAAAGATAGAAGAAAAACACATTGCTCAGGGGTGTGGGTATTCTCTCAGTGAAATTAGCTACAGCTTCTCTAAGGTTTAGGTCTAATCCGTAATTTGTGAAAGAAAGAATGTATAAACAGTTCTAACCCTAGAAATCCTTCAAGTGTATAAAATATTTTATGCCCAGTCAACTGACTTGGAACCAAACCATGCTGAAATTCACATTCTTCCTCTGCCCCATGATTTTATGATTGCTTTTTGGTTGGTATTTGAACTGTTTTATTAACTTGATTCCTCTAAACTGAGAAAATTAGAATATCAGTCACTTGTAAGAAAAATTCAATTTCATTGTGGGGTCTCTGGAATCAAGGAATTCAAGAGACAGTGGATACTTGAAGGTTATAAAACACAACAGTGTAGTCCCCACTTGTCAGTATCTGCCTCCTATTTCTAATTTTTACAAGATTTAAACTAGCAGGGAAGCTCTCTCACCATTAAATGTAGGAAAATGGGTTTTTTGTAGGGGAGAGGGAGATGTTCATGGGAGTCTGGGTTTTCTATGACTAAAAGACACTTAGCATTTATGAATTTGATAGGCCTATATAATGCTCTTCAAGTGAAGAGAACAGCCTCCATAGTTTTCCTGTGAAGGAATAAAACACCTAATATCAGTTTAGTACAGGATAATGTTTCATGTATACATTTAAATATCCTTACAAAAATCGTTTCTTTCTTAAATGTTTGGTAGAATTCACAAGGAAAACCATCTGGGCTTGTTCCTTTCTTTATGGCACATTGCTAATTACTGGTTCAAATTTTAAAACTGATATGGGCTCATTCAGGTTATCTATTTCTCTTTATGTAAGTTTTGGTAGATTGTGTCTCTCAAGGAATTGGTTCATTTTATCTGTGTTATCAAAGTTTTGGGCTATAATGTTGTTTATAGTGCTTTTTTATTATACTTTCAGTGTCCATGTGATTAGTAGTGATGACCCCTCTTTCATTTCTTATATTGATCATTTGTGTCTTCTTTCTTTTTTTTCTTGGCTAGCCTGGCTAGAGGTTTAGCAATTTTATTTGTATTTTCAAATAATAACCTTTTGGTTTTGTTGATTTTCTCCACTGTTTTCCTGTTTTTAATTTCATTGATTTATGCTCTAATTTTTATTATTTCTTTTCTTCTGCTAGCTTTAGGCTTAAATTACTTTTTCTCCTTTAGTTTTCCATGATGAAAATTCAGATTACTGATTTTAGATCATTATTTTTTCCTAATATATGCATTTAATGCTATAAATTTCCCTCTAAGCAATACTTTCACTGTATTCCACAAATTTTCATAGATTATATTTTTACTTTCATTTAGTTCAATAAAAAAAAAGTTTCTCTGGAGACTTCTTTGACCATGTGTTTTTAGAACTATGCTATTTAATCCCCAAATATTTTGGATTTTTCACCTGTCTTTCCTAATTCTAGTTAAATTCCATGATGGTCCGTGAACATACTTTGTATGATTTCTATTCTTTTAAATTTGTTAAGGTGTTTTATGGCCCAGAATGTGGTCTATATTGGTGAATCTTCAAAGTGAGAAGAATATGTATTCTTCTTGTTGGATGGACTATTTTATAAATGTAAATTAGATCAAATTGATTGATAGTGCTATTCAAGTCAGCTATGTCCTTACTGGTTTTCTGCCTGCTTGATCTACCAATTATTTGAAAGAGAGGTGTTGAGTTACAACAGTAATAGTGCATTTCTCATTGTAGTTCTGTCAGATTTTGACTCACATATTTTGCTGTTGTACTGTTAGGTGCACATACATTTTTGAGGATTGTTATGTTTTCTTAGATAAATGGCCCCTTTATCTTATATAATGCCACTCTTTATCCCTGATAATTTTTCTTGTTTTGAAATATGCTTTGTTTAGTTAATCCAGCTTTCTTTTGTTTCATGTTAGCATGCTACAACTTTCTCTATCCCATTACTTTTAACCTCTCTGAGTCTTTAATTTAAATTAGGCTTCTTGTACACAACAAATAGTTGGGTCTTGTCTTTTATTTCTAAGCGTTCTGAGAATTTCTGTCTTTTAATTAGTATATTTAGACCTTTCACTTTTAAAATGATTATTGATACAGTTAGATAATATATCTTATATTTGAAACTGTTTTCTATTAATGGCATTTGGTTTTTTTTTCTTTTATTTTTCCTCTTTTTATGCCTTCTCTCATTTTAATTGGGTATTTTACATTATTCCATTTTGTCTGCTCTCTTTACATATCAATTAAGCTTTTTAAAAAAAGATTTTTGGTGCTTGCCCTAGAATTTGCAATATACATTTTAATCTAATCTAAGTTCATACTCAAATAATATTAAATTGCTTCATGTAGTGCCAGTAACTTATAAGAGAGTATTTCTGATTCCTTCCTCCCATCCCTCATGATATCGCTGTCATTCATTTATTTTTAGTTTGTTCAGCTTTACTTATTACATAGATAAAAGTCATGCCTTCCAAGCTCTTCACATGTTGAAGCTGAAAACTGGAAGTGGATCATCTCTTTTTAAAAAAATTAGCTGCTGAAATAGCTTTCCATGATTTTTTTGAGCTATGGGTCAGAACTATTTCCTTTTGCTTTCAGTGCCCTTTTACTAGGGCAAGTGGCATAGTGGAGAACATGTGTCCTGGAAATGCAAAACGGAAAATAGCAAGCTTTTAAATCTATCTATCTATCTATCTATCTATCTATCTATCTATCTACCTATCTATCTATTACCTACCTATCCATCTCATTTTAAACAGGACTTGTGGACCACTGTAAATGAAAAAGTTGGGCCGTGAACAAAACAGTACAGTTCAAAAGACATAATAATAAGATTTGTATATTTATTAAATATGATTAATTGTTCTACTTTTCCAGTAATTTTAGCTTCAGTTGTATTGTTCTATTTCTAAGCACTGTAAGTATATTAAAAACCAATAATTAAAAACCCTAGTAAATATAAGTAATTTAAAAGTTATAGGTAAAAATAACCAAAATAGAGTTGCACTTAGAACTGGCGATCAACCATTTAATATGGGTAAATATTCACATTTCATGTTTTAAAAAATATATGACAGTTCTCACATATATATGGAATCTAAGGAAAAAAAGAAAAAAAGGTCATGAAGAACCTAGTGGTAAGACGGGAATAAAGACACAGACCTACTAGAGAATGGACTTGAGGGTATGGGGAAGGGGGTATGGTAAGCTGTGACAAAGTGAGAGAGTGGCATGGACATATATACACTACCAAATGTAAAATAGATAGCTAGTGGGAAGCAACTGCATAGCACAGGGAGATCAGCTCGGTGCTTTGTGACCACCTAGAGGGGTGGGATAGGGAGGGTGGGAGGGGGGGAGATGCAAGAGGGAAGAGATATGGGAACATATGTATATGTGTAACTGATTCACTTTGTTATAAAGCAGAAACTAACACACCATTGTAAAGCAATTATACTCCAATAAAGATGTTTAAAAAAAAATATGACAGTTCTCTATTTACAATTTTCTAGAAATTTCAGTGTTTTTCTTTTCTTCATTGCATTTATATTTTACGTTTCCTATTGCTCAAAAATAGAGGTATTTACACAACTATTGATATAAAAGTTTTATTTGCTACCTGCACAGTGTGCATGAATAGTGGATAAATCTTTGAATGAAGCTTGACTGTTGTCCTACTGAAACACACACACGGAATGGAGCACATTGGCTGAGATTGGGGTCTATGATTTTTGAAATCTTAAGAAGTTAGGGCTGGAATGTCCTATAAATATCAATTAAGTCCATCTTGTTTAATGTATCATTTAAAGCTTGTGTTTCCTTATTTATTTTCATTTTGGATGATCTGTCTATTGGTGAAAGTGGGGTGTTAAAGTCCCCTACTATGATTCTGTTACTGTTGATTTCCCCTTTTATGGCTGTTAGTATTTGCCTTATATATTGAGGTGCTCCTATGTTGGGTGCATAAATATTTACAATTGTTATATCTTCTTCTTGGATTGATTCCTTGATCATTATGTAGTGTCCTTCTTTGTCACTTGTAATAGTCTTTGTTTTTAAGTCTATTTTGTCTGATAAGAGAATTGCTACTCCAGCTTTCTCTTGATTTCCATTTGCAGGGAATATATTTTTCCATCCCCTCACTTTCAGTCTGTATGTGTCCCTAGGTCTGAAGTGGGTCTCTTGTAGACAGCATATATACGGGTCTTGTTTTTGTATCCATTCAGCCAGTCTGTGTCTTTTGGTTGGAGCATTTAATCCATTTACATTTAAGGTAATTATCGATATGTATATTCCTATTACCATTTTCTTAATTGTTTTGGGTTTGTTATTGTAGGTGTTTTCCTTCTCTTGTGTTTCTTGCCTAGAGAAGTTCCTTTAGCATTTGTTGTAAAGCTGGTTTGGTGGTGCTGAATTCTCTTAGCTTTTGCTTGTCTGAAAGGTTTTAATTTCTCCATCAAATGTAGGACATTCCATCCGAAAACAACAGAATACACATTCTTCTCAAGTGCTCATGGAAGATTCTCCAGGATAGATCATATCTTGGGTCACAAATCAAACCTTGGTAAATTTAAGAAAATTGATATCGTATCAAGTATCTTTTCCTATCACAATGCTATGAGACGAGATATCAATTACAGGAAAATACCTGTAAAAAATACAAACACATGGAGGCTAAACAATACACTACTTAATAACCAAGAGATCACTGAAGAAATCAAAGAGGAAATCAAAAAATACCTAGAAACAAATGACAATGAAAACACGATGACCCAAAACCTATGGGATGCAGCAAAAGCAGTTCTAAGAGGGAAGTTTATAGCAATACAAGCCTACCTCAAGAAACAAGAAACATCTCAAATAAACAACCTAACCTTACACCTAAAGTAATTAGAGAAAGAAGAACAAAAAAACCCCAAAGTTAGCAGAAGGAAAGAAATCATAAAGATCAGATCAGAAATAAATGAAAAAGAAATGAAGGAAACAAGAGCAAAGATCAATAAAACTAAAAGCTGGCTCTTTGAGAAGATAAACAACATTGATAAACCATTAGCCAGACTCATCAATTAAGAAAGGGAGAAGACTCAGATCAATAGAATTAGAAACAAAAAGGAGAAGTAACCACTGACACTGTAGAAATACAAAGGATCATGAGAGATTACTACAAGCAACTATACGCCAATAAAATGGACAACCTGGAAGAAATGGACAAATTCTTAGAAATGCACAACCTTCTGAGACTGAACCAGGAAGAAATAGAAAATACGAACAGACCAATCACAAGCACTGAAATTGAAACTGTGATTAAAAATCTTCCAACAAACAAAAGCCCAGGACCAGATGGCTTCACAGGCGATTTCTATCAAACATTTAGAGAAGAGCTAACACCTCTCCTTCTCAAACTCTTCCAAAATATAGCAGAGAGAGGAGCACTCCCAAACTCATTCTACGAGGCCACCATCACCCTGATACCAAAACCAGACAAAGATGTCACAAAGAAAGAAAACTACAGGCCAATATCACTGAAGAACACAGATGCAAAAATCCTGAACAAAATACTAGCAAACAGAATCCAACAGCACATTAAAAGGATCGTACACCATGATCAAGTGGGGTTTATCCCAGGAATGCAAGGATTCTTCAATATACGCAAATCAATCAATGTGATACACCATATTAACAAATTGAAGGAGAAAAACCATATGATCATCTCAATAGATGCAGAGAAGCTTTCGACAAAATTCAACACCCATTTATGATGAAAACCCTGCCGAAAGTAGGCATAGAGGGAACTTTCCTCAACATAATAAAGGCCATATATGACAAACCCACAGCCAACATCGTCCTCAATGGTGAAAAACTGAAACCATTTCCACTAAGATCAGGAACAAGACAGTGTTGCCCACTCTCACCACTATTATTCAACATAGTTTGGGAAGTGTTAGCCACAGCAATCAGAGAAGAAAAAGAAATAAAAGGAATGCAAATCAGAAAAGAAGAAGTAAAGCTGTCACTGTTTGCAGATGACATGATACGATACATAGAGAATCCTAAAGATGCTACCAGAAAACTACTAGAGCTAATCAATGAATTTGGTAAAGTAGCAGGATACAAAATTAATGCACAGAAATCTCTTGCATTCCTATACACTAGTGATGAAAACTCTGAAAGAGAAATTAAGGAAACACTCCCATTTAGCACTGCAACGAAATGAATAAAATACCTAGGAATAAACCTACCTAAGGAGACAAAAGACCTGTATGCAGAAAATTATAGGACACTGATGAAAGAAATTAAAGATGATACAAATAGATGGAGAGATATACCATGTTCTTGGATTGGAAGAATCAACATTGTGAAAATGAGTCTACTACCCAAAGCAATCTACAGATTCAATGCAATCCCTATCAAACTACCACTGGCATTTTTCACAGAACTAGAACAAAAAATTTCACAATTTGTATGGAAACGCAAAAGACCTCAAATAGCCAAAGCAATCCTGAGAAAGAAAAATGGAGCTGGAGGAATCAGGCTCCCAGATTTCAGACTATACTACAAAGCTACAGTAATCAAGACAGTATGGTACTGGCACAAAAACAGAAATATACATCAATGGAACAGGATAGAAGGCCCAGAGATAAACCCACGCACATATGGTCACCCTATCTTTGATAAAGGAAACAAGACTATACAGTGGAGAAAAGACAGCCTCTTCTATAAGTGGTGCTGGGAAAACTGGACAGCTACATGTAAAAGAATGAAATCAGAACACTCCCTAACACTATACACAAAAATAAACTCAAAATGGATTAAAGACCTAAATGTAAGGCCAGACACTATCAAACTCTTAGAGGAAAACATAGGCAGAACACTCTATGACATAAATAACAGCAAGATCCTTTTTGACCCACCTCCTAGAGCAATGGAAATAAAAACAAAAATAAACAAATGGGACCTAATGAAACTTAAAAGCTTTTGCACAGCAAAGGAAACCATAAACAAGACCAAAAGACAACCCTCAGAATGGGAGAAAATATTTGCAAATGAAGGAACTGACAAAGGATTAATCTCCAAAATTTACAAGCAGCTCGTGCAGCTTAATATCCAAAAAACAAACAACCCAATCCAAAAATGGGCAAAAGACCTAAATATACATTTTTCCAAAGAAGATATACAGATTGCCAACAAACACATGAAAGGATGCTCAACATCACTAATCATTAGAGAAATGCAAATCAAAACTACAATGAGATATCACCTCACACCGGTCAGAATGGCCATCATCAAAAAATCTACAAAGAATAAATGCTGGAGAGGGTGTGGAGAAAAGGGAACCCTCTTGCACTGTTGGGGGGAATGTAATCTGATACAGCCACTATGGAGAACAGTATGGGGGGGGTCCTTAAAAAACTAAAAATAGAACTACCATACGACCCAGCAATCCCACTACTGGGCATATACCCTGAGAAAACCATAATTCAAAAAGAGTCATGTACCAAAATGTTCATTGCAGTTCTATTTACAATAGCCAGGACATGGAAGCAACCTAAGTGTCCATCAACAGATGAATGTATAAAGAAGATGTGGCAGATATATACAGTGGAATATTACTCGGCCATAAAAAGAAACGAAATTGAGTTATTTGTAGTGAGGTGGATGGACCTAGAGTCTGTCATACAGAGTGAAGTAAGTCAGAAAGAGAAAAACAAATACCGTATGCTAACACATATATATGAAATCTAAAAAAAAAAGAAAGAAATGGTTCTGAAGAACCTAGGGGCAGGACAAGAATAAAGATGCAGGTGTAGAGAATGGACTTGAGGATACGTGGAGGGGGAAGGGTAAGCTGGGACAAAGTGAGAGAGTGGCATGGACATATATACACTACCAAACGTAAAATAGATAGCTAGTGGGAAGCAGCTGCATAGCACAGGGAGATCAGCTCGGTGCTTTGTGACCACCTAGAGGAGTGGGATAGGGAGGATGGGAGGGAGGGAGACGCAAGAGGGAAGAGATATGGGGACATATGTATATGTATAATTGATTCACTTTGTTATAAAGCAGAAACTAACACACCACTGTAAAGCAATTTTACTCCAATAAAGATGTTAAAAAAAAGAAAAAAGAAAAAAGCAAAAGAAGTTAGGGCTCTAAAAGCCACCTTTTCAAAGCTGCAAGCAGTTTTGATCTTTCAGAATGGAACCCTTCAGTTCATCCTGAGTGGAAAGTACCACTACGAATACCTCCGTGTCAGACTAAGAGGTTAAGTGTACTGGTGTGCTATTCGTGAGTCTGCTCCCTCAGGATTCCTTTTTTTTTTTTTTTTTTTTGTTGGAGAGAAAAGTTTGTTGGCTTTCTATGTATTTAGAATGCACTGTGCCATATGCAAACTATGACTTGTCCAAGCAGAGTTTTGGATGTTTTTCATTTGTCCCAATTTAGTGAAAGATGGTGAGTGCAGATGGAGAGAATTGTAAGCTCCACTCACTCATGCTGGATTAAAAACTAAGAAAGGAACTGGGGTGTTAATATCCTACACACTGTGTTAGTAAAGAATGGGTAATCCAGAACAGAGTGATGATGGACTATTGGTTGGGATATTATTATCCACAGACCTAAGCCATAACTAAGTGGGTAGGTAGAAGGTGATAGGTAGCTTATAATACCTTTATCTTTTTTTTTTTTTTTTTTGGTCTCTCACCATCTCTTTTTTTTTTTTAAAACATCTTTATTGAAGTATAATTGCTTTACAATGGTGTGTTAGTTTCTGCTTTATAACAAAGTGAATCAGTTATACATATACATATGTTCCCATATCTCTTCCCTCTTGCATCTCCCTCCCTCCCACCCTCCCCATCCCACCCCTCTAGGTGGTCACAAAGCACCGAGCTGATCTCCCTGTGCTATGCAGCTGCTTCCCACTAGCTATCTATTGTACATCTGGTAGTGTATATATGTCCCTGACACTCTCTCACCCTGTCACATCTCACCCTTCCCCCTCCCCATATCCTCAAGTCCATTCTCTAGTAGGTCTGTGTCTTTATTCCCGTCTTGCCACTAGGTTCTTCATGGCCACCTTTATCTTTAATCGTATACTTCGGAGAAGTCAGAGAACTCATGTCCTAGTCTCTAAACTTGGGACTCAATTCACAACTCATGAAAGGGTTTAGAGATTGCCAGCTGGGGTCTCTGTCTTCAGCAGCCTTCTTGGTGCTCATTGATGGCAGTTAGCTGCCCTGAAGAGAAAGGGCAGTTCTGAATGGTGTGGCGGTTGAGGGGTGGATAAGAAAGTCTTCCTCTCTGAGCATTTGGAGCATTTGAGGGTAAATGTGTTCAGAACATGCTTAGTGGTAGGAGATTAGATGGTTCCTTTGTGAGAAACACACAGGAGCTTGGCAGGATGACTCCCAGGAAGAGAATCAGAGGACTGTGTAATGCTACATATAATTGTCCTAAATTATTCTTGAGCTGCTTTTATTTTAAACTTACAAACTTTCAGTGATGTTTCTTTAAAAATTATGTCTTAGTTTCAGTTGTTCTGTGGAGAATTAAGGACAAGGCTTGTCCTATAGCTGGTAGAAGAATAGAAGGAACTAATTTTTAACAGTTTAGAGTAGTGATTCTCAGCTGGGAGTAATTTTGCCCTCCATGGGATGTTTGGCAATGAGGAGACATTTTTGGTTGTCACAGCTTGGGGTGGGGGAAGGAGGGCTACTGGTATCTAATGGTAGTGGCTAGGGGTGTTGCTGAACCTCTTACAATACACTGGACAGCCTTTCACAACAAAGGATTATCTGGTCTAAAATGTCAGTAGTGCTGAGACTGAGAAACACTAAATTTTAGATATTTTGAGAGGATTCCTGTGTGGGCATGGGAAAGCTTGAAGTCATTTGTGATTTGTATGTTTAAAGGAGTATATTTTACATTTAGTCTGCATGTTGCAGTTACACAACAGAGCCTCTGAACATGCATACTTGTGTGTGCACACACACACATAGCAGAAATAAACTCTCCTGTAATTATCTTCTCTATCATAAACATGGCAAAGACCTTTGTAAATTATGTCATATCTAATAGTCCATCATCACTACATGAAGAGAAATGAGCAGAGCTCAAGTTTGTGGTCACAAAGAAAAGGACTGTTTTTTCTTAGGATCTTGTCTGAAGTTAATGCTTTGCTTTGAAGCTTTCTTTTTAAAAATTATTGATCAAGTTTTGGCTTTATATTTGCATTGTACCTGGATACTTTGTGTTATTATTATACATACTGATTTTTAGTGATTGACTGCAGAATACAATGAAGCCATCTCTGGACCTTCTATAAATTGGTGATAGATATTCCTGGAACAGTTCCAGAAGTCAAGATAAAACATTCCTTAGAATAGGACCTTCTAATGAAACCCATCCCATTCTTTCGCTGATTGGCAGCACAAGTAAAGTTTTACTTGCCGTAGGTGGTGACTGGAATGGTAGATGTCAGTCTGGTGCTAATAGTTCTTTGATCAATTTGACCTATCAGTAAATCAGTTCACTTTATAGTCTAATGTTAAGAATATTAGAATAGAAATGCAACCTTATGTTCTGCCTTAATTTCTGTGGTTATAGTAATGTTAATATTAGAGAAGGCATTTTAAAATTATTTCAAAATCAAAAAGAAATTCTAGAACTAATACAGTCTTTTTTTAGCCTCTCTGGACTGAGATAGCCTTTTCAGAAAGAGTAGCCCCAAATGCTATGACTGTTAAGGTAGTTTGGGAGGCCATACTGTGACTCTCCTGGTGGTAAAGAAGCTGTGGTCATGTGACAGGTCTCCCATGGATAACCATTACCTCCTGTCAGTGAGAAATGTGAAGATTAAAAACAGTGTCGCCAAACACCGACACCATCCTGTATTTTTTATTTAAGAGCTGCTGAAAGATTTCCCGCTGGCTGATCAAATATGTGAACAGCTGGCTCCTGACCATAATCTGTCACTTGCAGCACATTTCAGACTGCCCATTTAAGAGCCACATAACATCCCTGGTATCTTCAAGCTAGTCGAAGGCGCAAGAGAACTTATAAGGAGGCACAAAGCTAGCCAAAGCCATGGGTTGCCCAAAGACCATTAAATGGTTTGTTAGTATCAAGTATGACAAGTGAAGGCAGAGGCTACCAGCATGGATTCTAGCATGGATTATAAATCCTGGGATTGGGATTGAGTCTTTGGGAATTTAAATTCTTTTGGAGGGTTAAAAGAGCATTAAATGATAGCTTGTTATCACCTGAATAGCACAAACAGTGATCTGGAATTTTAAAAAAGAATATCCTAGATATGCTTGCTTATTTAACTGTCTAAGGACCTATCATCTCTTTAAGAGGTTTATAAATAAAAAAGGGAATGGTTGTTTCATTCTTTTCTTATGACCCCAAATTAATCCTATTCTCATCTATCAATCAGAGATTGGAGTGCCAGTTTGGCTGATATCCCGGTAATAGAAAGTCTCATTTGAATTGATTGATCAGCTGGATAACTTAGATAAAATGCAGTCTGCTTTAGTCATCTTTCTGTTTAGTAATGAGCTGTCTGGAATTTCTACTCCTTTGATACATGTTGTATTCTAATAAAAAACAATCGGCTACAGAATTTGCTCAGTTCTGCTCTTGATTCCTTGATAACACCTAAGCTTTCTTGCATATTATTGTGATGTTAAAATGCTCTCTTTTGAATCAAGTATAGATATAAGCCATTTTTAAATAAATTTCCAAAATGTTGGGAGTCCATTCTCATCCAAAATAGGAGTGACCCTCTTTGGCTGCTTTCTCAAAGACAACCTGGAAAACTGCCATCTTCCTCCGCCCAAAATGAGACTGGAAAGGTAGATAAAAGCTCATTTGTGAAAGGCCTTATTTTGCCAAGATAGAATGCTTGGATCCTGTCCTATGTGAAAGTGAGCCAGGTGAAGTTTTTAACAAGGGACTGATAACGATGCACTTCTGGTGGAGTAAAAAATTATAACGGTAAAACCAGCTGTTTGAAGTAGCCAGCTAAGGCTTCCTCAGTGATTGAAAATACACTGTATCTGAATTCCCATCCTCAAATTTGTCAGTAAAATATATTAGCACTTTAAACATACGATACCCTTTCTTCCATCAATAAAAGAAATTTGAATATAGAGCAAGAAAAATACTTGGGAACGCAAATTTTATTGAAGACCTATATTAATTAGATAGGTCTTCTAATATTAAATAGTACCTTTTCTATCTTCCACTTTATTCCATACCCATTTAAGTCAATCTCACTGAAGGGAAAAACCATCTGCTTTTCAGAAGGACATGAAGGGGTACAGAAAGGATGAATGAGAAATAAAAGTGTGATATGATAAACTCAAAGGAAGAAGTGAAGACCCTTAAAGACCCATATTACATGTATGGTTATGTTTAGGATTAAAACTTATCTTACATTTAAAATACCTGAACATTTGAAATATTAATATTGTTGTCTTTCCAACAAGTTTATATGATTTTTAAGGCAAGGTTCTTATCATGTATATTTTTATTCTTCATAGAGCAAAAGCATCATGCATGATGCACAGAAGATTTTCAGTAATTACTTGGTGATTGACAAATTCTTTACTTGCAAAATTTTTTGAGCACTAACTCTGAACTAGGTACTATGGGGGATTGAAAAAGGCATAAGGTAGAGTAACTGTTTCATATGTGTTACACTGAACTCAAACCAAATAGAACTGAGAGACACATATGCACTTTAAGGTCACGTAGCATAATAGTAACATCTGTCTCTCTTTTTCTGTCTCTCTAAAGAAAATACGAGGGATATTCACAACAGCACAAATTTTTAGGAAAGATTGTTGTGAATCTAGTGAAATTGTATTTGTGTCTTATGCAGTGCATTCAAAATTTCATTAAAAAAATATGTCAGTATGCCCAGTTAATATCTGAGGAAAACATTTGCAACAACATATGCACAAAATTTGAATTAGTATAAGAACCGGAATCCCTTAAAAATAAACAGAACTCATTTTCATGTTGGTAGGTCATCGTTACACCTTCCTCCTGTATCAAGTCAACACAAGACACTGAAATATACCCAAAGAACAGTCAAGAAGAAGCTTCTAGGGGATTGGATGTAGTTTTCCTATAGCAGAAGTTTCCCCATTTACCATCCATCAAGGAAAAGCAAGAATTCTTTGGGCAGTTGTTCTCTGTTGTTGACGCAGAGCTAGGATGCACTTTGTTAAGTAAATCTTGGGAGAATTTCAGATCCTTTTTCAAACCATGCTGGAATTTTTGCTCCGTTTTCTGACCATATTGGGTTGTGTAATGATAACTTTTACACGAATCGTTATAATACAGAGACATGTCCTACAAATTTAATAATGGCCACCGTGAACAGCAGTACGCAATAAGGTTTCCTCAGCAGGGACATATTCTTTCTGGAAGGGAAATTTAATTATCTAGCTTGACTACTGTGTAATTCAAACTCTAGCTATTACGGCTCTTTTATACCACACAATGGTGTTAGTGGCAGACCGAAGACTGATGGTTACCTCCCCATAGGCAAACTCAGAGAACCAAACTGCCCAGTGCTTTGCTTTTACTCAATTTTTGAATTAATATCCAGCTCTTTAGGCATTCCTCCCTCATAAACCATGTATGATAGAAGAAAACGGTGGGGATTTTAATTATGTGATGATCGTATGCCACCTTCTTTTTTCTTGCATTTCATCTTCTACCTTTTGGTAGAGGCACGTGGTCAGAAAGGGAAATTACCGTGGAGTCAAACAACTTAGCATAGAGGGAAAGACGGGCTCACCACAAAACCTCCCTACCCCTTAAGCAATTTAAAAAGTACTTTGAGTTTCTGAAAACAGAATGAGACAAAACACAACTATATAAATCCAAGGTTGTTGCTATTACTGTGCTGGAACTCTGAAGGGTATAATTAGCCTGTTGAAGGAATGGTATGGGGGGGGAGGGGGAGGCGCTGACCGACCTCGGTTCAGGTTCCCTCTCCGCCTCCTGCTGAGAACCTGCCTTCGCTTCCTGCTCTCAGGTGTGTGAGAGGAGCATGTTTCTTTCCAATAAATACCAATACATCAAAAAAAAAAAAAAAAAAAAGGTATTCCGTGGGAGATGACGGGGCGGAAAGGGGAAGGTTGGGGAAAAAAGTGCTACTGAGATCATAGGGAGTGCCCCTTGGATTTGTCTTTGTCATGTCCTACTTTACCTGACTTTCCTCAATTGCTGAGTGCAAGAACGGATGGAGAATTTAGGATGAGCTTGCCCAAGACATTAGAAATTAGTTAGCTTAGCTTTCTGGGATCCTTAGTTATTATAGCAAAAAAATGTGCGCAAATCTATTATTTTCTACATATGTAGTATTGAGTATAGTAGAAAAAGTAATAAATCCAATGCTGTAGGATTTGGATTCTGGAAGTACTACTTGGCTTCTGCTCTTTCCTAGCAGCATGACGTTAGTTTTGATACATATAAAAGGGGGAGAGAAAAGGGTAGGTCCTGCTTAGCTCTCTAGCCCCTTACAGTGATGTTGTGTTGATTATATGAAATATTAAATTTGAAAATAATTTATAATTTATAAAGATCTAAGAAACATGTGATATTATTGTTATTAATTAAGGAGAGAATGGTGCCTAGTGTAAAATTAGTCTCTTGACTTTCTATCCCTTTAGAGTGAATATATATTCTGTGATTTCCTGCTGAGAGGAGGAGATAGTGCTAATTTATTTACCCTGGCATTTCCTTGTGCACAAATGTCACCCCTCTCCATCCAAAAAAATATGCTTGCTGGCATTTCTTGTAAATTGCTTCTTTCTCTAGCTGCTGAAGTGAGGAGACCAAAGGACGTGTGTAAGTAAGTCTAGACTATTTTTGATATTATAAGTGATATACAATCATTGCACTTTTCTGTGTAAAGTAGATGGCAAGGCAAAGAGTTGTTTAACGCAGTTGGCCCTAAGTTCTGAGAAGCTGTTCCCTGAGCCTGATGATTGAGACAATCTTCACGGTCAGTCTACAAACCTAATCAGATCACGCCCTTCCCTGCCTAGAACTTTTCATTGAAAGTCATCACCTTTAGAGAATAAAATCCAGTACTATTTGCATTGCACACAGCTCACAATTGGAGTCCTTACCTACTAGACTCATCATCTGCTTCTTATACCTTAGGCTTCATTAATTTTTTAATGAAATATCACAATTTCATTTATGAAATGAAATATCACAATTTCATTTATGCCTTTGCATATGCTATTTCCTTTGCCAAATGTACTCTTGCTGCTTTGTCCTCATGGATAACATCTACTTACTCTTCAAGAGCAAGTTGAGTCACCTATTCCATGAAGTGCTCCCTGCTTCTCCCGTGCAGAGACGTTCCCTGCCTCCTCTCTGCCATGATGTACTTTGTGCGTGCTTCTGTTATGGCACTACCATTTTGATCTGGTTGAAGAAGAATTTCCTAAGTCTGAAGATGAAACTTCAGGTCTTTTCCTCCAACTGAGGAGACAAAGAACAGGTCTTTTCCTCCAACTGAGGAGACAAAGAACAGAGACTCACACCGTAAGAGCTAAACAGAGAGCAAGCAACTCCCACCTCTCATCTCAGAAGGGAGGAGGGCTCAGCTTGCCACCATTCCAGGCAGGTACATGTTGATATTAGACAGAATGTTGTCCAGGCAAGGTGGGGACAGCCCTTCTGTTAGCACATTCCTGCAGATTCAACAGCAATAGCAAGGACAGAAACGTGTCATGCTGTGTTCAGTTGCTCCAGGGAGAGGGCCAGGGCCTTTTTCCATTCTGAAGCTGAGTATAATTGTTGCTCGTATAGAGAGCAGAGAGGGATTTCAGAGAAGGACTACAGATGCATGTAGGTAAGTCAGGGGTCCTCTTAACATTATATCCATCAAAAACATCATTCTCTTTTGAATCAGACATAGCATTTGGGCCTAAATTCAAATTATTTCATTCTAATTAAGTAATATTTATTTTAGTAATGTAGAACCTCAAATAGACTTCAATTATTGTGGATTAGGAGACCATCTCGTAAATAAAGGAAAAAGTCACTTGAAGTAGCATTTTCTAGGAGGTCCTGGACTTTGCAGGGGAAGTTTGCCCCTTGCAGAGGAATTGTAGGTATCTTTAACTCCAGTTGGACTGTGTGTATCTTTTAGTTCCTGAACTGCATTCTTATAATGCTACCCCTGATGATAATGCTAATTTTCTGGAAAAGGATGTTTCATTTCACTCAAGAGTTGGGTTTCTTTCATATCCCAGAGGACTATGGAATACTTTTGGGAAATCACTTCAATACATCTAAAGCCTCACACTGCACTGTTGTGAAGGGCAGGTGTGATCAGGGTTAAGTATTTCGCAGTTCAGTGAAGTCACCTCGAAACCGAAACACTCTGAGAGAACGCACAGTCTTTTTCTGACCTCTCTGCTTTTATACTTCATCTTGGCAACAAAGAGTTTTACTGAGAATGAATATATAGTTACACACCTCCTGAGTTTCTATGGTAAAAGTGAAGAACTAAGTGTATCCAATTGTTTAAAATAATGATGGGTTTCTACATTAAGCAATGACAAGCCCCAAATGGTTTTATTTTCATGTGAATTATTCAGGTTAAATCTCCCAATCTCACCTTCCCAAGAAGGTACAATGGAGAAAGTCCTACCATCATTTAACCTTGAGAGCTGAGAGCAACTTGAGACGTCTCCCTTCTACAACTGGTTAACTCTCTGGTTGCAAGCACTATAGCTATTTGCCGATGCTTCTCAAGCTGTCTACGGATGTGCACAAAGGATTTCTCTAAGTCACATAAAACCCTGGTTAAATGACCCTTACCTCAGTAGTACACACTTAAGGCCACACATGGTGGCAAGACAATGAGATCATTTCTATAATTCTATTTTTGGAAAGTCAGAAAAATGATTCTTCTATCCCCAAGCAGAAATTAAGTTGGTTCAATTCTGCTTTGTGGATTCTCTTATTTTTGTGTTTTCATTGGTGTTTCTCATGACTATCTTGGGCTCTTTTCTATCTGCAAGCATACTTTTGGAGTAAGTTCATCCATTTTCATGATTTTAACCACCACCCAAATGAAGATGACCCCCAAGTAATGTCGCAGCCCAGATGGCTCATTAGGGTCAGACTCAACATCTGTTTTCTTGACATCTACATTTGGATATCTCACAGGAACCCAAATCTCAGTGTGTCCAATAATGGACTTTCCATCTTTCCCTGATCCTCTTCCAGTGAGCTCTTTCTGCTGGGTTTTCTCTGTCAGTGAATGGGGGCAGCCGCCAGCTATTGGCCTAGCAAGTGGTGAAGGAGAGTCATCCTTCTTCCACATGCTCTACATCATTATCAACTCTTGTCCAGCCTACCTCTTACTTCTCTTAACCAGTCATTATTTTTCTCATCCATTTGCCTGACTTTGTTCAGGTCACTACTGTACAGAAGGTGCTCAGTGAATAAATGAGTCCAAACATATTTCCGTTGGTAGAGGCTTCAAGCTAATTGGTGATTTGTAGGTACTGGGTTTTCTTTTTTTGTTTTTTCCTCAAGCCCTGATATTGTTTCCAGGACCTAATTTATGTGCCTTTCTATTTTGGTATTTCTCAGTACATGATTGGGGGGTTTCTTAGGAAAAATAAACTGCCCTTGTAATTGAATTCTACAGTTTTCTGCAGGGCCTTTAAGAAAGTCAGTCATGAGATTGATGCCATGACCTCTAAATCTGAATTATTATTATTATTATTATTTTTTTTAGCATCTTTATTGGAGTATAATTGCTTTACAATAGTGTGTTAGTTTCTGCTTTATAACAAAGTGAGTCAGCTATACATATATATACAGCCCCATATCTCTTCTGTCTTGCATCTCCCTCCCACCCTCCCTATCCCACCTCTCTAGGTGGTCACCAAGCACCAAGCTGATCTCCCTGTGCTATGTGGCTGCTTCCCACTAGCTAGCTCTTTTACGTTTGGTAATGTATATATGTCCATGCCACTCTCTCACTTCATCCCAGCTTACCCTTCTCCCTCCCCGTGTTCTCAAGTCCATTCTCTATGCCTGCGTCTTTATTCCTGTCCTGCCCCCAGGTTCTTCAGAACCTTTTTTTTTTTTTTAGATTCCATATATATGTGTTAGCATACGGTATTTGTTTTTCACTTTCTGACTTACTTCACTCTGTATGACAGACTCTAGGTCCATCCACCTCACTACAAATAACTCAATTTCGTTTCTTTTTATGGCTGAGTAATATTCCACTGTATATATGTGCCACATCTTCTTTATCCATTCATCTGTCGATGGACACTTAGGTTGCTTCCATGTCCTGGCTGTTGTAAATAGAGCTGCAATGAACATTGTGGTACATGATTCTGTTTGAATTATGGTTTTCTCAGGGTATATGCCCAGTAGTGGGATTGCTGGGTCATATGGTAGTTCTATTTTTAGTTTTTTAAGGAACCTCCATACTGTTCTCCATAGTGGCTGTATCAATTTGCATTCCCACCAGCACTGCAAGAGGGTTTCCTTTTTTCCACACTCTCTCCAGCATTTATTGTTGGTAGATTTTTTTTTTAAAACATCTTTATTGGAGTATAATTGCTTTGCAATGGTGTGTTAGTTTGTGCTTTATAAAAAAGTGAATCAGCTATACATATACCTATATCCCCATATCTCCTCTCTCTTGTGTCTCCCTCCCACCCTCCCTATCCCACCCCTCTAGGTGGTCGCAAAGCACCGAGCTGACCTCCCTGTGCTATGTGGCTGCTTCTCACTAGCTATCTATTTTACATTTGGTAGTGTATATATGTCCATGCCACTCTCTCACTTCCTCCCAGCTTACCCTTCCCCCTCCCTGTGTCCTCAAGTCCATTCTCTATGTCTGCGTCTTTATTCCTGTCCTGCCCCTAGGTTTTTCTGAACCATTTTTTTTTTTAGATTTATGATTTATGATTTTTTTTTAGATTTGTGATTTATGTCATAGAGTGTTCTGCCTATGTTTTCCTCTAAGAGTTTTATAGTGTCTGGTCCTACATTTAGGTCTTTAATCCATTTTGAGTTTATTTTTGTGTATTTTTGTGTTAGGGAGTATTCTAATTTCATTCTTTTACATGTAGCTGTCCAGTTTTCCCAGCACCTCTTATTGAAGAGGCTGCCTTTTCTCCATTGTATATTCTTGCCTCCTTTATCAAAAATAAGGTGACCATATGTGCGTGGGTTTATCTCTGGGCTTTCTGTCCTGTTCCATTGATCTATATTTCTGTTTTTGTGCCAGTACCATCGTGTCTTGATTACAGTAGCTTTGTAGTATAGTCTGAAATCTGGGAGCCTGATTCCTCCAGCTCCGTTTTCCTTTCTCAAGATTGCTTTGGCTATTTGGGGTCTTTTGTGTTTCCATACAAATTGTGAAATTTTTTGTTCTAGTTCTGTGAAAAATGCCAGTGGTAGTTTGATAGGGATTGCATTGACTCTGTAGATTGCTTTGGGTAGTAAAGTCATTTTCACAGTGTTGATTCTTCCAATCCAAGAACATGGTATATCTCTCCATCTATTTGTATCATCTTTAATTTCTTTCATCAGTGTCTTATAGTTTTCTGCATACAGGTCTTTTGTCTCCTTAGGTAGGTTTATTCCTAGATATTTTATTCTTTTTGTTGCAGTGCTAAATGGGAGTGTTTCCTTAATTTCTCTTTCAGAGTTTTCGTCACTAGTGTATAGGAATGCAAGAGATTTCTGTGCATTAATTTTGTATCCTGCAACTTTACCAAATTCATTGATTAGCTCTAGTAGTTTTCTGGTAGCATCTTTAGGATTCTCTATGTATCGTATCATGTCATCTGCAAACAGTGACAGCTTTACTTCTTCTTTTCTGATTTGTATTCCTTTTATTTCTTTTTCTTCTCTGATTGCTGTGGCTAAAACTTCCAAAACTATGTTGAATAATAGTGATGAGAGTGGGCAACCTTGTCTTGTTCCTGATCTTAGTGGAAATGGTTTCAGTTTTTCACCATTGAGGACGATGCTGGCTGTGGGTTTGTCATATATGGCCTTTATTATGTTGAGGAAAGTTCCCTCTATGCCTACTTTCGGCAGGGTTTTTATCATAAATGGGTGCTGAATTTTGTCGAAAGCTTTCTCTGCATCTGTTGAGATGATCATATGGTTTTTCTCCTTCAATTTGTTAATATGGTGTATCACATTGATTGATTTGCGTATATTGAAGAATCCTTGCATTCCTGGGATAAACCGCACTTGATCATGGCGTATGATCCTTTTAATGTGCTGTTGGATTCTGTTTGCTAGTATTTTGTTGAGGATTTTTGCATCTATGTTCATCAGTGATATTGGCCTGTAGTTTTCTTTCTTTGTGACATCTTTGTCTGGTTTTGGTATCAGGGTGATGGTGGCCTCGTAGAATGAGTTTGGGAGTGTTCCTCCGTCTGCTATATTTTGGAAGAGTTGAGAAGGATAGGTGTTAGCTCTTCTCTAAATGTTTGATAGAATTCGCCTGTGAAGCCATCTGGTCCTGGGCTTTTGTTTGTTGGAAGATTTTTAGTCACAATCTCAATTTCAGTGCTTGTGATTGATCTGTTTATATTTTCTATTTCTTCCTGGTTCAGTCTCAGAAGGTTGTGCTTTTCTAAGAATTTCTCATGATCCTTTGTATTTCTGCAGTGTCCGTTGTTACTTCTCCGTTTTTGTTTCTGATCCTATTGATTTGAGTCTTCTCCCTTTTTTTCTTTATGAGTCTGGCTAATGGTTTATCAATTTTGTTTATCTTCTCAAAGAACCAGCTTTTAGTTTTATTGATCTTTGCTCTTGTTTCCTTCATTTCTTTTTCATTTTTTTCTGATCTGATCTTTATGATTTCTTTCCTTCTGCTAACCTTGGGGTTTTTTTGTTCTTCTTTCTCTAATTGCTTTAGGTTTAAGGTTAGGTTGTTTATTTGAGATGTTTCTTGTTTCTTGAGGTAGGAATGTATTGCTATAAACTTCCCTCTTAGAACTGCTTTTGCTGCATCCCATAGGTTTTGGGTTGTTGTGTTTTCATTGTCATTTGTTTCTGGTATTTTTTTATTTCCTCTTTGATTTCTTTACTGATCTCTTGGTTATTTAGTAATGTATTGTTTAGTCTCCATGTGTTTGTATTTCTTACAGATTTTTTCCTGTAATTGATATCTAGTCTAGGTTTGTGTTCGGAAAAGATACTTGATATGATTTCAATTTTCTTAAATTTACCAAGACTTGATTTGTGACCCAAGATATGATCTATCCTGGAGAATGTTCCATGAGCACTTGAGAAGAAAGTGTCTTCTGTTGTGTTTGGATGGAATGTCCTATAAATATCAATTAAGTCCATCTTGTTTAATGTATCATTTAAAGCTTGTGTTTCCTTATTTATTTTCATTTTGGATGATCTGTCCGTTGGTGAAAGTGGGGTATTAAAGTCCCCTACTATGATTGTGTTACTGTCAATTTCCCCTTTTATGGCTGTTAGTATTTGCCTTATGTATTGAGGTGCTCCTATGTTGGGTGCATAAATATTTACAATTGTTATATCTTCTTCTTGGATTGATTCCCTGATCATCATGTAGTGTCCTTCTTTGTCTCCTGTAATAGTCTTTATTTTAAAGTCTCTTTTGTCTGATATGAGAATTGCTACTCCAGATTTCTTTTGATTTCCATTTGCATGGAATATCTTTTTCCATCCCCTCACTCTCAGTCTGTATGTGTCCCTAGGTCTGAAGTGGGTCTCTTGTAGACAGCATATATATGGGTCTTGTTTTTGTATCCATTCAGCCCATCTATGTCTTTTGGTTGGAGCATTTAATCCATTTACATTTAAGGTAATTATCGATATGTATGTTCCTATTACCATTTTCTTAATTTTTTGCATTTGTTATTGTAGGTCTTTTCCTCCTCTTTTGTTTCCTGCCTAGAGAAGTTCCTTTAGGATTTGTTGTAGAGCTGGTTTGGTTGTGCTGAATTCTCTTAGATTTTGTTTGTCTGTAAAGGTTTTAATTTCTCTGTCGAATCTGAATGAGATCCTTGCTGGGTAGAGTAATCTTGGTTGCAGGTTTTTCCCTTTCATCACTTTAAATATGTCCTCCACTCCCTTCTGGCTTACAGAGTTTCTGCTGAAAGATCAGCTGTTAACCTTATGGGGATTCCGTTGTATGTTATTTGTTGTGTTTCCTTTGCTGCTTTTAATATTTTCTCTTTGTATTTAATTTTTGATAGTTTGATTAATATGTGTCTTATCGTGTTTCTCTGTGGATTTATCCTGTATGGGGCTCTCTGCACTTCCTGAACTTGATTGACTATTTCCTTTCCCACATTAGGGAAGTTTTCAATATAATCTCTTTAAATATTTTCTCAGTCCCTTTCTTTTTCTCTTTTTCTTCTGGAACCCCTGTAATTCGAATGTTATAGGTGTGTTTAATGTTGTCCCAGACGTCTCTGAGACTGTCCTCAATTCTTTTCAGTCTTTTTTCTTTATTCTGCTCTGTGGTAGTTATTTCCACTATTTTATCTTCCAGGTCACTTATCCGTTCTTCTGCCTCAGTTATTCTGCTATTGATTCCTTCTAGAGAATTTTTAATTTCATTTATTGTGTTGTTCATCATTGTTTTTTGTTCTTTATTTCTATTAGGTCCTTGTTAAACGTTTCTTGTATTTTCTCCATTCTATTTCCAAGATTTTGGATCATCTTTACTGTTATTACTCTGAATTCTTTTTCAGGTAGACTGCCTATGTCCTCTTCATTTGTTTGGTCTGGTGGGTTTTTACCTTGCTCCTTCATCTGCTGTGTGTTTCTCTGTCTTCTCATTTTGCTTAACTTACTGTGTTTGGTGTCTCCTTTTCGCAGGCTGCAGGTTCGTAGTTCCCATTGTTTTTGGTGTCTGCCCCCAGTGGCTAAGGTTGGTTCAGTGAGTTGTGTAAGCTTCCTAGTGGAGGGGACTGGTGCCTGTGTTCTGATGGATGAGGCTGGATCTTGTCTTTTTGGTGGGCAGGACCGTGTCCGGATGTGTGTTTTGGGGTGTCTGTGACCTTATTATGATTTTAGGCAGCCTCTCTGCTAATGGGTGGGGTTGTGTTCCTGTCTTGCTAGTTGTTTGGCCTAGGGTGTCCAGCACTGTAGCTTGCTGGTCATTGAGTGGAGCTGGGTCTTAGTATTGAGATGGAGATCTCTGGGAGAACTTTCACTGTTTGATATTACGTGGAGCTGAGAGGTCTATGGTGGACCAATGTCCTGAACTCGGCTCTCCCTCTTCAGAGGCACAGGCCTGACACGTGGCTGGAGCACCAAGACCCTGTCAGCCACACGGCTCAGAAGAAAAGGGAGAATAAAAGAAAGAAATAAAGAAAAAAATAAAATAAAGTTATTAAAATTAAAAAAATATTAAAAAAGATTAAAAGTAATAAATGTAATAAAAAAAGAATGAAAGAAGAGAGCAACCAAACCTCAAACCAAATCCACCAATGATAGCAAGTGCTAAAAACTATACCAAAAAAACCACAAAAATCGGACAGACAGAACCCTAGGACAAATGGTAAAAGCAAAGCTATACAGAGAAAATCACACGAAGAAGCATACACATACACACTCACAAAAAAAGAAAAAGGAAAAAAATATATATATAAAAAAAAAGGAAGAGAGCAACCAAATCAATAAACAAATCTACCAATTTTAATAAACTCTAAATACTAAACTAAGATAAACATAAAACCAGAAACAAATTAGATGCAGAAAGCAAACCCCAAGTCTACAGTTGCTCCCAAAATACACCACCTCAATTTTGGGATGATTCGTTGTCTATTCAGGTGTTTCAGAGATGCAGGGTACATCAAGTTGATTGTGGAGATTTAATCCTCTGCTCCTGAGGCTTCTGGGAGAAATTTCCCTTTCTCTTGTTTGTTCGCACAGCTCCTGGGGTTCAGCTTTGGATTTGGCCCTGCCTCTGGGTGTAGGTCGCCTGAGGGCATCTGTTCTTCTCTCAGACAGGGCAGGGTTAAAGTAGCATCTGATTCGGGGGCTCTGGCTCACTCAGGCCGGGTGGAGGGAGGGGTATGGAATGTGGGGCGACCCTGTGGTGGCAGAGGTCGGCATGACATTGCAACAGCCTGAGGTGCGCCGTGTGTTCTCCCGGGGAAGTTGTCCCTGGATCACGGGACCCTGGCAGTGGTGGGCTGCACAGGCTCCCTGGAGAGGAGGTGTGGATAGTGACCTGTGGTTGCACACAGGCTTCTTGGTGGCTGCAGCAGCAGCCTTAGCATTTCATGCCCATCTCTGGGGTCCGCGTTGATACCTGTGGCTCGCGCCAGTCTCTGGAGCTCATTTAGGCGGTGCTCTGAATCCCCTCTCCTTACGCACCAGGAAACAATGGTCTCTTGCCTCTTCGGCAGCTCCAAACTTTTTCCCGGACCCCCTCCCGGCTAGCTGTGGCGCACCTAGGCCCCCTTCAGGCTGTGTTCACGCAGCCAACCCCAGTCCTCTCCCTGGGATCCGACCGAAGCCCGAGCCTCAGCTCCCAGCCCCCGCCCGCCCCAGCGGGTGAGCAGATAAGCCTCTCGGGCTGGTGAGTGCTGGTTGGCACCGATCCTCTGTGCGGGAATCTCTCCGCTTTGCCCTCTGCACCCCTGTGGCTTCGCTCTCCTCCGTGGCGCCAAAGCTTCCCCCCTCCGCCACCCGCAGTCTCCGCCCGTGAAGGGCCTTCCTAGTGTGTGGAAACCTTTCCTCCTTCACGGCTCCCTCCCACTGGTGCAGGTCCCGTCCCTATTCTTTTGTCTCTGTTTTTTCTATTTTCTTTTGCCCTACCCAGGTACATGGGGAGTTTCTTGCCTTTTGGGAAGTCTGAGGTCTTCTGCCAGCGTTCAGTATGTGTTATGTAGGAGTTGTTCCACATGTAGGTTTGTTTCTGATTTATTTGTGGGGAGGAAAGTGATCTCCGTGTCTTACTCCTCTGCCGTCTTGAAGCACACAAAGTTACTTTTGTTTGTTTTTCTGGATTATTTTTGTAACATAGTTCTGTTTTCATTTTTGGCAAACGCAGACACTTAGGTTCATCTTTTCTTTTTTAAAATTAATACTCTTAATTTTGTAACAAGAGTGTGGCAAATAGTAGTTGCTTTTTTTTAGAGTAGTAATGTAGTAGTTTAATATAATAGTAAACCTTGCCCTATATAGTTTAATACGCTATATAGTAAACCATAAAGTAGTAAATCATACCCTATCCTAAGATTTTAGCTTAAGTCAAGGTCTTTTCTATTATTAAGTACTAGCTAGGCTTTAAATGGAACGTTTTTCTAAAGCAACTGTCAACCCCCCTGGTGGCAGAAAGAGTTCATTTTCTAGCCTAGTTATACACCTACTACCTATGTAGGTATAGAATAGAGTGATTGTATACTGTGTTTATGTTTAGCATCAGGTCAAGATTTCTGTCAAGAGCAAGAAAACTTTCCTGTCTTCCATTAAACTAAATGGAGACTGGAGAGTGAAAAGTCTCTTGTCTTTTGTTTTCCAATCAACAAACAAGACCTTTTAATTCAAGGCAAATGAAAATTATCAGTGTTAATGGAAACATATCCAGGACAGGTTAAGCTCAGGATAAGCGCTAAAGCAAGACCTTTATCACCCCACATGTCTAGTATCTTAAACTGATGACATCATTTGGAAAGAACATAAAGTCCTAAGTTGTCCTTGATAATGTACTAATCTACCTGCAAATTCTATACCTATGTATGTGTAATTTTGAAAATAGCAGATTTTCGTGAACTGACAAGTATACAAACCTATTTTCTCTAATTTTACATTCTAAATAGCAAATTTATTAAAATGTGTCACTAAATATTTGTCACTAAATAACTTTAATGAAAAGTAAAGAAAAATTTAGAGTACTTCCTAGAAATTTGTCATTCTGGTGTCTATTATCTGTATTTTCCCCCTACATTTCTTCTTAAAGTGTTTTTTTTTTGTATAATTTCAAACTTTTTTGGGATATATTCATCACATTTTTTGATTACCCAATTTTGTTAAATACTCCCTTTTCCATCTCTAATGTCTTTAGTAATTCTGCACTCTTTCTCTCCTCTTCAATTAGTTGAGTACTTTATTTGCAATCTGTCAGCACATTCACAATTTGTAATTTCCTTTTCTACTTTCCATAATTAATTTCAGTATTTCTGTAGGCACATATCTGTCTTTTCAACAATTAACACAGTTTTAGTACTTACATAAAAATATATATATATATATTTAAATATACATGATATATTTATGTCTATATACATTATCTTTGTTTATATTGTTATAGAATAATGTACTATTAATGTGTTTGTTATATGTATATTTATTTATATTTTTAGAGGGAGCAGACATGTAAAAGGGGAATATAGTGTGCAGTATTTTACAAATCTATTTCATCACAAGCCTGTCCTACCCTGTTTTTTATCAGAGCATCTCACAGGGATAGTGTTCCATGGAATATGTTTTAGAAAATGTCATTTATTTATCCATTCTATCAACAAATATTTATGTGCCAGTTACTAGGAATACAACAGAAGTTAAAACAGTAGAAAAAAAATCCCTACCCTCATGGAAATTACATTTTGGTGGATTCAGTCAATAAACACAGTAACCAAGAAAATTATAAAGCATATTAGAAGGTGATAGGAGCTGTGGTGTGAAATAAACCAGGGAGGAGACATGGAGCACCAGGAACACGGCTAGAGTTTGAAATAGGTGGTCTTGGAAAGATTTGTGGAAAGAGTGATGTTTGAACGGAGATTTAAAGAAGGTGATGGAGAAAACCACGCAGATACTTGGGTGCTGGGAGGTGCTTCCAGCAGAAGAAAGAGCAAGTACAAGTGTCTTAAGGTTGGAGAGTTTTTAAGACTGGCAAAGAGGCCAGGATGGCTGGAGCGTATTAAGGGAAGGGTAGATTGCAGAGTGGAAGTTGAAGGGATAATTGAGTCAAATTATGTAGATGATTGTAAGCTCTGGGTTTTTTTTTCTGCACCATTCGCGGTTTTGGGACATGGGAGTAGCACATTATCTGACATATTTAAGATGGATAACTCTGGCTACTGAGTAGAGAATAGATAGTAGGGGGCATGGATAAAAGCAAGGAGACTTCTTAAAAGTCTTTTAAAGTAATTCAGGCAAGAGTGGGTGGTGACTGGGACCAGAGGAGTAACTAGTGATGAGCTAGTGAGAAAAAGTTAGATTCTGTGTATATTTTGACTATAGAGAAAACAACATTTGCTAATGGATTGGATATAGGACAGGGAGAGGAGAGGAGAGAAAAGAAAAGGAAAGGGGAGAAAGGGAGATGAAAAGAGAGAAAAGCTATGCCTGAGCCACTGGAAGAATGGAGCTGCCCTTAATGGACATGAGGAGGACTATGAGTGGAATAGGTTCAGGTGCGCATGGGCGGAGAAGATGAGTTTTGGAAATGTTGTGTCTGAGATGTGTATTTCACGTCCATGTTGAGATGTAGATGAGGTAGTTGGATGTGCCAATCTTGATTTGAGGGGTGAGGTTTAGGCTAGAGATAAAATTTCTGCATTCAAAATTATATTGTTCAACTTTGGGTCATTTTATTCGCTGGTAGTGCAGAATAAATCCTGCTCTGGTGAGATACCTTCATCAACTTTACTCACTTATCTGCTGCCTTCCACACCATACCAGAGAACTGAGGGTTGCATGACATTGAACAGTTGGTGGGCTGATATAGATACTTACAATAGAAATCATGGAACAAAATCACATGAATATATTCTAAATGGAATGTGCATGGCAGAGGTAATAAAGTTTAAGGGACAGAGGGAACTTGATTCAAATCGCAGATCCTCACCTACTTGCATTATCAACTTCAATTTCCTCATCCAAAATCATAGGTCGTATTACCTTCCTTATAGGATTATTGTGAGTATTAAATTTTACACGTGCATCTAAGCATACTGTTCAGCACAAAGTAGGCCCTCCATAAATATAAACAATTACAGAAATTTTGACCTGTTTCAGAATAATAAAAAAGTAGTAATAGTAATGCTGTTAACATTACTTAATAGCACATGTTGGCAATAGCGACGAGTAATGGTGTAAAAATATATCCAGATGCTTCCTTTTGGTGACTGGTTACAGGTGAGAATGTGTTTAAGGAGATGGAATTCTGGTTGATAGCAAACTTCTAAATTTTTGTCAGTATAGTAATCTTTTATTTCTTTATTTATAGATTTACTTATTTAAACTAATTTATTTTAAATAAATAATACACGCACATGAAATAAATAAAAGTATAGAAAAATGTAGTGAAAATTAATTCAGTCACAATCACCTAACTCTCCTACTACCCAGTTATCTTTCCTTAAAGCAGCCATTATTGCCAGTACAATCTGTAATCATTTATCATTGCACATGTTTGTGAATATATCTGATAAATTCCTGGAAATGTAATTATATCTAAGAGTATATGTGTATTAAAAATTATTGATAAATATTGACAAATTACTCTCCCTTGATGTTGCACCAATTCACAATTCCACTAACGGTATCTGAAACTGCCTCTTTCTCTATAACCTCATCAACAAGAATACAGTTTTTAACCTGATCTTTCTGTACTAATTGTCAGATCAGCTAATATTTTCCTTATTTTTATTACTATTTTTACAGCAGAACAACTTTAAGGACTATTTCAAATAAATGGCAACATATCAGGGAAATTTGAAGTATCAAAACTGTTTCTCTTGAAATGAAGGCTGATTATTTGCAGTTATAGAAAGGTCAGTGCAACAGTTGCTGGTAATCAACAAAGAAATAAATTTATATAGTTGTCGCTCTCAGATATACATTTTTTCTCTTATTGTTTGCTGGGCATATTTGCAAATGCCAAATTATGCTTAGTTTTTATCATATCACTAAGAACATTTTAAGATGTCTTATTTCCCATATATATGTGTGGAGAGAGGAAAGGTACATTTCTGGATAAACAGTAATGATGAACATAAGCTGATGATTCATGTTGGTTTAAATAAGCATTTGGTAGATTTAGATGTGACAAATGTTTTTCCCTCTAAATCAAGTATATAAAAACATTTTGAACTTTAAAAAAAAATTGAAGATCATATGAAAGGAGATAGGGGTCAGATATAAGAAATGACATTCAGCGTAAATGTTGCACAAAAGTTATTTCATTGCTTTGTGGCATTTATGGCTTCTCAATGTCAGGTCAGAAGGATTTATTTCTGTTAGGTTGAGGTTCCCACGATCCCTCAAAATTTACTTCTCTGATATGGTTAGCAGTTTGATTTGGGAGCAGAATTTCAGAGAGAATGTCATTTATTTGAAAATTTAAAAATATCCCTATGCTTCAGTTACTAATGAGAGCGGGGGCAGGTGGTCTGCAGAGGAACAGATTATCTAGTTTAGGCAGATACTTCCTTAAAAACTGTTAAAAATATCCACAGCACCGCAAGGCCTGATATTTACTAGGTGGTCAATAAATATTTGTTGAATAAATGAAATAATTATATAAAGGAAAAAATAAAGACATATGGAATGCTTTGGGCAAGCTACTTAACTGCTCTGATCTTCAGTTTCCTCATGTATAAAATGGAGACAATATTAGTACTTACCTTATAAGAATTGCTGTGAGGATTACGTTGTAAAATGCAGGCAAAGTATGCTATACCTTGCCAAGCACATAGTAAAAGCTCTATAAATATTAACTGTTACGATGATGGTTTTCTTTATAGTGAAGGAGAGAATTTCATTACTTTCATTCATAGCATAAAGGGGAAATAACATTTTATTGAATAAGTCAGGGCTTTGTAACAAAGATTTTCTTCAAAGAGGACCAGAAAATTTTCATTTGCTTTGCCAGATTTCTTCAGTATCTTAGTTAATATTGGTTGCCCAAAATGGCACCTTGAGTATTAAGTCATTTAGTCACCAGCTACCACTTTATCTAGACCCATATCATTAGTGTTGGAAGAAGCTGCATTGTTGGGTGGATCTCACTCAAAACTGACTTGAAGGTTATACATATCTTACCCATGTCAGTGCACTCTTAGATTTCCTCAATACTTTTTTCATGGACTTTGACCATTTTAACCTAGCTCACCCTTCTAGAAGACTGGGCATATATAAAATAAAATTTGAGCATACTAAGCCAGGTAACTATCTGATTAGAAACTTACTAATAATTAAAAAAGGCATATGACAAACATAAAATAGGTCTTTTCATAAGGAAGTCTAAGTTCTATATGACTCCAAAATTCTAATCTGTTGAAACCCAGCAATGTATTGCAACAAGCAGGACTAATTCACTGGTCAGTTCTTGAATCTCAGCTAGCATGATTATCTCTTATATTCAAGGCCTTACACCTCATATAGTCAATGATGGTTGTTCCAAAACCAAAATGATAGCCCAAAGATGAGAGTCTGACAAGCTTTTCTGGTCAGCCAAGAAATTAGAAAAATAAAAGCAATGTGGTGTGTTCTCCATAAAGTTAAACTTAGTTAGTTTTTATAAAAAATTTGAGATATCTTTTCTCATTTTTGATGTTTAAACATCCATTAGAAAAGGAAATAGTGGTGATAGTGGATAACAGTAACCATTGTGTATCAGCCAAAAAAAGTTGATTACTCCATGTGTGTCCCCTAGCATTTTTTTCTTAGCTGGGTATAAGGTAAGTTCTAATCTCTCTTAGGGTTACACTTCCCATTCAGCTAATGACCATCCCTGTCTATGGTATGATATTCTATTAGAACCATGCTACATTTATATTCCTATATTATTATTTGAATTCCATTAAATCCACTACTCCTTCAATGAATATGTACTGAGCTCTCTCTTTCTCCCTCTGTCTCTCTTTCTCTATATGTATGTATATATATATATATATATATGTACACACATATATACTCACACAAATACAGTGTATATAGATACCATATCACTAGTGTGATGTATAATCACTGGGTATTTGATTACTACTGCCTAGCACTACATCTAATTTGACATGTTTTCTTAGTTTAAACTCTTTCAACTATCACCTTTTTACTTCTTTTCTATTTCCTGCTACCTTGTTCAACTAAAACAAAGAAATTTTTCTAAAAATATAAAGTTGAAGGGTACTTAGAAAGCTAAGAAAATAATGTCACCATCAGAATTTCAACAGTATGTTTCATATTCACCTAGAAATAAAACAAAACAGAAGAATAAAAAGGACCCAGATTAGAAATATATCTTAACTGAACCCTGCAAAAGTACTATAGAGTTTGAATTATTTTTCTTAAGAAGAATGAGGCCTACACATCATTGAGCTCCAGATTTGGGGGAAAGGTTCTAGCCCACTGCTTTTCGGCACTTGAATCGGCTTAAAGGGAATTGTCTGCCGTGCTTGATGATTTGGCAGATTCCGGAAACTGCTGGATGTTCTGGGCTCAATGGAATAGAACACCAGAGGCTGAAACTGATTCATGATCCACTTAGTGGAGAAGGAAAATGTTTTTACCTGGGGGAGTTATCTTTTCCTCTAACATTTTGTCCTGGGTTGTGGTTTGGAATAATTTCACAACATTCCCAAGTAGAAATATTTTTTCAGTGCTTTCAGTATAGTGATTGATGCCTTTGGGTGAAAAGCTAGTGCTGTACATAAACTGTTAATTTTTGGCTTGCCTTCACAACTTATTTTGTTGTTGTTGTTGTTTAGTATTCTTATTTAAAATATTCTGAAATAAGACTTACAACTCTAGAAAAATCCTTTTTTCCAAGTTATAAACTAAAAGTGAATTCAAGAAATCTATAAAAATGCCACTGGCTTTTGTAGAATAGAAGAGTTGGAAAATGCTTTCATGTACACAATCTTATTTGATGAACAAAGGTCCCATGAAAGAGGCCTAAGAGGTAACTTGTCTACACTGGCTCAACTCTTAAGTGTCCCAAGATGTTCTCTCTGATTCCAAGTTTTGGATCTTTCTATGAGAACTCACTGCCTCTAATATTCTGTATTATTTCTGTCATCTAAAATATTTTTCTGCCGTATGTATTTTACCTACCCATTCTAACTTGATGATCCAGTTGAAAAAATTATAAGGAAGTCAAATCTCCTTAATTATTTGCTGTTTGTGTTGAAGCTATTGCATATATTCATTTCCTTAGATATTCATTATCTTTCACCATTTTAATTCCTTTTCTGTGTTTAGAGAAAAATCATGGTTTATGAAAGTCACTGAGAGATAATTATCTGCCTGTAATTGATGGTAACTGCTTGGAATTTTCCAGGGACTATGTGGATTATGGCTGGTCATCACATTAGAATCTGTCTCATGGGGTTCCATCGTGCTGTTTGAAAAACTATGAGGAATAGTAGGAAACTACTAAGAATTTCAACCTAAAGTGACCCAACTGGCTTACTCTGGATCCTGTGTGATATTTTTCATTTTTAATATGAAGACTGGGATTTGTGATTTAAATTTTATTTGGTGAAAATCTTCCCGCTGTAAACTTGAGCTTTATTTTGTCTATTCTTTATTTCCATGCTTTCTCCCATTTTATTATTATAGAATTAGAATAATTAGAATGCAAAGCACCACCTCCCCCAGAAAACCTTTTTGATAAGTGCCAGAAATTTCATTTTTCTGTCCTTGTTCACTAGTTTGCATGATCATGAATTATCTTTTGTTTTCTAGTTAACGTATTTATACTTGGTTCATCTTCTCCCCTTCTCCACCCCAAGTCCAGTTCTCCATCTAGGTTCTTAGGGACGTGACCTCTACTTTGTTTCCCTAATAGTTATTGTGACAAAATTTTCTGAATTCTTGGTCTGGAAAAATTCAGAATATATAAAATAGGAATAGTAAAATTTAAAAATCTATCAGATGTGCCACAGGACCATGCATTATAAGAAAACAGAATATCAGAGAGGTATATGAAATTCTCAGATATTCCCCAAATTTCCTTAGCTTTGGGATTCTATTTTGCCCAGGCAGAATTTTTAAAATTCTATTTTATTGTGAATATAATGGACATATGTAAAACTGCATAAAGTAAATAATAGTGATGCAAAAATTATATCCACGTCGCTGCCACCTAGGTTAAGAAACAGAACATTGCCAGAATCCCAGAAAAACTCTGCATTGTCCATCCCAACTCTGCTGATTTTTATGCTATCCACTTCCTAACTTTCCTTTCAATTTTATATCAATTATGCAGTCTGTATGGATGCTGTTAGTTCTCCACCCTACCTCTCACATCTCCTTTAGCAGATGCTGTGAGCTTTGCATGGCAAAAATTCAAAGCTGCCCAGTTATCTGGAGAACCGCCCTTGGCCAAATGGGAATTGCTACCTGGGAAGCTGTGTCTCCTCTCTCTGTAGCCCCAGTACTGACTGGCAGTGTGGCCCAAAAGGCCAGTCCTGGCACTCAAAGTTGAACTATGTGATGCTCTGGGGTTTCACCTTGGGATCAGACTGAGCTACTCTCTAGCTGAGACCTCATTTTTGCAGGCTTTATCCTGCTTCCTTTACTCCCCTTCTCCTAACAGCAGTCTTCCCATGAATGAATCCCTTGAACAAGAATCTCTGTCTCAGGCTCTGATCCTAGGGAGCTAGAGCTAAGACACCTTCAGTATTAGTTTCCTATTGTCTTATAACATACTACAACAGCCTTCGTGTCTTAAAACAACATTCATTTTTGATCTCACAGTTTCTGTGGGTCAAGAACTTCCAGGTATGGCTCAACTAGGTCCTCTGCAAGGCTGCAATCAAAATTTTGGCTGAGTTGGGGGTCTCATCTGAAGGTTTGACTCCAGAAGGATCTGTTTCCAAGCTCACTCAGGTTGTGAGCAGAATTCATTTCCTTCCAGTAGGAATGAGGGCTTCATCTTATTGCTGGCTGTCAGTCAGCTAGAAACACTTGAAGGAATTTAACAGTAAATCCTTGCCATGTGGGTCCCCCAGCATGGTCACCTGCTTCATCAAAACCCAAAAGGAAAAGAGAGACTCCAGCAGGACAGATGTTAGAGTCTTATGTAATGTAATCATATATACATAATTGTGTACATCCCATCGCTTTTTGCTGTATCCTTTTGGTTAAAAAGAGAGTCACAAGTTCCTCCCACATTCCAGAGGAGGGGATCACACAAGAGTGTGAACCTCAGGAGCTGGGAATTATGAGGGCTACATTAGGAATCTGCCTGCCACACATTCATAGCCTATTTAGACTATTTTTGTCTGTTTTTGAATTTATGTATTTGGGATCATGCACCATGTACGTGTTGTGTCTATTTTATTTTTTCCCCTCTTTTTTTTTATATGCATACCCACTCTTCTCAAATCATTTACTGTATTTTTAAGATTTATCTGTGTTTTGCATGTGGTTATAGTCTACTCATTTTTATTTCTGTGTAATATTCTATTTAATGAAAGCCAGTAAATTATTTTTTCATTCTGCTATTGTTAGACATATGTTGAATTGAATTGTTTCCATTTTGTTTTTGCTATAGCAAAATATGCAATTATGAAGATAATTGCGCATGTTTTCTGATGCATATAGTCTCACTTCTCTGTGAAACTGTGCTTCTCAAATTTTAACACACTTAAGAATTATCTGATGGACTTGTTAAAACCCAGATTCTGGGACCCAACCACAGAGTTTCTGTTTCAGAGGGCCTTGATGGGGATTTGAATCCTAACATCTTCCCAGGTGACGCTGATGCTGGCGATCTGGGGGTCCACACTTGAGGAAGCACTGCTATAGAATGCATTCTTAGGTGTGGAATTGCAAGGTCAAGAGTATTAGTATTTGTTAATACATATATCTGGTGAATTTAATATTTTTTACTCATGCAGACCATTTCTCTAATAATTCTCCTTGCCTTAAAATTTGTTTTCTTTAATATTACTATAGTTACATTAGATTTTTGAGAGGAATTTGTTTGATTGATTTTTTAAAAAATCATTTTACATTCAAGATTTTTGTAAACACTAACTTCAAATGTGTATATTATAAAGGGCTTATACCTAGTTATTATTATTATTATTATTATTATTTTTTTAAACATCTTTATTGAAGTATAATTGCTTTACAATGGTGTGTTAGCTTCTGCTTTATAACAAAGTGAATCAGTTATACATATACATATGTTCCCATATCTCTTCCCTCTTGCATCTCCCTCCCTCCCACCCTCCCTATCCCACCCCTCTAGGTGGTCACAAAGCACCGAGCTGATCTCCCTGTGCTATGCGGCTGCTTCCCACTAGCTATCTATTTTACATTTGGTAGTGTATATATGTCCATGACACTCTCTCACCCTGTCACATCTCACCCCTCCCCCTCCCCATATCCTCAAGTCCATTCTCTAGTAGGTCTGTGTCTTTATTCCCATCTTGCCACTAGGTTCTTCATGACCTTTTTAAAAACCAGTACAATCATTGCTTTTTAACTTAAGTGTGTGGTTAATTTACATTTAATGCAATTACCAAAATATTTGGTTTTAAATTGATTATATTCTTATGTGATTAGTAACTGTTTTGCCTGTTCTATATTCCCTTTTTTTCTTTGTTGCTACACACACACACACACACACACACACACACACACACACAAACATAAATATTTAAGAGTTTGGAAGTTATAAATTTTTTAACTTCCAAATTTTTTAACAGATCTATTTGTGGGTATAGCCTAGAGATAATAATACGCACCAATAATTTATCAAAGATTAGTAATTATCTTTACCTGAACTGTTCTTTCAGAAAATGTGAGGATCTTAGCATATTTTATATTCAATTACTTCCTCCCAATTTATATGCTATTATTTTATGTTTTAATTCTATTTCTATATATTAAACCCCACAAGATGCCTTTAATTTTATTTTCTATAATCAGTGTTTATTTAAATTTACCACATATGTACCATTTTCCTTGCTCATCATACTTTCCAGCATTTCTGAGGTTATCTCCATGAATGTAGTAAGAGTGGTTGTTTTACTGTCTATACCTGCTAATTCCAGCATCTGGATTCCCAATGTATCTCTTTCCATCTTCTGTTGTTCCTCCTGATTTGGCTCTTCTTATGTGTCTCATTATCTTTCTTTTTGGACATTGTATTCAAAAATCACTTTTGAAATAATTTGAGGCCGAAAATGGCATTTGTTTGTTTTCCAGAGAAGATAGAATAGTCAGGGCCATGGCAAAAACAGAATTCACTTGAAAGGATTAAGGGACCATTTACAGAGTTTTGTGGGCTAGAAAACTGACAAAGGATGTTGAGTTGCCTAGTCTGAGTTTGCAGGGACACAGGGCAGTAGCAGTGAAAGGCCACCTGAGGGCCTTTACTTGTAGATGGATGCAGCCAGTGCCAGAAATGCAGCACCAAAGCAGGAATGGGGGTGGGAAAGGCAATGTCCTGATTTCTCTGTCCTCCCACCATCTGATCTCCTGCCCCTGCTTTCCTTTGTCTAAAACCAAACAGAAGCCAGGGGACAAGGGAGCCTGGGTAATGCAGTCAATGATGGGTAGTGACACTGCAGCAAAGAGCAGGGAAGAGAAGGGCAGAAAGTAGATTTGGAGAGCAAATGTGGAATAACAAGTATAGTGGATGTAGTTTTTTCTTCTCTTAGGCTCCTTGCTGGGGCCAAGGCTTGAGTCTTTCTGGGACACCAGAAATATAGTCCAGTCACTCACTGTCAGGACAGAGAGCCTCCAGACCTGAACCCAGAGGAGTGGTGACTCACCCAAGTCTCCTGTCGTGGTGGGTACTGTATGCCACCCTCTGCTCAGTGAGTCCACTCACAGCAAAATTCTACCTTTCAGCTTTTGTCAGTCAATCTGTAAAACCTCCAGGGCAGAATCAAGGCTCAGCTCTAATGTTCTTTGACTTCCACCTGGCAGTTACCCACGCCCTTTAATGTTTTTACTAGAAATTTTGAAGGGAGATAGGGACGACCTAACTATTTGGTTTGTCTCCAGTAGGAGAGTTGGACAGGGGTTGACAAACTATGGCATATGGGACAAATCCCACCCAATGCTTGTTTTTTGTAAATTAAGTTTTATTGGAAAAAACCCATGCTTATTATTAACATATTGTTGATGGCTGTATTCATGCTGCAGTGGCAGAGTTGAGTAATTGTGATAGAGACAGTAGGACCCACAAAACCTTAACACTTATATTTAGCCCTTTGCAGAAAAACTTGGTTGAATTCTGCTATACATGCCCACCATTTTCAGAAACCAACCATCCTTCCCACAAGAATATTTAAAACATATATAATTCATAGTGTGAAGCATCTTCATGTATACCATCTAATTAAATTTTAGTGGCAAACTCGAGTTGAGCTTCTTTTCCTTATTATTACAGATCTATCTAATGATGGTGATATTAATGAGATGTTCAGTGCTCAAATTGAAGTTAACTGGAAGGAAAATAAGTGGAAAGAAGTGGTCTAGATTATTGGAAAAAGCTAATCAAACTGCCACTGATAGAGATAAATAGAAAACTATAACTATAACATGATTAAAATCTGATTAAGAGATTTAATTAAATGTGCACACATAAATATAGGCATATAATCATATAAATCACATTTTGATAATTGCTAGCACCTACTATGTGGCTGTATTGTGCTCGAATTTTTATGTGCAGTATCCCAATCAAGTTCCAATCTCTGAGTCTCTGTTGAGTTAAATTATAATTCTTCTCATTTTACAGATGAGTAGACTGAGTTCCAGAAAGTTTAAGCAAGGTTGATCGTGATCTCAAGCTTGCAGGTAACAGTCATGGGATTTGGATCCACTGTAGAGTAAAAGCATCAGAAGGACCAGCCAGGGCCATTTCATGTACCCCCTTTAGACAACAGTTCAGCCCCAGTAGGTTTTGTTTATGTTAAACACAATAACAATCCCATCTCTGACTTTTTTTTTAATACAACGCTTTCAGCTGTATACTGGAAAAAAAGTCAAATGGTCCAGGCAGAAATATTTCCTTCTAAGAAACAGTAGGACAAATCTGATTGATTTGGGCTGAGAGGTACTGACAATTCACAGTAGCCAGCTGAAATTGCCTTTCCAACTGAAGTGGTTAAACCTGGGCTAGAGCACTGCAGCCAGCTTGCACCTGCTGCCCGAAACCTTTGCAGCTCTTCAGAGGCACCGTGGGTCTTTGAGGTATCTTATGGCTCTGTTCTGTATTTATTATGTTCATGAATATCAAAGAAGTGGAGGGCAAGTTTGGAAGCTTTAAATAAACTACAGATAGGCTCCGGGAACGTCTAATTGCATTTTAAGTTGTATTTTATGTGTACTCTTTAGAAAACATTTTTTTCCCCCTGTAAATTCCTAAGAGACTATTCCTTAGCCTGAACTGAACAACTGGAAAGTTTTTGTCTCTTAAATCCAATTGATTTTTAGGTTTCTGCAACTTCCTAATGTCCTCGATTGCTTTCCAAGCAAGATATTTGTACTTAGAGGACTTTGTTTTGCTTTAACTTTGCCAAAGATTTGCCGTGAGTCTGAGGCCAACATGGAACTAATTGAGCCCCTAGAAGGACAACTTTATCTTGACTGATAAGTAATAGAAAATGGGGTTATTGTTGCAGAAGACTTATAGGCTTAACTTTAGCAGCTGTGAATATTGCAATAGATTTAAAATGTTTTTGTTTTTAAGATAATTAAGTAAAAAATGCACAATTAAATTCTAAATAATGTCATACCAGTAGGCGTGTTTACATATTGTAATTAGTCTGAGGTGAAAAATGAGCTAAGTAGGTGACTGAACCACTAGAATATTTCCAGTGTTAGAGTGTTTCATCGCTTCCTTCCCTATTTTCTGCTCCAACATCCCTATTTTTTTTTTTTTTAAGATTTTAGTAAATAATTTTAATCACAGATATACTTCATACATATAATACGAAGTAATATAAAATAATATTTCTTCCATGGCTCTACTCACCCTGTTTTTTTTTTTGTTTTTTTTGTTTTTTTTTTTTTTTTTTTCACACACACTGTATTTTATTTTTACAAGAGATAAATAGACTGACACCAAGCATTGTACATGGATGACCACAACAAAAGCAACAATGATTGCAATTACCAAACATGAAACACACTCATACTATGTCATAATATTGACATTCAGTCCAGTAATCCTCCACTGCAACAGCTCCTTTACTTTGCAGTGAAAATTGATTTGTATATTCTTTGCCTCTGAGTTCTTGTGGGATTTTTTCTTTTTTTAAATTCAACCAGAAAGTCACAAAAATTATACTCATCCTCATCAGTTCACTCAGTTCACTCTGACAAGTACAGGTTTCTGGTACCTGACTGTACTGCTGAACTGAATGAATAAGCATTTTCAGAACTCTAATGAAAAACTGATGAGCTCATAAAAGTGCTAACAAAAGATCAAGATGAAAAAAAAAAATTAATTACCTATTTTTTTTTTTAAGATTTTATTCCAACCACTTTAGTAATAGCATTAATTAAAAACAATCTATGCAAGCCAGTTACAACACAGATATCAGGTTACTTGAAAAAGCAAAATTCAACTACATGCTGTCTACAAAAATGCACACTAAATATAAAGACATAGGTTCAGTAAGTCAGAAAGAGAAAAACAAATACTGTATGCTAACACATATATATGGAATCTAAAAAAAAAAAAAAGGTCATGAAGAACCTAGGGGTAAGACGGGAATAAAGACGCAGACCTACTAGAGAATGGACTTGAGGACACAGGGAGGGGGAAGGGTAAGCTGGGACAAAGTGAGAGGGTGGCATGGACATATATACACTACCAAATGTAAAATAGATAGCTATTGGGAAGCAGCCGCATAGCACAGGGAGATCAGCTCGGTGCTTTGTGACCACTAGAGGAGTGGAATAAGGAGGGTGGGAGGGAGGGAGATGCAAGAGGGAAGAGATATGGGGATATGTATATTTATAGCTGATTCACTTTGTTATAAAGCAGAAACTAACACACCATTGTAAAGCAATTATACTCCAATAAAGATGTTAAAAAAAAAAAAGACAGGTTCAAAGCAAAAGGATGAAAAAATTCACACTGTGAAAACACTAAGCAAAATAAAGTTGTAAAAGCAGTATTAATAAATTTTTTATAGAAAGGGGGAAAGCTATACAAAAGATTAACCATTTTTACAATAGTAGTATCTTATAGTTTGGTCGATTACATGTGTAGGTAATTTATTAATTATATCCCTATTTTTAAATTTGCAATATATTAGTCATGAAGAGAGAAATGTAGGGGAGGATAGTATAGAAAGGCAGAAAGGTTAGCACTTAAAATTTTTTTGTTTTATTGAACTATAGCTGATTTACAATATTGCATTAGTTTCAGGTATACAGCAAAGTGATTGTTACACATATTTTTTTTCAGATTCTTTTCCATTATAGGTTATTACAAGGTACTGAATATAGTTCCCTGTGCTATACAGTAAATCCTTGTTGTTTATCTCTTTTATATATAGTGGTATGTATCTGTTAATCCCCAAATTCTAATTTATCCCTCCCCCCACCCCTTTCCCCTTTGGTAACCTTAAGTTTTTTTTTCTGTGTCTCTGAGTCTGTTTCTGTTTTGTAAATAAGTTCATTTGTATTATTATTTTTTAGATTCCACATATAAGTGATATCATATAATATTTGTCTTTGTCTGACTTACTTCACTTAGTATGATAATCTCTAGGTCCATCCATGTTGCTGCAAATGGCATTATTTCATTCTTTTTAATGGTTGAGTAATATTCCATTGTGTATATATACCACATCTTCTTTATCCATTCATCTGTTGATGGACACTTAGGTTGCTGCCGTGTCTTGGCTATTATAAGTAGTGCTTCTATGAACACTGGTGTGCATGTATCTACTCAAATTAGTGTTTTAGTCTTTTCTGGATATGTGCCCAGGAGTGGGATTGCTGGATCATATGATAACTCTATTTTTCGTTTGTTAAGGAACCTCCATACTGTTTTCCATGGTGGCTGCACCAATATACATTTCCATCAGCATTCTAGGAGGGTTTGGAAAGGTTAGTACTTTATCACAAGGCAAACTGTCAAATCATAGACCATCACTGGAGAATCAATTCACTTGTAGATTCAACTATGTGATCTCAACATAATGTAGCATGAGAGATTGCAGATGGTTTATCTCTGTGTTTCTCATAATGTATCTTTTAACAAACATACAGTGCATAAAGTCTTGTCTCACACAACTTGAAAACATTCAAAACTATTTTTGTGAGTTACCTTTATATGTCTTCTATAGGACAAAAATAAAATAAGGAGATGGCCTAGAATATTTTTTATGAGACAATGAAATGGCCTCATAAGGGTTGAGAAAAGAATATCAGTCCATTCAACATGCTTGCAATAATTTTTTCAGTTTTAAACCCTTTTCTAGTTAATAACTACTCTGCCACACACACACACACACACACACACACATCCATACCCAAGGGTTAATACTATCCTAACAGTTCCACTGTCATAGATTAGTTTTGCATACTTTGGAAACTTATACATGTGGAATCATACAGTATATATTCTTTTATGTCTTTTTTCATCCATGAGATTCACCCATGTCATTGAATTTAGTTTTAGTACATTCATTCTCACTGATACTAGTCTTAGTACTATTCATTGTGTGACTGTACTAAACATTATTTATTAATTTTACTTTCAAAGATATTTGGTTTCTGGGGCCACCCTTAAGGGATGAAGAATCCTGGACAAATGTTTGTTTTTTTGCAAGGTCTTGCCTATATAACTGATATGATTAAAAATTAATTACAAATTTATGGGCCCATATGAATATAGTGATTTACCAATAAACATTTAGAATCATAAGTAGAGAAGAGGTACCTACATACTTGTTTATTGGTCATCCAGTAGACAAAAAGATTCCTCATAATGTTCAGGTATCTTTTCATTCAGGTCCAGGAACTGTGTCTTCATGTTCTTTATTATCAAATATCCTATTCCTGGCTAACTTCCTTGTTCATGCCACAAGGAAAAAAGATAACAACACTTACTATCCATAATGTCATGGCCCTTCACAACCTGTTTGTATTGAAACAATATAGGTCTTTTTGCCTTTGAATTTCCCTAATAGCTTTTATTAAATGCTGGTTACCTCATTACCCGTGATATTGCATCATCCACTGTGCCACCTGTGAATACTGGCTTCCAATGACTCTCTCAAAAATGTTACTTCACTTCATTGATTATGACCACAAATGTAAGTCTTATCCATAATATGTAGGAAAGAATCAACAATAATTCATTTTTTAGTCATGTTAAATTTACCATTCATAATTTTATAGGATAAACATAAAACAACACATAACTGTGTCTTATCTGGAACTCTTTTGACCATGATCGCTACAATTCTAGAATGTGGTATCTTTCAATGCCTTCTACATCCTCTTACCATTGGGGATGACAGGCTAGGGGTCTGTCAGCAGAGCAAACAGTGTGGGCTTGCTTACATAAGGAATGTCCCTGCCTTGTGCAGTACATCCATCTTAAGACCAATGGAGGGAAGCATTATGTTGTCCCACTTGTTGGAAGCAAGAAAAGACACAGATCAAGAGGACCCATGGGCATTACAGAGCATCAGTCTGGATAGCCTGTGGAAGAGGTAGGCATGACCAACCCTGGAGGACTGGCTGATATGTAATATGCATTCTGTGGAGAAGATAGGGGATCGTACTATGTGCCTGGGGTGGGATGTGTGCTGCAAGCCCCACCATTGCCAAGTGCAATAGCCTAGAGGTGACAATTAGGTAAGAGTTGATGCATGGGCATACACAGATGGCTCATGTTCAAGGGTTGGCAGTGGACTGTTGGTAGCCCAGAGCTTGTATCTATCACATGTCACCCAAAATCAGTATATTAGCACCATTCTGGTGACTCAATCTCATATGATACAATAAAGCTACAACAACAAACCAAACATTTTCCAGCCAAGGAGTCCTGGATCTCCTTGGAGCAACTGGTCAATCCCATGAGTGGCATTGAGAGTTGGAAAGTACCCAGAGGAATGAAATAGGGACCAGGACCCATGTGAGACCTAGTCTGGGCTCAGACACACCACATGGATGGCATTGCTAACTCCAGCTGATCCTACCCACTAGAAAGAGACTGGAAATTTCAAGGATGACACTCCAATGCATGGGACTCCTTGAGGCATTGCTAGGTAGGGCACTACTTGTTTAGGGAAAATATGTTGGGTTGTTTCTAGTTTCAACCATTGCAAATAAAGCTACTATGAACATTCTCAGTGCACATATGAACTGATTTCTGCTAGCCTTATACCTAGGGTGGGATTACTTGATTATAATGAATTATAATCGAACATAACATGCATGTTAACTTTAGTAGATCCTGACAGTTTTCTAGAGCATTTATATCAAGTCACACTCCCAGTAACATGATAATACCAGAACTTCACATTCCTCTCAATATTTCGTGAGATAATTATCATTACTTAAAAAAAAAAAAGTAGCTCTTCTAGTGGATTCAGTGGTACTTCATAGTGGTTTTCATTCAGATATTCCTGATGAATAATGATGTAGAGAACCTTTTCATATGCTTATTGGTCATGTTGATATCCTTGTTGAATTACCTGTTCATCGTTTTTTCTTATTGCTTTGTAGAAGTCTTTTTGTTATTAATTTATTGGAGTTTTTAATGTACATCTTTAATACTAGTCTTTTATTGGTATCTGTATTGCACATATCTTTATCCTATATAAGGTTTGCATTTTCATTCTCTTAATGGTGTCTTTGAGTGACAGAACATTTTAATTTTAATGCAATTTAATTTATCAACATTTCTTTTATTGTTAGAGTACTTCTTCCTCCTTGAGAAATCTTTGTTTAAACCAAGGGTATGATATACTCTCTTTTGTTTTCTTCTAGGTACTTTATTATTTTATTTTTCTCATTATTCCAGTTGTTCTAGCATCAGTTATTGAAATGCACATTATTTCCCCCACAGCATTGCACTAGCATATTTATGGAAAAGCAAGTGATATATAAGTGTGAGCAGGATTCTGGGATCTCTTTTCTGTAACAATGGATCTTTTTCTTTTAACCTTGTACCAATACCACAATGTTTTAATTACTATAGCTACATAAGAAATCTTAATATCTTGGAGTGTATTCCCTTTAAATTTACCCTTTTTCTTAAAAATTTCTTCACTACTCTTGGTCTTTCTGACATCATTCATACCTTTGTACATTATCAGAATTCCATCTAGGATAATTTTTCTTGTACCTGAAAAACTTCCTTTAGTTTTTAATTTCAGTGTATGTACCTGGAAATAAATAATCTCAGGTTTATTTGTCTAAAATATCTTTATTTTGCCTTCATTTGTGAAGCATGTGTTTGCTATGTATTGAATTCTAGATTGGCAGGTTTGTTTTCTTTTTTAAGGTTTCAAATTGTTTCAAGAAGTGTTTTTGTTTTTTTGTTGTTTGCTCTCATTGTTTCTGATGAAAAGTTAGCTGTAGTTAGGCCTTATTATTGGTCCTTTGAAGAGAATTTTATTTTTTGTTCCATTTTATTTCCCCTTCTGGCTGCCATTTTCTTTAAAAAATTATTTTAGAACAGGTTTAGATTAACAGAGAAATTAGAAAATTAATTCTGAGAGTTTCCATATTCCCTGTACCCAGTTTTCCATATTATTAACATCTTATATTAGTGTAGTACATTGGTTACAATTCCTGAACCAATATTGATACATTATTAACTAAAGTCCATACTTCATTTAGATTTCCTTATTAAATCCATCTATTAAATTTTTAATCTCAGTTTTTATTGTCATCGTTGTTGTTTCAGTTCTAGACCTTCTATATGATTCCTTTTACTGAGTCTTATTCTCTGGTGAAATTTTTCATTTTTACCTTAATTTTCTTGACATTTTAATCATATTTATTTTAAAGTCTCTGTCTAACATCTCCAGTATCTGTTTTACCAATGGCTCTGTTTCTGTTTTATGTTTTTCTTTTGGTTTTTGATCATATGGTCTTCAGTCCTTGCACGCCTTTTGATTGTGTGCTGGACATTGTGTATGAGCATTTAGGTGATGTTATCTTTCTTCAGAAAGGATTCAGTTTTCTTCTCACAGACAAATAAGGGAAGGACCAGTCATTGTACTATAGTCAAGTCTTGGTTTCACCCATTCTTAGGGCAGTTTTTCCTTTTTTGCTATGGGGTAGCCCTTTAGAGTCTCATGTGAAAATTTGGGTTTTTACCAGGAACCTTTATATGTATGTATATATTAAAATTTTTTTTGAATAAATAAATATAAAATATGTATTTAAAAGATTTTCAAGTTGACTTCTAAATGAAGCATTGATACTATGAATATTGCCCTTTTAAGCCTAAGATCCCCTTCCATTTTATTTCTTAGGCTAATGCTCTGGATTCACATAGATAACATCATTTAAGCAGATTCTCAATGTATATATGTTGTTCATTCATTCAACAAATATCTATTGAATGCTAACTCAGTGCCAGATTCTGTGCTAAGTGCTAGTCATACAGTGGTGAGGAAAACACATGGTCTCTGTCCCCATGGAGCCTACAGTTCGGTGGGGAGGAACAGATATTAATAAAATGACATAAAAATACAAACTACAAACTGTGAAAATTGTTGAAAAGTAAATGTGCAGCCTCTGTGAGAGCATAGAGGGATCAGATACCGTCTGGGAGTTGCCAAACAAAGCCTCGTTATGTTGAAATTTTACCTAAGGTAACATATAATTTCTGTCATTACCCTGAATAATCAGCAAGGAATGATTTTCAGTTACAACTGGAGTTACAGCCTTTTTTCTGAATGTAGCACAAAGTTTCTAATCATCACAAGATCATCACATTAATAAAATTCCAGTGTGTAGGAGGTATCCCATATAACGTGTGGATAGGATGTCCTTTATTTTAAGAATTACTCTATTTAATGGCATAGGTGGGTGGCGTAGGGATAGAGAAAAAGAGAGTTCTTTGTTATATACTACTAAGTAAAATTAGATATTCAGTGTATTATTTTAAAATTTCATTTATGCTCCAAGTTGGTGCTGATAGATAGAAAGAAGGATGTACTAATATTTTTTCAGGGCAAATCACATTTACTCCTGGTCCTCGAGCATAAACTTCCACGCATATGCAAAAATGATGAAAGTTGACTGCCTCGGAAGAGAATACCTGCCGAACACTATTGTCACTTGAAATGCTGCTGATTTTGTTCTTGCAGCTTTGCCAAGGGAACACTATGAGCAAAGGAATGGAGGCATGAATGTGTGTAGTGTTCTCAGGGAATGGCAAGCACAACCAGGGAGTGCAAGAGAAAGGCAGAATGGAGTGGAAAAAATAGATTGTACCAGATTATGGGTTGAGGGGTATCTTGCTAAGAATTGGTAGGTAGTGGGGGAGCCACTGAAATGGTTTTGTGTGTGTGTCAGGGAAAATACCTGTTATTTGGTAAAATTGCTCTGAGAAACCTGAGATAGTAGATTGAAAGAGGAAAGCTCTGGACTGTGAGAGTGGTTGAAGCCATCATAAGTCTGATAAGGGGTGATGCTCAAGTGTTTCAGAAATATAACCTATGATTAAAAATAATCTCTTTGATTTTTGTTTTTGTTTTTTTTTGCTTTTGGAGGAAGTTCAACAACAGGGGAATTTTAATGAATCTGATAGGATTGAGAGAAACTGATTTTTAAAAAACCCTCACTTTTTGGAGAATTGATCTGTATTGAATAATTTGGGGTTCTTTAGGTGATTTTCACATTACTTAAAGCATTCTATGTTCTGACCTTTTGCTTTTTGACTCCCTCAAACCATGCTGCCCCCAAATTTAGGAATACATTAATGTAAATATATAAGGAAATCCTCATCTTTATCATTTGCTACTGAGCCCTAGACAGTTCTGATGTAAATCATTTTAGAAGCTTCCCTAATTAAAATGGAAACCCATTGTGTCAGTTTGTCTGACAGTACAGCACATTTGAATGTTTGTTTGAATATAGCTTTTAGGCTATTGACAGAAATTTGAGACTGAGGCCAAGCTTAGCAGCATGGGCCCAGAGAAAGACCAAAGCCAGGCATGAATATTTACTGACAGGCGGTTAAGCAAAACAGCCACTCTGCTGTTTGTCTTTTCACTGTCCTGGATATTTGCTTCTTATTAATCTTTTAGATGTATGCTTCTTTTGCTGAATCCATTATTAAACAGAGAACAGACTGTGTTCACATTGTTTGTTCTTGCTCAGGTTGATGGAGAAAAAAATGTGTTAGATATAGTTAGAAGAAGTTGTATTACTTTTCTAATTACGTGCATTTACAAATAGAACAAGGTTTCTGTAAGACACTGTATTTTTGGTTGTTTTTAGGTGAGAAAAATGTATATCTTAACACTAGATTATGAAGAATGATCTCACAAATTCTCTAAAATCTTTTCCCTGTTCCCTGCGAATTTTAATAGACTCATAAAAGCAATTACGCTGATAGGTTTTTGTGATGTACAAAATACACTGGATTTTGTGTTTCACAGGCCGACTAAGGATTGTTATTTAGGATGATTTTGCCATATTTATCTGCAGTTTTAATTATTGCCTTATAATAATGAAAAGTAATATTATATTGTTTTATTAATATTATGGATCTATGTATCTACAATTCTCTTTCTTTTAACAACCTTGCAATTTAGAGATTAAAGTGACAGAGGCCCAGAGAGTTTAAGTAACTTGCCTGATATCAACTAACTATAAAGACATTGATATTCAAATTTAAGTCTGTCTCCAAAGAGCCTGTTTTTTTCTAATACACCCTGCTGCTTTTTTACAGAGATGAATGTCACACCAAATTATTTTTCTTCTACTCAGGGGGGTAGGATGAGGCATGGAGAAGTTGTGCCTTGACAACATGAAGCAGTAAGACCTCATTGTAATAAAAAATGGCAGCCAGTCTTCTGGTGGCCTGCTTATTAGTGTCTCAAAATAAAGAATTCAGTTCTGGTGATGGCAAATTCTTGGCAACTAACAGAAAGAAGCAAAATACAAACACTTTGAACTAGGCTTCTAGAACTGTTACTTCTATGTGAGGGAATTATACTTTTGTCTTTATATTTTCCCGAAGTATTAGTTTCAGGAAAACCGAATCTCCACTTCAGTTTGACCTGAATGGGATGTGTGAAGCCTTATAACTTACTGCCTGATGGATGATGTCATGGTGAGTGGCATGTACAAGGAGGGAGTCAGTGATCCCAAACTTTCCAAAGCTTGATTTGTATTTTAAGAATGTGTATGTCTAGCCGAAAGGAAAGATAATGTTCAGTGGTGAGGAAGCAGATTTTGGTATTTTAAAAGTCCATATTGTTAAACTGTGCAATTGGAATTATATCAGGGATTAACAAACCACAGCCCTTAGGACCAAATCTCCATCATCTGAGATCTGTTTTTGTATGGTCCCCCCAAATTAAGAATGGTTTTTATATTTTTAAAGGGTTGTAAACAAAACAAACAAACAAAAAACCCCAAAAGCAAAGAAGAATATGTGAGAGACCTTACGTGGCCCTCAAAGCCCCCAAATGTTTGCTATCTGCCTGTTTACAGAAAGTTTGTCTATTCCTGAACTAAGCAATGGAGGTTAAGATATCTAAACATATACCAATTCTATTCCATGCAGCTTGCCTTAGAGAAACAATAGATTTGGGCTTGAATCCTATTTACTGCTTGTGTGAACTTGGGCAGAGTACACAGTGGTCTTGAGGAACCCTTACTCATCGTTGAAATAGGTATAATATTACCTATGGCATAGTATAGTCAGGAGGATTCTATATGTAAAGAGAGTTTTAAGTGCCAAAAGCAGATTGCAAAGTAGAAAGTAGAGTATAATCTCATCATTGTAAAAATATGTTTGTTTTTATGATTGTAATCACATGAAAGATGCCTGGGAACATAGCCACTGAATTGTTAACAGTGGCAAATCCTCGAGAATGAGAATAAAATAAAAGACGTTTACTCTTTATTTTATATAGTTCTGTACGAAAACTTTTATAAGGCACTGCTTTGTTAATTGTCAACTAAAAGTAATTTAAAAGTTTTTGGCGTACAATAGGGATAGGCTAAGTGTTGATCCCTCCTTGCTCCTTAAAGAAGGGAGAAAGATCCTCCCGATAGCTCATTCTGATTTGTGGATTGGAACAGCGTTGTGGAAAGGCTTACGTTTAAACCTGGGAGAGCAGAGCTCAGATTTTTTAGGAGAATAAACATGCCGTCTTTTAAAATGTATTTTATAGTTAACAATTTTTAACATCTTGACTTCTAAAAGGGAGAGCAGATTCACTACTTCATTTCAGGTTTAGCTTCTAACTATGTGGCAGGATGGGGTGTCCTCACAATAGGATGCCATTTTCTCCATGTCTCACATGGGGAAGATTCCACCACTTGTATGTCCTTCTGGAATCTCTTTTGTCCCTGAAGTCAAATTCATGGATAGCTCAGCCTAACCTCAGTGGACCCAACACTTCTGTTATTATAGGCAGTTACTGCAATTATTTCTGTAATTAATAAGAAATTACAGAAACAATTAGTCACCTACTCCTTACATTATAGAGCAACTGGGGCTCCACGGGTCTGTAAAAATTTAGGATTCCCTTAGATCAGTAGGCAGGGTTGTCATGGTTTGGCTGTGGATAAGCTTCATCCAGATATATAATGTAACTTGAAAGAGCCCAGTTTCACTTGAAGTTGAGGAAACAGGTCCATTAGTATTATTCCTAAATTTCATGACTTCTTACTCACGCTGCTGTAACTGCTGGAGTCCCAAGACTTTCAAAATCCCCTCATTAAATATCTCAAAATAACCCAGACTTCCTCTAGGCCCCGCAAGCCATAGGCTCCTCAGTAAGGTCACTTGAGCAGCTTCTCACCAGGACTGACGGCTACTCTCGTCCTCTGTCATTGCAATGCTCTTTTGTTCTTTGCACAGACCCTGTATATCGTTTCCCATAACTCCCACTCTCTGGGACCAGATTGCCTGCCTCAGATTCCTTTCACACCTGAGATTCTGACTCGCCCTCTAACTCTGTCTTCCTGAGGTGTGTGTCATCCATTTTCACCATCACTTTTGCCTGGCACTCTCTCCACTGTCCCTAGAATCACCATTATTCATCTATCCTTTTGACCTTTATGGAAAAGCCTTTCTCTTCCTGGAAATATTTCTTTTATGGGATGTAAGACAGTTGGTTTAATTTTATTATTCAGCTGTCTTGAATAGAATTATATCAATGGAGTGACTCTCTCCTGTCAAAGGTACATGAGCAGTGTGGAGATGGGGAGGGGAGATAGGTTGGTGTAAGTTCAAGTTCAATTTTACTTTGCTTCCATCTAAAACCCCGGTAAGGCCTGGTGAATCTCATTTCTCACCTCTCAATGATTATCCCTTAGAGTACTGTCTTGCCTCCCTGAATCTGACTGAGCACCATTGCTGTCCTTTCTCAGCCAGGCCTTCAGCCATGTCTCCATTTGGTCTGCAATTGTGAACAGGGCTTGGGTCTTTCCTGTAGGAACTGTTTCTCAGGAGAACATTGGGAGATATCTAGTATCTCCCTGTATTCTGTGATTCCTTTTTTTTTTTTAATTTTTTTATTTTAGAGTAGTTTGAAATTTATTGAAAGTTGCAAAAGATGGTACAGAGTTCTCATATACACCTCACCCAGTTTTCTCTATTGTTAACATCTTACATCACTATAGTACATTTGTCACAGCTAAGGAACCAGTGTGGGTATGTTACTATTAACAAAATTCAATACTTAGATTTCAATAGTTCTGTGATTCTTTTTTTTTTTTTTTAAAGATTTATTTATTTTATTGATTGATTGATTGCTATGTTGGGTCTTCATTTCTGTGCTAGGGCTTTCTCTAGTTGCGGCAAGCGGGGGCCACTCTTCATTGCGGTACGCGGGCCTCTCAGTATCGCGGCCTCTCTTGTTGCGGAGCACAGGCTCCAGACGCGCAGGCTCAGTAGTTGTGGCTCACGGGCCCAGTTGCTCCGCGGCATGTGGGATCTTCCCAGACCAGGGCACGAACCCGTGTCCCCTGCATTAGCAGGCAGATTCTCAACCACTGCGCCACCAGGGAAGCCCTGTGATTCTTAAAGAGATATTTTTGTCAAGAGCACAATGGATATATGGGAGAGTGTTGTCTATTATATTTTGCACTCTCTACTTCTTTGCAGACAACTTGTGACACTTAGTTACTTGGTTGACAATTAATTACACTATTTTCTAGGTGTGTCCTGATCAAATGATTTGAAAGGGTGCCATTAGGGAGAAACATTGTTTTTTCATGTATCAGCTCTTTGCATTTTTGAAACTCCATAGTAAGAGGACAAATTAGGGTAGACAAAACTAAAAAACTGGGCAGTAGAGGTTTAGGTGAGTCTTTCAAATAAGAAAGAAATAAAAATCATTTTGGATAAGGCAGAATGAAATAAAACAGCAAAAATCAGCTTAAAAACATGTAAAACCATAAATGTGCCCAAAGAAATTTGGGTTGGTGGTCGTAAAGTCTTATATATATACTGTACCTTCTTAAAATATAAAATTCATCTTTATAAATGTTTTGAAGGTGCCATGTATGTGTGTGTGTGTGTGTGTGTTTGAGCTGACAGGATGACATTCATTAAGCAAATAAATAGTGAGCAACTACCTAGGGACCAGACACTGTGTTAATTACTGGGGATACTGAATAAAGAAGACCATGTTCTTGCCTCCAAGAAGCTTATGACCTGGGTGGTGATGATCTTACGTATGTGTGATCTAGCCAGTTTTTCTTAACTATTTCTCTTCTTCCAATTTATACAGTATTTTATCTGTCATGGCAGGAGATGTCCAGCTATGGGCAATATGACCATCATCATAAATTTGTCATTACCTGCTAAGAAAGAGACACAAACACAAAGTAAGTATCACCTTCATTAACAAATATTTGTTAAGTTCTTGCTCTCTGTAGCACATTTGCCAGCCATTAGGCAAAGAAAAACAATACAAGACAACACTACCCCTTTGAAAGCTTGTTATTCAGGGTATTTTCCTGAAAAGAAAAGCAATGATACAAGGTAGTTTCAGTTAGTTCTGAAGAATATTGCAGTTCTAAATTCTCTAGGAGATTAGAAACAGAGACAATCACTCCTAGCTGGGACTGGCAGGTGAGGAGGCTTCATGGAGGAAAGCTTCTGGTTATGCCCAGAAATAAAGCCCTACATGTGCACAGCGTTTTCAAGGGTTGAACTAGACCAGCCAAGTTTATTAAATTGCCTTCCCCTCCTTTTTTTGGTGTTGGTCTTTTTCTCTTACTTCTTGCCTTCTGTGTGTCAAGGTGACTGCATTGTGGTGACCCCCGTTGTTCATTTCTTGTTAGCTGAATTAGGAGAAATGGTTAAGATGGATTAAGATGGGCAGCAGCAGCAATCATGCCACCCTGAGAATAATTGAATGTAACAGAGCAAGTATGGTAATTATCCTGGTTGCTTCACTTCTCTGAGTTCCAATTCAGGCCTTGAAATCCCCCTATGCCAGTGATTAACTAACTGGTTATTTGGATGTTGTGCCACAATGTAGACTTTTGGCCTGGAGTCCTAGTTCATGGTAGAAATGAACGCTCATTCTGTACTTTGCCTTGATGTCTTCAAATGGTGTTTTACCCATAGGATATAATTGGAGAATTTCTGTCATACTTCTGTCATAATATTCCAAGTTCAGTTTTCAGTTTTCTAATAGTCTTTGTCACATACATTTTTATTTTAAAAATATAAATGGCACATGGTAAAATAGATAGCTAGTGGGAAGCAGCTGCATAGCACAGGGAGATCAGCTCCGTGCTTTGTGACTACCTAGAGGGGTGGGATAGGGAGGGTGGGAGGGAGATGCAAGAGGGAGGAGATATGGGGATATGTATAGCTGATTCACTTTGTTATAAAGCAGAAACTAACACACCATTGTAAAGCAATTATACTCCAATAAAGATGTTTAAGAAAAAAAACAACTCTAAAAAGCTATTAAAAAAAAAATGGCACATGGTTTTTTGTGCTACAGTCATGTGTATGTGTGGGTATATGTATATATATATATATATACTTTTCCTCCCCCTAAAGAGGTGAATTCTTTAAAGGAAATGAAAATAAAAATTTCATAGGGTGTAGGGCAGAGCAAACGCTCATCACAGACTTATCTGACAAGTCTCTTTAAAGAACCTGTCCACAGACTGAAGATTCACTCTTTGCTCAGTTTGCATCCTTGGCCCAATAAATGTTTTATGACCTCCCTGTATGAGCACTCACAGCCAGAAGGAGGTAATGCAAAATTGATCTGTATATTAAAACTGCTGAGCCAAGCGGGCTTGCTCCTGGAATTACACTGATTATGTCTATGTGTGATCAACAGGCCCTACTGAAACACCATAGTATTTGAAAAGACACCCATCAGCTGCATTTTTTATACATACAGTTTCCTCTTTCCCTCCTCCTCTTAACCCTATGGTCCAACTCCCCTTTGGGCTCATGAATAGCAATAAATGTTTTCAGAAAAGAAGATGCTTCACCATTATGCTCCACAGTCTATTATTTCTAGAATACAAAGAAAGACATGGACCTTGGAATCAAACACACAGGGGTTGGAATCCCAGCTTCACCATTTATTTGCTATGTGGATTTGGGCCAATTGTTGTATCTTTCTGGACCTCATATTGCTGTTTTAAAGTGGAGGTAATAGCATCCACCTGCTCAAATTATTGCAAATATAACCAGTATAGTTAGGCTTTCACTGTCTGTGAATATAAAATGAGGTCCATTTCCTTTACTATCCTTGTTACAATGGTGTGAGTTAATACTAGCCTGATGGATCTCCTTAAAACATGCCCTAATTATTTCTGGTTCTCTCTTACATGGGCTAAGAACAGGTTCATTCAGGTTCTTCATTCTGGTGGCTTTTTTTTTTTTTTTTGATGCGCTGCCAAGATATTCATTTATATAACAATTGTTTTTTATTGAGTACCTATTTTGTGCCAGGAACTTTTCTAGACCATGGGTTATGTCATGAATAGGACAGACAAGATTCCTGATTTCATGAAACTTATAGATGATGGCAGGTAGGGGGTGAGGAAATCAGAAAAGATAGATAAATAGTTAGAGATAAAGACAAATACTCTGAAGTAAATAAAGCAGCTACTCTGTAGAAATTGAGTGGAAATGTGGGATAAGGGAGCAACATTAGAGATGGTGGTCAGGAAAGTTCTTCTCTGGTGAGCTGACATTTGACCTAAAACCTTGATGGTGAGATGGATCTCACTACGTGAAGATCAGAGGTGAATGAAGAACATTCCAGACTGAAGGAGCAAAGAGAAAGAACCACCAAAATAGAGCAACTGAGGGAAGGGGGCTAAGATTCTGGTCACCCATTCCGACGTGTGTTTTTTCCCCACACCATCAAACAATTCTCCAACACTAGCTGGGTGTTCTACTATTCAACTCAGTTTGGACACTATCTACCCAGAGAAAGCATCAGATTCCACAGGTTAAGGGCTTAGTCCCACAAGACTGTTCCCCACTTCAGATGCCAATAGATTGTTACCTGTGCTTCTGACCCACTGGCTATAAATCAGAGGTTCCTATTACCCTGTCTTTGCATTTGATTAATTTGCTGGAGGGTCTCACAGAACTCAGGAAACTAGTTTATTCGCTAGATTGCCAGTTTATTACAAAGAATATCGAAGGATACATAGGGCAAGTTACGGGGAAAGGATGCAGAGCTTCTATATCTTCTCTGAGCATGTCACTTTCCACAAATCTCCAAGTGTTCACCAACCCAGAAGCTCTCTAAATCCTGTCCTTTTGGGTTTTTATGGAGACTTCATTACATAAGCAAAATTAATTAAATCATCAGCCATTGGCAATTGATTCAACCTCCAGCCCCTCTTCCCTCCCAGGAGGTCAGGGGAGTGGGACTGAAAGTTACAACCCTCTAATCCTCTCGTTCCTCTGGTGACCAGCCCTTATCCTTAGGTGACCTAGGGACTTTCCAAAAGTAACCTCATTAACATAACAAAAGACAGGTTTTATTGCTCTTATTAATTAGGAAATTCCAAGGTTTTTAAGAGCTCTGTGCCAGAAAAAGAGAGGAAGACCAAATATATGTGTTTTATACTACAAATTACAATATCACAGGGAGAAAAAGTGAGAAAGAGATCTGGTGGTACACGATGAGCCTTGAGAGTTGTTCAAGGACCTGATCATGTATGACAATAGGCAATTAGAAAGACTGGAAGATATTGACATGTTTTAAGCAGATAAGCCACATGATCTGATTTACTTTTTAAAAAGATAATTCTGGTTCCTGGGTGAGTGAGAATATGGGTACAATAGTAGAAATAAGGAAAATATTTGGCTATCATTGTAGTGCAGGTAAGAGAAGATGGTAGCTGGGTTTTTTTAAGGAGGTAGAAGTGGGGAAAGAGAGAGACAGAGAAGTGAAGGATTTCATATTGTCAGGAAGGAAGAAATTTCCCTCTACTCTTCTAGGTTCTTCTAGCTGGTATAAGGATTAAATTGACATGAGGCAGATCAACAGGAGAAAATCAAGCAGAAGTTTAATGACATGTGTTCATGGAGAGACCTAGGATAACTGAGTAGCCCACTAAAATGGCTGAAACCTTCACCTTAGATACCGTCTTCAGCTAAAGACAAAAGGGATGTTGGGTGTGGTAGTTTGGGACTTCACAGGGGGAGGAAGGCAATTCACATGGAGATTAAAAAGCAAATGTTTGGAAAAAAAATGTTTTCTGGGCCATGCAGAGGCAGTGGGACATAGAGTGGACGCTGATGCCCCACCACACCTAGCCCACATTCTTTGCAGGTATCTCTATCTGGGGAACAGGCCCTTCCTCTAAATTTTTTTAGGCAGTTAGGGGAAAGGTCTAAGTTTCTTTCCAAGTCTTGTGGGCCTTGATTATTTTTAGCTCAAAATAATCCACATACCAGAGACATTTTGGGGTGTCAAATTTTGTGCCCCTCCAATACCTACTTCCATACAGAGCCCATGAGACTCGTGGGCTGATTGGATAGAGGATTCAGACGTGATGCCTAGGTTTAGTTATTTAGCAGTATTTACTGACGTGGGGTAAGGATAAAATTTCTTTTTTTTTTTGGTGGTGGTTGGGTGGTACAGTACAGAGCGTGAGTTCTGTTTTTTTATATGCTGTGCTTACACTTACTATTGAAGATGACAACTAAACTTTGTCACTCACCATCTGCCTCTACAAGGATTAGGTCACTAGCCGCTGCAGTTGCTGTCCTCCAACACACCCTGAAAGTAGTTCAGGGTTGAGATCAGGAATGAGGCACTCTGTGCTCTGGGAAAAACTGGCAGAACAGGCCTTTAAATAGTTAGGTATTTTCAGGAGAAGATTTTATAAAACCACTTTCTTGAATCTTCTCATAACTAGAAAAGCACTAACATGATAAATGGAGACATCTATTCCTCGTGGCTAGCAGCAACCTTCTGCCAAAATGTGTGCTTGATTGCATGTTTTGCCCTTCACCAAAATCACATATATACTGACCTCCCCCCATTACCTCTTCAGAGTAGTTCCTCAGAGCTATCTGAGAAACTGTCTTCTGGGCTACAGTCCTCATTTTGCCCCAAATAAAACTTACCTCACAACTCTCATGTTATGCTTTTTTTTCTTTCTTCCAGTCAACAAAGATGTCAGGAGGTTAGATATACAGTCTGAAATTCAGAGTCAAGAGAGTGGTGGGAGATTTAAATTTGAGAGTTATGAATATATATGGCATTTAAAATAATGTTTTTGGATGAATCATTGGGGAATATGAATGGGAAATAAAAGAAGAGTTTATAGAATCAATCTTTAGGATAAATCTGATATTTAGAAGTTGTCTAAAGAGGAGGAGAAAGTAAACATAGAGAGAGAGAGAGAGAGGGAATCAATGAAGTTGGGAAAAAAGTGAGATAGTGCTTGATGTTCTGGAATTTAAGGAAAAAACCTGTTTCAGAAAGTCAAGAGTGTTTGACTCTATAACACTGCTGAGAAGTGAGCAGGAAGAGACAGAAAAGGGATTATAAAATTTGGCACATGGAGGTCATTGACAGGATATTGACAAATGCTGTTTCATTGGAGTATAGAGAATGAAAACCCAATTGAAGTGATTTGAAGATAGGATAGGAGTTACAGAAATGAATTTTGAGAGCTATTTTGAGACATTTGACTGTTGAGGAAAGTAAAGATAGGAGACACTCTTTGGAAGGGCATGACAGGTCCAGGAGATTGTTTATTTATTTTCCAAATGGCAGATATAGAGCCTGTGTATTTGCCAATGTTGATAACATTGGAGAAGAATAAATTCATGGCTCTGGAGAGAGAAGGAATCATTGCCAGAGTGAAAAATTTTGAGAGGGCAAGAGATGATGTCTATAAAACACAAGTGCTTTGCATGGCATTTGATAGATAGGGACTTGTCTTCCACTGTAGAAGAAGAGAAAGCAGTGGGTGTAGGTTTGTTTTGGGGGGAAACTGAGGACAATTCTGTCTGATTACTTCCATTATCTCAGTGGAGTACAAGGTAAGGTTATTTAAGAGTGAGCAGGGAGGAAGAGGGGTTTTGGAGGGTTTGTGAAATACTGACTGAGGAGAGAGGGAATGTCACCTTATAAGGAAATGTACGAGTCTTGCCAAACAGGCTTGAGTACCCTCTAAGCAGGAAATGAATTTAAAGTGAGACCTGTTAGTAAGGAGGGATGCCTCTGCTTCTGTGTCTTGCTCAGTGGCTTGAATGAAGTAATAATATCAGTGCCTTTGGATTATTCTCTCTAAATGACATCATGTGTAGATGATGTGGTCTGTTTCAGTCACATACTTTTTAAGTCAACTTAACAGTATTTGAGAGGAAAACCATATCTGTATGTCCTTTCTATAGTTCTCTCCATCTCAGCTATTCTCATCCTATTTCAGTTGCTCAAGAACACACACAATTCCAATGAACGGTAGTATTTTCTTTATCTACACGCTGTCCAGGAATACACTTTGCAGAAACACAATTTATATTGCCAAATAGATCATGGCAGTGAATATTTTACATGTTTCCCTAAAGAAAATATGTGTGTCCTGGTTTTACACTTGCAGAATTATAGCTCATTCAAGAGGTTGTCCCCCACCCCCCAAACAAATGGTTTCCATCCCTTTCCACAAAGGAGAACTGAGATCTCTTTCTACAATGACAGATAACCATTGTGACTTTTAAATAGCAGTTTTCATAGGTATCAAAAAAAGTTTAGGGTTGGGTTACAGTCTAAGGACCTTGCTAAATGAATTTTAAAGATTGTGTATTTAATGTGCCTGGAACATACCTGCAAAATAATAGAGGCCCAAACTTGTTGATTTTAAATTTTATCCCAAGGAGATCTAGGCTTTTTTTAATAAGCTAATCATATAGTGATATGATATCTAGATCATAACTAGGAACATGTAGATTCTTCTACCTGTGATAATCATTATTATTTTCAAAATACAAAATAAATTACATAATGTATATTACTATTAGTACAAGTGCCTAAATTTGCATTAGATACTGCATTTCTGCTACTCTATTGGCTATTCTTCAGAAGCTTATTACCCCAGTTTATTAAAAATTGGCACTTGGTATAAGATGGACTCATCTTGAAACTTTCCCAATGGATTTATTTATCAAGTTGGCTTGATTTGGCTTCTAGCACGTGTTCAAAATAATTGTAACAGTACATTTTTAATATGCCTCTTTATTAAAAATATATTGTTTGCCACAATGAGGATCTAATTTAATTAAATATTTACAATGTGGGGTGACTACAGTAGAGCCAGGGAAAGAGAGAGTGAGAAAAAAAGAGAAGGAAAGAGATTTACAATAAATGGCAGAAAATAAAATACTAGAGTATGGTCATTTGGGTTAGTGACTATAATCATAGAAATAAAAAAAAGAAGATGTTTTAATGATTGGAAACAAGAAGTACTTGTAAATAATGCACTAAAACTCAAGGCTACAGTGTAAAGAATGTTGACCATGAAACAGAAAATGTTGGGCTGTTGTAAGAACCATCAGTCTTTTTGATATTCATTTATTCTTCCTTTATTCATTCGTTTAATCATTTATCCATCAATCTTTTCATCATACTTGAATAGTAATTACAACTAATTCTACCACCTTAAAAAAGATGAGGCTTGTAAAACTATAAAACTTCAAGAAGATAACAGAAGAAAATCTAGATCCCTTTTTAGATACAACACCAAAGACCTAATCCATGAAAGAAATATTCGGTAAGTTGTATTTCATTAAAATTAAAAACTTCTCCTCTGCAAAAGACAATACCAAGATATTTAGAAAACAAGCCACAGATTGGGAGAAAATATTTGGAAAAAGTATCTGATAAAGGACTGTTATCCAAAATACACAAAGAACTTTTAGAATTCAACAATAAGAAACAAACAACACAAATAAAAATGAGCCAAAGACCTTAACAGACACCTCACCAAAGAAGATACACAGATGGCAAATAAGCATATGAAAAGATGCTCAATATCATCTGTCATCAGGGAAATGCAAATGAAAACAACGAGATACCACACCTGTTGGAGTGGCCATAATCCAGAACACTGGCAATATCAAACGCTGTTGAGGGTGTGGAGCAACAGGAACTCTCGTTCGTTGTTGGTGGTAATCCGAAATATACAGACACTTTAGTGGTTTCTTACAAAAGTAAACATACTCTTAACATAGGGTACAGCAATCACACTCCTTGGTATTTACCCAAAGGAGTTGAGAACTTATGTTTACATATAAACCTGCACACAGGTGTTTATGGCAGTTTTATTTGTAATTGCAAGTCTCAGAAGCAACCAAGATGTCCCTCAGTAAGTCAATGAATGAACTGTGGTACATCCAAACAATGGAATATTATTTTAGTGCTAAAAAGAAATGAGCTATCAAGCTATGAAAAGACATAGAGGAAACTTATATACATATTATTAAGTGAAAGAAGCCAATCTGAAAAGGCTACACACTGTATGATTCCAACTATATGACATGTTGGAAAAGGTAAAACTAAGAAGACAATGAAAAGATCATTGGTTGCCAGGGGTTTGGGGTGGGGGTGGGGGGGAAGGAATGAATAGGCAGAGCACAGAGGATTTTCAGGGCAGGGAAAATACTCTATATGATAGTATAGGGATGGATATACATTGTTATATTTTGTCCAAACTCACAGAATATACAAAGGGAGTGAACCCTAAGGTAAATGGAATTTAGGTGAGTATGATGTGTCAATGGTTCATCCTTGTTAAAAAATGTTCCGATGAGTGATATTGATAATGGGGGAGGCTATGCATGTTTAGGGGCGGGGTTAATGAGCAGTCTCTATACCTTCCTTTCAATTTTGTTGTAAACCTAAAACTGCTCTAAAAAACAAAGTTAAAAAAAAATTGAGCCCTTGACACTTTGTTCTACTTGATATGTTGTTGATAGGCTACTGTGAAATTGAGATGTGCTGACTCTAAGTGAAAAACACATACTGGATTTGAAGTCAATAATAAAATAAAAATATTAAATATCTCATTAACAATTTTTTGCTGATTATATGTTGAAATGGTATTATTTTAGTTATTTGGGGTTAAATAAAATACATTATTAAGTACAATTTCACTGGTTTCTTTTGCTTTCTTTTGATGTAGCTACTAGAAATTTAAAATTACAAATGCAACTTAAATTATATCTCTATTGGACAGTACTGCTCTAGGCCATTCTGCCCCCAAATAAGGATAATTGTTTGAAATAATATAGGAAATATTGATATTAGTAATATAGAAAAAACACATACATAGCTATTTAAGAGAGATTATATGACTTAAAGGGCAATCCATACTTCTTAGATTAGGTGAATTTATAGATTTATTCTGATTCTGACTTAGAATCTTGTTTCTTACAAATGTTTTCATACTGTTTGTGTTGACTTTTTCTTCTCTTTCCTAGTAAACGATTGGGTTTATAGAATTTTTCTTTGATTTTCAGTACATTTCTTCTTCCTTTCATTTTATTATCTACCTCTCTGACCAGTTTCAAGGCTTTGAGAATGACCCATCTATGACACTTCACATGGTAAATTCTGAGGATCCACTGAGAAGCTATCATTCTAGAGTTGGATCTCTATTTCTCCCTGCTGACTTATTTATAGCTTTCCATTCATAGCCATCCCCTGGGCATTGCATTTCTGTCTCTCTCACCACCCACCTCCTCTCCCTCCCTCCCGTCACCCTCTGTTTTGTGTGTGCATGTGTACTTTGGATTTTGAGAATGTATGCTGTTTAAGAATGTATGCTGTTTAAGCTTTTAATATAAAAGCTTTAATAAGGAAGAAATTATCAGACAAATACTAGAAGATTTTGTTGAATATCAGTCAGGAACCCTGTTATATTTGAAGTGAAGTAGTATCTAGCACTATTGACATGAATGAAGCTGACACTCAGATACAGAAAATTCATTGAATATAAATTTAAATATTAAAGAATAATGAGGTTATATGTGTCTGAAAAATTGCTTTTGCCCATGCCCAGTAGAAATTTGCATAAGCTTGGAATTACACAGCTGTTTCTATGTCTCTGAAACCATTACAAAAGTTTAATCAAAAGTTGTATAATTGAGTGGACATTTTTTGATGGTTTATATACTTTTTCTATAGCTTGCAGTCTTATTACAAAATATTTTTATATATTTATACAAAAAAATACAAAATGAAAATAACCCAATATTTGTAAGATATTAGTTAATGTATGAATGTGGAAGGGTCCTTTAAATGTCCCGGAATGATAAGGTTCTTACTTTCTACTTATGTTCTTTAGACAAAAATATAGTCACAATTTATAATCACTTACATTTAGACGTCTTATCTATGTATTATATTTGCTTCTATATGTATATAATAGTCCATAAAATAAATGGCAACATGTTATGTCATTACTGTCAGATCTTTACTTCTACATCTTTTTATTATGAAAATAGAAGTTAATTTTGAGGTTTAATGGATGAAATATTTACCTGCAGGTTTACTACACAGGCTTCCCATTTATTAATGTTCCTGTTTAAGTGAACATCTCTTTGTGGGGTATTCTTTTACAGTTGTTCTTAGTATAATTACTCATTATACCTAAGCTTGGGGATGGATATATTTACATTTTACCTATTTTTGTTCAGATGAAATTTGGAAATATGAACTGAATGTCTACTGTGTACAGGTGCTTCTTTCCATTTGCCTAATGTAGCCACTGGTTTTGATGGTTGTATCGTGGTTATGTATAAAAACATTCCTGTTTTAAAGTATTTGGGTGTGGTGGGACATCAGGTCAACAACTGTCAAATCGTTCAGGAAGGAAACAGTCCTTTGTACTATATGTATAATTTTTCTGTAAATTTGAAATTTTTTTTTAATAGAAGAAAAGACTGTCACTTTTAGCTGTTTGAGCTTGGGAAAGTCACTTCAACATTCTGAGTTCAGTTTCCCTTTGTGTAAAATGGAGATACTAATATCTTAAAAAGTTGCTTTAAGGATTAAGATTGCAAGCCACATATAGACTTGTGGTTTCCTTTTTTATTCAGTGGTCTATAATTTGTTTCTCTCATTATTTACTTAGATGTTCAAATTGTCCCATATTTGCTAGTGGGAGAATGAAAGACCCTTCTAAATGAAAGCCTGTTTTCTTCACATCCTTGTAATAATACAATACCATTTTATGATTTAAAAAACTTTAGGTTGTATCAGTATATCACATCAAAGAAAAGTATACATTAGGTAAGGGCATTTTCAGACACCTCAGAATAGAGATCCAGACTGTGGCTTGCAATAACAGAAAACTATTATAAAATCCCTGAAGAACCACCTCATTACGGAGGATGCAACAGCTGTAGGAGGTGTCTGTGATAGCAAGCACTGGAGCAATAACCTAAAGTGTTGTTTGCTCTATTCATAGGTGGTAGGCAGGGGTAACCCTCTGATGTTTTTTTTAAATGAAGTTTTCTTACTTGTTTCAAAAAATATTAACCCCATAATGAAGGAAGAGCATGGTTAAGAAAATAGAACTCTTAATATTTTTAAAAATTGAAGTATAGTTGATTTACAATGTTGTGTTAGTTTCTGGTGTACAGCAAAGTGATTCAGCTTTATATGTGTGTGTGTGTATATATATATATATATATATATATATATATATATATATTCTTTTTCATATTCTTTCCCATTATGGTTTTATTACAGGATATTGAATATAGTTCCTTGCGCTATGCAGTAGGACCTTGTTGTTTATCTATTTTATATATAGTAGTTTGTATGTGCTAATCCCAAACTCCTAATTTATCCCTCCCCCACTCCCTTTCCCCTTTGGTAACCATAAGTTTGTTTTCTATGTCTGTGAGTCTGTTTCTGTTTCATAAATAAGTTCATTTGTGTCATATTTTAGATTCCACAAATAAATGATATCATATGGTATTTGTCTTTCTTTTTCTGACTTAGTTCACTTAGTATGATAATCTCTAGGTCCATTCATGTTTCTGCAAATGGCATTGTTTCATTCTTTTTGATGACTGAGTAGTATTCCATTGTATATTTATATACCACATCTTCTTTATCCATTTATCTGTCAGTGGACATTTAGGTTCCTTCCATGTCTTGGCTATTGTGCATAGTGTTGCTGTGAACATTGGAGTGCATGTATTTTTTTCTAATTAGAGTTTTCTCTGGGTATATGCCCAGGAGTGGGATTGCTGGGTCATATGGCAACTCTATTTTAGTTTTTTGAGGAACCTCCATACTGTTTTCCATACTGGCTGCACCAATTTATATTCCCATCAACAGTGTAGGAGGGTTTCCTTTTCTCCACACCCCCTCCAGCATTTGTAATTTGTAGACTTTAATGATGGCTGTTCTGACCGGTGTGAGGTGGTACCTCATTGTAGTTTTGATTTGCATTTCTCTAATAATTAGCATTGTTGAGCATCTTTTCATGTGCCTATTGGTCATCTGTATGTCTTCTTTGGAAAAATGTCTATTTAGGTATTATGCCCATTTTTTGATTGGGTTGTTTGTTTTTGTGTTATTGAGTTGTATGAGTTGTTTGTATATTTTGGAAGTTAAGCCCTTGTGGGTCGCCTCATTTGCAAATATTCTCTCCCATTCCATAGGTTGTCTTTTCATTTTGTTTATGGTTTCCTTTGCTGTGCAAAAGCTTATAAGTTTGATTAGGTCCCATTTGTTTATTTTTCCTTTTATTTCTACTGCCTTGGGGAACTGACTTAAGAAAGCATTGATACTATTTATGTCAGAATGTTTTGCCTGTGTTCTCTTCTTGGAGTTTTATGGTGTCATGTCTTATATTTAAGTCTTTAAGGCATTTTTGAGTTCATTTTTGTGTATGGTGTGAGGGTGTGTTCTAACTTCATTGATTTACATGTGGCTGTCCAGCTTTCCCAACACCACTTCCTGAAGAGACTGTCTTTTCTCCATTCTATAGAATTCTAATATTTTTGCTCAGATTCTCTGGAAGCTGAAGCAATGAAATTATCAGAAGGAAATATGGGGTGGGTGGGTTGTAATTTACTTCTCTTTCCTACCTTTAGGCAAAATTAGGTTCAAGCTATTCCAGACACATGATATTATTTCCTAGTTTAAAGACCTCCTGAAATAGGAGATTCCATAACCTTCTCAGTAATCCATTTCAATATCTCCTGATACTTACAGCCTGAAATTCTGTGTCTCCAAACTAAGTACTATGTGCTACTTTAAGATTAAACCCTCTATTCTTGTTCTGTACTCAAAGAAAATAAAAACTCTGGTCATCATTCTCTTCAAAGTGTCTGTAAGAGAGTAGTTTTCACATTTATGGTCACCATGTTTATTCTCCACTTCCGAGGGGAAGAGACCTAACATTTCCTGAATTTCTACTCTCTGCTGGAGAGGCAATTTCACTAACATTTATTGAGTACTTACTACATGGAAAGGACTGTTATAGGTACTTGATATGTTTGAACTTATTCAGTTTCCAGAACTACCCTCTGTCTTTAGTCTCCTAATAAACATCACAGAGGCTGGATTATTTCTCTAAGTTTGCACAATTAGCGTGACAGTTAATTTTATGTGTCAACTTGATGGTCATGGGCCAGATATTTGGTTAAATATTATTTCTAGGTGTATCTGTGAGGGTGTTGCTAGATGAGATTAACATTTGAATCAGTAGAATGAATGCCGTAAACTGAATGTTTTTGTCTCCCCCAAAATTCATAGGTTAAATCCTAATGCCCAATGTGACAGTATTTAGAAATGGGGCTTTTGGGAGGTGATTAGGTCATGAGTGTGGAGCCCTCATGAATGGGATTATTGCCCTTATAAAAGACATCCCAGAGAGCTCCCTTGCCCCTTCCACCACATGAGGGTACAGCAAAAAGATGGCCATCTCTTAACTAAGAATTGGGCTTTCACCAGACACCAGAATCTTCTAATACCTTGATCTTGGTCTCCCCAGCCTCCAGAAATAAACTTCTGTGGTTTATAAGCTACCCAGTCCATAGTATTTTTGTTAAAGCACCCTGAATGGACTAATACACTGAGTAAAGCAGATTGCCCTCTCCATTGTGGATGGGCCTTATCCAATCTGGCCTGAATAGAATAAAGAGCTAAAAAAGAAAGAATTTTCTCTCTGCCTGCCTGTCTTTGAGCTGGGACATCAGTCCTCTTCTGCTTTCAGACTTGGGCTGTGACTGGAAGTTCCACCATCTGCTCTCCTGGGTCTGGACTTCTCAGCCTCCATAATTGTGTGAGCCAATTCTTTATAACAGATCTCTATCTGTCTGTCATCTATCTATCTATCTATCTATCATCTATCTTATCTATTTAGCTGTCATTTGTCTGTCTCCAGTTGATTTTGTTTCTCTGGAGAACCCTGGCTAACACAAGAGGCAGAGCTTGGAGTCCAGGCATTCTTACTTCAGCATCCTTGCTCTTAACTAATACACTAAGCTGTCTCTAATTCAATAAACATTGTATGATCTTCACAATTCAGCAAAGTCGGTGGGATTTTTTTTCTCCATTTTACAGATGAGGAACCCAAGACTTAGAGAGGTTAAGCAATTTACCTGTTGATCAAATAGCTAAGCTAGTAAATGGCGCCTATACATTCAAAATTCAGACAAACGTGTCTCCAAAGCCAGTGGTATTTTATTTTCTAGATTTGCTTCACTCCTTCCCTGTAGTTTATGGAGGGGAGAATGTTACCTACAACAAGGGACTGCTCAGAAATGACCAGAACTATTAGTTTTTTTGGAGGATAACTGCATTTTTAGGTATATACTATCATAAGGGCCCCAAATTAGATCTATAAAAGGCTGAAAGGTGAGAAGATTTTCAGCTCCCTTCCTAAAGTAATGATAGTAGTAATAGTAGTAATTTGGGGAGGACCTGTTATATGCTCAGCACCATTCCTAGGTACAATAATATTTCATTTAATCTTCAACACAAACCTTTGGGGTAGTTTCTTTTCTTAGGATGGGTTTCTCAGAATCAGAGATGTAAAAATCTGTAATGTAAGAATTCAAATGCAAATGATTTATTAAGGTAATACTCCCAGGAGAAACAATAAGGGTGTGGGGAAAGCAAGACCAGGCAGGGGAAGAAGTAAAGCAAGGCTGCAAATCTGGGCAAGAACTCACAGAAAGCGACTTCAGCTTGATCCCACAGGGGACCTCTGGGGTATAAGGCATGCCTCAGGGTTTATCTGAGTCTGAGGCATGGAATCTGCACTTTCCTCCACCACCCATTCTCCACCCTTGGTAAGGGCTGCCCCAGGGTTTGGAGACGGGGGAATATAAACTTCCAGGCATTTTCTGAAGCCCTGTGCTTGGGGGCCTCCAGTAACCTGAGGGCAGCCTGAGGAAGAAAAGTCAATGTGTGGGCAGGTTGGAGACAAAACCAGCGTCACAGCTGAAGAGGAGTGCAGAGGAACAGTAGAGGGGATCTGGGGGAATTTGGGTGAAGCCATGATGTTTTGAAGGGCAGCTTTTGGAGAGAGACCCCTCTGATGCCAACACCTGGGGACTTTGTCCACCATCCCATTAGGCCTCTCTTTGTCCCCTTACATTAGTCCTTCCTCTGCTGAATCCTAACTCCGTTAGCAGCACCAGACCTCGGGGCTGTGGTGCCCTGCAGTTTGGGAGCCAATCACATCTAAGGCACTGAGAGAACTGATAGACTCAATTCCATTTCCTGGAAGGTTTAGTAGATTAGAACCTCAGCACCAGGAGTTTAGGAAAGTGATTTCATATGTTATAAATTGATGAAACTTTTCAACATTGTTGTAACTTTATTAAAAAAACATTTAAAATAAACATTTAAAAATAAAACGGAGCCTCTTAGAAGCTGGCCAAACGTCTATCCTTCAGAGCCTTGATGCCTTCTGTGTGCACTTTGGGCGCCCTCCTTTTTCTGGATTTCATGGCACTGAAGTTCCTCCCTAGGTTACTTGTACTCCCTGGTGGGAGCAGGTTGTGGACAAAGATAAGTCACCTACTGCCGTATGAACCAGATACCATGTGGATTTCTGACCTATGAATGCACAGGAAACAATAGCTGGGATCTCTGAATTTGGGTTTTTTTTTCTGAAGTCTCCTTTATTTTTCTCTGACAAATCAGATTTATGTTTCTCTAAGCTTGAATTATGTAAAGCTTTGTGGTCTTGTGTAGGCTGTGACTTGACAAACAGAGACAATAGCACTAAGTAAAGGTGTGAAGAACAATTTTACATTTTGTAGCATTTTTCACAACCATTGTATCCTGAGGCACTTAGCAGGAAGTAGCAACAACAACTTCTCCTATAGATCCTATTGGGGTGTGAATTCTGAAACCCAATTCTGACCTTCTATTGTTCATTTGATGGTGTGGAAGACTCTAAAAATGGCACTCTCTGGCTTTTTTTCTTTCTTTCCTTTATTTTTTTATATTCCTTTGAATTTTTTTCTTTGATATTTTTATACATCTCTCCTTTAAACAAATACTTATTCAATATCCAGCAATATACTAAGCAATGGGGATAAAACGGCCAACAAGAGAGAATTTTGAATTCCACTTTTGCTACTTATTCACTTTGTGTCTAGGTTTCATTATCTGTAAAATGGAAATTATCTATCTCCTGTGGGGCATGAAATGAAATGCCACATATAAAGGCTTTAGAACAATATGTAGCCGTTAGTCAATAATTAGACATTGGGAACTGATTGTGTGGGTGTCAGGCACTGCTCTAGGGAGTTTGAAACTAAATACAATGCTACTGTCCTCACAGAGCTTACTTCTAGTAGTAGCATATAGACAATGCAGAAACATACAAAAATCTTAAATACTGATAAGTGCAATGAAGAAAATACAGTAAAATGATGATCAATTGCAAATGCGGCAGTTTTAATTAAGGTGGTCAAGAAGGGCATCTCTGATGAGGTGACCTTTTGAGTTGGGATCTGAATGATGAAGAGGCAGCCATTCCAAGATCTGGGATTAAGTCCTTCCAAGCCAACAGTGCAAATGCTCTGAGGTAAGAATGAGATTACCCATTTAAGACCCAAAGAAGGCATGTGACTGAAGGAGAATAGTGACTGAGGGTGAGTGCGGGAAGAGAAGTAAGCAGGGGCCAGATCATCTATGGCCCCTGTACTCCATGGGAAGGAGTTTGAATTTTATTGTGTTTTCTGTGAAGACAGAATAATTTTAAGCAAGCTGGGGCTGGGGAGTGGTTATTGATTGGATTTATAATGGATTGCACTGACTTGTTCTCACTTCTGAATGGAGGGAAGACCATAACAGGGTCAAGAATGGAGTAAGGGAGAACAGCTGAGCATCTGTGATGGTGGTCCAGGTGAGAGAAGATGTTGCTTACAGAGTGGAATTAGGGAGTATTGGTCAAATCTGGGATACCTTTTTGAAGCAGAACTTATCAAGCTGGTTGTGGGAGGAAAGAATCAAATAAATCAAGGGTGATGGGTTTTGGCTTGAGCATTGGATGTGGGGTAGTGTCATTTTCTCTGAGGAGGAAGACTAAGCTTGAGCTGATAGTTATGCTTAGGTCACGTGAAGTTTAAGGTACCTGTCACACATCTAAAAATAAAGCAGCCAAATGAACAGTTGGTTATGTAAGTCTTGAGTTTAGGGAGAGTTCCGGGTTGAATACAGACATTCTGAGATCATCAACAGTTAGGTGACTTTTAAAATCATAAGATTAATTTTAATTCTCTAGAAAATAATGACTACTATTTATTCAATACCTGCCAAATACCAAATATTGTTCTAAGTGATGTACATGCATTTATTCATTTATTTAATACTCATAACAACTCTAAGATAAGAAACGTTACTATATTAATTTTACTGATGGGGAGCAGAGGCACAGAGAAGTTAAATAACATGCTCAGTTATATACCTAGTCAATATTGGAATTTGAGCCTAGGTAATGTGGTCGCAGTTTCCAGACACTAGAGTATAGAGAAAACAGAGGGAATAGGACTCAGTTCTAATGCAGTGTAACATTTTGAGGTCAAACGGGAGAGCTGGAGTCTGCAAGAGAACTGAGATGCGGTCACTGAGGAGGGAGGGGGTCTGAGGGCGGGTTGTGGAACCCTAGATAAGTAAGTGAATAAATAAGCAAGAGGTTAATGCGTCAAATGTTGCAAGAGCACCCGCCTTGACACTATATATGTTAAAATTGGAACAATGCAAAGATGATGAGCCCTATGCCTGAGGAAAGATGATATATAGGTTTGTGAAGTGCTCCATGTATTTTTGTGGGCCCATATCTCATACTCTACGGAACTATAAAATTTTTGTGTGTTAAAGATTTAAATCTGAAATTCAAACTTTAAATCATCTGGAAGAAAACATAAGAGAATATATTATGATCTGGGAGTAGGAAAGAATTTCTTGAATAAAAATAACCAATACTTAAGTGCTTAAAATGTTAAGTGCGGTTACAATAAGTTATATAATATATATATATAATATAATAAATATAATAAATAAATATAATAATTATAATATATATAATATATTAACACATTTAATCCTCACAGCAATCCTGTAAGATTATCCTTCCTTTACAGATGAGGCAACTGAAGCATATAAGGCAAAAAGTACCCAAGGTTGTACAGCAGGTAAGACGTGGATCCAGGACCCACCCCCAGTGGCCCAGCTCTATAAACCATGCTCTTAACCAGCATCCCTTCCTTAGTCTAAGCTATAACACAAATACACATTCCACAAAGCAAAATATTAATTGACTAGAGTACATTTAATTAAAAAATTTCATCAAAAGTTATCTAGATAAAAGAAAAGGACAAACCACATACTAGGAGTAGATACATATATAAAACACATGAAACCAATCAAGTGATTAGTATCCAGAATATATGGACAGCTCTTAAAAAGATCAATAAGAAAAACACAAAGAATTGCACAGAAAAAAAAGGGCCAAGGACCTGAACAGGCATATATCACAGAGAGAAAAACACAAGTCATCTATAAACTTACCAAAAGTTACTCAATCTCTTTAATCATTATGGAAATGCCGATTACAATCATAATAAGCAACCATTTGATACTCAGTAAATTGGCAAACATTTAAATATCTGACAACAGTAAGCTTTGGGGAGAATGTGGAGCGATTTATACTGTTCATAGGATGCGAACTGGTACAATTGCTTAGCAAAATATTTTGGTGTTACCTAGTAAAATTAAAGATGTGTACAGTCTAGGCTTCAGTAATATCACTACAAAGTATATGATCTAGGAAAACTCTGATGCATGTTTACCAGAAGACATATCTGAAATGTTTATAGCAGGTTAAAAAATGAAAAAAAAAACCAATCAAAACCAAAAAAACCAAAATCTGGAAATAGCCCAGATATTCATTGATATGGGAAAGATGAAATGAATTCTAATATATTTATACAGTGGAAAGCTTCTCATTGTCACTGCTGTTGTTGCTATTGTTGCAATGTTATTGTTTGGTTTTGCCTTGTTTTTTAAGATAAGAGGGTATAAGAAAATGCTAGTATGCCGGCATAAATACTTGAAAAGAAAGTGCTGAATTGATACAGAGTAGAGAGAAAATAAGAGTAGAAATAAAGCAAGAGGAAATGAGATCAAAAGCTCCTGTGCTCAAGTTGGTCTTAGGAGCAGACAGATGGGATACAGGTGGTTGTGTACCTCTGCAAGTTGTGCATGAGGTGGTGGGAGGGTGAAGTAGTTCCTTGTTTGCTTTTACTTTTTTCTACGTTGTTTGAAGTCATTGGCTGGGGACAGAGTGGGGAGACAGATTGCTGGAAAATTGAGGAAGGAGGGAAAAGCGTTTAAAAAATTCCCAGAGTATGGGAGAATGGGTAAAACAATTGTCAAGATAGTGACACCCCCATATTGAAAAGAAATACAATGCTCAAAAAGATTAAATAAATTTGATACAGTTCCATAGCTAGGCAGTGACAAAGCTAGGCTTCCCACACAGGACTTCCATCCATCTCAGCTCTAGTAGTTTTTTCCTGTGTCTCAGTTTCTGAGAGGCCAAAATTTGCTTCTCTCTATGGATCTTACTGATGTCTGGAAATTCTGGGTGAATTGGAATTGTTTCAAAGGTCTGCTTGCTCCTCTCAGGCACTATCAAGGTGGTCTGATACCTGTAGCAGCACTGTATTCTTATTCGGCTTATTTTAGGAGTGAAAACACAGGTAACGAATGAGTGCTTGTTACCAAGTCCAAGCTTGTACCACGTGCTCGCATGAGTCAAGAGACAAGGTGTTGGGACCAGGAAAAGTGACTTTATACGGAAGACCAGCAAACTGAGAAGATGGCAGATTAATGTCCTAAAGAACCATCTTAATTCAAGGTAGAATTCAAACTGCTTTTATGCCAGGGAAGGGGGAAGCAGGAGGGGGTTAGGAAGTGACAGACGAGCACAGGCATCTGGGTGCCAGCAAGGTCCCAAGGTGGGTGGTGAAAACTCTTTGTTCTTGGTCAGTTGACCTTGGTTGAGGTGAGTCTGGTCACGATATTCCTGCAGAACTCAATAAGACAAATGTTAATTTTTCTTGTTCACATTTCCTTGTGGGAGGTAGAGTTTCTTTGAAGGAGGGCTATCACGTACACCCCAAGCTGGGGGCAAAATTCCTATAGTGGCTAACATGTCTTTGTGCAGGGCTAAGCAGAGGCTTATGACCCAGAGGTTAAAGCAGCAGAAAAGATAGATACAATATGGAGTCAGAGATGCCACGCTTCTTCTACAAACAAGAGGCCGGTGGGGCGGGGGACATGGTGGTGGTGGTGGGGTCTTAGTTCATGAAGAACAACTCAAAGATATCCAACAGGTTGTTACGTATATTCCTTGAGGAGGAACTGGAACTGTTTTATTGCGCAACTATTGTCATTACTTTTCTTGTTTAACTGTTTTTCCTTTGTTTCTGCATTCCTTCCCTTACTTTCCTCATTAGTAATTGCCTGTGCCTGCTCTTTGGAACCCAGGGAAGGCCTAGGAGACAAAAGCCTTTCCAACAAACAATAAATGGGGGACAGGGAGGGGCTTTTGTACCCCAAAGGGCCCTGCAGGATCCTGCTCAGATTCATGTTTGTTTAAGGATTTTTATTTTTATTCACTTACTCATTTGAACCATTGGGCACCTACCATGTGCTCTAAAGTAACTATGTGCTCTAATATATTCATGAGCACCTCCATGTACTTTCTATATTTATTCATTTATTCATTGAACACACTGAGCATCAACCACATGTATTAAATTCTAGAGGGGTGGCAAAAAAAAAAAGATAAATATGTCAGATGGTGATAATTTATATGGAGGTAAATTAAGCACAGTAAGGGGGTTGAGGGAGAGTTTGGCATTTTATTGGTCTGCTGAATGGACAGGCTTCAGAGGAGAAAAACATGGTGGATATGCACAGATCTTCTGAGAAATTTTGCTATAAAAGAGAGTAAGATGGAAAAGTAGTTGGAGAGGATGTGGAGGTCAAAGGAGAGTTGTTGTGTTTTTTGTTTGTTTAATTTCATGTGGGAGATCATGATGGTTAATTTTATGTGTCAACTTGACTGTGCCATGGGTTCCAGACACTTGATTAAACATTATTCTGGGTGTGTCTGTGAAGGTGTTTCTAGATGAGGTTAACTTTTGAATCTGTAGCCTGAGTAAAGCAGACTGCCATCCCAATTTGGATGGGCCTCAGCCAATCCACTGAAGGCCTGGGTAGAACAAAAAGGCTGAGTAAGGGAGAACCAGTCTCTTTGTGCCTGACTGTCTTTGAGCCAGGACATCAGTCTGCTTTTGCCCTCAGACTTGGACTCAGACTGGAACTTACACCACTGGGTCTCCTGGGTCTCATCTTTTTCAGCACAGGTCTTTTGGACTTCTCAGCCTCCATAATCATGTGAACCAATTCCCTATAATGAATCTCTTTATATGTATTTTATATATACATATATATATATATATATATATATATATATATATATGTATATATAAATTGGAATGCTCTAGTAGGAAGGAAAATTGATGATTCTGGAAAGGTGCCATATTCTTAACAGAGAGGGAGTGGTAACTAATGCACAAATGGAGAGGCTATATATAGTTTATATAAAAAAAGCAAATAAGGAAGAACAGGTGCAGGTACAGGTATGTATATATTTGTGGATGTGGTGGTGAGCACTTGTGGAAGTTCTCTTTTGATTGCCTCCATCCTCTCAGTGAAATAGAAGGGAAGTTCTACAGGTGAGAGAGAGTGAGAAGGGGATATAGGTGTTAAAAGTTTGATAACAGATATTTAGTTGAAAAGTAAACGATTTTATAGGAAAAATATACTAGTAAATAATGCCTTGGATGAAATGAATTCCTGTACAACTCTAAAGTCTAATTTTTGTTTCTTAGTTCCAACATCCTCAAACAATGTAATATCCTATCAAAATCTTATAGTAATTGAGAAAATTGTACTTCACCCTCTGTGTAGAGTGGATAATAAGCAATAAGTATTGAAAAGGTTAGTGGAGACAGTGAAAAAAAATCAAGGACCTTGAGTTATCCACAAAGAGATCCCTCTCTCCTGAATACTTTCCTTTCCAATAGAGACTGATTTTGTACTCTGAAATTGGACTATGGGACTTGATATATGTTCAACTTTTTTTAAAAGAAGCTCAAACATTTTGCCTTGTGCTTTCCATTTTTCTCTAAAATAGGAGAACGGTTTAATGTTTATCTATGAGCAAACATTACTCTTGTAATCCTAGAGTGTTATGGAGACCTTGGCTTATCCATCTCATCACTTTTATTTGCCCATGGGTGGCTTCACCTTGTGTATACTCAAAACTCCTAAGTAGCCCTGCTACTTCTAGACAGATAATAACCCATTTTTATTGATCTTTAATCTTGACCCATGTATCTGTCTCCCTGACAAAAGGCTGTGCCCAGTGTACAATAAAGTATTCATGTTGAAGCACATAATTCTGAATTTGGACATTTTAAAACACTAAAACTTTAACTTCTGTGGTGCTAAGGTATGGGGAGAGTAGGGCGCGGAGTCATAACTAGGTAGAAACAAGTAGGAGTGGGTAAATCTAGGTGGAGAAATCAAACCACCCACGGGAATTGCCAGAAATAGACTGAGGAGTTTTTTTCCCTTCCACTTCTGCCTTTCTTTCAGCTTTGTCTGTAAGATTAAGATTTGAAATTTTTTTTTTTTCCATAACCCCGCATTTGTTTATTTATTTATTTTTGGCTGTGTTGGGTCTTCGTTTCTGTGCGAGGGCTTTCTCCAGTTGCGGCAAGCGGGGGCCACTCTTCATCGCGGTGCGCGGGCCTCTTACTATCGCGGCCTCTCTTGTTGCGGAGCACAGGCTCCAGACGCGCAGGCTCAGTAGTTGTGGCTCACGGGCCTAGTTGCTCCGCGGCATGTGGGATCTTCCCAGACCAGGGCTCGAACCCGTGTCCGCTGCATTGGCAGGCAGATTCTCAACCACTGCGCCACCAGGGAAGCCCCTAAGATTTGAAATTTGAGCATGAAGAGCTGTTACAGTCTTATTGTGAGTTTTGCTCATTCAGGTCAATCTTCTAATCCAAAATAAACTTTCTGGCTTTTATTAATTTCTAGCAGCATCATTCTGAAAGCCAAGCATGCTGTCTTACTGTTGAAAAACATTAGCTTAATTTGAAAAGTGCTTTGCCATAAGTAGAGTTTGTTCCAATGATGTATCCATTGATTTTTTTTTTAACTTGTTTCTTTTTCAAGTGTGTGTGTGTGTGTGTGTGTGTGTGTGTGTGTGCGCGCGCGCGCGCATGATTAGCAATTGTAATGTTATTTTTGGTTTAGTGGAGGCTTCTCTTTGGGTTATGAACTGTTTTGTTTTTTGGTACGTCACTGTGCATGTTTTTGCAGTGCATTTATATAAAAAAGGAGACATATAAGTACCACCCAGGAAATCAGTAGCATGGCACCTCAGAATTATTTGTTGTTATTGTTGATGGTGTTTAATTTTATTTTGCATATATATTATTTATGAAAACTTTATAAATCCTGCCAAAACACATTTCAGCAGAATTGGAAATGGTATCACAAGAAAAATTGCCTGGTGTGGATCAACAGGGTTTGTGGCCTGTTTTATAAATGTGCCTTTTTGTTGTTTAATTGATAAATTACGTATGTAGAAAGAAGCAAAAGAATGATTGATTAAATGTTTATGAGAAACTCTAGTACGTCCTAGTACTAGAAATTCTAGTACGTTTTTAAAGTGCAAGGAACAGACAATTAGCTAAGGGATTTGTCATTGAGGTTATTGATCACAATAGGAGTCTAAATGAAGGGAAAATGTGAATTCCTCTTCAAGTCAGCAACAGGTTATTATGAAATAACCCTAATTTTGAATTCTCTTTCCTTCTCAAAAGTTTGTTATCACTCAACTTACAGCTCTGAGACCTTTAGCCTTTGACCGAAAGAGATAAGAATCACTGAAGAGGACTATATTTATCCTCTTTTATCAGTTTCTATGAGGAAGGAAGACGTGTTTTTGTCTCTTTTCTTGCTTATGAAAAGGCGGGCATAGTGTTATAGATCTTGTTTGCTGTGAGAGAAGAGTAACTATATCAATTTGATTGAAGGTGTCAGAAATGTTTTGGGAAACAGCAGAAACGGAGCTCTGAGGTGGGAAAGGTTTGACATGTAGCAACGGCAGAGCATGGTTTGTTTGTGTTTTGATTTAATACACCCACTGTGTGTTTAAGCATATTATGCCATAAAAGCCAACTGCTGTTTGCAAAGCTGGCTGGAGTGTATTTTGTGGACATTTGTCCTTGTTTTACCTGTGCGTTTAAATAAATAAATAAACGTAAGTTTTTGATTTCTATGAGGGTTCTGGTAGACTTTTTCCCCTCGATTGAAAGTCTTAGGCATTTTATAGGCTTCTCAGTTGGATGGAAAGGAGGGGAAGGGGTGTCCTAGGTAACAGATTGTTTTAATAAAAGGTGTCCCTTACCCACAGAGATTCTCTGTCGCACTCATGGCTGCCGCTGGAAGTATTTACGTTTTAATGGAAATAAATAGCTAAAACTCAGGACTGACACTAAAGAAAGTGACTCACACCCATAATTATCCTTATATTCTTAATCTTTTTTCATTTGTTTACCTTTGTGCATTTTGATGAAGCACTTCACTTCCCAGTGCCTTAGTTTTCATATTCACATAGTGGGGTCCATAATGTGGTTTTATAACCCTGCTGAGAGGATCAATGAGGTCCGTGTACATGAAGGGACTTAATAAATAGTATGTGATTTGAGCTTTCTGGATGAAAGGTGCTACGTGAGTACAAAGTAGAGCAGCCTGCCACAGGTAATGCCTTTGCCTGGATAACTCTGATTATAGGCTTTCTTTATCTCTTCAAAGCAGAGATTTTTCTCCTTGATTCCTTCCTGTATCTTCATTGCAGAAGCTAAAATGCCAATTTACTCAGTACCATTTCCTTTTGAGCATCCATACACCAATCAAGGAACATACTTGCAAAAAGATTTGTTAGTGCACACATGGTCAATCTCATACATGCAAATAGGAAAAAGGAACAGTATGAAAGAAGCATTCACATCACATCAAACCCCCAGATGGCTCTCAGAACCTCTGCCATCTCAGGTGGAACTGAATTTTAGAATATGTATTTTCAAGTGAAGAGACTGTATCCCAGGAACATTGAATAGTGTTTGTTAGAGTTATTTAAATTTGACTTCATTATGTTCCCATTTCCTGTGCAGCTCCAGATAAAAGTGATAACAAGAAATAATTTTTTTAATAGATCTTTATTGGAGTGTAACTGCTTCACAATACTGTGTTAGTTTCTGTTATATAGCAAAGTGAATCAGCCATATGCATACATATATCCCCATATCCCCTCCCTCTTGAGCCTCCCTCCCCCCCTCCCCCACCCCTCTACGTCATCGCAAAGCGCCAAGCTGATCTCCCTGTGCTATGCTGTTGCTTCCCACTAGCTATCTATTTTACATTTGGTCGTGTATATATGTCCAGGCCACTCTCTCACTTCGTCCCAGCTTCCCCCTCCCCACCCCCGTGTCCTCAAGTCCTCAAGTCCATTCTCTATGTCTGCGTCTTTATTTCAGCCCTGCCACTAGGTTCATCAGTACCATTTTCTTTTTTTCTTTTTTTTTTAGATTCCATATATATGCATTAGCATATGGTATTTGTTTTTCTCTTTCTGACTTACTTCACTCTGTATGACAGACTCTAGGTCCATCCACCTCACTACAAATAACTCAGTTTCATTTCTTTTTATGGTTGAGTAATATTCCATTGTATATATGTGCCACATCTTCTTTATCCATTCATCTGTCGATGGACATTTAGGTTGCTTCCATGTCCTGGCTATTGTAAATAGTGCTGCAATGAACATTGTGGTACATGTCTCTTTTAGAATTATGGTTTTCTCAGGGTATATGCCCAGTAGCGGGATTGCTGGGTCATATGGTAGTTCTATTTTTAGTTTTTTAAGGAACCTCCATACTGTTCTCCATAGTGGTTGTATCAATTTACATTCCCACCAACAGTGCAGGAGGGTTCCCTTTTCACCACACCCTTTCCAGCATTTATTGTTTCTAGATTTTTTGATGATGGCCATTCTGACTGGTGTGAGGTGATACCTCATTGTAGTTTTGATTTGCATTTCTCTAATAATTAGTGTTGTTGAGCATCTTTTCATGTGCCTCTTGGCCATGTGTATGTCTTCTTTGGTGAATTAATCTCCAAAATATACAAACATCTCATGGAGCTCAATATCAGAAAAACAGACAATCCAATTAAAAAATGGGTGGAAGACCTAAATAGACATTTCACCAAAAAAAAATTCTATACAACACTTTAAAGTGTTTACAAAACATTTTTACAAACATTATTTCATTTGTTCCTCACAACAACCCTGTGAGATAGGAAGGACCTATGTGCTCAGAAAAGTTATGCAACTTGTCAAAAAATACCCCTCTGTTTAGTGGTAATATGTAATTTAGAATAAACGTCTTCAGTACTTTTCCACATTTCCAAGGATGGCAAGTGAGTTTTATCACACATTCCATAATCTGATTAATAAGTAGTGGCTGTCTGTAGTGCTGTGCTCAGGATTTTTAGGCTATATCCAGTGTCTGAGGGAAAGAGTGCAGTAATTGATTAGCGATGTCTGCTCTTTATGTGGGCAGAGCCCTGGGTTATGAGTAATGCATATCTGCCAACCCAGAAATGCACCATAATGTGGGTGTTATGGACTAAAAGTTTATGTGTGCCCTCTCTCCCCCAACCAAATTTATATGTTAAAATCTAGTCCTTAATGTAATGGTATTTAGAGGTGAGGCATCTGGGAGGCAATTAGATCATGAGGGTAGAGCCCTCATAAATGAGACTAGTGCCCTTAGAAGACGAGACCAGAGAACTAGCAGCTCTTTGCACCATATGAGGACAGAGCAAGAAGATGACCCTCTGTAGAAGGGAAGAGATCACTTACTAGAACCCAGACATACTGATAACTTGATCTTGGACTTCCAGCCTGCAGAACTGTGAGAAATAAATTTCTGTTGATTATAAGCGACGAAGTCGATGATGCTTTGTTATAGCAGCCTGAATTGACTAAGACAGTGGGTTTTTAAAAAAGTGTTTTTTGAATAATAAATTTGTCTCTGTAGTACTCAAGTAAAATAGGTATCTCTGAACAATTTGTAGCAGGGGTGGGGACTGAGCCTGTTAGTTAGCCATGGTATGCAAACACAGCTTTTTGATCTGGAAGAATTTAATTGAACTACTGTTTAATCTAGATTTATGATTTTGAAATGTGGCAGATGATTATGACATAGGTGTATATTTTCTTGATCTTTCTCTCAGTCTTATTTTTTGTTTGTTTGTTTGTTTACTTATGGTCACAAAGGCTCCTACTCATCCTTTAGAAACTCATGCAGTGCTTGGATTAGGTGAAATCCATTTAGAAAAGCTGATGCATGAGAATGTAAGGACAGTGATGAACAAACTTCTTTCTAAATATTTGTTGGTAAAATGAAGGAGAAAGTGGGGGAGATCTTTTGAAATAGAAGTAATGTAGGAGAGCATCTTAGTTCCCTGGTATTATATCAGGTAGATGACAGTCTATTTTTGGTATTGGTAAAGTTAGCATTGATTGCTGGAGTAAGTTATTTTGGGATGGCATTAATATTACGGTAAATAATTTAGTCCTATCAACCACAGGAAATATCCTATCTTAAAGGACACATCAGAAGACATGTCTTTTGGCTTTTAAGAAAATGATACAAGACTCATATAGTTAAAATTATTTTTGAAGCTGACTATCCCTGGGAGCATAACTGTACTGATATTTTCCTTTCAGTTTGCAGACAATTGGCCCACTTTGGTGATGAGTCATTCAGTTCCACTTTCAATTTTGGCATTGAAAAATACATAGATAACTCTAGTGTGAAAAAAGGTATTTCCATATTCTTGCCTTAAAATTAGATTTAGAAGTATATGACCTGTTATTTTGTTTCTTTCACCAGAAGTTTTTAGCCATGAAATTTTTATAAAAATAGCTCTAATTCACTTTTATAGTTGGGAAGGACCATTTTAAAATATGAATTGGAATTCATCATTGTATGATCAGCTTTGAAATTTGTATCTTCTGCCAGACACGTCCTTTGAATTCCAGAGCATACGATACTAATACAAAAGGAGATTTGAAGTGGAGTAAGCAAGAAAGGTAGACATCATCTCTGATACTTGCTTATCCCTGGACCTCCTATAACAACCCATCACCATGTTCCATGATTTTACTTCCTAACTGTTGCTAAAATCTGACCATATCACCCTGGTTTTACTATTAGCAACTTTAGGCTTAAGCTTAGGCCAAGCTACCAATCTCTCCCTAGACTTTTAATGGAGTCATAACTGTTTTTCCTTCACTTAATCTTTCCTCTCTCCTGTTCATTCTTCAGAATGAGCTTTTTCAATGAAGCTGGTATAGATTCTTCTCCCCAACACTAGAGTATGAGGACTTTTATTTCTATAAACAAATTGAATCTGCTTCAGGACCCAGCTCCCTTGGGCCTTGGGACATTCAGCCTCAGACAGTACAGTGGATTTAGATCAGGGAGGCCAGAGTCAGACTATCTGAGCTCAAATACTGAATTTATAAGACATGTGATGTTGCCCAAATTACTTATTCCTTAGAGTCTCATGCTCTTTCCTCATGTGTAAAATAGGGATAACAATAGTCTTTAACTTGCAGGTAGTTATAATGAGGTAATCCCAATAAAGCTTTTAACACAGTGCTGGCCATGAGGTAAGTGAGGATGTCAAGGCTGCCATGGGCAGCCCTCGTTGCCTGCCCCCAACCTCCGTACCCTCAGTGTTTGGCCACACCCACAGGAACTCTCACTCTGGTTCTACTGGTCCTGGTTCATATTGTCTACCTCCTGTAGACAAAGACAGCCTACAGTGAAAAATCGAGACCTGGGACTCCGCTATCATCCAAGGCCCTCAACCTCCACCCCTAACTTCATCCATTCTCTAGTCTAACACCACATAATGGACCTGATGGTGTCGTGGAGAAGTAGGGAAAGGGCAAGGAGGTGGAGATAAAATGAATACCTAGCCCTTTGGATAAATAATTCTGGCCCCTCTTTCCTTATGTCAGGATGGGAAAGGAGAAGCTGTTTTATTTTTTTCCGTAATAACCTCTCTTGTTATCCCAAACTCAATTCTCACTATGTCACTTACCTTGATGGAGCATCCGTTAAGGATGAGTTCCATCCAGGCACAAAGCCTGTGCCTGTACTGTTCCCATGCTTTTCCTCTCTTTCTTTGCCTGGTGAATTTCTATTGGTCTTTTATGTCTCAGATCAAAGTTACTCAGAGAAGCCTTTTCTGAGGTACCAGGTGAGGACAATCCACCTGTAACATATTTTATATTTCTGTGTGTTCCTCCACCCAGTACTCATCACAGTTTGTAATGATTTTTAATGTATATATCGTACCTGTCTCCCATCAGACTGAAAGCTGTAGGTGGGTAGAGATCACATCTGTAAAGACAGAAATTTGTGGAATTAACAGAGTGCTTGGCAGGAACTCTGTTAAATATTTGTTAGCTGATGGAATAGGTAATTTTTCATAAGCACTGATAATTCATATTGTCTGTAGTACCTCATGCCTTTTAACATTTGATTTTACTTTTAAGGTTTTTAAATCTGCAAAGGACAGCAAATATGCAGTAATCTATTCTTAATTATGTTATAGCTGAAGAACAATTTTCATGTTTGGATTTCCTCTTGCCTTCATTGACCAAGCATAGGAATTAGTCATTACTTCTTTCTGTGTCTGCATTGTTTATTGCAAACTACTGGTATTTAGAATTAATCTTTTGATAAAACATTATAAGGTTACATATTTATTTACAACTGTGCACGCATGTGCGCACACACACACACACACACAAAGATAGGTAAGAAATTCCTTTATTTCTTTAGGAGGATATTAACCATGGATGCTACAAATCTTCCTTCTCCTCTTTCCTTCTTTCTCTATCCTTCTTCTTTCCCTCCTCTCTTTCCCCTTCTCCCCTCTCCATCTCTCTCTCTCTGTCTCTTGTCTCTGTCTCTGTCTGCCTCTCTCTGTCTCTCTCTCTCTCTCTCACACACACACACACACACACACACACACACACACACATATACACTTCCTGGTCTGAACTTATAACTGTAAGAAATCATGGAAACATTCATCCATAGATGACCTGGTTAGCTTCAAGATACACATAATATTGAAACATTCTCTTCAAACTTATAGCTCTCCATTGTGATTTAAAAATTTGCATTATCATTTTAAAGGATTAATTTTATTTGGCAGTCCTTCCAGGATTCTGCTCTTAAAATCACTTTGGGAATTAACAAATGCATTTGGTTTCCAAATCTGCTCAGCTCTGCACCTTCAGCTCCAAAGTGCTCTGAGCTCAATTCCCCCACTTTCTTCTTGCCGCCCCAGTTAACTCAGAGGAAGAATACGTCTTCAATAGACTGTAAAAAAGGCTGTTCAGAGATCTCTCCTTTTCTCTTTTGGGGGGAGAATTTCATTTGACAAATTTGGCATGCATGTCATCGGTCAATTAATAGTTAATAGAATGTGGACCAGAATAAAATTAATCTTCAGAATACTGGCAGATCAGTTGCACTTCTGCTAACAAGGATTCAGTGTGCATGAGAATCTTATTGGAGACTGAATACATCTGTTCGTTGTGTAGTTAACCTGATTGTTTCCAGCCTACCCTGCTCACTGGCATCAGTTTAACCTACAGAGCCAAGTCTGGGTAATGGGTTGGTCTTATCTTCCATAGATGCTAAGAAGAATATCACAATAACTATAAATGAGGTGATGTTGGAGATAAATTCCATCCTCCTCAGCCTCTCAAATGTCCAGAAGAGTCCTTAGCCCTCTTAGAGGTTGCCAGATTTTAATGGTAGGACAATAATGTGCAGGTGCTACTTTTTAAATATCAATTTTATTGTCTTAAGTGTAGAAGTACCTGAGAGACATTATGGAATGGCAAAAAAAAAGAGGAAAAATGAAATTACTGTTACACTGCTGTTCTAACACATCTGGTATTGTTTTGATGTGAACTCTTCTAAATTATTTTTTACATGTATTTTTAATTAGTTGCATTCATAATTTCATGTACTGGTTTTTCCTTGATACTATTTCATAAATACTTCTGCAATTTAGTTTTCAAAGTATCAATATTATATTATCTAGCTAATAGACATGGAATAATTTGCCTAAACATGTCCTATTGTTGGGTATTTGGGCTGCTTGCAACTCCTCGACATTTTAAATAACATTGTAATGAATAGTTTTTTGTGCATAGATGTTTTGATTTATTTTTCTTAAAAGAGATCCACAAAGTGGTATTATCACTGCTTGACTTTTGGAAAGTTGAGCTTAATAACATTATTATTCTTCTTGAATTGTCATAGAGTCTCAATAGGAGAGAACTGTGCGTTTACATAATAATTCTATAAGAGCTTTATTCAGTTGGATAGTTTCAAATGCCCTTTCAATGATCTTTCTTAGTTTCCCTTTCTTGGAATAAGGTGAATCAACTTCATTTTTAGAAATACCAACAGCAGCAGCAACTCCATACTGTGTACGTATGCCAAGGTGCCAAGCCATTCATTTACATTATGCTAATTGATAATCACAACAATCCCAGGAAGTAGATATTATTACTGCACCAACTTTTTAGGTGAAGAAAGGAAGGTTCAAGATTGTTAGGTACCTTGCCTAAGGTCACACAAGGTAAATGGTAGAACTGGGACTTGAGCCCTACTCTGGTGATGTACTTCATGGCTTCATTATATGCATGCTTCAAACCATGGACACAGCTTTTCAGAGTATCCCAAAGAAGAAGCACAGCTTCATGCTGTGCACATTTTAATGCCACTCCCACTGTTTGTTCAAGTTAATAAATACTGTTTTATCAGGTGAATAAGAACTCTGCAGAAATGGTAGTCACTTAAGGAGAAACATTGGATGCAATTAAGCAGTAAGTCATATAGTTCTGGGTATCTGAATGGATAGATTGAAAACTTCATAACCAAAAATCCATGTCTCAGTGTTCACTGCTACGTTTCTAATCTTAAGCACAGTATTCAGAGTGCACACTCACTGTATGTTGAATGATAAATACTAAACTCCAAATGCTAACCAATTCAAAGCCATTTACTACCCACTGCATCTGAGCCGGTCACTGGGCCTTGACCAAGTGTATCTGTAAGTTGCTCAGAGTCCTTTTTTATACATTAAATCCCTCTCCTCATATAAAACTAAAATACATCTTTGGGGATTGCAAAAGTCTGCCACTTAGAAAAGCAAAACAAAGCAAAAAAACAAACAGCGTCACCAGGCCTAGGGCGTACACTGGTACTTGCAATGAGGGGAAAAATACACAGCTGAAAATAATTGTAAACCTACAGAATCAAAATTAATGAATATTTAAGTAGATATATAAAATGTAACAGTGCTATGTAGTCAAATGCAATTCCACTCATTTCTTAAAGTGTTATAAATTTTATTTTTGGTGATATATGGGTGTGTTTTATCATGTTTAAAATGATGTGGGGTAGAGCCTCCAATATTAAGAGTTCCCAGAGCTGCTCAAGTTACAACACTGTATACCACTGCTACTTGGTTTGAATAAAAGACAGCTCATTAGTCCCACACTCATTCTGCAGGCTGCTGATGGCCATTTTCCAGAAGAGCAGGTGTAAGTCTTTCTTGCTGCTAGTGGTTGGGGGTCAGGAGTTGGTGAGCCTCATGGAATGACAGACCTTCCCTCTTCGGTCAAAACCTAATATAACCTAGTATACTCTTTTCCTTTTTTATTTTATTTGGTCAAATATGTGCATGCATTTATATTTCATGAAGTTGTATTCTGCTCAGGGATTATCTTTTAGATACTGTATCAGATACTTCATGAACTTCATGGAGACTATCCTGTTGCATTTTGATCCTTACCCTTACCTTTGGGAAAAATTTACCCTAGTGTGGAAACTGTTAGACTTTCTGGATCCAGAAGCCATAGATTCAGCCTTGAGTCAATTCTGCTTCAGTGTTTGGCCCCGGATCTCTTCGCTGGGCTTTGCTACTCATCTTTGGTTGCTGTGGTTGGGTTTCCACCATGAGTGGCTAGATCCCCAGATGCTGCCTGTCTGATTGATTGAATCTCTGCTTATCACCGGCCATCAGAGTCCGCTAATGATAAACTCTGTTCACCTGCAGCTGTTGTTTACTTCTCGACCTCTTTAATGCTTAACAGCTGCCTGCCTGAACTTCCTTCCCTGTCCCGGCAGTCTTCCTTTTACTTTGCTTCTAGGCTTTTCCCAACAGCCTTTCCATTTGTCCGGTTTGGCCCTGGTGGGACAGCCTAACGTCTTTGTGCAGCCTTCTCCAGATTGGCCATTTGTGCCGCTGACAAAGTCCCTGGTCCTGAAGCAAGAAAGAATGATATACAGTTGAAATACGTAAGAAGCAGAAAACAGTGAGTAATAATATTTAAGTAAAAGCAAATGCCTTTTTCTGTTTTATGGTATTTAAAGCCATCTGAAACAGAATTTTTTTTCAAGACAATCCTCACCTCAACTTTTTCATTTATGTTCTAGATAGAAATTTTTGGTTTCAGGCAAATGGAGTCATAATGAAAGTGGATTCTTTTTCCTTTTCTGGAGTGTGGGTGGGAGTGTACTGCCTTATTACCAAAATATATAACGTATGATTGGAAGAGATTCATACAGATTTCAACATGGGAAATTTTTTTTCAAAAATATTTTCTATCTTAGCTTGAACGTTAAGAAAGTTCCTTCAGTGCCTTTTTTCCCTCTGTATTGCTACTCTTGACCACAGTGCCTGTCTTGCTTTCTCTCTCTTGTAAGAGAAGTTGCTTCTTCCTTTGCTCAATATCTGGTTAGCCAGTTACTAACGTTGGTTATGGCATTTTGCTTTCTTTTGGGGACTTGAATTGAGGACTTCTGTCTTGACCCTGGCCAGTCATCCTATAAATATGTGTAGTGTATTTCAATGGGGAACAGGCTAGAGAGTAGGGCTGGATTTGAATGAAATACACACGTGAATAGTGCTTCTGATGGAAGGTCAGTAATATCACCTTGGTATCAAGGAAAGCTTTATTAATGAATGAAACCACTTTCTTGGCTTTTTTTCCTCCTTTATTTATTTTTTGTCATCCACTCATGGTAGATTTATCAGTTGGTTGATACGTTTGTAGGAGTGGAATTTTCTTTGCTCCTATTCTTATTTGGTTGTTTGGCTTCATCTGAAAAGAGATAATGATTTTTCTCTTGGATTCATACGTGCATCTTCCTCATTTCCAGTGCTCATATGAAGGAAGAAAGCACAACCACGGTACTGTACAATATATGGTGAGCTACTTAGCTACTTGTGGAGCCTTTTCTGCTATCTAATAACCTTCAGTATACTGTTGAGAATAGAGCTGACGTTGTGGGTCCAACTAGCTACCTTTTAAAAAAAAAATATTGGGAATGGAATGAGGCCAAGTAATCTGAAGCAGAAAAATTATGCCTTTTAATCATAATTGCCTAAAACTATGGTTGCCCTTACCTTCTGGTGTCCAAGTGGTTACCTGGCGTTCTGTTATCCAAACGTCAATTACTCAGCCCAAAGTGATTTAGATTTAAAGCAGAAGTCGTACCCTTCTGTAATTATGGCTATTTGATCAATGATCTTGACATTTTTACATTTTCAGTATTGTGAGGGAGAAAATCCAGTTTTAAGATTTCCCTTTAAGAGATTAGAAAATTAAAAATTAATCAGATTGAATGTTGCATGTCTGCAAAAAAGAAAATTCCAGATGTCATTCCAGCCATTAAAGGACAGGTGTTTCCTTTTTAAGACCTGACATATGCAATGAGTACCAGCTTTAATATTTTGATAACACCTTGGATTGAAAAGTTAAAATTTTCGTCAAATATTTCCAAATAATCTCACATAGCTAATGGGGTTGAAAAACAAAACAACTTTTGATGAATGGGTATTGCCAATTAAAAAGCTTTTCCCAAAGTGCTCCATGCTTCATGAAACTTTCATTGGCAAGTTATATATTAGACAGTGAATCCTAATTTTCGAATACTGTATTTGAATTATAATTTTTACATATGGAATGGTATGTAATTTATAGTCTATTTTATAAATGGCATTCAAGCTCAGATTTAGAACAAAACAATCTTCTAATTAAATGGTAATTTGGGACTCATTTGTGGACTCCTGTGATCTCATTTTCCTATTCATTATTTTGGTTCCCATCCCCCCCTCCAAAGACATTACAGTCATTCCTCTACATTGAGAGGTGAAACATAGAATGTTAGAAAATGGACAGACTTTGGAATTATAAAGATATGAGATTGAATTTTATCTTTGATTCTTACTAGGAACGTGATTGTGGGCAATTTAACAACTCTTTCAGAATAAAATTTTTCTCACAATAGTACTCTAATTTAAGCAATTTTAGCAATAGATAATATTGCAATTAGCAATAGCTAGATAATATATGCTAGTTCCTTTAAGGCAAGTTATAAACATTATCTAGTTTAATTTTCACAATACCACCACAGGATAGCTATTATTATCTACATATTAGATATGAGAAAATCAAGTCTTAGAGAGGCTAAGTAAATTCTTCTAATTTCATACAGTAAGTGCCAAAGTCAATATTCAAACTCAGACCTCTATTTCCCTTTGTGAGAAATGGTATTATATTCTCTTGCAAGGTTGTTGTGAGAATTTAATGAGATAATGTAGTATATTTCCAGGCACTATGCAAATGCTCTGTAAATTTTGGAATCATATTTGGCCGCCTTCTTTATTTTCTGCTTCTAGTCATTTTCTAATTCTTGCTTTTTATATCTCTTTTAGCTTTCTTTTCCTCTTCTTTTTCTCAGTGTTACTGTCCTAATTTATGATATGATTTTTTCTTTGCATTGTTTTCCCTGGCCCTGCTTTTTAGCATTTCATCTCCTTTCCCTTAACAACATATCCTAAGAAATATCCTAAGATAGAGTTTTGGTCATATGACAACCACTATACCCTTCTCCTTGTAAACCTTTTCAGAAACCTAGATTAACTCCTCATGACTTACAAAGCAGGTTTAATTTCTTGACGTGACTTTTAGGGCCCTCCCCAAAGTGGGCATGTGCTACTTCTCCAAGCTTTCTTACACTTCACGGTTGCAAACTCAACTAGTCTCACTTTCCCTGAGTAGGGCGTGTGTGTGTAGGTCTACTTTTTTGCCTCTCTAGTATTGCACATAGTATGATTTCCATCTGATAGGTCTTCCCTTCCTTCCCCTCCCTGCTCCCACTACTGCCTGCCATTTCTACCCACAAGTCTTACACAGCCAGTTGAAAAACCACCTCTTGCATGATGCCTTTCCTGCCCTTAACCAGAATCTTCCTTCTGTCTTTCATTCCTAGAACCTCAAAATTCTACTGTATTACTTATAATATTTTCCTTTTATTAAAATTGTATCCACATCTTCCTCCCGTGTTAACTTTATCCTCTTTGAAAAGAGACCCCATGCCTAGTTCGTCTTTTTATGTTCTAAGTAGCACCGCATACAATACCTTAGATCCAGTAGAACTTGGATAAATTGCATTGAATTAAACAGAAGCTCGAAAGGGAGACCCTATGGAGTAGGGCAAAGAGCAGAAAGCTTTGGAAACAGGCAGAACCAATTTAAATAATACATCTGCCAATTGAGAGCTTAATTAGACCTCAGCTTTCATATCTGTAAAGTGGGCTAATAGTGTCTATCTCAGATGATTGTTGGAAAGATTGAAGTAGCATGTACCAATAACTAACACTTCAGCATGTGCTATGTGTCAGGCCTTGTTCTTAGCAGTTTACGTACATTGATTCATTTAATCCTTATAATTCATTTAATCCATATAATCCTTATAATTCATTTAATCCTTTAATCCTATGAAGTGAGTGCTATTATGATCTTGTTTTTAGAATGAGCAAACTGAGGCACAGAGGTATTAAGTGTCTTGCCCACAGTTCCCCAGCTAGTAAGTGGAGGAGGTGGGATTTGAATCCAGGCAGTCAGGCTATAGAAAGCACATGTTGCACTCTACCTTAGTTTATTTTCCTTCTCTATGAGTTGAAAGAGGGATTATTATATTCAGTGATCCAGCAAGTGCTTGTACTAGATGTCAGTGTTCCAGGCAGGATGTGGTCTCTGCTCCTAAGGCACTCCCAGTGTCACAGGGGAGGTGGACAGCAGATAAACAGTTTGACAAGTCCTGTGGTAGCAGTATTCACAGCGTGCTGTGGGAGAACAAACACATCTCCTATTCACTCAGGCTTTTCTTTTATAAGAGTGTTCTTACTTTTCAAGGGGAATTTCTCTTTTCTATTTAGGATGCCATAATAATTAAGTGGCTTAGAGAAATCCTAATATGAGGTTTAGAGTTCTAGGCCCCAAATAGCCTATGATTCCCAAAGCCTCATATTTATACCCTTTTCTCTGTGACTTAGCTCTTTGACTTTTGAAAATCAGATGGGCTGCTTCATGGGCTGTGGTCTGTAAATCAAACGAAACCTTAGGAAAGATGGTTTTGATACTCTCCCATTCAGACCCTAGTAAAGAAGTTTATGCTTGAAGCAAAATGTGGGTGAGCAAAACTTACTCTTTGTTCTGGTGTTCTAAGTTGAATATTCTCAAACAAGGTAAGAGAAATAGCTATATAGCTATGAGACTCTGTGCCACAGAAAATTTAATGTCTTCAATGGTTCATATTAAGATTTTTTCACCACTCTATCCCCAATACCTATCCCCAAAGTAACAAGAAGTGAATACACACAAAAAGAAATATATTCTAATAGCACTTATCCAGTCTAATTTAAAGTAAAATCTTCCATACACACACACACACACACACACACACACACACACACACACACACACGCACAATATTTCCTGGCAACTAGCCAGCTATCAAGTACCTGTTTGGCAGGATAGCTCATTTCCTTTCAGAATGTGATATGTACAGAAATAAACTTTGAAGGAGGAGGTGAGAGATGGGAAAAAGACTAAAGAAAACAGGTCTCATTTAGTATAGCTACATCCCTCAATGCTTGTCATATGTGCTTTTCCTTTTTATACCATTAGTTTGCATATTTATCATGGCTATAGGTATATTGATTTACAATTTTCACACTTGGTCTTTTACTTTTTTTCTGTCCGTAGATGTTCTTGTCAGAGAGAGGGGAATTCTACTTGTTGTTTAATAGGTTTCTGAGAAAGGGCAACAGACTGAGCACTTGGTGATATCCTAGGAGTAGAATTTAGACTACCCAGAATTACTGAGGAGTCAGAATTACTCCAAAAGCTACCCCAGGAAGGATGGAAATCCTTCCCAAGCAAGTAGGACCTATGTTTGAAACTGTGGTCGTCATATCTAAGACATAAAAAGAATATCAAGTAATAAAAAGGAAAAGAAAAATACATCTTTTTTTCCCTCTTAGTTTGATGGCTTTTGCTCCTCATTTCCCTAACTCCAAGTTCAAGTGTTCGGTATGATTAGATGAGGTGAGATGAAGGGCAGCATCATGTGTCTCAGTAGAATAGTGGTATCTAAACTAAGATGAATATTAGAATTATTTTAGGTGCTTCTGAAAAAAAATTTCCAGGGGCCCACCCCAAATACACTGATTTTGTTGGTCAGTGTGGAATATGTAGTTCTGAAGAACTTACCTGGTGACTTTAATGATCAGCCATTTTTAAAAACGATTATAATCATGAATTTGCTATTTTTGAAGTTTCACGTGATTCTACGGTGCAGTCAGGAAGGAGAACTACTGTTACATCAATTGGGAAGTTAGATATAGGGGTAAAGTTTAGATGAGTATAGAGTATTGAAATAAACTAGAGATACTTAAAGACAGTAGAAAGAAGGTAATATATTTGGAATCAGTAATGTCTAAAGCCCTTTCCGTCTTTAAAATTCTAAGGCACTAAGCACTGAGATCAGTAACCCTACAATACTTTATTTATCACCTGTCTCCAATCTATGATGTACATTTGCATTCTGGTATAACTATACTAGTGTGGTTATCAGAGATGAGAAATGTGCCAGGCACTGTGCAGATGGAAGAGAAGGCCAAGGGGTGACCATATTTGTCTAAAAATGAGGGGGAGAGGTGATGAGAAAGAAGGATGGAACTCCCTTTTACTGAGTAACTACTATGTGACAAATATTTTGCTGCCTTATATAGCGCTACTATTAGTAAAAATCATAGTAGTAGCTAACACTTTTATGGTCTTTTTTATGTGCCAGGCACTGTTCTTAAGTATTTTATATGTATTAAACCTTTGAGTCCTTAAAAAAAAACTTAAAAGTTGAGACTATTATGTTCCCCATTTACAGATGAAGCAACTGAGGCCCAGATAGGCTGTGCAACTTGCTCCACCATCACAGAATTAGATAGTGGCCAAGTTTAGATTCAGCCTAGAAATGTACTTTTCCTGAGTCCCTGCTTTCAGCAGCTTTCCCTCATAAATGGACTGAAGTAAAGGCTCTAGAATTTGTGTATAGATGGATGAAAGAAAGATTGAACTGCTTTCTGAGGAAAACATGGAGTTCTGGACATTGATGATCACATGACTCCTTAGTGTGCCTCTCAACTAAGTATTTTAAAGCAAGGGTGTGGGCAAAGACAATATTTGTAGTGGATAGAATTGCAAGAATCTTATTTAATTGTGATGTCAGTGCTTTAAATTTATTAGTTGCTGAATTTATTTTCCTGTAACCTTCATTCTTAGTCTATATACAAATCTCCTTTTAGACATTTGACTTTCCTGTTGAACTTCCCCCTTCCACGTGCTATTTTTCTACCTATCACCTCCGGCAAAAAATACAAAAAGGTCAAACAAACAAAAAATAAACAAGCACTCTGTGACATCCAGTCAGAAAAATGTAACAGATGAGATCCATCTTTATTTATTCTTTTGTGGCACATAATATATTCACTTTTAGTACCTCTAATTTGCTTATCAGTCTTATGTCATTGTGAGCTTGCTGTGATCATCAGAGTAAGGGATAAACCTGTTTTATGTGCATTACCCAAGTATCTGCTGGCTAGATATCCTATGCCCTTTAATATTATAAACAAGCAAGCAAACCAAACCAACAAACAAATCCTGCCACCACCATCACACACTGACTGATGTGCCATTTTTGGTGGAAATCCCATCCTTCACTCCACCCCTGAGAATTCCTGGATAGGTTAAGTTTTTCCTAGTCACCTTTGCCTTGATTTCTTATTTTCCTCTGAATTTTAAAATCTCTCCTGTGTATCTCATTTCCTGCAACTTTTCTTTTTATCTGGATCAAGACTATCTTTGCACTTTTGCCAAAATAACATTGGCAAAGGCAGTTCTATACTTGAAGATTCTATTGAGGGTTTGGGGGCATCAGAAGTTTGCTGTGTTGCTCCCAGCACTGCCAACAAACTACATTTGCATTTTAGATGTCCCTGTTTTTAAAATCCCCAGGCATTACTGCCACAGGTATTTCTCAACGATTAACTTTATCTCAGGGTCTTCAACCTTCTGCCTGACGGACAGGCAATGTCCATTCTTAGATTATGCCACAGCTACCTAAATTCTCAGTTTCTCCTCCAATTTTTTCCATGTCCTATTTGTGGATTTTGAAAAACAGACTGTGAGTTTACAATATGGCAATGTTTCTTTCATTTACAAAGAGACAGACTTGATCTACTATCATTAATGCTCCTAGAACTAGGATGGTTCCATTTCCAAAAGATAAGCTTGAATACGTTCCAACTGAGGAGAGAGTGAAAGCACGAAGTGTCCTGGAAAATGTTTACATCTTCCTCTAGGTTATGAGAAATTATGTAGGCTTGCTGTTTTGAATTTTTTTTTAGGAAATAGAGGAAGCAAGTCTCCAAGTGGCCCACATGAGAATTGAAAAGCTATAAATGAAAGATACTCCAAATAATTATCCTGGTTATAAAACAAAGTATTGAATCACCTCACCACCAGGGAAGGTTATGTTCATGGACCTTGACTGTGGAGGACCTCTGTTTGCCCATCTTAATTCAGAAGGCAGGGGTTGTCTCTATTCGGACTTTTGTAAACAAAAGGAAGAAATATTCCTAGTGTATTACTGGGACAGCTGTATAGGTAATACATGATTATTCTTTAATATTCCTCTGAGTAGAAGATTAAAAATATTTTAATGAAAAATGTTTTTGACTGGTATCTGTGTCTTAGAATTCTAAATCTCTTACTCAATGCCTTATGAGAGGAACCAACTAATTATATAGGGTATTGGCAAGGAGAAATCTCTGATATTTGGCTAAGAATCCCTGAAACTTCCCCCTAAGCCTCAAACTCCAAGTCCAGCTTATTTTTATCTGCAAAGTAATTCAGATCTCCCTCACTTCTTCTTTACGTCCCAGTCCTTTCCCTGGGCTAATTTTTCCACGTCAAAACCACCCATCAAGATGTTTTGTGAAACTAAAATAAATTCTCACCATTTGATTCATTATGTGGCTTTCTGTAAATAACAGTTTTACCCCTCAATGCTACAAGATCATGCTACACTGCAATGCATGCTTACATTGGAAATGGCAGTCTGCTGTGGCCCACTTTTTGTTCCATTGGTTGTAAACCTCCTCTTCTCCTCCTCATTCTCCTTTTGATTATTCACTTTTTAGCACTTTCCTACCCTGTTTAAGTATTCTCATCTGTAAGGTCTGAAGTCCTCATTAAAAAACATTTGCTGAACCACCCTCCCTCCCCCCAAAATGCAAACATAGGAAATGTAGCTTCAATACTTGGGCTTCCAAAATGGAGTTGAGGAGAATAGCAATGCTGCCTATTCAGTGTTTCTTGGCCAACATAGTTCATTTTGTGAAATGCATTAAGTGACTTGATCTCATAATGTTGTTGGGACAGCATGAACGATGAGGAGTCTTAAGTAATGAAACATTCGCATTATAAATTTTGTTGAGGTGCATGAGGCTTATGATTTTGAAAAGCACTTTATTTTAATCATAGTAGGTGAAAAGCATACTCTTGATATAACCATTGTGTGAACATTTCTCTTAGAATTTGGTTAATAGGAAGTATTCCTTCAAATGAATGGAGAAGTTTTATTATTTTATTTCTTTATTTTACCATAAAAAAGACAAACAGAATGCTCTGAAACCTCTGTTATCCTCCTGGCTCTGTGTGATAAAAAGTATTAAACTTGTTTATATTTATCAGAATCATAACTGCAATACATTTTTCTCCACACTGCCTTGTTGATTACACACATACATACCCAAAACCCATACTCAAAGCCATCCAACTTGTTGCTGGACTGTTGGCATTGGCCTGGTTAAAAAAAAATTTTTTTTCCATATAGAGGTTAATATCTTTTTTTTTCCCCCCACTCCTTTTTTTTCCACCAGCTGGTTCTAAGTGGGAAAAAAATACAAAGAAGTGTGTAAGTAGAAAATAGTGGGGGAAGATTCCTTAAGGCCAATACACCAATCTTTTTTTTTTTTTTTAATTAATTAATTAATTAATTTTTGGCTGTGTTGGGTCTTTGTTTCTGTGCGAGGGCTTTCTCCAGTTGCGGCAAGTGGGGGCCACTCTTCATCGCGGTGTGCAGGCCTCTCACTATCATGGCCTCTCTTGTTGCGGAGCACAGGCTCCCGACGCGCAGGCTCAGTAGTTGTGGCTCACGGGCCCAGTCGCTCCGCGGCATGTGGGATCTTCCCAGACCAGGGCTCGAACCCGTGTCCCCTGCGTTGGCAGGCGGATTCTCAACCACTGCACCACCAGGGAAACCCCAATACACCAATCTTAATCCTAAATCTATCCTAAAGAAATGCTAAAGATTTTACTGAATCTCCAAAATAAAGTGACAGTAGAGGAAAAGAGAGGTTTAAAATAACAGAAGGATTTGTGAAAGACACGGGAAACCTGGAGAAAGGAAAGGAAATTGTGGTTAGTGAGAAGAAATAATAGCTCTATTAAGTAGGGATAAATAACTTTAGCAATTACTCATTACACATATAGGCTATATATATATACACAGACACACATACATAAAATCAGTGCATTCCATTTGCCACTTCTCTAAAGTACTCTGGAAAATAGCTTTCCAAGGTATCACTCAATGAATTACAGTTTCCATCCTTTAAATATTTGCTTAGTAGTATAAAAAAAGTAATGATCATAATGGTGGTTTTAATGATGAGAATTACTACTGGAACTCATTTAATAAATCTTTTCTCCAAATTGATGCCAGTTAAAGGTCCAGATTAAAAAAAAAATTTAAGGGTTAACAAAAATCTCTTCAAAGGAATCTCTTGTCTTGTTGCAAATAAAAGCAAGTTTAAAATTCTCTGTGTTCAAAAGTCAGTTATTGACAATTCCATGGGCTCCTCAAACATGGGATTTTCATTTAGCAGATCCAACTTTACCTGCCAAGAGCCCATAAAATGGCCCCTTTCCATCTGGTAAATATTCCACAGTGAAATTAGAACTGTTGGAAAATAATGGAAATCTATGGACATAGGAACACTGTGACTGAAATGTGAAAATGTGTCAGTAATATCTGGTGTAAATTACTAGTTAAGGACCAATGTTAACTCTTGTAGACCAGGAAAGCTTGAGTTTCTGTGTTACAGCTGATGTAATTTCCTACCTCCAGGCAGAGGTAATTCAAACCCTTCTAGAGAAATAAGAGCCCCCAAGCTGCCAAACAGTGGTTCTTAAATATTTTTTGTGAGTGTCATGACCCTTTGGAAGATCCAATGAAAACTATAGACACTCAACCTAGAAAAAAGATGCTATGCAAAAATTCGGAAGTAATTTGAGCAGTTAAAAAAAAAAAACCCTATTCCAAATAGTTTTTGAAAGAGGAGTTCTTCAGAGTCCCTTAATGCATGTAGCATTTCTCAGAAGGAAGCTTTCTTAAGTCCAATGTATAAATTTAAATAATTTCCCATAGGTTTATTTACCCAGCTCTGTTTATATTACTGACTTTTCCCCCTTTGAAGATTTAAATGAATTTCTCATATAATTTTCTTTTACTCTGTGAGTGGGCCACAAAGGAGATAGCTCAACTAGTGGAAAACAGTTTGCCTTGTCCAATGTACCAAGAAAAGAATATATATAACTAAATGTTTGTATGTGCCCATGTGCACACCTAGGTGTAATTCAGAGAAGGTGACCTGGCATATGCATCAGTATGTAGATAAGACCCCAAAAAGACTGTATGAATTGTTTATTTATGTGATGTAATATGTATGGGTATGCCAGTTCCCTGCCTCCTACCTCCTTCTGAAAACAATAACAACAAAGCTCTTAACCTCTGACTCATGACAACTTTTATTATTTTACTTCTTAATAGAAATAACATGATCTCCAAGGGCAGAAAGAACTTTCTGAGGCTCACAGAGGAGGAAAAAATTCTGATAGGGAAGAAAGGGGACAACAGGATGATCCCTGGCAAAATTAAGTTGTAGTGGTGTAAAACGATTAGTAACTCTTCCTAGAACAGGAAATAGGCTTTTCCAGAAGATGCTTCCGGAGATTTCAATTTAGTTTACGTTTAGTTTCTCAATTCATTCCTAAGATCAGTGAATCATTTCTTAAATGACTCTGTAGTATGTTATTTTCTAACCATATGGAGGGCATTGTCAACCAAGTGGTTTCTTTTTCTCTTCGAGGCACTGTTTTTACATGGTGTCAGCAGAAGTCCTTTCAGACTCAGGGAAACCACAGGATTATCTGCACTGGCAGTTGCTCACGAGATTGTGCTTAGCAGTAGACGGCCAACATCATTTCTCTTGATTCACAGCATAGGGAATTCCAACTCACTTTGAAGCCTGTTCAAAATATTCTTGTCCATCTATTTTACCCCCAAGCCAACTAATTTTTTAGACCTGCCCTTGGTTAGCTTTGATTGACAGAAAGGCTTTGGAAGCCATTGACATCTTATTTTAGAAAGGATTGAAATCTTACCTCTCTGAGGTCTTCAATCTCTGTTTGGAGACCAAAGGCACTATGTCAAAAGACTTGTAGAAACCTGTACTTGGAACTGGGGCTTCTGTGTCAGATTTACAACCCTTGGATTATTTGAGGTTTCCAAGTTAAGACCTGATGGAGCGAGGGATGTGGAGAGGCAGCTATAATATGGACAGTGCACCGATAAATTTTTCCTAGAAATAAGAATAGCCTCTTGATCTGTCATAGTTAATACAAAAATAGAGTAATACAAATGAAGACTTAAATTGATGAGGCACATGTGTAAATTGATAAAGGAAGTTTGATGCATCATAACATTGAAATTTATCTAAATTCAATATTGGTAAACATTCTTAAAGATCAGATGAATTATACATGAAGTATATGGATTATTTGTCCCTGGCAAACAATGGTGACATTTCTGTCTGTCACTTAGTATGACAAGGTTAGCATGTTTTATTCAAAACTTTTAAACAGTAAAATGATTTGTATGCTTTACTCTTTCTTTGGACTGTCAGGGAAAGCAGAAAGCAACACAGTTATTCTATGACATTGAGTCAGCATGAGCATAAAAAAACGACAGAACAGAATTGCCTCTGACATCTATAAAGCTCCTACTTTTGCTTTCTAATCATTTGGTAGAAAAACAATAAAACCATAAAGACAGAAGTATTTCCCTTTCACCCCCAAAAGAAACAAGCCATTCTATATTGAAATATAAATATAATATTTGTGATATAATAAATATAGAATATTCATGAGTGGGAATAGATTCCTGGAAATAGGATGATTTGGGTTTTAAGGAAATGTAATGACAGAATATTTATTTTTTTCAATAAAGGAGAGTCAGGCTATGTTGTTCCTTTCAACGTTAAAGTGCTCTGCAGTGATGGGATGGGACAGTAATTTATGAGATGTTTGGATTTTGTGCTCTCTGTGTATGTAGGATGGGCATATAGAAAGAAATGAATAGCAGAATAGAAGGTGTTATTCGACACCTGCGTAGAGACAGAGGACTTCAGTGACTTGTCTGTGGTTTCTGTCACAGCAGTCTGACACTGGAGGGTATGGAAGTTAAGTCCTGATAGAGTAGGTCATAGAGGAGAGGCAACTCCTGAGGCAGCTCTAAGATTGCCCCCCACCCCAGTGCCCCCAATCCAGGACACTAGAGGAACATGCACTTCACTGTTGCTGTGCTCTTCTTCCTCTTGCCTCTCATGAGGTTCTAAAGCAGAAATGAGTTTTCGAGAGATTATGCTAGGTTGGAATAAGGTAGGACCTAGGGATCTGGTGCAGTATAAAAACCCAGGGACAGAGAATACTTGAGGTTTTGAATTCAGCCCTTTCCATTCACAGGTGGCTTAGGGACCTCGATGGTGCTGCAGCCATTCCACAAAGAACATTCCACTGACACCTCCTGGGAAGATACTATGAACCAGTGACTGTCTTGGGAATAAATTGATGACTGAGATAAGCTCTTGTCTTTCAAGTGTTTACAATAAAGGAAGAAAGACACATTAGCAAAAAAGCACAATGGTGATACAGGTGCTGTTGCAGCTAATTGCGCAGGGTGAGCGGATAGGGAAGAAGATGGGTGCAAACAGGGGAAGGGGTCAGCACACCATACAAGTTTCCTGTTCCTCCACTCCATACCCTGATATTTTTTTTCATTGCATTCGGCAGTATGTTCACTACATCTTCAAAACCACTAAATTCCCTGCATCATGCATGCATTTTATGTTTCCTCCATACCTGCCCAGGGCCTGGAGAAAAGTTGGCTCTTTAGAGTATGTATTAAGCTTTTTTGATTATTGTAACAGCTGCTAATGGCTATAATTGATGATAACCTGTCTAAGGCAAAAGATTGAAGTATGCATTTTGGTGGGGGTGATTCTTTCATAGAGACTGTTGAATGAAAGAAAAAAGAAATTTTACTGTATACTCCATTTTTCTGGATATAACACTTAACTCACGTTGACCCTGAAACTCATCAGTGTTAATACATACCACATCAGCTACAAGGTAGATACTCGTTGCAAAGGTAATTATCACTATTTCACTTTAGTTAATGCACAAAAATTATACCCAACCTTTTTTAATCCTTTACCTCAATCCACCTGCCCCCTGCCAACCTCCAGGACATTTAGCATCAATCTAAATTGTTAGAATAAAAACTGTATTGTTTTCAGAAAGGTTTATCCTGACTCAGTAAGCAATTTATAGAGATAGTTCACAAGCAAATTATAATAACCTATTGCCGAGAAGAGACTTCCAGGTGCCACCAAACTTTGGGGATGCTATGCAGCCTTGCTGGGCTGTCATTTTTAAGAAGTGTTGTCTCCGTAGAGGAAAATCTTTTCAGAAACACTCTGACCTGTCCATTTTTTAGCATGAAAGTGAGGTGATCTAAGAGGAGCCACCTTCCAAGTAAACGTGGTGAGCTGTTAGTTTGAAATATTCATTGTGTTTCTGTTGTGAATAGCCAAAGCAGTGCTAAAATTCAGTTTGCTGGTCTATTCAGCTTATTCATTTCATGCAAATCCCAATGTGCATGAAATGAACAAAGGAGATCCTTTCTCTTCATAATGCATTGTTAGTTTTCTGTTCCATTTTTATTCCCAAACTTGTTTTTCTCTCTTTCAGTGTTAGTACTTTATTCATTCTTTCAACAAATATTTGTAGCATCCTTAGGCATGATGAGACCCCAAAATGAATGGTACTGTCCCAGCATGGTAGTCAGCATGACCCACAGGTTTCATTTTTTATGCCTTTTTAGTTACACCATTAGAGGATGCTTGGAGGTTTTCTTAAGACCACATCTGTGATGAAGGGAAAGAATGGGTTGCTCAATTATGTGTGTCTACTCTGAGCATGGTTTGGGGGCTCATTGCCTTAGTGACTCAGGGATTTGGAAGAGTATGTACTTGGGAGTCTGACTGATAGGGATTCCCTTTGTTGCTCTGCTCCTTGTAAGCTCTAACCTGGGATGTTAGCTCTCACTCTGAGGGAGTTTCCTTACCTGTAAAAGGAGAATACCTGCCTTATACTATTGTTAAAAGAGTTACCAGAGTGTCTGCACCTAATAGGACTCCCTCAGTAAGTGATCATTCTCAGTGCCTTTCCTAGAATCTATAAGCTAGTGCATATGTAAATGAGTAAAAACTTTAATAATAATGTAAGAGAGGCTCAAATAAGTCCTATTAACGCAGATACAGCAAAGTGTTCTGGTATTTCTTGGAGGATTTGGTAAATTGTAGACTGTCTGATTCCTCTTCTCTTTCCAGTTTTTATCTTAGATGTAATGGGTTCCTATCATGGGAATTTTTAACTTAAATAAATTCAACTATAAATATACAATAGGGAGTGAGAGAGAAAGGGAATGAATATGAGTTTAAAAAGTTTAAATTGCATAGCTGATTACACATGCCTTTCCATTCCAGGAGTACTTCTATCTGACTCATCTTGGGAGCATCTCCCCACACTGAGTTTACTCCTAGTGTTTTGAAGACATATGTTTTTTATATTATATGATCCCAAATTCAAGCTCACTCAAATAAATATTGATTGGTTCCAATCCTGGAGGAAAAAACTGATTTTGTAAGACTTCTTGAGAGATGGCTTGTTTCTCTCTGATATGGTACCTTTCTAAGGCATTAGCCAGGGCATTTTCAATTATTCATGATTATTAACTTATTGGCAGCATAACTTTTAACCTCACTGTACTTCTTGGCTTTTATTCTTTGTAATTCCTTTCATCTGTTACTTGCATGTCTAGATTTTCTTTCTCTTTTTTCCCCACATAATCTCTGTCGGAAAATTGACCTGTTTCTTGCCTGGGTTACTTACTGGCTATTTTATTATTTAATTTTTCAAAAAACATTGTAGGGCTGTGTCTAGTTCTCAAATCCCTGTGTGTAATGTCTTCAGTGGGTCATGAAGCTTAAGGCATTGTTTCCTTAGGAACACCTGATAAACTTTTTATGTTCGTAGAGTGGTAGGTGACAGTTTTGCAGGTTAGAGTGAGCCCAGCAGTGTTTTTATCATAATATTATCATAATGTACTCTTTGCTGCCTGATGCTTGTCTGATTTTATTCTGCCAACACAAAGGATCTTTAGACTGTTAGCACAGGGATCCAAAGCTCTGATCCACAATAAAATGCAAAGACCACAGAGCAGGTAGATCCTTTATCAATTATTTACATCTCTGTGTGAATCCAGTGTGATAAGGGATAGAAGAAAAGGCCTAAGGGCTCTAAGCAGGTTAGGAAGAAACAGGTCTATCTAAAAAGGCCTGGGATGGGCTATAAGGCCAGCTTTCCTACATTACACCTTTGCTACGTGCTGCTATTAACACTGTCAGACATTCTTCCTCCACCTCTGCCCCCATTTTTATGTCTGCCCTTCTCCTTTCTTTTATTCTGTCATACATGATTTTAGTTTTTAGTTACCTTTCTTTCAGGGGAGTTGTTTTAGGCTCTTCATGCAAGTAAACATTAATACTGAATATTCTTTATTAAGAATAATAACACCAATGTTTAAGTACATAAGATTCATTAAGTATGAGGATAGAAACTTTATAAACGTCTCTAATTTTCACAATAATTCTGTAAGGAAAGTACTTTCATGGTAAAATTGGGAAAAAAAACAACAACCCTGAAAGACAGGGAGAAAGTAACTTAACATGTGGTTTAAATGATAGAGGCGGATGAGAATCCATAAGTCTTTATTGCCTGTGCCCTCTCCACTATCAAGTTCTGAGTAAGAGAGAGAAAGAGAGACAGACAGAGGGTGGGCTTATCATCTTTCTATGTATACATGCATTTTTTAAAACCATGGCTGCCTTCCAGAGACTTTTGCAGTGGAAAACCAGTGTTGCCCGGACTTTGAATCCAAATATGCCTCCCCACCCCTACCAAAGTGAGCTGAAATTTTACAAGTTGCAATTTATGCAGTTGATGAATTGTTTTCTCTGATATAGTTTCTGCAAATGAAACAGAACTTTATACAATTTTATTTTTCAAATAAAGCATTTCCAGGGCTGGCAATTGCTTCACTTCTCACCGGCTGGTCTTTGAAGGCATAACACTATTTTCTTTAACGTTATTTGCTCCATCCTATAAGGAGCAACACCCCTTTCATATTGTGTCCAGTGAAGCAGTTTCTCATTTCTGAAATTTTAATGCCTATAAGATGGAAAAAAAAAGAGGGAAGGAAAGACCCTGGGGTGATTTAAGATGATGATTCTGGATTGAAGCATCTTGCTACTTAGAGGAACACCATATTTCATAGTGTATTTGCAGAAATGCTTCATGGCACAAACTCCTATTTCATGTCCTTGAAGGCCAATGGAGTAACAGAGTTTCTGTTTCAGTGCCTATCTGATCAATAATCCGGTGACTTTTTGGAATTGCCATCTGTCTTGTGATACATTTTTACTGTGTTGATGTGCAGTGACTAACACCTACATGCATATATTTTTGTCTCTTGCAGCTGTAAATTATTTTTAAAATATTTCTACAAGTTCTTAAATTTATTTTTATAGAACATCTTTTCCTTGATTTCATTGGAGACATACATAAATCAATTTTATTTGAAAATATATTTGGAATTTAGTATAACTTCCCTTGGGCTTGGCCTTTAATTCAACATACAGTAATAGGGCATTAACTATGTGGCAGGAAATATGCTAGGCCTTGATGAGTAGGACATGGACCCTGCCTTTCCAGAGTTCACAGGCTTTAGGCTTGAAATGGTAGTTAAGAGCATGGATTTTATCACCACTCTGCCTTAGTTTGAATTTTTTCCTTACAACTTGTTAGATGTTACACAAATTATTTCACTTTCTATGTCTTAATGATCTCATCTGTAAAATGGTAGTGATAAATGTTACCTTAAGACTTATGTGAGTATTAAATGAGCTAATACCTGTAAGGTGCTTAGAGTGGTGCCAGGCACATACATCTCAAAAAATTATGGGTATTTTTGTTAATTATTATTGACATTACTGCTATTATTACATGAGTTACAAACAGTTAAATATTATCCTACTCTACAATAAGTATAAAATAGAAATACGTTTAAGAGGAGGGAATACAGAACTCTGTCATGAGCTGCCAAGAAGTTTTCATGGGAGAAATGAGACTTACATGTATATATTTTTTGTCTCTTGCAACTTGAGACTTGAACAAGGTCTTGAGGAAGATGTAGTATTTCACTAGACATATAAGGAAAGTCGTAACATCTCAGGCAGCAGAAATAGCATTTGAAAAGGTAGGAAGGCTTGAGAAAGTATGCCCCACTCAGCAAACTATTGGTTGGGCCATGTATGTAATTAGGAGTGGAGTGTAAGGTAAAGGGTAAGGTCACAAAGAGCCCTGGGTGATACACTTAGTATTTAGACTTAATCATGTTGGTGTTGGAAACCATGAAAGGATTTTTAAAAAGAAAACTAATGTGATTAGATTTATATTTTAGAAATATTATCCTACTCAATGTAGAGGATAGATTAGAATGCTAGCTAGAGGAAGGTAAGATGCGAGGCTAGGTTTTTGTAATTGGTAATATGAGAACTTGATCAGATCCTTAAGACTGTGGCTATGGAAATGGAAAAGAAGGAACACATTTGAGATACATTTAAGAGAGTGACTTGATGGTGCTGTAGGATCATTTGTCTGGAAAGGAGAACTAGAGGGGTCCAGGGTGATGCTCAAGTTGAAGTTTTGGACATTTGGGTGGATGACAGTGCTATCAGTAGAGATAAGGAGCAGATTTGAAGGGCAGAACAGAGGTAGTCTGGTGGGTGGGGATGAAATTTGGGGCAATCATCACCTTCTCATGGGCTGGTGGAGAAAGAAAAACTGGAAAAGAAGATATAAGAAATATACAAGAAGTAGGAGAGGAACCAGATATTACAGAATCTAGGGAAGAAATAAATGTCAAGAAAGAGGTTTGTTAACACAATTAGTAATTTATTTATGATCTTAATGAATATATTCCAAAGTTATGAAGAATGAAATGAAGGGAAGGAAGTGACGACAAGTAAAGATTATTGTTAAGTAGCTCAGCTAAGAAGAGACATAGTAAATGAAGAGGATTTTTTCCCCCTTAGGCAATTAGACTTGAGAATTTTTGTATACAATGGGAGAAAAGTCACCAGAAGGAGAAGACAGAGATAAAATAAATAGGGAAATAATTAAAGAGTTACTTTGAGTTGAAAATTATTTGGAACCAGAACATAAAAGGATTAATTTTCAACAAGAGGAAGAAGTCCGATTCATATATATGGGAGGCAAGAATGGAGTGCATGAGGGTAGGTTGTTTGTGTCTGTAATAGGAATTTGAGGTGATTCATTTCTATTTGTAAAATAGAAGGTGAGGTCATCTTCATGAGTAGTCAAAGTTTGCTCTCTTCTTTCCCTCATGATTATTTTCTTTTGTCTAACTCCTTCCAGAAACCAAGTAGTAAAATAAATAACATGTATTTTAAGGAATCTCTAGGTTCTGTGGGTTTCTTTGTATTTCCCAGACTTAATGTGTGTGGCTCTTTTCTAATGAAGCTTTATCAAATGAAATGTTAACAGTAAGACAGTTTTCACAGTTTTGACCCTATGTCTCTTTGATCACTTTTTTTAACTGAGGGGGCTTTATAGATCTCTGTAAGGGCTAACCATCATGTCATTGTTTTGGTTAAGGTCACCTGTGTGCTCTCTGAGCATATTAGCAGCAGAAAAAAATGACCTTTGATATTTGGGATTAGCAGGATCTCCAATCTAGATTCTTTATTTAGAGTCCTGGGAGGGCAAGTCTGGTGCCCATCACTAAGCACTCTTCATACCTACTGGATGTTTGCTAAAGGAACACCCAAGGAACATCTCTACTTATTTAAAATTCATGTAGAAGAATTGTATTATATCAGACAAATCCACTGCGGATTAAAGATATTATGTACGTTTCTCAGCGTTATGTGGGGCTGTATTTCAAACTGGATTTTTCTTACTCTAAAGTTCAAGTTTTAAACCCTGTGGTATTAACCTAACTCCCCTGACCAGTCCCAAGCTTTATGCTATTTGACTCTACTTCTGTCTTTGGCAATAAAACAAAAATAATTCTACTTTTTCTTCCACAACATCACTACAAATCACTTAATATTACTGTAATTGTCTTTCTACCATCTTTAACTCATTTAATTTTTCCTCACAGGTAATGTTTTGAAAACCCTTCCAATATCCAAGTAGTCTCTGTAAATAAGCTTTAGTTCCCACTTTATGAGGGAACTGCTCATATAATGGAAGTAGCATTAGACTTGAACACAGAGGTTGAGTTCTGTTTTAGCAAATTCTAGAATTTGAAATTTGGACAATTATCTTGTCTCCATTTTATTAATTTGTAAATGAGAATAGCACCTTAGTTAGCAACAAGGTTTCTTCTTTTTAAACAGTTTTACCCATGTATATTTTACATACATACCCCAAAGTTCACCCATTTAAAGTACACAAGTGAATGGTTTTTAGTATATCTATAGTACTGGGCAAGGATGGTTCTAATCTAATTTTAGGACATTTTCATTACCCCAAAGAAACACTGTAGCTATTAGCAGTCACTACTCACCACCCCCATCTTTTCTGTCCTCACCCCCAACCCTAGGTAAACACTAATCTGCTGTCTTTCAACACAGATTTGCCTATTATGTAAATTTCTTATAAATGGAATCATAGAACTTGCGGTCTTTTGTGACTGGTTTCTTTTACTTAGCCTAATGTTTTAAAGGCTCATCTTTGTTGTAACATCACCAATACTTCATTCCTTTTTATAGCCAAATAATATTCCACTGTACAGATAAACTACGTTTTGTTTATACATTCATCAGTTGATGGACATTTGGATTGTTTCCACTTTTTAACTGTTATGAATAATTCTGTGAACATTCGTGTACAAGTTTTTATGTGGACATATGTTTTCATTTCTCTTGAGTAGACTCTTAGGAGTGGAATTGCTTCATATGGAAATTTTGCCCTCATATGGTAACTCCATTTAACATTTTGAGAAAGTGCCAAACTGTTTTCCAAAGTGGCTGTACTATTTTAAATTCCCACTTCATTTTGATGATGACTAAAAGATTAAGTTAATAGGGGAAAAAGTAAATGCTAAAGTACTACCCATGACTACTTTTATTATTCTGTCTTGTCTAACTCCTCCCCAAAACCAAGCAGTAAAGAAGTATTTAGCACGCATTTAAAAAATTCCCTGGTCATCTGCGGGTTTCTTTAGGTATTTCCTACGCTTAAGGTTCGTGACTTATGAGCTCACATTTTGCTAGTAAGGCCCTAGTGAGGCCAAGAACAGATGTGAGTCTGGCATATTCAAGTTAACTCTGTAGTTAGCTATTTGTCCCTTTTTTTTTTTTTAACCACAGTTATTACTTACATTTTATTTAAAGGTTTTAGAGGATGAGCTCACAAGAGTTACCTGAATCATTAAAAACCACAAAGTGGGAGAATTTTAAAAAATAAGAGTAGATACCAAAATAGCTTTTAGGAAGATGACACCTTATTCGTTTCTAAAATTGTTGAAGAGAGCAAAAGAAAGCTTAAAATCTTAAAGATAAGAGATATATTTATAATCATGCTAAAGAATACATTAAATCAAACAAGAATGAGGAAAAATACATTGTGTCCTATAGGTTATATCCTGTTATAAATGAACATCATTTCTATGGTACTCTTTTTTTTAAACCTTGTAATGTGGTTATTCTAAAATTTGAGGGGACATTTGAGTTTCCCTCTGAAGATATGGAAAAAAAGTGTTGGGTGTCTCATCCCCACTTCCTCTTCCCCCCAGGCCAAATAAGTCTGTGCTGCAAGGGCACTTCTGTTGTATCTGTAGTTTTGAAATAAATATCAAAAGAAACGGCATCAAGTGTTCACACTGAACGATGGCACAGAGTGGGCCGGAGAAACCTGTCAGGCGGAGCATCACAGCGTCTGCACAGTCACACGAGGTGTCGTGAGGGGAACACGGGGGCTCGGGGCTGTGGTCAGTCACCGGCTGGACGCCGGGGCTGCGGAAGGCCACCTGCCTTCTGTCCTGGAAGTTGTCCTGGGCTGGGAGGCTGGTCGTCAGACCTTTGCGCTTGCGCATTGCCGCCAAGACGCGGCTGCGGCTGTAGAAGGGGTCTGCAGGCAGGGTCCGCCAGTGGTCAGACACGCACCGGGTGGGGGAAGGCCTAGCTCCCCGCGTGGCTCTCGGGTTGGCGGTGAAGCCAAAGACTCGTTGATGGGTCTTCATGACGAACATAAGGCCACTTGGGAGTCCTCTAAGACGTGGCCCGCTTCCTGTTCAGGGCTCTGTAGATGCCGCCAACCTCTTGTTGCGGGCCCTGGATCTAGAAGCCGGGCTCTGGGAGCCGGGCGGGCGGTCAGCCGCGGCGTGGAGGCAGTGCCAGGAGTGGGGACGCGCTGCATGGTGTCCGTGCGCAGCGTCACAGCTGAACGTCGAAGCGAACGCCGCCCGCAGTCTCCTCGCGCGGTGCCCCCTCTTTGGTGGCCCACTGGAAGCCAGCCACCTCGCTCTCCTTTATCTCGTTAAGGTACTGCACGCCCTTGGTGACTTGGGATGATGGGGTCGGTGCTGGCGGGCCCAAAGCACTGCATCTTGCGAGCCTCGGCCGTGTCCCCCTCGTACTTCTCTTGGCCAGGGAGCGGGCCCGCTGCTCGAGCTCCTGGTGGGCAGACACCTCACCCTTGCCGGTGTCCACCACCCGGCCATCCGGGAAGGGCTGCGCCCTCAGGTACAGCTGATTGTGCTTGTTAGGGAACTTGGACAGGTAGAGCATGTTCGCCTCCTCCCTGATGGTCTCACCTTACGAGACCACTGTTGGATTTCTTGATGGAATGTGGGCATGGTTCCCACTCCTCGAGGATGCAGGGTGCTGTGGCCATGGAATTAGGTCATGTGCTCCAGAACATGACTATTTATGGTGGTAGAGTATAGGGTCAGACAATCTCTGAGAAGGAAATATAAAGAAACCAGCACTGTGAAGTACAGCTAATATATTTTCACCGGCTTGGCCGGTGCTTCAGCCCCATCTCCACCAGCTTGGTTGGGCAGGTAGGCCAGGTTGTTGGCCTCTACGACAATCCTGACAACCCGACCCAGCTCATGCGGAATTTCATCACCTTCATGTTGTGGACGTGCTCCAAGGCGGTGATCGTTCCCGTCTTCGTGAGAAAGCAGTGAATGCCCACCAGGCCCACGATGATGTTTCTGTGAGTCACATCCTCCTTGGGCTTCACATAACAACCCATTAAAGGGGTTGTTTTCTGAATTGGCTTCAGGTACCCGGTCTCCTTCCTGGGCGTGTGGTTGGGGGTGTGTATTGTGGTGATCATTTTGCAATCTTGGACAGACATCTCCGAGGGTCACGCCAATGATTTCATAGATGTGTGGATCAGACAGCAGTTGGGGTCAGTCTCACCCCAAAAATGACTGGGAAAGTAAATTGTTAGGATTGTTCCAGTGATGGAGGGTGATTAGTGCTGTTTTACAGGTAGTATTAATTAAAATGTCAGAATTGAAGACTTCTGAGGAGTTTGTGAAAACATGACTCAGAGAAGGGGACAGTCTTAATATAGTATTTCATTTTACATGAGACTGCATTCTTTGGGGACAAGAATCACATCATAGCCATTTTTGTTTCTACAACGGCGATTACTTAATATATGGTCATAGTATTAAGTAACCAAAACAGGAAATTCTATATCTGCTAGAAACTTATATTTCAACCGTATTTCTCTAACTAAATTGTGAGAAGTGTTTTTTTTTTTTTTTTTTTTTTTTACAGATTAATAAACTGAGACTCAAATCACTTGTCTAGTACAGATAGGCACTCAATTTTTGAACAGTTAAAACCAAAGAACCAATCAAGAGTACATAGTCACTTCAATAACAAAAATAGTTCCACTTTAATACTTTATCTAGTAGGAAATTATTCTCAGCAGCAAATTTTGTTAATTATCCAAGATGGAAGTGTTACTTAGAATCATTTGACTGGATAGAATTTGAGTTTCTCTTAGGTTATTAGGGTAAAGAGTTTTTGAGATTATATATGGAAGAGTGGTTTTCTGTAAAGGGTGACTTCAGATGCTGCTCTAAATTAAGCTGGGGGAGCAGTAAGTATTTTGGATGATAGAGATGAAAAAAAGGAAAAAAAAAGACCTCAGTAAAATGATCAAGGCTAAGCATGAACATTTTTGTGGATAAACTGTAATCTAGCACCTGAGTTTAAAGAGTCAACTATCTAAGCAATGTTGGATAAAACCTAGTCAGTAGGAATTCATATGAAAAAAATCAGATCCTATTGTTCACTGAACAGGAATTTACAGTGTGGCATGTTTGTCACCATGTCTGTGATAGGAATATAGTGGCCTGAACAAATGAAATAATAGTTCTGTTGAGATTTACTTATCACTGTTTGTTTTACTTCTGTTGCTGCACTAGTTTAGCAATACTCAGAGCACCTCCTTGTCAGAGGTGTGTGTCCTAGTCTCAAAAGTTCTCTCTTTCAAGCTCCTGAGGTATCAGTACCAGCAAAGACCGTAGTGTTCCCTTTTGCCTTTTCAGTTTTCTAATGCCTGGGTAACCATTCTTTTAATTAAATTCTATTAAAATAACTTGTGTAGTTTTTATCTTCTGACTGGACCCTGATGATTACAACCAGAGATGAGTAGATGATGGAGTATGGGTGATTAATAGAACTTTTCAAATATGAAAAACTTGTATGTGAAAAGAAAATATATTAGCTGTACTTCACAGTGCTGGTTTCTTTATATTTCCTTCTCAGAGATTGACCCTATACTCTACCACCATAAATAGTCATGTTCTGGAGCACATGACCTAATTCCATGGCCACAGCTGATTGGATCAGGGTGGGCCCTTAGGGGCAACAGATTCTAGGCCGGTCAGTTGGCTATGACAAGGTTTGGCCTAAAGTGTTCTGCCCTAAGATAGATGAACTGAGCCAAATGGATTCTTTCTTTTATGATTTTTAATCAAAAGTCTCAGTTCAAAGCTGCACCAAAAGAAGCACGTGACGCAGTTGAATCGATTAATAGAAAAGCCTAAGTGGCTCATGAATTCCTGCCATGGAGTTTTCCAGAGACATTTGACCTATGAATCACTTTCTTCTGCCCTCAGCAAAAACACTTCCATAATTAGGAGTGGGTTTACTTTGTGAGGTAGCTATATCCCTATCAAGTGAATGTTCAAGCAGAGAATAGATAACTGTCACATTTGTTTTAGAGGGGATTTCTTCAAGGAAAGCTTTTCATGTTAGACTGTAAGATGTGCTTGTATTTCTAGACTCTGTTCTAGACCCATTGAATAAGAATATCTGAAGAATGGAGACAAATCATACACATTAAAAATAGCAGCAGTAACAATGGGAACAACTCCCTCTGCCATGTTATGCTGAAGTAGCTGTAGTTCAGTCAGATATGGGAAGAAAAGGCTATATGGTTGTTCTGGCTATCTATTGCTGAATGACAAACTATCCCAACAGTTACTGGCTGACCATTTTTATTATCGCTCATGACTTTGTGGGTCAAGAATTCAAGCAGTCTCTGCTGGGCATTCTTTTGCACCATCTAGATTGATGAGAGCTACCTAGTGATACTTAACTGGAGACTAGTTTCATCTGTAGTATACAAGATGGCTTCATTCATGCCTGGCATCTTGGTGGGGACAACTAAACCCCTCTCTTTCTTCATACAGTTTCAGGACTTTTCCCTGTAGTCTTTCCAGCAAGGCAGTTGAACATCTCACGTGGTGGCTCATTGTCATGTGGAGGCTCAGGGCTCTCACACTGAAGGCAGAAACTGACAGTCCTTTTAAATGGTAGGCCTGGATCTGGCATATGCTACTTCCACTGTTCTCTATTGGTTAAAGTAGACACAAGGCAGCACAAATTCCAGGGGAGGGAAAATAAACCTTCTCTGTACGTGAGAGAAGAGTTAAAGGATTTGTGGCCATATTTTTGGGTTGGAAATACGTAATATTTGCTGAATTCTCATGAGAAGTATGCCAGTAAATGCTATCAATCACCAGTAATAATGATAGTAACTATTATTTTACTGAATTCACTTTGCTTTTCAAGTTAATATGAATATATGCATTCTTTCCATTGAAACAATCTTTGTCTTTTCACTGAGAGGGAGAGAGAGAGGAGAATTGTTTAGTTAGAATTCCTTTAGATTTTTAGAAGATATCATGAAACATAATAAATAGGATCACTATTATTTTTCTTGGAGAGCTGAACTGATTTCATATGCTGTTGGTGTTATTTACACTTGAGAGCAGATTAACATGTTTTTTTATATGAATTATGAAACAGGAATTTGGGATTACTATTTGGTTTTGTTTTTCTTTCTTTTTATTTATTTAACTTTTCCTCTTGGTAGGGGTTGGTTATTACTTTGCTCAAGCTGCTGGGTGACTCAGAAATGAAATTGACATAGACTATTCAATATCAAGTATGTTGATTTAAATTAAGAGCACAGAAGAGAGTTGCAATGAAAATGCAATGTCATTTAATAAATTAACATGTGGGACCAACTCAGGCTGAAGGTTGATTTAATAAAGTTGCTTAAAGTTTTCTTTTGTTGAGTTAAAGACCAGGGAACTAAATCCATTTTATTGATGTTCTCCCAAAATGGTAATGCTAAAATTCCAAGAGCTAAGGGTTATGTCTTAACATGCACCCCCGACCCCCAGACAACCTCCTGAGTTACAGAACTCCCCAAACATAACACTGTTTCTGACTTGACAGATTGAAAAAGTAATTCTCTTATGGGAAAGTCATGTATTTCCTCTATGGAAGATGATTAATATGGATGCCTTTCATGCATCATTTTAAATCCTCTGGCCATACTTTCTATTCCAACCACTGCTGCAGCAATCAGTTTGTAGGCTTTCAGCGTCTTCATGCAGGTGAACCTAATAGCACCTTGCCGGGATATCTCAGAGCCTCTGACCTGAACTGAGTGTCTCTAACTTCCTGGTGCAGTTCTTCTCTGATACCACATCATTGGAGACCTATGGGAACTCCTTTGTACTCATGCGTGCACAACCTAGAAGTAGGAGGGGTAGAAGCAGATAGATAAATGCATACTTTCCCCCACCCCCTAACTGGACACGTGGCTCCTAGGCACACTTCTTAATCTTCTCAGATGACCACTGAGGGGTGGAGTTGTTTTCCATAGTAGTGAACAACTATATACTTGTATCGTCTCTCTTTCTTTTCTTCCCTGTTTCATTCCCCCTCTCCCTCACTCTTGTTACTTGTGATCACATTCCCAAATAAATTGCTCACACATAAACCTTTGTGGTAGATCTGCTTTTTTGGGGGAATCCAGAGCTAAGATAGGCCCTATAAAATGTGTTTCTTCCACTTAAATGATCAGTAATGTGTTGGGATTTAATTAGGGTACGTTTCCTCAAAAGTGAAAGCAAGAATATCCCAGTATATGAGACTCTGTGTTCAGCACACTGTACTATCCATCTTTATCTTGTTTCAGTATTCTCTCTGCTGTTACATCTATGACCTTTGTTCTCTTGGCACACAGACAAGAACTTTTGGACGAGCACTGTCTGCTTATGAAGTTAAATGTTGGAAAAGGGTATTTTGAATTTCAGAGGTCTGGAAGTTTTCATGAATATTTTAATTAATTTTAATTTCCTCTCCCAAACAGTATAATGGCATCAAGTCTGGTAAAGATCATACCATGATTTCTCCTCTGTTTAATCCTAAATATTATATAGAGGGGAAATAAACTTTAATTGAGCCACAGTTTAAGTTGGAGATTTCCTAGTTCCCAACTTTGTAAATCACCACAAATTCCTTCTCAGACCCAGTCTTTGATTTGTTGAGATTAGATCTGTGTTTTATAATTTCATTTTTTTCTCAAGTGTTATATAGAAGGTATCATTCTAAGATTAAAAATAGTTCTGGGTGTATAAACTGTAAGACATACATGCATTTCACTGAAATAAAGCTTTTTAGCCTCCTAAACTATACTATTTAAAAACTATATAGTCTTTTGAAAATATATAGTGGTCACTCTAATGAAATCTGGGTAGTATAACATTTTATTTTACTTATTCATTTTTGCAATATCATATTCATGTTGGTGGATATATTTTAGAAGACTTGAAAGATAGTTTAAGGTAATTATACATTTTCTAATTAAAAGATATAAAGGATTTCAAAGTTTAGGACTAAAAACCAACATTTCATTTACCTAGATCATCTCAGTTTATTGGTTGGAAGTTTTGTGGCTGTTTTAGAAACTTAAAGCATTATAGAATCCAGAAAAAAATAGCATACTTGGTAGTTTATGCTTGAAGTTAAGTATTAAAATTATTGGGAATATTAGATATTTTGTGAACTAGGCACTGAGATAACTGTCTTACATGTATTTGACTCAGTCTTAAAAATAGCCTTCTGGGAATGCGTTATTATGAATCCCTTTTTTAAACAAGAAGAAAAATGAAACTTTAAAGAAGTTAATCAATTTGATTAATTTTATCCAGCTGATAAGTTACAGAACTGAAATGACCATTTCTTTTTTAATTCTAATTCTGGTGCTTTGAATGGTTGCTTCCCTAGGGAAGACCGAAACCTGATAACCACTCCCAGAAAAACCTGATTGGTTTCCTGACCAAATTGACTATTGCTGGCTGTGAAATCAGACTCACTTGAAACAAAAGTATGGGACTATAAGAGAAAATTTAGAGAATGAAAAGGTGTTATAGGATCTAGGGTTCAAAAGGGGAAGAAATTTAGAAGAAAAGTAGAAAGAAAATGGAAGAAAGAATAGTAGAAAGAAGATAAGTGTCTGGCCAATAGTATAATGGTAGCAGAGTGACCACGGCATTGGTGATTGAAAAATGATCATCACATCTGTGGGACGGAGGAAGAGTTGTACTGAGCAGTGGTAAATGGACCTGTTATTATCTTACTGACTAATAGAGGGCAAATTAGTAATGGGTTCTAAATTCCATACATTGCCCTCTATTTAAGAAAGCAGAGAGTAATGTAGTATGTATTAGTCGAATTCCAATGCCTATTATCATTAAAACAGAAAATTTTGTTATGTGGAGAGTTATCTTTCAGGTATCTGGAAATTTGTATCACAAGGAAAAGCACTTCAGTGATTCTGATCTTTGAGTGTCATGATTATTTATAGTTCTTGGCATAGAAAAGATCAGGAAAAGTTTGATTCGTGTCATACTTCAAGACATCATATATTTCCCGTTTATTATCATTTAGTTCTTAAATGACTGTGACTCCTAGATGTAATTTGACTTTCCATTAAAGTTTTTTTTTTTTTTAAATAGGAAACTTTATATTTTAAATACAGTAAATGTTGCCTGAATCCTGAAATTTTATTTATTTATTTTTCTATTCAGTGAATTGATCAAGAGATTTCAGATGATTATTTCAAAGCACAGAATCGTAATTGGTCTAGGCAAGAATACTCTATACAGTTTTACCATTATTTCCTTTCATATTTTGTCACCACGCCTATTTCTCTTGTCTTTCTTCTGTATATCTTATCCCTCATTTATTTAATGTATGCTCTTTTAGTTTTCTATTCCATATGTGTATATATGTCTATCTGTGAAATATGGATAAAACTGTTCCTTGTATATGTTTAATCTTCATAATGATTAAACTTCATTCTCTCAAAAAGATATTCCTACAATATTAGTTACTATATGTAGATCTAGTTCATTCCCTTTGATTATTTCGTTGCTTTCTATTTTATGCATATAGCACATATTATTTTTTAATGCCTTCACATTATTTCCTTCCTCCTTGGGCATCTGTGTATTACTCTGGTACATAACCCAAAGACCAGATTGCTGTGTAATAGGTCATATGCATGCTCTATTTTACTAAGTACTAATAGATTATGTGTACTGCAACATGTCTGCACACATGTGTACTCCCATTGACAAGGTTTCATAAATACTCACAAAATTAAGATGCTATTTTATGTGCTATTTCTACCTATTTAGGGATGTAAAATTATACCACAATGTTATCTTTAATTTACATTTCTCTTAATAGTGAGATGGAATATTGCTTTATGTAATTATTATTGGCCACTAGCCTGTACTTCTGTTTCCTTGAATGCCTCCTTAGCATCTCCCTGAATTGTAAATATTGGTGTGTCAGAAGGCTGAGTATTTGAACATCTTCTCTTCTCACTCTTTTGTTTTTTAAAACCATCAGTCTGGATGAGATCACCATCTATGTCTTGATGACTTCCAAATTTAAATCTTCATACAGGACTTCTTTATATATAACTGCCTCCTTAATGTGTCCTCTTGGATATTCAGTAAGTATCTTAAAATTTACATATCCAAAAGTGCACTATTGATCGCTACCCTTTCTCTCCAAAAAAGCCCTACTCCTGACTAGTCTTTCCTCATTTCACTAAATGCACTAAAAAAATCTTGGAGTTTTCCTTGAATTGTAGCATTCTCTCACATCTTACCACCTACACATCAGTCAGTCTTCTTGGCTTTATTGTCATGTATATCCAGAATCTGGATGCCTTCTTTATACTTCAACCATTATCCCTCTGGTCCAAGCCACCATCATCTCTAGCTTGGATTACTGCAGTAGCCTCTTAACACACCCATCTGCTTTGACACTGTTTTTTCTTCTGGCTTAAAAGATTCATGTCTTTTCATCTCATTCACAGTTAAAACCCCAATTCATGTAATGACAAAAAAAAGTCCTATATGGTTGTTCTAATCTCACTTATCCATCTGTACTTGCCAGTTGCATTCCAGCCACACTGACCTATTTGATGTTGCTGAATATGTGTCACTCTTCCATCCCAGGGTCTTTGTAATTACCATTTCTTCTCTGGAATCCTACTCCCTTGGATAGCTTCATGTTTGTTTACCTGTCTTCCTCTGGGTCCTGCTCAAATGCCACCTTGCTTAAGAATTCCTAGTATCTCAATTTACTTTTCTTACAATATCATGTGGTAATGAGTATTTTATCTGTTTTCTTTTATAGTGTGTGATTTTCCTTAATTTGTATCCTTTTAGAATGTAAACTGCATGAGGGCAAGAAAAATTTTGATTTGTCCCTTGCTCTAGCCCCACTGTTTAGAATAGTGCTTGAGATTGAATAAATATTAGTAGAATGAATAAATGATTTTGCTTTTATCTAAAATTATATTTTGGCTTATATTAAAATTAATTTCTAGCTTTCTTTTGGTTCATATTCTTTCAGTTCAAAAGGTATATGTATATTCTTTTAAACCTTGCTTTTCCCCCAATAATTCTATGCCCTTGCCCTTTTAAAAAATGTGTCACTTCTGGAGAACATTGTGTGTGTGTGTGTGTGTGTGTGTGTTAAGGGCAGTTTTAGGTTCACAGCAAAGTTGAGAGGAAGGTATAGAGATTTCCTGTGTACCCCCTACCCCTACACATGCGTAGCCTCCCCCAAAATCAACATCACTCAACAGAAGGGTACTGTTTTTTACCAAGGATGAATCTACATTGACACATCATAATCAACCAAAGTCCTTAATTTACCTTAGAGTTCACTTTTGGTGTTGTACAGTCTATGGGTTTGGACAAATGTGTAATGACATGTATCCACCATTATAGTATCATCCAGAGTATTTTCACTACCCTAAAAATCCTGTGTTCTGCCTATTCATCCCTCTCCCCAGTCTAATCCCTGGAAATATAACTGATCTTTTTTACCCTCTATAGTGTAGTTTTGCCTTTTCCAGAATGTCATATATTTGTCATAATTATGCAGTATGTAGCCTTTTCAGATTGACTTCTTTCACTTAGGAATGCTCATTTAAGTTCCCTCCGTGTCTTTCCAGAGTTGATTTGTTTATGTTTTTTAAAAACTCAAACTGAGAATCTTCATCTTCTATTAAGTTTGTTTAGCTTATTTACTGTAATTTCAGTTTTGCTATGACTTGTTTCTGTAATTTTTGATGACTTTTATTTACCATGCTTCTGGTTTTTAAATTTTTCTACCATTAACTATAACAAATATTTATCCCAGCCAGAAAGTTACCTGTTATTTTTGAGACACGTAATTATATGTTCTTCTCTACCAATAGCTGTTATTTCACCCAAAGGAATTCCTTTGCCCATGTTGATATTGTAAGGAGTTTTAGGATTGTACTGTCATCCCTTTTCTAGTTACAATGTAAATTCTTTATTTTTATTTGCAATATAACTTTTTTTTCTATTTGTTTTTATTCTTGTGGGACTATATCTTTAAAAAAAAATCTTTCAAAGAGGATACATGTATGATAAAAATTTCTGAGAATTTTTTATTTTGAAACCTTATTTACCAATATATGTATTTATTAACTCAGATAAATATTAAAATAATGGTTCAATTTTATTTTCCTTCAATATTTGCATGTTATGGTGCTATTGAAGAGATATGTTACTATGACTTTTTCAAAATTCCTTTGTTCATGATCTGATTTTGGCATTTTCTTTGTAGATATGTGTCTAGGTGTGATTTTTGATTCTGTGTCCCAGTACACTATGAGTCTGAGTCAGACTAGGCTAACAGCTATAAAAAACAACTCCAAAATCTAGGCATTTAAAAATCAGTAAAGGTATGTTTTTCACTCTCACCACAGTCCAGCTAACTGTTTGGCAGGTAGTTGTTCAACATGGTCATTTGTACCCTGGCTCCTTTGATCTGGAATTAGTCATTTAGCTCCACCTAGATACAAGGGGACAGAAGGAAAATGTATTCTTCTTGTGTGTCCAGGAGGTCAGTGAAACAATTTGGTACAAACAGAGATTTGTCTCTGCTATAGAATGCTATCAAACTGAAGCTTAATATAAAGCCTTTTTTAGTTTTGGAAAGATTCTTGGTTATAATTTTTATCACTATTTTATCCCCTGCCTGCAGTCTTTATTTTCTCTTTTGGTTTTCCAACCCAGTGGACTTTGACACCTCTATTTCTGTTCTCCAACATTCTTGTCTTTTTTTCTCATTTTTTTGCCCCTCCTATTTCTCTGTCTTTTTCTCATGCCTTTTGGGAGAGTTTCGTGACCCAGTCTTCCAGTTAAGTAATACAATTTTAATGTATTCATTCTGCTACTTCACAGGATTACTTATTTCACAAATCTTATCTTTCATGTCCAATATTTCTATTTTAGTAATATCTGATTGTCTCGCCACCTGTTGCAAATATGTTCCTTTTTCTGTTTGGGTATATTCTATCTTTTTAAACTTGTTTTCAGTCTCTGTCTGTCCCTTCCCTTTAGTTCATTTTCCTCCACTAAGTTTTTCTCTTTGTTGTCTTCTAAGATAGTTCTCCTGTTCCTTAAATATCTCTTAATTTTTCTCTGTATGGCAATCTTTATTTCCTGAAAAGAAAGGAAACAACAGGTGGCTGGCCTGCTATCTGTTGGGTGGGTTAAATTGGCAATACTAGTGAGTTTCGGGCTTATGCCCACCACTCCCTTTTTTCCTCTGTCATAGAGTGCTTTCTAATCTCTGTACTCAGGCTTAGCTCATGTCCTCAGATAGCAACCTTCTTTTCTAATTCACCAGTCCTAGGAAATGTGAGGAGGACTCTAAGGGGGCATCGGCTGCTCCAATCCTTGTTCTGGCTCTCTGTACCAGCAAGACATTGTTGATATCCTTGATGTTATCCTACAACCTCTAGTCAGAGATCTAGCCTTCCTGCCCTATGTTATTACAGGGTGGGCAATGAGTGGGAAATAAGGATTTCAAGGTGATAGGTAGAGTGAGATTGCCATTTTTGTTTTTTAATTTTGATTTTTTTTGCCTTTAAAAAAAATTAATTTTTATTGGAGTATAGTTGATCTACAATGTTGTGTTAGTTTCAGGTGTACAGTAAAATGAAGCAGTTATACATATATATATATACATATATATCCACTCTTTTTTAGATTCTTTTTTCATATAGGTCATTACAGAGTATTGAGTAGAGTTCCCTGTGCTATACAATAGGTCCTTATTTTATATATAGTAGTGTCTTTGAAATTATGAAGCAGTATGAAATAGTAAAAACCCCTGGGATTGAAGGAAAGGGAATCTGTGTTGGTTTGCCCATTTTTTTCATTCATCAAACATTCTTCATGCACCTATTTTTTATTTAATGAATATTATCAGGGACCTATGATGGGCCAAAAACTGTTAAATGAACTATAAATTCAGTAGTAAACAAAATAGAAAAAAATATTGCTCTAACAGTCTGGGAATGGAGGAGACAAACCTATGTTTGATTTGTTAGGAGAAGATAAATGCTGTAAATGAAAACAACACTGTTCCTGGTTAGAGAATGTCAGAGGCTAGGAAGGCAAGATTTGAGCAGAGACCTGAATGAAGGGAGAATGCGAGTGGAGTGCATTCACTTAGTCTCTACCACTTATAAGCCATGTGATTGTGGGCAGGGTTTGTTGTAGAGGTTGAGTGGGGCAGTGACCCATTACATGTCATTGAGTAGGGACTCAAGAATGGCAACTCCTACTACTAATAATGCACATTATTAATAAACCTCAATTAATAATTAAAATTCTGCTTTAATGTATCTGACTTTACTGTTACTAAAATTGCCTTTAATTTGTTGAAAATTCCTGTGGGATTGGCAGCAAACTCATATAGCAAATTTTTAATCACTTTGTTTTTACATCTGAGAGTCATTAGTCATGGTCTTGACCACAATACAGTGAAGTTAAAAGAGTCCATTGGCAGGAAGCAGTGGATTTTAAGGACCATTCAAGGAAGAGTATGAATTAGTGAGGGGATAGCTAGCAAACACTTGCTAAATTCTTTCTGGTTCTTTAGAAGGAAGTAGGAACATCCTTCCCTCTTCCTCTCTCTCTCTCTCTTTCATACACACAGGCACACACACGTTAAGCCAGCAGAAGATTTAGAATAATTTGCTCATGTAAACATTATAACTAAACTCTCCCATCCAGGATTTTCATCTGCATAACTATATGAGCAATGCTGAATGACACCCTTTCCATCTTCCAGCACCTCTCTGGCCCTCATCCACGTGGGAACTGAACATCTCATTGCTCTATAGTCACATTTGATCAAACATGATATTAATTATCCAGCTTCAACTCTTACCTTGAACATCAGAACTGGTCTGAATAAATTGCCTGCTTTGTAAGAGTGTCAGCATTTAAGAGTTGAGTATTTTCCATCAAAGAAGAAACTAAAAGGTTTGGACCGCCTTGTCTAAAGGCACTTTCCAGAGAAGTGTCCAAAATGTTTTGAATGGCTGTAACACTGCAGTAAATGTATAATTATTCAATTTCACTGCCTTAAAGGAAACAGAACTCATTTAGATAAGTGATCTCTAATTTTTAGTACCCCATTTTTTGTTCCAAAGATCATTTTATTTAGATTGTTATGTATAGAATATGAAAACCACATTTTTTTTTCTTGTTGAAATTTGATGGAGGGGATGGTAATGGTGAGAAGCCCAGCTGCCATTTAACCTGACAGTCCCCCAAGGGTCCATGGAACACTGGAAACTGCTAATTTAGAAGTCTCACTTGTCCAACTCTTATTTGCAGGTAAATAAGAAAAGATGGATCTGTACTGCCCTGAGTCTTTCTCCATAATATGGACTTAAAACTTGCTATTTCCTATTATGTATTTTGATTTGGGGAAAAAAAGGACAATATTACTCAGCCATTATAATGAAATATTCCACTAACACGTCCAGGTTCCTTAGCCATTCAGAAATCTCTTACAGAGGAGTGGGTGGGAATTAAGAAACAATCATCCTATCTCTGCACTAGGTGCTGACGCAAGCATAACAGTTTTGCAATGTTTCAGTATTTTAACTTTGCATAATCAGTTGTGTCTATCTATTGTGTTATTTCTACCTTTATTCATTTATTCAACAAATAATTTTTAAAACCTATTTATACTCAAGGACTAGAGTGAGGGCTTGAAGACAATAAAAAAAAAAAAGAAAAGACAGGGTCTAGGTTTTTGGCACTCACAGAAACTGTACAACTTATTTTACACTGAAATATTTACAATTATAAAGGACAAGTACCTTTTGGCAGCGAACATCATTCTCATTTTCAAGTTTGCTAGAATTATCAGAAAAAAATGCTGTGTTACAATATGATTGATTTTAATAATCCTCATTGCTTTAATGTATATTTTTAAACATGTGGTAGTTCCTACTTAGAGATTTTCAGGGACTGATTGTTGGTAAGAAAATAACTTGTTCCCCCCAAAACAAATATTCTATAATATTTATTGGTGTCCTTCATCTGTCTCACTTAATACTGGCTAGTGGTCTTAAATACAAAAAGAAAATTAGGTTAAATTCAGAGAAGCCTATGCGAGAGATGTTTTATGGGTACTTCTCAAGGAAATGCTGGACATTTTATTCACTAGTCATCCTAAGTGAAATTCAGCCTACCCAGTTATATACTGGAAAACTTTTGATGAGTAGGATGAGTTGTTTGTGGAAAGTCATCATGTCCTTTACTTTGCCAGTGACACCAGTACCATGGTAAATAATTGGTGTGCAGTACTTTATTCACTGGCTAATATGTTGAAACCTGAAACTATTGGCCATGAAGATCCTACTAAGAGGGTATTATTCTAAGAAGCGTAGCCTGAGGGTCATTAAGTTGTACAACTTTCTCTGTTACTTCAAAAACCAGATATTATGCAACTACATTTTGTACAATTTTATTTCCTGAACTTTTGCCAAAAAAAAATCTGATTTTTAAAAAATCAAATACTATCAGTTCCAGTAAATGACAGTTCACTGCTACTTTTTCAGCCCCACTTGCACCCAGGTTTTCAGGAGGGCACACAATTACCCTTAGACTTACTTCTAAATTTTGTTAAGGATGTTGTGATTTGTTAGCTACGATGACTCAGATGAAACCCCCTTTTAAAGAGATGACTCAGTGGTATTTAAATAAATTCTGTTACGTAAACTGGAAAAAAAACTTTCTAGGCAATAATATCCTTTCTTTGAACTGTTTTATGACATCAGTTGACAGTATTGCTATCTGTGACCCATTCTTATATCTGTTCTGGTGCTCTTGGTGCTTTAAGTGATGGGTGCAAATGCAGTAATGTTTCATTAGCTCAGACTTGCTGATTCGTGATTTGGGATAATTTCCAAAGGGAATTGGCTGAAGTTTAGTTACTCTTGTCACCCCAGAAATAGCTTACTAAGAAAAGTAAGTCTTAATAAGATTTCTGGAGTGATTTTGATTGAGAAAGAAAATATGTTATACAGGCTGTTTAAACATTTGTTAGACTGAACATCATTATTATCATATCATATCTGTATCTTTTCAGTCATTGGCTGTGTGATCTTAATTTCCTTGTCTGTAAAACAGTGGGGATAATAGTATCTACTTTGTGGTGTTCCAACTCCTTCATCCATTAAGTGGTGGTACTGATGGGGCCTACATCATGGACTTGTGAATGATAATGGGTTAATACACAAAGTGATTAAGCAGTACCTGGCATATGCAATTCTTCCAATGTTTTAGCTGTTTTTGAAAATTATTATTGGCAGGGTGCTCACAACTGTTTGTTAGTAATACTGCATTAAACATTATTTCTGGGCCTCCTTTAACCATCAGATGAGAAATTTAGTCTAAATCTCTATTAATTATGATTATTTGGATCAATTTTATACATTTAACAGTAACATAAATATGCTAAAATAGACATTTCATTAAGGTAGACTTTCCTGGAATAATGAAGCTTCTCACTGTTGTTCTAGTTCTTTTTTTTTTTTTTTTTTAACATCTTTATTAGAGTATAATTGCTTTACAGTGGTGTGTTAGTTTCTGCTTTATAACAAAGTGAATCAGCTATACATATACATATATCCCCATATCTCCTCCCTCTTGCATCTCCCTCCCACCCTCCCTATCCCACCCCTCTAGGTGGTCACAAAGCACCAGCTGATCTCCCTGTGCTATGCAGCTGCTTCCCACTAGCTATCTCTTTTACATTTGGTAGTGTATATATGTCCTTGCCACTCTCTCACTTCATCCCAGCTTACCCTTCCCCCTCCCCGTGTCCGCAAGTCCATTCTTTACATCTGCATCTTTATTCCTGTCCTGCCCCTAGGTTCTTCAGAACCATTTCTTTCTTTCTTTTTTTTTTTTTTTAGATTCCATATATATGTGTTAGCATACAGTATTTGTTTTTCTCTTTCTGACTTACTTCACTCTGTATGACAGACTCTAGGTCCATCCACCTCACTACAAATAACTCAATTTTGTTTCTTTTTATGGCTGAGTAATATCCCATTGTATATATGTGCCAAATCTTCTTTATCCATTCATCTGTCGATGGACACTTAGGTTGCTTCCTTGTCCTGGCTATTGAAAATAGGGGTGCAGTGAACATTGTGGTACATGACTCTTTTTGAATTATGGTTTTCTCAGGGTATATGCCCAGTAGTGGGATTGCTGGGTCGTATGGTAGTTCCATTTGTTGTTCTAGTTCTTATGCTAAGAATCTGAATTGCACTCACAATGTGTACAAAGCATTATTATAATGTACGGAAGCACCATTGTTTGCTGAGAATCACATCAAAATGAAAATTGCCATAACTCTGTTTTATTCCTGATTATTTTTCTATTTCTTAACTCCTTTCCCCTCAGTGTCCTTACCCTTAACTTTAGTAATAACTATCTTGAATACTTTATGGAGGTGGTGTGAGATGAATTGTTATGCTTGATTTGGACAAATGTTCTTTTAACTGAAGCAGCATACATTCCTCCTTCTTCTGGTATGAGCACCTGTTTTCTTCATTTGGTCCTAACATCTTTATTGTGAGATACAGTTGTGATGCCAATTGTAAAAAGATGTACCCGACACATTTTCAAAAGCAAATTTTGAGAAATGGATCCCTGGAATTATAAACTTGAACGCAAGCGCAAAGACTAAATCTGATGGGGATCTTTCATCACCAGGCAAGCATCTGAAGAGATACTGTTATTAGGTTCTATTACCCAGTCACTGGCACTACTTTTGTCTCTTCCCTTTATTTACCTAGTCCTTTGGCTCTTCCTTTGTTGCTTTGTTTCTGCCAGCTATGCCATATTCTTCCAATAAACTCATTTGTTTATTTAAGTTAGCCAGGGCTGGGTTTTGTTTCTTGCTGTTAAAAATCCCTAAATGGTGTAGTGTCCCAAAATAAACTGTGAGTTGGTGAGAAAGGTGTGGTTCCAGGAATTTGTTGAATTAGCCTTGTAAAAGTCACTGAGCTGGTCATAGCTGAGTTTCTTCTGAAAATGGAAATGTTTGGCCTTCTTGGTTTTGGAATTTAATTTTACCTCTAATACCACAAAAACATTTCTGGGATAAAATAGAATATTAAAGATGGAAACCCTCTGAGCAAGCTACAGGTATTTACATATAGGGGACACCCTACCAGGTCCATGTCAATGATTAAAATACTCTCTTGTGCTATCTTGTTAGATCAAGACAACACAGAGGAAATATGTTTGAGGAAATGGCTTGAAACAAATGAAAGCATGGCAAATTAGATTGAATGGAGAAGATTGATAACTTTTCCCTCTTGAGGGGGACAGTGCATCAGGAAATATTATTGACAGAACAAATAAAACTTCATTGCTTCTGAGATTTTTTTCTCTTTCTCTAGCCTCCAACTTAAGCAGTAAAAGAGTAGTGAGGACAACTACTCATGAGCTGTCAATTCAGAGCAAGTACAAAGATGGGAAACCACCCCTGAGCTGCACATAATATTGGCCCCCAAATCTTATCATTCCATCAAATTGTTTTTTGATTTCATATTTTTTTAAAGTGCTAACCTGTTTTATTTCATTTTTATTTTTAAACCATTTTTGAGGTATGATTAACAGATAAAAAGCCTTACATATTTAGCATATAAATGATGAGTTTGGGGATAAGTGTAAACCTGGGAAACTATCATCATCAAACCAAAGTTTCCTCCTGCCTCTTTTATTACTGTGTGTGTGTGTGTGTGTGTGAATAATATAAGATCACTTAATATAAGATCTACACTCTTAGCAAATTTTAAGTGTATGATACAGTATTGTTAGCTCTAGATATGATGCTGTATTGTAGAACTTCCAGAAAGTCTTTATTTTACATAACTGAAACTTTGTATCCTTTAAGAATCACTTCTTCATTTTCCTCTCCCCCCAACCCCTAGCAACTACCATTCTAATTTCTACTTCTGTGAGTGACTGCTTAGAGGCCGCATATAAGTGAAATCATGCGTATTTGTCTTTCTGTGTATAGCTTATTTCAGTTAGCATAATGACCATACCTGTTGCCACAAATGGCAAGATTTTCTTCTTTTTAAAGGTTGACTAATATTCCATTGTAGGTATATACCACGTTTTCTTTATCTACTCATCCAGTGATGGACATTTAGGTTGTTGCCATATCTTGGCTATGGATAATGCTGAATACTGTAAATAATAGTTCAGTGAACATGGGAATGCAGGTACCCCTTTGAGGTACTGATTTCAATTCCTTTGGATAAGTATCCAGAAGTGGGATTGCTAGTTAATAATGTAGTTTTGTTTTTAATTTTTTTGGGAACCTCCGTACAATTTTCTGTAATGGCTATACCAATTTATATTCCTACCAACATGTATCGGTATACCAGGGTTCTCTTTTCTTCTCCTCCTCACCAAGATTTGTTCTTTTTTTTCTTTTTAAATGATAGGCATCCTCATGTTAGTGAGAGAGGATATCTCATTGTGCTTTTGATTTGCATTTCTCTGATGGTTAGTGATGTTGAGTACTTTTTCATGGCACTTGTTGGAAAAATGTCTGCTGAAGTCCCTTTGCCCATTTTTTAATCAGCTTATTTTTAATTTTTATTTTATTTTCACTATTGAGTTGTATAAGTTCCTTATGTATTTTGGATATTAACCTCTTATCAGCTATATGGTTTGCCATATGCATGTATCAATTGGTGTATAAATATATTTTCTACCATTGTGTAGCTTGCCTTTCCATTTTGTTCATGAATTTCTTTGCTGCATAAAAGATACTTAGTTTGATGTAATCCCACTTGTTTGTTTTTCCTTTTGTTGCCTAGGCTTTTGGTGTCATATCTAAAAAATTGTTGCCCAGATCAATGTCAAGGAATTTTCCCGTATCTTTTCTTCTAGGAGCTTTACAGTTTCAGGTCCAAAATTTAAGCCTTTATTTTGAGTTGATTCTGTGTGTGGTGTAAGATAAGGGTCCAGTTTTATTCTTTCACATGTGGATATCCTGTTTTCCCAACACCATTTATTTAAGAAGATATGCTTGTCTGAAGGAGGTTGCCAAAATCAGTGTTGCTACATGGTGGTAAGGGCTGGAACCTCTTATTCCAAAATCTTGCTGATGTCACTCCTCAAGTTGTTGATAAAAACCTATTATCAGTCTTGGATTTGATAGTTATTGATATCTATTATGAGAGAAGAAATTGTTCCTTTTAGGGACTGATTTATTACTTAAAGTTTTTAAATGAGACTCATTTATAGATTACTACTCTCTTCCACCATTGTTTCAGAAATAAATTGTTCCAAGCATGGAGGTAGGGTGGGAAGGCATAAACATGTACCATATATCCTTTTCCTAAGATTCACTTAAAAAGGTATTTTAAAGGATGTTAAAAGGAAAGTTTTAAAAGGATCTTAAGATTGGAGATAGTGTGTGTGTGTGTGTGTGTGTGTGTGTGTATATATATATACACATATATATATATATAATTATTATTTTTTTTTTTACCATGGCTGTTATTGATGTACATCTAAAAATCAATCATGTCTTAGGAAATGTCCAGCAAATATGGGACAGAAATATATACATGTAAAGGTATAGCTATAAAATATATATAAATATATGTACCAGTATGCACAGAGCAAACTACTGAGTTAACACATGCTTTTAGAAATGGGAAATTAGAACTTTTATGAAGTAGAACAAAACTTCCAAAAGTATTCAGAGCTAATGGAAGTTCTACATCAATGAATCCTATTGAGTTCATTTGAGGCAGTATCTTAAAAGTGAAGTCATAGTTTGTGGAACTCATGATATCTTGAATGATATCATGGGCTCAGTAGGTGTTTAGTCATCTAAGTTGATGATGATTCAGCCACATTGGTACTTAGCCACATTACCTATAGTTTGGAAATGATGATACCATTATTTTTCATTTTCATTTTGCTGAGATACGCTAAATTGTTTCTAAAACAGTATTCATCTTATACTGTAATTAATCTGAAACAGATGCATCTTATACCTTATTTATGTTTTGTAACTAAAATAAGAGGACTTAAAGTCTGTCTTTTCTATAGGTAATTCCCATAGTGAAAGCATGGAGGGCAAAATTTTAATAAGGAATCAATATTTATAATAAGTGTATTCATGCTTATTTTAAATACTATTTATTGACTAAATTATATATTTTGAGAAGATTTTTAAAAAATTTTTCCATGGTTCTAATATCGTCCAGTTTGAAGAAGTGGCAGATCAATGATGAATGATTTGAGGATATGAAAGATTTAGTCACTGTTCTAATTCTCTGACCTGATGATCCAAGACCAGCATCAATAAAGGGCATCAGGAAGTCTCCCAAGGGTTTATTGAGGGGAGGAAAAGAGCTTTCCTCTTCTTGTGCACAGAAAAGTTTGCACTGTTTTTGGAGAGCATAGTTTTGGAATTCTTCACAGTTTATCAAGTCTTATTATATTCTGCCCTGCTCTATACTATTTTATCCTGTCCTACCCAACTTGACTCTTCTTAACTATGAGTGGAGTTAGGGAAGAAAAGTTATTTCTGAATCTGCATCCCTTGAAGCTACCAGCCTAGGTATTTCCACAACTGGTTCACTAAGAAGCACAGGAAATGATGGGCATGTGTGCAAGAATAATTGTTCCACTTCTAGAAGAATGCTCAAATGTTCCCACAACTGGCTTAATTTTAAGGGAGGCAGAGCAGAAGGGCTATGTGCTTTTCTGTGCAAAAGAAGAGGAAAGCTCTTTTCCTCCCCTCAATAAACCCTTGGGAGGCTTCCTGATGCCCTTTATTGATGCTGGTCTTGGATCATCAGGTCAGAGAATTAGAACAGTGACTAAATCTTTCATATCCTCAAATCATTCATCATTGATCTGTCACTTCCTCAAACTGGACGATATTAGAACCATGGAAAAATACAAATAAAGATACATAAAAAATCCCAATCAGAATTATTTTCTGTGCTTGACATCTTATTTAACACAAAGATGGACATCTAAAGAAAAGAGCTCATATCTTTCTTTTAGAAGCAAAATAACTACATGAACATAAAACTGATCAACTTAGCATTGTCCGAGAAATGATCTAGGGCCAATAATAAAAAATCCAGCTTAACTTTATAAACTCAAAATCTAATCACAGAACCATTTTATGAAGGTATCAAGATCTTCCAGATCAAAAATAATCCAGAATTCATTAAGTAGTATTCAGTCTAATCTTTTCAATAAGGCAAGGAAGGGAACAAATATATTTTAGGAAGATTTGGTAGTTAAAATTGAAACAGAAAGGATATTCTGATTAACTTACAGTTAACCAAATTGCCTTAATCCATCTGCATTTAGTTTTTAGATTGAAATTGGAGAATTTACTTAAGTGTTAGTGTAAAGGGCAATTCTGAAGTAGGAAAAAAGTAGAAATTTCAGTTAGACAACTTAAAATCTCAGCTCTCTTTCCTAGTTATTGAGTGATCCTGGGATTCATATCTCAGAGTTTCCATTTTCTTATCTGTGAAACAAGGGGTTTAGACTAGTAGTCACTTCCAAGTTTAAAAATTATATGATTTTAGAGTACCTCTGACATCCTTTTGCTTTTGGTGTTACAATACCTCTCTGCTTTATAGACTGGATCCTTTTTAAGAACAGACATGAGGGAGTCTTCAGTATTTAATGTAGAGAGCAATGCTAACGTACCAAAAATGTAGAGTAGTTCTTTTTGTCGTTAATTTAAAGTAGCAAGACTATAGATAAGATTTTTGATTTTATACACTCTGGACACATTAAGCTTTTACTTTCTTTTACCCAAAATTCAGAACTTTGTAAATAAAATATTATTAAAACCACTGAAAATATTCATGGTCCATTTAGCCAACAAAAGAAATCAGTTTTGTATGTACAAGAATAGCTTTTCTCTTGCTTGTGTAATTAAGCCTTCTTACTTTCGTATGTTATTTGTAAACGTAATCAATCACAATCAATCTAAATATCCAAAAGACAAAATATTTTACACAGGGAAATTGCAATACTGTTAATATAGAAACTCAACATGAGACAAAATTCTACCTTTAGTCAGGTTTGTGTAAAAGGCAGTGAAGTCAGCTTAGAAAAGTCAAGTGGGAGAAATGAGACTGAGAGGAGAAAATGCCAAGTGTCAGCAATCTATCCAAAAGAAGAGACTGACATTGTTGGTTACCACTTATCTCCCTCTGTCCTTGTTGGCAGAGTTTGAGTTTAGAATGCACTTAGGGTATGGACATGTGACCTACCCTTGAATAATGAAACTTGAGGAAAAGTCTTTTGGAGGGCTTCTGGGAAATGTTTATCTCCCAAAAAGGGAGAAGGAGAAGTAGAAGAGAGAAATTTCCCTTAAGCTGTATTTTATCTACATGAGATCTCTGAAATTGTGGCAACTGTCTTTCAACATGAGTAGGGAAGTCAAAGGATGAAGGCAATAGTCCAGTGGGATGGCAGAGTAGGAAAATAAAAGTCCTGGGTGCCTTTGGATTTGTGTTGAGGGAGATAATTTTACTTATTGTTTAAAGTATTCTGGTTGACTCCTTTGGTGCTTGTGGCAGAAAGGGTTGTATCTCTTCCATCCCTAGGTACCCTCTCACCTTTGGCATTGTTTTATTTTTGTCCTAGAGACCCCTCCAACATGCTTGCAATTGCTTATGTAAGGTTGTTTTGTGCTGAGGGACCTGAGTGGTGGGTATGGGGGGGTACCTTTTAGTTCCAAGTTTTATTTTCTGTTATAGATTGGAGCAGTAGTTCTGTCTGCTCAGAATATGCATTAACTCAGATCACTTAATTGAATATGCTGTAAAAGAAACAGGAAACTGAAGAAGTACAATGACTGCAATCATAGCACTAGAGTTATTATCTCTAATGTTTTGTAGAGGAGAAAAGGAGAGAGAGTGGGATGGCGCTCACTGTGGTGGTTAGTAACCAGTGCTTTAAAGAAAGTGACTAAAAATGATTTACTGAGGACTTACCATTAATTCATAACATATTATCATGAATGAGTAATTTATATTGTTGCTTTCACATGGCACTATTTTGCCCTTGTCAGTGCTGATTTTGTTTGTTGTCACGTTAGTCACTTGTTCAGTTATTTTTGGCTCTCTTGTATTTTCTAATAATCCTTAATAGAGTTTAGTGAGCTAAATACTTTTGTTGGATAATATATGCATGAATGCATCTAAGGGTTGGACAGAGGATTTTTATTTCTGCTAATTAGTGTGAAACTATACTTCAGTTTTTCCCAGATCAGTTAATATTTATTTTTGCATTTCAGTTGATTCTTTCCCCAGAATCCATCATCTCCATTTTGCAGACTGTATAATGGAAATATCAGATAATTCTAGCTTTTGCGTCAGGTACTCTATTCATTAATCTATCCATTCACTCAAAAATGTATTTTGAGTGTCTAATTTGTGCCAGTCATAATGTTTATTACAATGATGGAGAAGCTAAATTCATTTCATGCCCTCATAGAGCTTATATTTATAAAGTCACATCAGGATTTCAGCATGGCTTGGCATGTCTAACTGATGACAAATGCACATTTTTTGGAGAAATAATTACTTAGTGCCTAAGCCCATGATCACTCCTTTTAAGTTGGTTGTAGAGTAGGCATTACTAAAAACCCAATTTTAATTGGTAGAAAGTAAGACCTCTACTATGGAAGAGGAAGCATGCAAATAATCCACTTGAAGTTAAAAACAACAACAAATTTTTCTGACTAGAAGGGGCATAGGTATACATTTCAAGGAATGAGAAGAGAGAGAGTGTTATGTGTTAGGCTAAGCAAACAGAGCCTCCTCAGTGTCTTTTCATTTGACCTTCCAGCAGTACATGGCACAACTGAACACTCTGTCCTTGATAAACTTTCCTTGGCTTCCTCTCTACCACATTCTTGAATTTTCTTCCCTCTCTGGCTACTCCTTCTTAATTATTTTGAGGGTCCTCTTCCTTGGTTTGTTTTGTTTCTATCGTACATCATTTACAAACTAAAACTGGGCAATATTGTTAACTTCCATGACTTCCATTACTGTCTATAGGTTAATGTTTCCCAAACCTATATCTGCAGCTTGTTCTCCCTCCTGAACTTCAGTCTAGATCCACACATCCCACTACTGATTTGATACCTGATTTGGATGTCTGCCTGGTCACTGAAAAGTCAAAATATCCAAAATATTTTCTCTAACCTCTTCTTCCTCTTAAGTTTTTATCTAAAACCATCACCTTGCCCTGTTTTTACACTCAAATCCAAAACATCACCAAGTCCCTTCTGTGCTACCACTTTAACCTCTTGCTCAGTTTCAACCACTTTATTACATTTTCCTATTCATTATCCAAGCCGTACCCTTCATCATGTCACCTGAATTATTTGATTGGCTTCCTAACTGATCGGATTCCCTAGTGCTAGTCTTGATTCTCTCCAAACTTGATTCTTTCTCAACTGGAAGGCTGAGTGAACTTACTGAAAGACAAACCTGATTTAGAGTCTTCATGGTTAAAATCTTCTTGGTGCTTCTTATTAAGATATAATCCACATTCTTAACATGACTGCACAATTTAAAATCTGGCCCTTCTTGTTTGCACATCTCTCCATCTTCCGCAATGTACTTTGCTATGAACTATTTGGCAGTTGCCTGAATGTATCATATTACCTTACCTTCAAAACTGTGCATGCACTTTTCTGAGAGAATTTGTTATTTATTTTCCAACTGGATAGCTCCTATATGTACTTCAAGCCTTACTTTGGATGCTAAATTCCAGAAATTCTTTGCTGACTGCCACCCTCATGAAGTTGGCCTTTTGTGTCCTTGTAATGATCCTATTTTCTGCTTCTATCACGTTATGATGTAATTTCCATGGTGGTCTTTATCCGTTACTGGAAAGTATTATCCAAGAGAGCAAGGACTTGGCCTGCAGTATTTTATCTCCAGCACAATACCTGGCACATGGTTAATACTTATTCATTATTTGTTTAATGAAGGAATGAAAATGAAATCAAATATTAAATACAGAGTGATTAATGTAATCATGCTAGCATTGAGATATCTCTCTTCCTATTTTTGTAATGCTCAATAATATTTAATTCAGTATAGAGAGATGCTCAAAAATATTTGTTGAATTATTGAATTTTTTAAAAATCTAGAACTCATGGATGATGTTGCTGATTTTTTCCCCTTAATCAGTTAACCAGTCCCTCTCTCTCCCTCCACCTGCCTCACTTGTTTAATGCTTAATAAGTCCATGTTTTTCCAAGTGAAGTTAGTGGAAGGTATAGAATAATCTCTCTCTCTATTTTTTCCCAATGAATTTCTATAGTCAGTGTTTCCACCTGAGGGAGATTTCTTAGTGTATCGGAAATAATGTTAACCTGTATGGCCATTCTGTTCCTTTAATTCTAGTTGAAGTATGGTTCTCAGATCTCCCACAGGAGAAGAGAAGACAAACAGAAGAGGCACAGAAGATGTACTAGAAGCAGTAGGGAGAGAGTTGAGTGAGAGAATTTAGATGATGATGTGCAGAGATATCCTTGCTTTCCCTGTGATTCCTGAGCCTCTCTAACCCATAAACCAGTCCCTCTTCTAGTAGTGACTCTTGGCTCTTGCCAAAATTTAGATGTTCCCTATGGCCTAGGCCAGTGGTTTGCAAAGTGGTTCACAGAGTGACTGTAACAAGAGCCAGGTATCTGTAATTTTTTAAAGTTTCCTAGACAGCTCTGATTTGCAGCCACATTTGGGAACCATTGACTGTACAGTCTTCCCTGCATACTGCAGACTGAGTTCTTAGGCAGTGACAGAGATACTCCGGAGATTTTTGCACTCAGATCACTTAGCCTACACAATTTATGAATTATTGTAAGTTTATGCCTCTATAAATTTATGGAAGAGAGAATTATATCTTTATCAATCCATATAGAAAATTCAATTAAATAAAACAAACATTATGTGGGAAGTCCTTTAGATTTGTAGTCTTTCTGTTTGTATAGTAGTGTGCATATCTTCTACCTGTCTCCATTTTCTGTTACACAATAAGTGGATTGATATTAGGGGTAATATCTCGTTCCTTTTTATCCTCATATCTAGCAGAATGCATGGCACGTAGTAGGTTTCCAACTAAAATTATTTTTAAATGAATGGATTGATAATATTTCTCCTTATGAACTTTTTCTGCTTTTATACAAGGACTTTAACATGTGTTAGGCTATTTGGACCTTCAAGCAATCGGCAAGTATATAGGAAGGGTTTTTCTGAATTAATTGCTCACTCTTCTGAACTTCCACAGTGTTCCCTTAACTGAAGTTATTTAAGAATATGGTCTTATCCTCCACTCTGTTTTAAATTTTCAAGGGCAGAAATACATCTTTGTACCCCCCCAAAGCGCAATGCCTCCTTAATAGGAGAGACTCTATTGAATTGATTCATAATTATTAAAAAATAAGGCAAAAGTGTTTTTGGTGTCAGTCCATACAATATAATTGTAATCGTTGGTCTCCTGTAGACCTGCCATTAGAACAGTTCTTTGTACTCATTATATGCCCTTCCCTCATATTCATGATTATAATACAGCATTAGTCCTTGGATGGATCACTGAATGCTATAATCATAAATTGGCAATGCATTTTGCACTCAGTTCTTCATTATGCTTTGATATTGGAAAGAGAGTTTCTTTTAAGTCTGAATGAATTATAGCTGGTGGCTCTCTTTTGCCAAGTCCCACCAACACTCAATTACCCAGGAACTGATTCTATAGTTTTCAGGTTATACAGGCCATTACCTCTTCCCTTCTTACTTCTTGATGTCTGCGTTTGCACCATTTCACTGCTCATTAGAGTGTCTGGAAGAAAAAAAAAGTACCTTGAGAAGGCAACGAAGGTGAAACTCAGGTTGGTCATTTTGTACTTGTTAGTAGTCCTGATAGAAAGTTTCATGGGAAATGTGATAAGTGAAAACTAGTGGGGTACAGTCTGGGCTATGCTCTCTATATGTGGGTTTTACTACTTGTTTCTTCTATCATTTATCTTGCAACATTTAGAGTTTTCTCAGAGAGAAAGTTGTTCAAGGAAACAAAATCTGTCTCCTATTTTTCTCTCATAAAAATAATTTTAAAACATGTAGATGTGCTTTCTTTAGTATCAGGCACAGCTGAGTTCGTGCTCTTTGCTAAGTTACACAATACTGTATTTGTGGTAGGAACTACCTGGTTGGTGAGGAGGGGAAGGACATGGTGAGGTAAATAGAGGTGCCATTCTTGAAATTTTTATCCAAATATCTGTCTTTTGCTTCAAGAAATTTTATTCCATCTTTGGCCGTCCCTATTGTAACTTAGTTTTTATGTCCTGTTGCAATTACTGTACATAAAATATGTTCTGAAATTTGATTTTGTATACACATAAACAGTATGCTTAAATAGTATTTAAAAAAAATCTATGTACCTTTGTTTTTGTGTTCTGACTGGGGGGAAGGACTTCCTGTATCTCTTTCGCATATTCTGATGTAAATGATTGGCGAGGTGGTAAATTTCTACATGTAGTGAAAATGGGAATTGAACACTGATGGAAGGTGTAATTTATGATTCATGGGATGATTTAAGAAGAAATAGTGTGGAAAGTAGTACCTACATTTTTTCTACATAAGACGTGGGAAACAAAAACATGGGGCAAATATTTTTCTTGGTGTTTAGATGCTGAATCACAAAATTGGCTGCTATTCTGTGAAGAAGATTTTCTTTGAATTGTCTTTGCTGTTTAAGTTCATTTTTTCATAATTATACATTATGGTATAAAATTCTTATCGAAAAAGGGAAGTGATCAGAGAATGTCCTAGAAGGCCATCCAACTCATTACTCTAGAAAGGAGAGTGGAATTTTACAAGGCCCATACTTCTTGTTAAAAATCCTGTATATTTTTGTTGTCGCAGATATACAGGATTGAAAACACAAAATTCTCAAATTATTTTTCAACAATATTTTGGTAATGTACTGCTTAAGTAAAAAGTGGTTTTGCTCTTCTTATCTTTTCCTTTCAAATATTTCAAAACAAGGTCCTCCCAAGACCAAGTTTCTTTTTTATTTTCCTGTTTTTAATTCTGTATTATAATTTGCTATTTGCAATGCTTGTCCTCTTTAAAGATGTGTACTGCATTGCTATTCCTGTTTAAAAAAAAAATGTATGCTTGTGTTCCAGTTAGTTTGGGATAATCTGGGTGTGGTCAAACTAGTTATAAGGTAATGAACACAAGGGCTAGAAATTATACAGATGGGTAAGTCATAAAACCAAGTGTCAAACTATTTAAGCCAGGAAGCAAAACTCTTGACTTTCTTTTCCTAAGTACCAGGTACTTAGGTGGTACTTGGAGATGTCTCTTAACTCTCTTCCCCTTCCATGACTGGGTCAATGATTTTGCACATCTTAAGCTCCTCCATATCATCCAGTTCTACTCCCATTTGCCTTACCTTGTTTCTGTCCAGCAAAATTTCCTTCACTACATAATTCACATGAGATTCCCCCACTTAATACCCACAGAGCAATTCAAGCTCTGTTTGATATATTCTCTTGACTACTCCAACCCCAGCTTCTTCAGACCTCCATTTTCTCCTTAAATGATTAGGGCAGTATTCCCAAAACTGTCCTATAGAGCAGTTGTTCTATGATGCACTCTGATAACGAAAAGGTTCAGGGCTCAGTAAGTTTGTACATTGCTACATACTTTGTATGTCTGACATTTATAACAAATATTAGCATGTTATAAGTTCTGAGATACCCCACGACAAACCCATTAACTTTGTAAACCTTTGTATAATGTTTTTCGAACATTTTCTCTCTTTTTTCAAAGCATCTGATGATGTCTTTTGTAGACTTTGGAATCTACTAGTTTTGACTTCTGTGAAGAAATTTTGTCAATCATCAAATTGAAGACTTCACATATATATTTTCAAATATAATGTTTTCCCCTTCTATTAACATAAAAAACTATATCCTTACTACATAGTTAAAAACATAGCAGCTTCAGTTTTCTCCCACTGTTCCTGTTTGGAGAGATAGAAGAACTAGAGCACACATAGGTTGGTACTTCTTGTTAAAGAGTGTGGTAATTATTTTGAGAGGAATAAAAAAACCATCAAAGAATGTCATTTATCAGCAAGGGCATGATTCAATCATTTAAACAAAATGCCAAACAAATTTATTAGATGGAGTGAGGAGAATGGACTAGGGTGCAAGTGAAGGAATATGATGGTGATTAACAACAAGGCTATTTTAATAATCCAGGAGAAATGTTTAGGTAGCATGGACTAGGTGATAATTTGATGTAAATTGAGATAAGTGGACATTTACTAGAGATAAAAGGAACAGGGCAAGGCAGTTAAAGGGGTGATTGAGTAAGAGTAAGAGAGATAAAGGTAGGAGAGCTACTATATTTCTGGCTTGAAAAATTAGCTATTATAATTAGAGAAGGACCAGAATTGGAGGAGGTAAGGGATGCAGAAAACCATGGATTAAGTTTTGTCCAGGTTGAATCAGAGTTACCTTGGAGAATTTAGGGGTGGAGTTGTCAAACAGGCAATCGAGTATACTGACCAGAAGAGTGATCTTTGGTAGAGAAAACAGTGAAAACAAATTGAATTCATGAGACTATAGATTGGCAAATGAAATCAGGGCCAAGTGTGAGGTTATTTAATATTTAGAAGTAAACAAATCTGTTATTTTTTTCATTTTGTATCTTCATTTTCATTTCAACATTTCAACAACATAAAATTATTGAGCTACACTAACAAACACATTTCTCGCTATTAGTGAATAACCTGTGGAGATTTGTATTCAGCTAAGTAGTAATTATCTCCTAAAATATACCAAAATTTTTCTAACTTGGTGATTTTAATGTTTGATTTTAATATTTGTTATCAGTACACTCAGCAGAGATGATTGTCATTTCCTGGAAATAAGTTTTCATAAACCCAAACACCTTTGCTCTGTTCTAAATGTATAATGCCCTCTAGCCTACTCAAGGACATAGCTACAGATCTACTCCTCTCGGTTGCCTACATCATCAATTTTTTCCCTCTCTACTGGATCAGCATATGTGTAGTTTTGCCCTGGGTCAATTTGGCTAAGCTGTAACTAAGTTTCCCAGAAACCTCTTCTTGTATAGCTCCAGGTTAGAGATGGCCAAAAGAGAAATTTGCGGGGGATTTGGAAGTTTCCCCAAACCTTTTTTCTCTGAAGCAGACATTTTTCTCTGAAGGTCATTGGGAACAGATGTGGTGTACGACAGTTGAATAGGTACCAATAGGTTCTAGATTTTCTTTGATCTCCCTTGTGGTGCGAAACAGATGAAGAGGTTCTGGCAGATTCCAGCTTTCTTCCGTCTCTTCTTGGCATGTCTTTCTGGCTGTCATCCCTACCGACCAACAGTAACTTCAGGCCCAAAAGTAGATGCATAAGCTGCAAATTTCATGGTGTCCTCCATTAGCTTTATAATGGTCCCACTCTGACACCTGATCATGCTTGGTTTTCCAGATGTCCTCTCAAGCTTCAAATATCTAACCACCTCAGTGTTTCAGGACGTCTGGTTAGTAATTTAATTTCTTTTATCTGACCTTCCAACCCTGCCTTTTGGTTTTTGTAGTTACTTCCTGAGCTCCTTCCACAAATGTGTAAAGTTGTATCAGGTTTCTCCAGAGAAACAGAACCAATATAATAGGATATATATTATACATATATAATATATATATAATACTGTATATTAAAATATTATCTATCCTATTAGTTATATTATATGTAAATATGATATTTATATATAATATATAATATGTACATGCGAGTATAATTATACATAGATAAATACGTATCCTATTAGTTCTGTTTCTCTGACACACATACACGTATATATACACACACACACATATTATATATATAAATTATTGGAATTGGCTCACATGATTATGGAGGCAGAGAAGTCCCATGATCTGCCTTCTGCAAGCTGGAGAACCAGGAAAGTCAGTGGTGTAGTTCAGCCTGAGTTCCAAGGCCTGACAGCCAGGAGCACTGATGTCTGAGAGCAGGAGAATATGGATGTCCCAGCTGAAGCAAAGAGAGCAAATTCATTCTTCCTCCACCTTTTTGTTCTACTCAGGCGTTCAGCAGATTGGATGATGCCCACCTGCATTGGTGAGGGCAATCTTCTTTACTTAGTCTATCAATCCAGATGCCAATCTCTTGTGGAAGTACTCTCATAGACATACCCAGAAATGTTTTCCCAGCTATCTAGGTATCCCTTAGCCCAGTCAAGTTGACTCATAAATGGTCGGTGATCTTATTCTTAAAATCACTTATTCTATAATACTCTTAATGGTTTTGCTTCCCTGTTTGAATCGTGACCGATGCAACATATGATTATTTTGCTCTAATATTAAGGTGGAAAAAACCTCATTCTATCAGTTACCACCACATATCAGTGCTTTTCTTTGGATCACAATTCCTTGAAAGACTTGTCTATAATTGCTTTCTCCAAAATCTTGTTTCTTAACCCACTCCAAACTTTCATCTGTATCTCCACAGAATAACTGAGTAAAAGTACAAAATGGTATCCACATTTATATATCAAATGGTCAATTTGCAGCCCTAGTATTGCTTGAACTATCAGCAGCATTTGGTAAAGTTGATCACTCCCTCCTCCTTGGGACCCTTTCTTCACTTATTTGCTAGGATATCGCACTTTTTTTTTTTTTTTTTCCTCTTACCTTTCTGGTTGCTACCCACTGTCTCCTTTGCTGGGTTCTTCTCTTCTCTATACCCTCTTAATATTTGGTATCTTAAGGCTCAATCTTTGGTCCTCTTCTCTGTGGACAGTCATTTCCTTTAGTGATCTAATCTTGTCTCATTACTATCTGCTTATTGATATGCCCAAATTTTTATATCCAACCGAGAATATCTCAAAATCCAGACTGTTATATCTAAGTGCATATTTAACATATTCACTGGGATATTTAATAATATTTTCAAAATCAACATATCCTGAGCTCCTGTTTGTAACTTATTTGTAACCTTTCCCCAAATTCAGCTTTATCTACAGCCTTCCCCATTTCATGTGATGGCAGCACCATCCTTCCTGTCATTCTGTCCAAAAACTTGTAGTCCTCCTCATTAATCTCTTTCTCTTACATTCCAAATTACCAGCAAATTGTGTTGACTAAACCGTCAAAATATGTGTGGAATCTGAACACAAACTACATAGCTACTGTCTCTCTGAACCATTATCCATTCACACAAGATCACCAGTACTCCTTCACCTTCTTCAAATATTTACTCAAGTCCAATTTTTCTCAATAAAACATACTCTGACAAACCTATCTAATATTGTAACGTACCCCTGCCTCCACCCTGACACTCTAAACCTCCCCCGACAACTACTCTACTTTTTCTTTTTATGTAGCATTTATCACTGCTAATACAAAATATAATTTACCTAGTTATTATACTTATTAAGTTCCATTTAAGCAAACTTCATCTGTTTTGGTCATTGGTGTATGATGCCAAGTGCCTAGGATGGTGCCTGGCTTCTGGTAGGCATTCAACGAAAGTGTGCCATGAGATTTTGTTAAAGCTATTCTCAATTACAGCAGCCTATGAATACTAGCCCAAATATTATTTTCCTGGTATGTAAGAGATAGAATACAATCTTTTTTCTAGGATCTTTTGCTTTATGCGTCATCAAGTTGTCTTCTATGTAATTTAGGAATGCTTTGATACTGCTTGTTTGCCACTATTATTTATCTTCACCCCAGAAAAATATAGGAGAGTTGAAAATCCCCTTTGAATATGAGACAGAGCAATTTAGAATGTACAAAGTGTTGAGTTACAGTTTTTCAATGTCACTCATCTTTCATGCTAATGTCTGTTGCAGGTAACCATCATAATTTTTTCTTTAGTTTTTACTCCTTGCATTTTTAAGCTAAAGTACTTTACCATTCCACTCTTCATTGTCAAATTGTATCTCTCTGGCATTGTAAATACTTTTGATATATAATACACTGTCTTGCCGTTCTCTTGCTTGACATTCCAGTAATGGAATGAACCCTCTAGGTTCTGGTTCGTCCACTAGGTTATGACCTCCTCTCAGTGTAAACACTTTTAATTTTCTTAACTGTATGCCATATACCACATATTTGTGCTTTGCCACTTCAGTCAGTGCATAACATGTCTCCCAATGTAGAGAAAATTGTGATCTGTGCTAAAGCAAAACTAGCTAGGCCATTTTAATATTTCTAGATTTTTGTATGGTAAGAGAAGGGCAATGTAAAAGGGGGAATTATAGTCATTCAAACTGAAATGACAAACTGGGAATATTTAGAATGTTTCATAAACATGATTTACATGGCAAGTACTTCATAAATGATAAATGATAAATGATAATTATAAAAATGGGGGTAGAAACTATTACAACAGACCAATCTTGGAGGGTAAGTGTAAAAAAATAAAACTCTAATTGTACTAGACACATGCCATAATAATTATATATTGGGCTTTTCTTATAGTTTCACGTTTTTAATGGACCACTTTTTTTCTTTTTTGTCTTAACAATGGCTGGGTTTTTCTCACATTGTATAATTCAGCCATGCCAAGATACTCTTGGTTCATCCAGTATACCAGGCAGTTTCATGCCAGACATTGTTCTTACCTCCTGAAATATCCTCTCTGACTCTGACCACAGTTGCCCCCACTGTGATATTTTTAAGCACTTATTACTCTTTTTAAACTTAGCTCAAGTGTTGCCTCTCTTTCCTAAATCTTACCTGGATAAGTTGACCGCTTTTTCTTTTGAAAATCCAGCGTAATGAATTATACCATAACACCACACAAGAGCATGCAACTTATTTATATACACGTTCTTTCCTCCTACTAGACTAAGTCTTTTAAAGAAAATTATACTTTCTTAGCCATCCTAATATGTCTAGAACATCACATACTGAGGATATGTGGTAGTTATGTAATTAATTTTTCAGGTGACTGTAATAATGGCTAAATGGGGAAACTGAAATAATAAGATAAGGAATTAGTTGAACAATTCTGGGTGGCATAGAGCAGACTAGATGTGATCAATATAATTATCTCTGACTTTCATTAAATTATATAAATAAGCAAAAAACGGTAGCAGCAAATTAAACTAAATCCAATGATCTATTTAAAAAGAAGATAGGGGAACCATGTTGTTTCATCACTATGTTCTGAGGTCTGGAAAAACCCAAGCTGCAGAGGAACTATACCTGATAAACTAGGCAAACTTTTAAGTCAATGGAAACTAACTTTGGTTAGAACCAAAATTTCTAGTCCATTATCATTATCATCGGCAGCTCATCTCTTTCTGTATCCATTCAGAGACTAACTTTCCAGAACAAAAACTATAGAAAAGGGCATAGGTGAAAGCTTGTTGGACATTTGGATGCTTAATCACATGTGGAAAAGCTTCAGAAACAGATGGAACAGAAGAGGCCTGGGATTACGTGTGCCACGAAAGGTCTTCGTCCTTTCTACTGCTGAGAAATGAAGCAACTGCATCTTACTCTTTAACTTAGAGAAACTGCCATTTTGAGCAAGAAAAGATCTTATTTTAGTCCTGTGGACCCAGAGTTGATGAATGTTTGTTAGGTTTCACAAACTGCAATAAATTCAGTGTAGAACACCCCGATGTCCCGATGAGAAATGAGATGGGGAAGCTGTTGGAATGTCTCCCACATGGAGAGTAAAGTGGACAAATAACACTTCACGCACACTGTTGCCATCAGACCTTAGACTGATACAGATTTTGCCCATTCAGAAGGGTGGGGTCAGAGCCCAGGAAAGGAAGAGGAAAAAAAAAAATACAGTAACAAGGGAAAGAGAACATTTCCCTGAAGACATAGAGAAAAAAAAGCAAATATCTGAAAATGACTTTTTATGAGAAGCAGATGGAGACTTTAGGAGACATCTGCCTGGTGACATCTAAAATATGGAGTAGACAGGAATCATGGACGAGAAGTGACTTGAGCATCAGTATATAAATCTTCACTCTCTTTTCCAGATCACCATCAAATGAACAGAAGAATATAAAAACAGAAGGAAAATTTAGCATTTTTGATGGAAAATATGGGAGGATGCCATCCATATGCCAGAAGAATCAAGGATGGAACATTAAATGAAGGCAGTGGGGAATTCCTTACAAACGTCTTCCAGAGAAAGTAGTATGGGTTTATAAGAACTAAACAAAGATGATCAAGAAAGAAACAAATACTTCCTTAGTTTGTTATATCAAGGCTATAATTGAAGACATATTTGGAGGGAAACATGTTAGAAATTATTTACTAATATAGATCAATTGAATTCAGAATCAGGTTGCTTAGGAAAATCAAGAGTAGCCGTGTCTGTTTTAAACAGAATGATTGCAGGGTATTTTCATATTTGGAAGGAGTAGTAGTGGGAGACAGCAGTCCCAGAAAGATGGATGGTAACACCATGTGGAATATGGAAAATAGACCCCAGAAAAATAATTTTAAAAGTTAGCTCCTCTCACTGGAGATTCACTAGTAAAAATATGACTATTACGGCTCTAAATTAGACAGGCAGTTAGATTGCAAAAGAGATAATATAAACTTTCATGAAACCAGTTTTCAGCCTGAGATCTAAAAGAGTTTTAAATAGTTTCCAAGAAAACTCTAAGATGATAAAAGTAAAAGTAGTTTGTAACTACTGGTCTAGAATGTGCCTTCTTTTCAATTATGTGTAAAAGTAAAACAAACCCTAAAAAGAATCTTCCATATAAAAGAAGATAAATGTAACACTTAAGGTAGGGAAAGACAGTAATTTTAAAAAAAGAAATACTGGAGTGAAATATTTTAAAAAATTCATGTAAAGCCCTTATAAAAGTCAAAGGAATATGGACTCTGAAGAACTCAGACCCAGTAGTTCATTCTGCTACTGTGGGAAAAACTCAGTAGCAGAATGAACTACTGAAATAGAAACAATAAAGAACAGAAATTCTGATGAGTTTCATGTGGAAAAGCTTAAGAAGCTTTGATAAGATGCTTATGGAAAGGAAGAATGGAGTGAAATAAACAGAGGAGAGATTGGAAAAGGACAGTCAATAAAGACCCAAAATATGAATTATTATTTTGAAGAGCAGGCCAAAACAAAATTAACAGAAATAATATAGAAAGATGTACTAAAAGAAAACTTTTCAGAGATTAAAACAAACAAAGCATAAAACCCCTGGCCCTGAATTTGAAAGCAGTCATCGTATGGCAAGCAATATTAATTTTTAAAAAGATACTTAAACTTTGACCTATTTTGCTGAAAAGGGTAGATTTCTGGATGTAAAAAAATCATATTCATCCAGGCAGGAAAAAAAAAAAAATCAACCAAGGAAGGAAAATCAGAGCTGCAGATTTGGTCTAATAACAATTTTGAGCTGTGAGTGGTAACAATAATATGTAAATAACTAAAGGAATAGGACTATCAACAGCAACAAAAATATATAATTAAATTGTTATTTACATGTTAAAACATAAGGACATTTATAAACCATATAAGCCACTTTCTTTAAATGTTTATAGGTACATCATTACCTACTGAAAAACTAAATGAAGATAAAGAATTAGGTTGAATTGTTGCAATTATGGTTTATCTAACCTGTTGCCCATATTACAAATAATTATAATGGAAGAGGAAGATATTATAAAAATAAAATAATACAAATAGTAAATGGTTTAAAAATTCAGGTTATATTCTCTTTCTTCCAAAAAAGGAAGGCATAGCAGTAGAGAGTAGGGTGGGCAGAATTTAAATATGTGCCCTTCATGTTTTGGTTATATTCTGGTAAATCCGAAGTGGGTGCTTTACTGTTGATGGTGACAATTGGAAATGTACACAGTCAAGTATTTTAAAATATTGTTGGTAGATATTTTTAGAATTAAGGATAAGGTGTATACATTTTATATTAGTAGAGTGAAACGTGGGGCCCCCTCCATAATCCTGTGTAGCAGATACTGTATGCCCTGTGTTCCCCTGCCCAACTGCTGGGTTCACCATGTCTGCAGGGGGTAGTCCCCACACATGCTGACAGCTTTCCACCACAATTACCCCTGTGGTGTCTCTTCAGTGGAACAATCCTGAGGTCCTTCTGTATGTTCCTCAGAGGATTTTCAGTGGCATTGAGCCTCATTTGCTCACACAGGTACTGCCTGAATTCATGTGACTCTTATTGCCTTAAAAAAAATTGTTCCCAGTCTCACTTTCTCACTTATACTTCCTTTGATCACCTCTCAAATAAACTCAACTCAGGGATACCTAGGAGGAATCTAAACTAAAACACAGGAAATAAAAGATATAAATCAAGAATGCACTAAAAAAAAAGAAAATAAAATATGATGAAAGAAAAATACATGTACTTACCTTGACAAAGAATATGAATATGTTAAATTCTCCAACTGAAAATAAGACTTTCAGATTGGATCGAATTGTATACTGTCTGCGAGATACAGAACTAAAACCAATTGACCAAGTTAGCTTAAAGATAAAAGAATGGGAAAATTATTGGTCAAATACAAGGCAAAATAAAAAATATAGTAATATCAACAATAGGGTGTTCAGGTAAAACATAAAATGGATCATCTTATATAAAGGTTATCTTTTAAATGTAAAAGTTTTATATCAAACACTAATTCATCACTTTTAACAGTTTACTACTATCATGAGAAAAACAACTATTAATTATACAATATTAATCAACACAGTGAAGGAGAGAATAATTAGTATAAGAGCAGGCCAAAAAAATTAAAAAGGAAAACAATAGAAATTTAACCTAAGGGTGAGTTCTTGGGAAAAAAAGAAACTCTCCCTAATCATTTCAAGAATATAGATAAAACACATATATGTAATATTAGGGAAGAGGAAAAGAAAAGGAATTTTACTACAGATACAGGGGTGATTTAAAAAAATATATAAAGTCATTAGCACACAATTCGAAAATCTTGCTATAATAGGTTATAATTTTATAGGAAATACAAATAACCAGACTTCTCTCAAAAAGAAGGTGTGAAGCCTTAGCAGAATCATAAGGTAAATAAAAAATTAAGAAATTATCAGGAAAATATCTCCAAACAAGTTCTGGGTCAGCATCTTTCTTTTGCTGATATTTTTTATTTAACTGCCTGGATGAGTACCATATTCTTTTAAATCTAGATATTTTAAAAACATGAAGTTCTTTCAAATTTAACAGTAACTGGCAATGCCTCGCTCTATCTGAACTGTATGACAGGAAAGTAAAAAAACATGGAAAGCTTTAAAGTTAATTGAAAGAAACTACCATGATCATAATCCCAAAATTTGACAAGAGAAATTAAAAGTAAAAATTACCGACTCATTTGACACATTTTGAAACATGTTGGTCAACAGCATTTTGACCTTTGAATGTTTTAAGCACATAATAATAGTCTTATATCCATCAATCTATTAAGCTTTAATAACATTAAAAGGTAAAAGGAGAAATATTTATCATTACTTAAGAGTCCAAAGGACATTTAGTAAAATTCAATATTTATCTCACTAAAAATAAAATCTCTTAAGAAACTAGGGATACAAGGATATTTTCTCAGTATGACACATCATCTCTTTGTCAGACCTTTAGCCAAGAGATATTTAATAATGAAACAGTAAGAAAAGCCCACTAAATCAAGTTTATGACAAAGATTCCTGCTATTACAATTATTGTATAATATTGGTTAACTTAATAAAACAGGAAAAGCATGAGTAAATATTGGGAAAATGAAGGTAAAATTACCATTATTAGAAGATAATTTGATTATTACCTGGAAACTGAAAAAAATTGAACAGTTAGTACAAAAAAGGTTTTTAGAGTTTCCTGAGAATAAAATGAATATATAAGAATTCATAACTTTTCCATATAGCATACTGGGATCCGACCAATAAGAATTTGAACTTCAGTTCTGGGATAATTAGTGAACAGTAACTTCATTCTTTAAACTTGTATTTTTTCCCTGCTAAAAATTATAGCAATGATGCTTAGCAAGGATTGTGAGATGAATAAATTAGTGTCTGTTATGCATGTAGCAAAATGTAAATGCTCAATTAATAGTAGCTATATTTTAGATTGAGTAATGTAATTTTAGGTATATATCTGATAAAAGATACTTGGGAGTAGGACAAAAGCATGATTTATCTCATCTAAATCACTGTAGATCACTAAAACAAAAAAGTACAGAATTTAATCATAGCAGAAAAAAGCAGATAGACTAAAAATCAACAATAAAAATACAACCAAGATATTGACAAATGTGTATAATTGTTCCAAGATAAGTCTCTGTACTTACAGCACTTGCCTTCTAGTCCCCCTTCAAAAGACAGTATTACCTGAATTGTGAAACATTACAGTATTTGCCATTAACATCAGAAACAAACATTCTTACCCATATACCCTTTGTTAAATATTACTCTGGAAGTTCTAGCAATCCATATGGAAATATGACATAAACTTAGGATGGTACCACATGTTGCTTAATGTGTATGGTATAATTGCTTACTATAAAATAAAAGAAAATAAACGGAGGAACTATTAGAACAAAAGTAGCTAGAAGGAATAAATTTATAAACACTCTAAAAATACAATAATAATAAACTCCTATTCATAATAACATAAAGATAGATTTATTTGTTACTTATGTGAGGAAAATTACAAACTAAAGTCATTAATGAGGGACTGCAAACAAGACTTGAGTACATAGAAAAAACGTCATCTTTTGAATAGAAAGACTGAGTTTTGAACAATGTGAGTACTTCCTAAATTAATTAAGAGGTTAACATATTCAAATAAAAATCCAAACGTAATTTATTTTGGAACCTGATAAAGGTTCCTATTGTTTATTTAGAAGTACAGAAAGTTGAAAACAGCTAAAAAGTTTGGGGAGAAGTAGCACAATAGATAAATTTTGCTAATAATTTAAAGCATAATAATTAAAGACAGGATAGTACAATTCCAAGAAAAAACTCACACTATTTAATATATGAATATAAATGCCATCAAAGTAATGAGAATATGTGAAAATATGTAGTTAGGTCATCACCTTAGAATATAAACAGGAGCATATTTCAGATAAAGAGAGAAAAACATGAAAAAAGAATACAAGGACCCCAGATGGTGGTACCCTTTGGTACCAGGAAGGGTGGTACTATGAACCAGTGGTATGTGGTTGCCTGCAAACTTGTCTCCACCTTCCCTGAGCTCTTGGTAGCCAGTGGGGCCAAGGCCCAGAAGACCTTGAAGGGAGGCCATTAGGAAGGATTCACAGCCTTGGGTTTCACGTGCATTTGCTGTCCATCAGCGCAATGTCAGGCATGTTGTATTGATAGTACCAAGTGGTGGACATCTCAATCTTTTAGGCAGGGGGGAAATGTGGAGTTCTTGTGTGTTGGAGCTTATTGTTTCTTCTCAACAGGGTGAGCCATGGACAGAGTGGGAATTCATTTTCCAACATTGTGTACATAAAGATTTGGCTTAGAATAAAATGCAGTCAAACTAATGATAAAGATTGCATTAAATCCCAAATAAAAACATAAGCTAAAATAAAAATAGAAAACATTTCCCAGAACTGAAGGGCATCCATGCATTTCTAGGACTTTAAGGGCCAGCCAAATGCCTACCACAGTGAAGATCCAAACAAGTTTCATCATTGTGAATTCTTAGAAAACCAGAAATAAAGAGAAGGTCCTAAAAGATTCTAGAGAGAAGTCTGTCTAGCAATCAGACAAACAAAATAGAGTTTCATATAAAGAAAGTCACGGTGGCATTGGGCTTCTCAGTGGTAAAATTGGAAACTGGAAGACGATGAACCAATGTCTTTAAAAACTGAAAATTTTAATGTGAATTCCCTGGAACTGGCCCAAGAAATAGGGGTCTAACAAAGGAGAAGAGAAGGGTATTTGTAATATCCTGAGGGTGACTCCCAGGATAATGGCTATGTGGAATGTCTGGAAAGAAAGCAATTCTGACTGGATGTGGGAAGCCTCCAGGGTGGATGCTTCAAGAAGGGAAAAATATTCTCAAGGTATGTGACTAAATGTAAATAAGTCTCAGTGTTCTGTTTGAGAGTTTGAGGATAAATTGGAGACAAGTACATAGAAAACTAAGGAAACAGAAAACAAGACAGGTATTTCCAAGAGAAACAGGAACTTTATAAGAAGATGATTATACACCTAGTGTACCTTGTAGCTCACCAATAAATTTTATTCACGTAGTTATATTAGTGTGGATACCAAATCCTGATTTTTAAAAAAAAACATATGAAAAAGCCATATAACTCTACTGGGAAGGTGGGGATGGGAAGTGTGTATGTTAGGGGAGGTATAAGAGAGTTGGGAATATCTTTTTCAATCCGTCTCCCAGAGTAATGGAAAGAAAAACAGAAATTAAAAAATGGGAGCTAATTAAACTCAAAAGCTTTTGCACAGCAAAGGAAACCATAAACAAAATGAAAAGACAACCCACAGATTGGGAGAAAATATTTGCAAATGATGTGTCCAACAAGGGATTAGTCTCCAAAATTTACAAACAGCTCGTGCGGCTTAATATCATCAAAACAAACAACCCAATCAAGAAATGGGCAGGAGACCTGACTAGACATTTCTCCAAAGAAGACATACAGATGGCCAAGAGGCACATGAGAAGATGCTCAACATCACTAATTATTAGAGAAATGCAAATCAAAACTACAATGAGATATCATCTCATACCAGTCAAAATGGCTATCATCAAAAAATCCACAAACAATAAATGCTGGTGAGGGTGTGGAGAGAAGGGAGCCCTCCTGCACTCTTGGTGGGAATGTAAATTGGTACAGCCACTATGGAGAACAGTATGGAGGTTCCTTAAAAAACTAAAAATAGAGCTACCATATGACCCTGCAATCCCACTCTTGGGCATATATCTGGAGAAAATCATGGTCTGAAAGGATACATGCACCCCAATGTTCATTGCAGCACTGTTTACAATAGGCAAGACATGGAAGCAGCCTAAATGTCCATCGACAGAGGGCTGGATAAAGAAGATGTGGTACATATATATACAATGGAATATTACTCAGCCATTAAAAAGAATGAAATAATGCCATTTGCAGCCACATGGATGGACCTAGAGATTGTCATACTGAGTGAAGTAAGTCAGAGAAAGACAAATATCATATGATATCACTTATATGCAGAATCTAAAAAGGATTGATACAAATGAACTTATTTACAAAATAGAAACGGACTCACAGACTTAGAGAACGAACTTATGGTTACCAGGTGGGAAGGGTGGGGGGAAGGGATAGTTAGGGAGTTTGGGATTGACATGTACACACTGCTGTATTTAAAGTGGATAACCAACAGGGACCTACTGTATATAGCACAAGGAACTCTGCTCGATGTTATGTGGCAGCCTGGATGGGAGCGGGGGTTTGGGGGAGAATGGATACATGCATATGTATGGCTTAGTCGCTTTGCTGTGCACCTGAAACTATCACAACTTTGTTAATTGGCTATACTCCAATGTAAAATAAAAAGTAAAAAAATAAAACAGCAAAAACAAACAAAAAAATCCTAATGTGTGAGTTAGTACATAATATTTAAAAAATATTCTCAAAAAGGGAATGGCTCCTTCTTTCTTCTCTTCTTTTTCCCCTTATTTTATCACTCTCTCCTCTCTCCCTAGGAAGCAATAGATGAAAGACCTCATCCTTTGAGATTGGGTGATACAGAGATAGGGTATAAAATGCAAAGCAGTAGTGATGGATACAGGGTAATTTATGGAATGCAGTCTGTTGGAGAATAGTAGCGATAATCTTGTTTATTCAGGGAGAAGCAGCAGCAACTCAGAAATGTCTGAGGCAAGAATAAGTTTTTCCAAATTTGAGGAACAACCGGAAGGCTAGAGGTACGCTAAGGACCCCGTTGCTGTAGGAGAATTTGGTGGGAGAGGTAGAATCCGACTTGATCACATAGGGCTTTATAGAACATAGTAATGTTTGGCTCCTGTATGTGTGGAGAAAAGACTGTGGGAGACAAAACAGAATCTGGAAAGCACACTGGCCCAAGAAGGAGATCCTGAAGACTTGGGCAGGGCTGGCAACTATGGAGGTGGTCAAAATGTAGCTCTATTGGCATGACATTAACATTTTCTCAGCCAGCTGAGAGGAATCCCGTGTTCTTAGCTCTTTGTGGGTATCCTAAGAATGGTTCTTTATGTGGAAATGCCATCCGCTACGTGCCTGAAGCTTCTGGAAGAATGGTCCTGGAGCTCTGAGGTTGGAGAGAAGATTAGAGAAGGAACCCTGGGGAGGCTGTGTCAGAGAATACAGCCTGAGCATCCTTGCACTCAGCCCCTTCCAAAGAAAAGCGTATTGAACTAAGGGATAACATCATCAACAACAAATTAGTATATTAGAATTACCTGAAACAGCTTCTCAACATTTCAGTACATGGGTCAATATCGTGGATAATCACCAATTAGGAACACTGCTTCTAGAATGCCAATTCCTTCAAGGAATGTCTCCCATTCGTGCTATGCATTATGATGGGATGTTTTGCAGAAGTGCTATGTAAACAACTTGTACCACTACTGAACAGGGAACTTAACAAACATGTACTGCTTTAAGTGCATGCTAATGCCACTTTTCTTTTTCATTTTGCCAATGCAATATTTAATGCACCAGTATAGGCTGTTGAAACTGAAACAGTTTTCCTGTAGTGTCCCAGAAGTCTAATTACAAGCCAGCTAATTCTGTTTATCTGTGTTCTGTTAGCTTCTTTATTAGAATAAAGAAGCTCTGTAATAGAGTGACTTTTGACTGTATGTTTCAGTGTTAATAAGATGTGGTTTAACTGCTTCTACAAGCTTGTCTCCTTTCTAACACTCTAGTTGAAAGACAGGACAAATCAGTTTTGCTAAATCTCATATAACTTTTCAGTACTACCTGCCACCCAAGGGTAGCGAGCAATTATTGTTTTCCCTTTTTTTCTTTTTTTTAACAACAAATATTTGGTGAGCACCTACCATGTTCTAAGCAGTAAACAAAGTAGAACAAATTCCCTTCTCCTATGCTATTATGCTCTTATTCAAATGGAGAAATAGAGACTACAAAAAGCATTAAATAAGATATATAGTACATCAAATGGTGATAAGTATTATGGAGGAAAATAAAACAGGAAGAATAATTAGCTGGCTTGTAATTCAATGGAATATATGACAGGGAGGTGAAGTATGTTTAGAAGACTTGCTGACTACTTGATGATGTCTAAGTTCCCATCATTAATGATTTAATACTTATATGGTCTTTACTTGAGTCTTGAAATAAGTTTCCCTTCCAAGAACTTAGTAGAAAGCACACTGAGAAGTCTAGACTTTAGTTTTTCTTTTGTTGCTCTTCACTTTTATGCTTTTCCCTCTCTCTGGACCAGGTTATTCACTACCCTGGCTTTTAATCGTATCTGAGAGGTAATGACTCCCAGTGTACTTCTCCAGACCTGATTTGTATTCTAGCCTCCAGAGTATGTTGGATTTTCCCCCCTGAATGTCCCACAGGCATCTCAAAATCAGCATATCATAATATGAACCCACTACCCTACCATTTACTTCTCCACACACATGATCATTTTCCTGAACTCCCAATCTTATTTAAGGGCATCATAATTAAACTTACTTACATAATCCCAAAGTGCGATCATCCTTTGTACAACTTTCCCTTATCTTTCACATCCACATATTGTTCCCAAGGGTAACTCAACGTATTGCTTCATTTTGCTTTCAAAGCACTTGTTTTAAATCAGCCCAGCTCTCTCTCTCACACACACACACACACACACACACACACACACACACACACACACACACACACATATCAGACACCATGTTAGGTTTTGGGAACATGAGTGGAATGAAGGTAATTCTTGCTGAGCCTAAGACATAACCAGACTTCTTTGGCTGGACCAGAAAGGGACTAACTGTGCTAATTTGTATGGTGGCTTCTGTTACAGGGGCCTCAGGGAGATAATCTAAAAAGGGTGAGGACCTAAGGGCAATGGAAAAGATATGATGAAGGTTGGTCTCTGTACTCGTGAGGCAGTTTTGTAGTTTTTAATCCAGTATGGAAAGAATGGTTAGAAGGGATAGGTTTTCATGGAGAGCTCTGTACGACATCAGGCTATGGAATAAGAGTAGAGTGATAGCATTGATTAAAGCCTCTGGTAATAAACTGTGACACAGGTGGAGGAATGGGATTCCCTGCTTCATGGCTGTGCACAGTACTGCTCTGGCATCCCAAGGTTGGTAACCTTCTCTACAGAGTGTAAGTAAGAAGAAAGAGGATTGATTGCATTAGGGGCGCTTTGAGCACAGAACAGTGACAAATAGAGCAGAAGAGATAGAACAGGAATCTATTTCGTACCGTACTGATCAAAATTTGGAGTCCTGTATTCTAATGCAAACTTTAGTTCTAAAGAATTTAGGATTGTCAATGGGAAAAGCAAACATTCTGTTTGAAATCAGGCAGTTCTAGGTCCATATCCCATATCTTCTAGTTACTGCTGTGCAATTTGAGGAAGCCGCACATCTTTTCTGAGTATTAGTTACTTGAAATGTTTAATGGCCATAAGTTATTAAGGTTATTGTGAAGATACATTAGACAAGTGTATAAAGTAGACCTACAACAGTTTCCAGATTACTGTATATTCCCATCATATGGCCTTAACAATAATCACAAGAGCAAAAAACAGTGAGGTGCTTCTTTGATACCCAGTCCTGTAGGGGGAGTGAGGGATACCATTTTTGACATCATTCATGGAAACTATTTGAAAAAGATATTTAAAAGAAAATACATTTATTTGCCTATTATCCTTTTCAGAGAAATTAAGATAACAAGAAGGGAAAAAGGGAGCAAGAGAAAAATGTTAACCATCCATAACACTGCCATTGCTCTTTGGTAGCTAGTGCACACATATCAAGTCCAGCAGGCTCTTGAGCCTGCAAGGTAAATTTCAGAGTTACTAACAGTCCTGTTTGTATTCTCCGTGAAGCTGGCAGAGAATTCCAGGGTACATCATTTATAGCTGGTAAGAGTGAATCCACAGTGTCACTTACTTTTAATCCCAAGAAACAGTAGCATGTGTTTGTGTTTATTTTTCAGTGAAGTAAAAGTTAATGTGAAGAAGAGTCAGAATATCATGTTTACACATAAATTTACATGTTGAATTATTTTTCAGCAGAAGGTGGAATGTGTGACAAGAAATAGTTCTTGGGCTTTAATTTCTGCTGAAATTGAAAAGTAATCCAAAGGACAAAAGTAAAGTAAAAAAGGGTGAATTCTGGAAGAAGTTTCCTGAGATTTTCCATTTTGTTTGTTAACACATAGTCACAATGATAGTATGGAGTTTTCATGGTTGGAGGACTTGGATGCACAGAACTAAAGGCTCCATAGTTCTCTTGGCAGATGATGATCTGGCAATGGGTGAACTTGAAAGTGAGAAGTGCAGCCATAGTGTTTATGATATTTAATACCTGAGGAAATTTTGCTGGGGCTCCACACTCAAATTTCTTTATAGCTGCCTCCTTTGTAAATAATGCAGAGGTTTTAGTCCCCAGGAACAATAATACCATAAATGAGAATAATGGAGTAATGATGGTTCATATTTATTAAAGTTCCTAATATGTGCCAGGTCTTTACATGCATTATCTCATGTAATCTTTAAGCTGATACTGTTATTTAGGTACTGTTATTACCCACACTATAAGGAATCTGAGACTTACGTATGTTTAAAAAAGTTGACCAGAATGGAATACAGATTTGCAGCAATGAGAGTGGAGAATTGAGCACATTTTCTGCACATTTACAAATGTTTAACCATTGCCTTGAGAACGATTTAACATAATGGTTAAGAATATAGATGCTGGCATTTTCCATTTTGTTTGTTAACGTATAGTCACAATGATGCTATGGAGTTCTCATGGTTGCAGGACTTGGGTGCACAGAACTAACGGCTCCATAGTACATGGCAAACAAGATTTTAAAAATCACACCTCTCTTCTATCACTTTTATTCACAATTAAGCCCATGAATTCATGCTGGAACCTACCTACCTGGTATTAAATCTTACATCTTCCATGTCATTTGGCCAAGCTTTTTACCTATCTGTGCTTCATTTTCTTTCTTTTAAATGAGGATTATTTTAATAATTCCTATTGCATAAATTAGTTGCAATGATTAGATGAATTAATTACATATAAAAGATTTAGGACTGTGCTTGGCACATAGTAAATTCTTAAAAAATGTTTGCTTTTATATCTAGGCATTTATCATGAAATTTAAAAAAATTATAGGAAAAAAATTTAAGGTGCTAATGACTGGGCAAATCAGATTAGGCATTGAAAATGGAACCCTCTTCACAAATTAAATCCATAGACAAAGTTTAGAATGAGCTTGGTCTTAAGGGAACTTGCCTCAACCATCTGGTTAAAAACTCAAAGTCCATTGCTTCCAGAAAGATACATGCTGGCCCATCTGAATTGACATCTGTGTGCACACTTAAGTCCCGGAGGGTAATTAACAGAGAAAACTCCAGCAGCAATACTGACATAAGCCTGGGGAACTAAGCCATAAAATTCTCTATATAAACAAGTGGCCTATATAACCACAGAACTATAAATTTTGGTCTTGCCCCAGGGGCACCTGAGATAGCCAGATGCTCAAATAAAAATAAACTTATTTCTGAAGTACATGGCAAATACGATTTTAAAAATTACACTTCCCTTCTATCATTAGGCCCATGAATTCATGCTACATTGTTTCATGACAGCTTTGAATAACATCTCATGACCAAAGCATGAAATGTACTTCTCTGGTTTACCACAAAGTTTTAAAAAAGTAAACTTTTATAAATTTATTTATTTTGTTTATTTTATTTTTGGCTGCATTGGGTCTCTGTTGCTGCGCACGGCCTTTTCTCTAGTTGTGGTGTGCGGGCTTCTCACTGCGGTGGCTTCTCTTGTTGCGGAGCACCGGCTCCAGGTGCGTGGGCTCAGTAGTTGTGGCTCACGGGCTTGTTGCTCCACAGCATGTGGGATCTTCCTGGGCCAGGGCTCGAACCCGTGTCCCCTGCATAGGCAGGTGGGTTCTTAACCACTGTGCCACCAGGGAAACCCTAAAAAAGTAAACATTTAAAACTGAAGTATAGCATACATAAAAAGCTTGAAGCATCAGTGTATAGCTCAAAGAATTTTTACAAGTAAATATATTTATGTAACCAAAACCCAGATGAAGAAATAGAATATTGCTAGCTTCAGGAGGCACCCTTTTGGCCTTCCTAGTCACTAATCTCCAAAGATAACCACCTTTGAGTCCTAACACTAGGCATTAATTTTGTCGATTTTTAAAATGGAATCATAAAACTTTTACTCTTTTTAGTCTTCTTTCACTCAACATTGTGAGATCCATCCACAACACAGGCATACCTCGTTTTATTGTGCTTCGCTTTATTGTGCTTTGCTTTTAATGCATTTTTTACAAATTGAAGGTTTGTGGCAACCCTGTGTAGAACAAGTCTATTGGTTCCATTTTTCCAACAGCATTTTGTGTCTCTGCGTCATATTTTGGTGATTCTCACTATATTTCAAACTTTTTCGTTATTATATTTCTAATGGAGATCTATATGATCAGTGATCTTTGATGTTATTGCTGTGATTTGCTGAAGGGTCAGATAATGATTAGCATTCTTAGCAATAAAGTATTTTTAAATTAAGGTATCTACATTGTTTTTTAGACATAATGCTATTACACATTTAATATATTACAGTATAGTGTAAACATAGCTTATAGGCACCGGGAAAAAAATTTGTGTGACTCACTTTTTATGATATTTGCTTATTGTGGTGGTCTGGAACCAAACCAATGTCTCTGAGGTATGCCTGTAGTTCATTTACTCTCATTGATGCTTCGATTAGTGTTACATAAATAAACCACACTTTATTTATCCATTCTATTGTTGACGAACATACAGATTGTTTTTAGTTTGGGATATTGTGAATAATGTTCTGAAAATTTCATACATGTATTTGGTGAACATCTTGAGTCAATTCTGTGGGCAGTATACCTGGGAGTAGAATTGTCAGATCTACGTGTATGAGGACATTCAGCTTCAATACAGAATACCAAATGATTTTTCAGAGCCCTTATAGCAATTCTCAGTTCATTGAGTAGTGTATCAGAATCAGGTTAATATTTTTCTCATTAAATTAAAAAAAATTATTGCGAGGAAATGTGTACAATTCAAAGAGTGTGATAAATATATATGTTTGTATTACCGCTGTTCCAATCAAGATGTAACACTTTTCTATCACCTTAGAGAGTTTTCGTGTGCCCCCTTCTAGGTATACTCCACCACAGACAACCATTGTTCTGATTCCTGTCACCATTGGTTAGTTTTGACTCTTCTTGAATCTTCATATAAATGGAATGCTACTCTTGTGTCTGCCTTCTTTTGTTGAATATAATGTTTTTGACATTCATCTGTGTTGTTGCTTTTATCAGTATAGCATTCTTTTTTTTTTTTTTCATTGTAATATTGCAATTTCCTTTCCCATTCCACTATTGATAGATTTTTGTGTTGTTTCAAGTTTGGGACTACTATGAATCAAGTTGCTATGAAGATTCTTATACAAGTCTTTTGGTTTCTCTTGGGTGAATATTTGGGGAAGAAATTTCTTGGTCATAAGGTAGGTATATGTTTAACCTTATAAGAAAGTTCCAAACAGTTCTCCAAAGCAGTTGAACCATTTTCATACCTCATTAGCAATATCAAAAAGTTCTAGTTGCTACATGTCTTTGCCAATATTTGGTTATAATCAAAAAGGCAAGCAAGACTATTCTCATGGGTATAAAATACTATCATATTGAAGTTTTAATTGGGTTTTCCTCTGGTGTAAATGACACTGAACGCCTTTTAATGAGTTTATTACCCAGTCATTTGGTAACATGTCTGTTCAAGCCTTAGTCAAGGTTTTTTTTTGTTTTTTTTTTTAATTGGATTGTGCATTTTGATTTGTATGAATTTATATATCTTGGATTCAAATCTTTTGTCAGATATATTTGTTACAGATATTTTCATCCAATCTATGGCTTGCCTTTACATTTTATTAATGGCATCTTTTGATTACCAGAAATTTTTAGTTTTAAGAGGTTCCAATGTGACAGTTTTATTTTTTATGCTTGTTGAGGTTTTTTTGGATATCTGAAGAAATCCCTGCCTATCACAAAGTTGCAATAATAATCTTCTGTGTTTTCTTTTAGAAAATTTATAGTTTTATCTTTTGTGTTTAGATCCATCTTGAGTTAATATTTATATATGATCTGAGGTAGGAGTCAAGGTTCATTTTTCTTCTATGTATTTATCATGTTATTCTAGTACCATTAAAAAAGACTTTTTTTTTCTCCCTTTCGATAGCCTGAGAGCATTTGTTGAAAATTAGTTCAATATTTTTGCCAGTTTTTTCCATGAACTCTCTATTTCATTAATCTCTATGTCTATTTTTATGTCAATAACACATTATCGTGATTACTGTAACTTTATAGAATACTTTTACAGTTGGTTTTTGTGTATTGACCTTGTATCCTGTGACAGTGCATAAACTGACATGATCAGTTTATGCACTGACATGATCCTAAGGTTTTTGTACTTTATTCTGTTGCTGTGGTGAATTATTCTGAGTTTTTTGAATGTTAAACCAACCTTGCATTCTTGGGTAAATGCCACTTGGTGAAGTTGTGTTATACTTTGCTCAATTCAGTTTAATGTTTACTAAGTATCATTGGGTCTATGTGCATGATGGGTATCGGTCTGTAGTTTTCTTTTCCTGTAATATATGTCAGGTTTTTGTGTCAGGTTTTCTCTGGTTTTATAAAATTATTTTGGGAATATTTTCTTCTCTTTAATTTCTGGGTTTGTATAGAGTTTGTATTATTTCTTTTTTAAGTGTTTGACTTCATTAGTGAAACAATGGGTGTCTGGTGTTTTGGGTTTTTTTTTTGTAAAAGATTTTCAGTGATGAATCTAATTCTTTAATGATCTATGTTTTTGAGTTATTGCATAAATTTATTGATAACATTGCCTTATTATCCTTTTAAATATCTGTAGGTTTTGTAATGTTATCTCCTCTAACATTCCTGATGTGGTCATTTGTGTTTCTTCTTTTCTTACCTGCTTTCCTATGAGTTATTTGATCTTGCTAATCTTTGCAAAGAACCAATGTGTGGCTTTCTTAATTTTCTGTCATTTTTTTGTCTGTTTTATGGTCTTTCCACTTACTTTGGATTAATTGTTTTATTTTTTGTGATTTCCATTTGCACATTGGATTTTACTTCTCCAATATAAGGAATGTAAAGAGGACACAGTAGAGAAAGAGAGAGGCTTCTTTGCCTATCTTATGAGTCTAATGGGATTTTTTTTTGTAAAGGCCATACTGGTATGTGTGCAAAAACTCAGTCATCCACTCTATACAATGTCTGATGTAAAGCCATTAATCATCAACACAGTAGTATCCCTACTTGTAGGGGAGTGTAGTGAAGTGTCCCAAGAGGACAATATTATGCTGCTTTTAAGTAAAGGAAGGGTTTGTCCATGAGTGCTGAAGGAATGAATAAAAATAATAGCAATACTACTAAAAATACTACTCAAAAACCTTTTATCAGGTATTATGTCTGGCTTGTTTCTCTAAATATTTGTGAGATTCATCCATGTTTTTATAGTCATTTTCATTACTGGGTTATATCTCACTGTATGTATATATCAGGATTTATTTATTCAACTGTTGATAGCCATTTGGTTAGTTTATAACTTGGGCTTATTGCAAATACTATTGCAGTGAATATATTCTTATGTTTATATTTTGGTGCATATGTGTATATGTTTCTGTTGGGTGTATACCTAGGAATAGAATTGCTAGGTCATAATATGTTCATACTTACGTTCAGGTTTAGTAAATAACATATTCCAAAATTATTAATCAAGGAGAAATTTCTTTTAAAAGGCAACTTAAATACTTTTATTAAAGGAAAACTAATATCACTGACCATAATTAGAAAATTAGCCATAAGATTAAAACATAAATAAAAAGTTTGTTTACGTTCGTGCCACTAGCATGAGTTTTACTGCCACAACATGTGTGGGTACTACACTTTGGGTAACGCAGGTCTATGCCACTTATTAATAATTTTATGCTGTCTAGTCTTCTTATATTGCATTGGCAGCTATTTACATTTTTGAAATAGGATGTAATTTTTATCTGTCATATCTTTTCTTGAAAATGGCAGAAACATTATACTATAGTTTTGCATATCATTTGTGCCATTAAAAATGCCGTTTAGTAAAAAGTCAAGCAATTTTTAAGCTGGCTGTTTGCCACAAATTTTTTTTAACCTTTAAGCTAGTGATGGTGTTATATAGTAAGCACATGTATGCTTGTGAATTTTTGTGTATTTGGTGCTTATTGATTATTAAGAATTTATATGTTGGAGTATACCTGAAACTAATATGTAATGTTTTATTTACCTCAATAAAAAAAAGTTGGTATGTTAGAGTGAAGAAAGCTTTGGCATTGGAGTCAACAGATTGGATTTGAATATTTTTATTTCCCCTTACTGTGTTAACTTTAATCAATTAATTTAATCATCCTGAGTCTTAGTTTTCTTTTTTGTTAAATAAGGATTTTAATGCATTATAGCATAAAGCTACACAAGGATTAAATAAGATAATGACTGTTAAGATCCTGGTACATAATAGGTGTTCAATAACTGATAATTTTCATCTGTAGACTCTTTCTCCTTGACCTTGATTGAGAATTAAGTGAATTAATAGATCTTTTTTTCAAAAAGTAAATTTGTTTCTATAAATTATTGCTTAAGCATATATTACTATATATTTCAATATACATAATTCTGTATTTAAAAATATGTTTTAATTCTCAAAGTTTATACCACTTCTAAGAGTGTCTTTCTTACTCCTCCTTTGGAGTAATTTAAACAGAGAGAGAATCTGACTTAATGAGCCATGCAACAGCTTGATAATGGCCAACCTTGTATAATGGCCAGTATAACATGGGCTTAGAAATCAAAGTATGTGGAGTTAAACCTTGGCTCCACCACTTACTTGCTATTATGACAGGTATGTAACCTACTTGAATTTCAATTTCCAAGTCTACAAAATAGGGATTATAATATTGATACCTACCTCAGTGTCTAAACACAACACAGTCATGCATTAAATAATGAGTTTTTATTGAAACTCTCTTTCTACTTTTTTAGAGGATTGGGAATTAAGTCTGTTCTTTATCTTCTGTTTTACTAGCAAATTCATATCTATGTTTCATGTGTTTGTGTGTAAATGAATCAAACAAAAAAAGACACTGCTCATATACCTGATTACATGGTCTTTGTAGGCTGTCACACCTAGGATGTGATGAGTCCTCTGCTCAGTGAACTTGCCCTTGATCTAAAGATTTTGTTTCAGAAATAGATAGCACATTGATCTAATGTTTTTAATTGCTTGGAACAGCACAAGGTGACTATCTGATCTTTCTTTGATCTTTTAAAACATCAATTTGATCTTGCACATTTAATAAATGCAAAAAATAAAAAAGAAATTAATGTAATCATTTTGAATGCAATCTAAGAAACTTGCTTTTATCATTTGTTTCAGAGATGATGATTCTGAGAAAATTAGGGACACTGGTTTTAGTTAGCTCACTAGTAAGTTCAAGTTAAGTAAACATTCTAGATGCACAAATCTGGAATAAAATTGTAATAGAAGTTATTTAGGAAGTCTGATTGAGTTGATTACATAGCATTGAGCATAGGACTGCAGAAGCAGTGGGAAAGGGTATATATAAGGGAAGGAAAACAGATAGTGCAAATATATTTGGATCTGGAAACCATTTGGTTGCTGACTGACACCTCCAATGCCCTTCTCTGGAGGCTTAATGAACGTTAGTTGCAATAGTGTTTTAAGTCAGGGACTGTCAAATTCCAACTTCACTCTTGAAAGCTGTTATCTGATTTAATTGGAGTGGCAAACACCCAAGCTGACTTCTTCATGTGCAAAGAGCAACAGATTATCCAGGTTACTTGTGAACTGTGTGTAACCCTTGGTAACCACCACTTGAATATCTGCCAGCATGTAATGCTTTTCTCTGTGGAGAACAGGAGGGAATTCCTGATTTTGGAAGCAATGGATAAAACAGTAGTTGTATATGCTCCCAGCAGAAATAATCACTCTTGAGTGAACTGGTCAGGAACAAGCCTTACTATTTTCTGTAGTGCCTATATCATTTAATAAATGAATAATTCCAAATATAGATGTCCCCGAAGTGTCCAGTAAGACAAGCATGTCAGTTTGAGTTCAGTGTTTGGGAGAACCCCATTCTATGTGAGAACTTCCAGTATTAGAAGAGGTAGTTTTGGTTTTTCTTTTTACTCTTATTCAGAGAACATTGCTTTATCTGATTGGCGAAGTGAGGGTCTAACAACGATTGTTCAAGTTTTGCATTTGAGCATGAGGCAACTAGCTGGGTGAGTGTGCTGCAGACCAGATGTTATTGGAGGGTAGAGTCCAAGGGACTGGATAAGGGACAAGGAGCCCACAGGTTTAGGTTACCAGCAATAAAGCTGCTACTTTGATTGCCATTATCCCAATTCCTCTATCTTTTCCTGAATTGGGTCTGAACTTAGAGGGAGAGAATTGAATGATTTATTGGTTCCCTTATCTCTCAACCTGAATGTTATAAAGATATTATTCCAGTGGACATATTGAGAGATTATCAGAGAACTCTGCTGGCTGAGAAAGCTGAGCTGCTCCTAGGAATGGAACCAGTCCTTTGCACACTGCAGGAATTGGGGGTGCAGTGATCAACACTGCTGGCTTTACTTGATTCAGAATCAGGGGGGAGAGCTTAGTAAACCTCTCCTTCTCACAGGAGAGTGCGAGCTACTGATCACCAGTGGCTCCATTAGCTCTGTATGACTTCACTGAAATTAAAATCTGTAGGGCTTGAACCTCCCTTCAGATAGCTGTGTGTACACAAGGCCTAATCTAACCTTGTACAAAGTGGTGGGATTTTTTTTTTATTCTTTCCCCTCACTCACGCCCCACCTAAGTGTTTGGGATGAGCTGGCTCCATCCTTCAGAATTTCAATAGGCCCCTGTTCAAAGCAGTGTCTTTGATCTTTATGAAATTAAGGAGTAGGGAAAGCATTGCCAGTAAGACTTAACAGATCATTTCTGTCTGCTGGCCAGTATCCATTTGTGTATGTCTGCTCTTTTCCTAAGGAAAAAGAGCCTTTCACAAAACCACCTAAATATGCAGTTGAAATGTTGAAATCAGGTAAATCAGCTGTTATTAATTTGATAGACTGAGGCAGAAAGATACTGGACTACTTTCATGTTAGAGGTTTTATCACCCTTGGAGTATACATTGTGGGCTTGTTATATTAATGGCCAGTCCTAAAATGTTTGTTTTGCTCTTCTCTCGATTCTTGAATTCATCAATAGGTACAAACTAAAATTGTTTCCTTGATATTATCAGAGGGATAGTACTGCGTGTTTGCTATTGAAAATTCAAAAGCCTCTTGCTCAACCAACCAAAAAAAAAAAAAAAAGCAATGCCTGTTTTTCTAATGTAGCATTATGTTCCTGTTACCTGAAACCCAGAAATAGACAGATATTGAAACAGCCATTTCTCATGGGAAATAATACTTACCCATCTAATGGGACCACTTAAAAGCATGTATATGGTGTCTGAGATTTGGAATAAGGCTTTCTGCCAAAAGAACAACAGCATTGCTGGGGTTGTTTGATGGAAAATCACAAAGCCATATATTTGTGGAAACCGTTTAGTAAGATAATGTAATATATCACAACAACTGTTGGTTGAATTTTAAAAATATAAACCACAAATGCATGTTGTGAAATATATTGACCTATATACTGTCTAGACATATTAAAGAACTATTTCCTTTTACAGAGGTTATTAAGGTGATTATAGGATATCTGTTGTGAGATTAAAATTTATACTAGGCCAGCAATAAGCTAAAGGTAATAAAATTCCTCTGTATACTGCCTTAATCAAGTCAGATAGGCTAGATGACCTCTGAATTTCCTTTAATCTCAAAATTCCAAAGAATTTTTTTTTTTCAAACAAAGTAAACAGCTAGAAATTTGTATTTGCCAAAATGTATCAGGTCAGATAAAAATCACCATGTATGGTGACCTTAATTCTGAGTTTGAACCTGTCTGTTAGGCAATGACATTATTTAAGGACTATTGAAAGGGAAGCACTAAACTAAGTCCTCAGAATAACTTGAAATTGGAAATTTTTATTTATTTACATATTCATAATATGCCTTCTAACAAAGGATTTAATGTGAATTAGAAGTATAATTCCTGCCTTTTCTACTTGTATAATCTTACGGGAGAGTTAAGAGCAAAAGGACTCCTCTCCTTACCCCCTCCCTGCAAGGAATAGGTAACATGTGCACACACACACGTGCAAGTATATTCATGGTAATTCTCAAACATGAGGGTGTTTGCGTTCTGAAGCAATTTGGTATAATTGGTATTATTCAGTTACAACTTAGTGAAGTAAGGGCTGAAAGGAGAATACTGTGCCTTGCAGAGAAGGCATGAGTGATAGGTTTTGCAGGGACTGGAGACAAACTTTGCTTTTAGAAACAGGTCTGATCTAAACCTGCAGGTGACTCTTTGTGGCAGATTTGAAAGCATTACTGCTCTACTCAGGCTGAGATAAAAGGAGATATCTTGAAAAGGTGGAAAGGATAAGCTAAGATTTAATGATTTAATTCTCCCTTTGAGACAAGGCATTGAAAAAGTGAACTTGAGTCCCTCCTCATATGTTCAAGGAGTGAGCCTTCTGTTTACAATTTAATAGATGGAGTGCCTGTTGTTTTACAGTCCAGTCCTCAGCTCTGTTTCTTGCCCAGCACTGAATGGTTGTTTCATGATGGGTAAGTCACTTAACCTTTGTATGTTGTATTCTTTTCATCTGCAAATAGAGATGATGACACTCACTGGGGATGTGTTGCTAAGATGAGGCAATATATGATTGTGAAGAGCAATATATATGCTAAATAACGATGATAATGCTGTCTATCAGAGCGAATATTTGGATAAGAGAGCCTAGGCAGTTTTGCGAATAGCATCTCCTGCAGAGAGAGGCTTTAGCAAATGATTACCTGGTCTGTGGGGCTCATGTTTTGTAATAGAGTAAGATTATCCCTCCCAACCCTCCCCCCTCATACGCCTCTTAAATTTTTGGAAATTAAATACCAAGTCATTTTATCCAAGAGGAGGAAATGAATGTCCTGTGAGGGTCCTTTCTGCAAGGTCCTCTGACTGTGTAAGTTAGAATTTTCTTTCAGGAATTCTACATTTAGACATTGGGCCTATTGCAAATGTTCAGTGGGGAGGCCCAAGCCTATACAGCCAGCCCATATCTGAAGGTTATCAATTTATTGAACCTATAATCTCAAGATCTCTTTTCTCTTTCCAGAGAACGTACTTCCTTTGCAACCTTTTTTTTCTATCTCCGTTTCTGTCACCTAAACCCACCTCACTTGCTCAGATCTTTAACAGGGTTAAAAATGGTACAGCCAGAAGGAAGAACCTCTAATCACCACCTCTGTGACCGAGACAAGAATTTTGTTAAGGGCCAAAAGACTGCTACCACCTCTTACTTTCTTGAGATGTTCCAAATGGCATGTTGCTATGTTCTGAAGTGAGTATAATGGCATAAGGTCACAGCAAGAAAAATGCACCTTCCCCCCCAAAGTGTAGATCTCACTAGAAAATAAAAAAAAGAAAGGTCTTCAGTTGGGTTTTTAGAAAACCACACTTTACAGAAAGGTGAGGGTGAGAGCCAGAGGCATGACCGTTTAATTTCAAACTTGAATTTTCACTTCTTCCTTAAACGAGGCACTATGGTAATTGCATTTCATATGTACTTAGTGTTTAATCTATTTCAGTATCTACTCCCATGAATTCTCTCTGTTTGAGCATTACCACACAACCTTATAAAGTAATTAGGATGGGTATTTTTCTTCCCATTTTATAAGTGAGTAAACTGGGACCCCAGAAAGAGACAACTGCATATTCAAACCCTTCCAGTTCTTTTGCAGCCCCCCAAACAATTTTTTTCATTATTTAATATACCTGTTTCAAGAAATTTGTGACTCTTATCCTAGAGAAAAATGGAGTCTCTGAGAGCCTTTTTAACTTCAATCTTAAAAGGAATAAATTCTAGAATAAAATTTAGAACTTATTCTGACCAGTTTAGACAGAATAATATTTCAGGAGTGTCAGAACAATTCCTTCTATTACTCATTAAATAATCCTACCATATGTTCTTGGAGGAATTTTCCCTTATTTCATTTCATGTTAGAGAAAGGACTTAAAAACAATGACTTCTGATAGAGATGACACAACAGCTGAGATTTCTGCTAAGGCCTGATTTCAGATCTTTTTCTGTAAGCATGTTAATGGAAGAGGGAAACAGGTTGTGCTGGCAGAGGTTTTACCCTTGAAAGGAAGGCTAAGAGTGAAGAATAGTGGCTCGGGTGATACGGAAAATGTACTTCACTTAGATTGAAGTTTAGCTCAGGGGTATCCTATGGACACGTTGTCTGTATGGATTGGAGCCCATGCTGTGTCAATGGAATGCCTTTCCTTGGATATACCAATCGCTGCATATGCTGGAACATTTGGCAACCCTTGGGGGCCCCTACACTGTTACACAGTCAGTGACAGCACAGATGGGCAAAACTTGAAAGCAAAGAAAGCAAACAGTTCCCCCTTATCTGGAATCCTCATGCAAGGTTTTCAGGTGTCCACTGAAAATGGCTGACCTATTATTTCCCCAACTGGTCTTGTGTATTCCTTAAGGCAAGCTTAGGTGGCATTGGTATTCAGGAACTGTTTATACTGTATCAGGCTGCTTCCGCTTGTATACTAATTCTTAATTGTGGTATGCAGTCTGTGACTGCCATCTGCTTAAGCAGCCATGTTTCTCTCTCATTCAGACTTAGTGAAATTAAAATATTGATAAGACTAATTTTACAAGGTGAGGAAGTTAATAGAGGAATTGGAATTGGTGTGCTTTCTGAATTTGAGTGTCCAGTTTTGTCCACAAGCATTTGCTGTATGCTATTGAGTATGGGTAATTTTTAAATAAATACTTCTGTCTCTCAGGAGGAAGAGCCTTTCATTATCCTGAGAGATGGTGCAGGATGTGGCTCTGCAGGTTTAGCGAAATTTTTACAGTTTCATATGAGTTTCTTAGGTTTTGGTGAGGGAGAACATATGTAAATTCAGAAGAGTTCTACTTATGAGAAGAATTCATTTGGTCAACAAATATTTATTGAGACCCCAGCACGATTTCCTACTAAGGAACTCTTCAGAAAATTTAGTTACGAGTACATGTTACAATCACATCATTGCAGTCTTGCTGAAGGGATAAAGGCCGCTAGTGGGTCAAAGATTCATCCTTAGTAGAAACGTTTTCTAAGAAAATAGGATGACTACTTAGTAACATTTAAGCTAAATACAAAAATAAGATTATGTTTGGTCAAAGATGATTAGAGTTTTGGCTGACAGTCAGCTGATAGTTAACTGGTCAGGTGAGATAATTCATCTCCTAGAACAAGTCTTTATAAGACTTGTTTAATGGAATTACATTCCATTAAAGTTCGTCATGAAATTGTTTCTCCCTTAAAAGAGGTTTGGGACAATTTTTCTTTTACATGTGTGACACATACCATGTATGTGCTAGGGCTACACATATGAGTGAATCAAGGTCTGAGTCCTTTGAAGAACTTAGAGTATGGTCTGAATTAACAGAAAAACAGATATGTGAGAACAGTAAGGAACAACCCATAATGGTTTCTAAAGTGATTCCAGAGGAGAGAGTGCGAAATTGTACAGAGGGGTCTGGGCAGTTGGTCAGTTACATGAAAGAACTCTTCTTGGAGCTGAGTTTTGACAGAGAATTTTTGTAAGTTTTTTCAGGGGGATAGGAGGAAAATTGGAATTGGAGGAAGTAGAGAGATGACCTTACCTTACAGAGGGGGTAGAGAGCAGAAAAGTAAGTTTTCTGCATTGCAGAACTTTGGGGACTCTGGGTTCTATAAGCATTTGCAGGACTTCCCTGGCGGTCCAGTGGTTAAGACTTTGCCTTCCAATGCAGGAGGTGCGGGTTCGATCCCTTGTCGGGGAGCTAAGATCCCACATGCCTTGGGGGCCAAAAAATCAAAACATAAAGGCAGAAGCAATATTGTAACAAATTCAATGAAGACTTTAAAAATGGTCCACATTAAAAAAAAAAACCCTTTATGAGTGTTTGCACCCTGAAGTAGAGTGTGGTGTTAAGGCTGGGAAATGAGAAGACTGTATTGTTGCAAGAGATGAGGCTAGAAGGATTGTCAGACTGGCCTTCTTTGCCACGCTAAGGAATTTTTTGTTGTTGTTATTGGTTAAAGACTTTATTTTTTTAGAGCAGTTTTAGATTCACAGCAAAATTAAGAGGAAGGTACAGAGATTTCTCATATACCCTCTCCCCACACATGTATCCTCTCCCTCATTATCAACATCACTCACCAGAATGGTGCATTTGTCACCACTGATGAACCTACATTGCCACATAGCAATCACCCAAAGTCCTTAGTTTATGTTAGGGTTTCCTCTTGGTGTTGTACGTTCTACGGGTTTGGACAAATGATGTACTCATCATTATCGTGTCATACAGCCCTAAAATTTCACTGTCCTAAAATTGACTTCTTTCTCTTAGTAATATGCATTTAGGGTTCCTCCATGTCTTTTCATGGCTTGATAGATTTATTTTTTAGCACTGAATAATATTTCATTGAATGCATATACCACAGTTTATGTATCCATCCATCTACTGAAGGACATTCTTCTTTACTTCCAAGTTTGACAATTAAAAATAAAGCTTCTATAAACATTCATATGCAGGTTTTTGTGGGGCATGCATTTTCAACTCCTTTGAGTAAATATCAAGGAGCACAATTGCAAGATTGTATGGTAAGAGTATGTTTAGGTTTATAAGAAACCAACAAACTGTCTTCCAAAGTGGCTATACCAATTTGAATTCCCACCAGCAATGAATAAGAGTTCTTGTTGCTCCACATCCTTGCCAGCATGTTGTATTGTCAATATTCTGGATTTCGACCATTCTAATAGGTGTAGTGGTATTTCATTGTTGTTTCAATTCACACTAAGGAATTTAAATACGTTATTGTGTAAGGAATTCAAGGTAGTGGGAGATTGTAAGTGGAAAACTGATGATATATATGATTTTAGAACAGATCATTCTGAAAGCAGTTTATTTTTCATTCCGTAAATATTTATTGTCTGTTTTCCTAAGCATTATACTAGGCACTGGACACACAGTGGTTAAGAAAATAAGTATGGCTCCTGCCATCATGGAGCTTAAAATCTAGTAGGAAAAAAGGTATTAGACAATAAGTTATTGATGTATACACACACAAAAATGGAATGAATGTTATGATGCCTTTTCTAACTAGGTAACATTCAAATCAAAACCTTAAGAACGGGTATTCAGGGTTAATTAGGTAAAGGTTAGGGGAAGGATATTCCATTACAGAGAACAGTTAGTGTCTGTGAGTGACAGCCAGGATCAGGAGAGAACTAGCTATGTTTGAGAAATAAAAGAGGCCAGCATCTTTGTAGTAGAGTGAATGAGGGAGGGGCTCAACTAACCCAAGAAAGTTTAATTGAAATTATTTAGCAGCCAATCAGTGCATCATTCACATGTAACTTATTTATGTTTTCAGCAAGTTTAGGTAATTATCTAGATCAGGGTGGGCAAAATATGGCCTGCAGGTTAAATCTGGCCCATTGCCTGGTTTTGTAAATAACTTTTTATCAGAAGACAGTCATGCTCATTCATTTACTGTTTTCTATGCTTGATTTTGTGCTACAACATCAGAGTTAAGTCATGAAAGAGACTCCTTGGCCCCAGAGCCTGATATATTTACTGTCTGGCTTTTTACAGAAAAACTTGAGCTCTGATCTAGATCCTTGTAGTTTAATATAAAGTAAACTCGCACACACAGACACATGTACACATGAATGTGCACACACACACAAACACAAAAATCTTGCTTCAGTAATGTCTGTATATGAATATAGACATGAATGTCGAAATCCTGATTGGTGTGAGTGCATCCTCCATTATCACTGAATTCCTCTTTGTTGAAAGAGTTCTGTAGGCTATGTGAGCACCCAGTAAAGGAAAGTTGTGATTCTTCCAGGATTATGGTCAAGGAAAACGTTCTTCCCATAAGGGAAGAATTCAGGATTGCTAGTTAAATATGCCTTAGGATATGTGTGATTCTAAAATAATTTTTACAAAGAAATCCTCCTCATATTTAGCTTCAAAAACAAAAATATATTCTGCTTTTTTGTAATTAGAAGAGTATATGGTGCATTACTATGTGCAATAAACAAAATTTTAGAATTGGAAATGTAAAATTACATGTATCAGGACATACTTCATCATTAATAATGCAGTATAGCTCAAGGTGCAATAACATTTCAAGCGGTATGTATTTTAAATGCTTTATAAAATAGTGCTATAGAAATGCTAATTTTATATAGCTAAATGCTATACAAAATTTTATAAATTCCACTTGAATTTAAGTGGAAATGCATAATGCCAATATATTTGAGAAGTAATATAAAATGTATCTGTTTTTAGATGCTGCATAATGATTTGCAGTCCCCAAATAGGAAGGAATAAAAGAGACATGGGCGACTCAAAACAAGTATTATGGTCTTTAAATATTATTTTAGAATAATATATGTGTATAAATTATATGTAATATATACAGTTTAATGTTTAATAATAAACATCTGTATACCTCCTACCCAGCTTAAGATATAAAACAATATGAAAAAATTTGATATTCCTGTGAACTTCCTGATTATATTTTCCCTCTTCCCTAGTAGAAACAATAACTTCCTTTACTTTATAATAATGATTTAGTTATTTTTCTTTGTAAATTTACCACATATGCATGTATCCTTAAGCAATATGTTGTTTAAGTTTTCTGTTTTTAAAATTTGACATAAATAATATCATAGTACTTGTATTTTCCTGCAATTTGCTTCTTTTATTCAATGTAATATGTTTGAGACTTATCCATATGGATTCCTGTTGCTGCAGCAGTTCATTTTCACTGCCTCTATAGTATTCCTCTATAGTGTGTGTATATATATATATATATACACCAAGCTGTATGTGGTAGAATATTTAGGTTGTTTCTAGATTTTCCTATTATGACCAATGCTGCTCTGAATGTTTTTGCACATATTTCTGAATGCACATGTATAAAAATTTCTCTAAGAATATATATAGGGGTAAAATTGCTGGGTCTGGCTTATTCCCAACATTACTAGATAATGCAAAACTATGATTGAACCAATTGGCACCTTCATCAACAATGCTGAGGATTCCTTTTGCTCTACAATCTCTCCAAAAGAGTGTATAAATTTTTTTTTTTTTTGGACTGCTAAAGTAAAATAGTGGTGAGTTACATTTTATTTCTTTTGGAATATCCTTGGTACCTAAATGGGTTGAATATTTCTCCATATGCTTATAGGTCTTTTGTATTTTCTGTTCTGTGAAATACTTTTGTGCCCACTTTTCTATTGGATTGTGTCTTACTGAATTGAAGAAGTTCTTTACATAATGAGGATTATAGACCTATATTCATTATATAAATTGTAAATTTTTTTGCCTCTGTGGCTTGTCTTAAATGGAGTCCTTTGAAGAACAGAAGTTCTTAATTTAAATGTCTTTGAATTTTTAAAATCTTTTCTTTTATGGTTAGTGATTTTTATATTTTCTTTAATACATACATCTCTACCCTTTGGTAAATGATAGCCTCTTATATTGTGTTTTTAATATTTTAAAGTTTTGCCTATTACATTTAAGTCTTGTATTCATCTGAAATTGATTTTGTATATGGTGTGAGATAGGGATCAAATTTCACTTTTCCCCATATGAATTACAAATAACTCCAGCACAGTTGTTTGCATCCTCCATTCCATATATGGGTGGGTCTGTTTCTGAGGTGTCATTTCTGTCCCATTTGTCTAATTTTCTGAGGTGTCATTTCTGTCCCATTTGTCTAATTTTCTATCTCTGTGCTAGTACCACACTCTTTAATTATTGGGCTTACTTGTAAGTTTTGATATCTGGTAGAGCAAATTGTCCCACCTATTTCTGCTTTGGTAGAATCTTGAAATTGTTTAATTTTTGCTTATCTTTAGAAATTGTTAATTAGACCTTAGTATTGGAAAACAATGTCACTGGATATAAAATTTTCTCCTGTATTTTGAAGATACTATTTCATTGTCATTCCATTTTTGCTGTTGAGAAGCCAGCATCAGTCAAACTGTCATTCCTTTGTAGTAGGCAGTCTTCTTTTTTTTCTCCTTCTGGCTACTTGATCTGTCTATCTATCTATCGATCTATCTATCTATCTATCTATCTATCTATCTATCTATCTATCTATCTGTCAGATAGACAGACAGAGAGATAGATAGATCTATCTATCTGTGTTTAACTGTGATATATACAGATTTTGCTTTTTCAATTGTGTCCTGATTGAAATTTGCTGGTCTTCCTGAACCAAAGGATTGGTTTCTTTCAACAATTTTGGAAACTTCTCATTCATATTACATATTTAAATATTCTTTTTCTTTTCAAACTCCAGTTAGATGTTATTGGACCGCGTCACTCTGTCCTTTGTATAGTCTAACGTTTCAGATTTTCTGTCTTTTTGCCCCTATGCCCTACATTCTCCCTTCTGAGTAACTTCCTCAGATCTAACTTTTAGGTTACTAATTCTCTTTTCAATTGTGTCTAATCTCCATTTTAACTCATAGATTAAGATTTTATTTTTAGTTACTACATTTTTCACTGCTATTTATTTATTTATTTTTCCCAATCTGCTTGGTCAATTTTTATAGCCATTTATTCCTCCATAATAACTTATTTTAATAAGTTTAACAATATTTAGTTTTATATCTGATATTTTCAGTATTTATTATCTTCATAGGTCTAATTTTGCAATTAATTTCCATTAATTCTTGCTTACAGAGGAGTTGTTTAGTGTTAAAAAACAAAAAGTGAAATTGCATTGTTTGGAAATAATCTGTGGGAGATTTTCAGGCCTCTATTTAAGAGTGTTTTCATTGTGCAAGGAAATGTGTTTACTTCTGGTGGGTACCTGGGTGCATTATCAACCTAAGAGTAATTTAAACTAAAATCTCACCTTAGAGCTTTTTACTTAAAAAAGAAGTAGGATTTCTGATTCAAATACCATCATTAGTATGCACCTCTGGTCAGGAATTCTCATGGAAGACTAGTTTAGTTTTTTGCCAAAGCCATGAGAGGAATTTTTCTCTCTACATGATTTATGTATGTGTGTTTCTCCTATTTAACACAGTATCAGTAAAGACTCATACTTTGTCTCTTAACCCTGTATGCCTGTGGCCAGTCAAAGTCAAGTTGTAGATCACAAGAAGTTTCTACAGGCCCTTAGGGCAAATACTATCTCCAGTGATTGCTTATTCATATAAAGTCAAACTTTTTCATAATTTGGGGCCTTATGCTTTTCCTTTGTTTATCCTTAGTGTATCCATACTTTAGAAAAGTGGTTTCCATGTTTAACCAGAATTATTTGCTGTGTGCTGGGGGAGATGTTTTCTTTCCGTAACTGGTCTACCATGTTGCCAGAAACATTACTGGATTTTATTCTTCACCATACCCTGTAATTGTATTTATCTAAGGAAAAAGTTTATCTTCGACTATAGTTATATAGACATCGTTATGCACATATTTCTGAAATCCCTTTATCAGTTAGAAAGTAAATAGTTACTCGTTACCTGTCATATAAAAATGCTCTGAGGACTGACAGATTACCTCTGTCTTAAATTTTTTTTTTGATAAAGTAAACTAATAAAGAGGTTTGATTGTAAACTTGACTGAGAATTATTTGTAAGTCTTTTTGGATGAAATAAAATAGATATTCTGAACCTCTATAGATATACAGTTTATCTTGGTAAGATGGATTAATATGCGTTGGAAGCAAGTATTATATTTACAAGCCATTTTCTTTCATATCCTAGATTATGTAATTAGAAATACTAGTAGACAAACTGAAGTTTTCCTAATCTTTATTAAAGACTGCCTTGCAGGAATATATTCATAAACAATTATAAGCCTTTATCAAATTTGTAGAGTGTTAAGTAATTTAGATAATGGATTAAGTTAGAATTTTTAATAGTTTAACATTGATTTAATTCATATCTTTCTTAGAGATGGCAATAGTTTTCTTTGTATTGGGTGTGATAAAACTGTACTTTTAGTATGAAAAAATCAATTTCATTATATGTCTATTCTTTGTAAGGCTGATCATCTCACAGATAAAATGAAAGTTAGACTGCATGTAGACAGTAGATTTGAGTTTTTCACAGTTATGAGTAGATGCACATTAATTTTCTGAGCCTTGCCAAATGAGGTATGATTTCAATTTGTAATTTTGAAATATGGTAGGATAAATATTGAAATAAAATTGCTAGTAACTAAAGTTTTATGTCTTTTGTGTTTTTCATCTTACTCGAGATATATGGAAACTTTTAAAATTAGTTAAAACTGTCTATTTTGATGGTTACTTATTTGAACTATCTTCTGGAGTTCTGTTTTGTTTAGGTATTATGAGGAAGAATCTGAGCAATAAACCAGATGCTTTCTGTTTCATCTGTTCACATGTACCTAGATGGCAAGTCTTCTGGGTGATGCTGACAGCTAGGATGTAAGCTTGGAGGGAATTCCTTGATAATACTTTCAGGACCAAATGCTACTGAAAAGAAAAGAATGTTTTTGAAAACAGATGTTCTAGCTATATCAGGAAAGAAAAATAAGGCAAACATATTTTGAGCATGTCTGTGCCTGCATTTGTAACTAGAAGTCAACAGGCAATTTTTTTTGGAATTGGAAATGAGTCTTTCACCTCTCAGGGACCTGTGTTGCATGACACTAGATATTGCCTAACAGAGAATGTAACCACAGAGCCTCAGTAGGTACATTACCAAATTGGAACACACTGATTGCTTATGAAAAATTTCTACACCAGCTCTATTGTTGGAGTTGAATGGAAACCTGTTGTTTGCCAACTCTGGTTCCTATTACCATTAGTGGAGGGGAATTGGTCCAAATAAACTATGCCTTTGAGTGACCCTGCCAGGACCCACTTCTGTGACCATTGGATAGTACATGGGCAGCCCTTCATGTAGGGGACACACACACACACCTCTGAGTATCCTCTTTTTTTCTAACAGATCAAGAGGGTAAAAGAAAAAAACTATAGAAGAAAAAGCAAGGAGTACCAGCTATCACCCACAGTAAACATTACCCGTTCTAAAACTAAGTCTTCTAAATTGAATAGAACCTGACTAAATGATTTTGAATTTTTGGCATAGTTGTGGCATAGACTAGATGTGGCTTTTGCTCAGCTTTCTCACAGTGAAAAGCTTGGATGAAAACCTTGTGGGGAAGATTGAAATGGCCCATCCAATTCTGCAGCTGCTGGAGAATCAACACTTCTTGCCCCAGTGCCTCTATTATATCATTTGTTTCTGGATCTAAAAATTCAAAATGGACAGGCGGACTTTAAGCTGCAATATCACTCTATTAGCTGGTTATTTTCCAGAAGCAGGTCATTCTTGCAGAGAGTTCTGAGTTCATAGCACAGGATAAATGATCTGTGCCAGATTTTTAGGCACAAAGAATAGTAAGGGCAGAGTTGGTATATACTCCTTGCTTTGGCTGCAATGTGGTTGGGTTCAAGATATTCCAGATTGCTTTAAATCTGAGTAAAATTTAAGGGACAATGTTGTGAAAATGAGCCTACTTTAGCCACACCCCTTAAAGGTTTTTACTCACCTAGTCAGCCAGGTCTAGGAACCAGAATCTTGACCACAAATACAATTTTGCATTTTATATACCTATAACCCCCCTCGTATGACTCTCACTGCTTTGGCATTTTGAAGAGTATGTGCTTTAAACATTTGTAAATCTACAAATCTGTAAATATCACTGTGGAATGTAACTCCTAAAACATTACTAAAATATAACTAAAAATATAACTAAAAGCTCTTGCATAAAAGACAGCAGTATGTTAGATTCATAATTGTGTCTAGAAGAAATGACACATTTCTAGGAACCTTGGACCTTTGCATCTACCTGTTAACACACAGTAATATGTAACTTAGTTTCAAAATAGTTTTAAATATTTCAACTTCAACCAAATGGGACTAAGAATTTGCAAAGGTATTTGGTTATATAAGAGGAAAACCCTTTCATCATCCTTATAGATTTCCTGCAAATAAATCAGAGACCCATGAGTCACAGTTCTCCCCAACAGACTTGCAGTGACTTAGTGTTTGAAAATTTTGACAGTGGACCTGAGATATTTCTTTCTAAACTAGTCTCTTGGATGTATCTTTATACTTGCATATGTGCATACTAAATGGATTAAAATTCATATGTAAATATGTTAACAGTGTGATACGCATTATTTTAATGTCCTAGGAATTGGTAAAATTCTTAATCTAGAAGTAACAGAAATGTGTCTGGCTAGAGTTAGTTCAGTATTTTTATCATAATTCTCTGTTTTTAGCAGTCTAGTTTTGGGGTTTGCGTATTGATCCCCTTCTGTGTGTCAAACTTTTCCATGTTTTTTGGTAATCCATGTTGAAACAGTTTCTTGAATCAGAGCCGGGAGAACTTTCAAGTAATGTCCTTGTAGTATTTCAAATTTAAGAGATTTTTGTCTACTCTATTTTTAGAGCTTTAGTTATTTCTTTTCAGATTGCTTAGAGCCTAGATTTATGCAGTGCTGGAAGTTAAATAGATGATTCTAAAGAGGTGAATACTTCTTTGACATTTTTCTGTGGAATATTTGGCAAATATCTAGGGAAAGGGCTCTTTCTGCCTGTACTGTTGGAATCAGTAAAGTTTTGTCAATAACTTGAAATTGGCAAGGATACTTCAACCTCAGCTTTTGACTTCAGCTTTGAATGTTCAAAGTTATTTTCCATTACCAAACATATCAAAACAAAAACATAAACATGGAAAGCCATGACTCACTTCTGAGAAGCATTCTGCAACATCTATTCCTGGCTGCTGTGGCCTGGAACTGGATTGTGTAATTTAACTATCTCATGACAACTTCTGGGAAGAATATCCTGTACTTAAAAAGAAAAAAAATTGTGTATTAGCTTTTAGATTAGATAATGGGAATGATTCTCTTAAAACCATTTTTATTTTTGAAATGTATGTGAAAGTTATTAGGGAGTTTGCAAAGCAAAGCAATGGTCTCAGTTCCATTATCTTAAACTTTTTTTTTTTAACCTATCCTGTCAACATCTGTGGATATTTCTAAACTATGATTAAGAATATTGTTGCTATATACTGTTTATTCTTCTTCACTGTATGTCATTACACATTTTGATTTATGTAGGAAAAACCTCTCCCTAAAAATTCTCCTATTTCTTCCCAGTCCATTCTTCATTATATCATCATATGCAAGACTGTTCTTTTTTCAGGCATATCACATCACAGCTTCTGGGTTTTGAGTATTTGCTCAAATAGTTTTTTTTGGTAATAATTCCTCCTGAATTTTTTTTTAATGATGTTTTCATTCTATAAATATTGTCACCTCCACTGTATTCTAAAGTATAGATGAAGTGAGAGAGTGGCATGGACATATATACACTACCAAATGTAAAATAGATAGCTAGTGGGAAGCAGCTGCATCGAACAGGGAGATCAGCTCAGTGCTTTGTGACCACCTAGAGGGGTGGGATAGGGAGGGTGGGAGGGAGACGCAAGAGGGAGGGGATATATGTATACATATAGCTGATCCACTTTTTGATACAGCAGAAACTAACACACCATTGTAAAGCAATTATACTCCAATAAGATGTTAAAAATAAATAAATAAATAAATAAAAGTATATTGCGAATCTCATTGTAAAAGGTGGTAGATAACAAATACTATCCATGTGAACAATTTTGCATTTTCTAAATAAATTGCTTCAATTTATTTCCATCATTTTTCCAAGTGCCTCAGGCATCAATGAAAATAGGCTCATTAATTGCTAAGTAAGTAATTTTTCCACTAGTCTTGTTCCAAACACTTGTGCATTTACCATGCATGACCAAAGAGTCACCAAACGCAAACCTAGTTATTAAGTGAAATACACATTTCCTTGAAAAGTGGGCATCAGGGTCAAATTAAAATCCCACACAAACAATTGCATCACTTATGATCATTGCTTGAAAAGTAAAATGCCAACTTACTTACTTGGATGGGAAAGCTTAGAGTCATCCACATTGTTAGGGAAAGTGTGTAGTGTGGATATAAAAGCTTCTCTCTATTTCTTGACCCAGGTTGAATGTTTTCTGCTCCAGTCTTTCTTCATTTCCTCGGTTAAATATGATCTCTCTGATTTGTCATAACCTCTTAACTGTGATTTTTCTCCATATTGTATTCCTTGTCTTAGATTTATTTAAACACATGCCTTATCTACCCATTAAAATACAAGTTTTTTTGATTGCATGGAGTTCATTTGATCCATCCTTACAGTACTTTACTTTGCTTAGTACCTTGGACAGAGTAGATGCTTCACTAAGTGCTTGGTGAAAGCATGAATAATGTAATAAGTATATAAAAGTATTTATTATAGAGAGACGGGTAGGAATAAAACTGAATTAAAAGAAACTTTATGTTGGTTTATTTCTTCCCCATTCTGCTTTTATGCAAAGCACGAGTCTCTCCATTGGTTATTTGGATCTTCATTCATTGAACAGGAGTGATGCATCAGACACAGAAGGATGTGTTCTGCCAGTTTTGAGCTGCTTGTAATTCATGTGTGCAGAATTATGAAACAGACCCAAATATGTTGGCTTATCTTAGGCAAAACACAATTTCCAAGTTTTTAGGAAAATAAATTTGGAAAACTATGAGAGATTTGTAAAAGACTCGGTAGTCTAGTGGTTCCTGAGTGTTGTTACTTTGATTGCTATTGTTACCACCATACTTCTCGTCGGCATTTATAGAGAATTTTTATTTGTCTTGTGTTTCAAAGTAAGATGTGTAGTATAGTGGGTGTATTTTGTGGCTTGGGGCTTCGTGATATGAACAAATGAATGCAATTCAATGAACAATTGTTGATTGCTTCTTATATGAAAGATTCTTTAAAGTCTCTGTGTTGGATGGGGGAGAGAGATGAAAAAGAAAGAGTTAAGATCCAGTAGAGAAAAAGGGTATATTTATAGATAACATTGTGAGAGAAATCAAAAACTGTTTACCTTAGGTGGTATAGATATTTGTCTACTCAAAGACAAGGAAATGGGCCTGGGAACTTGAGGTCTGTTTAGATTCTATATGGCTCTGATTTTATAAATCATGAGTAGAGGAAGACAAAAGGATTTTGAATTCCAATTTTTAAAAAAAAACGCAGAGCATAGCGTGGCAAAAGGCAACATTATGGTAGCTTGTTGGTTTCAGCCAATGTCATAATGTTTTTAGGTAGCAATATCAGAATGCTTTTGGAATGATTTTTATGTTCCTGGTACTATACCAAGCTTGACTATTATAATTAATAATAACCCTTTTATGCTATATTAATATTATTCAGGTGAGAAAACTGAGGTTTAGAAAGGCAAAGAAATGTGTTGACCATCACAAAGATAGGAAGCAGCAGGGACTGGTCAAACAGCATTAGACCCTCAAATGTGTACTTCTAAGCACTAGGATTTATTTCTTTATTATAGTGATTGCCTGTATAAATTAATACACTAAAATGCTAATTCTAAATTTATCTTTTTATTCATACTCATTAAAAATAGCATACGATTTAAACTCCACTAAAAAGACTAACAATGTGAAGTAAGAATGTAAAACAACTGAAACTTTCATGAACTTTTGTGGGAATGTAAATTGGTACACCAATTTTGGAAGACTGGCATCATCTACCAAAGTTGGAAAAACAGTTATCCCATTGCCTAACAGTTTTGCTTACTTGTATATATATATATATATATATATATATATATATATATATACACACCTTAAGTGAGTGTTTTTGTGTACCAAAGACATGTACAATAACATTTATATCAACATTTTTGATAATATCCCCAAACTTGGAACCACTCAAATTTTCAATCAGCATTAGAATGTGTAAGGAGATTTTGGTATATTCATGGAAGTGAAATAACATATGGCAATAAAAATGCAACACCACATTGTTATCCCACCATATTAAGCCAAAAGAGACAGACATAGCAAATAAATACATATTATATGACCCCATTTATATAAAATTTATATAAAATTTTAAAAATAAGCAAATAAATATGTGAGTTAGTAGCTTTGGAGGTGGCTCTGGAGTGTTAGTGGTGTACTATTTCTTGACTTCTTGTGGTAGTTACGTGGCCATATTCCTTTTGTGTTTATTCATTTAGCTGTGACCTATGAATTGTACACTTTTCTAGGTGTATTTTTACTTCATTAAAAAGTTAAACATAATAGCCATCATTTGTGGGAAAGGAGATGTTCTGGTTAAAGAGGAAGTTAACAATAACTGCCACAAGAAAAAACTTCTGCATAGCTCTTATAATTGGCTTGATAATCTTTTCCAAGAGAGGTTGTTTTGCCTTTAAGTACAAAATACACAAATAATATAGCATTACTTTGAATATTTGAAAGTTTTATTTGATAAGGATTATAAAAGTAGAAGATAAAGAAGGTATGGAGCATTGAGCCAAACGTGTATCTCTTATATTCATTGGATTCCTTACCATTGTTTTCTTTTAGAGTAGGAGGGATTATCAAATCACTCTGGTAATTTGGGTTTGATTTTTTTTTGAGATTTTACACAAGTGTCAAGTGAGAGAAATTAGAATATTGTTGAAGTTCCAAGTGCTTCATAATCTGTGCTAAGACCAGACATTTTGGGGACCACTCACCAAATCCCTGAATATAATCTCATCTTTGGCACTTGCTCTAGTTGCTGGAACAGTAAACATTCTAATTTTTTTTGAAGTAAGTAGTTGGTCATTGAAAACAGATATATACCCTCACTGTAAATATTGTTGACCTCCTTTGGAGCAGAGGGTGCCCTCAGTGAACTTTGTCTGACTGACATGAAGCTGGCTTTAGTCACTTTGGTGCTTGGGTCCAGTCAGCTCAAAGTGCAGTCTCTTCTCATGATACAGGTGAGTTTTTGTCTTGATAAGAGCAGAGAGAGGGTAATTTAAGAACACAGGCTCTAGAATCAAACAAATCTAGGTTCAAATCCCATCTTTACTTCTGTCTATATGCTGACCTTGGAAAATTAAACTTACTAAGTGGGGTAATAATATACTATTGATGTGCAGATTTGTTGAGATAATGCATGTAAAATCCCTAGCACAGTATCTGCTGCAAAATAAGCTTTCAATGAACGTTAGCTGTCATTTGTTAATAGCTATTATTATTACTTTAATACACGATGCTTTCATGTGTAACAAAGTACCACATTAACTCAACTGACCCAAGCACACAAATGAAGGGAAATAAAGCAGATCCAACAAATTGCTTTAAGTAATATATTACTAATTATTCATGTAAATAAAACCAATACACTTTTGTGTAATAGGAAACTTTATTCATCTAGAAAATATAATTTTTGTAAAAGCTACATACAATGAATATTTGCCTCAGCATATATTTCTAGATACTCAGATCTAATACAAGTAAAACCAGTTTGAAAATCGATGACTTCTAGTTAGTTCTTTATGCCATAAATGCGTGTTTAAAGTGCTTTTAGTTGGGGAAAAAAAAGGTCACCTATGTACTTGAAAGATTGAAACCAAAGATTGAAGGAGATATTTTACTGTTCTCCATTTTAAGTTTAAGCTTTGCTGAGATCAATGAATTTGAAATCATTATGCATCAGTTAGTAGGTGCAGAGGAAATGCTTTAATGTCTGGAAATTTCATCAACCTCATTCCTCTGGCAAAAAAGGAATTGCTTAGGTGAGTGTTCTCAAGACCAACACACTATACACATCAGACATCTAAATATATGTAAACACTAAAAGGTTTGCATTTTCAGCAACACAGTCTGGTTTTCAGAGAATTAGTTTTGAACTGTAGCTGCTGGTTTCTCAAAATATATTTCACCATCATCAGCCAGTGCATGACAGAGGAGGTACCACGGGATAACAAGGTGCTCTTGGTTATAGGATGGTAAACACAATACATGCTTCCTGCTGCTTTATCGTATAGGTACTTTCTTTCCCAAATAGTTTAGCAAACGTTTGCCTCCCATACCCAAACTGTAAGAATGCCAGCTCTCTCAGGAGACAACTGAAATCCACAGCTACACAATTTCCCTTTTTCTTAAGGGGAAAAGTTTAAAAATAACCAACTTTTCTCAGCCATGTTAAGCGTATCTTTTCCCTGGGAATCACTTTGTTTTTATATTTTCTGCCTCTCTGTTAAAATTGAAAACGTGAATGCTTCATTGCCTAAGAAACTGAGTACACTTGCTTTCTGAAATGTACCTTTTAATGTCTTTTGTGATTTTGTTTTTCTTCCCTTATTTGCACTTTCAGCTGTGGATGAATTTCCATGCAATGCATCATTTCTTTAAGAGTTTACACACTAGAAGAAATCAAAATGGAAAATGGTATCTATTAAGCGAGAACAGCTTTCTCAAGTCCCCAGCAGATGCTGTTGGTGAGCAGCCCTCTGTTTGCTCAGCACAGCAGATCAGTTTAACCCTCCGTAGGGCTGCCTGGAAGAAAGTGACATATTTCTGGTTGTTGAACAAATGAAGCCATTCTTTCCTTGACTTTACCCTCTTGTTGTTTCAGAATACAGTGTACACCTGGGGGTTTGTAAATTTGAGTCACACATCCCTCCACCTTGTCTAAGATGATTTCTGTTATTATAACCCACTGACTTCCATATGGCTGGTTGCCTGTGATCAATTCTGTTTTTGTGCTTCCTCCCTCACCATTCCACACATCGTATCACCTAGCACCTGCACACATACGTTCCTTTTGTTTTTGTTTTTTTATAAATTTATTCTAGTTGACCGAAAGCTGTGGTTCTCCATCCCACATTTCTCTTCATAGCTTGGGACAGCATCAATGAATCGTTCTGTGTTGCAGGCAGCCAGTTGGTTTGTGCGTGAAGTCTTTGCCCTGCCTTCATTTGGGGAGCAGCATGATAGCTGAGCATCTCTTTGAGTAGACCTGTACTGTGAAGGATGAGTAGTGCTAAGTCTTGGACTCAACAGAGCATGACTCCTATAAGCAGTATCAGAAGGGATAAAGCCTGAGGAGGGATAGTAGGACAGAATATCTGCTTTGCAATCCATATTCTTCACACTGGCAGGGGAGGTGTGTGATGAAGTGGGTATGTTGAGTGGCGGCATAATGCTCCATATTTCTGACAACTTGCCTGCTATTCATGGCTTGTCCCATCCCTGTCAACTGTGTGTGTAACTTGAAGACTTGCATGCTTATGTGTAGGCTAAGTTCCCTACCATGGGTGCCTCTCAGTGCAGTAAACTCCTCTGTAAACCAAGAACCGGGGTCTCCCACTTCAAGTGGCTCTGGGGATGAAAGTTATATCGTACACAAGAGGAGTAAGGGGGTTTCAAAATCATCTGTTTGGACCTTGAAATAGAAATGTTTGTTCACAATTAAGAAATTGAGAAGGAGTAGCAGCAGAAGACATTCAAATCTTCCTTCCTAGTTATTTACTGTGAGATCTAACTCCATTCCTGGAGCAAAATTGATGGCATTTTAGGACTTTAGTGTTTTTCAGGTATCAATAAATTTCTGCTAGTGTCTCTTAGCCTCTCTAATAGCCAGGAGGACCAGTAATAAAACATAACAAAAGGTTTTAGTAGAAGAAACGAATATTTCCCTATATGATTTAGATACTTTTTAGGCATTCTTTTGACATTCAACTTGAATAACCCATATTTTTCTACAATTAATTTTTAGCCATTTTATTGTCAAATATAGCAAAATTAAACAGATGTTTAACTTGTTTGTCACAAAGTCATCTCCCTTTATACAAGCAATGTTAAGTAATTGAGCACTGCCAAGGTAGCAGAAGGCCCCCTCACAACTCTTCCCAATCATTAGCACGTCTCCTCCTAATATTAATCATTTCCTTACTTTTTATGATTTCATCATCTACGTATGCATTGCTAAACACTAGAGTTTAGTTTTACCTATTTTTTAAACTTATTTAAATGGAATTATACAGTATGTACTCTTTTATGTCTGGCTTATTTTTCTATATGTTACCTTTGTGAGGTTGACCATGTCACATATGACTTTATTTTCATTGATGTATGCTATTCCTTCGTGTGGTTATACATATTTAAAAAATCGTTTATACTGTTGGTTAACGTTTGGCATGTTTCTTGTTTTAGACTCTTACAAACAGTGTGGCAATGAACATTCTTATTTGTGTCCTGTGGTATACAATTGCACAAATTTCTGTTGGGTATATGATCAGGTGTGTAATTGCTAGGTAATAGAGTCTGCATATCTTCAACTTTATTAGGTGAGACCAAACCATTTTCCAAAGTGGTTGTACCAATGTTCATTCTCATCAGCAATGGATAGCAATATTTTCATGGATTTGTTTCTGGGCTCTCTACTCTGTTTTTCTATATCTCTTCCCAAATACCATACTTTTAAAATTACTGTAGCTTTAAAATAAGTTGCAACATTCGGTACAATAAGTCTATCAAATTTCTTAAAGATTATATTGGTTGTTCTGGACATTGGTATTTCCAAATACATTATGAAATCTACATGTCAATATGTAAATACCCACACACAACCTGTTGAGATTTTGATTGGTATAGAATCTATAAATTAGCAAGAGAATTTATATCTTTACAGTATTGAATCTTCTATCAATAAACATAGTTCATCATTCTGTTTATTAGGTCTTATTTCTCAATGTTTCATAATTCTCTGTGTAGAGGTATCATATCTTTTGATGGATTAATTCCTAGTTATTTGAATTTTTGTGACGTTATCAATGACATCTTTTTATGTTTTATTTCTTAATACTTGATGTTGCTACATAGAAATGCAATCAATTTTTACATATTTGCATTATATCATGCAACTTTTGTAAACTCATTAATTTATGCTAATAATTTAGTTGTAGAATTTGCATGTTTTTCTCTAAACACAGTTAAGTCATATGAACGTTTTATTTTTCCTATTTCAACTCAAACAATAGGTTTGATTTGTTTTACTTTGTGAATCTTTCAACATTTCACTATTAAATATAATGTTTTTGTAGGTTTTTTTGTATACCCTTTATCAATAAGGTGAATTCTTTCTGCTATCAGTTTGCTAAGCATTTTTTTCATTCATTTAAAAATTAAAAAAAAAATTGTGAAATACAACGTAAAATTTACTATCATAACTTTTTAAAGTATACAGTTAAGTACATTCACATTGTTGTAGAACTATCACCACTATCCGTCTCCAGAACTCTTTTCATCCTTTAAAACTAAAACTCTGTACCAGTTAAACAGTAAGTCCCCATACTCTCATTCCCCCAAACCCGTGGCAGCCATTTTCTACTTTCTGTCTCTCTGAATTTGACTACTCTAGGCTCCTCATAGAAGTGGAATGACAGAAAACTTGCCCTTTTATGTCTGGTTCATCTCACTTAGCATAATGTCCTCAAGGTTCATCCATGTTGTAGCATGAGTCAGAATTTCCTTCCTTTTTAAGGCTGAATAATATTCCATCGTAGGTATATACCACATTTTGTTTATCCATTCATGTATGGACAGTTGGATTGCTTCCACCTTTTGGCTATTGTGAATAATGCTGCTATGAATGTGGATGTACAAATATCTGTGTTCCTGCTTTAAGTTCTTTTGTGTATATATCCAGAGGTGGGGCTACTGAGAAGACCTTGTGTCTGTGCCATGGTGTAATTTGAAGACCCTAAAGCAGAGCACTCAGGCCAGCCAGGGACACTTAGAACAAGCATCAAAGTGGATTTAGGTACAAATTCTGATTTCCAAAGTTGGTCAAAGGGTACAAACTTTCAGCTACAAGGTGAATAAGTTCTCAGGATCTAATGTACAACGTGGTGACTATAGTTAATAATACTGTACTGTATACTTGAAATTTGCTAGTAGAGTAGATCTTAAGTTCTTACCATACACATAAAAAGGTAATAATAACCATGTGAGGTAGTGGATGTATTAATTAGCTTGATTTTGGTAGTCATTTCACACATACATAAATTAAATCATCACATTGTACACATTAAATATATACAATTTTATTTGTCAATTATACCTCAATAAATCTGAGGGAAGAAAAACCCAAAAGGTGTTTTGTTTTGTCACTTGACCTGGTAGATCCAGTTTTCCTCTGGGTTCACTCCAGGTCCTTTGTCTCCATCTCATGTCCAAATATCACTCATAGAAATGTCTATATTTGGAGGTTGGGGAAGGGGTTAGTTCTTCAAATAGACTGTGGGCTAGTGGTAGTGGGGAAAAGGAAGGTTGGATCAATTGCAGGTGAGTATCTTACTTGGCATTGGAAAATGATAAATGTAAGCCAGATATAGCTCTGATAATGTCTGTGTTTCTTTTACTCAGTTGCCATGGTTGAATCTTATAAGGATATTCCCCTTCCCAGTGAAAAATTGTACTGCCTGGATGAAGGGAAGTAAGCAGTGCCTGGGCTAGGGAGGAGATGAGTGGCATCCTTGGATTGCATTTGGAGTCCACAGGTGTTGCCAAGGGACAGTCAGACAGAGCTTATCAACTACATTAAAAAAATGAATCTAACCTTTCATTCATCAAACAGAACCCTATATAAATGTCACTGCGCATCAACATTCAATTAACATTGTGGCTTATTCATCAGTTAGGGATATATAGTGTAAGGACTCCTGTGGCTCCTGAAAAATCATTGTAAATACCTTCCTTCAGCTGTCTTTAGGTGAAGATGCCTCACCTGCTATATGTCAAGCACCTTTCATTCAGTCTTTACTTTAGACATTTATCATATAGTCCCTGGGTAACACGCTGGTAGGGTCTCACACTGGGTCATTGTGCATCAATATTCCCACAAAGAGTCAACCCCTGGGAACCTATAACTGACCACCCATACCCTCACGCCCCGCAAAAAAAAATCAAGGATAAATAGAGTTGTTCTGTGCTTCTTAGTGTGTATAGTATATTGTTTACAAATAAACGTTTGTTAGAGGGGAAAAAGTAGTTATACTTTTCTGATGTGTCTGCATTCAACCCTTCCTCAGGGTGTACTTTTAATTCTGCAGCCAGGGTATTAGCAATATTAAACTGAAAATGTCACAGAATGTCAAATCTGAAAATGTCACTGGGAAAGGGGAAGAAAAAGATGGTGACCCTGTACCATCCACAGATGAAATAAATATGCCTCCCTGGTATTGCACAGTGGTTTTTTTTAGTGGGTATAATTTTATACGTTTTGCATCCTATTACTTTTCATGGCATCAATGGAGAAATATTAGAACAGCGAGATTGCTGAAGACAAATTAACTCATCAATTACATGTATGGGACAGTGGAGACTGAGTTTATTTCACCATTTCGAATTGCAATAAAACTGTAATTACTAACTCGTGGAATCTTCATGGAAATCTGCATTCATTACCACTTAATTTGAAGTCAGTGACTGCTGTATACTTAACTTTCCTCTAATATCTACTACGAAGTAGAAATAGTAGAAAGCAGTTTAGAATTAAAGCAGCTGTCTTACTCAGTCCCCACAGAAACATTTTTGTAATCATCCAAACTAAATTTTGCCCATGAAACCAGTGGGATTAGTTTGTATTTAAATAGTGCAGAAAATGGAAAATGAATATATTGTTTGTTCAAGGACACAGTTCTCCATTTCTAACTCTCTGCCACTCTTCCCTCTTCCATCTTTTCTGTACATACTCAAGTACAGCACATAGAGAGTTGTTTCTTTCAGGAAGAATGGCAAAGGGGAAAAATGAAGCCAGAAGATTTAGGTTCAAATTCTGTCCATGCCATTTTCTGGCTTCATGGTTTTGAGCAAGTTATTTTACTTCTTTGAAATTCACTCTCTTCATTTGTAAAATGAGGATTATAATACCAGCCTTCTAAGGTTTATGTGAGCATTAAGTGAACTAATATATGCAAATACCCCTAGTGTAGCACCCAGCATTTTAATGTTGGTTTCTTTTCTTTTAAAGAAAACTAGAAATTATAGGCATTACATACTGTGTCATGATTTATGGAGCAAATTGAATTTCCTTGACGGTTTTGTATCTAGAAGGATCAAAACTGCATTTATTGTGCATAGACCATTTATTTTTGTTTTTGTATCTTTAATATGGTTGAAAAGTGAAGTTCTATATAAAATGAAACTGATCTTTCAACCATATATTTTTTATTTGCCACTATGAATTAATTAAGTCTGAAAGCCATCATTTAAATGTTATTTTTATTTCTTCAGTCAGTAACTGACACCTGGGAAATGCTAGATCACAGATGTAAGGGGTCATATAGGGGCCGAAATCACCTGCATTTTATTTTGGGACCAGTGATGTTCCTCAAAAGTCTGTTTCTGTCAACTACAGTTTTTGATGTATGTGCATAAAGAAGCAAAGGAAACAAGTGTCAGTGGTGTGGGCACTATCTGATTGAGGAACAGAGGATGTAAAGCTTGCTCTCTGATCTTAGCGAAAAAAGGAACACAGAGACTTGGGATAGGGACTAGTTACAAACATAAAATGTAAGCAGAAAAAATCTTTTAAACAATTTAAAAAGTAGTGAGGGAGCTTAGTTGGTAGTTCTAAAATTCCAGCCACAAGCAGCATTAAGTATGTTTAATCTCAACTCTACCTGTCAGACTAACTTTACGTTGTGCTGATTTCTGAAGCTATCAGTACTCAGTTAAACAGTTAAGTAAGCACAGGTAGGAATAAAACTAAATTCTGTGCATTTGCTACCATTCACTTGGTTGCTTCTGGGCATCTTTCCATACCCCTTAAAGGTGTAGATGTTGCCCCTGAATCATGTCAGACTGGGAAAATGAACTGATTACTTCTTAAGCTGATCTGGCCAATTACACATGTGCTCCATGGGCTTGAATTGATCAACGTATATGCAGCTCAACATTTGTGTTGCTGTCCAGAACCCACTGAGCAAAAGCCATGCCTCCGATGTCAGCTGCTTGGTCTGAATCTACTGACCAGTGCCAATATATGGCAGTATAGCATGGAAAAGAAACATCGAAACATTTGGGGGACTTGATGATCTTTAAGACACCTTCCAGGTAATAATTGCTCTCTGCAAAACTGATAAGGTTTAAATGAGTTAATACATGTAGGGCTCTTCTAAGAGCTCCTGCCACATAATAAGCCCTTAATCAACATAAGCTATTATTATTATTACTCTTTTTACTGTTTGTATAGTAAAACTAGGATACAATTGCCAATTAGAGAGTGATGTTGTATCTGCGTGCAGAAAACAAAGGAAAGATGAATGCAGCTGTTGATGATATCCAATTGAAAATCTCAAGTGAGAAAGCCCATGCTCTCACCTTACTTAGTATTGATTAGTCACAGCTTACCTGTTGATATGTACAATCCATTATGATGCTAAGAAAAAAAGTGTTTAGTGAAAAAAATGGTTACATCATTTATAAATTGATACCAGTTAGCTCTCTTGATTAAAATACACATTTTCAATATAAACTCAAAGTAGAAAATACAGCAAAGATCATTTTTATTCTAATTCTTTTTAATTCCAAGAACCTGTTGCATATTGTAAACCTGTTGGTCCAAGATATTGGAATGAATTCATAGAAGTTTATTCAGCAATGTTTATAGTTTATACCTAAGCTGATCTAAGATGTTCTGTTCCTGCCATTATCTGTCATACCATCTCTGGCCCTTGCTCAACTTTCCTTCTCTGAATATTCTGAATTGTATTGATAAGATTCAAGGAAAATAGGAGGATAGTTAATGGTAAGGGTTTGTTAAAAAAAAAAAAAAAAGTCAGTGCATTGTGAGCAAATGAAAGTGAATTTGATTTTTTCAGAAATGTAAAGCCATGCTGTTTGGCTCCTGCTTTGGTCAACCTTGGCGATGTAGTGTTAGAATATTGACTGCTGTGGCAGTATATAGGAAAACCTTGTTGACAGCACTTATTTTTCAGTGTTTTAAACGTAAATAAGAACCTTAGCATCTCAAATTATCTGCTATATTCATTTTCCCCTTTCTTCTTGAATTTACTCTGTTGGCTTGTGCATTCCTGAACTATTTCTACTTTCCTGCTTCCTCTGTCATCTTCTAAATGCAGGCCTTTCCCAAGGTTCTTTCTTTAAGCTTCCTTTGCTTCCCCCTCCCAAACTCATAGATCTGGCTCAGTAGGTATTCTCTTTTTTACATGGATAATTTCCAGCTCACTTTGACATATGTCCCTTGACCTAGCATCAAACTGCCTCCAAGATATCTTTCCTTAGATAAAATATCAGCCAATTATACTCAACATGTAAAACATCAGTGTTTTTATCCAGTACCACCATTTTCTTTGGGTAATCCAGTCCTTGGCAATGGTACTCCTTTTCTTCCAGGTGCTAAAAAAGAATGTTGACTCCCTGCATCCAGTAATTTTGACTTAACCCTACATCTGATCAGATTCTTTGACCTATGGGATTTCTCCTTTATTCTCACTTCTACGTTTTCACTACCATCACTGTAATTCAGGCCACAATACTTATAGCCGAAGTGGCTACAGTGACCTTCAAGCTGCTGCAAAATTAGACTGAGACTTTGGTCACACTCCTTTAAAAGCTGCTTTCTGTGGCTTCTTTAATAGATTACTCATATATTTTTTCATTTATGGCCCTTATTTTCCATCTATACCTACCATATGCTCTAAAACGGGGGTTGGCATCCTACCTAGGGCCAAATTTCTGTTGCCACCTGTTTCTGTTAATAAAGTTTTATTGGAACATAGCCAGTTCCACTCATTTACATATTGTCTCTGGCTGCTTTCATGCTAAAATAGCAGAGCTGAGAAGCTGTGACAGAGACTGTGTGGTCCATGCAGCCACAGATATTTATTTTCTTGCCTTCTACAGATAAAGCTTTCTGACCCCTTCTCTAGACCAGTGCTTTTGAAAGTTTAATAATTTAGTATGTCTTAGGTTAGGCCTATGATTCTGAATTTCTAACAAGCTCCCATGATGCAAACGCTCTTGGACTACAGATCATACTTCGAGAAGCAAAGCTCTAGAGCAAATTTACCTCATAAAATATTCACAGAGAGAAAGTATCTATGGTTTCATGACCAAATCAGATTGTAACTTCACCTCAGAGCTTCATGGTACATGTACATATTAATATACTAAATTTAAGAATCTCTGACATAAAAAACAAACAGAAAAAATAAAGCAAAATGAAACAAAACACAAAACATGAACAGTTGGTCACCTTATGAGTTCTGTCCCTTCTAAAACTGGCAAAATCTGTCCTTCCTTTGGTTCATTTCTAATGTTCCCTCTTTTACAAGGGTAATAACAGTTCAACCTTCCTCATATTTTTAGGTATTCTTCCTCTTTTACACTACAACTGGCCATATTAAATGGTCAATAAATTTATATATATTTAGAATTAAATTGAGTCTGTAAACAATAGACTCAAAACAGATATGATACTTAATAGTTGGTAGTAAGATATATGTACCCCAAAAGATTTTAAAGTAATTTACTTAAGGGAACAGTCTTAGGCATGACTTGATAAATTTAACTTAAAAATATTTTGTGTGTAGTTCCGATGTTTATCTGACATCATGCTTCTCTCTTGGTCGTTGTATTGAGTCTACATGACAACTTCAAACTATTGTGAAGAGAGAGAGATTTGGAGACAGAGGTGATTTATTTTTAGGGTATGTATTTTATTATTTACTTATTTTATTATTAATTAATTAAAACCATTATTTCTCACTTGAAGTCAGAGATCTGGCTCCTTGTAGTCTTCAGGTTACTCCACTCCCCTCTGAGGCTGTGCCCAGCTCTCCTGAACTCACTGCTTGCTCTTTCTCACTCCCAGGTCTCTGCACATGCTGCTCTCTCTGCCTGGAATACTCTTCTCTCTGTTTCAGTTGTCTTGTCTGCTTAACTCTTCAACCTTTTGCTTCCAGCCTAGATGTTTTTACACAAGAAAAGCCTTTTCTGATCCTCATATCTGGGTTTAGAGCTCTGCCTCTGTGCATTCCAAACAGTCTGTGATCACCTGTGTCATGGGTCCTGTCATATGGTATGGAGGATTCTTCACTGTGTCTCCATTTCCTTCACAAGACTAGATCTAAGCTATGGACAACAGTTGTCTGGTTCACCATTGTATTTTAAGTGAAACACAGGTTTAACAAGCGTTTGTTAAACGGATTCTGATTGTTTACATTTGAAGTGAGTGGGGCTGGGAGGCTTTATTCTTGCCAAGGTTTTCTTCTCTGGATTCAGGTATGTTGTAGAAACCTGAAGCCTGCTAACATTTTTCTGTGTCCTGTGCTAGAATCTAGATTTGGGGATCCTTAATTTAACAGGTAAAGTTCTGAATTAGAAGTGATCTGTGAGGCATGTCTCTCAGGGCCTCTCACTAGAATCTAGAGATCCAGAGAGGATGCTGTAATTTCCAGGGTCTTTGTGACTGTAGGAGAACATTGGAATTCATACTGTAGGCTGAATGGCCCTTGTTTTCTAGACTACTATTCATCTGGGCATTTAAAAAAAAATGCAAGTAGTGGTTATGAACCCACCTTTGGATAAGCACTTGAGGTCATAGAGAGTGTCTGTAATGCAGAGAGAATAGTGGCAACCGAATATCTATAATGGGCTTCAGTATTTTGATGTCTTTATCAATGGCATTCCGTAATCACTTAAGGATGGTGCCGTGTAAAAAGTATGTATCTCCATCTATTGACACTGTGTACAGTGGAAGCCTGTAACCGTGCATCTGTATCTGCCACAGGTAGGCTGATATTTATATCCTATCAATTCCACCCATTTTTATTGGATTACTAATCACATTGCTAAATATTATTCTCATGTATCTCCCACATTTGGATGGCTACTCTTATATGTATATTATGACTGAATATATAGGATGTTGTCTTTAGTAAAAAGCATTTACCCAATGTAACTAAACCACCTTACCCTTCTAGTGTGTTCTACTAATTCTATGGAAGAGACTAGGCACTCAGCCATTTTCCTTTTATTGCACAGATTTGGATCTCACATATCATTGTGGTGGATATAACCGTTTGTCTTTGCAATAAATTCCCCACAAATATTTTATGGTCTGAATTCAATAGTGTTAAGAGCTTTCAGTTTCTGAAGTCCTGCCCTGCTCTTTCTTAAACACAGTAATCAATAGGCCTTGTGTCACTGAGTCATCTTTTTTCTTAATTTATAGAACTGCGTTGATAACTGTTGCCAGAGTCTTCTGTTAAGACCTAAATTCTGGGATAAATCCATTTGTACCAATAATAGTCACATTCTTTGAGTGCTGTCTTTCTTTAGTCACTCTATGCTTGTATTGCCACTTACTTAATACCACACCTTTCAAAAACTGTTTGATCTAAAGTTTTTATTTATGTTTCTACTTGTCAAAATTTGCAATATTTTGATAATCATTTGTTTAATCACTTGCTAGGATTAGACGCCCATGAAGGTAGAGAGGTGTTTCTTCATTGTATTCCCAGTTAACAACAGGAAATTACAGGTACTCAGTGTTTCAGGGAAAAAAAAATCGGTGAATGGATGAAACCTGATTTAATGTTTGCAGGTATGAGGTAAGCAATGAGGTAGCATTCTATGGGAATGAGGTAGTTCAGGTTATTTTGATAAACTGGTACATTTTAAAAAAATTGGTCTGCTCTTGGTGGAATTTGAGAAGTGATACTTAAAGGATCCTTGACACTGTTTGGTTACTTCAACATTGTTTGTATCTCTTATCAAGACAATGCTAAATCTTCATCCCCCAGTCCAATCGTTTTTTCTGACTTTAATGTTAATTTTTCTCTTTAACATATTGATTTCAGAAAGTCCCTTTTCCTTCACATTCCATATCTGTTGCTTTTTTTATAAAAGGAAGTTGATAGGTTGGCTTCATTTTTCTCTTTCTCACAAATTAATTGCCATATGATTTATATAAGGTAAGAAACCTTATTACTACTACTAGTAGTACATAGGTGATGAATTATTTTTAGTTAAGCTGGTATTAGCACTCTGCTAAATATTTTACACACATACTCATTTAATTCACCCTATACCTAATTTATAGAGAAGAAAAATAAGGTTACATTGCTCAGAAGGGCAAAACTGGAACTCAAGTCCACTGAAACAAAATGGTATCAAATACTATGCTCAAATGGATAAGAATGACGTCATGATGATATATGGAAGAACGATGCTAAAATAAATTTCTGTTGCATGGTTAAGATTGAATACTGCTCTGGTTCCACAACCAGGAATTTGATCCTATTGTCTACTATTTCCTTTATCTATCAGTTGTACCTCCATGCTAGTATAAACAAAACTTGGAACTAAATTCATTTTTAAAACCATTTTATTTGTATTTTGGCTGAGCCAGCATTTCTGTATCCTAATTTAGGAGGAGTTTGTAAGTTTAAAAAAAGGGTCTCAGGTATAGATTGCCCCTGCTATAAGGCACTGTTCTTCAAAGTTATTCCCCATTCTTCCTTCCTTGTAAAGGGCAAATTCCTAGACCCCATCACAGTCAAGCTGAATCAAAATTTCTAGTCCAGCTGTTCGTGGCTGTCTGCAGGTCTACCCATTTAGGTGGCCCCTCTTAGCATTAACTGAAAGAATATTTTTAACTTGGGCATTTATAAAGATGACAAGAAAATTTATTAAAAAAAAAGGGAACTCAAACCATGGAACAAATAAATTATTTATATAGTTGGTTAAGCCTAAGTATGTGTGCAGCAACTGTAAATAATGTGGGTTTAATGTTATGGTAACAATTTAGAGAAAACTGGCTTTGGTAGTTCCTGTAATCTTTTATGTTTTTGGATTTGCATGATTCCTTGATGTGCTTCTTTATTTCACAGTGATCCACATAGATTTCTATTGCATTGGTATTTAATTCATTAATTCACCCAACAAATATTTGATCCAGGCATTCAGTAGGCTAGGTCATGGTCACTTTTTTGTATCAGAAATAAAGTACTAATTATACAGAGTCATCCTGTCTGTTTGCAGTTGTCAAGTATTCCATTTTTGAAGCCCAGAACTTTTTGATCTGACATACACTGTTTCATCTCGAGTTTGTTTTTCTCTGGCTATTTCTCTACCAGTTTGCTATTGTATAAACCTGTGTCTGTGCAGGAGCTGCTAAATTCACGGCTCTTTTCAAATGCAGAAATGCCTAGTATATGCATTTTGAAAATGTTTTCAAAGGATTCCTGCAAGATACCTCTTTAAAAGGTGTCTATACAGTTGTACTATAGGGAGTTTTATAGCAATACCTGATTTTTAGGTACAAGAAATGTTATATTCCAAGTTGTATGTTTTCTTGAAAATAACTTTTCATTTCATAGAATACCTTGCTCTTGTGTTTTTTTTTCCTACTATCAAAATTATGGTGAGTTCTTTTGGAAGTTTTCTATGAATGTTTTAATTCCTATGTGCCTAGCACATAGTAGGCACTCAGAAATATTAGTTGTGTGATAGAATGAATGAATTAGTGAATAAAACAATCCCAAATCTGTGACAGTAGCTATCTTTTATAAGAAAATTCTGCTTTTCCAAAGCTTTGTTGATTATTACCTATGTTCCCAGAGAAAGGGACTACATAAAATATTTTATGCTTCCATCTAGGGTTTTCAAACTTGAGCATGTTTTGTAATGCAAAATAAGGGAAAATACAATGAAAATAAGCATGTGGAACTCTTCCAAATGCAGACCCTTGGAGTGTTGTTAAATCGCCTTCTCACCAGCTGTTTAGATTCTAGAATAAAAAAAATATTCTTTGACTTTCTCTTGAAAATTGAATGGCCACCTCTGTAACCTTTGGGTTTTAACATAGTTAGAATTGATTGTTCCTGATCTTTATTGATGCCTCCTTTAGTTTTGTTTGTTTTCATTTTCCAGAGTCCCAGTGTCCTGCCACAACTATTTCTGTATACCATCTCTGCTCCTGCCCTGTTCATTGCTATCATTTTCTTTAGTCAGATCATACGTTTCCTGTGCTCTTGAATCTTCCTTTGTCCTTGAACCTGGGCTGGAGAGAACACTGTAAATGCTAATGCATTCAAAGTTGTCGTCTTGGCTTTCCTTGAATCTTTCCCCTTGCTTTCTCCTTGCTGGCACTGTCTCTGTGAGAGTAGCTTACATTCCTGGAGGTCAAAGTTCTTTGACTTTGGCTGCTCCTTTTTCAGAGGTTCGAAAACAGTGATCATTTCTATAGATTTTCCCTTTCTGTCCACAACTAAAGTCACTACTCAAGCTTTCCCTACATACAAGGTTGTCTTACCTCTGAGATTTATATTTTGGCATCTGAAAGTCTGTAGACATTATCTTTCTTCATCATTTCACAGTTGAACAAACAGAGTTAAAGTCTGGTTAAATTTGGTGCATTGAAAGCATGCACTACCTTCTGAAACCCAACTAAGATAACAGAAAGGAATAAGAGGGGTGAAAATCTACAGGAGTGAAGACAACAGTCGCTGATATATGACATCAACATTCAGGTGGAAGGCAGATGGATGAGAAATGAATGATTTGGCAGAGCAGACATGGAACCCTAGGTATCTATAGAGAAGGATACCAGAGAGGAGAAGGTCACTTTGTCCCCACTGGACCTTGGAAAGTCCCACAGATTCTAAGGGATTAGAGGCACCAGGTTCTGTGAAAGGTGAAATTTGGGGGAGACAAAATCAAGCACGTTGTTTATTTTTGTAAAAGAAGCATTTGGAAACATCAGATGACCTCTCATTTCTAACAGTCAGGCAGGTACTTCTTTCACAGCTGTGAAGGACCAATTATGTCTTATTTTCCAGAGAAACTGACTTGGAAGGGATTTTTGAATCAGGGATCCTATGCAAAGTAGAGGTGGGATGAACTTCCTTCCAGGAAACAGGGGGCTTAAGTAAATATCTGTATATCTAATGATGAGAATGTCCATCTCTTTACTTGGAGACTCCTATAGTGGAAGCATTGTGATTGCCAGAATCAAACATTTGAGAATCTCTTTATAATAATTTGGCTTGAAACTCTACTAACTTATAGGGCGGCCCATGAATTCATGAGCCCAGCCCATATGCAGAGTTTTAGATTAGTTTTTAAATTTCTCACTCTATCGTGAACAGTTGAGGACCACTAGAAATTTGGGTAAAAATGTCAACATGAGAGAAGGAGACACAAACAAATAAAAATCAGTGAAAACAGAGTCCATGCAGAGAATGGAAGAATGCATCATAAAACTGTAATATTCTCAGTGAGATAAGAGAAAGTGGTGTAATCATCAAACAGAAACAGTATTATATAAATCAAAGAAACAATCAGGGAATGAGGAAGAGTTCTTTAAAATTAAAAATATAATAGTTAAAAAATTGAAACATTAAAAGAAAACAATGATGTAATTTTGACAGTAGAAAACAAAAGAGATAAAGTTCAATATTCAGTTAATAGGGAGGTTCAGAAAAAAGAAAAAGGAGCAAGGAATCAGATGATGATAAATATCAAAGAAATAAGAGAGGACTTTTTTAGGAAGGGAAGGATATGAGTTCCTAGAATGAAAGGGCCCATGAAGCACTCAGCAAAGTGGTTGAGAAAACACTCCAAGGCAATATCACATGTCCAAATGTCAGAAATAAAGAGAAGGATCTAGATCTCTTAGAAAAATGGCTTGTGCGTGATGGCTCATAATTAGACTGTCATAGGACTTCTCAGTAGCAAGACTGGAAGCTGGAAGATGATTCTTTAAAAATTTGGAGTAAAGCATTTTCCATGCATAGTTCTGTATGCAGCCGAGCTTTCAATCAATCTGAGGATAGAAGAAAGACATTTCCAGACATACATGATTACCAAAATTTACTTTCCATGTATCTTTTATTAGAAAACTTCTGAAGATAAGATCTCCCACAGGTGGCAAGCGAGCAATAACAACAGATCAGATTGAGAAAAAGGGAATTTTTGATGCATATATGAATGAGGAAATCCCAGGAAGAGAGGTATGCAGCTCACACAGAGAGGAATCAGTCCAGTATACCAGACAGAGTGTATTGGGAAGGAGAACTCCTGGGAAACAAAAGAATTGAGAGAATTTATGTTGGTGGAATATAGTATCGTGGAGAGCTTTTACAGTTCTGTTAAAGGGATTGGGAATGATTATTGATAGATACATGGAAAAATGAAGGACTTAAATAAACCAGCCATCTTTAATGTCACCCACTCTTGCTCTCCATTCATTCCTACAGTGAAAGTTGGTTTCAGCCTATATGACTCAGTTCAGTGTCCAGCAGGGGATCTTGATTCATGCATCTGGTTATAATCACTTTCTTTCCTTCTGAAGACTTCGTCTCTGTTTGGTATTTAGCCCAGATTTTTGCACCTACCAAATTGTTACAGTGTTTTTATTGCATAAAGCATTCATTCATTTTATTAAGTAGTCATTTGTTTAGACTATCACAAAGCAGTAGTGCTGTAATATGATTTCCTCTACCTCACATCCCTCACATTTGAAGGATATGTGCTTACTGAAAACAGGGACTTGGTCTTTAGAGTATCTATGTTTAAAAATGCAGGATACCTCATGTTTAATAAATACTAGGTGCTTATAGTTCTGAGTTACTTGTCAGTTTTGCTAAAGCAAATTAATTAGTCAGCAAGACCCTGAGAATTCATCCTCTTACCTTCTGGCAGGATTGTACTTAGATATTCTAGACAAATTAAAATCTGCTTTTGCAAGAAAATTTATTCTTTCCTACCTGACCCATCCTAACACTTAACAATTCTCTACTGCTAAGAATTTCTTCTTTTATGTCTCAGTTAAATCCCTTGAATTGCTGTTTAAGTCCTTTTTTTTTTGGTGCTTTGTTACACCAGCTGGGCAGTGGGCTTGGGCTCTCTCTCTCTCTTTCTCTCTCTGGTCTAGGTTGGTTCAAATTGAGGGTGAAAACAAACTTTTGTCTTAACATAGCATGGTATCTTGAAAACAAAGTAAGGGACTATAGTTTGAAAGCTAACGTCAGGTAACTTACAAATTTAGTCAGTTATTGTCTTCTGATGTGGAAATTCTGTAGCATAATGGCCCTTTGAATCTTGTAAACATGAAGAGAATTTGATTATTTACTGACCTTGAAAGTCTTACTAATTTAGCCTTCTACCTTTTGGAATAGACTGCTTTCCTGGAAATTTCTATTTTGGTTCATTGCCATGGCTGTGGGACTATATTATTAACCATCCAAACTATAAGTTTAATGCTACATGATTTTTTAAATAACTGCTGTTTACTGTTGATTTCTTTCCTATCTTATATAATGATAAACAATAACATATTTAGGGACCCTTATAAAATCTTATTTATTAGAAACAAATGGTTAGATCTTAAACCTAGGTTCTTGTAGAAAATATATCGTAAAATACTTCTGTTACACAAATATTAAATACCTCTGTGTAATAGAAGAAATTTATGAAATGTAGATAATATATATTTACCCTTTATATTAAATAATTATACACTTTCGTTAATATGTTAGTATCCAGGCATAAGTTCGCTGCTCCTAGGAGCTGATACTAGTAGGAGGCTGCTGACAAGAAATCTTCCAAGAGAGATATATACGCCAAGTGTCTCATAGTCAAGCCAATGCATAAGATGTAAATATGCTATGTGTTGTATTATTAATGTTGTCTGCTTTTCTGTAGACCATTTATGTGACTACCCTTAAAGTCCTTCACAGTGTGTGGGTGGTCAAAGAACTTCTGAGCTACTCCCTATTGCTTTCAGATTGTTGAGCCAATTTGGCTCTAGTTAATAACTCTATTAACTAGATAATGGTTCCTGTCCTTTTATCAGCTCAGTAACACTACATCCCCATTATAAACAACTGGTCAGTGACAGAAATCTCTTTATATAGTAATACACAAAATACTTTGTCTCTTAAGGGCAGTCTCACACAAACAGTAACCAGTACTGCATTTTTCACTGGGAAAAGCTGCCTCAGGCTCTGTGGGGCTGCAACTAGGTAGCATCTTCTAAATCTCTTCTCTGGAGTTGAGCAGATGGCAGCTTTCAGATTGGAAACTTGATTCACTGCTGCATTTAGTGTGGTTAAAACAAATGATGAGCCTGGAGCTGGGTCTTATACAGCCCCACAGAACAGTTGGCAAAATGGATAATGAAGGTAACCAGTTTATTTGTCTACACAACACCAAAGAAATGGCTTGATGAATTTTCCCCTACTAGACGGACTGATTTTTTTTTTCGTCATCAAATGAATTGAATTGACCAACTGTATTGGCATCCTGTAGACACAGTCTGAAAAGTCTCCTGCTCTAACAGGCTTCAAACTAGGGGGGGTCTGTAGTGACACAGCAGGTGCTGAGATCTAAGCTCTTAAATGCAATGTATACACAGAGCTCTGCAGACAGCCCCGTGGAGCTACCACATAAGATGGTTTTTCATGTGTAAATGAGAAGGTCTTTCATTTTTCAAGCTATTGCATTATATCCCCTTCTGTTGAAAGACAAACACAGGAAATCAACCAACACTGAGTTAATTACAGAAGGGTGGCCAGTCCCAGAGTCAGGATTGCAGGCTTCAGTCATGGGGCTTAAACACACCAGTAGATTTTGCACTTTGGTACTCAGAGTTCAAGCCACATTGGGGATTCATGGCTTTCGTGAGATTGCTCCCTGGGAAATGAGTTCTGGGAGTATATTGATTTTGAATGAAATGCTTACCAGGATGGGGGTCGAGAAGGGAAAAAGTTTTAGGACAAAGAGTTATGAAGAGCTAAATGGCTGATTTACAAAGTGAGACATTACCTGGCAGGGTGATTTAGTAGAGACTCCCCCCGCCCAAAAGTTGCTGCTAGAAAGCAAATTTGAAGTCTCCTAGGATTAATAGAAATAAATGTGGATAAAAAATATATTCAGTGACACCACGTGATTTTCTTAGTCATGGAATGAAAAACTTTATTTCAAATTACTGTAAAAGATGTTTAATTTTAAAAAGTTTTCAATATTTGTTTAGTTTTTGAAAGAGTCATAGTTTGAGGTTTTTACATATTTATGACTTCATATTTTATTTAATAATTTTGGTCCTATAAATATAATGGGACCTTAAAATATTTTAAAAACGAGTTTCTCATGCTACATGCTTATGTATGTACTTCTATTACATGTGCACAGACACACATATCTTTGTGTTTCATAGATGTAGGTATTTATGCACAAACATCATTTGTTTATGTACTATTCTCTCTAAAACACTTAAATTTTATTTATAATGCCTTTAGTGATAACCAAGTAATGAATGCTAAAATTTCTCATGGTATGGAGTGTCCTCTGTGACAGACATTGAAACTTGAAGTTTTGATATTGCTGTCATCTCTGTTTTATTAGTGAGAAAGCTGATTCAGAGAGGTTAGGTAATTTTCCAAAGTTACAAAGCTTGTAAATGACAGAGCCAAGAATTTTAACCTAGGTCATAAGTCTTTGAATACTGCCATTCATCTCCTCTTGTGGAATATATATTTCAAGGTAAATGCTTGAAGTATATTTCAGTATGTTCTACAAAATGAATATTATGTATACATATGCTCAGAATGTCTATGCTGAACATTTCTTTAATGAATTAATATTGTACAGCAGATTTCTAATGTAGGCCATGCTAACATCTGGTCTTCTTGGCCAAAGTAGAGATCAGACATATCCTTGTTTTCTTTAGTAGTATTCATCTCTTGGAGTTGTTCTCTTTTATATGGTTTACATTCATGTTTTATTTTAAGTTTAGCCTCAAAAGATTGATATTAGAAACATAATTTTAAGGCCACATTTTGGTTTCTTTGCTATTGTTAGTAACTAGTGGAGAATAGGATTTGGGTCTTTTCCATATAGCATCTCCATATGACATTGCTCTCCTGAGTGGCAGGTGGCATTTTTTGTTTGTTTCTTTAAAGAAAGGAACTGAGGTAAAATCTGCAGTGGAAATATTTAATATTTATAAAACCGAAGAGGACATCAAAGACAAGTCTGGGTCTTAGAGACTCCTTTGAAAAAGTCTATAATGAAGCTCCATGTAGCCTAACACTTATGTGATTTGGAAATATATTGTGTATAAAAGTACTAACAGAGCTCTCCCAAATGCTCTAGAAGAAGTATCTTGGGAGAGGTCAGATGGGCTTAGATCCCACTGTTCTGTGTTTGTTGCAGTGAGGCTGTATTGTAACCATTGACTTTCTGAGCACAAAAGGGAAAAATGAAAGGCTACCAGTCATGCCGTAGAGGACAACTTTGGCACGATCCTCTCAGCTCTTCAACGAGTATCTTCTATTGGGTCTGCTCTGTTATTGACAGCCAGGGGATTGATGTGTGCGGGACAAGCTGTAATGCTAATGGTGCTGTATGTGTTAAGTCCTGCCGCAATGACAAAGGACAGATTCAAGTGTTGAGTGTGAGACTTCTGTGAAAAGCAAGTTGGGATTGATTTTGCTAAAATTACTGTTCCTTTTGCCAATCCAGGGCCTTTCACAAGACAAATTGGCCTTTTTTTCCCCTGGATGTTTGTTGGGCAAGGAAAGATGCAGAAAAAAAGTAGGTGCTGTTCTTGGTGGTGACTTACTACCAAAATTAATTTAGAAAAAGGCATTTTTCAAAATACAAAAAATACTGTAATAGTTGTCCTAGTTGTTGTCTCTGCATGATCTCATTTATTCAGGTAAAAAGAGAGATTTAATAAACTCTCCAGAAGTTTCTAAATATCTGGGTATTTCAGTTCTTATAAGAAAGCAAACAAGATGATTAGAGCTTTTCAATCTTTTCTTTGAAATTTTAAATTAATTCCATCTACAAGTGATTTGAGTGATAATACTGGTAGGGAGCCCTGCACCGTAGTTTAGCATTTTTGATTATTGAAAAACTTTTCCTAAGTGTTTTCATTACTTTTGGCTTTATTCTACCGTATACTAAAATGGTTCTTTGGCAGAGCTAACAGCATACGAATTGTTTCCTTATGGAGACAAAGATTGAAGTAATTTTCTCCTGCTTCCTGAAATTATTAATCCATGTTTATATGTCTATTGAATGCCTGCTCTGTACCAGGTGTACTTCTAGGGGCTGGAAGGGGGACAGGGAACAAAATAGATAAAGTCATGCTCTTATGAAGACTATCTTTTTGTGTGAGAAGGTAGAAAATAACCACAACCAAATTATTGCATAATATGTCTGGTAGTAATAAGTGCCATGAAGGACTACACAGCAGGGTAGTGGGAACAGGGTGTGGTGGAGGATGGGGCTGCTGTTTTTTACGTGGTGATGAGAACTCAGGTGGCATTAGGGGTAAAGGGCTTGAGGCTAAATGTTTACCATCTGCTTATGTGGAGGATTAGACCCTGAGGAATATGGAAGTAGGTAACCTCTGTTCCTTTTTAAAGAATAGAATGACATTTCACAAAGTGACATGATGTGATCTCTTTCTCTCATCTATCCAATACGGGATGACTTTGAGGGATGGAGCCTCGAACATGGAATCCTGTCGCCAGTTCGTTGTCATATCGGACAAAGGAAGTATTTGGGAAGACTGAGCTTCAGAATAATTCACATGATTGAAGAAAGGCAGGAAGGATTTTGTTACCACCCCACTGAGCTCAGGAACAGTGTTGCCTTTGAGGTGCTTGAGAGGTTTTAACCTTTCCTCCTTTGCCCATTCCCCATGCTTTCTCCTCCCTTCTTCCCTAGGTGGATGCTGCCATCATTCTTTATAGAATTCAGTATGGCATGCCCTTCCTCAGAGAAGTCTCCCCTGACCAATCCTGTCATTCCCTGATCACTCTCTGGCTTTGCCCACCTACTTTCTTCAAACTTGAGAGTGAGAGGGAAGGAAAAAGAAAATGATATCCTTTAGATGCAGGCATTTCAAGAAAGGCATTAAAAAATAAACTTCACACCACTGATACACCTTTAACATGCGGTCACATTATTCCATTTTTAAATTATAGGCTTGCTGATCAAGATTATCAGAAAACTGCCAGCGATCAGAGTTGGGCAGTTAATGCATACATTTATCACTGCATTTTTTGTATTGTTTACTCAGCCTGTAGAAAAAATAATTACCTTTCATACATTTAAAATTTGATGACAACAATATCTAATGTTTATTGAGCACACACAGTTGCCAATCATTATGCTAAGAGGTTCACATGCATTACCTCATTTTACTCTAATGGAAATTCTATGAAGGAGATACTGTTATCATCCCTATTTTAGAGGTGAGAGAACTAAGGCTTGGAAATATTAAGTAAATTGCCTAAAGTTACAGGTCTAGTAAGTGTCAGATCTGGAATGAAGACTGAGGCAGTCTAAATCCAAAGTCTACATATAGTCACAGCATTCAGATACTGTTTCCAGAAGATTAGGGAAGAGAAAATGCAATCCCAATTCCAAGGCCTATAGTTAACCACCGCTAGTTCCAGAGCTTACTGACTTTAAGTTTTAGAAGGCTTAAGTATCTTTTTACAAAGCATTTTAAAATGACATTAATGAAAAGCTTACTTGGTATTAAACCAGTATAATGTGGAACTTCCGAGTGTCCCTTCTATAGGCAACATTCAGAAGTAGATCAGTTGTGGAGCTCCTGCCATGAGTTTGAGGTTTGCCCAGAGAAAAGGGGCTGCAGTCAGGATTAAGACTTGATGAAATCTAGGAGCAAATGCATGTTTCTCTTGGAAATAGCATCCCAGAGATCAGCATTGTATAAAGTGCCGGAATTTGGTTTTTCTTTTTCAATTAGCAGCCAGACACAGAGAGGTGTGATTGAGCACGATTCTAGCCTCATTGCTCTTGCCTCAACTCCCTCAGGCTCACCCGCAGTATCATGATTCATTGCTAGTTCAACATTCACTGAGGAGCTTCCACTTGTCAGGAATTGTTGTAGGTGGTAGGAAACCAATAGTGAACAAAGCATGAAATCCATGCCTTCAGTAGAGCTCACATTTTAGTAGGAGTAGACAGATCATAACCTAAAAAATAAAATTGATAATTATATGGTTGAAAATATATCAGGAAGGGAAGAGAAGTGTAATTTTAGATAGGATGTCAAAGACGGCCTCATTGAGAAGGTAACTTCTGATTAAAGATGATATTCCTGTTAGGAAGGACTATACCTGAGGAAATCGATAGAACAGAAGTTTCTCTCTCATTCTGACTCACAGTGTCTCACTCCCTCTGTCTTCTGATTGGCCCACCGACTATTTCAGCAAGGTCAGGCATGTCATGGCCTTGATTGTTTTGAATTCAGTGCCAAGTTGCGGAGTTACCAGACTAGTATTCGCCCCCTTTTTTTTTTTTCAAGAGTTTTTGTCTCGTTTCCCTGCAATTAAAACATATGATCATTTTCTTTATCCATGTATATAAGAAATACATAATCTCCTGCACAAATCATTACAAGTTTTGTGGGAATTTGTTCTTTGGTCAGGAATGTGCGAGAGCATGTTTCACCAGTTGCTTTTATTTGATGAGCAGGCAGGCATGGAGCCAGAGCCTTCAGAATAGTTCGGAATGTGGAGTCTATGGGCATGTGCTATAAGACATGTACCTGACATAAAACCCTCAATGTAGGTAATATTATTCTTATTTTACTAATGAAGTGATTGAGGCTGAGTTGACCAGCCTTCCTCCAAAAGCAGCATTCTGAAGGATTGTCTGATTTATTCAGTTTCAGACATCAAGACCTAATTTTATTTTTCTGGGCTTTCATTTTGTGTGTGTGTGTGTGTGTGTATCTGTATGTCCATATGGCATAGTTACATCACAGGTGACACAGGGTTTTAGGGGCTACAATGATAGCGCCTTTCTTAATATACTACAATATACCTCAACTTTGATTTTTAAAGTTCTCATAGAAATGCTTGAATTTTCTATTCAAATATTATCTTCTGGTATCGATGGAATGCTGAATAACTTATCACAGAAAATAACAAGCTTTATGCAACATAAAATAAAATTTTATTTCATGCTATCTATTAATCTTTATTCTGTAGTAAATTTATTACATGTTCAAATGTTCCTATTTTAAAATCTCATGTTTGCTAACTGAGGTCACCAGAAAGATAGACCATAATCATAATTGGATAGCTAATGAATGCACTTATCATTGCATCTTTTTCATCTCTGACTCAGGGTTTACAAAATAATTATTGCTGTCCATACATTTAAAATATGTTAGTAAAAATCTAATAATTACTGGGCACAAGCTATGATAAAATTTTATGATAAGAGCTTTGAGTACATCACCTCACTTCATCCTCATGACATTCCAGTGAGGAAGATACTATTACTCTGCCTATTTAAAGATGATAAAAACATGCCTTGATCAGGTAAGAAAACTTGCTTAAAGTTACGTGCATGGGGGTGGGTTTAAGATTTAGGCAGGCCAACTCCAGGACTTACACTTAACTCTTGCACCATCTATATACTTCCAGAGATTGTAGAAAAAACATGAAATTCAGAATTGTAAGTTCATCATTTTAGTGGCTGTGTGGTTTTATATTTTGTTAAAATATAAAAAGTACTATGTTTGACTCATAACACAGGGATATTCTGTGGAGCAAATTGTACAATATATGTGAAAATGCTTTGAAAATTTTGATACTACCCAAATAAATATAACTTATTCTTTCCTTAAACACAATCTTTTAATTGCTAGTTGCTAATAAGGCAAAACTATGGAGACAGTACAAAGATCAGTGGTCATCAGAGGTTAGGGTGGGTGTGGGGCAGGAGATACATATGATAAATAGGCAAGTAGAGAGGATTTATAGGGCAGCAGAACTCCTTTTTATGATGCTATAAAGATAGATACCTGTCATCATACATTTGTCTAAACCTGTGGAATGTAGAACGCCAAGAGTGAACCCTAACGTACACTGTGGACTGTGGATAATGATGTCAAGGTAGGTTCATCAGTTGTTAACAAATGTACCACTCTGGTGGGGGGTGTTGATAATGGGGAGGTTGTGCATGTGTTGGGGGAGGGGGCAGATGGGAAATCTCTATACCTTCCACTCAGTTTGCTGTGTCCTAAGACTCTAAACTACAGTCTATTAAAACAAAGTCTAACCAAACGTTTTGTTTTGACACAGTGTGATTTAATCTAAAACGTAAATGAAAAATTACTTGAAATTTCTTTAAAAAAATACATAGCTCCTAAAAACAGCATTGCAAATTTCACAGCTTTTATGCAAGGGAGATGTTTATGTTATAAATCCATTTAACAGAGAGGTATGTAAGGAGAACTAAGACATTTGGTCTTAAAAATAGTACACAGTGGCATAGATACTTATCATTTGGAGCAAATTATTTTCTCTAATGGCTTATCTATAGGAATATAACTATGGTAAAATATATGGCAAAGGGTTTTTGGTCAAAGTTTGGCAATACAGCAATGACAGACATACCTCTTTCCATATTTCAATGAAAATACCGATCAAACTATATTAGAAGGTAAAAATTCCAAATAGATTGCCCTGAAAACCAACAGAGTCAACTGAAAAGCTATTTGAATTTATGTAAATTTCCAGGAAAATAGCAAATTTAAAAATAAACACACAACATCAGTGATACATGTAATACATAAATCAGATAAAAATATCTTTAGAAAAATGTTATAATCAATTAGCAAAAAATATAAAAAAGCGGCTAGAAGTAAACTGAATAAGCCAGATCTATTACAAGGTATGAATCTTGACTGTCTGGATCAATGGAGAGACAGACCAAGCGCCTGATGTAAAATATTATAAATATAATGATCATAAAGCAGTATGAGAAGACTTTAGTGAAAGCACAATAGTATTTTGATACCTTTTGGTGGGTCCCCACTCTTTTGTTTAAATATTTTATAAACAGCCTTATTGAGGTGTAAATTAACATATAGTAAGCTGAACACATTGAAAGTGTACAGTTTTATGTTTCCCAGTATGTATACACAAATAAAACCATCGCTACAGTCAAGGTAATAAACACGTTCATCACACACAAAAGTTTCCCAGGCCTTTTTTTTTTTTTTAACATCTTTATTGGAGTATAATTGCTTTACAGTGGTGTGTTAGTTTCTGCTTTATAACAAAGTGAATCAGCTATACATACATATATCCCCATATCTCCTCCCTCTTGCGTCTCCCTCCCACCCTCCCTATCCCACCCCTCTAGGTGGACACAAAGCACTGAGCTGATCTCCCTGTGCTATGTGGCTACTTCCCACTAGCTATCTATTTTACATTTGGTAGTGTATATATGTGCATGCCACTCTCTCACTTCATCCCAGCTTACCCTTCCCCCTGCCCGTGTCCTCAAGTCCATTCTCTACGTCTGCATCTTTATTCCTGTCCTGCCCCTAGGTTCTTTAGAACAATTTTTTTTTTTTTTTTTTTTTAGATTCCATATATATTTGTTACCATACGGTATTTGTTTTTCTCTTTCTGACTTACTTCACTCTGTATGACAGACTCTAACTCCATCCACCTCATTACAAATACCTCCATTTCATTTCTTTTTATGGCCGAGTAATATTCCATTGGATATATGTGCCACATCTTCTCTATCCATTCATCTGTCGATGGACACTTAGGTTGCTTCCATGTCCTGGCTATTGTAAATAGGGCTGCAGTGAACATTTTGGTACATGCCTCTTTTTGAATTATGGTTTTCACAGGGTATATGCCCAGTAGTGGGATTGCTGGGTCATATGGTAGTTCTATTTTTAGTTTTTTAAGGAACCTCCATAGTGTTCTCCATAGTAGCTGTATCAATTTGCATTCCCACCAGCACTGCAAGAGGGTTTCCTTTTTTCCACACCCTCTCCAGCATTATTGCTTGTAGATTTTTTGATGATGGCCATTCTGATCAGTGTGAGGTGATACCTCATTGTCGGTTTGATTTGCATTTCTCTAGTGATTAGTGATGTTGAGCATCCTTTCGTGTGTTTGTTGGCAATCTGTATATCTTCCTTGGAGAAATGTCTATTTAGGTCTTCTGCCCATTTTTTGATTGGGTTGTTTGTTTTTTTGATATTGAGCTGCGTGAGCTGCCTATGTATTTTGGAGATTAATCCTTTGTCAGTTGCTTCGTTTGCAAATATTTTCTCCCATTCTGAGGGTTGTTTTTTCGTTTTGTTTATGGTTTCCTTTGCTGTGCAAAAGGTTTTAAGTTTCATTAGGTCCCATTTGTTTATTTTTGTTTTTATTTCCATTTCTCTAGGAGGTGGGTCAAAAAGGATCTTGCTGTGATGTATGTCAGAGAGTGTTCTGCCTATGTTTTCCTCTAAGAGTTTGATAGTGTCCGGCCTTACATTTAGGTCTTTAATCCATTTTGAGTTTATTTTTGTGTATGGTGTTAGGGAGTGTTCTAATTTCATTCTTGTACGTGTAGCTGTCCAGTTTTCCCAGCACCACTTATTGAAGAGGCTGTCTTTTCTTCACCTTATATTCTTGCCTCCTTTATCAAAGATAAGGTGACCATATGTGCATGGGTTTATCTCTGGGCTTTCTATCCTGTTCCATTGATCTATATTTCTGTTTTTGTGCCAGTACCATACTGTCTTGATTACTCTAGCTTTGTAGTATAGTCTGAAGTCAGTGAGTTTGATTCCTCCAGCTCCATTTTTCTTTCTCAGGATTGCTTTGGCTATTCAGGGTCTTTTGTGTTTCCATACAAATTGTGAAATTTTTTTGTTCTAGTTCTGTGAAAAATGCCATTGGTAGTTTGATAGGGATTGCATTGAATCTGTAGATTGCTTTGGGTAGTAGAGTCATTTTCACAATGTTGATTCTTCCAATCCAAGAACATGGTATATCTCTCCATCTGTTTGTATCATCATTAATTTCTTTCATCAGTGTCTTATAGTTTTCTGCATACAGGTCTTTTGTCTCCTTAAGTAAGTTTATTCCTAGGTATTTTATTCTTTTTGTTGCAATGGTAAATGGGAGTGTTTCCTTAATTTCTCTTTCAGAGTTTTCATCATTAGTGTATAGGAATGCAAGAGATTTCTGTGCATCAATTTTATATCCTGCTACTTTACCAAATTCATTGATTACCTCTAGGAGTTTTCTGATAGCATCTTTGGGATTCTCTATGTATAGTATCATGCCCTCTGCAAACAGTAACAGTTTTACTTCTTCTTTTCTGATTTGGATTCCTTTTATTTCTTTTTCTTCTCTGATCGCTGTGACTAAAACTTCCAAAACTATGTTGAATAATAGTGGTGAGAGTGGGCAGCCTTGTCTTGTTCCTGATCTTAGTGGAAATGGTTTCAGTTTTTCACCATTGAGAACGATGTTGGCTGTGGGTTTCTCATATATGACCTTTATTATGTTGAGGTAAGTTCCCTCTGTGCCTACTTTCTGAAGGGTTTTTATCATAAATGGGTGTTGAACTTTGTCAAAAGCTTTTTCTGCATCTATTGAGATGATCATATGGTATTTCTCCTTCAATTTGTTAATATGGTGTATCACATTGATTGATTTGCGTATATTGAAGAATCCTTGCATTCCTGGGATAAACCGCACTTGATCATGGTGTATGATCCTTTTAATGTGCTGTTGGATTCTGTTTGCTAGTATTTTGTTCAGGATTTTTGCATCTGTGTTCATCAGTGATATTGGCCTGTAGTTTTCTTTCTTTGTGACATCTTTGTCTGGTTTTGGTATCAGGGTAATGGTGGCCTTGTAGAATGAGTTTGGGAGTGTTCCTGCCTCTGCTATATTTTGGAAGAATTTGAGAAGGATAGGTGTTAGCTCGTCTCTAAGTGTTTGATAGAATTTGCCTGTGAAGCCATCTGGTCCTGGGCTTTTGTATGTTGGAAGATTTTTAATCATAGTTTCAATTTCAGTGCTTGTGATTGTTCTGTTTATATTTTCTATTTCTTCCTGGTTCAGTCTTGGGAGGTTGTGCTTTTCTAAGAATTTGTCCATTTCTTCCAGGTTGTCCATTTTATTGGCATATAGTTGCTTGTAGTAATCTCTCATGATTCTTTGTATTTCTGCATTGTCAGTTGTTACTTCTCCATTTTCATTTCTAATTCATTGATTTGAGCCTTCTCCCTTTTTTTCTTGATGAATCTGGCTAGTGGTTTATCAATTTTGTTTATCTTCTCAAAGAACCAGGTTTTAGTTTTATTGATCTTAGCTATTGTTTCCTTCATTTCTTTTTCATGTATTTCTGATCCCAGGACTTTTGTAATACTTGTCACCCTTCCTTCTCTGCCATCGCCCACTTCCCCAAGCATCAACTGATCTGTTTTCTGAATACTTTTCATTTTCTAGAATTTTATATAAATGCGATGATACGCTATGGACTCTTTTTTGAATATGTATTCTGTTGCTCATCATAATTATTTTAAGATTCATCTATGTTGTTGTTTGTATCAATAGTTCATTCTATTATTGCTGAGTAGTATCGCATTTTAGGAATATGCCACAATTTGTTCATCCAGTTACCTGTTAATGAACATCTGGATTGTTTCCAGTTCTTGGCTGTGATAAATAAAGCTACTATAAACATTTGAAAATAAGTGAGCAGTTAAGAATTGTTGAGTAGGATACACTTCTTCCTTGATGATAAATATTATTTTGATGGTGGTGATAGTAATAATGGCAACTACCATTAAGTAAGCATATGTTATGTATCAGATATTGTGTCATATTCTATGTGTCAGATATGTTTTACATGTGTAACTGTAACAAGATAAGATTAAAGTTTCAGCTCAGGCACCAAAACAACAAAATTGTCAGGTCCTCTGGTAAGTGTGAGACCACTTTAGAGCAATCGTGAAATTAGATATACAAGGATTGTTTCCATGGCTCCGGGGTGAAGATTTCTTCCTATAGCGAAGGGTTGAGAGCACATCATCTCTGTACCTTGAAAGGTATAGAGCTTCAGCTGGACTTCTTAGAGGGCTTGATATTCATTCCGTGCAGTTGTACGACCCTGGGTGATGGTGACTGACCACACCAGGGAGAGATAAAGCTGAATGTGGTTGAGCAAAGTGTGGAAGTAGGAGGCTGTTGTCAGAAAGTAGCCAAGCTAACACTGAGTACAATAGAGAGTGATGTCAGCTGAAGTTTAGTCTTGCCCAGGGGGCTGTCCTGGGAGGGTCAGAGTGCTCCAACAGCAAGTGTATGTTGTGGACAACCAGAGAACCAGGGCTGAGCGTGGAGGAGTGGCCAGAGAGAGGGAGCAGGAGACACTGAGGAGCCCCCTGAAGGCACGTACGTGCTCTGCCATCTGGCCCCGAGAACAAGCAAGAAAGGATTTTCCTGCCCTGACTTCCCTTGGCCCGCACTCTTTGACCTTAGTGAGCTTTAAAAAGCAGCAGTGGATTTGAGGGAGAGGTGGAAAGCAGAGCAGAGAAAGAGAGCAGGGGTCAGTCAACTATACCCTCACCCTGAAGGCAAGCAGGCTACCAACTATAGGCCTTAGCTCCAGAGAAAGAAAATAAATAAAAAATGATTAAAGTGTTGACAACTTGAATTGGACGTATTTAATTACTGAAGCAAGACAAGGCTTTGTAAGTTAAAGTGTTTGTAGAATTATCTATTTTTAAGATGTATAGGGAGCTGCTTTCTCCACTGGATAGATTTTAACTGGACAGGGTGAGGCAAAAATCAAGTTACAATTTGACTACATCCTATGTGTCATTCCTTTTCAATGTCTTGGTTACATGTGAATTATTAGCTTATATAATGCATGGCTTCTGAAATTATACTTGCTGAATATAAAAATCTTAAGCACAAATATTCATGTGAGAGGCAAGAAATTTAGCTATTAGGTGAGAAATTCAGAAGAAAAAAATTCTTGCCCCCCAAATTGCCATGAAACCAGTATTACAAACAGCTTAGTGCTGACCTGCCTTGGGAGATAAAAACTAGTTCATATCTCAAAGAGCAAGATTTTAGAAATCTCTTTGCAGATAAAAATTTAAGTTATGAATCCTTTGAGAATTGTTCATTTCATTTCTGAAAATGCCACTGTTCTAGTTTAAGTTCATATCAGTTAACTGCATGTCTTTCTCCGGAGCTTTCTGTTTGTTTTTAAGCAGGAGACATGAAAAATGAGGGTTCTGTATTGAGATGTAACTTGGTCACAGTAGAATGATCTCCATCTAGTTATATCACAGAGCTAGCAGAGCCGTAAGAAACTAGAGACAGAGCTTTGAAATGACAATTGTAGTATAATGAAATAGTCACTCTACCCAAAGCTTATGAGTAAAGACTTTTTTCCTGGCAGTTTTATCTTTTCTTTATATTAACCACCAGCCAAACACACACCCTACATATGCGCCCACACCCATACCCACCCTGTCTCTCTCTCTCTCTCACAATTCTGAGGCATATATATGATATATGTGTGTGGTACATTTAGCAGTTGGGGAGGATGTATCTTTAAATAGAAGTTAATCTTGGCCAGGTTTACCCTAAACTTTGTAGTAGGATTTTGTATTGTCTTTTCTGAAAATGAAAACGAAAGAGTAATTCTAGACATGCTAGAATTACTCTTTCATTTTCATTTTCATGAATGGCAATCCAAATCAAATTCCAGCAAATTGACTTATTTACATTTAAAATGTGTTCAGTATTTTTTTATCCTGTATGTATTCTGACTAAGAAAATCCCCAGCAAACATTTTCCACTCCAACTCCCAGTATCAGATGATCACAAAGCGAATTTTAAGAAATCTTCTGTATAAAGTAGTTATAATTATTTAGGAAAAAAATTGTGTGAGCATGCACTCATGTTTCCTAAGACACTTGGATAGGAAATACTTCAACATATTTATCTTGAATATTTTTCTAGAAAAAATCTTATATTGCCCCTGTTTCTAGTTTTAATTGATTTCTTTAAGTTTTTAATGAGTTTTCATTAATTTTAAAATGAAAGTAACTATATGATTACTTGCAGGAAAAAATATTTTCAGGAAACATCACAACCAGTCAACACGTTTGCTTGTGATAACTACAACATTTAACTAGCCAAGAGCTAACAAATTTATGTTTTTAATCGGAGAAGTATTTGAAATTTGGGGAAAATAATTATAAGATAAATTGGATACTCCAAACTCATAATTTTCCAAATGGGTGAATTGAGGTCCAGAGCAGTAGAATAGTAGAGCCTACAATTCTTTTGTGTAAAGGTATTGGTCATTCCCCTAAACCAGGTTAATTATACTATTTATTGTTTTATTATTGAAGCACAGCTTTCAAATCAATATGGAGGAGCTTATATGGTAAATTTTGATAAGCATTTGTTCATATGCATAATCCTTTGATATTCGTGATGTGCTATAGGGTGAGAGCACAATTCCAAAGTAGAGTTACTTATCTTTTAGCAGGAAACATTTTCTTAAATTTTCCCCATACTTCAGCACTTAGCACTATCTTGTGTAAAATTGATTCTCAATGTATATTTGAGTCAAATTAATTTGGACCTAGGAAATGTTTGTTATGAATGGTATGGGATGGACGTCAGTGTTGTGAGTGATACAGGTTGAAGACATGGGACCAAACTAAACCAAATTTTTTAATGCACGTGATAGTTAATGACAAAATAGCTGACAGATGCAGTAACTTTTTTAACCCACTGATATGACTTAGCTTTAATGATTTAGGATTATATTAAGTCATTTGGAGTTTGTGGACCTAAGGTTATTTTTGTGTGGTGTTTACAGAGGATATGTACGCAAGGGAAATAGAAGGGCATGTGCACACACATATGCATATATAATAATACTTACATATTCAGTAAGTATTATATACTTATAATATTTATATATACTTATTGAATAGTTTCTGTGCATTATCTCATTTGAACCAAAAATAATGCTATGAGGTAGGGAATATTATCAACATGTTACCATTAAGGAAACTGAAGCTCAGTGAGATTAAACAACCTGCATGATTTCACACAATTAGTAAGATTCAGGATTTTAACTGATGTCTACTTATTTCCAAAGTTCTGTGCTCCTTTTCATTGACTTTCTGCTTAAGAAATCAAGCAACTCAGAAGAATTCTAGCACATTTATAATCAACTGGCAAATGTCAACAGTTTCAAGATATATATGAGCTTAATTTATTTATTAGAAATCGTGATCAGTCTTAGTCCATGGTAGAATCTGAGCTTTAATCATTAAGAACCAGCTTGTCTGTACCTGGTTGTCAGGAAAAAGGTATCATAAAAGGGCAACCTGCTTGAAGGAATTATCAGAGTATGGTGGCGAATTTTGATAAGGGTTTTTACCTTTACTAATTGTAATATTTAAATCAGTAGCTCATGCCCTGTAGGTATGAAGCACACAAAAATTACTGTACTCTGAGTATTATTGTGGTGAGCAAATAGCAGACACATTTCCTTGAGACAGAATTTTTTCCTGTATGCAAACAATATCCTCCTTTATTTGAATGAGAACAGATGGATGAAGCGTCAATATAAATACTTACTGCCCATGGTAATGGATGATTTTATGAGACATTCGAATTCGGCTTAAACAAGGGTATGAGTTAGTAGATCTGCTTAGCTTGATATTTTTATTCTGACAATAAGAATTTCTATAAGAAAGGGTGAAGCTGAAAGGGCAACTGAGACCCCTTTGAGTGAATTAGTATTCCTATTGAATTACCCGTGTGGATAATATTCTTTACCTCTGATGTGACCCTTACAAATTTAATTAAGTATGATGGCTGGCCAGCATGTAGATTATTTCTGCTACAGACAAAACTTGAATGCTTTCTGGCTATGGACAAAATATTTATGGACGCTCCTGTTAATTTATGTCACCCAACTTTTCTAACTTTAGGTGCTGGAGTTGAGGAACAAATTATCTTTGTGGCCTTGCTGTTATGTGATTCATGTCTATTAGGGTTTAATCAGAAAGATGTAATAGTAATGTATGGTCAAGTTACTGGAGATATTTTATAAAATTTCCTTTAAAAAATGTTTGATTTCAAACAAACTTGATATATAAAACTTAGATGGAAGTTTTATTTTTTTAGTGGAATTTATTTCTCTCTCTCTGTGTGTATGTATGTGTACAAAATTAGGAATCATATTCCCTAAAGTAAACTTAAAAAAAAGAACCATATCCAATCCATTTAATGAGCTACATTTTTACTAAGACATCACACTTTAGTATTTTCTATTGAAAACCTAGCTCTAGTAAATAGTTGATTTTCTTTTCTGAGCAAATCCTATTCTTCTCAGCATCTTGATACATAATATTTCACATGTTACATTTAAGTGCATTTCATGATTTTGAGATATTACCTCTTTCTGAATCAAGCCTTCCTACTGTCACAGAAGACTCTAAATGGAGCTTTTATTCTAGGAGCATATTGAGAAGTAGAATGGTGGGGTAGAGGCTGCATGGTACAATGGGATTGGCATTTCAAAATTAAGCATATTGCTTTATGAAGTTACGGCTCTGGAGAAACCAGCCAAGGCTTCAGTGTCTCCATTCCCTCACCTGTGAATTGTGATTGACAACACCTTTGCGGTGATGACTGACAAGCAGTATATTTGGAGAAGCCTTGTAATCTTCAAATTTTACATCATTATTGTTGGAGCATTGACAAAGCCTACTCATTAATGGTAGGGTTAAAGAAAAGAGGAGTACTAGAAAAGAGTTCCTGTGCCACAGTAAAAATTACACTGATTCACTGAAGAGCAAGATGCAGTGTGATAAGTGCCAAGGACTACAGGGCACTTAAGGTATCTGCTCTCTGCTCCGACTACTCTTTTTGTTTTTAATTTTTATTTATTTTTTTGGCCCCGCCATGTGGCATGCAGGATCTTAGTTCCCCAACCAGGGATCGAACCCACGCCCCTGCATTGGGAGCACGGAGTCTTAACCACTGGACCACCGGGGAAGTCCCACTGCTCAGGCTATTCTGGTCTCATCTTTATACCTCACCCTGCTCTAGACCCACTGGCTGCCTTGCTGTCTCTAGAACACACCACTCATCCTTGGGATGACCTTCCAGATACCTACATGCCTCACTCTCTTACTTCCTTCAGATCTCTGCTCAAATAAGATTTCATCAAAGAGGCTTATTCCCAAGATCCAACATAAAATGAACCATCATTGTCAACTCCATCAATTTTCATCCCTTTAGTCTGCTTTATTTTGCTTTACTATCACATGACATATTGATTGTTTATTTTCTTCTCATTGAAACACAAGCTCCTTGAGAGCTAGAATTTTGTCCATTTTATTTATTGCTATATCCCCAGAGTCTATAAAATATGGATATAAATGAATGAATAAATTAGGCTAGGTGCAGAATGCCTGGGTTCCAGTCCTTACTCACTGTATTAACGTGGAAAATCTCTCAGTTATTTTTGCATTTCATTTTTCTCATTTGTAAGTAAGGGCTGATATCAATTTTATTTTTCACTCAAGTGTTGTGACGTTTAGTGGAAGAAACCTTACTTATGAAACCTACTATTGGGCATACATTACTACGAGTAATTTGCATAAATTATCTAAACCCCATATCAACTTGATAGCTATTAATATTATTATTTTACAGATTAAGAAACCAAGGCTGAAAGAGTTTGTGACTTGTAGAATCCAATGCAATGAAAGTGTGTGAAATAGATGTTAAAGATATAAAAGGCTTTTTAATACAAGATGTTTATACTCATCAAACTAGCAAAGAAATGAATGAATAGCTATCTTTTTTTTTTTTTTTTTGGCCATGCTGTGCAGCTTGTGGGATGTTCCCTGACCAGGGATTGAACCCGGGCCACAGCAGGGAAAGCCTGGAATCCTAACCACTAGGCTACCAGGGAACTCCCATGAATACCTATTTTTAATGAAATCATCATATAGTTTTCTTGATGGAAATAATTTATGGTTGGGTTAGTTTCTCCCTTTTTATGTTTCTCCCTTTTTATGATAACTTTAAGCACAGACAAGGAATAAGTAAAACAAAAATGGTTCATTTGGATATGTTACCATTGGCACTTTCTGCTGAAAGGTTTATGGTTTCTACTTTTTATAGAGATCTGCTACAACTTGAGAGCAGTTATTCCCTAAACATTTCAGACTTTTTGTAATAGAAATTTTTTCAGACCCACTTAATAATTTTTTTCAGCAAAGGAGAAATTAGGACCAAATACCACTATTAATTTGATAGCACTTTGAAATTAGTTTCCATTTCGTACACTACTGCATAACTAAAAAATTTTAGAATGTATATGTGTAGGACATATACTATATTCAGGGTGCAGACAAACTTTGATAAACATATTGATGTAAAGGCCTCTTGTAATAACTTAAAGGCCTTCTAATATCTATAGCACAAGGTTTGGCAAATGTTCAAGAAACTAGATGGAGAAAGCTTTTTTGGCCAATTCAGGTACATAAATAAGAGGTCTCAATCCTTTTACCCAAGAAGAGGTCACAGAAAGCTCTTTGGAAGAAAATTTTCAAGTGTAAAGTGGGAGAGAAAACACGAAAAAAGATTTCTCCATACAAAGCCATTTAAATAACAAGCTATCCGAATTAGTCTCTCCCAAAGGCTTATTGGGTAGAAAAGGGAAAATAGGAAAAGGAAAAAAGGAATTATTTATCATCCTAAGTGCTTTATACTTCACATCTCCTTATTAAAATTTGGAAGAAATAATCTTAACTGGGCTTAGAGCCATTTAGAAAAACTGAATAATTAATTCCTGATATTGTTTGCTTTTCTATACCAGGCCAAAATATTTTACTCTATTCACCTACATGGCTTTAGGCCAAGTAAGCAATATGCTAAATGAAAAGTTTGTCATGTGGAAAGATCTTTAAAAATTAAGCAATTTTCTCATCTTAATAATTTTAAGAGACCCAGGGAAGATCTTGTTTTAGGTAGATTGATAAAATTGGATTACCTTTTAGTTTTGATTCTCTAAAAATGTATGGAAGGGTTCATTAGAAATGCACATATGATTTCCATTGATTAAACTGAGGAAGGTATTCAGATGCTTTTTGGTTTCTGTTACTGGTCCTAGGTCTGTGGCCATAGACATGCTGTTTCACATCCTCTGGGGGGCAGTTTAAATGAAACTGGGCAAGTGAAAACGACAAGAAGAAATGTTTCTTACTCTCCTCCAGAGTTAAAAAAAAAAAAAAAGTGATGGAGACATGAGATGAATGAGGGAAATGAGTATCAAGCATCAGGCAAAGGATGGGTGCAAATACATTGTGTGATTTTTCTGATGGAACAGATCAGTCATAAAAGGAACTTTTGACATCAGTTTATTGTTTTACTTAGTTATTCACTTGACAAGGACAGTGTGAAATAATATTTAATAAAGATGAAAAAATCCTATAGTTTGTGAAGTGAAAAGGAAAGTCGAGATTTGCCAAATTGTTTTGTATTTATTGAAATACTTGTTCTCATGTTTATTAGAAATACATAGCTACAGGTACTGAATGTTAATTTAATAAGCAGCATGAAGTATAGAATGAGGGCAAGGTAGGATAGGAGTGTGTGTGTGTGTGTGTGTGTGTGTAGGGGAAAGTGATTTAAACTGTAGTTGTAGAGGATAAAAAAGGGAACTATATCCAGGTACATATGTACCTGTTTTCTATACAATGGTAATGTATCAAAAGCTTAAATAGATGAAAAATATATTCTGGAGAGAACATTTTAATGTAGACCCACCAGCTTCATCTGATCTGTGGACTGATCAATGTTACAATTATGATTTGAAAGAAAAATATGCTTGGTCTGCAAGGATGCTTTAGAAAACAAAGCTAAAGAAAAATTAAAGGAAAGTTCAGATTTTTTCCTATCATACATTGCTTTTTGCATGAGCAGCAATATCCTAGCAGTTTTTATCTGAACCATTAGCCTGGCCCAGTAGGTGTCAGATTAGATATACATTACTCCATTATCTTGGTATACTACTCTGCATCAAAGGATCTATGGACTTGGAAACTGAAAGGGAAAGAGAATAAATAAAGGATATCTCTTTTCAGTTTTAGAGTAGCGCTTTTAACATTAAGAAAAATCAATAACTGGATTGACTGCATTCAGTAGGGAGCATTATTGTTTCCCATAATGTATCTAATGCATATCATTACCAGAGTAATCACATTATTATCTGCCTCTGCCTTGCTGCTTGCTTGGCTAGATATGAAGCCAGAGCTATTTGTAAAGTAAGGATTTTTTTCTCTTTTGCGAAATCGCTGCAAATTGTATTCTTCCCATTTTCTTTATTCGTTGTTTGAACTAGCCAGAACCTCTGAATTCAGATTAAGTGGCTTGGTTTGTTGTGGTGGTGGTTAATTGTTCCCCTTCAGGATTTCTTTTTGTTTCACCTTCAAATTGATCTCACCTTTAGGAAATGGGACAAATCATGTGTGGGTCATTGTATTCTCTGGCATGGAAGATGGGGTAGCATAAACTATTTGGGAGTGGGTTTTATGTTTCTGAGATATCCTTTTAAAGTCAGCAGTTGCAGAGTGATGCTGGAATGTGTTTCAAAGAGTGTTACATCCCAACACTCCAGTGCAAGGGGCTCAGTCTAAAACAATGAAGTGCATCTAAAATCTAGAATAGTCCATTCCTTTTCTGTTTGTGATTATAAAGGGGGGGTAAAAGATGTGTCCGTTAACATTTAAAGGCACATTTAACTTAAGTTTAAGTCTTTCACTCATGAGCTTCACGATATTTAACTAGCTAAACAGTGTGAGCCTTTCTTTGTCCTCACTTGTATAAGTGGAGTCATACTAAATTCCTTGGTACAGATTTTCAGTGGAGATTCAAGACAGTGCATGTAAGATAGCTAGCCAAGAACACTGCGGTGGTGCTCTTCCAAGTGACAGTATAATAACAGAGGGTCAGTGGAGCAGAAAAACTGCCCAGAAGATAACTGAAATGAATACATGTGGAATCTGTTTCTCCCAAGAATTCTTTATACTTCAGTTCTGGAGTTGCTGATGATGTCTAATTAAAGGGACAAACAGTGGGAAAGAAAAATAAATAGAAGTTTTTAAAATATGAAACTCTGAATGTACAGGAAACAATTAGAGCTTCTCAAGTGCTGAGCAGTGCAGTCAAACTAAGATCATTTTGCATTAGGTAAGGAATAAGGGGGATGTGCAGCTGGACTAATTCATGGGCCTGGCTGAAAGGCTTCAGAGGATGAGAAGATGGCATTTTTGGTAAAATAATTGTTCTCAGGAACAATTTTTGCTTTTGCTTTTCCCGTGGACCTTTAATCCTCAATCTGTCATTTCACTTGCATACTAAAGATGTCATTACTGAAAGGGAGATTTCAGAGTTTTCTAATCAGAAATAAAAATCGCACGTATTTTTCCTTTTTCTCTTCTTTTTTGTAGGCCTTTTCAATCAAGAGAGTGGGTAATAATTAATCTAAGAGCCCCATTTGACAGAAAATTTGAACTTTGGCAAGTAATCTACTTTATGCTCACTTGGAAATACTTACTTGGTTACAACCACTTGTCCATTCAGTTTGTGGAAGCAGATTAAGCTGCAAAGCTGCCAATATGTTTCCATATTCAACTCTTTGTCTACAGGATGGAAAGGAAATCAAAGTACTTGGGAATTAAAAACCTCTTTGATTCCAGACTTCAAGTGTATTGCTCAATTTGGAACTGGCAAGGGACACAGAGGGACAAAAAAGTGAATGTGGAAAACGGATGTTCTAATTTTCCTTCTAGTTCAGATGGAGGCATTTAAAAGAGTCCTGCTTCTAGGATCTCTAGAATAGCCAGGGCAGTATAATGACCAGGCATTAGCGGGAAATGTAGGGAATGCTTCGCTCTGACCCTTAAGTTTTTTTTTTTTTATTGAAGTAGGGTTGCTTTACAATGTTATATTAATTTCAGTTGTACAACATAGTGATTCAAAATTTTTATAGATTATACTCCATTTAAAGTTATTATGAAATATTGGCCATATTCCTTGTACTGTAAAATGTATCCTTGTAGCTTATTTATTTTATACATAGTAGTTTTTATCTTTTAATCCCCTACCCCTGTCTTCCCTCTACTACCCCTATCCTGCTTCTCCTCCCTTCCATTTCCCCACTGGTAACCACTAGTTTTTTCCCTATATCTGTGAGCCTGTTTCTGTTTTGTTATATTCACTCATTTGTTTTATATTTTATATTTTACATATAGGTGATAACATACCATATTTGTCATTCTCTGACTTATTTAACTCAGCATAATACCCTCCAGGTCCATCTATGTTGTCACAAATGGCCAAATTTCACTCTATTTTATGGCTGAGTAATATTCCATTGTATGTGTATATATATCCCATATATATATATATACACACACCACTTCTTTATCCATTAGTCTGTTGATGGACACGTAGGTTGCTTCCATATTTTGTAAATAATGTTTATTTACATTGTAAATAATGCTGCTGTGAACATGGGGGTGCATGTATCTTTTCGAATTAGTGTTTTGATATTCTTTGGATATATACCCAGAAGTGGAATTACTGGATCATGTGGCATGTGGTAGTTCTATTTTTAGTTTTTGAGGAAACTCCATACTGTTTTCCATAGTGGCTTCACCAATTTACATTGCCACAGTCTACAAGGGTTCCCGTTTCTCCACAGCCTTGCCAATATTTATTATTTGTGGTCTTTTCATGATAGCCATTCTGACAGGTGTGAGGTGAAATCTCATTGTGGGTTTGATTTGCATTTCCCTCATGATTAGCAATGTTGAGCATCTTTTCATGTGCCTGTTGGCCATCTGCGTTTCTCTTTGGAAAAATATCTATTCAGGTCTTCTGCCCATTTTTTAATTGGGGTGTTTGGTTTCAATGCTGAGTTGTATGAGGTATTTATATATTTTGGATATTAACCCATTGTTGGTCACATCATTTGCAAATATTTCTCCCATTCAGCAGGTTGTCTTTTCATTTTGTTGATGATTTTCTTTGCTGTGAAAAAGCTTTTAAGTTTAGTTAGGTTCCATTTGTTTATTTTTGCTTTTATTTCCTTTGCTTTAGGAGACAGATCCCAAAAAATGTTGCTACGATTTATGTCAAAGTGTGTTCTGCCTATGTTTTCCTCTAGGAGTTTTGTAGTATCTGGTCTTACATTTAGGTTCTTAATCCATTTAAAATTTATTTTTGTATATGGTGTGAGAAAGTGTTCTGATTTCATCCTTTTACATGTAGCTGTCCAGTTTTCCCAGCACCGCTTATTGAAGAGACTGTCTTTTCACCATTGTATATTCTCGCCTCCTTTGTCATAGATTAATTGACCATAAGTGTGTGGGTTTATTTCTGAGCTCTCTTGTCTGTTCCATTGATCTATGTGTCTGTTTTTGTGCCACTACTGTACTGTTTTGATTACTGTAGCTTTGTAGTGTAGTCTTAGGTCAGGGAGCATGATTCTTTCAGCGCTGTTCTTCTTTCTCAAGATTGTTTTGGCTATTTGGGGTCTTTTGTGTTTCCATACAAATTTTAGAATTATTTGTTCTAGTTCTGTGAAAAATGCCATAGATATTGTGTAGGGATTGCATTGAATCTGCAGATTGCTTTGGGTAATGTGGTCATTTTAACAGTGTTAATACTTTCAGTCCATGAACATGGTATATTTTTCCATCAGTTTGTGTCATCTTCAATACAGGGCTTTTACCTCTTTAGTTAGATTCATTCCTAGGTATTTTATTCTTTTTGAAGCAGTGGTAAATGGGATTGGTTATAGTGTATAGAAATTCAACAGATTTCTGTATATTACTTTTGTGTCCTGAAAATTTACTAATTCGTTTATGAGCTCTAGTAGTTTTCTGGTGGCGTTTTGAGGATTTTCTGTGTATGAGCTGTTTATATATCATGTCATCAGCAAACAGTGCCAGTTTTACTTCTTTCTTTCCAATTTCAATTCTTTTGATTTCTTTTCCTTGTCTGATTGCTGTGGCTAGGACTTCCAATACTATGTAAAATAGAAGTGGTGAGAGTGGGCATTCTTTTCTTGTTCCTGATCTTGGGGGAAATGCTTTCAGCTTTTCTCCATTGAGTATGATGTTAACTGTGGGTTTATGATACATGGCATTTATTATATTGAAGTAGGTTCTCTCTATACCCACTTTACTTAGAGTTTTTAATCATAAATGGATGTTGAATTTTGTCAAAAGCTTTTTCTGTATCTATTGAGATAACATATGGTTTTTATTCTTTAATTTGTTAATGTGGTGTATCACATTGATTGATGTGCAGATATTGAACCATCCTTACATCCCTGGGATAAATTTCACTTGATCACGGTGTATGATCCTTCTAATGTATTGTTGAATTCGGTTTGCTAATAATTTGATGCTAATTTTTTACATCTTTGATCATTAGTGATATTGGCCTGTAATTTCTTGTTTTGTGATATCTTTATCTGGTTTTGGTGTCAGGGTGATGCTAGCCTTGTAGAATGAGTTCAGAAGGGTGCCTTCCGCTGCAACTTTTGTGAATAACTTGAGAAGAATAGATATTAATTCTTCTCTAAATGTTTGGTAGAATTCATCTGTGAAGCCATCTGGCTCTGGACTTTTGTTTGTTGGGAGTTTTTTTTTTAATTACTATTTCAAACTCATTACAGGTAATTAGTCTATTTATATTTTCTAGTTCTTCCTGGTTCAGTCTTGGGAGATTGTCCATTTCTATGAATTTGTCCATTTTTTTTTTTTTCAGGTTGTTCATTTTGAGTACAAAGTTCATAGTAATCTCTTATGATCCTTTGTATTTCTGTGGTGTTGGTTGTTCTTTTTCCTTTTTCATTCCTGATTTTATTGATTTTGGCCCTCTCTCTTCTCTTTCTTTCTTAATGAGTCTGGCTAAAGGTTTATTAATTTTATTTACCTTTTCAAAGAACCAGATCTTAGTTTCTTTGATCTTTTCTGTTGTTTATTTTATTCTCTATTTCATTCATTTCTTCTCTGATTTTTGTGATTTCATTCTTTTAACTAACTTTGGGTTTTGTTTGTTCTTTGTCTAGTTGCTTTAGGTGTAAAGTGAGTTTTTTTGTTGTTGTTGAGATTTTCTTGTTTCCTTAGGTAAGGTAAGCTTGAATCACTATAAACGTTTTTCTTAGAACTGATTTTGCTCCAATCCCATAGATTTTGGATAATTGTGTTTTCATTTTTAGTTGTCTCCATGTTTTTTTTGACTTCTTTGATTTCTTCAGTGATCCATTGGTTGTTTAGTGGCATATTGTTTAGCTTCCATGTGTTTGTGTTTTATGCAGTTTTTTTCTTATAGTTGATTTCTAATCTCATAGTGTTGTGGTCAGAAAAGATGTTTGATATAATTTCAATTTTCGGGAGGGTGGGAGGGAGGGAGACGCAAGAGGGAAGAGATATGGGGATATATGTATATGTATAACTGATTCACTTTGTTATAAAGCAGAAACTAACACACCATTGTAAAGCAATTATACTCCAATAAAGATGTTAAAAAATAAAAAATAAAAATAATTTCAATTTTCTTAAATTTACTGAGACTTTTTTTGTGGCTAGCATGTGATCTATCCTGGATAATGTTGTGTTTGCAATTGAAAAGACTGTGTATTCTGCTGCTTTTTTCCTGTCTGGATAATCTGTCCATTGATATAAGTGGGGTATTAAAGTACCCTACTAGTATTGTGTTACTGTCAATTCTCCCTTTATGTCTATTAATATTTGCTTTATGTGTTTAGGTGCTCCTATGTTGGGTGCACATGTACTTACAATTGTTATGTCTTCCTTTTGGATTGATCCCTTGATCACTATGTAATATCCTTTGTTTTAAAGTCTATTACATCCTTTGTTTTAAAGTCTGTTTTGTCTGATATAAGTATTGCTACCCCAGCTTTCTTTTCATCTCCATTTTCATGGAATACCTGTTTCCGTCCCCTCTCTTTCCTTCTGTGTGTGTCTTTAGATCTGAAGTGAGTCTCTTATAGGCAGTATGTAGATGGGTCATGTTTTTGTATCCATTCAGCTACTGTACTTCTTTTGATTGAAGCATTTAGTCCATTTACATTTAAGGTAATTATTGGTAAGTATGTAATTATTGTCATTTTGTTAATTGTCTTTGGCTTGTTTTTGTAGTTCTTTGTTTCTTTTCTTGTGATTTGATATCTATCTTTAGTGTTCTGTTTGTATTCCTTTCTCTTTTGTATGTGTGTATCTATTATAAATTTTTAGTTTGTGGTTGCTATGAGGTTTATATAGCAATCTCTCTCACTCTCTCTCTGTGTATATACATATAAATAAATATATATATATATATATGCTATGAGGTTTATATAGCAATCTCTCTGTCTCTCTGGATCTAGTATTGGCCTCTTCTTAGTGGGTAGGGCTATTTTCTGACACAGCAGGCTTTGGGTTCTGGGGTGTGCTAAAGCTGGTACTGGCCCACTGGTGAGTGGGATTGGATCCCAGTGTGGCTGAGGGGTCCAAGGGGTCTTGGATCTGATGTTGGCCTCTGGTAGTGGGAATAGATCCTGAGGTTGCTGGCTTTGAAGCCCAAGTTGTCCCAGAACTGGTGTCTGCCTGCTGGAGGGCAGAATTGGGGCCCAGGGGATCCCAGGGCTGGGCCTACCCACTGGTGGGCAGAGCCAGGTCCTGGGGTCTATGACTGCAGGGCCCAGGGTGCTCAGAGCTGGTGTCAGACTGCTCATGGGTAGGGCTGGATCCAGGGCATATTGGGGCTGGTGCCAGCCTGCTGGTGGGTGCGCTGTGTTCTTCTATGACAGGTTGCGCGTCTACAGTGATCTTGGGGCTGGTGTCTACCTGTGATCAGTAGGGCCATGGCCTAAGGGGTCCTGGGGATGGTGCCTGCCCACTGGTGTGTGAAGTTAGCCCCAGAGCTGGGGCTGGCCCTCTGGTCAGCGGAGCCGGGTCCCAGAGTTGCTGTGTCTGCATGCTGGTGGGTGGGGCTGGAGTGCAGGGGATCTTGGGGCTGGTGCCTGCTCACCAATGGGCAGAGCTGAGTCCCAGAGTCTCTGGCTGCAGGGCCGTGGGTGTCTCGGGGCGAGTGTGGTGTACTGGTATGTGGGGCCTGGTCCTGGGCCCTCTGGTGGACAGGGGTGTGTCCTGGGGTGGCTGTTGGCTCAGAGGGTCTTAAGGCAACCTGCCTGCTGGTGGGTGGGGCTTTGTCCCCACCTGGCTAGTTGGTTGGCCTGAGGCATGCTGGTACTTGTGCCGACAAGCTGGTAGGTAGAGGTGGGTCCCAGTGGTGATGAAGTAGATGGAGCAACTCCAAAATGGCTCTTGCCAGCAACAGTGTCCACGGTAGAACAAGCTCCTCCAAATGGCTGCCATTAGTGTCTGTGTCCCAAGGGTGATCTCCTGTAGCTTCCTGCCTCTTCAGGAAGCTCTCAAAGATCAGCAAGTAGATCTGATCCAGGGTCTTTCAAATTACTGCTTCTGCCCTGGCTGCTGGAGCATGTGAGATTTTGTGTGTGCCCTGTAAGAGTGGAGTTTCTGTTTCCCACAGCCCTCTGGGTCTCTGGAAAGTAAGCCCCACTGGCCTTCAAAGCCAGATGTTCTGGGGGCCCTTCTTCCCAATGCAGGACGCCTGGGCTGGGGAGCCCGATGTGAAGCTTGGACCCATTGCTCCCTGGGGAGAACCTCAGTTGTAATTATCTTCCTGTTTGTGGGTCACCCACCCGGAGGTATGGGGTCTTGACTCTACCTTGACTCTGCCCCTCCTACCCATCTCGTTATTGTTCTTTCTTTATATCTTTAGTTGTAGAAGATCTTTTCTGCTAGTCTTCCAGTCTTTCTCATCAATAGTTGCTCTGTAAATAGCTGTAATTTTGGTGTGCCCATGGGAGGAGGTAAGCTCAGGGTCTTTCTACTCTGCCATCTTGGCTCAGTCTCCTTTCTTACCTTTTAATCTATGTTCTTAGGTAGTTTTGTAGTATGGGTATATTTATTTGTTTATATTATTATTACATAGTAAATATGTAAAAATATATTTAGTGTATACACACACACACATATATATATAAACTAAAAATGCAACTGTAGAAAAAGGAGGCCATTCTGCAATTTCTCAAGGAAACAAGTTTGAGAAACATGTTAAAATGAAGGTATAGGAGAATTACTCTGTGTGTGTGTTTGTGTATTCTTACTTGCTTTTTTTTTAAAATTTGTTTGCTTCCCTCAGGAACATGTTTTAACAGATGTTGTAGCAGGTTGATAGTAAATGATCTTTCAACCCAGAACGAAAATGAAACAGGTACCTCTAATCAAATAAACTCTTAATAGCCTCTGGTCAGTGAGAAAATTCAATTATCTAGTTAAGTTTAAAAATCAATAGTGGCCACTCCAAATTTGACTATAGTTATAAACCAACAAACTTGAACATAGTCTCAAGATCAGAAATTCTTTCAGTCTAACATAAATATGTCAGAATCTGGGGAAGAAAATGAATCAAAACCTCAAAGAGGATTAGGATGTTTTATGGTAGGTACATAAAGCTTACTCAGAAAATATAATGACAAAGTTACCAAATACCAGTAACAAAAGATTACAGCTATTCAGTAATTTGGATTCAATATTCTTATACTTATGAATGATATATTTGTTTTGTATTTGCCTGTTGTATCCAATGCATGTCATTCAGTGGAATCATCCCCATCATTAGCAACTCCATTGTTTAAAGGCCTTGCCATCTAAGATTCTCAGAGCCAGAGGCCTCAAGAGGCCGTGCTGTTGTTCAGTGGTTAAAAACTCCAATTTTGCCATCAGACACATGTATGTCCAAACTCTGACTCAGTACCCTTTTCTTTCAGAACCTCAGTTTTACTGTTTTTGCAATGGGGCTATTCATAGTGTATACTTCATATTAGTATTTAATTATCCTTGTATGATAATTATCCTTATAGGATACTTAAAAGATTATAGGATAACTAAAACATTGCAGCTAATGTATGTAGTGCCAAAACAGAGCAACCGTTGAATATTCCTATTATAGTATAATATATAATAGCTAAATAATATAGCTACTATGACTCCATGTTTTGGTTTGGACTGCTTAAGTCATTTGTTAAACTAACACTGAGGTCATAGCTTTATAATGATTCATATATGAAGTCCACATATTTTTATGATGCATCTATAATATGTAAGTTACTCTGCTGGCTTTTAAAAAATAGGAAAATAAATATAATATCACTTTTCTTAAGTAGCTTATAGTCAAGCAGGGAATACAGTGGCTGCTTACAGGTAACTGTAAATTTGTGATGGGCAAAATTACGTAAGAAAACAATTTTCTGGTAGTAAGAAGAAAAGGGAGATACCTCTGACTTAGTGGGAAGTGATCAATAAACTATAGTTATTATATTTAAAATAGTTATTGCTAACTCTAAATACAAAGCACTCTTGCAGAGCCAAATAAATAGGTCTTTAAAATATAGGGGTATCACAAAATGAATTATTAAATCTATTAGCAGCATTCACATGAAATTTTTGTTAAAAATAAATAGAAAGGAAAGTAGAAGAAAAACTATTATAAAAAGTTAAGACTGAATGACTATAATGTGCGTAAGGCAAGTAGACCTCATTGAGAAGAAATCTATGGCTGATTAAAATATGAGCTATCCCATTAATCACACAATACATTAGATAATAAGTTTTGGTTGTTAACTTGATATGCACCATTGAACATGGAGAAAAATATCACATAGGCAGACAAGTGCACTAATGTATGACAGTGTAATAGCTTGTGGATATTTCTTTTTGTAAATATGTCTACAGTTTTTCTAGTGTCTTACTGAACTGTGCTGTAAAATAAGGTTGTTCTTTAAGTCATAGAGATTAATGCTGCAGATTTTTCAACACTGGCAAAAAATTATACATTTGAATAGAAGAAAGGGTGAGATAGAAATTAACATTTTTCATTCAGAATGTGTCATTCTAATATTTCATTCAATTTTGTAAGGGAGCTCTGAAGATGTTCGATTAAAAAATGTTTTGAAAAAAGAAAAACCAGTGACATATTCTACTGACAGGTAATTATGTGAACTAATTTCAAGACCAGTTTAAACCATGATCAAGGTTATTTAGCTGTCTGTGCTGTAGGGATCTAGTGAGCCTACCCTGAAAATTTGCTAATAGCACAAATAGGAAAGAATAGAAAAAGTGCTACGTTCTATAGGCCAAGTAATAGTTTTTACAGAAAATCACGACAGATTTCTTTTAACTTTGCTTTAGTAATATGAAAATTTAGCACTTAATTGACTGTTAAACATAATTTTGAATAGGTCTCTTGTTTCCATCTTGCTTGATAAAGTAACATATATTCAGCAACTTATACCAAAGTTTCACTGTGATTATTATATTTGCCTCTGCTGTTCAGTAATGTCAGCCACTAGCCACGTGTGGCTACTGAGTACTTGAAACGCAGCTAGTCTGAATTGATAGAGATTATAAGTATCAAATATACAGATTTCAGTGCTTTAAATAAAAAATAAAAGATGGTACAGTATCTCATTGGGATATTTAAGGTTTAATAAAAATGTATCAATTATACTTGTTTTTTACTCTTTTAATATGGAGGCAAGACAATTTAAAATTACATATGTGATTTGCATTTATGGATCGCATTGTATGTCTGTTGGTTAGTGCTGTTCTATGGGACCCATGAAGTAAACCACTGATAAAGGAAATAAAATTCTGAACAAAGAATCTTGACTTCTTCGGAACTGTATTAAAATGGCTCACATTCTGATCATAAAACTTGTTGTTTTAAGTTGTATGTAAATGGTTGTATATAAACCATGTAATTCAAAATACATTATGCATTAGAAAAAGGCACAAGAAAAATAGACAACAATTATATATGTGTGGAAAGATAACATTGCAAAATATAAAACACAAAATACCCATTTTATTACACATTTCTTATCTGGAGAGTAGATCCTGCCTGTGGACTCTGTAACCATACTCATATAGATATTGTAATTACAGAGGAAACTCTTCCCCTTGATAGTCTGAAAGTTTCTGGAAAATTCATTTTCTCAGTGAAGATTTTTAATTGGCATCAGTCCAAATCAATTATACAAGAATCTTTGCCCAAGCCCTTCTTTTCACCCCTGCAAAAACAAGACAAAACAAAACAGTCCTCCCTCTCCCACAAAAAGGTCATATAAACCATCTGCTTGATTTCTTTTTTTAAGGTATGTATTTGTCAACAACAGAATCAGTAAGAGGGGAAAAAGCCCCAAATGTAGTTATAAGCAAGAGCAACATAACAGGTGACTCTGGGGATTTATTGCTTTGGGGTACTACAATAGTCTGCCTTTGAGTTGATAAGTTAATAAATCAATCTTTATTGCCTGAAAGAATTTATGTGTATTCCAAAGTAAGCCATTTATGTTTTCATTTGCATTTTCTAAGATTAGTCCTTCATTTATATTTTTAAAATACTGTGCCTCTTCCAGGAATTATCTCCAAGTAAATTCAGAATGCAGTACTTATTCCCCAAGGCAGGGAGCCATCATATACCAGGGGTCACCATCACATGGGGATATATTCCAAAGTGTTTTCTTCTGTATGTGTGTGTATGTTGGGGGTGCTTGTTACCTGAAAATGTCTGTGAAAGGTGTCTGTAAGGGCCACCATTGGGCTTTTGTGTGTGGGCCAGATCTGAGGTTTGATCGTTAAAGACTTGGAAAAAATATCCAACTTTTGAAAGTCTTAAGCAGAAACAGTTCGTGGATTCTAAACCTGTGCTCTCCAACATGGTTGCCACTTGCCACCTGCGGATTGTAACTAATGTGACTTGGAATATAACTAATGTGACTGAGAAACCGAACTTTTAATTTTATTTAACTTTACGGTAAATTTAAAAGCTGACACTAGGTTGAGTGATTGGAAAACTTTTAAGCATGCTTGGAACAACTTTGGGTTTCCTTTTTCAGCTGTAAACTTTATGATATATAAATGCAAATCAGTATTTCCAATTAAAAAATTTCAAATTGAGATGTGCTGAAGGTATAAAATACCAGCCAAGTTTTGAAGGCTTAGTTTCTAAATGAATAATTAAAATAGCTCAGTAATAATTTTATACAGGTTACACATTGAAGTGATATCAGTTTGGATATTTGGGTTGGAATGTATTATTAAAGTTAATTTCACCTGTTTTTAAACTTTTTCTTAATGTGGCTACTAGGAAGTTTAAAATTATGTATGTGCTTTGCATTATATTTCTATTAGACAGTGCTGTCTAAAACAAAGAGCAAAACACATGGGAATACACTTGAGATACTGAGATCATAAACGGGATAGGGCAACAAAAGTGAAAAACTAATGACAAGATAGTAAGGGTCAGTGGCAAATAAAAGAGAAGCAGGTCCTTAGCTGACCTTAGTGTTAGCAGATGAGTAGTGTGTAATGCCTGACCTGGCTCGTGGCTTAGAATTGAAAACATGACTCTTCAGATTTTTGGACCTTATAATCAATGATAAATAGGGTGTTTCTTTTAATAATAATAATTATAATACCAGTTTTATTTTTAAAAAATGTCACTGCATTCCATCTCCTTTTAGTCTCCCTTATGGTACTGAGTACATTACATAGAGACATTGAAAGGATTTTGCGCCAATAAGCCTTTGAAACAAAATATACCAGAATTACAGGACAAGAAAAAAGAATGTTAAACCAAATTTCATTTCCAAGGGAAGAAATTTAAGGAAATAGTCACTCGGGCTACTTTGTTATGTAAAATCTATCTCATAAACTAAATACTGGATTAAATTAATTCATTGGACAGTTTGGAACAAATTGTAATACATCATGTTTGCTTTGGAAGTCCTATTGCCCTCAAGTTCAAGTCAAGTAGCCCTTCTCCCTACATAAGTAAGATGCAAGGTCACTGTAGAATAATCAGAAACACCAAAAAGCAAAAATGAGAAAATAATAATCACTGGTAACTTACACCACCCAGAGATAATGACTGTAAATTTCCCTTGCATTTTCTTTCAAGGAAATGCAGTCGGTTTTTATACAAGGTTCTGTATGTCTTAATAAGCATTGTATCACAAACTCTGTGTTTAATATTTTTCAACCTTTTCTTTGAACTCTCTTTGGACTGTTTTCATAGCCCAGACTGAGGTTATCAGTTATAGAAACAGCAACTTAATAAATGATGTCTTGTTGGCTTGAAAGTATTATTCACATAGATTTCCAAAGTGCCAAAGATAAAACCAGGATGTGTTTTATTCACTAGAAAATCTTGTTGAACATTTTCTGACACTGTTAGTAAGATAAAGAGAATGGATGAAAGAGAAAACATGAATTCTGAACCTGAAGAGCCTGTGCTTATTAGTACTTTCAGCAGAAATTGTGATGGGCCACCTCATCAGGCAGACTGATGAAGCCTCGTTAGGTAGGAGCCTGAGAGGAATGCCTCACAGAAAGCCCTGTAATGGTCCAGTGGATGCTTGACAAACATGCATATCTGCCAGTGCTGCCCTTTAATTGGAAAGTGTTTGTATTTGTTTCCTATTTTAGAGGAAGATGTGCAAGCACATGTAATATTACATGGCAGTTTTAGTAGTGCTAGATCTGGGAATGCAAACCAGAGAACCTGAAGTTAGGCAAGTTCTTTGAGATGAAGTGGAGTGCAAAGTGCCCTTCTTCCATTCCTCAGATATTTACTTCCATTCTCCAACTTTACTCACTCTGTCCTTTTACTTAGTCTTGCTATTCAGTCTATTTTTAGGTGAGTTGAAAAATAAAAACATGCGTCTTGAAGTTAGGAAAATGCTCAGGGTAATGTTCCAGAACCTTCTGTGTTTATTAATATTAATACCATTAAGTACTTAAATACTGACATCTCTACTGCGCCTTACCCATCTCCCACCTTATCCCTGTTATCAGGGTGACTCAGGGGAATATGCGGGAGTTTCCTGATCTTTGAGATAATTTCTCAATTTAGATCAATGCCAAAAGTCATGAGAACTATTAGAAGGTTTGAGGTTTCTTCAGATCTGGTCCAATTGGCAGTAAGACAGGCTGATGGGGCAAAGCCAACCCAGCTCCCCTGAGGTGTAAGTGAAGCTGCTGAGAACTTCCCATAGATGCCCTTGAGCTAGGTTTCACCCTAAGAACCTGTGCACTTGATTTGGGAACTTGGTACTTACTCTAACTCTGACCTATGCTGCATGGAATGTGTTAGCTCCAAACAATGTTAAGGTAGCCCTTATTCCATGGCAGTGTTGGCCATCCAGCTGCAAGGGATTTTAAAGATGAACTGAGGCTACGGTGGACAATATGACAAAGTATATGTGGGAGTGTTAAGAATACCTAGGGTATACTTGATTCCAAACAACAGCGTTCATCAATGCTCTCATTTACATATTTAGATTTTCATTTAACTACTATTTATTTTTTAGTACCGGGTATTGCAATGATCTCTATGGACAGACAGACATGATTTCTGACCTCTTGGAATCAGACATTAATTCATAGTTATATGAAATCCCTTGATTAAGTGACATTGAAGCTGGTGCAGTTTTGTGGTACATTGCTAGATGCTGGGAATATGAAGGTAAGCATAGCATAGTCCCTGCCCCTGAGGATTTCATGTCTAGGAAAGAGACATGCAAACCTATAATAACAGTCCTCTGTGAAAAGTGCTTTAGAGAAGCAAATGAATTGTAATGGATCCTGAAGGTTGTGGGTGATTAATGCTGTCTGACCATCTCAGGAAAGGCTTTATGAGATGACTTTAGATCTGGGCTTTGAAGGCTGAGGAGGACTACCAGGCAATCAAGAAAACATAGCAAGTAATGGCTAGGAGGAAGAAAAGGCCAAGTATGTTTGGCAAACCCTAAGTAGAGAAGGAGGCCTAGGAAGGCATTTGGCCAAAGGTGAGATTACATAGTGTGGAATGGTAAAATTTAAGCAGTGTAAAATGTTGTATGAAAGAGTTTACACTTCACTTTTAGGAGTGGAGGAGTCATTGGAGTACTTTACTTAGGAGTTAGAAATCAATTTGTGTTTTTAGACTGATCATTCTGAGTGCAAAAGGAAGGATGGCTTTGGCTTCTGGAGAGGCTGGGCTCAGGGAGGCTAATTAGAAGGCCACTGCAATCAGCCCTGAGACAGGAGAGAAGGACTTCAACTGTGGCAGTAGCCATGGAGATTTAAGAGATATTTAGGAGTGAAAATCAATGCTAATTGAAGAGACTGGCTAGGATAGATGAAGGAGAGAGAGGATTCCAGAATACATTGAGACTTCTACCTTCTGGGTAATTTATGGTATCCATGGAGGCAGTGCTAGCTAGTGGGGTTTGAATCCTGGCTCCACCACTTACCAAGTAACCACTTGGAAGAAGTTACTTAAACTTGCCAAGCTTCATCTATACAAAAATGATTTAAAATAATTTTGTGGAATTTATGGGAAGATAATTATGAAAATGCTCAGTAAAGTGCCTTGTCTGTAATCTACATTCAACATATATTTTCTTCATGAGGACTGAAGGACACTCTGGGTAAGGATGAATTGTATAAAATCAGAAATGGTTCAAGATAATGAGTTCAGTTTTAGGCATGCTGAGTTTAAAATTGGTATTTTATGTCTAGATGGATATATCCGGTATGTATTCAGAAACAGAGGTGGAGGACTTGGGGTGTGCAAATAAAAGTCTAAGAATTTGGAGATACAATTACTAGGTGATAGTTAAAATCTCCTGAGTGGATGAGATTCTACCAGCTATGGAGTAGCTAGCAGAAAAAATTTGAAGTCAATTCTCTGGTGTTCAATTTCTAAGTAAGTAGGCAGAGGAGGAAGAGCCCCCCCAAAAGCAGCTAAAACATGGTGTAAAAATTCGAACAAAACCTTGAAAATAACGAAACCTGCCAAGTACAAGAGGGGTACTTTAAGAAGGAAACCATTAGCACTCTGATAAGTCTTAGAACTGACAAGTAACTTGAGGAATAAAGAGAACTCTTTGAATATAACAACTAAGAGATCAGTGACAACCTTAGAGCAATTTCCAATTGGTGGTGAGGAGCAGAATGCAGATTGTGGTGAAATGAGGGGAGAACAGGAATGAAGAAATAGTCATGAGATATAGAGTGCTTTTTTAAGAAGTTTGGCAGGGAGGTCTGGGGTGGTAGTTCGAAATGGATAAAGGATGAAGAAAAGAGGCTTTAATTTATAGTAATGGACACTAAGAGTAAAGACCTAGTATTGAGGAAGAGAAAGGAGACAAATGATGGGAGATAAATAATGAAGGAATGTTCTAGAAGAGGCTGCAGGTCAGGAAGTATAAATCATAAAGCATTTGCCTCAGGTGGAAGAAGGTACAACCTCCGTTTGAGTCAGGATGTAAGGGAATGAAGTTAGAGAGACTATTAATAATTGGAAATTAAGAAGCTTCCAGTGTTAAACCAGCTGTTGTTTTATCCTGTTAGTTAGCTTTTATTTTTTATGTTCTAATAATTTATGTTTTGAGTACCTTAATTAGATTGACTAGCACCTTCTAATGTTACCTCTAGATAAAATAAATTATTAAATTTTCATTCAGTAAAAGCTAAGTGGAACCTCACCTGTGACCTCTCTTTCCTGAAAAACAAAACAAAACAAAAAAACCTTAGAAAATACTGATTCTTAATAAAGTAACCCCAAGAATGATGGGAGGTCAGAAATTGCACCAACTATGCCAGGTTCACAGACTCAGAGAAATATGTTCCCCTAATGATTGATTTGTATATCCTAGGGAAATGCTAGAAATAAACTCATGCAGGGTTGACATCGGGACATTGGAGTATATGTTAGTTCTTAAAATATACTTGTTCCAGTAATAAAATGATTTGTATTGTTTCACTAAGCTATAAATGAGGTTTGGGTTGAGGATTTGCTTGTTGGAAAGGTGTTTTTACATATCTTTTTTTTTTTTAATATTAACTGTTAGCTCAAGCTTAAATTAGGATTGTAAGCAATTAATTTTGTATTTGACATTTGAAAATATAAGTACCACATGACCTTTCCTAGTAGATGAACATAGAGTTTCATTAGGTAATCTTCATGTTATTGTACTGTAAACACATAGAAACACAAAACAACCAGCCCCTCCTCATGTTGGTGATTCTAGAAATGATAACGATCAGACTCTGGGTTTATATTATAAAGCAGTTGCAGTAAATTGTGCAGATGGAAGGGTCACAACTTTGAAACACATAGTCAAAGCTGATGGGAATTCAGCCCAAAGGCAGCATCTCAAATAAAGGTTTTCCAAGCAGTAAGACTATACAAAACAGGTTGGATTTTTAGGTATCTTAATATTGTAAGTATCTTAATATTATAGATATCTTAATAACATATAATACTGCTGGCTGCTCCTCTCAGCCCACTTAGAGTTATATTTTAATTTTACTATCATGTGGGGATCTTTAGTATCCTATCCTTGGTCTTCATCACTTCTTCTCTACCTTTTCACCTGGATGATCTTCTTAGTCATATTTTCAGGTTCACTAGTTATTCTGTTCAAGTGTTGTTTTGAAATATGTTTCATTAGCTTTGATCTTCTTGCTATATTCATATATGTAAATTCAAACACTGAATGGATGTCTGTTTTTGACACCCAACAAAATTGATACTTAGTATTTTCAAAACTGAAATTGGGCTCTTTCCATCAAAACCACTTGTTCTCCTGTGTTCCTTGCTTTAGTGAAGGAAACAAGCAAGCACCATGCGCTTAAGGTGGGAAGAAATCATAGTTTCACCATTCAGGTAAAAATCAAAGTCAGCATGTTGTGTCTCATTTCAGGTTTTTCCTTAAGCATGGCATTTGTTTTCAGTAGTGCTCATACCATTTTTAAATTTCTTTAAAGAACATTGGCAACGTGGGTTATTTTTTCTTCCTATGTCAGTATTGGTAATTTGTACTTCTAATAAAAATATCCTTTCAGCCAAGTTTTAAATGTTATAGTTGTTTAAAAGAGTCTCTTAAGATAAAAATAAATTCTATCTATAGTTTTGATCCTTTTATTTCTACCTTTTTAATGTATCTTTAAAAATTTTTGTTCTCTGTGGATGAAGACTTGTATTAGCATCTGGTGTTATCTCTTTATTTTTTGCTTTACATTTCATTAAGATACAGTCTAATTTTCCCTCTTTGTAGATGTTTTGAGTTTACTTTGTTCTTTTCCTAGCTATTTAGAATGCCCTATTCAATATTATTATATTTTTTAATCTTTATGATATATGATGAATAGAAGGTTATAGTCTCAAATGTGTATAATTAGCTACTCTTCACAACACTTGATAGGTAATGTTTTGTGATTGTTATTTTTATGTGTTCAACTGGACTGAGCTAAGGGAAGCCCAGAGAGCTGGCAAAATATTGTTTCTGGGTTTGCCTGTAAGGGTAATTTTGGAAGAGATTAACATTTGAATCAGTAGACTGAGTAAAAAATATCTGCCCTCACCAGAGTGCGTGGGCATCATCCAATCCATTGAGGGCCCCGATAGAACAAAAAGGTGGAGGAAAAGCACATATTCTCTCCCTCTGTCTTTCTCCTTCTCTCTCTCTCTCTCTCTCTCATGGTCAACAGACTGTGACATCTGTTTTCTCCTACCCTCAGCCATGGGATCTCCTGGTTCTTGGGCTTTCCGACTCTAGGACTCATACCAGGTAGATCCCCCTGATTCTCCGGCCTTCAGACTCTTAAGTGAATTATATCGCTGGCTTTCCTGGTTCTCCAACTTGCAGGCTGCATATGATGGCATATTTCAGTCTCCATAATAGTGTGAGCCAATTCCTGTAATAAATCTCCTCTTACATATCTATCTATATCTATCTTATTAGTTCTGTTCCTCTGAAGAACCCAGACTAATACAGATTTTGGAGTTGAGAGTAGTTCTAGAGGAATATAATTTTAAGGACGAGTTTTCAGAATTGGTTTTGGGCTTTTTGAATTGGCTCTCTAGTCCTATTACATTTAAAGTTGCTGATGACTTACTGCCAATAGTAAAGAGAGCACTGACAGTCCTCAGCATGAACTGTTTATAGAGTTATATAAAACATCTCCATTGGATACTCCTAATCAACGACTTATGAGAAGCAAGTTAGGTGATTCTGTGTATGATACTTTCCAACATTTTTCGAAAACTAAGTAATGTGATGATGTTGATTGGTTGCTCCTCTTTTTCTGGACAAAATGCTAAAAGGATGAGCTCTGGGATTCAAATTCTCAGCTCAAACCCCACATATGTGACCTGTGATCTCCTAGGTGTGCTCTGAGGAAGAGCCTTATCTCCTATAGCTCCTATAGTTGAAATTGCTGAAAATAAAACACAGGACCTTATCCTGCTATTGGCTGAATTACAATTCAAGTAGAATCCCAGCCTTGTAAGGTGTCTGTTGCTAAAGTGAGGGCATTGATTAGGGAAGAATAGGATCCTGTAAGTTGGGATGGGGTATGTGGGCAGACTCTGATGAAGCACATATAATAATTTTCACTTCAGATATTCCAGTTGTGAACATTATCTCTTACACATGGGAGAATCAATAAGTAGATATTTATTGCACAGATGTTTATTGCAGCATTATTTATACTGACTAAAAAACCTAATGAAGAGAATACCCAAAATAGAGGAATGTTAGAATAATTATGGTATGATGCTATTGTGTGCAACTGCCAAAAAGAGTGAATAGATGTTGATACCAGTTGGCTTAATTTCCACAGAGTATTTAAGTGTGAAATCAACATGCATTAGTGTGTGTAATTTTTAATAGCAAAAAATTACATGTGTAAATGTATTTGTATGTATGTATGTGTATCTGTTTACTTATAACCATTTAGGTTTGGATAAAATAATGAAAGACATATCCTTGTCAACCTAGGTTTTCTAGAAGAGAGTGATGAGAATGAAATACAAGAGGAGTGGGGAGGGGGCAATAAGCCAATATGACAAGAAATTTAAAAGGCTGCAGTAAAGCAAACAAAGAGACACAAAAACACACAAAATCTAGCAAGTATGTTATCGTATTTATATAATTATCTATAATGAAAAATAAGACAATATAAAAACAGTAATTTATAAAGACCATGAAAGAAGTTAGTACATCTCAAGAATTTTTTGGTAAGGTGAGCCTTAAATCATTGGGAAATGATAGGTGCCAACAACACGATTATTTTTAACATGAAGTTCAAATTTAGCAACTGAGAGATACTAATGTTCAGGTCCTCCTCAAGTATATTCTGATTCATTCAACATTTCATTAATATAGCAGCAACAACAAACAAGTACTCAAAGATCTACAGTGGGTGAAAGATTTGCAAACACTTCTACCCACAACTGAAGCAGGACCTGTTCTCCTACTGCTAAACTGTGGTGTTTTTCTTTTGAAATAAGCTTCCAGAATAAAGGGACACAAAATAGAGTGGAAAGTTCATGTATTTTAGGGTTAGCCAGGCCTCAGTTTTATTCCAGGCTTTGCCACCACTGCCTGTAATCAAGTTGGTGTTGACAATAAACCCACACTTATTATCTTTCCATTAATCTATCTGTCATAACTGCATGTCTATAGCTGTGAGTTCCAATCAGATGGTGTGAGTAAGCACAGGTTAGCCACCAAGGGAGTTTATCATAGCCTAGATTAGTTGCTGTGGGACCTCGAGTTAGATATTTTCCTGTTTCCTCATCCATAACACGGAGGTAAATAACAATATTACTCAAAAGATTATTGCAAGAGTTCAATTAGATAGTAGATGTAAAGCACTAATTAGGGTAGTATACACATTAAAAAGTGTTCAATAAGAACAACTAGACTAAGACAGTAATATCTAATTCAGTCATAGACCATAGATTTAGGGAAAAAATGCCTGGGACAAATCTCAACTCAGGACTAATATTTTGGACTTTGTGTGTGTGCGTGTGTGTGTGTATGTGTGTGTCATATCATGATGAAGATTAAATGTTATGTATTGCCAAAGAATTTTCCACATTGAACCTAATAAATATGGAAACATAGATAAATATGGAAAGGTGGAAATAAAAGCAAACTTAGAAATTTAAAAGTTTTCCTGATTAAAGACATTAATGAGAGTTACCAACCATGCATTCTTTTTTTTAGGGTGATTACAAGGAACTTTATTTTTATTTATAATAAGTTGAACACTGATTTATATCATAGAAAAAGACAGGTTTAGGAAAAAGATAGTGTTCTGTTCTGCAAGTATAAATTTTCCATCTATTTCATCATTATCCTAAATGTAGTCTATACTATTAAGAAATTGATTCCACTTCTCTTATTTTGCCTTTTTTTTTAAAACAGAAGAACCAAAACCATACTTTAAATTTTGTTGGTAATAGTTATACACATTAAGATGTGGAAATACTGTATTTAGTATATACTTCAAAATGTCATTTTATTGATAACTACTTCTGAAAAAATACGTTTGATTTCTTAATAAGTTGACCAATCAATGGAATGATTTTAGAGTAAACTTCTTGAATAAAAATAAAACTAAAACTTTTTTCCAAACTGATAGGATGCTTAGACTGATAGGACGAGAAATAAAGCTGAGTCTTTATTACGTTTTCTGTAGAATCTTAGACAACCATGCATTCTTTACTATCATGCAGCGTATCATCTTTTATGTGCATTGTAGCATACCAGCATTACTTTCTGTACAACTTCCAGTAAATCATTTGCTTCCATTGCCTCAGATTATCAGAAAGGGTCTTTACTAGAGAAACTATAAGTTCACTTTTAGAATACTCTGACTTTATGACTGCAAAAGAGCTTAGCTTAATTCCTGGTTTTCTACTCTGAGTCAACACGTAAGAGAATTATGGAAAACCTTCTGGCTGTGTCTCTGTATTTATTTTCTGCCTCCAAAATCTTTCTCCTTCTCATCCATTATCCCCATTAATTCTTCAAGTTTCTTCTCCAAGTATTTCTTTAATGACCTTCGTATTGCCTTCATTTTCCTCCGATGAGAGATGCAAAAATGGAATCTAGAGTAGAGAAATAAGATAATCCCAACTTCAGTATTAGTAGCCCAACTCTTAAAAAAATTGTAACAATTGTTTTTTCTTCCTTTTTTGAATTCCTCTACAAAAGTTTTTCTCATACTTCATTGTACCTCCTCCATTTCCTATGTTCCAACTTTTATCCCATCAGACTTTATCTGTCTCATTCCTGTTAGTATGAGATCCCAGATTTTGAAATGACTTCTTTCCCCTTATTTCCATTGGAAGGAAGGGGAAGATTGGGCAGTCTCTTTGCCAAAGAAATGCTTGACCCAGTGTTTGTTTGGAGGGAGGAAAACTCACAGTAACAAAGCACCTCCCAATATTACACCTTCTGCTAGTAATATCAGAAATAGTGCAATCTCTTGATTCTCAGCCTTCTTTGGATCATCTTCTGAAAGAAGAAAGGGCAAAAAAGAAAGTGAATTTTGGAGAAGGAAATTAGTAACTTGAGAACTTTATCCATAAGAAGACTCTTTTTAACCTTAAAAATTGCCCTGTTCACCACTTACATCACTGTTCCCTGGTTATTCTGATCTTTATTTATTAATTAGACTCCTAAGCTCTACAAAACTTTTTCTCTTACTGCCCCTAGCCTAATTTCTCCACCTTTAGTACAGCTTTTTCATTTCTAAGCTCTTCAGTTATCTGGTGCCCAGTAATTCATACTGGTACAAATTTTGTCCAGCATCTTAGCTCTTGTTTGTGGCATTAGCATGACCTACAGCTAAGGTGATCAACAAATATTTGTGGATTAAATCAATGAGGAACTCCTTGATCCCTGGCCTTTCAAAATGCCACACTGCAATCTTTGTTACCTGCACAATATTCTCCTTTGAAGCACTGAGTGGTGATGCGAAGACAGGTCCAACAATCCAGGATAGGACCTTCAGTCACGACTGATAGAGAGAAGAAAGATAGTTGGAAGGGGGCCACGGCATGGAGTTTCCTTAGCTCAGACACCAAGTATGGATTAGATCTCAGGCATTTCCATTGGTTACATTGCTGTGACTTTCTTCTTCCCCTAGCAATCAATTTTATTGATGGGTCAAAACCCTAAGTAATTTAAGTCAGATCTCTGGGAAGAAGTAGGAAAATGATGGCTCAGCTTATATTGGTGCTTTGGGTTATAAACTATACTATAGGCCTCTTAGCACCTCTAAAATCTCTGGGGTGTCTGAGATTTTATAAACTAGATTTTGTTGTCAGTGATCGTTGACATTCCCCCTTGTAGCCAATAGCTCTAGGAATTGCGTTCTCAATGTGACAAGTAGAAGAGAGAGGGTCATATAGAGCACAGGAGATGGGAAGATATGGCTGAAACCTCAAGGCATCACATATACTGTACTTACCACAATCTTCAGAACAAGCTAAAAGAGAATCAGAAAGATCTAATGAGCTTAGAATCAACTTAGTGTTTGCCATATGTATACCCAAGTCATCTTTATTTGGTTACCCATTAAGTTCCAGCCACCCCTCTACCCATTCTAAATTATTCTAATGTGAAATCACATTCCTCCTCTCTCCCCTCATTTCCTATTCCTTTCACATAATTTCAGTGTTGTTAGATAGACATCTTATATTACCAACTTCAGAGAAGTTCTTTAATAGTTCTTTCAGTTTGGATTCCAGGTTTTGGCGGACATCGAGAAGCTTGACTTGAAGGATAAGGACACCTAAAGAGGGGTGGAAGGGACATCAGAAAATAGGGGTGGCCTTTCCCTTCATAATTTAATCCTAATTGTTTTGCCTTGTTTTCCCCAGTGAATTTTTCTCATACTTGCTTCGGCAATACAATCTCTTAACATTATAACAGTACCTCACCTTTCCATGTTTCATTGCTCAGTTTATAAAGTTCATTCTTCAGCCATGTTCTCAAATTGACAACCTTTTGAACAGCTAGAGAGGAGGGGTAAAGGAACATGTGGGAGAACAATTACATTTATGGAGGAAATTATGTGGGCCCAGGTGCTCTCTTCCCTACCTCCCTTCTCCCTTTAACCCCCAAAACTCTCAGGGACTCGAGCTTCCCTCACCCAACACACGAAGCATCTTGTCCCTGTGGGAGACCTTGAAGCTTAAACGGATCATCTCCTTAATCTGCCGTTCAAGCAGATGAGTTCGGCCAGGGACTTCTGAGGGTACCAGCTTTACCAGCAAGGACTTAATATCCTCGATGAATTTGGGGTCACATTCCAAACAGCCTTTGACCCCGTGGAAGGCTGCCAGGGACAGGGGCAGGAGCAGGAGCAGCCGCAGGTCTCCCATTTCCTTGCCCTGACCACCCTTGCCTCAAGATCAGGTTGTCCTGGCAACTAGTTCACCAAGTTCCCTTTCCTTCAAAACTCCAGGAATGAGAGCCTTGTCCTGGATAGTCGATGACTCCACCTTCCCCTCTCTTTCCATCCCACTTCTAGGCAACCTCATTTCTCTAAGGATCTTCAGTTTTCTGACTTTTATCCTTCATTCCAGAGAGAGGGAACTGCCAGCTGGGGAGCAGATACCTGAGTTCTGAGTGTGGAACACACACAGAGAGAGAGAGAAGTCTTGTGCTCACACTAGCAGAGTTCCGTGCACAGAGATATCTCAGAAAAAGTCTTCAACTCTTTGTCTTACTTGTGTTCTTAGTGAATTCCCACACTCCTGCTGGTCATTGAAGTAGTATCTCAATAGCAGTGGATGTTGGAAGAGATCTCTTAGGACTTTAGATTGCTTAGCCCAAGCTCTGCTTTTATAGAAGAGGTAAGAAAAACTTGGAATATTGAGCTTCTTGGGGTCCCAGTCCCTGATGGTAGCAGTATTGTTGAAAATTAGCAATGGGTGTCTGCATATAATTGATATCATTGATAATAATGATTTTGATACAATTGATAATTTCTCAGTAATTTAGGCTACCTTTGTTTGTAGGAATATTTCTCCAGCTATGCTCTATAACCTTTTTATATATCATTCTTCTTTTAGGGAATCTGGAGCCAGGAGACTAGAAACAACAGTTGAGGAATACATAGTGATGAGTGAAACTCCACTAATGTTCAGGGTCCTTTAACAGGCACCTTGAAAGTGCTGATGACACACTTTGTGTAACATATAAGAAAATAACTACAGTTATCATGGGCTGTGTTCTCAGGACACCTCCATGGAATGTGGACAAATAAACATGTTTTTCCTTCAGTTTAAGGCTCTTTGAATAAGAATTTTCTTTGTTATATGAAGAAATTAAGGCTGCTTTGCAGACTTTCCAGAGTACTAATTACCTCTTTTATAATATATTGCATGTATGGCTGTGACCCCCTGGAAACTAGGAAACCCTGGGATCTTCAAAGGTTGGTGGTAGATTTTAGACGTAAGGTATGGGAGAGTCCTGGAGTAGAAGGTTGTGAGGGAAGTTAAAAGAACTACCACTAATTATATGCCTTCCATGTGCCTGATTTTGTCTTAAAAACACTGTAGATGGAATGTCCCAAGTCCTCATGGATGGCACAGCAATACTTGGAGAGATTATTTCCATTTTATAGATAAGAAACTGAGGCTTAAAATAATTCAGTGGTTAGGGATCTGGATTCAAACTCATGTCTGTTTAACTCCAAACTCTATATACTTTATCTGCTGCCTCTCAATATTTTCTGGGATAAAACAGAAAACAATCTCTTGGAATTTGATAAATTGGAAGATGGTGGGGGGGAGGGAGTATAATTCAAATCCTTTGATGTTCCAGAACTGGCACTTCTCCACTCTGACTTTATGTTCCCTTGGCTAGATGATCTCATCTTTAGATGACCCCCAAAGGATTTTCACAGGCTGAGGTCTGAAGGTATGTGTGGTAATGGTATTAAAGTAACTCTGGAAACCAAAGTTGGAGACTAAGAGGGTTAAGAAACTTGGCAGGCAGGTGGCCAAGTATGAGGAAGGACTATTCTTCAAGAGAAAACACATGTTATAGATGAGATATTTTCCAGTTAACAATACGTGCCTTTTGGATTAGACAGCTTAAAGGGAGCACTTTATCATACTACGGAATAATTCTACCTCATTCCATGGCACATTTTCTTGACCTTCTAGTGACCCATCTACCATTTTTGTTCTTGCTTTACCCTCCCAGCTTAATTTGCAATCCAAGATTTTTAGGATGAGAGAAAAAATAATTTGACTTTTGTATAGTCTTGGGAAGACTGGAAATAACAAACCATTTCCTAAACAGACGGGTAGAGCTTGTAATTGAAAGGTGCATATAAAAGGGGAAACAGTGGAGGAACTATCATTTTCATGGAGTAAACAGTAGACAGAAAACAACAGTGTGTGCTAAGGTAAAGAAAGAGATACACACAGAGGTCTGGGGAAGACAGAACAGCACTAAGTCTAGAGGAATTTTTTATAGAGAGGCCGGGTCCAGGAGACTAGAAACAATTAATGAATATATGGTTATGAGTGAGACCCAGTAATGTTCAGGAGCCTTTAGGGGAAGCATCCTGAAATTACTGATGATGGTGTATATAACATGTAAGAAAATAACCACAGTTAACATGGGCTAGTTCTTTGGATTTCATATATGAAAAGTATTTTAGCTTTGGAAAAGAAGAGCTGTCTGGAAATTGATTAATAATATAATGATCACATTACCTAATTAAAATAATAGTACTTGTTTCAGGGAGGCAAAAGGCTAACACCCAAATCCTAGAATGATTATGCTAGTGTTTGGTTTGGATCAGCATCAAGGGGATATGATTTATGGTCAGTGTGAATCTGTAGAATAGCTACCTGAGCTCTGTATTTGCCTCAAGTAGTAAAAAAGATACGTAACAGCACATGCTTTCGTAATATTGTACCAAATATATATTTGCTTGTTTGTTGTTCTTACAGAGATAAGGTATTCATGGGCAGCGTTGTGTATTTTTGTTTTTTTGTGTGTCGTACAGCACTATCAATTAGAGTCCCTCTTTTAAGGGCTAGAACCAGATGTGTTGTAACATTTGGCCTTTGTTACAAGTCATATAATGCACTGAGGTTTAAAATCTGAAGAACAAGTTTCATAAAGAAGAGCAAGAAGCTTCTTACAGTAATTTGCCCACGTTCCATGGTGGATCCCAGATCCATATAAAAAATAAAAATAATGAATCTCTGTGCCTCAAGCTTCTTACGTCATCTTTTCTCCTGGGTTATCTGTCTCAGCTGAGCCCTGCTGCATTGCTTTTCTTATCACTTCACTTGATTATCTACAAGTTTGTCAAATGATCCGGATATTTCTTATAGTCAGGTGATATTAACTTCTTTCCTGATTGTAAACTGAGACTAGGAAGCCATTATTTGATATTTGGCTATGTTATAAATTATCTTTCTAGGCAGTATAATAATCATAGGTTTAAATATTTAAACAATTACTATGTGCCAGATATTTCACATGTAAAATAATTTCAATATTTTCTGTATTCCTGTTCATTTACATTCCATTGTCATTAAGCCAATCTCTCCATATTCTACTCATCCTTTAGGAAAAGTCATAAGGTTTGAGCCTGGAAGACTTTGAAGAAATCTCTACCTGATAGGAAATCAAACTAAAAGAAAGTTGATCCAATCAGTAGGGACTGTGGGAAGAATGAGGGGGAGAGAAGTAAAGGAAGCAGAAGATGTGTGTCACAACTTCTTCTCTCTGGGCAGGTCCCAGGAGGGAAGATATATTAGGTTAAAGGAAATAATGAGGGGAGAGAAGCTTTTGCCTTGCATCCTTTAGCAGCTCTGAAAACGGCACCATTACCCACACGCAGATAATAGTACCTAAGGAAAAGCCTGTAGGACTGGCTAACAGAAGACACTCCTGAGACAGTGCCAGTTCCCACATGGCATGGAAAAACGAATATGTTCCCACTGGCTGCTAGGCAAGGATGTGCAGGTGAACTCAGGATCTGACTGGGGAACTTGCCAGTGTGTATCATTAAAGCTTTAGGTAAAGGGTCCTTTGTCTGAGATCTGGATAGCAAACCACCAGGCAAAGAAAGGAAAAGGAGTCTGCAGCAATCCCCAGGGCCTCGATGGGACCAAATTGTTAGGAAAGGCCACTAGACCCCAAGGAAAGAGAGAACAGATTCAAAGTGTTCCACTTGCAGAGTTTCTCAGCAAACACTGCAAGAATAGTGAGAGGTAGGGTGGTACCAACTTTACCTTAAAGATACCAACACATTGTCAAAGAATGAAGCAGATATCCTCAAAGTTAAAAAAAAAAAAATGCTGTCATGCCAAGGAACACACATCAGTGAAGAAATTCACTGCAGAGTTCACTGAGGAGGAAAACGCAGGGGTTTTAAATACTAGAAAGAGAGTTCATTTTAACATACTTGGTAAGATGGATTGAGTCCATAGTTAGTTAAAACAAGCTTGATTTTTCAGTGATTAGGAAGATATTTTAATTAGGCCCAAGAGAGGTCTAGCATCCCAGAGTTGCTCAGTGTTCATGGTTTCTTATCAGTTTCAGGAGGTTGAGCTAGCTAGGGTGGAAAATATAGCAGTTTTATATCTCCTACGTAGGTGCTGTTATAAGTGGAAAACCTTCCTCAACATGCTATGTACCCATGGGCCCCCTTCAACCGTGGGGGTGGTTCATGAATTAACATAGGACCCCCACCTCCCCATTCTTAGGTCCCATTTTACATAGAAGCAGGGAAAGGGGGAAATATGAAAAAATGATTCCTCCAAAGGAAATTTAGTTACCTTAAGAAAATGTTCAAATTTTGGGGTGGGATCAAATTTATCATATTGTTCTAATATTTCTTTTTTTTTTCCCCTCCCCAGTGAGGTAAGAAGTAAGGTTTCCAGAGAAAGTTCAGACCAACTATAGACTATGAAGAGGCTGTGTATCCTTTGTATATCAGAGAGTAGTGTAAATAAATGGGTGAGCTTGCAACATAAACACCACAGTATTTAGTACTCAACACAAGTGTGCATTACTCTCTCCTTTACATAAAATATAAGCCTGATGTTCAGAGACGCTAAGGGGAGTGTTGAAGGTCACACACCTAGTAAGGGAAAAATTGGGGGTTGTAACAAACATTTGTCTGCCTTCAAAGTCCATGTGTTTCCAAAATACCAAAATGTCCCTTGAACAGAGTTAATTCAAGGTAAAAATCATCACCGTCTCTAATTAGCAAGAAGAGAGACCCTCAGGAAATTACTTTTGTGAGAAAAGAAAAATTATTATTTCTTATTTTAAACAATAAATGGAGTCTATAATCCCAACCATCTTTTAATATTTCTTCTCACATCCAATTCTTTTTCTTCCTTTTAAATTACTTGTATAGAGAATATGAAGAATATTTATGTTCAACTGTAGCTTGTCTGCTTGTCAATTGCAGTACTCAATTTTCTTTAATATTGTATATAAAAGACATAGGTTTTAATCTAGTTTACCTTAAGTAAATACTAGGCAAATGTAGTACTACTCCTTTTCTCCCTTCAAATGAAATTAAAATACAATAATATAAACAGCTATAAGAACACAATATCCAATAACAAGAAATGACATCGTTGAACGCATAATCTGTGTCAAATAGTGTACATTCTTTACACGCATGATTGTATAAAATCCTCATGCTAAGAGATTAGTACTATCAGCCCCACTTAGAGATGGGAGAACTGAGAGGGAGTAAAGTACTTTGCACCAGAGCACAGAGCTCTGAGATGGTATAACTTGCATTCTTTTCTTTTATCTGTTTCACTTAAGTTTATTCACCTATTATTGCATGTGTGACAGTAAAGAACCACTTTTCCTTTCTACAAAAGAACAGTTACATAGAAAGCCATGTATACCTAAGGTCCTGATTCTATAGGCTAAGGATATACAGTAGTTCATATTCTTCTTGGTTCTGTTTCCAAACTATAGTCTGAAATTGTCCACTTCTTTCCTTCTCAGATTCCACCACCACAGTGCAAACCACTGTCACCTCTTACCTGGAGAGTATTACAATATCCTCTCCTAACTGGCCTCCCAGTCTCACTTCTTGCCCCACATGTCCATTCTTCCCACAGCAACAAGAGTGGGCTTATAAAAATGTAAATCAGGTCATTCCCATCTTCTGTTTCTGTAACTTTCTACTGCACTGAGAATAAACAAGCTGGCCTGAAAGGTCTTCTATGATATGATGTGGCACATGTCCAGATTACTGTGTCCATCTTGGGCCACTCTCCCTCACACCTCTTAGGCTCCAGGCTGGCCTCCTCTCACGGCTGAGCTATTCCATGAGCCTGGAGCTCTGTTATCTCACATCTCCATGGCTGGCTTCTGCTCATCCTTTAGACTGCAGCTAAGTGTCACCTCCTCAGAACGTCCTCTGTGACTACCCTTTCTACAAATACCTCTGCCTTCCCTCATTCCAATTCTGCTGTTTTCTTTTTTGAAGTATAGTTGATGTACAATATTATATAAATTACAGGTCTGCAATATAGTGATTCATAATTTTGAAAGGTTATACTCCATTTATAGTTATTATAAAATATTGTCTATACACCCTGTGTTGTATAGTATATCCTTGTAGCTCATTTTATACAAAATAGTTTGTACCTCTTAATCCCCTACCCCTATATTGCCCCTCCCCCATTCCCTCTCCCCACTGGTAATGACCAGCTTATTCTCTATGAGTTTGCTTCTTTTTTGTGTTATTCAGTAGTTTGTTGTGTCTTTTAGATTCCACGTGTAAGTGATATCATACAGTATTTGTCTTTGTCTAAATTATTTCACTTAGCATAACATCCTCGAAGTCCATGTTGTCACGAATGGCAAAATTTCATTTTTTATGGCTCAGTAATATTCCACTGTATATATATGTCACATCTTCTTTATCCATTCATCTGTTGATGGGCAGGTTGCTTCCATATCTTGGCTATTGTAAATAATGCTACTATGAACATTGGTGTGTGTGTATCTTTTCGAATTAGTGTTTTTGATTTTTTCAGATATATACCCAGGAGTAGAATTGCAGGGTCATATGGTAGTTCTATTTTTAGTTTTATTGAGAAACCTCCATACTGTTTTTCACAGTGGCTTCACCAATTTACATTCCCACCAACAGAGTACAAGGGTTCCCTTTCCTACACATCCTCTCCAATATTTGTTATTTGTGGTCTTTTTGATGATAGCCATTCTGACAGGTGTGAGGTGATATCTCATTGTGGTTTTGATTTTCATTTCCCTGATGATTAGCAGTGTTGAGCATCTTTTCATATGCCTGTTGGCCATCTGCATGTCCTCTTTAGGAAAATGTCCTTTCAGGTCTTCTGCCTATATTTCAATCAGGTTGTTTGTTTCTTTGATGTTGAGTTGTATGACCTGTTTATATATATATTGGATATTAACCCATTATAGATCATATCACTTGCAAATATTTTCTCCCATTCAATAGGTTTTTTCATTTTGTCAGTGGTTTCCATTGCTGTGCAAAAGCTTTTAAGTTTAATTAGGTCCTATTTGTTTATTTTTGCTTTTATTTCCTTTGCTTGAGGAGACAGATACAAAAAAATATTGCTACGATTTATGTCAAAAAGTGTTCTGCCTATGTTTTCGTCTAGGAGTTTTATGGTTTGTGGTCTTACATTTAGGTCTTTAATCTATTTTGAGTTTATTTTTGTGTATGGTGTGAGAAAATGTTCTAATTTTATTCTTTGACATGCAGCTGTCCAATTTTCTCAGTACCACTTATTGAAGGGACTATCTTTTCTCCATTGTATTGTCTTGCCTCCATTATTGTAGATTAATTGAAGATAACTGTGTGCATTGTTCCATGTACACTTGAAAATATTGTGTATTCTGCGGCTTTCAGGCAGAATGCTCTCTATATATGAATTAAGTCCCTCTCGTCTAATGTGTCATTTAAGGCCAGTGTTTCCATATTGATTTTATGTCTGGATGATCTGTCCATTGATGTAAGTGGGGTGTTAAAGTCCCCCAGTATTATTGTGTTACTGCCAATTTCTGGCTCCTTTTATGTCTGTCAATATTTACATTATATACGGTAAGTCCCCTACATATGAACCTTCAAGTTGTGAACTTTCAAAGATGTGAATGTGCGTTCCATCAACGTCAGGAGTGAGTGAAATTGCAGCTTGCCCTTCATCTCCTAGTGCTGAAGATCCTTCAGCTCTACCATCTCCCACCTCCTCTCCCTCCTCCAGTCAGTAACCCTTCTTGCCTGTTCACTTGATGACAGCCCTTGTATGCCACCTGTTTTGCTGTACTACTGTACTACTCTACTTTTCAAGGTACTGTACTATAAGATTAAAAATTGTTTTCTTCTTGTGTGTGTTTTTTTAATGTATTATTTGTGTGAAGAGTATTATAAACCTATTACAGTACAGTGCTATATAGCCAATTGTCTTAGTTGGGTACCTAGGCTAACTTTGTTGGACTTATGAACATATTGGACTTATGAACACGCTCTTGGAATGGAACTCATTCGTATGTAGGGACTTACTGTATTTAGTTGCTCTTGTGTTGGGTGCATATATATTAACAATTGTTGTATCTTCTTCTTGGATTGATCCCTTGATCATTATGTATTGTTTTTCTTTGACTCTTTTAAGTCTTTATTTTAATATTTATTTTATTTGATGTAAATATTGCTACTCCAACTTTCTTTTGACTTCCATTTGCATGGAATACGTTTTTCCATCCCCTCACTTTCAGTCTGTTTATGTCTTTAGATCTGAAGTGAGTCTCTTGTAGGCAGTGTATATATGGGTCTTGTTCTTGTATCCATTTAGCCACTCTTTTCCCTCTCTTCTCTTGTTCTCTTCCCTTGTGATTTGATGACTATCCTTAGTGTTATGTTTTTCTTTTTTTGTGAGTATATCTATTATAGATTTTGGTTTGTGGTTACCATGAGGTTTTTATATAGCAATCTCACTATATATGTGATTGTTTTAAGTTGCTGATCTCTTAATTTCAAATGCATTTTAAAAACCCTCCATTTGTACTATCCTCCTCTCATGATTGCTATTTTTTCTATCATATTTTATGCCTAATTGTTTTGTGTATCCCTTAACTGCTTATTGTGGATATAGATGATTTTACTACTTTTGTCTTTAAACTTTCTTAGTTTTGTGTGTAGATGATTTCCTACCTTAACTGTATGTTTGCTTTTACCTATGAGCGTATTCATTTCATAATTTTCTTGTTTCTTGTTGTGACCTTTTCTTTTTCATCTCGAGAAGTTCCTTTAACATTTGTTGTAAAGCTGATTTGGTAGTGATGAACTGTTTTAGCTTTTACTTTTCTGTAAAGCTTTTCATCTGTCCATCAGAATGAATGAGAACCTTGCTGAGTAGGGTATTCTTGGTTGTAGGTTTTTCCCTTTCATCATTTTAAATACATAGTGCCAGTCCCTTCTGGCCTGCAGGATTTCTGCTGAAAAATCAGCTGATAGCCTTATGGGAGTTCCCTTGTATTTGTTGCTTTTCCATTGCTGCTTTGAATAGTTTATCTTTAATTTTCCATTTTAATTACAATGTGTCTTGGTGTGTTCCTCTTTGGGTTAATCCTGTATGGGACTCTGTGCTTCCTGGACTTGGGGTGACTGTTTCCTTTCCCAGGCTAGGGATGTTTTTAGCTTTTATGTCTTCAAATATGTTCTCAGGCCCTTTCTCTCTCTCGTCGGGCTTCTGGGACCCCTATAAAGTGAGTATTAGTGTGCTTCATGTTGTCCCAGAGGTCTCTTAAACTGTCTTCATTTCTTTTCATTTTTTTTTTACTCTGTTCAGCTTCAGTGATTTCCACTACTCTGCCTTTTACCTCATTTATCATTTGTCCATATCATTTACCCTGCTCTTTATTCCTTATAGTGTATTTTTCCTTTCATTTAGTGTATTCTTCATCTCTGCTTGGTTGTTCTTTATATTTTCTGATTCTTTATTAAAAACTTCTAACTTCTTGCTCTGTGCATATATTCTTCTCCCAAGTTCTTTGATTATCTTAACAATCATTACCCTGAACTTTTTCTCAGATAGATTGTCTATCTGCACTTCACTTAGTTGTTCTTTGGGGTTTTATCTTGTTCCTTCATCTGGAACATGTTTCTCTGCTGCCTCATTTTGTCTAAGTTGTTTTGTATTTTTCTGTATCTGGTAGGTTAGTTGCATTTCCCAACCTTGGAAAGATGGTTTTCTCTAGGAGTCATCCTATGCATCCCTGAAGTGGACTCCCCTCTGGTCACCAGAGCTATATGCTCTAGGGGTTCTACTAATAAGGGATGTATGGGTCTTTCCGTTGTAGCGAATTGGCTATGTGGACAGCCTGGTAGGCTTGATTGGCTCCTAGTCTGGTTGGTTGCCAGACCCTGCCATGTGTGGAGGCTGTTGGCTGCTGTTTGGTAGGGCCTGGTTATGAGGCGGCTGGAGCGGAACCGCATGGAGCCTTGGGGTTAGTGCTGGCTCACTGGTGGGCAGAGTCACTAGTGGATGAAGCCAGGTCTTGGGATTAATGCCAGACTACTGGCAGGCAGAGCTGGGTCCTGCAGCCTGGCTGCCAGGCCCAGGAATCCCAAAGCTGGTGTCAGATGATCGCTAGTGTGGAGGGGGCGTTTCCTGATGCACTTGGGTACAGAGTCCTGGGTGTCCCAAAGCTTGTGTTGGCCTGCTAGTTGGCCGTGCTTGGTCCCAGTTCATCCCAGGGCAGGGTCTGACCTGCTGTGGTCCGGCTGGTTCTGCAGGCTGGGGTATCTTAGTTTTTGTGGATCTGGTGTCTGCCCCCTGGTGGGTGAATCTGCTCCAGAGGCTAGAGGAGGCTTCCTGGAGGATAGGACCAGTGCCTGTCTGCTGGTGTGTGGAGCCAGGTCCTGTCCTGTGGTGAGCAGGACTGTGTCTAGAGGCATGTCTAGAGGTGGCTCTGGGCTCAGGAAGTTTTTAGGTGGCCTGTCTGGTGATGGTTGGGGCTGTGTCCCTGTCTAGGTAATTACTTGGCCTGAGGCCTACTGCCACTGGTTCCTACAGGCTGTTGGGTAGGGCCAGGTCTTGGTGCTAAAGAGCTAGAGGGAGAATTCCACAATGGCGCCTGCCTGCATCAGTGTCCATGCTGTAGAAGAATCTCCCATGAATGGCTGCCACCAGTGTCTATGTCTCCAGGATAAGCTATAGCTGCCCCCACCTCTCTGGGAGACTCTCCAAGACCAGCAGGCAGGTCTGGACCAGGCTCCTATCAAATTACTGCTTTTGTCCTGGGTCCTGGAGGGTGTGAGAAACTTTGTGTGCTCCCTTTAAGAGTGAAGTCTTTATTTCCCCCAGTCCTTTGGAACTCCTAAAATAAACCCCCACTGGCCTTCGAAGCCAAGTGCTTTGGAGGCTTGTCTTCCTGGTGTAGGACTCCTGGGCTGGGGAACTGGACATGGGGCTCAGAACTCTCACTACTGTGGGAGAACCTCTACAATATAATTATTCTTTAGTTTGTGAGTCACCCATCTGGGAGTATGGGACTTGATTATATTGTGAGTCCGCCCCTCCTACCCATCTCGTGTGGTTCCTTCTTTATGTCTTTAGTTGTATAAGATCTTTTCTATTAGGTTTCAGCCGTTTTGTTGATGGTTATTCTGAAAATAGTTGTGATTTTGGTGTGCTCATGAGAGGAGGTGAGCTCAGGGCATTTCTACTCTGCCATCTTGACCCTGCCCCTAGAGCTTGCATTCTTATCCCCATTTGAATGATTCTCTATTTATATTCTTTTAGTCACTAAACTCTTTCTTACCCTTTATTAGCCAATTTTTTTTTTTTAAAGTCCCCTACTCCTGTGCCTAATGAATTATCGTATTTCTGAAAAACTGACTCTTAGTGGGTGAGGCATTGTGGCCTAACATATGGCATTGCACTCAGTTCTAATTCTGGTCCTTGTAGAAACAGATTTCTCTTCAAAGTATAGAGTCAAGGGGGAAACTCTTATTTGAATTTACCTGTGTGGTCACTACCCTTTAACAATTAATCTTATCGTTGATGATTCCTTTGCATTAAACTCCCATTCATTAATATAAAAATTACATTTGGACCTTTCTCTATTTGCAGAGTTTTATTTGTTATCTTGTCTTGAAATGATTGAGTTTCCTCTTAATTTTTTCTAATATGCTAAGTAAATATTTTCTGCTTAAATACACCCTCATTTCAGTACTACAGCTGTATTGGGTTATTGATCCATTCACCAGGAATTTAATAAATTCTGTTATATCTTGCAGGGTCTTCTGAAAAAGGGTCGGACAAAAATTTACTGTATACCTATTTACTACTTAATGACATAAGAGGAAGCTGAATGGGTCAACCCTGAGGCAGGAAGGTTGCAATTCAATGAAAGAAAGAAGCACTTGGTGAAAGCATTATTGACTTTAACTATTGGAATGAGCTACTAAAGAAGGTGTGGAATCTCCTTTCCTAGAGGAGATTAGTGGTCACCTCTGTCAGTGTTGGCACTCTTGCCTAGGGATTTGGGCTTAATTGAATGGGTTCCTCCTAGCTGACACAGCTGCTATCATATACAGAGAATGATAACTTGAAAAGTATATTTCATGTTAATTTTTCCTTAAATTTAGTGCAAGTTTAACAGCAGATATGTGTTCAATTTCTTTTTCAAAGAATGGTAATTATGGTGTTATGTGCAGTGAATGGGAAAACAGTTTGTCAAGTTCCATATTCTGTAAATCATTATCATTTTTTGGCATAAATATATTCACCAAGAGGGATTCTAGAAACCACCCCAAATTGGTTTTTTTTAAAAAATTAATTAATTAATTTTATTTTTGGCTGTGTTGGGTCTTCGTTTCTATGCGAGGGCTTTCTCTAGTTGTGGCAAGCGGGGGCCACTCTTCATCGCGGTGCGCGGGCCTCTCACTATAGCGGCCTCTCTTGTTGCCGAGCACAGGCTCCAGACGCGCAGGCTCAGTAGTTGTGGCTCACGGGCCCAGTTGCTCCGCGGCGTGTGGGATCTTCCCAAACCAGGGCTCGAACCCGTGTCCCCTGCATTGGCAGGCAGATTCTCAACCACTGCGCCACCAGGGAAGCCCCCAAATTGGTTTTTAACTGGTAAGGGAAATAGTTTAGAGAAATATAAAATGTTTTTCAATTGCAGCTATTTGAGAATGTTACCATTTCATTTTCTTTCCCTGGTGCAGTAAGAGAAGACCTTGACAAAATGTGCACTGACCACTTCTCATTTGTGCCAGGTTTAGCTCTATGTCTGAAGGGCATATGTGATAAATTGGTCATACATTATCTCATTTACAGTCTGAGTTTTATGAGCTCCTGTAAAAACAATTACCATATATACATTTTACAATAAATGGGCAAAGTGGCTGCAAACAATATGGAAAAGTCAATAATTAATTTCAGATTTCCAAATGTAGCAGAGACACTGGAGCTTTCTCTTCTTTTCAAAAGAGATGGTTTCTTTGTTAGGAATATGCAAGCATGTTAATTCATTACTCTGTGGTTTCTCTTTTTCCAGAGCTTGTCGAAGGCCTAATTTATGTGCAAGGCTGAAGGCTGTTTAAACGGATAATATGCCTCCTTCATGAGAAATACCACTGCTTTATGCTCCATTAAATGCAGACGTTGACTCTATAAGCTACATACCAATTATTTCTTTCCAGAAACAGCAGCATAGTTTTTTTTCCACACAGGACAACAGATTATTGCAGGCTGCTATTAATCTCTACATAGTCCACAGAATACACAGGACACTAGGGAGAAAACAATTGAGTAGCTATTTTAACATTTGCAGAAGTACTATATGGAGAGAAAATAAAAAGAAGATGCTTCTCTGTTTGCTGCCCATAAAATATTTCAATTCTCCTCAGAAAGATAAAAAGAGGCCCTTAAATTAATCAATAATGACCTGCTGATGTTGAAGCAGTGCCTATGGATGAGCACAGATGGATCTTTATCTAGCAGATCTTTATTTTCCCCAACATCATGTATGGCTGACCACTCTACAGTCCTTCTACATGCTCCATTAGTTGGGTGGTGCAGTTAGTGAAATGCCTATTAACACCCTTAAATGGGTTTTTTTTATAATAACAGCATTGTTTGGTGTATGATAATGGGCCAATTTTCATAGTTAAAGCCAGAAAAATACACTAGTACCTCAGCATAACCCGTCATAGGCTAGAATTTAATATAATGGCTGTGGATCATTTTGGAGAGTATGAATCACTATAAGTTACAGGACTGTTTACAAAACTAGTGACACTGATACTGGTCCATGTATCAAAGTTCAAGGAGTATTTTAATAGTGAAAAGCCAGTAACCAAGTTATTTGTGTAAAAATTTTAACTTTTCTCATTCATCTAGTCAAAAATATTTGGGTGCCTCCTGTTTAACTTTTATTCAACAAGTATTTATTGGACACTTATCAGTAGTATCAACAAAAATAAAGTGGAGACAGAAATGCCTCTGCCTTTACAGAGCTTGCATTCAAGTATAGTGCTGATATTTTAATCTAAATGGATTTTCTTTTTTGTGCTCTAGTGGCATATTTTTGGTTTCCTTCCTCCTTCCTTCCCTATCCCCTTCCCTCCCCCCTTCCCTCCTTCTCTCCCTCCCTTCCTTCCATCTATCTTCCCATCTATTTTTTTTTTTTAATTAGCGATCCCCTTGTTTCTGAATGGGGATTTCACTCTGCTGTGTCCAAATGGAGAAACATTTGGGCAGCATGGTTCACAGATCAGTGAGCCCCAGATTAGCTTAAGCTAATTAGTTTATTTCATTCCCCCAGAAATTTCATGGGTAAGTAAACCATTCAGAGTTCATGAGATACTGGCAAACTAGTGGAAGGCTTTGGGGAAAAGACATTTCCTACTTCTTCCTCAGGAACTACCAGAAGAAACTTTGTCCTCCAAGACTTAGTGATAATAAAAATACGAACACTGAGCTGCAACTAACAGAGGTAATTTTGGAACTGGCCCTTAACTGCTTCATGAGAGCTGATTGTATAACCCATCCTGGATTCAGTAATATACACTGATAGCTTCAAATGGCCGTGGCTGTGTTGGGAGTATTTACACCACAGAAATCACAGATACTACAAATGAAGGCTTTTTTTCTTTTCCTTTAACTTTTTCCTTTCTCCCTCCCCTCCCCTCCCCTCCCCTCCCCTCCCCTCCCCTCCCCTCCCCTCCCCTCCCCTCCCCTCTCTTCCCTCCCTCCCTTTCTTTTTCTCTCTTTTTTCTTTTTAGAGGTAGCTACAGAGAGTCCATAGTGTGGAGACAAGGAGACAGCATGAGGCCAGTGGAGAGCTTGAGAGAAAATGGATCTTGGTAATATAATTTGAACTATTAGAACAAGCTTTATTGGAAACCTGCCGTACTTTTGGAGTTTTTAGTGATGTAAGCATATAACATGCCCACAAAGCAACAAAAGTTTCATGGACAGTGTACACTATTTTTTGAAGGTAGAACATTCTAAATTAACATTATTCAAAGTGTGTTCTTAGATGCTAATTGAGATTCCATAAAAAATGGAATATGCATACTGGGACTCATCAGAGAGGGGTTGAAAAATTCGAATATGTAACTGCTTCTCAAGATACATCTAGTAAGCTCAGGAGGTTGATAATTTGGAAGAGACAGTTTAATTGTTGAAGACTTGTTGCCTGCAGAGGTAAAGGTTAAGTAATTAAACAATATGTGTTATTGACCTAATAAGCACTGATTTCAATGATCAGATCTACTCCACTACAATTTTTAAATTATATTTGCTAGGTATTACTCCAGTAAAAATTTCAAAGCCACATCTGTAATTCTATACTAGGTACTATCCATCTAGGCAGTGAGTTGAAGAGCTGAGACTAAAGGAAAAGAAAAATCTAAAATAGCAGTGTGGTCAAATTAAAATTTCTGTTTTAATATGACCAGGAAGCAGTGGAGTCACTTGATTCTACTCAGGCTAAAATAAAATATTTAGAGAGTCTCAACAATCAACGAATAACTTCTATCACATTATTACTAATTGATTAAAAGTCAAAAGTAAAGAAACTATACCTAAAATATGATACAACAAATTATTAATAGGGAAACACTTGTACACTTTCTAAAGCTAATTTTTTATGATTTTGTGATGAATTTATTGACAATATTAGCAGTGGAGTTAGATCTTAAGTATTTAATGAAGTCCTGATATGTGTGAGACACTTTCATTTTCATGACAACCTGATGGACAAAAGTCTGTTCTCCATTTATTAAGTGAAGAAATTGAACCTCCAAAAGGAAAAATATCTTGTCAAAGCTTATGTGTCCTGTGAGGGCAAGAGTTTGGGTCTAATTCCAGTGCCCATACATAGCTGAATTAGATTACATCGACTAAATATCTTGATGCGTATTTAATCTTAGCCCAATCAAAAGGATAAATGGATGCAGGAGGGATGAAAATTAGAGGGGAAAGTGTTTTTAGTTTCGTTTAGATGCTGGAGAATATGAAACAGAGGGCAAACCACTGAGATGGTTGAACTAATTCTCACACGTATCCGAGTTGAATTATAAAACATTTTATGACAATGCTTATAGGAATCTGGAAGTTTGTTCTTTAGTGTAGATTGGTACTTGGAAAATAAGGATAGGGTAGAGGAAAAGCTCAAACACATGGTGATACTTACCTGACCTTTAATGTGTGGAATAAATAAGGAGTTTTTTGTTAGGATGAAATAATCAAGTACTTCAATGTCACAGTATCAAACAGATGACTCAGAGGAATTTGGAAAACCAGAATTGTTTCATCAAAATAGCCTTTCAAGTACTATTGTATGACCTTGGACAAGTTGTTTTATCCTTAGTGGCCTAAGATTTTGCATGTGTGACATGAGAATAATAAAACATACCTCATAAGGTCATTGTGAGGATTAAATGGGATGATAATGAACTAAAAATAGTACCTGGTGCTTATTAAATGTAAATGGTGATTTAGTGTTGTTGTTATTGTTATTACAAATAATACAAAGTGTTTTTCCTGGCTTTCTCATTTAGTAGCTGTAAGATCTTACACAAATAATTGGATCTCTCTCAGTCTTAGTTTTTTTCATTTGTACAAATTCTAATATACTATCATGTTGATCTTTCAGTGTTGTGTTTTGAGTATTAAACTGAACAATGCATATAAAAGCACTTCATAAAATATAAATTGGGGAGTGATGTCTTCATGATGCCCTCACTACAAAATCCTACGGATCTTCTAAGTCCACATCATTGTGGCTTCTGTAGCATTTGGCAGAGAAGGATGCAACCTTTTACTTAAACAGCATAATTCACTTTTTTCTCAATTTTCTACTCATCTCCTCCATTCCTGTCTGAACAGCTCTTTTCATTTTACTCTGCAGAATGCAGTTTCGTTCTTGACCTCTGAACTGGGTGTTCCACAGGGTTCCCCTCAACCCCCTAATATTCTATACTTAATCTGTACTACTTCTATGACTTTTTTTTTTTTTTTTTAATTTATTTATTTATGGTTGCGTTGAGTCTTCGTTTCTGTGCGAGGGCTTTCTCTAGTTGCGGCAAGCGGGGGCCACTCTTCATCGCGGTGCGCGGGCCTCTCACTATCGTGGCCTCTCTTGTTGCGGAGCACAGGCTCCAGACGCGCAGGCTCAGTAATTATGGCTCACGGGCCCAGTTGCTCCGTGGCATGTGGGATCTTCCCAGACCAGGGCTCGAACCCGTGTCCCCTGCATTGGCAGGCAGACTCTCAACCACTGCGCCACCAGGGAAGCCCTTCTATGACTTTTGACATCCCTATCTATGCCCATATAGCTGCATCCTGAAATGAAATTTACCAAATGGGGATTGTCAAAGACTAAATTTTTAGTGATTTTCAAAATATATCCAATAAGCTTTATAAAGCTATATCCAACCCCATTATTCCATTAGATATTGATATAGAAGTAGCTAAGCTGTAGTATCAGACACCACTAAAATGACATATTTATCATAATTCATGGCTGTAGGCTTTTGGGAGAAATAAGTAGCCTCAGAGGACAAACTAAGCAAACCCAGCCTAATTCAGTTATGGCAGAGATCATTTTGGCATCTATAGCATCTTCCTCTTCCTCATCCACTTTCTTACTTATAAAATGTTTATTTAGCATTTATTGTGTGTAGAATACTGAGTTTTCTGAAGGGACAGAGAGATGGTCCTAGGGTGTGAGGAGGATTATTTTTAGTTTCAAGTTGTTGCATATTTTATGTCCTATTCTTACTCCTTGCACTAGCTTTAACTTTTGGGTTATCATAAATATGTGTTACACTGAGGAATAAGGATCCTTTTGTAAATATTCAGTCAGACAAATAATCTGCTTCTGATTTGAAGTCAGTCTGAAAGAAGAAAAACATTAACTCCAAGTGAAAATTAATATGCAAGTCTGAATTGAGAAAGTAATTTTCTTCTAATTTGGAGGATAACTCTTCTTAGGAAGATTGTTACTTACCATTTGGAAACTGCTGATTTTATGCAAGGTCATAATAAAAAAATACATCAAAGTTAAATTGGCATATGAGTAACTGACCTGTCTAGTATACTAGATACACATATTACTTTATATATGTAAAGCACGGAAACTAGTTTTCATATAGTTTCCTCATTTCAAGCTGAAAAACTCCTCAGACAGAAAGGACAGTAAAATTGCCTCACAGAAGCCAACTGATTTATTTAAATTTTGAATTCCAAACGAGTGAGGATGTCCAGGATTGCTTGAGCAAATACAAAATATTATTCTCTCTTTTGGTGAGACTACTGTATATAAGATATTTGTAATTTGTGTTAGCAACTGGTAGTATATCACAAAGAGAGATAAATATAAGATTATTTTAAAAAAGGAACCAGTGACCCAAAACTCTTTGGGAATTGTTGGCTAGAAAATACAGGTTTGTTGTTGCAGGTGTAACTCGAAAATTATTAGTATGGGAAAAGCTGAAAGGTTGAGATAAAACCAAGGTCACAGCTAATCGTTAGTTGAGTCCGGATTACTAAATCTATGTATAATTTCTTGGTTTCTGGAAAATTCAATTATAACATAAGGTCTTGTATCTCATTTAATCTTTACAATTCCATGAAGAAAGTATTTATAATTTCCATTTTTACAGAGAAAATATTAGGTTTATGAATGTTAATATGGTTTTTCATGGCTGTATAGTTGGCCCATGGCAGAGACAAGATTCAAATCCAGATCTGTCTGGTCCCTGGGCCCATTTTCTTTCCACTGTCCTATACTGTCATTATATTACCTCTCTTTGCAAGGTGAAGCAACATTATTATAATGTTCTATATAATGTGATGTGATTTAACACTGACCAGTGATTTTTAGAGAAAGTTAGAGATTTTTAGAGAAGTTAGAGAAATTAATTTTGTGCTAGTTCATTTAAAGTAAATCACTCTGTCTTCCCTATGGTCTAGGCCATGTGTTTGTGGGACAGATGGTATGATCTGAGGTAGTGGAAGAATGATACTGACTGATTCATATAGGGATTATTAAGATGTAATGACCTAAAAGAGTCAGCCCATCCTTAGCAAAGTTTATAAGCATGAAAAAAATATTTTGCATATTTATGTTTTTTGTAAATATATTTATGGAAATATGTAATGATTTTAATATTCTGATTAACTCAGTGCTGAAATATTGAGTACTAGGATCATTTTAAGGATAGGTTTTTATAAATAGAATGTTGTCATACTAAAAGTCTTTATAGCTTAAAAAGCATAACTTAATTTACCATAGTTAATTTACTCACTGAACTAATATATTCATTTACTCTTTATAATATAGCAGGTATTAAGCTAGGTGCTGGGGATATATCAGTGAGTGAAATAGACAAAGCCACCATCACAGTCTAATTATACAAGGAAATGAATGATTAAAACTGATGGAAAGGCCCAAAAGGACAAGACCCTTGTTTTAGGAGCACACAGGAACCTGGCTTATAATAGGTGCTAAAGGGATTTTGCTCGTGATAGAAATAAATTTGAGCTGAGGTTTGAAAGATGAATAAGAGTTTACTAAAGTAAACATTTTTTTTGAGGGAATGTTCCAGATGAAGAAGGAGTATGTGCAAAGGCCCTAAAGCAAGAAGAGTATAACTATTTCAAGGAACTGAAAAGAAGCTTGATTGAATCAAGGCAAAGAGTAATGTGATGAACTTGCAGAAAGATAAGGTCCAGACTTCACAAAGCCCTACAAGGCAGGTTAAAGATTTTGGTTTTGGCCTCAGAGTATGGAATATCCATTAAAATGGTTTAAGCAGCAGCTGATCTGATCTGTTTGAAAAGATCATTCAAACTGCCATTTAGGAAACCTTTAAGGGTGCCAGAGTGTATGGAGGGAAAGCAGTAAGCTACTGAACAATAGTCAAGGTGAAAGAAAATGTTAGATTGGACCAGGAGTGTGGAAGTGGAGGCCATGAAAGTGGATGCATGGATTTTGGATTTTGTAACTATTACATGGGCCTTGGTATTTTAACTAGCAAAATTAGATTGTTTTTTGTGTCTTGAGTGAGCAAATAAGATACGGAGTACACTGGAGATTTTTCCAAAGGAGCAAGGGAAAAACTGTCTCTATAGAACATAGTTGAACTGCCAGTCAACTGAGGTGGAGGAAGAATGCAGTTGTTTCTCATTGTATTCTGTGATAGGTTACCAGTAGAGGACCATTTACAGAGATGTATAATAGTGAAACAAGACCAGGTTTAGACAGGAAGATTTGGAAGCTGTATAGTATGGTGGTTAAGAAATTGATCTCTGTACCTGGGAGGCCTGGATTCAACTCTTAGGTCTGAGACTTGTTACCTGTATGTGCTTGGGCAGTTTATTTATATTCTTTATGCCCCATTTTCCTCATTTATGAAATGAGGATTATGACGGTAATATTACCTAACTTACTGAGAGCATTATGTGGAACGGGGCAAGAGCTTACTATTATTATTTTGAGTCATTTTGGATGTGTTGAATTTTAGGTCCTTTTAAATATCTAGAGATGTTGAGCAAGCTTTTAGATATATACGTTTGGAGTTCAGAGGGAAGGTCTGGACTACAGGTAAATTTAGGAGTCAGTAGTGGTGACTGAAATCATGGGAGTGGATGAGATTGCTCTCTGAGAAAATATAGAGTGAAAACAGAAAAGGAAGTAAGACTTACCTTTGAGTAACACTGTCATTTAATGGCTGGTTGGAAGATGGGCATTTTAAAGAGACAAAGGAAAATTATCCAGACAGGAAGAAAACCAAACAGTCTTGTATCCTGTAAATCAAGGGGGAAAAAAAGCCTGTGAAAAATAAGGGGATAGTTATTATTGTCCAATGTAATGTTATATGAGACAGAAATTTAAAGGTGTTTGTTGATTTTAATTACACGCAGATAATCATGTAAGGTCAAGGATGATCTTAGCAAAGATTCTTTTTATGGAATTCAAGGGTCAGAAGCTAGAGTGTAGTGAATTGTAAAATAATTTGGAAGCAAATAAAAATGAAAAGAGGTAACTCTTTCAAAAGTTTAATTGAAAGGAGACGAGAGAAATAGAATTGTTATTTAGAGGTTTGTGGAAAGAAAAAAACCTAAGGATTATTAAAGATAATGTGAAAAACCTCAAATCACTTCTACTAGGAAATGGGCTACTATTGTAATTCCAATTAGGAATTCACAATTACGAAAAAGTAAAGTCATTAGAGTGTCCATGCTGAAAAGACAGAACTCAAATATTGGTCTTATATTATGAACTTGGGCAGGTGCTGATCCTTTCAGATAACCTGCAGTGGGACCAGACACATACATGTCTGTGATGTTTAAACATCCACCTAGGTCAAGATGCTGTTCACCAGAAATATATTATACTACCCTGATTGCCTACTCAGGAATATATATATGACTGATTCCTTGTTTTCTCCTTGGGTTCCTATTTTCTTCTACCAGTTTCTCTTTTAGTAGGTCCTGGTTTTGGAACCAGTCTTAACACTGACTCTGGCCTTTATCCTGGTAGCTCCTATCCTTTAGCTGATAATTTGTTCGTTTCATACCTTCACATTCCCTGACAGGCAGGCAGTCGATGGTCATATATTTATAGAGTGCCTACTGTGTTCCAGTCATTGTCTCTGCACTGGGATAAAGCAGAGATCAAAAAACACAATCGAAGCCCTCAAGAAGCTTATTTTCTAGAGAGAGAGAAAGGTAAATATATGCATACAAGTCGATGTGCATAAATGAGTGAAGTAACTTATCCGAGATCACACAGTAAGTGAAATTTTTGGACTCTCGTGTGTGATTCCACTTTGTTCTGTGTAGGAACTTTAGAAGAACTTCCCAACAATTTTTCAGCAGGAATTCTGCCTAAATTTTGTGAAATTCTAAGAATTACATAGAAAAATTATGTAGAAAATCATCCAATTTTTATATTTGAGTGATTCTTGTATAATTTTTTTGGTGTGATTGAAACATCTTGCATGATTGTTGGAAGATATTTATGGTTGCTTTGCATCAGCTGCTGTATTTCTAGGGCTGTGTAACTCAGAGACCACCTAGGTAGTCTGACCTCCTACTAGTTCTGGATTAATTTGCTTTAAGATGGTCACAGAGGAACGGTAAATTCTGGAAGTTGCTCTTTGGCTAGATATTTTCCTGCTGCTACTCATTTCATGAGTCTGGGTAAACTCCTGTTTTAAGTCATGTAGTGGCTTGCAGCCAGTGTACGCTATTGTCCATTGCATCCCAGTAGGTCTGATAATGTTTTGTTTGTTTATTTAAAGTAATTTTACTGGGTCATCTTTTGTTATGTGTTACTATCACCATATTTTCTATTTTTTCTAAAAGTTATGTGGGAAATTTAAAAATCAAATTATTTTAAACTCTAACATAATCTAGAGAGAATTTAGGGGAAAAAACCTAGAATTAAAATTAGAAGTCATTGTTAAATGTTGCTAAGTATGCACAGTACCATGGTCATTTATGTACAGAGTATCTCAAGTATATTGATTGAATATTTAGAATGCTTTGCTGTATCTTTTGGGTTTCATGTTTCTATTCTTATTTTTTTATTGTGGTATATAGTTGATTTACAATATTATATTAGTTTCAGGTATCAAATATAATGATTCAATATTTTTATATTTTCCATTTAAAGTTATTATAAAATATTGGCTATATTCCCTGTGCTGTACAATATATCCTTGTAGCTTATTTATTTTATACATAGTAGTTTGTACCTCTTAATCCCTTACCCTTGTCTTACTCTTCTCTTTTCCCTCTTCCCACGGGTAACCACTAGTTTATTCTCTTTATCTGTGAATCTGTTTCTGTTTTGTTGTATTCACTCTTTTATATTTTAGATTTCACATATAAGTGATACAATACAGCATTTGTTTTTTGTCTGACTTGTATCACTGAGCATAATACCCTCTAGGTCAATCCACATTGTTGCAAAATGCAGGATTTCATTCTTTTTTTTTGTGGCTGAGTAATATTCATACACACACACACACACACACACACACACACACACACACACCCCACATCTTCTTGTCCATTCATCTGCTGATGGTCACTTAGGTTGCTTCCTTATCTGGGCCATTGTAAATAATGCTGCTATGAACATTGGGGTGCATATATCTTTCTTGAATTCGTGTTTTTGTTTTCTTCAGAAATATACCCAGGAGTAGAATTGCTGGGTCACATGGTAGTTTGCTTTTTAGTTTTTTGAGGAGCCTTCATAGTGTTTTCCATAGTGGATGCACCAGTTTACATTCCTACCAATGGTGTACAAGAGTTCCCTTTTCTCCACATCCTCACCAATATTTGTTATTTGTAGACTTTTTGATGATAGCCATTTTGACAAGTTGTGAGGTGATATTTCATTGTGGTTTTGATTTGCATTTCCCTGGTGATTAGTGATGTTGAGCATCTTTTCATGTGCCTGTTGGCCATTTGTGTATTTTCTTTGGAAAAATGCCTATTTAGGTCTTGTGCCCATTTTTTAAATTGGGTTGTTTGCTTTTTTGATACTGATTTGTGTGAGCTGTTTATATATTTTTGGATATTAACACCTTATTTGTTGTATTATTTGCAAATATTTTCTCCCATTCAGTGGGTTGCCTTTTCATTTTGTCACTGGTTTTCCCTTGCTGTGCAAAAGTTTTTAAGTTTAATTAGGTCCCATTTGTTTATTTTTGCTTTTGTTTCCTTTGCCTTGGGAGACAGATCCCAAAAATATTGCTACAATTTATGTCAAAGAGTGTTCTGCCTGTGTTTTGTTCCAGGAGTTGTACAGTATCTGGTCTTACATTTAGATCTTTAATCCATTTTGAGTTTATTTTTGTATATGGTATTAGAGAATGTTCTAATTTCATTCTCTTACATGTAGCTGTCCAGTTTTCCCAGCACAGTTTATTGACGAGACTGTCTTCCCCATTGTATATTCTTGTCTCCTTTGTCATAGATTAATTGACCATAAGTGCAAGGGCTTATTTCTGGGCTCTCTATTCTGTTCCATTGAACTATGTGTCTGTTTTTGTGCCAGTATTATACTGTTTTGATGACTATCATTTTGTAGTACAGTCTGAGGTCTGGGAGGTTTATACCTCCAGCTTTCTTCTTTGTTCTCAGGATTGCTTAGGCATTTTTTTTTTTTTTTTTTTTGTGGTTCCATGTAAATTTTAGGATTATTTGTTCTAGTTCTGTGAAAAATGTTGTGGATATTTTGATAGGGATTGCATTAAATCTGTAGATCGCTTTGGGGAGTATGACCATTTTAACAATGTTGATTCTTCCAACCCATGAACATGGGATATCTTTCTATTTCTTTGTGTCATCTTCAGTTTCCTTCACCAGTGTTTCATAGTTTTCAGAATATAAGTCTTTCAACTTCTTGGTTAAGTCTACTCCTAGGTGTGTTATTCTTTTTGATGCTATTTTAAACGGGATTGTTTTCTTGCTTTCTCTTTCTGATAGTTCATTTTTAGTGTGTAGAAAAGCAACAGATTTCTGTATATTAATCTTTTATCCTGCAACTTTACTAAATTCATTTTTTTAGTTCTAATAGCTGTTTGGTGGAGACTTTAGGGTTTTCCATATATAGTATGGTGCCATCTGTAAACAGTGACAAGTTTTACTTTTTTTCTTCCAATTTGGATGCCTTTTATTTCTTTTTCTTGTCTGATTGCTGTGGCAAGGACTTCCACTACTATGTCAAATAAAGGTTGTGAGAGTGGACATCCTTGTCTTGTTCCTGATTTTAGAGGAAAAGCTTTCAGCATTTCAGCATTGAGTATGACCTTAGCTGTGGGTTTGTCACACATGGCTTTTATTATGTTGAGATATGTAGACATGTTCCCTGTATATCAACTTTGATGAGAGTTTTTATCATGAATGGATGTAGAATTTTGTCAAATGCCTTTTCTCCATCTATTGAGTTGATCATGTGATTTTTATCCTTTTGTTAATGTGGTGTATCACAGTGATCGATTTGTAGATGATGAATTATCCTTGCATCTCTGGAATAAATCCCACTTGGTCATATTGTATTATCCTTTTTATATATTGTTAAATTTGTTTTGCTAATATTTTGTTGAGGATTTTTCTACCTATATTCATCAGAGATATTGGCCTGTAGGCTTTTTTTGTAATGTCCTTTTCTGGTTTTGGTATCAGGGTAAAATAGTGGCCTCATAGAATGATTTTGGTAGTGTACACTCCTCTTCAAGTTTTTGGAATAGTTTGAGAAAAATAGGTAATGGCTCTTTTTTATATGTTTGGTAGAACTCCCCTGTGCATCCATTTGCTCCTGGACTTATGTTTGCTGGGAGTTTGTTGATTACTGATTCAATTTCACTACTAATGATCAGTCTGTTCAGATTGTCTATTTTTTCCTGATTCAATATTGGAAGATTATATGTTTCTAGGAATTTATCCATTTCTTCTCAGTTGTCCAATATTTTGTCATGTAACTGTTCATAGTATTCTCTTATGATTTTCTTTTTTTGTATTTCTGTGATGTCAGTTGTAATTTCTCCACTTTCACTTCTTATTTTGTTTATTTGGGTCCTCTCTTTTTCTTAATAAGCCTGACTAAAGGCTTATCAACTTTGTTTATCTTTTCAAAAAAGTGGCGGGGGCAGTGGTGGTGGTGTGATGAATTGGGAGATTGGGATTGACATATATATACTAATATGTATAAAATGGATAACTAATAAGAACCTGCTGTATAAAAAAATAAAACAAAATTCAAAAAAAAGTCTAATATTCATGCAGCCTGGGAACATTTAATAATATTAAAAAATAGGAAACACTACATTTTAAAAATGTGGCCAACTTTTTTGAATCTTTTTTCTTTAACAAAAAATAGTACTAAAACAAATGAATTGTTTAAGGGAACCCTCCTTTTCTTTAAAAATCTCATTTTAAAATCCTTATATCCCTACAGTCCTGCTTATGCATGAATTTTGTGTCTCTCTGTATTTGTATACTAACTGGAAAGAGGCATGAAAAGAATAAAGAGATTTAAGGAGAAAAAAAAAAAACACATCTTTGTTTTGCTAATCTTTTCTATTGTGTTTTTGGGCTCTATTTTATCATTTTCCTCTTTGATCTTTACTATTTCCTTTCTTTTGCTGATCTTAGGCTTTGTTTGTTCTTCTTTTTCTAATTCTTTTAGATGGTAGGTTAGGTTGTTTATTTGAATTTTTCTTGTTTCTTGAGGTAGGCCTGTATCACTATAAACTTCTGTCTTAGAACTGCTTTTGCTAAGTCCCATAGATTTTGGAAAGTTGCATTTTTATTTTCATTTGTATCAAAGTGTTTTCTGATTTCCTCTTTGATTTCTTCATTGTCCCTTTGGTTTTTTTAGTTGCAAGTCATTTGGTCTCCATGTGTTTGTGATTTTCCTGTTTTTCTTCCTGTTACTGATTTCTCATTTTGTACTGTTTTGGTCAGAAAAAATTCTTGATATAATTTACATTCTCTTAAATTTGTTCAGACTTGTTTTGTGGCCTAGCATGTTATGTATTTTGGAGAATGTTCCACGTGCACTAGGAAAGAATACGTATTCTCCTGTTTTTGGATGGAATGTCCTGTAGATAACTGTTAAGTCCAGCTGGTCTCATGTATCATTTAAGGCCACTGTTGCTTTATTGATTTTCTGTATGGATGATCTGTCCATTGATGTAAGTGGGGTGTTAAGGACTGCTACTATTATTGTCATTTTCTCCCTTTATGTTCATTAATATTTGCTTTATATATTTAGATGCTCCTATATTAGGTTCATATATGTTAACAAACGTTATATCCTCTTCTTGTATTGATCCCTTCATCATTATATAATGCCCTTCTTTGTCTTTTGTTATAGACCTTGTTTTAAAATCTACTTTGTCTGATATGAGTATCACTACCCCCATTTTCTCATCATTTACGTTTGTGTGAAATATATTTTCCCATTCTTTCCCTTTCAGTTTATGTGTGTCTTTAAGTCTGAAGTGAGTCCCTTGTAGGCAGCATATAGATGGGTCTTCTTTTTTATCTAATCATCCACCCTGTGTCTTTTGTTTGGAGCATTTCTTCCATTGACATTTAAAGTGATTATTAATAAGTATGTACTTATTGCCATTTTGTTACTTGTTTTCTCATTGTTTTTGTATTTCTTCCCTGTTCTTTACTCTTTTAGTTTCTTCCCTGTGGTTTGATGATTTTATTTAGTGGTATACTTGTGTTTCTTTCTCTCCATTTCTTGTGTATCCATTGTAGATTTTTGATTTGTGGTTACCGTGGGCTTCATATATGTTGTCCTATATCTATATGTACTTGTTTTAAACTGATAGTCATTTAAGTTTGAACACATTCTAAAAGATCTACATTTTTCAATTCCTTCCTCCACATTTTTTTTTTTTTGCTATCATATTTTACATCTTCATGTTTATCCCTTGTAGTTGTAGTTGATTTCACAACTTTTGCCTTTTAATCTTCATACCAGCTTATTTAAGTGGGTGATTCACAGACTTTACTATATATTTGCCTTTACTGCTGGGATTTTTTCTTTTTTGTAAATTCTTACTTGTAGCCTTTTCCACTTACAGAAGACTCTTTAACATTTCTTTTAGGGTTGGTAGTATTGATAAACTCTTACCTTTTGCTGGTCTGAGAAGTTCTTTATCTCTCCTCTACCTCTGAATAATATCCTTGCTGGGTAGAGGATTATAGGTCATAAGTTTTTTCCTTTCAGAACTTTAAATATATCATGTCACGCCCTTCTGCCCTGCAAAGTTTCTGCAGAAAAAATCAGCTGATGTCATTATGGGGGTTCCTTGTATGTAACTTTTTTTTTCTCTTGCTGCCTTTCTAATTCCTTCTTTATCTTAAAATTTTGCCATTTTAATTATGATATGTCTTGGTATGGGTCTTTTTGGGTTCATCTTGTTTGGAACTCTGATTCTTGTACCTGGATATCTGTTTTCTTCTTCAGGTTTGGTAATTTTTCAGCTATAATTTCATCAAATACATTTTTCACCCCTTTTTCTCTGTCTTCTCCTTCTGGGACCCCTATAATACAAATATTAGTATTCTTAATGTTGTCTCAGTGCTCCCTTAAAATGTTCTCATTTAAAAAAAATTTTTTTCCTTTTTTGATTGGATGATTTCCATTATCTGTCTTCCAGATCACTTATGAATTCTTCTGTATCATCTAATCTGGGGTTAATTCCTTCTAGTGTGTTTTTCATTTCAGTTATTGTGTTTTTCAGTTCTGATTGGTTCTTTTTTGGACTTTCTAGTTCCTTGTTAATATTCTCACTCTGTTCATCTATTCTTTTTCAAAGTTCAGTTAGCATTCTTATTACTAATACTTTGAACACTTTATCTAATAAATTATTTGTCTCTGTTTCATCAGTTGCTTTTTCAGTTTACTTATTTTTTTGTCCTTTCATTTGAAACATATTCTTTTGTCTTCTCATTTCTGTCTCTATGAAATTAGATGAAACAGTTACCTATCCCGGGGTTGAAGGGATATCCTCGTGTGGGAGTGTTCCCATGCAGTCTGAGTGTGCTCAGTGCCTTTGGTGGTAGAGCTGGATTTGAAGTTATCAGGGATCACGTCTTCCCCCAGGATGTGCTGGCAGCTATCACCTTGGTAGGAGATGAGGCTGGAGATTGGGCTAAAGACAGAGCCAGGTGTGAGTCAGAGCTTGCCTATGCTCAGTGGTCATCACCATGCTATGATAATATATTTTTAGATCTTCAACAACCATTCCCTTAAACAGTTGTGAATGGAGCATAGCAAGGAATTAGGGATGAGGACTGTGTGAGACTAAGTCCAGTGTTTTGGCTGCTTGAGTGACAGCAAGGTAATACATAAGCTGTTGGGAATCCAAATATCAAAGACACAGTTAATTCATTCAAGTCGATTATAGTTTAGTGGAGAGGGACATAAAAAATAAAGAGCAAATTATAATAAATAGTGATAAATGGGAATATAGCCTACTAGTTAGTAGTCTCAGCTCTGAAGTCCAAAATAACTGGATTGGGTGTCAAAATTCTATTACTATGGCTATCTAGCCTTGGGCAGTCATTTAACATCTTTGGGGATACAAATAGTAATTGAGACACAAAGATGCCGCAGAGATTAGATAAAATGATTCAGTAAACTATTTATCACAGTGCCTGGCAAATGGTAGGTTAACCTGCATTATTGTTGATATTGGTGTTTATTATTATATAATAAAGGCTTCCACATGGTGATACTGGACAAGAGAAAAGGACATTGGATGTGGAATGTCACAGAAGACTTTGTGAATAAGAAACGCTGTCTGGGAGCCATGACCTGCATCTGGTAGAGGAAGAACCAGAGGCTCAGAGAGGTTGCTCTACTTTGCCAAGATCACATAGGTTCTCAGCGGTAGAGCTGGAAACTGAGCCCAGGTCTGCCCGGTGTCCAAGCTCTTTCCCTTGAACCACATCAGAGTGTCACCTCGTAAATCCTCCCACTGCTACAAGGTGGCTCTGCTTCCTTCCTTGAAGAAACTGGGCAAATTATGTAAGTTCTCTAGAGGTTGCCTAGTTTCTGTGTTTCATTAGATCCAAGATGCCCTTGATTTAAGGAAAAAAAAAAAAAAAAGAAACACAGTCTGTATCTTGATGCTTGAAAGATGAATATGAATTAGGAAAGACAGAAAAAATAGGGGAGTGAAAGCCAAGGGTTAGTGCAATGGCTGGAAGTGCATAATGAACATTTGGTATGCTACAAGAAATTTCATGTATTTGGGGAAAAATATTAAAGTGTGGATGTGAGAGAGTCCAACCATGGAGGGATTGTGTGGTATTGGGGTACTGGGAAACCACCCAAGTTTCATCTTTTCATGGGTCTTGGCTATGAGTTATGCGATATTGGAACGTCCTTCCAATGAATTAATAAATGTTCTTAATTTCAGCAATCCAGTGATTGTGTTGCTTGTAGTAAAAATAAAAACAATCCAAACTATTTAGTTAAAAATCTGTCTTAAATCAGTTTGCTTACCTTTGTGCTACTGGAAAGAGTTGAGATTTAGCTCATATGTGAGTGCCACTTTTCTAATCCTCTTATTTTTAAGAAACTAGAGGTAAGAAATCTCTGTTTCTTAGAAATGGACAGCCATTTCCTTCTTTGTTGCTCTTATTTTTGAGAGGTTGGAGAGGTGAGCCAGAGAAATACCCAGTTCTTCCTGGATAGAAGCCCAGGCATCTTTGACTGTCTTTGCATTTTTTCATGCCTTTTAAATATGTAGGTGAGGGAGTCTGATACAACTCAAAGGTCAAGGGGAGTATAAAGCCATTATACCTAGAATTATAGAGGAGCTTTCCTTCTGGCTTGTTCTTTCTCTGCATCTAGTCTAGACAAAAATGCCTGCCTACCTGGCACTAGTTTAGGTCAGTTAGGGTATATACTGGAGCAGTAATCCAAAGTCCAGCAAGGCATAACATGTTCTTTTGTTGTTTACTTGACTGTATGTTTATGCTTCTACAGTGGCAGCAGTAGGGGTAATTGCTTGTGGACCAAACTCTGTTCCAGGGCTTTTGGGTCTCTGCCATCTTCCTCTATAAAAATATATCAATGGACACCACCATTTTGACATGATCTCTGATGAACTACCTCAAACGCTTACTGGGAGGATTGAGTGAGCTATCTTCTGTGAAATTTCCTAGTAAGTTGACTCACATATGGGTGGTAATGTCCATTCATTCTGACCTGTCCTACTGAGTGGGATAAAGGGAAAAGGATACATAGGATGTGACTTGCCTTTCTCATCACCATTGTAAATGTGGGGCGCGTGGAGGAATGAATCTTTAGATTTACTTTTTTCCCCCATCTCCATTGAGTTTATATGAAAAGCACCAACCCACCATTAAATAACAAAGTCTGCACATTGCCCAGGAAAGTTATATTTTCAATATAAGATTATTTATTCGTGATGAAAAAATTCCATTCTAAGTTCTTTCTTCTAATTTTTTCTTGAAGCATTTTTTCTTCAGGGAGAAATTGATATCTTTACTGAAAACAAATTACAACAAAAGCATAGCTTGGGGTCAGTGAAGATAATCATTTTTTGGGTAGATTTCTTTTTATTGAGGGATTTTCTATGGAGGTGATTACATTGGAAGTGAGGAATAGGAAATACTGAACTTGTTCCACATTGTTTGGAAATTTGGGAACTTCACTTTTTCTCAGGTTTTGATTCTCTCTTTGTAAGGAAGTGAAGTTATCCTTGAAGTGAATGTTAACAATCTCACTTGAGGCTAATGAAAATGCTAGGCTACTTTAAAACAAGATCTTACCACTTTGGGCATAAGATCAAGTTGGCAGAATCAGTGATTCTGATGTGGTCTGTGTTCTCCAGAGTTCACTGAAAATGAGTAATTCTATGAGTCTCTGTGCTTGTTCCTGTTCTTTGTTGTTAAAAATTTCCTTCAATGAATCACTTGATAGCTCTTTTCTCACATCAATGTATGCTCAGAATGTTTTCTCTTTAATTGAATAAAATAATTAGCTTAGGCTTGGGTGGATATGGGTCTCCCAAAGCTCTCTTTAAGGATAAAAGGACAAATAAAATAAAAATGAACTAAAAAGTTGGCTTAGGGGGACTAGGAACCAAGATGGCGGAGTAGAAGGACATGCTCTCACTCCCTCTTGCGAGAACACCAGAATCACAACTAGCTGCTGGACAATCATCGACAGGAAGATACTGGAACTCACCGAAAAAATACCCCACGTCCAAAAGCAAAGGAGAAGCCACAGTGAGATGGTAGGAGGGGTGCAATCACAGTAAAATCAAATCCCATAACTGCTGGGTGGGTGACTCACAGACTGGAGAGCACTTATACCACAGAAGTCCACCCACTGGAGTGAAGGTTCTGAGCCCCACATCAGGTTCCCAACCTGGGGGTCCGACAACGGGAGGAGGAATTCCTAGAGAATCAGACTTTGAAGGCTAGTGGGATTTGACTGCAGGGCTTCGACAGGACTGTTGGAAACAGAGACTCCACTCTTGGAGGGCACACACAAAGTAGTGTGCACATCGGGACCCAGGGGAAGGAGCAGTGACTCCAGGGGAGACTGAACCAGACCTACCTGCTAGTGTTGGAGGGTCTCCTGCAGAGGCGGGCGGTGGCTGTGGCTCACCGTGGGGACAAGGACACTGGCAGCAGAAGTTCTGGGAAGTACTCCTTGGCGTGAGCCCTCCCAGAGTCCGCCACTAGCCCCACCAAAGAACCCAGGTAGGCTCCAGTGTTGGGTTGCCTCAGGCCAAACAACCAACAGGGAGGGAATCCAGCCCCACCCATCAGCAGTCAAGTGGATTAAAGTTTTACTGAGCTCTGCCCACCAGAGCAACAGTCAGCTCTACCCACCACCAGTCCCTCCCATCAGGAAGCTTGCACAAGCCTCTTAGATAGCCTCATCCACCAGAGGGCAGACAGCAGAAGCAAGAAGAACTACAATCCTGCAGCCTGTGGAACAAAAACCACATTCACAGAAAGATAGACAAGATGGAAAGGCAGAGGTCTATGTACCAGATTAAGGAACAAGATAAAACCCCAGAAAAACAACTAAATGAAGTGGAGATAGGTAACCTTCCAGAAAAAGAATTCAGAATAATGATAGTGAAGATGATCCAGGACCTCGGAAAAAGAATGGAGGCAAAGATGGAGAAGATGCAAGAAATGTTTAACAAAGACCTAGAAGAATTAAAGAACAAACAAACAGAGATGAACAATACAATAACTGAAATGAAAACTACACTAGAAGGAATCGATAGCAGAAGAACAGATAAGTGACCTGGAAGACAGAATGGTGGAATTCACTGCTGCAGAACAGAATAAAGAAAAAAGAATGAAAAGAAATGAAGACAGCCTAAGAGACCTCTGGGACAACATTAAATGCAACAACATTCGCATTAGAGGGGTCCCAGAAGGAGAAGAGAGAGAGAAAGGACCAGAGAAAATATTTGAAGAGATTATAGTCGAAAACTTCCCTAACATGGGAAAGGAAATAGCCACCCAAATCCAGGAAGCGCAGAGAGTCCCATACAGGATAAACCCAAGGAGAAGCACGCCGAGACACATAGTAATCAAAGTGGCAAAAATTAAAGACAAAGAAAAATTATTGAAAGCAGCAAGGGAAAAACAACAAATAACATACAAGGGAACTCCCATAAGGTTAACAGCGGATTTCTCAGCAGAAACTCTACAAGCCAGAAGGGAGTGGCATGATATACTTAAAGTGATGAAAGGGAAGAACCTACAACCAAGATTACTCTACCCAGCAAGGATCTCATTCAGATTCGATGGAGAAATCAAAAGCTTTACAGACAAGCAAAAGCTAAGAGAATTCAGCACCACCAAACCAGCTCTACAACAAATGCTAAAGGAACTTCTCTAAATGGGAAACACAAGAGAAGAAAAGGACCTACAAAAACAAACCCGAAACATGTTTAATTACCTTAAACGTGAATGGATTAAATGCTCCAACCAAAAGATACAGGCTTGCTGAATGGATACAAAAACAAGACCCATCTATAAGCTGTCTACAAGAGACCCACTTTAGACCTAGGGACACATACAAACTGAAAGTGAGGGGATAGAAAAAGATATTCCATGCAAATAGAAATCAAAAGAAAGCTGGAGTAGCAATACTCATATCAGATAAAATAGACTTTAAACTAAAGAATGTTACAAGAGACAAGGAAGGACACTACATAATGATCAAGGGATCAATCCAAGAAGAAGATATAACAATAATAAATATATATGCACCCAACATAGGAGCACCTCAATACATAAGTCAACTGCTAACAGCTATAAAAGAGGAAATTGACAGTAACACAATAGTAGTGGGGGACTTTAACACCTCACTTACACCAATGGACAGATCATCCAACATGAAAATAAATAAGGAAACAGAAGCTTTAAATGACACAATAGACCAGATAGATTTAATTGATATTTACAGGACATTCCATCCAAAAACAGCAGATTACACTTTCTTCTCAAGTGCACACGGAACATTCTCTAGGATAGATCACGTCTTGGGTCACAAATCAAGCCACAGTAAATTTAAGGAAATTGAAATCATATCAAACATCTTTTCCGATCACAATGCTATGAGATTAGAAATCAATTACCAGGAAAAAAATGCAAAAAACACAAACACATGGAGGCTAAACAATATGTTACTAAATAACCAAGAGATCACTGAAGAAATCAAAGAGGGAATCAAATAATACCTAGAGACAAATGACAAAACACGACGATGCAAAACCTATGGGATGCAGCAAAATCAGTTCTAAGAGGGAAGTTTATAGCTATACAAGCCTACCTCAAGAAACAAGAAAAATCTCAAGTAAACAATCTAACCTTACACCTAAAGGAACTAGAGAAAGAAGACCAAACAAAACCCAAAGTTAGCAGAAGGAAAGAAATCATAAAGATCAGAGCAGAAATAAATGAAATAGAGACAAAGAAAACAATAGCAAAGATCAATAAAACTAAAAACTGGTTCTTTGAGAAGATAAACAAAATTGATAAGCCATTAGCCAGACTCATCAAGAAAAAGAGGGAGAGAACTCAAATCAATAAAATTAGAAATGAAAAATAAGTTACAACAGACACTGCAGAAATACAAAGCATCCTAAGAGACTACTACAAGCATCTCTATGCCAATAAATTGGACAACCTGGGAGAAATGGACAAATTCTTAGAAAGGTATAACCTTCCAAGACTGAACTGGGAAGAAAGAGAAAATATGAACAGACCAATCACAAGTAATGAATATGAAACTGTCATTAAAAATCTTCCAACAAACAAAAGTCCAAGACCAGATGGCTTCACAGGTGAATTCTATCAAACATTTAGAGAAGAGCTAACACCCATCCTTCTCAAACTCTTCCAAAAAATTACAGAGGGAGGAACACTCCCAAACTTATTCTATGAGGCCACCATCACCCTGATACCAAAACCAGACAAAGATACTACAAAAAAGGAAAATTACAGACCAATATCACTGATGAATATAGATGCAAAAATCCTCAACAAAATACTAGCAAACAGAATCCAACAACACATTAAAAGGATCATACACCATGATCAAGTGGGATTTATCCCAGGGATGCAAGGATTCTTCGGTATACGTAAACAGATCAATGTGATAAACCATATTAACAAACTGAAGAATAAAAACCATATGATCATCTCAATAGATGCAGAAAAAGCTTTTGACAAAATTCAACACACATTTATGATAAAAAGTCTCCAGAAAGTGGGCATAGAGGGAACCTACCTCAACATAATAAAGGCCATATATGACAAACCCACAGCAAACATCATTCTCAATGGTGAAAAACTGAAAGCATTTCCTCTAAGATGAGGAACAAGACAAGGATGTCCACTCTCACCACTATTATTCAACATAGTTTTGGAAGTCCTAGTCACGGCAATCAGAGAAGAAAAAGAAATAAAAGGAATTCAAATTGGAAAAGAAGAAGTAAAACTGTCACTGTTTGCAGATGACATGATACTATACATAGAGAATCCTAAAGATGCTACCAGAAAACTACTAGAGCTAATCAATGAATTTGGTAAAGTTGCAGGATACAAAATTAATGCACAGAAATCTCTTGCATTCCTATACACTAATGATGAAAAATCTGAAAGAGAAATTAAGGAAACACTCCCATTTACCACTGCAACAAAAAGAATAAAATGCCTAGGAATAAACCTACCTAGGGAGACAGAAGACCTGTATGCAGAAAACTATAAGACACTGATGAAAGAAATTAAAGATGATACCAACAGATGGAGAGATATACCATGTTCTTGAATTGGAAGAATCAATATTGTGAAAATGACTATACTACCCAAAGCAATCTACAGATTCAATGCAATCCCTATCAAATTACCAATGGCATTTTTTATGGAACTAGAACAAAAAATCTTAAAATGTGTATGGAGACACAAAAGACCCCAAATAGCCAAAGCAGTCTTGAGGGAAAAAAACGGAGCTGAAGGAATCAGACTCCCTGACTTCAGACTATACTACAAAGCTACAGTCATCAAGACAATATGGTACTGGCACAAAAACAGAAACATAGATCAATGGAACAAGATAGAAAGCCCAGAGATAAACCCACGCACCTATGGTCAACTAATCTATGACAAAGGAGGCAAGGATATACAATGGAGAAAAGACAGTCTCTTCAGTAAATGGTGCTGGGAAAACTGGACAGCTACATGTAAAAGACTGAAGTTAGAACACTCCCTAACACCATACAGAGAAATAAACTCAAAATGGATTCGAAACCTAAATGTAAGACCGGACACTATAAAACTCTTAGAGGAAAACATAGGAAGAACACTCTTTGACATAAATCACAGCAAGATCTTTTTTGATCCACCTCCTAGAGTAATGGAAATAAAAACAAAAATAAACAAATGGGACCTAATGAAACTTCAAAGCTTTTGCACAGCAAAGGAAATCATAAACAAGATGAAAAGACAACCCTCAGAATGGGAGAAAATATTTGCAAATGAATCAATGGATGAAGGATTAATCTCCAAAATATATAAACAGCTCATGCAGCTCAATATTAAAAAAAAAAAAGCAACCCAATCCAAAAATGGGCAGAAGACCTAAATAGACATTTCTCCAAAGAAGACATACAGATGGCCAAGAAGCACATGAAAAGCTGCTCAACATCACTAATTATTAGAGAAATGCAAATCAAAACTACAATGAGGTATCACCTCACACCAGTTAGAATGGGCATCATCAGAAAATCTACAAACAACAAATGCTGGAGAGGGTGTGGAGAAAAGGGAACCCTCTTGCACTGTTGGTGGGAATGTAAATTGATACAGCCACTATGGAGAACAGTATGGAGGTTCCTTAAAAAACTAAAAATAGAATTACCATATGACCCAGCAATCCCACTACTGGGCATATACCCAGAGAAAACCATAATTCATGAAGACACATGCACCCCAATGTTCATTGCAGCACTATTTACAAGAGCCAGTTCATGGAAGCAACCTAAATGCCCATCGACAGATGAATGGATAAAGAAGAGGTGGTACATATATACAATGGAATATTACTCAGCCATAAAAAGGAACGAAATTGGGTCATTTGTTGAGACGCGGATGGATCTAGAGACTGTCATACAGAGTGAAGTAAGCCAGAAAGAGAAAAACAAATATCGTATATTAACGCATATATGTGGAACCTAGAAAAATGGTACACATGAACTGGTTTGCAGGGCAGAAATTGAGACACAGATGTAGAGAACAAATGTATGGACACCAAGGGGGTGAAGCGGCAGAGGATGGGGGTGGTGGTGTGATGAATTGGGCGATTGGGATTGACATGTATACACTGATGTGTATAAAATTGGTGACTAATAAGGACCTGCTGTATAAAAAAATAAAATTAAATTAAAAAATTAAAAAAAAATGTTGGCTTAAAGCTTCTTTTAGACAATAACTATCACCTATACTGAAGATTTATGTGTCTGTGTTCTGTTATACCTGAAAAGTCAAAGCCAGAGTCAGCTGCATTCTGTACATCTGCACCAGGCTTATTCTGCCTACATCTCAAAGTCAGCAGGAAGAAATTTAGTCCCTTATCAATGACCAGACTTCTTCCTTCTGTAGTTACTGACCTGTTGGAGAATAGAACATTAACTCCATCTTCCATATAAGAAATCTGATTTTTCTTGTTTATTCATTTATTCTGCTAATACTTATTGTCTACCTACAGTGTATTAGATATGGTCTAGGTGCTGGCATTATTATAGTGAAAGGTTTGCCAGAGATTCTGCCTTAATTATAATGGGGTGACAGCAATAAAATGAGCAAATACATGATATTATGTCAGGTAATGGTAGGTGCTATGAAGAAAATAACCAAATAAAATTAGCTCCTTTGGACATATAGTTAATGACATTTGATAACTTTATTTTGCCAACATTGTTTTATTCTTTTGAAGTTCATCTTTTACTGGGTCTTCAGAGGTATTTTTGTGAGTTTAGAAAGACAGCAGCTAGCCAAAGTCATTGAACTGGAATTCCCTGTTCATCCCCTTTCTGTCAGTGATGATATGCTTCTTCCAATTTTGTTGGATATCTTGTTCTGTCTCTTATCTTTGGTTTTCTTTGAGTATCTCCTTTATTTCTCTTCTCTCACTTGCTACAGATAGGATTTCTTTTGCTCAGTCCCTATGATGGCTGGATACCAATAGTCTCAGACTTTTATTTGTTACAACATCAATCACTTTGAAAGGGAGGGATCTTGGCAGTGGTTTGTTGAGGAAAAGAAGCCTTGATTTGTGGAATTTCCTGGATTTGCATGTGTAAGTACTTCCACCATGTCTAATTTCAAGCTACCAAAATGGCATCACTGAACACGGAGGTGGAAAAGCATCAGATCTTAAGTGTATATTTTTTAAGTGTACATGTCTACACAAATGTAGCTATACCTCATTCAAGATATAGAATATTTGCATTTCTTTAGAAAGTTCCTTTGTGTCCTTTTCTAGTCAGTACCTCACTCCCATGCCAAGGCATCCACTGGTCTGATTTGCATCACCATAGGTTAGTTTCACCTGTTACTGAACTTTATCTAAACACAAGCAGAGATTATAGGCTTTTTTGTTTCTAGTTTCTTTTGCTGAACATAATGTTTTTGAAATTTATACTTATTGTTACATATTTCTGTAGTTCATTTTTTTGGTCCAAGTAGTATTTGTGTCGGTATATTACATGCTGAGTCTCCATTCTGTTGGTGGACATTTGGATTGTTTCTAGATTGTGGCAATTATGAATGAAGCTGGTATGAATATTTTTGGATATGTATTTTTGTGGACATATGTTTTTATTTCTCTTGGATAAATATCAAAAGAGTAAATTGCTGGGTCATGGGTTAGGTGCATGACAACAGCTGTAAACTGTTGTCAGAAATTTTTGTATAGTTTTATATCTCATCCTGGGTATATGCCATTTTTTCCAGATCTTTAGCAACTCTGGTATTGGTATTGACAGTCTTTTGAATTTTAGCCTTTCTAGTGTGAAGTGGTATCTACTGTGGTTTTATTTTGCATTTCCCTGAAATTAATATTGCTGAATACCTCTTCTTGTATTTGTTGGCCTTTCATATATCTTCTTTTGTGAAGATATACAAATCATCTGTTTGCTTCTTCTGTTGTTCATGTTAATCTGTTTTCTTATTGAGTTGTTTCTCTTTTTATTATTGAGTTGTAAGGTTTTTTTATATACTCAAGATAAAACCCTTTGTCAGATGTGCACATCACATATCTTTTCTCTGAGTCTGTATACCACCTTCTCTATTTTCTAAATGCTCAATAGGTTTTTAATATTAATTAAAATCCAGTTAATCCTTTTCATATACTTTTTGTAACCCTTTTAAGAAATATTTGCCTACTTCATGGTCATCAAAATATTCTCCTAGTTTTCTTCTAGAAACTCTAAATTTAGCTTTATGTTATTTTTCTGATCCCAAATTTTGGTGTTTGCTGTTTGCTGTTTGGTAGGGGTCAAAATACATTTCTCTCTGTTTATTCTGGTGTTCTAGCATTATTTGTTTAAAAGACTTTCCTTTCTCTCATGACTTATCGTGAGAATGAGGATTATTGTTTGACCACATGTATATGGGTGTATCTCTGGATTTTCTGTTATATTCCATTGGTCTGTTTGTCTGTTTTGAAACCAATACAATTCTTTTTTGGTAAATGTTGCTTTGCACTGAGTTTTGAAACATGATAATGTGACTTCTCCAACTTTGTTCATTTTCATGTGTCTTGGCTCTCTTAGTTTCTTTGCATTTCCATATTGATTTGTCTATTTCTATAAAACATCTCTTGTAAGTTTAATTTGGAGTGCATTGAATCTTTAAGTGGATTTTGGGAGAATTGAAATTTTAATAATGTTGTCTTCTAATCAGTCAAAAGGCCATGTCTCTTCATTTATTTATTTAGTTTTGTAGTTTTTAGATAAAGGTCCTGTTAAGTTATCCCTAAACAGTTCAAGTTTTTTTTTAGATTAATATTGGAAATGACATTTAAAATTTTATTATCCAACTGCTTGCTGATAATATGTTATATTTTTAAAATGTCAACTTTATGTAGTATACTCCTGCTAAATTTACTTGTTTTGATGTTTGTTTTGTAAATTCCTTAGGATGTTCCGTGTAGATAATCATGTTATCTGCTAATATTTTAATTCTTTCATATTTGTTTATCTTTTATTTGTTTATCTTACTTTATTTACCTGGTTAGGACTTCTGATTCAGTATTGATTGGAAGTGGCAAGAGCAGAAAATCTTGCCTTGTTCCAATCTTAGGGGGAAGCATTCAGATCCTCATCATTAAGTATAATGTTAGCTGTAGACACCTTTTTCAATGATCATGTGGGTTATTTTCTCTTTTATTCTATTAAAGTGGAGAAATAAATTGATTTTGAATGTTACTTCAAACTTACTTATATACCTGGGATAAACCTCATTTCATATGTTAATAGATCTCATTTATATATTACTGGATATGATTTCTTAATAATTTTATGATTTTTGTATCTGTGTTCAAGAGTGTGGTTAATCTGTAATTCCTTTTTCTGATATTTTTAGTTTTTGATATCAAAATTATGATTAGTTCATAAAAGCAGTTGAAGACTATACTCTGGCCTCTAATTTTTAATTGTTGGTAAAAATTACTATTTTTTAATTTTTTAAATTTTGAGAAGAACTCACTTGTGAAAATATTTAGGCTTAGGTTTTTCCTTATGGGGAGGATTTGATTAGAAATTAAATTTAAAAAATAGATATAGGTCATTAATGTTTTTCATTTCTTCTATGTCAGTTTTGGTTCTATTTTTCAAAGAATTGTCCATTTCATCTAAATTTTCAAATTTATTGGTATAAAGTTGTTAATATTGTCTTATACTTTTAATGTCATTAGGCTCTGTAGTAGTAATCTATGTTTCATTCCTCAATTTGTAATATGTGTTTTCTTTTTGTTTTATTTGATCACTGTTATGGTTTATCTATTCAGTTAATCTTTTCAAATAAACAACCTCACTATTGTTGATTTATCTCTATGCTTTTTGTATTTTATTGATCACTGATCCATATTTTATTATTTATTTCTTCTGAGTTCAGGTTTGATTTGCTTTCCTTTTTCAGGCATATCAATCTGGAAAATTGGATCATCAAGTCTCTTTTTACTAACATAAAAATTTAAATTATAATGCAATTTTCTCTAAGTCTTGTTTTAACTATCCCAGTTTGAAATATTTAAAATTGTGCTTTCTCTTTACCATATTGTATATTTAGAAATGTGTTGCTTAATTTCAAAATATTTGAGAATTTCCTTTATGTCTCTTTATTGTTTTATAATTACTTCCATGGGATTAGAGGTTCAGAGAACATAAATATAAGAACTCAGTTCTTTTAAATTTATTTAGACTTGTTTATAGTCCAGGATATGGTCTGTCTTGATGAATGTTCATTGTGCACTTGAAGCTAATATGTGTTTGGTAGTTATTGAGGGTGTTGTCCTATAAATGTCTGTTAGTTCAAATTAATTGACAGTATTGTTCAAATCTTCTATATCCTTTCCATCCTTTCTGTGCTTTTTTCTAGTTTTCCTAGTCAATTCTCTAGTCAATTACTGAGAGAGAATTGCTAAAACCTCTTCTTATGATTAAAGATTTGTCTATTTCTCCATTTAATTCTGTCAGGTTTTGTTTCATTTATTTTGAAACCCTGTTTATGGTGCATTCACATTTATCATTGTCTTCCTGAACAATTGACCCTTTTAGCATTATGAAATTTCCTTCTCCATCTCTTGAAATGTCTACTTTGTCTGCTATTATTATAGTCTTTCCAGATTTCTTATACTTCATGTCTGCATGGCATAAGTTTTCCATCCCTTTATATTCAAACTATCTGTGTCTTTATACTTAAAATAAATCGCTTGTAGTCAGCATAAAGCTAGCTATCGCTTTTTAGTCTAATCTTATAATCTAGCTTTTCATTGAGAATTTGGGCAATTTAAATGTATGATAATTATTACTATATTTGTGTTTATATCAGTCATCTGGCTATTGCTTTCTACTTGCTCTATTATATGTCTCTTCTTTTCTGCTCTCTTTCAGATTAATGGAATATTTTTCTTTTTTTAGTACTCCATTTTGATTATTCTGCTTTTTTTAAACTTATAACTCTGTGTGTGTGTGTGTGTGTGTGTGTGTGTGTGTGTGATGCCTCTTGGCATTATAATATGCAACCTTATCACATTCTACTTATAATTTGTATTGTGATACTTCTTGTAAAATTTAAGAACCTTACAACTGTTTAATTCCTTTAGCCACTTATCCTTTCTGTTATTGTTGTTATGTTATTACACATGTTATACATTTCAAAATATGTGTTGATATTTTTGTTTTAACTAATTAGGAGAATAAATGTCCCCTTATTTACAGTTTATTTTTCTCTGTAGGTTCACATTTTTATCTGGGTTTTATTTTATTTCAGCCCGAAGAACTAACTATTGTTCTTTTTACAGTGCAAACCCGCTGGCATTGACTGTCTCAACTCGCACTTATTAATAAATATATAAGCATAAAATATATTAAAAGAACCAGTTGTATAGGTTTGTAGATAATGAGTTTTGTTTACGCCCTGGAACAGATTTACATTGTGTTCCAAATTTCTTTTCTATGGTTTCTTTTTATTGATTACTTTCTTTCTTGACTTTGGGTTTCTTTTCTCTGCTTCTTCACATATGCAGTACTTATTATATAATGGCTGTTGCTAACGGTTTGACGTAGGTAGTCTGAATTATGTCATCTTCCTTTAGAAGATATTGAATTTTGTTTTGAAAAGAAATTAACATCCTGTGAGGTTTTTTTTTTTTTTTTATCCTGGCAGGTTTGGTTTTACTCTGTATGAGAGTGAGTATATTTCACTTTTGTCTTTAGTACTGGTGCATCCCTTTCTCTAGGACGTGGTCCTTACTTCTAGGTTCTCACGTGCTGAGGTCTCAACTGAATGCACAAGGTGCTCAAGGGATCAATTTACTTTTGCAAAGCTGGGATTTCAATGTGTCAGCACTGTGAGACTTCTGGAATCTTTTTTCAGTTTCCATCTCTGAAAGAGTGTTCCTTTGTTAGTTTTTGTAAAGTTTTCACTTACACATTTGAGACCCAGACATTGGCAAATGACATGTCATTAACCCCAGAAGTTTTCCATGCTCCTCACCCCTGCCAACTTTCCTTCTCTAATATTTGGCTCACAAATTCCAGCAGATTCAATAATTTTTTCCTTAGCTTAACAAGACTGAATTCTTCTTGGGCTCCACCTCCCTTCTGCGGAGGAGAAGGTACTCCCAGTTAGAAAAGTTGGATAAATGTTTGTTTGTTTCTTTTCTGTCTCAAGCATCATCATTTTGTCCTGTTTGATGTACAGTGCCTGAAAAGAGTTGTCTCATATATTGTGTTCATTTTTACAGTTGGTAGGAGTACATATCCAATATAAATTATTTCATAGTAGTCAGAATTGGAACTCATTGTTTTCATATAGATTCATCTTAACTTACCTTTGGCTTCATGCTTCTACTACAGACTTTTAAGCAAATAGACATATATTCTTGCTCTTTAAAAAATGTTTCCCACACATTTGGTGCTTAATATTAATAAATCACTATTGGTTGTTTATTAATAGTGATAAGTTGAAAATCTGAAATGAATATTTGAAAAGCCCAGCATATTAGGTAAAATCCAACCTACTTTTGTTGTTCTTTGTCCAAGAGACTCTCTCAGACCCCTGTGCTTTAGCACCTCAATACAGAATTTTTCAACCATATTAAGAATCTTGGCTACTGTGAAACATTTCTTTGTTTTTCTCCTTTTGCCTTAGTACCTTGACAATTTCTAGCATTATATTTTCTTACTTAACTCTTCAGTCCACACATTCTGTCCTCAGGGAAGGAACAGCTATTCACTTGTTACACCAAAGAATTACTGCAGTGTATATGTTTTCAAGGTGAGTGGGTTTGAGTATGGATTGAGGAAGAGAAGAAAGATATTAACGTGTCATTTGCATTTTAAAAAATGTAGTCCTATAACAATCTTCAGAGTCATATAGTATTGTCCCTCTTTTGCAAAGACAACCATAATAAATAATTTTCCTGAGCTGTTAATATCTTCCTTCTCAGTTCCCTTAACTGGATTTATTAAACTTCATTTGAACCTTAGTAGTGTATTGTTAAAATTTTAATAGTACTAACAGCCTCACAAGGTATTTTAGAGCATTAAACATTGTAATAGAAGCAAAGTTGCAGGCATTTATCGGATTCGTTTTTCCTCCAGGAAATTTTCTTGAGGACCCAGTTTATGAATGGTAGAAGTGGATTTTGAGTCAGTACCTTATCAGTGCCTCTTACCTTATAGTCCGTACTCTTTTCAGAGAACCATGATATTTTTCCAAATGATTTTTAAGGGTAGGCATAGGATGAATTTTTTGACTATACATCTCTGAGTCATTCAAAATATTCTCTGGTAGTTATGCCTATTAAGTTATAGGTTTTTCAGTATCATTGGATGACATCTCTACCACTTCCAAACATCATTATTAACAGATACTTTAAAGACTCTATCAACTTTCTTACTGAGTCTAATGCCATTATAGAAAAAGAATCAGCTTTAAGTTTAGCAGACTCTGATTATTTTCCATCTTATATTCAGGGACATAATAAGAGGCAACCAGATTAAATGGAGGACTCATTATAGGGTCACCATCATCATATACATATCTCTTTGTGGAACCTATGACAACTGTTTGTGTTCACCACCTCTGACTTCTTTAAGAAAGCTATGACAACTGTTTTTTGTGTTCACCACCTCTGACTGCTATGATATTGTTATGGAGTAAAATAGCACTTACACTTTAAATAATGTCTAACTTTGCAACTGATTATTTTCTAGAACTTCACACCCTTTTTATTATTCTGATATTAGAGCCCTATTTGTTGAATAAATAAATGAATACATTTGTTATCTTCTCATTGCAAAAGTATGATCCATTCTAATTGTAGTGAGGCCATTTGTTTTATCACCTTTGAATTCAGACAGATCTGAATTTTAAAACCTGGCTTTGCCAGTTTCAAAATTATATGAGCATAATTCCCAGAAATTATATGAAATATATAAAGAAAAAATTGCAACCAAATCTTAACATGAAATGATAGGTAATAGTATTTTGGTGTAAAAATTCACATTTTTATCCCCAAAGAGAATATAAATAAAATAGAAGAATCGGGTAACTATTACATGTAAAACATCGTGTTTAAGGAAGTGGTCTCATATATTTACAACGAAGATATTTTCGTGAAAGGTTAGAAAATTTCCACAGTTTTTCAACAGTATTATTTTAGAAAATCAACAGACATGAAGAAAATTTATAAAAGAGGGGGCAGCAAAATTAGAAATAAATTCAAAAGAACACTGTACTTGGGAATCTGGAAGCATGTATTCTATACCTGACTGTGCCATTAAATAGCTGTGTTCTTCATGAAAATGAGTTTATTTTCTGTAATCTCAAGTACTTGTGCTATATAATATCCATATTCTGTTTAATTCTAAAAATTCCATTACTTAAAAACATATTCTTTAAGTATTGTTAGCTACTTTAGGATTGCACAACTAACCAAATGGAGTTCTAGGTTATAATGAATTAAGTTTTCTCATTTAATGCTATTCCTTCTAAAATTAGCCCCTATCACTTTCTATCCAGTAACCCTTTCACCTGCGCCCATACATCATTTCCTAAACCTCTAAAAGAAGGAGGCTCACGTGAAAATTCATCTTTTAGCCTACCAAACTATTCCTTAAATAGCATACCTAGTTCTTGAGTTAAATTTCTTGGATATTTCTTTGTAAAACAGAGCCTAGAATTTAGCCCTTCATGATTTATCGTAAGTCTAGGTCATTCCACTGCTAACTCTTACCTCTGAAGCATCAGTGCCTTTTGCTATTCACTTGTTGGGATTCATTTATCAAGAGGCAGAGATGTGAACATCTGCCCAGGTTCCAACTGAGCAAATCATTCCAAGGAACCTTTCTAACCCAAAGTTCAGTGGATGAGGCAGACCATGATTTATATTTGAGGGGTTTTGTTTTGTTTTTGCAACAAAAGCCATTCTCTGACTGTACTCTCAACAACTGCCTGTACTGCATTAATCAGACCTTAATTAACAAGGAAGAAAGGTGATAATTTACACTTATTTCAAATTGACACACTTTATTTAGCAAATGAGACCTGTCAGGCACTGCCAGTGACGCTTAGATTGAAGACAGAGTGTCGAAAATATGTCTTCCACCTGCCTGTGCCTTTGTAGGAGGGAGCTTTCAGTGTGTTTACACAGAGATCATTAGACATACCTCATGCTAAGCTTCCATGAATCTTTGAATAAGAAATGCTCAAAGGTCATCAGGTATGAAATATTTTATAATGACACATTGTCATAAGGCATGAGAAACTGATTTATCCTCCAAAGTAAACTCAAAGAGGATAAAGGAAAGAGAAACACGCAGGCCTCCAAACCATTTCAGGTCTATGAGGATGGAGGCTGGAGAAAGTTTATTTACCCTGTGTAATTGAGGAATTCAAAGTCAGAGTTGGAGGTCTGAAGTAAACAGATGAGCGCTCTAACTGGTCACCAGCTTTGGAGCAAGAACAGTAAGTTGCTATCAAATGTCAGGAAGGAAAGGGAATTGAGGCATCGTGAACACCAATCTGCTAATTCTATGAGATGAAATCAGAAAATTAGATGATTGATTTCCCCATTCTTGCCTTTTATTGGGTTATATGGGTAAAGGTCGAATTAGAAATTTATGTTTAAGAAAGTTGAAGTAAGTGAGATTTATAGTTTAAAGTAGATCCGTGTTTTCCTCCTGCCCTCATAAGCTTATTTTCCTGGTTTTTTATATTACCATATGTTTCAACCTATAGTTTAAAGCAGGCAATAAGGTAGTCCTGCAAGCGTCCCTTTTATGTGTTTGATGGGCCTGGATGAGCACCGCTTCCTGCCCTGAGCATGCTGTGCTCACGCAGGCATCCCCACCTTTGCTCATGTAGTCTTCTCCGTTGAGATGACCACTGCTCTACCCCCTCCATATGGTAAACCTGTTGTCAGCTTTAAAGTGTGGCTCAAATATTATCTTCCCTCTGGAGCTTTTGTTCTTCCCAGTACTTCTCTACCCCCAGAGCGCTTTAAGTCACACTTATCACATTGCCGAAATGCCTTCCTCTCTGCCTACATGTAAATTCTTACTCATCTTTATTTCTCCATTGCTTAGTGGAGTGTCTGGAACATGGAACATCTTACAGTAGATGCTAGTTAACTTAGATTAAATTTTGAATAAACATTCATAGTTTTCTAGCTAATAAATGTTACTTTTTATGGTGGCATTTTTATATTTGCTCTTTGAACTGTGCTATTCAACTGTTCCAGGGATATGTGTGTTACTATAGAGTGTACATTATGCCACTATATATAAAATTTATGTGATATATACTGTATATGTGCATGAATATGAAACATTAATTCATATAAATAGCATATTCAATTTTCAAAATTTCATCAATTATACAGTTTTTGAAATTTGTAGACTCTTTAATTCTTTTTATCAGTTTATGTTTTTATTAACGTAAATCATTAGAGGAGCTTGGCCTTTTTAATCATTTAGATCATGATTTGAATGATAATTCTCCTCCCTACCATAATATATAAACTTAAGCATGTTACTTGATCCCTTTTGGTAAAGTTTCTAAAGTTTTATTTTTTTTTATCTAGAGATAAAAATGTTAATCATGGCTACCTCATTTTAGTATTTTAAAAGATGAAATAAATTAGGTGTACAAAGTTCCCAGCAAATCTTAATTGTTTAATGTTTACTGTCCTTTCACCACACTTATGTTGATACTGTAGAAAGTACATAAACTTACAAGACAAGAGGCTGAAATTTTCATCAATTAATGACATTGAACATCTCTTAACCACTGTAAAAGTCAGTTACCTCATTTAAAAATAGAATTTTGTTGAAATAGTAGCTGCCATTGTATGAAAAAGAGATAGGAGCTTTTGGAGGAGAGAGAAATCTCTTGTTTCATATATGCTGTTGTTAAGCTCTAAAGCCAAATGTAGATGGAAAAGAGATTATAAGGCATGATAGGATCTGTGATGCCAAATCTACATAGTTTTACAACACAACACTGAATTAATGACATGGTTTGAGGTAGAAATGTTTCCTGTTACTCATGATCTGTACAATAGGAATATTGATTTTTATTGGCTCTGGTGTGCTAAGGAAAGCATATTACTTGTGGGTTAAAGTTGCAAATTCTGCTTTATAGGTGAGTTAATAGGAATTAGAGTAATAGAATCCACTTTTCTTATGGATTTAATTATTGTGGATAACTTGTTCTATGGTTGTTCAGAGGCAGAGCTGGAACTAAAACTAGGTTCTCGTCTACTTCCATGGTTTTAACTTTTGCATCTAAGGTAATAATTTCCAGATCTAAGAATCCAGTTCCAGATTCTCTTTCAAATTTTAAATTATCTTTTCCAATTACTGGCTGACATAGTACAGAGACTCTTACAGTAGTATTATAAACATAATATATTAAAAATATAGTTATTTTTAATAAACATTAAGATGTCAGTGCCCCACAGGCTTATTAGTTATTCACCCTGATTTCCCATTCTCTTGGTCACAAAAATTCAAAATTTGTTTAATTTCACTCCGTCTGTTTCCAAAATCTATAGGGTCTCCTTCTGGAGTGTTAATTTTGGTCCTGTCTTTTATACTTACCACCTAAACCATTGTTGATGATGTTAAAATACAGTTGCTGCCCTGATCCTTTTCTGAAACCATTTTTTGTACATTCTTTATCCAAAAAATTACAGGCCATATTGTGGCTACTCAGTGCCTAGAGGATTAACTTTAATTTCCTCAGCCTGGTATATAAGACCCTTCAAAAATGGTTTAATTATTTCTGTTTCTGAAAATTCAGAAGATTCCTCCCACAGAGGATAGCTGGAAAGTCTGGACACCACATAAAGTACAGATGTTTGAGGATATCACAGATCTAACCATGTATTGAAGAATTCGAGAGCTAAGATATGTGAGAAGACAGAAGTCTGGGGAGATGGGCCTGGAATCTGTCCTGGTAATGCATTCATATTTTGGCAAGAGGTCATGCTTTTTGAGAGTCTGAAAAGCACCTGTTTTTTCACTAGGCAATAGGAAACCGTGCACCTGCTCCTATCTCCCTAAGTTTTTCCCCCAATAAACACTGTTTTAGGACTATTCTTTATATTGCCTACAACACCAACATTGTTTGTTTAACTGATAGTGATAAGAATGACATACTTCAGGAATGGATTAGAAATCCATTTTATTTTATTTCATAGTTTTTGATTGAAGTATAGTTGATTTATAATTTGTTAGTTTCAGGGGTACAGCAAAGTGATTCAGTATGAATACATATATATGTATGTATATGTATTCTTTTTCAGATTCTTTTCCATTGTAGGTTATTACAAGATACTGAATATAATTACCTGTGCTATACAGTAGGTCCTTGTTGTTTATCTATTTTATACATAGTAGGGTATATCTATTAATCCCAAACTCATAATTTATCCCTACCCATGCATCCCCCTTTGGTAACCATAAGTTTGTTTTCTATGTCTGTGAGTCTTTTTCTGTTTTGTAAATAAGTTAATTTGTATAATTTTTAAGATTCCAAATATAAGTGATATCATATAATATTTTTGAGAGGCTTCTGAGTATATAGGCACAAAGTTGGAATTTGGGGCCTGGGATAATACCCTTTTGCTTTGAGGTGGAATTCCAAAGAGCTTCACCACAGAAGTAAATCTCGGTGATATAAAGCAAGCCCTCACAGAGTCTGAAGTCTAGCATTGAATGGTTTGAATAGTTTCTTTGCTTGAAATTCTACGGTGGTGATCTCAGATTATTATTGTCCCCAAGAGCCTGGCAATTACAAATGCAAGTCATCTCTGGAGGAAGATAACATCATCTTAGTCTTTATATTATTACAACAAGTAAGTTTTCAAATGTAGTGTCTGAAATTCAACAAAAAAATGACAAGACAGGTAGACAAAACAATCTGAAAGATAACAAGCAGTAGCAAAGAAGAAGGACCTGCAGATATTGGATATATTTGACACAGACTATACTATACTCAAGATAAAAAAATCAATAATAAACTTTTTGGGAAATAACTAAAAACTATTAAAAAGGACATGAAAATATGAAACAATGAAAAAGTGTAGTTAATAATATTTAGAAGTTGAATTTATCAACCAATAGACATAGCTGATATAAGAATAAATGAATTATTCAAAGTAAAGTCAAAAGTTTAAAAAGATGAAAAATACAAAAATATGTATAACAAAAAGAGAATATAGTATAAAGTTCTCTTACCTATCTTTCTGTCTGGATGTGTGTGTTTGTGTGTGTGTGTGTGTGTGTATGTGTAACTGGAGTCTCAAAAGAAGAGGAGAAAAGGAAGGTGTCTAAACTTATATTTGCAGAAATAATGCTTGGAAACTTTCTGATTCTCTTGAAACCGTTATATCTTATAAACCCAAAGCTTTATGGCCCATAGGTCAAACAATGAATCTTAATAGAAATTAGAAGATATTTTTTACTAAAGGATGATAAAAATACTAGAAATCAAAACTTGTATAATGAAGGAAAAGTCATGCTTAGAGTGTCCTTTATAGACTTATATGTATATATTAAGGGGGAAAAAAAGGCTGAAAAATCTATAGCTGAGTATCTTAAAGAATTTAGAAAATGAGTAGTAAACTACAGTATATCTAAAGAAAGTCAAATGGAGGACATAATAAAGGAAAGGGTAGAAATTAAAAGAATGATAAACAGTGGAGAGGATTAGCAAATTAGAGTATTTTAAAAAATAGAATTGGTAAACCCCTGGCAAGATAAATTAAGAAAAAGCAGAGATATATGCCCAGGAGTGGAACTGCTGGGTCATATCATAGTTCTATTTTTAGTTTTTTGAGGAACCTTCATACTGTTTTCCTCAGTCGCTGCACTGATTTACATTCCTACCAACGGTATACGAGGATTCCCTTTTCTCCACATACCCAGCAACATTTGTTGTTTATGGTCTTTTTGGTGATAGCTGTTCTGACAGGTGTGAGGTATGGTGTCTCATTGTGGTTTGATTTGCATTTCCCTGATGGTTAGTGATGTTGAGCTTCTTTTTATGTGCCTGTTGGCCATCTGCATGTCCTCTTTGGAAAAACGTCTATTCAGGTCTTCTGCCCATTTTTAAATCAGGTTGTTGTTTTTTGGTGTTGAGTTGTATGAGCTGTTTATACATTTTGGATATTAACCCTTTATCAGTCATATCATTTGCAAATATCTTCTCCCATTCAGTAGGTTTTGTTGATGGCTTCCTTTGCTGTGCAAAAGCTTTTAAGTTTAGTTAGGTCTCATTTGTTTATTTTTGCTTTTATTTTCTTTGCTTTAGGAGACAGATCCAAAAAAATACTGCTATGATTTATGTTAAAGAGTGTTCTGCCTATATTTTCCTCTAGGAGTTTTATGGTTTCCTGTCTTACATTTAGGTCTTTAATCCATTTTGAGTTTCTTTTTGTATATGGTGTTAGGGAATGTTCTAATTTCATTCTTTTACATGTAGCTGTCCAGTGTTCCCAGCACTACTTATACATGCACCCCAATGTTCATAGCAGCATTATTTACAATTGCCAAGATATGGAAGCAACCTAAGTGTCCATCAACAGATGAATGGATAAAGAAGATATGGTGTAAATGTACACACACACACACACACACACACACACACACACACACACACACAATGGAATACTACTCAGCCATAAAGAAGAATGAAATTTTGTTGTTTGCAACAACATGGATGGACTTGGAGTGTATTATGCTAAGTGAAATAAGTCAGAGAAAGGCAAATATTATATGGTACCGTTTATATGTGGACTCTAAAAATACAACAAACTAGTATATATAACCAAAAAGAAACAGACTCAAAGATACAGAGAACAAACTAGTGGTTACCAGTGGGGAGAGGGAAGGGGAAGGGGCAATATAGGAGTAGGGGATTAAGAGGTACAAACTATTACATATAAAATAATCTACAAGGATATATTGTACAGCAAAGGGAATATAGCCAATATTTTATAATAACTATAAATGGAGTATAACCTTTAAAAATTGTGAACCATGATATTGTACACCTGTAACTTAAAAAATATTATATATCAACTATAATTCAATTAAAAAAAATATGGACATGGTTAAATTAAAAAAAGAAAGAAAACACAAATAGCCTAAATATAAAAAGGGAACATTACTACAGATCTGGAGACTCTAAAAAGGTAACAAGAGGATATTATGAACAACTTCATGAATATGTATTGGAAAATGTTGAGGAAATAAACAAATTCTTAGTAAACTAAAACTGTTAAAACTAACATAGAAGTAGAAAATCTGAATAATTACTAATGAAATTGAGTATACGATTACCTTTCTTTATATACTTAAACACATACGTAAACCTTTCAGTCTCAAATTGGTGAGTTTTGCTAAAAACTGGAATACTTTCCAACTTGTTTCATGAAACCAGAATAAATTTGACAGTAAAATTTGATAACATCTTAAGTACAGATCAATCACAAATCCTGAAACAAAAATTCTAAATGAGATTGGAATTCACCACATTAATAGAATAAATCAGAAAAATCACATGATCTACTCAGTAGACACAGGGGAAAAAAAGCTTTCAATAGAATTTAAATTCATTCATTAAAATAAAACTACTAGTTAACTAAGAATAAAAGGAAATTTTCTTAATCTCATAAGCAGTATCTCCAAAGACCTCCAGAAGATAACAGGGTAAAGAAGAAATATTAGAAGCTTTTCTTTTTAGATCTGATCCAGTGTTTACTATTTTCCCTTCTAGTCAACATTATTTTGGGAGTCTCTACACTATATTAAGATGAGAAAAAGAAATAAAATGTAGATATTGAGAAGGAAACTATGAAATTATGATTATTTGCGTTTAATATGATTGTGTACATAGAAAACCCCAGAGAATCTAAATATAAACAATTAGAATTAACAAATGAGTTTAGCCAGTGTATTTCCACATAACAACAATAAGAATTTGGAAAATGAAATAAAAGGTTATATTTTAACAACATAAATAATGCAAAATATATTGGAACATGTGTAAGACTTGTATATAGAAAACTAAAAGCAGTGTTGAGAAAAAGTAAAAATGGAGTAAACTAAAAAAATAGAGGAAAATCTAGTTCATGGGTCGGAGGATTCAGTATTGAAAAAAATCTAAGTTATTGCAGTCCAAATCCTAACTTCTTTTGTTGGGGTAGAGATTGATTATAAAATTTATGTAGAAATAAAAGGTCCCAAAATGACAAAGGCACTTGAAGAACAGATAGGAAGGACTTGCTCTGTCAGCTATCAAGATAGTGCTATTTCTGTTGCAGTAAGACTGATATTACAAGAATTGGAAAATAGATCAAAAGAAGTAAAAGACCAGAAAAAAAGCCATGTTTTTGTGGACATTTGGTTACAAAGTTGGCACTGCAGAACAACAGGGAAACGTTGATCTTTTTTAATGAATTATGTTAGGATAATGGCATTTCCATATGAAAACAGGGAAATCTAATACCAAGCATAAGAATCCAGGTAGTTTTTAGATTTAAATGTTTTAGGAGATAAGACATGATAATATGGGATAGGGATAATATGGGATATTCCTTGGGATATGGAAAGCCAGCACTCTGCACATGCAAGTCATTTACCTGCAATACTGAATTCTTCACTGGATTAACCTGTCTTGTCATGTCTTGGCCATAGCTTGTTGACGGGGCAAACTTATACAAAGGACACCTACCGGATAAGCCGCAGGCCGGCGAGGGGCTTTTAGGGACTGCTGGTAAATAGAAGAGAATGGTCAATTATATATTTTCTCTCTTTTTTGAAATAAGAGCATAAGAGTGTATCACTCAACAAGTGGTTTGCTCCTAATTATACTCCATTAATTAACTTCCAGAAAGAAAATTTAATCAGGTTCTATTTAAAAGTTGTTTTCCTGTTCATATTCCATATGTAGGTGCCTCAGAATTTCTACAGTACAAATTGGCCTAATGTTTTAATTCGTTTGGTAAGATTTATATCAACAATTTTTAGTCTTTATCTTAATTACATTTGAATACCAAAATTTATATTTTTCCTCTAACTGTAGCAGAAGGGTTTACCTAATTTACACATGTATCTGATTATTAAAAAATATATGAAATTCAGATGGAGATTTTAAATTTTAATTGCTTTTGTGTTTCTTTAAAATATAAACATGGTCCAAATTTTCAAAGAACAAAATCATTAAAAATGAAACCTTTTGTCACTCGTAATTGACTCATTCCCATTTCTGCCTCCATATTGAAATCTGCAATAAATTGTATTAATTCAGAATGTATCTTCTATTCAATAATCAACTTCAGGAAACTGAGTGTGATCTTTGCAATATCCTACCAACTCCTCTCTCAACTCTATCACTTAGTTCTTAAGTTCCAAAAATTAAGGTGCCAAGTTATAATTATTCTCTTGTAAATGCACTCATTATCTATTATTTAGTAAACAAACATTTATTTACTATTCCAAAGTATTAGAACTTCAGTGAGATTTAAATATTCAATCTTAACTGATTCAAAAGTTTCTAGCCATTCCCCCCCCCACTCCTATCCACATCTGTTTCTTTATGCCAATTACAGGTGGATCTTATCACACTTTAATTCCTGTCCCTAAAGTTTCTAATTAGCAAAGTATTGCATGGTATTTGAATGTTGCTGATTAACATCTAAGAGAATATCCCCAATAACATTCCCATTGTGTATTAAATCAATCCAATTTTTGATAGATTAATTTTTTTTTCTTATTTAACTGAAACCAGCCATTTTTCCATGTTAATTTGGTCTCAGAGAGGACAACATAATTGTCATTCATCTCCCTTTAGAAGCTACTAATTTCTAAAGTGTTTCAAATCTGCTGAAAGCCAACTCAGTACTAGGAATTAAAACTGACAAACAGCTACATAACATTAAAGTTGCCGGGGAAGAGTTAGACCATTGAGCTATAAAATGAAATGTCTATGTTTCCAAAATCAAAACCTCTCCCCTCCAAAATATTGTCCTTTCATTCCCATTGTGCCACAGTTATGGTGTAGAAAAGCAAGCTGATAGAACTTACTTTGTCTTGCACTTTTATACCCACAGAGCTTCAGTTTCCTCCTTGTCAAAAGTCATCAGCTTGGTAACATTTTCATCTTTCTCTGCTGTAGGATTATTAAATCAGTGGAAGTCTCAGGTGGTGATCACCTTAGCAATCTCTGGAGGCCTATTTTCTACATGAAATAATTGAGGTTCATTTAGGGATTGCTTTGAGGTCACCTGTCTAGTTACTTCAAAAGCAGGAATAGTACAAAGGTTTATTCTTCTAGTTTGTGTGTGCTGTTTATAATCAATTCTGTGTTTCTCTTTATGTTTGCTTTTATTTGTTTGCTTTTCTCACACATAGGTAAAGTGATTGCTTTTTTTGGTGATGTAGCAGACATCCTATGACTGCATTATCCATATTCGTTCTGCCACTACTTCTGCGGGGTGGACAGCCAAAAGAGTCAGGCTGCCCTTGGCTCCAGTTTAATGGACTAGAGATGAGCAGCTGACTCAATGAATCAATAATAATCTTTATCCTGTGAATTTGAAAATGTGAGATGGGGGCTTCTAAAACATACCAATTCACCAGGCCCTCCTAGAGATCAATTAAAGCAGAAATATTTGGGTGAGGCCCATACTTTTTAACTCCTAAATTATTTCTAATGGTCAGAATTGAGAACCACTGATTCTGATCTTAGTTTTTTAATACTTATTTTCATAGGCTATCTAATTTCTGGGTGCATATATGTGAATTTGTATATATATTTGTATTATGTACATGTATATGTATGGTTATATTCATATGCATTATTCCAAAAACATAATCTTTGACCTTTATAATTCTGTCATATTTTTCACTAACCTGAGTATACAATTTTGATTTAGTGTTCATGTTCCTCCTGTCTTCAGTGATCATCTGTCTACCATATTACTCCATGTAATATTTAGTTGCTGTCAACTAAATATTAATTACAAAAATATCAGTTTCTCCATTACATAAAATATGATTAAAACTTAAGATAAGGAATTAGCCCTTAAAATAATGCAAAAGTAATTTATCCTGTATAACACTTTTCTGATCAAAATATATCTATATAAAATGATAAATTCTATTTTGATTAATAGGTTAAATTGACCTTTTCTTTTAATTCATTTTTTTCTATATTACACTTATTAAAAATACTACAGAATTTAATTAATGTTTAACATGGAAAATTGTGTTTGGTAATTGGCTTAATTTTTTAAATGGTTACATATTAAATCCTCATTTTCATAGAACACTGCTCATTACTAAGAAAAATAATTCTAGTCAATAAAATATTCATCACTTTGTTGGAGGTTTTCTTCCTAACTTAATAAGAAAAAAAGTTAATTTTTATTGAATTACTTCCAGTTAGGTATATCAACTTAAAAAAGGCAAATTTCTTACTATCTCTAGCTTACAGTTTATATGTATATATGTAGTTACCCAAGTATTTATGTATGTATGTGTGTGTGTGTGTGTGTGTGTATGTGTACATATATAGTTACTCAAGTGTTGTGTTTACTTAAACAGAAATAGTCATCATCCATAAATTCTTTTTGGTTAATTGCTTACTAATTGCATTTACTAGCTCGAAGTAAAACACTGTTGTGCATTGTGTCTTTCATACTAAGGTATAGGTTGTAACCAAATCCTATGGTGATGAGGAATACATTCCTTGATGAGTCAAAATATTAATTCAAACACCAATAATTCATATTTCATATAGGAATTTGTTTACTCATAACCTAGCTAAAAACCAATCTGAAATTTCACATTTTTAGAGGAATATTCATCCAAAAGGGAGTTTTCTACTTTTATAATTTACATATATACAAATGATGCAGTTTAGTCTGTTATAAAGCATTGTCAGTCTCATATCAGTTGACTTAAATAATGAACCTATAATATTTTAAATATAATAAATTCAGGTTCTTCAAACTATACTTTTCCCAAGTTTGCATTTATTTGTGAGGCTTCTTATATTTTGATAAAAAACATTTGTTGCAAACCTATTACATCTTTTAAAACATGGTTAAAATACTTTGAGAAATCTAGAAATAGCTCAAAAATAACATATTCTATAAATAGTGAATATATTTGAAAATTTTGAAAATGTCTTCCTTTGAAATTTAGAAATAATTGTTAAGAAATTGGCAGAGACTAAGTCTCACATAACCACATAGAAGTAACCAAAGATTGTATTCCACTGGCTTTTTTGATTCAAATACAGTTCCTCAGGCATTTCCGTTAAGAATCATAAATAAATCTTATCTTTATTCAACTCTTTTTAATCTTTATATGAAAAATAAGGAAAAAGAATAAATGGAAACATGTTTGAAAGCTTTTCTTGGGTTGTGAAATATAACACATTTATAGAAAAATGCTCCCCCTATAGTACAGTTTAATGAGTTGTCACTAAATGAACAGCCAGATAAACTCTAGGTCAGGAAATAAAAACATCTTCAGAGTCTATAAGCCTCCATTGTGCCTCTTCTCATCTCTATCTATTGCTGCCTTGAAGACACTCTATATTGACTTTTGTGCCAATAAGTTACTGCTTTCCCTCAAAGTTTTACCACCAAAGTATATATCTATAAACACTGTATTTATTATGGTTTTGTTTAGTTTGAAGAATATATAAATGGAAACATAATGTATTTTCTTGGCCTGGTTTCTTTCACGCAACAATATTTTTGATATTCCTATACGTTGTTTTAAGTGACTGCAATTCACTTTTATTATAATACTATTCCATTGTACGAGTATGCTATAATGTCTTTATTTTAATATTGATGGACATTAGGTTGTTTGTATTTTGGAACTATCACAAATAATGCTGCTAAGAACATTTTTATTATGTCTCTTGGTATACACATGCATATATTTTTCTTGGGTACTATATTTGGGGGAGTAGAATTGGTAGGTCAGAAAGTGTGTGTTTATCCAGCTTAAGTAGTTTGATGCTAAACTGTCTTTTTAAACCAAGTTAAGAAACCTGACTTTCAGAATGATTGGACTAATTCAAACATTCCATACTTTAGCTGAAACAAATAATACAAACTTCTCAGTTCCAAAGTTGTCCTGCCTAACATGACTAAGACACACACACATTCACTTCATTCCCAAAAGGAGACATTTGAGAGTAACTCCCAGAAATTACTTCCAAATTTGATATCATAGGATGACTTTTCTCAGAGTCCATGATTTCCAAGTGATATGATTATTCCTCCAGTTCTTCCAAAATCTACTCCAGACAGAGGTCCCACCATCTCAAATGTGATATGCTGATTAGTTATAGTTATGCTATGTAGTTGTTAAATAATAGGAGGAAAAAAATAAATTCATCTTTTTGTTTTGCTTAGCATGTCCTGTAAAATTCTATCTAGTCTTGTAAATTGGGCTCCTTGATTGTCACTTCATTGCCAGCCAATTGTGGCAGAGATTTGAACTATTTTCGTCGTCAAAGAATATGGTGCCACAGGAACTAAAGGAATACGTAGTCATTTCAATAAGAAGTACGTGGTCAAAGTAAAATAGGCAATTTGGGAGGTGTAGTAAGATAAGAATTAAAAGTGTCCATTTTATTTGGCAGGTTGAAGGATATTTTTGAATTTATGGCAAACAATTTTAAGAATGCAGGAAATAGAAGACAGATTGTAGTAGAGTGAGGAGTGGGGAGGTGCAGGGCTCAGTAAGGAAATGGAGATAGGATATCACTGCTTAGGGAGTTAACTTGGGCCTTTGTCGGCCCACTGACCTGTGTGGCTAGAAATGTCATTCAGGATACTATGTTAAAGGAATAAACTGGTGTGACAGCTCTGAATCGTTAAGACTGAAGTCAAGTGGGGCTGGTCATAGGCAGTGTTGAAAAGAGCAAGGTTGTTGAAGTTAGGGGATTGGCATTGTCCTTAAATAGAGACACAACTTACTTTGATGCTTCTAAAGTTCTTTGCACTTGTTTTATAATCTTAAGTCTTCAATATTAAAAATAATTGGTTTGTCTAATTCTATCTAAATACTCAGTTAAAATCATTATCAAAATCTCTTAAATGTATCATAATTCAAAGTAGAATAGCTAGAATCTCTTGCCCCAGGAATGGACTTTTTAACTAAGGCACAGTTGTCTCATCACCCTTAGGGGAAGATATGAACTAGAGAGCACAGCTGGATATCCAGTAGACAGCTTTACCTAAACTGAGGTTTCTTGGGGTAAGAAAGCCAAAAATGTCACCTGATATCTTGAGCTTGATCTTCGTGTAGTGAATGTGTTTCTTTGTAATGTTGTGAATTTCAAAGTCAGTAAATCAAGTATATGTCCGAAATTGCTTTCAAAAGTTTGAATGACTTACCCTCAGAGTTTTTAAACACTGCCTTTTCTCCTAACTCCTATTGTGGTCAGTTCAGTTTGACACTGGAAGCCAAATAAAGTGTTTAGTGTAGGATTGCCTGGATTCTCATGGACTTTTTCAACACTGTCTTTAGAATGGTTATTTTTTTAATAATCGGTTATCAATAAATTTGTGTTCATCAATCAATTTTCAATAAATTAGTTCCCCAGCCTTTTATTTAATAAAGTTTTAAACCTAAAGAAAAGTTGAGGAACTAATTTATAACTGCATTTTTAAAAAAAATCCAGAGTCCAGTCAAGGTTTACATATTGCTTCAGATTGTTTTGTCTCTTTAGTGTCTTTTAATCAAGAAGGTTCTTCTCGCCTCTTTGTTTATTTGTTTTTCATGATCTTTACTATTTTGAGGAGTCTGGACTAGTTGACTTGTAAAATGTTCTGATTTTGCTTTTGTTGTTTTGTTTGGTTTTGTTTTCTAATTAGGTTTTTTTCCTCTATAAGAATGCTACATGAGTCATACTGTATAGTTCTGGTTGCTTCTTAGCAGTAGGTAGTGTTAGACTCTTAATATTGGGGATGATAAATTAGGCCACTTGGTTGGGGCTGGTAACTGCAAAATCTCCTTGTTCATATCATTTTGAAAAATGTGAGTATTTTTTTCCAGCTCCCTGCCTCCTCCCATAATGGTTCATAAGATGGTTTTATATCTTTTGACAATCATATTTTAAAGCAGTTATTATACTAGTGATTGCAATGTGGTGATTTAAAAATTATTTCTTCTGCTTAGTTATCTGGAAATCTCCACTATGCAAATATTTCCATTTTTTCTCTCTCCTCTTTTTTCCCCCAAATTATTTATATAGGACATAGCTAGGGATCACCAGATTAAAAAAAAATGCACTGAAGGCAAAAGATTTCTCTTGCACTTGTTTTTCTTTTCTGCATAATTTCTCTTCACCAAGTTTTCTCATTATATCCCTACCAATCTTGACCCAGTGCCTTCATATCTTCTTTTATTCTTTCCTGAATATTGCAGTGCTTAAAATTTACTATTAGCTACTTTGGAACTTCAAACAGATTACTTGCTACCTTTGGATGTAGGTTTTTCACAAAATCGTGATAATTACACATAGGGTTGTGAGAATTTCACAAAATAACATAATTTCTTTCATTTAAAACAGTCTGGTATATTGTTGAATTTTAATAAATTGTCATTATTATCATCAGCAAATTGAAAACGCCGGGCAGGATTAGGCATCAGTTTCCTTCCTGCTTTACCTTTTCTACTATACTTGTGTTTTAGGAATTTTTATGGTTATTTAGCTAATGTTACTTATTTATAAGTTAATTATATTTAAATAATATCCTCATTATTTAGCAAAGCATAAAATGGATAAACTAATGTTTCAAAACACATAATTATTGAATAGAAGAAAATGACCATGTAATATAAACTCACATAAAAGTTGTACCTTTATGAGGCTTTTTGGACATTGTTTTTAATTGTTACTGTTGCCTCTACCTTACTTAGAATATTAACAATATGATAGTTTAACTGGCAAACATGACAGTTAATATCTATAGTGGTTTAAAGGTGATAATTAATCACACATGTTTGGAACAGAGATGGACAGAGGTATCAGAACAATGGAGATAAAAATATGGATGCTATTATTCACACTGTTAAATCAGATTGCCCTATGTTCAAATGTACTCCCTTCTGCACCTCCACTGAGTGTGTACATTGGGATAATTTAGCTAAGAAAGAGTATAAGGCTTCCAAACATTTACCTGTTCAGACAAAAGCAGGATTTTAACTCATATTTTTGAGCTTTAAGAGCATTGGCAGAAAAAGTAAACCATAGAACTGTCTGTAGGAAAGCAGGTCCTGGGGGCCTGAGGGAGAGCAGGATCAGGATGAAAATGGAGAATGTCAAGCAGAGCAGCCCAAAGAGAATGAGTAAAGCCACATATGCCCTGTGCCTTTTTTCTCTTCTCAGAGGAGCACATGGGAGAGAAACAATAGAAGAGGGATAAGTATGCCCAGGGAGGAGAGAGCTTGCAAACAGAGTTAAGAGAGTTAGGGTTATTGGTTCCAAGGCTATTGAAAAAAATCCAGGTAAGAATTGGTGGGTGGCTGCCGTGCAGTTAAGAAATGGTCAGATTTGGGATAGACTTTAAACTTTAAGTCGTTAGGAATTGCTGATGGCTTGGGTACAGACTATGAGAGAGTCTGGGACAACTCTAAGGTTTTGGGCTCAACCCTCTCGGGAATTTTCTTCAGTCTCACAGTGTGCTGAACTTTGTTTCTTTGTACAGATTAAAATGTAATTCAGTGGTTCTCATTATTTTAAATTAGTTTCTAATTTTGTCAAAGCCATACAGGTACTTATTTTTTAAATTAAAATGATATTACACGAGTTTGTGTCAAAAAGGTCAGTCATCAGCATTTTGTCTTTTTATTCTCCAGAATTACTCCCCAGATGATATCACATTTCCAACTCTTTTTTTTTTTTTTAGTTTTCTTTCTTTTTGTAGAATTTACTTACATATTTTTTAAATAATGGGATTATATTTCAGTTACTTTATTTACTAATTTTAGTAACTGTTGATTCCCTGTTACCATAGATGAAGATTTAGCTCTCAACCCACACATCTCTGCTCTACCGTCTCTTGTCTTTTTGATCTAAATAACTCTAAATTTGTTAGTAGATAAACAGAATCTATTCTCATTGTGATAACTGTAAATACAGTTCACTTCCAAATGATGTGGTATGCTTTGAAGGCCTTTTCTCTCCCATAACCTCCCTTCATCCCTCACACACTGTAATTAATAATTGCTTCATTTACATTAGTTTTCTCTATATATAAATGAGTATTTTTCTCCAAATGCATCAATCTCTCTGTCAGTCTACCAGATTTACTCTTCCTGGATATATTTTTGCCCAAGTGTTTCCAGTATATATTGGTTGGAGTCTAGGTCTGATGTAGAGATGTTATTCGTGCATCTCTCTCCTCTCTCGTATCTTGTATTCTCCCCTTTCTGAATCCTGCCTCTTCTTTATGTTTGCCAAAGCCATCTTCTAGCATAGTGTTTCTCAGTCTTTAGTGTGTCTCAGAATCACACAGGGGTATTTTTAAAACACACATTGCTAGGTTACACCCCCAGCGTTTCTGATTCCTTATTTCTGGAGTAGGGAGAGTGAATTTGCTTTTTTAGCCAGTTCCCAGGTGATGCTTCTGATTCTGGAACTACCATTGAAAACCAGTATTCTGGAATAGAAAGAACAAATTTTTGAGAGCTTTCATATCTTCCTATTTCAGCTAGTAAGATAAAGTGCACTATTGTCTACAGTGCTTCATACCTCCCTATACATGAGCCTTTTGTTGTGTGACTTTGCAGTCCCTGCCATTAGAGGCATAGTTTATTTCTCTGTGTCACTAATGCAGGACTTGGTCATGTGCCTTGCTTTGGCCAATTGTGTTTTAGCAGATACGACTCAAGCAAAGGATTTAAACTTGCTTGTAGAGTGAACTTCTCTTGTGTTTCCTTGAGAAAAACATGCCTTGGTTGGCCTTATACTCTCAAATGTGAGAGACATGTGAGACAACCCCAGCTGAGCCTAGCTTAGAGAAACTGAACCCTAGACAATCTGCAGAAGCATGGGTGAAAAATAAATATTTGTTTCTGTAAGCCACTGAATTATGGCATAGCTTGTAATGGGGCATTATTGTGGAAATAGCTGAAAAATACAGAATGTTTGGGTTAAAAATTGTTTTTCCTAGAGTGTTCATTTGTTTGAGAGCATACATTTTTTCTCCCCTCTGTGGAACACTTCAGAAACTTCTCTAAACTCAAGGATTTGAAATTTCACAATGATGGACATTCTTAGGAATCTTTTCTCATTTATTGTGTTGAGTTCATGAGAGACCCTTTTGTTCTGGAGATATAAATTCTTTATTTCTAGGAATTTTCTTACATTATTATTTTTTGTCTTTTGTAATTACTCCTTTCTGTTTTGTTTATTTGCTCTTCTTAGAACTCGTGTCATTTAAATGTTATACTTTCTCGATTGATTCATCTTTTCTCTCTTTTTTTTTTTTAACATCTTTATTGGAGTATAATTGCTTTACAATGGTGTGTTAGTTTCTGCTTTATAACAAAGTGAATCAGTTATACATATACATATGTCCCCATATCTCTTCCCTCTTACGTCTCCCTCCCTCCCACCCTCCCTATCCCACCCCTCTAGGCGGTCACAAAGCACCGAGCTGATCTCCCTGTGCTATGCGGCTACTTCCCACTAGCTATCTATTTTACATTTGGTAGTGTATATATGTCCATGCCACTCTCTCACTTTGTCCCAGCTTACCCTTCCCCCTCCACGTATCCTCAAGTCCATTCTCTAGTAGGTCTGTGTCTTTATTCCCGTCTTGCCCCTAGGTTCTTCATGACCATTTTTTTTTAGATTCCATATATATGGGTTAGCATATGGTATTTGTTTTTCTCTTTCTGACTTACTTCACTCTGTATGACAGACTCTAGGTCCATCCACCTCACTACAAATAACTTAATTTCGTTTCTTTTTATGGCTGAGTGATATTCCATTGTATATATGTGCCACATCTTCTTTATCCATTCATCTGTTGATGGACACTTAGGTTGCGTCCATGTCCTGGCTATTGTAAATAGAGCTGCAATGAACATTTTGGTACATGACTCTTTTTGAATTATGGTTTTCTCAGGGTATATGCCCAGTAGTGGGATTGCTGGGTCGTATGGTAGTTCTATTTTTAGTTTTTTAAGGAACCTCCATACTGTTCTCCATAGTGGCTGTATCAATTTACATTCCCACCAACAGTGCAAGAGGGTTCCCTTTTCTCCACACCCTCTCCAGCATTTATTCTTTGTAGATTTTTTGATGATGGCAATTCTGACTGGTGTGAGATGATATCTCATTGTAGTTTTGATTTGCATTTCTCTAATGATTAATGCTGTTGAGCATCCTTTCATGTGTTTGTTTATCTCTGGAACATTTTCTTGACTTTATCTTCTAAACATGCCACTAATATTTAAAAAATTGTCAGTTTTATCTTTAATTTTTCCAGTACTCCTTCTTATTTGAATGTTTCTTATAAATCAAGTCATATTTTTATTTTATAGTTTCATTTTCATCTCTTCTTCTGAGGACAATGAGGATCTATCTGTGAATTTTTATTCTTTGTGTTACGGGTTTTTTATTCAGTTTGTTGTTTTGTTTATTTGGGGGTCTTTTCTTTCATGTTGGGTATTTTACTGGTGGAAGCTTTGTTTGGATGAGATGGGTCTTTGTGATGGTGGAGCTTTTCGGTAGAATGGCAAAGTGTTGTGTCATCTTTTTTATTGAGGACACTCAAATTCTGTGTAAGTCTGTTTTTACTTTTTGTTTCCCATGTGCCATTTAGCTTCGTGTCAAATAATCTTTCAGTCCACTTTCTGGGTGTGTGTTGGTTAGATTGGTGAGATTGATCAGGTATTAGGGAGGGGGAATTATGCCTGGCTGCCAGGATTCTGGTAGGTTAGGGAAAGAGAAACTAGTATTCTACAGTTCAAAATGTAGCTCTACAGTTTATCTGTGTTTTCAACCCTGCTCCTGAAATCTGTCCTTAACTGGGCCGATGACCACGAGTCCAGAGACCCCAGCTCATTTCCTCAGAGAGGAGAGGCAGGCCCTTGGATTCTCTTGTCCCATAGACATTTATATTATTATTTCTTTTACTTTTTAAAAGCCAGTTACCACTTCTCCTCTTGCTTTCTGCTGTCTAACAAGTGGATATAGATTGTCTGCTGTTTTCTATTCTCTTATTTTCTGTCTTCAGGTTTATAATCATTTACCATCACTTTGGTGGAGCCTGGGACGAGCAATGAGATAAATTCATGTAGACGTTCAACCATGTTTTACTAAGTATAATTTGTTAACTCTGTTAAGTAGAGTGTAACATCCAGGAAAGGAGAATGTATGGCTGTCTTAATCACAGTTCCATACCCATGGTCTAGCACAGTGCCAGGCACATAATTAGTACTCATTAAATATGTGTTGACTAAATCTATGAATGAATTCTTCAAAATGAAATACCCATGCAGTATTTAGATGTCTGTTTGAGTCCCTGTGTTTCCAGCCTAAAAGATAGAAAATGTAGAGGTATAGTGGGAAGCAGGCCAGGCTCTTCTGTTTATCTGGCATAGTGGCACAGACAGATGGACAGTTGTTATTTACCAATTCAGTTCCATTAGCCTTACCCTGAGTCGACTTACCAGATTTGGCAAGCTGTTTACACTGAAGTCTTTCCAAGGAATACTTCTTTATCTACTTCTAGGGTATATAGATCACATTTCTGTGCCACTAGTTAAATATTTTGGAGTAATTATTTTTCTCTATCCTGGAGATATGGAAAGTCAAAAAAGTATTTTTATTTCTGTGACTCTTAAATGTGTTGTGGTGAATTAAGAAGTCACCTTCCATATACCCTGGTAGAAGATAGCCATCTTTTATTTGAACAAATCTGCTATCAGGTAACTCTGTATACTTGCATTCTTGAAAAACACACAGATGATTGTGAAATACTTCATAAAGAATGCAGAAAGCAGAACAGGTCTGAATATTCCTTTTGTCTTTCTTGTGAGATTAGAATTTCTCAGCATCCTTAGTCTGGCACTTTTATGAGAACATTGGCATGATGAATGTGTGCTTCTCAGAAAAGTTAAGTTAGATTACTTTATTCTCTATTTTTTAAGAACTTCTGAATCCTGATTTGATTTAGGTCTTTTGACTAATGTCCATATAACCCAGCATGACTTATAAAATCTGCCTTTATAGGTATGTGCTTATTAGTATACGTTCGATAACGTCAAAACAGTTACAAGAGCAGGCAAATATTCTAAGTATTTCCCTCCAGGGAAGATTACCAGTTTGGGAGTAAAAGTAAATAAACATGTATAAATATTATACATGTTACAAATGAAAATACTTCAGAGTAGAAAATTTATTGGCATGTGTGTAATAAATTGGTACACTGTTACATAAACCTATGTTTTTTTATTGCCTGAAAAATCCCAAAGTTCCCTTTCTCTTACCATCTTTGTACTCCAATTTGAAATCGAATCCTTATAAAGGAAACAGAATAAAGCAGTGCCAAAGCCACAATGTGTCTATTTTATTTCTAAATATTCAACTTAGGTACACAGATGTAGGTGACATACTCTATAGATAGCCCATTAGCTTTTGCTGTATTCTTGGGACCAAATTAGTATTGCTACCATCCTGTGACTATGACCATTCTTAATGACTCTTGCAATGCTTATGGATAAAACCAATTCTCAATTATCACTCTGGTAATTGAGGCTGCATTTTTAGCATAAGTGAAAACCATGGGAGGCCCAAAACTTCACTGTGGCAGAGAACCCCAAAGCCTCCTCACTCTGTCCTTTCTCTTATAACTTCACCTTCATTTTATTCCAAAACCTTGTTCTGATTTGAGCAGATTGCTCTGAGCCTGGAATAGATCCATGAATATATACTAATTTACCACCATCTTCCATCCTTTTTTTTTTTTTTTTTTCTTTCATTCTGAGCTATCAGCCCCTTTCTTCCTTTCTGCTTCCCAGTATACAAGCTTTGTTCACACTCCTTCTACACCTGCTTTTTCTTATATTATTCCTAACCGAGACCCATTCAGAATGGTAGATATCAGGGATCCATTTGTGTTTAATTTGTACTCGGTATATAGACTAAGTCCTGTAAAGGCAGGATGTTTGTCCTAATAAATGGTGTATCTCCAGAGCCTAGCACAGTATATAGCACATAGTGGGCATTTGGTACATATTTTTCATGTGAATAAATGTAACTGTTTATGATTTAATTACATTTTGAACTTCCAAATAACAAGGGCTATTTCTTTAGTCCAGCCCCTAAGGGGTGTGTTTGAGAATTGCACCAGGAACTGACTCTTGGTGCGTCATGAGAGGAAATAATTTGCTATGATTGTTGTTGCCTTTAACAGCAATAACCACAAAAATGCTTGTTAATGCTTAATTGCCCATGGAGATATATGTGGTATTGTATGAAGAGATGAAAAAGCACAAAATTTAATGGGCTTGACAAACCCCTGTGTTGAAGACTCAGACGTGCTAGACCAGACAAAAGGCAGAATTTCAGCCATTTTGATGTAAAAATTAAGAAAAATAAAAATTTCCATTTTTGTACCACAAAATGCTTTCACTTTTAAAAATATTTTACTTAAAAGTTTAGAACAATTTTTATGTAGTTGTCCAACTACTAACAAAAGGATAGAAAAACCCAGTATATACACAAATGGTTTAGCAAATTTTATGCCAATGAAAGTATTCTTGCTATAGTGCTATAATTTTTAGAAATCTCTATACATAAATAATAACCATTAGTAAATTAGTAATTAAAAGCCTCTTGATTATCAAAGATGATTAATAGTTTAAGAAAGTCTCTTCTTACTGATTGAGGGAAAGAAATGTTACACATGTCATTACCATGTATTTGGGAAATTCAAGCCTTTAAACTCTAAGTGACAATAATTCCCTTAATAAAACAAGGAGAGACATCTGTGTTTTCTTTTTTAAAAGATTACTGTAGTTGACAATATGTGTGCTGACATCATCCTAATTATTTGAATTTGCTAATAATTGTCCTCCACAAAATAGTAGCACAAGTTCAGCCTTAAGATGCATATGTTTTGCTAATGTTAAGATTAGCTGATTAATATTGATGGCAGCTAAGGCCAGTGGCTAATGTCTGACATCTGTTTGGGAAATCAGTGTTCCAATTCAGGAAGCTGGCATTTCTGTCGGGGTTAGAATGAAGGGTTATTGTGTAAGGAATTATGATGAGGGTTTTGTGTATGGTCAAGGTTAGGAGTAGGGACATGATCTATTTCATTTCTGTTCATCTCAGTGTATTTCTGGTGTCAAGCTGCTTGCTCTATTCTGTGTTAACAGAGAGGTCTTCCCCTCTGTTCCCTTGTGGCACATTCACTGTGGCACATTATTTCACTTGCTCCTTCTATGTTAATGGACTGATGTATCTCTTTTTCTTTTCTTCTGTTTGTCCTTACCTTGTCCTTAAATGATCTTTTCATTTGGGACAGAGGCATTTCTTTTTGGTCCGGTTTTTTTTTTTTTTTTTTTTTAGTTTTGGGAGGAAAAGGTTAAAATATACAGATTTGTCCCAAAACTATCTGGAATTTTTATGACTCAAACCTAAAAACAAAGCAAAACAAAATGTCATAAAGTTTTTGACATTATTCTGACATAGAGATTATTTATTTCTCTTTCTCTAGTGGACTTCAGTTGGCTTCAAGTTTTAACTAGTATGTAGAAGAAGTAAAAAGTAGAGTTTGCACACAGTTTATACAAAGGGAGGAATGAAAGCTTCGTAACCTACTTACTGTAACAAAAGGGGCAATAGTGAAGTAGCCACAAAGATTCAGAAAGCAGATCAACTGGAAAAGCAAAGGATACTGAGACCTTTCAGTGTGTTGAACAAAAGCACAATCAAAATCCCTTTTCTTTTTATTTCCACTTTGCTTCAACTGAAAAATCAAGTAGAAAGTCACCAAAATCTTGAAAATTCAGGAAAGTTTTCAAAAACATTTGAGGGTCTTACTATATTATATACTTTGCTTACTTGATGTTTGTAATGAAGTCTCTGAAGCCATTGTGTCAATGTGATCATGACATTCCATTCAGTAAAGCAGGAAAATGGAACTTTAACACAGTCTTAGAAGATTGTTTTCAAAAACGATTATTTTTAACAATATGGTTTTGTGCTTTAAGATATTACTTAACACCAAAAAATATTTATTTACTGAACATCTCCTGTGGGGGAAAGCAAAACTAAATCAGAAGAAAATTGAAATTAGGTAATGAGCATTCCATATTAATTGTAGGCTGGGGCTAGGAGAACTGGTGTTTTCTATTATAATCTGTTCAGATCATTATGTATTAATTTTGACACAAGGATTTTTTTTTTTCATTTCAAAAAAATATCCCAGTTTGAGAACTTCTAGCTTGGGCAAGGTGCTACTTAAACTTTTCGTGCTTAAGAGTCCACATCTTTAATATTATGTTCAGTATTTTCGTTGGAAGCATCTTTGCCATAGAAATTTTTGCCACAAACATTTTTGCCACATAACTAATCAATCTTAGGGCAATTTTGCTGTTAAAAAATAATGGAAAATGAAAGAGAGACATTAAAAAGACATAATGAAACATGGAAAATGAATAAAACCTATATTGTGAAACAAAATATTTGAATACATTGAAAATGTTACAGATTCATGGCAGTACTGTGCAAATAACTGATTTTATTGATCTTTCGTGGGTTGTACCTAAGTACTTGTCTTCTAGGTCTTTTGTTCATAACATCCTATAACTTTATATAGTTTTTTGCTTGTTGATTCATCTTGTTCAGCATTGTACTTTTTCTATTTCACTAAAATTACTTCCTTCATTAAGAGAGGTATGTTTCCAAATATTAAGACGCATGTTTGTAACTGAGCTTTGTATTGTGTCGTGAAAGCCTCTACGTTGTTGTTTGTTTGTGGCATATTGTCACATGTCACATGTTCCAAAGTTCTGTGGGAAATGTGAGTTCAACTGTGTACCTTCAAGACCCTGGAGACCTCCTCCTCCTCCAGTGTAGTGTGTTTCAGAATGAGAAACTAACTCTTGGGGCAAATCATCATCACCTGTCAGCTCAATAAAGCCATCAATACCGTTGCTAACTGGAGGAAATGCTAACTCATTTCAACCGGTTGAAATCAAACTGTCAACCAGTTATTTTATCTTTCACAGCAAAATTGCCTTACACTCAATTAGTTATATGGCAAACATGTTTGTGGCAAAAATCCTGTGTCAAAGATGTCTACAGCAAAGATGCTTATGGCTAAAGTACCTAGAACCTTTTACAATGGGTATGGTAATAGGGATATTGTGATAATTAATGAAGTAATTCATGTAACACATTTAGACATACCTGATAGTAAGTGCACAATAAATGTTGTTTAATATTAGTAGATTCATAATATTTTCTAACATGACACCCACCTAGCATTGGGCCTTTTCTTAGAATATGCTCAATAAATTAACTAATGAATAAAGAAACTGTCCATAGCATTTTCATAAGAATAAGATTCAAGGAAATTATAGAAATTTAGAATTAGAAGTTAATTAGTGTACCTAATAAGGCAGTTCTTTAACTTGTACAGATGGATTAATATTCTTTTACTGCAAAATATTTCCCTTAAAATAAGAGGAAATGTGAATACATTTAACTTTTGCTCCTTGGTACTAAGCTCTGAAGCTTCATAGAGTTGGTCTACACTTTCTGTCATACAATAACACTAAACATTAGCTTTCAGGAATTGTAAGAGTCTTATATAGACTACTTTCTGGGTAGAACATTCATTTGTTCTCAATTGACTTGATTTTCTCAAGAACTGATTATTCAGTCATTCTGATTTGTAAATGTATCCCTGTATATATTACGAGCAGAACAAAATAAAGATTCCAGAAAGATCTGACTTGTGCCTAGTAGGATTATTAATAACTGTTCTTACATTACTATCACCTCAGCTAACAAGGATTTATCACTTGTTATGTGCTAGGCACTGTAGTAAGGCTGTAGATGATTTACTTCTCCTTTTGTCCAGAACCCTCATAAGGCAGATTTCATTACCATCATCTACTTAGAAACTGGGGTCCAGCCTGGTCATATCACCAGCCTAAGGACTTGCATATAGTCACCAAGACTGACAGATCTCAAACACTGGTCTTCTCTGACAGGAAAAATTGAGCTTTCACCTCTCCACTTTGTTGCTCTATTTTCTGCCTTTTTCTGGACACCATGCTATAAACCTTTGTATTTTTGAAAGATATGGCTAAAACCTTAGGAATTTACCAACAGTTAAAAAAAAAACACCCTAAGAATTAGAATTTGGCTGGTTGATTAGGCTCCTGTACACAAATAGGATTCCAATCCAGAGTGGGGGCTTTAAATATATTTCATTTAACTCTTAATTATAATGAAGGTGTTGTTATGGCCATTTACATTAATATATATCATGTACCTCTCTGGTCACACATGAATTGCTAATGCAAGGATATTGAATTTGCGTTATGTCAAAGGTCTGCACCACCTTTGTGAGTATGTACTATTGAAGATTGCATTAGCATTTTTGGCATGGCATATTATTATCTCATATTAAGCTGTGCTGACTAAAACACATCTTCTTCAGATGAACTATTCAGTGCACATTCTAAGATCTGGTACCTCGGTGACTAAGAACCTAAAGGCTGGGTTCTTAAGAGAACAACTTATCAGATCATTACTCTAATGAGAATATTCCCCCAAGGAAAGATTCATACTCAGTCCATACTAATTCACTTCTGGGACCCTAAAGTTACTTGCTTGGCTCTGCTGTCAGTTAAAAGTAGCACCAAGCAACAGGATACAAACATGAAAGCAAAGAAAAGGAAAGGAAGGGCTTTGAGTGGTTTGATATTTTCATTGATAGTTGCAGGGTTCATGCCAATAAAAATCATTATTTAGACAGCATTAATGTAGTTACTGACTCAAGTAGTTTGTTCATGCATGCAATATTTTATTTTGATATTCTTTTTTAAAAATAATGATAAGGGATGGATGTACTCTGAAAGAAAGACAATAACAATATAAAAAAAGATTGGGCATATGCAGTTCAATTAAATATATCTAAGGTACAGGTTAAGAGAATGGGAACTTTACATCTATCATATTCATTGGGAGATGGTTATTCTAGATCTTTGAATTAATTTAGTAATATAACCATAAAATCACATGCTTTAAATTTAAAAAATGAAATACATGATGGGAATTACAGCAGCAAATGGATATTTTTTAAACTGAAGGCAAAGTGAAGCATATCTCAAAGGAACGAACAAATGAGAGAAGATAATCAATATGCTCAAATAGACAAGTATGCTTAGTACACAAAAGTGAGCAGTTTCTGAGGATGCTGGTGTAAGAGAATTACCTCTTTCAATAAAATGAATCAATTGTAACCACATTTCAAAATAATCTTTTACTATTTGATTTTTTTGATACATGAAATTAATTTTACTACAAATTTTTCATATAACAATATGTTACAGGCATAGAGCACTTTCCTAATTTAGTATTTGAAACCTTGTGTAGAGAAAATGTTTTCCTGTTTTTATATTCTTGAATTAGCCATAACTTATGACACTCTTTTGAGGAAGGTTTTATTTTCCCTTGACAAGTTTTAGTAAATTGAATTTAGTTGAATTTGACACAACTAGATGCATAAGATGAGGTAGATAATTTAACTGTCAAGCAAACTGTAGGTAGGCTACATAACACTTTTGTTTTTTAAACCAGGAAAGTATCAGTTAAATAGCATTCATTCCTTTCAAAATACTTCCTTAGCTCAGGCCTTCAAAAGAATCTCAGTGCTGTTATTAAAAATATTTTGAATTACTGGTCATAAAGGAGTTTTAAAACATTCCTGTGAAGTGCTTTAGAGCTTCACCCTGTAGCATCGGGAGTATTCATTCCTGTTCAGACAAGAGAACAGAATACAAGACTGGCCGCAGCAGTTGCCTGCTTCAGAGATTCAAGTCGAGTGGAAATCAGAGAAAAGAACAGGCAGCACAAATGGTTAAAAGTAAGTTAGTGTTTCTGAAATTAGTTGAATTTGTTTTAATAGATATTTGTATTTTAATAGCATCCTTTAATTCATACTTTGAAATGAAAATATGTGCCAAATTGAGAAAGCACTTGCGAATTTATAGGCATATTAATTTTCAGAACTGGATTCTTAAGACTGATATGAATTCACCCCAAATGCCAAAATCTGAAAATAACCTCCCAGTCAATTTTTATTATCTTTGTTTTTTGATTTATTAAAAAAGTCTATTTAAAAATCTGAATCTTCACTAAGCCATATAGAGGATCGCTATAGTTCTAGGAGAATGTTCTAATTATTCATTTTCATTTATGTAGTATATTATGTTGCCTGAAAAGCTATCAGTGTAGCAGAATACAAGGACAGAGAAACAGTCCCAGTAACTGAGAATGCTGTTGCATCAGGATCCATTATATAGTTTTCTTTCTTTTTCAACTCAGGGTGGGCAGATTTTAGAGATCTGACCTATCCTTTTTTCTTTGTTTAAGTATTTTTAAATTCTGGTCATTTGCAGTGAGAATTTGCAGGTGTTTCTCAGAGAACTTTGTCCCCTCTAGCTGGATGTGGAAAGGACAATGCAATTAATAACAGATGGCACGGGATGACCACGTCCTTGAGAGAACGCCTTATTGGCACCTCCTGCTAATTGTATCACATATAACACAACTAAAAGCATAATAAATCTGAACTGGGGGACATTTTATGCAAGAGCTCTTCTCCTTTTCCAGACGGTAAATTGCTCAGCTCTTGAAATATCTATAACCTTGTGACACCCAACTTGCATTAGCTTAATTGCCTTTTTTCCCCTCTCCCTCCCCCTTCTACCCTCCCTTCCTTTCTCTCTCTCCTTTCTCCCTCCCTCTCTCTCTCTCTCTCTCTCATTCTTTCATGTTGTTTTCCTTCTTGGGTGTAAAGGAACAGTTGTTTTTCTCCCTAGTTTAGTGCTGTGTCTAAAACAGCTGTATTTCCTGGCTTGTATAGAATTTGGTCAGAGTTTGATCTGCTGGTTTAATGGGAAATTATTCTTTTAGAGGGCTTTAAAACACTTTGCTTAACATTAATGTTGGGAAAGAAAATGTGTGTCTAACTGCTGATGCAATTTAATAAACCTTCAGAAGAGAGTTTTAATTAAATGGAAAAATGCGTAAGCTTCAGATGGACACACACACACACACGCACCGGGCTTTCTTCTTTTTTGCACAATGGCAACAACTCACAATATCCTGTAGCAGTAAAAAGAATTGAGTTTTCACTCACTTCCTAACTTGGTTTGGTGTTATTAACAATTTGTAAAGTAAAAGTTTTATAGTACGTGAGAATGTAACTTCCTAGCATTTTTTTCTCTTTCTCTAAGAAAATGCTTTAGGGAATAGCCTGAATTTCATATTCATTTCCTATACATCTATTTCCAGTTTTGGAGGTTTGCCTATAACCAAACAGAACAAACAACTAACCAACAAGCAATTTAAATTGTATTTGGAGAGGGTTAAAACAAATACATCAAAATCATGGAATATGTGTTGAAATTGTGTCTTGGCTGGCTAGCTGTGTGTATGTTGTGTGTCCTTTCCTTAGCTATATATAAATGTCTATTCCTCTGTAGTGATTTATCCTCACTGGTGAGAGAGTAACCTTAATATTTGTGTCAGTTGGGTAAACCAACCCTAAAATAATAAGACAAATAATAGCCCACACAAGAAATGATATAAAGTAAAGGGAAGCAACCCTTCTGAGACCTTTCTGCTATTAATACTATCCCTGGATCCGTTACTGAGTATTTACACTTTGAAGAGACAACTTTTAGGCCAGTTCTGGACCTGAGACACTCCTGGAATTCGATATAAAGGAGAATGGAAGATTCTCATGATTTCGATCATTCTCGTTTGGTCTCTGGCGAGATATAAAGCATTCTGATGTGTTATCTGGTCGGCACATAATCCCCAATAACATGCTAATAATCTCAGCATTATGCTGCTGAAGCTCCTGGTGATGATGATGATAATGATGAGACGATGACGAAGATAATGAGGATGATGATGTTTAAGACAAGTTGACATGTCATGGTCTGCACATAGCCAATGAATGACCTTGGGTAAGTCCCACCACTTTTCTGAGCATCGTTGTGTGTTCCCTTACAAAGTGAGAGGTCAGGACTAACATCAGTGATATTCAAACAGTGTTCCCTTGAAGACTAGGGGTTCTGCAGAACCCCTGCTGTGGATGGGGGCAGGATGGAGGGAGGAGAATGTAGAACACGTGGCCACTGTTCTCAGAGCAATTTTGATATTGTTTTGGTATTTGTTTATGTTTCATGTAGGATTTCCTTTGAGCAGTTCTTTTGAATACGTGTCCACATGGTTAAAATTATTCAAAACATTTAGACTAAGTAATTGCTAAGGTTTCTTTCAGTGAGAAATCCATGATATATGTATTAGCGTGCCTCTTATTTAATATGAACTAGTTTTGATGTTCTGAATATATGAAACATGGCATTTAGAAACAATCTGCTTTTTCTCCACTTGTTCTGCAGTTGATTTGAATAATAGTATAGGAATGAGCATCAATAAATTCCTTTGCATTGAAGGGGTATGTGTGTATGTGTGTGTGTGTGTCTGTGTGTGTGTGTGTCTGTGTGTGTGTGTAATGTTTAAAATGTATGTCATTTTGTGCCTCTACATTTTGAAAAAGTAGAATCATTTATAAAGCAGGCAGAATCTCTAAAGCTCATGTGAGTAATGGGTCTTATGTTTTTCTTTGATTTCATGTTTGCCATCTTCATCCCTGTATATTTATAATTCACAATCTTCAGGTCAATGCAGATGGATGGTTGCTCAGTGGAAATGTGAAGATAGTTTTATCACACTTAGAAAAAAGAATAAAATCATAGTGTTAATGATAGTGACATTTGGTCTTTGTCTCATCTGTGTTCCTGTTGATATCAGACATTCTCTAGAAGCAGATCCTTATTTCTGGTTCAGTAGTCAAATAAAAATGTTTCCTATATACAGTGGAAATAGAGGCTAATGTGATAGGAAGGCTGCTCATTACCATATATCTCTGAACAATAATTCATCCCATTCCTGACTTTCTCACTTTTGCTGTGAGGACTAGAGCAATTATACAGTAAAAGCTTTTGAAAAATACAAAGTCTTGAATGAATAAGGCTACAAGTAGCCTCCTTGTGAGTGGGAAGTTGTCTTAGTTTTCTTTGTAGTCTGATCACTTAATATGTTTCATAACTCATAGTTAATGCCCAGTTAATCTTTGATGAATACATAAATAAATGAATGAATAGATAATAATATATATAATTCTGTATTTGGACTGATACATAAGATAAGGTGAATGCTGGATAGAGATGATATTCTATACCCTGAATTATTTATAACAAACATAATAAAAAACAATGAACAAATGTGCATATGCTGCTTACCTATATATTATTGCATGTGATTGCAACAACTAAAAAAAGGCTGTCTCTTAAAAAGGTGGCTGACTTTTTCCTGTATACAAATATCAATCAAATATTGTCATTTATTGGGGATAGGGAAGAGTCAAAGGAAAGAGCAGTCAGAAATCGAATGTTCCTTTCCTTAGTTACAATAACCTTTCTCCTCTGCAACTCATGACAGGTTTTGACACTCATTTTTGAACCTAAATTTATCTGTGGTCCACACACACCAGGTGATATCTCACTTATATTATTGTAAATTATTTACATCACAAATTCCGGGTCATGAAGCTGAGGTGATGGAATATTTTTACATAAAAAGGTTGGGATTGTGTTTTATTTTAAGCCTCTTACACTGATCATTTTATTTGCAGTGTAAGTATGTCCTACATTAGCTTCTGGATTTGGGTATTAGTGCAGTAAATGGGATCGGTTAAATAGCTAACACTGTATCCCTCCTGATTAATGTTATACCTCATATCTTTGGGTAATTGGTGATATATTCGGATATAATCAGGATGAAGTGTTACGCTTTATATATGGCTTTGGATAAGTCATTTAAAATTGTTTAGATCCTTGTGTGTGTGTTTTTTTTTTTTTTTTTTTCCAACATGACAGTGACAGTACCAGGTACTGACTTGTCATTTAGAGTTGGAGATCATCATAATGTTTGCTACTAGGGGATTGATAAGCATCAACTCTTAAAAAGTAAGCAGTGGAAAAATACTGGCTTTGGAATCTATCTGACCTGGATTCAAGTCTTGGCTTTTCCAGTTGCCATATGATATTGGAACACTGTCTCATACTCTAGATTGCTTAACTATAAAATAGCATAAAAACTTCACATCAAATTGCATAATGGATTAGAGATAATAAGAGCTATTATTACTTCCCTATCCTGTTTATTCAAGACACTGTCTCCTTTATTACTGTTAATATAATTCTTGTTGTTAATATAAGTGAAAATACTGGTTTAGATAGTGGTTCTCAACCAGGGGGGGATTTTTTTTTTCCTACACCACCCCCCCCTTCAGAGACATTTGTCAGTATGGGGAGTTGTTTTTGGTTGTCACAAGTTGGGTGAAGGTGCTATTGGAATTTACTATGTAGAGTCCAGAGATGCTGCTAATATCCTGCAATACACAGGACAGTCCCCCACAACAAAGAAGTATTTGGCCCAAATTTTCAATAATGCTTAGGTTGAGAAACCCTGACTTAGATTATTATTTTCAAACCACTCTCTTGAAAAAATAAAAGTCGTCATTTAACTGCTTCATATTCCAAGAATTTAAGCTACAACGTATCTCTACCAAATGGCCTCGATAGCCTTTCCATTATATTTACCTTGGTCTTAGGCTAAAAGAAATGACCTCCACCCTTAATATAACATAGTAGAAATATCTCAAAATTTCCAGTTTTTAAGGCATATAGTGTCTGGATGATAATTGCCTCCTGATCAAATCGGCCAAGTAGTTAAGAATTGAAGCTCCTATTGACCTGAATTAGTTATTCTGTGGTCTGTGTGTCACACCACCTTTTGACTTAGCTATTTTCAGGAAATGAGAGGGATTATGGAGAATCAATGCTGCAGTGGATGACTAAAAGCATAATTACTTTAGCTTAGCACAACTTTCTTTGCTAGCATTAGTTTTGAGTTTATTTTATTTATTATATAATCTCATATATTTTAGTCATATCAATTCAATTTGGAATGTAGTCAAGGGCATTATAAATGATTGATTTAGGTTGGGACACAGATGAGACAAGGACCTGATGCCATCTTAATTGACATTAGGACTTTTTTTTTTTTCTTTTAAGTCAGATAAAAACTGTCTTCATGTTGTCACTGAATATCCACATACTTCGGCAATGCCCCAAAGATTACAGACTTTAAATACAAGAGGACAGAGATAATAGGCATGAAAATCAAAGAAAAACAGATGATTCTGTGAAAATCATTCATTTATTTACCTTTATTCAAAATTCAACACTTCCCAAGATATTCATATATTATAGCAACGTGACTTTTTATCCTCATAAAGAAAAAATAACAATTTGCATTTGAAATTTGTCTGCTGTGGGTGTGGGTGGGACATGTAGCAAATAAGGAGAGAGAAGGTCCTGTTTCCCTGCAAGCTTATGCTCTTTTATTCCCTTCATCCTTAAAATGGACCCAGACAGACATTTCTTGATTTGTGTCTTTTTTATTTTTTCCTAAGTAGGCATTAGTATACTTAGAAACAAAGAGTGGCACAAACTTCCTTCAACCAGCATTCTCCATCCCCCTGAACGCTCAGTGCCTTTACTGTGTACAATCTCCCTTCTCTCTCAAAATCATTTCATTATCTTTTGGATCCTTGAATGCTGTGGGTGGAGTAGAAATAATAAGCCCCAACAAAAGACACAGTAGTTGCATCAAATGGGTAAACTCTGAAGGAGGCATGAGGGATAAGCAATGTTATATTGACAAGCTGCACTAGAGGGCAAGAGAGAGAAGAATTCTAGCTTCAGCTACAGTTCTATAGCAAATACAGAAGGTAAGCTTGTACAATCCATTCACCCTTGGGAGGTTCGTAAATGAAATTTGTTTAAAAGTGTCTTTCACATATGCAGCACTTACTTGGGAATAAAAATGACTCTGCAAAGTAGGTTAAAAAAATCTTTTCATATCTATCCCAGAAGAGAATTTATTGGTTTGTATGAAGAAAACTTTAATCACACACACATACACAAACACACACACATGCACACAGGAACACACAAAGACACACACAAACTGGAAAATTAAAAAAAAAAATCCTCTTTTTTGGAACAAATGCACAAGGAAAATATTATAAAGCTTTAATAAGGAAAGGAATCTTGCAAAAATCTATAAGCTAGAAAATTCCTTAACCTTCTTCTTTCTGCAATCTGTTAGTCAGTTGGGTGTCTCTCCCTTTTCCTGATGAGATTTTGGGTTGGGAAATCAATGTGGTGACTGTGTCTTTGAACAAAGTACTGTCATGTGCTGGTAACCATATCTTTTATTATAACAAATATGAATTCAATTGGATAGCAAGGAGACATCCCAGTGGAAATGGTAACAGTTGGTTATTTATCTGTCATCAATCCGCTGAACCAGCAAGGAGGAGGAGGTGAACCATCACCTGCTAGATCCTTAATTCATCTACTTTTTTGAAACTGCATTTCTACCCCATGTGGCTAGAAATCGACAGGAAAACCTCTTCCTTAAAATGGCATGAACTAAAAGCCAGTTTTTGCTCCTCTCTGTGTTTCTTTTTAACAAGGACTGTCTGTAAAGTAGTCTTGTTTTTGTGACTGGATTTGGGAACTGAGTTTTGAACAGGCTCTAATGGGTTACCTAAATTGGATTGCATTGTAAATTCTAAAATCCAGGCATATTGGAGACCCTGAATTGACTTGTAGATGCGAAACCTATTACAATTAAAAATGATTAATTTCAATATAAAATGTGTACAAATAAAGAATATTGAAATTTAGGAATTATTCCTTAGCAATATATTTAATTACTATTCCTTAGGAATGCTCCAAAAGAAATAAACTTTTTTGGTAGCATGTAAAACCAGAAATAATTACAATAAGGGGGATTATTAAACATTTGGAAGTTCTAGAATTTCCACTTCTGCAGTTGGAACTTTAGAGAAGACACATTAGCTTTCTAAAATATATTCTTAATGTATTGTTACATTTGTTTGTGGAGGAAAACTGATTTAGACAGCTATTTAATATTATTTTGATTTTCTAAGTGTTTTTTTCCTTCCACTTGGTATATATGGGTAAACTATCATCACTCCTCTTGCATAAAATAGGAAAAAAATAGCAAAAAGAATTTGAGACTTCAAATTACAGTATTTGAACCAACTGGACATGAAACGAAGAGTGAAGCATATTGAACACTTTCCTAAACATTGCTAACCTAGGCCTGATGATTCTACAAAACAGAGCTGACTTCCTGAAATGTTGAATGAATAAAACTCCCCATAATAAGGGAGGGGATAGCAGTTGCCCAAGGAAGTGGAAAATCCAAGTTCTCTCTCTCTGTTTAAAAGGAGCCCCCTTTCTCTTCTGTAAATGTCACCCTGTAGTAATGAAAACTTGAGAAAATCCTGAGGGGGACCTGGTGCTTTTAGTAAATGATGCACGCCCCACTGACTTACAAAGAAAATTAGTTTGTGGGTCTATGTACTGCTCCCTTTGGCAGCTGAACTCCCTCTGTTCTTCAGAAGCAGCAAGAGAAAGGCTGAGAACACACAGCTTCATATGAGGGCCTTGGCAGAGGAAATGCAAAACGCTGGAATACCCAGCAGTTTTGTGCTTTCCTGAGAAGGGGCTCAGCCAGTATGAGAAATGGCCCCCGATGCCTTTGAAGGCAGGGAGACAGATGATCAAACTCAATAAATATCAGATAAAATTGCTTTGGGAAGTTGGTTGGAAATATTCAGTAGACTAGGTATTTCGTATTAAATTGGGCAACTTAGCACTTTAAAATATTGTCAGTGTTGCGTGCTTCCAAACAATCAAAACTTACACATACTTTTTTTTTTTTACATAAATTTTCCTTCTCGTTGTTTCAAACCAAACTCTGTTAACTCTTGATTATCTATTTCAGTCAAATATTTTCCACCTGGTATTTGACAAAGATTAAAAACATAATTTTAAACACTTCTTAATAGCAGAGAATAGGAAGTTTTCAGCTGAAAAAAACACAACTGTATGTCTTAAGAGAAGTAATCTTCAACTGATCAAGGCACTGACTTTTCCATAAAGAAATGTGAGAGTCATCTTCTTCTTCACCGGATGATGGGGTATTCAAATTTACTTCACTAACAGAAGATTTCTCCCAAATTCAAGTACCTAGAGCATGTAGGCACAGTTGAGTTTTCAGGAAGGAACCACTTCTGGTGTTTACAGTTCTTCAGATTTCTGAGATAAATGTTTGCCTATGTAAATTGGTTACCACCCATGCAATACAGATGCAACTTTCATACTAAAACACTTAGCATTTTTAAATGTTAAAAATTAAGGAATAAAGTTAAAAATTTTAAATTATTTATGTAAGGCAGCCACATTATTTACAATATTCAATAAACAAATATTAAAACAGAGTTAAGAGGTTGTTCCTTAACCTTGAAAGAGGAATACAGAAGAGGGAAAAGATGAAAGACAGAAAAAAAAATTTCACAAACTATATATATTTACAACACAAAAAGACTTTGGAGAGCTGTTGATTTAGAAGGGCCCCAGCTATGCCTGTAGATGGCACTAACAGGTAACTGGTCTATTGGTCAGTAGGCTCACTAGGTACCCTCCTACTTTAATTCAGTCTGTAAAGTGATATAGTGCGCCTCCCTCAGGCCTGAAGACAGAGTTAGATTCCACACACACAAGGAATATCAAACCGGGAGTCAGTCGTATTTCTGGCCAAAAAAAGGTTAAGTACTGAACTTAACCAACTGGGTAAAAACAAACCTTTGTCAAGTCTGTCCGAGGTACAGAGGGTCAGATTCTTATTTTTGTATCTTCATGGCAGCAGTGTCTTGGATGTAGGATGCTGGAATAACAGAATTGAAATACTATAGTTCAAAACTAAGATTTTAAGTGCTAAAATGGATTTGGGGAGTGTGTGAGAAATCAGTGAAGTATGAAGAGTATTATTTTCATGTTTTCCTTGAAATATTGAGAGGTATAATTCATATATATATATTTTTTGTATAGTAACTAGGTGACTCTCATCTACCAAGCATCTACCAAGCTTTCTATATCACCTCATTTAATTCTCACATACACACAAAACATGAAGTTAATTGATAATCTACAATTTATAACTGAGAAAGCTGAAGCTCAAAAGGCTGATGAATTTGGTTCCGCTCTCATAGCTAGTATATGGTACAGTCAGAAATTAGACCAGTTCTCTCTGGAGTTAAAAAATCATGTTCTTTCCACCAAACCAATATGAACTTCATTGTTTTATGTTTTTAAAGCCAACTGTTCTCTGTTGTTTTGCCCTTAATTATTTAATATGTTTGAATGTTTGATTTTTCACTAATGTTAATCGGTTAAATATTAATTATGTGAAACTAGACTTTTTTTTTACTTTAATCAGAGAAAACAACAACAGACTTTAGTCCAATTGACACTCTGATACTGTTGGTTTTAAGAATGAAGAAAAAAATTTTTTCTCCTTTATAAAATCAGACAAATACAATCTTTCCTTTGTAATCAACATTATGGCATAAATGTCATACTTTCAAAGATAAGTTCTTTTTCTTCAAGTTTAGACTTGTAGAATTAATGTTATACTCAAGACACAAATATGATCGCTGTCCTATAAAGAGACTAATAATTAAAGAGTGTGTTGGTTATTAGTTTCATGAAAAAATTGAGAATGGCTTTAAAAAATGTCCAGCACTAAGCAAGAGACTAACTTGATTGTGAGTGGTGTGAAATTAAGAAAGGCTTATGAGATATGTGTTGTCTGAGTGTCTTATTCTATGCCCTCTGCTCTTTAATTAATTAAGTAGTCAGGTAGAAATATGAGAAGATTCAGAGAAGGAACATTTTGAGCCTCTGTTACGTGCCAATGACTGCTGGGGTGTTTCTCATTCATTGCCTTGTTTAAGCTCAGGTAAAATTAGTATTACTTCACCTTAGTACTAAGGAAAACTGAACTTAGAGGTCCACTGATTTGAGAAATGGCACAACAGGTATTTAAACCTACATCTCTGTGGCCATAGAGGCTTGGCATTTTCCCATTACTGCAGAGTCTTTGTGGAGTTGCTAATGGATCACAGACTTCATCGACTTTCCATTTTAGTGCTCACAAAATAGATGTTTCAATAACATGAGGGGGAAACTTAAGAAAAGCTGGGGAAATCTTTGTGATTTACATTTTAGACAGCCTCACTTAATACTTGGAATCAATTGCTAACATGCTATACATAGATCGCATACTTGTAAATTGAATTCAATTCTCTGTTTTGCATTGACTGCCACTTTAGTATCAGTAGGGTGACATTTTTCATATTCATTTTTGTTGATCTTCAGTAGACAGTGGTTCTTAATCATTTAAGTTTTACATTTCCCATTTAGTTTTTCAAGTGAGATCTGTAAAAAAATGTATTTTTTTTTTCTTAAAAAATTTTTTTCCCTCATCTATTTCATTTATGCCCTCACCCTCCTCCCCTCTGACAACCACCTGCTTTTTCTCAGTATTTATGACTGTGTTTCTGTTTTATGTGTCTGGTTTATGTTTATGTGTTTTATATGTTTATATCTTTAAGTATACTTATATTTTAAGGGAATATTTCTATAAATTCTTTTTGGATACCAATATTCTTTATTTAAATCCTCCCCCCATGATTTAGGTGAGATTAAATTAAATTAATTTTTCCTTTTGCTTCTAAGGAGGGTAACTTTCTTAGAACTTTAGAAAGAGAAACCCTGTGCAAGCCTTATGAGGCTTACTCTCAGCCTAAGGATAGAAAAGCCAATTTAGGAATAACATGTTACGATGAAGAGATGAAGGCAAAAAATAAAAACTCCATGTCAGAGCCATCATGATATATAATTAGTATGGTCTAAGGCTATATTTTTCAAAAATTTCAGAAGTATGTTTCATTGAATATTAAGCTTGTGAATCTGCCATCCCCAAACTACACACACACACACACACACACACACACACACACACACACACACAAACACACAAACACACAAGCTATAGGCTTCCCTGGTGGCGCAGTTGTTAAGAATCCGCCTGCCAATGCAGGGGACATGGGTTCGAGCCCTGGTCAGGAAAGATCCCATGTGCCGCGGGGCAATTAAGCCCGTGTGCCACAACTACTTAGCCTGCGCTCTAGAGCTCGCGAGCCACAACTACTGAAGCCCACGTGCCCTGGAGCTTGTGCGCCGCAACTACTGAGCCCGCGTGCCTAGAGCCCGTGCTCCGCAACAAGAGAAGCCACCGCAATGAGAAGCCCGCGCACCGCAACAAAGAGTAGACCCTGCTCGCCGCAGCTAGAGGAAGCCCACGCGCAGCAATGAAGACCCAACGCAGCCAAAAATAAATAAATAAAATAAATTAAAATAAAATAAAATAAAAATTACCTGAAAATTCACATCAGCCTGTTAAATTTCATGGCAAACCTAACAGTAGAGAAGCCCCTTTCTAAAATTAAAAAAAAAATTACTGAAGTATAGTTAATTTACAATGTTGTGTTAGCTTCAAGTGTACAGCAAAGTGATTCAGTTATATATATTTCAGATTCTTTTACATTATAGATTATTACAAGATATTGAATATAGGTCCCTGTGCTATACAGTAGGTCCTTGTTTACCTGTTTTTTATATAGTAGTGTGTATATGTTAATCCCAAACTCCTAATTGATCTCCCCTCCTCGTCCTCCCATCCCCTTTGGTAACCATAAGTTTCTTTTCTACGTCTGAGCCTATTTCTGTTTTTTAAATAAGTTCATTTGTATCATTATTTTTAGATTCCGTATATTAGTGATATCATATGATATTTGTCTTTCTCTGACTTCATTTAGTATGATAACCTCTGGGTCCATCCATGTTGCTGCAAATGGCATTATTTCCTTCTTTTTTTATGGCTGAGTAGCATTCCATTTTCTAGATATACCACATCTTCTTTATCCATTCATCTGTCCATGGACATTTAGGTTGCTTCCATGTCTTGGCTATTGTAAATAGTGCTGCTGTGAACATTGGGGTGTATGTATCTTTTCAAATTAGAGTTTTCTCCAGATATATGCCCAGGAGTGGGATTGCAGGATCATATGGTAACTCTAGTTTTCTTGAGGAACCTCCATACTGTTTTCCATAGTGGCTGCACCAATTTACATTCCCACCAACAGTGTAGGAGGGTTCCTTTTTCTCCACACCCTCTCCACCATTTTTTAATTGTAGACTTTTTAATGATGGCCATTCTAACTGGTGTGAGGTGATACTTCATTGTAGATTTGAATTACATTTCTTTAATAATTAGCAATATTGAGCATCTTTTCATGTGCTTGTTGGCTATCTTTGTGTCTTCTTTGGAGAAATGTCTATTTAGGTCTTCTGCCCATTTTTTTTATAGGATTGTTTGTTTTTTTGATATTAAGCTGTATGAGCTATTTGTATATTTTGGAAAGGGTCTCTCTAAATTTATCTGGCCACAAAACTTGCCTTTCATGTGAGACCCATTAGTAACATCTAGAACTAGAACTCAAAATTCACGTTGGGAAACACTGTTCTAAGTATGTATTCAAAGCCACAATAGAGAGATATTTACTGTATCCAATTTGAAACGATGATTAGAAGAAAGACAGATTAAATTAGAGGAACTTGAAATAATTTAGGTAAGAGATATTTAGGTCCTGTTCTAAGGCCAAAGAATGGGATAGATTCTGGGTATATTAATAGATACCCATGATAGGATATAGAAATGATATGATACAGTGACTATTAGATGAAGAGGAAAGAGTCACACATAGCAGGTCTGACTAGAGTGATTGGTTAAACAGTGGTATTATTACTTGACAAAGAAAAGTCAGAAAGAGGAATTGTTAGGGTAAATGCAAGGAGTTAACTTTTGGACATTTGGCTGGAAATACTTGGAATTCATCCTGGTTGATTTTTTCCATTGGAAGCTGGAAATAGGTTTGGAGCATACCAAAAAAAAAAAAAGTCTCAGGAAAGATAAAGATGTTAGAGTCACCATGCTGTATGAAGCTTCTGGGAGATGGATGAGACTGTGAATGACTTCATCTTTAACCGGTAGGGATCCAATTACTTCATTAAATGCATTAAGTGAAGCAAGATGCTGAAAATGCAACTACATTTTGCTACCATAAATCCTGTTTTTGAAAAATATAGGAGATATAAATGAATAAAAAATAAAATTACCTACATATTAAATATTTTAGATATTACATGTGGTAAGGGATACATGATGCTGAAACTGCAGTTGTCTCACAGAGAACCAGGCAAAATGTAAGAAATTTAAGAATGTTAGTGTCTGAAGATGTTTAAACTTCTCTGTGGGCTCATGCCAACAACTACTGCATTAAACTTATAAATAAATACATTAATCAAGATAAGAGGTGTTGAATAATGATTCATCCAGAACTTAAATAATTCTGTGATCTATTTGAAGCAGACTGACATTATAGGAAATAGTAAATGTATTTCCTGTTAAGCATTTGCTTGGTTCATTTACAGTAATTCCCTGTTCCTGCTCAGCTATTCACTAGTGTCTGAAACTTGTATATTTATATTCAATTCAATTATCAGTGATGCCCATGATAAATGGCATGATTGAGAAGAGTTTGGGTGCTTTCAGGTTAAGTGAACCTTGAGTTGCTATCACTTCCCGTTTCAAGAGGATAATAATAAGAGTAATGGCTATTGTATGCTAAGTGCTTACTTAGTGTTGTACTTTAGCAAGAGCTTTGCACATATTCTTCAAATCAACTTTGTAAGGTGAGTTTGATTATTGTCCTTTAAAAATCTAGAAACTGAAGCTCTAAGAGTTAATATTCAGTTACAAAATCAGGAAGAGGTAGAGCTCAATTTTGATTATTGGGTTGAATGATTCCACAATCTTTTTGCAGTCTTTCCATTGCCTGGTGCTTCCTATACATGGAAGGTTTAAAAAAAAAAAAAAAGGGGGTGGGCGGGAAGCAAAATGATCCATTTCCACATCAGTTAGTTCTCTCCCTTAGAGTGACATTTATTTGCAAACCTTCATACTGTATTTCCTTAATTTTTTAATAGCAATTAATGGAAACTAATACACACGAGCAAGATTTTCAGTTTTTGAGCTTTGCTTTGTTCTAGAAAAACCAGTCAAGCAATGGTGAGCAATGATTTTAAATATTGTGGAAGGTAAGGAATGAATTGATTAAAAAATATATACATGTGTAAGGAGTGCCAGATAATTGTCTCAATTTAGGAACTGATTTGATCTCTATAAAGAAACACTGGCATCGCCTTTTCCAGAAATATCCTATTAAAGCTTTTTTTTTTTTTTAAAGAAGGAAAGTAGAGAATACATTTAATATTCCACAAAAACTGCTCTGCCTTGCCTTTTAGAAGTAGTCAGAGGAGGAAGATATCAGTCAGCAAACCATTTATTCAAAATCTATTAAACAAATTAACTCACCATTGATTAGTTTCTCAAATAGCGTGGTGAGTTGGTGGACTAAACCGAGGATTCTGACATCAGAGAAATGCAGAACTCTTCTTTGCCCAGGAAAGTTCTTGATTCTAGTTTGTTTAATTTACTGTATTCAATGAAATTCATTATGCCTTCCATATCAGTTATGTATGGGATTAGATTTTTAAACTTTATATTTGAAATTATTGAATATTCTTTTAGAGCCCTAATATTAATAAAACTTTACCTCAAAATTTGCCATTGTAAATATTTTACAGCCACTAACATTGATCTCTTTTTCTTCTTATACATGTTTAAAATGAATTCTCACAGATAAGTAAGGCATGTAGATTTGAAAACAAATTTAGCCAAAGGAAAGAAGAAATGTGGAAATATTTATATAGAATTGCCTTAACTGGTAACAACATACATTAAGAAATGTGTTACATAAAAGCAACTTATCTCTAGGTGAAATATCTACAGTCACGCGAAATGTTTTTTGATAAGTTTTGACATTTTAAAATGAAAGCTATTTTAACAAAACCACATTCAAGAAAAATACAAACATTTTAAACGCCGCCTAATGTGGTAAATATATTTTCTGTTTCTCTTGCAGATAGGGATTTTGTCAAGTGACATTTTTGGTATATTATGAACACATTAATACTGGGAATAATAATATGAATGAAATGTTTGCATGTTGGAAGGGGAGAAGAATGATGAGACAAATAACATGCAAATACATCCTTTGACAATATAAAACTGTCATCTATAATATATAATATTTTATCATATCAAATGTTTTTCCTTTCACTGTATTTGATCAAACCACAGAGATCACTACTTAAAATCTTTAAGGACAAATCTGAAATGCATGTATCTGTAGAGTGAGTTGTTTTCAGGAATGTTCTACTGACCATGATTGCCTTTTAACTCAAAACTCATCTTAAAGGGAAATGATAACAAAGCCTAGCACTTTTATAATGCTTTTTGCCTCTAAATAACTCACCTAATTAATTCAAATTAATCTTTAAAACACCCCTATGAGGTGGCAAATTGGCTAGAACTGTTCCCCCATACTGATCTAATTATAATCATATACATGTATATTGAAAGCACAGTTGTATCTTATTTCTTAAATTTGTTTCTAGCTACCAATAATGTAAATTGCATCACATTCATTTGGTGAAAAAATGATGTTGTAAAATGAGAACAGATTTGAAATCATATTTGTTGATACTTTAGGAGAAAATCAGACTTGGGCTTTCATTTTCCCATTTGTGTATGGAAAATATCTGAAACAGTAGAGTATGATGGGGAGCGTCCTGGCCCAGGACCTCAGGGACCCTAGATTGTAGCCTTAGTTTTTTCATTAACTACATGTCTGACCTTGAAACTTATTTTTCTCAGCTATAAGGTAGTGATAATGTTATGTGCCTGGCCTTTATCACAGGGGTGTTTGAGGGTTAAATGTGACAATATATGTGAAAATACTTTATTACTTTAAAGCATTTTTCAAATATCAATTAGATAACTTTATGAAATCAAAGATAACTAATATTATAAAAACATATTCCTATGACAAATAGTTCAGTGGACTTGCTCTTTAATTAATTTATTTAACATTAAAAATGTATTTATTGAGTGTCTATTACTACAGAGAGCACACATGGTTGACACATGATAAAGGACATGGAAAAAGGGGGCAGGGTACATACGGTGAATCTGCGTAAGAAGTAGATATCAGTGATGAGCCCATTGGGCCTGGCGTATTCTACCATTAAATTTCTTAATTAGTACATTAAAAGGAGGATGCCTGGGACTGGCAGTCCTTCTGAATGGATGATCTAATTTATGAACAGTGGAGAAATGTGTCTCATCTTCTTCCTCATGTTTAATTATAACATCTAAAAGGTTATCAAAACCAAGCATAGTGCTGACTGTAGTTATGCAGTGACCTGTGTGATAATCACTTCAGGATCTCTGTCCTCTGGCCTGAGCCTCATACCTCTTCATCTGCAATGCACAATCTGAGAAACATTGCCTTGGTCAAAAACCTTTTGTACTTTTCAGAGTGGAACAACTCCCAGTTTAGGCACTGTCATCCTCATTTATCTTTCTTGGTTTCTCCTCCTAATTTGTAGATTTCTCCTTCTGAGCCTCCTTTGCCTGGTTGCTTCGTATCTCCCAGACCTCTAAAATTGGGCCTTTTCTCTTTTTCCATCAACTACTTAGGTCGTCTCATTCATTTTCATGGCTATAAGGCCATCAACTCTCAAATAAAATTGTCAGTTTCATATCTCTTGCCTACGCTTGTCCCCTGACCGCTAGAATTGTATCTCCCGTACCTACTCATCATCTCAACTTGCATGTGACTGTATGTATCTCAAACGTAAGAAGTCCAAACCACATTCCTGACTCTCTCCTGGCTTGGATCCATTCCATCTTCATCTTTTTAGTCTGTAAGTGGCAACTCCACTCTTCCAATTATTGAAACAATAGCCTTAGAGTCACCCTTGATTTCTTTCAGTCTCTTGTACTCCACCTATCCTATTGGCTGTACCTTCAAAATAGATCCACATTTCAACTTCTTCTGATTACATCCACCAAACATCCTGGCTCAGGCTATTGTCTCATCCTGTCCCAATAGTTCCTAATTGTTCTCCTTGCTTCCACCCTTGCTACCCTATAGTGTATTCATAATCTATCATTTTTAATATATCATTGAATTGTGGCTCTCAAACTTCACTATGAATCAGAATCACCTGAAAGTCTTGTTAAAATATAGATTTAGGGACTCCACTTCTAGAGCTTGTGATTCAGTAAGTGGAGCCACAGAATTTGTACTTCTAACAAGTTCCTGGGTGTTGTGTCTGCGGATGGTTTGGGGACCATCCCTTGAGAGCCTGTGATGTAGATATTTGCTATGCAAGGTATGGTCTACTTAACAGCAATATCAATATGACTGGGGAGCCTGTCAGAAATGCAAAAGTTCAGGCTCCACTCAGACCCACTGAATCAGAATCAGAATCCTCATATTAACATGATACCAGGGTGGTTCTTCTTTATATGTCAGTCATAGAAACACTGATGAGTATTCTTTTTACATTTCAAGTCACATATTATTCCTTTACTAAAAATGGATTTCTATCTCAATATGGATAAAACCCTAAATCCTAGCAAGGTTTAGAAAATTCTGCAGCATCTGACCTCCTGTTAAACCCTCTGACTCTCTCTAGTGCTGCACACCTGCTGTGTCATTCATTGCTCTCCTGCTGCATTGGTCTCCTTACTCCTCCTCGAACCCCAGCTATGCTCTGACTCAGGGCCTTGCCACTTGCTTTTCTCCCAGCCTGGAATGCTCTTTCCTCAGTAACCATGTGGCTTATTCCCTCACTTCCTTTGGCACTCTGCTCAAATGCCTCCGTATCAGTGAAGACCCTTTCACCAAATATCTGATAACAGTCCCCCTCCGTAACCTAACACTCCATTTACTTCTTAACCTGCTTTAGTTTTCTACATAGCACTTATCAAGATCTGATGTACTATATATTTATCTATTTACCAGTTAATTTTATTTCTAGAGCATAAGTTCTTTTGCTATAGGTATTTTGACCCTGATCATTTTTGTATGTCCAATGCCTATAACAGTGCTAGGCACATTTTAAAAGGTGTAAAATTTGCTGAATGACTAAATAAGTTTTCAAAATCTTTTCCCAGGGCTGAATTTTGAGAGGGAAAATATGAGGGCGTGCTAGTACCAGGGTACTGAGGAGAGAGGAAAAACAAGTAATAAAGTTTCGGTTTAAGATTTTACAAATAAGGAGAGGATGACTAGGAGAGAGACTTTTCCCCGTATTTTTTCTTAGGTTTCTATTAATGAGACGATTGATTTGTAATTTATGTATAGTTCTTAAATATAAGACATATTTTCTCCAGTTTCATACTTCATTGTAGGATGATAGAACAAAATGATGGAAATTTACTAACGCGTGTACTGTGTGCTTAAGTCAATTCACACCAGTGGGCCCAGCTGTGACTACTTTTGGCTGAAGAATTTTAAATTAATGGTGATAATGTACAGCAGTGTGTAATGTTGGGAGGAGGCCACCAGGGAGAAGATGCAGGGATAGGTGTTAGGATTGTTTTTATTTAATGCCTTTGTTAATGATCTGGAAGGAAGAGTGAGAAGATCATTAATTAAATTCACTGGTTTACTAAATTGGGAGGTGCCAGTGACACCAGGGAAGAGAAGAAAAAAAAATGCAGAAGGCCTTAGGGGAGTCAGACAGAATAGAGAGACATGAGTTGAGTTTCATCTGTAAGACAAGGAATTCAGATTTAAATAAGTGGGGCATATGTAAACGATTCTCTATGATGTTAATATTTCTTTGATGATGTTAGCATTGATAATGTTGTGGAGAATAATATCTTATGTCTGAATTCTGACTTCTTCATTGAGTGGCTCAACCACTGCCATGATGTGCAATAACCCATCACAGATATCCTATGTGTAGCAAAAGACAAAGCTTTTTCTTTTTTTTATTGGAGTAAGATTGCTTTACAATGTTATGTTAGTTTCTGCTGTACAGTGAAGTGAATCAGCTCTATGTATACCTATATCCCCTCCCTCGTGGACCTCCCTCCCACCCCCACCCCCATCCCATCCATCTAGGTGGTCACAGAGCACCGGGCTGAGCTCCCTGTGGTATACAGCAGGCTCCCACTAGCTATCTATTTTACACATGGTAGTGTATTTATGTCAAACCTAATCTCCCAATTCATCCCACCCTCCCCTTCCCCCACTGTGTCTACTTGTCCGTTCTCTACGTCTGTGTCTATTCCTGCCCTACAAATAGGTTCATCTATACCATTTTTCTAGATTCCACATATATGCGTTAGCATACAGTATTTGTTTTTCTCTTTCTGGCTTACTTCACTCTGTATGACGGACTCTACGTCCATCCACATCTCTACAAATGACCCAGTTTCGTTCCTATCTTATATCTAAACTGTGATTAGATTTGTATTTAAATACGTGCAGGGATATTGCATAGGGGTGGCCCATATGAGGAAGCATGCAGTGTTCTGGGAAAGAATTCTTCCTAAGGGAAGGGACTAAGGGCAGTTTAGACGGTGGGTAAGAATTGGAGGGAGATGTGATTTCTGAGCTCAGGTCTTCATTCAGGTTGTATTTTGGCCCAATCTCCATGTACTCATTTCTGAATACCAGAGAGAAATCACAGTAAGGAGCCAGTAAAGCTATTAGGTCGAACTGTAATTGGACATAAATGGTCAGGAATTGCTAATTTCATTTATTTCAACTAATGAACTGTTTGGTATAAGAATCTTGAAGTCATAAGATACTAGCTCTCCTGCTTTTTGGGGTGTGGGCACTTGTACTCACAAGAGACCCTGCTAGCTTCAGTGCAGACTGGTGTTCCTGAACACTAGTTCAGGAGCCGCTGGTGGGCAGTGGATGCAACACTTACTTCTGCTGAGTGCTAGCAGTGGAAGTGGAGCTTCTAGTAAAAGTTAGCAGCTGCAGAAAGAGAGAAGGAAAATGAATTTTCAGAAGTGCCCTGGAAGACTAATCCATAGGTGAGACTTAAGGTTTCTCTAAAATATTTGGGGGTTCCCACTTGGGGTCAGAAATACTATTTTGCAGTTCTTATTTTCATGTTTAGATTTTGCCTTAGACTGTTGTGACACAGGGAATATAGTTATACCTGGTGCAGTAGGGACATAAGCAGGGTAAAATTAGGATCTGAAGGACTTCAGGAATTCTGTGTTTTGGTTCGAGACTGCAATTGCTCTTCTAATGGACCTATGGCAGCAGATTGTATTCTCAGACATTAAGAGCAGCCAGTTTGGAGAGTTCAGAATGGAGGTAGAACCATGGTGCCGTTGGTGTTGTTTACCATGGGTAAATGAGGGAACATTTAGGAAAACACATTGTTGGCGCTTCCTCAAACTAGAGTGCTTAGAAAACCAAGTATTCTCTCTCTGGAGAGCCAGTAAAACTTTCAGACTCTAGCATTCTGCAGGCTTAGGTAGAATAAAGCAGAAGAGAAATGTATGCATACTTGCACATTAGCCTTCCATTTAGAGTGTCCTGTTTTGAACTGTTTTGATCTATGTGTGAAGGATGTTAGTCAACACATTAAATCACTCTGATTCTTAGCTGCCTTAGGTATAAAATGACAGAATTGTACCAGATGCTCTTGAATGCTTTTTTCCTAATGTACATTGTATTACACTACTATATTGATGCTTTTAGTGGAATATTAGGTATTGTTTACATATTTCACTTCAGCAGAGAGTGATTTTGTAACTGAAATAATAAAAACATCAGCAAATACAAATTAACAATAGCAATAAGTAGCTACCATTTAATGATAATGTATGGTTATTGTGGACCAAACATTGTGCTAAGGGTTTTTCATAAATTATCTGATATAAATCTTAAATAAGGTTAAGGTTCATTTAGTGCCCATAATAGAGCATACAATGACAGGGCCAGGAAGGCTAGAATTGGACACTTTTTAAGTTTTTATCATCACCACCACTACCATCGATTGTACCGAGTGGATTTTTCTGCTACCTTTATTTTTCAATTGATAAAAGATGCAATGAGTAAAATGGAAATAAAGAAGACACATATAAGTACAGTACACAAATACAGTGTTTTTTTTTTTTTTTTTTTAGCAGAAGCATAATTTGGGCAATAAGGTAGGTGGGCTTTCTCATGCAACCAAGAAAGTACCATCACCATAATTCTCTTTTTAGATACAACCAAAAAAGAAATAGAGTGTAGATGAGATTTATCAAGATCCCTATTGCCACTCTGTCTAGATACATTTCTCAAAAGGCCAGTTCCCTTGCTATCTCCCTGGCTTTGCATCATGTTGAAATTTATGATGAACCCCTAAGAGAAGCATGCTAGATTAAAGCGTTTTTCCCAGTCTTCTAAAAAACCAAAACAGTATAGGGGCCACTGATTTTTATCCATGTGTCCTCTCTCTAGTATTTCAGAAACTTTATTCAAAGTAATTGGTAGTTCTAGGCTCCTTATTGTCACAGCTGCCAAGGTTCCCTAATCTGGAGTAGATAGTTAACCATCCTTAATAGATTTATAGCAGGGCAAAAAGAGCTCTTGGACACCTGCAGAGGGGCATAAATGTGCTGTATTGAGCAGCTGAGGACGTTTCTTGACAGATTTTGTTTTAGGTAAAAATGCAAGACATTTTCTTCTACAGATTTCTTAAAACATATATTGTAAGGGAAAGAAAATCCATATGGTATTGATTTATTTAAATGTTTTAAAAATTAGATATTGGAAAAGCCTCTTATATTTGTATTTTTCTTAGAGAACAATTTATTTCACCAAGAATCAAGAGAAGGGGAAAAAGCCTGAAAATTCATGTTTAGTTCCAAATTTAAAGTCAGATCTGACATGGTTTTTAAAACATGACCAAACAAAAATAAGTCTGTGGTTTCAAAGAATAAAGTAAGCTTTAGGGGGAGGCAGGCAAGCTGTTTCTCTGGAAGAGTCCTTATTCCCTTAGTCAAAACAGAACAGCAAACAAATAAATAGAACCCTCAAGTAATAGCACCAAATGGTAGCTTGGTACAGAATTTATAGCTTTAGCAAACAGGACTGGGTACCAATTCATGGTTTCTTTTTCTTTTATGCTACAAAACAAAAGGACCCTGTTAAAAGAGTAATGAATTGTGTGGGCTGTAATTGCTGTTCTGTCGGTAACTGTTACTGGCTTACCGTGCTTCAGAGCGAGCTGGAAGTAGGTTGTACTGTGTAGTCTGCTAATCCATACTTGTTAGTAAACATATGGGAAAAGGAGAAATCACTGTCTTCGAGAGTTGTTTTTAAACAGCACCTTTACTCCGAATACATGGACTAAAAGTTGACCTAGTTTTACCCAGTTTTAAGTAATTTTTACAATGACAGAAATATACTTAAATTAAATCCCATGATGTGAGGTATAGGGTGATGTTATGAAGAATAATACAGGGGAACTTTTTCTTCCTTTTTTCCTCCCTCCCTTCCTCCATCTCCTATGTATCTCTGTATACATCTACTTAGTTAGATATGTTCTTATTTATTTTTTATATTTATTTAGAATTTGTTACATCCTAGTTAGATGTGGCCCTGAGAACACAGAAATGCTGATTTCTCTTCCTTCGCCCTTTCCCTCAAAACTTCTTTCTACTCAAAACCTGATTATTTTATTTCATGCTATACTATAAATACATATATATGTTTACAGATATAAAATTAGCTTGAACTAACATAGGTAAAAATATTGGTTGAGATGAATAGAATGACATCAATATAAGTCTGTTGGTAGACTAGCAATAAATTATTTTTAATTAATGGTGCCCACATTTATTATATGTTAAAAATAATACAGATCTTTATTAATTACTCTGAATAATTTTCTATTTTTTCCAACTAATTGATTGAATAGAAATCACCCTCTTTTTTCCTTTCCAGCATAAAATCTTTGAGAGTGGATCAGATGCCTATTATTAAAATACATACTCAAAGAGTCAAATACTGTGGAAAGAATATTAGGCGTCTTTAGTATCTCAGCTAATAAATGTTGACTGATTAACAAGGCATAAAAAGAACACTCTTAGAAAGTATTTTATTTTTATAAATATTAATTTACATTCACTTCTTTTATATTTGTTTCTAAACATATGTATGTAGGTGTCAACAATAGAGTTAAGGCAAGGAGTGAAAGTAGGGATATAATTAACATTTACTGATGAACTATGTGTGAAGGATGTCTGTGCTTTACATTCACTGATTTAATTTTCATGAAACATTAGGGATTAATATCCCCATGCTACATTTGAAGAAGACTTTTACAGATGAAGAACCTTACCCATTATTTAAAAAGGTTATTAAATTTTGAAAATGATCCTAGATCTATTTTGCTCGAAAAAGTCCTTTCCAATACTTTCTTAGCTAAAGAAGAAGAAAAAAAACAGGAAGCCAGAAAGTAGTGGATTATGTGTACACACACACACACACACACACACACACACATATATACTTTCTTTCAATGAATAACCTATACTCTTCAGGAGAAAGTATTGATATAATATAATTGCCCCTATATGTCTGAGGACATACCCAAGTAAAATCTAGAAAAATATATATATATAACCTTATACAATGTGATCATCTTCTATCCGGTCTCATGCCATGTATGTTCTTGAACAAATCCATCTATCAATTTCCTATTGAAATTTACTTATCTCTTAAAAAAATTCTTTAAGTGTTATAAAACTCTTATTTTCATATTCTAAATAACAAGCACATAAATTTTGTCTTTTAGTCTGGTGAACCCAAATATATTATGAAGAGCAAATATATGTATTCAAGTACATATACAGATATAATAAAGTGAATGAATATGTCATACAATTTTATTATTTGGCTTTAATTTTTATCTCCCCTGGAACAGGTTTTAGAAGAGAGTGGGTATGGGCAAAAAACCAAAAAATTAATAACAGTTTGTAAAGCAAATACAAAAAAGTAGTTTTAACTCACAAAAGTTTCAAATTCAAATTTAGCTCCAAAATTAATCGGAGATTCCTAGGCTAAAATACCAGTTCATGGCTAATTTTTAAGTTTGGATTATTTTCTTATTATTGAGTTTTGAAAAGTCTTTAGATACTCTAGATATAAGCCCTTTATTCATTTCATCAGATATATGATTTATAAATATTTTCACTCTGTGTCTTTTTATTCTTTCAGTAATGTCCTTGGAAGAGCAGAAATTACTAAATTTTCTGAGGTTTGGTATATAATTTTTTAAGGGAGCATGGTTGAGGAGTCACGTTTAATAAATCTTTGACTAACTCAGGGTTACAAAGATTTTCTCCTGTGTTTTCTTCTAGAATTTTTTAGAAATTTAAGATTCACATTTTAGACTGTGATCCACTTTGAGGTAGATTTTCTGTATTTTGTGAGTTATCTATCAAAGCAATTATTTTACAAGATAGCTATCCAGTTGTTCCTGTGGCATTTGTTGGAGAAACATTTCAACCTTCACACTTTACACTTTGGCAAAAAATCAATTGACCATTTGGATCTATTTCTAGACTCTTTTATGTTTCATTGGTCTATTTGCCTGTCTTAATGCCAACCACATTATTTGAACTTTGTAACTTTAAAATAAATCTTGAAATCAGTCAGTTTATGTCTTCTACCTTAGTTCTGTTTTCAAAGTTGTTTTGGCTGTTCTAGATCTTTTGCATTTCCATATAAATTTTATAATAAGCTCTCTAGTTTCTACAAAAAATCACTGGTGTTTGGTTGAGATTGTATTGAAGCTATAGATCAGTTTCGGGAGAATTGACATCTATATACTCTAAGTCTTCCAATCTATAAATGCATGATATTACTACATTTATTTAGCTCTTTTAAAAAAATTTTCTAAGCATTATTTTGTAATTTTCAGGTCTGGCAGATTTATTCCTAAATATTTTATATTTGTATACTATTGTAAATTATATTTTAAAAAATATTAGTTTTAATTTTCATTACTAGCAACAAATATAATTGACTTTGTAACTGATTAATTCTAGTGGCTTTTTTGTAGATTCCATTGAATTTTCTATATAGACAGTTATGCTGTCTGTGAATAAAGACAGTTTTAATTCTTCCTTTACTATTTGAATGCTTTTTATTTCTTTTTCTTGCCTTATTGTACTGACTAGGATGTTCAGTATGTGGTTGAGGGAGGGGAGGGGGACATCCTTGTTTTTGTTCCTGATCTTAAAGGGAAAGGAATTCAATTTTCTCCATTAATTACAATGTTAGGTCTGTATTTTCATAGTGTCCTTTCTTTTCTACTCATTTCCTGATTTTTTTCATCAGTAATGGATGTTGGATAATGTCACATTTTTTTTCATTTATTGACACGATTATATGATTTTTCTTTTTTAGTTTGACATGATGAATTGCAGCTTATGTATTGCTGGTTTCTGTTTGCTAAATTTTATTTAGAATATTTGCATCTTTGTTCATAGATATTGGTCAGTAATTTTCTTCACTGGTAATATCTTTGTTTGCTTTTGGTATCAGGGTAAGTTTTACCTCATAGAATGCTTTGGAAATTACTCCATTCTCTTCATTTTTCAGAAAGAGTTTGTATAGAATTGATGTTATTTTTTAAATGTTTGTTAAAATTTACTAGTGAAGCCACATAGACCTCAAATATTCTTTGTGAAATTTTTAAGTACAAAGTCAAAATTTTAAAATAGACTTGGGTTATTCAGTTAATCTATTTCTTCTTGAGTAAGCTTTGGTAATTTTAGTACTAAAATTTATTCGCTCATTTCATCTATGGTGTCAAAATTATTGGCATGAAGTTGTTTATAATATTCTCTTATTATCCTTTCAGTAACTATAGAATCTCCAATGGTATCACCTCTTTCATTATAGGTGTTTGTAATTTATGTCTTTTTAATTTTCTGATCATTCTAGCTAGAGGCTTTTGATTTTTGATATGCTCACACAACTGGCTTTTCGTTTAATATCTTTTCTTTGTTATTTTTCTCTTATCTATTTTATTAGTTTTGCATTCTGATCTTTATCATTTCTTTCTTATGGTTACTTTGGATTTAATTTGCTATTCTTTTTATAGTTTTTCCACATCTTCATAAACACTCATTGTTATCAACTATTACCATTTGTTATCATCTTTTTGACTATAGCAACCCTAGCGGGTGTGAAGTGGTTGGTACCTCATGTGGTTTTGTTTTGCATTTCAGTTATGGCAAAAGATACACTTTTATAGGGGTCTAATTCCTTCTCAGAATATCTGCAATCAGTGTGTCTATAAGCATTCAAACCCTTCAAATGGTAATAAATACATTATTCTTTCCTAACTGCCTCTATTACTTCTAGGCATCCTAATAATAAAATTGCCATCAGTAATAGCCAACAATTTTTAAGCACCTACTGGGGCCTAGGCTTTTTATATATCTTACTCAATTCTCACATAGTCCCATAGATGAAGGAAATTATGTTGTGAGCTTCATTCAATGCCATTTTTTTTCTAAATAATACTTGCCAATTGAAACACATGTCCTCTCCTGCTTAGAGATCAAATCTATCCCACTCCCTACTTTCATAATGACTGTGCTAAGAATATTTGTTACATTTTAAAGTATTGTTAAAGGAAACAAAGGAGAATATGAGACATAGACCTATGTGGCTGGAAAGCTTAAAATACTTAATATATGACCCTTTATGAAAAAAGTTTGCTGACCTCTGACTCATAACCAGCTGGTTTTGACCTGGTTCAAAACCAGCTTCACCTATTCTGGAATGTGGGTTTTACAACTGACAATGAAATTGTAGGCATGTAAGGCCTCTGGTTTATCTGACCTAGTAAAAGAGAGCAGGTGAAACCACAGAAAACACACAAGCCTATGTTTTTTAAAAAGATAAATTGTGTTGGATATTTTGTGCTTAATATAAAACCTCTGACTTGATGTGGAAGATAGAAAGAAGGTTAGAATATGATTCCTTGAACATACATGAGGAAAGAGAAAACTAACTATAGTTGTACAAGACCTAAGTGGAATGTGTACCATAGGAAGTATTCGGGGGGTTGGTGCATTCCTTTACTCCTCCATGGTGCCTAAGGAGGCTTCATTACTGTAGATTGGATGGCACTCGCCCAGAAGGATAAAGGAGAGTCACTAGATTGTACATGATATAGGAAGACAGACTGGCCTAGGGTAAGAATTTATATTAGAAAACAAAATCACAAATCTGGGAGAATGGATTATTTGAGTAGAAAATAGTAGAGTTTGATAAACTGTACAAAGTTAACACCCACACCAACATTGCAGACCAGGTGCCAACTCTCAATATTGACAGAGTACTTTTACATATCAAACTACTCAATTAGCTTTTGCTTGACTCATTTTATGTGTCACCTATGCCACCCAAAGAGCTGAGTTAATTATCATGGGGGTCTTGTTGTAACAGTAAACTTTCTCCTTTGTTGATCAGCATTGGACAGTGCTTTGTATTCCCCACCTTACCTACCCTTCCTGTCTATCTCTTCTACCCTTTATTAAAGAATCAAGTAATGGTTCTACTATCAAACCCTCAATGATAAATAAGCACATAGGCTTGTACACATGGTTATCTCTTAATTTTTCTCCCCTGTTATTCAGTGCCAATTTTTTTCTACAAAATGTTTGCCAATTGGAACTCACATCAAAAAATAAAAATTCTGAATTCTCTGAGCAACATTATTTACTTTTTATTGTAAAACAGTCATTTTAAATAACTTACACACGAAACTGAAACCACCACCCATCTTTAAAGAAGGTTTTAGTTTGTTGTAAATTTGTCTGGAGGCTTGACATTTTATCGTTAGTAACTAGAATTTTTTTAATGTTTAAAAGAAATTAAATCAGTTTTTCCATCAGAATGAAATACCCTCAAATATAAACAGTTAAAAAATTCAGACTATCTTTGATCAGGTTGAAATATGAGTGCTTGCTTAAGAATCACAATCGTCTGTATTGCCTGTCATTGATGACTATGCTAACACAATTACAATATTTTATATTTCAGAATGGCAATGTAACAGGTCCCAAAGGACACATGAAACCTTTTTATCCACCTCCTTTTGTGCACTGCTCGGTCATATCAGTTCCTTTCTAGAATATCCTCTAATTTAATTTTCCTTTGAATAATTGTTTACTAGATCAAATCTCTTTTTCCCCCTAGAAATCCTTTGACCTTTACAGAGGACTGGAATTATAAATGAACATTATGCTAATGGAAATGATAAGATTTGTTCTAAGACTTTAGAAGTTTGTTTGAAGATAGTAGTGTGTTAGTAAATATTCAAAAGTTCTTTTCTTACACAGAAATATTTTTAGCCAAATGAATAATGTTCTGTAAGCATTATTTGTAAGATTTTTTAAAAGTAAATTATTTTTGTAAACCCTCAATACAATTTCTTCTTTAATTTTTCTCCCTGGCTAGCAAATATATAACAACTTGTTTAATCTTTTTATTACCTTAGGCATTCACTATAATTCCTGGATTGAGATTTAGATAAAATAGTGTATAGTGAATAGTGAAACTTCTGTTATTTTTTTAAGTGAGGACAAATTGTATCAAGTATGATGAATAATTGAATCAGGAATGTTGTCACAGTCATGGTTTAAATCACCCATTTCATCTTTGCATATTAAAATTATAAATACCCTTTGGTCATGTTGAAAATATAATAATACTAAAAAAAATTATGTTTGGCTATCCCGTACTTTCTCCATTCTTTTATTCAAGGACTTTTATAATTTGTTGCTTCTTTACTTCTCCAGATTACCTTATATTTTTGCTTTATTTTATTTAAAATTTTTTTATTCCTTTATAAATGGTCTACATATCTTATCTGAAAATGCTTGCCATAATATACCACTTCCTAACTGATATTTATGAATTTATTTCTTTTATTAAAATGCCTTCCCAACTGTTCATTCATGAAAGTCTCATCATCTGCCTAAAGCTTATATTGTATGCCCTATGAAATCAACACAAATTTCCTGATGTATTTTTTTCCTAAACTATCCTGACACACATATTCTTAAAAATCATTCATGCTTTTACTATTATACACACTCTCATTGTATTGTACTTGTCTTGAGGTTCCAACTAGATTAAGAGACTTCAAGGGCAAGAAAAAGGATTTGTGTCTGTCTAAATCTCTATTACCTATCATAAAGTAGATGTGAATATATGTTACTGCATTTTTAAATCAATCATTTACTTTTAGTTATAATTAATGTTTGTGTAAAGATTAAACCGTAGGCAGCTGAACATAGGATAAAACTGAAAAGAAAACATCCCAAGAGAGAAAAGAAAGTAAACTGGTAGAAACAATGTGGGCACTAAAGTAAGATAGGTGCCTCACTTCACCTCTGCTTTGATTAAAATGATGTTTGTGCTACCCCACCTCATACAAGCACAAATGTTGTCAATAGTATCTCTTTTTATCTAGAGTGTCTACCCTTGCCCAAGTCTTGCAGCCTGTTCTCAATAAAGTAGATGAGAGTGATCTTGTTTAAAAAAAGTCAAATCATTTCACACCTGTCTTAAAAATTTCCACTAGTTTCCCATTTTACTCAGAGTGAAAGCACAAGTCCTTAGTATGAGCTATGTATGAATCAGGATATTTTATAAGCAGTGACAGACAACTGAAAATCTTAATGATTTAAACAACCACAGTTCATTTCTGCCTTCTTCTGTGTTTTCATTGTGGAGGCTGTGAGTTCTGCCCTTCATGGGCATCCAGAGGCAAACACTGAAGGAGCAGTCACCTCAAGTATGCTTACCACCATGCTGAGCCAATTACATGCTCTTGTCTACAAGAATTGCACCTCACATTTTGATCACAACTCTTTGTCCAGAACTCTTTTAGTGGTTGCACTGAAACATGGGGAGCAGGAAATGGAAGTCTACCTGAAAGACTGCTGGAAGGGGGGCAAAATCACAATCCATAAGGCCTCATCCAGTCACCTCACTCCCATATCCACATTACCTCTCTGATCTTATCTTCTATTACTTTCCCCCTGCTTGATTTTAATTCTGCCACAGTAGCCTCCTTGCTGCTACCCAAACACCCCAGGTACGTTCTTACTCCAACCCCATCCTAAAATGCCTTTCCCCTAGCTCTCTCCATGGTTAGCTTCCTCACCACTTTCCTCGTCTTTACTCAGATGTAATTGTCTCAGTGAGAACTACCCCTGATATCCTATGTAACATGAATGCTTCCCCAACACACCACTTGTTTTTTTTTCCTTGGTCCTTATCATTATATTACACAGTATGTTGTCAGTATCTCCCTGAAAACCAAGTTTAATTAAAAATAGAGATTTTAGTTTATTTTTCTGTGTATCGGCATGCAGGACAGTGTCTAGCCATGGTAAGTGCTTAATAAGTATTTGTAGCATAAATTTTAAGTAAAAATTTATGAAAAACCTCTTATGACAATTATGAATATAATAACATTCAGAATTACAATTTATAATCATCTATTGATAGCTACTATGTAATATCTATTTTATGCAAACAGTTTATTAGGTATTTTCTGATGTATTAACCCATTTTGTTTTGTGAAAACCTTGGAAAGTAGATTCAATCATCCTCTTTTTACAAATGTATAAATAAGCAAGAAGAATTAGTGTGCTGAAGACCTAAATAGACATTTCTCCAAAGAAGACATACAGATTGCCAACAAACACATGAAAAGATGCTAAACATCACTAATCATTAGAGAAATGCAAATCAAAACCACAATGAGGTATCACCTCACACTGGTCAGAATGGCCATCATCAAAAAATCTATAAACAATAAATGCTGGAGAGGGTGTGGAGAAAACTATGGAGAACAGTATGGAGGTTCCTTAAAAAACTAAAAATAGAACTACCATATGACCCAACAATCCCACTACTGGGCATATACCCTGAGAAAACCATAATTCAAAAAGAGTCATGTACCAAAATGTTCATTGCAGCTCTATTTACAATAACCAGGACATGGAAGCAACCTAAGTGTCCATCATCGGATGAATGGATAAAGAAGATGTGGCACATATATACAATGGAATATTACTCAGCCATAAAAAGAAATGAAATGGAGGTATTTGTAATGAGGTGGATGGAGTTAGAGTCTGTCATACAGAGTGAAGTAAGTCAGAAAGAGAAAAACAAATACAGTATGCTAACACATATATATGGAATCTAAGGAAAAAAAAAAAAAAGGTTATGAAGAACCTACTGGCAAGATGGGAATAAAGACACAGACCTACTAGAGAATGGACTTGAGGATATGGGGAGGGGGAGGGGTGAGATGTGACAGGGTGAGAGAGTGGCATGGACATATATACACTACCAAATGTAAAATAGATAGCTAGTGGGAAGCAGCCACATAGCACAGGGAGATCAGCTCGGTGCTTTGTGACCACCTAGAGGGGTGGGATACGGAGGGTGGGAGGGAGGCAGACACAAGAGGGAAGAGATATGGGAACATATGTATATGTATAACTGATTCACTTTGTTATAAAGCAGAAACTAACACACCATTGTAAAGCAATTATACTTCAATAAAGATGTTAAAAAAAAAATTCAGTTCTATCACCCCTTCTATTCCCTTGTGCTACCCCTTTGTAGTCAAACTTCCCATCCCCCACCCCCAGGCAAACCCTGTTTTCTGTACCTGTAGTTTTGCCTTTTTCCAGAATGTCATACAAGTGTCAATGTCATACAGTATATAGCTTTCTGAGTCTGGCTTTCACTTAGCATAACACATTTGAGATTCATGCATTTTGTTGCATGTACTAATTTGTTCATTTTTATTGTTTGTATGGATCTACCACAGCTTGTTTATCCATTTCCCAGATGAAGGACATTTATATTGTTTCCAATTTTTGGTGAATAAAGCTGCCACGTAGGGACTTCCCTGGTGGTGCAGTGGTTAAGAATCCGCCTGCCAATGCAGGGGACACGGGTTCAAGCCCTGGTCCAGGAAGATCCCACATGCCGCGGAGTAACTAAGCCCGTGTGCCACAACTACTGAAGCCCACACACCTAGAGCCCGTGCTCCACAACGAAGAGAAGCCACCGCAATGAGAAGCCCACGCACTGCAATGAAGAGTAGCCCCCATTCGCTGCAACTAGAGAAAGCCTGCATAACAATGAAGACCCAACTCTGCAAAAAATAAATAATTAATTTAAAAAAGGAAAAAAAAAAAAAAAAGGTACATGTACCACAATGTTCATTGGAGCACTATTTACACTAGCCAGGACATGGAAGCAACCTAAATGTCCATTGACAGATGAATGGATAAAGAAGATGTGGCACATATATACAATGGAATATTACTCAGCCATAAAAAGGAACGAAATTGAGTTATTTGTAGTGAGGTGGATGGACCTAGAGTCTGTCATACAGAGTGAAGTCAGAAAGAGAAAAACAAATACCATATACTAATGCACGTATATGGAATCTAAAAGAACAGTACTGATGAACCTAATGGCAGGACAAGAATAAAGACGCAGATGTAGAGAATGGACTAGAGGACACAGAGGGAGAAGGGTAAGCTGGGATGAAGTGAGAGAGTAGCATTGACATATATACACTACCAAATGTAAAATGGATGGCTAGTGGGAAGCAGCTGCATAGCACAGCGAGATCACCTTGATGCTGTGTGATGACCTAGAGGCGTGGGATAGGGAGGGTGGGAGGGAGGCTCAAGAGGGAGGGGATATGGGGATATATGTATACATATAGCTGATTCACTTTGTTGTACAGCAGAAACTAACACAACGTTGTAAAGCAATTATACTCCAGTGAAGATATTAAAAAAAAAAAGTGTGCTTATGGTTACACAGGAATAGAAATTTGCTTTAAAATACCTAAAATTTTTGCTTGATGTTCATTTTAACTAAAGAATTCTCACCAAGTACCTATGATATAATTATAAGAAGGGCATGGTTTGTACTAGTGATAAAACAAAGTAGGGAAACTCAGTTAACATCAATGATTTTCAAGTAATAAAAGTACTGCAAAGAAACTCACATTCACCTTGCAACATCTTTGCATAGGAGCAGTAGTCCTGAATCTTAACTGTACACTGAATCATGCAGGGACCTTTAAAACATGCTGATGGCGAGTTCCCATTCCCAGAAATTCTGATTCAAGCTCCCGTAGGTAACTCTAATATGCAGCCAATGTTGAGAATCACTGAGTTAGAGGATTAACTTAATCACTGAGTTCTGGTGGTGGTGAGGCGAGGATTTGTAAATAGTGTTTGTCAGAAATGAGGAGTGTTTACTGCTGGGTTCAGATTAGGTTAGATACAATCGCCCATTTGTTGCACTGACCAAAGAAGACAATGATGCTAGCAATAACTTTATTAAAATACTGCACACACTTTCACACATACATCTTTCTCATCAGTCTTCTTGGATGTTTATTTTCCTTCACATTCTCTGATTTTGGTAAAAATAAACTGAAAAAGTTGTTGGAGAACAGAGAAAAATTATGTCAACTGCTCTCCAATTTCCTTTTTGTGTTGTCAGATCATTATGGTTGGCAGAGCCCAAAAGTCTCAAAAAGTCATTGTTTTGTCTGGGATTTTTCACATCTCTCTTCACATATGCAGTTTTGGTCCTGTATACTAAAAAAGTCTAATTATATTCTGGGGAAATGTTCTAAACATATTTTCGTTATTGAATTGATGGAATTCTGGGCATATAGGTACAGATGTTTTTCTCCTGGTGGCGTCTCCACAAAGTTGAGTTGCTTTATCTTTATTCAGACATTAAAATACTCATGATCCTGGTGGTGAAGAATGGCCCATTTTTTCAGTCCAGCTCATGAATTAATTTGATAGGTAGGCTTGGTAACCTGGAAGGTGTTGGCTTCTATTTCAGATAAATTATTGTGAGGAAAGAATACAGAAGATTTATTACAAGTCATATGAATGATACAGCACCTTTATGGCATGCAGCTTGTACGGTTAAAAAATAGCAGTTCTCTACCTCAGTTAATGCAATGTATATGCTGCTCAGTGTTTCTAAGGTTGCAAAATGCTTGCAGAACTGTCCCCAAAGAGATTTACTCTTAAGATTCAATTCTAGAATATATGAGGGGGGGAGGGTAATTCTCATTTCCTATTATTTATGAACTGGCCTTGGCTTATCATTCAAGTTCTCAACTTTGCCTCAAACTCCTCACACGTTATATCCCAAATGCACACCTCAAAACAGTGTACATCACACACACCATGCTTTATCAAAACAAATCAGAACTTTTTTGAAGGGCTTGTTTTATTTGAACTCTATTATCTTTCTGGGATTACCATTTCTTTCTCCTAATGCTGTTTTAAAAACATACAGCACAGCCTAATTTAACAGTCCCTACTATTTTGATTCCCATTGATCTGTTAATTTTGCTTTCTTTCTTTAGGCAGTGTAACTTCTTTTGAATCAAAGAGCTCTCTAAACCTTTTAAGAGGTTGTACAAGAAGATAACTAGAATTCTCATTGTGTGTAGACAGAGGCCTTGTTTTCTGGTCCTGTAAATTTCTTCAATTACTTCTCATTAACACAGCAAAATGTGGATTTTAACATTCCACTGCAGCTCCTGTTATTTCTTTGTGGAAGGGTCTCATTAGATTTCTTGCTGTATTCTTTACTCTGTGCTCCAGCTTGGGCTTCACTAACGGGTCTCTTAAAAGATTGACACAGAACTCCCTGTGCATCTGTATGATTCTTCTTAGGCCACTGAAAAAATGAGCATGACTAGTGAAGATTTATTAGAACTCCATATCTCCATTACATACTCCAGTTATACATTAACATTTTCAAGACCCAGCATGGAAGAAGAGACAGACTTACGAAGCATTTCTCTAAGCTCTTTAGATTCTCTTAATCTAGATTTCTCCAGGTACCCTGAAAAATACTGGGTATGAAATTAGAAGACAGTTTAATTACTGACTCTATTACCCATATAAATGGAGAGTGTTGAGAAACTCTAAAGATCTTCAATTTTTAAAATTTCTACTTATCTTTCAAAGTGGTTTGAGTTAAATGTGTTTGTGTGAATGGTTGTTGAAAATCTAGAAGCACTATAAATTTGTGCTGTGCATTCTGCTTTTGCCCCTCCAGATTCATAATCTGCTTTTCTCCACCCTGCTTTGTGCTTGAGGACCTGAGCCACATGCCCTGCTTCAACAACGCTCCGTCGCCCTGTGATTTCCAGCCGGCCGGTGGGAAGCACCAGTCAAAGGTAGGAGAGAGGGAGGATGGAGATGTCAGGGAGTCTTTCCCCCTGGCTCCCTCTTTGCCAGTCTGCAGTTGGCCACTCACTCTGTTTTCTTCTCTTTCTCTACAAATATCTACAACTCCTTTGGATGTTCCTTTTCCTACAGATGTAGGTCCTAATGAGTCCTGGTCTCTGCTCCTCCCTGGCCCCTTCAGGCCCAGGAGTGGCGGTGGCTTCCTGCTGCTGTTAGCCCTGACAAAAAGATCTGTTTTATTCTCCCCAGATCTTCGTAAATAGTCCCTTTAGCACATCGTTTATTTTGAGTGTGTCATATTTCTTGCTGGAACCTTAACTTAGACAAATAATTGCATTTATTATGGCTAATTTATTAAGAGATACTCTATACCCCGATATAAATCCACATATAGAAATTTATATTTTCCTAAATTTTCTAAATAAATACATAGGCATGCATGCACACACTTTCCTAAATCTATGGTTTTCCCCTTTTCCAGAGTGGATTTGAGAGCTAGATTAAATTTCAAGGCCATTTTATGAGTTTCTACTCAATTTTCCTTAAAAGTGTGATCTTATTTCTGTTAGTTTTGATTTTTAAATTTTAACTACTGTTAGATTTACTTCAGTCATCAAATTTATACATACTTGTGTCAACAGTATTTTTGATCTACGGTTTTAATAATTAGTATATATATATTATATCATTTCAAATATAAATCACTTGTTAACCTAAAACAATGAAACAACTAGTTATTTTACCAGTAAAACAGGTGTATTTGGGGGCAGTGAAGAATTGCAATTCAGGATGTGTGACTGTGGTGAATGACATGCAAGTATGGGTAAAGCAAGGGAGAGAAAACTCTTTTATAGAGGAGGATGGGAAATTGGGAGAGGCTGTTGTGAACAAAAGGCCCATTGGAGGAAACTGGGAGTTTGAAGTATAGAGGTTTTTCATTGGCTGAGTTATGATGGTCTTTCGTTGACTGAGCTGTTGCTGAGCAAGGAGAAAATCTTTCTTTCTCATGATGGTGGTAGTAACATAGTGTCACTTCCTGCCAGAGATGCCAAGTCCATCTCTTCCTCTTTGGATCTATATTGACCTCAAGTGTTATGTGCGTGAGAGCTCCCCCTGCTGGCCTCCCGACTGTTTTAGTGAGGTTTTCCTTTATTAATTTTCACAAGCTAGAGCAGATATATTCATAATCCAAAAAGCTCCTTGCAGGAGAAACTTCACTGTTATGAAGAAATTCTTTTCCTGCTACAATGTGAGAAACTGTGGGGTATTTTAGCTTCTGGGTTATTCTACCTGAGAAAGTATTAGCTATGAAAGTTTGAGGACATTTGTCCTTGAGGTTATGTGCATTACACTGTCTAATGGGTGCACCATGCCCATATACAACTCAGCTCACCAGTTGCAAATCTACTTTTGTCAGTCAAGAAAGATCTTTGTGGACTTGCATTATTCAAATAACTTGAGTCTAATCATTTTCTAATAATGAGATAGTTTGCACACATCTTTATTGGTAGCCAGTGATTAGAGCTATACATTATTGAAACAATGATGTCACCCAGCTGAATACTGCTTCTCTTAAATCTCAGCCCGTGGTCATTCAGGCATAGTGCAAGTGGGAGTCACTGTTTTACAGAAATTTGTCCGAGCATCAGAGCTATCCTGAGTTCCATGAGTAAGTTAATTCTTCACTTCATCAATCTCACGTCTGTCTCCTTAGCTCCATTCTGAGGTGGGATAAAGACTGACTTCTCCATTGCAGTTTTACATTGATCCAAAGTTGTCCTGTTGTTCATTGTTCTCCCCTTGGTAAACATTAAAAAACAGCAGTCACTCCAGTCATTCTTCTCCCTGGCCAGTCTTTGACTCAGCTACACTGGGAACATGGTAATAAGATATGTATGTCTATATCCCTCTCTGATATTTTCTCCCCGTTTTATTTCATTGCAAATGTTATCACAGTTGTCTATGTCTTTCTTATCCATAATGTTACATGTGCTTATCTTGAGATGAAACCGGTCTTCTCTGAGAAGACTCTTTACTTTTAAACCTATCATCTCAGGTATTGTCAGATACTAAAGTGAAGGTTTGAATCCGTGATGATCTATTTCCCGCTCTTGGTGTGGGATATATTTTTATTAGGATGAACTGAATTAAATTGCTAACCTGGAAAATAAAGGGAGGCTGCTTATATGTCTAAGCTCTTGATAGATTTTAACTTTATGATATTTATAATTAGTGTCAGTAAAATCAGTGCTATTTGATGTTCATTGAATTTTCAACTAGGTATTATGCATTATTTTCTTTTTGGGCACGCACTCAGTATAAGCCTTTGTTGGCCTGATAGAATTGCATTCGGTGTGATATTTCGAAAAGTAGTCTAGCATAAGAAAGAACTCGCTCCTCCCAGAACTATGTTTATGTATCAGTTCTAACACTTACTAGTTACATAGATTGGACAAGTGTTATTAACTTTAAATTTATATCTAAAAATGAGAGGCTAATAGTACTTACCATATTGAGTTGTGAATAGTCAACAAATGTTGATTTAATTTTCCATCTTCTATTCTCCTGTTTCACTTTGCCTTATTTGTTACTCTTCCTTTTTTTTTTTAAGGAAATCTTATTGGCAGGGCATTATTTTATTTTATTTTTTTACTTTTGGCTGTGTTGGGTCTTCGTTGCTGCACGCGGGCTTTCTCTAGTTGCGGTGAGCAGGGGCTACTCTTCGTTGCGGTGCGCGGGCTTCTCTCATTGCGGAGGCTTCTCTTGTTGTGGAGCATGGGCTCTAGGCGCTCAGGCTTCAGTAGTTGCAGCATGCGGGCTCAGTAGTTGCAGTGCACAGGCTCCAGGGCACGTGGGCTTCAGTAGTTGTGGCTCGCAAGCTCTAGAGCGCAGGCTCAGTAGTTGTGGCTCACGGGCTTAGTTGCTCCGTGGCATGTGGGATCTTCCTGGACTAGGGATCGAACCTGTGTTCCCTGCATTGGCAGGCAGATTCTTAACCACTGCGCCATCGGGGAAGTCCCTTATTTATTACTCTTGAAAGTTGGGAGAAGGTAGGTAAAAGGCAACTTTTTTCTTTCATATATTTTTTTTAATTGTGGTAAAATACACATATAAAATTTACCATCTTAATCAATCTTAAGTGCACAGTTCAGTAGTGTTAAGTGATTCACACTGTTGTGCCACCAATGCCCAGAGCTCTTTTCATCTTGCAAAACTGAAATTCTGTACTCATTAAACAGCACCCACTCCACCCTCTCCCTCCAGATTTCCTTTTATGGTGTTACTTTTAATGATCACAGCAAATTTAGTAAGAACTGAAGGTTTATTCTAAATTATTGTTTCATTAACATGATTTATAATCACATTGACTATACAATCTGCTTTTTCTGAACTTTTTTGTTTTTAAGAGGTTTTATTCTTTTAAGTAAAGTTGATTCCTTAAGTGAATAATTTGATGATATTTACTATTATTCATTAAATATAGAGAAGCTAACAAATCAGAAAAGGAAATTATTTGTCCTACCAGTTTCCTCAACCTTTGGTTTTAGAAAACGGGGTGAATATGTCTGTAAGTTGTAGTCACTAAGTAGGATCAGTGGGTTAGGGTCTTTGCTTCCAGATAAGGTCATATTTGATAACTGGTGACTAGGGGAGCACTGGATCTTTCACTTTTTACCAGCCAGCTCTGTCCTGACTCTAGTCTTAGATAAAAGCAATTTTACTTACATTTTAAGCTATATAAAAGTAGTTTAATATTAATTTCTAAAGTTTTAAATGTATATCTAAGTTTATTTTCATATCTACTTTGAATTCCTAATTACTTTCTAGCTTTCAATATATATATGGGCTTTGGGCTGAGAAAATAAGTAGATAATTTGACTCGGGAGTGTGGAAACAATTATTCTTAAATATTATTTATGTGCATTTTTAAACTCCTCAGAAATATTTCTAGATTATTTCAGTAAGAAAGAATATGCTTTGCTATCGAATAGTCTGTAATTTAGTTTTAAGTATTTTAAGCATGCTAATAAATGTAAAACACTTAAAACAGTGCTTGACACATAGAAAGTGGTCAAATTTTAGCCATTATTATTGTTGCTGTTTTTATTATTATTGTTATTATTTGGGGAATTAAGCTGAATGGACAACAAATATATTAACCAAATTTATAGTATTGAGCTACTATAAATCTCAGAGGTACCCTTCACCCAGGGTACCTACTCTGTAAAATATTTGCCCCAACCCTATCTTACAGAGAGTAATTCTATGGATAATCTAGCTTCTTTAATTCTGTACATGCAAGGTATTTTCACATCTAAAACATTTTCTGTACCTAGTCCTGGATTTCTGGGACTTCTTTCAAAAAACAGCAACCAATCTGTAAGTTCTTCACATTTGAAAGACCTTTTTTACTTTGTTATGCTTCCTAAAATAAATTATTATATATGCAGCTAAAAGAGTAAACCTCCACTTTGCTTTCTGGAGACTTATTGTCTATATTCATTACTCAAGTAGACGTACTAGCTAATTTTTTTTTTTTTTAGTAAAGAAAAGAGGAAATGTTGTGTTCCTTATTACTGTAAAAGTGCATTTGAGTGTAAGAGGAAAGATGCAGAGTATATTTTAAAATTCTCCTAGTCTGTTTGGTTTGCTATATCATAGACTGGGTGTCTTAAACAACACACATTTATTTGTCAAAGTTTTCTTGGCTGGGAATTTCAAGATCAACACTCTGGCAGATCCAGTGTCTGCTGGGGTCACTCTTCCTGCTTTGCAGATGGCTTAAAAAAATTTAATGTAACAGGAAAGAAACTAAAATTTTAGACGTTAATATTGGAGATTTATTCTTTTTATCTGATGGTATAAGTGCTTTTTAAAATTTTCTTTTAAAACAAGAACACCAAATACAAACCATACAGGAAACATTTGATAAGTTTGATGACCTTAAAATTAAGGATGTCTCTGCATACAGGAAAATCAGAAAGAAAGAATAAAAAAGTAAGTTAGAATCTAAAAAATCTATAGCAACTTATAGTTTTAGTATCCAGAATATATGAAGGACTTGTTCAAAACTGTAAGCAAAAGGAAAACTTCATACCAAAATAGTGGCAAAAGTCGGGAGAAGAAAGTTCAAAAAAGAGAGAATATAGATATTGTATAACCTTATAAGGAAGTGTCTAACCTTATTAATAATCAGGTAAATAGAAATAAAAACTGTATTGGAGAATACTTAATTGACAAAAATTAGAAGATAGAATGACACCAAGTTTGCCAAGGATGGAGAACAAAGGGAACTCTCATACAGTGCTAGGGTAGTGGGGTTCAAATGTGATAAAAATCTCTGTAAAAAACTTTTATTACGTCATGCATTTGAACATGTACATACTCTAGATCCCTGCATTAGAAGGCGTCCTTGTATGTAATAACAACATTGCAAACAACCCAATCACCTTTCAACAATCAGTTGAATAAATTGTGGTATGTCATACAGTAGACTATATACAATAAACATAAGTAGATCTCAAAACCGTAAAGTTGAATGAAAATAGCAGGTTATGTATATATGTATATGGTTTGATTTCATTGAATAATATGTTGGTTATGTGTGTATTTACAGTTGATAGAAAGAAAATCAAATACATGATTAAATCAGGAATTAGGAGAGTGGTTATTTTCTCTTGGTGGCATAAAGGAGAAACATTACCAGGAAGGGAAATCCAGACAGCTTCTAAGACACAAATAAAGTTTTTTTAAGTTGTTTGGTAGGTATATACATGGTTTGTTTTTTTATTATTCCTTAAACTTCTCATGAACATTATTGTGTCTTTAATACTTTTGGAACATTTTATTTAAAGAGTATAAAAGAAAAACATAGAAAAGGTTTCAAAAATATATATGTGCCAATGAGCTTTATTGAACTAAAGAAATTAATTTTAAATTGAGTTTCCAACATCTAACTAATACTCTTTTGGGGGGCAACTGTAATAAGATAGTTAGATGATTACATCTAGGCTTTCTCCCTCACCTTCCAATATCCTGCTCATCCTGATGGCTTGCCTGCTGCACCTCCCTTTTTGTGGAAACTGGAATAATCAGTTAATCTCCTTTGAATAGCAGTTCATCATTTTCATTGATTTTCTTTCTGCGGGTGAAATATTCTTTGATTTCTTATGTCACTTCACTTTTCTCTTCAAGCTATCCATTTCTTTTCAGGCCTTAACCGCTGGGAGCTCACATTCTCCCTCTGCTTGTCTGACGAAGGGTAGATTTCCTTCTAAAACTGCTGAGGCTTTTTTTTTATCACCCCAACTATATGTGTGTATTCTACACTGTCAATATCTGCCATAATCTGATGTAGTTGAAACTCCCTTTCTTTCTTGTTCCCATCTGTCATAGCAAGCAACATATACAAAGGATATATGCAATAAGCAATTTTCTTGCTGGACTGCTGAGGGCAGCGACTAGGACTTTTATAGCATGCACTTACGCTGTTAGTGCCAGGAAGATTTAGGAGAGCATTATTCTGAGAACACCAAGCCGTGTATTGCACTTCTATTTCTGAGGGAATAATTGGACAGTGACATGGAAATGTTACTGGTGAAAAGACTACCCTATTTCCCACCAACCAGTTTAAACAATGCTAATGATGCTTATAATTAGTATGTATGACAACTTTCCTGTGTGCCAGCTACTGTGCTGTGCTAATTATCTCAGTTTATCAATGTAGAAGCTTTTATCTGATAATGATCGACGAAAGTCCAAATTCAAGTTGAAGAAAAAAAAAAAGATTAAAGGGAGAAAAAAGATGAGAACAAGAGAAAGATTATGAAAAGAGAGAAATGTGCCCCTTTTGGTATTTATTGTGTTACCTGTGACTTATACAACTCATTTTGGAAATAAAATTAGGGATGAAGACAGTAGAAACAACATTTTAATTTGTTGTTCTCTCTAAGGGTAATGCATTTATACATGCTTTGATTTTTTTCTTCTACTCCATCAAGGCTAGGAAATTATCTCACGTAAAAAAATGTAGGGATAAACTTACAAATCGATCACTTAGATCAAGAGGTCTAGAACCAAATACTGACCCGAAATTTATCATTTTTTTAAATAAAGTAACTTTATTCCTAATTTTCATTTAAAAAGTCAGGAAATGTATAAAATGTAAAGAAGAACACGTAAACCTGAAATCATACTATAAATGATATTATAATATGTATAAAATATAATTGTTTTCTGTGTTACATTTGGGTTCATAATATATCCGAATGTGTATCGCCAGTTACTTAAGATATTTATGATATTTAAATTAACATTTAACATTTAAATACACATACATCATGTAACTGTGTAATTCTTGCTACATAATATAAGCATATGGATATAACAAAACTTTAATTTTTTTCTATAGAATTCTAATCTATTGTTATTATGAACAATGCTGAGATGAAAAATTGCATATATAATATCTGTACCCTTACTCATAATTTTCTGTACGTATTCCTAAAAGAAGAATTGCTAGGATCAATGTGTATATACTTGAAATGTATTTTTCTAAATGGCCCCCTAGAAATTTAGTATCAATTTAAACTCTCCTTGGCAGTTTCTGAATGGCTGTTTTCACATCCTTTACAATACTAACTCATATTAATCTCTTACCCTTGCTAGTCTGATAAATACAAACAATAGTGCTTTTGTATTTTAGTGAATTCATTCAAATAATATCCAAGTTTAACATCTGTCTTAAGTGGGGTTCTTTGGGAAACAGACTCTGAGATGTAGACTTGCACGTAGGAAGTTTATTGGGGAGTGCCTACAGAAGCAACTGTAAGACAGTGGGTAGATCTGGACAGAGGGAGTTGAATTTGAAGCAGTTGAAAGATGAGGTTATGAGATGATTTCCCAGGATTAGGAACTGGGATGGCCTTTCTTAGTTTTCTTGAATGAAAGTATACACTCAGTCACTCCAAGCATCTATGTATTCCCTTTTTGCCATAAAATGTAACTTGTATATTTAACCAAGTAAATGGTCTTAGGTCCTTTGGGAAAGAAATGGGGGAGTCCCTATCATGTACATCTGCTGAGGATTTGCAGGGTTGTTCCTCCTGTGGACTGTCTTCTTCAGTCAGTAGTTTCTAGCTTAGGTCTAGAAACTGGTCAAGGACTGTGTTTGTATTGGGATTGCTACCTTACTTTCTTGACTGTCCTTGATTTCTTTTGATTTTGTAGAATGAGCAGTACCCTGTTGGCTGTCCATCTCTCTTGCCCTTAAGGATACTGAGTTCTTTTAATTATTTCCATAGGTAGGTCAGGATCCCATGGATATCATTCAAAACTTGCTGCTCCTTTATAATATCTGAGCCCACCTTGTTCTAAGAGCTCAGCAACACTGCCTGACCTATATTTTCTGGATTCTACCATCCCCATCTGTCAGTGAGCCAAAATTTCTACATTCAAGTTTATTTTATTCATTTAGGAATTTTGCTCAACCAAGTCCTTTAACCTCTCTTAAATGACAGATTTCTACTCGGTAAAATACAAATAAAATGAATTGCTCTCTTCCAACCTCATACTCTTGTTTCCAGGGTAAAATGAAAAAATTAAAATGTGTGAATATATTTTATGAAACTATAGTTCTAAATAAATGTAATGTAGTGTTTTTATTTTCTCATTACAAAATCATGCAACCTTTGTCATAGTGGTAGTATCTCAAAATATCCTGTCTTAATATGTTGGAAAATCATTACATCTTCTACCATAACTGAATTTTTACAAGAGTTAACTGTTATAATCTTGCATCCATAAAAAACAAGATTTTCCTTTTAGCCACAGATAAAGAATATAATCCTAAAGACACTGTGGGTCAGGATACCTAACATGTGAGAAGGAATCAAGGAAAAAGATAGGACCCAAAATTTTGGATGGAAAAGACAGTTTGAAAGAGCATTTCTGGGACTTTAGGGATGGCTACTTTACTTACAGGACCATGTTGAGAGATGACCATACTCCATGTCTATGTCTAGGGTGGAGTGTACTTCTGTATTTTGTGACTCAGAGGTCTAGTGGAAAAAGCACTCCTCTCTTCCTTTGCCTCAACTATTGCAGACCTTCTCCTATAGAGTAGAACCTAATCTGGCAATTATGTTGCTGCTCTTGAACTTTTGATTATTTTTAATTGGTAGTTTAATTATCATAAGACCAGATGATTAATATTCCACATACCATAATATAAGAAGAGTTTTATTGAAGCAAAGTTAAATTTTCAAAAGCAAAACCTTCAGTCTCATCATGATATATCTTTAAAAAGGCAGAGAACTTTATAATGAGAATACTTTTTTAGATTCCTATTAATAATTTTCCTTTTCACAAAACAAGGTATTTCTGTTTTTATATTTTATATTATTAAATATTTCAAACTTTAAGCAAAATTTCAGAGAACTATATAATGGATATATAAATATACAAATATATACACATATCACTGAGATTTAATAGATGTAAAATTTTTGCCACACTTTCTGTAGTATTTTATTTGGGGTCTTGCTGTTATGTCTTTTTCTTTAATAAGTGTTATGTTAATTGATAATATGCAATTTATGTAGTTCAAAGTTTTAACATTTTCTAATAGAGGCTTGGCTTCTAACTATAGAGAATATTTTGATCATATTAATTTATTGATATTTATGAATAAACCTTTATAGGAGGTTATAAAAATTGTCTAGGAGGTATTTTCTTATGAAATCTGAAGCTTTTTTGATGTCCTCAAAGCTACAACTGTAGCTTGAATTGAGATTTCATTTTTCTGGAGTTAAAATTCGTATTATATTGTAGCCTTTTAAGAAGTGAAATGTATATCTGGAAAGCTGACAACAAATCTTTGTCACAGTTTTTTGAAAATAAGTGGTTTATCCCATATTATGTTCTTGATCCAGACGTGCTAATGATTTATTTCAGAGTTATTGAGAATCTGGCAGGAGACATCAAAATAAATGAATGGAAAAGCTGTATTAACCAACCCATTAAGACAATTAAAATGAGAGCATATGGATGAATTTTTCTCTTTTCAGTTTGCATACATATCAACTTTAGAAAAACTATTGGATAAAATTGAATATTAAATCTGGGGATGTGAACCATCTGGCAATTTGAAAATAACAGCATAAAATTTGGGGTCAAGCTATTGAAACTTGGAAACAAATGGAAATATGAATTTTTATTAAAATAATAATATGCAAGAAACTATGATTTCAGGAAGCAAAAAATGAAGAGCTATACTTTAATAATTAGAAGTTATCTGAGTTTCTTTAATGTGTTTACTGCATGGTCAGTCAAACCTGCCATACCTATAGGTAGCTAGGTCTACTTTTCCCCCGTTGTTTTATATTGAAAAGCCACAATAAAGCCAACTTTTTCCTATTTAAATGTCTTTTAAGAATAACTATTTAAACATAAAATAACAGCAACATATTGTGGATTTATTATATATACATGTTATATAATGAATGACAATTAGAGCATAAAAGTTGGGGGAGGATCGAAGTATACTATTGTAAGTTCCACATACTATATGTGAAGTAGTATAATATTGCTTAAAGATAGTAATAAGTAAAAAATGTACCCCAACAACAACTAAAAACAAAACAAATAGAGCAAGCAGTAAAAAGCAAAGAGTTATAGCTAATTAGCTAACAAAGGTAATACGGTAGAATCATAAAAATAATCAGAAAGAAGACAGAGGGAAAAGGGAACAAAAAGGGGACAAATATAAAACATGTAAGTAACATAATAGAAATAAACCAAAATAGATCAATAGTCACACTAAATGTAAAAGCAAATTAAAGTGAAAGTCAGATTTTGTGAGAGTGGATAAAAAGTGAGACAACTATATGGTGCCTATAAGAAATACTCTTTAAATGAAGAGTCAAATGGATTAAAAGTAAAGTGATGGAAAAGGATACACAAGACTAACAGTCATTTTTTGAAAAATGGAGCATGATACAAAGTACATTTTGAAACAAAGAATATTACCAAGGATAAAGAAGGCTATTAAATAGTGACAACAAAGTTATTTCATCAGTTGAACATAACCATAAACATTTATGAACTAAATAACAGGGCTTCAAGTACATGAGTCAAAAACATAAAATTTCAAGGAGAAGTAGACAAATTGAGAATTTCAGTTGAAAATCTTAATGCTCTGTTCTCAGTATTTGAGAAAACAAATAGGAAGAAAATCAGTAATCATACAGAATATTTGAGGAACACTAGCAACTAACTTGACCTAATTTGACATCTATGGAACACTTCAGCCAAATACGACAGAATACACAGTCTTTTCAAGAGTACATGGAACATTTGCCAAGGCAGAATACATTCTGGGCTATAAAACAAGAATCACGGATTTCAAAAGGATTCAATTCATATGAAGTATGATCTTTGACCGCAGTGGAATTAAAATAGAAGTCAGTAAAAGAAAGAACACAGGAAAATCTTCCAAATATTTGGGAACAGAATTCTAAATAATATATGGGTCAATGAAGGAAACACTAGGATGCCTTAGGTACTAGAAATACAAAACAAATTTATTTAAGAACAGCTGGGCACCTCCGTCACTGAGGATCCTACACTTAGGATAACAAAACTCCACCCGTAATCCTACATTTTCTGCTATTGCAGGTAGCAGTGTTCACGTACCCATAGAAGGCTGCTCCACCTCATTTGTTCCATGACCTCAAAACAAAAGACAACTGAACTAGAATACCACTTTAGGTTTGTAGTTTGCTATAGTTTATGTTGGAGAAGAATACTTCAAAGTGCACCTTCCTTAAGACTGCATTATGAAATATCATTTTCTGGTATTGCTGTGTGTACATTTTCCTGCTTTCTGTATTTCGATTCATGGTTCTGGAGCTACATATGAATTAACACAATATTTGCAGTAGTTTATCTTGAAGGCTAAAGAACATTTTGTAATACTAAAAAGTCCATATTATTAATTTGTATATTTTTAGGGATAGAGGTAATGTGTAAAGTATAATACTAATTCTTTACTTGCACAGAAAAAAGGACTCATGCAATTAATTATAGGAGCTGAAGAAAGACTGAATAAATATAAAAAAATAAACAATACAATAAAGGCAAGTAAATAATGATAGAGGACTTTGGCATGACTTTCTTAAAGGAACAATATTGTCTGCTCAATATTTCACCAAACGTGTTTTTATATACATGGTATTAACAGCAAGGTGTTTCAAATTTAAAGGTAAAGTAGACATCATTGAGTAATGATGATTCACTTTACAAGTAAAGTGAATAGAAATAAGAAAATAATCACTATCAAACGGGACAAATTCCAAATAAACATTAATTTGTTAGGTAATAAGGTGTGAAAAGAAATTATACATAAAATAAAAAGTAATTCTTGTTCAACTAGATTATATCAAAGATTCTTTTAACTATGGTGTGCTGGGGATAAAAATCATGTTGAAAAAAAATGTATTACCCTATACTTGAATAAACAGGAAACAAGGATATCAAAATTAACAAATATTTCATTGGTTTTGCACTTGTTTTTTAAAGTACAGGTTTAGACTAATGTGAACAGTGAAAATATTTTTCAGTTTTAAGCATTGATTTTAAACCATTATCAAGGACAAGTCTGTGAAAATGGAGGTAACAAGGTTGGTGAAGAAAAAATTGTATAAGACAGAATTTTGCCCAAAAGGTCATGAGTTTTATGTCTCATATGGAGCATTAATCGACTTTTACTAAGAGACGTGATGGTTTCAATTATGGCTGTAGCAATTACATGCTTTGGACAAGTGAAAGATAATATTCGGTAATTCCTAGATCTTCCCGAAGATGAAATTTCTTGATGAAACTTATATCGAATTTGACCTTACAGCTACTCTTGGGTACTCTACAGGAATTCTAAATGAATACTGGCAAAGCAATTAGATTTATATTGGACTTTATGAAATAAAATAGAAGAATCGAGGAAAACAACAGCAAATTCTCAGAAAAAGAAGCAAATCATGTTCTTTGACAGAAAATCAGAATTTTTAAGTTGCACTATCCATACTTATTTGGTATGAATTGTTACTTATAATTGATGCTGTTAGTAAAACCTTATAACAGTAAAAAATTGTTTTATTTTACTTTTTACAGGATTAAATGATTACACACATAAAAATTTTCAGATTTTGTTAAATCTAAACAAATTTTATATGAAATATAAAATGTGACATTTAATTTATATAAGAAAATCATAACAAGGAAACAAAAGTGTATAATTAAGAAGGAGAACATTGAAGTAAAAATACTAAAATAATTCTATAATATAATTCTGTTTTTGTTTATTATAGATTGCAGATATAGTTTAAATCGAAAGGACTTTTTAAATTGAGCAATATACTGCTATTTTTTAGTTTTCTTTTTTTTTTTTAAATTTTATTTATTTATTTATTTATGGCTGTGTTGGGTCTTCGTTTCTGTGCGAGGGCTTTCTCTAGTTGCGGCAAGCGGGGGCCACTCTTCATCGCGGTGCGCGGGCCTCTCACTATCACGGCCTCTCTTGTTGTGGAGCACAGGCTCCAGACGCGCAGGCTCAGCAATTGTGGCTCGCGGGCCCAGTTGCTCCGCGGCATGTGGGATCTTCCCAGACCAGGGCTCGAACCCGTGTCCCCTGCATTGGCAGGCAGATTCTCAACCACTGCGCCACCAGGGAAGCCCCTAGTTTTCTTTTTTTAAAAATAAATTTATTTATTTATTTTTGGCTGTGTTGGGTCTCCGTTGCTGCACGCGGGCTTTCTCTAGTTGCGGCGAGCGGGGGCTACTCTTCGTTGTGGTGCGTGGGCTTCTCATTGCGGTGGCTTCTCTTGTGGTGGAGCACAGTGGGCTTCGGTAGTTGTGGCACGTGGGCTCAGTAGTTGTGGTGCATGGGCTTAGTTGCTCCGCGGCATGTGGGACCTTCCCGGACCAGGGCTCGAACCCGTGTCCCCTACATTGGCAGGCGGATTCTTAACCACTGAGCCACCAGGGAAGTCCCTAGTTTTCTTTATAATATTTCAGCATTGAAAAATGGGAGAGAAAATTAAAACTAAGAAATACTGTTTGCACACGGCAGAACTTTCTTCAAGGGTCAGTAAGCCATAATATAATTGATAGTGATTTTATACTGATAACATTAAAATATTTTATGGAAATGATAATTTATCATATGTGATTCTTCTATAATGCTTGAACATTATGTATAAAATTCTTGATTTATTCTGAAATTGCTTTATATCTTTTAATGTTTCAAGTTGCTTCTGACTCCACTGGGTAAATTTTCTTTAAACTGAAATTAAATAAGAAATAAATTAATACTGACAATTATTCATTTTATTTAATTAGGTAAAAATGTGTCAAATTATATGAAAAGCCTGATTATAATATCAGTATTAGTCATTTTGCTAAAATGTAAGCATTTTTAAGTAGTACATGTATGACTTTATTATATTTATATTTTATTGTATTATACAAACATCACAGGCCCATCAGCACATCCCCCAGGGAAGCTTGATGGTAAATTTATTCTTAGGAATTTAGTTAGCCCAGCTTCATCAAAAAAACAAAAAACAAAAAATCCATACATTTACCCATACTTCTCAGTTTTCTTGTTATGAAGTTAACTTGTCAAAATAGGAGGAAAGCATAGTCAACTGTTTATTATCTTGATTTATATAGTTGAATATTCACATATAACATATATGAGCCTTCATTTATACTCTTGCCCTGGGTTCTGCAAATGATAGGAACCGGCTGCTCTAGTGATGCATGTTGGACTTGCTCCATGCAGGAGAAAACAGTAACACAAGAAACTCAGCCTCTGAGATTTGGAGGCTGATTTTACTGTCCATTCTTATTAGAACAGGGACCAATAGTTAGCTGTTCTTTATTTTAATTAATTTCATGAATATCTTTACAAGGTGAGCATGACTGTGCCTACCAGGCACATAATGTCTACCTTCAGCACTTCCTGGAAGGGACTGATTCAAATTTAGGATTTTGGGACACCTTTAAATTCCAACTAGTACTGGGTAGCAACTACCCCTGGTCTGCAGCCCACCTTGCTTTTTTTTTTTTTTTTTTTTTTTGCTATGCCCTGGTTCTCTCACACGTCTAGGGGCACCTTGGACACCACTGGGACCTAGGATTGCCCACACCAACTGTGCAGTTCTCTCTGGAGAGAAGGACCAAGAGATGGGCTCACTTAGCCCTTGGACGGGGTTTCTGTGCCATTTTTGCATGGAATGTGGGGTTCAGGAAACCCTCAGCTACAGCTGGAAGATGTGGGCTCCTAGTCAGTAAGTGCTGTTGATCCTTCTTCCCATGGAGAGAAGGAAGTGCAGCTGGGGAGGTGAGGAAGATCAGAGTCAGTTCCTCTAAGCTGTAGGCTCAGGGTCAGGTCTCCCCTTGCCTGGATCCCAGGGTGGCTCCAGTGCCAGGCACTGTGTTGGAAAAGAGATGCAGAGCTAAAATACACATTTCCAGGTGTCAAGGGAACTGACATTTTAGTATGGTTACTATTTGGAATGTTCACATGATCCCTATGTAATCGTTTATGAACTAATAAATAACCATTAGAAATGAAATCATCAAAATGAAAACATTTTAGTAAAAAAGATGGTCATTATATAAGTGCAAATAATTCCTTTTTTGCCGTTCTTAGGCAATTGATTTGTGTCATTAATTTTTATCTCTGAAATTATTCCCTGAATGAAAATTTCAGAAAAAATGTGCTTAAAAGAATACCAGGTATGGTATGCTTTAAGCTGCTTGATGGAACTTAGTGCGTAGAATTTCTTAGATCAAAGCAGATCTTAAATGAAGGTAGGTTTTGGAGTAGATAGAAGTTAGAAATTATCTATTCTTCCATTTAAAATATAAATTTAAGTGGAAAGAATCTGTTCCCTGTAGAACGAAAGACCTCAGCATTTTCCAGATAAACCCTGTACACAAGGAACACTGTCCTTTTCTGCTTTGTTAGTTATCTCTTCTCCATTCTTTTATACTTATCTTTCTACCACCTTGCACTCATCTCAGTTTGTTTTTCCATATCCAGCTAATTACTTAGGTTCATAATTCTGCTTATTTACATTAATATGTTCCTTTAGAGTTGTACATTTGCTTGAATATACATTTACTCTTGTATTTAAGACTTCGAGATAACAAGTTTTAGGGAAGCCCAACTGAGATATACAGCCCACTCTGTGTGGTATTTGCATTTTATTTTAGGCATATCTATAATAATCCCTTCAGAAAGTAGAATCTATTCTCCCACATGAGCAGAGAGTACTCAATTTTTAATCACTTCCTTAGGGTTTTGCTTTTTACTGTGATGCTTTCAAAGATTACAGTATAATTTAGGAATGAGAAAATATTAGTGTTTTCACCAATAAGTGTTAAACTATCATTACATTCCTTTGTCAGTCTTCCATATTTTGATATCCATATTTAAACACAGGTAAGCTTCTAAAACTACATGAAAGGCAAGATATCGAAACCTTGGTTTCCTCATTTCCATAATAAAGGGTAATGATAGTACTTACATTGCAGTTTTATGGTGAGGATTAAATGGAATTACAACTCTGGTCATGTAGTAGAGTTCCTGGCTCAGAGCAAATATTCAAAAGAATTCAATACATTTTAGTTATGATTATTAGACAGTGACTCTAAGCAGAGACAGTGATCTATATTGTCTGTTAGATTGACTATTTGGAGGTTGATCACCAATTAGTATGTCAGATCCGCTTCCAAATAAATAGGTCATTACAGCGAAGTATGCCACAAAAGCAGTTGGTTGAGACTGAAATTTAACAAATAGTACCATTGATAAATTGTTCAGTAATTGGCTCTTCTTATGAATCAAAAATAGACTCTAGCCATTTTATTTTAGTTAATTTAGTCCCTACTACCCATGTGCAAAGCAATTTTATAAAGTGAATAACATAGAAAAACAAAACATCTGACCTTAAAATATTACAACTCAAATGTTGCTCATTGTTTACCAATTTTTTTGACTTACCATTTTAATACTTTTTAAAATTTTATACCAATCTTATTTTTACTTATTTTTCTGGTGGATGATTTTCCGTTTGTCTCATTTCTGAGCCAAATCTTTCAAGGCTGCATGTGTTTCAATCTTGGTTTCTATAAGGTCTTAATTATTTCTTGGGTAACATTTTATTATTTCACTTACACAAGCATATTAGAATTTCAAAAAAATCTCATATGGTACGTATGGAAAGGTTTTATGGGGATCTTGGGATTTCATGAAAATTATTTTTTATTTATTTTGAAAATTAACAAATATACACAAAAGTAAAGGGAATAAAATAATCAACTTTATGTACCCAACACACAGCTATAACAATCAATTGCCATTTTGTTGTTTTTTTCAAGAAATACATTTTAAAAATTGTATATGTCATATAAATATAAATAAATATAAGTATGGCTCAGGAGAGATACTAAAAAAATTTCTCATTAATGTGTCATTCTCATTTCTGTTAAGAGTTCTGTAAAAATTAACTAGTGATGAGCTGACCATTGAAGGAAAATAACACAAACTAATAATTGTCCTGTGACCTTGTCCAGCTATGAATTATATAGTGATCTTCTTAAACTGTTGAGCATGTGGTTTGTAGGAGTCTTGAGTTAGAGTCTAATTTTCAGCCCACTTCCTTCCTTGAGCTTGTAAAGAAAAAAAAAAAGTTTGTGTGCAATCAAATGAAAAGGAAAAATAAATTTCCCCATCTCTTTATTGAAGTTATACTTTTTTTCCCTTCTGAATATAAAGAGTCTTCAATGGGAAAAATACAATTTACTTCCACTAGATCATTAATGGTGTATACCCAATCTAAATACTCATACAAAATAACATAGTTCTCACTCTCTTTCAATTTCCATATCTGATCAGATATCAAAAGAAGTATCTCTCAGATGTGGCTATTCATATCCATTCCAGTGGAGTCTTATAATCAATAGGTATGGGTCAACTTCGGCATAATTCTTCCTGGTGTCTTTCAATGGCTGTTTTGTTTCAATTACTGGAATCAAACAGTTAATGTTCATGTATGTTAATCAACTTAGATAACTGGCTCTGACCCTTGCTAATTTTGGTCTGCCATAGCAGTAAACAGCAGTACAATTTCCACAAGATACCATGTCTTTTCCCTTCTAGCATTTGCCAGGGACTAAAAGTTTTTAACTTGGGTCCACATAATCTCTGGGAGTAATCTTGCTGTCTAATGATAACAGACAGATAAATTCATTCAATTTTCTAAAGAAAGGGGATTCATGTGAAAAGTCAGAGCAATTATCACCCCATAAACAACTTCAAGGTAAATGGAACTACAGAAAACTGGGGGAAGTGAAACGGCTTAAAAGCATATATATGTGAAGTTTTTCCCATAAGATTGGAAATAAGGCAAGAATATCCATTCTCACCACTCCTTTACTGGACGCTTTAGCCAGTGCAATGAGGGAAGAAAAAAATATATATATTTTTGAAGGCATACATATTGCCTGTTCTCAGATAACAAAATGTCTGTAGAAAATCCCAAGGAATCTAAAGGCAAAAACCCAAAACCCCCAAAACTCTAAGAACTAATAAAAATGAGTTTAGCAAAGTTATAGGATACAGGTCAGTATACAATCATATTTCTATAGTAGCAGTGAATAACTGAAAAATCAATTAAAAATACAATACCATTACAATAACACCAACAAAAAAGAAATACTTAAATATAAAATTAATGAAATTTCAGGAAATCATTGCTGAAAACTACAAAATGCTGATAAAAGATATAAAAGAAGACCTCAAGAAATGGAAAGACATATTTTCCCAGATTGGAAGACTCAACATAAAAAAGACATTAATTCTCCCCCGACTGATCTATAGATTTAGTGCAATATCAATAAAAAACCCAACAGGTGTTTTTCAGATGTAGACAAACTGATTCTGAAAAGTATATCGAAGGGCAAAGGAATAAGTAAACCAATTTAAGAAAATAATAAAGTTGGGAGAATCACACTACTCAATTTTAAGAATTACCATAAAGTGGTAATAATTAAGAGTGTGGTTTTGATAAAAGAATAGACACATATCAGAACCAGATAGAGAGTCTAGACATACACTCTCACATATATGGCCATTTGATCTTTGACAAAGTTGCATAAGCAATCCAGTGGAAGAAGGAGAGATGGTGTTGAAACAATTGGTCATCCATATGTAAAATAAAAATGAAAGGAAAAGGAAAAAGAACCTGAACCTAAACATCTCACCTTATATATAAACTTACTCAAAATGGATTACAGATATAAATGTAAAACATAAATCTATAAAAGATTTAGAAGGAAATATAGGGGGAAATCTGGTATTTTGCAGAGCTTTTAGGCCTGACACCAAAAGCGTAATCATAAAAGAAAAAATGATAATTATATATCATCAAAATTAAAAGCTTTTACTCTGTGAAAGACACTATTAATAGAATGAAAAGACAAGCTACAGACTTGGAGAACATATTTACAGATCAAAAATTCAGCAAAGGACTAGAATTTCAGAATGTATAAACAACTCTCAAATCTGAACAATAAGAAAACACATAATTAAAAGTCTCCCAGACTTCAGACAATACTACAAAGCTATGGTAATTAAAACAGCATGGTATTGGCACAATCACAGACATATGGATCAATGGAACAGAATAGAGTACCCAGAAATAAACCCACACACCTATAGTCAGTCTTTGACAAAGGAGGCAAGCATAGACAGTGGAAAAAAGACAGTCTTTTCATCAAGTGGTGCTGGGAAAGCTAGACAGCCACATGTAAATCAATGAAGTTAGAACATTCCCTTACACCATACACAAAAATAAACCCGAAGTGGCTTAAAGACTTAAATATAAGACAGGCAACCATAAAACTCCTAGAGGAGAACATAGGCAAAACATTCTCTGACGTAAATAGTACCAGCGTTTTCTTAGTCTCCCAAGACAATAGAAATAAAAGCAAAAAATAAACAAATGGAACCTAATCAAGCTTATAAGCGCTTGCATAGTAAAGGAAACCATAAACAAAATGAAAAGACAACCTATGAACTGGGAGAAGATATTTGCAAGCAATGCGACTGATAAGGGCTTGATTTCCAAAATATACAAACAGCTCATATAACTCAATAACAAAAAAACAAACCCAGTCAAAAAATGAGCAGAAGACCTCAATAGACATTTCTCCAAAGAAGACATACAGATGGCCAATTGGCACATGAAAAGATGCTCAACATCGCTAATTATCAGAGAAATGCAAATCAAAACTATTCAATATAATAAGGTACCGCCTCAAACCAGTCAGAATGGCCATCATTAAAAGGTCTACAAATAACTAATGCTGGAGAGGGTGTGGAGAAAAGGGAACCCTCCTACACTGTTGGTGTGAATGTAAGTTGGTGCAGCCACTATGGAAAACAGTATGGAGGCTCCTTAATGAACTAAAAGTAGAGTTACTTTATGACCCAGCAATCCCACTTCTGGGCATATATCCAGAGAAAATTCTAATTTGAAAAGATACATGCACCCTAGTGTTCATAGCAGCACTATTTACAATAGCCAAGACATGGAAGAAACCTAAATGTCCATCAACAGATGAATGGATAAAGAAGATGTGGTGTGTGTGTGTGTGTGTATATATCTGTGTATATATGCACAATGGAATACTACTCAGCCATAAAAAAGAGTTAAATAGTGCCACTTATAGCAACATGGGTGGACCTGAAGATTATCATACCAAGTCAGACAGAGAAAGACAAATATCATATGATACCACTTATATGTGGAATCTAAAAGATGATAGAAATGAACTTATTTATGAAACAAAAAGAGACTCACAGACATAGAAAACAAACTTATGGTTACCAAAGGGGAAAGTGGCAGGGGGGGAGGGATAAATTAGGAGTTTGGGGTTAGCAGATATAAACAACTATATATAAAATAGATAACAACAAGGTCCTACTGTGTAGCACAGGGAACTATATTCAATATCTTGTAATAACTTATAATGGAAAAGAATATGAAAAAGTATATATATATATATATATATATATATATATATATATATATATATATATATATAACTGAATCACTTTGCTGTACACCAGAAACTAACGCAACATTGTAAATCAACTATACTTAGATAAAAAAATTTTTTAAATGAATAAAACTTAAATATATACTTTACAAAAGAGTATAAAAGGATGACAGATTCACACAAGAAAAAGTATAACATCATTAGCCATCAGAAAATGAAAATTAAAACCACAGTGAGATACTACTACACACCTTATAGAATGGATAAAATAAAAATAGTGACAATACTAAGGGTTGATTAGAGTATGGAGTAAATGTAACTCTTCGTGCGAAAGCAATATGCTTCAGCTACACGGTAGTTTCTCACAAATACCAAATGATCCAATAATCCTACTCCTGTGTGTTTATCCAAGAGAAATGAAAACCGATCACACTAAAACTTATACGTGGATGTTGGTAGCAAAATTGGCCAATAGGAACTTACTTCACCGTCAACAGGTGAATGGGTATACTGTGGTACATCCATACAGTAAAAAGGAACAAACTATTGATAGACACATGACAATTTAGGTGGATCTCAAGATCTTTCTCCAGAGTGATAAATGCCAATCTCAAAAGTTTATGGACTTCATGGTTCCATTCTAGAAAATACAAAATTATAGCCAGGGAGAACAGATGAGCAGTGCCGGGAGTAGAGACTGGGGGAGGATGCGAGCATAAAAGAATAGCAGGAGGAAGTTTATTTTGGGTGATTGAACACTTTTGGATCTTGACTTCACTGGTAGCACCATGAATATCTCCATGTATTAGGATTAATGTAACTGTACAACAAAAAAAGAAAGGAGTCAATTTCATTGCATGATAATTTTAAAAAAATCACACAGACACGTACTCTGGCACACACACATAATTATTTTATGGTTTACCTAAGATTTAAAAAGATGTTGAATCCAAATAAAGGAGACATAATGATCCCTGTAAAGTTTGCTTTCAGTTATAACACAGGATTGTTAAGTTTTTAAAAAGAAGTTGTTATGGTACCACAGAATACCAAATAATTGATGGAAAAGAAAAAAATTGCTCTAGAAATTCTCTCAGAACTCAAAAGAGATGATAAAGAGATGAGTGCAGTAAATAAAAAGATAAAAAGATGAAGATAGCTGTATGTAAACTGACAACAGAGCAGATGGAGGTGGAATAATAAATGAAAAATAAACTACAGTTTCCTAAACTGAGAAAGACTTGTCAGATCAAAATGACAATAAAAAAATGATGAAAAGAGATGCATATCTAAACTTATACCTGTGACACTTTTGAATTTCAAGAATAATGAACAAATCTTAACAGTTATTCAGTGTTAGAGGAGTGGGTCGCCAACCTATAAGAAAAAAATAAATCCATGTTATTATCATTTACTTGTGGTTTTATTATGTGGCAGTAAAATGTATCCCATTTTTTTGGTTGGTCCCAATGTCTAACTGTATTGTGTAGAAGCATAGCCCATCTTTTGTGTCCCTGTGATTTGTTCTGGAAGGAGGACCTAATCTAGCCCAAAGTCATTCAGAGAACAGTCCCTAGGAGCAGTGATAGATTCAGGCATGTTAGAATACTCAAAACAATATGAACTTGGGACTTCTGCTTTGAATGTGCTGAGTGCTGTGATGATATGAACCTCAAAATTTCTACTGCCATCTTGCCATCGTGGAGTTAATCAGCTGAGGCTGAAGGAGACACAGATTAAACAAAGTCATGAAATGGATACTACTGACAATATTAAACACAGAATTAAAGCACCTCTGAAGCAAGGCTGCTCTTTGACTCTTTGGTTCCATAAGCAAATAAATTTCTTCTTGTATTTAAGACAGTCCAGGCAAAATTTCCTCTTATGTGGAATAAAATGCATCTTGAAGGATAAAACATTTTAATTTTCATATTTTATTTGTATTTTCTTTATTCCTTACAATTAAAAAGAATCAATAACAAAGTAATTTTTGCATTTTTTCTTTAATCATTTTCAGTGCCCATGACTAGGATCATATTTGTTCACATAAACATGATTCTCTGTACTGTAACTAAAATTCATATTATTTCTTTATCATCAGTATTAACATATCATAATCATTTCTACTTTTTTACTCTATGTAGCAAACATGCTCTAAACATTCATCAGACCATTTTTTATTCCTTTATGATATTTTGAAAATGAATTGAGGAACCTTTGCTGAGAATGTTTATGCAAATATTGGTCTTACGTATACATGGATTCAGTTTCCAGATGATTTACTGACCATGTATGTATGTCATAAGAAAATGAACCACTAAATCTTTTGATATTCTTCCACCATACGGGAGGTCTAATGTGAATCCTTTAAAAGATTTATGTAATGTCTAAAAGTTTTCCTCATTTTAACTTTTTCCTTACTTTATGATCCCATAGATGAGAATCTATATGCATCTTATGAGAATGTGCAATAAACCATTCAGTAATTTAAAAATTATATATGAGAAGACAGTCTTGTATTACTTATAACCAAATAATTGCTTAAGATAAGTTCATTAATCTATTGCAAGTTAGATCACTATATTCATTAGTGAGCAGATTAAAAATATAAATACTTTTAAAACATCAATAGTAACTTTAGTTATATGTGTGTTTATAATAAATTAGGAGTAATACAATATAGAACAGACAGAAAATAGAAAACAAATATAAATTATTAGATTGAATATCTTTACTTACTAAAGCATTCTGATCAATGGTATAATCACCAACAAGGAGTCACTGTTCAGAAAAGTATCAGGATGCTAAAATCAAGATGAGGGACTTAAGTGTCTAGATTAAACTACATGATCTGATTATCTTGATATGTCTGAGATTGAATTCATGTATATAAACTTCTCCCAGTAGCTAAGTTTTAACAAGCCATCTGGGTCTGTTACTCAGTATCGTAAAGTACATATCTACTTCAGTGTCTTCACTCAATAGACATGATCACTCAAAAGTCAAATACCATGCAGTAAAAAAATAGTGGAGTCACCATAAATGAGTGATTGGTGTAATATTGCAAAAATCTTGATTGCTTGTAGGCAAATGATAAAATCATATATTCTAAAGTTAGAAAAAATATTTTAGTGTATATTTGGTTTGGTTTGATCCAGATGCCTCTTTTGGTTAAATAAAGATTTTCTCTCTCATCTGTAAATAAGTTACAAAATGAAATTTTAGGGTAAAAAATTTCATACTTGTAAAAATGACTGGAAGTGACTTCATTAATTATTCTTTTTTTTTAAATTTTTTTTTAACATCTTTATTGGAGTATAATTGCTTTACAATGGTGTGTTAGTTTCTGCTTTATAACAAAGTGAATCAGTTATACATATACATATGTCCCCATATCTCTTCCCTCTTGCATCTCCCTCCTTCCCACCCTCCCTATCCTACCCCTCTAGGTGGTCACAAAGCACCGAGCTGATCTCCCTGTGCTATGCGGCTGCTTCCCACTAGCTATCTATTTTACATTTGGTAGTGTATATATGTCCATGCCACTCTCTCACTTTGTCCCAGCTTACCCTTCCCCCTCCCCGTATCCTCAGGTCCATTCTCTAGTAGGTCTGCGTCTTTATTCTCGTCTTGCCCTTAGGTTCTTCATGACCAATTTTTTTTTTTTTTTTTTTAGATTCCATATATATGCGTTACCATATGGTATTTGTTTTTCTCTTTCTGACTTACTTCACTCTGTATGACAAACTCTAGGTCCATCCACCTCACTACAAATAACTCAATTTCGTTTCTTTCTATGGCTGAGTAATATTCCATTGTATATATGTGCCACATCTTCTTTATCCATTCATTTGTTGATGGACACTTAGGTTGCTTCCACGTCCTGGCTATTGTAAATAGAGCTGCAGTGAACATTGTGGTACATGACTCTTTTTGAATTATGGTTTTCTCAGGGTATATGCCCAGTAGTGGGATTGCTGGGTCTTCTGGTAGTTCTATTTTTAGTTTTTTAAGGAACCTCCATACTGTTCCCCATAGTGGCTGTATAAATTTACATTCCCACCAACAGCGCAAGAGGGTTCCCTTTTCTCCACACCCTCTCCAGCATTTATTGTTTCTAGATTTTTTGATGATGGCCATTCTGACTGGTGTGAGATGGTATCTCATTGTAGTTTCGATTTGCATTTCTCTAATGATTAATGATGTTGAACATTCTTTCATGTGTTTGTTGGCAATCTGTATATCTTCTTTGGAGAAATGTCTATTTAGGTCTACTGCCCATTTTTGGATTGGGTTGTTTGTTTTCTTGATATTGAGCTGCATGAGCTGCTTGTAAATTTTGGAGATTAATCCTTTGTCAGTTGCTTCATTTGCAATTATTTTCTCCCATTCTGAGGGTTGTATTTTCATCTTGTTTATGGTTTCCTTTGCTGTGCAAAAGCTTTTAAGTTTCATTAGGTCCCATTTGTTTATTTTTGTTTTTATTTCCATTTCTCTAGGAGGTGGGTCAAAAAGAATCTTGCTGTGATTTATGTCATAGAGTGTTCTGCCTATGTTTTCCTCTAAGAGTTTGATAGTGTCTGGCCTTACAATTCGGTCTTTAATCCATTTTGAGTTTATTTTTGTGTATGGTGTTAGGGAGTGTTCTAATTTCATTCTTTTACATGTAGCTGTCCAGTTTTCCCAGCACCACTTATTGAAGAAGCTGTCTTTTCTCCACTGTATATTCTTGCCTCGTTTACCAAAGTTAAGGTGACCATATGTGCATGGGTTTATCTCTGGGCTTTCTATCCTGTTCCATTGATCTATATTTCTGTTTCTGTGCCAGTACTATACTGTCTTGATTACTGTAGCTTTGTAGTATAGTCTGAAGTCAGGGAGCCTGATTCCGCCAGCTCCATTTTTCTTTCTCAAGATTGCTTTGGCTATTCAGGGTCTTTTGTGTTTCCATACAAATTGTGAAATTTTTTGTTCTAGTTCTGTGAAAAATGCCAGTGGTAGTTTGATAAGGATTGCAATGAATCTGTAGATTGCTTTGGGTAGTAGAGTCATTTTCACAATGTTGATTCTTCCAATCCAAGAACATGGTATATCTCTCCATCTATTTGTGTCATCTTTAATTTCTTTCATCAGTGTCTTATAATTTTCTGCAGACAGGTCTTTTGTCTCCTTAGGTAGGTTTATTCCTAGATATTTTATTCTTTTTGTTGCAGTGGTAAACGGGAGTGTTTTCTTAATTTCACTTTCAGATTTTTCATCATTAGTATATAGGAATGCAAGAGATTTCTGTGCATTAATTTTGTATCCTGCTACTTTACCAAATTCATTGATTAGCTCTAGTAGTTTTCTGGTAGCATCTTTTGGATTCTCTATGTATAGTATCATGTCATCTGCAAACAGTGACAGCTTTACTTCTTCTTTTCCGATTTGGATTCCTTTTATTTCTTTTTCTTCTCTGATTGCTGTGGCTAACACTTCCAAAACTATGTTGAATAATAGTGGTGAGAGTGGGCAACCTTGTCTTGTTCCTGATCTTAGTGGAAATGGTTTCAGTTTTTCACCATTGAGGACAATGTTGGCTGTGGGTTTGTCATATATGTCCTTTATTATGTTGAGGAAAGTTCCCTCTATGCCTACTTTCTGCAGGACTTTTATCATAAATGGGTGTTGAATTTTTTTGAAAGCTTTCTTTGCATCTATTGAGATGATCATATGGTTTTTCTCCTTCAATTTATTAATATGGTGTATCACGTTGATTGATTTGCATATATTGAAGAATCCTTATATTCCTGAGATAAACCCCACTTGATCATGGTGTATGATCCTTTTAATGTGCTGTTGGATTCTGTTTGCTAGTATTTCGTTGAGGATTTTTGCATCTATGTTCATCAGTGATATTGGCCTGTAGTTTTCTTTCTTTGTGACATCTTCGTCTGATTTTGGTATCAGGGTGATGGTGGCCTTATAGTATGAGTTTGGGAGTATTCCTTCCTCGACTATATTTTGGAAGAGTTTGAGAAGGATAGGTGTTAGCTCTTCTCTAAATGTTTGATAGAATTCGCCTGTGAAGCCATCTGGTCCTGGGCATTTGTTTGTTGGAAGATTTTAAATCACAGTTTCAATTTCAGTGCTTGTGATTGGTCTGTTCATATTTTCTATTTCTTCCTGGTTCAGTCTCGGAAGGTTGTGCATTTCTAAGAATTTGTCCATTTCTTCCAGGTTGTCCATTTTATTGGCATATAGTTGCTTGTAGTAATCTCTCATGATCCTTTGTATTTCTGCAGTGTCAGTTGTTACTTCTCCGTTTTCATTTTTAGTTCTATCGATTTGAGTCTTCTCCCTTTTTTTCTTGATGAGTCTGGCTAATGGTTTATCAATTTTGTTTATCTTCTCAAAGAATCAGCTTTTAGTTTTATTGATCTTTGCTATCGTTTTCTTCATTTCTTGTCCATTTATTTCTGATCTGATCTTTATGATTTCTTTCCTTCTTCTAACTTTGGGGTTTTTTTGTTCTACTTTCTCTAATTGCTTTAGATGTAAGGTTAGGTTGTTTATTTGAGATGTTTCTTGTTTCTTAAGGTAGGATTGTATTGCTGTAAACTTCCCTCTTACAACTGCTTTTGCTGCATCCCATAGGTTTTGGGTCATCATGTTTTCATTGTCATTTGCTTCTAGGTATTTTTTGATTTCCTCTTTGATTTCTTCAGTGATCTCTTGGTTATTAAGTAGTGTATTGTTTAGCCTCCATGTGTTTGTATTTTTTACAGATCTTTTCCTGTAATTCGTATCTAGTCTCATAGTGTTGTGGTCGGAAAAGATACTTGATACGATTTCAATTTTCTTAAATTTACCAAGTCTTGATTTGTGACCCAAGATATGATCTATCCTGGAGAATGTTCCATGAGCACTTGAGAAGAATGTGTATTCTGTCGTTTTTGGATGGAATGTCCTATAAATATCAGTTAAGTCCATCTTGTTTAATGTATCATTTAAAGCTTGTGTTTCCTTATTTATTTTCGTTTTGGATGATCTGTCCATCGGTGAACGTGGGGTGTCATATTTCCCTACTATGATTGTGTTACTGTCGATTTCCCCTTTTATGGATGTTAGCATTTGCCTTATGTATTGAGGTGCTCCTATGTTGGGTGCATAAATACTTATAATTGTTATATCTTCTTCTTGGATTGATCCCTTGATCATTATGTAGTGTCCTTCTTTGTCTCTTGTAATAGTCTTTATTTTAAAGTCTATTTTGTCTGATAGGAGAATTGCTACTCCATCTTTCTTTTGATTTCCATTTGCATGGACTATCTTTTTCCATCTCCTCACTTTCAGTCTGTATGTGTCCCTAGGTTTGAAGTGGGTCTCTTGTAGACAGCATATATATGGGTCTTGTTTTTGTATCCATTCAGCCAGTCTATGTCTTTTGGTTGGAGCATTTAATCCATTTACATTTGAGGTAATTATCGATATGAATGTTCCTATTACCATTTTCTTAATCGTTTTTGGTTTGTTATTTTAGGTCTTTTCCTTCTCTTGTGTTTCCTGCCTAGAGAAGTTCCTTTAGCATTTGTTGTAAAGCTGGTTTGGTGGTACTGAATTCTCTTAGCTTTTGCTTGTCTGTAAAGGTTTTAATTTCTCCATCAAATCTGAATGAGATCCTTGCGGAGAGTAATCTTGGTTGTAGGTTTTTGTCCTTCATCATTTCACATATGTCCTGCCACTCCCTTCTGGCTTGCAGAGTTTCTGCTGAAAGATCAGCTCTTAACCTTATGGGGATTCCCTTGTATGTTATTTGTTGTTTTTCCCTTGCTGCGTTTAATATTTTTTCTTTATATTTAATTTTTGATAGTCTGATTAATGTGTCTTGGTGTGTTTCTCCTTGGATTTATCCTGTATGGGACTCTCTGTGCTTCCTGGACTTGATTAACTATTTCTTTTCCCATATTAGGGAAGTTTTCAACTATAATCTCTTCAAATATTTTCTCAGTCCCTTTTTCTCTTCTTCTTCTGGGACCCCTATAATTCGAATGTTGGTGCGTTTAATGTTGTCCCAGAGGTCTCTGAGACTGTCCTCAATTCTTTTCATTCTTTTTTTCTTTATTCTGCTCTTCAGCAGTTATTTTCACTATTTTATCTTCCAGGTCACTTATCCGTTTTTCTGCCTCAGTTATTCTGCTATTGATCCCTTCTAGAGAATTTTTAATTTCATTTATTGTGTTGTTCATCACTGTTTGCTCTTTAGTTCTTCTAGGTCCTTGTTAAACGTTTGTTGTATTTTCTCCATTCTGTTTCCAAGATTTTGGATCATCTTTACTATCATTATTCTGAATTCTTTTTCACGTAGACTGCCTATTTCCTCTTCATTTGTTAGATCTGGTGGGGTTTTGCCTTGCTCCTTCATCTGCTGTGTGTTTCTCTGTCTTCTCATTTTGCTTAACTTACTGTGTTTGGGGTCCCCCTTTTGCAGGCTGCATGTTCATAGTTCCTGTTGTTTTTGGTGTCTGCCCCCAGTGGCTAAGGTTGTTTCAGTGTGTTGTGTAGACTTCCTGGTGGAGGGGACTAGTGCCTGTGTTCTGGTGGATGAGGCTGGATCTTGTCTTTCTGGTGGGCAGGTCCACGTCTGGTGGTGTGTTTTGGGGTGTCCGTGGCCTTATTATGATTTTAGGCAGCCTCTCTGCTAATGGATGGGGCTGTGTTCCTGTCTTGCTAGTTGTTTGGCATAGGGTGTCCAGCACTGTAGCTTGCTGGTCGTTGAGTGGAGTCTTGGCATTGAGATGGAGATCTCTGGGAGATTTTCGCCATTTGATGTTACATGGAGCTGGGAGGTCTCTTGTGGACCAGTGTCCTGAACTTGGCTCTCCCACCTCAGAGGCACAGCCCTGATGCCTGGCTGGAGCACCAAGAGCCTGTCATCCACACGGCTCAGAATAAAAGGGAGAAAAGCAAGCAAGCAAGAAAGAAGAAGATAAAATAAAATAAAATAAAGTAAAATAAAATAAAGTTATTAAAATAAAATATTATTAAAAAAATTTTTTTAAGTAATAAAATAAAAGAAAATAAGAAGAGAGCAACCAAACCAAATAACAAATCCACCAATGATAGCAAGTGCTAAAAACTATACTAAAACAAACAAACAAAAAAATGGACAGACAGAACCCTAAGACAAATGGTTAATGCAAAGCTATACAGACAAAATCACACACAGAAGCATACACATACACACTCACAAAAAGAGAAAAAGGGAAAAAAATATATATATCGTTGCTCCCAAATTCCACCTCCTCAATTTGGGATGATTCGTTGTCTATTCAGGTATTCCACAGATGCAGGGTACATCAAGTTGACTGTGGGGATTTAATCCGCTGCTCCTGAGGCTGCTGGGAGAAATTTCCCTTTCCCTTCTTTGTTTGCACAGCTCCTGGGGTTCAGCTTTGGGTTTGGACCCGCCTCTGCATGTAGGTCACCTGAGGGCATCTGTTCTTCGCTCAGACAGTATGGCGTTAAAGGAGCAGCTGATTCAGGGGCTCTGGATCACTCAGGCTGGGGAGAGGGAGGGGTACGGAGTGCAGGACGAGCCTGCGGCGGCAGAGGCCGGCATGACTTTGCACCAGCTTGAGGCGTGCCGTGTGTTCTCCCGGGGAAGTTGTCCCTGGATCACGGGACCCTGGCAGTGGCGTGCTGCACAGGCTCCCGGGAGGGGAGGTGTGGAGAGTGACCTGTGCTTGCACACAAGGTTCTTGGTGGCGGCAGTGGCAGCCTTAGCGTCTCATGCCCGTCTCTGGGGTCTGCGCTGATAGCCGTGGCTCGCACCCATCTCTGGAGCTCCTTTAAGCGGCGCTGTTAATCCCCTGTCCTCGCGCACCAGGAAACAAAAAGGCAAGAAAAAGTCTCTTGTCTCTTCAGCAGCTCCAGACTTTTTCCCAGACTCCCTCCCGGCTAGCTGTGGCGCACTAGCCCCTTCAGGCTGTGTTCACGCAGCCAACCCCAGTCCTCTCCCTGCGATCCGACGGAAGCCCGAGCCTCAGCTCCCAGCCCCCGCCCACCCCGGCGGGTGAGCAGACAAGCCTCTCGGGCTGGTGAGTGCTGCTCGGCGCCGAGCCTCTGTGCGGGAATCTCTCCGATTTGCCCTCCGCACCCCTGTAGCTGTGCTCTCCTCCGTGGCTCCGAAGCTTCCCCCCTCCGCCACCCGCAGTCTCCGCCCGCGAAGGGGCTTCCTAGTGTGTGGAAACCTTTCCTCCTTCACAGCTCCCTCCCACTGGTGCAGGTCCCGTCCCTATCCTTTTGTCTCTGTTTTTTCTTTTGCCCTACCCAGGTACATGGGGAGTTTCTTGCCTTTTGGGAGGTCTGAGGTCTTCTGCCAGCGTTCAGTAGGTGTTCTTTAGGAGCTGTTCCACATGTAGATGTATTTCTGATGTATTTGTGGGGAGGAAGGTGATCTCCACGTCTTACTCTTCCGCCATCTTGAAGCTCCTCCGCTGATGTTGTTTTTTCTAATCTATTCTTTGGATTCATCTTCATACCTTATTCTCATTATTTATTGTTGATTAAAATTGATATTTGAAATAAGTGAGAAGGCTATGTAGCTATTAGTAAAATTTTACTTAGAATTAATGTAAATACATTATTTTTATAAATGATAAGAACCTTAAATAAAAGGGCATGTTTATATTCCTAGAAAGATAATTCAAAAAATGAATTCCAAATGAAAATTTTATATAGGTAAGATATAAAGAAGATAACTTATTTGTGATTAGGTGTAAGATTTTTTTTATTGCCAGTATTCCTACCAATTTAATTTATATTTTAGAGAGTAAAATTACTTTTTTTTTTTAAAAGAATGACTTTTATATTTTCCTGTTGAAAAGTAACACATAGTATTGTGGACAAATGGTGAAGCAAAAAAAGCCATATTAAAGAAAAAAATTAAAAATTGTTCATTCATTCAATTACAGAAAACATCAGTTCAAATTTTAGCTGATATTCTTATTAGAGTTTTTTAGAAGCAAATTAATTTCTTAATTGGCAATATGCCTGCATGCACAAAAAACAATCACTAGCCAAAAGAGTGGGTTCATCATTTATTTAGAAGCTCAATTCAAAACTATTTGATTTGGTTTAGTCAGAATGGTTGAAATGACATTAATGAAAGCTTAGAGAAAGCAGGAGCCATGTCTTTTAAAACTTGTTCATTAGTAGAATGATCATTCCTTTTAACAGTACGTATTTTTTATGTCATGTATGTTCGTATATATATGCATAATTTAGTTAGGGGATATGAGTTTCTATTAATTAATTATTCAATGGTAATAATGACTAGATTCCATGAAAATGCACATGGCTGGACTCTTTCCTTTGTGATAGAACCTAAATGCTTTGTATCTTAGCTAGTTAGCTTTTGTGATTTGCCAGCAATCTTGGAAGTTAACAAGGTGGATCCAGAACAAACCATTTGGTTGACTAGTTATATTAATGAGAGAATGATAGCTCATTTTATGTAATTGTGTGTATTTGCAAATGTAGAACTGTTAACTTCAAAGGGAGCTCAATTTGCTGGAAGGAAAGCTTTTGGAATAATGCAATTTGTTGTTGACTTTGTGCATGGTTGGGTATTCTTATTACAGTAGCTATTTTTCATATTGGTTTTACAAATCTATTCTCTTAGGAATTTCATTGGACTATTTGGAATGAGAAATGAGGGTTATAACTTCTGAAGAGAAAGTGTATTTTCGAAAGTTATTTTTATTTTGTTTCATTTTCTTAAAGAATATATAACCTAAAAAATTTAGTTTACCACTTCCACCACAATAGGTTGTAAAAACTATACGAATAGGAAAATTTGCACAATGGAGGAAGTTCAGTGGAGTCTTTTGGGATTAAGCTTAATGAATATTAATGCCAAATAATGCATGTGGGACAGTAAAGGAAGCGATGGATACAACATTAGTCTATAGAAAATGAATAGTAGAGAGAAAATAGTAAATTGCAACATAAGAGACATGATTACAGGAAGGAAAGAAAATCAGATAACACTATTCAAAGCTGCTTTCCTTGGCAAGTTTCTTATTTAAAGGGTGAGAATTAGTTCTATTTTCCACAGTCCATATCATAGTAAAAACGTGAGGACTGTTTAATTCTAGGTTCTACATACTGTTAAGTATTATTGAAAATCTGTTATATTAAGTTTTGAAGAAAAAATTAACAGACTCCAGGAGCATCTTCTAAAAATCAGTGGGTCTCAACTTTACTTGCCCATTAGAATCACCTGGGGAAATTTTGAAACTATAATGCCCAAGCCACACTCCAGTCTTTTAAAATAAGAACCCCACATTTGGAGCCAGGCTTCACAAACAGCAAATTAGGGCACTAAAGCAGTATATATATACTTAGGCAAAGAAAATGATGATAAAGCGAACTGGATAAATTCAGTAAATTGAATCTTCTTCTTAAATAAGTTGACTTTTTTTTTTCCTGAAGAAAATATTACAAACTTTTCTTAGTACAATAAGAAATGTTCTGTTTAACTAGAACCCTCTCTCCAAAATGTAACTAACATGTATTTACATTATTTTATTTTCACAAAACTTCTGTAAGATAGGCCCAAGCACCAATTAAGTTCAGAGAAATAACTATCATGTACAAAACTGCAGAGCTAGATTGTAGTAGTGGGACCAAGACCTGAATTTGTGTCTTTAAATCTGAATCCTGTGATTTATTCCATCAGGTGATTCTCCCAAGCTTCCCTTTCTGGTCACCATATCTTAGCATCTTCTCTTTTTCATCCCTACAATCTACTTTTACTGTTCTTAGTGCAAATCATTTGCCTTGTCAGCATCCCAGTGCCTTCCTTTCAGTCTTATAACTTACTATCTGTAATAATATTGTCATCCATTTTGTTATCTCTGGTAACCACCTGAGTTCAGAGTAGGGGTTAAAGAGAAACAGAGCTATGAAAGATCTCAAATATCCTGTTTTCCCAGCCACTGAATTTACAGAAATTTAATTTCAATGACTTTAATCATCATTTAACTTACAATCATGGTTAAAAGTTAGGCTTTATCATTATTGAAAATTCAGTGTTCATTGTCTTTCCCATCCTCACAGCACACAGTCTTTGAATGAAAAACTATAGTCAGTCTTTTATATTATTGTTTTATAATAGCTAGAATAATGCCTGTTTTGTAGGACATGAAAATAACTATTGGGCGATGCCCAGATCTGTTTTTTGTTTTTTTTTTTTAACTTCCATCCCTAAAAGAGTTCTTATTCCATTCCTTCTGATTTTAAGTAATTTTCTGTTGTGGTTTCTTGTTACTCTACAATCACATCCCATTCTCTTAGTTCATGATTCTGGTTCTGGCTTCAGTTGATTCCCTAATCTGCCTAGACTTCCTGGTTTCTTTATTCAACATTTTTCACCAGCACTACTTTATTTACTCCTTGATTTGCCATCATTCTTTCAGTAACAACCACTAGCATATGTAAACTCAACTGCCAGATTTCCTCAGTTCTGGTCTAAAACTCTCAGACGTGGTCGGAGTCAGATAGCTTGACAAAAATTTTTCTCAGCTGGGATGCTCAAAAGCCTTTATTTTTTATTGACAATGTAAAATTATTCTCCTTTGAAATCAGCCTTACTTTTTAATTACCATAGTATTTCAGTATCTTTTCAAATCCCTTCAATTCTTCCATGTCTATGAAGTTTTCTATAATGATTCCAACTAATCTTAAACTCTCCTTCTCCTTGAACACTTTTTTGTTTATCTGGAGACACTTCCTCTTTTGTTTTCTTACCTCTTGTATTTGTGTAAGTTCTTGTGTAAGTTCTCCCAAAGTAATGATCATTTCTATTCCTCCTTAGTACTTCTAGCATGCAAATCCCATTGCTTTTTTCCACAGATGATAATTCAAAACAAATTGTTGAATGAAGGGGTTAAAGCCAGAAGTTGAAAAGCTGAGAACTCTTAAGTCTTTCACATGGACTCTGATTTCCCATATTCTTCCTTAATTGATCAATATTCAACTTGTTACAAGCCAATTAGGTCAAAACATTTGTATAGACACAGATTCTTGAATGCCAGCCTGAGGAGCTTTATGGACCCTCTCCCCAAAACAACCATACTAGTGAAAATTATTAAAACAACAACAATGTAAAGTCTCTAGAAATTGTCTGAAGCTCATACAGTAAATAAGAAACATTCATTTAAGAAAAAATTAATAAATATTGATAAGAATGCTCAGAAGTGCTTTTGAGCCAAGACCCACTCCCCTAGTCACCCCTGATTTCTCTCCTGCCCAACTCAGCATGAAAGTAGCTCATCCTGGGTGGATGCAGCCAAGAAAACAGTGCTCCCTCTCTTCCCAATTCCAAGTTGAGGGCTATGGTATCTCTCCATGAAAGTTAGATTTCTTATTTCTCCCAGTTCCATGTTGCAGAGGCTCTATTCCAGAGAGAAACTGGTGAGAAATCTGGGGCTCTCTTCCTTCACTCAGCTTCTGCTTGTGGGGTGAAAGTTCTACCTCAGGGGCCACGTTCCCAAAACACTAGAGCCCCAGTTATCCACTCCCAGGCTCATTTGTAGGGAGTAAGTTCCATGACTGGAGAGTCAAGCTGAGAGGACAAAGGCTACTGCTCCCATTCAGTGCCATGCCCGTAAAACAGAGGTGTTGCTCCAAGAGAAGTGGACTGCTCTTCCTGCCCCTAGATCAGAAACAGTGGCAGAGCTTTTGCCAGAGGGGGAGAGACAGCCTTAAGAACAGAGATCTTTGAAGCTTTTCCTATTGGAGCTAAATTTATTTGGAACAGAGAGTGAGGAAATTCAAGTTTAAGAGTTTTCACGGAAAAAAATGGAGATTTTGTTGTTAAGCAAGGAAACGGAAAGTGGTAAGCAATTAAGAGGAGAGTTTTTCCATGAGAGCAATAAGTTAGTCATTAGTTGAGCTAGAAGTTTACCTGCGGGAGCCAGAGAGAGAAGAGTCCTCCTGGCATGAGTACAAACCTCTAAGACTGGTCTCAAACAAATTTAATAGGGATACAAATTTAATAGGATCAGATTGTAGAACAATTTGTGCCCCCCAAAATAGAGGGATCAGCCTGCACTTAGTGGAGGCTAAGAGCTCCCTGTGATAACAACAGAGGCAGATAGCTTAACAAAGAAATCAGGGAGAGAGGTAGGAAAAGAGACACTTACTAAAACCACTGTTATCAAGGTGTTGGACATAATCCTAGAGTTCAAAAAAAATTGATTTTTATAATTTTTGCACTGCTTTTTTAGAAGGATAGAGTTTTGGAGCTTTCCACTCCACCATTTTTTTTTCTGTCAGAGCCTTTCAGTCAATTGATTTTTGACAAGGATATCAAAACATTTCAATGGAGCAAGCAATAGTCTTTTCAAGAAATGATACTGAGACAACTGAATATCTACATGCCAAACAATGAAGTTGGATCCCTTCCTCACACCATACAAAAAGTAAATAAAAATGGGCCATAAACCTTAATGTAAACTATAAAATCATATAAAACTATATAAACTAAAGGTATAAAACTCTCAGAGGAAAATATAAAGTAAATTCTAGCGACCTTGGATTAGGCAAAGCCTTCTTAGGCTTAGAAAAAGATCAATAAATAGAATGTCATCAAATTTAAAACATTTATGCATCATAGTATACCATAAAGAAAGTGAAAAGACAACCCACAGAATGGGAGAAAATATTTGCAAGTCATATATCTGATAAAGGACCTGTATCCAGAATATATCAAGAACACTTCCAGTTCAATAACAAAAACACAACTCGTCTAGGTAATAGACAAATATTCTGAATAGACTTTTCATATCTATAGAAGATATACAAATGTCCAATAAGCTTATGAAAAGAGGCTCAATGTCATTAACTATCAGGGAAATGCAAATCAAAACCACAGTGAGATATAACTTCACATGTTAAAGTAGCTATAATCGAAAAGATAAATAGTAACAAGTGTTGGCAAGAGTGTGATAATGTTGGAAGCCTCATACATTTCTGATTTCTGATGGGCATGCAAAATGATTCAGCCACTGGAAAAACAGTCCAGCTGTTCCTCAAAGAGTTAAACACTGAATTACTGTTAGACATAGAAATTCCATTCCTAGGTATATACCCAGAAGAAATGAAACATATATCCACACAAAAACTTGTACATGAATGTTCATTGCAGCATTACTGATGGTAGCCAAAACTTGCCTTCTCAGTGACTCTGTGCTATATTTTGGAGTTTGGAAAAAATATTAACACTGGTGCCTTGGCTCTTATAGGTGTAAAAAGAGCAAATGAGTTTTTGTTTTTTAATTTCTTCTTTTCCTTTTCTCCTTCTCTTGCTCCCTCTTTTTCTCAGAATTCATTAAGAACCCCAAATATGTAGTTAATGAAGAATTATTGTAAATATTATTAAAATGAAATGACTTAGGGATCAATTACAAGGCAACCTATAGACAAAGGCGTGGTAGTAAATTCTTTTCTTTTACAGAGCAGTGCTGAGAAAGCAAAGTAGATCAGAGTGAGATGCAATTGGTCATTGCATGCTTCCTCTAAGATATATTAATCCATCTTTTTAAAAGCATAAAAGAAGTAATATAGGTTAATAGTGAGAGAATATAATAGTGTATAGGGTTAGAAGCATGGGGCAAGTCATGATATGTAGAATTTTGCCAAGAATATTCTGGGGGAATCATAAAGAGAGTAGCATGATTAGAACTGAATTGCTGAATTGGGGATTACCTAATGACAAATTGGGAAGATTTTAAAAGACCATTTGAAGAGATTCTTTGAACATCTGATTTAAAAATGTAAGGATTGATTTGATAGGCTTTGTACATATATATGTTTGGGAAATTGTTGCATATTCCTAGTAAAAGATAACATTGTGATTTTCACTTTATTGGGAATTTGTGAAAATCCTATCATGTTAAGAAGTCTGTATTTAACAGCAATTTTACTCTGTGGACAAACAGCCTATGTATGCTGGAGGGAGAATAAAGCAAGTGTCATATTAGCAAGTGTTTTAGCCAATATTAGTCTGCCTCAACATCTGGTGGATAATAAAAATGATCCTGGTTTACAGTTCTTTCCTATATTATGTTTTTCGAATTTAAGATGAGAGATTGATGTAGGGAGAGTGTATAATGCATATCCACTGGAAATTCAAATTATCTCTGTGAAAATAAAAGGATACAGAGAATATGAGTTGGCATTTAAAGCACTCAACAATCAACACATGCAGTTTTTCATGCACTATCAACATGATTAGACTTTGATTAGCAGTTTATCAGGTTTCCAGTTTCTGATTTCCTTCCACTACTACTTAGGAGGCTTAGTGATGCTGGGGTCTTGGCTAGTTTTAGATTTGGCAGTAACAACCACAAGCACTAATGGCCCTCAGGCAACAGCCTATGCAGCATTTACGGCCCTGCCTCACTGGCTTGCTCTGCATTTTTGTTCTCTCACTATAAATCCTCAGGCCCAGTCATTTCAACTGTATAGGCCAGAGAGAGCTTCTGAGAAGATGCATACAGCTCTTACATCCCTAGACACTACCGAACATTGGGAAAAATCAAAATTTGGCCCTAATCATAGAGACACTTGACTATGATCCATACCATTAAAAAAAATATTGGATTAGCCACTTCCCTGTGGGCCAGCATCTTCCATTTGTCCAGTTTTATACTCACATTTCTATTTAGAATGTTTGGAGGGAGAAAGATACCACTTTTCTATGGTTTCTGGGTATCAAAACTGCTGGTTTTGCTGTTACTTTCTCTCACTCCTGGTACACTAATGTTACGCATATTACTACTAACGTTATGCTAATGCTACCTGTTTGATGTAATGGTAATGAACCCTGTTTCGTTCCGCAGTGGTCACAAGATCACTAACTGTGCACCACCTCCTCCACAGGGGGCCACGGTTCTCTCTGCTCCCAAAGAAAAGGAAACTATTTCCTCCAGCGCTTTCTGCCATTCTAGACAATCTTACCTCTGATGACACACTTTTAATCCACTTTCTCATAAGCTTCCCAAATTATATTCTTTTCAGTGGTTTCTTTTTTGAGAAAATTGCTTCTGATTTTTCACAGCCTAAGATGTGGGGGAATTGGGTGGAAACTTGTCCTGTAACAGGGCTTATTCTTTGATAACCATCCCAATCTCAATATAAGATTACCCTGCTTTGGTTCTTCTTTACCTCAGAGGAGGTTTTCTGTTTTCTTGGTGGCACCTTTCCCTACAATTGACTAATCTTTTTGGAATAGTATTGTACTCACCAATTTAGATTAAGAGCATTATTCCCAGTTTGCAGGAAATGTAATACCTCTGCACTTCATTTCCTAAGGGCTCAAGGTGTCCAAATACAAAGAGGATTTCTTAGACTTGGTCCATTTGGCCTGCACTGTACTCCAACCACTGTCACTGTAGCAGTCACGTGGCATCAAAAAACAAAGCAGGCACACTCAAAACCACCATCTGTGCTTTTATTGTAGATCCTTATAGAAGATTTTTCCATATTTCTCAGGCAGTTATTTAAATCATGCCCTATTACTCTTTTAATTACAGAGAAAAAGGGAACAAAGTTGGAGACAGTAACCTAGAGACACATGCTGGTAACAAATAGGTGTATGATCTATGGAAGATAAAGCTCAAATACTTTTGTGTGAGAGAGAAATTTTGGTTCTGGTATACAGTATAGTTTTTCTTATCTGAAAAATTTTAATGTTTCACTTAAATTCGTGAGAAATAATACTTGAGGCTCTCAGGATAAATTGTGGAGGACTTGGAAATGGGCAAAGGAGACTACAGGACATTCTGATTCTTTGAGTGACTTTCTGTTGTCCAGTTCATTTTAAACTGTTCAGGAGTAGAGGGTAAGTTGTGGAAAACTGAAGGCAATACAAATGATTTCTGACCATAGCAAGGAAAATGAATTTTGTCCAGTACAAAATATTAATCCCTGCAAGTCAAATTCTCATTTGAACCAGTGTTAATAGCCTGTTAGTTCTCTTATTAATTAATTCATTGAAGAAAATCTTTGACATGGTTCATTTTATATTTGTATGAGAGTCATGATTTTACTTTTTGAGAATCATAGATTGCTAGACCTATACATGAAGGTTGATTCTTATATGTTTTGGCCCTTTAGTCTGCTTTGAAACCACTGTACTTCATAAAAAAAGACTATGACAACTCACAGTGATGAACAACCATATGAAAACTAAAGAAAAAATCAATCACTGGAAAAATTAATTTAAAAGTGCAGATAGTTTGTTCTTGAAACATTAAATGTTAACTCTTTATAAAACTTATAGACAGCACAGGTAGATGAGATGCATCTAAGGTTAAGGAGATTTTAAGTAGGTCTCCAAAACTGTCTACATTTTTCAAACCATTTTTCTAGTTATGGCACTCACAGTCTGCATAATTGATCAGTTTTCAAAAAGGCCTTTGGAAACTTTAATAAATATTTGATTTAATGACATGTGATCAGTAAAGTGTTGTACACTCTAATCAACTCACATGTTTATTTTTAATATGTTTTTTTGATTACAAAGAAGCATATTTTCATTATGACATACAACATACTAAAATCTTTAAAGAAGAGAATAAAAGTTTCTCAACCAGATATAAACAAAGTAACTATTTTAGAAATAGTGGTTTCCATACTGCTCCCATAAGATACATATATGTTTGTATCTGACTTTTTCATATAAAATTTTAGTGTATATATTTCTTTATATGCAATTAAAACTTTGAAAACAATTTTTTAAAATAAACTTATTTATTTTATTTATTTATTTTTGGCTGCATTGGGTCTTCGTTGCTGCGCCCGAGCTTTCTCTAGTTGCAGCTAGTGGGGGCCACTCTCCGTTGCGGTGCGCGGGCTTCTCATTGCGGTGGCTTCTCTTGTTGCAGAGCACCGGCTCTAGGTGCACAGCCTTCAGTAGTTGTGGCTCGCGGGCTCTAGAGTGCAGGCTCAGTAGTTTTGGCGCACGGGCTTAGTTGCTCCGCAGCATGTGGGATCTACCCTGACCAGGGCTCGAACCCGTGTCCCCTGAGTTGGCAGGTGGATTCTTAACCACTGCACCACCAGGGAAGCCTGAAAATATAATTTTTAATGATAACATGATACTCTATTCTATGAACGTATCAAAATTTAATCATTCCTCCTTTGTTAAATATTTTGAATATTTCCATTATTATTCTAGTTATAAATTAGTCTGTGATGAACATCTTACTCTAAAGATCATTGAAGATTTTTTCAGGATATTTTCTTGGACTTTGTAGAATTGCCATTTCAAAGAATGTTTGCATCTTTAAGGCTCTTCATATGTACTTTCAAATTATTTTGAGAAAGAGTGTACCAGTTTACAATCCTAGCAGAGACTGTCTGTCTCATAAGCATAAACCAGATTTTTAAGGATAATTAGTGTTTTCTGTATACACAGAAACCCACATGCATGCATACACATTAACAGTTACCTTGGTGATCAGGTTACTATTTGGAATAAAATTCTAATAAATATTCTTATATTGTGTTGATTTATGTGTGTTCCCTGACATTGTACTGTTTTTAAAAACCTTTAAGCACGGAAGAAATTGGCAAAGCTAGGCTAGTATAAAACAAAATTTGCAAAATGCACATAACTGACACTAACTTTAAATAATTCTTAGTTATTATCTTCTTAACTCATCTTAAGTAAACACTTCTAAGTTCTGGGTAAAGCCTTGCCTTTCCCGTAAATGTCACTTAATACATAAAAGGTTTTTGGTCTTGGCCAGATTTAAGATGAAATATGCTACATATAATTCTTAAAGTGCTGGCTGTTTCATATCTACATGCCTAAATCATTTTATTATCCGCTTAATAGCAGAACAAATTAGTCATCCTCTCTGATCCTGGTGCACATTATGCCCAGACATGCCCACCCTAATATGCTTTCTGATAAAGTAAATGCTCACTCTGTCAGAGCACAAATCTTATTTGGGCACCAGCAAAGTCAAGGGAGAGAGAGCTGAGTCTGCAGTAGGATTGCTTATTCGAGGAGAACTGAGATTTATTAGCCGACTTCATTAAATATATGGAAGACCCCAGCACTCAAGGTTAGAAAATTAGAATGCAAACATGAAACCTCTGTATGAAATGAAACAGGTAGCAAAAACAAGAAAGATAGATCTTTGCACTTTACAAAGTGAGGGAGGTAGGCTTATATTAAAGTAAATGTCTAGCTAGCTAAATGAAAAGGTATGCTTTTCAGTTACTTGCTTGGTTCAGTAATCTGTGACTATAAGATAAATAACACTAATTAAATATCAGAGAGATAAATGATTGACGATAAACATAAATGAAGTCTCAGCCCAAGTTGCATATTGCTTTATTTATACATAAATGTAATTATTTAGAGGTTGTATTTTAAAGTAAAATTTAACATCCCTGATTTTTCTATGTAAAGCATTTATGTACCAATGCTAAATAAGTTTCAATTTGGAATAAAGTTACGCATGCTACATTTCAGTGTAATGTTAATGAAACAGACACTTACAGAAATTGTGTTTTGATATTTTGGAAAGAGAGTTTCAGTCAAGAATTTAAATAGTAATGATGGAAGTAGGTAGCTAAAATGGTCTGTTTTATGTTTTGTTCTGTTTTTTGCTTGTTTCCCAAGTCTACTATCTTATACTGTTTATAACCATGAGTTAATTTTTCATAGTTTTGGAGAAAACAGACTGTATTCTGTCATCTAAAAACACTACGATTTTCTGCCCCCTTCTCCATCTTTTAATACTGTAATTTGAGTATATAAGAATAATTGTGTTGGTAGCCTGTAGTATTCATTTGCTTTTGACTTGAAAAAATGACTGAGATGGAGTTAGTGAACAGGACAACTGGAATCAATAGAGAGAATATCAGCGTTGTAGGTTTTAATAGATGGGGTTTCTGAAACTAAGGGAAGTAACGTGATGTTTCCAAAGGAAGTATGATATCACCAAATCCTTGAATTCTGAATCTATTTTCTTTCCATTATTTTTTGTTCCAAATCAAGAAAGCAGGTGGGGAAACAGGATTCATGTTAATGAAAACTTAGCAGAGATTAGAAGAGGTCAAAAACATGGGTCAAGTGATAAAGTCTGAAAAGAAAAAAAAAATCCATTAGGAGTAAGCATTAAGGTAAGCGTTTATAGACAGAGCTAAATCCATGAAATATAGCTAGTGATCATGATTGCACTCTTTACATCTTCCTTATTTATAGTTTGCTTCTTCTAAACCTCGTCCATGATGTACAAAATACACAGTCTCTGCCCTGTGGCAACCTAGCATTCATCTATTACACATAGGGATAACTGAAGGCCATATAAGAAGGAGGCTGAAGAAGCTAGTTGAGAAGAGTCTTCAGTCTTTTGTGCTATGTTTATTTTGTGTTCTTACAATGATTTGGGTAGAAGAGGTTGCTTCCACCTCCCTATTCTAATTACATTACTTTTTATGAAGCAGTAATGTGCATAACAGATATCTTTTGTCCATCCATAGCCATCTCATCTAACCCTTAGCTCAACTTTTATTCAATTATTAACTTTCTAGCATCCCTTAACATCCCAAATTCCTAATGCCTACACCGTCCCTCACCTCTTATCTATTTTGAACGTTAGTAGGTAAGAAAACAAGTTGAAAGTTCAGTTTTTTTGACATATTAGCATATATGTGGTAACAAAATGGCTGAGCCAAAATGTTGGTCTTAAAATGTGGCATAAAGGCAGCCATGCCAAAATGCAACGTTCATCTTAACTACTTTGCGGTACCTGACTTTCCCTGATTGTTCTAGCCATGACCTCAAGATGACCTTAGTCAATTGCTTTGTGGACTGAGCCACCAAAATTTCCCTATTAAGGGACATTTTTTTTACCAGTTTTTCTTACCACAGAGACTCAGTCTGTGGTCAGATGATTTGTTTGATTTTGACTCCCTGCTCTAAGCTGTGTTTGTTCAGTCAAAAATATCACAGAAGCTATCACAGACTTTATTCAGAATTTGTCTTCAAACCAGAGGAAAAAAATATAGTAAATCTTGAGAAATATGTCAAGGGAAAAGAGTACTTCAAAGAAAAGTAATCCCTGATTAAGGAATCTGGCAAAAATAAAGGATATTCCTCAAACTCTCTCTAATGTGTGACATATCTTTTTCAGTTTTTTCTACTCAAGTAGAGGGCTACCAATATACCAGCTTGTGTGATCTTGATCACAATAGAGTGATCTTATAAAACAGTTTTGTTTCCATCACATAAATATGTTTTACCTTCTTCTCAGAAAATCTGACAAATATTGTTCTAGTTAAAAAAAAAAAAAAAGTTCCTTGAGCTTAAGCTTAGCTGAGGACTGGCTTAGTGTTCTCTTATCATTTGTTTTAGTGATAGTCTGAGCACCTGCACTAATCTAGCACCAGTGCATTCCTGTTCCCTCCTCGTTGAGATTCCCATCAGCTGCAGACTCCCACACATTCCTTTACTATAAATGGGCTTCATTCTAAAACAAAACTGCCCTTAGGAAGTACAAAGGATGGTACGCTTTTGGATATATCAAAACATTTTGCTTTAGAAAACTAAAATACTTTCTTAAAATGATTGCTAGCTATTCAAGGTGAAATCTTATGGCTACTGTATTGATAATAATGTTGAAACTCCCAAATTCCCTGATTCTACTCCCCTTCTTCTTCTTGCTATTCCAACTGGGAAAAAAACATAGCATCATAAATACTAGATGCAGGGTCAGTAACACAAAGGCAGAGCTCTAGCAGAAGATATGCAGACAGTAGCAGAGAAGCGGTTTGCTCACTGGAGGATTTTGTCTCTTGCTGGATTCTACTCTTCTGACTTCAGCTGGAGCCAAGTTAAGTTGAAGGAAATTCACACAGAAAAGACCTGGTTCATTAACCCTAGATTCTGTGCTTTCTTTAGAAACTGTATTGTAGAGACATTAGAAGTCTCCAAATAGTTTCTAATACTGACCCTGTTACTTAGCAGTATTTATAAGTCCCTCTGGGACTTAGATTGTTCATCAGTAAAAATGGAGATAATAGTTCATGTTTCATAGGGTTGTTATATTACAAAGTGTCTGACACATAATCTTTGCTTCATAAATGCTAGCAATTATTATTGCCTTATTCTTGTTACCAACATGATAGCTCAAATATGTGTCCTTGAGTGACTACATGCTTGCTTACCAGTCATACTTAGAAAATGATGTAGGCTGGGTAAATAAGAACTATAAATGGGCTTCATTCTAAAATAAACAAGTAAAGGATGTGAATAGTCAATACCCTCTTTACCTTTAACTTCATCAAATTTTAGGCGTTCCTGAAGATGAGAGGCAAAGTCTGGGTGCACTAGAACAGGTTATGTTGTGTTACAGAGGCCTCTCCTTTCACCTGTGGGAGGATCAGAATCTATGGCACAAGCCAATGTTTTGCTCAGTTAAGAATGTCACAATATCAGTTTTTAGGTGGGATTTAAAATTATAATGTCCTGGAATATTAGAACTGAAAAGGGCCTTGGTGATCACCTCACCAATGTCTGAATTTTACAGATGAAAGAACTGAGACCAGGGTCATAGTATGATTTGTTCAGGGTCAATCAACTGGTCAGTGGCAGAGATAAAGAATTCTGGTAGTCTCATTGCCAGTGTAGATATGAAAGTTTTATATCTGCAGACTTTACAAACAGAGTTTCAATAATAAGCAGCTGGAGGCACGAGTGCATTTTATTATATTCTGTAAGAAAAATGAATCCTCAGATAGTTTTATTCCAAGAGAACAATATTCCACCCAAATTAGGTTCAAAAGCTGTCAACAATAAAATAATTCTATCAGCTATTTAAAGTACAATCATTACTGTGAAGTACTTGGTAGTCTAAGGATTTTTATATATCACACCAAAACATCTGGACACTTCAATCAACCGGACGTATTTACATTTTATAGACAGAGCCCAAGTGATGTAGCAGATTTAGAAATTTTGTTTTTTTAACCGCAAGATTAAGTGCCATAAATGTCTGAAACCAGCCTAGTTTTAACATAGAGAGTACTCAGTTAATAATGGATTTGCTTATCACTATTCTGGTCTATTATGTATTTGTTTTAAGTTTTAATTCCTAGAAGCCAAGCTTATTTCCCTCATCTGGAAGTTCTATACTGGGAGGGATAAGGAAGAATGGAATATATAGATGTAATCTTTATATTTTGTCAGTAAAGATAACTTACTTAAATTTGCCAGAGAAGCATAACTTGTTATTGTTCTACTAATATTGTGCTTGGTTTTAGGATGTATTTCTAGAGAAATAGCCCTCTTCTAAAGAAACAGTCATCTTTCAAGAAATGAAGCCAGAAATTCCTTCCTTTCTTTTCTCTTCCAGTTCAATTCTCACACATTCTTTAGGAGATAAAGGTGACCTCCTCTAGTAGGCAACTTTTCTTAATTTCACCATTCACTAACTTTAATTTATTCAGTAAGTATTTATTATGCTTGAACTGTTTACCGGGCAGCGTGCTAGTTGTTGGGTATATAACAGAGCACAAGTTAGATGGTCCTTAACTTCAGAGATCTTGGCAATTGACATGGGATACAGAGAGGTAATTACACCATATGTGATAAGTACCATGACAGAAGAACATACGGGATGCTGGGGGACAAGAGAAGAGGCATCTCACACAGCTTTGGGTGTCTTGGATAAAGTCATGTCAAAAGAGAAGGAGGGGAAAGAAGAGAAGAAGGAAAGGAAGAGAGACAGAGAGAGAGAGGGAAGGAGGAAAGATGGAAGCTGAAAAATCATTTTTGAAAGCCCAAAGGCAATGTTGAGGTGCCAAATGGAGTTGATAATATTAGGATTAAAATAGTAAGGCAATATGCTGCAGAAATAAAAGTTGAAAAGTTAAGTATAGTAGGTGTGGCTGAAAAGTTGCACTGTTTTCCTAATGACACTGGAAGGGGGCTGAAAGGTTTTAGGCAGCAGAATGGCCATCTCATTTCACAATAGACTAGATATTCACACTAACTCATTTCCTCAGTGTCATATTCTTCCTTTCATTATTAATTGTTTTTTCAAATATATATCTCAGTTACCCAAGAATAATTCAGGATACCATAGGCCAAGAACTATGCCTTATATTTCTTATTATTTAGATGTGGTATAATACCTTTAAAATCATGATGGAATGTATTTTTATAATTTTCAATATTTAAAATTCACCACATATTATATTCTTTACACATATTAAATAGATGATAAAATTATAAAAATCACCTTTAAAATGTGTAAGGGGCCCATGGTTATTTGGAAAATTCTTTTATCATTTACCCAAGCAAAATGTTCAAAGACCACTATTTTGCCTGATGTTTGGTTTAGTTTTACTGGATATGTGAGAATCCAATTGTAATGCTGAAATAAGTAGAAAGATAAAGAGAAGTTCAAATAGAAACAGAAACTCAAGGAGGGATAAACAATGGGCAGAATGAGAGAGCTAAGTAAAAATTATTTTCAGAGCAGTGGGCATCGAGAGAGAGGCAAGATATGAATGGCTGGGAAGTTGGCAAGCTCTCATATGCAGATAATTCTAGACTGCATGGTCTCATAATATAAAAATACCCCTTTGCTACTTAGAGTGTACACTGTGCTACAGCATCCACGTATCCCTTTTAGGGTGGAGACATTCATTCCTTCACCTGGAGTTGTCCTGCCTGAAGTCATACCCTCCCTTTTCCCTGAGTTGACCTGCATCTGAGGACTGATTGATGCAATGATACAAATCATGGACTCCCCTTTCCTTAATTTAACCATGTCCAGGGGGTCTTCCCAGCTTCAGAACTCCCACTGGGATCAGTTGAGGCCTCTGTTGCATCTACATGGCAAATTCTCTCTTTGCCCAATCCTGCTTGTTTAACTCTTTCGCAGATGTTCTAATTAAGGGCCCTCCCTGATAAAATCTGTGCATGCATATCTCAATTTCAGAGTCTGTTTCCTGGGAAACCCAGCCTAAAACATTTTGTTGGAAATTTGGTCACAGAGGCAACTACATCTAATTCTCATGATCCTAAATTAGTATTAAATACTAATTGATAAATAAGAATTTAAAATAAAATCCTGCATTTAAGCATGCTAATTGTGATTTCATTTTGACAGATAACATTACCATCTTCATGGGAACCATTTGTCCAGTAAGTGTTACACTATGGAAAAAAATGATAAAAATAAAATTACTGCTAGCCTTAAAATGCTGGGACAATTTCAAATGTTTATTGGTAGTGTGACTTTGAAGACATTTTTTTATCTTAAAAAAAGGGATGCTTGTTGGAATGGGATATTCAAAACAAGTTTTCTCAAGAACCCCTTCTTCCTTGATATTCCTTAGAAAATTCCAGTCTACATGAATTTGCTTAGTATTTTACTGGAGACTAGAGACTTAAAAATTGACATCAAGTACTTTAAAAATGCAATAGAAAAAGTAGAGTAAAATCAATAATAGTGTGAGGAATGACTTGAACAGCTTGTATTTTCTCAGTGGTCATCAAAAAGTAATTTTATATCCAATAATTTGTATTGATTGTTTGTGAAACTGTAATGCATTATGCCATAAGCCTACTTGTGCAGTTATAAATATATGTATCATTTTGTTGGTCTTGGTTTTCTTTTTCTTATTGAGTTTCACTTTCTCTAAAAAGTATCATATTTTGTAGTATTTATATGTGGAGGCAAGATTCAGCACCATGACTGTTAATGCAAAATAGCCTCAGCCACACAATGGGCATTCTCCTCTTTGGGTAGTGAAAAACAAGGGCAAAATATGTGTAATACTATATTATTCAAGAGAAAGTACTTTTAAAATCGTCTACAGTGTAATCATCAGTTACTGTGACTTTTCCAGGGGTCCATGCGGAAAGATTTCATTAAAAGCCTGATTGTGCCATTTAAGCCAAGAAGATGCATACCCTAGGGCATATTCAGCATAAAATCCCACAGTGTATCTAGAATTTTTATCCTGGATAGAGAAGATATTACCTCACCAAACTTCGTATTGCCCTTGGCTTCTATATTATGGGCCATGGACCTGAACAGGGAGAAGTCCTAATTCTATGAGGCCTCTTTCCTGATTGCTACAGTGGATATTTGTATTAATTTGGAGGGAGAAGTTGAAAAGGCCTGAATTACTGTGAAGAGGAAAAGAAGAAGGAGAATGAGGGAGAGGGGAGGGCTGAGAGAAGAAGGAGTAGGGGAGGAGGGGGGAGAGGAGAGGGGAGGGAGAGGGAGGAGGAAAAAAGAAGGGGCAGAAGAGGAAGAAGGAGAAATTGCATCAAATGAAGAAGGGGGACAGTAGTCTATGATGATTTTCTTTTTATTGGAGTATAATTGCTTCACAGTGTTGTGTTAGTTTCTTCTGGACAACGAAGTGAATCAGCTATACGTATACATATATCCCCTCCCTCTTGGACCTCCCTCCCACCCCACCCCCATCCCACTCTTTTAATTAGCTTGCTGCAGGATGAGTGAGAGAAAGTCTCTCCTCTATTTATCCTTCAATTGAGTACATTCCTCAGTACTGATAAGAGATGAAAATAGGTTCTTTCTGGAGAACAAGGAAAGAAGCTGAGTTCTGATTTACAGAAGGAGGGACAATTTTGAAATCATAGAAGTTAACTCTACAACCTCTAGAGTTTAATCGGATGTGGCTTTTAATTACAGCTCTAGCATTTTCTGTTTATGGGGCCTTGAGCAACTTACTTAACATCTTTGAACCTAATTTTCCTCATCTAAAAATAAAGAATATTAATACCTGTTTGAAGGTTGTTGTTAGGATTTAATAAAAACGCTTATTCATTTATTCAACAAATATGTGTTAGGAATTGTCCTATGTCCCAGTTACATAGCAATGCACAAAACAAGTTCTCTGACCTTAAGAAGAAAGTTAATAAATAGGTCAACAAATACATAAATAAGCTAATTACAGAATGAAATGATGAAGATATGATGAGTGATAGACCAAAGGTGATATGATAATTTTTCATTGCTTTAGAGAAATGCTTTAGAGAATTGCTTGAGAAGATGGGTTCATCCTCAGATGAGCCTTTTCTGAGGAGATGACATTTCAGTTGAAAAGTGACTAGTGGGAACCAGCCACTGAACAGCCTGGAGAAAAGCATCTGAGGCAGAATGAATAGCAAATGCAAAGGCCCTAGAATGCAAATAAGCTGGATGAATATGAATAAAATGGCTAGAGCGTATTGAGAGAGGCCAAAAATGGTCTGAGATGAAGCTTTTAGTCAGCACATGGTAACAGTAACTACTGAAATGTTGTACTACTCATTGAAGTTCTTAAACTGTTTCTATTACAACTGTACTGGAGAATTGAACTAATGTTGGCAGGATATTATTGTATCTAGTAGTGCGTGGTTTAATGAATAAATTGCTAAACTAGCAGACAGTATATCCAGTTTTAATTCACAGAATTACTACTGTCTTCGGCAACACAACCAATTTGTTGGGTGAACATTATTGATAAATTTAACTTCAGTCTCTTGGTCAAATAAGTACGTTGAGAGAGGACAGTAATTAAGAAATGGATCTTCTGACTAACAGGAGTTTACAACTTTGAAGATGGAGCCCTGGCATATATATATATATATATATATATATATATATATATATATATATATATTCTATTAGATAAAGTTATTACTGATCAGTTTCAAGGATTTCAAGGAGTCAGTTGAAATTCATAAGACTTCTTTCCTTGTCCCGCCCCTCCAAGCATAGTTTTCCCAGAAATAGATTAAATATATTGATTCACTCCTTCTCCTGAGCATGTTCTATACTTATTTTATACGCAAGGACTTTTTAAAATCAAATAATACACCTTCCCTTATATTTAATTTTGAAGTGCTTCTGATCAAAAGTCAAATCTATTATATAAAATGATTTTTAAAAATCCTAAATAAATGGCAAAAGGCTTTAATATCACACTTTCTAGAGTTCTAAGATACTTCACCCTTAAATGCATTGTTACTCTGAGTCTCCCAGTGAGCTTTATCGTTGTTGTAATTCTGAGATCCTGCTTTCAGGAAAGGTCTGGGCCATAGTTTTAACTTTGGAAATAACATTTGTTCCCTTCAGAAGTCTGCAGCAGATTTGTGCTGTCTCACTGAAGAAGCATGGTAATCTCAGGACCATTCATGTCAACATTAAATAGGAGACAGAACTGGGCTATATCATTCAATATCCTCACACCACTATAATGTTTATTTAAGCAACAAATCTGTTGACAATCAAACTTCACATTTAAGTGTAAAGCACAAAATATTCCAGCAAGAATAGAGAAGAAAAGCCCCTTCTAAGTACGTTTTGGCACCTTGCTTCTAACTTAACTTTTATTTGTACTTAAAATCTCTCTCTTTTTTCCCCCTTACTTCCCCTTAGATTTAGCCACAAATCACTTTCAGCTCTCATGAAATTCATTATTTAGGCTAAGATAAAAATTTAACTTATGCTATTATTGTCCACTAATTCTTTGAATGTTCTTAGTCTATCAGTGTAAAACATTTCTAAGTATCGTGAGGCCTCAGACTTCCCTGGGATTCTGTTATTTTCTCTGAGAAAGATCTTAGGCATTATTTATTAAGCTCTTTCTAATACTACTTGTGCCTATTTCAATTAATCAGTCTAGTAATCAAATATTATCCTAAAATAGTGAGTATCATCTGAACAGGTTAAATATCAAACAGATAAAGGCCAACTTTAACCAAAGAGAAAAACTTCCTTTAGAGTCATTAATACTCTATCACTTCAAAAAGAACAGGTATTAAGGAAATCATCCTTAGTAATTAACATAACATGACAGTTATATTTAGAGCTAGCTACATGGGTGTGCAAGCTGTGTAATCACACAGTGTCCTGCACTTAGAGGGGTCCCATGGTTGGTTTAATATTTGGCTGTTGCCATCTTGAAATTTGTAATTTTTGAATAGGAGGCTTCATGTTTTAATTTTGTACTGGACCTTTCAAATTATGCAGGCAGTCCTGGTTATATTTTATGATGTATTTATGATTCTGTTTTCATTTTAATTTGTCTTTCAAGTAGCTAGCATGTCCCAGATTACACAGCTACAGGTGCAGGCATGTGAAGTTTTTTTGGTTTTGTTTTTTGTTTTTTTTAGTGTAGATGATAAGGGTATTCTTTCATATTCTCCATGTTTATATTCAAATATCTAGAGTGGGAACTGAATCGTTATTTGGATTAAAGGTCACAAATGAATTTTTTAAATTAATCATGGAAAAAATTATAAAATTCTGAAGTGGATTGTTAAGATGTGTACAGCACCATTGTAAAGCAATTATACGCCAATAAAGATGTTAAAAAAAAAGATGTGTACAGCAAAGATAGGATTTGTGTAATTCTTCTTATAAATAAGAATTGCAACATATAATAGAGAAAAAGCTAAGTAAAATGAATGTATATCCTAAAATGCCTAAAATGCATTGTCACAGTTTGATACAAACTCACATAAATTAGAAAAATCAATTAGAAGTAAATATCCAGGAAATGCAGATAAAGACTAGACAGGGAAATGACCTTAAAATGCAATATGAGATTTTGATTAGGCATGCAGCTGATGTCCGTACACTGATGGTATTTGAAAGAGGATATTGTATTTATTTCTCTTGTGCTCTCGCTCTCGCTCTGTTTTTTAAATGTGGAAACTAGAATACTCTTGTAGACAGTGGCTTTCCTAGTAGGCCTGCAGTATGCTGCTCTTCCCAAGGTGAAGGGTGGTTGCTGAACTGCCAAGCTCCTATCACAACATTTCATGTTTCTTTATACTGTCTGTACATCTCTAAATCAGCTCAACCCATCGCTTTAGCATTCTGCCACACTCAGCATCCACAAAAAAATCAAACTGAAAGGAACTAAAGTAAAGAGTTAGAGATGATTAAAGTTTAACATCTACTGCTTAATTGTCATTAGTCCTGTCCTGAATTTATTAAGGCATCAGCACATGGGCCAGTACTTGTTTATGTAACGGTTAAGATATTCTCCTATTTGAAGATTCAAGAATAGATCAAGAAGAGCCCCCAAGGCTCCTTCGAGGCCTACTGTAGTATTTGCTATTGAATTACTAAAACGGTCCCCTTCAAGGTAAAAATCACCTCCTAGCAGAGAGAGAAGATGAAACATTTTTTTAAGATGTGTAAGATGGCACAATGTCAGGTAGCAGCGTACATTAAAATATGTGGAATTTTTAGATGTGTCAGAAGGATACTCCCCTCTTCTTTAAGGGTAATAGTAGATTATAGGAAAGAAGATTGCAAAGATAAGAAAACTTTCAGACATTTAGGACTTTAATGAATAAAAATCTTATTTTGCATTGGATAAAAATTAGACAGTATTAAAAGTATCTTTACCACTAGCTTGTATGCACACTTTAAGGCAGAATGTTGCTTACACCTCATTTTATTATCAACAGTATAGACATTTGGGAGGTATGTTACTTGGAGCACTCCTTAAAAGTGAAGTCCTTTTGAATAATTGAGGGTATTATGCACATAGTGTTTATGACAAAATTAATAAATCCTTTCATAGTAAAATCTTAAATTCTTAAATCACAAACTTGTATCTATGCATAGGACAATGTGCACAGAATCTTTGCCACTAGCCATTTGTATAAACTTTCTAGGCCTCAGTTTCCCAACATGTAAAATTATAGGTTGGCCAAGAGGTATCACTTTCACGTGAGCTGTTATGTTAATCTATCTCTATAAGATCTGTAGAAAGACTTAATTGTTCATTATCCATCTTTGAGGTTCACAGTGTCATTGCTTTACTTATTCATTCATTTGTTCATTTGTCCAACAAATTTTGCCTGACTGCTGTTAAGCACTGTCCTTATTTCTGGAGACTCAGTGACAAGGGAGGGTGAGGTAGGAGGAGGTGGGGGAGGTGTTTTCTGACTCTCATTCACCTCACTGTCTAGTGAGTGAGGCAAACAATAAAAAAAGAATGACAGAAGTAAACTTCACTTTGGAACTGTGGTGAATATCATCATGAAGGATTACATGGAGCTAGGAGTTGCATGCTATTTAGTCATGAAGAACAAGGGAAGCTCCACTGGAGCTTCTCAAGATTAGAGTTGAGATCTGAGATAAGAGGCAAAGTTAATGACGTGAGGAGGTTATAGTCAGGCCTAGAATAGGGAAGAGCAAAATCTTGAATTATAATAATATGACTTAATAAAAGACAAAATTAGCTAATGTATTCTTTGAACAATGGAATACTTGTCATCTTACTGGCTCAAACATAATTTATGGAATATTTCAATGTGCCTGTAAGTTAAAAAGTAGTTCTCACATTTGTTTCCTTTCATCTAATTATTATTTTTAAGCATTTTGAAGGGTTGATACTCACTGAAACACCACTTATTTTAGCACTAGACAAGGATGAAATAATGCTACTCTTTTAAATTGATGATCATGCCATAAATCATATAACATGTTGCATGGTGCTTGTGTTTCATGCAAAGGAAAAAGAAAAGAAGCTGATCCACTGATCTCCCTGTTTGTAGACATACTGACAGAACAGGCTTATACCTGATATGGTAGTCAACACTATGAATATGTACTTGGAGGTACATTAATTGGAGCTCTTCTTAAAGAATGAAATTTCTAAGTGATTGAAGGTATATGTGTATGTAGTATTTATCATATGAATCAATGAATGCTTTCATCGTAAATGCTCACTTTCTAATAGCATCACAGAAAACACCTCCCCCACCTCCTCTTACCTCATCCTCCCTTGTCACTGAGTCTCCAGAAATAAGGACAGTGCTTAACAGCAGTCAGGCAAAATTTGTTGGACAAATGAACAAATGAATGAATAAGTAAAGCAATGAAACTGTGAACCTCAAAGATGGATAATGAACAATTAAGTCTTTCTACAGATCTTTAGAGATAGATTAACATAACAGCTCACGTGAAAGTGATACCTCTTGGCCAACCTATAATTTTACATGTTGGGAAACTGAGGCCTAGAAAGTTTATACAAATGGCTTGTTATGAATTTGCCTATCCCATTTTCATTTGGAGGCTGACCTAATGATTTAGAGTCACAGCTCTGTCCTTATAAAAGTTAACAGATTTTACATTGTATTCTTAAATAAGTTTTAGCAACAGCAGATTTCCAGTTTCAATATTTAAATTCAGAGTTGAACGGTAATCATAGTACTTAATAACTTCAGTGAAAAATAAATACACAGGGAACTTTTCTTTATGAAAATTAAGACCACATATCAAGCTTTATGTATTTAAAAAAAAAAACTTATAAAACAAACTCTGGGAGATTCTGATTGTGTGGGGAGATAATGACGGTGCAATAATGCATTTCCCAGAATGACAGCTAGTGATATCTGTAAATGGCCTTCGGTAGAAGAAAGAAAACACACGGCTCCAATCAATACACAGATAGTCTGTAATGTAAAGATTAGGATCAGAATATTTAAAAATTTAATACTTTGCCACTCCGTATACCACTTTGGAAGTCAATATCTTTGGAAACCTGGTCCATTTCCCTTCTTTGAAAGCATTATATATTTAAGGTTTTTAAATTATTTATCTAGTCCATGTGATTAAAAATGAAAAAAGTTAGTCCATCCATTATCTTCTGCAGCTGCTGTCTGGATATTAATTCCCCCACCTCCTTTAAATCCTTGATTTTTTTTCTTCCTACCTTGTAAAGAAAACTCAGTAGATAGATTAAGAGAGCAAAATAAAACCTCAACCACTCACTAACATCAGAGCATGTTGCCGCTTAAACAGTGTGCAAAGGTGCCTGTGTATGAACAATATACTCAAATATTTTTACTGAGATGTATTACTTTCAGATCTGATAGTCAAAAATATGGTGAGTTAAATGGCAAGAAAGCATATTGTGTCTTCTGACCAATTATAGTTGGGGGCTTTATTTAAAAAAAATATTCTCAAAGTTACTTCCAAGTTTACTTTTGAGAATGAGAACATTTTAAATTAAATTATTTTAGTCTTTCCAAGAATTGCTGTCATAAAAGGGAAGGCTCATATTTAAATAAAGTGGGGAATTGTTTTAAAAATAGTCATCAAATTTAATGTAATTTCTTAACAGCTTAATTTTACGGTTATCAATTTTGTTTTGAAGGTTTTTATTTTCTTATGTGTTTTCTTTAGATTTTACTGATACCAGAATTGTTGGTTTTCCAAATGTGCTATTTATTTTGGATTACAAAATAGATAACTTTTATTATTTCCTTTGACAGTTTCTACTACTAAGAGTGAAATAAGTGTTTTACTATTTTACCACATCTTTTTTTTCACTGTACCTCAATAAGGTGAAACTTATTTGGAATTAATTCTTTTTATTCCCATTTTAACATAGAAATATTTAAAACATCTGAGAAGAGAATACTGTAAAATATGATGTGTTTAAAATGTCAAGGAAACCGAGCAATATTCAAAGATGAGAAAGAGAAAGGGGAACACTATGTATTTCTCTATTTAATACTAAAAGACTTCAGAAAGAAATACCTTAGATCATTCATAGAAATTCTTTCATTCTATGGAGATCCCATTATGCCACTTGTCTTTCAGGAACATTGATTATTATATATTCAATGCATTGGCCACAATGCATAGCTGTACTTCTTTCTTTAAGGCCCAAATGACATCAACATTAACATGTTTTGTTCTACTTTATCTGAAGCAAAATAAGCAAGAGATTGGAAAGAGGATCCAAGCTAAGATTCTTGGTGTTTCCATTGGTTATGAACACAGTATTGAAGAGTGACAGTGAGTTATGTTTTTTACTTCTTTGTATCATTGTGCTCAAATATGTATATTTTGTGGAGCTGAATTTTTGGCACAATGTAATGAGAAAATCCTAATGATGTCAGGCCAATAGGAAGAATTTTCAGAAAATTTTACTATTTTATCCTAAATTTCATTGAGTTAGAAGTGAACAGTTGATCTCCTTCTGTTGTTCTTGAGATCAGATTTTGGCTGAGATTAGAGGGATAAACGGGTGCTTCCAACATTGCTATTTTATGATTTATAAAAAGATGGACTATACAGTGAGAACAGAAATTTATATTCTGCAGTATTTACTACTTCTCATGCCTTTCTGTAATGGGTTCTTTTCACTAGTCTGTCTACTGTGATAGCTGGTTATGTTCAGAGTGGTATTTTTTGAATATCAAGAATTAGAAATAAATGACTGAACTTATAGTGGCATGATAGGATGAAATATATTCTCTCTATATGGTGAACATAAGCACAGTTGTAGGCTAAAATTTTAAAATAATAATTAGAAGGATTTAGATATAGGCTTATAATTTATTAGGGGTAGAATAAATATCCTTAGTCAACCTGAATGCTTCACTTCTGGCCTTGTTCAGTTTTACTTCTTTTTTGCTTGGCTAGATTTTTCTCGATCTGTTCTGATATGTCTCATCCTATTCTTGTCTAATCTGGATTGCATTATAGTATTGCAATCTTGTATCTGGATCATAATTACTCTTTGTTACTTTGCCTCTTACTCAGGGCAAACTTAGCACCCAGCGTCTGTATCTGTCTTAGCTTCAGTGCAACCTAGTTATCCCCAGAATCCACCAGCCTCTGCAGACAATAAGATCACAATATTAATATTCTAAGTCTGATGGCTTCTTATCTCCAATGCACTGCAGATTCTGTATCACCTTTCAAAATCTTCCCAAGTCATTAAAAGTAATAAGGGCTAGCATTTATCAAGTTACTTTAGTATGTGTGTGACACTGTGCTAAGTGCTTTATGTACATTTTCAAATTTAATATTCATCTCAGTTAGGTAGTGTCATTATTCTCTGTTTGGAAATAAGAACGCACAGGCACAGAGCATTTAAGTAACTAGCCTAAATTTTGTTAAAAAAATCTGGTAAATGAGACAATAGGATTTGAACCCAATTCTCTATAATCTGGGAGCCTGTGCTCTTAAATTCTTAATATGCTATTTTCTGGAAAGGTTTCACATTTACTTACAAATAGTCCTTTCATGTTACTCTTCTGTGCTCTTTTTTATGTCTTTTTTTGAAACATCACTTGAAGGTAGATAGTAAGCCACCTTGCTGCTGTTTATCAATGTCCTCCATGAGAAGCTTGCCTTGCTCACCTCTTTGGTGCCGTGGAATTCTGACTCTTGTATTGCCCTAAGACACTGGATTTCCTTATTTCCTCTTTGTTTAATTCTGTAGCTTTTTTACTTGCTGTCTAATCTGAGTATTTTCTATTTGCCTGCCAGCTTATTCTGTGTTTCTGTGATCAGCCTTTTATTCCTACTGTCATCACTGGAGGGCTATTTTATTAGTTGAAGACTTTTGTTAGAGTGCTAAAGTATAATTTTCAAGAAGTTAAAAATATGACTCTCATAACAATATAAGATGAACATGTCAAAGTTTTTATTAACTCTAATGAAAGAACCAGTAAGATATTAAACCTGGTTGGAAGAATATGAGGAAGTGGGATTTTTCTAGTTTGTCAGTTAAAAAATGCAGAAATAAATTTGCTAACGGATACATGACTGGTTAACGGTTAATGCCTGCTAAACAAGAAAGTCATTTTTGGGTTACTTTTTTTCCTGACCAGAAATCATTTGAATTGCTATTGTTGAAGAATCATTTGCAGCACTCTTAGACAAGGATTATTTGCAATGCTTTTAGACAAGAATTGTATGCATGGCTATCAGTTTTCTAAAAATTAATCTCTAATATTACAGAATTGTAAAATATCCCAATAAATAATACATTTGCCATCAAACCATGGTACACACTCTAGAAAACCAGATAATCCTCAAGAAGGATGGGCTACTCCCAACACTATATTGAAAATATCCTCAGTAGTCTCTTTGCCTGTTTGCCAAAAAATGTTTTGGAGAAATTTTCATGGCAAATTTAATTGGCAGAGTGAAATGTGGCTGAAAATGGATCCTTTATTGTGTAGAAACACGGATGTCATATCAAATCCTTTGTAAATTTAAATCTAGTAAGTATTCTCCTGTCTAACACAGGTCAGGCTTTGTTTGTTTGTTTGTTTTGCCATTTCATGCTCACTGGTCTATAGTCTACAGTGGTGCTCTTGTATAAAATGTAAACAAAGTGTTAAGTAAGATAAGAACATTTTTCCACCATTTGGGGTGGCAGGGGACCTTCCTTTGACCAAACTTCATAAGCAAATGACTAAGATGGATAACACCTGGATTGAATTCTGAGTCCTTTATTTAAGAATTTTTTCTTTACATAAGCTCTCCAGAACTAAAAGGAGTCAACTTTGGGGAAGAATGAAGTCCAAATGACCCTCAACATCAAACCAATTGAAAAAATATATTCAGAATAAAGGATAACAAACTGAGATTTTTAAATTAAATGAACAAAGCTTTTGATTATAATGTATGTTGAACCAAAGAAAAGGTCATATTTTATTTAATGCCAATTTTCTAGCCAAGAATTACATGCACATTTTCCTAAGTAGAAATATTTGACTAATTTTAATGCTTACTAGTAAATGCCAAAAACTTATTAGGAGATACCATTCTTTATTTTCAATCAAAACTGTCTCAACTATATTGTTTTTTTTACAGAAGTTATGTTTAAATGTTATGTCAAATGATTGTCTAGTATTATATTTGCTTTTGCTGTTTTTTCCCCTTCTTCCATTGAATGCTACCATATTGGAATATAATACCCTTAAGATCCTATTGAATTTGACCAAAAGTTCTGAGCTACAAGATAAGCAAATTTAACAATGAGAAAAGCAAAAAACAGTTAAATATTATGGACTTGATTAATAGATATTTATGTAGCCAAAGTATTTATCACATATAAGTTGTAAAAAATTTAAAGTTTTCCAACTTCTTTATTGGTGTGTGCTATCCAATACCAATGTTGGAAATAATAATCAAGATTTCTATCTTCATTGCTGTTAACAAATTTCTTCCTGGTACCACCTGGAGAAAATTTGCATATTTTGTTTTCTTCTACACATATAAACTATCATGGATTTTATTTGAGATGCCTATTTAGATATTTTTTCCTTCAGATCATCTTCTGGGTTGTGGAGGAAGAAACTGGAAAACTTGGACATTATCAACTTTAAGTGAGCCACATAATTTATTTTCTCTCTAGTGGCGTGCACACTATGGGGTCATTCTACTTGGCCAATGACACATACATTTTTTTTTCTCTCAAACCTCTTGAGGGACCCTGTTATCCTAACAGGGTCTGATGAATACTTTCATCAAAAAAGAAAAGGTGTGTATGACAGGATTTTAGTATTTTCAGCTGGCTGAGGAAAATAAGTAAGAAAGGAAAAGCTTTCCTTTTCCAATCAGTGGTTGAGAGGGTAACAGAAAGTGGCATGTGGAGAAATGTTGAAGAAATCAAAATGTGACCCAGCTCTAGACTAGAACTTGGGGGAACTGGCAAGATGGCAGAGTATGGGGTGGTGAGTTTTGCTAGCAGATATTCTAATGTAATTAATAAGCCCTAAATTTCTGTAAAACTACTGAGATTCCAAAGGAGGAATAGTCCCCATGATGAGAAGTGATATATTTGAGAGATATTCTATTTTTCAGTAATTTCTCATATTTCCTCATTTTTTACATGTGGAACACTGTGGTTTCTGTGGCTTGCATTCTAAGGTTAGTCAAATAGAGGGAACAGTGAAGAATTGAAAACAAATGTTTTAAATATTTTGATATCTTGAATATGGCTGTGATAGAAGTTTCTGAATAGAAGATATGATTTTCTCACAAATACACACACCTGCTGTCCCCCCCTTCCCTCTGCACATTTGGCATCTTCCTGATGACTTGACGATAGAAGCATTTTATGAAATATTTGATGTGAAAGATTTATTGTAAACTTTGGTAAATGACTATGAACAGAAATATGTATTAATAGTTAAAACGAATAAGACAATATTAAGCTGAAAGTTTGACACACACCCAGTAGTTTCTCCTCCTACAGTTCAAGTGTGAAGAGTAGAGCACACTGGAGGCAACTGCATTTTCAGAATGAAAGGAATTATAATTCTTGATCCTTGGGCTCGTTCACGTTGTCTTGCTCAATGCAAAATGTAACCAGAGATTTAATAAGTTAGTGTTACCCTGAGAGGATGCTTTAGGGATGAATTTAGATTAAAAAATATATATTCACATCCTCTGCATAACTGGCAGATTTCTCTTTCTCTCTCAGGAGAGGACTGACAACTTACTCACCTTTCTGTACTCCATGGGCACTTGCACATTTGCATCTTAGAACTTTCAGTCATGATCTAAAATAGCTCTTCTCCAGACCACCTTTTTTTTTTACGAGCTATTACTGAGTTATCTTGGTGTCAGGGATTTGATAAATGCATGTGTAGAAAACTCAGAAATGGGTGTACAAGACACGGAGGACTCAGAACCTGATTTCAGAGGAGGGAAATTAAAAGTGATATTTAATTTGAAAATATATGGATGTTCCCAAAGTTAAGTACGAAGAGATGAGACAAAAGATATGTTTTGAATTTAGTGAACTTTATGAAGGCACTGTTTATCAATATATCAGTAAAATTATATAAATAGTATTTAATTTAGTTCTGATCCCCAAGTCATCACCATCATCTTTTTCTTCTCCTCATTCTCCTCTTCCTCCTCCTTCTTCTTGTTCTTTTTTTTTGTATAGATTAAATTTAACTCCTTTCCAGGTTTGGAAATGAGCTGAACCCACTCAGTGCAAGCATCCTGAAATCCTCCCTTCCCATCACACTCCTGAGAGACTGGTGACGTGTTTTTGCCTAATGAACGTGAATCCATAGTTTAGCATTGGTACTACTACTTCTTCTCTGCCACTTTGTTCTTATACTGTAATTTGCTTTAAAACTCTTTTGCATTATTAGATATTATTTGCAATTATAAATGCAAAAAGGAACATTTCATGTATTACCAATGAGACTAAATAGTTGATAACATTTTGCCATATTTGTTTTCAGATCTCTTTTTTGTTGCAGATGTAAAATATTACAGATTGAGCTGAATGTTGTATGTATCAATTCCATTCATGTGTCTTGGACTCTGTTTACATATTTAAGTATTTGTGAACAATGCTATCTGTACTTTATGGAGAAGCCCAAATACCAATGTATATTTTAAGGGGGCTTATCAGTTTTCCCAAAAAGGAATTGTGGTGGCCGCCAGAATTTACCACTCATATCTCCTGCCACAGAGAACATAATTGACTGATGGCCACAGCTGCTTCCCTCTGGATTCACCTCTGAGTTGAGGCCATTCTTTCCAAGACCGCCCCGGCCAGTAACTGAGCACTGCAGTCCTCATTCATGTACTAATAACAGCTGTTTCATGTACAATCTGGAATGTCTTTAATGGACCACTTTGGTTCAAGGACTCCCCACTGGCCTGGGCAAAACTTTCTTAGAACTACAGTGCGGTCTGAGACTTTTCCTCACCAATCCTGCTTTCCCCTTCTCCTTCATCTACATGCGGGCTGAAGGCTCCCCTGCTTACTCCTCCTTTCTCCCCTCTAGTCCGTATCATGCTTTCCCCGTTAAATCACCTGCACATCTAATCCTGTCTTGACCTTAACTTCTCTGAGGACCTGAACACAACAATATTCCAGTTACCCACCTGGATAGCATGAACCTGACAACCTTACTCTAGGAAAGGTGCTGGCAATTTCGTAGACGTTCATTTTATCCCCCTTCTCGTTTCTTCTCACATCTACCCTTACCATCACTCTCAGTACTGCCTTGTGTCTGTAAAGGTGGACTTCTTTGGTTCTACTCTTCAGAGAATAAAACCTCCAGTTTTCCACGGGAGTGGGGGAAGGACAGTGGCTTCCCTGTGTAAGTCAAGGAGGGGACCAGGAGCCTACGAGTGTCTAATTCGGAGATTCTACTGATGTCTCTACCCCACATAATGGCTTATGTATTGAGATTCAGCTTGGTTCTTATTACTCATCTCCATCCCATTCTACCACATGTCCTTAACTCATAAACATACACGAACACTTATGTGTATGTGTGCGTGCACACCCCCCCACACACCCACACCCACACCCACACACACACACCCACACACACACACATTTACGGGGTCAGTTAGGTTTTAGCATGTTCATTCTACTAAATCTATTGCCACCAATCCACTCAGTCTCTCTATGAAAATTTTATTTATTTCATTTTCCTTTTAGTAATCTATACAATTTTTTATCCAACAAACATTTCCTGATCATCCACTGTGAACTAAGATTTGAGCTTAGTGCTGAGGATACATAAGCAAAGACAAAACCAATCTGTCTTCCCTGCGGAGTTTATAATCTAAATGGATAGACAGATGGTTATTGAGTAAATGTAAAATCACAATGGCTTATGTGTTTTACAAGTTGTGGATGCAGAGATCAATGGTGTTTTGAGACTATATAACATGAAATTTGACCTAGGAGGTCAGGCAAACAGTGAATGCTTTGTTAGTTGAAGGAAGACTAGGAATTAAGAGTGTATTCCAATAGGAAAAGGCAGGTGCCAAAGTCCTTTAGCAGTGATCTGCTGATTGCGGCTCCAGGGAGGAGGGGAGAAGTAAGGAGGAGATGAGAAGTGAGGAGGAGGGATAGGGTTGAACATGGGACACCTACCATCATATCAGAAAACATGAAGCACTTACGTGATGACTGGTGTTGAAGGTATCCAGACCATCCTCATAGCCTTCTGTGTGGAAGGGTTTCAAAGGAAGGATTATTGGCGCTTACAAGTGTCCCTTTCATTTCAGTGCTGTATGTCCTTAAACCATATCTGCAATTCTGGCTAATTTTGAATATGGACACTTTTTTTGTAAAGTCAACTGAGTATGTTCTATCCGAAGTGTTTTGGAGTCGTTTAGCATTTATATGTAGGATGTTCGGTATAATCAAAGTTTTGGGACTTAAAGAAATGCTTGCCATTTTTAAATAATTGAAAGATTATGTGTAGAGTAGTCTGTTGGCTCCAGGGCTCAGAGGCAGAGTTTACTGAGCAGAAGCTTCACGGAGTATGGTTTAGTCATAACTAAAAACAACAACAACAGTAGCAAAACAAATAAACAAAAACACCTTGCCATTAACTTTAAGACTCTTAAAATGGAATTGACTGACTCGGGATAAAATTCCCATCAATGGAGGAAAATACCAGGGTAGACAGTCATTTCCTGGGATACATTTTATGTGTTTTTGTATGTGGTCATGAAGGGGGAAATATTCATACAACAGATGAAAGTTGAACCAGATAAACTTGAAGGATACCTGCTTTTTTGATTCTGTGAATCTAACCTCTTGTGCTGCCCTAGTACAGCTCTTGACCACTTAAAACATCACCACTTTTCTTTGCTGGAAGCCTAGGCAATTCTTTTGCCTGAGGCTTGAGATCTGAATGAACTGGATGTTGTTCTTTTGCTTTTTTTTTTTAATGTAAAATATGTTTTTGGTTTGTAAATGCACTCAGAGGCACAGCAATGGGCACTGAAATTATTATTTTTTAAGTGAAATAAAAATAGAGATGACAGCTAAAGAACTTTCACAGCAGTTATTATTATGTGTTATTATTAGCAGCAGCATGTGGTGACATTTTAAGCTCTAAATCCACAGAAATATATCCTAGATCATGGATATTCCAGATGCTAAGGGGAAGAAAACAGAAATGCTGCTGTCTGGCTTCACATGAGAGTATTTAAAAACAAAATGAAATAAGAAGTCTGATAATTTTGTACTAGATAGTAGAGACTGATTTATCTCTGTCTCTAGGGGTTGAAGGGTTAATCCTGGGACTTTTCTATAGATGTAGATATCTGCCACCAAAAATACTGCTCAGAATATGCTGAGGAATATATTTGGCTCTTTAAGCTGTGTGAAATCTGTCATATTATTAGTGACTTAACAGCAGACTATGTCATATTTTATGGATTTAGTCAGCATGGGCTCTCTAAAACACAGCTGAGTAGAGTGAAAAATCTAATGTGACGTGGCCTCATCTCCAACCAGAAAAGGCTTCTGTATGCCTATAAACTTCTAGACTTTCTTGAAGAGGGTTTCTGCTTTTAGTACTCAGATTTCTCATAGCAGAAATTGGGCATTGACATTTCTGTATGTGGAATCAAGACAGCATAGTGTAGTCATCAGAAGTATGGATTTGGAATCAAATTGAGCTGCATAGGTGGCTCTGCTCCTCACTAGATGTGTGCTCCTAGGAAGTTGATTCATCTCTTTAAGCCTTGATTTCCTCATAGCCAATATGTAATAATAGTAGTCCCTACCTCTTGGGAATGTTGTAAGGATTTGATTATGTAATGTCAAATCAAGCCCTTCGATCTATGTCTGGCAATGTCACACAGCTGGCAAATCATGAAGCCAAAACTCATACTATACTGGACCCCAAATCACGGGGAAGAGCTCATAGTCTTGGTCTGATGGTATACCTCCTGAATTTGAACTCTGGCTCCACCCGTAGCTAATTTTGTTCCTTAGGCATGTTCTTATTCTTAGTATAGTAGCTGACCCAGAACGCTTCACCATGTTGTTTATTTTTATTTTAGAAATGTTAATCTAGCAGTGCTATTCTGGATGGATTACGAAACCCTTTAAAGAAACTGAATAGAAGGAAATTAGTTATATCAGATGGGAATTTTGTTTGGCTCTTACAGGAATTCTTCCAAACAGTGACTTAAACAATTGGGATCTTTACTTTTTGTCACAAAACGAAGATTTGAATATAGGGGGTTGAGGGGTAATGCAGTGGCTTCATGATGTAATTAGGAGCTTCAGATTTTTCTATCATGTCCGTTCAACCTGTAGTTGTGCCCTCTTGTGGTGACACGTTGGCTGCTTCACCTTCCTTTAGGTACCAGGCAAGATGTGGAAAGGCAAAGGAAAAAAAGGCACATGCTGTTTCTGACATCCATTTAAATCCTGCAAAACAACTTGCTTTTACCTCTCATTCGTCAAAACAGTATCGATTATCCCCTATTTATCAGGAGTCTGGGAAACAGAGTTTTAGTGAATACGGTGTCACCACTATCAAATCAGATTTTTGTTGTTGATGTGGGTAATATAGAAGAGACAAATGGACATTGGAAAGGTAACTAGTAATCTCAGACAAGGTATAGAAGAGTGGATTTGATGCTAAACTGCCTACTTGCACACACATTGTCATGTTTAATTCTTAAAACAACCCTTTAGTAGCCGTAAATAATAGCCCTGTTTTCAGATGTGGCCATGAAGTTTAGTATGTCCCAGGGCTGGGAATAGATAGAGTCTTTATTTGTCTGGCTCCGAGATCTATGATCTTTGCACTATACCACATCGTTTTCCTTGCAGTGCTATCTCTGATTTGGTAGCAGATCATTATATTACTGGGCTTAATCCTCATCGTTTTCTGTCTTCTTAGAAATGGTAGATAAATGGTTAAATGTGGTTCTGCTGCTGAACTTAAATATAAGTACGTGTACATCATAAAAGTTGGTTATGTCATGGGGCAGGGTTATCCAGTGAACAGAGCAATTAACTCAGATGTAGGGAAGCTAGGGTCTTATACTTTGTTCTATCTCTGCCGACAATGCTAGTTAACTTTTCTGGTCCTGAACTATCCTCATTTGTGAAACGAAAAAGGTGATCTGGCCCTCATATCTGACCCTCTTCTTATAAAGATAAAATTAGACAACAGATGGGAAAGGACTTTGTGGAAGTGTAAGTGTTTGCTATACAAATACAAGGAATTATTATTATCGATCCAGTAGCCCAAAGTGGCAATCTACTTGATACTCTCTCAGAGACTTAATTGAGCAGTTTCAGTGCAACCCTATAAGCTGACAGCAGCTGAAGACTGATTCTCCTCTTTGACAAAGCCCAACATCTAGACAGACGCATTCTCTCCTCTCTGGTGCATGCCTGTGAGGGTGGGTTTTCAGCATCCTCTAGAAAATAAATGTAAAAATCAGTCTTAAAAAGGAAATGAGATGTTAACTCTTCACAGACCTTACTCATTGAAGATTACTTGTGTGAAGAGTGTTTGGGGCATATTTCACCTAAATAAAATAAAGCATCATTTAATTTATTGTGTCAACAACTATTTATTAAGTGGTTACTACATCTCAGACATTGTACTTGTGTCTGGGGACACAGCAGGAAACAAGAAAAATATGGTTCCTACAGTCATGGATTTTCTAATCTATCGTGGAAGAATAATATTAAACAGTTAATTAAACATGTCATATTTCATTAGGTAACTCAGTTTGTCACAAATCAGTGCAAAATGATGTAAGGAGGTAGAATAAAGAAACACAGAGGAAACTTTCTTTGTGGAATGGATACATACATACACATACACACACATGACTTTTCACAATTGGAGGAATGTGCCCTAAGAATTCTTAAATTTATAAATCTATAAATCCAATTTTAATACATGTAATTTTACCCCAAATTCAGAAAAGTATGCATGAAAAATTTAACCGACCAATTCAGAACCTTACTGATTTTAGAAAAACAGTACTAAAAAAATTCATAAAACAGTTACAATACAGTAAAATAACCTCTGTTATGTTGTATCATTATATTTTTACTTATTAACATTAATCAAACCTTCATGATATCTGAAGATCTAAAGGTATTACCCAAGTATGATACATGCTTAAGAATGTAGGCATGTATCACACTTAGGTAATATATGGAGAAAGGGAATGTAAAGTTAGCTCATCAGAGAGAAACAGGAACCTTCTGGCCTTCTTCTTGAGGTTGGCTCCCTTTGACTTGAACACTTACTTTGGCTGGTTACTCTTTGCATCTACAGAATATTTCAGCTCTGAAGGTGAAGCTTCTGAACCAGTATCATCAAATGAAGCTGCCTCTCTTATTTGACAAAAATAATCACTAAAATTCTCAAATTATTTTTTTAATACAGTTAATATTATTTTAGTAGCCATACATGATGTGTCTTGTAAAGATCAATCCATATATGTATTATGCATCTCTTTCTTTCTTAGCACAGACCTAATGTAATCATGATACTTATTATTCTACTTTGATATTTTAAAATACAGAAGTTTTATTTCAAGATATCATACTATAGTATGTAAGAAAACATGGCTGTACTAATATAGAGAAGGCCTTATAATGATTCCCGGACTGCCCTCAGATATACTGAGGGTCGCTTATGTCCACTGACCCCATCCATGCCAAGAGTGTGGGTTTCTGACTTGTTTGAGGACTAATTCTACAAATGGCATTGAGGACTTCATGCTGACCCCTCATATTGGTCACGTTTATATGATTTTATGAATGAAACTCGTATGTGATTTATGTATGTGATGTTCTGGGTGAAAGCTTATATAATGTTCTGGATGAAAACACTATTGTATGAAATAATTTTTGCTTGATTGTTTATCAAGCTGAACATTTCATGAAATGATATGAGAAAAGGTTCATAAAACTATATCCCATAGGCCAAATCTGGCTCATTGCTTATTTTTGTAAATAAAGTTTTATGGGAACACAGCCATGTTCATTTGTTTATGGCTGCTTTCATGCTGTAACAGCAGTTTTAATAGTTGTAACAGAGACCATCTGTACCACAAAGCTGAAGATATTTACCCTACATCCCTTTACAGAGAAAAGTTTGTTTACTCACAATGTAAGGCATATACCTTGGGCCCAGTAAAACAGGTGAGTTGCATTGTTGTCTTTGATCTCTAGTAGATACAGCATGGGACCTTGGAGTCATACAGTTCCATGTTTGGATTCAGGCCCTGCTGTTTACAATTTGTAGGACATTTTTAAAGTTATTTAACATCTCTGAGCTTTTATTTCCTCCTGTGGTAAGTGAGCTAATGATACCTATCTCACAGGGATGTTGTGAGGATTATATAAAACCATGTAAGCACAGAGCTTGGCATACGCAAGAACATAATTTTTCACATTATTTTGCAGTGTAAAGGGAACAAATATCATCAGGGTATTGAGAACATGAGTATGAAAACAGAGCTTAAAACTGAGGTCAGAATTAGGTGAGTGTTTAGATGGGTCACCAGAATTTAGGATGGGTGGAGAGAAAACAGAGCGGCTGGGCCACTGACGTCATGGTTTAGTCTCAGCATCTCTGAGAATGGCTCACCTTGCTTCAGATGAGAACTAGAGAAATTCATAATTAATAATTTCTTGATAAAGTAGAGGAATATGTATTCTTCTCTTTGAAAGACTGAATGATAAATGCTGTGTCCAGAGTAGTGGGGATATGAGGAGTCTTCCCTCTCTTGTTAGGGTGCATAATCAATCTGATTATGTTTGCTCTATTAACAAGTATAGAAACATTCAAAACTGATTAGGCTGTGGTCTCAGTATTGATTTAAAAACATGGATATAAGAGCAATAAAGCCCAGTTTACTGATACATAGATACTGCTTCCATCAGCTCTCCCATTTATATGTCCATATTCCATGGTGGATTTTGGTCACTTTTATATACAACAATTCCTGTTTTTCTCAAATAAAAGAAAACTTCAGGTTTCCCTGAAATCTTCCTTCATTTAAATAATCTTGGAGAAATTTCTTGATGATGTATCAGATCTTCTAGAATAAGCAATAATGGTACCAATTCTTTCTTCCTTTGCCTGTTATAGTATATGGAATTTATATCTACAATCCTACCGTCTGAGTCTAATGCCATGAAATGTGTTTTGATAATGATTAATTCCATGGCTTGCTCTTTAGACATCACTGTTTGACCTTGCAGTCAGTAACATAGCAATCCTTCTGAATCGTGTCAAGGTTTTGTTGGCTGATCCTATAAACAGGGGAACATTTGTTTCATAATAATATTGCCGAAATATGTTAACAGTCAATCTGTTACCTCATGGAAAATGAATTAATTTATATCTCCTCTGATAAATATGTATGAAAGGAGATTAAGATGAATACGGACGCTGGTATTAACATTCACTGAATTTTTTTGTTCACAAGGCATTTTATGTCTGTTTTCACCATCTTCTATTTTTCTAGACTCAAGGACACCTAGAACATTCTCATAACCTCACCATGATCCTTTGTAGCAGATGCCTAGTGCTAATAAACACGATCACTGTTGCCTTTGCCATTTATAAATGGGGAAGATGATGAATATGCAGGGCCATTTGCACTGAGCTTTGGATCTGCTTCAGTCTATCCATGATGCAAAGAAGCATCTGCTTCCCTTAGTCACCCAGACAAATTCCAAAAATGAAAGGTGAAAAATCCAAAAGCTGTTGGATTTTACTTTTCTAAAATTTACTAGTGTCGCATGTCAAGGAGATTTAACAGCAATCGCTTGTGAGGGAAATGATAGAAGAAAACTGAAAACAATGGCCAAAAATTACTTACGTAGAGATTTGCTTATCTGAAAATAACTTGTTTTTCCTCTTCTTAAGAGAGGCAAACCATTTCTTGTACCTGGTTTCTGTGTAGCTATTTATTTAACTACTTTCTCAAGGAAAATTTCTGAATCCTCAATTTTATAGGCCATAATGTTTTTTAATTGTGGTGATTAAAACAAATAATATCCCAGACTGTTTTCTTCACACATAGGTATTTTAACCCTCTCATTCAAAAAGTATCTAACTCTCTTGTTTCAGCCCCCGCTGCCCTCACCTCTCCTTCTTCTTCTTTTTCCAGAGCAACTAGATTTTTTTTATATGCAATATGAAGACACATATTTGAAAGAGTGAAAGCGATGGTGTTTTGGAAACCTCAGTATGTGTGTGTGTGTCTGCACGTGTGTGTGTGTGTATGTATGTATACTGAATGAATGGACTATCATAAGAAGAATGAAACTTGGGCAATACAGCCTTTAATGAATAGAACTAATTTAAAACTATTGTGAGAGAAATTTTGACTTGATATATAATTGATATTTCTATTTCAGAAATATCTAATATTGGAATGAATTGTCATAGTGAGGTATTGAACTTTCAGTGATTAGAGATACGAAAGCATAAATGCACAACCACTTAGAAGGCATCTTTTTGAGACTTAAGAATAGATCTGAGTGTCTTTTGAGATCCCTTTCAGCTTAGAAATTCTATGATATCTATAATATATATTCACAGCACACATGCACTTATGAAGGGAGTGTACCTGTGCAGTAGGTGACCGTGGATACTCATGATTTACCCAATTGTGTGAAATGTTCTAATGTTGTACTGTTTAGTGATTACCTTGTTAAAACCAAATGATGAGGCTTACTTTGCAGTAGTCTCCACTGAAAGAAATGATCATTACTGTTCTGAATTGTCTCGGAAAGAAGTTAATTCCAGGCAGGAAGAAACAGGGAGAAGTGACTATAAAAACAAATATCTCCATACTTCTAATAAAGAAGGAGAATTGAGCCTACAATCTGAAGCGTGAATAAACCTTGATTGGTTCTGGGTTTAGGGTTGAGCTGCCCCTGGAAGACTTATATAGAAATATGGTCTACTATAAATATATATAAAAGGGATATCTATATGAAGATGGAAAGATGGGTCAAAAAATCTTCCCAGAGGAAATGATATCTAAACTGGTATATAACTGTTTTAAAGCTGGTGTGTGTAAAGGAAATTCCAGGAAGAAGGATAATCATGCATAAGTGGAGAATAAAATATAGTCTTTTTTTTCCCATGGAAAACAATGAGATATAAGACTAGAAAGATATACTGGAGTCAGATAGTAAGTGGTTAGAATATGTAAGTCATGTTAAAGAGTTTGGAGTTTATCTAAGAGAAATAGGAAGTCTTTTTAGGATTTCAAGCAGGGCAGTGAAATAATCAGACATTTTAAAAGCTCCTTCAGGCTATGTTTTAGAGAATGGATTAGAACAGGGCAAAACTTGAAATAGACAATTTAGAAGGCTGTGTTAGTAATCTGTGCAGTCCATGTAAGACCTCCTTGTCACCAGTTTTTCAATCATGTTCATTCACAATTCCTGAGCATCCAGCCTAGCCTTAGCCACCAGCTATAAATCACTGCCAATCTGTGCCTTTTGTCGTCTTTGTTTTCAGGTTAAAAATGAACAACGGTGTACCCTGCTTAAAGTTCTGTCCTTTGGGAGCAGTTCCTTTTTCTGTTGTCCTCTTGGGTCACCCAAGACTGAGGCTGTTGTGCTGCAGTTGTGCAGAATTCCAGCATATCATGCAGTTTCATCTATAAACCTGAGTCCCAGATGTTTCTCCCCTAAGTCAACTGGACATAAAAAAACTCCCCATGAGGCAATAGGTGGAAGTTGAGGGAGAAGAGGCAGTGCAGCAGGGATAGGTACTATGAAATCTGATTCATCGATTCCTGCAGTTTGCTTGTGTCTTCAGGACTCAGTTGAGCCTGATCTCTTACATACCCTTCCCACTTGATGTTGGAGTGATCCTTTACTCACCTCAATTCATGGCTCAGGGTGGGGGGATGTTCAGAAGGCACTCTTTCAGCCTCTACCCATTACCCGTGCTAAAGCCACATCCACATTTTTAGGTATTGGATACAGCAGCATCTCTACTTCTTGGTATCATTTGTTGTCTTGGTGATCTCAGGCTGCTATAACAATATACCATATCCTAGGTGGCTTAAACAACAGACATTTATTTCTAACAGCTTGGAAAACTAGGAAGTCCAATATCAAGGGCCAGCAGATTTGGTTACTGGTAAGAGCCCTCTTCCTGGCTGGAAGACGGCCACCTTCTCTCTGTGTCCCCACAAGGTAGAGAGAGGGGAAGCTTTGGTGTTTCTTCCTCTTCTTTTAAGGGCACTATCTTATCTTGGGGGCTCTTCCCTTCTGACTTCACCTAAACCTAATTACCTCCCAAAGGACCTACCTCTTAATTCTATCACATTGGGGGTTAGGACTTCAACATATGAAGTTGAGGGAGACACAAACATCAAGTCCATAATAATGTCACTATTGAGGAGTTTGGATATTATCTAAGGGAAATGTGGACCTATTTTACCATTTCAAGCAGGCCAGTGATATAGTCATATTTGTATTTTTAAAAACTCACAAAGGCTATATTTTATAAAAATAATTAAAATGGACAGAACTGGGGACAGGAAGACCTCTTAGTGGTTAAGATAATATTTTAACTAAGAAATGCAGTTGATGTAGACTAGGATAATGGCCATGAAGAGAAAAATTGTATCGGTTTTAGAGATACCAAGAGGTCAACCCAACAGCACTTTGTTATAGTTCCAGTTTGGAGAAGTTGAGAGCTATTAATATCTTCTATTGAAATTTGGATCACATGGATGGGAGCTGTATTGTCCCCCCACCTGCCCCCCGAAGTGAAATCTATATGTTCTTTTTGGTTCATATTGTGGTTGAAGTTCTTTCAGGGTATCTGCATGGAGATGCTGAGTATGTAGTTGGATATTTAGTTAGGAGAATCTAGAGAGAAACTAATTCATCACTCAATTTTCATAATGTCCGTGCTTGAAACACAGAAATAAACAGTAGGGTTTTTACATTTATAGTGTAGTCAGTTGCTTATTTAAGACAAATTATATTAAAATGACACAAAGGGATAGGCTATTTAGTATTTGTTAGCCTCGCAGTTTTTCTTCATTTTTCATCATTTTATAAGTGAAGGAAAACTGAAGCTAATAGATATAATATAGCCTACCAACATCTAACAGAATTTAGTGGAGACAGAACTTAAACTCACTTCTCCACGTTGTGCTAACAAAGTCCTACCTTGTTGTTTTAGGACCTCAGGTTTATCATATATCAAAGGAAGGTAGTCTCTCCCTTCTAATTCAAGAGTCTATAAATTGATGGCTAGATAACCACTGTTCCTGTACAGCCTAAACTTCATAAAACCATGGCAGCAATGTGTATAGGCCATTTAGTTTCAACTCTAGGCCCAGCCTACAGGACAAATTTGAAATTGTTTTTATTTGTTTTACTTAGGAATGTTTGAAGGAGAGAGAGGACCAATATTTCTGCGGTCTCAGGACAATATCAGACTACTTGAGGGAAGTGAAGGCCACTACACAATTAGGATAAGATCCCCTCATTTTACTCTCCATAGTAAACAAAGAAATGTTTACACTTAAAAATGGAAGTCTGAACTTTTTAAAAAGATCATAGATTTTCCTTGAAAGGATGAACATTTATTTATACACATTATATTCAGCAACACAAATGACAAGTGCTTATTAAGGACTATTATTTGGTTCTCTAATGGTTGTCTCCTCCCTTAGGAAATCTAGGCTTACATAATGTGAGGAAGTAAATTGACCTGAAAATGAAGATTCTAAAAACAAAATAACCACCAACATATATGTTTTGGTCTTTGGTGTCTACCTCTCATTCCCAAAGGATACTTTAGCAGTATCTAATATTCCTAAAATTTAATAATTTTATGCCCAATTTAGGATGAATCTGCTTTTATGACCTTGTTTTGAATGGCTTGGTGATTTTGACTGGCCTGTGCTTTGGCTCAGTAGTCAGTGGGGGTAGAATGTATATTTCACTCTATTACATGAAGGAGCAAACTACCTCTTGCATCACAGCTTGATGTTTGCACTAAGGAGTTCATCTGCCTAGTCAGATCAGTGGAAGTGATTTTATAAAATATTTATCTTTTAGAGACAGGACCTTAAGAAATTTATTGCCCCTTTGTGGAAGATATTTTCCCACCAGTCTAATAGAGGCAGTGTTAAACATAATGCTGGAAAGGGTTCTGAATTTGCCCCACTCTTTTTGGAACAATACACAGATTATTTCATTTGTTTATTATTTCCATGTGACCTCAACTTGAAAACTTCAGCTGAATCTAAACTAGCATTAGCTTATAGAATATCAGTGGATAGGTCCAGCAGTGTTCTGGACTGTTTGTGGTAGATGATATGTGGAGATGGCAGAAGGACCTCTTCACAAATTGACCCGAGGTAATTCACTGAGAGGATCAGAACATTCTGGAAAATGTATTGGAGAGTTGATGATTTTCAATAGCATGTAGGAATGGAATGAAATGAGCAAAAATCTTTGCTAGTGTTTTCATGACTTTATCTCCATAGAGGTGAGGTTACCTAATGCACAAGACTCACAAACTACCAACTCAGTTTTTACATAGTATACAAAGGCTGTTTAAAATAGTACTTTACTCTTAGAAATAAGTAAAAATACAAAGTAATAATAAACATTAAAAATCTTCTACTGAAAAAAGAGATCATTTTAAGTTGCTGATCTAGTTCTAGTTCTGGGAATATATATCATTAAGATAAAACGAAATATGAGCGAACAGCTAGAAGAATGAGATGAACTCCATGTGGAAGGAAATAAAAAACGTTTAATTGAATGTCTAACTCTTTTAAAAACATCCACAGAGGAATAAGCTGAAATAAAGCCAGAAATACCAGGAGAACAATAAGAGAATGCAAAACAACTAAACAGAGACTTGGCAGGATGGAAAACGAAGAAGAACTCATAACTACACACAGTGGACTTCATCATTCTCTGGACCTCAGATTGCTTTTGACACTCCTGTAGAATAGCAAATATAAAGCCAGGCAGATGGGGCACTTTCAATGGATACTCATAGAAAAATCCTATAATGGGAAATTCTTCCAGGTGGCTAAAAGGAAATGGTACAATAATTTGATCAAATGAAGAAGCAGTACAGAAATATTTAGCAACAGATTTTATAATGGGAATGACTCCTAAACAAACACATGCCCATTGCTTTCACTGGTCCAAAATATTCTGGATAAGTTGGAAGAGTTTGCTAGTGGTCCTCATACTTTCTAAAAGTGTATACAATATTATGGGGAAAATGAAATATTATCTCAAAATCAGTAAATACCACTTTCTAACAAAAACACCCTGTGATAAACACTAAGATATAATTTAAATAGCCAAGTCTCAACATCATAGCTCTCTTTTTGAATGACACTTTTGAAAAAAATGCAGCTTTTTGCCTAAACTGTCTTATCAAATATTTGTTCAACGGAAATCTCCCATGTGAAAAACAAAATTTGGCTTGCAGTGTTTTATGCTTCATCTCACATGGATGATAAAGTAATTGGCTATAGTAGAAAACATAAAAAAGTGATGTAGTTCTTTTCTGATCTATATCTGTGTCTATTAAAATGCATCCATGTCCTCGACTTTTTCTATTAGCTCTGACACATTGTCCAGAAGTGAAGCTTTATGCTATTAAAATATTTACAACTATTCCTTTTGTCTGAAGTCACCAAAAATATTTATGCTCATTGTTTTGACTGGGCATACATATAATTTTATACTGAAGAACTATCATAAGATTGATCACAGGGCTTCCCTGGTGGCGCAGTGGTTGAGAGTCTGCCTGCCAATGCAGGGGACACGGGTTCGAGCCCTGGTCTGGGAAGATCCCACATGCCGCGGAGCAGCTAGGCCCATGAGCCACAACTACTGAGCCTGCGCGTCTGGAGCCCGTGCTCCGCAACAAGAGAGGCCATGACAGTGAGAGGCCCGCGCACCACGATGAAGAGTGGCCCCCGCTTGCCGCAACTAGAGAAAGCCCTCGCACAGAAACGAAGACCCAACATAGCAATCAATCAATCAATCAATAAATCTAAAAAAAAAAAAAAAAAAAAAAAAGTCAGCATTTGAACCTAGGTCTGAGTCCAAGCCTTTAAGAAAAAAAAAAAAAAAGATTGATCACAGTTTTAGGAAAAGTCAAGATTAATAAGTAAAATAAAAGAACTGTGAGTCCAATTATTAGTCCAGTGTCAGACCTGAATGGAGGTTAAGAAGACTAAACCCTCTTAGTTTGAGTCAGGAAGAGGGACATCTCATGTTCACATTTGAAGATCAACGACAAGTGTGATCAGAAAAAAGAGATACTGAGGTCAAATTCACTGTTCAGAAATTAGTCAGTTATTACCCTTAGAGGATAATTTCTGTGGAGGTTTAGTAATTATTTTTTTCTTCTACTGCTGCCTAACAAACTCGGCTAATACATGGTTTAATCTCTTAATATTTATTTTAACTATTTAAACATGGTACTATGAAAGTTTGGAGGAATGTTTAAGGTGGACCTTTGGATACATTCCCTGAAATGATTTGGAAGGAATCTTGGTATCATTCATCTGGATTAATGAGATAAATGACTTGGTTGGAAAGTTATGACTTTTTATTTTAACATCTTTATTGGAGTATAATTGCTTTACAATGTTGTGTTAGTTTCTGCTGTATAACAAAGTGAATCAGCTATACATATACATATATCCCCATATCTCCTCCCTCTCGCGCCTCCCTCCCACCCTCCCTATCCCACCGCTCTAGGTGGTCACACAGCACTGAGCTGATCTCCCTGTGCTATGCATCTGCTTCCCACTAGCTATCTATTTTACATTTAGTAGTGCATATTAATGTCAGCACATTCTAAGCTTTGAATTTTTACTTATGCTTTACTACATATACAATAGAAACATTACAAGATGGCACGTAAAGAGGAGAGATGATTGGAATCCAGCTTCTCACTTGTGGCTCTTCCCATCTCTTCTTTGAGTTTGATCTCAACTCTAGTATATCTTACTGGCTTCCCATTTCCTTTTTTTTCAAGTAATGCCTTCACTTTCCTGTTTCTCCATACTCTATAATCCAGTTCATCTTCAGCTTATTGATGTACTCTTATGTGTGTTCAGTTCTGTAACAACGAACTATTAATTAAAGCTTCTTATTTTACTCTCAGATTGCTTCTCATGAATTCTATTGGAGGTGGCCTGGTATTTCTGGAAACAAGGATTACCTCCCTGGCACCTGGGAAGTCAGATGTTGATAAATTTCTAGAATTCTTTGGAGACGATTTCACTCTTGTGTCAGAGATGAATTTTCTATGCAATCCATTGAATGTATGATAGAGAAAACCTGATTATGGGTTGGAAAATGGGGGAAAGGGAGAAGCAAAAGATGACAGTGGATAGAGGAACTTGGTAGGTCACGGAGAACTTTCAAAATGAAATAAAAATGAAAGAGAGAGAGATTTTGTGGGCAGGAAATTAGATTTCTACATATAGTTATCAAAACACCTTTGGTTCAGTGAGTACTAATTACAGCTAGTTGGAATCTCTTAGATAATGTAACCATGCCAAAAAAGCAGTCTTGATAGCAAAGAGTCTCTAATAAAGGACCTCCAATCTCTTTCACTTGTAGGTAAAAGTTTTAATGATAAAAATGTTCAAAAGAAAAGTAATTCACATTTCTTTTTGGGAGAGTGTGACCATTATTGCCACATTCTTATCCCAAATTTGGTTTTTACAGTGAATTTCCACCGTGGATTCTGAAGACAGGATATTAAGATAAATGGCCTTCATAGGAGTTCATTTAGCTCTCTCTACTGTGGACCTAACATAAATGCTTTTAAATGACTCTGTGTGTGTGTGTGTGTGTGTGTGTGTGTGTGTGTAGCAAAAATGTTATGAAATGTTATGGATTCTAAGAGAGTTACCACCTGAAAACTGTAGTTGGGTATCTCTATGAATGTATTTTTAAATATTCAGCTATACCATGGCCTGGCACTCTTCAATAAATAAGTATGGGGAAAAAAATCTCTTCAAACAGCACCTCTCATAAGGGCGATGAAATACCTGACAAGACAACTGTTTGGACCTGCATGCTGTGTTCACAGTCTATTCATTATTCTATAGTGCTTTCTGCTAATCACTTATTATTGTGCAAGGTGAGCACAGTTAACCTCTTTAAAGAACTCTGATCCAATATTGAATCACTTTCATAAAGATTCTTGGAGCACAGGATCAGTTTGGCTCAATCACACAAAACCCTGGTACAGTTATTGTCAAAATAGTCACTACTTTTAATTAGATAAATTGATTAGGACTCAGTTTAGGTATGTAAAAAGGCAGTTAGGATCTGGGAAATCTCTGCAGATGAGTTAGATTTTGCCTGAAAGGGGGCTTAGGGCTCAGTTTCTTGGTGGAAAGGGCTTTGGGGAGCTTCAGTAATAGAAAGCCAAAGCTTGCAAACAGTTTATTAAGACTACACTCAAGCATAAGGGAACAAAGTAGAAATCCATTTACTGGAAATGAAGTGAAAAGATAGAGCCTTAGTCACAGCATCGTGGAAGAAAATATTGTGCCTTCAGATCTGAAACACCTGTTTCCTGTGGTATTATCAGAAAATGATGTAGTTTCCAAATCTCCTGCGCATTGAATTGAAGGCCTTGGATTCCTCCTGACTAAAAACAGATGGGTTCCATGTTGTAGGGTAATGCTTAGTCCAAAGGTCAGAGTCTGGAATTCCAACTCAAGGAAAGGAAGGATTTGGGGAAAAGGTCCCTGGCAGATTTTGAGAACTTTGAGTGTTATCTGACCCGCTGGACAAGATTTCTTAACTTAAAAAGTCAAGGTTGTATAATTTGTTTCCGTTCTGTTTTGATGTCTATTAAATTCTATTAATGAATGCCAAAACTGAATAATTAATGACAGAAAATACTTTTTTTGACTATTTCTATTTTCTAATAGTTTTCTAGATAATTATCCTGTTTTTAAAAGGCTGGGCTAGATTTTGAAATATGAGCCACATTTAAAAATATATAACAGGAGTGGAAATAGGTACACTAGAATTATTATACAACATGTTGAAAGTTAAGCCTCTTTATATGTAGTTTTCAGTAAAGATAAAAACCCTAATTAAGTCAGTGTATGAATTGACTATTGATATTTCTTGAGGGACCAGAAATGGAAGACAACCATTGTATTAGAAATTATTTCAAATGCTTCCTGTCTGTGCAATCTGAAAGAAAAATACGTGAAGTAGATAAATCAAATTTACTTCAGATCTAGTCACACATTGTTTAAACTGTTTCAACATCCGCTCCTTAAACTGGTAAGTTCATTTCTATACTGAAAAATTTTTACCACAGTTACATCCTGCTGGTGTGTTTCACAGGTCATTATTTTAACACTATAGAATACTTCTCAGATGTCCTTAACAAAACCATGAAAAAAACCCCCATGAATTAGTCACTTGTAGGCTCGTAGCAAGTGGATTAATGTAAAGGCATCCTGCTTTGACTTACAACCTCTTCTCAGTACAGTGGTTATAACTGTTTAGCACAGTGAGACAGGACAAAGAGCAATTCTAATTGAGAGTAGACAACAGGATACACATTTTTGTCTTTTTAAAAATAGTGTCTATTTTTAATTATATCTAACTGCAACTGCCTCCTGTAATAGAGATGTTGGATAGCCAATTTGATATATACATTTAGAGTTCAGAGGAGAGGTTTGGGATACAAGTAAACATGTGTGGGTTACCAGAATTTAGACAACATTTGAAGACCTTGGGTTGGATGAACTCTCCTGTGGAGTTAAAGTAATGTAAACAGATGTTAGAGTATATCAGAAGACTAAACCCTGAGACTTTCAATTAACTCAGAATTCAGGATGGTGGGGAGTAACCACAAAAAGAACCCAAGAAGGGGGAGCCAGGGAGGTAAGACGAGAACCAAGAGAACAGTTGTCCCAAAATCAAGAAAAAGGAAAGTTTAACAAGTATCACCGAAAGGTCAAATAAATGACTAAGAATTTACATTCTAAAGAGCAATTTTGGTTGGAGTGGTAATAACAAATCCTGATTGGAGTGGGTTCAAGAGAGGATGGTCCAGAGGGGAGGAGACATGGAGTACAGACAACTCTATTTAAGGCTTTATCTGTAAAGAAGAGAGAGAAGTGAGGTAGACCAGTGGGGTCAAGGGAAAGCTATATTTCTTACAGAAAAGATTGCTTGCAGTGTGTTTGTCATTCAAAGCCTTTTTTACGTGAGTTATATATTAAACTGAATTAGGACTAATAAAAGCCAGGAGTATTATATGTGCTCTTTCCTTTGAAGTAAAAAAGATGACCAGTAGACCTCTCTCTAGGAAAGGAAAGCACTGTATATGTTGTTAATTGTTAACGTTTTCAATAGAGTTTTTATTTTTATTTATTTATTTATTTTATTTTTTAAACATCTTTATTGGAGTATAATTGCTTTACAATGATGTGTTAGTTTCTGCTTTATAACCAAGTGAGTCAGCTATACATATACATATATCCCCATATCTCCTCCCTCTTGCTCTCCCTCCCACCCTCCCTATCCCACCCCTCTAGGTGGTCACAGAGCACCCAGCTGATCTCCCTGTGCTATGCAGCTGCTTCCCACTAGCTATCTATTTTACATTTGGTAGTGTATATATGTCCATGCCACTCTCTCACTTCGTCCCAGCTTCCCCTTCCCCCTCCCCGTGTCCTCAGGTCCATTCTCCATTCTCTATGTCTGCCTGCGTCTTTATTCCTTTATTCCTGTCCTGCCCCTAGGTTCTTCAGAACCATTTCTTTTTTTTTTTTTTTTTAGATTCCATATATATGTGTTAGCGTATGGTATTTGCTTTTCTCTTTCTGACTTACTTCACTCTGTATCACAGACTTTAGGTCCCTCCACCTTACTACAAATATTATTGCAGCAAAAGTAAGGATTTTGGAGTTAGGCAGACCCAAGCTCAAATCTATACACTGCTTTGGTGTGTGTTCAAGGTTTACAGTTTTGAGTTGTTTCTATACAGTGCTGGTTACAAGTACAGACATGGAGTCGTCGCTTACAACCTGTGAGGTGGTAGTAATTGATGGGGTTTTTTTCCCTTCACTGTTTGATGTTTATGCTTAAGGAAATAACATTTTAAAAAGTTCTAAGCTTTAACAGTTCATTCAAAAAAGTTCTAGGTGTCTGATAAGCACTCATCAAATGTTAATTACCATCATGCTGAGAGCCACTTACCACTTCCAACCAAACAAATGAACTCAGGCTAGCCACAATAGTTTCTCGGAAGCTGCTTACTGTCATAGAACCCAGTCTAAGGATATTCAAGAAATTTATTGCAACAGGGAAACAGCCTTAAAGATCATTTTATATGAATATGTTAGTATTCAGTGTATGCAAGAAAGAACAATCCTTCTGTAGACATTATATTCTAGAGATGTAGTGAATATTAGTCTGTTTTTGGCCAACCAGCATGAACAGTTCCTGCTTATGTTTGAGGGATTTTTGGCAGTTTGAGTCTTGGTGAGAGGTGATTCTGCCTCTACCCATGAAAATTGTCAAAGACCAGATATTTGTTCTCTCAGATTCATAGAAGCTGGGGCACGTCACAGAAAAATTGCATCAGAAAAGTTCAACAGACCAGGAAGATTTTATTCAAGAGTCTAGAAATGGGGGAGAGAGATTAAACTCAAGTCCCCTGAAACAAAAGGTGGGGACATTTTTGAATGCTGGGGTGAGCTAGTGGAAACTTACTAGAGAATGTTATGGGGGAGTGGGCCAATTAGCAAACATAATTAGACCATTTGTGTTTGCTAATTGGCACTTATCAAAATTAGACTTCTACCTTTCCACAAAGACTAGGAGATAGGGGTGCTATCTTCTGTGATGATTATATTTCAAAGGGATGGCTCTCAAGTCCTTGAAAAAGACATTTCTGAGTTGTAAAACTGGCAGGAGGCTGAGAGAAGATTTACATCTCAAAGAGGCAGAGAAAGAATTTGCAGTTGTAATTTTTATAGTAAATTCTTTAAGCAAAGAGATGTCAGGAAGAAACCAGTCGAAAGTTTAGTCAAGCTGAAGGAAATGTTAAGGCTATGTTTCTTGGTCTGAAGAAGGCAGGTAATAAATGCTTGGTCAATTGGCTGCTACTCTTGGGACCTTTAGAATTTATCCTGGTCTTAGCATCCAGAGTCTAGTGCCCACTGGGAAGCGCGGAGGGAGTGTTGGAGTTGAAGCTCCTGCAGACCCATTAGACAATGATGTCTGATGGTGGCAGCACCCATAACCTCTTTCCCATAACTAAACTCTCCCCATGACTATATTCATGGCTTCTTAGACTTAGTTCCCGTCTGAATTATGAGCCTGGTTTACCAGCATATTTTTGATTTACTGAACACTCCAATAGCTTGACAAAAATAGTCTTGCTGCTCAGTTAACCAGAATTTATTTTTTCTTTTGTTTTCCGTGAAGCACACTGATTGCTCTTTAATGTTTTTCTGGATATATTTTGCACATTTTTACACTGGATCGTATTTCTTTTATGCCGCTAGGAAGAGTTTTATTTACTCCTGTTTGGCACTCCACTGTCACCATCATCACCAGGCATTCATTCTTACATTGCCTGCAAAAGTAGCAACAGTTCCACATACCATAGCTTTCCCTCAAAAGAGTATCCTTTTCCAGAACAAAAGATGAAAACTAATTAAAACTCTAGTTGTTACTAAAACAACTGGGGGCACCGCATTCAGCATAACTAAGGATGTAGGATATCTGCCAAAAATGTGAATTCAGTTTTTTTATTGATTCATGTATAGACGTAAAAATGTGAAGGGTACAAATGTACTTGTTCAGTACATTATCCTCTTATTTCTTTATGTGATTGTTTATTATGCATTATTATAATATTCTGCAGTATTCTATTTTTCCTCTTTCCTTCCTCCTCCTGTCTTTCCTTTGAAACAAATATTTCTTCAACATCATTCAGGTTACCGGTATAGTGTGAGATACTCTGAGGAATATTTGAAATGTAGAAAAAATTAGTTCCTAACTAGCCTATGGTGAGGAGTCCTTTGTGGTCATTACAGCAGTGAAAACTTACAGGAGCGTAGGGGATCTACTCCATGGTATAAACTAAGGAATGTCCTGAGTACCAGGAGATTCAACTGCCCATATACATGGAGCATTATGGTATAATGAAAATGGGCTAGTCTAGAAATTAGAGGATCTGTTATTTGTTATCTTCATGAAGTGAATCACTCTCCTTGAGTCTTGAGTCTCGTTGAGTCATTTGGAAAATAGGGATAATAATAATAAGTGGCTACTTTACAAATTGTGATGAAAGTCAAATAGTGTAATAATATATGTGCAACCTATGAATCAATAATGAAGGCCTGTGTACATGTAGATCATTATTAATTTTAATTAATTGTGATATAATGTATATAAATAAGTTAGCATAGGAACTAACTCATTTAAGTAGTCAACAAATATTATTTATATTACTATTATTTTTATTACATATATTTCTACCCTTCCTTGCTTCACGGCTTGATAACATTACCCAACAACATCACCCCTCTAAAGAGTTCTTTACTCTTGAGGCATATCAAAAGAGCAACATTGTTAGTTTGTGGTCTCCAAACTTTTCAATAGCTGCTCCTCTTCTCCAGTTGCTCCAATCAAAAACCTTGGCATTATCCTTCACTCTTCTTCCTCTCCTACATCATATCCTATCCCTCAGCAAGTCCTATAGGTTATAGCTTTAAAATGCTTGATAAATTTGCACACTTCTCACACTATGACAGTTATCATTTGTGCAGGATATCCAACCACCATCATCTCTTTAACTGAACTACTGCAGTAGCTTTGCAGTGGCCTTCCTGCTTCCACCCTTGGTGCTCAACACAGAAGATGTAGCAATTCTTTAACGTGTAAAACTGATCATGTCATTCCTCTGCTTAAGATCTTTCCTTGGGTATCTGTCATCACACAAGGCCCAACATGAATGTCTCTGCTATCTCTCTCCCTTCTTCTCTTTTATTAGTCACCATTTTCAGTGGCCTGTTTCTTTTACTCTGGAAAGCCAAAACTATTCTTGCCTTGGTTACTTTGTAGTCGCCAATCCCTCTGCTTGCCACTTTCTTTCAAATACAGCTCTGTTCAAATACCCCTCTGTTCAAATACCGCTCTTCACAGAATCCTTCACTGACCATCCTATCCAAATCACAATCTGTGTTCCTCTCTAGCACTTGTCCTGCTTATTTTTTCCTCATAGCACTTAAGCCTACTTTACATTATATACAGTGTTTTGTATTTGTTTATCACAAGCTCCATGAAAGCACAGATTTTGTCTCCACTGCTTTGTTGGCAGAGACTAGACCAGTGCATAACGTATGGATGGAACTCAATACATTTTTGTGGAAAGAATGAATGAATGAGTTAAAAATGAGATATCTATTATTTCTCTAGAGATCAAATTTTCTGGATTTTTCTTCTGTAAGCTTGGTTATGGTGGAAGATAGATGTTTCACATCTAAAACAATGAAAAGATGAAGGCAAGATTGCTTCCAACTTTTATTAATCAAAGAAATATGAAAATAAAGACACAAGAAAGTCTTAGCAAGTCCCATTATTATTTTTGATCACCATGAGTGCAACAGTATTGTTATATGTGTTGATCAAACTGCCACTGAATATAAAATTCGGTATTTTTGTCTATGCAACTTTAATTTGGATAAAAGTGTACTTTGAGGCTTTGCAAAATATAGAGAATTTCTTCCAAAGCCCAGTGCACATTAGTGGACCTTTACAGGTGTGAATCCTTAGGTTGGACCTCTGCTTTTTACGGGCCATGGTTATGGAGGTAGCACCTTGATAATTTGACCTGATGGAGGAATAGGTTATATATATATATATATGCCTGCAGATGTTTCTGGACCATACTTCTAAAAATGACAAGTAAGTGAGGATAGTATAGCAAAGTTGAAGAACTGAGCTTTTGAATTCAGACTTAAATTCATCCTGGTTCTGCTATTTATTAGTTATATGAGCTATGACAAGTTATTGAACCTATTTCCTTAACTATCAAAAGAAGATAATAGTATATACTAATTGAATAATATCATAAGTGAATAGTTGAAAGAATTGAAGAACTTAGCACAGTGTCCCTGGTATAAATTTATAAATGATGGTAGTGACAGTATGATGTTGATGATGTCAGTAGGATTTCCACCTTCACCTCTTATGTCTTTCTGTTACACTGTAGCACTGGAATACCTCCCCATCACCAGCAGGTGCCATAAAAGACACAAAAACATAAAGAGTTCTTTCCATAATTGAAAAAAATGCATTCTCATATTTTTTTCACTGTTGTGTTTCTAGTAGTGACATGCAACTTCCAGACCTGACTGGTCGTCTAGATTCAGGGCTCTCCTTTCCACCTGAACACTATTTGCTCCATGAACCCTGACCCTTAATCTTCTTTTATATCTGTTGTGAAGTAATATCATTTGACTTGCTAGACTTTTCATTCTGGCCTATACTTCATTTTCCCTTCCCTGCTTCCATGTTGACTTGAACAAAAATCAAGAAACAAGTAAAGATTCTAATATTTTTGCTTATAGTGTTTCAAAGGATTTCTTTTGTCCATTTATATTTTTACTCATTCTCTAATTTGTATGTGTTAAGGATGAGAAAAAAAAGAAAAAAATTGGGAAGCAATGATATAGAATCCCAGAGGTCATTTTTGAAAAATTAAATTGTCACTCAAATAACTACAGCTTTTTTCCACCTATTAGGGAAGGTTTTTCACTTTGTTATGTATTTTTTCTTGAAAAAAAAAACAAATCAAGTAATTTTCGCAAAGAAACAAGAATATTAATATTTGGGTAGAATACTTGCAACCTGAATGACTTATTTCACAGCTCTGTGATGACTAGAACAAGATATAATTTTGGAACATGGAAGATGTTGTATTTCTCTGCATGTTCCCCTAATTAATATGTCAGCTATAATGTTCAGTAATCAAATGCTTGGGATATAATAAGTGCAGAAGATAAATTTGTTGACTGGAAGCTAAAGTAGTTAATTTCTAACTTTGGGCAACTAAATGACTGATGTTCAATTCTAAATAAATCAGAAGAAATGAATAAAGGTGCAATTACTTATTTTACCCATTGTTATTTGATTCTTAACTTCAAATGTACATATCTTTAAAAAGAGAAATGGGCCTTTAATTTGTCTTGGATTGAAATTTATATGGTATTTTGGCAGATTTCTCAATTTAGTAGTAGCCATGACCGTCTCTGAACTTGTTCATTACACATGCACATACATACATTTATGTTCATATATATCTCTGCAAACAGTCATGTATATATGCTAAATGCATGAATAAAAATTTACGGTTGTGAATTTAAAATGTGAATTCATACCCGCACAAGCAAACAATCTTGTTATCCATTAGAGACATTAATTTTGAGCCACCTAACACATGTGGCAGAATTTTTTTCAGCTGGTTTGATACTCTTCCATAAAAATTGTACTTGTGACTCACTGAACATTCTACCACACAGAAGAGGATCTGTTCTAGCACACAGAAGGTACCCATTAAATAACTGCTGAATAGAGAAATTATTTCTTTCAGCAACTTTATATTTGGACAAATATTTTCATGTTGCAGTTTTTAAAAACCACTTTATTGAGGTATGATTGACGTACAAAAGGATGCACATATTTAATGTATACAACTTGATCAGTTTAAAGATAAGTAAATACTCGTGAAAGCATCATCACAATCTGCTTTAAACTTTAAGTGTTCCATAGTCAATCTAATTATTGGCATAGACTTGAATGCCAGGGGTTGGTGCACAATTAACATAAAATGGTGTGATGTCTTCTCTAGGGAACATTTTGGAAGTAGTTATATTTATTTATAAGACTCTTCTATAAATCTATGGACTTAAATTTGGTATTTACTAGTAATGTGGAATAAACCTGGGAAAAATTCTTACTTACATCTGTGCTTTGGAGTCAGTTTCATAGACTGTATTTCTGTTAGCATATTTATACTTGTCATCTTTCTTAAAATCATACAGAAGGTATCATTTCCCTTGTTTTAACCAGGCCCTAACTTCCCTCAGAGATTTTTTACATACATACATTATTTATATATCAAGGTCAAAGAGCAAAGAGAATAAGATGAATTGACTTGATTTCAGTATTTGTCTGCTTCTTATTGTTTGAGAAGTTCTTTAAAATTTTCCCTCTCTTCCTATACCTGCAGATTTTGGTTATCTTAAATCCAGCTCTAACTCTAAAATGTCAAAAGAAATGTGAGTCTCATATTTCTAATGGTAAATTTGATGAGTATGGTCAGGTAGCCAAATAAATTAATAGATAAATAATAACACTTTACTGAGGTTATAGTTATTCTATATATATGAAATTTGAAAGTAGTTTCTCAAATCAAAAAAAATACAAAGGTAATTATAACTTTTCTTGCCTTGGAAAAGACTTGGCTAACATAAGAGTTTTTTGGGAAAACTACTACTGATCATTAATTATAGCAATGAGGAGAGATTCCAGGAGTCACTGAAGGAATGACTAAGCAAGGTTGTGCAGACTTGAATCCTAGTTGACCTTTATCAATTTTTTTTTTCTGTCTCTATCAAAATATATTGACTTCATTAATTTTTCTAGTCCATTTCTACACTGGGATCCTAGATCTCCAGAGTTACTTTGGAAACATGTGGGTAGAGATTGAATTAAATGTATTAAATTCAGAAAACATACTTTTGTTTTATGTTACAAAACATGTTTTGTGTGTTTGTTAGAAAGTTGGTACTTAGGATAGAAACTCTTTTGGTGCCAGAAGACTTGCCTATGTTTCTTGGATTTTGTATCTATGCAACTGATTGTGTGATATTTTTATAAATCCTAGTGACCACTGGAAAGTTAGAAGGAAGAATGAGGAACCCATGAAAGGACTTAATCATCACCAGGTAGAGGATCCAGCTTTCAGTGTTGAACCTGCAATAGCACATCTAGTGGAGATGACTCAGGCTATACCTGCTCTCAAGGGGATCCAAGCTCAAAGTAGGCTCTTGATTGAGTCTATGAAAGACAAAATGCCCCCAATAATTAAGAAGATGCTTTTATTCAGGCTCTTGCCATAAGGTTGTGTTCATTTATGAGGAATGTGTCAAAGAAGAGAGAGAAAACCTGAGGTTTTATAGAGGCAGGTAAATGAGAGAGTCATTAGGAAAGGTGGACAGAGGATCTCCATTAGAAGGGTGGGGGGTTCATTTGGGGATATACAAGGGCAGAGTGGTCTATTATAGTTAGCTGTTTCTTGGAACACAAAAATGTATGCGGAGGTAGGGGTAGATTTCTTAACCTTTGGTACTTTCTGGGAACTCAGGGCTTAGATAAAGTTCAGCATTGTCAGTTGCTTTCAAAATTACACCAGAAAAGAAGGGATTCAGTTTTAGAGAGGGGAATATTTGGTTTTTAATTTCTCATTTTGAGAAGATTTTTATTGGCTTTATGTTTTCCTGGTATCTTGAGAGGAAGTGCTACCCAAAAACTGGGTTTGCCTCTTGGTGGGTGTCGAGCCAAAAGACATAACCAAGCCAAAGTTTGGAAGAGGGAAGGATTTATTCCTTGCTGCAAGTATGGAAGACACCAGGGATCTCTTCCAAAGCAGTGTCTCCCCAAGAGCAAAACGGGAAGTTTGAAGCTAAGGGTATGTGCATATTCATGAAGGGGTTGGGCAGAGTCTAAGCTTTAATTGATTGAAGTGACAAGGGTCGGAAAAGGTCAACATCATCATCTCTTAAGTTCCAGTTGATCTTGTGGCTGAGTGCCCAGGGTGGAGGGCAGGGGGGGTTTAAATTCTGCACAACAGCTCAAGAAAGTGTTTCAGGCTAGTCCTTACCATTGAAACGGAACTAGGAGTTCTTACAACTGATTTGTTATCTTTGCTATTGTTACTTCTCTTGCTTGATAACAGTTTGTTCTTTTGTTTCCTTAAGACTATTACTGAGACCTGTTTTATGGCAAGCATTGTGGCCAGGCTTAGATCTCAAAATGGCTTAGGCCAAAAAATGGCTTCTCTTCTGTCGAGAAAGCCGTGCCTGGTTCTCTTTCTTTGGGCACCCACTACTCTATCTGCTTACAAAATGTGAATGGAAATTGTATCTGAGGGCTTCGTATTTCTGTTTTGGGATAAGAGGTCAATTTGATAATAACAGAATATCATAGTTATTATTTTTTTAGTTTGGAGATTTGGATATGGGTGGTTTTGTTCTCTGGGCTGTGTTTTTTACTTGAGACTAACTGTCCTCCTTTCTTCATGACTCCTTTGTTTACTTGCTTCTATAAAATCCCAGGTTTTCTCCCAGTTTTTCATACCGTCCTCTTTAATAAGCATTCTTCCTATTTCAGGAGCCTGAATAAAATTGTTTCCTAAATTGTCTGGGACATTTTGCCTTTCACAAAATCAATTAAAAGTCTATGATGAGTTTGGATCACATTAACAGTAGTTGGGCATAATTTGTTATGGGAGCTAAATAGGGGTGATTTTTTGACAATGCGTTTTGAAATTCAGTTAAATAATGCATTGTCATAACCAACTTTTAAAGAATTTAGGAACAACATTATAGATGTTCTCCTCAAAAGGCTATCCTTTGGGGAAAGGTAGGCACTATGGAAAATAGTGAACATGGTCAAATGAAAGCAAGGTTGGGATGGTCCTAATATTCCTAGTTTCTCCCCTTGGGGTATTCAATCTGGTTATGTTACCAGGCCCTTTCTAGATTCTTGGGCAACAATATCATAGAAATGAATATCGCTTCCATAAGACTCTTAGGCAAAGCTTTTTATTAAGAGAGACAGCTTGTGTACAAGGTGATGCAGAAATTTGGCCTCTGTGCACTGGTACTGAATTGAATTTCAGAGACAGAGTTTTGGGTGAGGTAGAAAAGAATAGCTTTATAGCTTTGCCAGGCAAAGGGGGCCACAGCGGCCTAATGCCCTCAAAACTGTATGTCCTGACCTGGAGGGGATAGTGAGGAGTTTTTTCATAATGGTTCAAAGAGGAGGGCGTGATCAGCTTGTGGACATTCTTCTGATAGGTTGGTGGTGATGTAATTGGGAATCAGCACCATCAACCTTTGGATCCACCCGGTCTCGGGTCTACCTGCTTGTGGGCAGCGTACTGTTCACTTCTTTCACCTGGTGGTGGTTTCGGTATCTGCAAAACAGCTCAAAGATATTGTTAAATGTATCCCTTGAGGAGGAACCAGGACTCTGCCCCAAGGCTGCACTATTGTTTCTTGACTGCTTTTCCCTTGCCTCTGCATCCGCACCCTTCCCTGATTAGCAACTGTTTGAACCTGCCCTTTGGAACTCAGGGAAGGTCATGGAGGCTGAATGAAGGCTATTTCCTACAAACAAGAAACGGGGGACACAGAGAGGCTTTTGTGCCCAGGAGCCCCCCAGGGTCCTGCTCGATTTCAGAGGGAGAAGGTGGGAAAAAAGTGCCAGCTTCTTGAGTGGAAGGGGCAAGTTGCTTTTGTAACAAAAGGGAGGGTGTGTCTCATGATCACTGATAATTTCCAGAAATAGTCAAACTTCTTTGATCAGCAGCAGGAGGCTCCATAGGGGCTATCAGGAATAGGAAATGCTTCTGCGAGGGGAAAGGAGTGTGTGAGAATTTTCTGCAAGAAAGCACTTGTTTTCTCCAGATACATGCCCAGGAGTGGGATTGCTGGATCATATTGCGGCTCTATTTTCAGTTTTTTAAGGAACCTTCGTACTGTGGCTGTACCAATTTACATGCACCCCAGTGTTCATTGCAGCACTATTTACAATAGCCAGGACATGGAAGCAACCTAAATGTCCATCAACAGAGGAATGGATAAAGAAGATGTGGTACATATATACAGTGGAATATTACTCAGCCATAAGAAAGAACAAAATAATGCCATCTGCAGCAACATGGATGGACCTAGAGATTGTCATACTGAGTGAAGCAAGTCAGAGAAAGACAAATATCATATGATATTGCTTATATGTGCAATCTATAAAAAGGGTACAAATTAACTTATCTATAAAACAGAAATAGAGTTACAGATGTAGAAAATAAACTTATGGTTACCAGGGGATAAGGGGCGGGGGAGGGATAAATTGGAAGATTGGGATTGACACCTACACACTACTGTATATGAAATAGATAACTAATAAGGACCTACTGTATAGTACAGTACTACTCAGAACTCCGTAATGGCCTATATGGGAAAAGATATATGTATATGTATAACAGATTCACTTTGCTGTACACCTGAAACCAACACAACATTGTAAATCAACTATACTCCAATAAAAACTGGAAAAAAAAAAAAAAGCACTGGAACAGAGGAACAGATAAGGTTAAAATTTATAGTTGAGCTTCTTGTCCTATGGCAGCTAGGTACACTTGTTAGTATAACAGAGGTAAAGTTAATTTTTTTATTCCTGTGAGCCTGGTTTTTATCCTTGGGACTCAGGTCCCCAGGGCCTTTGTTCTTTAGCTTTCAAGGCCTGCTTTGCCCAAGGCCGTTCCCTGGGCCTTTTCCAAAATGGCTGTACTCTTGTCTTCTGGTCTCAGTTATGCTCTGGTGAACCAAAGGTTTGAATAGTAAGCTCAAAGTCTCCATCAAAGAAAACAAAATGGGGAACAATCATCTTTTGATGGAAAGGGACTGTCCAAGGAAATATTTGTCCTTTCTTTCTTCCCCATCTCTTTGGAGAAATTAATAATTAAACCAGTTAAATTTCAAAACTCTGGTTGGTATAATTTACTTGTAAATAGTTTCAATGTGCATTTGAAGTCTGAAAGTGGATGTGGCTTTTCTTCTCTTTTCTTATACTCAAATAAACAGACCCAGAATCTGCTTCTTAGGCCAGTCCAGGCCACTTTTTTCCTAGAGTCTGCTTTTTTTCTTTAGCTCTTCCTTCCAAGTAGATTTCTGGGCTGTGGAAGGTATTAAGATTCAGATTCGGGCAGGGAAGGGAATGTGGGTAGGTGTGTTTATGAGGGTGACAAAACAAGAAGGCTCTTTAGATTACAATCTGAGGCTGCAGACTTCATTCATACTTCTCTGGGTTTACCTGGTATTTTTGTATCCTAGGGCTGCCATAAAGAAAAGTATCACAGACTGAGTGGCTTAAAAGAAAAGAAATTTATTTTCTCAGTTCTGGAGGCTACAAGTCCAAAATCAAGGTATTGGCAGGCTCACGCTTCCTTTAAAGGCTGTAAGCAAGAATGCTACCTTGCCTCTTTCTAACTTCCTCACTTCCGGTGGCTCCTTGGAATCCTTGGTGTTCCTTGGCTGTAGCTTCATTACTCCAATCTTTGCCTCCCTTGTTTCACGGCTTTTTTTCCTGCGTGTCTTCAGGTGTGTGTCTTTTTACAAAGCCACCAGTCATTGGATTTAGGGCCCATCCTAATCCAGCATGACCTCATCTTAACTAATTACATCTGCAAAGAAACTTCTTCCCAAAGAAGGTCATATTCTGAGGTTCCAGGTAGACATGGATTTGGAGGGAACACTATTCAATACAGTACACTGGCTAATAACTAATTGCTACTTTGCTTTTTTCTTCACTTTCTCCTGTGCATATATCTTGTTCAAGAATATCATTATCAAGGAATACTTCCAGATACATTGCTTTCCTGGCATTTCTGGCTTGCCTCGCTATTAGGCCTCCTATGAGCTGGTGGCCTTCAAGCAGAGAGTTTTAGACATTCATAGTAAGTGGCCTTTGTAGGGTAGAGGTGAATGCAGAAGAAATGTGGGTAGGTCATGGGTAATGACTGCTGCAGGAATCTTCTTTTAAATCTGTTTTTCTGAATGACATGATACTACATTTTAAAAAGAAGATGTGTTCCTTCTTCCCTTTTAGTTTGGAAAACATATTATTTATATGCATATTACATATTTTTATAATCTGAATAGTCAACAGATTATACAAAGTAATTAAAGCCTCAAAGAAGAACTAAAGCTAAACCATTCCAAAGTTGGTGTTGTGATTTTTGGTAGACTTACCACCTCCCTCTGTTATTGAATGATATTTAAAGTAATGAGTTTTTAAAAACATGATACCTCACCTAATAACATGGTTTTTCTCGTAATAAATAATATATATCTTACAGTACAGCTGGAAGCAACATACCTTAGAGCTGTGCAATGCTGTGAGTACTTTATTAAAATTTTAATCTAGTCAAAGTATGTGTATAATTATATTTGCCTCATTTTTTTCCCCAAACTTTAACTCGGTCAGCCATTCTATATAGCACAGAATTTTAGTGTGTTGATTATGCATTTATCTGTGCTCGAAGCAGATCCAAAACAATCATCAGAAGAGAATCCTGTTCCCTCCAGGCACAACTCAGAGAGAGGTGGAATGGCATTGTGATTGGTTAAAACTCCTCATTAGGCTCTTCTGCTTTCAAAAAAAGATACCAACTTTACCTACAGTGCATTTGCTTATTAAGATGTATGGCTTTTTTAGGGTAAGCTGGGACGAAGTGAGAGAGTAGCATTGACATATATATACTACCAAATGTAAAATAGATAGCTAGTGAGAAGCAGCCGCATAACACAGGGAGATCAGCTCGGTGCTTTGTGTCCACCTAGAGGAGTGCGATAGGGAAGGTGGGAGGGAGACGCAAGAAGGAGGGGATATGGGGATATATGTATATGTATAGCTGATTCATTTTGTTATACAGCAGAAACTAACACAACAATGTAAAGCAATTATACTCCAATAAAGATGTTAAAAAAATAAAATAAAATAAAAATAAAATTTAAAAAAAGCAGAATATAGTCATAATTCAGAGACAAAAATCTTGAATGCACAGTTACTCAATATTTATTGAAAGCTTAGTTGAGATAGTATCAATCAAGGAAGTCTGCTTAAAGGATGTGGAGTCTATCCATCCCTCTTTTTCCTGATATTCAAAACTAATTCTCTGTATTAATTCAGATCACTAAAGAACTGGATTCTTAGACTACCTTGTATTTCTCTGACACACCTCTTCAAACAATTGTCTTTACCGTGGTTTCCTTTTTTATGATTTTATAAAAGAAAATTATGAAACTTATCAATGCATCCACTGTAGCAATAGGGAAAATTGTACAGTCCCTTTTATCATATACTATTGTCTTTATGTATACCCACCTGAAAAATTCCTCTCTGAAAATCATCATTTATACATGCTAATCTCAGCAACAAATGTAGTTTTCTATTTGAATTGTCGGTGGAACAAGAGTATACCCAGTGTAGAATTGATCGGTGTGATTTTGATGAAAATAAGAGTTTACATTGCTGTTTTCAAAATAGGGTTATTATCAAAGGGATTTTGTTATGAATGCATTTTTATTTATTCAAAGGCTGTTGTTAAACCAAGTTCTGTTTTTTTCCTTCTGAAAACACTGTAATTCATTTTATACCTTCTTGAATTAAAGCATACCTTCCTAATGCCCAAAAATGACATTGCATTGGGTGAATTTCCCTCTGAGAAGTCCATAGTCTGTGAAAGTCAGATATGAATTGAATTATCTGCCCTAAACAGAATTACACAATACATTTCTGCCTCCACTGCAGAAAGGTTCTTATTCAAATTAGATAGGGTTCCTTTTTTTTTTTTACCCTGGGATATCTACTGCAGTCACGTGCATTAAAAACATCAAGAAGATGTTCATAAACGTTACATTCCCACTTGCAAAATGTATTTCTTTTTCAACTGGTAGATTGGGACATATGCACTATCTAAGGAGATGTCTTTTTCAAAGATTTTGATTAAAAATCATGATATATTATAATGACAAATTCTTTTTAGGTCATTCAAAATGACATATATATGAGAGTATCAGAAATGGTAGATGCTTTCGTCCAGTCTCCATTTCTTACAAACTCTATTTATGTTTAATTAGATTCTGATTGAAGTAATGAATATACACCAAGGTAACTCAGGAAAGGGTAATTTATTATAATATAGATATGTCTTAATATGTCTTTGCCTTTTAATTTCTTTATTAATTTTTAAAAAACATTTTCTTCTCAGATCTGGGGGTGGTGTACACAAAGCCTCCTGAGCCATTGTGAACTCAATATCAGTCTTTCAAGGGCCAATCATTTGCTAATAGATTTTGTACAGTTATTCATTAGAATAAAACTTTGCAAATTCATAGCAAATAATAATCACTTGTAAACTTAAATAAAATGTCTGCCTCATTGATAAACTCAATTTATGAAAATATTGCCTGCTTTGGATCCTTTCTTCATAAAATGTAACATTAGCTAATATCTGACATTCATATTTTAGAAATATAAGCATAAGACTTCTTGCTGAGAGGAATAATAACTGACTATAATAACTAAGAAGAACTTATTTAAAATAAATGATTGTATTTGACAATAAAACAGGGGTCATAATTACTATTTAATAGCTATTTCCCAGTTGTAGATATAAGTTCACGTCTGTTTTTTCCTCAGGGACAAATACATTAGTTAAGTAAGTCTTGGCTTGTAAGTGTGAAAAAAAAAATACATATAGAGAAAATAACTATCACTAGTCTTCAGTTTCCTGTAGTGGGAACTCTTCTTTTGAAAGAACGTCACATTGCTGACTTTGATTTTAATGGTTTGCTCTACTCAAATATATATTTCAGATAAAGTGAAATTAGTGAGAATACACACCCATAATATCTGTAGTCTACTTAAAAGAGGCAGAAGGGAACTTTCTCTGACATAGTTACATTTTTTTAATTCACCAAATTCCTATTTTATTGAAATCTCTCTGATCATAGACTATGTAGTTTTAATAAGCTTTGTTTTTTTTTAAAATAATAGGCTATGATTATAATATGGAACTCTATGACTTTAGAAACTCAAGTCAAATATTTTTAGAAGAGTTGTTATATTATGCGGTAAAAGTTGGCATTTGACTTTCCATGATTTTCATGTTAGATGGTCTAATACCATTCGGAACCTATTTCTTATTCCACCCCCCTCTCCTTGCTATAACTACATTTTTGCCCAAATGATCCTTCAATGATTGTGTCCAAAATGTATTGTCCAGGAAACTATGATAAGTCTAGGTGTTCTTATGAAATAAATATTGCATGGTCCAATGCAAAAAGCAGAACCATGAAGTCACAGAAAACCTGAGTTCACATTCAGATCCATCATTTACTAATTATACAATCCTGGGCAAGAATATTTAACCTTTTTGGATCTGCTGTCTTATCTTTAAAATAGAAAAATAATACTTAACTCGTTAATCTTTTGCTGAACATTAACTAAGACAGTGTAAGCAAAGGTCTAGATATACTACCTTGTCCAACCCAATCATTCTGTAAAGTTTGGTGTATTGGTCAGAGTTCTCCAGAGAAACAGCACAAATAGGAGATATATAGATATATTATAGATATAGTTAAATAGATCTCCATATATATATATAATTTATTTATTTATTTATTTATTTATTTTAATTAATTAATTAATTTATTTTTGGCTGTGTTGGGTCTTTGTTTCTGTGCGAGGGCTTTCTATAGTTGCGGCAAGCGGGGGCCACTCTTCATCGCGGTGCGCGGGCCTCTCACTATCGCAGCCTCTCTTGTTGTGGAGCACAGGCTCCAGACGCGCAGGCTCAGTAGTTGTGGCTCACAGGCCCAGTTGCTCCACGGCATGTGGGATCTTCCCAGACCAGGGCTCGAACCCGTGTACCCTGCATTGGCAGGTGGATTCTCAACCACTGCACCACCAGGGAAGCCCTATATTATTTATTTATTATAAGAATTGGTTAATGCCACTATGGAATCTGTGAAGTCCTATGATCTGCTATCTGTGAGCTGGAAAACCAGGAAAGCCCATGGTGTGATTCAGTCCTAAGGCCTGGGAACCAGGGGAGCTGATTGTGTCTGAGTTCTAGTCCAAAGACCTAGAAATCAGGGCCAGAAAGGGTGATGGTGTATGTTCAGGTCTGAATCCAAAGGCTTAAGAACCAAAAACACTGATGTACAAAGGAAGGAGAATATGGAAGTCCCGGGTCAAGAAAAGAGTAAATTCTCCCTTCCTCTACCTTTTTGTTTTATCCAGGCCCTTAAGGGATTGGATGAAGACCACTCTTGTTGGTGAGGGAGATCTTTTTTACTCAGTCTACCATTCAAACGCTAATCTCTTCCAGAAACATCATCACAGACACTCAGAAATCATGTTTCATCAGCTATCTGGGCATCGTTTAGCCCAGTAAAGTTGACTGACACATAAAAGTAACCATATGAACCATCACATTTGGTTTCTTCTCTTCTTCCACGTTTACCTTGTGTCACAGCACAGATGTTTTTTGTTTGTTTTGTTTTATGTTTTGTTTTTGTTTTATATGGGGTTTTTTGTTTGTTTTGTTTCTGTTTTAGGTTCTTCATAGCTTGTAATAAAACCCTTAGATTATTTCCCAAAGATATGTTTATTCAAGGTCAAATATGTTTGAAACTGTTGAACAATATTTCAAGGACAGATGAAAATCTTAGTTGGACATAAAGAAGAGTGACTAAAGAAAAGTTAGTGAGCAGGAAGAAAAGAATAATACGTAGACCAGGTGTTATAAACTAAAAATAAAACTAGGCTGGACTCTGGTAGCTGAGGTGACAACCATTAAACTTGAAAAGCAGTCTGCAATTTAAGAGGGAGTGAAGCCAGAATCCAATATGACGTTTTAGGATATAGTTTACAGAAGAAATCAAGCAAAGAATATAGGAGAGTTAGATCTGTAAATGAAGCCAGGAGAGACGTTAGTAGCAAGGTGATAGAAAATGATGGAAATGGGTACATTCTGATGCAAGTTTGATAACAAGCCTCGTTGCCTTCAGGACTCTTTTTTAAAAGATAAAGTGAATGTCCTTTCTTTTATTATGAGCTCATCTGTCCTCTACAAGAAGAAGCCTCTGAAAGAGAAGACCGTGATTGAAAGGGACCTCTCCTTGTGCCCCGGACAAGAGCAAGATAACCCAGCATTTTTACCATCTGTATCGTGCACTACTTAGTTCAGGCTTTGGTAGCCCCATCAGTGTCTTGAGATTAGGTTCGGAGGGCAAGCTGCAGTTTCACTCATGCCTGACATTGATGGCATAGGTTATGGTTCCTTGCTGGATTCAATTCTATCTACCCTATTGAAAACATTATCCAGTGATGTCTGGGTAATACCTCTTTTATTCTCATCATAGTTGACACGGTAGCACTGGATTTCATTCTCAACAGTTGCTACAACCTTCATGTACCGTTCTACGTTTGGGTCCGGTGCCTCAAAAACTAACAGTGCCTCCTTAAATAAAGAAAATCCCCTTGCCATTTCCTGCGTCATGAATCTCTTCGGTTCTTCAGTTACTTCTTCTTCCTCTTATCTTTCATCCTTTCTCTGGGCCTTCAGTTCCATCAGGTTTTCATTAGTAAACTACACAAACTAAGTACACAAAAGCATAGCCACTTGTAGAGGGTGCACACACGTGACAGTGTACACCAGACACATGAACTAACTTACGTGACTGGACATGCGAATGCACGTTCACATCTTTGAAAGCTCGCAACTTGAAGGTTCGTATGTAGGGGACTTACTGTATATATGACAATTAAATGAGAAGTTCCAACATAGGTTGAACAGAATTTTCACTAGAGAATATTTAGATTTGAGGAGAAGCAATATTTGAAGAGTTTGTGGCTAATAATGTATCATAATAAAAGAAATGCATGTACATTCACATTGAAGAAGCAAAATGAGATGTGTGTTAGATTTATAACAATAGATACACATCTAGACACAAGTAGTGCAACTGAACAGAGAAGGTCTAGGGAAAATAGAAAAACAGAATGAAATGAGTTATGACCCACGAAGGTAAATGACTTTTCAGTGGCAACAATGGAGGCTGGAAGAATTCAGAATAAAAGCTGCAAAGTGATGATGGAAAATAATTGTCAACTTATATATCTACATTCAAAAAAATTACCTTTCACAGACTCACATTTAAAGGAAGAAGAAAAACCTAGAGGAAAATAGGGGAATGCATGAAGCAATTGGTAGACACGTGGCTAATCCAAAGAAGACTTGATTATGTTAAGTAATAAATGTAACAAAGACTAATTTGAGGATTGTAACAATTGACTAGAACAAAAATATGGGTGGACAATTATATTTTAGATGAAGGTGTCATTGAAATTCAAGTTCTAATGATCTTGTATGATAAGGATAGGGAAAGAGAGTAGCATAGTGAAAGAAAAAGATTTGGTGTCAGAAACGTACACATTATTACCCCTGATCTGTCACAAATTAACTTACCTCATCTCTGTTTTAATGCCTTCTATAGATTCTAAAACTGGTAGGGAGTCAATAGGTTTTAATAAGTATGGACTTCAATTTACTTAACATTTGCATTTCAATAACATTTCAATCTGTTAAAGGAGGAAAACAACCAAAAGAAAGAAACAGCAAGGACAACAACGAAGAAACATAACTATGGCCTTCATTACCAGGGTCCCTCAGTTTCCAGGAGAATTCCTCTGCGTTCTATTGTTTAGGCAGTAGAGTAGACTGGAAAATCCAAACTGTGATCAAGAAAGGTTATAACTGGAATGGCAGGGCTAAGCATCAAGGCTTTGGCAACATTGATAAGAACAACATTAGTAATGAGATAAAATACTTAGAGGACTGGAGCTCATCAGCATGAGGACCACAATAAGGATAAGGACAAACAATCCAAGAGAGTATGTTGGGATCCCATTTTAGATAGTGCTGGCTGTATATTGGAGGGGCTAAGTATAGAGTCTGAGGAACACTTAGACACCCTGATCTCAGTACCTCTGAAGTGTCGAGATATGCCTCATCGTCTGCTTCCAATCACCCTTTCCAAGTACCTGGGCCTAATTACTGCCCAAACATAAATGAATTCTTTCCCTGTCCTTCCTCCATTAACTTCTGGAATGTCTCACCTTAACCCAAACAAGGTTTCCAATCATAACTTTTTCTCAACTTTAGAAGTGAGTAAAAGATTCTTTTAACATGCCTCTCATAGCCCGTGGTTCATCGTTGAAAGGTTTTCATCTGGTGAGGTTCTGCTGGTCTAAATTATACTCACCTCCTACCCAGAATTTGTTGATCTTTTAGGGACTTATATCTGATCTTTTGTTTAAAAATGCCAGTCCTCAGAACGCACAGTCTCTAGCCCCTTAGTGATTTTGGGGACACCATCTCCAAGGGGACAATGTACTACTCCAGGAAACTTTCCTGAAATTCTTGCTAAATTTCTGGGTGTTTAATTCTTCAGACTAGGGAGGGAAGTTTGAGGAATGAAGAGAGTTGAGTGTGGATGAGTGGAGTCAGCACAAACTGGCTGTATAAAACAGCACACAAGAGGCAGAGGAAAGTTTTCTTTTCTTTTTTTTTTTTTTGGTGCAGATATTATATCTCTCACTTAAAAAGGAGACAATTGCTGAAGGATATAAAGACTTTTAATCTGATAGCCAGACTGCTAATACTTCATTAAGAGTGGGCTATTAAACATACTTTCCTTGCAAGTTCCATTAATTTCTCAAGAGGTTCAGAGTCCAGTTAGGAAAATAATGATCAGTTATACTATTCCAGCTTAGCAAGAGAAGTTTTCTCAAATGGTATTTAGGAATATTATCGGAAGCTAGAAGCCAGTGTGAGGTCAAGAGAGGGCTTCATGGAGGAGGTGACAGCCAAGATGAGAAAGCATGCTGAGAATTGATTGCAATTGTCCAGGATAAGAAAGATAATAAGGAAATCCAGGCAAGTCTGTAAGTAAACACACAAGAGAAAGACATGCATAAAAGTAAAGGGACAAGATAAATGAGATAGTATTGAAAGCAATTAAAAAGGCAGGTAGGTAGGGTAAGAGATTTTATTAAAGATATAAACCACAGAGAGGTAAAGAGAAAAGAAGACGAAAGATTTAATGGTTGTTTTTTTTGTTTGTTTTGGGACTTTTTTTTTTTTTTTTTTGGCAAAGTTACTTGAACTGCTGGCTTTAAAATTAGGATCTAACCAATTGCTTTATTAAATTGACAGATGTGGCTGTTTGGTATCTGTATTAGCACAATCCAAATCTTTTGGACAGTTATGATTCTGCTGCAGTTGAACATGGGCTAATTAAAACCAATAGCTGCCAGCAAATTTGTTAATCCTGATCCTGTTTGTAGATCTGTTGTGAGGAATGATCATTTATTATCTTAAGACCCTGTGCCTTCTTGATAACTATTATTATGTAAAAATATGGACAGAGCGTGCCCATTGGCAAGAACTGTTAATCTTACCTGTTCACACTTAGAGTACTTGTAAAACCCAGACACATTATCCCTCATTGAGAGGCAGTAGTGACAAGTTGGTTTAAACCAAGGAGACCTCTGTATAAATTAACAGATGTTTTAGTTGAAAATAGAAGTGTCAACATGACCTTAATTAATGAATTTACTAATACTTGTTCCCAGAATGAGGGAATATGCCAAGTTTTAACCTAGGTATAGTGGAATAAATAGAGGCTTTAAAATTAGACTATGAATGTAATCTTAGCTTGGACCTTATCTACATCTCATTTTCATCTCATCTTCAGCTTGGATGAAGATGTTCTTCATCATCTTGAGTAATTATCAGGTTAATCAAAAGTGAGAATCATACCCCATATAAAGTGCAGTTAACTAGTATTTGGTTATCTAGCAGGTGCTCAACGAAAATATGCCTTTATGCTCTTTTGTGGAAGGTAAATCTGGAATATTGAGATTATTCTCTGAAATCTCTATTTTTGATCAAGCTGTCATTCTACTTACAAATGTTAAATCTGTTTTAACCAACATCTTCGTGTGTGTCAAGTGCATTCTCTTGAATTAAGGGTGGGGTGTGTGTGTGTGTGTGTGTCTGTGTGTGTTTAATGCTTGTGTGTACATACATGCTTGGATTTGTGAATAGAGTGCCAGATGTGTTATTTATTGACTTATTAGATGAATCTCATTTGTGTTGATTATTGAGGTGTTTCTGTTCATGCTCTCTAACTATTGCCAGAAAGAAGGATTTTAAATGTATTCTCAAATTAAAATCAATCACTTGGGGTATACATCCCACAACTTTTAAATGAACTATATCTAATAAACCCATCCAATGAGGTCCTCATTTAGTTATCTTGGCATAGATTTTGTAACTAGTTTATTTTCACAACCATTCCGGGAGTTTCATCGCTATGCTTTATTGAGACTTATCTATTCAACACTTTTTATAGATAAGGTGGACTTTTATTATCACCTATGTAAAAAACAAAACAAAACAGGCTAAAAGTATTGCAGCCATACAATATGGCTCGGAACTTTGAGGCCTTTATTATTCTATTATTGTTATCCTCAAATTTATGAAGAAAATATCAGACCTCATGGACACATTTTCTTCTCCCGTGACTTCGTTTCTCCTTAAGTTTTTACAGGAAGATTTTAGTCCTAGTCCCTAGTTGTTTACAAGTCTTCTTGGGAAATAGAATCTCACTCACAGATGTTCTCAACATCTTCTAGACCTGGTAGACGTCACTTATGGGGTATGGTTATCATTAGTATTGTTTGCCAACATTTTTGGTTTTCTTCTTCAGGATAGGACTGATTTTGTCCATTCCCTTGAAGTTAGTTATAGTCACGTTACTTGCTTTGGTCAGAGAATTGTATGACATGCATTCTGTCAAGACAGCAGCATTTAAGAGCCAATATATGAATTGCTGTGTTCCCTTCTTTCTGCCGTGGTAATCATCCAGGTGGTAGAGTATATCACACCGAGCATGCCTGATATGTAGTGTGGGTAAATGAATCATTATTGTTCTAAGCTATTAAATTGTGGCGACTATTTGTTACTACATCGTAACCTGGCCTATCCTGACTAAAACATAGATGATTGGCTGAAGGTTATGCCAACCATCAATTTCATGATTGACATGCATTGGTTAAAATAGAGCATTAGAAAAGTATGCACAGACACCACATTCTTTTTGTACCAGGAAAGGCTTGCTTCTATTGAAATGTGTTCTGGTATGATGCCTTTGACCTAAACCAGGTACATTTATACCTTTATAAGCAAAAGACTCTGAAATTCATCAGGCTAACGGTGTGCTCCAGTAGTAAACAGGTGCTTCCCCAACACAGTACTTTTCTAAACTGAGCTGAAATTTGTTTTATGACATTCCTAATTGGAATAAAAATCTAGTGAGTGAAGAATTTTTTGTTTTGGTCGCTTTTTAAAATACCTACCACCCTGTAGGTTGCCTAGCACAGAATAATTAATAAATATTTAATTAATTCAAGTGTGTCATATTCACTGCAGGTATTGTTCATTGTTTGACAATGCCCTGTGATAACCCATAGGAGGAACTTTTCTGTACTAAGTATCATATATATTATTACTTCTTCTAAATATCTGATATAATTTTTGACACATTTTTGGATCACGTGATGTGATTTTCCTTTTCTTATTGGCTAAGAAATTAAATCCATTTTGATGTCCTCTTCTAACAACTGATGTACATATTATGTGGTTTAATCATAGGTCAAATTTATGTTCCTTTATTGTGAACATTTTCCCTTTGCCTAATTTTTATTGCCTATTTTAATTGTATTTTATTCTGCTTTATTGTATTATATTTATAGATTTTAAATGTACACCACATATATATCTTCATTTATATACACAGAACCATATTTTGGTATTTTTCTTTATAGATATATGTCTTTTTATAATGACCGGTTATATCACTGTACCTTAAAGCTTTATTCAAATACTTTAAAATATACAAAAACCTGCGTAGTTCAATTGTAAAAGTGTTAGGGTTGTTAGACCATATCATCTGGCTGTAAGGCTTTAAGTAGCAAGGACAATTTAGTCTTAGTGAAGTCGCTCACTGCTTCAAGGCACCTAATTGGAAATTAAAATACCTAGGTGTTTTTTTTTTAAATTTCTCTCCAGCTCCATTTCAACATATTTTAATCTGAACTGTATTTCTCTGTTAAATATGATTACTGAGCAATGACAGAACTCATGGTCATTCATTACCAGTTTTCATTTATAGTTGAAATGAATATTTTCTTCAATTATATTTTTTAATCATTCCCAATCATCCTTTCTCTTTTATATAAGAGATATTAAGCCTTGAGAAAATTTCTGCAGAGTAATAAAATCTGTTAGATTAGATTAATATACATGGGCTGCTCAACTGTTATTAATTTAAACAGACTTTCATTTTTCCTTTTTTGATTACACAGGACATTGATTTATGGTACATGAAATAACCAAATTGCACTTTTGAAATTTAAAATTCTGGAGCCCTTCTGACATTATTGGCCTTGAACTCAGCTATTTTGTCCTTTAAATTATAAAATATATGCCCTTTTTAATTGAAGGATATATATTGCATAGTGTGGCAAGTATATTAGCTAAATAGCTGAGATTAATGGATCATTTTTTATGTCATTACTCTGCTATTGAGTCACCACAGAACACAGCAAGTCATAACAACTTTTATAATTTCTTTATTAGCTTCATTGTAGTATGCTTACGATGCCTAGAATACCATTTTCTTAATTCGTTTTGTTGTTTATGTCTTTTTAATTTGAGTGAGAAAAAAGTTTTTGTTCCAAGACTAAAAAGAAAAGATATTGGTAAGGCCACTACTCCCTCCCACTCTGATAGATGCCAAGAATATTAGTAGAAATAGTTGGTTATATATCTTTAGGAACCTAAGCTCAGAGCTATTCATCAGTGTCCATTTGTATGAATGACCCTGGGCCCCACAGTGAACATGAAAGGAAGAATTTTGGCAAGTCTTCTGTATGCCTAAATGTGAGTACTGCTAGAAAGTGTATAGGCTTGCAGTTTACATTGCCTTGGAGGAGTGTGAACCCTCAGTTTATTCAAGAAGGAGAGATTATTAGGAAGAACCCATTCCATAAAAGTGCCTGAATGGAGATAACACATGGGGAAATGGCAGGACAACACCAGGCAGACTGATAGTCATTCACCTTTTCTCCCAGGTAGATGAGGACAACCTGAAGTCTGAAGATAGAAATCTTCTGGGCTTACTCAATCAGGAGAACATTTCTCTTTCCTTCCTCAGACAAAAAAAGACAAAATAAAAGAGAGATGTTAGTCTCTCCAGAAATATGATGGGGGACTGATAGTCCATCAGAGGTCACATATATTGGCTTCTATAACCCTGTCAGATTAATGCACAAATTCCTTAGTTGGCATACGCAAAGGACTTGGCAGTGGCATCCCCAAATTTATCAACCAATGTATACTGAGTGCCATTGTGGAGCTATTGTCTAGTCACTGGGAAAAGTGTAAAGAACTGTAGAGGCATATAGCCTCTAATTTCATGAAACCTGCATGTCAGTGGGTTGGGACACAGATCAACGGTATTAAGCATTAATCGGATAATTAAATAAATATAACTGTGAAAAGTGCTACAAAGGAAAAGTACAAGATGCTATAATAACTAGTAAATGAGGAATGGAGGGTAGCAGAGACTTCCTTGTGTCAGAATGTAAATCACAGATAAGATGAAGAAGAAAGATCCTAAGTCAGAAGAAAAGTCTGACGAGTTTGAAGAACTGTGGTGGAGCTCCTGTGGGCATGTTTCCATTAAAAGGGAAGAGGGTGAAAAGCATAAGAAGTTACTCTTGAACTAGGCAGAGCCCAGATCCTACATGATTTTAGAGGCCATGTTATAGATGTTGATTTTATCTTAATTTTGATGAAACCCAACATCTGTAGATTCCTTAGGTCCCACTCAACATGATGAATGGCAGGTAAGGCATAAAGGGATACTGGTTCTTACCTATTAGGCTTTGTTGTGAAGGTTATAAGTACTCTGAGACTTCTTTGTGAATAGTAGATTATTTGAGTCCAGATCACCCAAGGTCAAACTCAAAGTACAAACAAGTCTCTTTAAGAGATTCTTTAATCCACCATTATAGTCGACCCTTATCACCATAAACATTAGTCTGAATTCATTGTATAAAAATCCAATTTTGGAGCAATGTACAAACTAGGGAAAAGTGCTTTGGAAATATCATCAGCATGCAGTGTCCTGGGTTGCAAGTTTCTCTATTTCTTTGTAGCATCAAGAAAGCAGTCTGGCTTGTAAAGCTTCCTTTGGCTTTTCGCTGTCTTGCTATTGCTCTAATGTGGAAGGGCATAATGGTCACAAGTATAAAAGCCTCTTTTACATTAAATTACACAGAATAAATTTCCCTGCTCAGAAGATGATAGCAGCTGATTTCTTCAATTTAGACGCAGAAGATTCTAACATTAAATCTGAAGCTACCACAGAGTGATCCAACTTTGAAGATTACAGTGATGATAATGGGGCTTCTAGTGAACTGAATTAATGTTTATGGTTTTTTCTTTCCTGCTTTCATTGTTGTTGATGCTGCTACTCCTGCTGATGCTTGGTTTTGGTGTGTGTGGTTTTCTCAGCAGAGTTGGCTCTTGAGATTGACTTAAAAACAGAAATAGAATAATGTACGTGCAAATGAAAAAATTCCACGAAGCCTTATAATTCAATAGGACTGACAATGATGTTAAATAGACTACTTACTTTTATATTTGTACTTTTTCCACCTAAGTTTTAGTTTTTCTACCATGCATAAACTTCACTTTAGAATTCCTTGAATTTGAGATACTAGTCATAGGTACTTAGATTCTCTTTAAAAAGACGCTGTATCTCCTTAATTGGTATGCATATTTTGTATAATATTAATTTTTATTATTCTCACTGTTTTTTTTTCCTGTCGAGTTTAATCCTATATTTTTAATGTTTTGTTCCTTCTTTAGAAGCAAATTCATTATGATTTCTGCAAAATTTAAATGTATACCATATTCCCATATCTATCATATTTTATAAGCTATTTTAAAAGATACAATTCCGAATTATTTTCCTTGTCAAAATTTAAATACTCAGTAAGAAACATTTTTAATGGTTTTATAGTTTTCCACCAAATGGATATAACTTAACTTATTTAAACTATTACCCAATGGGAGATTGATTCTGATTTTACCCTTATTAAACAGTATTCACCAAATATCCTCTTGCAGAGCAAAAAGAAGTATTGTAGGATGACTGGCCCCAGAATATCAAGTTGCCTTTTAATGGAGTGAGCAGGAGAGAGGGCTCCCTCTTCCTGAATGAACTTAATTTCCTAGAGGACCAAATTGTGCCTTCTTCTCAGAAGCTTGAATCTGAATTTAATAAAGATCTGGAATGCTAACTTGAGAATTCAAGAAAATTCCCCTTGAACTGTGTGACATTATGGTATTTGCCTTCATTCACCTCACTACAATCCTGGGACATAAATTTTTGCAAGCATGTCTGATTGCTTCTTTAAACAAATAAAATAAATAACAAAATATTCACCACATTTTAGAATACTTGAAATGCTGGGAAATTTGCTAAGCATTCATGTGTATTATTTTATTTAATTTGATGGAGGTTTAATAACCCCATTTTACAAATGAGAAGACTGAAAATTTAAGAACCTAAATATCTTGCCTGGGGTCACATAAAGTAATTAAGGTAGAGCTGATATCCGGGTCCAGATCTGAGAAGGATAAAAACACATTTCTTTCTTTTCTGAAACTGGGGGAAAGGGGGTGATAAAGATCACATTGAAGGGGTAGGAAGCGTGTGTGCTAGGATTAAGGAAGTAAGGCAGAGGGAAGAATGAGAAGCTCTGCATAAAGATTAGAGCTTTAAGATTTTGTACTTGAAAAGTCCATTTTGTCGATTTCTGGTCCACTTCAAGTCCATTTTGGACTTGAAAGCTGATAGCTGAGGAAGAGAGGAGGTGAAGCTTATTTTCATACAATAGGAGGGGAAGCTTTCTAACTAGGGCATTGTTTGAGTTGTTCAGAAACATGTCTTAATTTCAGAATGAAGGCTAAAAGTGGAAAGTGTAACTATTCCTATTAGGTAGGTAGTCAGACACTAGCAGCAAGGAGGTGACAATGGCGAAAAAGACAAGAGGGGAATAATCAAGTCACACCCCAACCATCTGGGGACCCCTCCCCTGACCTCACCCAGGACGGGTGAAACTATGGTCGTGTGGTGGGCAATTTATCCTGATAAAGAGGGAACACAGTAACACGAGGGAACGTCCCCGGGGCTGCGCATGCCCAGACCAGACGGGTGTATAACCTATAGTAAACCCGAACTCATTATACCATTATTATACTAAAATCTACATGTGGTTTGCCCCCCACCCACCCCGAGTGGGCCCTTCTTAGCGAAGGGTAAGGGCATGCGCAGTAATGAACTTGTTACATAGCTCAGGACTGTCAATCAAATAATGATCCCCTGTCCCTCACCCATGATTGCACCCCGTGTCCTCACAGAACACGCCTTATAAACACCCTTAAGACTGTACAGGAGGGCTGGTTTCATTTCGCAGAAACAGCCCGCTGTCCCTCTGAGAGTGTAACTATGCTTTAAATAAACTTTGCTTTGCACTTAAGCCCAAAGTGGTAGTCAGCACTTCTTTGCTTGCTATCACAAGGACCGAGATAGGTCCGGGTCTTCTGTTGACCTCCTCGGTTGAAGTCATTTGAGACAACGCACGCCAACCTGGTAATATTCCCACTTACCAGTATACTCCGTGAATTGAGAAACTTGGCTAAGGTATCGATATAAGAAGTTACGAACAGAAATACAAGTTAAGGTGGTTGCTATGAAATTTAAAATGAGGCATAAGGGCACATTGGTGCCAAAATAATGACCTGAAATTGGCAATGAGGAGACAAGTGAATATTCACATGACATCTGGGCCCTGAGATAAAGGGAGGATGGAAGAATTTAAAGATTGCCTAAAAGAAACTGTGAATGAGAGCCAGGACTCAGTTATGCCACGAGCTAAGAAAAACTTTCTGTGAAAAGATGGAGGAAGTACATATTCTTAACAGTATGATGGAAGGAGTATTCCGATTAGAAGTAAGAGAGAGACTCGGGGAAGAACAGCCAAGTCCCAGGGAGGATATTGGGAAGACAGAAAATATCTTGATGCTAAATCTAAAGAGGACAGTTATGAGTGAAATTGTCACTGGCAAAACAGCGATTTCCTCAGTCCTTGTGCCCCAAAGGAAAGAATTCAAATGAGAAACACAGAGCAGTTTTAAGTAGCAAGAGTTTTATTAAGCAAAGCAAAAGGGTGTGTGTGGGCTTGGGTGGGGGGAAGGGGAGCGGGCTGTCTGGAAGCCAGAAGCAGCCCTGCAATGAAGGTAGAGTTGGTTTTTCCAAGTGGTTGACAGTCCCTCCCTGTGTCCTGCGTCATTTGACTGATAAGCTGAATGACGGCTTTAGGTTGTATCACTTTTCTCCTCGTGTGCAGGTGCTGAAGCACAAGCACCCAAGCGAAACCCATGGCGGGGAGGGGGGCAAAAGCCGTAATGGTAATTTATTACAGACACGGCATAATGAACCCCAGGTTACTTTGAGTCACGTTGTAGGTCTTGGTGTGCCTGCACCAAACTGTGCTGGCGGGTTTTATCTTGTTTGGTTGCGATAGGACTGGAAACTTAGTGGTCCTTGACCACCAAAAGGGAGCGTCTCTGGGTGTGTTCTGATTACCAGGGTCCAGGTTGGGGAGGAGAGAGCATGAGGAACACCACCCCACCCCACGCCTGTCTAGGATGGGGCGGGACCCACTCATGTCTGACTGGCTACCTAACAAAATTCATAGGTTCTGTATAGCTGAGAGTCCCTGCCTAACTTTCTAGTATTTCCTTAGAACAGATTTCTAAAGTCACTATCAAACTCAGTTCTACGGTAAATAAATATTAAAAACCATCACAAGTAACTTTTTTGATCCTGAATCAAAATATAATCTTCTTGGCTATGATACATCAAAAAAGTACCAGATTATAATCAACCAAATCAGTGTGAACCACAATGGATTAATCTTTTGTTTTCATTCAGAACTGTTACTTATTGAAAGAATTTCCATGCTATGTTGCCTATATTTTAGGTCATGTATTTTTCATGCCTAGGAAAGTATTTTTTTTAATTCAGCTACATCTCAAAAAGTCACAGTAGGAATTGTGACTAGCCGTATATTGAGTACACTAATTTTGCTTGCTTTTGTTGTGATATCTGAATTGACTATAAAACATAAAGAATTAATGTGGCTGGGCAACAGAAGCTCTCTGGAATGATGGTGTTGGAGGACCACATGTATCTTACTTGCATGGGTTTATTGCAGTCTATGATAGCATTCTTTTCTGAGGTTCATTTTAACCAAAAGGGGGGACCTATAGTAACATCCAATAAAACAAACAAGCAAAAAGCAATATTGTTAAAAAAAAAAAAAAAAAAAAAGCCAGTTCAAAAGGTAGCAGTGATTGTGCCCAGACCATTAACAGACTAATACAAAGAGTGATGACCTTGTGGAGTTTGTTGGTGATGAGGTCATAAAATGTGACAAAAAGAGATTGCAGTTTTTATTGTTCCATTGATTTCACCTTTTCCCTTTTCAGTATGAAGTTGGCTAAAAGACTTTATTTTGTTACTCACTGAGTCTAGGGAGTGTGCAGAGAATGATGTTACCTTCTATTAGGTGCTAACTATGTTTAAAGGTGGTCAAGCAAGTTTATGTCAAGTGAGAACTAAGCTGGAACTTGCATTTTGCAATAAATCCAGAGTGTGTGATGAAAATTATAATGGTCAGTTCATTAGAGGATATATAAACATCAAGAGCAGATGGGCTTTCAGAAATCAAAGATCCTATTTTCAGGAAATTATCTTGACTATATAAACAAAGAAGAAAGCAAATACAGAACATTATTAGTGTCATAGAAGTGATATTGTTTTGCGATTTTTTTCTTTTACTTATTTCCATTTTGTTACATCTGCTCAGGTTTTCTGATCTTAATCTGTGCTCAACTCATGACACGGACTTGGTATAATAAACACTAAGATAAAAAGGTAACTAGAGATCATTTTAGGCTTAATTTTTTACTTTTACAAACTTTCTACCAAATGATGAATATTTTGTATGATACAGTATGACCTTTGAGCTTCAAGAGTCCATCATTTGGGAGAGAGTCCAAATCTTCAAATATTTTGTGTGTGTGTGTGTGTATGTTTTCCTTATAGTTAACTTGCAATCAATCAGTAAGACTGATTTGAGTAAAATTGTAGAAACTGAGTTAAAATGCAATGGCTGTATAGAGTACTTTATATACTCTCCTGGGGTGGAATCACTGAGGAAATATTACAACTATTTAATCTTGAGCAAGTCATTTAATTTTTCTGACTATTTACTCACATGTAAAATGAAAGAAATAGACTGGCTTTCCAGATCAAACATACTGTTTCTATGATATGTGATTCACTGATGAGATAAATTCTTTCTCAAAAATATCAAAACCAATCTAAATAGGTGAAGTTAACTATAATACAAAGGAAAATATGATCCGCCAGCCTTTTCTTCAGCTTCTGACAAAAAGAAAAAAAAAAGGGAAATGGCAAAGCCAGTAAAGATTGAGGACGATGCTTCAAAAGCAAATAGGCATAGAGAATGTATGTATTTATTATTAGCTACATTATGTGGAGAAAAGAAATGAGGCTCATCAAGTTTAAGTAACATATTCAAGGTCACAAGAGTGTTAAGACTGAGGATGAAACTCTGGTACCTGATATAAAAAGCAAATCCTTTCCACATTATTCCTGTAGTCTGTCCTTTCTCAACAGTTCAGACTGGAAATTGTTTAAATGATAAGGGTAATTGGTTTTGTTATTAGAAACTTCACAGTAAATTGATTTACCTTCTCAATGTGTTGTCTAGACATGGCTATATTGTATTAATATTAACCTGCACATGAAAAGTTTTCCTTAAGCTAAAATTTTAGAATTTAAAGTATTCCATTTGGAAGTGACCTCAGAGGATATCTAATCCAAACTGTCCAATTTATAAGTGTACAAAATAAACTTTAACTGAGAGCTTAAGCAATAATTTTAAGGTCACACTGCTAATTATAAAAATTATAGTGTAAAGCAGACTGTAGCCATAATTCTAGCTTTAAGCTAAAAGTTCTTAACTTGAAAAGCTTAAACATAGAAAAAAATGCTTCGATATTTTATTATAGAAAGTTTTAATAACATTATTATAAATTCTCATGGCCATATTCATTAAAATTTGATCTCTTTGTCCATTATATTGGTTGTCCTAAAAACTCAGTATGGGATATGATCTAATCAAGTGTGGCATGATTGCCTAAAAGAAATAATAAATACAAGAAAACGAACTAGTAATGCAAGGTGAGTACTTCATTGCTTGGAAGCAAAATTTTAAAATCATAAAAATCTGAGTTTTGAATTCCCTATAATTTGGCCACAAACTCCCTTTCCTCACATAGTTTATTACCTCTTCCTGTCTCTGAGCTCTCTATTGTAGCTAAGGTCAGGCATCTTCCCCTGCTATGTTCATGCCCCATGTTTCACCAACTAGGATCACTAGTCATTCCATTCCATTGGAATGCCTTTTCTGTTACCATTTCTTTAAGCCTTACCTCTCCTTCAAACATCTTTTCATAAGCATGTTCAACCTCCTCTATGAAGTTTTACTGATCACTCCTTCTAGTTGTGATTTCTATATCCTCTGAGCCCTTAGGCAGTCTTCACCATTTATACCACTCTTTTGATTTTTATCAACCAATGCCCATGGTATTTGTTCTGAGCTCAATTGTTAGCAGTCACCCAATATTTCAAGTACTTCCTCATCCAGCTTCAATTGTGCTGAAGTCCCAGTAGTTCTGACTTCCTTTATGGTCAGGTCAGTTAATTTCCTTGAGATAAAATTTCATCCTAGATAGAAAGGAAATAAATAAGACAATAAATAAATTTAACTTGATACAAAAGTGACATGTCCATAACAACTGCAAGTCACAAAGCTAGCATTTGAATTAAGTTTTTTCTTATGTCTAATCCTGTGTCCTTTCTCACACACTTCATTGGAAATCCATACCACACTCCTACATGATTTTATGCTATTGATTACCAATTCTAATTTTGTAGCACCTTGATTGCTTCTAGTTGATAGCATATGATTCTTGGAAATCTCAAAAAAAAAGAAAAAAACCACAAAACTTGAATTCTTTTCAGTTTCAAGATAAAGACTGTCAAATCTCTAGAAAAGTAGACACTTTTGTGAAATTGAACCAACAATAACAGTTACAAATGCTCAAAAACATGGGAAGATACAGGCAGAAGAATAATATACCTTCTAATTTTATGTAAATGGAAAATGAGGTCCTTTGGATCACACATAGAGTTAGTGGCAATTATTGTCCCAAGAAGCCGCCCATTTGCTCACTGGTTGATCATTTATCACCATCATGATTAGCATTGTTCGTAGTAGAATCAGTGATACTAATAAGATACAGAAGGTTTTATAGCTTGATGGTGTATTGGATTACTCTTCATTGTAACTTTTCCCCCGTGTTTTCCTATTGTTTCATTACAATTCCCCCAGTAGAGGATAGACTCTTTTAATACACCTGAACCATTCTTATATTGCAGGTGACCCACAGAGAATCTAACACCTAATATACATTGAATATATCTTTGTTGGTTTTCATAATAAATGAGTAAATTGATAATTTGGTTATTGAAAACTCATATTTTAAAAGAAAAATTAGTCTACAAACTAAATAAATCAAAAAAAATAAAATGCATGATACTTACCAGGCTGAAGAATATCTCTCACTATGGTGATATAATTTACCTACACTCATTGTCAAACTAAATACCAATAAGGATCCCAGAAACAAATCACTATTGAGGAATTTTGCCAAAATGACAGATCATGTCACTCTTCTGTTATAACCCCTCCAATGGCTTCCCAGTTCTCTCAGAGGATAAAAGCATTTCCTTTTTACAGTGGCTTTCAAGGCACCATCTTATAGGGCAATCTTCCCTTTCCTCCCTTTCCTGTGGTCAGCCTCAGTCATGTGGCCTCTGTGCAGTTTCTCCCTGACACCAGGCATCTTCCAGCCTTAGAGACTTTTCATTTACCTCCGCCTAGAATACGCTTTCCCCAGATGACTGCAGAGCAAGGTTTTTTACCTCTTTCAGCTTATTATCAATGAGACCTTTCCTAGCTACCTTACATAAAATTGCAATTGCCATGTCCCATATAACACACACACATACACATACACACAGAGAGAGAATTGCTCAGTATCTTCCTTTCCTGCTTGCTTATTTTTCAGAGTACTTAATACCAAACTCTTAATAGCACTCATTATCCTTTAATGCACCATATTGTTTATTGCCTATATCCTCCATCAAAATGTATGTTTTAAAATGGCGGGGATGTTTGTTTGTTTGTTTCATTGATATATCCTCTGGACCTAGAGTAGTGTCTGGCACATAGTAAGTGCACAATAAATGCTACTTTAATAAATGGATAACCAAGTTATTATTAGCTTCGGTGTATCTAGAAATGAATACTTCAGTCTCAGTGTTTCTGTCATTTACCAGGACATATTTTGGTTTTGAACAGCAAAGAAAACTTTTCTGGCATATTTTTCTCCATACGTTTTTTCACTAATTTCCCTGTCATGAATTTTTCCCACGGAGGTTTTGTGCACTTCCTGTCTTAGGATTTGTTGGATGATGGTAGTATGAGACAATTGAGGCTCGCTCCGTAGGACATAATTTTATTCTAAGGCATAATAACAGGACTGATAGATGCAATTCCCAGGTCATTCCTCATTTTAGCTAAGACTAACTACTTTTTTTTTTTTTTTTTTTAACCATAATAGCTGGAAATGGGCTGAATTGTTTTACTTCTTTTTCCCAATTTTAATCTTCTAGTTCAGGGGTGGGCAACAGTGGCTGGTGGCCCTGACTTGCTTCACCTTTTATTTTTTGTTTTGCTTTGTTTTTGTATTTTTACTAGCCAATGAGCTAAAAATAGATTTTACTTTTTTAAAATGGTTATATTTTAAATGATTAGGTAAATATCTTCATAATATCATTGAATTTTTATCTTAACCTACAAAACCTAAAATATTTACTTGCTCTTTAAGAAAATTTTGCCAACCCCTGTTCTAGTTATTTGATGTTAAATAAGCATCTTAAAGTTATTAATAAGATAGTAATATGAGTAGCTCCCATTAATTGAGAACCTACTATGCACTTAACACTGTGATAAGCACCTTTTATATATTTCAAGTCCTTAATATTCATTCAAGTAAGATATTTTTTTTTTTCAAGTAAGATATTTTTAACAATAGTTTTACATGTGAGTGAATAAAGGCTCATAAAGATAAATCATTTGGCGAATATCATATTAGCAGTTTCCCCAACAGATTAGCAATGAACTATTTTGGGATTAACACCTTGGCCTACTAAACCTCCCCAAATCTATCTCCCCTCAACCTTGCTACCAAACAACAACAAAAATAACAGCAGCAACAATAACAATAAAATGAGACCACTTAAGGGTAAAAATTAAGACTCAATTAATGCAATATCAATTCCTTAGAGTCTGAGACTTCCTGTGGGCAGTCTACTGTCTGAGTTTTCAGGACTGTCTTATATTTTCTGCTCTGTTTCGGTAATGTATGAAGAAAGATGGAGTTTGTCAGCTTGTGGCCAGGAAAATAAAGAATTCTTGCCGATACCCAAATATCCCACTTGGTAGTTGGTCATGACTTTGTGCTTCCCACATGTTACCACAACTGGAGGTGCATCTTGATCTCTGAATGGTAGGCTGTGAGCAGAAACCGTGCTTACTAAAACAAAATAAAATGTTCCCAAGGTAGAGCCAACAAGAGTTGAATGTCACACCATAAATATTTTGCGATATACTGATCATATAAATAGTATTTCTTGAAAACTGCACTGAAAGTTTTGAATATTTATGTTCGTGAGAGATACTATCTTGAAAGAATAGATTATATGCTTATTTCTTTTACGGATAAAGATTGAATGAAGTAGCTCTTAGGTGTGAATTATCACTGAATGGTTTCATAGAAAAGCATGTCCATAAAATTTTTTATTTGACCTATATGAAATTGGAAGTACATGGTAAGTGACATGGTGTACTTGAAAGAGCGAGTCAATGAGAAAAGGGTCCAATCCATGCTTTCCACATTACCTCTTGTGAAATCTACAGTTAAGTTTTAAAACAAGCTAATCCTCAGTTAATTTTCCATGCATAAATTTCTAAAAATATATCAGTCTCCTTTGTTGCAAAATCACATGTGTGTATATATATACACACAAAAATATACATTTATACAACATATATATGTGTTTTTTCACACACATGCAAGCATATGCATATACATATACGCACATATCTTTACCTTTCTATAACATATAGACAAAATATTTTTTTTTCAAGTTTAGACAGCCATTAAGATAAAGTCCATTTCCCAGGGAACTATAGCATAGCCAGTTTTTAGTGTATTGTGTTTGTCATTCCTGCTAATTTCCTGATAGCATTGCTTGCTGTTATTTAACGCTTGCTTCGATGAATAGACAGGGAGTCAGCTCAGGACATAACATTACATATGAGTCAATGTCTAATGATACAGACAGTGCTAGTCTGGTGTACAATCTAAAACAAAGTGAAAAAACCTGGAAAAAAATCAGAGACCATTTGAATGTAAGGGATATTGGTAAGATGGCAGTTGAAAATCCTGATAAGTGATTCCTGTAGTATTTCCACAATTAAATAATGCAAAATGATGAAAACATATTTTCACCTATTTATCTTGCCATTTTATGTTGCAGTTACACAAATATTGCAAAGGGAATTACCAGCCTATATATTCCTGGTGGATAGAATTTCTCTCTAAGTCCTAGTTTAAGTGCCGTATAGATATTGAATTTGTAGGAAAGTAAACATTAGTTGAATTAATATTGAATTAATAAAGTGAAATGAGCTGAATTAATATTGAATTAGTAAGGGAATTAGTAATAAAAATGGTAATGTTTTGGAGAATTCCTGGCAAAGATGGTAGAAAGCCAGGACTTCCATGACAGAAAGAAAGTTAAGGAAATATTTCACCAAATCCAGTCAAATAGCTCTTTCACTGAAAGTCAAATTATCAGCTTTAAACTGTATTTAACAAGTATCCCTATTTAAGGGTAGTCCTAAAGGTATTTTGTTTTAGAATTGGCAGTTGAATATCTATTTGACCTTTTATGACCTTTAGCCATAAAAGGTCCAGCAAAAGGAGGGTAAGCAACCACCTATACACCAAAAACTGTGCTCTGACATTTACAGTGTTCTGCTAGACTGCGTAAGCCCCAGGAAACCCTGAAAGTCACTTTATCCTCCTTTAAGATTAAAGACACATTTTGGTAGTGAATTCCCTACTTTTTTCCTTAGGCCCATTGCAAGCTGGCAGCAAGGGCAATTTTCACATTAGACTCTGTAGTGTGGGGAGGAGGGAGTCTGGGTTATTTTTTGTAGTACACATCATTAAAACTTTGTTGACTGTATGACTTCAACAACCTACCATACTGTTTAAAAGTATTGTAGTAGCTACCAAGGCAGCGATTTTGCTTCCTTCTTACATGCATGATTGAAAAGGAGGGGAAAATTTTGTCTAGCTTCCAATTAGAATTAGGGCCCTAATGTTGTTGGTAACTTTGGAGACCATCTTATGTATTAAGGTTTACTCCTTTTTATATAATGAGAAAATTGAGATTCAAGTATAGGAGATGACAAGTGTTCTACAATAGAGCACAAACTAGAATCTGAGTAATTTGACTCCTGCTCATTTCTGTTTCTATGTCAATCACTCGGCCACTGGGTTGTGATCTGTGGGATGTTTGGGAGAACAAGGAATGATTAAATTCCATGTTCTTAGATCCAGGATTGTTTGTGAAAAGGCGGTTTCCCTTGTTTTGCTGGCATGCAGTGGTAAGAGCCATTTACCTGAAAAATATTTTTCCTTCATTGTTAGCAAATAAAATTTGCATTTTATTATACCTATTCTGTCGTCTTATTATTGGAATGCATGCATTGCTTAGATATTGAGTGCTAAAAAGATGATAAACACAAGATTAGTTCTCAGTGTTACTACTAATATGAGGAAACAGTAATGTAGATAATATAAAGATAATACAAATCATAAATATGTAATACATCTTAAGATTTTGGTTGCTCAAAAATCTGTCTTCTCAATTATGTATTACTTAGGGTAACAGTGGCATCGACTTTTTTTTTTTTGATCTATATATAAACTGATGAATAGAAAGATATCCCAGAAGGGTATTCTGGGCCACTAAGAAGTTATTCTGCAATTCAATCTATGATACCACAGTCCACTGAGTGTATAGGCCACCCAGAGATAATGTGGAGCTTATTACTTATTAAAGTATATGGCCATTTACTTTGACCCTTGACAAACTCTCTTCTTCAAGGTTTTTCCTCTGCCTTTCTTTTCCCCTCTTGACAGGTAATGATTTCGAAAGATCTATTAGATATTATATGCATAATGAAAGTGCAAAGCTTGCTGTCAGGTACAATAGACTGCAGTTTTTATTTGAGGCCTCAAAGTTATACTGTGTCATAAGTACCTGGAAGGTCAGCGAAGACTGTGCCGGTTTCCCATCTCATTTCTTTGGCAGATATTAGCAAAGTTACTTGGTTAATGCATAACAGTTTGCTTTTCTTTTCCCCCCCTTTATCTTGGAGGTCATTTTATTCTTCCGTAAGCAGAAGGTCAATGATGTTCTCTATTATAATGGCTTCTATCCTATTCATCATTATGTCCTTTGTAAGTTTGCAGTAATATAGAATAGTAAAAACTTGTTCATTAATTTTCTTCTTATAAATAGGCATTTTAGTAGTAAAGACAAATTCTCAAAGAATAACAACTTTAAAACATCAGCCGTAATTCTATCACTGTTTTTATTTGTGTATATTCTCTTTCACGTGCATAAATACTTTTTTTACATAATCACAATGATAGTATGATACTGTTATATATTTCTTTTCGTACTTAAAATTTTACTCTTAATAATTATGAATGGTGGTCTTAATTAGTCTTCTACTGGGTATGGATTAATTTTTTTTTTTTAAATAAATTTATTTATTTATTTATTTTTGGCTGTGTTGGGTCTTCGTTGCTGTGCACGGGCTTTCTCTAGTTGAGGTGAGCGGGAGCTACTTTTCGTTGCAGTGCGTGGGCTTGTCATTGTCGTGGCTTCTCTTGTTGCGGAGCATGGGCTCTAGGCGCGCAGGCTTCAGTAGTTGTGGCACGTGGGCTCAGTAGTTGTGGCTCGCGGGCTCTAGAGCTCAGGCTCAGTAGTTGTGGCGCATGGGCTTAGTTGCTCCGCGGCCTGTGGGATCTTCACGGACCAGGGATTGAATCCGTGTCCCCCCATTGGCAGGTGGATTCTTAACCACTGCGCCACCAGGGAAGCCCAGGTATGGATTAATTTTACCATTTTGACACACCAGGCTTTCTTTAAGTGTCCTCAAAGTTTGTACATTTTTTTAGTATTACCAATAATGATGCAACCAGTGTTTTCATGCATACCTGTTTGGAATCCTATTGAATTATTTCCTTAGGGTAAAATCCTAGAATTGGAGTGATTTAGAAAAGGAATGTATAATTATAAGACATTTGTCATAACTTCTTATCATAATTTCTAAAAGGTATGCATAAAATTCAATGCCATCAGCTCTGAATAAAGTAGCCAATTTCATGGTGACTATGTCCATTCACTATGATCATTTGTATTTTGTCTGTTATAAAAATTTTGCTGCTTATTCCAGGTCCTTTTATTGGCGATTCTTCTATACTTTGCAAGAAGGAATATTGGCATGTTATACTCTAGTAATTGTATTTATTTTTGGAAAAATTCTTCATAACCTTTCATATACTTGTATTGGAACCCTCATTTTATCCTGATAAATGTTTGAACTGCTATATCTGAATTATTATCAATTTTTACTTTCATAAGAAAACAGTTGAAGTTTATATGTTTAAATTTCTCAGTTGTTTTTTGTGATCTCTTCTGTGATTTCGAAGTTAAGAAATTTATTTTTCCTCCACATGGCTAACAAATATTCCTTATATTTTAAGAATGTTTTTAAGTAGATCTAACAGGTGTTTGAATTTAAGTGGAGTTCATCTTGGTGAATTATGTTATGGTATGTAATCCACCTTGTCCATTTCACTTTTTCCTAAGATCATTTTCCACTATTTAAGTAATGCTTTTGAACATGTGGTTTTAGAATTCTCATTATATCTTAATAAAAATTTGTCACATCCCAACTTTTAACCTTGTTTTTTACTATCGACTGACTTATAATCTGAATGTTACCAAAAAAGTAGTCTTTTATTTATGTTTGACTTATTTCATCAACAAAAGGTTTGAGAGGACCATCCATGCTATTGCATGCAGCTATAATTCAATAAAATTAACTTAATTATGTCCTTATTTATTGGTTGTTCTGCTGATGAACATTTGAGTTGTTGCTATTATGAATAAAATATACATGAATGTTCTCAGACATGTCATTTGGTGTATGAATTTCTGTTGTATAAACACTTAGGAATAGAACTGCTAGGTCAGAATGTCAGCATATAATTCCACTTAGTAGATAATAACAAAGAATTTTACAAAATTATTTAACCAACCTATACTCCAGCAGCAGTGTTTGTGAAATCCAGTTGCTCCACAACCTTTGAAAAACATGGCATTTTAAGTCATTTTAATTTTAGCCATATCGGTGGGAGAATTCACATGTATTGATTCCTAGAATTTGGCTCCTTTTTCAAAGTTTTATGAGGCATTTGGTTAGTTTCTTCTATTTATTTTATTGTACCTTTTTTCTATTCAATTTTCAGTATTCTTCTTATCAATTCATAAGAGTTCTTTTATATTATTCTGCATATGAGCACTTTGTTGCATGTATTGCAAATATGTTATTCCACTGGGTGGCTTGCCATTTCAGTGTCACAGCTGTGATTCTGATCAGTTTATCACTCTTGCTCTTATGGTCAGTGCTTCCGTATCTAAGTTAAGAAATCTTTTCCTTACCCAGAGTCACAAAAGTAGTCTCTGTATGGACTTCTAGAATCTTTGTTGAAATAGTGTTCATAATTAGATCTAGAGTTAAAAAGGTATTGATTTATGTGTGAAATCTGAAGCTAAGGATTGGTATCCTTTCTCTATATTGATATTGAATTGGCCAAATACCCACCTTTTATTGTTATTAACAATTTTAATTTATTTTAAATGTATCTATTATTAACGACTGTCCTTTACCCATTTATAATAAAGCAAGTCTCCATGTTTACGTGGATCTATTTTTGGTCCTTTGGTCTTGTAGTTCAATTCTGGGCCAGTACTATACTATATTAGTTACTGTAGCTTTATATAAGTTTGATATTCTGTGGAGCAAACTTCCTACTTTGTTCTTAGTGAGTCTTAGTTATTTTTAGCTGGTTGCACTGCCATATCAATTTTAGAATCACATAATCAATTTCTGCACTCCCATCCCACAAAAAACAAAACAAAACAAAAAACTTGGTAATTTAAAAATGTTATTGTGAGTTAATTGAAGCTATATCACAGTTTTGGAAAATTTACATATTTACAGTATTGAACCTTTTAATTAAATTGCATTTAAAATTCTTATTTTCTTATTCTTGACATTTAGGAATAAAATTGATTTTTATATAGTGTCTAGTGACTTTACTTAAATTACTTATGGATTCTAAAATTAACAAATGTTTGTAGTCAATTATGTAATCTAAATATAATGAGAATTTTTTCTTTGTTTTTCAATCCTCATATATCTTATTTCTCTATCTTTATTTTATTTTCTAGAAGCTCCCATACAGCATTTCATTGGAGTGATGTTATCAGGCATCTTTATCTAGTAACCAATATCAGAAGGAAAACATTTAATATTCCATCATTAACTGTGATTGGGAGGTGTTTTCTTTCTCTACTCTGCAAAAAGTCGGGTTTCTGGAGTGTTGGTATTATTTATTCCTTAAATACTATTTGTAAGATTAAACCCGTAAAGCTGAAATTTTCTTTGTGGGAGTGTTCTTGATTACAGATTTAAATTATTTAGGAAATATAAATTATTTTGAATTTTGTTTTTTCTCATATCAGTTTTGGTGTGCTTTCCTAGGAATTTGTATATTTTATTTACACTTTCAAATTTACTGGTGTAAAGTCACTTATGATATGGTGTGATCACATTGTGTCTACTGAATTTGTAGTGAAGTCCTTTTTTTATATTCACAAAATTATCCATTTGGATTTCTCCTCTCTCTCCCCTCCCTTTTTTTGATTTCTCTCTCTTTGTTTCTCTCTCTCATTTTTTGAGATCAATCTTGACAGAATTTATCTATTTTATTATGTTTTAGAAACCTTTTGATTTTGTCAAGCCCCTTATTATTTGTTTAATTTAATTTATTTAATTGCTCACTTTTTATGTGCTTTCTTATACTTTATTTGGATTACATTTGCTATGTTTCTTTTAGTTTCATGGGATGATTTCTAGATAACTTTTCAACATGTTCAGTTCTTCAGTTCTAAGATATGAATTTAAGGCTATAAATTTCCCTTTACACATGTCTTAAGCTACATTCTACACATTTTATATATCATATTTTTATTATGTTCAATTCAAATATTTTCTCATTTCCTTAGTGATTTCTTCCTTGATGTATGAGATATTTAGATATTTATTGTTTACTTTCCAAAAGTCAGGGATTTCTGCTTGCTATCTTTTACTCTTTATCTATCTTAATTCCACTTTTGTCAGAAAACATGTGTTCAAGCTTTTGAAATTTGGGGAGATTTTTTTAAAAGCCCACAGAAGCTGAAAGGCAGTAAATGTTCCATGTGCATTTGAAAAGAATGTGTATGCTGAATTTGTTTAGTGCATTGATTCATATATTTTAATTAGGTCAATTCTATTAATCTTACTGTTTAAATAGTTTTTGTCCTTCCTGATTTTTTTGGTCTCTTTGTTCTATTATTTACTGAGAAATTTTGTTTTAGGAGAACTTTATGATTTGTCTTTTTTTTACTTTTAGTCAGTTTTTGCTTCATCATTTTTGAACTATGTTATTAGGTATATACATATTTAAAAATGTATGTCTTTCTGATGTTGTCAATCCTAATGATGGACTTCATGTTACTGTAAAATAAATCTTTACCTCTAGTAATGCTTTTCTCTGTAGTCCATTTTTGTTTGATAGTAATTGTGTTAGAAAGTCTGAGTCTTTCCTCCTGTGTGTCTACTTTCCTCTCACGCTATTGCCACACTCACATTACTTTGGACACCGGGTATGTAGGGTTCCCTCCACCCCCACCAAGCAGTTCTGTGACACCAGCTGGGTGTCCTACGATTTAACTCAATTCTGACACTACCCACCTGGGGCTAACATCAAGTCCCACGTGTTAAGGGCTCAGTCACACCTTGAAGCTGAAGTGGGCTAAGTCCCACTTCAGATGCCAATCACAAGTCCAGGTTGTCACCTGTGCTTCTGACCAATTGGCTATAATTCTGAAGTTCCCATTACCCCCTCCTTGGATTCAATGAATTTGCTAGAGCAGGTCACAGAACTCAGGAAAACAGTTTACATACTGTTTACCAGTTTATTATTAAAGGATATGGATGAACATCCAGATGCAAGAGATGTGTTAAAAAAAAAAAAAAAAAAGAAGTATGTGGGAAGGGACACAAAAATTCCATGCCCTCTCCAGGCGCACCCCTCTCCTAGCACCAACCCAGAAGTTTCATCAGGTAGGTATGATGATGGATCATTAACACCACCCTGAACCTTTCTCTCCTCTCAAGAGATGGGGGGCAGGCTGAAGACTCCAAGCTTTTAATCATGGCTTGGTCTTTCAGATGCCTAGCCTCATCCAGGAGCCCAACCAGAGTTGCCTCATTAAGAACAAAGAATCCTCCTATTCCGCAGGAAAATATAAGTGTTTCAGGAGCACTGTATGAGGAACGAAGGTCAAGGAGCAAATATTAGAAAAAAAAGATGCTCCTAATGCTCTTATCATTTAGGAAATTACACGGATTTCAGGAGCTCTGTGCCAGGAACTAGGGGCAGATCACAATACATTTTGTTCTATTGTCTCACAGTAATACAGCTGTATAAGCTTTGTTTTAGTTAGAACACTCATGAAAAATGTTTTTCCATTGTTTTTCTTTCAAGTGTTCTATATGCCTGTTTCATTAGTCTTTGCAAGCAGCATGTAATTGGGTTTTATCCAGTCTTATAATTATTGTCTTTTAGTTAGAACACTTACTCTAATATCATTTAATATAATTACTGACATGCTTCAGTTTAAATCTACTATAATATTGCTTACTTTTCCATTTGTTCCTTCTAGTCTATATCCGTGTTTCTCTTCTTTCTTACCTTCTTTTTGATTATTTTATTATTCCACTTTATCCATTTATTCGCTTGGGCATTATAGACTATTTTACTCATCCTTTCAGTTATCCTAGAAACTAGAACCTGCAAACCTGACTTCTCAAGCCTTTCTATAATATATTTTAATCTTTTTCCCAAAAATGCAAAGGTCTTAGACACTTTTGCACCATTTAGCCTCTTTCTATCTAGGTGCTATTGTTTACAATTATTTCAATTCTATGAATATTTTAGACCTACAGGAAACATTGTTTATTTTTTACAATCCATATTTATTTAGATTTAGCCACATTTTAAACAATTCCATTGCTCTCATTCTTTCCTCATTCTCTGACCTTGCTTCTGGGATCCTTTCTCTTCTGCCTGAGTAACTAACATTCCCGTGCTATCTCCTTCAGTGAAAATCTGTTGGAGGCAAAATCTCAATTTTTTTCTTGTATTTTTTTCTGGGTTATTACATTTCCTTCTAACAACCAATGTTTCCAAAATCAGCTATAGGTTTAAATTTGCTCCCTCTTAGATACTCAGTCTTTTTTCTAGCTGATTTTAAAATTTGCTTGGTCCTTCATTTTCTGCTCTATTAAGTATTGTTTCCATGTGTGGTGGTGTTTATAGTCACAGTTGCAAAAAATTCTCAGTCATTATCTCCTCAAAATTGCTTCTTCCCTATTATCTTACTTGTTTCTCTCTGGGTCCAAACATAAGTTTGGTTGGCTTTATTTTTCTATTCTACATGTCAGTAAATGTTTTCTGTAAATGGCCGGAGAATATATTTTCGACCCTATGAGCCACATATGGTGTCTGTCACAAAAACAAGCTGCAGGTCAGATTTGGGTTGTGGGCTATAATTTGCCAAATTTCCACTTTCTGCTGCAGGCTGTTGTTTCTCTCTCTCAATTGATAATTTACATTTCATCATCTCTCCATGTTTCACTGTGTATATTTTCTTTATATATTGCTTTCACTTCACTAAGTCTTTATTCAGCTATTCCAGTCTGAACATATACCACCTATTAATTTTCAATGTAAAATTTTGTATATATTTTTTTGTTGTAGAACTTTTATGTGGCTCTTTTTTTGGTGGTACTCAGTTTTTTTTCTCCTAGAGGATTCTAAGTGTAGTCATATGAAAGGTTGTAGCTGACGACACCGTTATCAGGAGCCTCAGTGGGTCTGTTTCTACTCTCTGCTTTTGTTCCTAGTTTTTATTTATGTGGTCTTATTTATTCATGTGCTTGGCAATTGGGGGGTTAAGGGACAGACATTATTTATGGAAAAAAAATCTGTGAACTAAGATAATAATATATTCCTATAGAGAGAATATGTTTGTTTTTGGTAGGATGCTAGGGGCATTAGCAATATGTCAATCCAATTTTAGAGATTAAGATTCAAAATTGGGCTTTTGTTCCTACAAGGTGTACTTGTAATTTATCATATTCAAACCAAAATGTGCTTCCCCGATAATGGGCTGTCAACAATGCTGCCCAGCTTCTCATTTTCTCTTTAGAATTGTCTTTAGAGGAAAATTGACCTAAAAGTTTTGCTTCTCACACTAATTCCTTTTGCTCTGCACTCTTGACTTCATAACTGTTGACTATAGTATCAAATCTACAAAGCTTTAACACAGAAAGAAAAAATGTTTAATGCTTTTTGTTTGGCTTTTTTAGTTGACCTCTGTTTGGAAGTTAATTCAGATTATCTAGCCTATCGTTATCAGTAGTGGAAGTCTCCAGTTTTTAAAAAATGTTTTCATATTTCTTTATTTAAAAAAAAATACACTTTACTTTTCAGATCAGTTTTAGGTTCACAGGAAAACTGAGCAGAAAGTACAGAGGTTTCCCATATACCGCTTGCCCCATATATGCACAGCCTCTCACACTGTCAAAATTCTGCACTAGAATCAATGAACCTACATTGAGGTATCATAATCACCCAAAGTCCATAGTTTACATTAGGGTTTGCTCTTGGTGGTGTACATTCTATGGGTTTTGACAAATGCATAATGACATAATACCACCATTATAGTGTCATACAAAATGGTTTCACTGCCCTAAGAATCCTCTCTGCTCCACGTATTCCTCCTTCCCTCCCCTCAACCATGGCGACCACTAATCTTTTTACTGTCTCCATAGTTTTGCCTTTTCCAGAATGTCATATAGTTAGAATCATACAGTGCATAACCTTTTCAGATTAGTTTCTTTCACTTAGTAATATGCACTTACCTTTCTTTCATGCGTTTTCATGATTTGATAGCTAATTTTTTTTAGCACTGAAAAATATTCCATTGTCTGGATATATCAGATTATCTATCCATTTACCTACTGAAAGGTATCTTGGTTGCTTCCAAGTTTTAGCTATTATGGATAAAGCTGCTATAAACATCCTTTTTGCAGGTTTTTGTATGGATACAGGTTTTTAACTCATTTGGATAAATACCAAGGAGTATGATTGCTGGGTTGTATGGCCAGGGTGTATTTCACTTTGTAAGAAACTGCCAGACTATCTTCCAAACTGACTATACCATTTTGCATACCTACCAATAGTGAATGAGAGTTTCCGTTGCTCCACATCATCACCAGCATTTGGTGTTGTTAGTTTTCCAGATTTTGGCCATTCTAATAGGTGTGTAATTGTATTTTGTTGTTTCAATTTGCAATTCCCTGAGGACATATAACGCTGAAATTTTTTTCATATGCTAGTTTTCCACCTGTATTTCTTTTTTTTTTTTTTTTGTGAGTTATCTCTTCAGATATTTTGCCCATTTTTAAATCAGGTTGTTTGTTTATTTGTTGTTGAGTTTTAAGAGTTCTTTTTATATTTTGGGTCATATTCCTTTATCAAATGTCTTTTACAAATATTTTCTCTAAGTCTCTGGCTTGTCTTCTCATTCTCTTAACATTGCCTTTCATGGAACAGATTTTTACAAAAATTTTAATGAAATCCAGCTTATTATTTCTTTTATAGACTGTGCCTTTGGATTGTATCTAAAAAGTAATTGCCATACTCAAGGTCATCTAGGTTTACTCCTGTGTTATTTTTCAGGAGTTTTAGAGTTTTGTGTTTTACAATGAGGTCTTTGATTCATTTGAGTTAATTTTTGTAAAAAGTGTAAGGTCTGTGCCTAGATTCATGTAGTTTTTTTTTTGTTGTTGTTTGTTTAATTGGCATATGGATGTCCAGTTGTTCCAGCACCGTTTGTTGAAAGGATGTTCTGTGCTCCATTGCACTGTCTTTACTCCTTTGTCAAAGATTAGTTGTCACTAGATCATGTACGTGTATCTATTTCGGGGCCCTCTGTTCTATTCCATTGATCTATTTGTCTAGTCTTTTAAAAATACCACACTGTTTTGATGACTGTAGTTTTATAGTGAGTCTTGAAATCAGGTAGTATTGGTCCTTCAGTTTTGTTCTTCTCCTTCAATATTGTCTTGGCTCAGTTTTGAAAATGTATGTAATAAAAATGTTTATCAAGAGTTCAAGCTCTTCGTTTTCCAGGAACTCTCATATAGACTTTACCTTATTTAAATATTATAAAGCTTTTATGAGGTAGATGTTAAAACTTCTCAAATAAAGACTATGGAATTCATATTCATAATTCATAGGGGTCAAGAAAACTTATAGTATGCAAGACAGCTGAAGTTTTTAAACTTTGTAATCTGATTCCAGATCCCATACTTCAAGGTTTTTCTTTTCTTTATTCCTTTCTTTCCCTCCCGCCCTCCTCCCTCCCTCCCTCCCTCCCTCTTTCCCTCCCTCCCTCCCTCCCTCTTTCCCTCCCTCCCTTCCTTCCTTCCTTCCTTCTTTCCTTCCTTCCCTCTTTCCTCACTCAGTTAGCTATAAGCCAGACATTATTATAGGCACTAGAGGGAAGCTGTGAGAAAACAAAAAAATCAATTCAGCCTTTTTACAGCTTATGGTCAAGTGTGTGGTGGTAGTTGGGAAGCTGGGAGAGAACAAGTAATAAAGAGAATAAATCAGAAAACAATATAGTATATTAGATTGTAATAATTCCTCTGGAGAAAAATTAAGCAAGTAGAGAGGATAATAAATACAGGAATGTCATTGCAGTTTTAAATATGGTCATGAGAGAATGCTTCTGCTAAGAAGGTGTCATTTGAGCAGAGACTTAAGGAAGGAAAGGGCTGAGAAGGCGTAGTCATAACCAAGGGAAAAAGATTTTTGGCAGAGCAAGAGTCCATGAAAATGTCCTAAGACAGTAGCACACTTAGGTTGTTTGAGAAATAGGGAAAAATGCTGCTGTGGCAGCGACAAAATGAATGAAGACAAGAACAGTAGGAATAATCAGGTGGTAGGCTTTGTACAATATTTTTCAGGGCTAGATCTGCAAGATGGTTCTTAATGGATGAGTTTCCTCTACTAGGAGTTGTTCAAGCTTCTTATGAGACTCAATCTCAATTTCAGCAATATTACATAGAGTTTTTGTTTATTCTCTCACAGATTGTTTTAAAAGCACATACTACTTTTCTTAATATAACTTTGAAAAGTCTTCTCATACTGCTAAGACCAGCTTGACTCTGATTATACTGTAGTCTCTACTTATGCAGTTTAACTATGAATATATTAACATATTAATACAGATTTGTCAGTTTATTGAATTATTGGAAGAAAAAATATTGACCAATCTTTAATATTGACATTTAAATCTAATACTTCCATTCCCAATAGAACTGAATCTATGGAAAGGATCCTTTTAAGTTTACCTGTATAAAACATTAAATTTAGAGACCAGGCTAGATACAAAATTGTCAGGGGGTGATATACATATGTACATTCCCAAGCATAGAGCTGTTCACTGAACATCTGTATCGTCAATGGTGAGCAAAAATCCATGAAGACAGACTTTAGCTTCTAATGAGAATGTGGAAAGTTGCAAGAGATATCACTCTTGCCTGAACAAAACCATCTGGATGACTATGGAAATTTTAGTTGTTGTTATTGTTGTTCTATGAAAAAGTTTTAGCTTTAACCCATCTGAGAAAAGATGATGAAAACAAAAGGTGATGAATGGAATTCCAGAAAGTAATGAGCCCTTTCTTGGAGCACAGAGAGCTTTGATTACTTCTTATACCTGGCGAAGTAGTAGGAAGAGGAGAAATATACCACAGCCTGGGGTAATGAGAAACTAGTTGAACCTTTAAGAAACTTAGTCTGAAGAGCCCAGTCACAGCATAGGTCTGCATCCACCTGTTTACTCTTTCCCATGAGTTGACATCTAGTATAATGCAGTATTATGCTAAAATCTGGAGGAGAAAGGGAAATTTGGGTGATATTTCTGCTGAGTACATGGGCCCTTCTATGAGAGCAAGGCAGGGCCCTCCAAATATGAGACATGACAGGAGAGATGTAAGAAGTCCTCTGTGACATTCCAGGCCTTTGCAGACAGTAAGATAGCTATTTTCTAAAGGCTCAGAAAGCTGGGGCAAGCCTGGAGAGCAGAGTGACCTCCTCAGGTTCCTCACTAAAAGCTAATACTTAGGCATTAAAGCAGTTTGAAATGCTGGGGAGTTGACTATAAAACAAAAGTGATGTCAGTTCTATTTTCTATTGGCTTAAAACAAATCACCATGCAGGACCCAATTAAATGGTCGGGGCAGGGAACTCCTCCTCTTGATGAGAGTTGCTGCAGAATGACATTGCAGTGTGGTGTGGAGAGTGATTTGTTGGCAGGAGGACCAGGATATTTTCATAACCCAGAAAAAGAAAAAGAGTTCTGAACTAAGGAAGTGACACTGTTTAGTGAAGAAAGAAGACAGATGTCAGATGGGAGAGACATTTTAAAAACTTAACCAACAGGACTTTGTGACCAATTGTTAGAGTTGTAGGAAACATATAAATGTAAGTTTATTAACTTGTATTAGTAGAGCTATACATTTGAATTCTGCGTTTCACTTGGCATTACTTTTTGATTATGTTTTCATATAATCTTCATAATTATCTCTTTTGAAGGCTGTGTAAGGGTTCATACACTTCATACCAACATTATCATTCTTCCTTTCTCTATCATTGAACATTTAGGTATCAAACATCATTACCCTTTATATGTTGAATACCTGTGGAACACATGTACGTGCAACATGTTTTTTTAAATTAATTTTATTGGAGTATAATTGCTTTACAATATTGTGTTAGTTTCTGCTGTGCAGCAAAGTGAATCAGCTATACGTATACATATCTCCCCTCTTTTTTGAATTTTCTTCCCATTTCGTTCACCACAGAGCATTGAGTAGAGTTTCCTGAGCTATACAGTAGGTTCTCATTAGTTATCTATTTTATACATAGTATCAATAGTGTATATATGTCAATCCCAATCTCCCAATTCATCCCACACCCCCCTTCCCCCTTGGTGTCCATATGTTTTTTCTCCACGTCTCTTTAACTGCTCCCATATTGATTCCTTTTAAAAATTGCTAAAATCATATAATACATGGCTGCTACTAATGAATTATGTTTAGAAATATGTTCTCTGGTTAAGCATCACTAGACATTCAATAGGAAGAATTTACTCTTCTAGTATTTGGGGTTAGATTTCAGCAGTACAAAACTTTATGAATTTTTCTCAGAACCCAACGCCATTAGTAAACAACCAAAAAGAAAGCTTCTACCCTCACAAGCTAAATGTTCTGTGTTACAGTGTAATCTGTGGTGTTCTGTCTTTATTTTGATATTATATAGCTCAAAAAATTGAAATATTTTCTGAAAGGTTTCACTACTGTGGGAGATTATTTGATTACACTTGAAGCAATCATTTTCTCTATCCATATGCATATTATAGATGATAGATATATTGACATTTTAAGCATTTTATTTCTTATATTTCTGCTAGAATTTCTGTATATTTGAGTGAAATGTAAATCAATTAGAAATTTGATTTTATATAAAAAAGTCAACAAGTAACACAGGAACTCCAGAATCTGGTTTTAGTGATGATATAACAGTAAAGCAAAGTACATTTTAGAACATAAAGCAGTACCAGTGCTAACATTGCGCAAATGCGACTGAGAACTGCCACCTGAATTTCTCTCAGAAGTCATGATGTGATAAATGAAATTCCTTGTCATCAATAGATGAATCAGGTAAGCTTGTTCTGAAGCAAAATCTTGTATTTCTTCTTCTCTTAACAGGCAACCTTAGGAAATATTGAATCTTGAAAATATTCAATATTGAATCTTGAATCTTAAAATAAGCATGTAATTTCTCACTGTTTTGAATTGAGACTGTCATTTTAATGTGACTCTGACATTTTAATGGCCTTGTGTCATTTCTATTGCTCCTTTGAAAAGAGTATTTATCTAAAATGATTTCATGTCAATGAATAAAATATTTTAAAAATAATGCAGCACACACATTTAAATGGGGGATTGACATCACTATGAACTGAATATTTATGTCCCCCTATAATTCATAAGTTGAAGCCCTCATCTCCAGGGTTATGGTATTTGGAGGTGGAGCGTGGGAAGTAATTAGGTCATGAGAGTGGAACCCTCATGAATGGAATTAGTGCCCTTATAAGAGACACGAGAGAGATATTCTGTCTCTCTGCCATGTGGGGATAAAGCAAGAAGGTGACCATCTGCAAAACCAGGAAAAGGGTCCTCACCATTGAATGTGTTGGCATAAGGTATTAATATAAATATTATACCTTGATCTTGTACTTCCTAACCTCCCCAAATTGGAGAAATTAATGTTTGTTGTTTAAGCCAACTAGTCTATGATATTTTGTTATAGCAGCCCAAACTGACTAAGGCAGACATGTAATTAAAAGTGTATCTCAAAGGATTTCCCTCTCATTTCTTTTCTGAATGTTGCCCCTTTGATAGAGGACTCATTAATTTCATGTCATTTGGAATGAATAGGTGATTAGAAAAGGCTAGTAGCAAGAAGAAATATTTTTCTATTTTGTTTTCATTTTTCAAAATTCTAACAAGCTTGGGCTGAGATCGATGAGAACTGCCCACTGCTAAGGTCAGTGTGGCCTAATTAGTTTTGCTACATTGCCACTGTAATTTTGCTTGACATGACATTGAGGGGAGGCTCAGAAGGCAATCAGCATCTAACAGCCACGATGAGCATTAGTTACACCTAGTGACAAAGTAATTAGCAGCTGTATGTGCCGCTTGATATGAAAGAGAAGACAAACTGTGATGCCGAGTCCCCTTGTAAAAATATCAGTGACTGACCCCGCCCTACTAACGACTTTTAATTCATGAAAACCTCTCAATAAAAAAAAATAAAACCTACATGCCATACTGATTATATACATTCTCGGTTGACTGCAATTTTGAGAGATGATGTGATTTAGTAATTTATCAAATTCTCTGGTATTAAGCTTTTTTCTGGTTCTGTACCACAGATCCATCTTATTTTGGAGATTTGTTAAAAGCTACTTGCATGATGAAGTGATATTTAACATCTCTTTAGTGACCATATTTTCTTCTAGGGGTTTATTTAGAGAAGTAATCTGGGACATTGAATTTTCTTTGAGCATATATTGGAAAGACTTTAGTCATATCTTTTTCTCAAAGCTGAAGTGAAGACAAACTGTTCTAGTTTCTTAGGGATCTATTTTTTTCTTGAAGATATCAGAAATAATTTACCTAAATTCCAAGATTCGTTCTTATTTTTCACAAAGTCTTTTACTGATTTATTCACCTCATTAGGTTGACCTGTTGAAGTTTGTGATTCATAATATTTTAATTTCTTGAATATTTACTTGCTCTTGAAGATAAGAGAACAGGATTTATTCAAATTCTGAAATGTTTCCTATTTTTTTCACAAACTCTTCTACTGTGATTTTTTTCTTTTTTAATTGAGTGATTTCTTCTGTTGACGTTTAAATTATTTCTCTTGATTCATTGCTCAGACTTTATAGTCTTTTCACTATCCTTTGTGATAATCCTTTGTACATTTGACAGCAGTCTTGTCTCTGGCCATTTTTTTTCTCCGTAGGAATAACAAAAAATTTCCACTTGTTGGTTTTCCTCAAGGCATCCATATCCTCATTTGTGCAAAGCTTAGTCATAGAACTGTAAAGTTGAAATCTTCCCTTTGAATATGTCAAATACCTGCAGACTCATAATGATGGGAAATAAACTAATAATTATTAAATAAGTCCATTTATGTTACTGCATGGAAATGTAAAAGGCTTTCCCTGGCTTCATTAAACATGGTCACTTTGTGATACTCTGTAGGAAAACTTGATTTCTTCCATGAGCTGAGACTACAGAGATGACCAAAGCCACTGATTAACATTCTCCTAAAATTAGTAATTGTGATTAACTACTATTGTGATTGACTGCCAAACATCTATTTACTTTTTAAAATGCTGTAGAATGCTGCCTTTTTAGTCTCTAATACCACTTGGGAAAAATTTGAGATTCAGTCATACTGTTATGTGATTCTGTAGTTTATTCCTGCATAGTATTCCATGGTGTCTGGATACACCACAATTTATTTTCAGCCTATAAGGAGATTTAGAGTGTTTCCAGTTTGGGGCTATTACAAATAAAGCTGTTATGAACACTTATCTGTAAGTCTTTTTCTGTACACGTATCTTAAGTTCTCTTGTGTGAATACCTAGGAGTGAAATTGACTAGTCTTAGATAAGTAAACATGAACTTTTTAATAATCTGTCAATATGTCATCCAAAGTTGTTATACAATAGATTTTATATTCTCATCATTGGACTTATATATATATAAGTCCAGCTGCTCTTTATCAATACTTGTTCCTGACATTATTTATAAGTTTAGTCATTGTATGGATATGTAATAATATGTCACTTTGGTTTTAATTTGCACTTCCATGGTAATTAATGATGATAAGTACATTTTAAGTGTTTATCGGCCTTTTGTATATCTGCTTTTAAAAAGTTTTCAAATTATTTACTCATTTTAAAGTTGTCTTATTTTTGAGTTGTAGCAGTTTGCTTTATAATATATTCTATATATTTTATGTATGTAATATATATAACACTATATATATATAATTTTTGAAGTCTCTGTTTGCTATTCATTTTCTTCAGAGAATCTCTTTAAAAATGGAACGCTTTAATTTTGATGAAGTCCAATTTACAATTTTTTCTTTATGAATTTTTTCAATCCTAACCATGGAATCTTGGCCACTGAAAGGTCACAGACATTTTCTTCTGTCTGTGATCCATTTTGAGTTAATTTTTTTTTTGCAAGTAAAAATAATGATTAATTTTTAAAAATGTATATCTGGGTGTTCCAGCCCCATTTCTCCATTGAAATACCCTGTTACCTTGTCAAAATCAATTTTCCATATCTGTGTGAATTTATTTCTGTGCTCTCTTTTCTGTTTCATTGATCTGCATGTCTATCCTTACTCCAAGTCATGTTGTCTGAATTAATGTAGTTCTGTGGTAAATCTGAAATCTGGTAGTTAGAATCCTTTAATTTTATTTTTTTCCCTAGAATTACTTCGGCTATTTCAGATCCCTGGCACTTCCATATTCATTTTAGCATCAGCTTATCAAATTCTGTGAAATGATTTGCAGATTTGTTTAGAATTACCTTAATTCTATAGCAAATTTTGAGAGAAAATAACATCTTAACAATAGTGAGTCTTCTAATTCAAGTACGTGGTACATCTCCCTATTTATTTAGACTGTCTTTCATTTCTCTTGGAACTATCTTATAGTTGTCAATGTATGCTCATACATATTTTGTCAAATCTATCCTCAAGACCTTCAGATATTTTATGATATTTTAGAATAAAATAATTATTTTCCATTTTTTTGCCAGTATATACAAGTGAAATTGAATTTTCTATATGACTTTGGTGCTATTTTTCAATAAATATGATTAAATAAGCCCTGGGTACTCTCTTTTCTTCTTGTGGATTCATCAACCTTTAAAAAAGATTATTTGTAAGTCAGTATCTGAATTATTGATGTTACCTTTCACGAGGCTCTTTATACTAATGCAGAAAAATTTCTGAAATTTTTTTTTGGAATTTTCCTTATTGTGTTCTGATATAATCTTTTTCTAATTTGTCCACTCTTACATTTCAATGCTCAGGATATATTTCATCAGTTAGATTAGTTTATATCATGGATTCTAATCACTGTGTCAGAATGAGGCATATTTTTGTTCATTTGTTTGTTTGTTTGCGTCCTTTGTTTCGCTGATCTTAGCTTCTTTCTCCTGAGGCACACAACCACTTTGACCTTACAAAGTGATTTGGCCACTCTGCACCTCGATTTCTCCATCTGTTTGTGGGATAAAATGAGGTGATAAGTCCACAGGTGTTTATTTAACCATGTTAGAAGGAGAATAAAAATGGAAATATGTTCATTAAGTGAATGAAACAGGGAGAACCACATTCCAGAATTAGTATTTTTTGCAATAGTTTATTCCATTCTCTGCATACAAGGTGTAATATAAAAATAAGTTTGTGGATAAAATAATACAAAACTATTTGTAAGTTTAGCTTTTCCAGGAATATATTTATATGTATATTTAAAGCATTAAATAACTAATATAATGTGAATGCACATATGGTTCTTACATATCTTTCAATCTAGGCAGACCCTACAAGTTATAAAGTTTCAAGAGTGGGAGTGGGAACATGAGTCTAGGTGAGGATATTCAGCTTATGAGGCATTTAAAACACTATAGAAAGCAAATCAACATGCTGATGTGTGTGAAATATGGGCCACACTCATATCGAAAGAGGTTTGATCAGACTTGGTTATGTAAGGGGTATGTTTTGTCAAGCCTATCTACTGTGGGTGTTAGATTTTTCATTGAAATTGCCAACTAAGGTTAACCTGGCCTAATTCTATCCACAGTAATAAGAAAAAATGATGTCACTCAGCCAGCACTAATTATACCAAAAAGGTAAGCTGGCTTGGCTGTAACCACATAGTCCAAAGAACTATATAGAATTTACCATGCGTGTAAAAAGCAGAAAAAAATCTATAGCGAAATACATCGTGCAACTGATGTGTGTCGCCAGCCCCTTTTTCCTAAGGAATTGGGAAATCCTTACCCAGTTGAGGTTAAAGAAAAATGTGCTCTACTTATGCTTCTCTGAAACTTTTCATTTCTTGCCCTCATTGTTGTTAGAAATTAAGCTCGTTTGCAACAGAGATCCTGGCTCTCTTGCTTACAACCAAACTGCCAGCCACTCACAGAATGCTTTATCCAGTATCCAGACCATTTGGAGTACTTAACAAATGCTTGTTAAATCAATACATATGTTTTCCTTGGTCTCTGTCACTTGAAGATTTACTCCAGTATCTTTCCACTAAACTCCGTTTTATTCTTTCCTGTATTTTCTTTATTTGTATATGAAATAAAGATTTATCGAATATTCCCAGATAACAGAATCTGTACTAGGTTCCAAGAAAACGAAGATGCAAGAGAAATCAAACCAAATAGAACAGATGTTGTCCTAACTGCAGAAACTCTTCATTCTGTAATTGGTTAACAATAACTCTTTAACTAAAGACTTCACCCGCCTTCCTTTTTCTATAGTTAACTGCTATAGCAGCTCTTGCTACAGCAGCAGATCCAGTCCTAAACATGCAGTTTCTTATCTCCAAGGCTTTGGTTATATTAATCTCTTCCCTGTCTGTTGTCGTACTTCCATTACTTTGTCTAATAATTCCTACTTTTGGTACATTTCAAATTTGACTTCTCTTTGAAACACATTTCTCAGATCCTGGACCATGCTTCTCTGTGCTACAATAATTCCTGTCATCTGATTTCTTTCCTTTGGGTGATTAGCATTTTGACTCTGTCTTTAGAGTATAAACTCTTGGAATACACGACTGTATCTCATCAGTCTGTATTATATAATATGGTAGAGCTCACTATCACACTGAAAATTGAGATTTCTTTCCATTTGCCGCACAGTGTTCATTGCCTATTTACCGTAGAGTGATTTTTCTGTATGCTACTCTATTAGGTTTCTCCAGAGAAAAAGAACCACTAGGACATCTGTCTGTTTAATTACCTATGCATCTGTCTGTCTATCTATCTATCTAGCTAGCTAGCTAGCTAGAGAGATTTATTTTAAGGAATTGGCTCACTCAGTTTTGGGGACTGGTGAGTCCAGAATCTATAGAGCAGGCTGGTAGGCTGGAAATTCAGGGAAGAGTTGTTTTTACAGACTTGAGTCTAAAATCTGCAGGCTGGAAACTCAGGCAGAGTTTTAATGTTGCAGTTTTGAGGCCTAACTAGTGCTTTGAGAAACCTTTGGGCTTGCTCTTAAGGCTTTCAACTATTTGGATAAGGCCCACCCACATTATGAAGGGACATCTACTTTACTCAAAGTCTACTGATTTAAATGTGAATCATATCTAAAACTACCTTCACAGCAACATCTAGACTGATGCTTGACCAAACAACTGAGCACCATAGGCTATCAAAGTTGACACATATAATTACAACACAGCTGCTGTACCCTATGTTTTTCTGTTCTTCCAGCTATATGATTTTTACTGATTCATGTAATAAGGGCATCTTACAAATAACCCTAGAAATTGATGGGCCCAAAAAACCTTTCACATTGTGTACACCCCTGTGCAGAAGCTTCTAATCTTAAACTACTTACTGTCCCTTCCTTTCAAACATTACCCCTGGTGGAGCTACATGTTTGAAAGTCATTTTGTTTACATACATGCCTAAAACACATGTCAATAACATGTTTGTTAAGTTGAGGGCTATTCCCTTGTGGACCCAATCAGAGATCTATTCTCTAACTAGAAAATATCCAAATTGGAGGAACACGAACTTCCTGTGCTAAATGATTTTTCAGAGAATAGAGACACAGGCACTAAATGATGGAATCACATAAAAATATAGGAATTGAGGTCTATTAACAACAACAAAACAATAAGAGGTAACATTTTTGTAGTGCTTCCTTCGTGCCAGCATGTATAAAGCATCCTAAGTGCTTTAGAAATATTGACTCATGAATTCTCACAAAAATCCCACAAAAAGATAATATTAACATCTCTGAACAGAAGAATAATTAAAGATTATAAAGTTTAGGTCATTTTTAAGGCTACATAGGCAACACTTTGAAGCTGTAGTATCAATTAGCTATTGCCATATCCTTGCTGCATAACACAGAATCCCAATTTATAGTGGATTAACTCAAGAGCTGACAACAATTATTTCTTCTCCATTGTACTCCAGTGTGGTTTTGACTCGGTGGATCTGCTTCAGGCTATAGCTCCTCACTGAAGGTAAGGCTTAGGTCTACTCTGCATGTGGAGCCCAGTCTGAGAGGGCAGTGGTGGCTCTTCTCACGGAGATGGCAAGCTCAGCTGCATATGCATATTTTATACCTCTGATTCAGCCCTATATGGTTACATCCCATAGGCTGAAGCAAGTGACATGGTCAAGCTCAAAGTCAAAGGCAGACCTGTCTCTTTTCACCCTAACTTGTGTGGAAGACAAAGGTTGTTCCAGTTACCATTACTGTGTTACAAACCAGCTTAAAACTTACTGGTGTAAGACGGATATTTTATTTCGTTTATGGATTGTGTGGGTTCCAAATTCGAACAAGGCACAGTGGGGCTGACTTGCCTCTGTTCTAGGTTGTCTAGGGTCTTAGCTAGGAATACTTGAAGGCCGAGGGTGACTTCACTAACGGCTAGAGGCTGAAATCACTGTGGCTTTTCACTCACAGGTATAGTACCTGGGCTGAGATGACCGAAATTCTGGGCTTAGCTGGGGCACAGCCTGGAGCACTTACACTCCCACTCTCCATGTCTCTTGGGCTTCTTAAAGCTTTTTACTGTGTTGTGAGTGTAGTGTCCCAGGAGACAGGCGGAGAATGAGTGTTCCAAGAGAAGCAGGCGGAAAATACATGGCTTCTGCGTGTCACAATTCTTTATTGGTTGCAGTCATGATTCTTTTCAGAGGAGTGTCAAAGAATTTGAAGATATGTTTTAAAAATGTCTTGAAATGGAATTACTGTATTCCTGGGATATGAAAGAGAAGTGGAGGAGAGAGTCAAGTTGAAAAGAGAGCCCAAGGAAGAGAGGGCAAAAATAAGAGGGAAAGAGGAAAGAGTGTCTTGCATAGTTGATTGTTCCTGGCAAATGCATCTCCATCTAAAGTGCTTATTGCTTAAACTTTGGTTAGTTTTGAGTTTTACCTTCCTTCTCAGTTGATTATTAAAACTGACTTCACTACAAACCCTTCAAAACTAATTCTGCAAGGACTGGTTTATATTGATATTCACAGTGTTCATAATCATCTCTGACTCTATCTCTTCCTTGTGCCCGGGGCCAGCTTCCTGGGACTGTGGCAGTCTCTTAAGGCCCTGTGCTGAGAAGGGCCCCATATTTGGTGTAATTTTCTGCTCTCCTCATCTAGATATTCTTAATTTTATTTTGAACTTACGTTTTTTGTTTTTTTTTAATTTATTTTTTGGTGTGTTGGGTCTTCGTTTCTGTGTGAGGGCTTTCTCTAGTTGCGGCGAGCGGGGGCCACTCTTCATCGCGGTGCGCGGGCCTCTCACTGTCGCAGCCTCTCTTGTTGCGGAGCACAGGCTCCAGACGCACAGGCTCAGTAGTTGTGGCTCATGGGCCTAGTTGCTCCGCGGCATGTGGGATCTTCCCAGACCAGGGCTCGAACCCGTGTCCCCTGCATTGGCAGGCAGATTCTCAACCACTGTGCCACCAGGGAAGCCCTGAACTTACGTTATGTAAGTGAAGTCTGGTGGGACCATGAGCAGGTACATGAACAGAGTTGATAGCCAGGCAGCAGGTCACTGTTCTGGCCCAATAGCAGCTGTGGGCACAGAGGGTGGTGCAAGTAGCAGTTGTTCTGGATGGCACACTTTTTCCTCGGGGAAGTCTTTGGGTCCTGAGGTCCTGAGAGGGAGGCTCGGTGGAACTTGGCCCAGATTGGAGGTGATGCTGCTGACAGCAGCAGTGGAAGTGACCATGCTGTGGGAGAGAGAAGAGGGTCCACTTGGGGGCAGCACCAGGCCCCGCAGGGGGAGGCCAGTTTGTCTCTCTGTCTTGGAGCCTGTCCCTGTAGTGTCTGTGCAAATATTAATTCTCCAGCTGGAGTGCTGGGACAGGAACTGCTAGTATTCAGGAATTAAACTCTCAATGAATATTACAAAATACATGTGTACACATGGACATTGAAATAAAGCATATCAAGGAGTTATTAGAATTCTTCAAGAATTTGGAATCTCTGGTTTTGAGCAGTGGTGTGACATTGCAAAGCAAGTATCCACAGGCTTTGAAGTAGAAATTAAATTTAAAGATCATCACATTCAGTGGAAAAGAACGTATTTACAGTAAAACTTCAAAGAACCAATTATTAACAAGGGACAATTTTAAAACTGTTCTCTTTATAATTGAAAGTGTAGTGATAAAATCCATTAACAGGTGTTTTGAATTATATCCATTTTCAGTTTTTTGAATGACCTCAAGTTACAGAAATAGTTGGAGGAAATATTAAAATGCCAGTGTATAATTTTACATTTAAAAATAAATCACACACACACATACACACACACACACACACACACACACACTCTCGCACGCAAAGGGCAGATCTGCAAAGACACATGGCAAACGGTGTGGGTGCAGAAAGGGATAAAGAATTTTAGTTAAAGTATGCTTCCAATGACTGCCTCTGTGAACTAAGAAATATGCCAGAGGCTTTGCACATTCAATTCCTTCATTCACCACTATAATCTACAATGTAGATAGTATAACTTTCATTTTCTAAATGATAAAACTGAGACTCACAAAGGCAGTTTTCTTAGGACTACTCAGCTAATAAATATTACACTTCCATAAACTATTCTGAAAACATGGTTGTAGGGTACAGTAATCTATATGCAAACTTCTTTGAAAGATCTTATCATATATGTGAATTTCAGTTGATCTTATTACAATATTTAGTATTTTTTAATTTTAGTGCTCTATATTCAAAAAATATAAATGAGATTGCACTTAAGAAATGGCTCAATATGTTGGAAAGAAATTGCTCCTCTCCTAAGCAAAATTCAAAGCTGGATAGTAGGAAAAGATAACAGAGAAAGAAGCTTGAATTTAGGAGATCCCTTAAATAATTACAATTTGAAAAATGTTTAATTTGTAAAATAGTGGAAAGTTTATTAATTAGTGTATAAGTGATTTCGTTAACAAGAATTTTCCAATGGCAGATAATTAACTCTATTGAAATCCTGATTTAGATATTATTCTGGGTAACTAATTTGCTTCTGGGACCCTTAAATTATAAAGGTGAGTTAAGATTGTTTATATAAAACTGTATTACGTATCCTATCAATAAAGCCATCTTGATTTTTATACTCCTGTCAGGGCTTCTCTTTGTTAGCGATCTGCCCTACCGCGCATATACCACTCTATCTTCAATTTCAGTATAATGAGAGCATAAATCGACTTTCCAGAATCTTGAAGAGCAGCAGAGCATTCAAAAAAACCTCCAGGGAATTACTTGGCTTTTTCTCCAGCCAGAATCTCATGTGTCCCAACAGGGGAATCTCTAAGAATAAAGAGAAATTCAGAAGTGCAAGCTGGACTAAACGTAACTATAGGAGAACAAACAGCAGTTTTGATTCTCTTGACCTTCACCCATTTTACTGCCTCAGTCCTCCGGTGATCTCCAAGGGACAGGGATAGCATGAGTGCCTCCCTTTTCCCCTTTCAGAACCTGGCATGAGAAGGAATGAATTCTGAACCAAGGGAACACTCCGCCCACATAAGTAATGCATGTTTTTTCATCGTTAGTAAAGGTAGCAGTTGACAAGTAGAAAAACTATTGTGTTTTTGAGTGACAAATATAACAGGACAATAACTTCCATTGAGCATTCACTAGTATCTTAAGTGCTTTACTTGTATTTCAGTTAAAACTCACCATTGCCCTGAAGTAGATCTGTTTTACCCCCATTTTACAGTTTATCTGAAAATTTAGTAAATATATCAAGCAGATAGAAGAGAAAGGATTATCTTCCAGGCAGTCTGCCTTCTGGGCCCATGCCCTCAACCTTTATGCTCTGTCACTGTGATGGATATATCCACTGGGTGCTATGGGAGCCTATAGGAAAAATCCTAATCCAGCAAGATGGAGCCTGCAGGAAGCAGCTGGAGGAGGGTCTTATGCAGCAGGTGAAGTGCTTAGATTTAGTGAGGGGGCAGCATGGTGTGGTTAAGTTTAACATCTCTGGAGGCAGGCTAGCTATCTTCTACCCTGGCTTCACCATTTACTCACAACAGCACCATGGACACATTTCTGCCTCTCGGTACCTTAAATGCTCAATTTCCCCATCTACAGAATAGATATAAAGGTACTTATCTCACATTATTTCTGTGAGGGCTAAATGAGAAAGTTAATGTAAAGTATTTGGTACATAATTCAGTGCTCAATAAATGGTAGCAAAATTATTGGAGGTTAACCATGAGTTGGCTACTTGAAACATAGGAAGAGGAGGGAGACAGTAGGGAGAGTGTTACCCCTACCATCAGGCAGGACTGGCATGCTCTTTCTCTTTATCTGTCCCTTAATATTGTATGTTTGTCTGTAAAAAGGAGACGATAACTTGGGCTTAATTTAAAGAATAAATAGTTGAAAATTTGTCTAAGGTGAAAGAGACATGAGTTTATTTGTATGTTGGGAAAAGAGAAAGTAGAGATGGAGATATTAAATACGATGTCTGCCCTCTGAGGGTCCACACGATGTGGTTTCCAGCCATGGGGAGAAAATAAATGTAATTTATAAAGGAACAGGTTGGTTCCTTTATAAATGACTGAGACATACAGTCAAAGTGAAGACTGCTGTTGAAGACATCAACGATTATGTAGATTTATGGGGAAAATGATTCATTGATAATTTGTGAAGAAAGACACAAGTTTTGGAATCAGGTCACATAGCATTTTAATTTCATCATTCCTTATCAACTGCGTGACATTGAATAAGTTACTCATCTTTTATGAGTTTTACTTTGTTTTATTGACTATTAATTATATGAAATATACTCACAAATAGGAATGTAAAACATATATTTACATTTTGAAAAGGAAAATAACCAAGCACTGGCATGTATTCATTAACCTTTTAGAAAACACTTGTACGTATATCCCCCCCCCTCCACTTTGCAGCTCCCTCCTTCCAACCCTTCCCCCCCAGAAGTAATGTTGTATTTTTGTGTAATTCCCCTGGTTTTTTTTCTTTATAGTTCTAGCCTATATGTATGATTCCTTAACAGTACAGTATAGTTTTGCTTTGGTTCAATGAAAATCATGTTGACTTCTTGTTCTGTGGCTTGCTTCTTTTGCTTAATATTATGTTTTTCAGATTGCTGTGTTGACTATATAACTTCAGTTCATTTATTTTCTATGTTGTATGGGCTCAATGGAATGAATATACCACAATTTATTTATTATTTGTGCATTCTACTGTCGATGGGCAGTTCCACCACCCACACCTTATGTGTGTCTCTTAGAAAAAAATCTGCTTTGTACATTCCTGCATTAGCAGGTAGATATGTACCTAGGAGTAGACTCGCTGGATGATATGATGTGTGTATCCATAACTTCATTAGTTAATCAGTACCTGACTCTTTCCAAAATAGATATACCAATTTATACTCCCACTAGCAGTGGGACTTCCCATTTCTTTTATTTGATCGTTTTTATTGCCAGTCATTATATTTTTACCAATCTGGTAGGTTTGTAATCTTATCACATTATGGTTGTCATTTGCATTTTCTTAATTATTAAAGTGGTTGACTATCTTATCATATGACTGTTGGCCATATGAGCCTTGCCTTTGTGAAAATTCTATTCAAGACTCCCAGCAGTTGTTATTTTAATTGGTTCTGGGTACTAGATCTTAATTGATTGTATGTGTTGCACATATCTTAGCTCAGTATGTAGCATGTTATGTCACTCATTTACAGTATCTCTTGAGGAACAGGCATTCTTATTTTTAATATATTCAAATTTATCAATGTTTTCTTGTATGGTTAGTATTTTGTGGGCCTTATTTAAGAAAATTTTTCCTACTCCAAAGTAAGATATTTTTCTATATTCTAAATTTTTTTGGTTTTTCCCTTATTGTTATTTTCTCAATCTACCATGAACTGATTTCCGCGTATGGTGTGAGGTCCAGGGTATGTGGTAACAATGAAAATGTGTTGCTCAGATCTCCTGCCCTGGGGAGTGTAATTAAGGGAGGACACACTGAATCTACTGCATTTGTGCTGAGGACACACTTCCTAATGAATTAGCATGGCAGGGATACTAGAACATGCCCATTCCAATGAGATAGTGAACACCTCTTATTTGTGACTTTGGCTCAAGGGCACCTCATTGACTTGGCCAAACTTTTAAAAAAATTGAACTGCAGGCTGGGATTCTTCCTACCAGATCTACCTTCCTTTCTCTGCCCTCCCAGGAGTCAGACCTTCATCACAGCCTAGTGTCTCTCTCTATTTTCCCAACCAGTTTCCCTTTTTCATTCCTAGTGTTTCTCCGTATAAATCTCTTATATGGCAAATCTTTATTTGGTTTTTAGAGAATCTATTTTTATTTTGTTGTAACTTTTTCATGTATGTAACCAGTTGTCTCTATATTTGAGCTTCAGTTTTCTTATCTGCTAAATGGGATTAAAATCTACCCAAATGATTGCTCTGAGGATCAGAGAGCAAGAACATTTGTCACAGTGCTTCAAAATGTTAGCCACTATTAATTTATTTCCATTCCTTATGATATTTTTTCAGAATGTGGATGAATTGTAGTTTGATTGTCATGAACTAAGTCTACTCTTAGGTGAGCAATACCCTAGAGTAATTTCTGTGAATTTGGATAAGCCACTTGACCATCCTGAGTCTCTCCTTCACCACTTAGACAGCTAAAAGAAGATAATCTGTTTTGCCTAGCTGATTATTTTAGGTAATTAGTTATCATATTAGACATTTTTAGGTAATTTGTAACTAATTTAATTGGTTAATGCACATGAAAATATTTTTAAGACTGTGAAGAGTTATATAAAACTAAGGGACAATCAGGCATTAATTTGAAACTAACAATTACAAGCCAGTACTATGTACAGTGTCATTTGCTTACATCCTTTACACCTACTTCATGGCTCCATAATGCCAAGCTTAAGTAAACTGTATGCAAGTGAATTTTTCTCAATGATAGGTAAAGGTGGGTAGGTAGATACATAGAGATATTAGTATAATAAATATTTCTTAACTCCATAATGGAAGCTTTACTTGACTATAAGCCTACGATATGTAGCTATACCTTTATGAATTATATGGTGATCAGAAGAAAAGCTCAGATGTGCAGAATATAGTTTTATTTTTCTTGATTTCTGTTCTGATAGTCTGTTTGTTTAGATAGTATACCATAATATCTGATAGTTGCAAACTTTGAAAAATGACATCAAGTACTCAAACTGAATATAACCACATTTCCAATATGTAGGCCTTGCTTAGACTAGAAATAAGAAATATGGAGGAGGACTTTGTTTTCCGACAATTACAGATATTGTGTCAACCTTCAGAGATATGATTCAAAAATTGTTTGTGATTTAATTTTAACTTCTCTATTACATTTAATGTTATGTTTATCTTTGATATTTATATGTATCTCAATATCTTTCTTTATTGAATTCCATTTCTGCAAATATTGCTTCTTAAAAACTTCTCCACGTGAATACAGAGGCAAAGATTTTTCAATATCTGGTTACTGTGTTCAGTGCACCAATCACCTATCTTAAGAAATATTTGACACAAGATTCTAGTTTAGCCAAATAATACAGTGAGTTCCAAAATAATTAGTACAGTGGAATTCTACCAAATTATGATTGCATGTGCATATATATGTCACTGATTCTAAGGTAATTCCTGATTTGGATTTATACAGGCCTGATGAATGATGACCAAGTATACCATCCAATTCAATAATAATTTTTAGAACCCAATATTACCATGGTGATGGTATTTCTAAAAAGTTGTAAGCCTCACCTCCTCTTCAGTAAAATGAATTTTTAATAGAGCGTAATTTATGGTATGAAGATACAATTTGAAAAAGATATATAAATCACTTAGTTTCCTGTTTGAAATTTTAATTTTTTAGTGTGATATTTGCCTCTGAGAAGAAAATTTGTAAGGAAGATGAGGAAATCATAAAACATTTATAATTTCAAAATATACACAAAGCATTGTGATTACCTGGTAAGATTAAAGATACTGGGCGGTGTTCTCAAAGTGTATCCCCTAGAAACATAGATATATGTCATTAGATATATTCCAAGAAGGTGCTCCTCAAAGAAAAGGTTCTGTGGCTAAACAAGTTAGGCAGGTGTTTGCTTTAGCAAAGTTAATCAGTTTTTTTTTTTTAATTACACAGCTTTTCAGAACTCTATGGTAATGCCCATTGTTAATCTTAAATAGGAAGCTCAAGTTTGCAATGATTTCTATACTTGTTTGACTCTAGAACTTTAGTTTCCCTCAGAGATTTTTCTGGTACATGCATTGTCAAATATTGGTATAGGCTTTAAATGCAGTTTGAATTTGGAGAAGGGAGAGGTGACTCTTGGTAAGAAAGTGGGCAAATGATTTTAAGAATTAGTAATTAAATTATGGATTGAATTTGGGAATGGGAGAGAAGGAAGAAAGCATTCTAGGAAATAGTTCAGGAAGCATTATGGGATTGATGGACTCATCAAACCATGAGTAAAGATTTCCTATTGAGGAAAAGTGGGCAGTATATTTGTATCCAAAGTAAATGGACTGTTTGTGGAGTTCTTAACAAGTAGAAAAGAGGATTGGGTTTTATTTTTAATTTTGACTTTCCTGTTTAAGTCTTTAATCCATCTGGAATGGAATTTCATGCATAATGTTAGGTAAGGATACAGCTTCATCTCTACCATAAGGCGAAGCAATTCTTTCAACAATACCGTGCACTGAAATGACCATCTATTCCCCACTTTTGGGTAATACCATTTGTATCATAAAGCATGTTTTCATATATGTATTTCTGTGCTAGTTTGTTCTATTAGTCTGTTTGTCCATCCCTATGCCAATACCTCATAATCTTAATTTCAGTGGTAAGTACATCCACCTTGATCTTCTTCAGGAGTATCTTGGAATACTTTGTACTTTTATCAAGTTCTACAAAAACAAACAATTAAACAAATAAAAATTGAATTTTGATTGAGATTACATTGAATCTATTAATTTTGCAATACTGAACATCATTATGATATTGAATCTCCCATTCATTTACATGGATTCATTACATGGATTGTAATTTGTAACCCTATTTAGGTCTTCTTTAATATCTTTCTATAAAATTTCAGTTTAAATGTTATAATATTCTTCATAATAATCTTATGATTTATTTGATTTATTCCAATGTATTAAATATTTTGATTCCTATTTAAAATAATGTATTTTAAATATACATATTTTTAATGCCCCTGTTAGTGTATAGACAATCAATGATTTTATATGCTAATTTACTATTCAGCAAATTTATAACAATCTATTACTTAAAATAATCAGTACTTTATTTTGAATTTTCTTTGTAGAGAAACATATCATCTGTTAAAATCATAATGTAGTTTTTCTTTACCAATCCAATATTTTCTGTGATGGCTATGATCATTGTTTAACCTATAAGTATCAAGTTTGCTTTTATTAGATTAAAAATATGCCTTTCCAGTCTCAGTTTTCTAAGTGCTTTTGTAATGGATAATAACTTATTTTCTAAAGTTACAGGAAATGTGTTCTAGAATTAATTCAATCTGTCATGATGTAGACATTTTTAAAACTTTCTTGGTTCAGTTTACTATAGTCTAAGATTTTTGTATTTATGATTATAAGGTGGATTGACTTTTAATTTCTACTTCTCCTACAGTTCCTCTAAATTTTTTCATAGGCTACTTCTTAAAATGAGTTGAGAACCACTACTTCTTTTTCTGTAACCTAGAAGAATTTGTATATGATCAGAAGCTTAATGGAACTTACCAATAATGTATTTGAGGCTTAGAGTTTTTCATTATGAGTTCATTGATCAGTTTCTTTAATGGTCATTCAAGTCTCTAAGTCTCTATATTTTTCTGAGTAAAATTTTTTTTGTGATAATCCTTTTCAGGATGTTCCACATCGAAGTTCCCAAATATATTGGCCAAAAAGTTGCTTATGTTATCTTTTTGTTATCTCTTTAATGCTTTCAGAATTTGTAGGTATGTCTCTGATTTCATTACTAATCTATTTTTATGCCTTTTTGTTGTTGTTACTTGATCAAGTTTGTTTGGGTTTTGTCAACATTGTTGTTCTCAGAGGGCTACTTTTGGCTTTGCTCATCTAGTCTATTGATTGTTTTTTCCTAACAGCATTCCATAAATTTTGATATATTTTATTATCTAGTTCTCATTAATTTTTGTTGTTTCATCTTGTTACCATCTAATTCTATCTTCAATGAGATATCTTCTTTGACCCATCAATTATTGGTTTTTAAATTAATCACTTTGTTGTCAGATAGTATCTTCTGTATGATTCCACACCTTGCAAATTTTAAATTTGTTTATTATGTGAGAATACAGTAAATTTTCACCTTTATTGATTGTTTGATTTGTACTTAAAATGATATATATGGTCTACTTGTTGGATCTAATTTCTAGTTTATTGTGTATTAGGTTAAGACTTTTATTTTTCAAGCCTTTAATATCCTATAATAAGTTTTGTCATCCTAAATGATCAGTTACAATCTCTGATTATATTAGTATGTTTTCTATTTGTTTTTACAATTTTGTAAATTTTCCTTTATATATTTGAGTATGTGCTATTGAGTGCATGAAAGTTTAACCATATAAAACTTCCTGAAAAAATTGAACCTTTCATCATTTTATATAGACTCTAGTAATGCTTTCACTTTCAAGATTACTTTCTCTAATATTAATACATAAGTTTGCTCTTGCTTTGTATTTGCTTGGTACATCTTTTTTCACCTTTTTATAGGGGCTCTGCTGATTTCCAGGATTGTCTCTCTATGCAACTCTCTTCTCCAGTATTCTATCCTGAGAACTCTATCCTCCTTTATCCCTCTGAACCCAAAATGACTTTTTAACTCAGGGAGTTTGCCAGGATCCTCCTGACTTTCCTTTTCGTGCATCATGGCTTGGAAACTCTTTCAAGGCAGCAAGCTGGGGTAATTGTAGGGCTCACCTTGTTTGTTTCTCATCTCTCAAGGATCAGTGTCTATTATCATTGGTGTCCCATGCCTGGCTAACTGTTGTTTCATGCATGTTTTATGTTTTTTTGTTGATTCAGGTGAGAGGGTAAATCTAGTCTCTGTTTATTCCATTCTTGTCAGAAGCCAAGTCCTTAGGCTTCTAATTTTCATTTTTATTGTTTTTATAATTGGAAATATTTGGTTCATTTTCAAATTTTCCTAGTAATTTATCTTATTCTTTTGTTTCGTATCCTCTTTTATTTTTAAATATATTAAATACATTGTTTCTATATTCAGGCTATAAATATTCTCTTTTCATTTTCTGGACACCTGCTTATTATGTCGTTCGTCCTTGTGTTTGACAGTTTTACTGAAAACCACATTTCTTTGAACTTAAACTATAAATTTGGATATTTTATATTTGGGAGGAGGTTCACTTTCTCTGGAAAGAATTTTTATAGTAGGTTTTGTAGGTTTTTTTTTTTTCTTTTTACCAATGTTGTATTAATGACCCACTATATGCCCTTGGCTTAAGTTCATATGCAGCTATAGGTTTCCAGCAGCTAGATGCTTCCCCAAAAAAGTGACTGGGTCCCGCTTGTTCTCTGGCTGTAGGCTTTCTCCAGCACTGTAGGAGCTGGCTAGGCCTCAGGGAAACAAAACTCAGTAATGTGAGAGAGTTAATATCCCAGAAAAATCTTCAAATGATAGGGGTGGGAATCAATGGATTGATTCCACATTGTTCCTTCCCTCAACTGAGATCATACTGAGACATATTTCAAAGAGTTTCTTAGGTAACTAGTGTAATAGAGCCTTATTTGTTCAGAATTACTTATTAATGGCATCTTCATTGGCTTTCTCTCTTCTCTGCATTGCTTTTTTCATTTTATCAGTTGTCCTTCCTGGAATCAGCTCCAAATTAAACTACTTGCACCTAATTTTTTAAAATTTGAAGTCTTCATTTTTGCACATGGTGATGTGTTAATCAGCATTCTCCAGAGAAATAGAACCAATAGAATATATGTGTATGGAGAGAGAGAGAAAAAGAGAGAGAGATTCTATATGTAGGATACATGTCTACACCTATATGTCTCTCTGTCTACCTATCTATATATAAAGATTTATTATAGTGATTGGCTCATGTGATTATGGAGTCTGAGAAATCCCATGATCTGCCATCTGTGTGCTAGCTGGAGACCAAGCAGAGCCAGTGGTGTAGTTACAGCCTGAGTCTGAAGTATTGAGAACCAGAAGAACTGATGGTATAAGTTCTAGTTCCTGTCCAAAGGCCTAAAAACCAAGAGATCCGATAAGTAAGTTCCAGTCCAAGTGCAGAAGACCAATACTTGAAAACAGTCAGACAGAGAGGGCAAAGGTTCCCTTTACCCCACCTTTTGTTCTGTTCAGGGTTCCAAGAGATTAGATGAGACCCATCCTTATTGGAGAAAACAATCAATTGATTCAAATGTAAATCTCCTTCAGAAACACCCTCACATCACACCTAGAATAATGTTTAACCAAATATTTGGGCACCCTACAGCCCAGTCAAATTGACACATAAAATTAACTATCAGAGGTAAGAACCTACTATATGGGTTTTTTTTTTTTTTCCATTTAGGATGGTGGAAAGAGTCTTATTGCACCTTTACAATAAGAGGTAAACTGCAGATACCCTATTAAACTGCTCAACTTGAATGAACCTGAGTCTTGTTTATCTCTCAAGTTCTATAAGGAACTGAAAAGTGAAGATCATATTTATGAGGTTTAGCTATGATCTCAAGACAAGGGCTAACTTTAGCACACAGCTTTCTTTCTGGGTTCCCTTCTTGGCTTAGTTTGTTTGTTTGTTTGTTAAATAATCTTTTGTTCTTGCCAACTTAGAAATTCATTTTCAAACACATATGTGTGTGTGTTTGCAATATGTGTGTATTTGTGTGTGTGTGTGTATGTGTGTGTGTGTCTAGTGTGGTCAGTAATGTACCTAGTGTGGCATACTAATGGACATGGCAAATCACAGCTTTTTCATATTAAATCAAATGATGTTCTTCTTCTTTAAAATTATTTTTGTATACACCAGCTTCAATTTTTATTTAAATTCACCTAAAATACACTCTATTGAATTTTTAAACAGTAAATTGTAGAAAACAGCCAACTCTCTCTAGAACTGATAGTAATGTTTTCTCAAGGATTTACATATATATGATCTTTATGGTAGATATCCTGTAGAGATTGTATTAGTCTTTGGTTCCTTTTGTTACTTTATCATGCAGAAAAGTTCCATTAAGAATTTATTGGGGTAGTGAGTTGAAATTCACCGTGCAACAATTTTTAGAGAACTAGAAATGTGCAAAATTGGCCAATTTTCATGATATTTAAATATATGCTAATGTGCAGTTTATTTGGACTTTATTCATTTTGTTGAACATGTTTTATACCTTAGGATTCATTTTATGAAATGTAAAATGCATGCAAATGTATGCCTCATCAAAATGCTGGTCAGATTTTTGCTTTTGATTTTATCTGTTGCTTTAGATGCCAATTTTCCCTAATGTATATTCGATATCAGTAGTGTGGCTTATGACTATTTGAAAATTCAAAATAAATTATCCTGACCTCAAAGTGAAATCCACCCTGCTCAATAATGAAATAATTGTTTGATATCATCCAGTGACATCATGGGGTTTTATTAATTTATTTATTTATTCAGCAAATATGTATTGATCACCTATTATCTCAAGGCACAAAGGATATAATAGTGACACGTTAAAGAGAGATAGTGTCCACTTTCAGGAAGTTTACAGTACAGTAAATGAGGCTTTTAGCTCAATAAATAGAATTAACAGTAAGCAATTGCACATTTTGATAAATTCAGTGAAGAAAAATCAAGGTCATCCCAAGAAACTGCATCAGAAATACCTGGCTTGGATGCAGGATCAGGGTGTTCTCTCTTGCAGTGATGCTAAGACATGAAGGACAGGACGTATCAGTAAAAATTCAGGGCAAGAGTGGTCCTATAGGAGGGAAGAATAGGAGACAAAGAAGAGCTTTGTTGAAAGAGGGCAAGGTGGTATTCGGGAGAGTGACCTAGAGTGAAACTCATGTGAGCAGAGACCAGATCAATTCAGTTCTTTAGGTGATGTTAAATATTTGAGATTTATCCAAAGTAAAGTGGACAGCAAACTGTTTTAGGGTTTTAAACTTGGAAATTGCATGATAAAATTTTTGCTTCTAAAATTTATTTTGGTTGCTTTGTGGAGAATGGATTAAAGAAGATAACAGTGGAAAAAGGGCACCAGTTAGAAATGTAAAAAAAGCAGACCCAACAGGCTCATGGACTCAATACCTAATCTTACCATCCTACAGAGGCAGTTTAATCCACTGTTTCTATGCTGTTAAATTTTAACTATATTCCTAATATCTGTGATGTTCTCCAAGTTATAACAATATATAAAAGACGTTACTTATATACAAACCACTTTGTAAAGAAGGGAAAGTTGATGGCAAATACAAAGGTTGTCCTTTGGAGTGCCACTGTGGGGAGAGTGAGAAAATGACCCAGGAAGCCAGAGTAAACGGAAACTTATAACATGGGGGTTGGAGGGAAGTTGATGGAAAAGAAGTCTAGGTACCATGGTAAAGACAGATTACTTTATTTCCAAGTCCCCCTTTCTTTTTCTAAGTATATAAATATGCAAAAATAATGGAGACATCTCATTTCCCTCAATTTTTTGTCAACTCCATAAAATATCTTAATAAACATAAACTCTATTGTTCTGCTTTGTGTCCTGCCTGATCAAGTTACTGCTACAAAAAGTGAGAGGGGAACCCTTAATTCTATTAACATACTACTTATAATACTGCCATCTCAGATATCTAAGGTAATATGAAAACATGGTTTTGGGGAACCTGAAAATGGAGAATTTATAGATTTTAAATCCTTCATCTTTGTGAGTTGTAAGCTTCTACCCCTTCCCAATAATCCTTTTGTTTGACTTAAAGTAATCAAATCAACTGACTTTTATACTTGGCAAAGTTCATTAAACTTTTAAATATCTGCTTCCTCAACTAAACTCAATAATTGTTTGCCTTGAAAAAATGTGGAAAACTAAGTATACTCTTACCATACAATCTAGCAATTGCACTCCTTGGTATTTATCCAAAGGAGTTGAAAACTTATTTCTATACAAAGCCTTCACAGGGATATTTATAGCAGTTTTATTCATAATTGCCAAAACTTGGAAGCAACCAAGATGTCCTTCGGTAGGTGAATGGATAAATAAACTGTGGTACATCCAGATAATGGAATATTATTCAGTGCTGAAAAGAAGCTATCAAGCCAAGAAAATATATGGAAGAAACTTAAATGCGTATTAGTAAGTGAAAGAAGCTAATGTGAAAAGGCTACATACTTCATGATTTTAACTATCTGGCATTCTGGAAAAGGCAAAAGTATGGAGACAGTAAAAAGATCAATGGTTGCTGGGGGTTGGGTGGAGGAAGGATAAATAGGTGAAGCACAGAGGATTTTTAGGACAATGAAAATACTCTATATGATACCGTATTGGTGGATACATGTCATACATTTGTCCAAACCCATAGAATGTACAGCACCAAGGGTGAACCATAATGTAAACTATAGACTTTGGGTGATTATGATGTGTCACTCTAGGTTTATCAGTTGTAACAGATATACCACTGTGGTGGGGATGTTGGTAAATGGCATGCTATGCTTGTGTGGAGACAGGGTGTATATTGGAAATATCTGTTCCTCTCAATTTTGCTGTGAATCTTAAGCTGATCTAACAAAATGAAGTCTTAATTTTAAAAAAATGTGGACAGATGAATCATGCTCTGGAAAAAGTTTATTCTAAAAGGAAATTAAGATAATTTTAATTAGCCTGGTTATTGATATATTATTATAATTTCTGATATGCAACTAGCTTTTAAAATTCTTATATAAAATGTTACTTTCTGATTTAAAATTCAAGGACTTTCATAGACAGCCCTCTTGTGAAGGATGCAGCTCTTTGGGCCACATGCCTTTTATTTTTAGATATTTTTTCATTAATTCAGTACCTATTTATTATGAACCTACTACAGAGATGGTTCAAGGTTCTGGATACATCAGTGAACAAAGCAGATAAAACCCCTTGACCTCATAGGGAGATATGATAAAAGTGGTTTTTGTTTATTTCTTTTTAAAATTAATTTGAGATTCCCTATAAAGTGTCACCACACTATTTTCTAAACCAAGATATTGAATACCTCCGATAGTTCAAAGGGAATATCATTAATAATTACTCTGAGACAATGGGTAAGAACAGGGATGGATGGTAGCCCTATTATAAAGAATATTGGTTCATAGTATTGGAAGGAAGACTGTCCAAAGATTATGAACCAGTTACAAAAATATACATACTGAAAAAAAAAAAGGTCATCTGAGGATTCTTACAGCTTTCTGAAGAACTTGATGCATGTACCATTTATATTTGATTTCCAATGCAAGGAAACATTTTTATAAGGGATGCTTCAATTCAAACAACCACTAGAATGTGGCTTAGCCAGGGCTAGGGGCTATAATGCAATATACTCCCTTGAGGTTCTTCTTCAGAAATGGGAGACTGTTGTTCAGAATCACTGTGTTGCTTAATATTCCCAAACAGCCTTCACTTTTTTTTCCCTCTGAAAAGTGTTAGGGATTTTTTGAAAATTGGTTTATATGATCAAAGTCTATCCACTCTCAAAGGTGTCTTCAATAAATTATCAAAGATCTTCCCTGCAGTTTCTTTAGGATATATGGGGTTTTTCCCACCACAATTACTTTAGTTGAGTTTTCTGTTTCAAAGAGAGCAAGTAAGAAAGAGACAGTGAAAATGTGTAAGTTATTTGGGTTTCTTCCAATATATGATTGCATTTTATTTAGGCAGACTAGGCATGTAACAACTTGGGATGTGTTTTGTTGTTGTTATTGTTGTTTTGCGTTCGGTGGGTGGCAGGGAGATAGGGTTGTTTATTTAATTGGAAAGGAAAATTCATCTTATTTTAATTGAAAAACCTAATTAAATTTCTTTGGAATCATAATTTACACTGCAGTAGCAGTGTTACACAGTAGTGTTTCTTACTGCCATATTTTAGCCCTTGTATTCCTTTCTGCAATCTGATAATTTATTAGTAGAAATTGATCTGGAAGAGAGAACAGGGCAAAATCTTGCACCATTAGATTCACTAGTTAAAATTTTAATTTAGTGCTGATGTTCAAAATACCAGTGAGTTATCTCCCTGACACCATCAAGGAGCGTCATTTGAGTGATGCACTTTATTGGTCTAGTTTACTATATTCCACTAGTTTAGGTTTTCTTCCTTCTTATTGATTTATTTAAAGCCATAGGATCATAATTAATAGAAGCAGCAAAATGAGCCTTCAGCAAATTAATTATAATTATGCCATGCATATAAATAATAATCTGGTTGATAAATTTATAATGGTGGAAACTATTATGTGGATTAAAATGATAAAGGCGGTTTTAGCAGGGAATTGGGAAGGATATATAACTTAAAGATTCTCGTAAGCTGTGCTTTAGTCTAATTCGGTTCCCAGGTGTGATTCAAGTTTTGATATGAAGCTATTTATTTTGAGTTCAATTGTCATAAACACTAAGTTACAGATGTTATGTGGTGCCATTGTGTAATATTTCATCAGTGAACTGTTCCAAAATATTGTGCTTTTGGAATTATTCATTTTAGCAAAGTTTGCCAAAAATATTAAACTAGACTTTCAAAAATCTTTTATATATGAAGTACTGTTTGTAATAAAGTGAGCAGACATTATTTATTTTATACACTAAATTTAATGATAAGATAGTAGTATAAGTGCATGGGGGGATACCCTTCGTATTTCTTGGTAGCAATCTTTAGTCCATGATTGAGTTAATAAGTTAATCCATTTTTATGACAAATTTTGCATAATGTTATTGTAAGAAAATATTCTAGGGAGTTGATTGTCTTTTGTCCTTCTCATCAACATGGTAGTTATAGTTTTGTAAAGACGGTCATGGTCACGTATATTCAGTGCTCTAAATTACCTTCTTACATCCTCTCCACATTGGGTTCCAAAGCTGGCCATATCTCCAATGGGGATGATTAAATTCCAACTTAGGTTTGAGCAGGGAATTCCTATCTGAGACAACAGGGGAAAGTCAGTACTAGAGAAGTAAGCTATAGCAGAGTCCACTAATGAGAACTGAGATTTACTTGGGAGAGATTTAAAATGCATGCTAAATTTAAAGAATTCAAAGTCAGAGTCATAGAGGTTAAAGAAACAGGAATCAAGAGCTAAGAAGGAATCAATGCTATCAAATAATTTTAGGGAGATGTGAGTATATATGTGTGTGTGTGTGTGTGTGTGTGTGTATGGGGACTGGGTATTGAATGGGTACAGGGAGTTAATTGTTTATTAATCACATACAAGCTGTCTTATCATAAATGTTTCTCGAACTTGGCTTCACATTAGAATCACCTGGAGAGCTTTTAAAAAATTACTAATGCTGGAATCCCATGCAAGATAAATTTTATCATGGTCTCTGGATATGAGCATAGGTATGAATAATTCTTAAAAAGCAGATATTTTTATTTTGAAGCCAAAATAAAAAGATCCTGCTTTATGATGGTTATATGCAGAGAGGTTTGGAGTAAGAATCCTGCTTCCTTAATGTTTTGCTCTTATAATTTATGTTAACATGAGCCAAAGGAAGTGAAGGGTTGATAGCAGTATCTAGATGAATACTGCATAAAGGAAACTACATGCTGCTCTTATAACTATTTATAGAAATAGTTATTTTTCACCTGGTGCATCACATATTTTTCCTGTCCACTTGGTAGACCACTTGGTAGGTTATACAGGTTATGGAAGGAAACAAGTTTTTTGGATGAGTGAAAAGGCTAGTGTGTTTATGTTTTCAGGTGCAGTCAACTAATTTTGAAAAAGCTGTGGCAGTCGCAAAGCAGAATGATTGTATGCATGTGTGGGTATGTCCTGAGTGGTTTGCTCAAATGATCTCCATCATGGTCCTGTCTTTGAACTAATTTGTATCTTTTCTTCATGTTTATATTTATTGGTATATGTGCTTTAGAAGAACAGGCATAAATTTTGTAACGTGTCTGGGTTAAGGCTACAGAAAAACACAGTGTACACATTTAAGTGACTATTGGTAATTAGCTTAATATTTATACCAAGATTTTTTACAATCTGTAAAGTATAGGTTATGAGCTTTACTGAAAATATTACAGTGATTAAGTACTATATGTAACTCATTTAACACAGTACTTCACAAAGTAGGGGATTAAAAAATGTGAGTGTTCTCCCTTCCCTCCCATACTCTTTCCATTTTCCAGAAAGTTTTAAGTTTATTATGGAAATCTACCTACTATAAGATGGGCAAATAGGAATTCAAATGAAATATATGAGGCAAATATGCTAGCGATAAGAATTTATTTAGTTCCGTGAGTTAGTATTACATACAACTCTGAGCTTCCTGGCATCCAGGACAAAAATAGAAACGGATTTTGATTTTATTAACAGTAAGAGGATGCAAATCAGTTCTACAGAAAACGTTTTCTCCCCTGATACGATGTTCTAAAAAGATATCACTCAAGGTCTTTTTTCACAGGGAACATTGAATAATGTAAATGGATAATGCCTTCAAAAATGATTTTATAGCTGATGCAGAAGCCATCTGCATATGGCTGTTCCTTGCATCAACCCTCAATAAAACCCAAGGGCATGACTTTAAAGGGTAGCAGCTTGATCATTATTACATTTTTATGGATGACTCAAACATCCTTCTCTATTGTTGTACAAAAGAAAAGTCAAATGAAAGATCATCTGGCTTAGGGTATAATTCAAAATATTCCTCAATTATAGAATTCATCCCATGCTTATAATTTTTATGGAACTCCTCTGTACATAAGTGTGTGTACTTTATCTCTCATGTATTTCAGAAAATTAAAATGGAATACTCTGTAATATATCTGTGCTCCAGGGCCCATGCTATTATAACAGAAACAATGATGACCTTGGTCTACAAAGATAACCAGTTATACAATATACTAAATTACAGATATGTTAAAATTGTATTTAAGAAAAAAACCCGAAGACTAGCAAAGTAAACAAAGTCACAACTCAATGTTTATTTTGACTGTCAAATTGCATGAAATGCATCTGTAAATGTGTAGACCTTCAGAAAATTTAAGTCATTGATAGATAGTTGTCACTGGGAGAAGGCAGTGAGGTAAGATACATTTCCCTTTACTTGCTTTTTAAAAAGTTTTTATTTTTGTATGTTTGTAACGTATTTCTTCCTGAATGCAATTTCCAGTTGCAGAATTTATGGTGTTTATAAATGTGACACCATAAATTGTAACAAGGGCATTTCAGATCTGTGCTCATCCATATAGAATGGCACATATTAGAACACTTGTTACTATAATATTCAGATGTAGCATCAGGGCAGTGTAAAACATTTAGATTATTCTGAATTATCAAGACAATGATTCAGATGTTCCATGACTTTTATTCATAGTAAAACTGGAAGAAAAACAGATGAATCACTCAAATTATGAATGAATTATGAATTATGAATTTCTCAAATCATTAAATTCTTGGAATAATTTATATAATTTCTCTGAGGCCACATAACTAGTTAGTGGTAGAATCAAGAATTCAATTTTTTTCTCCTTGTTTATTACCCCAGAAGGCCTCCATTTGATGGATTGGTATCATATGGACATGTTTCTAAAATGTTGCTTTCAGACCTGAAGATTTGATTTCTTTTTTTAAAAATTTATGTATAGTTAAATTACAATATTAGTTTCAGGTGTACAGCATAGTGATTCAGTATTTTTATAGTTTATACTCCATTAAAGGTTATAACACAATAATGGATGTAATTCCCTGTGCTATACAATATATGCTTGTTTTTCATATATTTTATACATAGTAGTTTGTACCTCTTAATCCCATACCCTTAATGTGCCTCTTCTCCCTACCCTGTCTCCACTGGTAACCTCTAGTTTGTTTTCTATATCTGTGAGTCTGTTTTTCTTTTGCTGTCTATGTTCATTTGTATTATTTTGTAGATTCCACATTTAAGTGATATCATACAATATTTGCCTTTCTCTGGCTTATTTCACTAAGCATAGTATTCTCTAGGTCCATCCACATTGCTGAATTTAGAAGAAAGGCTTTCAGTTTTTCACCATTGAGCATGATGTTAGCTGTGGGTTTGTCATAAATGGCCTTTATTATGTTGAGACATGAGAGTTTTTATCATGACTGGTTATTGAATTTTGTCAAATGCTTTTTCTGTACCTATTGAGATGATCATGTAATTTTTATCCTTCCTTTTGTAAATGTAGTGAATTACATTGATTGATTTGTAAATACTGAGCCATCCTTGTGTCCCTGGAATATATCAGACTTGATCATTGTGTATGATCCTTTTCATATACTGTTGCATTCACTTTACTAATATTTTTTTGTGAATTTTTGATATAAATTCATCAAAGATATTGGCGTGTAATTTTCTTTTTTCGTGTTCTCTTTGTCTGGTTTTGGTATCAAGGTAATGCTGGCATCGTAGAATGAATTTGGGAGTATTTCATTCTCTTCGATTATTTTATGTTTGATAGAATTCCCTTGGTCAAGTTGTCCAGTCCTGGACTTTTGTTTGCTGGGAGTTTTTTCTTTCTTTTTTTTTTTTGAATTCGATTTCTACTTGTTTTAAACTGGTAGTCATTTAAGTTCAAACACATTCTAAAAGATCTACATTTTTACTCTTTTCCCCCACATTTTGTGTTTTTGATGTCATATTTTAAGTTTTCATGCCTCTCCCTTAACAGTTTATTGTAGTTATAATTGCATTTACAAATTTTTGTTTTTTAATCTTTGTACTTGCTTATTTAAGTGGTTGATTGTCAGTCCTTACTATAATTTGCCTTTACTAGTGGGGTTTTCCCTTTCCTACAGATTCTTTCTTCTTTCCACTTAGAGAAAACCCTTTAACATTTCTCTTAAGGTACGTTTACTATTGAGGAACATTTTTAGTTTTTGCTTGTCTGAGAAGTTCTTTCTCTCTCCTTCTAGTTTAAATGATACTATTGCTGGGTAGAGTATCCTAGGTTGCAGGTTTTCCCCTTTCACCACTTTGAATATATCATGCCACTCCTTTCCAGCCTGCAAATTCTCTGCAAATAAATCAGCTCATAGCCTTATGGGGATTTCCTTGTATATGACTCTTTGTTTTTCTCTTGCTACTTTTAGAATTATCTTTTTATCTTTAACATTTGCCATTTCAGTTATGATGTGTCTTGGTATGGGTCAGTTTGAGTTCATCTTGTTTTGGACTCTCTGTACTTCCTATACCTGGAAATCCGGTTTTTTTCTTCAGGTTTGGGAAGATTTAAGCTATAATTTCATCAAATATGTTTTCGATCCCCTTCTCTCTCTCTCTCTCTCTTCTCTTTCTGGGACCCCTATAATGTGATGTTGGTACCCATAATGTTATCCATTAGATCTCTTAAATTGTTTTCATTTTTAAAATTTGTTTTTCTTTTTGCTGTTCTGATTAGGTGATTTCCATTGTTCTATCTTCCAGATCACTCATGCCTTCTTCTGTATCACTTAGTCTGCTATTCATTCCTTCTAGTGTGTGTTTTATTTCAGCTATTTCTGATTGGGCCTTTTAAAAATTATTTTCTAGTCCCTGGTTAAAGTGTCTACTGTGTACATCAGTTCTTCAGTTAACATTTTTATTACCAGTGCTTTGAATTCTTTATCTGGTAATTTATTTATTGTTTCATTATCTATTTTTTCAGGGTTTTTCTCTTACTCTTTCAAGTGAGAGTAGTTTCCCTGCCTTTTCATTTTGCTTAATTTTCTCTGCCTCTATGAATTTAGGTGAAACAGTTATTTACTGTGATCTTGAAAGGGTGATCTTATGTGGGAGCGTCCTTATACAGACTGTGTGTGCCCAATGCCTTTGTTGAGAGAGTTGGATTTGATGTGGCCTCAAGTCACATCTTTCCTCAGGGTCTGCTGACAGCTCTCTCTTTGGTAGGGGATGGAGCTGGAGATAGAGGGGCTAGAGCTGGCCCCAGGTGTGAGGCAAGACTTCCCTTCTGCTCAGTGGCTGTCACTGTTCTATTGGGGGGTGGGGTCTGATCCCAAGTTGCTGGAGCAGAAGCCCTGAGGGTTGAGCCCAAGCTGGCTCTGTTCCCTTTAAATGTATGCTTTTCCCTCTTCCTATACTGGGACTCTGGCCCCAGAGGAGGGACTCTTGAAGCAACATTTTTTGGCCATTCAGAAAAAAAATTAATAATAATGAACATAAAATATCAACTGCTAATGATCAGGGTTATCTGATTTCAATCTAAGAAATCATGTTTAAATAGTATTCAAATATGTCTAGCGTTTCAGGTGTGAAGATGGTATTGTAGGCAGCAGTTTCCCTACTTTTTGAAATCTTCATACACACAATTGTTTAATCACATTGTCAGGATATTTTGTTGGGTATTAAAATTTCAAATGACAGTTGGACGGGTACGATTTTGGGGTACATTTTAACTGTTAGAATCCCCAGTTGCTGAAGTGGGCTGTCGGCCTGTGTCAGCCACAGATTGCGTTCTGATGCGCTGCCTGTGCATGTGCCCACGGCTCCGCTCACTCCAAGCCTCGGGTGCAAGTCCCCTTTGTTTCCTACAAGCTGATTGCTGCCCCCAGCCTCCACTGCCCTCATCCTGTTGTAAAATCACTCTGCAGGGCAGGCAGGGACTGCATTACTCTCAGTGTGTGTCTGGGGGTAAGCGGTGGTGGAGGGGCCGCCATCAGAAACCTGGGCTCCTTCCGAGGTGCTGCTTGAGGAAGTGCCAACAGTGGCCACCACCGCCTCACTCAGGCTCCACCCCAGGACCAGGTCGCCTCTACTTCCCACGGTCGAGTCTTTTTACTGGTCTTAGCTGCCCCAGATCCAGTGCCACACTATGACTTGGAGTAAGTGAAGCTGGATTGTTCATTTGGCTCCGGGTGGGGCACAGGACAAGGCGGTCACGGAAATCACTAATGCAGACCTCCCTCCAACCTGCCTTGGGGGTAAGCCTGCACAGGTGAGCGCCCACTTCTCCTGAGTAAAGTCCAGGCTTCCCATGGCCCTTTTATTAGTCCCAGAGGTCTTCCAGCTAGCCAAGGGGGCTTGTCTCTCCCACGTAGGACACCAGGACTGGGACATCCAGTCTGGCTTGAACTGCTCACTCCCTTGGGTGGGTGTCCTCGCATGTAATCTAGGCTTATGGATTCTAAGAGGGAAAGTGTACCTTAAAATTCTTCTAGTCCTTCAGGAAGAAAAAGACAAATGCCGTATGCTATCACTTAATACGTGGAACCTAAAATATGACACAAATGAACTTATCTATGAAACAGAAAAAGACTCACAGATACAGAGAACAGACTTGTAGTTGCCAAGGTGAGGGAGTGATGTATAGGGAGTTTTGGATTAGCTGATGCAAACTATTATGTATAGAATGGATAAACAATAAGGTCCGATTTATAGCACAGGGAAGTATAGTCAATATCCTGTAATAAGCCATAATGGAAAAGAATATGAAAAAGAATATATATAGATGCATAACAGAATCACTTTTCTGTACAGCAGAAATTAACACAACATTGTAAATCAACTATACTTCAATAAAATAAATTTTAAAAAAACACAAAAATTGTTCTAGTCCAACTGTTATTGCAATTTCAATACTCAACAAAATATCCTTACAATGTAATTAAACAGTTGTATGCATGAAGACTTCAAAAAGTAGGGAAACTTCTACCTACAGTATCATCTTCACACCTGAAACTCTACACATATTTGAATACTAGTTAAACATGCTTTCTTATTTTGAAACTGAAATCAAATAGCACTGATCATTAGTAGTTGATATTCTGTGTTCATTTTTATTAATTTTTTTCTGAATATCCAAGAAAAATATGCACATTTTAGAAAAGTACATTTATAATCCTATCTTCTGGAGAAAACCATTGTTAATATTTTGGCATGTTTCATTCCATTATTTTTTCTATGTACTTTTTTATTGTTTATATATTATATAATCTTAGAATCATTATTTTTTTAGTTAACATGGATTGTATTAAGGATTTTATTATGTAAAACATAATTTTTCATTGTTTGAATTTGTTCTATTGCTGTACAGTGAATTGTTTATTTTTGTTATCGTAAATTCACTAAGAATATATTATGTGCATAAATATTTATCTATCGTACAAGTTATAATTTTAAAATAGCCCCTGTGCTTACTAATTAGCAGATCAAGACTCTGAGTATTTTTAGGGCTCTTGATTTATACTTACAAATTGCTTTCCATGAAGGTTGTAGCAACTTGTTACCGCCTTATCAGTATGTCTGAGTGAGTGTGCCACGCTTACCTTTAACTTTGTCAAAAAATAATAATTGCTTAATGAAGAACATTTAATTCCAAATCACAGTTTTTCTTAAAAATTAACTTGTGTCTTATTTTTTTTATAAAATTAGAAAAATAATTCAGTGGCAGAAATAGCCAGATCCACTGCGCTAATTTTAACAGATAAATAACTAGAAATACAAAGAGGTTAAATAGTTTACTATCTGTCATAAAGATGGCAAGGGACAGAACTAGGATTAAAATTTAGACCTGTTTATTCCTAGGCCCTTGCAACTAAAGAAAACATGTCCTGAATTTCAATTCTATTTATGAACCAATATTTGTAAACCTGCATATTGAATAAATTTTATCTGGACTGGATATAGTAAAAAGGTTTGGATGGGTTAGCATTATTAAAACAAAAAGAACATGGAGACGGGTATGGAAAAATTGCTGTAATGGCAATGTGTATATTAAGTATTAACAGAGCCATTTAAATATGCATACAATATTGGAATGATGGCAACGATTGGGAGGAAGTGAATATTTTGTATACACGGGGGAAAACAAATACCAGCGGCCTAAAGAATCTATAGCCTCAGGTGAAGCAGTCTGTTTTTTGGTAAGATAATTTGCAAAATATAAATATGTTGTTATAGAAGTATATAAATTATCATAATAGTACCTACATGAGTAAATATATTACAAAATTATTTTTGTACTTAGTGACTTTTAATTTGTAATAAACTTTAAAGTTATCGTATTTATATATATATATATGTATATTTTCTCACTTGATTCTTCCAGACAACCCTCTTATGTACCTGTTATATAGATCAGATGACTATATCAGAAACTCAGGGAGGATAGATGGCTACATAGCACAGTATCCTTTCAATTAGTGAGATATTAAAAAATGGAGTAAATCTTTTACTCCTTTGGAATATCGGTCTTATTTTTTCTATTTTAGGAAATACTTCCTGCTGTTCTTGGCTTCAGTGGCTTAGCATACAGTGTTGCCATTAGCTGACTCAAGGTGTCATTTTACTTAAAAGTTTCCAAGTTTGAGACATCCCATCCATTTAGATATGTTAAGGTACCAGGATGAAGGTTTGTTTTATAATTTATGCATCACAAATATATTGAGTGCCTACTCTTTGTATGACCCTCCAGCACTTTTTAAGAAAATGACAAATGATGTTCAAAATATAGCTCCTACTCAAATAACTGATCAGCATATTACAGTAGATCAGAGCATTCAATTTGTAAATAGGAATTTGGAGCTGTGTGCCTAGCTTTGTGTATAAATATTTAAGTGAATCTATATAAGACATTGTATCTCTCTGAGCCTTTATAGTTGTCATATATATCTTACATTCTATACTATATATGCTATATCTATCTGTACTAAATATGGTATCTATTATATATTACATTAGTATATAATTAAATATATCTTATATAATGTTTATGCATTTATTTATCTCTATATAAGATATATATAAAAATATCTATAGATATTTATATCTCTATAAATATATTCTATATCTAAATATTAGGTATGTCTATATATGCATTTATGTATATGTGCATTTATCACATTATAAATATTATATTTCACACTGAACATATAGCAGTTGTATATATTATGCAGCATATATATATTATGTATGATTTATACATATAGTAGCTATAGCTATATTTTCTACTTATAATTACTGTATATGGAATGGCTAATATAGTAACAACAATGAACATTAGATACTTTATTAAGTCCTCCTTCTATGGAACAGATAGTAGGAATTTCAGGATCAGCGTTAAGGAGAAGAGAGGGCATGCATTTCAATATTAGGCAGTGTCAGGTTGGTTATTAATACATTACCTAATTGACACATTCAACAAACATATATTGGTCACGAATTATGCACAGACACTGGATCTGTAAGATTTAGTTCCTCAGTTTAAGAAATTAATCATCCATTGGGAGTGGCAGATACTGTAATATGTAACACTGATGTTTCATTCTAATAATGATATCAAAATATAGCAAATTCCTCTGAGACAGACATCCAGGTGAACTTGAAGAGATGAATATGAGTCTAGAGCTTGGGTGGAGGTAGACAGGCTAAACTTTATTAACATATCAGAGGTATGATGGGCGGTATGATGGTGTGGTGAGAATGGCCAGGAAATTGAAAAGAATTACTACCACAGAGGGGCTGGGGAAAAACACTTAAGAAGTGCAAGGTAAACATGGTTCACCCGAAAAAGACAGAAGAAACATCCTGAAAAGAATAGAAAAGGACAAAGTAAATAAGGAAAATGTGAGTTCACTTGACTCTAGGCAGAAGATGGTTTCACTGGTGATCTAAGCACTCAATGCAGCAGATAGGCCAAGATGATCTGAAAATTTGCACTGAATTTGACCAAAAGCTAGTCATAGTTGAATTTAGAAAAGCACAGCTTAATTTCGAGTGATTTAAAGCCCAGTTCTACAACTAACAGGTCACGTCACCTTGAGCAAAATAATTAAAACTAACTGTAGTTCTTGCCATCTTTCCTCATCTATAAATTGAGTGTGAGTGTGTGAAGGGTGTGTGTGTGTGTGTGTGTGAGAGAGAGAGAGAGAGGTGGTTGGTGCTCAGTTAAGGTTTTATGAATCTTCCCTCTTACACATAAGCACTAATACATCTTTTTGAATTGCAAAAGTTCCAGATCTGGAATTTCTAGACCTGTGTTAGGAGTGTCCTCCATATGGATCTGAAGAGTTTGCATTCCTAGTTAGCAGTGAATGGTGGGAATCATCTTTGGATTCCTGTTTTTTCTCTATTGTCCTTCAGCACTGAGATCATTTATAGGCTTCTATCATCCTGCATTCTGCCTTTGACCACATGTGCTTCATTTGGGCCTTATCTAAGCTGACATGCAATAATTATATAATTTTGGGGTTTCATCCGGTGTGTGGAAACTGAAACAGCGATTACTCGAAGTGCTATCATTGGTGTTATTGAGGGAAACTCATTTTTATGCAGAAACCAACTTTTTAGTGCTGAGAGAGGGCTGAGAACTTGGTAGTGGAAAATTATTTGATATTTCAAAGGCCAAAACTGGGCTTAAGTATGACTTTTCCTGTCTCTCTTGGTACAGTTCTCTGCCTTTGTTATTGGTTGCGTGTTTCAGTGAAGAAGATAATGGGAGGGATGGGTATTAAAACTGGAAGAGAATTGAGAAATACTCAAACAATAAGAAAAGGGATTTTGATGATACATAAGTCCTGTTTACGGTGTATATTCCATTGCACTAAGTAGGAGATGCTTATGACTGGCTTATATTATAGTTCAGGCAAACCAATATGAAAAATACCAATAAAATTTCCCAACATTCTGAGTGAAACTGGTCCTAAATGTCTCTGGGATCCCATAAGGCCATGGTTGTTTACAGAGTATATTTTAGCGTTGTAATAAAGACGACCTCTTGCCTGCATCACCCATTGTATATGATGAGCAGGGTGACAAAAGTGAACAAATAAGGAGAATGGAGCTTCTTTTGCTGAAGATGAGAATTTAAACCTAACTAATGTGATGTGCCCACGTGTCCCTCAAACTATAAAGAACAAGCTTTTGTTAATCTCTCCAACCCCTAGATCTCCTTGGGGAGGAAACAGAATCACTGTATTTCAATTTTCCATTTGATTTTTCTTCTGTAATAGAGATACATCCTGAGTGATTTACTAGGTGTTTTTTTCTCCTCTTATTTCCAGAACTGTCTGACAGGTGAAGGAGAGAGTCTGTCAAAGCATAACATTCGAAAGGTCAGATTGAGACAGAGCAGAATTCATTCTTCTGACAAAGATATAACAAGACAAAATGGATTTTTAGTTGTCCCTAGCAGATATCTCTATAATGCAACATATTAGACACTTATGAAAGAGGTGTGGAAAAGAAATCAGAGATGTGGGTAGGAAACCCATACCATAAAAATTATCACCCAGTTATGAAATTTAGGAAGAGATGATATGAAGCATGTACTTAAAGAAAATAATTATTTTTCATACTGTGTCTTGTCTCTGTTGACATAAATGTATATGATTAAGGAAAAGGAGATATAATTTAAAGTATATGGATTGAAAAAACTAGATAAAAGGAAACTGAGGATAAGAGTGGTTATGTGGAACCAGGATATAGATCACAGGCTCTAGAGCTTGAGCTCAGTCCAAATACCACTCTAAGCGTTCTTGAGGTCATTGCAAAGATGGGTGCATGGTCACTTAAAAAATTCAAAGAATTCATTACATAAGATCAAACTAACTATTCAAAAGAAGCACAGCCATTTCTAATATTGGTATAAAATTTTCCTTCAAAGGTGAGTCTACATTAAAGGGACACAGGTAATGTTATGAACATCTTCCTTAGCATAGATGCCAGCGTACAGCAACACATTTGGTCAGAATATTCCATAAAACGTCTCACAAAGGCCAATTACAGGATGCCAGTCTATAATATGGTAGATGCAGCCCTGGTTTTGGATTTGGAGAGAAAAAGCCTCAGGTATTTGTCTTGCGAAAGGTACTTTGATCCTTCTGAGTCTTTGTTTCTCATCTGTTAAAATAAGAGAAAGGATAATTATGTCTCCTGGTACATAGATAGTCTAAGCTCATTCCACTCATGTAGAATGTGCTGAGTAAAGTTCAGTTTTTTTCCCCTCATGAAGTTCTCTATAAAATTCAGGTACACTATAGCATTGCAATAGCATTCTCATATATTATCAAAAATGGTTTTTATAACCTATTTGCCTTAACAGAGTTACAAGATTATTTGTATATATAGACTGCCTTTTGCAGTGAATACCCCCTCCTTCTGCATTTCCAGCACTCAATCATGCTCGACTCCAGGGCGGAGGGACCTTCTAAGGCCTTCTTACTTTTGTTCCATGCAAAGAGCTTGGCAACCATGGAAACAGTCCTGACCGCTCATTTTGCACATTTCTTTCCCGGTGTGTTAATCAGCCACAGCAATAAGATGGCATCAAATACCCTACGTATACTCATTTTGAAAAGAAAACTAAGCTCTAGCTTCTTCCTACTGCCTTCACAGTGATCTGAAAGAGAGAAAGGTGACAAAACATGTGATGTATTTTATACTGATTCAACCTTCCTCAGAGAGAAGGTACTGAAATTCAGAGAGACCGTTTGGAAATTCTAGCTGAAGTGGTGGGTGTGTTGTTTATTTCATCTAAACGTGCTATTTGGTGTGATTTTACACAGTGGGATGCAGCATTACTCTTCATTCCCTGGCAGGTGAATAAGGCAATGGACTGTGTGTAATAATACAGAAAAAAGAAGTTATTAGTATTGAGCAGACGGTAAGTACTACTAAGTAGTTTTATCAGTTGAATATGGTTCATAGTGGGAAATAGGAACCAAAGATAGGGCTGCAAGTAGCTAAAGGAAAAGAACGAAAAAGCTCTTAAAATAAAAGTAGGTGAAACCAAATAGTGAACAACAGATTATTCCCCTTTGGTGTAATCATATCCTGTGTTTTGTGATAATAACTTTCTTGTTTTATTTATTAATATATGCATTTTAATTGAAGTATAGTTGATGTTTAATCGAAAATATATGCATTTTTAAACAAATGATGAGTTTTGCCTGAGGTTGAACCTTATGTGAATGGAATTATACTGTGTGTGTTGTTTCTGTGTCTATTTCTTTTGCTTAATATTAAGTTTTGGAAATTAATTTATGTTTTAGTAGTAGTTTGTTCCCCTTCATTATTGTGTAGTATTCCATTATATGACTATATTACAATTGATTTATTTATTTTAGTGATAACTATTTGAGTAATTTCCAGGCTGTGGCTATTATGAACAATACTGCTATGAGCACTTTTGCACATGTGCAGGAATAACTAATTTCTTTAGGGTATACATTGAGGAGTAGAATTGCCAGGACATAAGATATGTGAATCTTCAAATTAACTAGCTAATGCCAGATTATTTTCCAAAGTGATTTACTAATTTGCACTCACTCCAGCAATATATGAGCATTCCCATTGCTTCATATAGTCACTAATAGTATTGTGGGAAAATTAACATTATTTGGGGGAAGGGTGTCTACAGTGGACCCACTCAACTGGAATCTCCAAGGAGTGGGTCATTTGAACACAGTAGTTTTAAAAGCTTTTGAGGTGTACTAATCATAAGTCTATGCAGATAAAATCTAAAAACATAATCTTTAGTCTTAAATTGTAATGCCTGCTTCCTCATGCCAATGGGAAAAAAACCCTTTATATATATTTGAAAGCTTTATTTGTTTAGTGTTTTTGAAGTATATCAGGAATTATTCAACATATACATTTAAAGAACATCGAAATTAATTCCATTCTTCCTAGAGGAGGGAAGTGTGTAGACCCTTAGCAGAAACATATCCTTTAAATAATTTGCAATCAAAGGGTTGAATGTGAAATTTTACTATTTAATTTATAGTAAAAACTGGGGAGAAAAATCAGGGTTATTTCCATTTTACTTTATTTTATAAAGCAATCAATAAAGTAACAATAAATAACAGAAATGTGTGCAATTTAAAATCCACAACTTGGATTATTTACTGACCATATTTTCTTTCTTAGCTTCAGGAATAGGGCAAATATAATGAGGAAGAAAATTTCCTAACGTTTCTTACTGAATTCATGCCTGGACGCAGGCACTTCCAGACACCAACCCCACATTGATTAGCTAAACTTTGCCAGTAGCACAACATGGCTGACTGCTGCTGTTCTGCCTTTATTCACAGCATCTGCTGGCATCCTGCACAACAAGTCTGATTATTTTCCTTTTCTTATTTTGTTTTCTGTGAGGTCAGCAAAATCATCCTGTTGTCACAATCTCTATTGGAACTCCAGGATACAAAATAGTGAAATAGACTTTTTTGAACATGAGGGCTGTGCTGTTTGGGGTACCACTACTTTTTTCATTGACTGGTTGATTTACTATATTATAAGGGAAAGTGCTGTACAGGCAACTGCAATTTGAAAGGAAGCCTTTTAACCATCGGTAAGACTGGAGTATACTTAGGCACCTTCACACAGCACACCCTGGGCTCAAAAAATTCAGGGAGAGGTTCCCAGATTCACATAAATTTTGTTGTCTTTAGCCCCTAGAGTCCCCATCTAAGAAACAAATGGCCAGAATTGTTGGTGTGCTGTATAGGACTACAGAATTTTATTTTTTTTGGTCAGACACACAGCCTTTCACATGGGGCTTCCTGAAACAGAACAATACTCTCTGCCCCCTGCCTTTGTGAATGCCTACACTTCAGACTTTAGCCCAGTCTAAGATCCATAAAAATACTTGAATTAACCAGTATTCCATATATGAGAACTCTTTATAACCAGTATTTTTTTTCTAAGATATATAAGCAGGTTGATTTCTGTAACAAGGATTTTTTAAAATCACTTTCACCAATTTTGTAAGATGAGGAACATGCAAAGACATATGTTGATATCAGTTATCTTTTAAAAATAAGTTCTCTTCATATACTGAGGTCAGTTCTGTCTCTTATACTTCTTGCAACTTCTACTCCTATCAAGCAGCTCAGAGACCAATGAATGATGACTTTCTAAATACCATGTTTAATTGAATATAGAAAATGAATAAATGGAGATTATTTGGCCTGGAAAACATCTGCTTTCACACCACTATTCATTCCACATTCAAAAATCTATACTTTTAAGGCCTACTACTATACTGCAGAGTAAACATCTAGGATTGCCCTTAAGATGAGGAATAGGATCAAAGGTTAGGAATTATAAAAAGAAATATCTTGACTCAATGTAAAAAAGAAATGTTTAATGTCAAAGTGGAAAGAATACTTGACATTGAACCTAAAAATGTTTTTGTTTTACCTATCAGCTGAGTGGTATTTCTTAAGGTATTTGAGCTCTCCAAGCTTGAGTTTTTTCATTATTTTACCTCAAAATGCTTTTGGGAGAACCAATTACTTTGGTGCTTTTTAAATGTCAGCTTCATATTTAATAAAAATTAATATTATTATGTTATATAATAATGAACTATTATATAATATTATTAACCTTACATAATATTATAATATAAAATAAATTATATACTGCATAATTGATAGTATATAATAATTATAAACATATGTGTGATTATATACATATATATATAATATATATACAGTCAGCCCTCCATATCCATGGGTTCTCCACTCGTGGATTCAACTAACCATGGATCAAAAATATTTGAAAAAAAATTTCAGAAAGTTCCAAAAAGCAAAACTTGATTTTGTTATGTATCTGCAACTATTTACATAGCATTTACATTATATTTACAACTATTTATATGGCATTTACATTGTATGAGGTATTATAAGTAATTGAGATGATTTAAAATATACAGGAGGATGTGTGTAAGTTACAGTCAAATACTATGCCAATTTATGTAAGGGACTTGATCATCTGTGGATTTTGGTGTTGGGAGGAATCCTGGGAACAATCCCCCATGGATACAAAGGGACAAATTGGTGTGATATAATATATTATATATACAATATATACACAATATATACATATAATAGAATTAAATTATATAGTATAATAATATTACTTATATTCTATATTGTATTTATTTATATAAATATAAATATTATTTACACACACACACACATACTCAGATCAGACACTCCAGGAGCAAAAAAACAATATGTCACTGGAAATGCTCAGAGACTGGATTCACATTTGTCAAATATTCTGTTAGGAACTAAGGTCAATTTATTATGCTGCCACTGCCCATGATAATTCAATAGTTGTAGGAAATTGAGTGCAGAGGTAAAAAAATGGGATGTATGTAAAATGGAGAGGTTTAATCTAAGCTTTTAGGTCAGGAGATTCATATAATATACAGGTTCTGCATGTCATGATTGTGGACCTTGGACATAATACTTCACATCTCTAAGCCTCAATTGCCTCATCTGTAAAATGGGGACCCATTAAAACCCATTTAACGTGATGTGTAATGATTAAAGCTAAAGTTAATTTTGATCAGTCAGGATTCTCAATTGCTCACAATTGTTAGATAACTCATGAAATTTGCAGGAATGTTACGGGACCAATTTTGAATGCTGTATAACCAGGAACAGTGAAGCTAGGAGCAGTGTAGCCAGGGGAAAAGCAAGACACCACACTTTTGTTGTCATGTAACAATAATTTCTATCTACGATGCCATGGACTGGGTACTAAAAACTCCACTATAGAGAAATCCTATTTTTGTTTTAAATCCATAGTATTTGTCAAATACTTTCAACCTCTGATACTTTTTAATTCCCAAAATAGTTTCTTCAAGATAGATATTATTATTCCTATTTGAACAATAAGGAAACAGAGGCTCAGATTGGAAGAGCATTTCAGGTGAGCTTCCACATATACCAATGAAAAGATATTAAGTGGAAATATAAGTCATCATAGCTTTCACAATTAAGTGTGAATACATCATTAATTTCATTACTCTATGTTTATTTAGGTCATGGTATATATTAAGCACTTTGAAAAGTGGTAGAAATAGAACCATATATAAGTATCTCCCCATTTTCTAAAACTAGTATGAAAATTAAATATATTTTCTGAATGACTGTCACCTCTTCAGAGAAACCCTCCCTTTCAAAAGAAGATTCTCTGCCCACTTATTTTCCCCCTTTTTTGGTATCATATCATTCACTAACTTTGTATTATTTTATATATATTTTTTAACTTGCTTGTTTAAAGTACATCAAGCTGCACAAGGGTGAGAGCTCTATATTCTTTTCATCTATATTCCCAGTAACCTTCACATTCAATAATATTTGCCAGATATATGGCAATACAAGATCATGTTATAAAAGCTTAAGAGACAAGGATAAGATAGTGTCTGTCTTGGTGTTTCTAAGAGTTTTTCCCCAGAAGAGGTGATATTTAAGCTGGATTTTGTACGATAATAATAAATAGGAATTGCCCAAGTGAAAATGGCTGAGCAAGAAGAATTTACTAGGTTTCTTCCTGATATTAAGGATTACAGAAGATCCTTGACATAAGATGAAGAAGTTAATGAGAAGGAGGAGGGTGTAAAAAACAACCCACAAGTCAGAGCATTATTTTTCCTACCATCAGAATTTAGCCAACTGCTGATCCTTTAGAAAGCAGTCTTGGAAATGGAGGGCATGAAATTGATAGGGTTAGTTGTTTCTGCTTGCCCTGACTGCTGACTGCCAAATGTAAGGTCCTGCATGAAAGAGTAATACATAGGCAGAGGACGGAGCTTGATCCTGCTATCTTACTGCCAGGGGCATTGATTTTACTCATTCTGAAGAAAAAGTTACACTTTGCTTGGAGCAAAGTGCTTAATACATAGTAATTTCTATTAGCCTTCTGTTATTCAGTTTGGTTGCCCCTCTACAAAACAACATTAGATAAACTTCTTTAAGTAAGAAAATATAGTCATTCTTTTTTAAAAAAAAAAATTTCTTGTAGAAATGGAACATGCAAAAAATGAATTTGCTATATCCAACTGCAACATGCTAGAGAAAGAAACTGTAGTGGGATCTGGATAAAAGTGAAGATAAATCAGTATACTGTTACTTATTTTGCTTTTCAGAAATCATTACATTCAAGAAGGCAAAAAGGAATCTTCCTTTTTTAAAGCCTTGGTTTTCCTTTTTATCGTTTTCTTTTCTAGAATTAAACTTTACATTTGCATTACAAAGTCTGTAATTGGAAGTCTAACTTTCAAATATGAGCTGCTTTCCATTTTAATTTCCGTGAATCAATCTGTGGAAATACAGTCTGTGGAGATTTCTGAAAATGTATATATGATAATTTAGGCTTATAAAACTTTTGTGCATAGTTTGTAAGATACTCATAAAAAGAAAATCAAACATTTTAAACAGATTTTTCAAAAAGTTATAGGCACATTCCCCATTGATGAATGGACTGTTCTAACTGAAAGGAACATGAAATATCATGAAACCCCATTTCTTCAGATAACAGGAAAGGACGTGGGGCCCAGCAAGGTGAAGTAAGCTTGAGTGTGTAGGGTTGAAGTGAGGGGTTTCGGGTAAAACTCAGGGTTCCAGTGCATGTTGACCTCATAGGTTATATCCACTAGTATAGTTTGAAGAAGGTGCCAGTGCAAATTGCTTTGCTAAGTGATACTTAAGAGTCCAGACTTTTTACCCGCTGATCTTCTACTTACAATCATTTTACCTCATTTCTGCATAAAATAATAAGGATACCTATTTCTTATAGGTCTGTTTTGAGAATTTAGTGGTACAATGTAGGTAAAGTGTTCATCCCAGGGCATGGCAGATGGTAAGAGATCAGTACGTGCATCTGTTATTTAAAAAATAATACAATTTCTGTGTTGACCTTCAACATCAAAATATCAAATTAACTTATATGTTATTTCATAGTTAACAAAACTACTGTATGTGTGTATTATATATGCTTATGCTTCCTAGTCCAAAAGAATATTCAAGTGAAGTACCAACCACAAAATTAATCCCTAACCAAGGGAGGGAATTACAGAACAAGAATGTGAAGGAGAACAATACCTTAGAGGTTGTGATCAAGTTTCTCAGTGATTGTGAAGAATATGGAGTAGATGATTAGACAAGCAAAATGGTAAGGCTCAGGAGATTTTCTCTTATACTGTCAGAATAAATGACTGAATGGCTTTGTTGAGGATTTTTAAGAACACCCAACACATTGATGTTCAAGTGGAATTTCACAAGCATTTTCCTTTTTACTATTCTCAATAAATTGCTGTGATGATTTTATTCATTTTTGTTTATTGTCTGTTCTCCTCCAAAGCCTTAAAAAAAATCCTCAAAGTAAACATAAACCTCTAAATCACTATGCAAAGTATGTTAAGTTGCAATTATTTCATTAAAATTCTAATTAAATTAAAAAGAAAATCAACAAGAAACTTAAACATTCTGTGACTACTGATGGGAAAAGTGACTGTACTTGTTAAGCCCTTAATGCTGTATTGAGAGAAGGGAAGGAGGAGATGATGCGAAGCAGACAAAAAAAGACTAGAATCAAAAAGTATGCCATAAAGAACAAAACAAAACAATGAAATCTCTTTTGCCTAGCAGTCATGCTTTGCATTTGGATAATGTTTGCAACATTTTCAAAACACTTTTTCATGTCATTTAATCTATACTGCTGTGGACCTCTGGCTTCAGTATCATCATATTTTATAGCTAAAGGAGTTTAGAAGTCAAGTATAAAGTTGTTTGGGGCATTGTGGGAAAAATCAGCTTGATGACTCAGGTTTCTGAACTCATTACTATTTTTTTTCTTTTAAATTTGCAGTATATAATCATTCCATAGCATAAATTCAGAGTATAGTTGAGTCTAGAGATACTAGGCTTCTCATGTTGTTATTAAGAAAATTAAAGAGAGAGAGAGACAGAGATTTCTCTAGAAAAAGGACAAATTAGAAAAAGTCTCCCCTTCTAGACAATTGTGGTCCTAGGGAGCAAGGTTAGGAGAATGAAGCATGCCTTTATGTGAGGAAAACGCCATCTTTTCCTCCAGGTAGACATGACCCAGATTCGGGAATCAAGGCTTGGATATTGGCTTTCAGCTGCTACTCAACTCTTGGCTGAGTTTCTGTGCATTGCACAGATACATTTAATGGGTTCATTCCTTCTACTTTACCTTTCCTGTCCTTTCGATCCCCCCACCTTTTAAAAAAATATCCAGTTAGACTTCAGGGAAAATAAAACAAACGAAAAACTCCAAGGCTGGCACAAGAATAAGGTGATCACAGAAAAGTAAGTGTTGTCTAATTTTCTTGAAACTAAAGCATTTCAGTAAATCAAAGATTTAGAGCTCCATTATCCTAGATTGGGATCATGCTTTTGTGATCTTTGGCTAACAGGGCCCACCAGTAGACTATAGCTTGCTTCTGGCTCTTTTTTAAGGGTTAGACCTCCAGTCAACATATCAGGGAAGATGTCATGAAGTGGTGACAAAAGGAAAGCCTGATCATCCTTAAATATTTCACCAGAGTTTCCTAGGGTGTCACATTAAAGTCACCCTTCTAAAAAATGAAGATGCCTTATCTGAGAAGCAGGTGACCCACATGATTTTCTGCCCATGAATAGTGATTCAGAAAATGCAACTTTTGTGATATAAAGATTAGAGGTAACTCAAGGGCATAGGTAGGTTTCACTCAAACCTATTTTGCTTTGTTTGATCTCCCTCTTAATACCCTAGTTTCATGAAAAAATCAAGTATAAACAGAATCACATTGTAAAAATAATTACATTAATTTTGAATGACAATTATTAATCGATCCAAGCCTGGTAGTTTGAGACCTAGTAGCCATTGATATTCTGGAATATAAAGTAAAAGAAAAAATTGCACTGGGTACTTGTTAAAGATGTGAAGGAAAACTTTATTCAAGACTATTGGCATAGGGAAAAAAGGTTGAACTCAACTCCATGGAACAAAAGCCTGGAGACTTTTGGAGCTCTGGGTGAGCTAATGGGAAAGTACTAGATGACGTTAGGGAGTAAGTTGGTCAATGTGATTAAGCCTTCTGGGTTTGCTAATTTGAGTTTATCAAAGTTAGGTTCCTACTCTCCCACAGAGACTGGGAGATAGAGGCACTGTCTTTTTTGAGGATTACATTTCAAAGCGATTAGCTGGCTCCCAGGTCCTTGAGAAAGACATTCCTGAATCGTAGAAGATTTACATCTCAAAGGCTCAGAGAAAGAAATTACAGCTGCAAGTTTTCTAATATAACTGTTCTAAGAAAAAGGATGTCAATGGCCTATAGTGAGTAAGAAACTTGTCTAAAGTTCCGCCAGTCTGGGGGGAATATGGAGGCCTTTGGTGTTGGTCAGAATTAGACGCTTTTGATCTTCTCATGTATAAGTGATTGATAATAAGTGAGTGAAATTCTTGGAAGAGCATTCCTTCAAGATATGTGGTGGGCACGCTGAGTATTATGAAATTTAAAGAGAGGATCAGCAAACTATGGCCCAGGACAAACGTGGCCCAGCACTTTTCCCTCCCTCCTTCCCTCCCTCCCTCCCTCCTTCCCTCCCTCCCTCCCTCCCTCCCTTCCTTCCTTCCTTCCTTCCTTCCTTCCTTCCTTCCTCTCTTTTCTTCTCTTTCTCCCTCCCTTCCTTCCTCCCTTCCTTCCTTTCTTTCTTTTTCTCTTTCCTTCTCTTTCTCTCTTTCTTCCCTTCTCTTCTCTTTTTTTTCCGTTTCTTTTCTCCCCCACCCCTCAATGCTTTAGTCTGTATCTCGAAGGAAAAATAACATTTTTCTACAGAGTTATAACACCATTCTACCCAAGAACTTTAACACCAATATAGTACTATTATATCTTATACAGTCCATATTCAGATATATTCCAATAGTCCACAAATTGTACTTTATAAGTAATTTTAAAAATTCATTCATTGAGAATTCAATCAAGGATTACACATTGCTTTCAGTTATCATGTCTGTTTAGTTTCCTTTAATTTGGAACATTCTTTGTGCCCAATACACCTTTTTTTGGAAGAGTCCAAGTCAATTATTCTGTAGAATATTTTGCAACCTAAATTTCTCTTCTTGTTTCCTCATAAATAGGTCAGGTAAAACCTCACACCATTTTTTTGTAAATAAAGTTTTATTGGGCACAACTATACTCATTAGATTATGTATTGTCTATTGTTGTTTTCATGCTATGATACAGAACTGAATGGTTTCAACAGAGACTGTGTGGCCCACGAAACCTAAAATATTAATTATCACTTTTCAGATAAATTTGCTGGCCTCTGATTTAGGATTTTATCTTTGACAAGGCAGAGTTTAAATTTTTGAGTTATCCATATTTAGCTGTGTGACCTTGGGAAAGACACTTAGCCCCTCTGAGCTTCACTTCAGTTTTACCTACCTTACCTCATAGAGTTTTTATGAGAATTAAATGTAAATTTGCTCCTAGCACCTCCTAATTTTAAATGTCTAGTTGAATTTATTAGCAAGGATGAATCCCTAGCAGAGAGATGAAATTCCCAATGAAGAAATGTGTTTTACTAAAAAGGGAAACAAATTTATACAAAGCATAAGATGGTGGCCCAAAAGGCCCAGGCCCTGTTAGTAGGGGAGTTTTTTGGGATATTCAAGTGTGGTGTATGTACCAATATTTTCATTGCAAGCATTCCCCTTGTTAAAAGAAGATCTTGTACATTCCCTTCCTAAGAGACATGACCCTCAAAGATATTAGATCTGTCTCTAGCACCACAGTGTGAATCTTATCTTCAGTTCTTCTGGTTTCATTCTTCTAGCCATAAACCAACATGAAGATGTGGAAAAAATGAAATAAAACCGAGTTATTGATTATGTTATTCAACTAATAAATTAACATTGGGAAATCTCTATCTCAAGTTCTCTTGTTATCTGAGATGATAAAAATTTCTCCTTATTGCTCATGTAAGTAATTTATATTACTTCTAGATTTAGTCTCTAGAAGAAGGAAATAAATATTGCAGTTTCTATTTCAAAGCATAGAACACTAAAACACTCTAAACTGTCTCAAATGATCACTTTGCATTCACTCTTACATCATTAATTTTCCAGATGGAAGGTATCAATCTTCCATTGATATGGAAGATTGATATCTTCTTATATATTTTTTCTTAACTTTTTCTTCAGATTTCTCCATTACAGTCATCCTATAATCTAGCCGCAATTTCTTAACTTCTTTTTTTTTCTATTTAACTGGCAATTTCATGTTTAAATACAACATACATAAAGTGCTCAAATCTTGTGTATACTTCATTGAAATTTGATGAAGCAGACACACCCATTTAAGCAGCTCCCAGATCAAAACAGAGAAATTAACAGCATTCCCTCAACCTATCCCTCAGTCACTGCTTCAAGCTTACACTCCAGAAATAAGCAATAGTCTGACTTCTGTTATCATAGATTAGTTATTCCTCTCCTTGACTTGATACATGTGAAATTCAATAGTGAGTACTGACTCTTTTGTGTCTTGCTTTTGTGAAATATTCATGCTGTTGTATTTATCAGTAGTACATTATCTTATTTTGCTTTATGGTATTTGTTTGCATGGATATCCCACCCATTTGTTTATCTGTTCTAATGTTTATAGGCATCTGAGTTATTCTCAGTTGAAGGCTATTATGACTAATGTTGCCAAAGGCACCTGTAGATGCATTTTTGGGATATTTGTACACATTTCTGTTAGCAACTACTTATGAGTAGAATTGCAGGATTGTAGGGTATTTTATGTTCAACTTTAGTAAATACTGCCAGTTTTCCAAAATAGTTGTACCAATTTGCACTCTCATCAGAAGCATCTGGAAAAAGTACATAAAAGCAGTACACAAGAATTCTAGTTACTCCACATCCTCATCTACTTGCTATTGCCAATCTTTTAATTTTTATTCTGGTTGTTATGTAATAGTATTTCATTGTGGTTTTAAATGTACATTTCCCTAATAACGAATCATGTTGAGTGCCTTTTCACAAGCTTATTGGAGATCAGAATACCTTCTTTGGGAAATATTTAAGTCTCTTGCCCATTTTTAAAAAGTTAAGATTTCTGTCTTTTATTATTGATTTATAGGAACCCTTTACATATTTTGGTAATAGTTCTTTATTTTTTATATGCATTTCCTAAATCTTCTCAAATCTGTGTCTTATCTTTTCACTTTCTTATGTTGACTTTGTTTTTGAACAGAGGTTTTTAATTTTGATGAAATCCAAATATTAATTATTTCCTTTATGGTTGGATAATTATGTTTTATTAAAAAAATCTTTGACTACCATATGTCAGGAAGATGTCTTGCTGTGTTATTTTATAGAAACTTTATCATTTTACCTTTAACATTTAGATCTTTAGTCCTATTAGAATTCATTTTTACTTATAGTGTGATGTAGGAGTCGCCATTCACTTTTTATATCCAGACTGTCCCAGGTAGTAAACTTTATAGTGGTAAACTTTGCTTCTATTTTACACCTTGATATTTTCAAACAAACATGTAATTTTCCATTGTGGTGTTGATCCTGTTCAATTAAGTAATTGTTTTTCTATGATGTGATGTCTCTATGTCTATGATTATGTTTAGTTGATACATACTTTTCTTGGTCATGTCTTGAATACTCCAGAAAACTTTAAATATGTTTTAGATATGTTCCTATCTAAATTCTTCTTTCAAAACTCTTTCTGACCCATTGATCCATCTTTGTCTTTGCTTTACAAAGGTTTCTACTTTAGCAAAAGAGAGTTTTTTCACTGTATAGATAATATAGATTTTGAGAATAATTATCTTTTCAGAGCTTTCTAATGAGGAACAGAAATGGCCACATCCAAAACCTCCTTCTCAGCTGCTGTTAAGATTAATATACTGATTAACACCTTTTCCAAGTTGGATTGAAGGTGAAAGTAATTCCATTTGGCAAAGCCTCATCCCATTTGCTGACATCTTCATTAACCTCACTGATAAGGAAACCATTTCACAATACAGATTTCTCAAGGCTGGAGATTTTATCTTCACAGAGTCACCTAACAATACTAATTTGAAGTATGAAACATGAAGGTTCAATTGCCTCAATAATTTCACTGTGCCCTCTCCTTTTATTTTTCCTATTTAAAAGGTTGACAAAACGAAACCAATTATTTCACACTCAGTAGTAAAGGTTGATACTCAAAAGGATATTTTGTATCTTCAGAAAAGATGGTGCAGAGGTAAAGCTTAAAGTGAATGAAAGTGTCATAATAGTAAGGGAAAAACAAATGGCTGAAAATCTGTGAAGAGAATGATATAGTTCTATTTGGTGTTCTATTAAACACAAGAAAAAAAAAATCCTAGAGTTTTAAAAAAGTGCATATTAGCCACTCACCCTTTCTTCTGCACACTAAATTTAGGTTAAATTTTTAAAATGCCAATTTTTAAATTTCATAATCAGTTAAATAACTTTCATCGAGTAACTTTGGCTTTTATGAACTAGATGACATTTTCTCAACTTTATAGTAATTTTCCACAGTGTCTACTGTCTATTCTTCAAAAGCAATTTTTAATAGGACTTCTAGAAATCTTCAGTTATAGCCAGTGGTATGCAGGTAAATATTTAACAACTGACTCTCCAGAGAGAGGAAAAAGCACGATGACTTGTCGTGTTTGTCAATTTTCATGGTATTAATACTCCTCCACGACTGAGGTGAACTTGAACATGATGTCACTGAATGGGAATTGGGAGGAAATGTGCAGTCACACACCATTACATAGTGTTATCATACATGGATACAATTGATGTAGATGACCTTATATCACAGATAGCAGTAAAATTGAGTAAAGTAATTGTGAAGTAATAATCTTTCAGTATATATTACTTTTTAATACTGTGTTTAATATAATTTTTAATAAATAGCTGTGTTTTAACAACTGACTGTGAGATTACTTAAAATTTAACCATCAGTTCTAAGGAAAAAGTGTGATTCAAATCTAGCATAATACTGGTTCACAGCTGTGGTCAAAAGGGACATCAGCAATAATTTTTCTGTAATAGCTTAAAAGTTTCTTGTAAATCTCATGTTGGGAAACTCAGGTTGACAGTCATCTAGGTTTTTAGCTGCCTAGCAGTCCTGAGATAAAAGGGCTTGCTTTTGCCTCATGGTAGAAAATTTCTGTCCTGTATCCTAGGGGGATTATAGTCCTGAATCCTCCGAGTATGAACCATATGGAAATTCAGAGGTAAGATCTCAAGATGATTCCCTAGTAGAACTCCGGTCCCCAGAAGGTTCAGCCTTAGGCGCCCTGACCATAGGACCTTGATAGAATTTAGGATGTTGGGCAGAGAAGAATTAGAAGATACAGCAGCAAATGAGTTCATGCATTATTGAAAAATGCAAGGGGAAAGGAAGAATATGTCTACAGCTTCAGGTTTTTAATCTTAGAATTGTTGGTTCATTAGCATTCATGTAGAATGATATCAGTTGATTTGTATACTGTGCCGTCTCAGGAAACATGATCATGCTATCGTCTGAACAAAGCATGCAAAGTGCTCTGCCTGAAAAGGTGTGGTTTAAATCAGAGGTGTCTAAACATTAGCATGTATCTGAATCACCTGGAGGTCTTGGTAAAATGTGGATTCCTGGACCCAGCTCCCACAGTTTTTGATTCAGTTGTTGTCCTGTGGGACCTAAGAATTTGCTTTTCTAACAAGTTCCCTGGTGATGCTGTTGCAGATCCTGGGGACCACACTTTGAAAATCATTGGTTTTAATATTCTTCGGTTTCATTCTGTTACCATGAAAGGTCAATTCCATGTTGCATAGAGAATCTGATATTTATTTACTGTGTAGCTTCAGCTGTGAACTGCAATTACCTTGTCTTCTAGTGTCTGTCTCAAGTAATACATAATGGAGATCCTAACTGGCTAATCTTGAGTATGACAGCTCCTTTTTCTATCTGCCTCTTTTTTTTTTTAATAGAGACAAATATTTACTATTTGAGTGGTTATACTACTTTCTTCCTTCTCTTTAATTCTCATTTCTTCCCTCTTTCCTCCCTGTTTTCTTCCTACCTTCTTTTCTTTATCCTTCTCTCCCTTCCCTTATACTGTTCTCCCTTTCCCTTTTCTTTTTTTTTTTTTAAGATTTTTTTTTCCTGTGGACCATTTTTAAAGTCTTTATTGAATTTGTTACAATATTGCTTCTGTTTTTTATGTTTTGGTTTTTTGGCCCTGAGGCATGTGGGATATTAACTCCCTGACCAGGGATCGAAGCCGCACCCCCTGCTTTGGAAGGCGAAGTCTTAATCACTGGACTGCCAAGGAAGTCCCACCCGTTCTCTTTTCTTCAGTCTCTTCCATTTCTTCCTACTTCTCCCCCTTCCCCAAGCCTCCTTTCATTTACTCTCCACAATTATTTTCATAAATGACAGTGCCTTTTCCCACCCCAGTAGCTATTAAGATATATTCTGTACTTATCATAGTTGATGTCTGCATTGAAGAACTATTTGTTATAGTATTCTGTAAGTCCTTTTATTTTTAAAAATATGGAGGTACAACTTTGCATAAGCAAAATAATAAATGTCTCCTTAGTAAAGCATACTATAGTATCTAGTTTTATAACAGTCTAGGGAGAGGTGAGGATAGGGAAGGGTCAGGTGGTTTTCAAGTTACTTTAAATTCCTCCAGATATTGTTCATTTTAGTTTTGTTTTATATTTAAAATATTTTAGTACTACCTGGCTTAAAAACATTATCTACATATAATATTATATGTATAATATTATATGTATAATATTATATATATATATACACACACACACACACACGCACAGATATACATACACACACACATACTGACATACCATAGGCATTTAGTATAGAAATATACTATAATGAAAATCTCTGAGTATAACAGCACCTGAGAGGCAGGGCTCAAGTGTTATTGAAGTGCTATGAAAAAGACATAAGGAAAGTAGAAATTAGACATTTGAATTTTTTTTGGGGGGGGGGGGGGAAGGAGTTTGTGATCACAAAGAAGAAAAAAGTTAACTGTCTTTTTCATTGAAGAATTGTCCAGATCTTGAGATTAGGATCCATGGGGCTCTGGCGGGGGAACCAGATAGGAAATCAACATAGACCAAATTGCCATTTGTTTTCCAGACAGTGCAAAAAGATAGAAAATAAGCTACTGATTTTATCTCCCAGGTTTCAGTAGTTGACTTAAGAATCATATAAGGGATTGGCCCCGGGGGAGGACTGAGCCACTAACTCCAGCAAAGATGCATCCATCTTGGGCAATGAGGTGATGGAGGTCAGCACATATATTTTAGGCCTGGGGAAGCTGAATACTAAAGAAGAAACATGTGGGTGCTGAAGTCTTTATTTGCTGGTTCCCAAAGGGATTCACATATCTGGTCTACTCAAATAGTTTCTGAATTGTCAGATGCAGAGTACTTTCTGTGTATTAAAAATTCATATTGATAATTTTCTATTATTTTAGCTATCTCTAGGAGTGCTGGGAATTATAAGTCCTGCAATATGCAGTATTAGTGATTACTTGGGAAAATTCATATGACAAAAGATGGAGGGATTGTGATATATACTCATCTGGGCTTAGAAAACTATGTCAAAAATTTCTTATGCAACCATTAGACATCATCATTCCAAAAATATTATTTATATTTTAAAGCATGCATTTTGTTAGATTGCTATAGTACAGCATTGTAACGTTCTTATAAGCTAGTTCCTTAGCTATTAATTAGAAAAATCACTGGTTTAATGTCCCTGTGGCCCAAAACTCCTGAGCATTTATGCAATATAGCGTAGACGGTATCCTGTATCAACACGAGGCCAGAGCTCTGTGTTAGTTTCCTAGGACTGCTGTAACAAAGTACCATAAACTGGATAGTTTAAAGCATCAGAATTTTTTTCTCTCACAGTTAAGGAAGGTAGAAATCCAAAATCGAGGTGTTGCCAGGGTTGGTTCCTTTTGGAGATTCTGAGGGAGAATCTATTCCATACATTTCTCCTACTTTCTGGTGACTTCCAGCAATCCTTGGCATTCCTTGGCTTGTACAGGCATTACTTCAATCTCTGTCTCCATCCTCATATGGTGCTCTCTGCTCTATGTGACTTCATGTTTTCATACCTTCTTATATGGATAGCAGTTATTGGATTGAATCCAGGAGGACCTCATCTTAACTAATTTCATCTGCACACATCTTATGTCCATATAAGGTCACATTCTGAGGTTCCAAATAGACATGAATTTTGGTGGGGGTGGAGGGACTGTTCAACACAATACACCATCTTAACAAAATACTATTAAAGATTATTAAAGAAAAGTATATGTTATATATGTCAAATATTGAAGAGTATACATGTATGCTAAAACTTTCTCTGACATTGGATTTATTGCAATCAATATTCATAAATGTCTGGGCATTGTAAGGAAAACTAAACTGAACTCTGCTACTATCCCAGAGCCAGAACTTATATTTCCATCACTCCTAAGCCCCATATATGCCTAGTTAATACTTCAATAATTAGCGTTTCTTTAATGGCAACAGATTTTTTTTTAATCTCTAGTAGCTCTTATATTTTTTCGTCATTTGGCCTTCCCTCTTTCACCATACTAGAATATTTGACTTTCTTTGTGACATTTTGCTGCAAATGAAATTATTTTCAGGCTTAACGTCCTTCAAAGAATCTCTGCCACTATTAGTTTATTCATTACCTACCCTTCTATACCAGATAATATCTCATCTCACATGATCCAAGTCCCTCACACAGACACTATGGAACAAGATATTTGATTGATTTTTGTACTTACCTACACTGTTATAAATAGTTTAACATCCTAAATGCCTGTGACAAAATTTTGAGAATATATATGTAAGAAAAGTTTGACTATTTCTTCTTTTAAATAGCAGAACAATACGACACATAAATTAACTTCCATAAAGAATCATATAGTGATATGGAGCAGGCATTTGAGTAATGTCAAATTTCTCCCAAATTATACCTTTGATGTCTTGCAGTCTGTAGGATTCTGTGTACTTCCTATTGAATTCCATAATATGTGATATTTTGAAATTGCCATACAAGCATAATCATACTCTAAATTTTAAGTGATTATTTTAAAATTAACTAGAAATTGAGGTAGTCCCCAGTCATGATGTTGAATATATCTTAAAAATTATTTCCAAGGATATAAGAATAAGAATTAAAAATAGCTAAGTGGGTTTAGAATTTATGTTCTTACTGATTTAAAGGGTGAGATTTCATAATTATCTGATGCTATGACAAGGTCTTTCAGACTTGCCTCTCTAGGTATGGCTTCCAGAACATACAGGGGAAGACTTTTGGGGTGGGTTTTCTGCTTCCTTGTTATAATAGAAATTCCAAGATAATGTCCCAGGTGCCAGTGATTTGGTGATCCTGCTGGTGAAAAATAGTACTTTATAAAATAGCAATTTTTAGAAATTATTTTAAACCGTGGCGTCTCTACAAAGGTCAGTAGCAAGCTCCTTAGTACCTAAATGATGTGTGTGTGTGTGTATGTATGGTTTTGATGGTGGAGGGGTAGGGAGGTGCTTTTTATCTAGCGAGTGTCTACTCAGTAGGACAGTAGGATATTAAGAAAGGGAAACATATATTTTACATCATAAAAACAGTTTTAATTTAATCCTTATGGGGAATATAGCTTTCATTTGTCTATATGAAGGCTGTGGTAAAAAAAAAAAAAAGGATGAAGTTTAGGTTAATATACACTTGTTGTGTAATAAAATAAAAGACTTAAGATGTTTTTTACATGCGTAGAAATAGAATTGCCATCTAAAACATGTGGAAAATATCAATTCAGCTATAGAAACTTCCATTCATAGAATTAAAAAAAGAAAAACCTTTTAATGTCTTCCACAAATAAATATGCTGTTGTCACTTTAATTTGAAGATTATAACCCAATAGGACTCCTCAATTTTAGGTACACATAGAATTTCTGTAGAATTATCTTTATTATCTATCCTGTTATTTTAGGTTTCAGTGTTTGCATGACCACATTTTAGGGCTAAAAGAATAGTCTCTTAGAACATGTGTCCAATCTCCTTAATTTGCTGATTGAGAAATTTAAGGTTATAATCATCTTACTTGTGCCAAGTCACAGATATTCAGTGCCTCAGCCAAAATTAGAATCTACGTTTCCTGACTACTAGGCCAGTGGACTTTCCGTAGACTCAAACTACCACACCAAAATGCTGCTGTTGATATATTACTTTTTTTCCACCTTTTGGTCTTCATTACTACTTCCTTGCTAAGATATTCTTCAAGCCCCTATGGCTCATTTTTCCTATATGTGCAGATGTCTACTGACTGTACACATCCATTTTAATTTTCTTGTAAAATAGACGTTGTGGGGTATAACATTGCATGAAACATGACTGAAGAGAGCGTTGTGACTTTTTACTGAGGAATAATTCATAATATTTGATAGATAGGTTTTTGGAGAACATGTTCATCAAGTTTTTAATAGGTGATTATAATGCCTTTCTTTGCTCTTGTTGATAATTTTTGCGTTAAATGAAAAAATATTTACATATGTCCTGCTGTTTTTTTATCTTTCTGTTATAAAGACTGGATTTTGCAGGTTGCATTACCACCCTTGAGTATACATAGCCTATTAATATATATTAAATGATCTATCCTAACCCCTTTTCTCTATTTTTCTGGTTCTTCATTGACTGTTAACTATCCGTATCACCTGTGTTTAGCATATTTATTTTACTTATTTGGCATGATCTATTTATTAATTTTTTAATAAATTTATTTGTGTGATAAAGTATTAAGTTTATTAGTCCTTTTATTAGCAGTTTTTCTCTTTAGTTCATAAATAATTTTCTTTAAAATGCTAAAATTATAAATTTCATTTTTTAAAATATAGCATCTTTACAGATTTCTAGAGAAGATTGTGACATGAGCATAGTTTTGGCTGTTTCTTCCTAACCTGGTTGAAATGATTAAGGAGAAGTAAACAAGAAGGCAAGCCTACATCAGCATTGAGAGCTAGTGAAGGATGTTAAATACATGTCAAGAACTCTAAGGAAGCAATAGGTGCTCAAGAGAAACAAATATAGAAAATCTTGACTTTTAGGGGAACTCTAAATGAGAGGGTTAAGGGGTGAATCAGAAGGAAGTCTCTAAGAAAGCAGAGAATCTACCTTTTAATCGACAATGTTCAGTGGAATTGGTTGGTAGAGTTACTGCAGGGGCCTATGTTTTCTTTGAGTGACAGTCGTACAGTTGACTTTTCTTATTTGAGCTTTACTCAGTGTTTTCTGCATATTTCAGCTGTAAACATATAGTATTTTATAATTAGGAAATTTGATACCAGTTATATAAAACAATGATGGTGACCATTCCCTGGTTTTATGAGTTTGTTTAAATTCTATGAGGTACATTAGGTTGAAATTTACTCTAAAGAAAAATGATACAGATTATCTGAAGTTTTCTCATATTTACTAGGTCAAGAGTTATAATAAGAGAATTATTTTCTTGTCCTAGCCACTCTCCTATTGACGTTGATCCCAGGTCTAGCGGATGTAAAAAAGTGTATAAATTACTTCTTCGTCAATCTGGTACATTAGGCAAGAGTATTAGTCAACATTGTCAACTTATTGAAATTTTTGAGGAATATTCTAGCACTTTGATGGTAAAGAAAGCTCATAGAGACATAAATATGAAATGACTAAGTTTATGATTCATCCTATAGTGTGTAAATTCTAAATCTGAGGGTCTTATGCTTAAACTTAAACTTCTCTCTGTAGAGGTAAATATTCCACTAATAAGATTGTTTCCTACTTTATCACATCCATACACAGGGCCTCCCCATGTTAAAATAATGCAGCCTAGACTAGAATATAAATTATTTTCAGCAGTGTTGAAGTGTGGCTGAAAAAATAAAAATGGTTTCTCAGGGGATAAAAACGAAGTATAGTGATAGTATATATTTTCACCTGAGATCTGAAAAGGTGAAGTGCAAAAGGAAATGAAAAGAGTAGAGGTGAGAAGAATTTTCTAGATGAAAATAATATCTATAAAGCAAAAGATTGATGTTCCCACAACAAGATTTTAACATGAAAAAAATACTCGCATCAAAATAGGAAATGTGAACCTCTATGGAAAAAAAACTCTCTAATTTTATTTCTAGTTACTTTTGGCCACACCTTATTTCAAACAAATTAATTAAATAATGAGATAAATGTCCCTCAGTCCCTAACAGTTATAAAAGATGGTCTACAGTTTCAAGATTGAAATTGGCTCAGTTTAGGACACTGTTGAGTTTTTACAGAGAGTTAAGTCTAAAAACCTGGTTTCTGGTTTGTTCTCTACTATTCACTAGCTATTTAATTCTATGTAACTCACTACAATTGAGATAATTTATGTGAAAGCACTTTGAAAAATTCAGAATGCAATATGAGTGGTTGTTTTTATAATATTATTATTGTTATATGATGATACAAGCAAATACATTTTAATTAGTTTAGTTTGTCATAACGACATATGAAGAATAGCGAGCCTTTTAAAAGACTGTTAAATCAAGCTGATAGAATATACTGGACAATAAATATCTTTGCATATGTTTGCATAATAGTTTTTAATGTACAGAAACTTAATTTTGGATGAATCCGTATGCTTGAAAACACTGAAGCTGTTAACCCGGATTTTAAAAATCTTATCAAGTCCTAAATTATGGGAGATGTCTTTAATGTTTAATTTGATAAATAGGTGTTTAATAATGTTTAGGGATAATTATTATATGTACAAACCATCAGTTTTCTTTCTAAAAAACTACTCTGGAGGGATCACTTATTACCAGTTATTTCCCAAGCATTGTAGTTTAGAAAGAGGGCAGCCAGGAGGTTGCACCAGGACTGATTACACTTATTTGACTGTCTTAACAATGACCAAATAATACATCAAGTGCTAAGCCTCTCTCTAAATAGTTTGTGCTCTTTTGTCCACAGACACGTCACAGGGTGCTATATTTTGTATTTCCTTAGGTACATAAGGATTGATAATTGTTTTTGTCAGTTATAAAATCATAAACCTGAGCCCAGAGTTATAAGGACCTTGCTGAAGGTTTCTCAGCTAATCAGTCATAAGTATAGTCCAAGACCCCTGATTCTCAGGCTGGTGCAGTTTCCATTGCACTATGCGGTTTGGAACAATCACTAACTGGAATAACATTGCAGAGTTGGGACAACCTGGTGATTCTATTTGATGTTGGCAGCAGTGCCCTAGAATAGGAAAGGGGACGGTTATAATCATGCTGTGCACTCACTGAATCCTAAAAAGCTAACTGACTCTTCTGAATGCCTGGGTGTCCAGAATTCGTATCTGTGACCCTGACGTAGGAGTTTGTGTTACTCAGAAGGTATACAGGGGTGCAGGAAGAAAAATTTTAAACTTCTATTAACTAAAAATAAGAAAGCTAGACATTACTTATATTTAATATACAAACAGACATAATCCATGTATATAATTATATATAATATTATATGTTATATATCATAATATATATTATATATTAAAGTAAATAAATATGTATCAGGGGTTCATGCTCAACATTATTTTACTTTTAGAAGTACACAATGAAAAACATATGAAGATCAACTCTAAATTGCTGAGATCAATGAATACATTATTTACATTGATGTACTTAGGAGGCCCAGAGTAAGTTTTTCGAATTTTTTTATCATATGATCAAATTGTGAAGGTGAGTCATACACTTAACTTTCCATTAATTAATTCAAGTTCATTATTTTAAATATTTGTTGAGTGACTACTGTGTGCTAAACACTACAGTGAATGCTAGGAATACAGCAGTGAAGGAGCAAGGTTGCTACCTTCATGGAGCTTGTTATCTAGTTATGGAAAGTTTTAGGTTTAGGAACTAGACACAGAATTTCAGAGATTATAGCAGCAACTAATCCCCTATTTTTACAGCTAGGAAGCAGACTCAGAGTGGTGAGAGGTCTTATATGTGTTTAGTTTAAGGGATTTTGTTTTGTAGATTTCTCATAAATTTCCATCTTCTTCTTCTTGTCACTCCCTTCCTCAACCATCAAGCACTTAGTGGCGTCTCCTACCCTGGTCTTTATCCAACCAAATTCCTAGAGCTTTCGCTAGTATGGACACCATAGACCTGCTTTCTAACAACAGTGTTCTACTCACTTCCCCCTAATTACACTCTAATTCTCAAAGCTAGTTATTGTGAAGAAAGTACCTAATAAAACTGACTTATATGTAAAATATTTATGACTGACAACATACTTAATATAACTAAATTATAACTCAATATAGTTTACATTTATTGAGTGTTTAGTAAGTTTTCGAGACTGTTCTGTCAAATGGGAATGATTCATGGAGTCCCTACACTGTGCTTAGTACAGAATTGTCCACAGTCTTGGTGCTCAATAAATGTTGATTGAATGGATTAATAACCTTCCCATAAGTATCTGCATCTTATGAAAAGTAGTCTACTAGAGTGGAAATAGAATGATATTTGGATTCAAATATTGATTTTAATCTCATTTTTCTCCTTGTTTTCTAGTAGCCTTTGCTAAGCTATTTAGCTTCTCTAAGCCACAGTCTCTGACTACTTAAAACAAGACTGAGTATCTCACTTCCAATGTTACAAGTGTTGCAACCAATGTAGGCAAAGCACCTTGAATATTGCATATAGTAGTCAATTTTTTATACTAATTTAAAAAATTAGTTAAAACAGAGGAATAAATCTCTAATAGGAGAATACTAGTCAATGTCAAACTTATGAGAAACATTGATAAAGCTAAATGTTCCTCCAGAATATTGGTATATGCCCTATTGACTATGGACATAATATGGACAGAGGTAGAGAATCTTGAAGTGTGGAACCCTTTTTAAAAATAAAACTCACTTTATGTGCGTTTGGCTTTCTAAAACAGAGGAAATAAGGACAAATTTAGCAAAATCTTCTTTTAGACAATAAACAGGAGTAAGGATATTTTATTTAGATTGAATCCAGGGTTCCCCACAGGTTATACTCCATAGTCTTTGTCATGAGAACATTCAGTGGTCACAAATATGTACACAGACATAATGGATAAGATAGCAGGTTAAAAAGTTATCAATAATATCTTATATTTCCTAGAAAAGTATTATGTTAGTATTTATGAAACTTTAATCTCCATACTTGTATATTTTGTCAGTAAAAAATAAAGTTCTTGGAAAGATATGAGTGCAGCTCATAGACTTAAAGAATAATTTGAAAGCCCAGCCTCCAGAAGCCCAGGGACCAGGGAGACTTTAGAAGTCCAAGTAGCAGCAACTAAAAGTTGACCTCTTTGAGGTGCCATCCTCAAATCAATCAGTTCCAGAGGTGGTTGGCTGGGGCACCTTGACTAACAATCCTGCCAAGTTTATATGAGGTATGGAGTGAGCAGTTACTCAAAGAAAATTTGAGAATTCTCAAATGTTTTTAGAAGTGTGTTAAAAAAAAAAAAACTTATATGAACCAAGTTACTGTCATAAATATATGTTTACTTTAAATTGAAATATGTGACCTTAATAGTCTTACAGCTAATATATAACTACGATACAAAATAATTTTGTGTTAGTTGGGGTTCTCTAAAAAGCAGATACTTAGATGGGATTGGACATTAAAAAGGTTAATGAGACAAAACAGCTATGAAGAATAAAGGAGAAGAGAGCAGTAGTAAGAGGGAGAGCCTTCAGTCCACTCTGAAAGGCTGATAGGAGAAGGATGATTGGGTAGGAAGATTCTGATTTCAGAGTAATTTTGAGAAAAATTTAGCCAGGCTAATAAGAACTCCTCCAACCAAAATTGTTTAAGAAGTACTAAATAATTACCTGTTAGAGGAGATGACACTAGAACGACTGTGGTGCTCAGTTCTTGGTTCTGAGCAATCCGGGGAAAGCATGATCTCTTAATGATTGTAGTTGTATACCCAGAAGGTGGCTATCTGGTGCTTCCGGTACCAGCAGATCTGAGCAGCACATGTCCATGGTTGACACAATTACACAGTTAAAAAATGAAGAATTCTCTTCTCCCCAGTTTCCAAGTCACTCAGTTTTCTTCCATGCCATCTGTTTCCCCCAAATAAATAATGCCTCACTATATACAGGATGTTTGTTCTTTAACCTGGCTTGCAGATCTTTCTGTATCCCTTCATTAGAGATACCTCATTCTTTTAACTTGTTGTTAATAACTACATTATGTGAGATGTATAAATGTACCATTCCTCCTTTGATGAGTTTTTAGGCTATTTTTAAAATCTCTTGCCGTTTGAACAATGCCAAATAAATTTTATTCTATCCTTTTTTATATACCTTTGTGGATATATCCCAGAAATAGGATTACACAGTCACAGGTAATTTCTTTTAAAATTAACCACTTTATTTAGAGATAATTGTAGATTCCCATGTAGTTGTAAGAAATAATACAGAGATCTACCCAGTTTCCAACAGTAATAACTTGTAAAACTATAGTAATTGCAATACAGTGATTGGGATATTGACATTGATACAATCAGCTATCTTATTCAGATTTCTCCAGTTGTACTCATTTGTGTGTCTGTGTATTTGTATATATAGGGGCATTTGTTTGTGTGTGTGGTGTATTTAGTTCTATGCAATTTTATTACTAGTATAGGTTTATGTATTCACTGTGACAGTCAAGATACCAAACAGTTTCTTTACCACAAAAACACCTTGTGTTGCCCTTTTATAGCTACACTCACTCCTCTTCCCTTATCCTACCCTAACACATGGCAATTACTAATCTGTTCCGCATTTCTAAAATTTTGTCATTTCAAGTATGTAAACTCTTGGGATTGACTATTTTCATCAGCAAAATTCCCTTGAAATTCATCATAGGTTGTTGTGTATATTGGCAGTTGATTTATTTTTATTGCTGAATAATATCACATGGTATAGATGTACCAGTTTGTTTAACTGTTCAATCATTGGAAGGCATTTGGGTTATTTACAGTATTTGGCTATTATAATAAAGCCTCTGTGAATATTCATGTATAGGATTTTGTGTGAAAAATCCTCTATCGGATTGCTTTAATCCTTTGTCAAAAATTAGTTGAGGATATTTGTTTGGGTCTTTTTCTGGGTTCTCTATTCTGTCCCATTTATCTAAGTGTTCATCCTTCTGCCAAAATCAGACTTTCTTGATTACTGTAGACATATAATAAGCCTTAATAGTGGTTCGTAATTCATTCTTAAGATTATATAGTACATTTATGATTGTAAAGTTCATTTGTCTCAACTTTCTTTCTAGAACCTAGGGTATTCTAAAAAATTAAGCCTTCAAGTATTAAAATTTCAATGTTCAATATAGATTTATTGACACCAATGCATTTTTACCCTAGTACCTCAGTGCTCTGGCACAAGGAATTCACAACTATTCTATTGGAGTGACGATTGCTATGTATTTTTGGAAGAAGCCTGGGGATAGTTTCTTAGAAATTAATGGTGAGCATGCTCTTTTTACCTAGAACTAAAATATTTTTATCTTCAAAGTTCCTTCTCAGGACCAAATTTGCTTATAATAGAGGTTTCACTAGGGTTTAAAGTTGGTCCTATACTCATGTGAACTCTGCAGGGAAACTAATCAATGATAAGTGGGATATCTATAGACTATTTATGGTTATATTTATGATTTTTTTCCCTGAAGAACTGCTAGGAAAAAAGCTTTATTGTCATAATTTCTTGTATTTTTCCTTTTTAAGCATATTTTGTTTATATGAGTCAAGGACTATAAAATAAAAACATTTGATTATTCTGTAGTGTTTATGATGCAGTATATGGGTGAATAAATTCAACACATGCAGAGTTGATGAGAAAGAGAAAATGTGTTTTTATTTATTTAATTTGAAAAGTACAGATGTAGCCATAAAATTCATCCTAATTTCAGAAAAAATACATTAAATCATTCCATTTGTTTACTTGGTGGGGATAAGGGAAAGGGAGACCGTGAGAAGTTAGCAAACCTCCCTTACAAAATCAGAAAATATTGAATAAAGATTCCATTTTCATATTAGATGCGAGAGTAAACACATGTTATTTCAAGAATCATCCTTACAGAAATCCTGCAATGTTCTGATTTTTTTATGGATAAAATTTTATCCATTTTAATTAATTAATTATCTCCTCAGAGCCATAAGAATATGAAGTTAGTATTTAGAAAACAACTGACTCATACGAAGCAAAAGAGATAAGTAAAGGTACAACTGTTAATATGAGGCAAGTCATGACATAATATAGTGTGAAGAATTTTGAAAATGTTATTGTAATAAATTGAAAAATGACAAATTATAATGACAGTCAGCCTTCTGCATCTGTGGATATGGAGAGTCGACTGCACTAGCCATTTTACATAAGGGACTTGCGTATCCGTGGATTTTGGTATCTGCAGGGATTTTGGTATCCTGGAACCAATCTCCCATGGATACCAAGGGGTGACTGTACATCGCAATGTATTTCTGATTTGACTAAAAGGTTTTAAAATGACTAAAACTCAGAAGCTGCTTCTACTCTCAGAGGTAATCTTAGGAAGTGCAAAGCATTAAGGATGAAGGAATTGCTGTTTTACTAAATCCTAGAACATCTCTGATGACACAGTATAGACTGGAGAAATGAGAAACTTTTGTATATGAGTTCTGAACAACTATACCAGACATAGAGGGCTCCCCACTCACAGAAATGAGACAACAGGACAATAAAGTAATAGATATTGGGAGGAAGTGTTTAAAAGATGGTGAGATATATTTGTCTAGATTTATCATTTGTTAGTTATGGAAAAAGCCTTCAGGACCATCCTGCCTCCTGATTCTTACTGTATTTTCATTTTTTGATTATTTGTCTGTTTCTCTGCTAAATTGTTAATTTGTTGAAGGCAATAATTGTATCTGTTTATCCTTGAACAGGTTTTAATGTACTGAAAGTAGTTACTAAATTTTTCTTCTGGGATATGAGTTATGCTAGATTGTATAAAAAGCAAATCTTCAAATATACAAAATTAAACCATAACTCTATGGGAAAAAAATTGTTCCAATTTGCAGCTTGACAGTATGTAACTTAGTGCATTGAGAGGCAGTATGATGTTGTGATGTAGGTCAAACTCTCTGTTTTTGAATCCCAATTATATTCCTTTAAACAACATGATCTTTTTGTACCTCTGTTTTCTTATGTACAACCTGCTCAATAAAAATGTAAGTCAATGAGTTAAGCACATAGTTAAATTTTACACAGTGGGGAACTGCTTATGTTGAGTTGTTCTGTCACAGTCTAAATTGGTTACCACCATGTTTTGGGATATTTCATGGATTGTACATAACTAATGAGTTAACTGCTATGTATTACTTATATAGTACTTTCACACCAAAATTCAGCAATCAGAATACTTTCATGAACCATATCAAAGAATTAAAATTAAATTAGAGCTGTGTTCATTGCTTGTGGACTTGTATTTCAAAACTTGATACAGTTAATGACCACAATGTTATTATACATCTCCAACTATCAAACACGTTAGAAAATTCCCAGAAACTATCCATTTAGTGTAGCTGGGCATGGCCTTGACACCAAAAAACTAAGACTTTGTTAATAGTAGAATTTTAGGGACATTTGAGTTTGTGTTATTTAAATAACTCTGAACATAGCGCTGGTCAAATGCTTACATTCTGCTCAGGCAACAAAATCTCATACCAAAAAAAAAAGTCAGTAAAGCTTTTTGCAATTAGAAGTTTTACTGACATCAGTTGCACTAGTGAAGCTTCAGTAGGATTCTTTATTCTTATCAGTGGGATTCTTTGTTCTTTTTTTCCTTTGTTCCGTTCATAAGGTGGAACAGAATATGTTATGCTGTGTTATCAAAGCTTTCCTCGTAAAATGTATATACAGCTTGGTGAGTCAACTGATGTTAATGATCTGTTAAGTTACTAATATGTGTGACTAAGTAAAGAAGAAAGTGATCACAGAGCAGTTATTTTGCTTTGAAAAAATGTGATTAATATAAAAGGAATCAATGTGTTCAGTCATATCATAGACTTCTTCAGGAAGCCAAGGCTGCTTCTGGTTGGCTAGAAAAACCAATTGGGATTTTTTTATGTGTCTCTGGGAGGAAAGTATCATGATCACACGATGCATGTTGTACCTTCATGCACCTGCTACGTAGACTTTGCATGAATTTAAAGTGTAGATTTTCTCTGACACTATGCACAGTAAATGACATCATAGGTATACTCTGAACTTTTGTCACCCTGGAGGTTTTATTGGAGAAATAGATACCAAGCAAATGATCCTTTGACAAACAAGTGTGAGGTGGCTCTCCTGGGGTGAGATAGTTACTAAGGTTTTTTGAAAGGGGTAAAAATTATATTTTAGTTTATAACAGCAAAAAAGAAAGCTGATCCTTCTTCTAGAAAATATAATTTTTTTCCTAAGTGAGGGCAATAAATATATGCAGATAAGTGGGAAGAACACATGAGAATACAAAGAGAAACTTTCCATTGTATTTTTAAAAGAACTACATATTTTGACAAAACATTCTAAAAAATATATTTTTACTAAACTTTTATTTCCTGAAGGAGCATTTGTTTTAGAAAATGAAGGACTGATGTAGTAATTGGTGTGACAGTATTGGATCCATTTCATTTTAACTTTGTCAGTGATGGTGGTTTGAGACACCAGTCTATCCCTGAACCTGAGTAAAGTTTAAGTTAGTGAAACTTGAATATTTGGTTTTCAGTTAGCTCCATTTTTATAACTAGCAACGTAACTTCGTATGTAGGAAACTGGAATATTCTATTTTAGAGTGTGGGTGTGTAAATTACTGTCCCTAAAGGTATCCCAGGTTATAGCATGCTCCACCCAACTGTCCAGAATGTCACAAAGTTCAGTATTTCCGTCTCCCAAGATGTCAAGCCTAATTGCTTCCTCACATTCAAAGGGCAAGTACTGTTTGCTGCTGAAACTCAAACTGTTCCAAGAGGTCTTCAGTTCACTCAAGCCCTTGCCATTTCTGCCTCTACTTTCATCTCACTCTTAAAGAAACACAGCACTGTTAATTTTATCCAAGAGGTGATGCTGGGTTGTGACAACCTTCCTATAAGAGTTGGAACACAGGTGTAAGTCTCCTGGAGAGGCAGACAAAACACTGAAAGTTCCAAGAACTCGTCACATTGCCAGAGGATCACATCCCAGAATTGGTGGTAGGGCTGAGCTGCTTGTTTTAGTCCCACCCACTTAGGGGATTGCTTTTATTTCAGGCTACCCTAGATCCTTCAGGCTCTGGGAGGGAACATTTTCCCCAAGCCCACTGTTTTTTGTCAACTGCCTTATACTGCCAAATTGTCCTGGATTCCCTACATAGCAGCACATTAGATTCAGCCCTGTGAACACTTGCTCAAGGAGAGAGCATGTCCTTTGGTAGGCCGTGGCTGAGCAGGATTTAGAGTCTGCAATTTTGCGGATACCAAAATATCCTCCTTTCACCACTAGACTTGATGCAGGATGAACTAATGATTGTTTCACTTTTTACGTCCATGGTTGTTTTTCATGTTTCACTTTTTCTTGTCTCTGTGTCAGAGTCACCTGCTTCAAGTCTGATGGATGTTAATAATTTAGAATCTTTGGGATAATAGATTGGGTTCCTAATTTCTTTCTTCTCAAAAGACCTCTTGGCTCCTTAGTCAAACCAGTCCCCTCCTTTTCAGGAAAATTTAAGAAATACCAATCAATACTTTTCTCAAGAGGGGAAAAAAAGAATTCTGCCCTATTGGACAAGATACTATTTGTAATATTTGACATAGGAGAATTGTCACTATTATACATCAATACGAAAACTAGCAACTGCCTAAAGAGGAGTGGTAAAATATACATGGCAATTCCCAAAGTAGTTCCTCATTTCTTGAATAGTATTGAACAATGAAGTAGTAGGAAAGCCACTGAACTAGTTAACTTTAAAAATGTTTAAGGCACACACCTTTTATGTATTATTTTATTATTACCTCAAAACTAAAGTATGTCCTAATTTTTATTCTTTTGTTTTTATAATTTTTAAAATTAAAAACATCATCAATGAGTTTTAAAAGAGGTGTGAGGAACAGTTTTGAAACAAATTGCAGGAAAGGTTAAGACTCACTGTTCTGGCACAGGTTAGGCCATTTGGGCCATATTTATTAAATGAATTAGAAAATTAATATGATTTTTATTCAATGAATGAGTGCATGAATAAACATAATTTAGAGATTAAGAAAACCTCATAAACATTATCTGAAAAGATTCTCCATCTATGAGTTTCATGGAAGAACATCATACACATTTTTTTTTTTAATGCTAAAAACGATTCAAACAATGTTTTTAGAAACACTGTCAATAACTGACAAAAACTGTGACAAACAACTAAGCGATTTGCAAGGTTTAAGATATATATTTTAAGACAAAGCAGGCCAACATGACCTATGATCTATATTAGGGCTTAGAATTCAAGTATTATTGTCCTTAAGTTCATGCTATTTCTTCTCAGACAGTAGTGGCTCTGACTCATGGATGCTCTTTCAAGACCTTCTCAGGCCTTATATTTAACTGAGATTTTCTCTATAAAGCAGAAGTGCCTTTACCATACTATAATGATCAATAAAGATGGATCATATACTTAATAAATATAGAGTGCCCCGACTTAGGTATGAAAAATTCGTAAGGGAGAGAATAAAGACCTGCACAGAGAGAAGAATAAATGAAACAGGGACTGAAGGATTAGATGCTATTCAGAACTTTCATATTCTGCTTCACATTTATTCTGCTTACCGTTACTCCAACTCAGAGTCAATAATACTACAGTACATCTAAGAAGCATATCCTAAGAAATGTTACCTAAAAGAATTCAGAGTAAAACTAACTCATGTTGTAATACTTGAGGATATCTGCCACTAAACAAATGGTATTTACATACATGCAAAATTTATTTTAATATCTAATTAACTGTATGCTACCAGAATTCCAAAACCATGTCGTTTGTACTTGTGTTGATTTTACGTGAAGTTTTAAGTCACACCTCAGATTATATACCAACCTCAATCTGTGAATCAGAATCAAACATAGTATTTAGAAAATGTCTTTTTATACAAGCTGCAATATCCATTGGTTGTCTTTTATTTTAGCAGTGGCTTAGCATCATGTTTACCCTTTAATCAGAGTGTGACATTAGCTTAGTTCTCTTGTGTTTAGTAGCTTCATTAAAAACATGAATATTTGCCACCAAAAGGAAGAAAATATTTTCTTTTCGAGTACAATTCAAATGCCTTAAAGATTAAAAAAATAAAAAATCATATCCCTGTCATTGTATTGTGAGCTTAAAATAGGAATACAGTTTCAGGTTGGTAAACTCTGATTGACTTATCTTTTATTATACATGGTCTTTCTCCTTAAAGGCCTACCTTGTTTGATAGCATTCTTACCAATTATAGCACTCCTTTCTACGAAGGCATTGTTTCCAGCAGGCCCCTGTTAAAATGCAAATACGCCATCTGGCAAGCCTTTACCTCATTAGTTCACACCATCGCAGCAGCGCATATTATGTATCATATTAGATATGGAAGAGACACTGAGCCGATGAACTCTGACTAAGAGAAGACGGTTGGAACAATCCCAAGAAAGGGGTGCTTTGGGACAAGGCCTAGAGGCAGTAGAGCAGAAAGAGGAGAATAAGATGCAGAGGAGGGGGAACTGGAGACAGTATTTCCAAGTTTGGCATTTCATCCAGAACCTGGCAGTGATGGATTCACAGAGACACAGAATGCCAGAGCTGGAAGAGAAATTTGCAGACATGTAATCGAACACTTTTACCTTACAGATGAGTAATCGGAGGTTGCAAAGAGCTAAGTGACTCCTTTAAGTGCCCTCAGCTAGATTCTCATTATTAGCTCTTAAAGCCCAGAGGGCCTGCACTTACCTAATGCCTTAGCATTCACAATGTGTAAAGTTGCGCAATTATTCACATGCAGTTTTATGTGCCTACTTGGTAGATTTTACTTTCTTCAAGTACATTGAAATCCCCTAAATATTTCTTTTGTGTCATCTCAGGGCAGTTGATAGAATGAGGGTGGACCCTGCTCCAGTCACTGCTGCCGAAAGTCAGCCTCCCAGCAGAAGTAGAGTTTAGTTAAGAATTCAGAGGAGATAGCTCTGTTTAGGAGGCTGTGTGCTAAAATATTTAGCAGAATTTCTCCTGGGTTCATAATCCTAAATCCAAGTCCTGACAAAGAGAAAAGTCTTGTGTCCTGAGCTGAGATCCACGTTACAACCCCTGCCTCCCCTGTCCTGTTTCTGACTGCTGCACGTGTGACTGAATCGTCAAGATGGGGATATGAGATGAGTGCCTGATTCCTAAGGTTACTTTCCAGAGTAGGAGTAAGAGTGACTTTATTTCTGCAGGTCCGTAGCAAATATTTTCTGCTAATATTTGAGCAGAAACAGTATATATGTAAGTGAAGAAATGGTTGTGTTTTGGGTTTTGAGATAGCAACAGATGAGATTTCTCAGGAAGTACCCAGTAAACCTCTGAGATGCTGACTTGCTTTATTAAAAAAAAAAAAAAATCTGAATTTCCCTCAAGAGCCCTCATTTCAAATATTCTATGTCACTGCCCATACTCATTTTAAACATACTTTTTCTTCTGATTATAAAACTAACTTACTCAAGCCGTGAAAGATATGGAAACTAAGAGAATTAGTAAGAAGACTCTAACAGCCTCTCCTCCATTAAATTCCATTATCTAGAAATAAACTCTGTAAACCTCACATTTTATTACTGTTCAGGAATGTTAATTGTGAATTCAGCAGTTTCACCATCATCTTCTGAAGTCGCCTCAGAGAAGCCGAGAACTATATTTCCCAAAATTCCTTCTTTCTGTGAATTCAGGTTGGAGTTACCTAAGTGAGAGGCAGGAGATTTGAACAGAAGAAAATGAGAGGCTGTTGTTATTTGGGGGAAGTGGCAGAGAGACTCAGGAGCACACATGAGACTGAAAATGGCTTTCCCAGTGAAGAACTACCCACCTGGCCGCTGTTGACTGAGACAGTTGTTTAGAGCTTCTCCAAAATTACTGAGAATTGCAGCAGCTCCTTTTGGGGAGGTGAAACCCTTTACACCTGGAATACCTAAGAGTGCCTTCCATTTCCTTAACTGAAGCCTGACCATATATTTTCCTTCTTTTTTTAAAATGTGTGTGTGTGTGTGTGTGTGTGTATACACAAACATATATATGTGTATATATATATTCGAGTCTCATTTTATTTCTTAATATTATATTAAATGCACTCTACCATTAAATAACTTACTGTTTATATAATATTTTAAATCATTTTGACATGTTTAATCATTCTCTAATATGTGGCATTTAAGATTATTCCATTTTCAACAGTATCATAAATGCTAAATTCAAGAAGGCAAGGACAATTTTTGTTTATATATCTGATTATTTCCCTGATAGATATCCAGAAATAAATTTAGTGGGCCAAAGAATAGAATTGCTCTTTAGAACATTTGATACATATTGTTGATTTTTTTGTTCAGAAAGATTGTGCAGATTTAATTCTCATTAGCAATATTTGACTGCTTTCATTATTTTACTGCACTATTAATACTAAATAATATGTTAGTTTTTGTCAGACCTTGTATTCTGATACGTATTTTAGAAAATTAGCCAGCTACCTCTTGTGCTTTGTTCAAAGTAGATGTTTGATAGACGTCTGTTGACAAAATGATAATAGGAAACATGACAGGGCCTTTGCAGAAGTAAGAGTGGATTTTAAAGATGGAGCGCTGAAAACTCCCATTAAATATTTCTGTTCCGTAGCAGACTGCAGAGTGCCTCTAATTATCAAGGCAATTGGCAAGAGTTTCAAGAAGAGCAGGCTGTTCTTTGGGACTTTAAAAGGAGAATACAGAATGGAGCACCAGATCCAGCTGGTAGCCAGTGAGGCATTAATGGCATGCGATCTTCCTCTAGGTTGTAAGATATAAACCTGGTGTGAGTACCACCTATAGATTTGGTTCATTCTTTGAATTCGTTGAGTAGTAGTGCAAGACCTCGAGCCACAGTCTGGCACTCTAAAGAAGAAAGCCATCATGATTATTCCTGTAGCTCTGGTCCATTGCCTGAAAGTGTAGAAAAGATCAATGTCCTGAAAATATTCAACTTTTGTTGTGATGATTCAAAAAGTTTAAAGTCAAAGTAGAAATACAGAACAGCTATAAGCAAAGAAGGAAAAAGAAGCGGTCCCTTAAAAGTGTCCTAAGAACAGGATCACAAATATGTGAGAATTTTTCTAAGAAAAATAAACAACAGAAAGAAAAAATGCTAGCAAGCAAATTTGGTTGACATTCAGTAACTAGGAGCACATTCTTTAAAGTTTGAGTGAGTTGAATGCAGAATCACAAATAATGGCAGGACATATAGCTAGAATCTATAAATTTCTGGGTTGTAAAATTCCTGTGCTTATTTTAAATATTTTCACACAAAAACTTATGACATCACTTAGGTATTACAAACATAAAATATTCTATATAAAAATAACAAAATAATAGAGTAAATTGTAATGTACACCAAGTAAATTATAATCTGGTAACTTTGGTCTAATACCCATTACTTTTTCCTGCTTCTCCCTTGAGTTTGATCTCATATACCTTATTCTGTATCAAAACTCTTTGAATTTTGCAGGGCCAAATTCTTGGTCTAAGTGCTCACATTTTCCTACCCAAAGAAAGCTATAAATTGTAACTCATAGCCTCTTTCAACCACCTGAGAGAGGAAGGCCTGTGACATAGAATGGAAACAAAAGACAGTATCTTTTTTTTTTTTTTTTTCCCAGTGGCACAGTTTCTGCCAAAGTTCTCTTAATTTTCTTGCTTCTCTTCATGTACGGAAACTCAGATAGTTATGGATGAGAGTCATCTAAATATTTCTCTCAGTTCAGTTTCTTTTCTAGTTTATATTATTTTTTGAAGAAGAGTGGAAAAGACTACTCAATGTGTTCACAATTCTCATCCCGCCTCATTTAGCTTTAATTTTGGTTTTGAGTTGTCTTTGTTGAATTTTCTATAAAATGAATTAAAATTCCTTAACTACTAATCATTTTTCCCTCAGCACTATCTGATTTTCAGACTGCTTTCTAAATAAATTTTGAAGTTTACCTTAGCAAAATAAGTCCTTAGAATGTCCTTGTAATATAATTATATGTCATTCAGAATAATTCATTTAAAATCAAATATAAATTTATATAGAACTATACCATTGCCCAGAACAAGCTTACATAATCTGCAGGGCCTGGTGCAAAATGAAAATATGGGACCCCTTGCTAAATAATTATTAAGACAGCAGACAGCAACAGCAGCACACCGTTAAGCCAAGCATGGGTTCTTCTAAGTGTGGAGTCCTGTGGAAGTGTACACTTTGCGCACCAGGAAGCTGGTCCTGCCATTACCTGTAAAAGAACTATTAAAATGGAAAATTAAGTTCAAAGTCTTCAAATGTGAAAGAGAGGTATAGATACATTTTCAGGTGAAACTGAAGCCAAAATTCTATTCCCTGTTCCATTCAGGTAAATGGTCTGTGTTCAGTAGATAATAAGCCAGAAATCTCAGTGTGTTCTACGGGTTTGCCATTGCATATTATTGGTCACTGTAGAAGAAGATTTCTCAACCATGACGGTATTGGCATTTGATCTAGATAATGCTTTGTTGTGGAGACTGTCCTGTGTATTATAGGATGTTTAGCAGCATCCCTCTCTTCTATCCAGCAGCGCCTGCCCCCAAACCAAAGTTGTGACAATCAAAGATGTCCGTAGACATTGCCAAATATTCCCTGGAGTGCAACATCACTGAATTACCATTTTAGAGATGACCTCATCTTTGGTTTTTACTGTTGAAAAAGACTCTTTCCTTAACCAAACTTTAGCCAAACTCCCCTGAGGCCTTTTTGGACTAGACCTCACAGGGAACTCTGTTATTGGCCCTTTTAGTTCAGTGTTAGCATGAATTCTGTTGGGTCATATAGCGAAAATTCCCCACCTTTGATATCTTAGAAAATTCCTTATCCCCTCCTCGAGGTATGACTACCTTCGATATCCATTCAGATTTCTTATTCCCCACCCTTAGTATCTTATCACCTTGGCCTGACTTCAGCAAAAATCCTGTCAAGTTGGTTTGTCCAGAATCTTCCTTACTTTTGATGTTTCCTCTTAATAATTTTCCATCCACTGACCTCCACCCTGCTCGTTGGCTATAAATCTCCACTTGTCCATGTGTATTCAGAGTTAAGCTCTGTCCCCTATTGCAAAACCTCATCCCGGTAGTCCCCTGGATAAAGTCTGCCTTACAGCCTTTTAATAAGTGACATGAATACTGTTTTAACACTGTTCAAGAGAACCTCTGGGGGCGTTTGTTGAAAATTCACATTCTCCAGGGTTCAACTTCAGAGATTCTGATAGTGTAGATCTTGAGTGGGACTCACGTAGATACATTTTAGAAAGACCCTGGGTGACTCTGATGTAGGTCATCTAACTTCACACTTAGAAAAATACTGATGTATGGATGAATCGATGCAAATGGACTTCTACCATTTGATGAGTAGAGCTTAATGATGGTTGGATGCTGTTGTCCTATTTACTTAGGACAACACACACACATATGGCCTCCAGATTAATGTTCAAGTCTCCAATTCAATTTGCTTTTGTAGACACAGGCACAATCTGCTTTGCAATTAGGTAAGCACCCATCTGGCAGAGAGAAAATTTGGAGGCTGTAAAATAAAACAGGTAAAGATTTTTCTTTGTTAGCAAGGCTGCCTGAAATAATGATCAGCTAATGAAAGTACTATAGGACTGAGCATTTGTGATTCTTTCAGGGTGAATTGGAACGGATGGCCCCATTGAAACAATACCTGATGTCAGATTATTAATGGTACCCTCCTTTCTTTCTAACTGAGCTTAATTAGTTAAATATTTTTTTAACACAAACAAGGTCAAATATCTGAAGGAAAGCTCAATGCATTCACCCAATTACAGAATTTACAGACATAAGATTTTAGAAATTAATTCCCATATAATTGACAGAATTTTTTAATTTGCTTCCAGATGTTTTGGATTTCATACCGTGACATGTTCACAAGGCTAATAGGCAACAAAAATATCAGGGAATCCCTTTCTTTGTGGGTATCCTCTCTATTTTTTGTGTGTGAATATACAAGTCTCTCTCAGTATATTTCTGCCTCAGGGACTCTGTCCCCACATTCTGCTTTCTGACTGCACTGTTTTGAATGTCTTCATTCAGGAAGGCAGGGATCAAGTCTGGTTAGTCTCAATTAATGAGTAAATCAAATCTCAAAAATTTTAGTGTTAATTTTACTTTTTTTCCTAGTTACTCACTGCCACTAACCATCCAGTCACTTTCAAACTCGTGTTTAGCTACAGCTTCAAAGAACCCAATTCAAACAAAGTCTATGATAAACTCTTACTGTCATCTCGTACTCACCTAGGAGGCCAGAAATATTTGAAACAGAATTGTTACAACCTTCCTTTTAAATAGACTTTCGACAGGAGATGGACTCTATAGGAAACTGAAGATCAGTTGAAGAGAACAAGTAAATTGGGATGTGGAATACTGTCATTCTCATCTCATAAAAGTACAGGCTTGTGGCACGTTTAGAAAATGTTTCTTTTTATTATTTATTTATTTATTTGTTTGCATGGGGTCGTAGTTGCGGCAGGCGGGCTCCTTAGTTGCAGCTCGCCTGCTCCTTAGGTGCGGCATGCGAACTCTTGGTTGCGGCATGCATGTGGGATCTAGTTCCCTGACCAGGTATTGAACCTGGGCCCCTGCATTGGGAGCACGGAGTCTTAACCACTGCACCACCAGGAAGGTCCCAGAAAATGTTTCTTTTGAAAAAAAGTCCATTTGGTTCTCAAAATTAGTAACTCCTTTGCACACATCAATCAGTGTCAAATGGTTTTCATTATATTTCATTAGTTTCTTTCAAGGCATTTATATGTTCATCAGGGCTCATTTTCCTAGATGTCATGAATGTTGCTCATTGAATGAAGTATTTCCAGAAAAGAATATGTAAGTATATTATTTACAAATCATAAGGTGACAAAATCTGGGCATAAGGAGGTCTAACTTTAGTCCAAAATATTTGTTGTTTGCTTGTATTTTATTAATATGCTGAAGAATCCTAATAATTATGGGTTAAATTACTTTTAAAACCCCTTCCGAGTTTGAGTCTTAATCAGAATCTAAATAGCTCAGTGAAGACCCTCTCATGTAATTTGAAATATATGTACCATTCAGAATGGATAAAAATGTGCAGAGAAATCTCTGAATATGTATGTGCGCAAACATGGATTTTATGAACATGCATTTCAACTTTTCACACTTCACTGCAATAGTAAAGAATTGAAAGTCATGCCCAAAGTGGGAAAAATTGTAGGCTTAGGTGCATTACAAGGCTGCCTTGGTACAGATAAATTTTTCAAAACACAGTTCACAGTGTTACAGGTGGGATTTAATACTTGGGCTTCCTGGAAACTCTTCTGTATCATAAAGAGAGAGAATGCTAACAACTTGAGAAAGGATTTGCACCTAGGGTGAGTCTGATATAGGGCCTCATCTGACCACGAATATAGATTTCTTCCTGTGTAAGGTTCCTGGACTTAAGAAGATTCAGACATTTGGATGGGAAAGGAATTCCTCTATATGAACTGCCACCTTTCCCATATTTATGGATTGGATGAATCATTCTCATAGATCCTCATGGCGCTAGATGTTATGAACTCAGATCTCCTGCTTGCTAACAATACAACTTCAAGGGTATTTTCTCTTGGAGCTCCAAGTTCTTGTCCATTGAAGTCTCTTTGCCAGAGTGCCCCACTGTAGAACTTTTCTCAGGCTGTGGGACCCATATTTTTTCAATGTATATATGTTTACTCTTCTTATTTACTTATACTATTTTCTCAGAAGGTCTGAATAAATAGACATCTAATTTACATGACTAATATTTTTTAAGGTTTCACTTGCCTATCACTTTCACGTTGGCAAACCTCTTTCATACATATTTGTCTTGTTATTTTTTTTCCTCACAATAACCGTGTGAGGTAGACAAGACTGTTACTATCTCCATTCCACAGACGGCGAAATTTTGTCTTAGGGCTATTGTCGCTTCCTTAAGAACATACACAGAGTAAATGATAAAGAATGGAGCCTAAGTCTGTGTGTTCTTGATACTGTGCTCTTTTCAAAACTCCAAGTTTCCCCTTTTGCCACCTGTATCTCAAGGACACAGAAAAAGTGATCATACCTGAGAGATAGCCTATGGGATTAATAAGGAACTTCACAATTATTCTAAAAAGTGAATAAGGGTAGAGAGCTCTGAAACAGGGCAATTAAGTGGTTAATTGTAGAATAAATGTCTTTCTATGCCTTTTATTTAAACTGTATTCAGTATCCAATTTGCATATTGCAAACCTGCTGTTTATTCTGGAATTAATCTTCTTCCTAAGTTATCCTCATTAGAACTAAGAAAAGTGATTCTGGCAAAAGTTGCTTAAAAATAGAGTTTGATTTGATTTCAGTAACAGGCTCTAAAAGGACAAAATACATCATAATGGTAGTCAGATTTATTAAATTATATTACAATCAGCTTTCTGATTTGTCACCGTGGTTATACAAAATTAATACAGATTTTGGTACTATGAAGTACTGCTATAACAAATGCCTAAAATTGTGGGAGTGGCCTTGGAATTGCTAACAGGTAGAGGGTGAAAGAATTTTGAGCAGCAAGATACAAAAAGTCTACACTGGCTTTAACAGATTGTTGGTAGAAATATGGATGCTAATGACTGCTGGTGAGGAAGTGAGGAGTATGGTAAAGAAAGCCTATGTTATCCAAGACAGTAGCTGTATTGTTATAAGCAGAATGTTAGTAGAAATATGAATGTTGAAGGTGCTTTTGGTGAGATATCAGAAGGAAATGAGAAACATGTTACTGGAAAATAGAGGAAAGGTGATTCTTGTTATATAGTGGCAGAAAACTCATCTGGATTGCATCCTATAGTTTTATAGAAGTCAGAATTTGTAAGGGATGAACTTAGATATTTAGCTGAGGAGATGTACAAGCAAAGCGATAAAGGTGCATACTGGCTTCTCCCTGCTGATTATAGTAAAAGGTGAAAGTGAGGTAAGTTGAGTGAAGACTATTAAACAAAAATAAAATAGGGCTTGATGAATTGGAAAATTCTCAGTCTATCCTGATTGTAAAAGATGCCGAAATTAGGAGATCCACTGTTAGCATAGCCTGTTCTGAAGAGTAGTCAAGGGTGACTAGACAACTGTTGGCTAAAGCCTTCAAAGGATCAAAAGTGCAGAGTATTGCATCACACAGAGGAATTTTTGAAGAGACTAGACATGTGACTTATGAGTTCACTCAACCATCTCAGCAGAAGCCAAGAACAGAAATGGAGTTTTCTAGATAAGATCCTGGTGAATAGTTTGTATTTATTAACTCAGTACCTGACATGACTTATATTTTTCTATGTGATTTGGCTGTATGTTCTTTGAGAATCAATTTTTAACCTAAAGAGGGGGTTGTGGGAACCTCTAACTTAGAGCCAAGTTGGACAGTAATTGTGGGTAACCTGGGGACCTCCTCCTCGTCATTGGTGTCTGAAGTGGGCAGCAGCGTTGTGGGACTGGGCTCTTAACCTGTGGGGTGTTCATTAACTCTGGTTAGTGTCAGAATTGAATTGAATTGCAAGACACCGAGCTGGTGTTGGAGGATTTGTCAGGATCGATGGAGCTCAGGTAATCAGTGGAATTTTAGCTCATGGCCATCTCATAGTGGGCTGAACCCACTATGGCCCGAACCCATCTGTGGTTATTTCCCCAGTTCTGGGAGGCGTAATTGGAATACATACACTCATCATCTGGCAGAATCCTCACATTGGTTTCCTGACCAGTGGAGTTAGGGCTATTATGGTGGGAAAGGCCAAGTGGAAGCCTCTAGAACTGACTCTATCTAGGAAAATATTAAGCCAACAGTAATATTTCATTCCTGGGGGAGATTACAGAGATTAATACCACCATCAAGGACTTGAAAGATGCAGGTATAGTTATTCCTATCATAATTCCATTCAACTCACCTAACTGACCTTACAGAAGACAGATGGACCTTGGAGAATGACAGTAGATTATCATAAGCTTAACCAGGTGGTAACTATAATAGAAGCTGCTATACCAGGTATGGTTTCCTTGCTTGAACAAATGAACACATCCACTGGTGCCAAGTATGCAGCTATTGATATGGCAAATGCTTTTTCCTTGATATCTATTAGAAAAGACCATCAGAAACAGTTTGCTTTTGGCTGGAAAGGACAGTAGTACATCCTACCTCATGGGTATGTCAGTTCTCCAGCCCTATGTCGTAATTTAGTTAGCAGGAGTTTGATTGCTTTTCCCTTCCACAAGATATCACACTGGTTCATGACATTGATAATATTATGCTGATTGGACCTAGGGATCAAGAAGTAGCCACTACTCTAGACTTATTGGTAAGACCTTTATATGTCAGAGAGTAGGAAATAAATGTGACGAATATTCAAAGGTCTTATCCCTCAGTGAAATTTCTAAGAGTTCAGTGATGTGGAGCATGTCAAGATATTTCCTTTAAACTGAAGGATAAGTTGCTGCATCTGGCCCCTCCTGCAACCAAGAAGGAGGCACAACACCTGTGGGCTTCTTTGGATTTTTGGAGTCAACATGTTTTTCATTTGGGTGTGTTACTGGTCCATTTACTGAATGACTCAAAAAGGTGTTAGTTTTGAATGGGGCCTAGAACAAGAGAAGGTCTGAGACAGGTCCAGACTGCTGTGCAAGCTGCTCTGCCACTTGGGCCATATGACCCAGCAGATCCAAAGATGCTTAAAATACTAGTGTTCAGATAAGGAGCCTTTGGTAGGCCTCTAGAGGTGAATTGCAGCACACATCCTTAAGATTTTGTAGGAAAGCCCTACCATCCTCCACAGATAACTGATTTCCTTTTGAGACACAGCTTTTGAACTGCTAGTGGGACTTAGTAGAGACTGAACACTTAACCATGAGCCACAAAGTTACCATGCTACCCGAGCTACCATTAATGAACCAGGTGTCATCTAACCCATCAGGCCACAAATTTGAGTGGCACTCCTCTCCAGCATCAAATGGAAGTGGTATTTGCATAATTTGGCTAAGTAGACCCTGAAGGTGCAAGTTAAGTTACATGAAGACATGGCCCAAATGCCCATGGTCCCTAATCCTGCTATACTGCCTTCTTTCTCCTATTCTGTATCTATGACCTCATGGGAAGTTCTCTATGATCAACTGACAGAGGAAGAGAAGTCTCAGGCCTGGTTTATAGATGGTTATGCATGATATGCAGGCACCATTCAAAAGTGGACAGCTACAATACTTATAGCCCCTTTCTGGATATGTGCATAATTCATATCCACAAAGGCATTAAAATGCATATGGTATGTTTATGATTTTATAATCTGCATTATCAACAGACAGAAAACTTCTATATTTGAACTACGTGTAAATGAAATCCAAATATTTCTCTTACGATTTTACACATTGGATGCTTGAAAATGTCTTCAAAGTTAGGGCCTAGCTCCATACATTCAAACCCTGTCTTTTCTCAATACTTACACACTTGCTGGAGACCTTGGGATACGCTCATATCAGGCCTGGCCTTGCCATATTTTTCATATAGCTGGGTAAGTCAGAACAGTGGGTAAGTAGTAATATTCTTAGAAACCATTCTTTGATCAGGGTGACTAACAATAACATCACTACACATGGAGGTAAGTGCATATCACATAAAAATATTCCACTAAATAAAACTAAATATTTCCACAACTCAGCTTTCCCTTATCCAGGTCCTAAAAATATCCATGGTCAGTATCAAAACCAGTAAACAAAAAAGGGTGTGTGAAGGCATGTATGTTTAAGTGAAAATATTAGTAGCCTTAACCAATGGTGGTTAAAAGTTTATTTTTTCATACACACACACACACACACACACACGCACACATATACACACACAAATACTTCTAAGGTTCTTCCCAAGGTCACGTAAAGAGCTCTTTGAAAGTGAGGAGCCCTAGATATTAATCTCCATTAGCTTCGTGGTATATCTATCTCTGCTTCATAGAAGGTGTGTTGTATATTTAAGGGTGAAAATAAGTTGGCCAAAACTAACGGTAGAAAAATATTCTAAGCAATGTGTATAGCATACACAGGCCTCCTCTGAGTTACTTGGGGGAAGTTCATACATGGGAAAATATAAGTATCTCTCTGTGAAGAAACAGAAGACAGTTTCAGAAGATAGAAAGAGGATGTCAAATCATAATTTCCAAACAACTGAAAATAAAACTCTATTCGTCCATTATCTCTACCTATCTATCTATCTACCATCTATCATTAATCTATCGTCTGTCCAGTACTGGGATAAGATTTCAAAGTTAAATATAGAACTGGTAAATACTCTATAGAAGAATAAAAACATAATATTTTCTACCTAACAAAAATAATTTACACCTCTGGACAAAAATTAGTGGCAAGTCAGCAATTTTCTAAAAGTTACCATTCCTTTGCAGAGTCTGGACCTTAATTAATAATGTTAATAGGGAGAAGTAAGTCAAATAAAATTCCATAGCCTGTATCACCAGATAACCCATTAGGTGGGCTTGTTATACAGTGCTTTATTTTGTCATTGAAAGGGCAGGAAATAACTCTTCTAATTTTCAAATTTTGGGTAGGTTTTCTCAAGGGGTGAGCTAGGGCACTCTTCAGCTGTTAAGTAGTCTAGCTTGATGCCTAGACAAAGCAGTATCTTTGGGCTCTTCTATGCAAAGTAATAATAAGATTATTGCTATTTTTAAATCTTAAAACAACACTCAGGTAGTAGGAGAAAGGGTAAGTCGTAACAAAATAGTCTGAACCGTTAAGCACAATTGTCAAGCACTATTACATTTGGGACAGATAGGTGACAGTGGGGAGTTTATGTTATTGTCATAGAACAGAATTAAATTGAACCTGGTATAAACGGTCTGAACTCTTCAACCAACTGACCAAGCTAATTATAATGCTAATAATCAAACCATTGGGTGCTGTTCTCTATACAAAACTTTTCTACTCAGAAAGGATTTATGAGATATTTTCTTTTTTATTGCAAAATTCATGAAGCTTCTACTATGATTTATTGAAATCTACTGTATATGGAAAACCAATTTGGTAAACATTCTAACATTTTTCTGAAGATTTATGTTATATAAATTTGATACTTTCCTGTAAGCTTATATAATTCATTTTCCTTTCTTTTGAAATGTAGAATTGTTTAAGTAGTCCTTAGGGATATTACTATTATAGACTCATCTATAAATGCTACTTTTTAAATGTTTTTTTTTCTTTTTGACTCTTCACCAATGGCAATGCCCCAAATAATAAAAACATTACCGTGCTTTTTAAAAACATTAAACTTTCAAATAAGAATGATTTTTAAAATTTCATAAAATATAATGATTCAGCGTTTCTGTTAGTTCAAAGTTTCTAAGTTTGCCGTGGCTTTTCTCTGCAGCAATAAGCTTTTATCCTGTGTGGTTCATATGGGAAGTCAAACCAGCCTTTCAAGCTGGATTTCCCCTGTTGATAATTAATCAACAGAGTATTCCCGAAATATCACTTAACTCATCTCCTGATGCCCTGCATGAATCATAGCTCCGGAAAGAAGCATCAGCACACTTCACTAATGGGATCAAATGACTAAAATAATGGTGCAACCCCAGGATTGCATCTAATTGAATTTAGAATTTGTTATGCTCAATCTCTAGAGCAGGGTTTTCCAACTATGGGTACATAAGGTATCATTTGCCTTTTTTTTGCTCCTATTTTCTTTACCACCATCCACGGAGAGAACTGTTGAGGTGTTCCCTTCCATTCCCCCCTCCTGCGCCAATATTTCTGGACTTTGAAATTCAAATTTGATTTTTGAGTGGCGATAATCTTCTAGTGATAGGCAGTGTCAAGCCCTGTACGTGATTTAATTCTGGTGAGTAAAAGGAAACATAGGTGGATCAGTGCGCTAGATCGTTACTGTTGTTGAACTGTACAATGTCATAGTTTGCAGCAACCAAAATTCGACCTGCCAGATTCCATTCTGGATGAGCTGCTCTCAGAGAAAATAGCAAGATTTCTCTCTCTGGATCAAAACTAACATATGAAATAATGACTGTAGTTATTCACTGGAATTGAGTGGCGTTTATTTCAAGAGTGGTTTTGGCAATTTAAATTTGTTGCATAATCTGTGAGGAATAGAAATATATGGAGAAAAATGCAGAAAACAGTATAACAGTTTTCAGACACCTAATTCCTAAGCATGATTTCCTATGTGGTTTTACCATGCTGATAGCCTCTTTTCCTGGTGCTTGTCAACTTGTTTATTGGCACATGCCAGTTAATCAAATACTAATGCTGAAAATAGAAAAGGCGTGTTATTTAATTTTGGTTTATGCTAATGACTTCAACTCCCATTTAACCAAATGTTTTATGTTTGTAAAATAACACAAGTACTTCCTTCTTTCTCTCCCTAAACACATGCATACACACATACACACACACACACATACATACACACACACACATTTTCTGTTACTTGAGAATATAATCTAATTGATACATGGAAAATATTTTTCTTAATGTGTATAGCATTTTTAACCTCTACATATAATAATATTTTAAACTCTTTGGGGAGAGAAAAATATTCAATTAGTAGACTCTTGTAAATACCCAGCTTGAAAGATGCAGACGTAATGGAATTTGTTTTTGTGCTTTCCGCTTCCCTGCTACCAATGTATCTCACTAGAATGAAACTCAATATGTTAAATGAAATTACTTGTTCCATTTCCTGAATAAGGCTATTACAGAATTGCAAATCCCATAGTATTGAAAGTAGTAATTGTGGTATTGCTTGTTTCTGGCCTTGTCTCAAAGTTACAAATTATGTAGAGCTTTGATAAAATGTTGTATGATATCATGATGTCACTGCAAAAGTATTTTTTCATCTTATTTGAAAAACTTGTAGTGATTGAGGACCCCTCATTTTCTTCCACCTCATGAGTAGAATTTACAAGGCAATGAACAAAAAGAATGGAAGCAAATACAAAGTTAACTTCCACTCATTATGTCAAGTGACAAAAGAATTTAATGTTTAAAAGGCCCTGAAATAGTAATGATTATTTTCAATAAAAATGTGAATGAAAATGACTTCATTACAAAGCCAGTCATAAAACTTTTCTAATGAAGTAGACCTTAAAGATATCTATGTTCATATTTATTTTAGGGCATTGATAGCAAAATGAGCTCTGGTGAATGTAATGCTCAGTTTAAGGTCACTGCATTTAGACTGTAAATGTATTAAATTATTCAAAAATATATTAATTGTGTTGTTATAGTAATAGCTAAACTTATTGATAATTACTACTGTATGCCTTAGACCACTCTTTTTTTTTTGTAGCTGGGATCTCATTCAATCCTCAACAGCAATCCTAGGTGGTATTATTAATTTCCTCTATTATGAATTTGAGGAAATTAAGGCATAGAAATATTGGGAAACTTGCTGAATATCCTGCTTCCTTCTGTCCTAGATATACAAACATTAAGATTGCTTTTTACTTTTAACGGCATTGTACTGTAGTATAGAATTATATAAACTCACTTCCCTTTCAGAATGCCTAATGCTTTTTTGGAATGCAGCATTTGTCAATAGGTAGATTTGCAGCATGTGTATTATACATCTAATACTAGATACTCAAAGCAAACTAACTTCATAATATTATCAAAATCAGGTCTTCCTCCCTCACCCTTATAGCTCCCACTTCCCCTTGCTGGTGTACAGATTTCCTGTTCATAGATCTGCCAATCTCCTGTTTACTTATTATGACCTGCTCCAATGGTCATCTTGGTAAGAAGCATCTCCGTGAGATGGTCCCCTAAACTCAGGTGATTATCTTATTCTTTTGGTACTGTTCTATTACACACACACACACACACACACGCGCGTGCATATTCATGTTTTGCTCTCTTTCCTTGACGTACAAAAAAGGAAGAATGTTCTGTGATTTCAGATTTCAGGAGGTTGTTTATCCCAAGCCTAGCTTCTTGTGATACTCTGTCTACTTCTCTGTCATTGCCTGTTTCCTCTTAGTTTGAATGTCTGCAACTGGTGCCTCTCCTGGAGCCATTAGACTCACCATTGCAGCATGCTGTAAACCTCATCACAGAAATGACCCCAATACACGGTAGTCATGTTTTCTAATGTGTGTGTTTGTGTGTGTGTGTATGTGTATTAAAGATGTCCAATATTCAGGGTTCTAAATCCACATTTCTACCAGAGCACAAACTTGTAATTAGGATTGGAAATCTCCTGTCATTCACTTTGAATCCTTTGTAGTTCAAAAAGTGATTTTTTTATACTCGAAATTCAGTGTCAGTTAAAAAAAGCTTTGTGACTTCTTAAAACCAATTTTGACTTTAAACAATAATATTTTGCCAGCTTCTGAGGAATATATTAGAACAATATAAGATTTCTATTCTTATATCCTTTCTAGCTCTTCAAATGTTTTTGAAAAGTATGCTGACAGGTGATTAGTCAAACTGAGAACCAACTGCTGCAACTGTTTAATCTAAATGATAAGTGATTGCTTTGTTTTGAATACATTTCAACTAACTACTTGAGTAAGTTTCTGAGATGTGTACTATTATTTATAGTAATATATTGTCTCAACTCACATGTTTACATATATATATATATATATATATATAGTAAAGTTCCTTGACACTAAAGAACTCATTAATTTTTTTGTTTGTCCCAAATATACGCCCCATTAAAATTGCAAAGTGTTAGTAGCAAGAAGTGTGCTAGAGTTTGTCAATATGCTTACTATTTTAAACCAGTTGTTTTGAAAAAATGTATATAAGATATGGTCAATGTATTTGGAACCAAGTGTTAACAGCAGGACAAAGGTAAATTTATATATATATATATATATTTTTTTTTAATTAATTTATTTTTTTATTTTATTATTTTTGGGTGTGTTGGGTCTTTGTTTCTGTGTGAGGGCTTTCTCTAGTTGCGGCAAGCAGGGGCCACCCTTCATCGCGGTGCGCAGGCCTCTCACTGTGGCGGCTTCTCTTGTTGCGGAGCACAGGCTCCAGACGCGCAGGCTCAGTAGTTGTGGCTCACGGGCCTAGTTGCTCCGCGGCATGTGGGATCTTCCCAGACCAGGGCTCGAACCTGTGTCCCCTGCATTGGCAGGCAGATTCTCAACCACTGCGCCACCAGGGAAGCCCAATTTATATATTCTTAAAAGGAATAAAAGCTATTGTTTTAAGGTTTTTTGAGAAAAGTCCTGGGAATCCTAGGGAGTCAACAAATGGGGTTCTGAATTTTATGAAATAGTATGTGGTTGTTTTCAGGAATGAGTATGTGTGTTTTCCTTGGTCTTAAGATTTTCTCCAGGAATCCAAAGATATTCATGACCCCCAAACCAATATGAACCACAGCAACAAAAGTTGCATGTTTTAAAAATTATTTTATTAATTCCGGAACCATGGTGAATAATATCACTAGTGACTGAATCAATCTGCAAAATAATGTCCTACTAATGTTAACTGTCCGTAGTCAGAATTTTCCTTTAGGAAATATAAGTTGAAACCTGGATTATAAACTAGGCGATAACTCTGAAATTATCTCATAGCTCTACTGGTATAAACCAATGAAGATGTTTATAGGGCACATAGAACATAATAAAGCTCATTAATTCAGTCATTTTAAGGTATATATTATAATGACTAATTTGCTCTAAGTCACTTCTCTTGGAGCCAAATTTATATTTTGACTTGAGACTTTATATTTCCAGTTATTTTCTTCTTTGCCTTGTCTGGGTATCTTATAGCCTTACTCTAATCATGTTCCTTCATTTCACTTTTATACTACAAAATAACACAAACTTTCTTTTTTCTTGTTTTAGTTTACATCATAACCATGTGGGGTTTTTTTCCTACTAAAACCATTAAGTTTATATTCCAAATCAATTTATCTATTTCATGTGCCTTTTTATAACCTCTATAATTCGTCAGTATATTAAACCACTACCCCAGACTCACCGATTCTTAAAGGGTTCATCTGAGCATGTAATACCAGTTGTGATGTTAAGAGGAGGGAAGCATTATCCTTTATGACATGTTGTGGATAGACGAAAGAGTGTGAAATATGGAGAAAGATTCATTCAAAGGGATTCTCCTTAGCCATGTGGCATTAAGTATCTCTCCTCTGTGTGCTTCCATTTTCACATCTGTAAATAACATTTCAGAAAATTATTGAGAGGATGAAATGTAAAAATTTATATGAACCAACTTCGTAAACTACACATTCTTGCATAAATGTTAAAATATTGTCACTACATTTAGGCTTATCTTACCTCATGAGATTATGAATCCTTCAAAGGGTGAGTTGTTTCTGGTTTGGGGGCTGTTTTTGATGACTTCACCCTGGAGGAAACAGCTTGCCTAAGGCTTGACATGTAGGCCTGCTGCATTGCAAGCTCCCTGTGCTTATTTTTGGCAGGTTGTGCTGATTTATTGAGCTATTTGATTTATTTAATGTACCATGCCTTTGACTGTATATACTCTATAGCGGTCACTCAAAATGCAAACACACACATCATATGCTCTTTAATTACTCCCATCCCCCTTATTATCAATCACTGCCAATATCAAAGGAACAGCTGTGATTCATGCCATACAATTAAGGTCAGCAAACTTAGGTTTGCAGGAGTGAATAGCAGCAATTCTGTTTAAACTCCTTAACTTTAATTATAAAACTGGTCCTCAGGAAAATGGTATTCAGGATCAGCCTTGCTCAAGGTAAAAATGGAATGGAAACAAGATATAATTGGGCAAGTAAAGGAAAGAAAAGTAGGAGTAAAAGAAAAAATTGTTGAAAGAAGTGAGGAAAAGACAAAATAAAGATAATATAGTAGCTCTTATGCTACTCATCCTGATTTAGAGAAGAATGTAATTAATGTTCAGCACACACATACACACACACACTTGTAAAAAAGCCAATGGGCCAATCTTTGATACCAAATTACTATGTTTCAAGTTCTTGAATCTTACTCCATTTTCTTCACCTCTTTTGTTGCTGATTCATTATCTATTCTGTGTTTTCTTTTTATTAATCTTAACCATCCTTAAGTTTAGTAATTCTGTGTACATGTGCTTCTGGTAATACTACAAATATGATCAATCTCTGCGATCTCCCATTGGTCTACTTTTGCAGAAAGCTTTCTGTCATCTTAATCCTTTTCTATGCTCACAGAAAATACCCAACTTGAAAGGAGGCACTAATAGTTAGGAGAATGGAAGTGCAACCGATTTTCCATCAGGTATTTTATCGGTGCTATACAATTTCAAGTCTGTCCCAGTTTTTCATACATTTGTGGATGAAAAGAATATAATATACCTTATAATATAATATATATGAATGTATACAGGCATACCTTGGAGATATTGCGAGTGCAGTTCCAGATCACTGCAATAAAGATAATATTGCAATAAAGCGAGTCACACATATAAAAGTGATGTTTGTACTATACTGTAGTCTATTAAGTGTGAAATAGCATTTTTGTCTAAAAAAACAGTATGCATACCTTGATTTAAAAATATTTTATTGCTAAAATATGCTAACCATCATCTGAACCTTCAGTGATTAATAGTAGCGACATCAAATATCACTGATCACAGATCGCCATAACAAATATAATAATAATGAAAAAGTTTGAAATATTGCAAGCATTAACAAAATGTGATACAGAGACATGAAATGTGCAAATGCTGTTGGAAAAATGACACTAATAGACTTGCTCCACACAGGGTTGCCACAAACCTTCAATTCATAAAAAAAAATGCAGTATCTCTGAAGCTCAGTAAAGCAAAGCATAGTCGTGTACACTTGAAAATTCAAACAACGTTGCATATGCTCAGTAACTTAGGACAGAATAGTATTTTTGTGCTGTTGGGAGGATAGTATAACTTCTCAGCCTATATGTAGCCCTAACTCTGCTGGATAAATACATACCTGGTAGCAATGGCAATTGCCTCACTGAGATTTTCTGAGCTTTGTTTCTAGGGGGTCACTCCTGAAAATCAGCATTTGAGGAATCTTTGCATTTGTCCAAAGGGTCTGAAGTGCCTTCAAACTATTTTCCTCTCATTTAATCAATCACTTGCATGGTGCGGCTAATCTTCTGCAATAAAGCTTTTCAAGTTTTAATGTTTATTCAATTATAGGGTTCAATAATAAGAGGTATTTAATCAATTCTTGTTGATTTAATAAAATAAATTTCCATTCATTTATTGACAACTCTATAGGAAAGAATGTAGTCATCACTGTGTGAAATAAAAAGAATTGCAAATAGTCAAAATAACTGCATAAATATGGAAACCAATATTATTGATAAATTATATGGACCAATGCTTGTATGTTTCCCTTTTAAACACCACAACAACCTTTGTGATAGGAATCATTAACTCAGTTTTTATCTATGAGTAAAATTAGATGCAGAAGAGTTAAGAAGTTACCTAATTGTGCTGAGTCACTCTATGAAGGGAAAGGCAGATAGCATTGCCACCCAGGTATCTTGAGTGCAGGACTACACTTCTTCCACTATACCATATGTAAAAGTTTGGGTAACTGTTATTTTTTGTTTAAGTGAAGCCTTGAAAGTTCCAAAATTGTTTGCTAAGTGGGTTGAATGATTTTGGTGATAGGCAATGAATTGTTCTGTGTCCATTTTTAAAAAAACCAATAGATGTTCTTAAAACCAGTGAAAAATAGAAAGTGCATCTCAAAAAAGGCACAAAGTAACAAAGTAAGTTTGAAAGGGCAAGTTAGATTTTCTATTTTTATAGCACTTCTCTTCTTTAAGAAGATACACTTCTGAGTTTTTTTGTTTTTTTTGTTTTTTGATTCTGGAACATACCTCTGATTTTTTATTTTGAAAGTATTCAGAGGAGACCAGTTCTTCAAGTGAAAATTGTCACCTTGAGAATATGGATGATTTATCAGGTGCAGATTTTTTGTTTCTTGCAGAATGTCTGATGAGGTGAGATTCTTTCCTAACAACATCTTACAGATTAGTATCAAAAGCCTGAACAATACCATTGAAATCAAGGACATTCCTCAGAAAAGCAATCAATTGTTGTGGAATAGATAATGTGTTTCCTTGCAAAGCAAGAGAATAACTACTATGTGGATGTTATTAATCTTCCCTGACATCATTTTAACATTCCAATGTCCTGTATTAAACTATTTTCTTTTTTTCTTTCTTCTTTTTAAGGAAACCGAAAAGTGTACTGATTTATTGTCAAATTACAGGCAGCTGTATAGCTCAATCAAGGGGATTAAATTAACTATTTTCCAGTAAGTCAGGCTTACAGTTTGCACCATGTAGTAGAAATATGTCTTAAAATTGCCCTTTTGCATGGTAAAAAGGAGTTAGACTGGTTAAAAGGAAATGACGCCATTTAGTAGCCAAAGTCAGATATGTCTATATGTATGTAAGTATATGTGTGTATTTCTTTTCTAAATTAATATATACCTAGGACAAATTTTTAAAGAAAATATTTTAAAGAGATCCATGTTAAGCAAACAGTAATACACTTTTCTTCAATACTATTTAATTTTGTCATTTCCTCATGATAATTTTAATTTAGTGGCAGATACTCTTGAGAGAATAATTCGTGAGTTTACGAGTGTACCATTGCTGCTATAAATCACTTTAGTTGTAATAATGATAACTTTCATGCACTTTTAAATTATATTTATTTACAGATACTATTTGTAAATCAAACTAAAATAATATTTATTCATCATATATGCTTAATACAATGGCAGTCATGTATTTTTTACCAAGTTAAAATCTTATCTTCCAAATTATGTTTTCCTTCTGATTTTACTAAAGTATATTTGTAGTTAAAAAAAGATCACAAATTGCCATGCTTCACATTTGACGTTACACTTATTTTTTATTCGCTTAGCACTATCTTACACAGAGTATACTTTGTTTTATTTGAAAATTCTCTGAATTTTGAGTGCTTGATTTCATTTTCATTTATCAGCACGTAAGGATAGTGATATATTATGCATATTTATTACTTTCTTATAGCCTCTTCTCTGATGAAGGTGGGAACTCTATGTTAGTACAGTAACTAACCATTTATTATTTCAAAATATGGGCTTATTCATTTCCTTAGCATTTTTAAGCATAGTGTTGGACTCGAGGTATAAAAAATTGGTGAAAACGTTATTCCCTGACCTAAAAGACTTCACAGTCACAGGGAAAACATCTCTATGGAAATTATAATAAAGCATGGTAAGTATTAGGATGGAAGTGTGTAGCGTTTCTGACTCTGTATATAAAATGAAGTTTTGAACTCTGTCTGCGGTAGTCAAGGAGCCTAGGTAATGCTGAAGTTGAAAATTGGAGATTGTGTTAAAATATGCCCTGCAGGCCAGTGCAGGAAATCAGAGAGGGGAATGATGATGAGGCTTATGAAGTGTATGACATAAGTGTGTGTAATTTCATCATCAAGTGAAGTGTCCTAAAGGGGTAGTGATGGGTGTTTATTGAATGGTAAAAGGAAAGAGTCAGTGGAATTATAATGACTTAAACGTAAACAATCCATGGATGACTAAAGAATGCCAAGCAGCAGTCAACTGTTTTGAAGAGTGTTCAAGAACCTACCTGACACTAATGAAACTAAATCACATAGATGACTTACCTGCTACCATTCTAGTGCTTAATTTTTTACTTTAGTCTGAGACATTAATATGTTGAGACATCTCAACGTGGATGCATTTCTCTTGGAACACAAACAAACAAACCAAATCGGTTAAGAGACTATATTATATATCTTAAAACATATTACTGTTTCTCTTTTGTCTGTTTCTATGCTGAGTCCGCTGTAACATCTTAATCAGTTTCACTGATAGACTATGTCTATGCATATGGCAAGCTTTATTGGGGTAGAGATGTGTATAGAATAGGCACTCAGTCTAGGACCTATGTTATGGCATAACAGTATTCACTGAATTATATCTACCCAATTTTGTATCCCACTGTTGAGGTGAAAAATATTGCAGTGGAATTATGTAAAGTGAGATTAAAGAAAATAAATCCTAAGACTTTATGGAAGAGTTACAGAGAACTGCTCAACATAGAGTTTTTTGGGTTTTTTTTGTTTTGGGGGGGGCTACTTCTGGGAACAGAAATGGGGCAGGTTTACTCCTGTAATTCTTTTTAAGTCATCATTTCATCAAATTTGGGTATCTTCTTTTTTTTTTTTTTGAATTTTATTTTATTTATTTTTTTATACAGCACATTCTTATTAGTCATCAGTTTAATACACATCAGTGTATACATGTCAATCCCGATAGCCCAATTCAGCACACCACCACCCCCACTCCCCCGCTGCTTTCCGCCCTTGGTGTCCATACATTTGTTCTTTACATCTGTGTCTCAATTTCTGCCCTGCAAACCGGTTCATCTGTACCATTTTTCTAGGTTCCACATATATACGTTAATATACGATATTTGTTTTTCTCTTTCTGACTTACTTCACTCTGTATCACAGTCTCTAGATCCATCCACGTCTCAACCAATGACCCAGTTTCGTTCCTTTTTATGGCTGAGTAATATTCCATTGTATATATGTACCACCTCTTCTTTATCCATTCATCTGTCGATGGGCATTTAGGTTGCTTCCATGAACTGGCTATTGTAAATAGTGCTGCAATGCACATTGGGGTACATGTGTCTTTCTGAATTATGGTTTTCTCTGGGTATATGCCCAGTAGTGGGACTCCTGGGTCTTATGGTAATTCTATTTTAGTTCTTTAAGGAACCTCCATACTGTTCTCCATAGTGGCTGTATCAATTTACATTCCCACCAACAATGCAACAGGGTTCCCTTTTCTCCACACCCTCTCCAGCATTTGTTGTTTGTAGATTTTCTGATGATGCCCATTCTAACTGGTGTGAGGTGATACCTCATTGTACTTTTGATTTGCATTTCTCTAATAATTAGTGATGTTGAGCAGCTTTTCATGTGCTTCTTGGCCATCTGTATGTCTTCTTTGGAGAAATGTCTATTTAGGTCTTCTGCCCATTTTTGGATTGGGTTGTTTGGTTTTTCAATATTGAGCTGCATGAGCTGTTTATATATTTTGGAGATTAATCATTTGTCCGTTAATTCGTTTGCAAATATTTTCTCCCATTCTGAGGGTTATCTTTTCGTCTTGTTTATGGTTTCCTTTGCTGTGCAAAAGCTTTGAAGTTTCATTAGGTCCCATTTGTTTATTTTTGTTTTTATTTCCATTACTCTAGGAGGTGGATCAGAAAAGATCTTGCTGTGATTTATGTCAAAGAGTGTCCTTCCTATGTTTTCCTCTAAGAGTTTTATAGTGTTCGGTCTTACATTTAGGTCTTGAGTCCATTTTGGGTTTATTTTTGTGTATGGTGTTAGGGAGTGTTCTGATTTCATTCTTTTACATATAGCTGTCCAGTTTTCCCAGCACCACTTATTGAAGAGACTGTCTTTTCTCCATTGTATATCCTTGCCTCCTTTGTCTTAGATTAGTTGACCGTAGGTGCGTGGGTTTATCTCTGGGCTTTCTATCTTGTTCCATTGATCTATGTTTCTGTTTTTGTGCCAATACCATACTGTCTTGATTACTGTAGCTTTGTAGTATACTCTGAAGTCAGGGAGTCTGATTCCTCCAGCTCCATTTTTTCCCTCAAGACTGCTTTGGCTATTCGGGGTCTTTTGTGTCTCCATACAAACTTTAAGATTTTTTGTTCTAGTTCCGTAAAAAATGCCATTGGTAATTTGATAGGGATTGCATTGAATCTGTGGATAGCTTTGGGTAGTATAGTCATTTTCACAATATTGATTCTTCCAATCCAAGAACATGGTATATCTCTCCATCTGTTGGTATCATCTTTAATTTCTTTCATCAGTGTCTTATAGTTTTCTACATACAGGTCTTTTGTCTCCCTAGGTAGGTTTATTCCTAGGTATTTTATTCTTTTTGTTGCAATGGTAAATGGGAGTGTTTCCTTAATTTCTCTTTCAGATTTTTCATCATTAGTGTATAGGAATGCAAGAGATTTCTGTGCATTAATTTTGTATCCTGCAACTTTACCAAATTCATTGATTAGCTCTAGTAGTTTTCTGGTGGCATCTTTAGGATTCTCTATGTATAGTATCATGTCATCTGCAAACAGTGACAGTTTTACTTCTTCTTTTCCAATTTGTATTCCTTTTGTTTCTTTTTCTTCTCTGATTGCCGTGGCTAGGACTTCCAAAACTATGTTGAATAATAGTGGTGAGAGTGGACATCCTTGTCTTGTTCCTGATCTTAGAGGAAATGCTTTCAGTTTTTCACCATTGAGAATGATGTTTGCTATGGGTTTGTCGTATATGGCCTTTATTATGTTGAGGTAGGTCCCCTCTATGCCCACTTTCTGGAGAGTTTTTATCATAAACTGGTGTTGAATTTTGTCAAAAGCTTTTTCTGCATCTATTGAGATGATCATATGGCTTTTATTCTTCAATTTGTTAATATGGTTTATCACATTGATTGATTTGCGTATATTGAAGAATCCTTGCATCCCTGGGATAAATCCCACTTGATCATGGTGTGTGAACCTTTTAATGTGTTGTTGGATTCTGTTTGCTAGTATTTTGTTGAGGATTTTTGCATCTATATTCATCAGTGGTATTGGTCTGTAATTTTCTTTTTTTGTAGTATCTTTGTCTGGTTTTGGTATCAGGGTGATGGTGGCCTCATAGAATGAGTTTGGGAGTGTTCCTTCCTCTGTAATTTTTTGGAAGAGTTTGAGAAGGATGGGTGTTAGCTCTTCTCTAAATGTTTGATAGAATTCACCTGTGAAGCCACCTGGTCCTGGGCGTTTGTTTGTTGGAAGATTTTTAATCACAGTTTCAATTTCATTACTTGTGATTGGTCTGTTCATATTTTCTATTTCTTCCTGGCTCAGTCTTGGAAGGTTATACCTTTCTAAGAATTTGTCCATTTCTTCCAGGTTGTTCATTTTATTGGCATAGGGTTGCTTGTAGTAGTCTCTTAGGATGCTTTGTATTTCTGCTGTGTCTGTTGTAACTTCTTCTTTTTCACTTCTAATTTTATTGATTGAGTCCTCTCCCTCTTTTTCTTGATGAGTCTGGCTCATGGTTTATCAATTTTGTTTATCTTCTCAAAGAACAAGCTTTTAGTTTTATTGATCTTTGCTATTGTTTTCTTTGTTTCTATTTCATTTATTTCTGCTCTGATCTTTATGATTTCTTTCCTTCTGCTAACTTTGGGTTTTGTTTGTTCTTCTTTCTCTAGTTCCTTTAAGTGTAAGGTTAGATTGTTTATTTGAGATTTTTCTTGTTTCTTGATGTAGGCTTGTATAGCTATAAACTTCCCTCTTAGAACTGCTTTTGCTGCATCCCATAGGTTTTGGATCGTCGTGTTTTCATTGTCATTTGTCTCTAGGTATTTTTTGATTTCCTCTTTGATGTCTTCAGTGATATCTTGGTTATTTAGTAACGTATTGTTTAGCCTCCCTCTGTTTGGGTTTTTTATGTTTTTTTCCCTGTAATTCATTTCTAATCTCATAGCGTTGTGGTCAGAAAAGATGCTTGATATGATTTCAATTTTCTTAAATTTACTGAGGCTTGATTTGTGACCCAAGATGTGATCTATTCTGGAGAATGTTCCATGTGCACTTGAGAAGAAAGTGTAATCTGCTGTTTTTGGATAGAATGTCCTATAAATATCAATTAAATCTATCTGGTATATTGTGTCATTTAAAGCTTCTGTTTCCTTATTTATTTTCATTTCAGATGATCTGTCCATTGGTGTAAGTGAGGTGTTAAAGTCCCCCACTAGAGGATTACTGGACTGAATGTCAATATTATGACGTAGTATGAGTGTGTTTCATGTTTGGTAATTGCAATCATTGTTGCTTTTGTTGTGGTCATCCATTTACAACGCTTGGTGTCAGTTTATTTATCTCTTGTAAAAATAAAATACAGTGTGTGTGTGTGAAAAAAAAAAAAAAGTCCCCCACTATTATTGTGTTACTGTCGATTTCCTCTTTTATAGCTGTTAGCAGGTGCCTTATGTATTGAGTTGCTCCTATGTGGGGTGCATATATATTTATAATTGTTATATCTTTTTCTTGGATCGATCCCTTGATCATGTAGTGTCCTTCCTTGTCTCTTGTAACATTCTTTATTTTAAAGTCTATTTTATCTGACATGAGTATTGCTACTCCAGCTTTCTTTTGATTTCCATTTGCATGGAATATCTTTTTCCATCCCTTCACTTTCAGTCTGTATGTGTCCCTAGGTCTGAAGTGGGTCTCTTGTAGACAGCATATATATGGGTCTTGCTTTGTATCCATTCAGCCAGTCTTTTGGTTGGACATTTAATCCATTCACGTTTAAGGTAATTATCGATATGTATGTTCCTATGTCCATTTTCTTAATTGTTTTGGGTTTGTTTTTGTAGGTCCTTTTCTTCTCTTGTGTTTCCCACTTAGAGAAGTTCCTTTATCATTTGTTGTAGAGCTGGTTTTGTGGTGCTGAATTCTCTTAGCTTTTGCTTGTCTGTAAAGCTTTTGATTTCTCCATCGAATCTGAATGAGATCCGTGTCGGGTAGAGTAATCTTGGTTGTAGGTTCTTCCCTTTCATCACTTTAAGTATTTCATGCCACTCCCTTCTGGCTTGTAGAGTTTCTGCTGAGAAATCAGCTGTTAACCTTATGGGAGTTCCCTTGTGTGTTATTTGTCATTTTTCCCGTGCTGCTTTCAATAACTTTTCTTTGTCTTTAATTTTTGCCAGTTTGATTACTATGTGTCTTGGTGTGTTTCTCCTTGGGTTTATCCTGTATGCGACTCTCTGCACTTCCTGGACTTGGGTGGCTATTTCCTTTCCCATGTTAGGGAAGTTTTCGACTATACTCTCTTCAAATATTTTCTCCGGTCCTTTCTGTCTCTCCTCTCCTTCTGGGACCCCTATAATGCGAATGTTATTGTTTTTAATGTTGCCCCAGAGGTCTCTTAGGCTGTCTTCATTTGTTTTCATTCTTTTTTCTTTATTCTATTCTGCAGCAGTGAATTCCACCATTCTGTCTTCCAGGTCACTTATCTGTTCTTCTGCCTCAGTTATTCTGCTATTGATTCCTTCTAGTGTAGTTTTCATTTCAGTTATTCTATTGTTCATCTCTGTTTGTTTGTTCTTTATTTCTTCTAAGTCTTTGTTAAACATTTCTTGCATCTTCTCAGTCTTTGCCTCCATTCTTTTTCCGAGGTCCTGGATCATCTTCACTATCATTATTCTGAATTCTTTTTCTGGAAGGTTGCCTATCTCCACTTCATTTAGTTGTTTTCTGGGGTTTTATCTTGTTCCTTCATCTGGTACATAGCCCTCTGCCTTTTCATCTTGTCTATCTTTCTGTGAATGTGGCTTTTGTTCCACAGGCTGCAGGATTGTAGTTCTTCTTGCTTCTGCTCTCAACATAGAGATATTTATGTCCATGGTGTTAACTCTTAAGAAGCTCATAGTCTACAGTAAGTGTCTAGTGTGAAAGGCATTCAAAAATATAAAATTTGTAAATTTGCAATTAGGATAAATGATAGGAAGCAGTTCAGGGTGAACTGAAGGCATGTATTCGGTAACACTGTAGTGTTAGGGAAGGGAAGGAGCTTAGCTGAAATCAAAGAATAAGTAGGTTGGTCAGGTTAAGAGAGAAGGAAGAGTATAAGAAGAGTGAATAAAACCTGAAAAACTCTGGGTCATCAAGGAGATGAGAATATTCAAGAGTCTAAATTTAAAAAGGAGAAGAAGATGAGGAGGGGTATACTTTCAATGTAGGGAAAGTAGGGTATGTGAGAGGCAAGTATATTGCAAGAGATAGGCCAAAAATAAGCATCTTAAGCCATTTGGATGCATTCAATCCTCTAATAAATGTTTTTTGAGTGCCTAATATACACTAGAGATTTTTCAAGGTGTCAGAAATATAGAACAAAACAATGTTGCCAATATTAAGGATTTAATGTTGTAGAAGAGATTGAGGAGAAAGAAGACAAAATTAATTTTTAATGTATCTGGGCCATGGGGATAGAACAGGCTAAGGGGAACATGGTGGGTAGAGTTGGGGGTACAGTTTGAATATAGGATAGCTAAGGAATGCTTCTATGATAAGGAGACATTGGAAAGATGAGAGGGAAGTAAGCATGAGGCATTTTAGAGGGGAGAACTCCAAACAGAGGGAACCATAAATACAAATGCTCTTAGGTGGGAACACAGATGGTATATCCAGAACCAGCAGGTTTAGATAAGATTATTGAGAAGATCTAAGGTAAATCGGAGCAGGGAAATTTACTGGAGGAGGATGATGATGGTCCAGGGTGGTGTTTTATTGTGTTAGTTTTTATATTTTGTTCTTGTTTAGGATGGGCAGTATTAAAGCATGTTGTGTAGATATGGGGATAAAGTAGGAAAGGGGAAAATATGAAGATTCAGGAGGAGGAAATATTGGCTGGAGTAGTCTTTGAGCAGGCAAGAGATTATACCAGGGTAAGGAACAGAGGCTGGACTTAAATAAGAGCATGGAGGAAAGTCAGAGTATTTTATAGGGAAAGGGACAGGGAGGATGGTAGACATGGTGTTGGAAGCCCAGGGGAGATTTTGTTTGCGTGTTTGTTTAATTGCTTCTGTTTTCTCAATGAAATGGGAAGCAGGGCATCAGCTAAGAATGAGGAGGGCAAGTTGGATTTGGGTGTCTGAGGAGAGAAGAAAAGAAGTAAAATCATTATCTCAAAGAGGGAAAGAGATTATGGAAATGCAGGGAAATGTAGTAAAGTTTGATGGTCTGGCAGTTAAGGTAAGGCTTGTCATTATAGTTAATCTGTTTGATCTCCAGCCATGCTCAGCTGTCTGGTTATAGGCATTAAGTTAATGGAGAGTTGGGTTGATTAGGTTTAGATTTTTTTTGTTGAGTGGACTAATTCTGAGAGAGAGAAGGGCAAGGGAGTGCTTCTAGTATTGACTTAAGAATAACAAGGATAATCTAGGTAAGAATCTAAATAAGAAGAGAAATGGACTCTAAGAGAGGATGAGAATGATAGAAACATTGGAGAGTTGTTCCAGACTCTCTAAGAGAATTGTTCAAGTCACTGTTCAAAAGCAGGTCTTTCTAAACTTTTCAAAGTACTGTGGCAGATAGGTTATAATGCTCGTAAGAAGTAACTGATCTGGGGGCTCTAGCTGCTCATAGCTAACCAGGCCTCCTAGAGCACTAGGAAGATCAACATTGCCACACATTTATATTTTTATTTACCGCCTTTTAGTGTACCATCCATTTTAAAAGCTGTATATGAAAGGAGGTTATAGTAGACAAGGAATGAACATTTAAACTGAGATTATGGGAGAGTCTGACCTTCATTGTTAGGGTAAAGCCTTGTCATTGATAGATATTTTAACCAAAGGAGTTCAAAATAGATTTGGCTTTAGGGTAGAAAATGAATTTTCAGGAGGCAAAGGTAACATGGAGAGATTATTCAAATAGTCAAATAGGAAATTATTGTGGCTTTTATTAAGTTGGGAGAGATGGAAGACTTGTGAGAAATAATTGGACTCAATCTAGTCATGGGATAATATTAATTAAATTTGATAATTGACAGGATATAGAATCAAAAAGAGATAGAGGAATCAAGGTTGATACCTCAAATTTCTGGCCTGATTATCTACATGGGTACAGAGCCAACTGCTGACTGAAATCTGGGAAATGAAGTTTTGGGGAAAAAATCAATGTAATTTGGGACATGCAAAGAGAAATATTGAACAGGTGGTAAAGATTATGGGTTCAGGGAAAAGATCAAAGATGGAGAAAAACATTTGAGAATAATCTGTATATAAATTGCATATAAAATGAATGCCTGTATACCTCACAAAGTCATTGGTTACCTGTGTGGATTTGTTCATTTACGTGAGTGTATTTCTTGTAAATTAAGCTAAATACAACATAGTTATATGTTGAAAACATTTAAAAATAGAGAGTAAGCAACCCTGGATTCTCTACAATGTGTTCATCAGGACTGTGACAAAACAATGATGATTTCTAGTTGCCTAGTAGAGTTACTATCAACAATAGGACATGCAAAAAACAGTGAATCTTTGAAATTCCTTGGATTTGAATATATTTAAATAATATGGCATTCCATTTTCCTAATCTCTACAAGTATATTATTCATTGAATTTAATTAAACTTAATTGAATTACACTGAGTGTCTTGGCGTATAGTTTTTCTTCTAGTTTTTTTTTTTTTTTTTAATAGCTTCTTATACATTTCTGAACATATTAGGGCTAAATTTCTTCCTTTGCATGCAATGGATTGATTGCCAACTATAATTTAAAAGCTTTTAATGAGACACCCTGCATGAATTCAGAGCTCCACGCACAGAGGCAAGACAGATTGTCATTCAGGGGATATTTTAGGTTTATACCACACCCATAGAATCCAAATATGCTGGATCTGCAACATAAAAAGGTGGGGATGGGAACAGCCACTCTGAGGTTTTATTTTTATCTTGCATGTAGGTTATTGAATACTAATTTTCTTGTTTCTCAGATGCCATTCCTCCTTACTTTTTGAGGCCCATATTGTATTTAGATTTAACCAAGATTAAAGCAGGAACAATTATTAGGAATTTATACTTTTAAGTTCCCCCTCCCCCCACGATCAATAAAGAACCATTATTTGTCTCTTAAACGTTCATCATATTTTTGAATTTGAAATATATATATCATATATATATGAAACATGACACTATTTTTCTTAAGAATCCACCTTAAGGTGGATATATCATAATTTATTTGGTCAATCTCATTCAGGCATTTCACATTTTTTCTAGTTATAAAGAATGTAGTAATTTAAGTCTATATATTTGTCTAAGCATGCACTTTGGCCATGCCTCATAAATGTTAATATGTGGTATTCTTATTGGCTTTATAATATAAATAATAAATATATAATATATAAATAATTGTAGTTTTGATTTTATTGTTAGTTCAAATGAATCCTTTAATAATATTGAAAATTTGGATTTTCCCTAATTATTATCTTCATAAACAGTGCTGCAACAAACACCTTTGGTATAATTTTTATGTATTTGTTTCATGATCTTTTTTTTCTACCAGTTATGGGATTTTTGTTTTAGTGTGAATGTATGATTTTACTGCCTTTTAAAACAGGTAAAGGATTATGTCAATTAATATACCCACTAGATCTGTACGTGTGTGTGCATGTATATGCATATGTATGAGAGAGAGATTGGCATTTGATTAACAACCGTCCTTGATTTATATCACAGATAAATGATAATCCGAATCCTTCACCCTGCCTGCTTCCCTAGCATCATCTTGGGAAACTCTCCCTTATCACTAAATGCTGAACAAGCTTCAGGGCCTTCATTCATGGTGTTTCTTCTACCTGGAATGTTCTCCTTTGCTCTTTATATCCTGGATCTTTCTTATTCTTCAGTTCTTTGCTTAAATTGAATCTCAAAGAGTAGGAACCTGGTTTGCTCTTTAAGGTACCTGCTCCTCCAAATCACTTTTCTTTCTCACAGCCCCTTTCCACTGCATTCATCACAGTTCACAAAATTTAATCATATATTTGTTAGGACTTGCTTATTTTCTCTTTCATTCCCTCGGTTTACAATTCCATTAAGGCTGAGAGATCGTGTCCTTTTCATTCATCACTGTGCATTCAGATCTGAGTATGGTGTCTAGAAGTTAATAGGGTTAGGTGAATATTTGCTGAATTGATGGGCAAATGAATGAGTGAAGGAATGACTAGAGGTAGGAGACCCTTTAATTTTCCTTTTCAGTGAATGACTAAAGGAAACTAAATACATGTAACTAATAATACTTCAAAATTCATTGTAGTTACAAGTTTTATTATTTTTTTAGGTTAGTCAATAAATTATATAATTAAGAGACATCCATATGAAACACAATTTAAGCAAGTAATCACCAGCTCAGTGATAGGGTAGTATTTTTTCAATTCATCTTGTCATTGACTTGTTTATTGGCATCGAACCAGAGAAGAAACGGACTAATATTTCACTATTAGAAAACCTACCACACAATGAAAATATTTAATCAATTTAATAAACATTTCTCAAACGATGTTTAAGAGAAATGATTGTTTCCATAGCAATATTGAAATTTCCAAGTAATTGCAACTGAAGTAAAAAATTGATTGCTAATGAACTGTGTTTGAGATCTAAGTAATGTACAAACGTTTTTTAGACAGAAGATCTTTTAATGTTACCTACTATTAACTCTATTCTGAAACAAATATAATTTTAAACTATTTTAATTCATTTTTTCCCTGAAGTTTTTTTTTTTCTGAAGTTTTGCTGGTCCTTTACTATTATCATATAGTGCTATTAAAGGGTATAATTTTGCAATTGTCACTTATAAAAGACAGCCTTATTAGAGTAGTCTGAATGACTTTTTTTTTCATTTAGAATTGTAGCCAATTCATCCCCACATGTCACCATAACAGTCACATTTAAACCCTAAAGAATTTGACAGTTACTCAGTTCACAGTTCTCAGACATCACTTGTGTTTCCTCTCCTCTTCTTTCTTTCTCTTCTCTTCTGTTCTGCCTTTCATCTAAAGGAGACACAACCATGAGTTTGAACAAAGTGGTGTTTCTATCCTTAAATAGCTAATAGTTACCTTCAAGTGACCTTCAGAGGTGTCTTGTTTACCGCCCGTTTTGTGGGTGCTCAGGTTCCAGATCAACTTCATAGGAAATACACATCCACTTTTAATGACAGGGTCCAGGTTGTTCTGATGAATGTCTGTCCCCTAGCCCTGATTGACACCAGCAGGCTGTGGAGGATGACAAATTGTCAGACAACAGATCAATCTGTTTTCTCCATTAAGTAATGAGGAATGAAAGGGCAGAGGCTTGGTTGTGGGGGGGGCTTTCTGTGATTACCTGGAGGCCTACTAAAGATGTTTGTAAATCAAGCATGTCAGCAGTCTGCATATGCTTATTATACATGCAGTAGTGTGCATGTTTGAGTGATGAGAATCGAATACTCAACAGATAGCTTCAACAATAAAACCACAGATAAAGATGATGAGAAGAAAGGTATTGAACTAGCTGTGAATGTAAAACTTAGTATCCCCTGGGGATGGTAAGAATATGCTGAGTAGAGAGACAGAAAGTATTAATAAAACAGCCTGAATTGTAGACATTTGAAGAATAGGAAACTGCATTAATTATTACTTATTACTCTTTTTTGCAAGTGGTTTTTGGTTGACAATGAGGATTTATGGAATAGCTTGAATTATAAAACATTTGTCATAGGGTATACTTCACAGAGGCTGTGCCTTGGAATTTTCAGGCGATATGTATTTTATCCAGTTTTGTCAATTCAAAATTCCAAATAGAGACCTATAAAAAATCTATAGCTTTCAGGGAAATGATAGATATTTTCTATTTTCCTAGATTCAACAAGCTAGAATTTATATGCCATTTTTTGGTTATATGATGTGCTTGTAAAACAGAAAGAATAAAAGTTTGGGACTTAGGATGGACCCATGCTGATGCTATGATTATTAGGTGACCTTAGAACCTGCCTTCCAGAATGGGTATATAGCACCTTAGGAATGTTTTTGTTTGTTCTCTTGATTTCACAGTAAACACAGTGTAGTTGGTTTAACCAAAAAGAGACATTTCTTAGCAAGACAGAAGGAACATCTCTAACTATCTAAGGAACAGGATACAATTAAGCCATAGGGACAGATTTTAGCCTGGTACATAGGAAAATCCATCCATCCATCCATCCATCAATCTCTCTCTCATTTGCATTATTCCTCCATACAGCCCCTTCTGTTCTCTTCATACAGGCCATATAAATACTTCTTTTGTTTTTAACATCTTTATTGGAGTACAATTGCTTTACAATGGTGTGTTAGTTTCTGATTTATAACAAAGTGAATCACCTATACATATACATATATCCCCATATCTCCTCCCTCTTGCGTCTCCCTCCCACCCTCCCTATCCCACCCCTCTAGGTGGTCACAAATAGATGCTTTCCATATTTCACTTTAAAAAAAATCTTCCCTCTTTAAATATGCAGTCACATAAAAGGAATTATTAAGTCTGCATTCCAAATCTCCAAACCAAACATTGGTTAGCCCAACTTAGGTCAGATGCACATCCAGTTGTGGCCAAAAAAAGTGAAAAGCCAAGTATTCTGAGTATACCTGTGACCATGCAGACAAAGGGAAAGGCTGTTCCCAGAGAATGGAAGACATTTGCTCCCGAAGGAGGCTGTCTTGACAGTCAAAACAATAAGTTTCTACTATAAAAGATGTTTCTGAAAAATTCCAGTGCAAGGAATAACTGTGTATGGAACCTTATTTCCCATAGACTTTTAGTACAAGATTGTTGGTGCCTCTGAGAAAAATTATCACCCCTAAAACAAATACAGACATATTTGAGATTGTAACAAATTTTTAATTACCAGAAAATTTGAGGACCAAAACATTTATTTTCATTGAATACTTACAAGGACTTACCTTACTAATTGTAAATGAGAAAATGTCAGTGTATAAAGAACCTAGGTCTTAAAGGCTTATAGTAGTTGCCACTGGTGTTTGGAAATGATGCAGGTTAGTCTACGCTAATGGCAATACAGGTTAAAAAAAAAATAACAAAAGCAGCAGTAAGAATGCCCAATATGAGGGACAAGGTGTATTGAATTGCTTGCAGAATTTGCCCGTGAAAGCTTTATAAAGCACTGGTAATAAACTATATACTGAAATAAGTTCCTGACTTTTAAATTGCATAATTCTAATTTCAATATATTATGTTCATTTGAAATGAATGAGGGTCTCAACAAAGTTTTACCATCAAATCTATTTGGTAGTTGGATCCTCAGTTTCCTCATTTCTGTTTGTTTGTTTGCTTTTTCAATATAAGCCCCTTGAAATTACAAGTTTAGACTAGAGATCATCTGGTATAAATTTCCTACATTCCACAGGAATTTTTCCTGCTGTGCTTTTCTCTGTCCCTCCACACAGATATCTCCGTGACCTGAACCAAATGCCAGGGTTCCCAGATGGTCTACTTATTCTGCCCACATAAGACCATCCCCCAAAACTGAACCAAATAAATGTTTTAAACTTCATGTTCTCACAGTCCTTCTGTCTTTGTTAGAGAAACTGGTATAATGGAATATTAAACTCTAAGTTTAGAATGAGATAAAAAATAATAGATATCATATGCCAAAATGAGTTGAGGAAAGGAAATCTTGTAAAATTAGCAAAAAAAGGATGCACTAAAACCTCATCACATGTCTAAGTTCTCTTTCACACTAAGGATTTAAAATTGTGCATGTGAAGATTCAAGAGAATTTAAGATTATTTAGAAAAAAACAGCCTTGAATCATAAAAAGACAAGAGGTAAGTGTTGGTAGTGAGGATGTGGAGAAAGGTAACTCTTGTTCACTGTTGGTGGGAATGTAAATTGGTGTAGTCACTATGGAAAGCGGTACAGAAGTTCCTCAGAAATTAAAAATACTATATGATGCAGCTATTCCACTTCTGGGTATATAGCCAAAGGAACTGAAAACAGGATCTTAAAGAGATAACTTCACCCCCATATTCACTGCAGCATCGTTCAGCATAGCCAAGATAGGAGACAACCTGAACTCCCATCAGTGGATGAATGGATAAAGATGATGTGGTGTACATACACACACACACACACACACACACACACAGGAATATTATTCTCCCATGAGAAAGAAGGAAATCCTGCCATTTGCAACAACTCGTATGAAACTTGAGGGCATTATGCTAAGTGAAATTAGAGAAAGACAAATACTGTTTATTAGTTATATGTGGAATCTAAAAATGCCAAATTGAGAGAAACAGAGAGTGAAGTGGTGGTTATCAGGGATGAGGGAAATGGGGGGATATTTGTTAAGGGATACAGTCATCTATTTATAAGATTAACAAATTCAGGGAATCTCATGCACAGCAGGGTGATTATACCTAATAACACTGTATTATGTACTTGAAAATTGCTAAGAGAATAGATCACTAAATGTTCTCTCAAAAAGAAATGGTAATTATGTGATGGGACAGAGACGTTAGCTAATGATATAGTGGTAATAATTTGGCATTAAATGTATTGTATCAAATCAACAGGTTGTACACCTTAAACTTACACAACATTATATGTCAATTATATCTCAATAAAGCTGGATAATTGTTTTCAAAAGAAAGAAAGAGCTGAGCCTTGGATATCTTTATCCCTTCTGCTGAGAGCAGGAGTTTTAAGGTTGCTTTCTATGTCATCTGAAGTCAAGAGAGACTATTTCCCAAGAACCAGATATGGGCCACCTGTCTGAAAGAATTCACATGGAGCCCTAGAGAATCAGTAGTCTAGGAGAAGCTGTTAGGGGTGATGGAACCTCTAAAGGGTCTGACTGAATAAGCAAAAGTCAGGGCTGAGGAAGAGGGCCAGCTGTAGGAAAATCCATCACTCTCAGCAGAGGAAGTACAGTTAGAGTTTTTCGATAGCCGCCACAGCACACATACACACACATACACACACGTACACCTTAAAAGGGAGAAAGGGAGTCAGCTTTAAATCAGCCAGATGTAGAATGCAGAAGATCAGCAGACAGCAATGAACAGTCAAGTGAAAATAGCCTAGCTCTGTTTATCTTTTACTACCCAAGCCCTTTTCATCATCAGGTGAGTGGGGTAGGATGTAATCAAGAAGGTGGAAGCCTATCTTCTAGGGACTTCTCAAGCGGCTGCAGGTGTAGCTGGGACAAAGGGGAGTAACTATAACTTAACAATTGTATTGAAAGTGTTGACTCTTTCATTAGACTGGACATTTAATACTGAATTATACAAGTAATTGGTGACAGAGTGACTGTAAGGCTTTCTATTACTTAAAACTTATCAGAGAAATAATGGCTTTGCCAGAGTTTTCATCCAGGAGTATGGAAGATTTCCATCTGAATAACATTTAAAAGAACAGTGAGAGACAAAGTAAGTTTGCTTTGTCTTAGTCACCATGAATCATACTAGATACTAAAATATCCCAATTGCTGCTAACGTTTAATGCAATATCTGTGAAACTTGTGGTATTCATTTATTCAACAATGACCTGCTCTGTATACTGTGTGATGATTACATTCCTAAGTATTGGGGATATAACATGAACTTAACAGAAATAATCTTTCATGGGTTATTAATGGAGCTTTCAGTATAGTGGTAGAGAAAAAATAGACTTATAATATTGCATGATAGCAGAGGTATAGTGCTATAGGTGTGCTCTAAGAGCTATGGGGATGCTTAGCAGTAGAACCTAATTTGGACCTGAAGAATGAGAAAAGGGATCCCAAATTAAGTTGTATCTAGATAGAGATTTGAAGGCCAAGTAGACAGTAGCCTGATGGGCAAGCTGAGGAAGAATTTTCAGGCAGAAAGACTACTTCTGAAGCTGAGAGAGAACAAGAGAGCATGGGTCATACAAGGTCTTAGAAATTGAGTGGGAGTATGAATCCTATTTAAAAAAAAATAGAAATTTAGCATGATTCTGGAGAGAATTTTAAAAAATAGGGCTGGAGAGAGAAAGTCTGGATGACAAAAGTCATATAAAAGGTGCTAGCCAAATATGACTTCATTTTAAGGACAATCAGCAGTCACTGAAGGATTTTCAATAGGGAATATATTTGCATATGAAAAAAGAATTTTCTGAAAATATCAGTGGACATTTTTGGCACCAGTGGGTGTTAAGGGAGTTATTACAGATGGGCAAAGAGTGTTGTGCCCACACATATTAATAATTTAAACATACATATTGAAACCCTACTGTCAGGAGAATTACAGATATTTTATTTAATCCTATTTTGCCAGGATGAAATTTAACTTTTGTTCTTGGGGTGGCCAAAAAGTTCGTTCAGTTAGTGAGTAGATTGTTCAGTCAAATTCTTGGTGAAAATGAAATATGTGTCTTTTATTTTTACTTAAAACCAAACGAACCTTTTGGCCAACCTAATATCTTCACTTTAGAGGTAAGAACACTGAATTACATACAGAGTGGTAAATGTGTAGTCCGTGATTATACACCTAGAAGGTGGTGGAGCAGGAAATAAAGCCAAATCTCTAACTCCAAAATCTAGACCATTCTGTTAACCTACTGCCATAATTCTAGCCAAATGTGAAGAGAAGCTGAATCGTTTAACCGAAGGGTAATTGATCCAGATTTCAAATTCAAGTGAACGTGTGTCAGTTTTATTAAGCCAAGATCACTTGCTTTTAGCATCCAAGAGTTCTTGCATTATTTTCAGTTTTATAGGCATGAACTTATAACTACAGTCTGCTTTTTCTCCTCAGTTGTAAAATTATTCCCATTTACCCGCTATGATGTCCATGTTTTTGTGTGGTTACGCATCTGCAAATTCTCTTCTCTCTAACAATGTATATTCTGGCAATCTTCAAGGCCTTTCTGGTGCAGTTCTAGTTCTGGGACCCACTGGTTTTATTGGAGTACTCCAACAGTGACATTATACTGCAGGCCTGTACATTAGAATGATGTATCATAGTAATTCTAGCACAGTTATTCCAGGATGATTTAGATTGTAATCCTAAAGCATTATCTAGATATAACACCAAAGCAATCTCTGAGGAAATTTTGTTCATTCCAGCCAGGGAAAGGAAAGTCCTATCTCTGTTTCGTGCATGAATTATTAAATATGTACTTAAAGGGGTAGCAGCCCTTTTAATTGGGCACAGCTCATTGTTTTAATTGGTAAAAATGACAAATGACCTAAAGTTTGCAGTATCTGGAGCCAGGGGAAACAAAAGAAAAGGAAGCAAAGGATGCAAGCTCGGCCTAGAACTGAGCTGTCTCTCCATAAGAGTGGGGGGAAAAAAAAAAATCCTAGCAATTGTTTGACAGAGCTACCAATTAGTGTCCAACTCCATAGAAGAGATCATAAACTTGAAGGGAATTCTGCACAATTAAGGGATGTAAACATAGGCACTTTTAGAAAACACAACTCAAAGAAAATAATGTGTCAGGCCCTTATAAGTGACTGAACGTGCTATTAAAGCAGATGAAAAACCTAGTGGAGCAGTACTTGCTTGTATTAAGATGGAAACACCTACGGTCCCCAGATTTTAGTACTTACAGTTTCATCTTGGTGATGTTTTATTTTATCATAGTTTAACCAGATTTTAGTAGAATACAAGGCAGGAAGCAGCTTCTGTTTCATACTCCGACGCTTCTGAGATTATCCTGTCATTCTCACGGCTCTCTGTTTTCTTCAGAACGATAGGTGCAAAAAAGAGAAGTAGTAAGTCAATAAAATACAAATAAACAATTTAGAACATCCAGACCCCGAAAGCCACAGAAATTAGATGGTTGTTTTACTTTTGTGGTACAGATGCAGGCTGAAGACCTGTCTGTAGAGTCACAGTCTTTGCAAAGTCTGAGCCACTTTCAGGTACATAGGATAATCTGCAAGGGTGGTTTTCCCATCTTTTTATTATAAAAATTTCAAAAATTCAGAAAAGTTTAAAGAAAAGCACTATAGACATCCTTATAGAGCCCACCTAAGCAATAACAATAGTTAGAATTTTTTTTTAATTAATTTATTTATTTATTTATTTATTTTCGGCTGTGTTGGGTCTTCATTGCTACCTGCGGGGTGCGGGCTTTCTCTAGTTGCGGTGAGCGGGCTTCTCATTGCGGTGGCTTCTCTTGTTGCGGAGCACGGGCTCTAGGTGTGTGGGCTTCAGTAGTTGTGGCTCACTGGCTCTAGAGCGCAGGCTCAGTAGTTGTGGCGCACGGGCTTAGTTGCTCCGTGGCATGTGGGATCTTTCCGGACCAGGGCTCAAACCTGCGTCCCCTGCATTGGCAGGCAGATTCTTAACTACAGCACCACCAGGGAAGCCCTAATAGTTAGAATTTTTATCTATTTGCTTTATTTCTATGTGTACACACACACACACAGCTATAGTTGTTTTTGTTGCTGAACTATTTGAAAAGAAATTGCAGATATAAGTACACTTTGTCTCTAAATCCTTCAGCATGCATATCCTAAGGAAAATGACTTTCTCCTATATAATTAATTATGGATAAGACATATAATTATCACAACTGAGAAAATTAACAAGTATATAGTATAACCTAATATTGACAAAATATTCAGTTTTCTCAATTATCTTTCATTTATTTTCCAAACCAGAATCCAATCAAGGTCCACATATTACATTTTTAATTAATAAATTTTATTTTCTAAAGCAGTCTTAGGTTCATAGCAAAATTGAACGGAAAGTACAGGGAGTCTCCAACATATATTTTTTTAAAATTTTCCCTTAATCCCTTTAATCTAAAACGTACTCCCCCTTTTTTAAAATGCCATTGCCTTTTAAAGAAACCAAGGTATTTTAGAATGCCACACAGTCTGGATTTGTCTGGTTTCCAGTGGTATGTAGTATGTAACCCTATCCATCTTTATTTTCTGTAAGCAGAAAAAATAGCTCTAAAGGCTTGGTTATTTTCAAGTTAAACTTTTTTCACAAAACTGCTTTCTTCATAGGAGACAGTTTATAATTGTATCACATCAGGAGGCACATACGTCAGCTTGTCAGGATATTAGTGATGCTAAGTTGGATTACTTGTTTAAAGTGATAACCTGTAGGTTTCCTTATTTTAGAAGTCTGATATTCGCCTATGTGGTTTACGAATAATCTCTGGGTTGATAGCTTGGCACTGTGGGAATATCTTTTCCCTCAAGCATTTTTTTTTTAATTTGTTTAATTAATTAATTTATTTATTTATGGCTGTGTTGGGTCTTCGTCTCTGTGCGAGGGCTTTCTCTAGTTGCGGCAAGTGGGGCCACTCTTCATCACGGTGCGCGGGCCTCTCACTGTGGCGGCCTCTCTTGTTGCGGAGCACAAGCTCCAGACGCACAGGCTCAGTAGTTGTGGCTCACTGAGTAGTTGTGGCCTAGTTGCTCCGCGGCATGTGAGATCTTCCCAGACCAGGGCTCGCACCCGTGTCCCATGCATTGGCAGGCAGATTATCAACCACTGCGCCACCAGGGAAGCCCCCTCAAGCATTTTTTAATCCAGAGGTTTTCAGTGCACTGATGAACCATGACTGAAGCAATGTTGGGGATTGGAAATTGATAATTTAATAATTCTGTCATTCTTTTTACATCTATTAGCTGGCATTACTCTGTAAAGAAGAGCCTTTCCTGATCAACGCTTTGTGATTTTTAAATCTAAATTATTCAATTGTTCCTTTGAAAAAAGTGTTGAAGGATTAGTTACCAGGTATTAACATAAGGGTAAGATGAACTGCGGCATTGGGAGGGGCAGGTGGGTATTTATCTTTTCTTTATAAAATTTTGAATTGTTTTAATAAATTGAGGACACGTAAATATGTAATTAAAAATTAAGGGGCATTGAAAACTGATTGTTCCAATTTCAAGTGGTATTTAATTACTTAATTTGGGAATAAAAATCTACGGTTTTGAGCATTTAATGTGTGCTGGCCAATTTGTAAATTAACAACTATCCTTGCAAGTAGAAATCACCGTTTTGCAGAGGAGAAAGTGTATAAGAAAATGTATACAGTTAACATATTGTCAAATACTTAATTAACAAGTAAGTTTCAGAGCCAAGATTAGAATCTAAATACTTCCCCTTCAAGAAAGCTTTGCTTTCTCTATTGTTCCTCACTAGCTCTCTTCCATAGAACCGTAAACTTCACATCATGTACATCAAACTTTTCCATGCATAGAACTGAGGTGAACTTAAAATTTTTTGAAAGAAAATGGATTTGATTAGTTTGTTAAGATGTACTCAGAATTTTGTTTTTATTCAGTTATGGTGAGGCCAACAGATCAGGAGACTATTTCCACTGAAAGAACAATTTGCTGTTCACAGTTTCCAGGAGGAAGAGGCATGCCCCACCACTCAGGGCCACGTGGGGAAGCACCAGAGTTTGTCAGGAATCAAATGAGCTATCATGAGCCAGAGGCTTATTTGTGGTTTTCATGGGAAGGAATAGGCAAAGTAAAGTAGACAAGCTGAACAGGTTTAGGATTGGATAGTTTGAATAATTCCAGTGGTTTCTGGACTGTATGGGTGGTTGCCAGTTCTCTGATACCTGGCCCTGGGGTGTTTTAAGGCAGGAGGATAGTGACCTGGGATTGCAGGTTTCCGATAAAAGGAGACAGACCAGGAATATTCACTTAGGATTGGTTGGTTTACATTTAAAAGGTATGTTTACTGGCAAGTTATTTGCTATCTCTGGGATTTAGCTATCCCTGAAAGGGGCGATCCCCCTCTGAGTTTACAAAGCCCTAAGAGGTCAAGACATAATAAAATACAGAAAATTTAAAACCCTGTTAATACAGTTAGCAGTAGACATTGTCGGAAAGTTAAGGAACTACGTATGAATGGGTTAGGTTTCCCTGTAAGGTCATTTAATATTATGAGATTCTACACTGTGATAACACACATAACCATAACTACTTGCAAACTTATTATAGAGTATGTATCAATTAAGAAATGTTAAACCTTATTTCATATCAGAGGATTTGTCTATGTTAGGCACTGGGTTTTATTTTTAATCAATGCAAGAACATAAGATACATTTATATAGAAGTATAGGAAAATCTTGCCAGTAATATAACTATAATTTTACTTTTAGGGAAACCTAAATATTATGTGCATAAAACCATCAGCAATTTTCTGTACTTTAACTTATTGTATTGGATATTAGCATATGTGTTCTAGATGTTCCTGTACTTTCTTTGAAAGGGTTAATGTTTGTAAGTGCTTTATCTATAGTTTGTGTGCCATATGAACCTTTTGTATAGTTTACAATACTGTCATGATAAAGGTATACCATTTGCTCTAAAAGAAAGTAAAAAATATGTTATTATATATTCACTCCCAATGTATTTATTAATTTTAGTAAGAGTGCTGTTATTGGCATAGAGTGACAGTTCTACATTTATCAGATGTCAGTGGCAAAAATATAAGATATACAAGATGTTAGGTGACTTCCATCTGGGTAGGGCTGGAGCATCTGCCGGTGCATATGATCAAGCAGAGGACACAGATACCAAGTACTGAAAAACAGCAGTCTGACTCTCATCTTGTTGGATAAACAGAATATTTTTGGCTCCACCAACACATCATTGGAACTAAAATAAATCTCTGGCAATCAACTTAGCTTCTAAAAAAAGTTACAACTTTATTTTTAACACCCAGCATATTAATATGGAAATGACAAATGATAAGCAATCACTTTTCTGGTATTTAAATGCTACTGTAACTGCATCTATGATAAGCTTCAGAAACCTTCTGTTCTGAGTAACCATTTCTATAGAAAGGTGAGACACAGCTCATGGTCACTGGGGTCAGGCTTCCCCATTAAGTTTTCTCATGCCAGTTAGTTTGGTATGCTCTCTTTATTCCATTAATATTTAATGACATATGTCTTGCACACTCTGTTAAAAAGAGGCTATGGTCTCTCTTCTCATCGTGATCTTGCAGGGCTCCTCTATGATGGTAACATGGCACAAGGGAAAGAATGGGGTAGGTTTAGTCAGAGCATGTGGGTTTGAATTCAGCCCTCACTTGGTATCATTGTCACATTTTAGGCACATCACTTTACTTGTTTCACAAGGCTTCAGAAACTCTTTCTTGCACACTTGTTGTCTCTCTGACCATGGACAAAATTTGGGAAACAGTATAGTGTTAGCAAATATATGAACTTAGTTAGCAAACCCTGTTCTATGTTTCTACCATCTTCTTCCAGAGGCCCTCTTTTCCAACTTCCTGGGGAACTGCCCAGAAAAGCATGTGGTGTCTACTCTCTCTCACCTCCTTCTTCTTCCTCTTTAGTCTCAGAGAAATTTCTTCCCACAGTTTTCTGTTGCTCATAAAGGTTGCTTCTAATAAAATAATTTCAGTTATTGTAAGATTTTATAAAAAAAATGTTTCTAGCAATTTCTTCTTTGTGCTCTGAAAATAACTGTATTAATTTAACACCTAAGAGTTAAAATAAAGTTTGAAAAATATGTGGCTACCCTCTTTGAATGGGGTCAGTAGAAGGAGGGGAGGGAAAACACACACAATATAATGCCTTTGTAAATTTTTCTACCACTTCTACTGGAGTAGAAATGATGAGATTGAGAGTTTGTGTTAAGGAATGGTATAGAAATGACAAAAATAAAGGGGGAAGAGATAATCATTACTTTTCTGTATTGTATATGTGGAAAAGCTACAACTCATTGTGATCTTATGTGTGAAAAAGATTCTGAGTACTTCAGACCCAGGGCACAAATTCTGGCAGCCTTTCATACTGTCAGCAAATGCCCTTCATGGGAACTGGTGACTCTCAAATCTTTGATCTTGTTTCAGCTTCCGATGGCCCAAAGACGGACACTTCTTAAATAATGCAGCTAGTGCAGTCTCCTAGACAAATGGCAAATTAATCAGTCTCTAAATCCTTGTTTTTTGAAGACTTGTGCATTTTTAAAGAAGATGGAGTAATTGTTTAGTGACTTGGTGCCATTGATTTTCATTATGGATGGTGTTGGCTGGGCCTGTGTCAGGTCATCAGAGAGAGATAGCCTTTGCATAGCTAAATAAAATGGGAAGAGAGGCACTTCTTATTTCATATTCACGAGAAGAAACTCTAATTCTTGAAGAAGTTTTGCATGACCTTCCTTTAAGAACAACTTTTGCCCACTGCACGGTTTTTAGGGAATGACAATCTCTCAGCACAGATATCAACAGGATGTCTCAGCTTCAATGGTGCAAAAAATTCCCTACCTGGGACAATTTTAAAAGAAAGACGAGTCTGAAACAATATGAACAAGATGATTTGAAATATTTTATTGAAACCCATAGTGAATTTCATGGCTATGGTTGAACATGTTTTCAATAGAACAATCAAATCAAATGAACACTACTTGCTTCAGCTGACACAGAGAGCAGAAGTTCTGTGTTTTCAGAAGTTCCACTTAAGTTAGGTTTTCTGCTGTGTTATGAAGGTTTAACCACAAATTTCATCTACAAATGTGGAATTGGTTACAGTTTAGCTATCCTTTCTGATATTTTCTAGATGGGATTCTCACACATTCGACTTGGACATGAAATTGTTTTAAATTTATACCCAAATTTCTCTCATCCTTCTCCATTTTGCTGAAAGGTTGTTTAAACTTTGTTTACTGTTGATTCACGTTTTTCTTTTAAATGTAACCAACCTTATTTATTTATTCCCCAAACCCTCATTTATTTAGTTTGTATAGACTTCAGAATCAGAGTTTCTGTAAATGAAGTGTTTTCAGAGGTCTTCAATCTTTTTGAAATGAAATCTATAATTTTTGTGCTTCACAGTGGCTGCTTCTGCTGCTTTTTTTTTTTTGCAAGAAATCACAGTTGTCATGTTGTGACGACTCATTGAATTACTCCAGAGAAAAGTGTGGTTCTTAAAGGATTTTCGGCTTGATTTTTTTAAGATATATGCCACAGCAATTCCCTCGTTTAATGATAACTAAATGATTTGAGTCAGTGAGCTGTTACACAGTTTAGTAGAAAGAGAAGAGTTGTGCATTGCTGCAATGAGGTGTTTGCGAGATTCAGCCCTTCTAATCTATGTGATAATTTTCTTCTAAATATAGTGATCAGTAGCTATTAAATAAATATATCAAGTAAAGACATATTAAAAACACTCCCAGATAATGGCAAACAAATCTTATTAGATGGGATGTTACAATATTACAGAAAATGTGACCATAATCTAAGATTCTATAAAGGTTTTTGACTCACTGACCAAATACGCCTTATGTAGAGTTTAATCAAGGCCTGTTTAGAAGACAGTTAACCATACTTAATGCTTTTTTGTGTTGTCCACAACATAAAAACAGTCCCAAGATATCAAATAACGATTATGTCATTTTCATCAGGTCAGTGAAGATGGGGGTTCATATTCTCTTGGGTATCCATTTAAACGTTGTTCTCCAGAGGGGCAAGTAAACATTGAGATTTCAGTCTGAAATGTCTAATCCCAAGTATGTTCTAAGAACTGTTAAATTTTCATGACAGGAGATCACTTTTTTTTTTTTTCCATTGGTCAATTACCATTTCAGGGAAGTGCTCAGCTATGAGGCCTCAGGCAGACACTTTCAGAGAGGGGGAAAGATTCTAATTTCATTTGCTTCCAAGTTTTTTGGGCATTCACATTTTACCCTATGTTTAATATTATGACTCCTTTTATCACCTTAGTTGCAAATTTTTGTCCTGCATAATATGAAAAATAATTCATCAGCAGTATTCCCAGAAGTCCATATAATAGTTATGATATTAAAAACTTTGTGACATAATTCCTGCTTTATTTATTCTTGATAACAGACTGCAAAACAATTGCATTATTTAAGACAGAAATAGAGACAGAGAGAACTGGAGAGGAGGGAAAAAGGAAGGAAGAAGAAAAGGAAAAATAATAGAACAGCTGGAAATTTGAGGGGATTCACATAGCATTTCCACTGTTTAGCAATATGCAGGCATAATTGGATGATTAATTAATAAATTAAAAATGAATTGACAACCTTAAAGCGACATTGATAATGATGTAGTATTTTGCTATGTGGATTACTGTCTCCAGTGTTCATTTGACTTTGAAATTCATCAACATGCCTTTCTTACACAGTTAAAACACAAGATGCAACAGAGTTTGCTTTACCGTATTAATGAATATGTTATATTTTATTGGGAATGCATGAAAGAGAATATGTACTAAAAATATTAATATTTCCCATCACTTCACTTGTACAATAGATGTTTCTCTTTTCTAGAAGATATATCTATATAGAAAATAGTGGTATAAATTAAATGTTGGTAATTGGTAATATAAATTATTTATTGGTAATTTATTGGTATAAAATTTTGAATATATATGCCATATATGTTCTCTCTTTATAATTCTATCTATACTCTATATGTGTAATTCTATATAATTATATACTTACATATTTATATTTAGAGGTCTTGATTATATGGGAAAAATGATGTTGAGTAGGGTACCTCAGAGGCTTTGTATGAAGCAGAAACCAAATATTTCAAATATTTGTGTGCTTGTGTCTTTCTCTCTCTCTCTCTCTGTCTCTCTCTCTCTCTATATATATATGTAAGAGAAAATTTACTGATTTAGCTGTGTCAAAAATCAGGAAGCCTAGAGGGGTGGGATAGGGAGGGTGGGAGGGAGACACAAGAAGGAGGAGATATGGGGATATATGTATATGTATAGCTGATTCACTTTGTTATACAGCAGAAACTAACACACCAGTGTAAAGCAATTATACTCCAATAAAGATGTTAAACAAAAATCAGGAAGCATACTGTGGCCTCGGCATCAGGAGTAAGGGCCAGGGAGCAAGCACACTTAAAGGGCCAAAGGAGGTATCAAAGGAGAGGAAAAGTCCTGATGCTGAGTTTTGGAAGATGAGTTCAAGAGCATGAAATATGATAGTAATTGCCTGGTTAAATTTTGGATATTAGTAGTTTTTATAAGTTTCTGTGACCTCAGGGCAAAAATAGACAGATTTTTCAGGGCCAGAGGCTGATTGGAGACATAGGAATTGGAGAACAAGAAAAAAGGGACATTTGGATATTCTGAGGTCAAGTAAAATGTATTAAAGACCTAATAAATAAAAATACATTTATATAAAGTATGAAATCTACCATTTAAAGTATAAGAAAAATCTTTCTTAGAGATTTTGAGTACGAATTGGGGAAAATCAATATTATAATATCAAGGATTGTTGATTAATGGAAGAATAATATTGGTGTGTTTGTGGTACATATCACCATAAATAGAAGCTTGTAAATATTTAGAATATAAATATCATACATAGTATGTATAGTTTACTGGAGAAAATATTACCAAATGACTAGAGCCAGCCTCTTCTTGTCTTTAGATAAGTCTACTCTTTCTTATTAAATTTCAGTTAAATGTGCTATTTGCCGGTCTCTATTTTTAGACTATATGTTCTTTGAGGATAATGCCCATTAATCATCTGATTCATGTGATTCATTTACAAGTAAGTTATCATGGTTTATTAATATGACAAAGAACATCTGAGTTAGAAAAAATTAGGTTTCAACTTCCTAAAATGTCATTTACTAGTTGCATGAATGCAGGCAAATTAGTTGAACTCTCTGAACATAATAGTCCTCAGTTTACTTTGCAGAATTGTTGTGAGTGTTAGGGAGAATGTCAATAAAATGAGTTGAATTGTGTTCAGTCCATAAATAGTGTTTAATAGCTGGTACATATATTGGCCATGCATAGTGTCTGACTCCTGTAGGTACTCTATTTATCCTTCTCTGTATGTATCCTTCTCTGATTCACTGTATGTCTTAGTTTGGGTTCCTTCAATAGTAGAGATGGAGACAAGGAAGTAGGTGTACCTGTTCCCCTCCTCATGGGATTTAACTCTCCTGAGCCTCTAGGACAAGCAGGTTCCTATGGATCTGGTGAAAGCCGTGGGGCAGAAATGCATAGAACAGCCTCTGGAAGAGCCTGTCAATATATGTGGAACTGTCCAGTGCCGCTGTGCTGAAATCACAAGCAGCCTTAGTAGATATGATACACAACACAAAAAGGGGTCTCTATGACAAATTGTGACATTTGCGCTTAGAATTTCAAAAGCATAGAATAAATATATAGAAGAGGGGAGGCATTTTGCTGCTTTATTTGTATTCTGCATGCCTCGCACAGTTCCTAGCACATATTAGATACTTAAAAAGAGTTTGTTGATTTAAAGTACATTGATCTACTGATAGTGTCCTACAGAACTGCCAACAAGTTCATGCTGATATTTTATTGTAAAGAGCAGTATACCGTTCTTCTTAATTAGCTCGGCGTATCAACGTTGTTGCTGAAGTAATCTTCATAACTCTTTTGGTTTTTAATTACTATCTTAATATCTTTTTGGATTGCCTAAATGTAATACTCTAGGTAGGTAATCAATGATAAAAGCCCATAGTATTATTGACTATAAAACATCTTTTGTGATTATATAAATGCTACTTTATGGTAGAGTTCTAGTGGATTTATTTTCATGCGAACACGCAAATACAAAAAGGCCATTTAACAAAAAGGAAAACAATTACAAAAATTCTCTCTTGAGAGCAAGAGTTATTTGTACCACCTGCAAGGTGATACCTCTTCAGTAAGATATGCCCTAATGTGAGGAGCCCTCTCCAAGGTGTATACATAGGATACCATTATTTTAACTATTACCTTGTTTATTTAATTTTTATTTGTTATTGTTTCTATCATCTTTTGAGAGGAAAATATTAAATTAAATCATTATAATATTCTACAATAAATTAATATGGTTTCTCTTAAATTCGGTTTTGTGTTGGACTCTGGTATTTTTACAAGGAATGCCTAAGTCCAGCAGTTCTGTGTAGTACAACTAGTTTCTCACAAACAAATTTCTTAAGAGGGAATCATGGTCATTCCTGAACAGTAGACCTTCCCATTGTGAGAAGAGAAGGTACAGTCACTTGTCATCTTATAGGAAAAAGTGGAGTTGTTACAACACATGCCAAATGTATAGTGTTTTAAATAGCAGGGTGGAAGTAAGGTGTTTGGAGAAACAGTTCCAGCAGTATAGGACAACATTATCTCTTGCAAAAGCATGTACAATTTTAAAAAGAAGAGATTGGGGAGATGATAATCTTCTCTCTGATCCTCAGAACTCTCTGTGTTAGAGTTTTGTTGTTGTTGCTGATTGTTGTTTCATTTTGTTTATTTAAGAATCAAGTTACCAGATAAATCACTAAGCCAGGAATGAATTTAAAATTAGGATCACTGAAGTTTTCTCATACCAATAAAATCCCTCCCTGCAACCCCTGATAATAACTGTATCTAGTTTATAAAATACACTGGCTAAGATAAAACATGTTGAAAAAAAATTCAAAAAAGTAGACTTAGAATAATAAATATTGATGATACTAAGCTTCCTCATTATCCCTTTATTTTAATATGATAGATAACTGCTTTATCTTTTTCCCAAGTTTATCTTAATACAAAAACAAACACATTTTCATATGATAAAGAGTGTCTGGGACATTTGAATGCTTCTTTGTAAACATACACTGATTTGTAATAACCATTGTGGTATGATTAATTCAAAAGGCTAATGACCTCATAGAAGATGCAGTTTTACTCTTGAAATTATAATGGATGCCGCATAATATACCACTCAAACAACCTTCCTGTTTCTCTCTTTACTTGTTAGACTATAGGGATTACAAACACATTCTTGTGGTTCAGTTGCATCCAGTTAGGCTTGTTAACAGGAAAGTCTTTTCAACTCAGGTATGAGGAGAGAAGTTGCAATTTCTAACCACAGAATGTCTTTTTACTAGGAAAAGATGTATCTTAAAGTCAGTAGAGGTTTTAAAAAGGCAAGAGAAGCTTTGGAGAGTGTCCAGCGGCATCTCAAGGGAGAAACTGAATAGGATGGGAACCAAGTTATGTTGGATTCAGGAGGTATAGGCTTTCTCTGATACACTGTTAACTCCCTGTTCTGTTGTTATATCACATGGCCTCAGAGCCTTTCAGTTTGGTTTCCTTTTAAAATTTCTTTAGACTCAAACGCCATTCTTCCTCCTTCACCTTTATTTCCCAGCAGAAGATTAAAATAAATAGAGGTGAGCAAGTCTAGAAAGCATTGCAGAGTTTGTGTTACTATTTTAGCAGGAATAGCTTTTCTGCAAGACTGTAATAAAAAGAACTACAATATGTATTCTTCTGAAACTCCCTTCGGATACCTTCCACCTCTGCCCTAATAAGTGAAGCCCTCTCCAAAGGTCTCTTCCCTGGCTATCCAGGGATCCTCCCTTTGGCTCCTCTCCAATTATTCTTGCAATTATCATTTTGATTCTACCTGGACTGAATGCTGTCTCTACCTGTCCTTTAAGGCTCTTATAATCTAGTTTGGACTTGCCCAAACATGGCTCACAATTCAACAATGAGTGGAACCAGTACTTACTGAGCCTAAAGGTTCTTATATTAGACCTGTGTCCTTGTTCTGAGAACATTGTACAAAATCTTTAAAACATTATTTAAGGATTTTTTGAGCTGTGTGTTTGAAATTTGTAATGATCACCTTGAGGGAGAAAGTTTCAATTTTTTAAACATGGAAAACATAATTTGTTTCCCTCTGCTTTTTACCATCCCCCCACTACTTCACACCCATTTCAAAATGACCTCACCTTAATTTGCTTCTCAACTTTATTGGGCAAACTATGATCATCATATTTATTTAAATATTTATGTATTTTGGCTTAGTTCATTAGAAGTCCCTCAAATTTGAGGAGGCTATATTCCCATCCTCTAACTCAATGTATGACAAATACTGGCTACTCAATAATGTTTGCTTAAAAGATGAAATAAGAGGGCAAGAATATCATTGTACCTTTTAAGATGAGAATTACTTAATATTTTATTTCTCTTATTTATATATTTTTTTCTTGAGACTTCCTTAAAAAGTATTTGCTTGGTCATGTTGGAGTCTTTGTATCACAGGTAGGGAGATGCCTGCAATTTAATTTTAATAACTGATTATTTTCTAACTTTCATCTAGTGACCCAAGTGCCTCACACTTTTTTAGGGACCTAGAATATTGATCTTTTTCATTTCTTGGAATTATCTTTTTCTTTCTTTTTTGTGTGTGTTGTCTTTCCTTTTAATTGGTGTTGACTCACTTGTATTTTTTTCTTTCTTTATCCCTTGGTTTCTTTTTCTTTATCGCTTGGTTTCTATTTCTTTATCACTTGGTTTCTAATTGTTTTTTGGATTTATATACAAATGTATTTTTATGTTATTTTTTACTGAGATATAATTGACAAAACTGTAGGATATTTATAGTGTACATTGTGATGATTTGATATATGTATACATTGTGAAAGGATTCCCACCACCGAGTTAATTAGCACATTCATCACCTCACATATTTACTTTTTTGTGTGTGAGAACATTTAAATTCTACTCTCTTAGCAAATTTCAGTTATACATTGAAATATAGTGTTATCAGATACAGTCACCATGTTATACATTAGAGTCTTAGACTTTATTCATCTAATAACTGAAAAATTTTACCCTTTTCCCAGTCTCTCCCTATTTTTCCCACCCTCAGCTCCTGGCAACTAATTTTTTGCTCTCTGGTTCTATGAGTTCTACTCTTTTTTTTTGTTTTTAATTCCACGTATAAGTGATACCATGCAGTATTTGTCTTTCTCTGTCTGGTCTGTTTCACTTAGCGTTATGCACTAGGTTCATTCATATTGTTACAAATGGCAGAATATCCTTCTTTTTAAGCTGAATAATATTCTCTTGTGTATATATACCGCATTTTCTTATCCATTCATTGGTTGACAGATATTTAGGTTGTATTTTTATTGTTTCTCCACAAGCGGTGGTGCTGATACCTAAAATAACATTTAAGAATGTGCAGAAGGATTTCTGATTGTCACGATGTCTGGGAACGTTAGTGGCATTCAGATCCGAAAGTCCCAGGTATAATACACATCCTGTACTATGTGTAACTCTCTTGCACAATGAAGAATACACTTCCCTAAAATGTCAAGAGCATCCCCACTGAAAAATTCTACAGGATTTTAAGATGGAAATCAACATTTATTGGATGTCTATATTGTGAAAGTCCTTGTGTTTGAGCTGCGGAGATGGAGGAGGACTGGGAGGAGATGCACAGAGGTTTAAAGTGCTACTTCTTTTCCCATGGGAGTTTAAAATCCAATTAGGAAATTACAAAGAACAAGGAAGCTAGAAATATGAAAATGCGTATGTTCAGATTATTTCCCATTACTTACCATTTCCTAGCTCACTCCACATTCATAACCTGCCTTATCCAATGAATCAGTGTAAGTGACGTGATAAAGGTATGTAGCAAGGAGCACATGTTTCGAGGAACATCAAGTAGAGCACTAAGGTCTTAGAGGTTTTATTCATTTTATGCGAGAATTCCACTTTTCGTATTGCTCTGCTGATCGCAAACAAGAATACTTTCAGAGATATTAGGCAGTATGTGGCTGGCACTGGGAAATATGAGAATAGGGGATAAGTCTGGCATGACTTCCTGGATTATCAGTTTTACTGGACAGCGATTTTATAAAATTTTATGTTAGAATAAACATATACATTGTTACCAATTGTATTTCAAAATTTATATGAGTTGTAGACATAAAGCAGGTGACCCTGAAGATGTTTAATTCTTCTAACACGCCACTGTAAGTTATATTCTTAGCCTCAGGGTTGTATATATATATGTTTGTTTTTCTCTATTATAAGGGACATGTAGTGGAAAATTTTAAGAACACTAGAGTTAGTTGATGGCCTTATAATCAAGTAATTCGTTGCCAAAAAACGTCTACATCCAAGACCAGAAGAATGGTACAATGAGTAGCAATGAGCCCTTTTAATATTTGTCAACACAGTCCTCAGCTCTTTTCCATTATGTAGAATCGCTATGCTCACCAAGGAAGTGTTGATAAGTGGTTTAGAAAAAGAGATGAGATTGAACTATCTGTCTGAGATTTTTAGATCTTCCCTGATAAATCAGGCAAGCTTTCAAACAGACAATAAGCTCAGTCCCCAAAATCACTTTTCCGAAGCAAGTAGGCTTTCTTTCTGATACAGAAACAAACTTGAAAATAGCTGTATTACTGACATCCATGAGCTTGGAAGTGCTGAAATCATAAATAGCTTCAGCAGTGAAAGACTCCTGGAGAAATTGATGAGATAATGCGGGTTGCCTACTGCCTGTATATCGCTTAGGCGATCCCGATAAGAAACTATAGATGAATTGCAAATGAATACTTAATGGCTGCTGATTGAAAAATGATGAATAAAACTGACAATTAGTCAGGTAGTATTGATGAGTAAGGCACCAAAAGTAATTGTCTACTAAGATTTATCTTTCATAAATGCTACCATAATTTGCTTAAAGAGACAGAGAAAGCATCAAGGATTTGAAGGGAGGAGGGATCTGCCAGTTTTTGCTTATCATGAATAATTTTACATTGCTATTACTATGAATTTGCCTCTTTTGTTATCTCTAGAGTGAAAATAACACCTTCATTGCAAGGTTTTTGTGAGAAATAAATGAAAGAAGTAAATACCAGCATAATGTACTGACAAAGTAAATGCAAAATAAGCATGAGCTGTTATTAAGCAAGGACAATCTGCAACGCCTTCTCTCTATTATTCTTTAGGAAAGAACACAATCAGCCTGTTTCTATTATCAGTTCTGATTCCACTTGTCTAGAGTTCCTATATTTCTTCCTACGCTGAGCCTCAATTAGAAGTTGTTTATTTATCAAGATTACTTAAATTAGGACCTTTGCAAGCTGGAATTACACACTGAAATGTGTAATTCAGTGTTTTTATTTTCTCTGTGTACCCACTTTATGCTTTGCAAATGTGAATATATTTGCAAAAGGTATCGTTTAACAGACATTTTTCAATGACCTATTATGATTCAGGTACTATATTAGTCACTGGGAAGGTAACATGAGTTGAGGAAAAAGGCACATAAAAGCTAAAAGAGAATTTTTAAATGCTATAGCAACTGTAAGAAATATGCACAATATGTTTGGGAGCAAAGCATAGCAGCACCTATCTCAGCTTACATGTCTATGTGGGATGGGAAGGGGGCAGTTTGCAGAGTAGGTTTTTTTTTGGAGAAACTGCATCTTAAGAGTAAAAAGGATTTAGAGTAGAGGAAAGGAAACCACTTAATCTTGGGCTAGTCTGCTGGAGCTATTTTACTTTTCAGTATTGCCAAGTCCAACTATTTCTTTCTCATTATCTGCTATCACGCATACCAACAAATAGGTTATCTTCTTTACAATGAGGCTTATGTATAACTCCTGTTAGGCAGGTTAAATGTTATCAAATTGACCTAGGAAGTGATGCAAACTGTGCAGTCTCATCAATCACCTGGAGTAGAGACAGGTTCCCCTAACTCTGAAGAAGGGAATTTAAAAGCGAGAGACTCAGATAGGAAGTAGAAATAAAAATGTTTGGCTTTTCTTGGTCTTGTCTATGATGGATACTTTTCTGGGGGAATGGGATTGTGAGAATCTAAACCCTTTTTCTGTATTTGGAGGGTTTACCACCTTATGAGTTTTTCCAGATGGCAGAGCCTGCTTACTATTATAAACATTAAAAACAACAAGTGTTTGTTTGCTTATCTTCCTTTGCAACCAAGGCATGGGCAGGGCATATGATCTAGACATTGCCCATCAGATACACTATCCCAAAGTTGAAATAAGATGGTAATGCAAAGGCGCAGATTCTGTGGAGAATCCATCCTGACAGCAGGTGGCAGCAACAGTGGCAGTGCCGTCTAGTTTGGTGATGACTGTGACTATGAAAACAGTGACATTTAATGTTCAGCAGCAGAGGCTGAGGTTACTACAGATGTTGCCATGACTACCACATAGACGTCCCTGAATTCCTGCCCATGTCTCACGTTTTACTCATCAACTTTTCCAGCAATCCTGTATACTTCCTAAAATTCTTTCAGTCAATGTATTTTATGCTTAAGGAGAAGAATAGTTTATGTTGCTTGAAAATAAGGACCAGAAATGATTTAAAATAAGAGGGTCTTGGAAAGTCTCTATAACTCGATAACTTCCACATACAACTATGCCAGGTATGGAAGGAAGTGGCCCTGACAAGGTCTGCAGACTTGTGCCAGCTATTTATGACTGTCACACACATCTTTAGGACTTTGTAAACTGTCTCTTTTTAGACTTATTCTCTGAGTTAACATCGATGTTGCTAACATTAGCTTTTAGTAGATCTTTTTAAAGCTTCTATTCTACCACATTGGTCCTAAGAGGACCCAAGGATAATTTATAAACATATTTGACCAATTAAAAGTTTGCTTTTGCCAGCCTTTGTAATGGGAGCAATGGGAATTAGAATGCCAGAGTGACTAACTACCACAGTTAATATTTATTGAATGTCTACTATTTGTGAAGTGCTATGTTAAATGAATTACATGAATGACTATCATTTAATACTTAGTTAGCGCTATGATGAAGGAACTACTATATTCATTTTATAGGTGATGAAACTGAAAATTGGACATTTGAAAATATGCTTAAAGTGAAACAGATATTCAGTGGAAGAGCCAGGATTTGAACCAAGGCTTTCTGTCATCAGAATCTGAACTCTTAGACAGTATACTCACTGGGAAGTGTCAGTCTTTTCCATAATCTTCACCAAAATCTTCAGATTTTGACTGATTGCATTTTGCCAGTGGAAAGGAAGTGAATTGCAAGTTTTATTCTTTCTTTTTCTAGCATTATTGAGATATAATGACATATACATTGTGCAAGTTTAAGGTGTATAAAGTGATGATATGATACATAAATATTTCAAAATATTTACCACAATAAAGTTAGTTAACACATCTTCAACTCACATAATTGCCATTTTGTTGTTGCTCTGGTTAGAATATTGAAACTCTACTCTCACAGCAACTTTCAAGGATACAGTACAATATAAACTATAGTCACTGTGCTGTACATTAGTTCCCTGGAACTTATTCGTCCTACAACTGAAAGTTTGTAACTTTTGATCAACAACTCCCCATTTCTCCTACCTCTCAGTCCCTGGCAAGCACCATATTCTATGCTCTGTTTCTATGAGTTAGATGGTTTTAGATTCCACATATAAATGATAGCATACATTATTTGTCTTTCTCTGTCTGACTTGTTTCACTTAGCTTAATGCCTTCAAAGCCCATCCATGTTGTTGCAAATGGCAAGATTTCTTTCTTGTTCATGGCTGAATAATGTTCCATTGCATGTGTGTGTGTGTGTGTGTGTGTGTGTGTGTGTGTGACATTTTATTTATCAATTCGTCTTTCAATGGACACTTAGGGTGTTTCCATATCTTGGCTGTTGTGAATAATGCTGCCGTGAATATGGGAGTGCAGATCTCTTTTCAAGTTAGTATTTCTATTTCCTTTGGATATGGCAGATTTATTTTTAATTTCTTGAGGAACCTCCATACATTTTTCTGTAGTGGCTGCACCAGTTTATATTCCCACCAATAGTTCCCAGGGTTCCTTTTTCCCTGCATCTTCAATAGTATTTATTATTGCTTATCTTTTTCATAATTGTCATTCTAACAGGTATGAGGTGATATCTCATTGTGGTTTTGATTTCCATTTCTCTGATAATTAGTGGTGTTGAGCACCTTTTCGTGTACCTGTTGGTCACTTGTATGTCTTCTTTGCAAAAATGTCTATTCATTTCCTCTGCCCATTTTTATTTTTTTTTAATACATCTTTATTGGAGTATAATGTGTTAGTTTCTGTTGTACAACAAAGTGAATCAGCTATACTTATACATATATCCCCTCCCTCTTGAGCCTCCCTCCTACTCTCCCTATCCCACCCCTCTAGGTGGTCACAAAGCACCGAGCTGATCTCCCTGTGCTATGCAGCTGCTTCCCTCTAGCTATCTATTTTACATTCGGTAGTGTATATATGTTGATGCTACTCTCACTTCACCCCAGCTTCCTCCCCCCCTGCACTCCCCCCATCCCCCCGCACCGTGTCCTCAAGTCCATTCTCTATGTCTGCGTCTTTATTCCTGCATTGCCACTAGGTTCATCAGTACCATTTTTGTTTCTTGTGTTAGATTCCATATGAATGTGTTAGCATATAGTATTTGTTTTTCTCTTTCTGACTTACTTGACTCTGTATGACACTCTTGGATAAAGAAGATGTGCCCATTTTTAAATTGGATTGTTTGGGGTTTTATTGCTGTTGAGTCACATGAGTGAGTTCTTTATGTATTTTAGATAATAACCCCTTATCAGATATATGATTTGCAAATATTTTCCCCCATTACATAGGTCACCTTTTATTTTATTGCTGTTTTCCTTTGCTGTGCAGGAATTTTTTTAGTTAGATGTATTCCCACTTTATTTATTTATTTTCATTTTGTTGATTTTACTTTTGGTGTCAAATCCAAAAAATCATAGGCAAGACTGACATCAAGAAGTTACCCTCTCAGTTTTTTTTTTTTGGTAGGAATTTTATGGCTTGAGGTCTAAAATTTAAGTCTTAATTCACCTTGAGTTGATTGTTCTTGTGATTTTTTTGTGTATGGTGTAAGATAGGGATCAAGTTTCATTTTTTTTGCATATGGCTTTCCAGTTTTCCCAACACCATTTATTAAAGAGACTATCCTTTCCTCATTGTATATTCTTGGTTTCTTTGTCAAAAATTAATTGACTACATTGGCATGGGTTTACTTCTGGGTTCTCAGTTCTCTTCCATTGATCTATATGTGTGAGTTTCATTCCAGTACCACAGTGTTTTGATTACTATAGCTCTGTATTATAGTTTGAAATCAGAAGTATGATGCTTCTAGCTTTGTTCTTTCTCAAAATTGCTTTGGCTATTTGGGGTCCTGGATGTTTCCATACAAATTTTAGGATTGTTTTTTTCTATTTCTGTGATAACTGCCATTGGAATTTTGAGAGGGATTACATTGAAATCTTTTGATGGCTTTGGGTAGTATGGACACTTTAACAATATTAATTCTTCTGATACATGAACATGGGATATCTTTCCATTTATTTGTGTCTTCTTCGGTTTCCTTTATTAATGTCTTCTAGTTTTTGGTGTATAGGTCTTTCACTTCCTTAGTTAAACTTATCTCTAATTATTGTATTGTTTATGTTGTTGTAAAAGGGACTGCTTTCTTCATTTCTTTTTCAGATAGTTCATTCTTAGTATATAGATATGCAGCTGATTTTTGTATGTTGATTTTTATCCCAAAACTTTACAGAATTTGTTTATTAGGTCTAAAGTTTTTTGGTGGAGTGTTTAGGATTTTCTATATATGTGATCATGTCATCAGAAAACAGAGACAGTTTTAGCTCAACATAATAAAGGCCATATAGGACAAGCTCACAGCTAAAATCATACTCAATGGTAAAAGGTTAAAAGCTTTTCCTCTAAGATCAAGCACAAGAAGAGTGTGTCACTCACTATTCCTTTTCAACATGCACCAGAAGTCCTAGCCAGAGCAATTAAATAGGGAAAAAAAAAGGCATCCAAATTGGGAAGTTAGAATTGCAGTTTTTGAAGCCAAGATCAACTATTCTCAATTCCAGTGTGCACAAATAATTCCTGATCACGTTTTAAGTAATTTCTTTGGCATAGTCTCAGTGAAATAGAATGAAGGTTTAAGAGGATATTATTTTTAAAGTTTCTCCTTGCATAACATTGGTGGATTGATTGCTTAAAGCTTAACAAATACTGTTAGTCCTTTTGAGATGCTATAGCAAAATACCATAGACTGGATAGCTTAGAAACGACAGAAATTTATTGGTCACAGTTCTGGAGGATGGAAAGTCCAAGATCAAGGCAACGGCATTGTCTCCTAGTGAGGGCTGTCCTCCTGGTTCATAGCAGGCACCTTGTTCTTGTGTCCTCACACGGTAGAAGGGGCTACGGATCTCTCTGGAGCTTCTTTGTAAAGGCAATAATCTCATTCATTACAGTTCCACCCTCATGCCTGAAGCACCTTACAAAGGCCCCACCTACTGGTACTATCACATTGGGCGTTTGGATTTCAACATATGAATTTGGGGGTGGGAGGGCATAAATATTCAGACTAATAATATCAAATACTGTAACACAATACTAATAATATACTAACAAATACTGATAATACCTCATGCTAAAAAAAATTGTGACCATAATAAATAGCTTATGAAAAGTGAGAGGAGGGATAATTGGTTGAAGATATTCTCATATGTCCTTTCTATGAATCTACTCTATGCAGAAGATATAATGAAGGGAGATTTTCACCATCCAAGAAGATTCTAATCTAGCCCCTTAGTCAATTTATTCATTCTTTCACAGGAAATTATATAGTAACCAAGAGTATTATTTTAATGGAAATTTAGACAAAGATAAAAATATTGAATAATGAAGGGTAAGAGATACAAGGTACTGTAACAGAAATATATACTTTTAGAATCAGAAACACCATTTGTAAACCACTGGTAACATATAGGATATGCAAAAAGTCTTGACTTTTTGATGAAATAAGCTCTATGACCTGCTGATATTGAAGAACTGTCAGGAACCAGTGGGATGGTAACTGAGAAAAATGTCACAATACAGATGGACTCTTACAGTGATTTTCTTAAGGGGATACTAAAATATTGGGATCGAGGGACTTGAACAGATCTCAAAGGAATATCAGTCTCTCAATGTGAACAGGCCTCTCTTTCATACACTTAGAAATATTAAACTCTGTGATAAATAAAGTAATAACCCATAAGACAGTTCTCTATTTGACCTCTGAGAAGACATATCAGTGTGGCCCTCGGGGTAAATGATGTTTAAAAAAAACTTTAATACTAGTTTCGCTTTACTGCAAGTTATTGATGTATATTCAGACAATGTAAGAAAAAGATAGTAGGTGGTTTAAGCTATGACTGTTAACAGTATAAGACAATGACAGCTCGTATAGTGGTTTGCTAAAGAGATTGTTTTAAAACCTCATCCCCGGTGTTAGGTGCTACCTCAATATAAAGAAATATAAAGACAATTCTCCAGTTTCTAAGATTAATGTCTTATTGAATAGCTACTACAAGAAATGCTAACTTGGAAAGATAGGAAGCAGATGGCCAACCTGTTCATCAGACTTTTTTAAGGGAAAAATATTTGTGGATATTATCATCAAGATTTAAGCTCAAAGCTACCCAATTTATTGAGTACCTGTTATGGGCAAGAGGCTGTGCTAGGTACTTAAACTTACATATGTATTTATTTAAACCTCACAAGGTATACATTTATTCATATGCATCAAAGTTGATCATTAACACAGTATAGACTTAACCTGGGTTCTTTATCTTGACATTAATAGACAAGTTGGTATGAAGAACAATAAACTTGGTTGAGGAAGAAACAAAATCTATACTTTGAAATGTCAACCAAGTAGTTTATTAAAGAGTTAAATTAAAATACAAATAAACATGTGACAGACAATGCATAATAATTTTAGGGTTAACTATAAACCATTTCTTACCATTCTGCCATTTCTGCATTTAATTGATGTTGCAGAAATTTGTGCATAGCAGACCATGTTGGAGGGATGACCCTTGTTGAATGGGCATGCACTCAGCCAGTGCCAAAAGCCATATGCCCTCTGCAGGTGAACGCCTTCTGAAAGTGCCCTCTACTTTCTATCATGGCTTAGAGGGGTGAGGGGCATTTTCTCACCTGAATATTTCTAGGAAGTGTTCTCAATTTATTCAAAGGGTTATTTCTCAATATTGGTTTTATATACTTGCAATTGTGTACTAACTACAGCAGAAGGGCTTTTTTTGCTTAATCCCTTTCATGCCAGCTGCATTTGGTGACAACAGCAGTTGCTAATGTATCGTCTCAAAGGTTGTCATTTTAGGTACTTCAAAAAGATAAGAACGTCTTGTGGGTAGGGAGGACAGACAATTTAGATGTTGTGGAAAGGGTGGCAGAATATATTTGCAAATAGCAATTAAGGAAATGGCTTGAGTGAGTATGGATGGGAATAGATATTGTAAGTGTTCTGGTCCTTAAAAAAAAAAATCATCACTTCATTTAGGTCTCACCTAGCTCAAACATTCCGTTGGACATGGTTTTTGAGGTCTATGAAAGAGATTGACACCATTTCACTTATCCATCCTCATTCCCCATATAGGAAGATATTCTCCTTCCAATAAATCTAAGGAGGTTTGGCAACATTTTCCAGTTGTGGTGGGTAAAATAGGGACTCCATGTGTCACACAGTGCAGTATACCAGAAAGATAGAAAATTTTGTCTGGCTGTCTAAACTTACTTTTGTTCTTAACAAAGAGGACCCTTTCCCACTAAGGCAGTGTCTCAACATTTGTAGGTCTGGCAGAATGATGGCACAATCTGTGATTTAAAACAAAAATTGAATTAGTTACCAACTTCTAAAAGTCAGTGGCTTTTATTTGAAAAAAAAATAGTGATGTTTGACTTCTTTTGAAAAATTGGATAGTATAGTAAGACTTAGCTGTTATTGCTACATGGTACCATATCCAAATCTCTCTGTACTTTTTATTGTCTTCCCAACACTGAAGCATTTTGGTCAGCTCCCATTTATCATTGTATTCACACTGCTTTTCTTTATGGTAGAAGTTAGAAGAAAATAAAACGTATATTGTACCCATGCCTCTATTAAGTGTGGGGAAAGTGTTGATTTTGTGACTTTTGTAAAAAGTCATTGTGTTTGTGTGTGTGTTATGGGTGTATATGCATATCCATATATCTATATCTAGCCTTTCACTATAGTCACCTCAAGGGCTGGAACTGGTTTTGATTTTTGTTTTTCATTTTTGTTGTTTCCGTGTCTGTTATAAATTAGGAATACAATTTAGTGAGTAAATACTTAATGATTGTGAAATTAGATCAGGAGGTAATGATCTTAAGGGAGTTCTTACCTAAATTTCAGTAAAATGTTTTCTGCTGACTTTAGGACTTTTTCCAACTAGACATTAAATATTTCTCCTTGGGATAGTTACTGGCAGAACATTACTGCATTTAATATTTTTACTTTCTCTTTCATAGTCTCTGTCATCAACGTGTTTTATGGCAAACCACTTCTTTAAAAGAAAGGAAAATGCTCTCAAGGAACCTGATCAGTATGGAGCTAGACAGAGATGAAACATGGGGATGAATAACGATTTAGCCCATCGTTAGGGTAGAAGGGACAAGGACAGGGTAGAAGGGACAGGGTAGAAGGAGGTCACTAGGAGACACAGCGTCAGTTAAGAAAATCAGAGTCCAGAAAGGAAGAAAAAATATTGGGAAATAGGATTTATAGTTGTTTTCCAAGAGGCAAGGCCCTAGGAACAGTTTTAAGGTCTAATTTTGCCTTTATTTTTTTTGGTCTAGGGTTACTTTTAACTGTGCCACATGTATGAATACAGAATCTTAAAGGCACTACTCTAATCTACTCCTAATCTAGGAAATTAAATGTAGATGAATTTAAGTCATATTTTCTAGTGATATACCTTGATTAGACTTGTATGGAAATCATATTTCCTTGACTGAATTTATGTAAAACACCGATTTTTATTATTAGAGTGGAAGATACTCCGATTTAATCAGGCACATATTTAGTAACTTTTTAAAATGGTAATGGTCTATAAAAAACTAATATTACCCAGATTATTATTAAATAAAAGGTAAATAATTATTAATTATATTAATAAGAATAATTTCTTCATGTTTCTCTACATATTCATGGAATATGTTGTTGTAAACTATGTTTTCATTATTTACCTTATTTAATAATGCTTAACATTCATTTCAGAAAAAAAATAAGTATTATTTGGATGAACTTGTGTTAAGGAGAAGAAAAAAGTCCTGCCCTAGGGCATAGTGATATGCACATTACTTTTCAAGATTTTCAGTAAAGAAATGAGCTTGTTTTAAAATACAAGGTAAGGACACAGAATTCTTGTGTTGTTTTGCAGTTCCTTTACTGCAGCTCTCATTCACACATGTTATGGTGCCTTCACTTGATTAATGTCCTCCTTTCATAGAACTGATAGAGACCTCAAACAGTGAAAAATACAAACAAAAACATTCACTGAAACAAAGCAACACGTTTAGAAACACCACAATAGAATTTCCACAAAAAAGAGCCTATGCAGATAAATAACTAGTACATCCATATATAAGGCTTCTTAAACAAATTACATATTTATGACAATTAATTATGGAAAATTCTATATCTTACAGATCAATGGCAAAATGGGAGCTTAGCTAAGAACTGTGGGAAGGTTACCTTGTAATATTTGTGAGCCTTCAGAGAGTAGGCATTAAACTAAATCCATTAAACAAGTTTCTAGTTAGGCACCTGTGATCTGGGGCTGTAAATGTATATAGTGGTTTCTTTAGCTATATGAGTTCTTTGCACATACTGTCTATATGGGACAGAAATTCCCCCTGAGGTTAGAGATTTCAAGTTTCTTATAATGCACCTTAAAACGGTCAGTGTCCTTTTGCAAAAATAAATAATTTTGAAAGAATCATTTTTAATCCATAGTTTCAAAGACAAATCGTGGTGCTAAAATGTTTCTGCCTTTATATTTCTTTGAGTGCGGAACTGATATTTACCGTCAGTTTCTGTGATTTGCTTCGCTCAGACAACAGCTTGACATGGATGATCTTATATTTCCTCATTCTTTATGCTTGTATCTCATCTGAAAAATTAAGGAGACTATAGCATGTTCATGGAGGTTCTTTTCATGTCCAGAAGGCCAGTAGGCAATACTTCCCTTGTCCTCAGTTAATAAGAATTGAATTGGATTATGTTTATCAATACATCTACAACCAAACTCTATGAGTATAAAATACATATGTTATATGGCTATAAATATACATGTGTATCTATAGGAACAAATATATAACTATATGTGTTATACCTACCTATAAATAATATATATTTTAAGCATCCAGACATTGGCCAAATTGCTGTAAATTTGTGTTAAATTATTTTATATGATGAATTTAAATACTTACATATAGTATATAACTGATATAATTATTATATATAAATTATACATGTGTAAATATTTTAAATAATTATATATAATAATTATTATTTAAGGATGTATGGGTTAATAATGAGTCTCCCTGGAAGCTTCAGGTGTTTACTGAACATAAAAGACTATTAAATACCCCAAAGATAAAATCTTCCAATTCTTAAATGGTTGATTTGTTTGAAAATATATCTTTAATAGAAAATTACCTAAAATCTTGGACATAATTTTCTTCATCTGTTCAAATGATAATATCACACTTGTCAGAGGGTTATTGAAAGGATTAAATCAGATTACCTATGTATAAAACTAGGCAAATTATCTTGTTTAGAAAAAAAACTATAACAATAAAAGTTAAAGATGTCTTGAGGAATATGTACAAAACATTTGATTTATTTGTTGTGTTTAGAATGACTCATCTCCTAGCTATTTGAAACCATTGTTTTCAGTTAGTTTCCTGAAGTAAAATACCTGAAATTTTTGTTTTAAGCTAACTGTTAAATTTAAAAGAAAATTAAATATATATCCTAAACTTTATTCAATTACCATTTTTCCCCCCTGAACTGATCAGTTATTAGATGGATGTGACTAAAGCAACTAGTCATATGTCTGTGGGCTTATTTTGTTCAATTTGTGCTGGAAAGTAATCAAGAAATTTTTATTTCACATTTGTTCCTAGATGGGTGGACCCTACAATTATGTTGCTTTTAAAATCTGTAGTATAATAGATGTTTTGTTAGAATATTAGTGTATTTTATAAATGTAATGTATTTTGATGTTGTTTAAATGTTACATTATCCATTGTATCTAATTACAAAAAGATTTGGCTCTTGCAAAATGTTTGCATCCTTGTAGAGTATGATTAATGCCTGTTATTTCTAGGGGTGTGATTTTGGGAGCAATTTTTTATAAAACTGCTTAAACTGTTACCTTATAAATCTGAAATCATTTGGCACAGTATTCATTTAACCAAATTACTGTGCTAATAGCAATTCCTCCTTCTAAATGGTTTTCAGAGTTAGTAGATATGTGCCTCTCATCAACCTCTAGTATTTATGACTTGAGCAATGGTTGTCCTTCTCTGCACAGGGCATACTGTTTATTTAACGATTCTTGGTACTGGCCTTTCTCTAGGGCTCCAAAAGTTGCTAACATTGATTAAAACCTAATTTATAGTCAGTTTCTTCAAGGAGAAGAACCAGTTTTAAAGGTTAAGATTCAAGTCTTCTTTTAACCAACCAATGAAGTAAAATGGATAATTCACTTATTTTTCCATTAAAATTATTAAGAGCCTACTGTTTATAAGATAGTAACAGGTGAATCAAATTCAAGGACATAAAGTTTAAAACTTTCTTTAAGCAAAGTAGATTAGGGGGGAGTCTCTTGCAGGATGGCAAGAGTGAAAAAAAAGCTTTATGAATGCTAGAGCTATGGAAATTAAGGAATTGTTGATAGAGGAAATGGCATTAAAACCATGTTTCTAAACAAAACCTTAGGGCTGAGAAAGTTTAGGGTTTGTTTAGAGTTGCTGATTTGAGATTTGTGCGGTGCTCAAAGAAAGAGAAGGGAAGACGTAATATGTCAGTAGGGGCAGAATACAGCAGGTGCTATTAAAAAATTGGGGGCTAAGAATATTGTTCGGCAACTAGTGGCTTAACACAGAAGAGTGTGAGTAGCAGAAGAACATGAATAGAGGCAAGCTTTAGGAAACCATACCTTGGTACATATAGAATAATGTGGAATAGAGAAAAATAGAAATGCGAAGGGATTGAAATAGGATGATGGCACTAAGAACAGGAAAATATTTTCAAGAGAAACTCAGAAGAATTGATAGGACTTAGACTCAGAAAATAGAAGTAAATGAAAAGGAAAGTCAAATTTGATTTGATTTTGACAAATGTGACAAATTCGATTTTGAGGGTTTCCAGTCTTACTGATAGAGAGTAATATCATAGAAATAAATAGTTGTTAGGAGAAATATTTCAACCTGGCCAGATAGGCTAATAGGAAATTGGGGAGAGGAAAAGTGAAGCTTTTGAGAAATATCAGGGTTGAAGGCAAACATTTGTGAGTGATTCTAATAGACGAGGTGACATGGAGTCATGAGATTGCTGGAATTCCTTGAGGGAACTTGGAGAAACAAAATCAGTCTAGGAATAATTTATGGGAAAACATAACAGGTGTTTAGAAGAATAAAATGGAAAAGAAAATAAGAAAAATGAAGACAGAGAATTAGGACAGTGAAGAGAGAGCACATTTTCTCAAAAATAAAATGAAGAAGGAAGAAAGAGCATTGGTTCTGGGAAGTCACCAGAGTTGAGAGGAAGGGCCAGAGTGCTCCATCTCCTTGCATTTGTAAACAAAAAGACTAATTGTTGGGCGGAGAGAGGCCTGTCTCACTGAGAATCTTGTGAAAGTTTTGACTCTCCCTGGGAAAACATAAATGATCTGTACAAAAACTTTTACAGTTCATCTCAGATGACTGATGAATTTTGTAAAGTTCCATTCAGGGACTGTAGGTTAAGACAACTTTGAAAAAAAAGAAATCTTCCATAACAACTTCAACAAATTTCAAGGATTAAGCATAGGTTAAGCTTATATGATGAGTTATAGACCTCTCTTTTCAGATCCTATTCCATTTGCAGTAACTTACCTTGTTTTTTTCCTCCTTATTTATGATTAATTTGAAGAATGACTATAAGGATAGAAATGTTTATGAGGAGAATGGCTGGTAGTTCTAGTTTACAACCTGAATCTCAGAAAAACTTCATTCCTTAGCCAATAACTGCATGGTTAAAATAGATAGACGGAATTAAGAACACCATTTTAATGGAAACTAGGGGAAATACTGTATAGATAGTCCTCAAAACTGTTGGGATTTATACCTTTGACAACATTTAAAAAATAGACTCTGTGACTTTCTTTCCTCCTCAGCATTCTCCTCTTTTCAGGGAAAGCTTCTGAACTACCATCTTTAACAATACTTCTGTCTTAGGGCAGTTTCCGAAGAGTAAAACCCTGTGAGGAGGATTTGTGTACATCCAAATGATTTACTAAGGAAGTGTTTCCAAATGAAATCTGTAATGTAGTGAGAAAAGCAGACAAGAAGGGGAAGAAGCCATGAAGCGATTTCAGGCAAAGTTCCGTACTCACCCTGATTCATAGGGGAACTCTGGACTATACATTAAACTTCAAAGTTTGTCCCAACTGGAGCAGGGAGTAGGACTGTAATACTGCTTCATCTGCATAGTCATTCATTGTTGAAAGGCTTGGGGAGCAGATAGTAAGCTCCATGACACTGAGAGATGCCATTCAATGCAGGCAAAACATTTGCAGTGGTCCTTGAGCAGTGCTGGTGATATCATTGTAACGGTGGTAATAATATCCAAAAAATATTATGCCTGGTAATATTCTTTGCTCTGAAATAAAGTTTGATATTAATATAGTCACTGTAGCTTTCTTTACCTGAGTGTAAGCCAGATAGACCTTTTTTCATCCTTTTACAATTAACCTGAATATATCTTTGTATTTTTTTTTTTAATGTTTTGATGAAATACCTTATTTATTTATTTATTTATTTATTTATTTATGGCTGTGTTGGGTCTAAGTTTCTGTGCGAGGGCTTTCTCTAGTTGTGGCAAGTGGGGGCCACTCTTCATCGCGGTGCGCGGGCCTCTCACTATCGCGGCCTCTCTTGTTGCGGAGCACAGGCTCCAGACGTGCAAGCTCAGTAGTTGTGGCTCATGGGCCTAGTTGCTCCGCGGCATGTGGGATCTTCCCAGACCAGGGCTCGAACCCGTGTCCCCTGCATTGGCAGGCAGATTCTCAACCACTGCGCCACCAGGGAAGCCCTATTTTTGTATTTTAAATGCATTTCTTGTAAGTGACATATAGTTAAGTCTTGTGTTTTTTATTCAAGCTGGCAATCTATGTTTTTAAATAGGGCATTTGAACTTATTGCTTTTAATATGATTATTGAGATGGTTAGGTTTAAATGTATTATCTTGCTAAATGTTTATCTCTTATATCATCTCTTCTCTGTTCCCTTTTCTAATCTTACTGCCTTCTTTTGGATTTTTTTTAAGATTCCATTTTATCTCCTTTGTTAGCTTAATAGCTGTAATTCTTTGTATTGGTTTTTTAGTGCTTGCTGTAGGACTTTAGTCTAGATCTTTAATTCATCACAGTCTACTTTTAAATGATATTATAGTATTTCATTATAAGGTGAATTTTAATTTTTTGGGTGATAGATATATTTTCATTTCTATATTTGAGCTTTGCTTAGGGATGCAGGTTAGTTACTTGGGAACAGTGTGATCCTTTTTGGGTCCTGATTTTTAAAATTTTGTGCGGTGGGATTGGAGCAGTATTAGTCCAGGCTTAATTATTCCTCACTGTAGAGGCAAGGTCTGTCTTTGGAATGTTGTGGTTTTCCAGTCTGGCTGTTGAGAAAAGGTACTATTTCTAGTCCCATGTGAGTGATGGACACTGTTTAATTTAAACCATTTGATAGGTTCTTTCCTGAAGAGTTTGTAAAATATTTATCTTTTAAATTAGTTGAGATTTGTTTTTGAAGTATAATTGACCTATAATACTATATTAGTTCCTGTTACACAACATAGTGATTTGATATTTCTATACATTTCAAAATGGCCACCACAAGTCTGGTTACAATCTGTCGCCACACTAAGATACTACATAACTATTGACTTTATTCCCCGCACTATACAGTTCATACCCATGCTTCATTTATTTTGCAACTGGAAGTTTGTATCTCTTAATCTCCCTCACCTATGTCTCCCCTCCACCACACTCTCCCCTCTGGCAACCACCTGTTTGTTCTCTATGTATCTATGACTCTGTTTCTGTTTTGCTATGTCTGTTCATTTGTTTTTTAGAATCGACACATAAGTGAAATCATACAGTACTTGTCTTTCTCTGTCTGAGTTATCTCACTTGACCTGGATGGACCTAGCAGATATTATGCTATCACAAATGACAAGATTTCATTCTTTTTTATGGCTGAGTAATATTCTATTGTATATATATGCCACATCTTCTTTATTCATTCATCTATTGATGGGCACTTAGATTGCTTCCATACCATGGCTATTGTAAATAATGTCATAATGAACATAGGGGTGCATATATCTTTACAATAATGTTTTCATTGTCTTTGGATAAATACCTAGGAGTGGAATTGATGGATCATATGGTAGTTCCAACAAACAAACAAGCTCATAGAAAAAGAGATCAGATCTCTGGTTACCAGAGGCAGAGGGATGAGGGGGATTGGATGAAGGCAGTAAAAAGGTACAAACTTCTAGTTACAAGATAGATAAGCAGTATGGATTTAATATACAACATGATAAATATAATTGACACTGCTCTGTGTTTCTTATGGAAGTGATAAAGAGAGTAAATCCAAAGAGTTCTCATCACAAGGAAAAATATTTTTTTCTATTTCTTTAATTTTGTACTGTACAAGATGATGAATGTTCACTAAACTTATCATGTTAATTATTTCATGAAGTATGTGAGTCAGATTATTATACTGTGCACCTTGTACACAGTGCTATATGTCAATTATATCTCAATAAAACTGCAAACAAACAAAAACAAAAAATTACCTGAGATTTACAATACTTTATAGCATATATGTTCCATCTTGGTTAATGTTTCAAATGCATTTGAACAGTGATTAGATTCTACAGCCCATTGGCTGTAGTGTTCTATAAATGGCAGGTTAGTAGAGATGGTAGACAACAATATTCATATATTTTTTATCTTTTTTTTTTTCTTTGAACACTTCCTGAGAGGGGTGTTAAGAACTCCAACTGTGATTGTAAGCTTACCTCAATCTCCATTAGTTTGGTCAGTTTTTACTTATCTCTAGTATTAGGTATAAAAATAAAGGATTTTATATCTTCTTGATGAATTGATCACTTTATTATCAAATTTCCCCCCTTAAACCTGTTAATACTTCATGTTTTGAACTCCATGTTCTTTGTGTCTGATATTAATATAGTCACACCAAATCAATATGCTTAATTGCATTTTGCCATCCTTTTACATTTAGCTATCTTTTTCTTTATATTTAATGCCCATCACTCATTGGCAGCACTGAGTTAGGGCTTGTTATTTAATTTATACTTGTATCTGTGTTTTAATTGGAGTATATAGTCCATTTACATTTAATATAATTATTGATGTGATTGGTTTTAAGTCTATATTCATTTTCTGTTTGTTCCACCTGTTCTTTTTTCTTCTGTTTTCACCTTCCTGGGTCTTTATATATTTTTAGTATTAGGTTTGATTTAGCATTTTTAGTGTTATATTGTACTCCCTTTATTACCTATATTGTTAGTGATGTTATATTACATTACATAATATATTATCTATTTCTTTTTCTATGTTCCTAAATTCAGTTACTGGCTCTACCACCCAGCATCTCAGATAGAAACCTCACATTCTTGGACTTAGTTTTAGCTCACCTCCAATCAGGTACCAGGTCTATTTTTACCTTCCCAAATCTTTTAAATCCAACATATCTTCTTTAAAAGTAATCAATATGACTGCCATAGTTCGGGATCATATCACCTTTGACCTAATAAAATATAATGATCTCTTAACTAGTTTGTCTTCTCATTTGACCATGCCCAGTCTATCAATTTTAGATTAATGTTGAGATTCAAGGTCTCACATAATGAAATGGAAGATCAAGTGACATGTGAGATCAAAGTACTTTAAAAACAGGGTTTTAAATGGATCTGTTTGGCCTGCACAGCTTGTTGTATGATGGAGAAACTACTGTGAGAAAAGAAGAATGAACAGGAGGAAAGATAAACTGGGGGAAAAAAGAGAATATTGAAGACTATTTTTAGTGAGTGCAGGGATTATGTGTAAGGATTATGTGTAAGATCAACAGGGGTGATGGAAACCAAAGGCTGGTGAATGGGCTAGAGGATCTCCTCACTTGCAGGGAAAAAGAAGATGCCACCTGGAGAAAATCACCTTCAATTTATGTCCTTCCTATGCATGTCCTTAATCTATTCAATTTCATGGTGATTTGCATATAGTATGCTCAAATGGTTTAAGTGGAAGATAATTAAATGACTAAAGATGGGTGAATGAGTGAGACATTTCTGTTTATGTTCATTTCACTGGGCCTAAGATCTACTTAAGTGAGACATTTTTGTTTATGTTTCATTTCACTGGCCTAAGATCTAACATTTTCCCCCCAGTGTGGTAAAGCGAATTAAGGTTTTCAAAGGAAAGCATTTCTGGAATAGGCTTGTTGAGAAATGTAGGGTCATTGCCATGAAGTGAAGAACATCAAAAATGTATAAATTGAAGACTGGTAGGAAGAAATATTGAAATGGCTGAAGACATCTTGAGCGACATGATATTTACACAGTGATTTTGTAAATTTAAATGGTATGTCACAGGATTCAAGTAAATTGGAACATTTATTTTCAAAATGTTTTCTTTCAAAAATATTGTATGTCTATTATGCTAATTGTAGAAATTAAAAGGTGATATTAGCAAATCTATTTTAATCTGAGTTAATGCATGGCATTCTTAAAGTTCCAAATTAAATTCAAACATATTCATGCTCTGTCAACATTGCAATATCCAATTGATATTCTAAGGCTTTGGATACATTATCACATGTATTTATTTATACAAAATTATTTAGAGTATTGAAACAGTTATCGACTGGATACTTAATAAGCAATATCATCTGAGATTTACAGTTAAAGTAGAAATAGCCTTTTTTCTTAATTTATCTGGATATATGTTTAAAAAAAAAACAAAACTCTTCAATAACTTGTCAGTGTATAAGCCTAGTAAAATGAGACAGGTTTTTCTTTGCTTAAGTAGTTTTGAAGCCTAAGGTTGCTCTCAAAAACAGTGGAAATTGTGGTAAAGGGCAGTTGGGAGGAGATTGATAGACTCAGTGGCTAAACTGTGGATCAGCTAAATTGCCAGACAGAAAAGGGGAAAGAAACAGTTGGAAGGGGTCCTCCTGGGTTTAGAAAAAATCTCAAACGTCTACCTCAGGGTTTATTTGTTTAAAGAAACTTGAATTTGATTGGATCAGTCTGTGAAGCAGTTTATAAACCAGGGCATTGTTGAAAACAAGGTAGCAATCAGTTGGCAATTACTGTACTTTAGCAGGGGGGGAATAGTCAGGGAAAGAAGCAGTTTAAAAAAAAAAGCCCTACCAAAAGCACTATCATCTCAGGGCAACTGTAGGCATACCCAAGTCTCTGCCACCTGAGGAGGAACATCAGAGGCTTCACACTGAGGAGAAGAACTAGACATCACTAAAGGAATCCAATAAATCACTAAATAAATAAATAAGCCAATAAAAATAACAAACAAGCTCCTGATGAGGAGACAGTAGCCAGAGGAAACTACTTTTTGATTAAAAAAAAATGTGTTATAAAGTTGGTACTGGAACTCCCCCCCTCCGCCCCCGGCCCCAACACACACACGCAGTGAAGATTTCCAGTGTCAGCAGGCTGATTAGAAGCTGAACCCTCTGGTTCTAGGTGGTTACGTATGCAGCTAAATCCCTTCCAGGGAGAAGCTGGGAGATGGGCATTTTTGTCTGCCCCCTCTGCACTGAGCTCAGGTATGTAGCTGAGGAATGTGCTTCTGTGCCCATTTCAAAACTTGTTCTTCGTTTGCTATAGCCCTGTAGGACTTGTGAATGAAAGCCGCATGTGCTGTAAGAGCTCGTTGATTTGGAGCCAGTATCAATATTGATTCACTGGTTTTGGCAAAGGTACCATGCTAACATAAGGTATTAGTGGAAGCTGGGTGTGGAGTATATGAAAACTCTTGGTACCACTTTGGAAAGTTTTCAGTAAATCTAAAACTGTTCTAAAAGCTTAAATTTATTAAGAAAATATAAAAAGCACAGTGTTGGACAGAAAGATATTGGTCATTTAGTAATTTATTGGTGCCTTGATTTAATATTAGAAAGAATGGATTATATCTGTATACACATGTTATTCAGGATTGAGTCATACTCCAAAGAAAATTTTTTTTTTTGATGTTTTCTCCTTTTAACTGAATTATGTGAGAAGTACATACTAAGGAGTGTCAGTGTTGGGAGGTAGAAGATAATGCCTAGGGAAAATATTTTTAGGCCACACTTATTTTTCTTTATAATTTAGTGAAACAAGCAAGATCCAGGCCCTACCTCAGACCTACTTAATCAGAGTCTTCATTGTACCAAGATGCCTAGGTGAATTGTGTGCATGTTAAAAGTTTGAGAGCTAAGTTGTTGCTGACCCCTTTTAAATTTGCTCTATTCCCTCCTTTGCTATAATCCTTGCTTTCCCCTTTTATACCAGGTAGATCCATTTTTTGTTCTCATTTACCTTTCCTGATGAACCACCAAATAGGCACTGGAGTTTGCAGCCTCTGCTAACTAACTGTTCAATTAAGTGAAGATCCTGACCATCTACCGATGCACTTATTAATGAAGATACATTTTTAAAAGTTTTAATCCTTGGTTCCATTAGACTCTGTTTAGAAAGCAGAGAGGGTTAGGATTAAGGTGACCAGTGAAGGGAGAAAAAAGTTAGCAGCTGATACCCCTTAGAATTTGGCTACTTGTTTACACGATTATTAGTAATTCTCCCAACATTTTGAGGATTCCAATAGACCACTAACAAATGTTTAACTTAAAGTAGCTGAGTACATATACAGGTACTATTAACATTTCTTAAAAAGTATAATTTTAAAAGTTTATTGAGATATAATTGACATATAAAATTGTGTTAGTTTCAGCTATTCAATATAATGATTCAATATTTGTATATATTACAAAATGATCATCACGATAAGACTAGTTAACATCCATTACCACACATAATTACAATTTTTTTCTTACGAGAATTTTTAAGCTCTACTGTTTTAGCAACTTTCAAATATATGGCACAGTATTATTAGCTATAGTCACTGTGCTGTACACTACATCTGCATGACTTATTTATTTTATTTTTGATTAGTGAAAATGTTCAACAATATCCTTAGTACTATGTTTAATTGAGGGAGATAGGTAGAGTCTCTCTTTGTCTTACTATTTTGTAAATCCTCATCTTGGTTCATAATATTTTTTTAGGAAAACCTTGCTTCTAATGACAAAAGTCAGGGATAAATTTAAATTAACAGATGTTTAAAGAATTCTACCTTTGTGTTGATGATGAGTAAACCTAAGCTCAGAAAGTTGAAATATCTAATAACGGGACAGTGGCAGGGCTGTGATTTGAACAACTGTTGAATGATTCCAATGACCATGTGATTAATCACTATGCTATAATGCTTCTTTAGAGTTTCTGTGATAAGAAAAAAAAAAAGGAGATGGAAAGAGAAGTATGTCCTCTCTACTCAATTTAATCTATGATAACTAAAAAAAATTAATTTGGATCTTTTTGTTTGAGTTGTAGACCACTGTGTAAAATGCATGAACATGTGCAGTTAATTGCAGACAAGCAATAATGCTCACACATTAGCATAAGAAAGTGAAAGAAGTACTTATCCTTAAGGGCGTAGAAGATAAAATTACGAAGTCAAATTGGGAGGACTATTCTGGAAACCAAGGAGCCTAAAAAGTCTATGGAGAATATGAAATTCAGTGTGTTAGAGTTAGCCTCTTCTTCTGCTGTAGGAGACACAGGTGATAAGTATCAACATGATCAGACATCTGAATATATTCAGCTTAAGAAAATTCTTACCCAACTTCAAGAGAACATGTTCAAATTATTCAAACCTGTTCACTCCAGCAAATGTGGCCTTAACTCCAGACCTTTTCTCATTTACTAAGCCACCCAAGGTTCTGGATAACAATTCATACGGAAACAGATTTCTGTTTATGCTGTGGTTACCAACCAGTGTTGACTCCTTGGTTCTGAATTTGTTCTTTGCTAACAATTGCTTTTTTGTCCTTCATGGTGGTAGTGTTTCAATCTTTTTGTCCACATCCACACTTCATCGCTGAATAGGGATGGGATTTTCCTTCCCTATAAATCCCTTGGGGTTTATAGCAAACTGCCTCATTTGTGCTTTATGAGGAACAGCGCTCCCATATTATAGTGTAGATTTTGTTCTCAAAAGTCTAGGCTTTCAATTTTTAAAATGTGCCGATTAACCTACACGTTATCTAGTTTCCAATTATAACTTTAAATCAAAATGACTTTATTAAGTACCCGTCCTTTGATCAGCACCATATCAGTATTAAGAAGGTGGCTGTGATGTGTTTCCATGGTTGACATTTTAATGCTTAAATGTCTATTTAGGAATTGCTTGGAAAAAATATATGTATTTGTTAATAAATATAAGTTCTTACGAATTTGTGATTTTATGTGTGTTTATTATTATTACTTGTTCATAGCTAGTGGCTAAACAACTGGATGTCAGCAGCAGAGAAGAAAAATCAGCAAATTCTTGAATCAAAAATTTATTTATACTGTTATTAAAGAAAGAATGAGCACTCTAAGATAATGTGTATATTAAAGTGTTGACTGAGCCTGGGGCTCTGCTGTGGAAAGGGAAGACAGTAAAAACTCAAATTATTAATGAACTTTATTTGTATTAATGAAGGAAGAATAAGTTATATAAGAAAATGATCAGTTTGAACATGAAAAGTAAGAAAATTTGAATTAATGCGTTTACGAATGGTCCCTCTATGGTACATGGAGTGATCTTCTGATCTTCTCCTTTGAGATAAGTATATTTGTACCAATATTTGTTTATATTTGCTTTTAGTAAAAGAACATGTATTTACATGGAAATACACAGTTGTGTGACATGTTTGCTAACAGGTTCAGAGACCAATTAACAAGCCAGATATTTATATGGATATAAGGTAACTTTTTACTCAATAAGGCTTAATAACCTTTTCTCTCATTGCTTTTGTCATGCATTCCTTTCTCCTGTGGAATAGCCATCCCTTCAATTCGACCACAAGATGACTCCTATGTAACCCTCACCTGATTCTCTCCCTTGAGTGAAACCTTTTTAAGCCATGTGAGTCCATACATTCATCATTCCTCTGATTGCCTTTAGTATTTATTATACATCACTCTGCATTGTTATTTCCCTTTGTGTGTATATTGTCATCTGCAACCCAAAGAGACTGGGAATTGTTTTCTAGAGTGTTTTATGTTTTGAAGCTTTTGCAAAAGAACAAAAAAAAGTTGTGTACTCTCTATTTATTGATTGCCAGTCACCCTTTGACTAACCATTCCTATTTTTCTATTAATATTCTCTTTTGACATCTACATTCTTTTGACTATTCTAACCCATTCACACTCATTTATTTTTTTTCTCTAATTTCATAGCATTTTCCCTTGCCTTTAGTGACATGTAATTTATTGTGTTTCTGTTGTAAATTTACATGTCTGCCTCTATATTTTTAAAGGCAGGGATCTTGTCTTTGATTTATTTTACAGTCATTCTACATTCACTGAGAATTTTCTCTGAGGCCAGTCATCATCCTTTTCCCTAACAGATACCAGGGGTTGGGGGAATCATAAACAGTAGATGTGTTGTAGTAAATAGATGAATGAATGAATGAATGAAAAATATTTTATTTGGCACACTCATAATTACTGATATTGCTCATTCAATAAATATTTTATTATTTTCTTGGATTAATAATAATTACTTTATAGGCGATCCAGGTATATTTGCAATTTTAGGCGGCATTTATCTGGCCTGTTGCAGTAGTGTGAATTTGTGAAGAGTAGACTTAGCCACTGAGTACCTGAGTTCCAGTTGACTTGTTGGAATTACTTGTAATATTTAGTTTTCACTTTCCCACTATATAAAATGAGGCATTTGATTAGTTGAAACTGTCTTTTGCAAGCCTAGAGTTTTCTAATTTTAATTATGTCTGTATGTAAAGGAACCATGGAAGTTGAATGCATGCATTGTACAATGTGTGACTTAAATATTTTTGTTTTGATTTAGAGTTCAAAATGATACCTTTTCCCCCCAAAAAAAAATTTCAAAGGGCACAGGATTGTATCAGAGTAAGGGCATGGATATTGAATGCAAACAGATTTAGTTCATGTCTAAGTTCTGCCATTTATTAGCTATGTAGTTTTTTTTAGGCAAAAAAAGATAAAGCTTTCTGAGTATAAGTTTGTTTATCTCTATTATTAGGAGAATCATAAATCAACATTTACTTCATAGGACTGTGCCTCTCAGTGCAATACAGTATGTGAAGTAATTAGCACAGTGCCTGGCACATGGTGAGCACTTAAGGAGTATCAGTTATTATTATTATCATCATTATTAATACTGGAAAAAATTTGGTATTAAGAAAATATTTCTCTGGAACTGTCTGACTCTTTGATTTTGTTATTTTGATTTTTCCCCCCAAATATTATTCCAAATTTAAAATACACTTGGACAGTTTGGATTTTCATTTTTGTTATCTAAGTATTTCATTCTAGACTTTCACATCTTCCCGGACTTTATTCATGCTTCATGAAGTCAGCAAAATGATAGGTCACTTTGAACAATATTTAAAAGTTATTAGGATTCATTCACTAAAGTCTGCATATTTGATATTATTCACCCTCAAAAAAATTACCTTTGTCATCTTTGCATTACATTCATCATCTTTCAATAACATCAAAGCTTGACGTTTGGCTTTTATGGATAGAAGCACCAAAGTTTAAGAAAATTCATCTGAGCAGATACTAAAATGGGGATGTTGAAGTTACAGCATAGTAATTGTTTGATCACATCCTAATTGTGTATTTAATATTTTTCTAGTCTCTGAATATCTGAGAAACAAATATATAATCATACTATCCAAGAAAGAGAAAGTAAAGGTCTTTTAACCAGGGCTTTGTTTGTCTTGATTAATTTATGGCAATAGTAGCTTCCTCTCTCCATCTAGCAAGACCTTTTGACAGTTTTTGCTGAACGATGTTCTAGAGACTCGTTGAAACAACTGATTGGTTACTTTTTAAATCTTCATGTGGTGCCTAGTGTGGAGTGTGTTGGGCTGTTCACAGAAAAGTTGTTGACCAGCTGGACGTTATAGTCTTTTTTAGAGAAGTAATAATTTAACTAACATTTACAGAGTTTCAACTATGTGGAAAAATACTCTGCCAAGCACTTAGGAGAAAAGAATAGTGAGGGTTTAGCCCCAGTATTCAGATAACTTATAATCAAATATGAGAATGTATTTGTGAAAGCAGGTACTGGCAGTACTTTATGGGGCTACAAGCATGCAGAACATCATACCTAAACCACTAGGGGATTGGTGCAGAGCAATTAGGAAGAGGACTCTCAGGAAAGTCCAGGATAGTCACACATTGGGGCTTTTTTTTAATGGGATTTGATGCATTTTGTAAATTTGGAGGCTTTATGATGTAGAAAGAAACCGGAAACAAACCATGTCTCTCAAACGGCTCTGAATGAGAGAATTAAATACATTTTTTTCCATGAGATTTACACTTTTATGTGCAAGTCAGAACCGGCCTGCATAGTGGGTGAAATAAAGCTACATGGTTCAGGCTCCTAGGCCCCCATGTTTCTTAAATGTCTATAATATATCTCATAACATTGCACACACTGTGACAGAATCCAGAATCCAATAACTCTCTGCCTGGAAACAGGAGTTTCCCTTTTTTGAAGAAGTTGTCTGTTTTGGTGAAATCATATAACTACTGGGAGAATAAAGAATCTGAAATAAAGGCACAGGCACCGTTCCTTTTTCCTGACCTTGCCTCTTAGTGATTATAGTCATCTAGTTGGCCAGCCAGCAGGCTCTTTCTTTGCCAAATTTAATTTTTAATCATTTGATATGACAAAAATTTGCCATTAGTACTAGAATACTGAGACTGCATAATGGTTTGCCACTATGAAAGGAAATGTCTCTAGAGCTTTGCCTGTGGGAGATCAGAGTCCTGTCAAAACATTCTATTCCATCAGATTAATCTCTTAAATATGTTAGAATACTTCCATTTATAGAACTCTCTTGTGACTTATAAGCAGTGATATTCAAGTACTGACAAATGGATTGATAAAATCTTTCTGTGGCTTGATAGAAGCAGAGCAAGACAAGCTAGGCTTTTTTTTGGGGGGGCACTAGTTATACAGGAATACATTGGTCTTAAGGGGCACAACCATTTCTCCTTTGAATTTCTATGATTTTATGATTCTCCCTTGCATCCTATGATTCTGAATGAATTTTTAAAATATTAGGCAGTGATATTATTTTTTTGAAATAAGAATATTTATTGTTTTACAAATATTGTATGGGATTGTGTTTATCATATACGTAGGGCATTAGCATCTGGAGACACATACTCTTATCTATTATTTGAAAATCACTGCACCAGGTATTATAGGAGATAATACACTTCACAATCCCACATAGCAACCAAAAAATTCCCAGATACTTCTTGATTAACCACCTTTTATTGCAATTAACATAAGTAGTGATCCTTTTCTCAAAAGATATTTCTCTAAACATTCTAGCACAAAATTATATTAAGATTTTTCATTCAATATGGCAAAGATATTGGCCTACCTCCATGATGAGCCTATTAAAATTGTAGTAGAGGAATAAAAATGACGTTAGGAAGGAGACCACAAGGACAGCAATTTAGCAAATCTTTAGATTTTATAAAAATATGGAGGGGACTTTTGCTTCCATTCATCATGATTTCATTGGTAAAGGAATTGCCCTCCATGAAAGCAAAAAATTTGAAAAAAATATATGAAATAGCTGTTTAGATATTGGACAACGGGCAAACAGACAAAGAATGGAAACAAAAGAGGCAATCACTACTATTACCCTGGCTTCCTATCTGGAGGCACTTTCAGAAACTTGCCACAGAGAAGGGGAAAACCAAGCAGAACATAATAGTTTTGTGAAGTTAGGAGACTGAGATCAAAGTTCAGCCAGTCTGGGACCCTGGAAGATTACTGGAGAGAAGGTAGCTATGCCAAATAAGAGCTTCTGAAATCTGCATAGGGGCCTACAGAAGTCTGTCGCTAGGTGGAACATGAATAGGATGAAATTCTGCAAGACAAAGCAAACTATCATAGTGCTGCAAGATGAAATTACTCAACAATACACAATGTTAGGAAATGTTCAAGTTCTAATCAGAGTAGAGAGACTTTGTTGAAACCTAGGGCATTCAGTAGAAGCTCTAGAAGGGTCATGTTTTCCAGGAGGACTAAACTACTCCATATACTCAAGAAATAGCCTAACAAAGCTTACATATAAACCTCAAAGAGATTAACCTGCTCTACAATTAACTGTAGTCCAAAACAGCTATTGCTTTTTAAATACAACAGAATCAAAACAACATCTGTTATTCACAATATCCAGCATATCCAAATAGAAGGAAACTTTCTTAACCTAGTAAAGGGCTTCTATTTTTTTAAAAAATACATCTAACCTTGTATTTAATGATGGAAGACTATTTCTTTAATTTAGGGAACTTGACAAGGATGTCTGCTCTCACCACTTATATTCAATAATCTCTTGGATGTTCTAGCTATTTTAATATGGCTAAATAAGTCAACAATATAGAGATTAGAAAATAATTAGTAAATTGTTTTTATTTTCAGATAGTAAGGTCATTTATGCAGAAAAGCCTAAGGAATCTACAAAAAAGCTATTATAACTAGTAAAGGAATTTAGTAAGTATTGATGAAGATGTAGAGAAACTGGAGCCCTCATACATTGCTAAAGAAAATGTAAAATGAATCAGCACTTTGGAAAATACTTTAGTAGTTTATTAAAATGTTAAACATATACTTAACATAAAAACCAGAAATTCCACAACTAGGTAGATGTCGACTTAGGACATATGAAAACACATGTCCACACAAAGACTTCACACAAATGACTATAATGGTTTTATTATAATAATTCCCAAATGTGAACTCTCTAAGTATACATTAACTGGTGAATCAGTAAGCAAAATGTGGTATATCCATATAATGAAATACTAATCAGCAATAAGAAGAAAAAAAACTATTGATATATATATTATATATAATATATAATTATATGTAATATATACATATATATTATTATATGATATATAATTGCATACAATTATATATCATAATATGTATATATTACACATCGAAGGAGTATGATTCCACTTATATAATATTTATCAAAATGATACGTCTACAGGGAAAGAAAGCAAATCAGTAATTTCCTGGGGCTGGGAGGTGATAGCAAATGGGCATGAGGAACCTTTGGGAGGATGGAAGAAATGATTCAAATGTGGGTTATGGTAATGATTTCACAGTTCCAGAAACTTATTAAAATTTGACAAATAATCCTTGAAATATATACTTATAACTGGTGAATATTAAAAAAAATTATAAATTATAACTCAATATAACATTTAAATAAAGAAACCTACACCAAAGTACATCACCATGAAATTTCAGGGGACCAAAGAAAATTCTTCCAAGGAGAGTTAAAATTTCACCTCACAAAGTAAGTCAAATAAATAACTTGATTGCCTTTTACAATTTTTATTAGAAACTTGATGATAACAGAAGATAATAGAGACAAACACTGCAAGAAAAGTTTTTGAACCTTAACAATATTAACTAACAATACTTTAATTGTGATACTATTAGAAATGCAACTCAGAAAGCATATGTATAATGCCCCTTTTCTCAGGAAGTTTCTTAAGGTTGTTTTCCAGCAAAAGTGAAACAAATAGAAGCAGTGTGATTACTATATAAAAAATACTTGAACTCAACTCCGGGTATAAGGAAAATAATTTGGCCTTGATTACAATAGTCAGCAAGTATGTCTCAAGAAGAATGTTTTTTAAGAAAAGGGCAGTGAATTCCAAACATAATATGCAGAATGACTAGTAATAGATATAAACTGGAAAAAAATATATAGGTCCATCAACAAATGAATGGATAAATTATAGTATGTCCATACATTGGTATGCTACTCATCAATAAAAAAAGGAATTAACTGTTAGTATGCAACAACATGGGTGAATCTCATAATCATTATGCTGAGCAAAAGGGGCAGGCAAAAAATCAGTGCTAGCTTAACATACTTCAGAAAATTTTCAAAAATGCAAACTAATTTCTGGGGAAAGAAAGCCAATCAGTGCTTTCTTGGAGACAGAAGTGGAGAGAGGAATGGATCGCAAAGTGGTATGAGGAGACTTTTGGAGGATGATGGAAAGACCTTTTATCTGGATTGTGGTAATAGTTGCACAAGTTTATATATATGTCAAAGCAGAACCAATTGTATACTTTAAAAAAGTGAAATTTAATATATTTCAATTATAGCTCAATGAAATTGTAAAAAACAAAATCATGTTTGAGTTGAGACTATATTTGACTACCTCTTTTCTTCTGCAATATGTCCCAAGTTACCAAAACCTAGTTGGTTGTTCAGCAAAATAACAAGCTAGTGGTCCTATTGTGCATTAAGGAAAGAGAAATGGAACAGTGTGTCTTCCATTCGGCAGGTATGGAATATATTTTGTAAATAATCTTTTAAAAAAGGAAAAATCACACCTTTGTAGTATAATAAGCACATTGTAAATGTATTAATTCTCCATATCTTGTAACCACTTGAGAACAGCTCTCTGTTCTTTTTTTTTTTTTTGGTTTGGTTTTAATCTCTATATAAAACTTATTCTTTGGCTTGAATCTGAGGTTAAGCTTTTAATAATAAACCAGAGACACTAAGTGCATACATACATTTTATGTCTTCTAATGTTTCAGTTATTTATCGCTCCATGACAAATGACCCCAAATTTCCTTGTGTAAACAATAATAATTATTTGTTTTACTCAAAAATTTGCATCTTGGGCAAGAGTCAGTGGAAACAAATCATGTTTGCTTCACAAGGTGTCACCTAGGCCAGCTCAACTACTGCAGACTGAAATCACATGAAGACTCCCTTGTTTTCATTTTTGTAGTTGATGTTGGTAGTCAGCTGGGATGTCAGCTGGAGCTGCCTGTCACAACACCTACATATGTCTGCTCTGTATCTTCATAGTATGCTAGCTGGTTTCCAAGAGTAAGCATTGTACAAAACCAGGTGGAAGCTGCTTATTAGTTATCTCTTGGTGTGTAACGAATTACCCCAAAACTTAGTGGAATGAAACTACAACACTTACTACCTCGCAGTTTCTTTGGGTCAGGAATCTGAACATGTTTTAACAGTGTCCACAGTGTGAGAGTCTCTCAGAGGCTATAACCAAGGTGTTAACTTGGGTTTTAGTCTTCCTAAGGTTTGACTGGAGATGTTTCCTTCTAAGCTTGCTCACTTGGTTGTTGGCAGGATTGTTACTAATAGGCTGTTGGACTCAAGGCCTTAGTTTCTCACTGGCTGTTGGCCAAAAGTCATCCTCAGTTCCTTGGTATGTGGGCCTCTGCAACATGGTAACTTGCTACATCAATGTGTGCATGCTGGGAAAACAATAGAAAGTCCAGTAAGACAGAAATCAAGTCTTTTGTAATCTAATCATGAGCATCACATCCCATCTCCTTTGTCACATTCTGTTCCTTAAATGTATATCACTAGGCCTAGCTCAGACTTGAGAGAAGATTGCACAGGTATATGAATACCAGATGAAGACCATCTTTGAAAGCCGTCTACCATAGCTATATTTCCTTTTATGACCAAATCTTAGAAATTATGTAACATTGCTTCTACTATTTTCTATTTGTCAAGGCAGGCACAAAGGTCTGCCCACATTCAATACTGAACCCACCACTCTCTGAAAGGAATGTCAGTTCCCCATTAAATCAAGAGCATACTGATGGAATATATTATGGAGACCATCTCCGGAAAATGCAATTGTCCACACTTGGTAATTACAAATAGGCAAGGATTCATTCTTAGATCATATATTTTTGATTACTATTAACATTATAAAATGTAATATTTGAGTTATTTTTGTCTCCTTTTTCTTCTAGAAAATATATAGACCTTTCAAGAAAATGTGAAACTTCATTATATATTACAAAGAATATGAAAAAATCTATGAAATTATAAAAATATTTGAGATGACAAAAAAAATCTTGTGTTGTATGATGTCATAAAATAGCCTAATGATCAGTCATAAGTCTTTTCACACAACCTCTGAATCTTCAATTATAAATTATGTTTTGAAAACATGCCTTGGCAATAGAAGATCTAAATTTTAATAATTTTTTCTCTACTTATTACATATATGACCTTAAGAAAATTATTTAATTCGAGGTTCAATTTCCTAATTAATAAAATAAAAAAATCATTAACTCATAGCATTTAAATGTGAAAATTAATGTGTTTATCTAATGTACTTAGTAACTCATCAGTCTTGTATGGTGGTCCTTTGTAAGAGATGATGCCTACCTAGAGTTGCATACTTTGAATACTGGAATTTTGACTTTTAAGCTAAGTGTGATTCACGAGGAGAATAACATCAACATAAGCATTTTCTTAAAAGATGTACTTAGGGTTTCAATGTAAGACTCCACTAAATGATTAATAAGTATGTCCAGGGTAGTGGTGTCTGTGAACTGATGGTTCTTCTTTAGTGCATCTCATGGTGTTCTTGACCCAAAATGATCCGAGATTTCTGCCTCTTTGTATAGAGCTCTTATTTGTAAGTCAGATATATTTTTTTGTTGCTTCTGTACTTTAAATTTAATTGGAGTATCCTCCACAAGTTGTTAGCTGTAACTTGAAAATTGTTGTGACTGCTTAAAGTTTCTCTCCAACATTCTGTATTTGTATTCTCTTTTCTCTATTTACCTTCTCTTGCTCTAGAACAGTGGTTCTCAAACTATTGCTGCTGTGCAGGTAGCATAAGCAAAACCTGGAAGCTTATTAGAAATGTAACTTTTCAGATTCCAGTTAGACCTATTGAATCAGAAACTCTGGGAGTAGGGACGAGAAATTAATGTTTTAAAAGCCCTTTGTGGTGATTCTGATCTATAATCAACTTTGACAGCCACTGATCTAGAATCCTTCTTTTTTCTGCATGATCTGTGTTATTCTATAACCTGTAGCAGAGGGAAGAGCATTTCATTGTCCTTTTGGTGGAAAGGACTTTTCCACGTGGAGTTATTGTTGAAAATTGTTCTCCAAGACATAGAGAATAAACATATGGACACCAAGGGGGATGGGATGAATTGGGAGATTGAGATTGACATATATACACTAATATGTATAAAATAGATAACTAATGAGAACCTGCTGTATAGCACAGGGAACTCTACTTCAATTCGCTGTACAGTAGAAACTAACACAATATTGTAAGACAACTATACCCCAATAAAAGAAAAAAAAAAAAGAAAATTGTTCCCCAGTTTTACAGAGACATGGTTGCTGTTAAAGCAGTGCTCTAGCAAAAGTCATTGTTTGCTTTATGTTAATTACCTATAGAACATGCATGTGGTTCAAAGAAACTACTGAGGAATTTTGAAAGCATTTCTTTTTCTTCTTGAAAATTAAGTCTTATCTTTTAAAAATCTAATAACTGTGAATGCGGAGAGGTGGAGATATAGATTATACTATGCATGGTACAAAATTTAAAAAGATAAAAGGAGTTCATTAAAAAGTTATATTCACTCCCACTACATCCCATGACCACTAGGAATTCCCTTCTGAAAATAAATATGATTATCAGCATCTTATGTACAAGCTTTAAGGTGCTCTAAAAAATATAAATATGTATAGCGTATATTATTCGTAACTATGTTAATATATGACACATTCATATATAACATATATTCATATATGACATATGTATTCATATATAAACGTGTTAGCATATTATATACTCTGTTATTATTGTTCTTTTGTTAACTTAAAAATTGTAGAAATTGTCATATTGTAGATGTAGAATTGTACACGTAGAATTGCATTATTACTGGGTTGGCCAAAAAGTTCCTTTGGTTTTAAATAAAAATAAGAGACACATTTTTCATTTTCATGAAGAACTTTATTGAACAACGTATTCGCTAACTGAATGAACTCTTTGGCCAACCCAATATTTTACTATTCTATTACAGATTATTTAACAATCCCTCGTTGATGAACATTTAGCATATTACCAATCTTTTGCTATTATAAACCATTCTACAATGAATATCTTCATATGTTATGTTTGTTTACATGTGACATTATTTGTAGGTTAAAGTTCTAAAGGCACTGGGTGAAAGGGTGAATGAATTGTTTATTCATTTTTAGTTTGGCTATATTGTTAAATTGCTTTGAATAAAAATTACACAGTTTTCACACATTAAACAATACACAAGCAAAATAGTTTTCCACATTCTTGTCAATAATGAGTTATCAAACGTTTTGCTATTTTTAGATAAAAACAGTTATGTCATAGCTGTTTTAATTTGTATATCTGTTATTATGAGATTAAAATAATCTTATATGTTTAAGAAATACATATATTTCCTTTTCTGTGAACTGTGTTCCCAAGTCCTTTACCTATTTCCTTCTATTACTATGTTGGTTTAATTTTTTTTTTTAACATCTTTATTGGAGTATAATTGCTTTACAATGGTGTGTTAGTTTCTGCTTTATAACAAAGTGAATCAGTTATACATACACATATGTTCCCATATCTCTTCCCTCTTGCATCTGCCTCCCTCCCACCCTCCCTATCCCACCCCTCTAGGTGGTCACAAAGCACCAAGCTGATCTCCCTGTGTTATGCGGCTGCTTCCCACTAGCTAGCTATTTTACGTTTGTTAGTGTATATATGTCCATGACACTCTCTCACTTTGTCACAGCTTACCCTTCCCCCTCCCCATATGCTCAAGTCCATTCTCTAGTAGGTCTGTGTCTTTATTCTCATCTTGCCCCTAGGTTCTTCATGACCTTTTTTTTTTTTTCTTAGATTCCATATATATGTGTTAGCCTACGGTATTTGTTTTTCTCTTTCTGACTTACTTCACTCTGTATGAGAGACCCTAGGTCCATCCACCTCAATACAAATAACTCAATTTCGTTTCTTTTTATGGCTGAGTAATATTCCATTGTATATATGTGCCACATCTTCTTTATCCATTCATCTGTCGATGGACACTTAGGTTGCTTCCATGTCCTGGCTATTGTAAATAGAGCTGCAATGAACATTTTGGTACATGTCTCTTTTTGAATTATGGTTTTCTCAGGGTATATGCCCAGTAGTGGGATTGCTGGGTCTTATGGTAGTTCTATTTTTAGTTTTTTAAGGAACCTCCCTACTGTTCTCCGTAGTGGCTGTATCAATTTACATTCTCACCAACAGTGCAAGAGGGTTCCCTTTTCTCCACACCCTCTCCAGCATTTACTGTTTGTAGATTTTTTGATGATGGCCATTCTGACAGGTGTGAGATGATATCTCATTGTAGTTTTGATTTGCATTTCTCTAATGATTAATGATGTTGAGCATTCTTTCATGTGTTTGTTGGCAATCTGTATATCTTCTTTGGAGAAATGTCTATTTAGGTCTTCTGCCCATTTTTGGATTGGGTTGTTTGTTTTTTTGTTATTGAGCTGCATGAGCTGCTTGTAAATCTTGGAGATTAATCCTTTGTCAGTTGCTTCATTTGCAAATATTTTCTCCCATTCTGAGGGTTGTCTTTTGGTCTTGTTTATGGTTTCCTTTGCTGTGCAAAAGCTTTGAAGTTTCATTAGGTCCCGTTTGTTTATTTGTGTTTTTATTTCCATTTCTCTAGGAGCTGGGTCGAAAAGGATCTTGCTGTGATGTATGTCATAGAGTGTTCTGCCTATGTTTTCCTCTAAGAGTTTGATAGTGTCCGGAATTACATTCAGGTCTTTAATCCATTTTGAGTTTATTTTTGTGTATGGTGTTAGGGAGTGTTCTGACTTCATACTTTTACATGTACCTGTCCAGTTTTCCCAGCACCACTTATTGAAGAGGCTGGCTTTTCTCCACTGTATATTCTTGCCTCCTTTATCAAAGATAAGGTGGCCATATGTGTGTGGGTTTATCTCTGGGCTTTCTATCCTGTTCCATTGATCTATATTTCTGTTTTTGTGCCAGTACCATACTGTCTTGATTACTGTACCTTTGTAGTATAGTCTGAAGTCCGGGAGCCTGATTCCTTCAGCTCCATTTTTCTTTCTCAAGATTGCTTTGGCTATTCGGGATCTTTTGTGTTTCCATACAGATTGTGAAATTTTTTGTTCTAGTTCTGTGAAAAACGCCAGTGGTAGTTTGATAGGGATTGCATTGAATCTGTAGATTGCTTTGTGTAGTAGAGTCATTTTCACAATGCTGATTTTTCCAATGCAAGAACATGGTATATCTCTCCATCTATTTGTATCATCTTTAATTTCTTTCATCAGTGTCTTATAATTTTCTGCATACAGGTCTTTTGTCTCCTTAGGTAGGTTTATTCCTAGATATTTTATTCTTTTTATTGCAATGGTAAATGGGAGTGCTTTCTTAATTTCACTTTCAGATTTTTCATCATTAGTGTATAGGAATGCTAGAGATTTCTGTGCATTAATTTTGTATCCTGCAACTTTACCAAATTCATTGATTAGCTCTAGTAGTTTTCTGGTAGCGTCATTAGGATTCTCTATGTATAGTATCATGTCATCTGCAAACAGTGACAGCTTTACTTCTTCTTTTCCAATTTTGGATTCCTTTTATTTCTTTTTCTTCTCTGATTGCTCTGGCTAACACTTCCAAAACTATGTTGAATAATAGAGGTGAGAGTGGGCAACCTTGTCTTGTTCCTGATCTTAGTGGAAATGGTTTCAGTTTTTCACCACTGAGGACAGTGTTGGCTGTGGGTTTGTCATATATGGCCTTAATTATGTTGAGGAAAGTTCCCTCTATGCCTACTTTCTGCAGGGCTTTTATCATAAATGGGTGTTGAATTTTGTCGAAAGCTTTCTCTGCATCTATTGAGATGATCATATGGTTTTTCTCCTTCAATTTGTTAATATGGTGTATCATATTAATTGATTTGCGTATACTGAAGAATGCTTGCATTCCTGGGATAAACCCCACTTGATCATGGTGTATGATCCTTTTAATGTGCTGTTGGATTCTGTTTGCTAGTATTTTGTTGAGGATTTTTGCATCTATGTTCATCAGTGTTATTGGCCTGTAGTTTTCTTTCTTTGTGACATCTTTGTCTGGTTTTGCTATCAGGGTGATGGTGGCCTCATAGAATGAGTTGGGGAGTGTTCCTCCCTCTGCTATATTTTGGAAGAGTTTGAGGAGAGGTGTTAGCTCTTCTCTAAATGTTTGATAGAATTTGCCTGTGAAGCCATCTGGTCCTGGGCTTTTGTTTGTTGGAAGATTTTTAATCACAGTTTCAATTTCAGTGCTTGTGATTGGTCAGTACATATTTTCTATTTCTTCCTGGTTCAGTCTCGGAAGGCTGTGCATTTCTAAGAATTTGTCCATTTTTTCCAGGTTGTCTATTTTATTGGCATATAGTTGCTTGTAGTAATCTCTCATGATCCTTTATATTTCTGCAGTGTCAGTTGTTACCTCTCCTTTTTCATTTCTAATTCTATTGATTTGAGTATTCTCCCTTTTTCTCTTGATGAGTCTGGCTAATGGTTTGTCAATTTTGTGTATCTTCTCAAAGAACCAGCTTTTAGTTTTCTTGATCTTTGCTATCGTTTCCTTCATTTCTTTTTCATTTATTTCTGATCTGATCTTTATGATTTCTTTCCTTCTGCTAACTTTGGGGTTTTTTGTTCTTCTTTCTCTAATTGCTTTAAGTGTAACGTTAGGTTGTTTATTTGAGATGTTTCTTGTTTCTTAAGGTAGGATTGTATTGCTATAAACTTCCCTGTTAGAACTGCTTTTGCTGCATCCCATAGGTTTTGGGTCGTCGTGTTTTCATTGTCATTTGCTTCTAGGTATTTTTTGATTTCCTCTTTGATTTCTTCAGTGATCTCTTGGTTATTAAGTAGTGTATTGTTTAGCCTCCATGTGTTTGTATTTTTTACAGAGTTTTTCCTGTAATTGATATCTAGTCTCATAGCGTTGTGGTCAGAGAAGACACTTAATATGATTTCAATTTTCTTAAATTTACCAAAGCTTGATTTGTGACCCAAGATATGATCTCTCCTGGAGAATGTTCCATGAGCACTTGAGAAGAATGTGTATTCTGTTATTTTTGGATGGAATGTCCTGTAAATATCAATTAAGTCCATCTTGTTTAATGTATCATTTAAAGCTTGTGTTTCCTTATTTATTTTCATTTTGGATGATCTGTCCTTTGGTGAAAGTGGGGTGTTAAAGTCCCCTACTGTGATTGTGTTACTGTCGATTTCCCCTTTTATGGCTGTTAGTATTTGCCTCATGTATTGAGGTGCTCCTATGTTGGGTGCATAAATATTTACAATCGTTATATCTTCTTCCTGGATCGATCCCTTAATCATTATGTAGTGTCCTTCTTTGTCTCTTGTAATAGTCTTTATTTTAAAGTCTATTTTGTCTGATATGAGAATTGCTACTCCAGCTTTCTTTTGATTTCCATTTTCATGGAATATCTTTTTCCATCCCCTCACTTTCAGTCTGTATGTGTTCCTAGTTCTGAAGTGGGTCTCTTGTAGACAGCATACATGCGGGTCTTGTTTTTGTATCCATTCAGCCAGTCTGTGTCTTTTGGTTGGAGCATTAATCCATTTACATTTAAGGTAATTATCGATATGTATGTTCCTATTACCATTTTCTTAATTGTTTTGGGTTTGTTATTGTAGGTCGTTTCCTTCTCTTGTGTTTCCTGCCTAGAGAAGTTCCTTTAGCATTTGTTGTAAAGCTGGTTTGGTGGTACTGAATTCTCTTAGCTTTTGCTTGTCTGAAAAGGTTTTAATTTCTCCATCAAATCTGAATGAGATCCTGGCTGGGTAGAGTAATCTTGGTTGTAGGTTTTTCTCCTTCATCACTTTAAGTATATCCTGCCACTCCCTTCTGGCTTGCAGAGTTTCTGCAGAAAGATCAGCTGTTAACCTTATGGGGATTCCCTTGTGTGTTATTTGTTGTTTTTCCCTTGCTGCTTTTAATATTTTTTCTTTGTATTTAGTTTTTGATAGTTTGATTAATATGTATCTTGGCGTGTTTCTCCTTGGATTTATTCTGTAAGGGACTCTCTGTGCTTCCTGGACTTGATTAACAATTTCCATTCCCATATTAGGGAAGTTTTCAACTATAATCTTTTCAAATATTTTCTCAGTCCCTTTCTTTTTCTCTTCTTCTTCTGAGACCCCTGTATTTCGAATTTGGTGCATTTAATGTTGTCCCAGAGGTCTCTGAGACTGTCCTCAATTCTTTTCATTCTTTTTTCTTTATTCTGCTCTGAAGTTGTTATTTCCACTATTTTATCTTCGAGGTCACTTATCCATTCTTCTGCCTCAGTTATTCTGCTATTGATCCCTTCTAGAGAATTTTTAATTTCATTTATTGTGTTGTTCATCACTGTTTGTTTGCTCTTTAGTTCTTCTAGGCCCTTGTTAAACGTTTCTTGTATTTTCTCTATTCTATTTCCAAGATTTTGGATCATCTTTACTATCATTATTTTGAATTCTTTTTCAAGTAGACTGCCTATTTCCTCTTCATTTGTTAGGTCTGGTGGTGTTTGCCTTGCTCCTTCATCTGCTGTGTGTTTCTCTGTCTTCTTATTTTGCTTAACTTACTGTGTTTGGGGTCTCCTTTTCGCAAGCTTCAGGTTCGTAGCTCCCATTGTTTTTGGTGTCTGTCCTCAGTGGCTAAGGTTGGTTCAGTGGGTTGTGTAGGCTTCCTGGTGGAGGGGACTAGTGCCTGTGTTCTGGTGGATGAGGCTGGGTCTTGTCTTTCTGGTGGGCAGGTCCACGTCTGGTGGTGTTTTTTGGGATGTCTGTGGCCTTATTATGATTTTAGGCAGCCTCTCTGCTAATGGATGGGGTTGTGTTCCTGTCTTGCTAGTTGTTTGGCATAGGGTGTCCTGCACTGTAGCTTGCTGGTCTTTGAGTGAAGCTGGGTCTTGGCATTGAGATGGAGATCTCTCGGAGATTTTCGCCATTTGATATTACATGGAGCTGGGAGCTCTCTTGTGGACCAGTGTCCTGAACTTGGCTCTCTCACCTCAGTGGCACAGCCCTGACGCCTGGCTGGAGGACCAAGAGCCTTTCATCCACATGGCTAAGAGTAAAAGGGAGGAAAAAAAGAAAGAGAGAGAGAGAGATAGAGAAAGAGAGGAAAGAAAGAAAGAAAAGAAAGTAAAATAAAATAAAATAAAGTTATTAAAATAAAAAATTATTATTAAGAAAAAATTTTTAAAAAGTAAAAAAAAAAACCAAAAACTGGACAGACAGAACCCTAGGACAAATGGCAAAGCAAAGCTATACAGACAAAATCACACACAGAAGCATACACATACACACTCACAATAAGAGAAAAAGGGGAAAAAATATATATATCTTTGCTCCCAAAGTCCACCTCCTCAATTTGGTATGATTCTTTGTTTATTCAGGTATTCCACAGATGCAGGGTACATCAAGTTGATTGTGGGGATTTAATCCCCTGCTCCTGAGGCTGCTGGGAGAAATTTCCCTTTCTCTTCTTTGTTCACACAGCTCTCGGGGTTCAGCTTTCGATTTGGACCCGCCTCTGCATGTAGGTCGCCTGAGGGCATCTGTTCTTTGCTCAGACACGACGGGGTTAAAGGAGCAGGAGGTACGTGTAGAGTTTCTTGCCTTTTGGGAGGTCTGAGGTCTTCTGCCAGCGTTCATTAGGTGTTCTGTAGGAGCTGTTCCACATATAGATGTATTTCTGATGTATTTGTGGAGAAGAAGGTGATCTCCGCGTCTTAACGCTTCCGCCATCTTGAAGCTCTTCTGATTTAATTTTTGATGTGTAAAAGACCTTTATGTATGAGGAAAATTAGCTTTATGGAGTGTTAATTATTTTCCCCTTTTTTGTTTTTTGTTATTTGACTTCATTAATGATTTTTTTTGGCCATGCAGCCATGTATTTTTAAGTACCCAACTTTGCCTACATTTTATAATTGTCTTTTCTCATGTAATCTGTGCTCTAAATATTTTTATTTTGTGTGTGTATATTTCATCTAATTATGTTGAACATTAACATTTCACTTTTCATTCCTTTAATGTTTACCTTTATGTAACATAGGTTCTCTATTTCTTTTACTTTATCTATTGACAATTTCTGGAACATATGCTTGAAGCATTCTCTGAATCTCCTCTCATTCTGTGTTTTCATCCATCACTTAACTTTAGTTGATTTTCTTTCTATTTATTTTTGTTTGTTTATTTTAAATCTTAAAATATGGATATGTTACTTTTGTTTCTAGCAATATGGCAATGCTAGAAATTTATTTTGAAAAACAAGATCATGTAATTTCTGCATAAATATAACAGCCCCCCTCCTCTAAGTGCATAGTTAAGCTTGAAATATAAAAATGCCACAGTGAGAAATAAGAATGATAAGCTATCTCAGAAGTAATATCTATCCAGTGAACTTGCCTACCTTGGTAACTATTTGGACTGGGATTTTATAAACTACAAAGGAACACATGTCAAGCCCTGAATAAGGAGAATTTGGGGAATAGGAAATTAAGACCCCACATAACACTGGTACCGTTGAAGAGCTACAATCTCAAGAGAAGAGCGAACTTGAAAATGGTGTCTACCTGTTAGAAATTTTCCTGTCTTATTATGACCTCTAGATGAAAAATTATCTCCCTTGAGAATATTTAAGGACATGGCTTTCTTATTTCAAAGTTGAAGTTTGACTTTAAATGATATTATTAACACAGATAATATTAAGTCTGACCACAAATTAAGATGGCTCAGAACTTATGGTGGCACAGAGAACCTACCAAAAGAAAATACAAATATTTTCAAGTGTGACATATCCTTAGCTCAGATTACAAAGCATTCCCTAGTATAAAAATCCAATGACTCAATGACATGAACTCACAGTCCAAAATTGGGGAAGGGGGTTACGGGGAAAGCCACTATGACTTTCAGTGGAAAAAAAACTTCACCAAAACATGAGACTCATACTCTTAGAAATCTAAATAATTGAAGTATTAAATATAAAATATGAAGTTAATATAGTAAGGTATTTAAATAAAATAGAAGGGAAAAGTTGATTTAAATAAAAGACAAGGCACCTATGAAATTAGCAAAATAGAATTATAGAAGTGAAAAATAAAATGTTTAAAACTCAGTGGATGAGTAAACTGCAGATTAGACAGAATTGAAGGAGAAATTAGTGAACTAGAACATAGTTCTGAAGAAATTACCCAGAATGAAGCATAGAAAAAAAAGTTTGAAAAAAGAAGAGGAGGTTAGGAAATGTTTGAGGATAAAATAGGAAGACCTATGCTTTTTCTTTTTTTAATATACCTATTAGTTTTCAGATTCTTTTCCATTATAGGTTATTACAAGTTACTGAATATAGTTCCCTATGCTATACAGTAGGTCCTTGTTGTTTATCTGTTTCATATATAGTAGTATGTATCTGTTAATCCTAAATCTGTAATTTATCCCTCCCCCCACCTTTTCCCTTTAATAACCGTTAGTTTGTCTTCTATGTCTGTGAATCTATTTCTGTTTTGTAAAGAAGTTAATTTGTATCATATTTTTAGATTTCACATATAAGTGATATCATATGATATTTGCCTTTCTCTGTGTGACTTACTTCACTTAGTATGCAAATCTCTAGGTCTATCCATGTTGCTGCAAATGACATTATTTCATTCTTTTTTGTGGCTAGTAATATTCCATTGTATATATATAATATATATATATATATTATATATATACCCCACATCTTCTTTATCTATTCATATGTTGATGGATATTTAGGTTGCTTCCTTGTCTTGGCTATTGTAAATAGTGCTGCTGTGAACATTGGGATGCATGTATCTTTTCAAATTAGAGTTTTCATATTTTCCAGATATCTACCCAGGAGGAATTGCTGGATCATATGGCAACCCTACTTTTAGTTTTTTAAGGAACCACCATATTGTTCTACATAGTGGCTGCAACAATTTACATTCTGACCAACAGTGTAGGAGAGTTCCCTTTTCTCCACACCTTCTCCAGCATTGATAGTAGGCTTTTTAATGATGGCCATTCTGACCACTGTGAGGTGATACCTCATTGTAGTTTTGATTTGCATTTCTCTAATAATTGGTGATATTGGCATCTTTTCCTGTGCCTCTTGGCCATCTGTATGTCTTTGGATAAATGTCTTTTTAGGTCTTCTGCCCATTTTTGATTGGGTTTTTTTTTGATATTGAGCTGTATGAGCTGTTTGTATATTTTGGAAATTAAGCCCCTGTTGGTCACATCATTTGCAAATATTTTCTCCCATTCTGTAGGTTGTCTTTTCGTTTTGTTTATGGTTTCCTTTGCTATGCAAAAACTTATAATTTTGATTAGGTCCCATTTGTTTATTTTTGCTTTTATTTCTTTTGCCTTAGGAGACTGACCTAAGAAACCATTGCTATGATTTCTGTCAGAGAATTTTTTGCCTATGTTCTCTTCTAAGAGTTTTATGGTGTCATGTCTTATATTTAAGTCTTTAATCATTTTGAGTTTATTTTTGTGTATGGTGTGTGGGAGCATTCTAACTTCATTGCTTTACATGTGGCTGCCCAGCTTTCCCAACACCACTTGCTGAAGAGACTGTCTTTTCTCCGTTGTACATTCTTGCCTCCTTTGTCAAAGATTAATTGACCATTAATCTTGTGTGGATTTATTTCTGGGATCTCTATTCATTCCATTGATCCATGTGTCTGTTTTTGTGCCAATACCATGCTGTTTTGATTATTATAGCTTTGTAGTATTGTCTGAAGTCTGGGATGGTTATGCCTCCAGCTTTGTTTTTTTCCTACAGGATTGCTTTGTCAATTCCAGGTCTTTTGTGGTTCCAGGTAAATTTTAGGATTATTTGTTCAAGTTTTGTGAAAAATGTCATGGGTAAGTTGATAGGGATCACATTAAATCAGTAGTTTGCTTTGGGTAGTATGGCCATCTTAACAATATTCTTCCAATCCAAGAACATGGGGTATCTTTCCATTTCTTTGAATCACCTTCAGTTTCTTTTATTAATTTTTTAGAGTTCTCAGCATATGTCTTTTGCCTCCTTGGAGAGGTTTATTCCTAACTATTTTATTTTATTTTTTGATACAATTTTAAAATGGATTTTTTTCTGATATTTCATTGTTAGTGTAAAGAAATGCAACAGATTTCTGTATGTTAATCTTATATCCTGCTACCTTGCTGAATTTGTTTATCAGTTCTAGCAGTTTTTGTGTGGTGTCTTTAGGGTTTTCTGTATATAGTATCATGTCATCTGCATGTAATTTTACCTCTTCCCTTTCCATTTTGATAACTTTTATTTCTTTTTCTTTCTGATAGCTGTGGCTAGGACTGCCAATACTTTGTTGAGTAGAAGTGGTGAGAGTGGGTATTCTTTTCTTGTTTCAGATTTTAGCAGGAAGGCTTTCAGCTTTTTACTGTTGAGTATTATGTTGGCTCTGAGTTTGTCACAAATAGCTTATATTATGCTAAGATATATTCCCTCTATACCCTCTTTGGTAAGAGTTTTTATCATGAATGGATGTTGAATTTTATCAAATGCTGTTTTCTGTGTCTTTTGAGATGATCATGTGTTTTTTTGACTTTTCTTTTGTTGATGTTGTATATCATATTGATTTGCATATGTTGAACCACCCTTATAACCCTGGGTTGAATCCAACTTGATCATGGTGTATGATCCTTTTTATGTGTTGTTGGACTTGGTTTGCTAATACTTTGTTAAGGATTTTTGCATCTATATTCATCAAATATATTAGCTTGTAATTTTCTTTTTTGTGGTGTCTTTGTCTGGTTTTGGTATCAGGATGATGGCGGCTTCAGAGAATGACTTTGGGAGTGTTCCCTGTAGGAGGTACTTTTAATTTGCCAGGTCTGCGGTAACAGAAATGACTGATATACCTTCTGTCCCTGAAGACCTGAGAATTTCACGCTTCATAATGAGAAACTCATAGATACTATAATTTTTAAAAAGGGAGGGGGCAACAAAGTAAAAGTGAGAAGAGGGAATAAAACAGAAAAACAAAAGTATAGAAAGATGGAGAAATGTGGAGTAGAGAATCAGCTCTTGAGAGAGCCTTGTTCCACAAGACAGTCCCTGACATGGTCAGTGCAGCAGATATTATAAACCCATACAAAACTCATTAATTGTGCCCTTAGCCTTCTTTCAGTTTTTCCCAGAAAATCATGGATTGGGATTAACATTCCAGTTTTATAAAGTGAGTCTACAAGCATAAAATAATTAAGTGAACATTAGCTGTAAAGAAAGCAATGCTACACTGAGGTTTAATTTAGGCTAAATCTTTTTAGGGCAACAAATGTATTTATTTTAAAAATGATCCCAAAAAGCTTACCTGTTATGAAATTCTGGGACACATTTTGCCTAAAATTTCATTGTAAATTTCCTCTCCATTTCCATAAGTATTATTTTCATTTCCTTCCAGTATACAAGATATTGCTGAGTTAGGAAAGAGAAGGTCAGATGATTTGTTGAAGACCATACAGTTCACCAGCTACAAGTTTTATTTTTTCTTTACTGTCATTTAATGCCACCTCCCCACACATACTAGTTCTCAAAACACCTAACACACACACACACACACACACACACATACACATGACTGGGAATTTGTACTACTGAATCTTTACCTATGAGAAATAAAAATTTATGTTCACACACACGAAATGTGGATATTTATAGATACTTCATTCATAATTGCCCCAAATTGGAAATAATGAGAATGTCCTTCAACTGGTGAATGAATGAACATACTGTGGTATATCCCTACAATAGAAAAATCTCTTGACGATAAAAAGGAGAAAACTACAATACAATAACATGGATGAACTCAAATGTCGTATTCCAAGGGAAAGAAGCCAGACTCAAATAGCTACATGCTATATATTTGGTCTGACTATATAATTTGTAGGAACCAGTGCAAAATGGAAATATGGAGCCTATTGTTCAAAAATTAAGACTTTCAGTATAATGACAGCAGAGCATTAAACCGAGCACAGGGCCTTTCTAAGTGCAGGGTCCTGTGTGATTCCCTAGGTTGGAATCCCATGAAGCTGGCACTGACTACATCATTTCATTACTATGACATTCTCAAAAGGCAAATCTCCAGGGAAAGAAAAGAGATCAGTTGTTGCCAGGGGCTAGAGTGAGAGGGAGAAGTTCACTACAAAAGACATAAAAGAATACATGAGGATGATCTGACTGTTATCTGTCTTACTAGGCATGGTGTCTAGAAAATAATATGTGTATGTCAAAATTTATAAAACTGGCCACTAAAAAGGGAAAAATTTTTCTATGTAAATTATGTAAATCTGACTTTTAAAAACCTACATATATAAAAAAGTGTATATTAACATTTTATTGAAGACGGGTTACAGATAATTCCAGAGAAATGTAGACAACATACAACTAACAGAAACAAAATATAATGGAAAGAGCAGGGTTAATGACCTGGGTTGGAATATCATCTTGGCTTCTTATGAGCGGGATGAAATAGCTTTGGTCACTTAACCTCTTTGAGTCACAATTTCATTACCTCTAGAATAGGATGACAATAGTAAGTCAAACTTATAGAATGCTTATAAGGATCAAATAAGGTAATGTATGTAAAAAGGTTTTTCAAAATTATGATATTAAAGCACTCTCAGATTATTATCAGCAGTGGTAATAAAAGCACAAACTTAACATCAACTTTTTTCCCTCAGATTTAAAGATTTGTCATTCATTGTGCACACTACTGATTCAGAAAAGACAACTGAGATCACAAATTCACTTTAGCAGTGTTCTATAGAGGTATAATTTAATATATAACACATTTGAAACCTGGAGAGAATTACTTATTTTCACAGTCAAAGGGATATTGTCTTTGGAAGGAATCAATTTTCTACCTGGAGAACTATATTTCTCAATGTAGGGGGTATTTTCCTCCCTACGGCTAAAATGAATGTACAAAAACCAATATCATTCTTCTATTTTACTTTTAAGTTCTGGTGCCTACTTTTGACAGTTGTGGAATCTTCAAATAGTATAAATAGTATGACTAAAGAATAATTGATTATAAATGTATACACAGTTTAAATAGTTAAAATTTGCACTGTTAATACAATTCTTGAGATACTTTTCATAGAAATGTAACCAGCTATACAATAACACATGTAAATACTGGCAAATACACAGCTTAAAAAATGATTGTATGGCAAGTTCTATAACCAGATATATAATTCATATACTTTTAACTTAACTAAGGAGAGGAAGGGAATAGAGTTCTGAGTTGCTTTATGTCCCCTTTGCGCCTGATAAGAATGTACCTGCCATATAGCAGCACCTCGTCGCACTGCAATATAATTGTTTATTTAGTACGTATTGGTTACTGACTGGTGTATAAACTGATCAATGGAAAGGTATGAGCCTTATTTATTTCTATTTTTCAGCTGTGATACCTTTTGCTAGCTGTATTTGTATTGTATTTGTTTAATGATTTTTGCTTTCAAGGTAAGGAAAACCAGGTATGGCAAATTGGAGTAGACACTGAATAGTGTCAGAATACTGCTCCAGCTCTGTTTTCTTATTAGATATGCAACATTGAATATGAGACTTAACCTTTGTTGAACTTCTGTTTTCTGAACAGTTCAGTGCCAAGAAAAATACTTGACTTGCAGCAATCTCTGAGTAAATATCAACTTCTTTCCCTAACACATCATGATGGACTACTTCACAGGAGTGTTAAAATGGTCAAGTGTAATAATGGCTGTGAAATGTAAGAATACTTTCTTTTTATGTAAAGCTCTATTCCAAAATGGAGAGAAAGAAAGACTGTTGTCCTCTTGAGAAAAAAGACCTTGACCATTAGCACAACTTCTGTTACCAACCAGCTAAATTGCCTTGGATAAGCTTTATAATATCTTTGGATTTTTACTATAAAATGAGGGGCTCTAAATTTAGTTCTAAATTCCAAAATATTTATTTCAGTTGAACAGTGAAGTATACTTTATAGTTTAAAAGGCTAAATACACATTTTATATAATGCTATTTGCCTCTAGTTGAAAATATGTAACTGGACACCTAATTAGAAAACTCAATATTAAGACTGGTGAAACATAAACTAGTTTAGAGATTCCACTTTCAAACATTTTCAGACTTTGCTGTAGTATACCAAGAAATGATTTTGTAGTATTAAAACCTTTTGGTTCTTGTCAGCACATTATAAAGTAACACAGACTTTGTTTTGCTTTAGTTTTTATCAAAAAATAAATGCATGGTAATGAAAGAGAAAGAAATATACCAGGAGAACTTTTTTGCATTGTTATGTGTGTGTTTTTCTTTTTTGTTATTGTTGGTGATGTTACCAGTTTGCTCCTATGTTTTTTGTTTTTGCATTCTTAAACTTCTGTTGATGTTACAGAATTGGTATTTTGTCTCAATTATATTATAAAAATCCATAAAAGCAGGCTCATGGGTTATATACAATTTTTCAAATCCCTACACCAGCTAGACAGTGTCTTACACTTAGTAGTTGCTTAATAGATGTGCATAGGTTGATTGATTCAAATCTGATGTCTGTGTAATTAATCATACTTTTTTGAGTATCGATCCATGATTGTCTCAGATAAAGGACAGGCTAGACAGAGTCAACAAACTTCTTAAATTTCACTGCAGAATTTAAAAACAAAACTGCTTCAAACTATTTGAGATTATAATGAGCTATAATCGATTACAGTTATTCATTGTTGGACATCTAGGTCTATTATACAGTCCAGTGTAAGTGTAATTGCCTTATTATAATGATACAAGGAGAACTTCATAGAGATAAGACTAATGCATCTTCCCTAGACAATTATAGTCTCTTGTCCATTAGCCAGAATGAAGTAAATTCTGTTTCCATCAGTCACAACTTCTGACTCTGGAAGGATGGGTTGGGGGTAGGGGGACAAGATTTGATGCTCATGAGTCATTCCTCCTTTGGCTGGGCTCCAGTACCTAAGAGAAGCAAAAACTCATTGTGAATTGTGTCCTTCGCACTTCATAATCAATTACACTTTACTGATAATAAGCATGATGTCTTGCTTTTGCCTCAGTCTGAGTGAACAATTACCTTCTAGAAGTGATCTCTTTGCCACATGGAAGCCCTCATTTTGGGCACCTTAATTAACTTTCCAAGGACTTAACAATCTGACTTAATCAGTTGATGTGATTCTTCTAAATTGCACAATCAATATCATCTCATTTCATTAATTTGGCTTAATTATTGCACTTGCTCCTTAGAAAGTTTAGATTACTTTTAAGTGAACTGAGGAACTTGTCTTTATTGGTTTTCACTACCATTTTAGTTTGTTCATATAATCTTAAACAAAACTTAAATTTGCCAAATATAATTTTCAAACTTTCAGTGTCATTAACATCTACAGTGGTTGTTAAAAATATTGATAAGTTGATTTCAGGAAACACCTTCTACTCAATTATAAATTGTATCAAGTAACTAATTTTTGGTAATGACCATGAATTAAAACATTGCACAGTGAAATGCGTAGGAGCGTACTTTTAAGAACAGACAGTTCATACTTTGGAATATCAGGGCAAAGGCTTTGATGGCTCATAGTAATACAAATGTCCAGATTGCAGTTCAAGACATGACCTTTATTATGCATAAGTATTTTTTTCTTTGTGAGAAATAACTTTGCACATAAAATTTTATTTTATTTTCAGGCTTTGTTTGACTACAATAAATCTTTTACTGAATCCTTATTACTAGGATGAACACAAGTGAATAAGTCAGAAAATGGTTTGACTTAGCAAATCTGTAAAGTTATTACATGATTAGGAGGGATTTATATATTCCGTAATCTAGCCTGGAGAAGGCAGTGTGATTTATTCCATCTAAATTATTTAATAAAATCTACATTCTCAAAATGTATTCTGACTTTAAAATATTCCCACTTTTTTTCTAAGCTTTGGGAGTGTAACTTAGGGAAGGAACATGGACTTGTGTTTTAGATAGTTATTTAAATGCTGCCTCCAATTTCTGGACCTTGAACGAGTAATTCAGTCTTTCGGAGCTTCAATTATGAAACATATAGAATATGAACTCCACAGCATTATTGTCAGAAGAGTGACGGCATATGTAAGATGCCCAGCACAGTGCCATGTATATAGTCGATACCCAATTAACATCACTTCCTTCCTTTAAATGGGGTTTCCTATTTCCTGGTTTTATTGATCTATTCACGTAAGACTGTTGTGTAAGTTTTGCAAATTATTACAAAGTACATTTTTATCAGTTGGCTGAGAAAGCAGGAGTTACCATCCCTTTTATTTCTGGAATAATTCTAATCCTCTTAGCTATAAAAATAAAAAGAAAAGACTGTTATAATTCTCAGCTGAAAGTATGTAAGACACTTTGAGGAGTTCAAGCATCTCTATTCTGGATCTGTTGGGAAGATTTTGGTCTGCCTTTTCCTCACCTTCCTTTGGCCTTCATTGTACACTTAAAGAATTAGAGTCACCACAGGTTGTAGAAAAATATTAAAAGAGCAAACAGTCCTAGGTCTGGAAGCATTCACTTTTTTGACTGTTGTTGATAGAATCCCAAATTACCTGGCAGTAGGAAGTTGGTTTTCTCGATAAACAGATTAGCATGCAAGAAGTTTAATTGGAAGTCTCTTAGATTCAATACTTGAGAAAGGAAGAGAAGAGAAGGGGAGGGGAGGGAAGGGAGCAGACCAGGCAGAGGGAGAAGTTGAGTAACAACTCATTTCAAGGGAAATATCAGATGACCCCACAAGGGAGCTCTAGCTGTCCCATGGGGTGCGGTGACTGGTACTTTATATGCATGTAATGATCAGTCATTGGATGCAAAATATTTGACAAGGAGTATAATCTTGAACAAGGCAGCACCTCTCAGTTGAGGCAATAACCCAAAGGGGGTTGGGAACTGAGAACTGTCTCCTGGTACACCGCCAGCAGCTGGGGAAATAAATCCTTCATTATTGAAGGGGGATCAGTGTGACACACCATGTTGGCTTTTTGGCTTTTACCTTATGTGATGATTTAAACATCCTCAATCCCTCCATATATGTACATAACGACCTTCACTCATTTCTTCTGCTTATCTTTGTTGGCTCATCAATTCAGAATTACCAGACTCCCCTGAGTCCTGATTTACTGTCTGCTCAGAGTGTAGGTATATCTCATCTCCCAAACGATGCCTGAGTTCTTCATTTTGCAAGAGATGCTGAGTTAAGTTTTGCCCAAAATACCTCAGTAATACAACCACCCATGCTTCAACAAAATAACAAAGTAGGTTATGCTTCTCTGCCCTCATATTTATTTACTAAATGTTTGTGTGTGTGTGTGTGTGTGTGTGCGTGTAGAAAGAAAAATTGAAGATAATCTTTCATCAGGTTGTGTTTACCAGTGGATAAAAATCCCAGGTGGTAGATGCAGATATATGGTTGTTGTATTCAGTGCAATGGATAGTTCAAATCTAGTATATATTAGTTCCCAGAGAAGGAGAGAGTTTTCCTCTTTCACAGCAGGATACAGATCAAAATTTTTATCCTTGGTGACAGTTGCTACTTCTTTGCCTAATAGTCATAGTTGTGAGTAATAATTTTCAATGTTTTACCATCCCCTCCTAGAATTTTGGCCATTTGCAATACCTGTTTTCTTTTTTCTGTATTCTTTAAGCCACAAGAATGGACTCAAAAATAATATCCCAATCTAAAATGGATAAAATAAAGAATTTCATCACGCATGTGTGGTCTGTATGACCCCTATCTCTGGAAAGTACCAACGGGTCTCAATAGGGTACAAACTAGGGAAGATGGGAAAAAGCAAATGAATGCAAGAGTGTGTCTAGGTAACAGGGCTCCATAGCACCCTTTCTCCTTTGCCTTCAATTTTCAAGCTCTAGGGAACTACTATTTTCCTTCTGATTGGCCTGAGAGCACTGTAAACAAATAAGATTCTTTCATTATAGAACAAGTTTTTTCTCATTATGTAACAAGTTTTTTTTTTTCATTATAGAATAGGTTCCCATTATAGAACAAGTTCATTTGATATTTTGTATAAGCAAATGTTCTTACGTAAATTGCATTTTTCTGGGAATTGTTCAACTGAACAATTTTCTCCTTATAAAACCACAACACTGAAATTTGATTGTTTCTTATCCTTATCCTATATTTTTCTAATAGGTACTATACAGTGAAAAGGATGAGAAAACAGAGTGTCTAAGCGTAACAAGTGGGAGAATACTGTATCCAAAAAAGATGCTCTTTTGTGGGGCTTTTCTAGTTCAGAAAAATGCAATTGTCCCTGCAATATGGTTTGATATTTGAGGTACTTTGTGCTTCTTTATCTGATGGTGTCTCTCGGCTCTTATGTGGCAAAGGCCGTTTGGATCTTTCATAGAAAATACGGCAATATCATGAATTTTTTCTTTAAAAGTGCCTGTGTATAGTATCTGGTTAACTTTCGTAATCTTGACAAATCATGGGAACAGTGTTGCATTGTGGCATATGACAAATCTATTTGGTTCTAGAATATTAAAGAAAAAGCGCTAACTACAAGGAAAATTGTTCAGCTTGTGAATGAAACTTCATTCTGCATCTTGAGACTGGAGATTTTGGCAATTACGTGACTGTGCCAGAAATATTTTGTTTTCAATTTTGTCGGTGTCTTCTGATACTCTTCATTTTCCTTTTATGGCTTTTTAATTATTTCATTAATTTCACCTGTCAGCATGAAGGATAATGCTCAGAGAACAACATTTCTCCATTTGGCAAATTGTTGTTATAGAGGGTATTGTGGGTTTGATGTTGAATTTGATAAAATATCCTATTTAAACATTCAAGTTTGAGATTCACATAAACTTTATATATGAGAAAATTTCCTAGTAAGTATCATTTAGGAGGTTCTAACTTACAATATTTTATAGCATCCAGAATTAACAATGTAGAAAATAATAAGGAAGTCTGGGATAGGAGAGACTGGTGAGTAAGTTGAAACACAAAATAGTAATAATTCTATTTACAGAAATAGCTCTGTGCTGAAATCATGCTTACAAGTCACCACAGGGAGAAATAGAACATGTGCTGCAGATGCATATGATAACTGATGAAACATTGAATTTATTGTCTATTTGGAGAGAAGTCACAAATAAAAATTCAAATATGTTATGCGTGGTAGAGAGGGTGACATCTACAACTCAGTTCAGTGAAACTAAGGACCCTGAAACTCTGCCATTTTTGAATTATCAGGTCAACTTATTCCGTGGGGACTTGTCATTTCTGTGAGAAATAAAACCCAGCAGATGTTATTGTTAGATACAATCCATTCACTGCATACCATGAAAGCAAAGAACCTTATTCTCTAGGGAACATATTAGTGATTTTCTCCTTTTGGAGGAAAAAAAATCTGAAAGTGCCTTTTCTGAGCAGAAAGAAAATGCAAAGTGCCTCCCAGGGAAAATAATAGATTGAAGTTGATAAAGGGGGATGGGATTTACAAGACCCAGTGAAAATTCCTTTAGCCATATTTAGGAAGAGCTTTGGCCAAAGTGGGTGGGCAGGCAGAGCTATCTCCTCTTTCTCCCCTTAGAAAGGAAAATAAAACAAATACTAATGTGTGACCATTCTTTTCTTAGTTTTAGTAAATAATTAACTAGTTCACAAATATAGACACCACTATATGTTATGGATATACAGATTTTTTGGATGTTGTGATATTGAATCATGGTTTGAATTTACACTATTTTCTTTCCATATTGTTTAACAAAAGTATACTTGTAGTTGAAGTCCTCTCCCCAGCCTATATAGAGAAGCACAGCCTTTCCTGATGAGGACTATAGGAAATTAGAGTGGATTTACACGAAGTGGAGAGAGTTCCATAGCTACATTTGAACTGTTGATATAGTAGCCACCACACCATCACCTTGGACTTAACCTCCAAAGAACAACAGTGGTCTGAATGTTACACCTTGTGGAGAGGAAAGGAAGAATGTAAAGGGAACACCTTCACAATAGCTCTGTCTGAGATCTTTGTGTGGTTCTAAAGCATGTGAAAGGTATCCTAATTCTTCTTCAGGTACCAGAAACTTCTCCAGAGACTATAAGTGATAGATGAAAGAACCAAACTGGGAATTACAAGTTTGAATTTTAAAGCTCTTAGAGCCTATTTAGATACTCTTTCTTTTTTCTTGGTTAGTCTAGCTAAAGGTTTGTCAATTTTGTTTTCCTTTTCAAAGAATCAGCTCTTAGTTTTGTTAATCTTTTCTATTATTTTTCTATTCTCTGTTTCATTTCTTCCTGTTCTAATCTTTATTTTTTCCTAACCTCTGCTTACATTGGGCTTACTTTGTTCTTGTTTTTCTTGTTCCTTGGGATATAAAGTTAGGTGTTTTTTATTTAAGATTTTTTTCCTTGATGTGTGTGATTATAAACATTCTTGTTAGAACTGTTTTTGCTGCATCCTATAGGTTTTGGTTTATTGTGTCTTATTTTCATTTCTGTCAAGATATTTTTATTTCCCTTTTGATTTCTTCTTTGATACATTGGTTGTACAGGAGTATATCATTTAATTTCCATGTATTTCTCAAGTTTCCAGCTTTCCTCTTGTTATTGATTGCTAGTGTCATACCATTGTGGTCAGAAAAGGTACTTGATATAATTTCTAACTTCTTGAATTTTCTGAGATTTGTCTTGTGGTCTAATATATGTATTCTAGAAAATGTTCCATGTGTACTTGAGAAAAATATATATTCTACTGCTGTTGGACAGAATATTCTGTATATGTCTGTTGGGTACATTTGGTCTCTAGTGTTCAAATCCACTATTTTCTTATTGACTCTGTCTGGATTATTAATCCATTGTTGAGAATGGTTTATTAAAGTCCTCAACTATTATTCTATTGCTATTTATTTTTCCTTTCATTTCTATTAGTATTTGCCTTTTATATTTAAGTGCTCTGGTGTTGGGTGTGTAAATATTTATACTTGTTATATTTTCTTGATGGTTGACCCTTTTATCATTATATAATGATCTTCTTTCTCTCTTTTTTCCATATATAGCTTAAAGTCTATTTTGTTTGGTGTAAGTATAGCTTCCCCTACTTTCTTTTGGTTACCATTTGCTTGAAATGTCATTTTTCATCCCTTCACTCTCTGTCTATGTGTATACTTAAATCTAAAGTGAGTCTCTTGTAGACAGCATATGGTTGGATCTTGGGGTTTTTTTTCTTTAATCCATTCAGCCACTTTGTCTTTTGATTGAAGAATTTAGTCCATTTACATTTAATTATTGATAGACAAGAACTTCCTATTGGGACTTCCCTGGTGGCACAGTGGTTAAGAATCCACCTGCCAATGCAGGGGACATGGATTTGATCCCTGGTCCAGGAAGATCCCACATGCTGCGGAGCAACTAAGCCCGTGTGCCACAACTACTAAGCCTGCACTCTAGAGCCCGCAAGCCACAACTACTGAAGCCCATGCACTTAGAGCCCATGCTCCACAACAGGAGAAGCCACTGCAATGAGAAGCCCACGCACCACAATGAAGAGTAGCCCCCACTCGCCGCAACTAGAGAAAGTCCGCGCACAGCAATGAAGACCCAACACAGCCAAAAATAAAATAAAGTAATTGCCATTTTGTTCATTGTTTTGCCATTTTGTTCATTGTTTTCTGACTGTTTTGTAGATCCTTTGTTCCATGCTTCTTATCTTGCTGCCATCCTTTATGACTTGATGTGTTTTGGGAGCAGTATGCTTTGACTTCTTTATCATAATCTTGTGTGCATCTATTATAGGTTTTTCCTTTGTGGTTACCATGAAACTTAGATAAAATATCTTATATTTATAATATCCTATTTTAAACTGATAACATTTAACATTCATTTTGATGAAGTAAAACCTGCCCTCATCCTCAAGTTAATGTTCTTGTAAACATGAAAACTACCCAATCATTGCTACAGACTCTGAAACACTGTCCCAAGTCCTCAAGAGCTAGACTTTTGCTATAAAACGTTGTGCCTATAATCAACAGTACTGCGTTGTACACTTAACAGTTTAAGAGGGTATATCTCATGTTAAGTGTTTTTATCACAATAAAATAATTTTTAAAAAATTTAAAAAGAAGAGAGAAAGATTCCCCCTATCCCTCTCTCTCATTTTCTTTTTTAAAAATAAAATATAATATAGATGACAGAATTATTCACAAGAATCTCAAGCCTGGAAAACCAAGAACGATTCTGTTTTCTAGGTAGAGGCAATCTGCTGTCATGTTCCTTACTGTACAGCAGGTTAATGGTCTATGAATCAGCTCATTAAGGAGCTCTGTTTAATGCTCTTGTTAAATCCAGTATCAGTTTCACCCCTCAGCCTGAAGCCTTCTTTTTTCTTTTACATTTCACTTGGAAACCTATCTTCAGAGACTAGTACGGTATAATGAGTAACACCAGTGGAGGCAGGATCATCACACAAATTCACTGTTATAATGATGTTTCCTGAACCTCTTAGGGACTGTTTAGTTTAGCGCTGGTCAAGGAACCTCTGTCAATATTTAATCTGTGTTGACTGTTGGCTCAGTTACAATGCATAATACTGATTATACCCATCTTCCTCTGTAGAATGGTTCCTTCTTGTAACAAAACTCTGTTGATACTTTTGTCCTGACCATACAAAGTTTCAAAACTGCTGAGATTTTTACTTTGATGTACTGAATTAGCCTTCTCACACAATGCACAAAGCATTAAGTTATAACACTTTTTGTTTTACACCCTTTGTGAAAAAGAGTTAACAGGTCCCATCACAAAGTCATTTTGCCACTTTTGCCCTTACTCAGAGCATCATTTTGTAAATGAAAGGAAACATCTTTTTGTTGTTGTTGTTTAACATCCATATGAAATGTGACCTTGCAAAATATAATATTCCGTGGAAACTTTGTTTTAACTACAGTAAACTGAATGAACAATTTTTTCTCTTAGAGTACTAAACCCTTTGTCTATTGAAAAACCACCTAAATGTACAGGGAAATTCTTCCTATTATAAATACAATAACTTGATGATACTACAAGTTTTTTTTTTTTTTAAACATCTTTATTGAAGTATAATTGCTTTACAATGGTGTGTTAGTTTCTGCTTTATAACAAAGTGAATCAGTTATACATATACATATGTTCCCATACCTCTTCCCTCTTGCATCTCCCTCCCTCCCACCCTCCCTATCCCACCCCTCTAGGTGGTCACAAAGCACCAAGCTGATCTCCCTGTGCTATGCGGCTGCTTCCCACCAGCTATCTATTTTACATTTGGTAGTGTATATATGTCCATGACACTCTCTCACCCTGTCACATCTCACCCCTCCCCCTCTCCATATCCTCAAGTCCATTCTCTAGTAGGTCTGTGTCTTTATTCCCGTCTTCCCACTAGGTTCTTCATGGCCTTTTTTTTTTTTTTCTCCTTAGATTCCATATATATGTGTTAACATACTGTATTTGTTTTTCTCTTTCTGACTTACTTCACTTTGTATGACAGACTCTAACTCCATCCACCTCATTACAAATACCTCCATTTCATTTCTTTTTATGGCTGAGTAATATTCCATTGTATATATGTGCCACATCTTCTTTATCCATTCATCCGATGATGGACACTTAGGTTGCTTCCATGTCCTGGCTATTGTAAATAGAGCTGCAATGAACATTTTGGTACATGACTCTTTTTGAATTATGATTTTCTCAGGGTATATGCCCAGTAGTGGGATTGCTGGGTCCTATGGTAGTTCTATTTTTAGTTTTTTAAGGAACGTCCATACTGTTCTGCATAGTGGCTGTATCAACTTACATTCCCACCAACAGTGCAAGAGTGTTCCCTTTTCTCCACACCCTCTCCAGCATTTATTGTTTCTAGATTTTTTGATGATGGCCATTCTGACCGGTGTGAGATGATACCTCATTGTAGTTTTGATTTGCATTTCTCTAATGATTAATGATGTTGAGCATTCTTTCATGTGTCTGTTGGCAATCTGTATATCTTCTTTGGAGAAATGTCTATTTAGGTCTTCTGCCCATTTTTGGATTGGGTTGTTTGTTTTTTTGTTATTGAGCTGCATGAGCTGCTTGTAAATCTTGGAGATTAATCCTTTGTCAGTTGCTTCATTTGCAAATATTTTCTCCCATTCTGAGGGTTGTCTTTTGGTCTTGTTTATGGTTTCCTTTGCTGTGCAAAAGCTTTGAAGTTTCATTAGGTCCCATTTGTTTATTTGTGTTTTTATTTCCATTTCTCTAGGAGCTGGGTCAAAAAGGATCTTGCTGTGATGTATGTCATAGAGTGTTCTGCCTATGTTTTCCTCTAAGAGTTTGATAGTGTCTGGCCTTACACTTAGGTCTTTAATCCATTTTGAGTTTATTTTTGTGTATGGTGTCAGGGAGTGTTCTAATTTCATACTTTTACATGTACCTGTCCAATTTTCCCAGCACCACTTATTGAAGAGGCTGGCTTTTCTCCACTGTATATGCTTGCCTCCTTTATCAAAGATAAGGTGACCATATGTGCGTGGGCTTATCTCTGGGCCTTCTATCCTGTTCCATTGATCTATATTTCTGTTTTTGTGCCAGTACCAAACTGTCTTGATTACTGTAGCTTTGTAATATAGTCTGAAGTCAGGGAGCCTGATTCCTCCAACTCCATTTTTCGTTCTCAAGATTGCTTTGGCTATTCGGGGTCTTTTGTGTTTCCATACAAATTGTGAAATTTTTTGTTCTAGTTCTGTGAAAAATGCCAGTGGTAGTTTGATAGGGATTGCATTGAATCTGTAGATTGCTTTGGGTAGTAGAGTCATTTTCACAATGTTGATTCTTCCAATCCAAGAACATGGTATAATTTCTTTCATCAGTGTCCTATAATTTTCTGCATACAGGTCTTTTGTCTCCTTAGGTAGGTTTATTCCTAGATATTTAATTCTTTTTGTTGCAATGGTAAACAGGAGTGTTTTCTTAATTTCACTTTCAGATTTTTCATTATTAGTATATAGGAATGCAAGAGATTTCTGTGCATTAATTTTGTATCCTGCTACTTTACCAAATTCATCGATTAGCTCTAGTAGTTTTCTGGTGGCATCTTTAGGATTCTGTATGTATAGTATCATGTCATCTGCAAACAATGACAGCTTTACTTCTTCTTTTCCGAGTTGGATTCCTTTTATTTCTTTTTCTTCTCTGATTGCTGTGGCTAACACTTCCAAAACTATGTTGGATAATAGTGGTGAGAGTGGGCAACCTTGTCTTGTTCCTGATCTTAGTGGAAATGGTTTCAGTTTTTCACCATTGAGGACAATGTTGGCTGTGGGTTTGTCATATATGCCTTTATTATGTTGAGGAAAGTTCCCTCTATGCCTACTTTCTGCAGGGCTTTTATCATAAATGGGTGTTGAATTTTGTGGCAAGTTTTTTCTGCATCTATTGAGATGATCATATGGTTTTTCTCCTTCAATTTGTTAATATGATGTATCACGTTGATTGATTTGCGTATATTGAAGAATCCTTGCATTCCTGGAATAAACCCCACTTGATCATGCTGTATAATCCTTTTAATGTGCTGTTGGATTCTGTTTGCTAGTATTTTGTTGAGGATTTTTGCATCTATGTTCATCAGTGATATTGGCCTGTAGTTTTCTTTCTTTGTGACATCTTTGTCTGGTTTTGGTATCAGGGTGATGGCGGCCTCGTAGAATGAGTTGGGGAGTGTTCCTCCCTCTGCAATATTTTGGAAGAGTTTGAGAAGGATAGGTGTTAGCTCTTCTCTAAATGTTTCATAGAATTCGCCTGTGAAGCCGTCTGGTCCTGGGCTTTTGTTTGTTGGAAGATTTTTAATCACAGTTTCAATTTCAGTGCTTGTGATTGGTCTGTTCATTTGGTCTGTATTTCTTCCTGGTTCAGTCTCGGCAGGTTGTGCATTTCTAAGAATCTGTCCATTTCTTCCAGGTTGTCTATTTTATTGGCATATAGTTGCTTGTAGTAATCGCTCATGATCGTTTGTATTTCTGCAGTGTCAGTGGTTACTTCTCCTTTTTCATTTCTAATTCTATTGATTTGAGTCTTCTCCCTTTTTCTCTTGATGAGTCTGGCTAATGGTTTATCAATTTTGTTTATCTTCGCAAAGAACCAGCTTTTAGTTTCATTGATTTTTGCTATTGTTTCCATCATTTCTTTTTCATTTATTTCTGATCTGATCTTTATGATTTCTTACCTTCTGCTAGCTTTGGGGTTTTTTTGTTCTTCTTTCTCTAATTGCTTCAGGTGCAAGGTTAAGTTGTTTATTCGAGATGTTTCCTGTTTCTTAATGTAGGCTTGTATTGCTATAAACTTCCCTCTTAGAACTGCTTTTGCTGCATCCCCTAGGTTTTGGGTCATCGTGTCTCCATTGTCATTTGTTTCTAGGTATTTTTTGATTTCGCCTTTGATTTCTTCAGTGATCACTTCATTATTAAGTAGTGTATTGTGTAGCCTCCATGTGTTTGTATTTTTTACAGATCTTTTCCTGTAATTGATATCTAGTCTCATAGCGTTGTGGTCGGAAAAGATACTTGATACGATTTCAATTTTCTTAAATTTACCAAGGCTTGATTTGTGACCCAAGATATGATCTATCCTGGAGAATGTTCCATGAGCACTTGAGAAAAATGTGTATTCTGTTGTTTTTGGGTGGAATGTCCTATAAATATCAATTAAGTCCATCTTGTTTAATGTATCATTTAAAGCTTGTGTTTCCTTATTGATTTTCATTTTGGATGATCTGTCCATTGGTGAAAGTGGGGTGTTAAAGTCCCCTACTATGATTGTGTTACTGTCGATTTCCCCTTTTATGGCTGTTAGTACTTGCCTTATGTATTGAGGTGCTCCTATGTTGGGTGCATAAATATTTACAATTGTTATACCTTCCTCTTGGATCGATCCCTTGATCATTATATAGTGTCCTTCTTTGTCTCTTGTAATAGTCTTTAGTTTAAAGTCTATTTTGTCTGATATGAGAATTGCTACTCCAGCTTTCTTTTGATTTCCATTTGCATGGAATATCTTTTTCCATCCCCTCACTTTCAGTCTGTATGTGTCTCTAGGTCTGAAGTGGGTCTCTTGTAGACAGCATATATATGGGTCTTGTTTTTGTATCCATTCAGCCAGTCTGTGTCTTTTGGTGGGAGCATTTAGTCCATTTACATTTAAGGTAATTATCGATATGTATGTTCCTATTCCCATTTTCTTAAATATTTTGGGTTTGTTATTGTAGGTCGTTTCCTTCTCTTGTGTTTCCTGCCTAGAGAAGTTCCTTTAGCATTTGTTGTAAAGCTGGTTTGGTGGTACTGAATTCTCTTAGCTTTTGCTTGTCTGAAAAGGTTTTAATTTCTCCATCAAATCTGAATGAGATCCTTGCTGGGTAGAGTAACCTTGGTTGTAGGTTTTTCTCCTTCATCACTTTAAGTATATCCTGCCACTCCCTTCTGGCTTGCAGAGTTTCTGCTGAAAGATCAGCTGTTAACCTTATGGGGATTCCCTTGTGTGTTATTTGTTGTTTTTCCCTTGCTGCTTTTAATATGTTTTCTTTATATTTAATTTTTGATAATTTGATTAATATGTGTCTTGGCATGTTTCTCCTTGGATTTATCCTGTATGGGACTCTCTGTGCTTCCGGGACTTGATTAACTATTTCCTTTCCCATATTAGGGAAGTTTTCAACTATAATGTCTTCAAATATTTTCTCAGTCCCTTTCTTTTTCTCTTCTTCTTCTGGGACCCCTATAATTCGAATGTTGGTGCATTTAATGTTGTCCCAGAGGTCTCTGAGACTGTCCTCAGTTCTTTTCATTCTTTTTTCTTTATTCTGCTCTGCAGTAGTTATTTCCACTATTTTATCTTCGAGGTCACTTATCCATTCTTCTGCCTCAGTTATTCTGCTATTGATCCCGTCTAGAGTATTTTTAATTTCATTTATTGTGTTTTTCATCATTGCTTGGTTCCTCTTTAGTTCTTCTACGTCCTTGTTAAATGTTTCTTGCATTTTGTCTATTCTATTTCCAAGATTTTGGATCATCTTTACTATCATTATTCTGAATTCTTTTTCAGGTGGACTGGCTATTTCCTCTTCATTTGTTAGGTCTGGTGTGTTTTGACCCTGCTCCTTCACCTGCTGTGTGTTTTTTTGTCTTCTCATTTTGCTTATCTTACTGTGTTTGGGGTCTCCTTTTCACAGGCTACAGGTTCGTAGTTCTCGTTGTTTTTGGTATCTGTCCCCAGTGGCTAAGGTTGGTTCAGTGGGTTGTGTAGGCTTCCTGGTGGAGGGGACTAGTGCCTGTGTTCTGGTGGATGAGGCTGGATCTTGTCTTTCTGGTGGGCACGTCCACGTCTGGTGGTGTGTTTTGGGGTGTCTGTGGCCTTATTATGATTTTAGGCAGCCTCTCTGTTAATGGATGGGGCTGTGTTCCTCTCTTGCTAGTTGTTTGGCATAGGGTGTCCAGCACTGTAGCTTGCTGGTCGTTGAGTGAAGCTGGGTGTTGATGTTGAGATGGAGATCTCTGAGAGATTTTCGCCGTTTGGTATTACGTGGAGCTGGGAGGTCTCTTGTGGACCAGTGTCCTGAAGTTGGCTCTGCCACCTCAGAGGCACAGCCCTGATGCCTGGCTGGAGCACCAAGAGCCTTTCATCCACACGGCTCAGAATAAAAGGGAGGAAAAATAGAAAGAAAGAAAGAAAGAAAGAGGATAAAATAAAATAAAATAAAGCTATTATAATAAAAAATAAGAAAAAAATTATTAAGAATAAATTTATTAAGAAAAAGAAAACATTTTTTAATTTTTAAAAAATAGATTTATTAATTTTTGATAATAAAAAATAAAAAATTATTAAGAAAAAATTTATTAAGAAAAAAATTTTAATTTTTTAAAATAAAAATAAGAAAAAACTTATTAAAAATTTTTTTTAATTTTTAAAAATAGAAAATAAGGAAAAAATTATTAAGAAAACATTTATTAGGAAAAAAAAATTTTTTTTAGTTAAAAAAAAAAAAAAGGACGGACCTAACCCTAAGACTAATGGTGAAAGCAAAGCTATACAGACAAAATCTCGCCCAGAAGCATACACATATACACTCACAAAAAAAGGAAAAGGGGAAAAATTAATATATCCTGCTCCCAAAGTCCACCTCCTGAATTTGGGATGATTCGTTGTCTATTCAGGTATTCAACAAATGGAGGCACATCAAGTTGTTTGTGGAGCTTTAATCCGCGGCTTCTGAGGCTGCTGGGAGAGATTTCCCTTTCTCTTCTTTGTTCGTACAGCTCCCGGGGTTCAGCTTTGGATTTGGACCCGCTTCTGCATGTAGGTCGCCTGAGGGCGTCTGTTCCCCGCCCAGACAGAACGGGGTTAAAGGAGCAGCTGATTCGGGGGCTCTGGCTCACTCGGGCTGCGGGGAGGGAGGGGTACGGATGCGGGGCGAGCCTGCGGCGGCAGAGGCCGGCGTGACGTTGCAGCAGCCTGAGGCACGCCGTGCGTTCTCCCGGGAAAGTTGTCCCCGGATCACGGGACCCTGGCAGTGGCGGGCTGCACCGGCTCCCGGGAGGGGAGGTGTGGAGAGTGACCTGTGCTCACACACAGGCTTCTTGGCGGCGGCAGCAGCAGCCTTAGCGTCTCATGCCCGTCTCTGGGGTCCGCGCTGATAACCGCGGCTCGCGCCCGTCTCTGGAGTTCGTTTAGGCGGCGCTCTGAATCCCCTCTCCTTGCGCACCGCGAAACAAAGAGGCAAGAAAAAGTCTCTTGCCTCTTCGGCAGCTGCAGACTTTTTCCCGGACTCCCTCCCGGCTAGCTGTGGCGCACTAGCCCCTTCAGGCTGTGTTCACGCCGCCAACCCCAGTCCTCTCCCTGCGATCCGACCAAAGCCCGAGCCTCAGCTCCCAGCCCCCGCCCGCCCCGGCGGCTGAGCAGACAAGCCTCCCGGGCTGGTGAGTGCTGCTCGGCGCTGATCCTCTGTGCGGGAATCTCTCCGCTTTGCCTTCCGCACCCCTGTGGCTGCGCTCTCCTCCGTGGCTCCGAAGCTTCCCCCCTCCGCCACCCGCAGTCTCCGCCCATGAAGGACCTTCCTAGTGTGTGGAAACCTTTCCTCCTTCACAGCTCCCTCCCACGGGTGTAGGTCCCGTCCCTATTCTTTTGTCTCTGTTATTTCTTTTTTCTTTTGCCCTACCCAAGTACGTGGGGATTTTCTTGCCTTTTGGGAGGTCTGACGTCTTCTACCAGCGTTCAGTGGGTGTTCTGTAGGAGCAGTTCCACGTGTAGATGTATTTCTACTGTATCTGTGGGAAGGAAGGTGATCTCCGTGTCTTACTCTTCCGCCATCTTGCCCAGACCCCCCCCCCCGATACTACAAGTTTTAAAATAGCAGAATAAGACAGTGATTCTCTTCTTTCAGAAATCATCAAAAGTTATAATACAAAAAAAGTGCATAATATATTGAAGTAAAATTTTGGAGCAGCAGTATATGAAGTAGGGGAGCTAAATGTCCTGAAGGTCAAATGGAGATAATGGAAGATGCCTGAATCTGCAGATCTGAGACAAAACCAGCAGTGTTTGATTCTCCAAGCAAGGCAGGGTATCCTGCAGGGGCAACTATAAATTTCTTGTTTGAAAATCCAGAGAAAGTTTACATAGTCTGATGGTGGACGATTCTGGGATACACTATGACACCATAGAGAAGTGGTGGAGCTTCAGCTGAATGAGAAATCAAACAGTTGAGTGGGGTTTGACTCTAGACAGCTAGCATCCCAGAAACTGCTAATCTCTATTGGCTGTGCAAAGATAAAAGCTAAACTAACTCCCACCCACATATGCCAACAAGATACGCAATATAGTACAAGCATACTAATACACACAAACCTACATAAAAACATACTTTCACAATTTTTCTGGATCAAGAGTAAATGAACAATTAAAACAAAAGCCACAAAGGCACCCTTGGTAGGAAATTAGAGACACTATTGAACAAATAAAATTCCTTCCAAACATATTACAAGTCAAAGAATTTAATAAATCAGTCAAAGAACACCAAGTGGACATGCAACAACTCTGGAAAAATACAGAAAGAGATGAAATATGAACTACCAGAGCTCAGAAAAAAGTAGAAGATGGTAAAATAAAACTGTTCTAGAATTGTAAGTCACATTGGAAACAATATAAAGGAACCTCTGCAATATAGTGATTCTCCAGCTTGTTGGGTCACCCATCCAGGGGTATGGGATTTGATTATATTGTGAGTCCATCCCTCCTACCCTTCTTGTTGTGGTTCGTTCTTCATGTCTTTAGTTGTAGAAGATCTTTTCTGGTAGATTCCAGTCTTCTTCATTGATGGTTGTTCTGCAGATACTTGTGATTTTGGTGTGCTCATGAGAAGAAGTGAGCTCAGGGTGTTTTTACTCCATTATATTGGCTGGTCTCCTGATCCTTTAATTGGCATTTCTCTGGTTGCTAATGAGGTGGATGAACTTTTTATATGTTTATTGACCATTTTGTTTTCTTCTGTGAATTTCTTAATGTACTTCTTTGTCTATTTTTCCTTTGGTTTTCTATCTTTCCCTTCTTTATTTGAAGTCATATATATACGATTATGTTTTATGAATATCTTTTCTCAGCCTATGGATTAGGCTTTCACTATCTTATATTATTTTTCATTGACAGAAATTATTTTAGTTTAGTTTGACTGCTCAGTCTTTTTCTTTTCTTTTCTTTTTTTTTTTTTAGAAGTAGAGACTTGACCCTAGTGCCTTTTTTTTTTTTTAATGTTTTATTTATTTTTTTATTTTTATTTTTGGTTGTGTTGGGTCTTCGTTTCTGTGCGAGGGCTTTCTCTAGTTGCGGCAAGCGGGGGCCACTCTTCATTGCGGTGTGCGGGCCTCTCACTATCGCGGCCTCTCTTGTTGCGGAGCACAGGCTCCAGACACGCAGGCTCAGTAGTTGTGGCTCACGGGCTTAGTTGCTCCACGGCATGTGGGATCTTCCCAGACCAGGGCTCGAACCGTGTCCCCTGCATTGGCAGGCAGATTCTCAACCACTGCGCCGCCAGGGAAGCCCAGTCTTTTTCTTTATAGCTTGTGCCCTGCGTGCTTTTTATGAAGCCTCTTCTACTCTGAAATCACACAGTCATCTATATTTTCATCTAATTAAAATTTTTACTTTGAAATAATTTTAGATACACAGGAAATTGCAAAGATAGTACAGAGAGTTCCTCTGTACCCTTCACGCAGTTTTCCTCACAGGTCACATCTTACATAACTTTGTACAATAGCAACAGCAGGAAATTAACATTGGCACACTGTGTGTGAAAATTCTGTTATCACAAGTGTAGCTTCATGTAACCACCACCACAATCAAGGTACAGAAATATTCCTTCACCACAAAGATTTCCCTTATACTACACATTTATAGTCACACCCACTCCTCCTACCTACCATTCTTAACTCCAGGCAACCATTGATTTGTTCTCCATATGTATAACTTTGCTATATTGAGAATGTTATATAAATGGAATTATATAGTATATGACCTCTTTAAATTATTTTTTTCAGTCAGCACAAACCCATCCATGTTCCTTCCTTTATTAATAATTTGTCCCTTTCTATTGATGATAAGTGTTCCATGCTATGGATGTAGCAATATATTTAACTGTCACCAATTGTAGGTCACTTTGGTTGTTTCCAGTTTTTAACAGTGTAGGTCACTTTGGTTGTTTCCAGTTTTTAACAGTTATAAATAAAACATGAACAATCATGTAGAGGTTTTTGTGTGGATATAAGTTTTTAGTTCTCTTGAATAAATGACAAGGGGAGTGGTTGTTGAGTTTTACGGTGATTGGATGTTTTAATATATATATTTCTTTTTAATAAAAAAAAGTTTCCAGAGTGACTGCACCACTTTAAATTGCCACCAACAATTTATCAGAGATTCCGTTTCACCACATCCTTGTCAGAATTTGGTATTTTTAGTAGATGTATAAAGATATCACACCAAAGTCTTAATTTGCATTTTCCTGATGGCTAGCGATTTGAACATCTTTTCATGTGTTTATTTCTCATCTTTATATTCACTGCAATAAAGTGTATATTAATGTCTTTTCCTCATTATGTATGTTATCTATATATAAATACATACTTATATGGTACGTAATTATACATGTAGTATATAATTATATATGTTTTATATACATGTAAAATTGAGTTTTGAGAGTGCTTTATATCTTCTTGATGTAAGTCTTTTGTCACATATGTGATTTGCAAGTTTCTCCTCTTAAACTGTAGCTTGTCTTTCCACCCTTTTCATGAGGTTTTAACAGCAAATTATCATTTTGATAACATTTAATTTACTGATATTTTTCTTGTATGGTCCATGCTTTTGGTACAGTGTTTAATAACTCTTCAATGAGCCCTAGTTTCCAAAGATTTCTCCTATGTTTTAGTGTTTTATGTTTTATATTTAAGTTTATGATCCATTTTAAGTTAATTTTTATAGAAGGTGCAAGGTTTACATTCATTATTATTATTATTATTTTGCATATGGTTTTTCCAATTGCTCAGTACCATTTGTTGAAAAGGTTATTCTTCCTCCAATGAATTGCTTTTTCACTCTGTCAAAAATCACTTGACTGTACTTCTATGGGTTATTTCTGGGTTACCTATTTGGTTCTATTGATCTTTGTGTATATTCTTCTGTCAGTAGCACATGACCTTGGTTCCTGTAGCTATCTAGAAAGACAGTATTTGGTGTAATGATTCTTCCAACTTTTTTGTCTCTTTTTTCAAAAGATTGTTTTTATAGCTATTCCAGGGCCCATGCCTTTACGTGTACATTTCAGAATTAGCATGTCTGTCTACAAAACACTTATGAGTGTTTTGATAGGAATTACAGTAAGTCTCTGCATCAGTTTAAAGAGACTGGCATCTTTATATTGTTGATTATCCCAATCCATGAATATTTTTCTTATATAATTTTCCACAAAATTTTCTACATAATTTACTGTATCATATCCTTAATAGTTTATTCATTCTCTGTTGATGTGCAGCAAAAATCTGCACACATGATTTTTTTTTCCATTTATTAGAGGGATCTATATCCTGTTTCCTTGCTTAATTTATACACCTCTGCATTAACACCATAAGCTTTTAATTCTCATGGCTTTTTCTTAAGCTTTTATATCTGGAAGGGTAAGTCACTGATCTTTGTTTTCTACAAAATAACCTTTACTATTCTTGGACATTTGATCTTTCTATAAATTTTAGAATTAACGTCTTGATTTCTATGAAATAAAAGACCGAAATTGCATTAAATTTATAGCTTAATTTGGGAGAAAATGATCATATTTATGACAAAGAGGCTTCCTAACCTTAAGCATGGTGTATTTCTTTGATTATTGAGTCTTACTTAACGCTTCTCAATAAAGTTTTATTATTTTCATTAAGGTCTTTCACGTAGTTTGTTAGATTTATGCCTAAGTACTTTATATTTCAGTTACTATTTTAAATGTCATTATTTTAAATTACATTTCTTAACTCTTTGAATTTGGTATATAAAAATCTACTTGGTTTTCAGATATTGATCTTATATCCAGTAATATTTAGAAATTCTCTTAATCCTATTAGACAAGTGAATAAGAGACAAGACTAATAGAAAGTGGGAGATAGTCAAAGCATGTAGAGCTGGCCAAGGAGGAAAATCTTAGACTGCTATCTTTTTCTTCTACTTTGCTGTAATCACTTATGACACATCTGATTATGGTTCTCCTTTTGTTTTGGCCAAACACCAAAAACAAATTTGTTTACCCCTCACAAATGTGTGGATCGTATGAATGCATTTTTGTGTGTTCCTTTTTATCTGTTATCTTTATTCCATTTCTACTATTACATTTCACTTAACCCCAATTTTATATACAATAGCTAATAATTGTTGAGCTTTTTTTCCTGTATTCCAAGAAACTAAGCAAGTTGTCAGAGATCACACAGCAAGTACGTGGCAGGGCCAATAATAGAATCCAGAAGGTTTTGGCGTCAGGACTTACGTTCAACTATTTAACTGCTATTAACTACCATGGCATATTTTTCAATAGGACAGTGCAATATGTTTGTGGTTAATACTGCAATCAGTGGGGAGATACAACATGTGTTTCCAAGTAAAAATGTGGCAGGTTTAGTTTCTTCCTGGTTGACTTTGCCACCAACATGGAAATTTCATGCCATCAACATGGACCAGAGTGAGGAATTTAGAAAGTACTATAATAATTCAAGCAATTCTTATGATTCTGAATATAGGCAGCCTCCATTAAGATGAAACAGTGAAGCTACATTTATGTGATAGTTCTATGGCAGAATCAATGATACTCAGATATTAATTACATATGAGGAATGAGAGATATGTAGGAGTGGAATGTGATTGTTAGGTTTCTGACAGGAATGACCAGGCATATGGTGAAATAGAAAAGAGAGAATGTAGAATTTTATCGATAATCAGAGGTCAGTTATGAACAGGTTAAGCTAGGATGTGTGCAAAACTTCAAGGTAGGAATATATAGTGCAGGGTTAGAAATGTGGGTAGGAGATGGGAATTTGGGAGGCTTAAAATATATATTCCAATTCATCAGCATATAGGTAGCAGTTGAAGCCATGGGCTCAGGTACGATTCTTTTGTAAGAACATGTAGAAAGAGAAAACAAGTACAAGGACAGGCCAGAACAAACCCCAACATCATTGACAATTAAGGAGAAGGTTGAATGAGGTTCACATGAAGGAGACCAAGAAGGAACAGTCTGATATACAGAAGGTACTTGAGAGGTGGTTCCATAAGGAAGTAGGGAATAGTCATTCAAGTCAGTCTAGGTGAAGAGGTCAAGTAAGATATGACTGAAGTTATAGCACTAGATTTCATTAAAGTGGGGTCTGTGGATGATTCACATGAATTAAGGAATAAATGGAATTTGGAATTAAGGCTGCCACTTTAAAAGTTCAGTTTAAAGGAAAGGAGGGAGTTGGATGGTAGCTTCAAGGTTAATTTTGTAGAAATCTCATTATTTTATTATACTTTTCAAGCATCAGAACTGTTCTGTTTTGCTTTTGTGTTTATAGTCCATGTGAAATAGAAATATACATACTTTTAGGAAGGGGAAAGTGGCCTTGATTTGACCCTTAACATTAAATTTAAAAGGTGCTTAATATTAACCTAAAAGATTGACTATTCATTTATCAAAAACAGTTATGAAGTTAGGCAGATTTTTGAATATCTTTTAGAATGGAGTAATAATACTAGATTTTATGTTTCTATATGACATTTCAGAGATTTTAAAGTGATTTTCTAAACATCAGTGTCTTGGCTTTGACAGTTTCCTGTGCGGTGATATTATACAAATTTCTCCTCTCTCAGTTTTTCATCTATAAATAATGACATTGAGAATAAAAGTTCACTTTCACTAAGCACTTACTTGGGCCAGACTCTGGGATCTAAAGAACTTCTCATGTGCTATGTCCTTTAAACTTCCTGACAAGCTATGACTACAGTGGATCTCAACTTGTAAATGAGGAAACAGTAACTTACCCAAGGTTACACAGCTGGTTAGCAGAGGAACTGGGATTTGAAATTCTAGAGTCCACCTTATTCCCTGTGTCATGCCTTTTCTCCAGCATGAAGAGTAATTTGATAAGATATTGATCTAATAAGGAATTTGCTGAGGCTTAAACATGATAAAGCATGTAAAGTGTTTATCTTAGTTCCAGGTATTTATTTCAAATAGAAATTTCCTGTTATTAATGTTATAGTTTTTGTTCTGTGATTTCTTTTGAGTACTGTGGATACTCACTAGTTAATTCTAATTTTTCCTATATCACTGAAATTATAATTTAAAAATTATACATTTAACAAAAGGCATAATTTTTTCTGCCTGTATTATATATGCACATATACAAATGTACTGCATCCGTATATTTTGTTCCCCATATTTTCTGTTTTTAATGATAATTCAATTTTCCTTCTGTTCACTGTCATATTAAACTTAAGTTGAGACAATTTGCCTGTATACTGCTTCCTTCACTGTATCTTCATTTGACCTGAAAATCTATTATCAAAAGCTTTACAAATTGAATCATTAGACTGACTTTAACAGCATATTTTAGTTCAATTGCAATATCTCCATTGACTCTGAAAGCAGTTGAATTGAAAAGAAATCATGCCTTCATACTTTATGAACATGTAGGTTTCCTGTCAAACCAATGTATTATCAACTTCCTTCAAAGAGTGAAACCAAACTACCAGAACAGATTCATTTCTATCTGGAATCCTCACTTCAGTAGTTTGGCTGAAGTTCTGATTTCCAAATGCTCCACCAGAATGACCTTCAGTAGAGGTTATTCTATCTCTTCCAGTGAGTGACTACTCAGTGACACTGACAAATAACTTACAGCAGTTGTCATCTTAGATGCTGCAACAATGGATATGTCCTTTGCCACTTCGCAAATAGAAAGCAATGTTTATATACCTAATGTTAATTCATGTGGCTCTTATCTGATGAACTGATGAATTAACCAGTTTTGTAAATTGTAAATATCCCAACTTTATCTTTTAACATCTGTTTGACCTTGGATAGGGTCCTTAACTCTCTAAGCTTTAGTTCTCTCTTTAACAAAATAGGGATAATAAATTGTACCTTCATCAATTTGTTATAAGAATTATCTGAGTGAACCTTAACTCTCTAATATTTGATATATGCCATGTCCTCCTCCATCTCCCCTTAAATCCATCAGCTTTTCTACATTCCTCTCAATTTATCTATTGTTTGAGATATCTATTGTTCTAATGACTTAAAATTTCCTTATCTGGGAAAGAGGTTCATTAAGATGCATGCCTCTGTCCCTTACTAGAGGTCTTTGAGCTACACTTGTTCTAGAATCCAATTCACTGGGTTCTTTGTAGTTTATTAAAACACCTGCTCTTGGGGTTGCTGAAGTTTCCCACAGAATATGTAAAGAAGTCAATATAAACCTGGAACATGTTCCATAATACTACCTAAATTTTCAAGGACAGTTTACCTAGTAAAGGCAGTGAGCTCTACAGCTAATAATTAAAAATTAAAAGTAAAAAAATAAAAAATAAAATGAAAAAACATCTCTATGGATATAAATGACATAAATTTGACCATTTATCTTAAAATTGACAGAGATTGCCTATTCTTAACAGAGTATAACATAATTCTTAATTTTAGGGATATAAAACACTAAGTTCTAAACTCAAGGACTGAAGTTTCCTCAGTTCACCCTGAGTTGGTTTTCAATAACTTTTTCCAGGTTACATCAACCTTCAAATGATGATATGAAAAAGTTCTCCTGCAAAGAATGCTTGCTTCCAATTTGTAGCAACTTCCTTGATGTCTACTGTTTACATTTTCTAAGCAGTTAGAACAACGGCATTTTTTTTCTTTAACATCTAGATTATCATCTTCCTCTTCCCTGTGAGCAGGACACTAAGTCCACAGTATCTCTCTCTAGAGTTCAGGGTGAATTGTTAGGTGCTTGTAGGCTGGGATCAATTTTTCCATTTTTTATTTCTGTTTCAGAGCTTATAGCCTTTTTTTTTTTTAATGAAGTTCATGGTGTTCCTACTTTGTCCTTAAGAAATACATAGATCTCCTTTTTTTTTTTTTGCAGAGATGACATGGCTTAGAGGGCTTAGGTTTAATAGAATTTCTTTGAATGCTCTTCTATCTATTCTACCCTGATTTAGTTTTAAACTTTTTCTGCTGCAATAATCACCTATTTGCCTCCCCCCCAACCATGCCACTATCAATCTTTTTCCAAACTTTGTCTCCAAAATTTTGACTGTCTTAGGTTGTCTGTACTGTTTCTACTCACAACATTTCTGACATCGTGTGTGACCTTTATTGCCACACCAGCCAATTCTCCAACTCTATGGAAACCAACTTTCTGTCCTAAAATTTAATTCAGTTTTAACCCTAACTTCTGTAGTTGTGCGGACCCTACAGGTTAAGGGCTTATTCCCACAAGACTGCCACAACTTCAGAGGCCAATCACAATCCTCAGGTTGCCACCTGTATTTCTGACCAGTTGGCTTTTAACTGAGGAATTTCACCAAACCCTCCTCAGTTTCAATAACTTGGTAGAATGGCTCACAGAAATTGGGAGAACACTTTACTTACTATTACCAGTTATTATAAAGGATACAACTCAGGAAAAATGAAAGAGAAAAGATACATAGACCAAGGTCCAGAAAGGTCCCAAACACAGTAGCTCTGTCCTCGTAAAGTTGAGGTATGCCAACCTCCCAGCATATAGATGGCTTCACCAAACCAGAAGCTCTCTGAACCCCATTGTTAAGGGGTTTTTATGGAAGTTTCAGTTAGACATGATTGATGAAATCATTAGCCATTGGTGATTGAACTCAGTCTCCAGTCCCTTTCCCCTCTCCAGAGGTCCAAGTGTGAGGCTGAAATTTCCAACCCTCTAATCACATGGTTGATTCCTCTGGCAACCAGCCACCATCCAGAAGGAATCTATAGGCCCATCAAAAGTCACCTCCTTAGAACAAAAGGCAATCCTATCACTCTACCACTCAAGACATTCAAGGGATTTAGAGCTCTGTGTCGGGAACTGGGGACAAAGAACAAATATATATTTCTTACCGTATCAAGAGTTGATTGTGGGCTTTTCTTGGTACTTTGATAAAATATAAACTCCTTGAGTTTGTACATGGCTGCATTAGATGTGGTCTCTATTGCTAAGCATCATCTTGCACCACTCTTCCCTGGGCTTGCTATACTGCAGCACACTAGGTTTTCTGTTTTTCTGTTGCTCTGTACCTTTATACTCTCTTTACTTTTTTATTGTCTTTTTAAAATCAGATATATATTTTAAAACAGTTTTAGGTATACAGAAAAAGTAAGCAGAAAGTACAGAGTTTCCCATATACTTCCTCACCCACTGACATATAGTGTCTCCTATCATTAATGTATATGTATACATTTATTACAATTGATAAGTCAATATTGATACATTATTATTGACTAAAATCCATAATTTACACTAGAGTTCACACTTCATATTGTGTGGGTTCTGACACATGCATAATATTTGTCTACCATTACAGTGTCAGAGTATCTTGCAGAATATTTCAACTACTCTAAAAATCTCCTATGCTCCATCGCTTCCTTCCTCCCTATTCCCCTTTGGAACTCTTGGCAACCACTGATCTTTTAACTGTCTGCATAGTTTTGCCTTTTCCAGAATGTCACATAGTTGGGATTATATAGTATATAGCCTTTTCAGATTGGTTTTCTTGCACCCGACAATATGCATTTAAGACTTCTCCATGTCTTTTGGACTATTAATAGTGTATTTCTTTTTAGTGCTGAATACTATTCCATTGTCTGGATGTACAATAGTTTATCCATTTGCCTACTGAAGGGCATCTAGTGTGCTTCCAAGTTTTGGCAATTATGAATAAAGCTGCTGTAAACATCCATGTGCAGGTTTTTGTGTGGACATACATTGTCAGCTCCTTTGGATAAACAACGAGGAGTACAACCAATGAATTGTGCTAAAATATGTTTAGTTTTGTAAGAAACTGCCAAACTATCTTCCAAAGTGTCTGTACCATTTTTAATTCCCACCAGCAGTGAATGAGAGTTCCTGTTGTTCCATATCCTCATCAGTATTTGGCATTCTCAGTGTTCTGGATTTTGGACATTCTAATAGGTTAACTAATAGCAATATATAAGCTGTGAGAAGAAGGTGACATCCACAATGCCATCATCAGTAAAGACATTTTTTCCTGGTCTTTTGATCTCTTAGGTGAGTTACCACTGATAATGATCTATGCAAATTTGACCTGTTTTACAGATCATTATATGGATAAGTGAATAAGACCTTGTAGATAAAATAGTGCCATGTTAAACATTTATGCCCCAGTGTTCAGGGTTTGCCACCAGCAGTGCTCACTCAGAATCCAATACTGCAAGAGATTTGAACTGTGATCTTCTAGACAGGAAAAAAAAAATCATATCCAGAGAATATTGTAATCTAGTCTTGCTACCAACACAATACAAATATTTATATGTGATTATTATTTAATAAACTATTAAATATCTCCTTTCATCAATGTAGACATGTGGAGAGATTATTAAAAGTATCCTGTAAACAGATCTTAATCTGGGTTCTGAGTATGCTTCCTATATGTTATTATCTTAAAAATGACTCAATACCTTTGTGTTCATTTAACTCATTAATCGAATGATGTGTGGATTAAATGAATTAATGAATATAAACTGAGTAACATAATTACAGGCACATATTGTGTCCACTGAATGTTAACTATTCAGCATTATTGTTATTCTTACACTGTGTCTTTAATTATGAAGAATGCTGATATATATGGCAGGTATACTATATATCACAGTCTAAACCAGGGCACCACAATCTTACACAGTGGTTTGACCACCCAGGAAGTAGCATTTGGGAGAGCCTAGTGGTAGTCAACCTGGAAATCAAAGCAGTTAGGAATCTCTTTGGGGACTATCTAGAGCTCTTCTCTATGGAATAAAATTATAACTTCTGAGGGGAAACATTGCTCACACAATAAAGGTTTTTTCTTTTGCTTTGACAGTTTCTAATAGGGAACTATGTAAGAAGGACAACCAGCACCTTTTCTCTTTGTTTATAAATTTAATCAAAGTTCCCATTTTGCTTGTTTGTAAGTCAAATTAATTGTGTTCTAGATTATTCCATGTGAATTTTTACCATGTAAGGTAATATCTGAAATGCAAGATGTCAGGCCCGTTTGAAAAACATATCTATAAACTGTAAGTCTTACACATATTACGTGATGTCTTTCCCTCTGGACACTAGATTTTAATATCTGTTGTTTCATGACAACAAATTTCATGTTAATAGAACTAGAATGGCAGAAATGGTTTCTACAAATACCTAGACAAGAAAATTGCATAGTCTCTTCTGAGTTGAATGCAGTCTTAAAAGACAGTAATATGCAGGATTTCATTGCTGAACTCCCTGCCTACTTCTCCAAATAATGTTATTTTTGTAGATATGTTTATGTATATAATAATGGAAATGTTGACTTTAAAAATACATAATAATTATAATTAAATAATTATTTGTATACTGAGTTTTCATTTAACAAGATATCATGTACATGCATATTTATGTTTACACATACATATATAACAAAGTGATTTTAACTGTTGTATAGCATTGCTCTGAATTGATTATCCATGAGGCCTTTAATAAACCCTTGGTTATTGTATGTGTAGGTTATTCAGATTTTTTTCCTACTATAAATAGCATTGTACTAATATCCTTGTTACATTTTTTTCATATTTGCATGAGTATTTCCTTAATATTAATTAGTGAAAATTAAATACAATTTTCTTGTAGGATATTTTCCTACTATGTATTCAAAGTATTAAAAATGTGCATGTCCATGAAACTGTGCATTTCCTTAACCCATAATTTCACTTATGCTTTTATTAAGTGCTTCCCTTATAACAGTCTTTGAATTAGTATATACATGGATTCATATAATTATTTACACATACAGGTGTTTTTTTCTCTACTTTTTATTATGTTTTCTTGATTAGTCTATTTTCCCAGTTTGTATTTAACATTTCTGTTTTGAAAAGTTCTCATCTATTCTCAATTTTTATTCTTATGAGTAAAATTTACAATCATTTACTTACATTCTAAAAATAAAATCAACTGTCATTTTAAAAATTGATGCTTTTCATTTATATCTATATTTAAAAACACTTGGCACTCTAAACGAGCTAATATTCCAACAAATGGAGATCCTTCCTTTTATCTTCTTTTTTTTTTTTTTTTTTTAAATTTTTATTTATTTATTTATTTATGGCTGTGTTGGGTCTTCGTTTCTGTGCGAGGGCTTTCTCTAGTTGTGGCAAGTGGGGGCCACTCTTCATTGCGGTGCGCAGGCCTCTCACTATCACGGCCTCTCTTGTTGCGGAGCACAGGCTCCAGACGCGCAGGCTCAGTAATTGTGGCTCACGGGCCTAGTTGCTCCGCGGCATATGGGATCTTCCCAGACCAGGGCTCGAACCCGTGTCCCCTGCATTGGCAGGCAGATTCTCAACCACTGCGCCACCAGGGAAGCCCTTTCTTTTATCTTCTTATAACTGTTTTTCTTGATTTTCATTCTAACTTTGTTGGTTTCTGTTCCGGTAGTGCTGGTGAAAACACTGTCTTGTATTTGATCTCTTATAACTTTAGAGCAGAGCTTCCAAACTTTGTTCTGTGAAGCATTAGTTTTTGTAGAATTTTAATAGATTTTACAAATGCGCTATTTTTCCTGGGGTGGAATTTAGGTCTAATGGGTTTGATGTACTCCCATTTGTTTCTTTTTACTTTGTTGCCCTTGCTTGAGGAGACAGATCCAAAAAATATATAGCTAACACCAGTGTCAAAGAGCTTACTGCCTATGTTTTCTTCTAGGATTTTTATGGTTTCAGGTCTTACATTTAAGTCTTTAATCCATTTTGAGGATTTTTGTTGTCCATTGTCTACTTTTATTCATTTGCATGTAGCTGTCCAGTTTTTCCAACACCATTTATTGAAGAGACTTTTTCCCATTGTGTATTCTTGCCTCATTTGTCATAGAATAGTTGACCATATAAACATGGGTTTTTTTCTGGACTTTCTATTCTGTTTCATTGATCTGTACATCTGTTTTATTTTGCCAGTATCGTACTGTTTTGATTATATAGCTTTGTAGTATAGTTTGAAGTCAAGGAGTGTGCTACCTCCAGCTTTGTTCTTTCTCAAGATTGCTTTGACTATTTGGAGTCTTTTGTGGTTCCATACAAATTTCAGGATTATTTGTTCTAGTTCTGTGAAAAATGCCATGAATATTTTGGTAGGGATTGCATTGAATCTATAGATTTCTTTTGGTAGTATGGCTATTTTATCAGTATTAATTCTTCCAATCCATATATCTTTTCCATATATTTGGGTTGTCTTTAATTTCTTTCATCAATTTCGTATAGTTTTAAATGTACAGATATTTCACCTCCTTGGTTAAATTTATTTCTAGGTATTGTATTCTTTTTGATGCAATTGTAAATTTTTTAAAAATTCTCTTTCTAATAGTTTGTTATTAGCATACAGAAATGCAGCAGATTTATGTATATTAATCTTGTATCCTGCAAATTTACTGAATTTATTTATTAGTTCTAGTAGTTTTTTGGTGGAGCCTTTACAGTTTTCTATATATGGTTTCATACAGTCTGCAAAACATGACAGTTTTGCTTCTTCCTTTCCAATTGTGATGCCTTTTATTGTTTTTCTTGTCTTATTGCTGTGGCTAGGACTTCCAATAATATGTTGAATAAAAGTGGTGAGAGTGGACATCCTTGTCTTTGTCCTGATCTTAGAGGAAAAGTTTTCATCTTTTCATCATTGAGTGTGATGTTAGCTATGGATCTGTAATATACGGCCTTTATTATGTTGAGGTATGTTCCCTTTATACCCACTTTGTTGAGAGTTTTTATCATACATTGATGTTGAATTTTATCAAATTATTTTCCTATATCTATTGATGTGATCATATGATTTTTATCCTTCTTTTTGTTAAGGTGATGTATCGCATTATTTATTGATTTTGTGTACTTTGAGCCATCCTTGCATCCCTGGAATAAATCCTACTTGATTATGGTGTTTGATTTTTTTAAATCTGTTATTGAATTTGGTTTACTAACGTTTTACTGAGAATTTTTATATCTATATTCATCAGGGATATTGGCCTGTAATTTTCTTTTTTTGTAGTGTCTTTGTCTTGTATTTATATCAGCGTACTGCTGGCCTTGTAGAATGTTTATCCAATAAGGCATTAATATCCCAAATATATACAGAAGTCATGTAACCCAGTAGGAAAAAATATGATTGAAAAATAGGCAGAGGACCTGAATAGACATTTTTCTAAAGAAGACATAATATGGCCAACAGGTGCATGAAAAGATGGTCAGCATCATTAAGCATCAGGGAAATGCATATTAAAACCACAGTAAGGGACTTCCCTGATGATGCAGTGGTTAAGAATCTGCCTGCCAATGCAGGGGACATGGGTTCGAGCCCTGGTCTGGGAAGATTCAATATGCTGTGGAGCAACTAAGCACGTGTGCCACAACTACTGAGCCTGTGCTCTAGAGCCCACGTGCCACAACTACTGAAGCCCATGCACCCAGAGTCTGTGCTCCACAACAAGAGAAGTCACAACAATGAGAAGCCCGTGCACCGCAACGAAGAGTAGCCCCCGCTCGCCACGACTAGAGAAAGCCCGCACGCAACAACGAAGACCCAATGCAGCCAAAAATAAATAAATAAATGTATAAAATAAAATAAAACCACAGTGAAATTTCACTTCACACCAGTCAGAATGGCTATTATCCAAAAGACAAGAAATAACAAGTGTTAGTGAGGATGTGGAGAAAAGGGAACTCTCATGCACTGTTGGTGGGAATGTAAACTGATAAAACCACTAGGGAAAGCAGTATGAAGGTTCCTCAAAAAATAAAAAAATAAAAAAATAGAACTATGATATGATCCAGCAATTCCACTTTTAGGTATTTATATGAAGAAGACAAAAACACTTACTCAAAATGATATATGACCCCCCAATGTTCATTGAAGCATTATTTACAATAGCCAAGATATGGAAACGGCCTGTGCCCATAAACAGATGAATGGATAGAGAAGGTGTGGTATGTGTGTATATATATATACACACACACACACAATAGATTATTGCACACCATAAAAGAAATGAAATCTTGCCATTTGTGACAAAATGGTTGGACCTAGAGGGTATTATTCTGAGTGAAATAAGTCAGAGAAGACGAATATTGTATGATTTAACTTGTATGTAAAATCTAAAAAACAAAGCAACATAAAAACATAACAAAGCAGAAACAGAATCATAGATAAAGAGAACAAATGGCTGGTTGCCAGAGAGGAGGAGGGTAGAGGGGTGAGCACAGTAGATGATGGGGATTAAGAGGTACAGACTTCCTGTTATGAAGTAAGTAAGTCACAGGGATGTAATGTACAGCATGAGACATAACAGTCAATAACAATGTAGTAACTTTGTACGGTGACAGATGTTAACTAGACTTATCATGGTGATCATTTTTGTAATGTATCCAATGTATAAAATATATAAAAATGTATAAAAATACTGAATCACTATGCTGTACACCTGAAACTAATATAATATTTTAAGTCAATTATACTTGAATAAAAAAAAATAAGCACATAGCCTGGTGTGGAAATAAGAAAAGGTCCTATGGGGAAAAGTTATGTGTCCAAATTTATATTAGGAGGAGGAAGATTCTACTATTTCATCAAATCTCCTAACTCTATTAACCTGTTCTTCTCTGATGGATTGATTTGTTCCATATATTCTACTAACCTCCTTAGAAATAGAAAATATGCATGCTGTTACTTCCCCTTCATACCAACAATCAATCATAGTATTCTTAAACACTGAGTCTGGATTTGGCCTCAGAATTTTTTCCAACATGTTGCCCTACTCTGGACAGTCACTAACATGCCATTGAAGTTGGCAAATGGAATAAAATTCATATGCCATCTGTTCCTACAATCTGTTCCTGCTTTCATGTTTAGATTAGATAGTGTAGGTTTATATGCATGTGTATTTCAATATTACATATTTGATTTTGAACATATATTATTTTTCCTTTAACTGATCTCATAGTCTTGCCTCTCTCCTTTTTAAGAAACAAACAAAAAAACAGAGCACACCATATTTAATAAGCTTAATAGCAGCTAAAATATTCTGATATCATTTGATACAAATATTATTTGAATATGTAGACACAAACTCTGCATGTTCTCATTCCTTCATTTTTACCTTTTAAAAATTTATATAAGTAAAATTTACTAGTTGCGTACAGTTCTATGAGTGTTGAAAAATGCAGTTATATTCACTAATGCAGTCAAGATTCAGAATAGTCCCATCATCTTCTCCCACTCAAATTCCTTCATGTTTCAGCTTTGTGGTCACCTCCTTTCACCTATCCTAACTCTTGGAAACTGTTGATCTGTTCTCCATTCCTATAGTTTTACCTTTTCTAAAATGTTATAGAAATGAATTATATGATGTATATAATATATAGCTTTTTGGGTCTGACTTCCTCCACTTAAAAAAATGCAGCGGGAATTCATCCATATTGTTACATGTATTCACCCCTCTTGATTGCTAAGTAGTAGTCCATTTTATGGATGTGTAACATTTTATTTATTCACCTGCTGAAGGACATTTGTATTGTTTCCAATTTTTGGCGATTATGAATAGTTGTACTATAAACATTAGAACAGAGTTTTTGTGTAAACCTAAGTTTTCATTTTCTTGGACAAAGAAGTAGAGTTTCTCACTAATATGATAAGTGAAGGTTTAACTTTAGAAGAAACTGCCATAATGGCTGTAGCATTTTGCATTCCCACCACAATACACAAAAGTTCTCATTGTTTCACATGCTCACCGGAACTTGATATTTCACTTAAATTTTTTTTTTACAAAGGAAAATCTCTCAGTTAACAGAGACAATATGAATTCAAATTTTCTATGAGTGGAATATATAGTGTTTTAGGGTAACAGGTAATTAATCAATAATTATCAAATTATGAAGTATTTTCTTCCTGCCATCTGAATCTAACTTGCATGACCTTGATTTATATCTTGACATATCAACTTGATGATAGCACTCTGGTCAAATAATATACTTTGTGGTTTTAAATAGCCTTTTCCTAATGACTAATCTCACTGATGACCTTTTAATGTGTTTGTTATCCATATACCTTTTTTGGGTTAAGTGTCTGTTCAGATCTTTTACCCAGTTCTTAATTGGGTCATTTACTTTCTTATTCTTGATCACCTAACCTTTCAGGATAATCTTGATTTCTCTGGATTAGCTACACTTAAGGCCCTGCTGTGTGGCTCTTTGTGCCTCATTTTAGGCTACTGTTCAGCAAATAGATTGACTTAAGCATTACTAAAGAGATGTTTGTATCGAAACAGCCACTGTTCATTTATTATTGGTAATTGTAGAATTCTTAAAAGTCTATATCAAAAAAAAAAAAAGAGTTCAATCACACCTTACTTAATGAAGCAAACTCAACTAATGGGAACTTCAGACAATTGCTGTAACTATTTTAAAGATGCTTGAGAAGACAACATAAGTTTTGGGAAATGTATTCATATATACACATATATGTGCACAGTTAAATATATAAACCCCTCAGGCACTCACTTAGAGATAATTTATTCCTTATTTTGCAAATAATTCTAGCAATTTGTGTTTTCAATTCTTAAATCATAGACAAGAAATTTGAATTGAGGTAGAGACTGCTAAAGGCTGATTCAAAGCTTGCTACAAGGGAAGATTACTGATAATCTTTTAGAGAGATGAATAAGATTGTAGATAAAGAGGTTTTTTTAAAAGCAAGCAGTTTGGGATGAGACCATTTAGAAATTTATATGTAAAGCATTCAGTTCTTCTATACTGTGGTCAGATAATACATTTTGCAAATGATAAGTGTTAAACATTGAAAGTAGCATTAGGTTTAGCATTCTCCTTTTAATAGAAGAGTGTGTATAAATCATCTAAGAGAATTTTCTATAAAATATGGAAATTGTTTCATAGTTATATGTGGTGATAAAAAGGAACTAAGTTAGAGTTCACATTTCTAGAGCTACAGCCCCTTATATGTTACAGATAATTGTCTGACAATGTCACAGAAACCTATGACTGTGTCTTAACATTTAAGAAAAAGACTTTCTGCTACACTGGAATAATTTTCTTGTTACAATAAGATACTGATGCTGAAGGCAATCAGGATACTCACTTTGAAGTAGCAGAAATATGTTAAAACAACAACAAAAACGTTATTATAGTAGAAAATAACATATGCTTATGTATAAGTAGAGATTTAAAGAAATATATTTTTGAAATGACCAAGATATCCCTTCTGTACATCTTCACTTTTGCACATTATTCTCAATTATTTATTTGGATTTCTTGGAAATATCCTGTGCCTCTGTTCTGACGCTTCATTTTTATCTCACCTCCTAGATCCAGGATATCCAGGGAGTGCTTTACTGTTGGTTTTAACTTACTCCTACTCATTCCGAGTATTTTGCTAAAATCCAAACTCTTTTCTTTTCTTTTTTATAGGATAAACTGGTTTTACCTAATTATTTCTTCTGTATCTTTTTCAGTTTCAAGTTGTGATTTCCATTTCCATTATGGCATATTCTTTTATTATTTCCCAGCTCCTTCAAAGAGCTAGACACTTTCAAGAAAGAAGAACTTTGGCTTTTGATTTAGGAATTAGAATTCCAAATAAGTCACAATGCTCCCCCTCTTTTATAATAAGTAAATATTGCAGGTAATTGCATATATGTTACTTCCTGTAAATCATCTTTCCAACTTGAAGAGACCCTTTAAGTTCAGTGAGTTCTCTAAGCGTAAAATTGATGTGACGCTCATGAATCACCAACACATCTGAATGAAGATGACCTCATGGTTAAAGAGGTAATTTGAATTCATTGTACTTTTAAGACAAATGCAATATTCAGCTTTTTATTGGCAGGTAATTAATCAATATGTATCAAATTGTGAAGAATTTTATCCCTGCCAACTACTTCTGACTTGCTTGACCCTGATTTATATCGTTGTTATACCAACTTAAATAGTTTGCTGTCTTGGGTTAAATATATTATTTAAATAGAAATATTCAGATGAGCAATAGAAATTTCAGAGTTAAATATATTCATTCCCAAACCTGAATTCAGCACTGCATGCCTTAGTAATTGTTGGCACTTTATAGCAAAACACTTAGCTGTGATCAATTGTAGCTTTCTCAGTAAAATCCCAGAGCTCATCTCTAGGACGAACATGTGGTTAAAGCAAAGAGGGTGGAGGGATGAAAGGTGTTAAAAAATTGCTTAGCTGAGTCTGACATTTTACCTTTTAAATATTAATTATACTGTGGGCTTCTTCCTATTTACATACCTAAGTGTTTGCTTGGGACATAAATGGTACTAAATTGTCTTGAGAAAGCCATAGAGCATCTTTGTTAGATAAAACTTCTTGCAGCTGGTAATTTTTGGCAATTAATATTATGAATGCTAATGCGATGGGGAGAAGGGAAGGCACTTCCAGGATGCCACTTATCTCTGTAAAACGAAAGAAAATGTCAGAAGTGGTGAGCCTGCTGAGAGTATTACTTCTGGGAAGGAAATAGATGGCAAATGTTAAAATTATCATATTTATGGACAGGCTAGAATTTTAAGACTGGGATATCTAATAAATAGTCTAGTAAATAGAGTTTATTGTAAATATTTTTAAATACTTGTTTTGGATTATTTAACACTGAAGGTTTTTTAAAAAGTTATACTGAATATATTACTGGCCCAAAGTAACAACTGAAAGTAGATTCACAGAAATTAGCTCATTTGATTTTCTCAGTAATTGGTAAGGAATTAGGGGCAGTTCAGTTGATGCTATAGAGTTAATTAGAGATAAACATTAAAATGAGATATGTATTAGGATAAAGATGAGCTTGATGGTTAAAAATGTAAAAGCCTGGAGTTATGAGAAACAAAATGTCAGCAAACCTATTGGAATCTACTGCTTAGATACAGAATTGTCATCATGTTTCAGAGTAGTTACATTCTCTTACATTTTCCAAGTGAATTAAAAAGTAGCTGTTCTATCACTGCTCATTAGGCTATGTAATTTAAGCCAGACTAACTCTCCACTGGAAAGAAGGTAGGAGGAGATCAGTAACAGGCATTATTAACATATGCATTGTTTACAATTCAGAAACGAAAATAAATTCTATCATCTTGTACATTTTCCATTTATGATATGAGGAACTCTGAGTTTCAGCTTATGCTAGTTACTCCAAGATTTCAAATTGCCAGGTAAATTAATATCACAAGGATTTAGGAAATACATAGTTTTAAATATCTTGGATTGTATTTTTGAGTCAGGTGTAGGCTTGATTTATGGTGACTGTGAAACAATATCAATAGTATTTTGATTAGTAAGGGAGAGAGTCTTCTTTTTATGTTGAAACATAGCAGTAAGAATAAATATATTTTATTTTGTTATGCTCATTTGTATGTAAAGATAGGAGGAAGGTTACTGAAATAAAATAAACATTCCTAGTTTTGTGTGACAGTCTAAATCTTCCGTTTCAATTATTCTGTCCCATAATGCCCACAAGCACATTTGCAAGTGGCATGTCATGTATACTAATTTTTTGTCTGTTAAACAGTCACTATTTAAAGAAAACATAAGAAACGTGATAAATTAAGAAAATATTCGTCTTTTTTATTTTAATTCATCAAGCCTTCATTAAACATCTGCTTTGTATCTTCAGATCTGCAAGGAAAAAGAAATAAATAATATTGTTTTGTGTTAAAGAACCTACTTAATTTTTTTTCAGAAACAAATTTGTAAATGTGAAAAAATTGAAATGTAAATATGAGTGGGCACTGAAAAGGATACATACAAGACAGCTCCCATAAAGAGTTGATTTGAATAGTATATAAGAAAAAAGTACAGAATTATTTCCATTTAGGTAGCTCTAAACATTGATATTGCAAGGTTGATAGTGTGCTCTAGTTTGGAATTCATCATTGGATGCCTGAAGTTCCTTTCAAAGGAGAAAAAAAATGACTCCTTATGAAATATTCAGAAATACAGTTAAATCTTGATACATAAAAATGTTTATTGTGAGGTTATTTATCATAGCAGACAATTTTAAAATAACCCTGGGTAAATGGATAAAATATAAAACAGAATGCCATGTGTTATTAGTCTGCTTGGGTTTGCATACCAAAATACCATAGACTAGGTGACTTAAATAATAGATTTATCTCTCACCATTTTGGAGGCTGAGAAGTTCCATGATCTGGTTGCCAGCTAATTTGGTGCCTGGTGAGGACTCTCTTCCTGGCTTGTATCCTCACATGGGGAGAAGGGGTAGAGGAAGAGTGAGTCACTCAATATTTCTTTCTAAATTGAAGATTAAATACAATCCCAATCAAGATTTTAGTAAACGTTTTTGTAAAGTAGAAGTCAGATTCTCAGGTGAGCTCTAAAATTCATATGGAGAGGCAAATGCTCAAGAATAGTCAAAATAACTTTGAAAAGGAAGAAAGTTGTAGTATATGACTTTGATTTCAAGACTTATTATAAAAACACATTAATCAACATGTGAAAGTATTGGCAGAAATAAAAGATAAATGCAATAGAAGAGAAAGTTTAGAAATAAACATAAATAAATGATTGACCTTCAGTGAAGGTACAAAACCAATTCAGTGGAGGAGGAATAATCTTTTAAATCAATATTTCTTCATCAATTGGGTATTCATATTAAAAAGAAAGCATTTCTGAAAATTAACTCAAAATGGATCATATAAATCAATTTAAAGAAACCTAAAGCTGTAAAAAAAATACAGAAGGAAACAGAGGAAAAATTGTGTCTTTGTATTTGAGCAAACATTTCTTATATACAACACCAAAAAATAACCAGTAAAAGAATAAATGGACAAATTAAACTCCATTAAAATTAATAACTTTTCTCTGGAAAAGCTATTAAAAAGACCAAGACTGGAAAAATATATTGACAGATATTTCCAATAGAGGAGTTTTATTGAGAATACATGAAGAAATGTCAAAACTCAGTAATAAGATGACAAATCATATGGACAGAAATTTCCAAAAAGATATGTGGTTAGCAATTAACACATGAAAAATCACTCAATGTGATGTTATTAGGGAAATGCACATTAAAATTATGAGATACCACTACACACCTATTTTATCACTAAAATTAGAAAGCCTGACCCTACCAAGTGTTGGTAAGGAAGTAAAGGAACACAAACTCTGGTTCTGATTTTTCTGGTGAGAGTGTAAAATGATACCACCACTTTATATGACTGTCCTTTAATAATAATACCACCTACTCTATGAAGTCGGTGGGTAGCAGTGGGGGAAGAAAGAGGGAGAGAGAGAAACAAGAGCAAATGTGCACACACTTGCGTGCTCTGGTCTTTTTTTTTTTTAATTTTTATTGGAGTATAGTTGATTCACAATGTGGTATTAGTTTCAGGTGTACAGTTCTGGTCTCTTCTTGTAAGGGCACTAATCTCACCGTAAAGAGCTTACCCTCATGACCTTATCTAAACCTAATTACCTCCCAAAGGCCCCATCTTCAAACCATCACTTTGGGGGTTAGAACTTCAACATGTGAATTCAATATGCTGAATTTGCCAGCACATTTGCGTGGCACAATGTTCATGCGACATTGCTAAATGGTAAAGCACACAAAAAATACTCAAATATAGTATTAAGTCTATAAAAATAGGCACAATAGAAATCATTAACAAGACAACCCCAAAGCTATCTCCGTGAGAAAAGAATCTCAAAGATGTAAAAAAATGATTTCTAAGTACTTTCTGGTAGTATCCAACTTATCTTCAATGACTCATGTAACTTTTGGAATCAGAGAAATAAATGCATTATGAGAGAGAGAGAGAGGGAATGAGTATGGCATTCTTTAATGGATAATGCAATGTTTCAGAATATAAAAACATAGATTTGACATAATGCTAATGAAGAGGAAAATAATTAATAGTAGATAATTTCTTATTATGGTGGGACTAGAGATCAGAAAATCTCTAGGCTGCTAGAGCTTTCATCTCTAGGATGAAAGCAGAGAAGAAAATGGGAGCAGAAAGAAAATTCTGTGTGGTAAAAAGCACACTATGTCGTTGAAGTGCTTCACTAGTTTCAAATAAGAAAGATCCTTACTAAAAAAAAATTATTCCATATTAAGTTATCTCTAGGGGGAAAATTAGTGTTGACCAGAATTATGAGAATAAGTCTTATAAAGCAGTAAATCCTTAAGAACTACTGATGGAACTTGAAGGCTTTATGGAAACTATGGGTCTCAAACATGGTCACATATTAGAATCACTTAAGAAATTTTCAAAAGTGTCCCAGTCCTTGTGCACAGAGATCTTAATTTGCATGTGTTGGGTCCAAGGATGGATATTTTTAAATGACTCCTGAGTAATCAAAATGTGCAGCCAGGATTGAGAACCACTGATGGCTGAACATTCAATCCATAAATTGGGACTACTTGACATATAGTCTGAATGGATGAGAGCTGGTATTTGACACACTAAACATTCAAGATGCCATCTGGGTTGTTGAGTAGGTCTGATAAAAATTGTATTCTAACCTTAGTTGGTAACTGTGAAGAATTTGAAACAAATGTAACTAGTTTTTGTGAAATTTCACATTATCAATTTAGAATCAAAATGGGGAGGGGATAAAAGACATAAACTATATTCTGTTTTATAAAAAAAGGTTACACTTAGAGCAGGCTAGCAATGTAAGTGATTCTCTCCTGATTGAGTGAGTTGCATATTAGAGGAAGTGTCAGGAATAGGCTACATAAATAACCATGTAATTGGAATATTTCAGAATATTTTTTACATTTGATGAGGGGTTATATAACATGAACTCTAATATACTTTTAAACTCCAATATTAAAGGGGCAGTGGAAAATTATGGAAAAATAGAATTGAGAGCAGAGTTAAGACTCATTATTGGTAGTTTTCGTCCCTTTCCCTCCCCTTTGTAAATGTCTACTGCGTATTGTACTTTGTAAAAATGTATACTTAATATGCTCTAGTAAGGACTCTGTATTTGCAGAGCACCATGTGACCATAGGGCAGATAGCCTCTGAGGGGAAAAACATGAACTCACGTTTTAGAAATGAGGACTTTAAGTTTGTATATTCATGGTGACTAATTTGAATACAATTTGAGAATTGATATTAGGGAAAGGAAGTTTTGGAGAGAGATGCTATGGAGGTAGTAAAAGCAGTAAACCAACTTTGAACTCAGAAGAGCCCAAAGCAAGAAGGGGAATGGGCAGAATACTTGGGAACTTCAGATAAATGATGAAAGTCCATTTGCTAAGGATCGCTGAAGAGTCTTGATTTTATGGAGCATCAAGATGACATTCTGCTTTCCATGATTTCATTCCCCCGGACCTGTTCTATAAGCGAACAAGCAAGGAGCAGGAAAATGGCATGAATGAATTGCAAGAATATAAATCCCTTACTTCACTTGCATGTGTAGTAAAATGACTGAGACAAGCAACAACTGGACTGAAAAGCCTGTTAAAGATTTGGTTCAATTATCTTGCATTTTACAGAAACCTATTAGGTCTTCAATAAATGTTTGAGAAGAGAAATTTTAATTCCACCAGTATAATATGGACTCTAGGTCTTGATAATTATTTATTTAACTCCTAATATTTAATATCACCTAGGCTTCCATATAAATGAGACCTCAGAGATTTCAGAGTGAGAGTAAACTTAAAACTTGCCCAACTTTCCAGGGGAATGCAAGAAAAGTTTCCAGTCTGAAATCTTGGTTCTGGATGAATAGGTTAAATTATCCCTAAGAATTGGTCACCTTAATCTAGCCCTCAGGATGATTGGCAGAAAAATTCATATTACCTGTGTGGCCCAGAACACCTCAAGCTGAGAATGTAGTTTAAAGTAGCCCTGAATAATGCCCTCAGGTGCATGGGTGCATGGCAGAAGCAAACAGAATCCTCACAGAAAGGAAAGACAAAGGTTTCAATAAAACTGCTTAAAAGAGGCTGTATACAAAAGGCACACTTAAATGTAATAAAGCACCAGGAAGGTTGAAAGTAAAAAAACCAAATATAGTATACTGGAGATAATTAGACAAAAGAGAATTATTATTGTCAGGTTAATTTTAATATAAAGTATATTTAAAGACATAGCTTTATCAAGATAAAGAGGGTCATTATATAACTGTAAACATTTTAATTCACCAGGAAGAGACATTTTAAACTTGTATGCATCTAACAATGTACCCACAAAATTAAACAAAATTTGACAGAACTGCAGAGAAAGAGATTAATCTACTACCCTATTTAGAGATATTATATACATATTTTAATAATTGATATGTCAAGTAGGCAAAAACCAGTTACAAAATAAAGAAAACCTAATAATAATCACTTGGAGAATTCTATGCTGTATTTTATTTATGCGAAAAAAATAAATAATGAGGTTAACATCTCATTTGTAACCACCCTAAATATAGTCTTCATATTATTCCTACAATTGGAGAAAAGAAAATTCTAAGACTGTCTAGGAAAAAAGTACTCAACCAGATATCCAGGGAACATAGCTGGGCATTTGATGGACTGGAAAAATTAGGCTTTTGCCAAGTTAGAGTATTTATCCTTGAATCCTAGACCCTTAGTCCCAGGACAGAACAGTAATAGATTAAAAGAATATTATGAAAAGTTTTCAGGTCTAGTCAAAAATTCATTTTGAAAGCTTTGAAATGAAATTGAACAGAATCCTGACAGCATTTGTTCTACATCTGACATGGGTGCTTCAAAGTATCACAGGATACAGAAATTTGATGGTCCATTAAAATAGCTCAAATACTCCTTTTCATTTCTTTTTAACCAAATGAGGGTGGGTTTCCCTGCCCTCAAAATTTACTTTTCACTTTTTTCACATGTACTAATCTACTGTTTTATTTGTGTGTGTCTGTGTGATTTTATTTTTTAACTTTTTTCTGTGTGATTTTGAGTACTTGAAAGTGTATATTCAGTTTCTATTTTTTTAAGTAAGAGATGTCCTCATTTCTGGTTAACCAGAACAGAGAAAACTTATGAACCCCCCTCCCTTTTTTTGAATAAACCTCTATTTTCTTTTCTTGTTCTTCCTTTTGGGGTCCTTGGGACTTGCTTATACTGCCTCTATGACTCTTAGCAGATGATACTTTGTGGTATATTATTAAATATTTGACTTCCAATTCTACACTTCCAATTCCTTTACAATATAAAACGTGCCTTGTCCATCTTTAATACTCAGACTCTCATATAGTTCTCTGTGTATATTAAATATTCAAGGAATGCTTATTGAATGGATGGCTACATGAATGTATGCATAAAATGCTAACAAGCTAGAATATAAGGCCTCTTTGCTTAGTAAATGCAACTTTTTGGCCCTAGACATCTTTCTTTCTCTACTGTACTGGCTAACTTCCCAGAGCCCAAGGTAGTGCTAAATATGAGGCCCGAATCCAACCTGACTTTTTTTTTTTTTTAAAAGATCTTTATTGGAGTATAATTGCTTCACAATACCGTGTTAGTTTCTGTTGAACAACAAAGCAAAACAGCCATATGAATACACATGTCTCCCTATCCCCTCCCTCTTGAGCCTCCCGCCCATCCTCCCTATCACCCCCTCTAGGTCATCGCAAAGCACCGAGCTGATCTCCCTGTGCTATGCTGCTTCCCACCAGCCAACTATATTACATTTGGTAGTGTATATATATGTCGATGCTACTCTCACTTAGCCCCAGCTTCGCCCTCCCACCCCATGTCATCAAGTCCATTCTCTATGTATACCTCTTTATTCCTGCCCTGCAACTAGGTTCATCAGTACCTTTTTTTTTTTTTTTTTTTGATTCCATATGTATCTGTTAGCATACAGTATTTGTTTTTCTCGTTCTGACTTACTTCACTCTGTATGACAGACTCTAGGTCCATTCACCTCACTACAAATAATTCAATTTCATTTCTTTTTAAGGCTGAGTAATATTCCATTGTATATATGTGCCACATCTTCTTTATCTATTCATCTGTCGATGGACATTTAGGTTGCTTCCATGTCCTGGCTGTTGTAAATAGTGCTTGCTGCAATGAACACTGGGGTGCATGTCTCTTTTTGAATTATGGTTTTCTCAGGGTATATGCCCAGTAGTGGGATTGCTGGGTCATATGGTAGTTCTATTTTTACTGTTTTAAGCAACCTCCCTACTGTTCTCCATAGTGGTTGTATCAATTTACATTCCCACCAACAGTGCAGGAGGATTCCCTTTTACCACTCCTTTTCCAGCATTTATTGTTTCTAGATTTTTTGATAATGGCCATTCTGACTGGCATGAGGTGATACCTCATTGTAGGTTTGATCTGCATTTCTCTAAAAATTAGTGACGTTGAGCATCTTTTCATGTGCCTCTGGCCATCTGTATGTCTTCCTTGGTGAAATGTCTATTTAGGTCGTCTGTCCATTTTTTAACTGGATTGTTTGTTTTTTTGATATTGAGCTCCATGAGCTCTTTGTATATTTTGGAGATTAATCCTTTGTCTATTGTTTCATTTGCAAATATTTTCTCCCATTCTGAGCGTTGTCTTTTTGTCTTGTTTATGGTTTCCTTTGCTGTGCAAAAAGCTTTTAAGTTTAATTAAGTCCCATTTGTTTATTTTTGGTTTTATTTCTGTTACTCTACGAGGTGGGTCAAAAAAGATCTTGCTGTGGTTTATGTCAAAGAGTGTTTTTCCTATGTTTTCCTCTAAAAGTTTTATAGTATCTGGTCTTACATTTAAGTCTTTAATCCATTTGGAGTTTATTTTTGTGTACAGTGTTAGGTAGTGTTCTAATTTCATTCTTTTACATGTAGCTGTCCAATTTTCCCAGCACCAATTATTGAAGAGGCTGTGTTTTCTCCATTGTATGTTCTTGCCTCCTTTGTCGTAAATTAGGTGCCCATATGTGCGTGGGTTTATCTCTGGGCATTCTATCCTGTACCATTGACCTATATTTCTGTTTTTGTGCCAGTACCATACTGTCTTGATTACTGTAGCTTTGTGGTATAGATTGAAGTTGGGGAGCCTGATACCTCCAACTCCGTTTTTCTTTCTCAAGATTGCCTTGGCTATTCGGGGTCTTTTGTGTTTCCATACGAATTGTAAGATTTTTTTTGTTCTAATTCTGTGAAGAATGCCATTTGTAGTTTGATAGGGATTGCATTGAATCTGTAGGTTGCTTTGGGCAGTATAGTCATTTTCACAATGTTGATTCTTCCAATTCAAGAACATGGTATATTTCTCCATCTGTTTATGTCATCTTTGATTTCTTTCATCAGTGTTTTATAGTTTTCTGAGTATAAGTCTTTCACCTCCGTAGGCAGGTTTATTCCTAGGTATTTTATTCTTTTTGCTGCAATGGTAAATGGGAGTGTTTCCTTAATTTCTCTTTCTGATTTTTCATTGTTGGTGTATAGGAATGCCAGAGATTTCTGTGCATTAATTTTGTATCCTGCAACCTTACCAAATTTATTGATTATCTCTAGTAGTTTTCTGGTGGCATCTTTAGCATTTTCTATGTATAGTGTCATGTCGTCGGCGAACAGTGACAGTTTTACTTCTTTTCCAATTTGTATTCCTTTTATTTCTTTTTCTTCTCTGATTGCTGTGGCTAGGACTTCCAAAACTATGTTGAATAAGAGTGGCAAGAGTGGACATCCTTGTCTTGTTCCTGATCCTAGAGGAAATGCTTTCAGTTTTTCACCATTGAATATGATGCTTGCTGTGGGTTTGTCATATATGGCCTTTATTATGTTGAGGTAGGTTCCCTCTGTGCCCATTTTCTGGAGAGTTTTTATCGTAAATGGGTGTTGAATTTTGTCAAAAGCTTTTTCTGCATCTATTGAGATGACCATACGGTTTTTATTCCTTAATTTGTTAATGTGGTTTATCACATTGTTTGATTTGCATATATTGAAGAATCCTTGCATTCCTGGGATAAATCCCACTTGATCATGCTGTATGATCCTTTTAATGTGCTATTGGATTCTGTTTGCTAGTATTTTGTTGAGGATTTTTGCATCTATGTTCATCAGTGATATTGGTCTATAATTTTCTTTTTTTGTGATATCGCTTTCTGATTTTGGTATCAGGGTGATGGTGCCTTCATAGAATGAATTTGGGAGTGTTCCTTCCTCTGCAATTTTTTGGAAGAGTTTGAGAAGGATCGGTGTTAGTTCTTCTCTAAATATTTTATAGATTTCGCCTGTGAAGCCATCTGGTCCTGGACTTTTGTTTGTTGGAAGATTTTTAATTATGGTTTCAATTTCATTACTTGTGATAGGTCTGTTTATATTTTCTAATTTTTCTTGTTTCAGACTTGGAAAATTGAACCCTTCCAAGAATTTGTCCATTTCTTCGTGCTTGTCCATTTTATTGGCATATAGTTGTTTGTAGTAGTCTCTTATAATCCTTTGTATTTCTGCAGTGTCAGTTGTGATTTCTCCTTTTTCATTTCTAATTTTATTGATTTGTGTTCTCTTCCTTTTCTTCTTGATGAGTCTGGCTAATGGTTTATCAATTTTGTTTATCTTCTCGAAGAACCAGCTTTTAGTTTTATTGATCTTTGCTATTGTTTTCTTCATTTCTATTTCATTTATTTCTGTGCTGATCTTTATGATTTCCTTCCTTCTACTGACTTTGGGTTTTCTTTGTTCTTCTTTCTCTAGTTGTTTTAAGTGTAAGGTTAGATTGTTTATTTGAGATTTCTCTTGTTTCTTGAGGTGAGATTGAATTGCTATAAACTTCCCTTCTAGAACTGCTATTGCTGCATCCCATAGGTTTTGGGTCGTCGTGTTTTCGTTGTCATTTGTTTTATGTATTTTTTTATTTCTTCTTTGATTTCTTTAGTGATCTCTTGGTTATTTAGTAGTGCACTGTTTAGCCTCCATGTATTTGTGTTTTTTACAGTTTTTTTTCTTGTAATTGATTTCCAGTCTCATAGCATTGTGGTCAGAAAAGATGCTTGATACAATTTCAATTCTCTTAAATTTTCCGAGACTTGATTTGTGACCCAAGATATGATCTATCCTGGAGAATGTTCCTTGTGCACTTGAGAAGAAAGTGTATTCTGCCACTTTTGAGTGGAATGTTCTATAAATATCAATTAGATCTATTTGGTCTATTGTGTCATTTAAAGCTTGTGTTTCCTTATTTGTTTTCTGTTTGGATGATCTGTCCATTCCTGTAAGTGGGGTGTTAAAGTCCCCTACTATTATTGTGTTACTGTCAATTTCCCCTTTCATGGTTGTTAGCATTTGCCTTATGTATTGAGGTGCTCCTATGTTGGGTGCATAAGCATTTGTAATTGTTATATCTTCTTCTTGGATTGATCCCTTGATCATTATGTAGTGTCTTTCCTTATCTCTTGTAACAGTCTTTATTTTAAAGTCTATTTTATCTGATATGAGTATTGCTACTTCAGCTTTCTTTTGATTTCCATTTGCATGGAATATCTTTTTCCATCTCTTCACTTTCAGTCTGTATGTGACCCTAGGTCTGAATTGGGTCTCTTGTAGACAGCATATATATGGGTCTTGTTTTTGTATCCATTCAGCCAGTCTGTGTCTTTTGGTTGGGGCATTTAATCCATTTACATTCAAGGTTATTATCAATATGTATGTTCCTATTACCATTTTCTTAATTGTTTTGGGTTTGTTTTTGTGGGTCTCTTTCTTCTCTTGTGTTTCCCACTGAGAAAAGTTTCTTTAGCATTTGTTGTAAAGCTGGTTTGGTGATGCTGAATTCTCTTTGCTTTTGCTTGTCTGAAAAGCTTTTGACTTCTGCATCAAATCTGAATGAGATCCTTGCTGGGGAGAGTAATTTTGGTTGTAGGTTTTTCTGTTTCATCACTTTAAGTATATCCTGCCACTCCCTTCTCGCCTGCAGAATTTCCACTGACAAATCAACTGATAACCTTATTGGGATTCCTTTGTATGTTATTTTTTGTTTTTCACTTGCTGCTTTTAATTTTTTCTTTGAATTTAATTTTTGTTAGTTTGATTAATATGTGTCTTGGTGTGTTTTTCCTAGGGTTTATCCTGTATGGAACTCTCTGGGCTTCCTGGACTTGGGTGACTATTTCCTTTCCCATGTTAGGGAAGTTTTTCACTCTAATCTCTTCAAATATTTTCTCTGACCCTTTCTTTTTCTCTTCTTCTTCTGGGACCCCTATAATTCGAATGTTGGTGCATTTAGTGTTGTCCCAGAGGTCTCTGAGATTGTCTGCAATTCTTTTAATTTCTTTTTCTTTATTCTGCTCCTCGGCATTTATTGTCTTCCAGCTCAGTTATTTGTTCTTCTGCCTCAGTTATTCTGTTTTTGATTCCTTCTAGTGTATTTTTCATTTCAGTTGTTGTGTTGTTCATCTCCCTTTGTTTGTTCTTTAGTTCTTCTAGATCTTTGTTAAACATTTCTTGTATTTTCTCAATCCGTGCCTCCATTTTATTTCCGAAATTCTGGATCATCTTTAGTATCATTACTCTGAATTCTTTTTCAGGTAGGATGCCTATTTCCTCTTCATTTATTTGGTCTTATAGGTTTTTACCTTGCTCCTTCATCTGTGACATATTATTTTGCTGTCTCAATTTTTTCTTTTTTTTTTTTTAATGAGTGTGATTGTGTTCCTGTTCTACTGGTTGTTTGGCCTGAGGCTTCCAACAGTGGAGTTTGTAGGTTATTGGGTAGAGCTGGGTTTTGCTGCTGAGATGAGGACCTCCGTGAGACCTCACTCCGATGAATATTCCCTGGGGTCTGAGGTTCTCTGTTAGTCCAGTGGTTCGGACTGGGAGCTCCCACCAAAGGAGCTTCGGCCCTACCCCGGGCTCGTGAACCAAGATCCCACAAGCCGCATGGGGTGACAAAAAAAAAAAAAAATAACACTAACAAATTAAAAATTAAATTAGACTAGGAAACTAACAGACATGTTAGAAAGAATGTAAAGATAAAAATATAGATGAATCAACAACCAGAAGGTACATCAGTACCACAATAATAAAAAAGAGGAGGGAAAAGAAAAATAAAAGGGGGGGGGAAGGCCTTGGCTGTGGAGGGCGGCGCCTAAGCAAGGGCGAGGTTTGGGTGGTGGGCGGGGCCAATGCTCAGGACCCACAGGGCTGGAAAAGGCCCTGGGGGCTGTGGGGGGTGGGGCTTAGGCTCAAGGAACAGAAGGGGCCCAGGCGTGTCCCCCACCCCTGGTCTCAGAGGGCAGGGGACCTCACCTGGGAGCCCAGCAGGCTTCCTAGGCTCTAGTGGCTGGGGCATACGCCCTCCTCTCCTCTCCTGCTCCTCCAGTCTGGGTTCTGGGAGGGCCCCTCCCATCTGCCTCTCCTGTTCTCCCTTTGGCCTCCTTCCTATGCCCCCAAGGACCGACGTGACCTGGAGGGGGCTTTGGAGGGCAGGGGACTGGCCTGGGAGCTCAGCAGGCTCCCCCAGCCTGAGTGGGTGGGGCAAGCGCCCTCTGCTACTCTCCTGTTCCTCCCACAGGGCCCCTCCCGCCTGCCTCTCCTGATCTCCCCAGCCTCCTGCCTATGCCCCTAGGACCCATGTGGCCTGGATGGGGCTTTGAGGAGGGGGACTGGCTTGGGAGCTCAGCAGGCTCCCCAGCCCGAGTGGGCCAGGTGATCGCCCTCCACTCCTCTCCCACTCTTTCTGGAGAGTCCCTCCCACCTGCCTCTCCTGATCTCCCCAACCTCAGGGGCACTGATTCTGTCTGGCTACCACTCCTCCTCCCCCCTCAGTCCCCCTATGTTCCACCGGTTCGCTCTGGGGTTCCTCCCATCTCCTTGGGCGTCAGAGTCCCCCACCAGCGGCGGCAGGCATCCTAGTTGTGGGGAGATGCTAACTCCTCGTCTTCCCACACCGCCATCTTGACTCCACCTCCAACCTCACTTTTTGACAAATGCACAAGGGAACTTTAATTAAGACAGTTCTTTCTTGGACATCAAAATCAGATGAAATGGTTAAAAAGAACTGGTGCAGTCATTTTTAGAGTTACAAAAGCAGTGTAAATAAAGTCCAAGAACTTTCAAAGGAAGAAATAGGGAAAAAATGGAGGTTTATTTTAAAAATAAATAATCTTTCTTAATTCTTTCATGGTATGGTTCATTGTAACTGAATAAATTTCTGCTTAAAAATATCTCCTTATGAAAATGTTTATTCTACTATAACCTCAAATTTATGAAAAAAAATCTTTGTTTTGTGTTTTTATTCTAATTATGCCTCTTCTAATACATGATTTCTTCACGTGATGAGCTGTAGAAATAGCAACATTTTGAAACAGCTCAGGATACCTTTTTCTCTAAACAGCCAGTCTTTAGCTGAAGACAGTACACACACACACACACACACACAGACACCAACCTGTTATTGAGTTTTGCCCTAAAGTTTCAAAGCAGCCTATTTTATTTTGGTAGAAAGTAAGTAATATTGCCTGGGAATGTCCAAATATGCTAGATAATTTCATTAGAAGGTTTACTCAAAGATTAATATACTTGGTTTATTAATACATATTTATAAACATTTACATACAGATTTTTTTAAACACACAAACATACACTCATGACACATATTGTATCTACGTAGCTTAAAGGAGTGTCCCAGAGGGAGGAGGAACGAGTAATAGCCTATATTGTGGGTATTAACATGAGTAGTTCCCAAATGTTTGGAAGCATACAGTTTAACATAACAAATAGCCTACAACAATTTTAACGTAATATGTTTTCTTATCTTGGGTTTCTTAGATACAGAGCCTGAGATGATGATTCTTGTGCAAGTGATTAATGAAGGAAGGCTCACAGGTGAAACTTGTAAGAGGGTGAAGGAAACAGGATAAGGAAAGCAGCCAGGCAAAGGTATGGGTTTTGCTAAAGTTCATAAAGAGCTCTGCAAAATAAATACCGCCACAAAATGGTCATACCTTGAGGCAGGGGCCAACTCTTTGTACTTCCAACTCAGTCAGCCATTGGCTGTTACTGCCCCTTGTGAGAGGGTATAACTTCCTAGGCATTTCTTGGTAAGTGGCTCCTCTTGGTCCTGGGCCATCCTCAGAAAGGGGAAACTACGGGCCGTTAGTAGACAACACTCACAGAAGTTGGGAGTTAGACGCACTGTCCCAATAGAGGGGTCTGTGCAGAGCACCAGCAGCAACTACTACTCCCACCTATTCCCAGTTTTCATGTGTGTATGTGGGGAGCAGCCTTTGGAAGGGAAAATGTGAATGTTAATTGGAAAGGTGCCAGACTAATCATCAAAATTATATCTTTTTTTGTCATATTGTAAAATTATCTAGCACGCATCAAAATTATATCCTTTTTTGTTTTTCATATTGCAAAGTTATCTGGCAATTATCTAGCTAGGAAATGGGACCTAGGATATGCTCACTTGATACTTTATTTTGCAATGAAAAGTAACGTGCTCATGATAAAATAGATCTGGACTCCTCGAGGTTCCCTTCCTAACAAGACAGTACCACCTCAAATCCTTGATCCTGAATTGGAGATACAAAGTCCTAGAGCTGTAACATTAGATCTTTAAGGGGATAGACTGCTGAATTTTCAAAGGAATGAGAATTACACATGAGAGATAATTCCCACATTCTCCTATATCTCCTTCAGACCTTTAAATCTACTACATTAAACATATTTAAGAAGATTACAACATTCAACTTAATGTAACTTTAGAATCAAAAAACTTAAATCTAGATAAACTTTATGAAGTTGCCCTCACTAATATTACACCATTCCTATACTGAAAGAAAACTCCACCAGAGATTAGACAGCCTTTCTTATTTTTTTATTCTGACCCCTTTCCTTGAAGTCTTTGAAAGACCATCTCTTATTTCTACTGGCTCATCCACATGTACTTTGTGTCCTCAGCTGTTTTGTGATTTTTGACTATGAGTTCATTTCTTCTTAGAATTTTTTTTTCTGTAGAATTAAAAAAAAGGTTGTTTTAAAATTTTTATACAGTTTTTAAAGGTTACTTTCCATTTACAGTTATTACAAAACATTGGCTCTATTCCCCATGTTTTACAATACATCCTCAAGCCTATCTTATACCCAGTAGTTTGTATGTCACACTCACCAACTCCTATATTGCCCCTCTCCCTCCCCTCTCCCCACTGGTAACCACTAGTTTGTTCTCTATATCTGTGAGTCTACTTCTTTTTTGTTATATTCATTAGTTAGTTGTATTTCTTTAGATTCCATGTATAAGTGATATCATACAGTATTTCTCTTTCTCTGTTTGACTTATTTCACTTAGCATAATGCCCTCCAAGTCCACCCATGTTACTGCAAATGGCAGAATTTCATTTTTTTATGGCTCAGTAGTATTCCATTGATTCCATTGTGGGTCTCTCTCTGTGTGTGTGTGTGTGTGTGTGTGTGTGTGTGTATGTATATATATCTCACATCTTCTGTATCCATTCATCTGTTGATGGACACTTAGGTTCCTTCCATATCTTGGCAATTGTAAATAATGCTGCTATTGACATCTGGGTGCATGTATCTTTTCAAATTAGTGTTTTGTTTTGTTTTTTGGATAACTACCCAGGACTGGAATTGCTGGGTTATATGGTAGTTCTGTTTTTAGTTTTTTGAGAAACCTCCATACTGTTTTCCACAATGGCTGCACCAACTTACATTCCCACCAACAGTGTACAAGGGTTCCTTTCTCTCCACATCCTTGCCAACACTTGTTATTCGTGTTCTTCTTGGTGATAGCCATTTTGAGAGGTGTGAGAATTGAGACCTTAGCTTAAGGTATATTTGTTGCAGAGAAGATTTGTGTTTATTTCTACCAGATGCTAAGGGGTAATTTTCATCCTGAGTTTGACTGTGGGACACATTGCTGCACAAAACCTACTTGTAGTTAAAAATTTCTTGTTAGATTAATTGTTTTCTTCTACCCAATGTCAAAGTCCGTAAGTTTCCATGCTACCCTATTCTATAGGATTGTGTGTTTTTTTCTTAGTTCATATTTTATGGAGTCTTGGCTTTATGTAGGGTAACCCCATTAGGGTGGGCTCTGATTTTGTGTTTGGTCCACTGGGTCTTGCAAAATCAAGGGGAAAAAAGCTAAAGGCTACCAGGGAATAAAAGATACTCTTAGGTTAGCCAAAAGGTTCAACCTTAATTTTACCTCCTTCCTATATATATTATATATATTATATTATATAATTATATTATTTGTAATAATATATAAATATATATTTGTACATATCATGTATATATACAATGATAGATAAGTAGATGGATGGATTATGAGGGGTTTTGTAAATGTTTTACAAAATATAAGTTATAGTATACATTTATTAGGTGTTAAGTTTGGTATTAATATATCTGCAGGTACTAATATATCAATTACATCAATCTCACTTATAGTTCCTAAGATCTTCCTTATATTTTTGCCTACTAGTGTTTTATAAGACTGTGGTTTTCAACTCATTTAATTATTCTGTTGTGCCTTTGCTTGTTTTTCATTTATTTACTTTCAATACTCCAAATGCTAAGTATCAATTGAAACTGTACCACTCAATTTAACTTATTATATTTTCATATTTTTTTCTTCCTTTAAATTCTTAGAGAGTATTCTTAAATTGTCATTAATAAGACACTGGGTTTTTGTTAGCCATTTTCTCATACTACAATCACTTTTTAAAATATGATGAGGTCTCTCAGACATAAAGATCTACAGAGCATTGCAAGAGAGTCATTGATGATCCAACTAGTTTGATAACATATAACAAATACAGGTTTAAGCTCCTTTGCATACCATTAATTTTACTCCAAATCCTGATTTATCCAGTATACTGAGTTTATCGGTAATTGTTTTGTTTTCTTTTGTTTTAAATTGCAGATCTATTGGTGACAATGTTTTCTTATGTGAAAATGATCATTTAGTTTAACACATAGTTCAAAGTTGATAGTTATTATTTCTCAGAACTTTTAAAAAGCACCCCATCATCTTCTGGTTTCTATTAATAATCTTGAACAATCCACTGTCAGCATAACTGGTTCCTTGATTAGTAATCTGCCTTTTCTCTTTGACCTCTTCAATTTTTTTTTCTTAACTTTGTTTTCTTCATTGTCTGTTCAGCTTTGCTCAATATGCTATTTTGTCTTATTATTGGATTTTTATATTCTATAATTATGATTTTCCTTTTTGAACTTTTATTTTGTTCTTTGAAACTTTCCTAGAGAATTTTTATAATCTTTGATCCTTGATTGAATTTTTGTTTTCCTAAATTATATCTCTATTTATATATACTCATATTTTGTAGTTGATAATTCCAGATCTGAAGTAGTTGGTATTTAATTCTATGTTTGTTCTTGCTGACTTTTCACAGTGGTAGCTTTCCACATCTGTTTATAAGTTTTGTGGTTGTATTTGTTTTAATATAATCTGGGGCTATTCTGAGGGGACTCAAATGAAGATACTTTCTTAGGAGAAAGATCTTCATTTGTTTCTGCAAAGCACAATTCCAACTCAAGACCATTTTAGATTAATTTCTTACATCCTGGTTTCAACAACCACACGGATCACATAAAATTTAAACCTGAAATATATATGAGGGCAGAGTTGTGATTACATGTGTTCAAATTAGTTTCTTTTTTCATGGGGGTGTGATAGAAGGGGTGTGGGGTAGAGGCATTTTTACTAGTCAGAAGTGAGGACAAACCAACAAGATATTTTGTAATCTCCCATTGCTAGAAGGTATATTGGGTTTCTTTTGCCCAACCCATTTATCCAGAATAAAATCTTTTCAAAAGTTTCAGCTAAAATAGTTACAATTGTAACCACAGATCAATCCGATACACACTAGATTCATATTTTTACTAGTTTTCTATGGCTGCTATAACAAATTACTGCAAACCTGGTGGCTTAACACAGCACTAATTCATCGTTTTACAGTTCTGGAGGTAAGAAATACAAAATGGGTCTCACTGGGCTCAAATCAAGGTGTTGGCAGGACTGCATTCATTTCTGAAGGATCTAGGGGGATAATTTGCTGTTTTGTTTTTTGTTTTTTTTAATTTTCCTGCTTCTAGAGGTCCTCACCTTCTGTGGCTCATGGCCCTCTTCCATCTTCAAACCAGGAATGCAGGTTGAATGCTCATATCACATCATATCAAATCACTCCAATCTTGCTTCATTATCACATATTCTCTGGCACGGATTCCCCTGCCTCTGCCTCCATCATATAAGGACCTTGTGATTACATTGGACCCACCTGGATAATCCGAAATACGATCCTGTCTTACCTTTGGCTGATTCCATAAAGTTAACCTTAACTTCATTTGTAACTTTAATTTTCCTTTACCATGTGACCTAAAATATTCATAGGTTCAAGGGATTAGGATGAGAACATCTTTGGGAGGGTCATTATTCTGCTTATCATAGTATTTATACTGAAAATAACTAATTTTTTTTTTTTACGAAATTGTTTGTGGCCAGCTTGTAATTTCTCTGTCTAAAGAATTAGTGCTTTTTAAAATATTTTAAAGCTCTGATCATAATTTAAATCTGCTCCATCCTAGTGCCTTTCTTTTCATTGCAGTATATTATATAAATGAACAAACAACATGACTCCCGAAATAAATTAAACTTATTTTTTTTTCTAGTGTTGATCACGTTGATACCTAAGTAGGCCAGTGTACTGGCAGGATAATGTACATCTTGGGCAAATCATTCTACACATTTTAAAATTTATACATTACATACACTGAAACTTCTCTACTAATATACTCAACATTTCATACTTGTAGCAAATCATATACAATAGCCATTTTAATTTGTTGTATAACTATACTACTTTTTTCAGTAAATCAGTAGGACTTGTAAGTGATATGCAATCATAGATTCTTTTCAGGGCTTTGGTTTGGAAAGGAGCTTCAGTTTCCTTGCTTCGAAAGTGCAAAGTGTATCCAGAATCCAGAATAGAAGCACTTCTGTCTTATTCTACTGCTAGCATCCAAATTTTAGTCATCATAATTTTTTGTCTGCAATAACCTCTTAACTGGCCGCCCATCTCCCATCATTACCCACTAAATCTTATTTTCAATGTGTAGTGTTGAATTATTCTTTAAAATAGCCTGAATGATCCTTCAAAATAAATTAAGTCAGATTCCAGTCATTCCTGTGTTTCAAACCTTCCAAATGCTCCTTATCTCTGGAAGAGACAAGCCAGAGTGTTTAAAATGGCATGATGCTGTGCCCGTCTCCCATGTCTTTGACCATGTCTCCTACTATCCATCCTTCAGCTCATCTATTCCATAGACACTGGCTTGATTGTTATTCCTCAAACCTCAAGCTCTCCAGTTACACTCCTCTCTTAGTTAGGGAAGGCTTTCTCTCTGGCTGGGATGCCCTTCCTCCATATAACTGCATGATTAACTCTCTTATGTCTTCCAGGTCTCTGCTCCACTATCCCCTTATTAGTGAATGTTTTTCTGAGCATTCTCTTTAAAATTGCAATCCCATTCCATATTTTAAACCTAATTTCCTTCACTCTTTTGCATTATTTTTCTATAACATTTATTTTTTCTAACTGGTCTACATTTAATGCTTGCCAGGCCTGGGTCAAGGATACAAATGGCAACCCACATACTGTAAATATAAATATTTAACTGTTTTAAATCAAGGTAACACATATTAAATGAAATGTGTTTTATTCATCCACATTGATAAATTTAGCTTCATAGCAACCTGAAATCTGGTTTTGCATTTAAATTACCAGGCTCCTTAGTGTTCCAGTTTCTAGCTCAAATTTTGAACCCTGTATTGTCCCTCTTCAGGCCCCATTCCTCACCATGAGAACACCTATGTTCTTCCCATACAGCAGGTCAAAGCTTTGAGCATACCTGCTGTACACAGGAACCCTTGGCTCCTTGGTCTACAGGTGCAGGCACAGGGAGGACTCTCTGGGCATGAGATTGGTGCCTTTTGAACCGGGAATTATGGGGTCTGAGTACAGGAATCATGATGGGTGGGGGGAATGCCTGGGTTCCTGGTGAGCCAGCCCCTTAGACCTGTAAACTGCTTGCCCTGTAAGGAGGGTGTTTCCTGAGAAGCACTAGAGTGGAGGCTTCTTAATAGTGCCCAGTGTTTTGGGGAGTCTAAGGATAGCAGTGTACTCTAACCTAGATAATTTACTCATTTATTGTCTCTATCTCCCCTACTGGAATGTACACTCTATTTATGTCAGAAATTTTTATCTGTTTTGTCACTGATTTATCTCTAGTGTCTAGGATAATGCTTACCACACTGTACATGTTCAACAGGTATCTATTGAGTGGTGAGCAAAGTGCTTGACTCTGAATAGGCCCTCAGCATAAGTTAGTTTCCTTTCTGCTTTTGTCCATGAACTTCTGGCTTCTGTAAAGGTCAACTTCTAGTATTGAGAAAAGGCTTAAGGTATTTGTTTTATTTGCAAGTAATTGATGCTCTGTTCTTTCATTTTGAAATAGGAAAAAGAAGGTACCATTGCAAATATTCATAACTGATTTTTGAAAGCAAGTTTTTGATCAAAAGGCTGTACCAGTGGCCAAGGTTTCTAAAAGGAAAACAGAGAGTCAGAAATGCTGAAGAAAGATCAATAGATGCAAACTAAGATTTGACAACACGCTTGTTCTACTCTTTGGGTTATGGCAATTGATGCGTCTAGAATGCACAGTTTAAGGAAGCCGCCACTATTCAGGTCTTGCAAGAACTGACTCTGCACTCTCACAGCTCTGAGAGCAAGCACCCCTTACAATTTTGTTCCCTGGGCACTTTGCTAGCCACACTCTTGTCCTGGCCCATGTGGTTTATCCATGCATACCTGCATGCATCTGCAAATTATAGAAATAATGCATCCCTTTTTCAGCTTGTATTCAATTTCTTAATAATACCAGCCTCTCTACTGACTATAATTCTGAGCATGTAGCATTTCCAATTCAAATTTAGGTTTCTTCATCTATAAAATATGCATAATAGATCAACTTGACCAGAGATATTTTAAGGGTTGAGTGGTTGAAGATAGGTAAAGCTCAGAGACATATTACGCACTTAATATGTGTTGTTTCCTTACCTTGTGTTTATAATTTTTTTCAACTAGAACTTTAGAAATTTATATTTTGACAAGTTAGAATAAGTGTGGAAAAATGTTTACCATTTATCTTTCATTACAGAATTAATTTCATTTATATTAAATAATTAAATGCTAATCCCCCCAAAGTAACTTTTTTATTATAAAATTATAGTATTAGATGTGCATGTATGTATGAAATAATTCTATTTATCTAAAATTATAATATTTTTCTAGAAATACTGTATTTTCCCAATGGTAGTATTCGAATGTATAGGTAGTGAAAGTTTTATCTAAAAGGGTGATTTACTACAAAGAGAAACAAAAAAACCCAATATGAAAAGTCAGTCTGAGTAGCTTTTATAAATGAGAATCACCAAAATACTTATACATGCTCATAAAAATATCTACTTGATGTAGGAACATATAGGAGTAAAGGTGCGGGTTTGAGATTATTTTTTTATCTTATATTTCCCTGTAAATTAAATATCTTTTACCTTTACCTCCTCTTTTGATAGCATTTGCTTATCTTAGCTCTGTCTGAATTTCAGTGGTAAATCCTTTTTATTTTAAGCGTTTTACTAAATTATTTACGGTAATTATATTATTTAGTCATGAATGAATCAAGCATTTTATTGTTGGATTTGCCAAACTGGAATACAGAACCCTAGAAATTCCCCTGAATAGCCTGAACAAACTAGTACCTGTTGAGAGACAAAGGTAATATAATTAGAAATGTATCCTTATGAAAGTGTATTATTACTATTACTGGTTTAAATGATTCGATCATTTTTCCAAGAATGATCTTTTGCATAAAAAGCACTCATAATAATATTAATTATGGAAGCCAGCTGAAATTTTAAAACTGATGTATTTCAAAGGAAAAAGAGTCAATATCTTCCTCTGCTTTCTCTCTCCACTTAAAGACTTATTTTTAAGAATCATTTGTTGTGAAAGTAGAGATGTTTTCTAGCAAGTTATGGCAAAACCTGGCTAACCTGCTCCCAGGGAGACTGCCACGTTATAGACATGATAATTACAAGGTCATATTTAGTTTGGAGATGAATCTCAAATCCACATCATTTTCATGATGCTGGAAAACTAAATTTGTATGGGCAGTCTAAGAACCACTGTTTCTTATTATTTTAATTTAGAAACATCTGAAAGGTGTACAAAAGCCATTAACCATAGAGAGATAATTTATCAAATGTTCAAAAGCAAGTAGTAATGAGTAATAGTAAAAAAAAAAAAAAAAACACAAACAAAGCTTTAACATTTATAATGCATTGTTTTGAGACAGATACTTATTTTTTAATAATAATATGCATGAAATTGAAAAGATGAAGAGCATATTTACTATTATAGTTAACATGTACACAAGTTATGGCTGGGACAAAATTAATAAAAACTTCAACTTAGTTTAAATTTCCTAAAAAGATTCCTATTTAATGTTGCCCACACGCAATTCTGTAGCAGGTTCTTAGCTAACCTTATGAACCCTTGTATGGGCCTAAGTGCTGATTAACTTTTAGTAAGTACTCATATGCTAATGTGGCTAGTTATAGGTAACTGCTTACGTACACTGTGCTAAAGGGTTATATGTATTATGTAACTCAATTTCATCTTCAAAACAATGATAGTCTTATTTTCCTCATTTTATAAATGAAGTATGTACTTCTTATGTTCAGGTTAAGTAACTTCTTTATCTGAGGGCATACAGTTAATGAGAAACAAAGTCAGAATTATAACATCTGCTCAACAATAAAAATGTGTGCTAAATTGCTTTATAGTTGTCTCACTTGTCCTACCACCCACCCCAACTTGACTATTTAAGAAAACTTTGTAAGATACTGATCCTGGATCCCTGGTCTGCATACCCTTCCTATCTCTGACCATTTGATACCCATCTAGGACCCATCCTGACCAGAAGAAGAAAAGTTTAAAGAGCTTTAGACTGCCTCTTTGAATTTCAGCATCAAACCCTTCCTTTCTTGTACTCTTGCTCTGACCTTGCACCCTATCTCTACTCCGTGGGATGTTGCCTTATTTTTAATCATGACCTTATGCTCCAGTTTTCCTTTCTGGATTCTAATCTCAATATCCCACCCCTGGTACTAAGAAGTGTCCTCATTCTTTGACACTGAGGGTCTTGAGTCCTGCTTCTGAGCTGTGGTCACTAGGATGGAACCAGAATTTCCTCCTGATGGATTTTTTAGATGCCTTTCACCTGCTTCACTTACTCTTGTGCCATTCATTTCTTTGTTGAGAACTTCCTCTCTTGCTGCCACATGTCTTAGAGAGTGCCACCTGCTGGCTGGGCAAGACCCTTCAGCTTCCATAACTTTAGCAGGCTATTCTCAGCCTCTTCTTCCAGTAGACAGGTCTAGTTTCTTTCTTGGCCCCCTTTCTTCTGCTCCATTCTACTGTTTTTAATGGGACAATCTCATCATTTTTCTTTAAATAAATGCAACAAAACAAAGAAAGCTGCCATTTTTTTCCCTCAGATTTTAACATGTGTTGGTTGACTATCATTTTTTCTTTTGTCTCTGCCATTTTTGTGTTTCAGTTTTCAAAATATGTTATTAGTGCACACTAGATATTAGCCAAGGCATGGTTCAGTTTGCCTAAATTGTGTTAAAAATATAGCAGTCATGTTTGTATATAAGTAGAATGTACAGATTATGCATGCTTTTAGGTTATCCCCCCCTATTGTGTGGTAGTTTCTAAAAAGATCAACAATTGACTCACCGACAGTCATACAATTAAAACATATTAAATTAGGAAACGGTAATAATAAGAAAGGCCAAACCTGAATTAAACAATTCAAGTCCCTGTAAAGTATATGTGTGCGTGTGCATGTAGTAATAAGATGATATTTGTCTATCACCCATTAAATGTCAGAGCAAGTATTTATTTCAGTGCCATTATCCTTAGAGATTGTCATAATATCAAAATGCATTTTAGAAAGTACACAAGAACTATTTTACATAAGGAATTAGTATAAACAGAGTCATATTTTGCTGCTGTCGTACCAAAATATGCTTATTAATCATGAATACAGGGTCTTAAGCAGGATGATTTTGTATTTTTATGCAAAGAAAATCCCTGTGTATCTGTGCCAGCTAGTACTGCGACTCTCAACCCTTTGGATGGAGAAGCTTAAGTTTGGTTAATAATATAAGTAGAATCTACCATAGGTATTCATTTATTTAAAAAATTATTTATTGGACATCTATGATGTTCCATTCACTGGGGATAGAGTGGTGGACAGATAAGACAAACATCACTGCCCTCTTAAAGCTTATGCTAGTGGAATAGTTTAAAATGGACTGAGACGACCTGTGTCAGAACCAGTTCTTCTACATAATGGCTGTGTGACCATGGATATAACACCTGTGTTGCCTCAGCAAACACTGAAACCAAAAACTTGAACCTTGTGCTTCTATGTTTCATTTCTACTTCTCTCAAATCCTGAGCTTTATGCTACTTCACTGCCTATTGGCTTTATTCACATGGCAATAAGGTGGTCATATAGCAAGCTATAGACCCAACGTAATTTGCTGCTAGATGTGCCTATACCTGACACAAGTCCAAAAATTATAGGGAAGAGAATTTTTGGTGAAGCTCAAGTCAAATGCCAATCCCTGGGCCTATTAAACGCAGCCAGGGGTAGATACATGCAAGAATATGTCATTTTTCATGATGGCTATGTGAGTGACAGTGAAGGAGGGTGGTCCTAGGAGATTGAGATGCCAGGTAGACAATCTGAAGAGATATCCACTATGGAGAATAATGGGTCATATATAAATATAAGCACAATTTAATGTCTTGCACATCATTATAAACATGAGGGAGAAATATGATTTAAAATTAATATACAAATTGAAATGAGCTCATATGAGCTTCTTTAGGTATTTTTTGTATACACTGTTGAAGAAATACAAGAATTGCATTCTGAAGTAAAGGCTAAGAGTGGGTGTAATTCTTTGTAATGTAACCTACCATAACCTGTGGAATGTTGTGAGGACCAGGGGAGAAGTGTTTGTTTTCATGCGTTGGGAATGATCAAATTCCAGTATTTCTCACATACAAATTTAGAGACAGCCTAGAAATAGGACAGTGGATATAGTAGTAACATCAATTTCTGTTTAGGCAAAAGGTTATTAATACAGATATATTTTAAAGGTTGTGTACTTTAGATATCAGCCCTGGTAGTTTTCTCCAAAATGTGTGTTTATCTTTAAAGGGAAAATTAATCAAGTCTTTATAAAGTACATTGTATCCAAATAAAGAATATTACTGTCCTGATTTCTATTATTAGTTATTATAAGTTTATCACAGACATTCAATTCTACCATCAGAAAATAGTTTCTGTTTTCCTCTCATGTTTGCCTAAAAATTGTTTGAAGCAAAAGTTATGAAGCATAAAATGACCTTCAGCTAAGATCAGTCCCAGATCCTTATGGAAGTGCTGTACTGGGTACTCTTAGAAGTTGGTGCTTCAAATAATAGAGTTTTCGAGATCCTGGTTTCAATTCTTCTGGATAAATACCCAGAAGTGAGGTTCCTGGATCACATGGTAGTTCTATTTTAAATGTCTATCAACAGATGCATGGATTAAGAAAATATGGTGTGTGTGTGTGTGTGTGTGTGTGTGTGTGTGTGTGTGTATATAATGCAATATTATTTGGCTTTAAGAAAGAAGAAAATACTGTCATATGTGACAACATGGATGAACTTAGAAGACATTATGCTAACTGAAATAAGCCACTACAGAATAACAATTCTACTCGTATGAGATATCTAAGGAAGACAAACTCATAGAAGCAGAAAGTAGAATGGCAGTTGCCAGGGAACGGGTGGAGGAGGAAATGCGGTACTGCTGTTCAGTGAGTATAGTTTCAGTTATGCAAGACAAGTAAGTTTTAGAGATCTGCTAAACAACATTTTGCTTATAGCTCACAATACTTTACACTTAAAAATTCCATAGGTTTGCTCTCATGGTATATGTGTTTTATCATAATAAAAATACAAAAGAAAAAAATAAAAATGAATTGTGACTCATAATAAAGAGTCGTGGTACAGGGCTCTGAGCAGACATTGCTCAAACAACTTTCAGACAATACCAGAGGTCTAGATTAGGATTTCCAGAATGTGTTTTAGATTAGAAGCAGATATACTTCATGAAAGCAAATTACTGACCTAAGATCCAGAGGAACAAGAATTATTTACTCAGATTGGAATAGACTGATGAAGGACATTTGATTGTGGTTATTAACTTGAAATTGTTGGTAATATTTTTAGTGTTCTCTTTTCTGATGGACACATGAGTAAGCCCTTTATTTTTCCTCTTAAATTACTTGTTTGTATAAATTCAATAAGAATATTGATGGCATTAGACCAGTTGATTGTTAGACCAAGTCCAAACCTCTTGTGACATATTTGAGAATAAATTTTATTTTACTTAGTCAAGCATTATAAGCCATCGTTAAAGAACAAGGATCTTACTTCGTATGTGGAGCCAGTGTCTCCATGCCCTCTACTTGGATTCTTGAGCACTGGCTGAAATTGACTTGCAAAGAGAGACTTCTACCTACCATAGTGGCTGCCTGGAGGACCAATATGACAAGTCCTAAAAATGCAGAGGTATTTGGCCATTGGGAGATGGGAATCTGGAGGAATCCAATGGATACATCGTTTACCTTTCCTCTAATGATACATCGTTTTGAGATGTAGTTCCATATGACTCCTCTAAAGATGACAAAAAGTTTGAACAATCAATTGTGTTTGTTATAAAGTTCTGGTCATCTCAGAAATGAAGTAATAAATTCACTTGTATTTATATCCAGTGAATACATATAAACATATATTTAAAAATACAGAAAGATGCATAGAAAGTTGGTAATATTATTTAAACCCAAGGAATGAATGAGGGTCCAAAATTTGAAGCAGATATGGTTAAAAAATAAGACTTGAAATTTATCTGCAATCTTATCTTCCTTCTTTTTTTAAAGATACTGATTTATATAGTAATGGTGTATTTTAAAGTAATTTTTGGCTTTATCAAGCATTTCCTGAAATGGATATTCTAGAGACTCCTTCCTCTAAAAATTGTAAAATAGAATGGCATCATGGACTAAAGCGGAGTAAGAAAATAGAACAGTTCCATTTTTAGTCTGGCAGACTGCAATGAAAATCACTTAAGAAATCAAACAACAATCTTAAGCTTTATCAGCTGTTTCTAAAACAAGGAACGATCTCACAGAAATATAACCTTCTTCAATTGGCTAGACACTACATTGTTCTTCAGAACTAAAGTCTTCCCCTGAGTAATGTGTAGGAAAGCCTTTGATTTAATTTGAAAAATTGAAGAAACAAACTTTGGGAAACATACATAGGAAAGAGGAGTGATTCAGAGCGTAAGAGACCTCAGTCAAGAAAATAGGAAGTTTTTTAAGAGTGGAGGGTATTTGAAGATGGACTCTCTTGTAACATTAAACAGCTGAGAAAAGGTGCCTCAAGTTAGAAACTGAAGGATCTACCCATGACTCAAGGGATCATCCCTTACGAAGGGTAAACCTCTGAATTTGTACTTTGAACCCTGAAAAATTTCTTTATTTTAGGCAGAAAAATTTATCTTCTTCCATATTAAAATCTTCCTTTAACTTGCCACACTACATTAAAGCAATGTATTTGGTATCAACAGAGCCTGGAGTCATAGTCATGGAGAAAATGAAAAGATGCAGGGCCTTCCACAGAACTTGTCCATGTCAGGACTGATAGATCTGAAGCTTGAGCATCATCCTATCAAGCACACTTCCTCTAGGAAATAAAGGCGTTTCAGCCTCACACTGCATGGTGGCAGGAGCAGCAAGTATCAAGCCAGGCTGGAGCTCCAAACACAAGGGAACAGTGTGAGCGCAAAGAAGCCTCTCCTAAGCAGATAGGTCAAAAATTTGATAAGATTCAACTTTCTGCAAATACTGCTAAGTCAGAGGAAACAGACCTTCAAGACAAGGAAAAGAAGCAAATGTCTGTATCACACTGAGATTTATATACTTTCAACTGTGAAACCTTTCCAGCAAAAAAAGAAGAAGAAGAATCTAGGCATATAAATATTAAATCTGGGATTTTCACTAATTTTATGTAGGAAACATAAATGTTTATGGTCTCTATTTAACCCTAGCATAAAAAGACACCGTAAATGGGGAAGGTGATACCAAAAGACAATCCATTTTGTGCCACTTTATAATTCCTTAAGTTATATTTCAAAACCTCAGTGTCTACTTGCTTCTTTGCTACCTTTCCTACTATAATCATCCAATTTTACAAGCAACTAAATCCACCCAACATCCAACCCACTTGACCTCTTAATTATATTTAGACTATGTAACATGTTATTAATATGGGGTCTTTTCATATCCGCATGCCCCTTGGCATACCCCTGCAACTCCTTAGCACAATCCTTTGAGTTTCCTTATAAGTAACTCTGATTGCACGCCTTCTATCTTAGTTTTCCCCCCTGGGGAAAGAATTACTCTTACCTTTCCCCTGGGGGTAAGAATTATCTGAAATACTTATTAAACAAATTCCTAAGCTCCATCTCAGACTCACAGACATAAAATATCTTTGATCCCACAATAGGTTCATGGAAAGATATATATATATTTAATAAGAATTCCAAGCAAATTTTACATTAGGCAAGTCTGAGGAGAGAATGCGCTAATGTATTGCCTCCATTGTATTCCCTTTGTGTTGATTCTCTTTTACATTATTGCAACTGCCAGTGAACATTGTTGATTTTTATTTTCATCTCTCCTCCATCAGATATACTCTGCACTACATAGTCAGAGTTTTCTTTCTGTAGTTGAAGAGTTGATAAAAGCACTTATTATTTTAGAAGTCTTTGTTGCCTTATAATTACCAAGAGATTAAAAGCAAAATATTTTTAATGTAACAAAATCTTCCAAAATCTGATCCCAAGTTGCCTTTTTTTTCCTCTTCCTCCAAGTTCCTGTGTACACCACATTTCTACCACCTTAGACCTTACATCATTTCCAGATTATGGTTTGCCCTCCACATATTTTTGTTATGGTTTTTTCTCTGATAGGATTGTCCTCTTCTCCACACATCCCCTCCATTGACGTATGCATCTCTCCCTAAATTCATCTCCTCAGTAATCCCCTACCCTTATCTCCCAATTTTTCCTCAGTCAGTGCAAATGATAACTTTGAGTTTGCCTATCTATCTATCTATCTATCTCTCTCTCTCTCTCTCTCTCTCTCTCTCTATCTATCTCTCTCTCTATCATCTTTCTATCTCTCTACCAGTCGTGTTTTCTGTCTCCTCCGCAAGATTATAGGAGTTTTGGGGGTAAAATTATATTTCTTTGCTATGCTTTTCCCTCAGCGTACAGGACAGCATCTACACATGGCAAAAGATTCATAAATAAGATACATAATTGAATGGATGGGTGAAAGTAAACACATTAAGGATAACATTTGTCTTTTATCAATCCAGCTTATTTGGATGTAATCTCTTTGAAATAGTTGACACTTGTTCTCTCCTCCCTTTACTCTTACCCTCCTAGCCTCCTGACCACTACCTTCTACCTCCCTCTCCTTATGTTTTCCTCACTCCGTGCCTGCAATTTCTAATACCTTGGCATTGGCTTAACAACTTATTAACTAAGTCCTTTTATAAGATTATCAGCGTAACTAGTTTAAATGGAAAGAGAAACTTCAGCTGATTTGGTAGCTTTTGAGGTTTGCTCACTGACAGAATGCTTTGAATTAACATTGTGGCCCAACCCTCAAGAATGCATTGCATCTGGGTTCTCTGCACACTTGGCTGCCTCATTCTCTCAGCACTCCAGAAATTCTGGGGCTGCCCTGGGGTTATTTGTAATGTACGAATTTATATTTTTCAAATGATGAACTGTATTTAAATTCTTTTTAAACAAAGTTGACTTGAAAACAGCCAAACTCTTTGAAATTGCAAGTTGATTTTGCTGAGTGCCTTTCAGATTTTTAGTAGCCAAGGGGCAGGGGAAGCCAAGAAAGATTGTTTGAAAAGATACTGAAACTTTAAAGATGCCCTGCTTCCCCCAAAGTGCTGTCAGCTACCACATCAAATCGAAAGAAGCTTTCAGTCAGGGGAACTTTCTGTCTAATGCCATCCTAGGGAAAGAACTGAGCAGGGGATTGTGGTTACAAGAGGGGGATTATATGATTACTCTTTTAAAAAGTATAACAGCTGACAAGTTCCTAGGCAAACAGCCATGTATTAATATTGGTGCACTGTAGTTGGCCAATTGGGATTCCTGATTCTGACTTCCCTTCGGAGAAGAGTTTATATAGCAGGGGGGGGTCAATGTTATAATACGTCAAGAAACCCATTTCAGATTTTACTTAAAGGCTTAAACCTTAGACAACTCCACCAAAATTCTTCTATTTTTATACTAACCCCCTGATACATACTTTCTTAAAGGAAATGGATGGTAGTGAAGGACTAGAGTCAAAGATGATGATGATGGTGATTTTTCTTCAGCCTTGAAGAAATTTTTAGAAATACTAATGCAAGTGATACCAGAGACTGAGAAGCATGTTTCAATATCTGAGTCAGATTCAGCTGAATCTTATTTTACTCTTTTAAAAAGGAGTTGATGAAACTGAGGATTAAGAGTCTAATAATTTTTAGTTGAATTACCATGGGAAACATTAGGCTATCTAAAAATCCTATGTAGTGAGAAAGGATTGGAGAAGTACATTGGACCCACATGAGCATTTTCCCCTCCACTCTGCTATTCTGATAAGTGTAAGTTTTCTTTAACAATTTTGTGTCTCAAGCATCAAAATTTCTTTGCGTATCTGGCTCCATATTGGGTCTAGGTGATATAAACCAGATAATTTTCTCTATTAAATACTTGCCTGATCTAGTTCACTCTGATTACAGACAAATCCCAATTTTCTTCCACTAGATTCTAAGAGGCATTTGCACAATTCTTAGACATGCAATAGAAAGAGAGTGCGTGAACATTTCTATTAATTAAAGTGCATGTTTTTTTGAATGTGCATCAAGCATCATCAGAGAGTTCTGGAGGTGAAGTCAGGGAAAGGAAGTGGATCTATTCATGGTTGCCCTTTAGGGCTTAATGAAGTTTTCTTGCCATTTTCCTCACAGCTTGATAGAAGTGGACTAATGGTGAAGAGCTCTGTGGTCCCGCTCTGCAGCCTCCAGGCTAAATAAAGCTAATGAAGTAGAAAAATGATATTGATAAAACTATCCTGCATTTTATAAGTATGCCCATGAGATGGAAACTGTTCAGTGTTTGTGTTAATCTGATCTGACCTCAATCATCTTTTCTTGACTTCCAGATACTAAATGGGTGACTTGTTATTTAGCCTCAATAAACTTAAAAATAATCTCATTCTAAGTTCCCCCGCAATGCTTCAATACAGTGTACAAAGGCAAAACCAACAATATACATTTTTTTTTATCTTAGGAGGTAAATGGATTATATGGATGTTTCAAGACTGCTGAAAAAGTCTTAGAAATAACTATTTTATATGATTGCTTCATTATTGTAAATGATTTGACTTCCATTTCTTCAGATAGAACAACAAACTAAAAAAGGCCTTTTGCAAAATTATGTGCACTGGTGTATTAAAATGAAAAGTTAATCCCAGTTTCATGGAATTTATCAATTGAAGGGAAACTTCTTGACAGCAGAGGCTTTGTTTTATTTTCCACCCTATCTACAAGAGCCTAGAGGAGTTCTTAACACATGGTAGATGCACAAAAATATCTGAATAGACTTGAAGAATAAATACTTTACTGTACTGCCCACTTGTTAGTTCGTTAATTTTACCACTATCTGTTCAGAGAATGCTTTTACTTTTTAAAATTTTATTTTAAAACCCTGTGTTATTTTACAAACCAGAGAAGTGTCTTTGATTCACATTCTCCAAATTATGGGAAAAAGAAGTAGGATATGGTAAATCATTTTTAAGAGCACTTCAACACACTTGCCTTTAAGTTTCCATGGAGAATTTATTGAACAACTCACAGAAATGCCTGAGAGTTATCTTGTAACTCAGCCAGAGAACCACAAGACCACATCAGTTAAACCTTGGCATTTCTACCTAGTGATATGCCAAATAGGCCTCCAAAAAATTATTGTGCAAAGTCAAAATAGTATTTTTATCAAAAATATTGGGTAGGAATCTCTGAAAAAGTGTGAAATCCTTCCAGAGAATTGTACTAAATATCTAACTATAAGGTTGGTTAAAAGAAGTCAAGACTTAAAAACATACTACCTCCAAGGAATTGATGACAGATGCAGCAATGCACTTTTGTCACAATTTACCTAGAGTTTTTAAAGTTTCACTAACTCACTGACTATTAACAGTAATTCAGATTTTTATTCTTGGACATTTTAATAAGAGACAAAAATATGTCATGTTAAATAAAAGTCAGTAAAAACCTTTGAATGTGTAAATTAACAGGTGATCATTTTCATCAGGAATTTTACTTCTTATCTTTTCGGTAAAGATAATACTTCTTTTGATGTTATGTTTTTTGAATTGACTTTTGAGAAGAAACTAATAAAGTTCATTTAAAACAATGTCAGGTATTTTTCAGAGACATCTTTGTTAAGGTTTGGCTCAAGTCTACCCTGAGGTATCAGGGTTGACCTAAGTTTCCAAATCAGTTCTGTTGTGACACTTCATAATTGCTAGCTTCTTTGTTTACGGAATTTCTCCCAACATATTAACACAGTAAGACATTGGATGTGAAATCTTACTTTGTGGGAAAAACTCAACAAGACAGAAAAACTTTTTTTTAAAATAGGTATTAAAAAACAAACACTTCAAGCTGTGACACTTAGCAATGGAAGGTTGGAAGGGAGTGGGTATGCACATGGTAGAGTCTAGAACATTTCCATTGTTGTCTGTTTTAGAATTGTTGATGTTAAATCTGTCAAATGAACTGGAACTGGAAGTGATTCTGTTTTGCTGACAAGTATTAGGGTGGTCAGTAATTATAATGGCTAGCGTTTACTTAGCTTCTACTATGTATCCCAAAGGATGAATGTACTAAGATTTCCATTTTACAGATGAGGGACATAAAGCTCAAGGTAATTGGTATTTGCTCAAGCTCCCAAAGTTACAAAGTGAATGATACCAAATTGAAACCAATGTCTGTCTGACTCCATAGCTTAGTATTTTAGCCATGTGTTAGAAATAGGTATGGAAGACTAATGTGAAAGTGCTGTGGAAGAAAACTATTTACATCCCCACTGGAAATTAGACAAAAATTATGGAAGAAAAATTATCGTCATTCCTTTCCCAAATTGCATTTCTTACTAATGTAAATGAGATCTATGAGAATGTTCCAAAGTAGTAGCAATAGAGATTTTCAGTGATTCATTATTAATATACAATTGGCAAGTTTAGTATTATTTCCAATAATCATATTTTTATGTTGATTATTAATTATGCCATTATAATAAACTGCTGTTTTACAAAGTCTAGAGGAGATATTTGCAGGACCACTAAGGTCTAGGCAGGAGTGGAATGTGTGGGATAGAGAAGACATAAGTGTTTATGTTAATAACAATAAAGAATGACTTGTAAAGAATTTCTGGAAATGGGAGGGCTGGATTAAGTAGAATGAATGCTAGTAGAAATATACTTGCATTTCTCCTATTTTAGGCAATCTTATTCAGACTTGAATTGTGTAATTTAAAGCAACTTCAATAAGTGGCCTATATATCAGACAGAAGGTCAGGGTCAACACAAAATAATATTTTAAAGTGCTCATATTTGTAGCTTTAAAAGATAAATGAATGAATGCACACATATTTATATAACATTACATTGTGTCTCAAAAACGTGTTCAACTTATTTGAAATTAATATGTTTTTTATGGCCTAATGTAATTATAAAAAGATTTATGGCAATTGAAAAGAAAAAAATATATTTCCAGGGTATAGTGTATGGTAATAGTCTATTCCCTCACCTTTCTTTGTGTGTAAAGAAATGAGATAAAATTACATATTTTGATGCCATTTTTGATTATTTGACACAAACAGATTTCTGTCATTTTAATTTTCTCTAAACCTTAAAATCTTTCAATAAAGGGGTTAAAAAGTAGTATATGAAAGTTTCAGTTTCTCTTCATCCTAGTCTACACTTATTATAGTCACACTTTTAATTTTAGCCACTCTGATGAGTAACTAGCAGTATTTCATTATGGTTTTAATGTGAGTTTCCCTGATAAATAATGATGTTGATCTTTTCATATGTTTATTTGCCATAAGTATATATTTTTGATTGTCTGTTAAAACTGCTCAATTTTAAGCCAACTCATTTTCTTCAGTTAAGTTGTAAGATTTATTCTTAATTATATTTTCTTTCTGCATTTTAAAAATATTGCTCCACTGTCTTCTAGCATTTGTGGTTTCAGAAGAGAAGCCCATTGTAATTCAAAATAGATGTTGCCCTGTATGTAATATGCTTCTTAACATTTATTCTTCATTGACTTCTTAACATTTATTCTTTGTCTTTCATTTTAAACAGCTTTACAATGATATATTGTTCTCTGAATTTATCATGGGGTTCTCCATGCTTCCTGAAATTGTAAATTTATATGTTTCATCAAATATGGGAAGTTTGGGGCCATTGCTTTTATAAGCAGTATTTTTTTCTGCCCCATCCTTATTCTCCTTTCCTCAGCAAACTCTTATGACCTGTATGTCAGATATTTTGATGATATTCTATAGGCTCCTGAGGCTGTCTTCATATTGTGAATTTTTTTGCATCCCTTCCCAATTGGATAATTTTTATTGATCTGTCTTCAAGTTCACTGACTTTTCTGTCATCTGTATTTTGCTATTAAGCCAATGAGTGAATGTTTTATTTCAGATATTGCTTGGTATTATCTAGTTTTTAATTCTAAAATTTTATTTTGGTTCTTTTTATGTTTTTTATTTCTCTGTGCTGATTTTATATCTTTTCATTTACCATGAGTATCTTCCTTTACTTCACCGAGCTGAGTTCTAATAGCTACTTTTTAGTCATTGTCTTACATCTAGTCATCATGGTGTTAGCATGTGTTAATTTTCTTTTCTCTTGAGAATGGGTCACATTTTCTTTGCTCTTCTTAAGTTTAGTGATCATTGCTTTATCCTGGACAATGTGAATATTAATGTTGTATATACTCATGATTCAATTACTACATTCTTCTATGTGTTGATTTTTTTTTGGTTAGATTCAAACTCAGCCTTGACCAAGCCTGCAATGGGAGGTGTCCTCAGTTTAGTCCTTCAAGTCTTCACTGTGGACTGCTTTCAGTTTTAGCTTGTGCTGGCATGTTTTAGGATTTAGCTTAAAATTTGACCTTAGTTTATACAAAAAGTTAGGATTCCCCTTCTGTGACTATCTTTTCTGGAGTTCCACATTCGTATTTTAGTGTCTCTGGTTGCTCTGAAATTCTTTGTTCTGGTTTTAGAAAGACAGTGGGATGTAATTACTGTGGGAGTTTGAGCCACCCTGAGCCACCACCACTGAAACTGCTGTCACTTTCAGGGTGTAGCCTCAAATAATGGAGAATTGGTGCAGATTACTTCCAACAAATTCTGACTCTCTTCCAAAAACAGTCTGATTTTTAGAGATTTTTTTGGGTTATGTTTTAGTTTTATTTTGTCCAGAGTTTATAACTATCACTTACAGGAGCATAGGTTTATTAGGAGCTAACTCCCTAATCCTTCTTTTCCTTTCCTTCTTTTTGTTTATTTTTGCCGTAAGTTTTTGGGTTTTTGTTCATCATGTTCTTTTCAACATTTATGAATCTCTGCATTGTAGAGGCATCTAAGTGTATGGTTTGCTCTAATTCCCTTCTCATTCTCAATGGAGTAGAGTAGTGTCTAAATTTTGGAAAATCTGGAAATAGATATCAGTTTTTAATTTACATTTATCTGAATAAGCACTTGAACAATTAAACACAAACAAGGCCTTCAAAACTGAGGTAAATACACATGTATACAATCTAAAAAAGGAAACTATCCAATATTCATGTCAAACGAAAGGACACAAGATATATAAACCTTACTCAGAATACAACGATAGTATTAAGACAAGGTGTCATAACAATACATATTTTTAAAGAAGAAAGTACAGATTCAGGACTTTCTTTATTTTAGGTATTTGTCTTTGATATCTTTGAGTTTTTCTCTTTTTAGGGAATACTAACTATGCATTAAATATTCTTGGAATTATCTAGTGATAATATTCCCTTTTATCACTTTTATTAAAATTTATGTTTAGTGTGATTTTCTAAAGATTTTCCTTTCTATTACTAACTCTGTTTTCACAGTTATTCTCACTGCTTCTATTACACTTCTGTAATAGTTTTATTATTTAACTCCAGTTTATTCCCTGGACTCTTCTAATTTTTGAGTTTATTCTGTTGCTTATTTCTTTTTTAAAAAATAACTGTATATCTCTTTTCATTTTTTACCAGGTATTTCACTTTAATTTCTTTGAGAGAATGGAAAGGCATTTATCTTAGGGTCTACTATGTTTCCTTTGATAATTCTTAACTTGATGCATATTATTCATCTGTTTGCTTATTTTGTTGTTTATTTTTATTAATTATTTTATTTTATATTAGTTTTTCGTATGGATGCATAGCTCCCCATTCTAGAGTCATTGAATTTATGACTCAACTTTGAATAAACTAAGTCTAATCTGGGTCTGCTATTTGCACACATACACACAAAATCCCTCTGAAAACGGAATCATCGGGGAATAGGAAAAAGGGGAGTGATAGGACAGTTAGCACCTTCAATTAAAATATGTTTTTCTGATACTTTATTATCTTAACTACTGTTTTTTTTTTTTTGAAGTTTAGATGACTTACAGTATTATGTTAGGTTTTAGGTATACAGCAAAGCGATTCTGTTATATATTTAAATGATATATATTTATATATACGTGTGTGTGTGTGTATATATATACATATATATATATATATATATATATATATATATACACATACATATATATATCTGGTTTTTTTCAGATTCTTTTCCATTATAGGTTATTACAAGATTTTGAATATAGTTCCTTGTGCTATATAGTAAATCTTTGTTGTTTATCTATTTTATAGATAGTAGTGTGTATCTGTTAGTCCCATACTCCTAGTTTATCCCTATCTCCCTTTTACCTTTGGTAACCATAAGTTTGTTTTCTATATCTGTAAGTCTATTTCTGTTTGTTAATAAATTCATTTGTATTATTTTTTAGATTCTACATGTAAGTGATATAATATTTATCTTTCTCTGACTTATTTCACTTAGTATAATATTCTCTAGATCCATCCATGTTGCTGCAAATGGCAATATTTCATTTTTTTAATGGCTGAGTAATATGTGTGTGTATATACACATACATATATATATATAAAGTAATATAATATATATTATATATTTATAATATAATTATATATGATATATAATATATAGATATTATTATATTATTTATTATTATTATATATTATATATATTACATCTTCTTTATCCATTCATCTGTTGGTGGACACTTAGGTTGCTTCCATGTCATGGCTATTGTAAATGGTGCTGCTATTAACATTGGATCCTTTAGAATTAAAGCTTTCGTCTTTTCTGGATTTATGCCCAGGAGTGGGATTGCTGAATCATTATGGTAGCTCTGTTCTTAGTTTTTTAAGGAATGTCCATACTGTTTTCTATGGTGGCTGCACCAATTTATATTCCCACCAACAGTATAGGAGGATTCCCTTTTCTCCACAACCTCTCCAGCATTTCTTATTTGTAAATTTTTGATGATAGCCATTCTGATCAGTGTGAGGTGATACCTTATTGTAGTTTTGATTTGTGTTTCTCTAATAATTAGCAACATTGAGCATCTTTTCATGTGCCTGTTGGCCATCTGTATATGTTCTTTGGAGAAATGACTTCTGCCCATTTTTTGATTAGGTTGTTTATCTTTTTGATATTGAGTTGTATGAGCTGTTTGTATATTTTGGAAATTAGCCCCTTGTTGGTACCATGGTTTGCAGATATCTTCTTGGCATTCTGTAGGTTGTCTTTTCATTTTATTGATGTTTTCCTTTGCTGGGCAAAAGCTTTTAAGTTTGATTAGGTCCCAGTTGTTTATTTTTGCACTTATTTCTTTTGCCTTGGAAGACAGATCTAAGAAAATATTGCTACAATTTATGTTAAAGAATCTTTTGCCTATGTTCTCTTCTAGGAGTTTTATGGTGTCATGCATTATATTTAGGTCTTTAAACCATTTTGAGTTTCATTTGTTTTTTGTATATGATGGCAATGGAGTGTTCTAATTCCATTGATTTACATGAGGCTGTCCAACTTTCCCAACACCACTTGCTGAAGAGACTGTCTTTTCTCCATTGTACACTTTTGTCTCCTTTGTTGAAGATTAATTTACCGTAGGTGTGTGGGTTTATTTCTGGGTTCTCTATTCTGTTCCATTGATTGATGTCTGTTTTTTTGCCAGTACCATGCTGTTTTGGTTACTGTAGCTTTGTAGTATTGTAGTATTGTCTGAAGTCTGGGAGGGTTATGCCTCCAGCTTTGTTTTTTTGTTTTGTTTTTTATTGTTTCTCCCTGAGGATTGCTTTGGCAATTCTGGGTCTTTTGTGATTTCATATAAATTTTAGAATTGTTTGTTCGAGGTTTATGAAAAGTGTCATGGATAATTTGATAGGGATTGCATTAAGTCTGTAGATTGCTTTGGATAGTATGGCCATCTTAGCGATATTAATTCTTCGAATCCAAAAGCATGAGATAGCTTTCCATTTCTTTGAATCATCTTCACTTTCCTTTATCATTGTTCTATATTTCTTAGCATATAGGTCTTTTACCTTCTTCTTGGTTAGGTTTATTCCTAGGATTTCTTTTTGTTTTTTTAAATTTTTTTTGATACAATTTTAAATGGGATTTTTTTTTTTACTTTGTCTTTCTGATTTTTCATTGTTAGTGTAAAGAAATGCAGCAGATTCCCCTATATTAATCTTATATCTTGATACATTACTGAATTCATTTATTAATTCTAATAGTTTTTATGTGGAGTCTTTAGGGTTTCCTATATAGAGTATCATGTCATCTGCGTATAATGAAACTTTTATGTCTTCACTTCCAATTTGGATACCTTTTATTTCTTTCTCTCGTCTGATTGCAGTGTCTAGGACTTCCAATACTATGTTGAATAGAATTGGTGAGAGTGAGCATCCTCGTCTTATTCCAGAATTTAGCAGGAAGGCTTTTGGCTTTTCACCTTTGAGCAAATGTTTTTCTTCATCTGTTGAGATGATCATATGGTTTTGTTTTTTCTTTTATAGATGTGGTGTATCACATTGGTTGATTTGTGTATGTTGAACTATCCTTGTGACTCTGGAATAAATCCAACTTGATCATGGTGTAAGATCCTTTTTATGTATAGTTGGGTTTGGTCTGCTAATATTTTGTTGAGGATTTTTGCATCTATATTTATCAAAGATATTGGCCTGTAATTTTCTTTTTCAGTAGTGTCTTTGTCTGGTTTTGGTGTCAGGGTGATGATGGCTTTATGAAATGACTTTAGGAGTGTTCCCTCCTCTTCATTCTTTTGAAAAGTTTGAGAAGGATAGGTATACGTTTTTCTTTGCATGTTTGGTAGAATTCCCCAGTGAAGCCATCAGGTCCTGGACTTTTGTTTGCAGCCATTTTTTTAAAATTACAGATTCTGTTTCACTTCTAGGGATCAGTCTGTTCAAATTATCAATTTCTTATCAACTCAATTTTGGCAGGCTGTATGTTTCGAGAAACGTGTCCATTTCTTCTAGGTTGTCTAATTTGTTGGCATATAGTTCCTAGTATTTTCTTATGATTTTTGTATTTCTGCAGTGTTAGTTGTTATTTCTCCTCGTTCATTTCTTATTTTGTTTATTTGGGTCCTTTTTTTTGTGAAAGGTGTGTTGATTTTGTTTATCTAGAGGTGTGTTGATTTTGTTTAACTTTTCAATAAACCAGCTCATAAGTTTATTGATGTTTTCTATTTTTTTATCTCTATTTTATTTATTTCCTCTCTGATTTTTATTATTTCTTTTATTCTGCTGACTTTAGGTTTTGGTTGTTCTTCTTTTCTAATTCTTGTAGGTGGTAGGTTAGGTTGTTTATTTGATATTTTTCTTGTTTCTTGAGGAAGGCCTGTATCACTATGAACTGCCCTCTTGGAACTCCTTATGCTGCATCCCATAGATTTTGTAAGGTTGTGTTTTCATTGTCATTTGTCTTGAGGTATTTTCTTATTTCCTCCTTGATTTCATCGTTGACCAATTGGTTTTTTAGTAGCATGCTGATTAGTCTCCGTGTAATCATTATTTTTTTCTCATTTTTCTTTCTGTGGTTGATTTCTAGTTTCATACCATTGTGGTCATAAAAGATGCTTGAAATAATTTCTATCCTCTTAAATTTGTTGAGGCTTGTTTGTGTCCTAACATGTGGTCTATCCTAGAGAATGTCCCATGTGTGCTTGGAAAGAACGTGTATCTGGGTTTTTTTGGATGTAGTGTCCTGTAGATATCAATTAAGTCCACTGTTCTGTTTTGTCATTTAAGATCTCTGTTGCCTTATTGATTTTCTGTCTGAAAGATCTTTCCATTGATGTCAGTGGGGTGTTAAGGTCTGCTGCTCTTATTGTATTCCTGTCAGTTTCTCTCTATATGTCTATTAGTATTTGTTTTATATATTTGGGTGCTCCTATATTGGGTGCATATATGTTAATGAGTGTAATATCCTCATCATGTATTGATCCCTTTATCTTTATATAGTGTCCTTCTTTCTCTTTCTTTATGGACTTCGTTTTAAAGTCTATTTTGTCTGATATGAGTATTGCTACCCCTACTTTCTTGTCATTTCCATTTGCATGAAATATCTTTTTCCATCCCCTCGCTTTAAATCTTTGTGTATCTTTTGCCCTAAAGTGAGTCTCAGGTAGGCAACATATCACAGGTTCTTGTTTTTTTAATCCAATTTGCCACTCTATATCTTTTAATTGGAGGTTTTATTCTATTGACATTTAAAATAATTATTGATAAGTATGTATTTATTACCATTTTAAACCTTGTTTTCCAGTTGATTTTACACTTCCTCTTTGTTCCTTCGTTCTTTTTTGTTTTTCCTTTTGTGGTTCAATGGTTTTCTTTTGTATTATACTTGAGTTCCTTTCTTTTTGATTATTGTGAATCTATTGTGTGTTTTTTGATTTGTGGTTACCCTGGTTTTCCAGTATGTTAACCCATAACTATATCTACTTGCTTTAGACTGATAGTCATGTAAGTTCTAACACATTCTAAATGATATACGTTTGGGAGTTCCCTAGAGGTCTAGTGGTTGACTCGGCACTTTCACTGCTGTGGTTGGGGTTCATTCCCTGGTTGGGGAACTCCTGCAAGCCACGTGGTGGGGCCAAAAAAAAAAAACAAAACAAAAAACTAAACAAAACAAACTAAATGATATACATTTTTATTCCCCTCCCCCACAGTTTGTAATTTTGATGTCCTATTTTACATCTTCATGTTTATCCTTTCGCTGTTCATTGTAGTTATAATCACTTTTACAACATTTTAAATTATTTTTTGATCTCTGTACTAGCTTATTTAAGTGATCTTCAGTCTTTTTATATATTTGCCTTTCCTACTGTGTTTTCCCCTTTCCTATAGATTCTTCTTTTCTGTTCAGAGAAGATCTTTCAATATTTCTTTTTGGATAGGTTTAGTATTGCTGTATTTTTTTAGTTTTTGCTTGTCTGAGAAATTTTTAGTTCCTCCTTTTATTCTAACGATAATCTTTCTGGGCAGAGTACCCTAGGTTGCAGGTTTTTCCCTTTCAGGACTTTGAATATATCATGCCACTCCCTTTTGGCCTGCAAAGTTTCTGTAGAGAAATCAGCTGATAACCTAATGGGGGTTTCCTTGTAACTGACTTTTTGTTTTTCTTTTGCTACCTTTAGAATCCTCTCTTTATCTTTAATTTTTGACATTTTAGTTATGATATGTCTTGGTATGGGTCTGTTTGGGTTCCTGTTGTTTGGGATCCTCTGTGCTTTCTGTACCTGAGTATCTGTTTCCTTCTTTAGTTGGGAAGTTTTCAGCCATAATTTCTTTAAATACATTTTTGATCCCCTTTCTTCTTCTGGAACCCCTGTTATGTGTAGGTTGGCATGCTTTATATTATCCCATAGATCTCGAATGTTGCTTTCATTTTTTTCTTCAGTTGTCTTTCTGTCTGCTGTTCTGATTGGGTGATTTTCATTATTCTATCTTACAGATTACTTATTCATTCCTCTGCATATTTAGTCTGCTATTTATTGCCTTTAGCTTGGCTTTTATCTCAGCAATTGAATTGGCTAATTTGATTGATTCCTCTTTATAGTTTCTAGCTCCTTGCTACAGTGATCTGCATTTCTACTGATAGTCTTCTTTAATTCCTTTAGCATTTTTATTACCACCTCTTTGAACTAAGGATCTGGTAGACTGGAGAGGTCTGTTTCATTGTTCTTTCAGGGGATTTCTCTTGTTCTTTTAATTGGGAGTAGTTTCTCTGCTTTTTCATTTTACTTAAATTTCTGTGACTATGAATTTAGGAGAAACGGTTATCTACTGTGGTCTTGAAGGGCTGTTTTTATGTGGGAGCATCCATGTGTAGATTGTCCAACATTTTTGGTGTGATGGCTGTTTTTGGTATGGATGCCTGCCACATCTTCCTCAGAGTGGGTTAGACGTTGTCCCTTTGATAGGGGGTGTGTTTGGTGTTGTGGTGACCAAAGCCTGTGCTGGATGTTGAGTGGGACCTTCTCTTTGCTCTGTGGCTGTCACAGCTCTATTGGGGGCAGGGTGTGCTCCTCAGTTGTTGGAGTAGAAGCCCCCAGATCAGATTCTAAGCTGCAGTGGAGGTAGGTGGGACGGCGTGCTTCCACTGGGATAAGAGCAGCTGTATATTATTCCCCATTGGCTGTATGCTGGGGACCTGCAATTCTGTGACACCACCCACCTCCAGTGTGTATGCCAACAAAGTCTGCTGCTGCCGGAGCAGCCCCTGGACCTTCCCCCACTGAGGGAGCACTGACAACTAGCTCAGATGTTAGCCCTGCCTCCAGCATGTGCAAGCTAACAGTGGAGGCCCAGACCACACATCAGGCCCTTCAGGCTTCCTCTGTGCAGCTAAACTGAGTCATCTCCTTGGGTCCATCAACTAAAGCCCGAGTTTCAGCACCTAGCCACTGCATGTAGTAGCAGGCATGTATTTTGAGCTGGGACGTGTGGTGACGTGGCAGCTGTCAGTGCTGGTCTCTTTCTGCACTGTTTTTTAGCAAGCCAGCACTGCACACAGTCCTCTCAAGTAAAGTCCAGGACACTCCAGCTCTCTGTCCTGGCGCACCTCTCAGCCAGTGGCAAAGGGGTTCCCTGGGCAAGGGAAACTTTCCTGTCTCTCACAGCTCCCTCCCAGGGGGCATAGGCCCTGTCCTGATTTCTTTTCTTTTCTTTTTTTTTCTCTTTTTGTCCTTCCCGATTATGTGGGGATCTTTCTTACAGCTTTGGTTGTATAAGAGATCTTACGACAGCTTTCACTTGGTTTTCTGTAAGAATTGTTCCACATGTAGATGTATTTTTGATGTGTTTGTAGGGGGAAGAGAGCTTCATGTCCTTCTACTCTGCCACCTTGATCTCCACCTGTTTTTTTTGTTTTTTGTTTTTAATAATAGCCAAATCATTCCTTAATTTTTAGAATGCTTCCTCAGAACTACTTAGAATATGTCAATAAAATCAATAAAGTGGTTTCAAAATTTTTTTAGTTGTTTTACAAACACAAGTTTATTATGTTTATGTGCCGGGCACTATCTAATATTTCCACAAATATCATTTCTTTTAATCTTCACCATAACTCTGTGAGTTAGGTTCATCTAATTTTTATAATTGTAGATGAAGATACTGATTTACAGAGACGTTAAACCTTGTTCTAAATCACAACTAGTAGGTGGAGGAATTAAGACTGAAGCCACATATTCTAGCTCCAAAATCAGCCACATATTCTAGTTTCCAATATCACATCATCTGTAGAACAATTTGTTATAAATAATATAGTTGCCATCACTAGTCTGCTCATCAAGACTAATGTTGGCTGTGTCCCTTTACCTTACATCATATTTAGAGTTGCCTTTACATTTTTTGTCAAGGTATAGGTCAGACTGGCCTGTTAGATGGTAGTATTTCTCCACTTGCTATTAAACTTTCCCAGCTTATTAGAACCATCCATTCAAGTAACCTTGAGTAGCTTCTTCGATGGGCTAGTCTCATTATTCTCTCCTGTGGCAAAAACATTTAATGTCCACTGAATATCCATGTATTCTCCCACCTTCCTCAACCTTCTTGTTTGAGCAGGGCCATTGGACTAGTTCTGGCAAGTAAATTTTGAGAGAAAATGATGTATACCTCTTCTAGGTTGTGGCAGTATAAATATCCCTTGCAACTCTCCAGCTTTTGCCTTGCCCTACCGTGCCTTGCCTTTCTTTCCTTTCCTTTCCTTTCCTTTCTTTCCCCCCTTTCCTTTCTGATTAAATTTCTGATTAATGGAAAGACAATGAGAAATGTTGCGTGTTTTCAGTACTTGGTGTTAAAAATCTTTTGCAAATACATTTATTGGCTTATCTAATTACAAAATATATCATGATTTTATATATTTATCATTTATAATATGAAGTAGACTTGCGTTCATGATTTAGTAGCTCAGTCAACCAAAATGACTGAGACTGTACTGGATGCCAAGCACTATTGGTTAGTACCAACTTGTAAAATAATGTGTAAGTCATAGGACATGATGATATATTACACAATCAAAACTTTTTAAAATAATATATTATGCACCATGAGAAGAGCATAAGCAAAGTATAGGGAAAGAGTGAAGAAGGACAAATTGGTTACTGATAACTGGCTCAATAAATGAGTTAATATTTGAATATATATTTTGAAATTTTTTAAATCTCAATTTTAGTTTATCTTCTTTTTATTTATCTCTAACTGTAAAAGGTGGACTTTATTATGGATGTTTTGAAAATAAATGATACATGTTTAAGGAGTTGTTTCACAGTGCAATTTTTTGAGAGAAGGTGCTGGTAAATATAATTGGATAAATATAATTTTTAAAGCATATGCTATTATTTGACATTTATGATTCTCTTACTTGCTTTACTTCTCCATTTTTTTGTCCAATGTAGACCGTGCTTTGTTCTCCCTAAAAAGTGGACATTTACAGAGACGTTTTGACATACATGACCTGCTTTTAAGAAGATTTGAGGTAAGAAAACACTTACTCTAACCTTTTAATTTTATATCCGAGGAAAATCAAAACAAGAGAAACTCAGTGAATTATCTAGGGTATCCCAAGTGACCCTCCTCTGCATCACTCTACTAGGAGAAAATAAAACTATATTAGCTATAGATACAGAACGTAACTCAGGTGAAAATAAAGCAAGAGCTTGAACCATAAAGGGTTATGAAATAAATCACAGAAGATGATGTAAATATAATCTAATGTAAATGAAATAGAGGAGAACTATGTTTGTTACATCTGACTGATTCCAAACTTACAAGCTGAAAACATTGGCAAATTTTTCTAGGTTTACAAAACTACTTACACACTGTGAGTCTAACATGAACCTTTATATCTTTTATGATAGTTCTAAAATTATATATTTAATGACTTTTCTCTTTCTATTTACCCTTCCCCCAAAACCATCCAGTTGCATTGCTGGTGCAAAAGTCTGGGCACATTTTAATGTAATAAAAAATGTAATACAAAGCCCGCAAAGCCAGTAAATACCCTCTTTGTCTCTGATGCATGTCAGGAAATTGAAGTAAATAGATTTAAAACTCTAACATTACAGACTATGAGATTAGAAAGCCATTAGTAGTCATAAGCCCATTAGAACTCTGGGCACCAAAAGACTGTTAGAGAGAAATTTCTCGACCAGATAAAAAACATATTGATATCATCCTTCTTTCATTATTCAATGAAAGGTTTTATTGGATGCTTTGTTGTTAGTATTCTGTTCCTTTCTGTAATGCGTGCTTTTAAATAGAAAAAGTTTCATGTGTCCTTCTCTTTAAAGAAAAAAAAAAAGAACAACAACAGTGACTACTTGCTTTTTTGACATCATAAGTGAGGCGATATCATTTAACAGAATGGAGGAAAAGGCTTGGCTACTTTAAGTCTCCCTCTCAGCTTTCTTAGTCTTTTCTCTTGCTGCCCTGTTATTTGCCCATATTCTTCACAGAGACCCGTGATAGCTGGAGCAATGAACGTCTTTTCCAGTCTCTTAAAAATAGTACTGTGTACTCCAGCAGATGATAGGGAAGAGAGAATGTCTATTCTTGTTGCTTCCTCTCAGAGTTTTCATTTAAAAAATGGTTCCAGGTTGAAATGAAATGACCCTAAGCCTATTTTTTAAGTACAGGACCAGAATGGGCAATGATGGGGAGAAGGAGCATAGGATAAAAAAAAAAAAAATGGTGGTCAATAGGTATGATCATCTAAGGCACTGACGGACTGAGATAATGAATAAAGTAAAATTCAATCTTTCAAAATAGTAATTCGTTCTTATTTGTGAAAGTTACCTTTTGGCACACTCACTAGAATTCCAAATCTTTCTCTAAAATAGGAATAGGTGAATTTTACTATGTTAAATGAAATAAAACCTTTATAAATGAGTGCTTACATTGCATAGTGTACTAGCTTGCCAATCCTATCCCCACAGTCCTGGAAAAAAAAATGACTGGACTGCAGTTAACACTAAAGGGAAATTGTGCCATGATATGACTAGTAATTATTGCACTTGGCACAATTCTCTTTATTAATACTTCACTTACATCACTGCAGTTTCCAGTGCTTTCTCACCATTTTATTTTATTAATATCGCACTTTGCCACATTTACAGTTATTTCTCCATTTTAAATCTCTGTTTTTGCTCTAGATTACAAGCATTGCCATATTAAATACAAAGGCTAGGAGACATTAACGATTATGGAAATGACCTTGCAATTTAAAAAGAAGCTTTACTTTTATTACATTAATAAGGCACTGATTGAAAATTGAAACTCTGTTCTTCCTTTCAAAAACGTGAGTCAAAATTATTGTTAAATAATCCAAACCAGAGCTCAATCAAAATATTTCTTTGATCGGTACACGACAATATACTGGTAACACAATAAGATAAAAAAATCTGACTGCTTTACGATATAGCTAGTTGTAATTGATTATTTGTTTACTAAGTTGACCAATAGTTGGATGAAACTAGCAGATACCATTTTGTGTAAATGTGAATGCCATTAAGTATATGGTTTAAGAATTTGAACTTAAAATTTTCAGGGAAAAAAAAAGTTTTGCCTGTTGCCTTATAATCAGGAAGCACCCTTGGAGGTGATCTAATCAGATGCTTTTTTGGATATATTAGAAGTAGAGAGTGGCCAGGGAAGATGTTCCAGTCTTCAATAAGTGACTAATGCTAGGTGCTTGTGTCTACTCCTGGCTTAACATGAGGCCCAGAAACTGTAGACCCAGCAATTGTTAGTATAGGGACCTGAGCCTCTTGATTTTATCATACTATATAGCCAATCCATTACAAATTTGCTAACCACACATGGGGTGTTAACTGGAGCTTGGCACCCACTGGAGCATGACAAATTAATTCTCCACCAGTTAGAAATAAACAAACCCCCAAAGGGTTTTATTAACTACTATGAATTTGGGACTCTTTAACCCTCTTTGGACTACTCCATTTATTTACCACAAGTTTAAATGAAATTAAATCACAAAAATACACCTTTATTCTGGCGACACAAAAATACATTAAAGTAAAATTGTGGTTAATATGTGAATTGTCTGATATGCTTTATCGGTTGTATGATATGATTTCTTTCCTTATTAATTGAGAAGTCACTCCAAAGGTGTTTTGTTTCTTTATATATGCTGTAGGATAATCTAATTGTAAGGCAGTACTGCATAATGATTAAGAGAGTAGCTAAAAAGGCAAGCAGATTAGGACTCAGATTTTCCAAGTCTAAAAACTGTCTCTGCCTATTATTTTATGTGTAACCTTGGGAATCTTCTATTCACTTTGTCCTCACATATAAAATGAGGAATCATAGTATCTTAAGATTGTTATGAAGATTAAATGTAAGTAGCACACATATTGCTGAATATAAAATCCCTGCATATGGATCATAGCAATTCATATGTACAAATCATGGATTATATTCTGAAAAATTCATCACATTCTCTGGTCTTTCCCCAGAATATTGTACTAGGGGATCAAGTATTTTTACATATCCTTTTGACATCTGGCAAGACTGCAACTTCCTTTTAGTCAGGTTAACCCATTATCAGAGTGACCCTTGTTTATATGCCAGAAAATGTTACTTCTCTGTACAAGACCCTTTCCAATAGCCTTTCATCCCAACCAAAGTAAAAGCCATATATTGTTAACGGCCTGTGAGGTTTTATATTCTCTACCATTCTCTCTATGACTTTCTGCTCTTTCTGCTACACTGGCCTGCTTGCTGATACTCCAGCCTTCCAGGGGAAATAAGCTCCTACCTCAGGATTTAAATTGTTGTGTTCCCCAGGTTTCTACATGATTCACTTCTGTACTTCCTTAAGGTTTTTGCTTAAATGTCACCTTATCATAGAACTTTTTTGGCCTCCTTATATAAAAGAGAAAATCCTCCATCTTGGATCATGCATCCTTTAAGCCTTTTTTTATTAGCCTATACCAGAATGTAAGTTCCATGAAAGCAGGGAAATTTTTTTTTCCTCTACTGCCTACAACCGTTCCTGGTACATAGAAAGAACTTAGAACAGTTTGACTGACAATTACAGAATCCAAAGTAGCAGTAACTTAAACAAAACAGAAACTTGTTTTGCTCTCATAGAAGTCCCCCATACGTGTCCAGGGCTGATAGGACACTCCCACTGTTAGATTATGGGTTTCTTATTTTCAGAGCCTTAAGCTTCAAGATAGCTGCTTTAGCTCCAGCTCCAGCTCTCCAACTACCATGTCTGTATTCTAGTGAAGAGAAAGGAGGAAAGAGAAGAGACCGTATGCACTCCATTTAAGGACATTTTGTGAAAGTTGCAATTACCACTTCTAATATGTATCATTGGCCATTAGTCATATGACCAAACTTGACTGCAAGAGATGTTGTAAAATAAAGTATTTTGGGCAGCCAGATGTACAGCTAAAATTCCATAGTTTTGTTATTATAGGAGATGGGGAGAAGAGATATTGATGAACAACTAGCAGACTCTGGGACATTTCTAAGTGAATATTTGTAGGAAAACTACATTAGAAAGGACTAGTTTTTGCATTCAATTTTGATTCCATAAATTGCAAAACCAGTTAATTCTAAACCAAAATATCATCAATTATAAGGAGTTTTGATGATAGTGGCCCAGAAATGTTGTTTTACATTCTTAACAAACTGTTGCAAGAATGAATGCTGAGTATTCATTGAAATATTTCATTTTGATTTAGGAGAAAAACACTGTATATAAAATCTAAGTACATGAGTTGAACTCTTAGTTTTGCCATGGACTCAGAGAATATTGTTCACTAACTCAACCTCTCATTCTTTTTTTGATCCATCCAATAAAGAATATCGGTTAATTAGTTCAATAAGGTAAACCAGAGTTCAATAAATCTTATTCTATTCCATTACATTCTACATCTTGAAGTTATTAGTAGTAAAGTCTGCTTTTAAACAAACAACAACAGTAAAAAAAAAAAAAAAAAGAAAAGAAACTACTTAAAAACAATCTCTCTTTCTCTTAAAAAAAAAAAAAAAAGGCTTCAATGAGTTTCCACTGTCAATTGCATTTTCTGCCTCTGAGCCTTCTCTGAGCTATTTCCCTGATCTGTGAGGCAAGGGATTCTGCCTGCCAGCTTCCTGAGCAGATCTAGGGGAAAATTAACACATCCACAACTGAGCTCAAGCATTGCTGACATCTGGTTTACTCATTTTCACAGCACACTTGTACTGTACCCTATTGCCTTCTTCTTCTGCACTGTTTTATCGTGTGGCTCATTTCATGAAAATGCATTTAACTTTTAGGTACTACTCTGTGGTATGAAGTGTGGCAAATAGGAAATAAAATAACCTTGAAAGAGCATTTCCACATATATGCAGCTATAATAATCACTGAATATCAAACCTCAGAGCTTATGATATGCTTTGTTTGGTAAAAGCTTATGAGACCAGGGACAATGTTGATATCTAAAGACACCAATCGCACTTTTGAAGAGAACAGGAACAAAATACCAACAACAAATCATCTCTTTACGTGGACTGGAATTTATTGCTTCCCAGAAAGATAATAGGCAGTCGATTTTACAGTCATTTGTTTAATGGTGCTTTAATGAAACCAAAGTTCAAGGCTTTGGGTTTAATTTTGAATTTTGAATTGTACCTTTGAAAAGTATTCTGTGTGTTTTCTATGCTCTACTTATAATTCAATGGCTCCGTTTATATATTTAATAGAAACTTCTTTAATGTAGATCCCATTTAATTTAGAATATATGATAAAGCGAAAGTACTAAAGATTGCTTTGATTATGGATACAGGTTTTGCTAAGAAAATTAATATTATAAACAATATTTATATTATATCATAACATCTACAGTGAGAGACATAATGAATTATTAGTTCTTCATCACTAAAAGAAAATTGACAAAGAATGTCTGCCAAAATAATTTAATTTTAATTGTTCCATAAACTTAGTATTATTGAAACTATACTTAAAAGTATTTCTCAGTTCAAATTTTAATTGTGATTTGTTCTTCTATTCAGTCATTAACAGTGTATTCTTGAATCTTCTTTAATAAGATATATTTTTCATTCCTATATTATCGGTCTGTATTAGAATTTCAACTCATACAATATTGTTATGCTCTTTTGTAAACAGGGTATAGAAGTACAGGGCATAGAAGGAGAATATAATTATTACAGTGCAACATTCATGAGGAAAGTTGTAATAAGAAATTGAGTGTTTTCTGAAATCAAGAGGTGATAATTTAAATACCTGTGAGGTATTTAACAACATTTACCAACTGTCACTTGGAAAATTATAATAAATATGTTCTCACAGCCCTAATCATTAGGTAGAATATGTAGGCATAGATATGTTGAGTGTGGGTGTTAAATTCAACCAGATTCCCTATGTAGTCATTAGGAAAGTCCTTAAGATGTAACTTAAATTTTATTACAAATCCTACATTTTAGTTGTAAATTTATATAGTTATATAGTTAATAAAACTCTACATTTACAACAGTAAATCTTTCTTTTTTATTAATAAAGAGTTAGAATATCTAAATTTAAATTATAGTGAATAAAAATTTTAAAAGAATAATTTTAAAAAATATTAAAAATATTTGAAAATTAAATAAGACTAATTCATAAGGTCAAATTATCTAATAAATTAAATTTCTTCTATATCATTTAGCAAGCCTGAGTCCCATTGATATGTACATTTGTATCCATGAAAGATACTGTCATGTTTTGTCTTCCGAAGAGACCACCAAAAAAACCTTTTCATCAAAAATATTTATTAGACCTACTCCCTTAAGGAAGAACCCATCTTGAGTCTCAATAGTGCCTTAGAGGAAGGTATCAGAGGAAAACATGTATAGGGTTTTAGGGCCTGGACTTGATTATTTTAAGGTAGATCTTGCAAGGAAGGTTACTGGTTAGGGTTGGTCAAAATTTTTGACATAATAGCTTAGGATTCGCCAGCATAGCAAATCAAGGATCTTGAAGCATGTCGTGATGAACAAACTCTTAGTCTTGAAACGTACACTGTTTTAATTGGCTCACAGTCCTATTTTCCAGGAGCAGATATTTCCTGGAGCAAGCAGATCAGTTATTTTCACTTGTCCTCAATAATGTCTAACATAGGAAACTATGCCTATTACTGCTGTTATTTAACACAGGGACAGGTAATTTTCTCAATTTAAAGGACCTTCTGTTTGTATGAGCACAAACAAAAATTATTAATTAATGGCAGATATTGTTCTCACATTGGTATATTCCTAAATGTAACCATTATGTCTAAAACCTGTTTATATTTTTCCTTCTTAGTGCTCTTTACTTCCTTTTCAATTCAGAATCTGAGGGCTTCCTGATTTCTAACACTCCTATCATCAAAATAGATCAAAGTCTGAAAATAGATGTAATTTTAATTTCTAAAATTAATTATCATGGAAATTATAAAATTCATAACAGTGATACTTTATGTAGATTATGTTATTTAACTAATTGTTATATCATGTTGTCCTATTATTATCTCCATTTAACATGCACTGATGCTAAGGCAGATAAAAGTTAAGTAATTTGAGAAGGTCGCTCACAGCTTGAGGATAGAATTTGACTTGATTGTATGAGTTTAACCACTAAGGTTAAATAAAAATTTCTAGTTAAAATAAATGTAAGCAATATTGAGTAAATGGAAAAGAAAGATATTATTGGTTTTGAGTGTATACGTTGGTGTTTCTATCCCAGACAAAAGTTTAAGGGTTCTCCTCTAAAGAAATGGAACTAATTATTTGGAATACCTAAAACACTTAATGATGTGGAAGAATAAGAGATTTGATTGGGATGTGAGCTTTCCATGTCCTGGATTTCAACTAACCCAGATTTTTGGACCAATATTTCCCTCTTATATTCTGTCATACATACAGGCTTTCTTGTACCCTACAAAACATTTTGGATCCCTCATTAGCTGTGTTTAATCTAGGCTGTGGCTTTCTTCTTCCTGCATCTATACTTACCACTCCTTAAGTTGCTTTTCATGTTATCGAATGTATTGACAGTTTTCATGGGTTATCTCTCTATACTCTACATTGCTCCATCTCCAGTATTTTTGCAGTTGTTATTTCTGGGAGCTTAGATCTAGTAATTCTAGTATATAATCATACTTTTTGAACAAGTCTGTCTCCTGGGAAATATGAATTAGAGGAAGGAGTGGTTGTCCTTGCTGCCTCTTTATCCCTTAGTGCCATCCTCCCTAAATCATTACAAGTTTCATACCATGTGTCTGTCTTAAGATAGTTTGTGTTTTCAGTAGTGGGAAAGATCATAGGAAAATACAAGATGAGGTAAATGGATAGAGCTTAACAATAGAGTGTTCTGGAGAAACACCATGGAGTAGGGAACTTCAATTGTTAGATATTTAGTTATCCTGGACATTTAAGGACTAATACTTCTGCATGTGTTCTTAAGCCCCACCCCCAGAATAAACTTGTTGACTGTAAATTTGCTTATAACAATTAGAGTGCAAAAAATTGAGAATGTTTTATTATAAAAATTAATGTACAACTTCCACTTTCAAATGGCAGTGTGAGAAACTCCGTGGACTTGCTCCCTTGCAAAACTAAAACTGGTAAAAATTACTTTAAGAAACCATTTAATGTCTGTGGAAATTGTCCTAAGGGTATGCAGCTAATGAAAAAAACATTTATCCAGGAAAATATATAGCCAAGAAGGTTCCTCCTGGGGTGAGAACAACTCTCAAAGACTTGCCTCAATAACTACCCCTGCAAGGGGGCCCAAATTAAATTGGATCAGTCTGTGGAGAAATGTATGCTTCAAAGCATTGTCAAAAATTATAGAGCAATCAACTGTCATTAGTGAAGCCTAACACCTAGATATACTACCATCAGAGGCAGACAGTTTAACAGAGTGATCATGGGAGGAAACAAAGAGAATCCTGAAGAAAACACTGTCATCCAAGTGTAACTGTGCACATGTCCAAGGCTGAGCCTCTGAATAGCAAGATAACAGATTTCACATTGAGGGAGAAACAGATTTCACAAAAATGGTGCAGCCAAATCACTAAATAACTAAACATGAAAACAACAAAACAAGCTCTGAGGTGAGGTGGGAATCAGTACTCAGAGTTGCTACAGTATATTATCTAAAATGTCTACTTTTTAATAAAAAATTTTGAGAAATGTAAAAACACAGGACAGTGATATCAATACACAGGAAATACAAATCAGACAATGAAAACTACCTGGGGAAGGGCCCAGATGTCAGATTTAACTTAAGACAAAATAGATTTTTAACAATAAAAATGTTATTAGAGAACATTTTATAATAATAAAAGAGTCAATCCATCAGGAAAATATGGCAATTTTAAACATATATGCACCTTACAACTGAGCTTTAAATTACATGAAACCGGAACATACAAAATTGAAGAGAGAAATAGATAATTCAACAATAGTTGGAGAATTCGGTGTTATACTTTCAGTAATGGATAGAATTACTAGGCAGAAGATCAACAAAGAGATAGGTGATTTGAACAACAGTATAAAGCAATTAGACCTAACAAACATCCATAAAACATTCCATCCAACAGTGGAATACATATTCTTCTCAAGAGCACATGGAATATCCTCTATGAAAGACAATATGCAAGGCCATGAAATAGACTCAATAAATGTAAGAGATTGAAATCATACAAACTATGTCTTCTAATAACAATGGAATTAAATTAGAAACCCAAACCCAGAAAGAAATTTGGGAAATTAATAAATATGTGGACATTAAATACCACATTCCTAAGCAACCAATGGGATAAAGAAGATCACAAGGGAAATTAGAAAATACTTTGTGGTAACTAAAAATGACAAAAACTTATTAATGCTTATGAGATGCAGTTAAAGCTGCAAAAAAAAAGAAAAAATTAGTTCACTTTGGTGAAATAGACAAATGCCAAGAAATAGTGAAAGTGACTTGAAGAAATAGAAAATCTGAATACACCTATAGGAGTAAAGAGATTGATTTTAAAAACAAACAACAACAAAAAAAACCTACCCCTAAAAAAGCCCTGGGCCAAATGGCTTTACTGATGAACTCTGCCACATATTTAAAAAGTGATTAATATCATTTTGTCACAAATTCTTCCAAAATATAGAAGAGGAAGGAATACTTCCCAACTCATTATATGAGGCCTATGTTACCTTGTTTGGAAAACATTTTGGCAATTGTTCAAAAGGTAAAAGATAGAGACATCATCTGACCCAGCAATTCTACTAGATAAACCCCAAAGAAATAAAAACACATGTCCACACATAAACATATACAGAAATGTTCCTATAAGTATTATTCTCAATAGCCAAAAAGTGCAATCAGCACATATGTCCATGAACTGATAAATGGCTTGATGAAGCATGATATATCCATTAAATGGAATATTATTTAGGAACAAAATAAAGGAATAAAGAACTGTTAGAAGCTATAAAATGGATAATCCTTGAAAACATTATGCTACATTTAAGAAGCCAGACACAAACACCACCTACTGCATTATTACATTTTGATAAAATGTCCAGAATAGGCAAATCTATAGACACAGAAAATCGATTAGTAGTTGCCTGGTGCCCGGGTGAGGAGGGTAACGAGGAATGGAGAGTGACTGCTACTGTGGTACAGGGTTTCTTTCTGAAGTGATAGAATATGCTACAGTTGATGGTGGTGATAACGGCACAACTCTGTGAATATATTAAAAACCATTGAAGAGCGCACTTTAAATAGGTAATTGTAGGTATGTGAATTATATACTAATAAAGCTGTTATAAAAATAATATCTATTTCACTCATTTTTGTAAATTATTTATATATACTTAGTAAAACAATTGTGTGGGAGCAAAAGTAAACAAATACATATATGTATACAAATACATATGTGTGAGGGGAGGTACAATGTATGCTGTGTGCATCTTCAAATGGTATTTGGAATCCTGAAAGAATTGCTTGCCTTCATGTAGATGAACATTCAATTTCCTGAATAAGATTTATTCATTCTAATTTATCGTAGAATCAATGCCTGCTAAGTGAACATGTTCACCCTTCCAAGAGACTTCTGATGGTTAGCAACAAAAATCCCAACTACTGAGTTTTTATCATTAACTTTTAACAAACCTATGGGGAAGGACAGTAAGAAGTAAGAGCAAAATTCCATGATATTTTAGGATTTCCTTAAGGAGATATTAATTTTGAATAAAACATGAATATTTTGGTCCCCTGGTTTTTAAACAAATGCTTGCTTAATTGAAAATGTGTCCTAAAGCACTATAGTGATCCTCTCACTTCCATAATATTATTCAGACTTTGCTTCAAGCATATGCATTTTGATACATATTTTGGCATTTTGCAATATGTACATACTGCATAATCAAATGGCATAAAATATTCAGATAGAGCATAGCACATCCAAACAATGTCTTGAAAAAGAAAGTTATGACAAGTGTGTTCATTAGGAGATTATACAGTACACATATGTAAGAAAAAACTGAGTTTGTTTACAATATTAGTATTTTACAGGAATTATGCTGTTTTTTTCAGCAGGACCGTTCTATGTATGCATTTTTCTTTTCATTGCTGCTGAATTGATAATTGTTTTTCCAAATGTCACAGCTGCAAGAACATATTTCAAAAATGTTCTAACCATGAATATCAAATTTACCTCCTACTTTTTGGGAATTTAGGCTTCTTAGACTGTAACTACAGAACCTGGTCTTCTGGCCTTCTTTTCACTTTCGAAGTTAGTATCAGGCAACAACAGCAGCTCATCTAATTTTGACATCCTTGGACGGGTTTGAATATCTAAAGAAACATTGTGATCTTTGCTCAGAATCTTCTCCAAGATTGTCTTCATTTCTAGGGGTTTTTTTGTGTGTGTGAATTTTTGCTAAATCAAGAAAGCTGAAGTCAGGAAAAATGTGCAGTGAAAGAAAATAAATCTGGGCTTTTTCATTTTCTGCTTTTGATACAAGAAAAAAAAAAACTTTCCTGTAAATACATTTTTTTTCAATTTATTTATTTTTAAAAATTTTTATTGGAGTATAGTTGATTTACAATGTGTTAATTTCAGGTGTATGTAAATACATTTTGATATTGAAATGTTTTATTTTTAATCTGGTTAATTACTCAGAGAATGGTAATAAACACAGTAGTTGCAGTGTTCTGATTTGGTCCCACCCAAAACAATTGGATATTTTATCTTCCAAGAGGGTCTAACTGTAATGACTAGCAGTGAGGCTTAAAAGTTCTGAAGCAGTCTAGTTCCAGTGAACTCTTGAAGGCTCCTTTCCTACTGAGGATGGTGTCAAAATTAAACAGGAGAAGGACCACAGGAAGGCAGGCAAGAATAGGTCCAAATGAAAGTGGAGGAGGGGAACAAAAAGGAGAAAATCTCAGAAAGTAGTTTACCATAGTTTTTAGCACTACCCTAAAATAACAGAAGGGGGAGCTTTCGGAAGTTAGAAACACTTTTAGTCAAGCCATTTTTCTCTCTGTTTGGGAAAATTAAATTCAAATAGAAATGTACAACAGAAAAGTATCAAGGTTAAATTCCATAGCAAATTATTTTAAGAAAAAAGAATATAGAGCCTTATATCATCCTTATATTGAAAGTATTGAAGTACAAAGTAAAAATGAGAAGAAATTTTAAATGTAAAGTAACAAAGGAAGTGATAAAAAGGATTCAAGAGAAAGTGATAAGTATTGAAGATCAATAAAGAGGATTAGGCATACAGATACTAGAGTTTCTAAAGAACCTAAGAAAAGCATCAGAAAATTATGAAAATGTACCTTTTAAGGAAACTTTTCTTTAAATGTTTAAACTTTACATTAGAAGACACACTGTGCACCTGAGAATATTGACTATAATGATCAACAAGACCTAGTCTAGTAAAATTATTGCACTTAAAAGAAAATGAGGAAAAAATTAAGAATGTGACTTGAAAGAGAAATAAAATTAGATTATCACCAGAATTTTCCATAACAATTTTTATGCAAAATAATAGAGTAAAATACTTGAGTTATTCAAGGAGGTAACATGAGAACCATGGATTTTGTAGCCAGGAAAATTGACCTTCAAGTATCAATATAAAGGACTTCATAAAGGATATTGTAAAACTAATATCAACTGGCAAACTCTTACAGAATATGGTTCCTATAAAACTCTCCTAAACATTCTACTTAAGAGCAAGCTTCAGGAAAACAAAATAACTAGAGAGACACATAGTGGAGAAGAGATGAGCATTAAATAGGTAATTCTTATACTAAATGAGAATTAAAAGGGGGAGAAAATAGCATGCAGTGCCCATCTGTTGTGGTGATTCAGACAGAAGACAATGATTGACAATGAGGAGGATAATGGGGATAGCATATATCAACATTTTTAACCATTTTCAGTACAAGTAATTGGTGATAAAAGTATTATTAACATTGTTAGTTTAAAACTGTTGTATGTAAAGAAGACACTGAAAATATGTAATTATAGTTTAATTCCATCATCCCTATTGTTCTAGAAAACTAGAATTCTCAGTGTGGAACTAAGGAGATTCAGATGTAATATAGAAAAGGTTAAGTAAAAAACCCTGAATGCTGCATATATAATAGTAACATCAGTGTAAAAACATGAGGTATTTTTACCTTTAAATATTTATATGCAACTTATATACACATATATATGTTTATATATGTATGTCTGTGTAAATCCACACACACACCCACACACACACATGATTTCTAGCCAGTATATATTCCTAATAAATATCCTTAGCTCTGTCCATCAAAAACATGTTAGAAACAATGACCAGCTCAGCAGCAGTTTGCTTTCCAAGCACTAATAATGATCCTGATTTATCATTTCCCATTAGAAGAAACCAGAGTCTTGTAGAGAAACTACTGATTCTCATTCTGGGGCAGAAAATATACAAGATGAGCCTGGGACATCGTGACATACCGGTTATCAAGAAAGCTTTCCAAGAAAATAAAAGGACTTAGGAGCCCCCTCTCTCTTTGAAAAAATAGTATTACTGAATACAAATATTAGAAACTGAATATTTTAACCACGTATTGGGTTAAAACATACAGTACATAAAGTAAGAACTTGAGTTCAGACAAAATTTCCACAATAATTAGTATGTCCTTGTTGGTATCTTCTTTGAGAGTCAACCTCTGTGATAAAATGCTGGCTGATCTCCCAAAATATGAGAGAAGATTTGTTTCCTGGGCCAACTCTTAAAAACAATGTTTAAACTTTTAAGAGAGAGTGTCATAGCTTGCACACTGTATGCTCAATAAACACAAATTGATTTTTATACCGTCTCCAAGTAAGTTGGTTATAAAACCATTCTGAAAAGGTCAGTGTTTCTGTTTGTTTTGAATTTGGGTTATGTATCAAAGAAGTTGTGTTCAATATTTACCTAGTACAGGTCATAAAATTTTGATATCTTGTAAGAGGAATTTAAGAAAGAAATTCTCTAATGACGTATGAATAAAATAGCAGGTAGATGTTTGTGATTTAAAAGATTATACTAACAAACTATGACTTCCCTAGTGATTATCTATCATATCCAAATCATAATGAATAATTGATATCGATAATATAAAATAGTTTGAGTCATAAAAGAAAACATACATTTTCATCTGTTATATATCTATAATGTATAGATGTCATCAGTAAGCCATCTCCCATTGTTACCTTGACAAGCACTCAATACAATGTAAAATTTTAAATGGACAGAGCCAATAAATAACTATGACTCCTACTCCTCACACACAAACTCATCCAGTTGCGAAACATGGAGATTTTTACTATTCTAGTTTTACAAACAGAGACAGAAAATATTTTTTAAATTGTTATGCATTTACTATCTTAGATCTAAACTTTAACTGGCCCATTAAAGAAAAAAAAAAAAAGAATATCATAGTAGCATTACTAGGATTCAGGTTTTACTTAAAAATAATAGTTCAGAAATTGTGAATACCTCAGCTAACTGATTAATGTATAAACATTAATTTTTAATTATTAGAATAATCTAGAAGGAAGCACAAGTCTAGTTTATTATTGATTGCATCATCAATTCCTGATTACTCTAGAAAAATTAACTCCCAGCTTATTGGCCATATCGCTGTTCTGCAGATTTGATGTCTCCTTTAGCAACCTTATCGGTAGGTAGCTCAACACTTGCTTATTGATAAGTGCACCTGTATTGGTTTACTTTGTATGCACAGAAGTTCCTTAAAAACCTGCATACTAACCCTTCTCCTGTTTTCACAATTTAAAAAGGAAAACTCTCTATAAAGAAGTGTCAGATAAGTTAGCAATTAGAGAAATAAGTCAGCTTGCTGACACCTTCTTCAAAGAACAATTCATTATTTGTTTTGAAGCATCTAAGAAAGAAGCAGTTCATTATTTGTCTTGAAGTATTGCTCAATACTAGCTATTTGCCACACCCATTTAAATGTAAATACAAAGACATACTAAAAAGTTAAAATATGTTATCACAAATCATACCTATCTTAATCTAGCTTCTTCTGAATTATATATTTAATTTTGAAAAATACAGTCTCATTTACTAATACAAATCCTCCTGTATTTTCTCCATTGAACACAAGGAGAAATGACAAGAAATCTCATATGTCTGAAGTGGTTTCAGTCCTAGCAAGCTAAGACTGGTGCTGTTCATCTCCAGCTATGGATTGGAGACAGAACTTGGACTTAAGGAGATAGAAAATTCATAAAATTAGAGCACCTGGTGCTGTTCATCTCCAGCTATGGATTGGAGACAGAACTTGGACTTAAGGAGATAGAAAATTCATAAAATTAGAGCTCCTAATGTGATACCCTGAGTAATAGTTTGGACCAGAAAGAAAAACTACACCACTAGTACAGGTACAACTCATCAACACTTGTCTGTACATGGATCTGGAATTTGGGTAGAGAGGTGTTTCTCCCAAAAAATCTTAGTCTAAACCGGATCTCCCATGGCTATTTATGTCTAAATTGATATGGTATGTAGTGTTAAAACCAACAAAAGAAAATCATAATAAAAATTAGTTCAAGGTCTGTTTTATATGGATATTCAACAGTTAATTATATAAACCATTATGGAATAAAAATGGTGAAACTAACATTTAGTCCTTACTTTAACGTAGTTACCTGTCTGCCATGGAACAGATCGTATACAAGATCAGAAGAAGATTTAAATTTTATATTTACACCTTGAAGATGAGTCAGGGTGTTGAGGTTTTTTGTTTGACTTTATTTTTATGTATGTATGTAGGTATGTATATATGCATGTATATATGTCTATTTTTTTGTATTGTTTGGTTGTTTAAAAATTAAAAATATTTTCGTCAGAATAGTATTATAAATGTAATTCAGTGAAAATGGTTGACTTTCATATGAAAACTAAAAATTCAGCCAATTGTTTCTTCTGAAAGCTTGACTGCTTTGCAATATGATTTTTTGCAAGGAAGAGAAAAAACCTTTATCAGGAATCATAAATTTCTATAAATTTTTTTCTTTATTATTGGTGTAGCTCTGATTGCTCAGAGTTTCAGGCTAGAGGCAACTTCTGGGCCCTAGACTCAGGGAGGGCAACTCAAACAGAGTCCAGCTGCCTTGGTGATAGCAATGTAGCTATTGTACATATTTTTTAGATTTATATCTAAATATTTCTCTTTTTAGCGGTATTTTTTATTTAATTTCAAATTTCCATTGTTTACTCTTGGAATATAAGAAAACAACTGACTTTTGCATATTTACCTTATATCCTGCAACCTTGCTATAACTGCTTATTAGTTCCAGTATTATTTTGTTGATTCTTTGGATTTTCTTCATATACAATTATATCATCTGCAAACAAAGACTGTTTTACTTCTTCCTTCCCAATCTGGACTTTTTTGGTTTTTGGTCTTACTGTATTAGCTATGACTTCCAGTATAATGTTGAGTAGGAGTGATGAAAGCAAATGTCCTTGCCTTGTCCCTGATCTCAGTGGGAAAGCATCTAGTTCCTAAAATTAAGTATGAGGTTGGCTGTAGATTTTTTGTAGATGTTCTTTATCAAGTCGATGAAGTTCCCCTTTATTCCTAGCTTGCTGAGAGTTTTTGTTTTGTTTTTTTTTAATCATGAATGGATAATGAATTTTGTTGGATTTTTTTGCATACATTGATATGATATTATTTTTCTTCTTTAATCTGTTGATATGATGGATTACATCAACTGATTTTCAAATACTGAACCAGCCTTGCATACCTGAGGTAAATCCCACTTGGTTGTGTTGTATAATTTTTTATATATTTTTGGATTCAATATTCATTGAATATTATTTCATTCAATAATATTTCATTGAGGATCTTTGCATCTAGGTTCACAAGAATTATTGGTCTGTAGTTTCCTTGTCTTGTAATGTCTTTTCCTGGTTTTTGTATTAGGGTGATGCTGGCCTCACAGGATGAGTTAGGAAGTATTCACTCTAATTCTTTTTTCTGGGAGAGAGAGTAGAGAATTGGTATAATTTCCTCTTTAATTGTTTGGTAGAATTCACCAGTGAACACATCTGGGCTGGTACTTTCTTTTATGTAAGGTTATTAATTATTGATTCAATTTCTTTAATAAATATAGGACTATTAACATTACATATTCCTCCTTGTGTGAGGTTTGGTAGATTGTGTCTTTTAAGGAATTTATCTAAACCATCTGAGCTATCAAATTTGTGGGCATAGAGTTGTTTATAATATTTATTTATTATCCCTTAATATGTAAAGAATCAGTAGTGATGATCTCTTTTCATTTCCAATATTAACAATTTGTATCTTCTCTTATTTTTCTTAGTTAACCCAACTAGAAGTTTATCAATTTTTGTTGACTTTTCATAAGAACCAGCTTTTGATTTTGTTGATTTTCTTTATTGACTTCCTGTTTCCAATTTCCTTGATTTCTGCTCTAGTTTTTTATTAGTTATTTTCTTCTGCTTGCTTTGCATTTTATCCAAACTCATTTTAGAATTTCTCTCAATGTTTCTTTACTTTTTTCTTCCATTCTGAAATACATTTCCAATACACATAGATTTCTAGTTTGGAAGTTATATCAGCATTTTAAACATGCTATTTCATTGTCTTGCCACTTGATTTCTGGTGGGACATCACTGTCACTTTTATTTTTAATTTTTCAAAATAAGATACACCAGCTTTTAAGATTTTTCTTTGTCTTTTGCTTTGTGTACTTTGACTTGTATGTGCCTAGGTATGTTTTCTTTGTTGTCCTACTAGGTGTTTTCAACTTGTGAATTGATAACTTTTTTCAGTTTTGGAATAGTCTCAGGCATCATCTTAGATATTTCTTCAATTATACATTTGTTAGAACTTTTCAGTGTTTTTCATTTACTTCTTATGCTATTTTCTTCTATTTCCATTCTTTTTTTCCTCTATTATTTGGTTTGAACATTTTTATTACCCTGTCTTTTGCTAATTCTGTTTGATATTCTAGTAATACACTCTCTGTCACAATTTTGATTCAACATGGCAAACTTGGTCCTAGCCAGATATTTAAGGCAAATAAAATTATAAAGGTTAGGAAAAAACATGTGAAATTTTCACTATTTGCCAAAAAATGTGATTTATATATAGAAAATCAAAATGACACTATGGACACACTTTTCTAATTAAAGTGAATATATCAAGTTTATTGAAGACCAGGTCATTGTAGAAAACAAACAGAAAAGTTTTTAAATAGTGTCATTTATTACAGCATTAGAAAACATCAAATGCCTATGAATAAATGTAACAAAATATGTGCAAAATTTCTACACTTATAAATACAAAACATCATTAAGTATGAGTTTTCTTAAAATCTAAGTAAACTTTCTTGAATTAGAAAATTTTAAAAGATTTGAAAACACTATCTTTTAAAACTGTTCTATAAATTCAATGAAATCATATTCAAAATCCTATAAAATTTTGTACATTTGTATAAATCCAGAGCTTCATTCTGAAGGGTACATGGTAATTAAAAGTCCGGAATAGTCAAGGAAAACTCAAAAGAGAAATACAAAGCTGGAGAAATTAAAGATTGAGATATAAAAACCCATTATAAATATCTACATATTATAGTATTTGGTATAACAATGAAACATATATTAACGGTCTTTTGATTAATGACTACAGCCAGAAAAGGGGAAAATTACCTCTTAAATAAATGGTTTTAGTTCAATTAAACATTCACATTTTTTAAAAAGGAATGATAACCCTTGATTAATACCATATGCAAGAGTCAATTACAGATATATCATAGATTTAAAGTAGAAAAGTAAAACAATAAATCTTTTAGATGAAACATATTTATTACCTTGGAGCAGGCTAAGTTTCTTCATCAGAATACAGTGTGACATGATATTTGATAAATTAAATTCCATTAAGATTAAGTCCTGGTATTTACTAAAATGCACCAGTTAGAAGGTGAAAATTAAACCAAATAGTGTGAGAAAATGTATGCAATGCATATATCTAACAAAGACCTGTACCCAGATAATATATAATGGTCCCAACAAAATACCAAGAAAAAGGCAAATAGACCAATAAAAAATGGGTAAAAGCCTTGTTCAGGCTCTTCAAATGAGGATTTGCCAGTAGTCAATATGCATATTACGAGATGTTCAAATGCTTATTCATCAGAGGAATGAAAGTTAGAAACAATTACACAGCCAGCAGAATGGGCAAAATAAAAATGACACATAATACCAAAGTTTATTAAAGACGTAGATCAATGGAAATTTCTGTGCATTTCTTTTGGGAATGTAAATTGGTCAAATTACTTTGGAAAATTGTGCTGTAATACCTACTAACATAGAACATACATTTACTGAACCAAGTACCATGAAGTAATTCCTCTTTACTCCAGAAATGCATGTGCATGCACATGTATAAGGATGGTTCTGGAAGCATTATTTATAATAACCAAACACTGGAAAAAATAAAAACATCCACAACAGGAGACTGCATAAACAAATTGTGGTATATTAAAGAACAGTGAACAAACTTTACAACATACAACAAAACGGATAAAATTCCAAATATAATTTGAATAAATAAAGCTAGTGATAAAAGAGTATATATGATTCCATTTATATAAAGTTTAAAAAATAGGCAACACAAAATATAATGTTTCAAAATGCATACTCGGTAAAACTATACAAAAAAGGAAGAAAGCATTTATTTACCATTGCCATCAAAATATTGGTTGTATCCAGTTGGGAGGAAAGGAATTTTTAATTGCAAAGAGTCATGCAGGGATCACCTGAAATGCTGGCAATATTTTACCTCTTGGCCTGGTAGGCATTATGCAAGGATTCCTTTAGAATAATTTATTGAACGGTACATACCTTTTTGTGCACATTATTTATCCATATATATTTCATAGTAAGAAGTGTAAAATATTTTGGTTTTTTTTTAATAAATTTATTTATTTTTATTTATTTTTATTTTTGGTTGCATTGGGTCTTTGTTGTGGCGCGCGGGCCTCTCATTGCAGAGGCTTCTCATTGCAGTGGCTTCTCTTGTTGTGGAGCCCGGGCTCTAGGCGTATGGGCCTCAGTAGTTGTGGCACGTGGGCTCAGTAGTTGCGGCACACGGGCTCAGCAGTTGTGGCTCACAGGCTCCAGAGCGCAGGCTCAGTAGTTGTGGCGCATGGACCTAGCTGCTCCACAGCATGTGGGATCCTCCTGGTCCAGGGATTGAACCCGTGTCCCCTGCATTGGCAGGCGGACTCCCAACCACTGCGCCACCAGGAAAGCCCCGTAAAATGTTTTTTAAAAACTAAAATGTATATGTGATTCATTAAAAGATGTTTCAGATTAAGTGGGCATTCTGATTCTTAAAGGAAGATTGACAGGTGCAGTGAGAATGACACATTGTGTCATGATAAGTAAATTAAGCCAGTTTTTGTTTTGAAAAGTTAATTTCTAAATAGATCAGTTAAGGGGATATTATCAAGGAAAATAGTTTAGTTCGAATGAGAACCACAAAGTCTGAGTGGCAGTTATAATAAATAATTATGTTTAAAATTAGAGTCAAAGACACTGTTTCTGAAGAAGACATCTCACATCCAGAGATAGTATGCTCTTCTTTACTATCATTTGCTCATTATTATTCTCAATTGATTTCAAATATATTTTATACATTGACTATGGCACAATTCACCTGATTATTATTTATTTAAATATAGTTTAATCTTTTAAAAAGGTTTTCAAGTTAAAAGGAAGTTTGTATTTTCTCTTAATGTGATATCAGTCTGTTCAAATGTCTGTAATATGTGAGGACCTGATGACAGTCAAACATTTAAGCCTATGGTTTTTTTTTTTGGCCAGTTTATGCTATTGTGAAACAAGGAATGAATACATTCTTTTTTTTTTTTTAAATAACAATTTTGACACATGTCCCCTTAGGAGGTCACAGATTTAGCTAAAAGGAACATATTCACCCATAACTTCGTAAGTTAACCAGAAAAGCCCTGAAATTTTTATCACTAAATTTCACATACATCATATTCTCTAACTAAAATGCTCAGGATTAAGATAGTCTAGGGAACACTGCACTGTCTTTTTATTTTTAGGATAATCCTGTCTTCTAACAGAGCCTTTCTGTGCTTAGTTTGTTGATAGATTAATAAGCTCGATGGGAATTAAAAGTTCTGTGCTTAAATGCTATGTTTGACAAATTTAAATAGAGTTCTTCACTGAAGGATTCCTCGTACTCTTCTATTTGCTAGTGTATACCTTAACTCTCGAAGAAAAAAATTTCAAATATATTTGACCATAGAATTTTTTCAAGTAAGTTTTTAATCGGCCAGGATTTGCAGACTATGCCTTGGTAAAATTGAACTTAATTTCAGGTAACAACAACAGCAATCATTTCTATTATTATTTTTATAATAAATGTCATCAAACAAAGACTATTTTATCTATTACTTTTGGTGGCTTTCTTGATTTACTTACTTCACTTCTTTTTTAATGCTATCATGTATATTTTACAAAGATCCTGGCTTATCTGTTAGTATACTTCTCAATCTTCTTATCTCATCTTGGTAACTGAGAAGTTATGCATGAAAGAACTGAATCATGAGAGTTTGGGATTAACATGGCTGTCATGAATGATGAATATTTTATACTAGTTAAGACATCTTTCATCATAACTGTACCAGCTAGGCATACTTTTATATCTGTTGGTCCTAGGAGTCAATGGTTGCTTGGGAAATGCTGTTATACCTGTAAGCTTCCCAAGGGTGCCGTGTGCTTAAGATTAAAAGAGATAAACTAAATTTACATGGATATCTCTTAGGTAGCCAGCTATGTGTTTGAAAAAACATATTCTAAATCATGAATCTGAGCTAAAGGCATGGAGCCACATCCAGTGTTTTGCACTAGATGTAGATGGTTCCATACGTTTACTATTTTTTTTTAATTTGAGGTATTTAAGATTGGATACTTGAAGAGAGAACTTTTTGTAAGCTTGCTTAGTTCCAGTGGAAGTGTTTATTTGGCTTTATAAACGAGTACATGTCAATTATGCATCAATTGACAGTTAAGAGAGTATTGAGATTTATTATGAGAGATTCTGTGTAATCAATTTTAAATTACAGGACACTAATATAATTAGATTTTTAACACATAAAAATTGTAAGGAATATTTAGGCACTTAATCAGAATTTTAAAAGCCAGTGATAACAAGTTAATAATTGTGACAGCTAATAGAGTATCTAAATAAATGTCACTATTTGTATTAATTGATATTTAATTTGCTGTAGCTTGCCTTGGTAAATGTTAATTAAATGCCAGAAAATTCCTTATAATTTTGACATATTAATAATCTTATAATTATGCCTTTATTGCTTACATAATTATAAGTTAATTACACAGCTACTAGATTTACTGTACCCTTTATAGAGAGCTCAGGACTATTCATTTTTCTCCACAGGTCAATAAATTTGATTGCCTGGTAACCACTGTAGGTCATAGAACATCAAAACTATTTGTGAATAAATATACATTTCCATACAACACTCTGAATATTACATATTAAATCAAGAAAAATGAAATAATAGAAATCTGCCATTATTCCTTTTATTAATCTATTATCTTTTACCTTAGAAAATATGTATTGATATGGGAGAAAACATGGGAATTGTTTGTCTTTCACAAACTTTTCTAAAATGGTATATATGAATAATATTTTCTTTCAACGTGCTTTCATATGTGTAGTCTGATTTTATATATACAACCTTATAAAGTTCAGTTATCCTTATTTTACTAATAAGGAAACTGATTTAGAGATTAATTAACTTTCCCAATATAATTCCATATTACTGTTGCTTACACACACACTGACCTTTGTCACTCTTCAGTCCCTTGTATTTTCACCCCCACTTCCTCCCAACTATCAATTTCCAATCTAGGTACATTGCTACGACCCTGTTTACCTCTCTTTCTGGTAGACAGCTAAACATTATGTGAAGAAAAAACCATAAATATGGTCATTGGTTCTTCAAAAACACCATGTTTCTATCAGCTTTTCACCACTGTGGTCAAGCCTGGTAATGAAGAGGCCATGACTTACTCATCTTTGGAGCTTAGCTGAGGCTCTATCACAGGACATGTAGTATTTGATGCAAAAGTATAAGTGAATTCAAAACTTGTAGAAGTTTTGTTCAAGTTCAAGTTAGGTCCATTTCCTCTCTTTCCTGGTGGTTATAGCAGAACATCATCTCCCCCCGGTCCTCAGATTTTAAGCCTGCTGCTCTCTTACCAGTTTGACAATTTTGTCTCTTAGAGAGAGACCTTCTACAATCAGTCTCTCAAATCTGCCTCTCATTCTCAAATTTCAGCCTATTCTCATCTCATTCTTTCTTATTGCAAAAGAAGAGATCCTGTTTTTTAAGGTGGAGCCTCCATTTATGTTCTTGATCATTTCTATTTACATCTAGTGCTTATAGCCAACCACTGATTTCATAAAATGTACAAATAAAAAGCACATACCACTAATTAAGCAATAAACAACACAATTTGCATGTCAAAATCACTAAATAGAGGTGAAACCTCATTCTTGTTTATTTTATACTTACAGAAATATTTGTTATAATAGACACAGTTGGATTGCATTTTTTAAAAAAAATTTAATTGCGTATTCTAAAGGTAACAATATCTCAACACCATGGAGACATTAATTAATACATAGTATTAGTCTTTTTCAACATATTGCATCATGATATAATAGGAAAAAATGGAATGGATATTATGACATCTACAGTCCAATTTGTGCACTGGAAAATGAGATAAATGGATTAGAAAGCTTTTGTGGCCTTTTCAAATTCCAGGTTTAAAATTAAACTATTTGTCCTTCTACTGTACATAATATATTAAGATTAGAATAGATTGTTAAATAAGCAACAATCACTTCTTCCATATTCTCATTCTTGATTTTATAAAATAGTGTTTTATTCATGTTGAAGCAAGTTTTATCAGTCATTCTTGCATCACATGAAAAAGTCTGCATATTCTGATAATGGAAGAGACCAAGTTTTACAGCAATCAGTGCAGAATCTACTACTCTGCCCAGTTTCCAATTTTCTTCATAATTTGATGTCACACTACTTGTTCAATATACTTTCTCAGTTCTCTTCAACATGTAATTAGATTTCTTATCTCATACTACTTCCATAACTTGCAAATCTATAGCTTTGACCAGAAAGACCCTATCTACTCACCTTTGAGTGTTCAAATGGTTCTCATTTTTTGAAGACCCAACCACGTCTTATATTTCATCATCTTTATGACACATTATTAACAACTCTGGCCTTCACTGATCTTCAATACTGATGTTCCACAGTAAATACTCTTTATTTAATTGATTACCCCTTTTATATTACTTGTCTTGTGCATTTTTAATTTTTCCCAAACTGTATCATTAGACCCTTCAGATTAATGACCAGGACTTCTGTTTCTGTTTATCTCTAACACTCCCTGACATTGTATTATGTATATAGCAGGCAGTAGGCATTGTTCAATTTAATTCTTGTTTGAATCTTGTACTAGTGCAGCATTTTTAATTCTGTGGTTCTTTAGTGAAAGTGAATTACCTAGAAGTTTGTTGAAATATGGTCTCTTCTGGCCTGCCCTGGATCTGAGAACCATGGAGTAAGGGCCAATACTCTTTAAAATGAGCCTCACTAAATCTTATACAGCGTATAGGCTGCAGTGACTGAGTTTGGATGTAGATTTCTAATACATAAATATTACTTCTCACCTTATTTTAATGTTGATGAGCATCAAAGGGGAAATGATCCTGCAATTCATCAAACATTTTTGGAATTTTTAGACTAATTAACAGGATATTATTAGGATAAGTATATGTACTTCTAATTCCACATATGCCTTCTCCATGGGTAACGTTTAGAATATGACAAAAAGAAAGTATGTAACACCAGTGAAAGATCTTTTGATGATCTCATTGTTTGTGTGCTTTGAAATCTAGTCTGTATAGTGAAAGAAACACTTTTCATGCTCAACAGCAAATTAATTTTAAAAAATTAAAATAGACCTATTCCAAAAAAAGACATTATTAAAGAAAATTCAGTGTATATCACTTAGTTCTTCCTAAAGATCGTTTTTTGTTTTTTTTTTTTTACTTTTTTAAGAGAGGAAGAAACTTATACTAAATATAATTGAAAGGAAAAATGGAATTATCCTGTTTGTCTTTATTTTGCTTTCCTATGCGTAAAGGTCACAAATCATTCTGTGAATTTTATCAAGGAAAAAATGTGTCTTAATAGATTGCCTAGGTGAAGCTCCATTCTAAAGTAAAAATTAAATTTTATGAGAAACCGATTTCTCAAAAGATTTTCAGCTTAAAAATGATTTTTAAAAATTCCTAATCATTACCGTTAGTTTAACTCAGCCAGCAGCTATCAATCCAGAGTTTCATGAACATTCTTTGCAGAGGAAGTTGGTCCATAGATATAAACTTCAATTTTAATTTCTTGCCTTTTGTTGTGTAGAGATAATATGCTTTCCAGGTATGTATTTAATTTGTAATTTATATTTATACCATTCTGAAATCCATGCGGTAGGCTCATCCTGGTACAAAGTTACCTTTCCCATAGGACTGGACATTTATACACTGTAAATGAACAGCTGCACAGTGTACTGGTTTCCAAGGCTCACATTAGTACAACGCTAATCCATGTATATTTGCAAATTGTTATGATCATTGCTCAGAAATGGCATCAGTTGCAGCTGCAGCATTCTGAAAATATTTCAGACTTGTGATGGCTAGAACAACAACACAGAAATTATAATCATCTGACATCCATCACCACTGCTCTTTCACTTGATTACACCAGTCAACAAATCCTGGGCAGGAAGACAGTGAAATAGGGAACAGCACAAGTCTTATCTACTAAAGAAATTATTATCTTTCTCTCAGATTTTCACCATTCCAAGTTTCTACCATCTTCCTTCTTCCATTTCAAACAGTATCCAATACACAAACAGAATAAGAAGAAATATGATTTTTCGAAATGTCCATTAATGTGCTACTTCTTAAGAACTGAATCAACAAAGAACTTCTAAGAAAACTTAGTCCCAGGTAATGTGAGGTTGTTATGAAATATTAGTCTAAATATGCTTTTGTTTTTAGTATAAACATATTTATCTGCTTCTTTTTCTCTTTTCATCCCCCCTCTTTGTTTTCTATTTTCTTCTTACTGGAAGATTTATTCTCAATGTACAGGGTAGACAGGATTTCTTTTTCAATTCTGCTGTTTTTATCTTGTATCTCCTAATCCATATACTAGGGCTAAACAGTTCTCTACTGAAGGCTATTTTGATAATTGATGTCTATGAAGTCACTATAGAAATTCAACCTAAAGCATTTTTTTAAGTCTCAGTTGTAACCTTAGAGTTACTAGTTTTTCTTTAATCTCCCAAACAAGCAGAGCAACTTCATAAGATCCAACACCAAGCAAAGTACTTTTACTTAACATATGCTAAATAAATGTTGTGGAATGAACTAATGAAAGAATATTTAATCGGATGACGTGTTATAAAAGTATACTGTGTCTTTTCAAATTAGGATCCAATTAGACAAAAAAAATCCTAGTATTATAACATGCAATATAAAACCTTTCGTTGGCTGACCTTTGCTTGTTTATTATCCTGCTTGCAAACCATCTTTTCATTATTTGCCACACCATATATTATGTCTGAATATCCTTAGGTTTTAAGTGTAGTATTTCATGGCTTGTGTATGATGTTCTCTCTGAGAGAATTCTATTCACTAGTAATATATCTATCTCAAATGATTCTTTCTCCAGAAAACCATTTAAAGCATACAATTCAATTTTAAAAATTTTTTTTTAGTAAAGTTACAGAGTTGGACAACCATTACCAGTATCTAATATAGAACATTTTCATCACTACAGTTTTGATTCTCTTAATTTCTTTGTGTAGATTTGTGTTACCATCTGGTTTCACTTTTTTATTCGAATACATCTTAATTCCCACCTGCCCTCCTTTGTATGGCTATCGTATAATGTTTGTATTGTGTAATATGATACAAATTACATATATATTACATATATATAAATGTATTATATGTATATATATACCTCCAATAACACAGTTAGATACATTGTTTTATTAAATTTTTAATTATTTAAGAGAAGGGAGAAGAAATATGTAATTATACTATCTTTTATAACTACCTACATAATTTTTTTAACTGGCACTCTTTGTTTTTTCATGTGGCTTTGAATTTATGTCTGCTATCAGTTGCTTTCAACCTGAAGAATTTTCTTTGATTATTTCTTGTAACATAGGTATGATAGCAATGCATTATCTTTATTTAATTTTCATTTTTGAAAGACTCTTGGTGTTTTTTTTTTACCTTTAGAACTTTGAATATGTTGCCCATGACTTTGTGGTCTCCATTGTTTCTGATGAGAAGTCTGACTCTTCTAATTTGGTTTCTCTCACATGTGATGAGTTGTTTTTCTCTTTCTGCTTTCAAAATATTTTCTTTATTGTTGGCTTTCAACATTTAACTGTGATGCATATGAGTGTGGATCTTTTTGTGTTTATCTTATTCGAGCTTCATTATATTTTTGGATGTGTAGATCAATATTTTTCATCAAATTTGGAATATTTTCAGCCGTTGCTTCCTCAAATATTTTTCTGCCCTTTTTTCTCTTTCTTCTCCTTCTGTATTATGCATACATTGATGTTCTTAATGATGCCCCACATTTTTCTGAGGCTCTATTTATATTACTTTATTTTTATCTCTTCTTAGGATTGATAATTTCTATAATCTTTCTTCAGGTTTGCTAAATCTTTGTTTTGCCTGCTCAAATCTACTATTGAACATTTTGATTAACTCTAGAATTTCTATTTAGTTCTTTATTATAATTTGTATCTCACTATTGATATTCACTGTTTGTTGAGATATTGTCAGCATGAATTCCTTTAATTCTTTATACGTGGTTTGCTTTAGGTCTTGGAACAAATTAATCCTAGCTGCTTGGAAATCTATCGACAAAGTTCAAAATCTGGTTCCTACAGAAACGTTTCTATTGTATGTTTTGTTTTGTTTTTTCATTTGTTTGACATACGCTTTTCAGAATTTTGCATGTCTCATAATTTTTCAGTTGAAAATTATATCTCAAGATAATATAATGTCAGAACTATGGAGACTGATTCCCACCCACAGACACCTATAGGGAGTTGTCATTTTTGTTGTTATTGTTTGATTGGTCATTTGTTTGTTTGTCTAGTGACTTGGTTGAACTGAAACTATGATGTTTATTTTCCCTGCAGTTTGAATCTTCTGATGCCCCTGCTTAGACTTTTCTTTTTTTCTTTTGCTTGTTTTTATCTTTTAGCATGTCTACCAATGGTTTCTCCTTTGTCAGCATAAGCCACTTATTGATCATTGAGTGTGTTTAAGCCTCCTGACTAGTTAGATTTCTACTCTTTAATGTTGGATATGTGCGTGGCTTGTGTGCTGTTAACACAGTCAGTTTTTGGCAAACATTCATCCAGGGACTAGTAGCCTGGATGTTCTCATTCTGATGACTTCTGAGAGGGCATAGCCCTGGGCATACACACAGTCTTCCAGACTATCAAGGGTGCATGTGATTTTATTTTTAAACAAATAAACTTCCTAGAAGTTGTTTCTTGGTTAGAGTAGCCTAATGTTCAGGCAACATTGATCAGAGGTTGTAGTTAAGTCCCCTGTGCCAGTTGTTTTCTGCCCTCTGTTAATAGATAAGTGTGAGATTTAGGAATTGTTTCCACATCCTGTTCTGAGATTGGGCAGCCTAGTGAATGTGTACAATCTTCATGATTCCCAGGGTTGAGTGTGATCTCAAGGGGTCCCTCTATTGCTCTCTGTTATATTTCTGATCGCTCTGCCGTTTTGCTTGCTTCTATCAGTATGATGGAGCTACCAGACCCTCTTAATTGCTCTCTCCCAAGATATTCATGGTTTGTGACAATGAAGGGAACATCAGTCCTGTTGCCAGTGCTCACCCAGAAGAGTGTTTCTGCAACATGGGGCTGAGGAGGACAAGGTAAACTAGTGTCCTTCCCCTCTTGGGGAGAAATCACAGCCCTAGACTGGGAGCTAGAGGGAGGGGGAACTCCCTTTTTGCTACACCCACCCAGGGTAGAGTTTCCTTATGCAGGTCTGGAGAGCAGCATGGGAGTATGTTGTGGATCCAATACCACAGTTGCTTGTTTTCTAACTAAGATCTAGCATATCGTCTTGAGTGGATGTGTCTCTATTTGCTGTAAATCCTTTAGACAATTTCCAGAGATTTTAAATTGTTTTTGCTGGAGTTATTTCTAGGTAAAGGCTTGCTGCTGTTGTTGGAGACAGTGTCATCAAGGTCCTCCCTCCACCACTCTAGAAGGAAAAACAGGGTTTATTGCAGCAGTGTGGGGCTTTTGCTTTGCCTTGTTTTTGTTCATAATTACTTTACTGACATACCCATCATAGTAAAAGGCCACTTGATAAAAATCGTATGATTGGATAATCACTTTCAAAAATGTAGCAGTCACTTGCTAAACACTCATGTTTAATTTTAATAGTTAGTTTAGGCTTTGTAAAAGCACAAATGAATAGGTTATAAAGTTAACTCATTGACTTGCCACTTTATTTGATCTCATTTCCCATGTATGTTTAACAAAGAATATTGATGCTTTTATTTGTCTTCTTTTATATCATTATCATTTCTATGATTCATTACTGAATCATCCTTCCTAGAGGGAATAAAATATTCTTGTATTTTAATACAATTTTATCAAATCATCCAGCAGCATATCAAAATAATAATATAACACGATCTAGTAGGGCTTATTCCAGGAAGCTAAGGGTTTCTCTTTATTAATCTGTCTATTAACATAATTCTGTACAGCAGTAGACCAAAATTTTAAGAAAGTATATGATTATCTTCTTAGATTCTAAAAACTCAGTGATGAGACACATACTTCCTAAAAGTCTCATTAAAACACTTCCTCATAAGAAATGGTTCTGATGAACCTAGGGGCAGGGCAGGAATAAAGATGCAGACATAGAGAATGGACTTGAGGACACGGGAAGGGGGAAGGGTAAGCTGGGATGAAGTGAGAGAGTGGCATGGACATATATACACTACCAAATGTAAAATAGGTAGCTAGTGGGAAGCAGCCGCATAGCACAGGGAGATCAGCCCGGTGCTTTGTGCCCACCTAGAGGGGTGGGAGGGAGACGCAAGAGGGAGGGGATATGGGGATATATGTATACGTATAGCTGATTCACTTTGTTATACAACAGAAACTAACACAGCATTGTAAAGCAATTATGCTCCAATAAAGATGTTAGAAAAAAGAAAAAAAAATATTTGTTTAGTTAAAATAAATAAATAAATAAGATAAACAGCCCTGGCTATTTCTGTCTTCACTGGTAACTGCACAAGTTTGAACAAGGGCAAAAGTATAATTCTTCTGCATTTCTGTAAATGCCACCTGCTGACCTAAATGGAATATTTGTTTGCCTATACTAAACATCATATAAAAAATTTATCACTGAAAAATAAATACTTCCTCATAAAAATATTTTGTAAGCATACTTGAGTTATCTATTTATTTACTTATTATTTCAATCAACACAAATGTTAGCAACAAATCTAATGAAGAAACTATGAAGGCTTCTCCGACAAAGTCAAGGAGAAATGTAAAGATCTCCTTTATCACCGCAATCATTTAAAAGTCTTCTATATGTATATAAAAGAAATGAGGGGTAAAAATTAGACAGGAGGAAATAAAACTATTCTTATTTACAGATGATATTACCGTTTACCTCAAATACCCAAGAGACTTAATTAACGCTACAAGTGATATGATAATTCAGTAAAGAGGTGGGCAGCAACAACCAGTGAGGTAATACAATTAAGGAAACAAATCTATTTATACAAGCAAAAGAAAATACCTAGGAATCAATAAGAAATGTACAAGATCTATTGGAAGAACAATTTTAAATGCTACTAAATGTCACAAAAGAAGAGTCAAACAAACAGAAAGACATGAGTGTTTTTGGCTAAAGTGGCATGGCAGGTAGAAGTGAGCTCTAAGCCATAGGTGATTAGTTAACTGAATAGCCAATCTGTTTGGTGACCAGATATTTTCTCACAATGACTGAGTGGTTGCCTGACATCTCTACTTCATCACACTAATGGGCCAGTAGAACACAGCCCTCGTTTAAGCAAACAGTAAAAGACAAACATATCTGCACTATGAAGGCATATTAGAATTTCAGAGGAAGACGTCTCCCTAGGCACTGAAGTGTAGTTGTGGGGCTGGGTAACTTATTTTTTAAACAACATGATTGAACTTCATAGAAATCCCCCCCACCATCACCAACCCACCCAGGAGTGTAATAGTTGATGTTTAATACCTCTTAGAAAAAATAAAAATACTCTAAAGCACTAGATTGTCTTCTAGTATAAGAGAGTATATATAGTCTAATCTTATAAATAAGTTTAGTGCACCCTATTTACTGATGTTAAAAAAAAAATTGACTTTTGCTTATAAGGTTAATTAACTATATTTTTTAAAGGTATTCATCTTTCTGTATAAATAATGTCCGAATATAGTGCCTCCATGTTTGGGTAATGTTAATAAAGCATTTTCTTTTTCCGGAGTCTGGAATAGAAATGTTTCTGTGGTTCTGCTTTTACAGAGGAAATTTATTGTATTAGGCCACAGCTGTAAATTTTCTCCCTCCAATCCTATAAATTTCTTCTAAATGTTTAATGGTTTATAACTGTAATTATTCTTGTGTGCCAACATTAAACTTTAAAAAGTTTAATTTGGAGACTATTCAGAGAAACTCATCTTTTTTACAGCCTCATAAATAGTTCTTTGATGAAATGAGCAGAGGCTCTGTGTCTGCCCGAGGTGAATACAAATGACACCACATAGCCTGTCCTTATGACGAGGAAACAAATGCACTGATGTTGAAAGTGATCAGCTGGTGCTTAATAGCAATGGGGAATAATATGTTCAAAGGTGGGAAATGACATAGTTCTCAAGCTTTATGTCTTTCTCCTTCTCCTCCTCCTTCTCCTTGCCCTCTTTTTTCTCCTTCTTATTTTTCTGAAAGTTCTCAAAATTACCAACTAGTTCTAAGAAACAGAGGATGGTGTAGGTGTAGCCACCACAAATTCCTAATCCAGAATATATAGTTCATGGCTTCTATTTAGTCAATATACTTCAGTGCCATTTTTGAATACTCTGCAATGGAGAGTACATAGCTATATTATATATTGCTAAGAATATATCTTCTTTGCAAAGTTCATTTGCTTTATCATATCATTTCAAGAAACTGAGGTGAATGAGAATTTCTTCAGCTTCACTGTAGGCTATGGACATTGAGATAAATATTGAAAACTCTCAAGTAAACAGTTGTACATAGAATGCTTCCAAATGTGAATTTATACACAGTAGTTCTTTAAGTTCAATTAAGATAGAATACCCAGTTGATTTTCTTTAATTAAATTCAAGGAAAAAAATTGAAAACTTCTCACCTACAGGTACATAGAAGGACATGGGCATACCCTGGAAAAGATTGAAGTTTCTGTTTTTATTTTTAAATTATTAACTATTATGTTTAAATATATATTTTACCACAAAACAATGCATTTTCATTTTGTATAATTGCTTGAATTGAAAAAATTCAAATTAATTTATGATATATTAATATACTACCTTAATTGAAAAAGTATTTAAGATGACAAATACTAAAATATATATCAATCATTTCTTCTATATAGGCATTATATACACATATTTGTAACATATGCATTTTTCAAATTTTAAAGCTAATACACAATTAAAGAAAAAAATATAGAAAAATAGACGTAAGCACAAAACAACAAAACAATCTATTTTCCTTTCCAAAGTTGTCTGCTTACTCTACAGGTATAATTCAAATATGATCATCAGACTTCTGACTTACAGAAATGTAAGATAATAAATTTGTTTTGTTTTAAGACACTAATTTTGTGGTAATTTATTATAGCAGCAAGAGCAAACTAATACAATAAAAATGCAGCATAGGTAATATAATGTATGTAAAGGTACAATATATGACAAATATGGCACAAAGGTTGGGAGGGGAGAAATGGAGGTATAGTATTATAAATTTCTTATCATATACATTAAGTAGTATAAAATCATTTAAAGGTGGTTATGATAAATTAGGTGTATATTATAAATCCTGCAGAAACCACTAAAATAACAGCAAAAGTTATTGATAAAAAGCCAACAATGGGATGAAGTAGAATCACAAAAAATTATGAGATCAATGGTACACATATAGCAAGATGATCGATTTAAAGATAAAGATGTCAATAATCACATTAAATGTAAATGCACACTGATTAAAAGTCAGACATTGTCATAGTGAATAAAACACCAAGGTGTATTTATATGTTGTGTATAAGAAATGTACTGAGACATAAATTTAAAGATACGTATGGAAAAAAGATATACTGTGGTAACACTAATTATAAAAGGGTGATATTAACATCAGACAAAGTAGATTATAGAGCAAAGAATATTCCCAGAAATAAAAGGTTATTTTATAAGAAGTTAATTATTCAAGGGGTAATAACAATCCTAAAGATTTATGCATGTAACAGAGCTTCAAAATACATGAAGCAAAAACAGTAGAATTAAAAGGAGGAAAAGCCAAAGCTACAATTATAAGAACAGATTTTAATATTCTTCTCTCAATAATAGACCAAGTAAACAGAAAATCAGTAAGGATATAGAAGATTTGATCAATACTATTAACAAAATTAAACTAATTGACATTTATAGATTCTCAATCAATGGCAGAATACACATTCTTTTCAAGGATACATGAACCACTTGCCAAAATAAACCATCTTCCAGAACATAAAGCATGTTATGTTTCAATTGTTTAAAAGGATTCAAGACATACAAAGTAGATCTCTGATTAAAATGGAATTAAAAGATAAATCAACAACTTAAGGATTTCTGAACAATCCAAACATGAAAGCATAAAAATGAAAATCAAAAAGTATTCTGAATTGGATGAAAATGAAAATACAATATAACAAGATTTGTGGGGTGCTGCTAAAGCAGTACATAGAAGGAAACTAGTAGCAATAAAGGCCTATAGTATTGTAGAAAAGGAAAAAAAAACAATCAGTGACCTCAGTTTCCATGCTAAGACACTACAAAGATAAAACAAAGTTAAATGCAGATAAGTATAAAAAGAAAGAAATAACATCAGAATGGAAATATGAAATTAATGAAATGAGAAAAGTAGAGAAAATCACTGAAAATGAAAGCTGTTTGAGAATATCAATAAAAATTTCTAACTAGACTGACCAGAAAAAAATGGAGAAAACATAGACATCTCCAAAATCAGGAATGAGAGAGATGACATCACCATAGATTCTACAAATAATAAAAGTATAAGTTAATAAATTTTATGAATGACATTACATCAATAATTTTTAAAACTTAGACTGGACAATTCCTTGAAAGGCACAAAATATTGCAATAGCACACTCAAAAAGAAATTGATAACATAAATCTCTCTATATCTATTTTAAAAATTGAATTTGTACCTAGGAACATTTTCATAAAGAAAACTCCAGACCCAAATGTTTTCAGTGATGAATTTTACCAAACATTTAAGGAAAACATAATAAGAATTATATACAACTTTTCCAGAGAATAGAAGAAAAGGGAATTCCCAATTAATTCTATGAGGTCAATATTACCCTGATATTACGATTAGAAAAAAGACATGAAAATAAAATAAAACTACAGACTAATACTCTTCATGAACATAAGGGCAAAAATTCTTAACAAATATTTAGAAAAAGAAAGCTAGCAATATACAGAAATATATGATACTCATGAACATGTGGGATTTATCATAGGAATAAAACTTGGTTTAACACGTAAGTAATCAAAATGTAATTCACCACATATGCAACTTTTTTTAAAAAGAAAAACCATGTGATCTTCTAAATAGATATAGAAAAAGCACAAACCCAACATCCACTCAGATGAAAATCTCTAAGAATAGTAGGGAACTTTCTCAACCTGATAAAGGGCATCTAAAAAAAAAAAAAAAAAAACCTACAGCTAACATCATACTTAATGGTGAGAAACTGAATTCCTTCTCTGTAAAATTGGTAGCAAGATAAAAATATCTGCTCTTACCACTCCTATCTATCATGGTACTAAAAGTCCTAGCTAGTGAAATAAGAGAAACAAAGAAAATTAAGATCATATAGATAGGAAAGAAAGAAATAGCACTCCTTAATTGCAGACAACATGATTATGTAGAAAATACCAAGCAATCTACAAAAAATATCACAGAACCTAGTAAGTGGGTTTAGTAAGGTCACAGAATAAAAGGTCAACATACAAAAAGTCAGTTATATTTCTATTTACTGGCAATGAACAATTGGAAACAAACTTTTTTTTTTTCTAAAACATCATTTGATAGTTCCTTTAATCAACAGACATATCACACCATTTGAATTCTCTCTGCCATAATTGTTGTTTTTCCCATTGGCTGATATCTTTCTGGCACACTTGTTAGAAAGAGGAAGCTTGTTTAATCTCTCTGAGCGGAAGAGCCCTTTCCTTATTGGAATTTAATTAAATGTGTTTTCCCTGATACTCCTTGCTGGGTTTCACTATTTCACCATTCATATCAGTATAAATCAAATCAAGAATTAGAATCATATAGTAGGTTAAACAGGGAAAGTGTGATATAAAAAACTATGAAACTCTGCTAAAGGAGTGACTATAATTGTAAGGAAACTGTATATGGTAGCTGAGGGATGAGGGGTAGTACTCAAGAAAGGACAAACTTGGAAAAGTTCCAGACTTTGTTGGAGAATTTTTTCTTTTAATTTTTATTTTATGTTGGAGTATAGTTGATTAACAATGTTGTGTTAGTTTCAGGTGTACAGCAAAGTGATTCAGTTATAATATACATGTATCTACTTTTTTACATATTATTTTCCCATTTAGGTTATTACAGAGTATTGAGCAGAGTTCTTGTGCTATACCATAGGTCCTTAATGGTTATCTATTTTAAATATGGCAGTGTGTACATGTCAATCCCAAACTCCCAATCTATCCTTCCCTTCCACCCTTCCCCCCAGTAACCATAAGTTTGTTCTCTAAATCTGTGAGTCTGTTTCTGTTTTGTAAATAAGTTCATTTGTATCATTTTTTTTAGATTCCACGTATAAGTGATATCATATGATATTTGTCTTTCTCTGTCTGACTTACTTCACTTAGTATGATAATCTCCAGGTCCATCCATGTTGCTGCAAATGGGGTTATTTCATTCTTTTTAATGGCTGAGTAATATTCCACTGTATATATGTACCACATCTTCTTTATCCATTTATCTATCGATGGACATTTAGATTGCTTCCATGTCCTGGTTATTGTCAACAGCTCTGCAATGAACATTTGGGTACGTGTATCCTTTTGAACCATGTTTTTCTCTGGATATTTGCCTGGGAGTGGGATTGCTGGATCATATGGCAGCTCTGTTTTTAGTTTTCTAAGGAACCTCCATACTGTCCTCCATAGTGGTTGTACCAATTTACATTCCCACCAACAGTGTAGGTGGATTCCCTTTTCTCCTCACCCTCTCCAGGATTTATTGTTTGTAGATTTTTTGATGATGGGAAAAACTTTAATTCGGCCTACTGAATAGCAGAGTTCATTGGTTTGCCCAGGCCAGAGCTGGTCTGCAGTCACTGTACAAACAGGAAGCAACATCATTGTACTGGTGGTGGAGCAGCTTTCTGCGAACACTCTAGAAAACTGTGGCACAGGGGCCCGCTAAGGAATCACTGTGCAGATGTAGGTGGGAGGTCTTTCTTCCATGTATATCGCTTGCGGAAGCCTATTTACCAAGCCTGACCTAGGCCACAGTGTTAGGGCAGAGGTTCACCGGATGTTTCAAGTCCACACATTAACCTACCAAGCAGCTGTAGGAAACAGCTAAAGGATGGTTTCCTCCTGCAGTGTCTCTCCAGCGCCCTCTACTGAGAAGCATAACATGCAGCTCACCATACAGAAGGGATGCTTGAAGAGTTCTGTCCATTATGTCTGCACATATATTGAAGGGCACATTTGGAGCAGAGGGGCAATAAATTGATAACTGGCATACTGTTTATTTTTTTGTTTATTTATTTATTTATTTATTTTTGGCTGTGTTGGGTCTTGTTGCTGTGTGCGGGCTTTCTCTAGCTGCGGCGAGCAGGGTCTACTCTTCGTTGCCATGTGTGGGCTTCTCATTGTAGTGGCTTCTTGTGTTGTGGCGCACAGGCTCTAGGCGCACGGGCTTCAGTAACTGTGGCACACAGCCTCAGCAGTTGTGGCTCACAGGCTCTAGAGCACAGGCTCAGTAGTTGTGGCACAAGGGCTTAGTTGCTCCACAGCATGTGGGATCTTCCCAGACTAGGTATTGAACCCGTGTCCCTTGTATTGGCAGGCAAATTCTTAACCACTGTGCTACCAAGTAAGTCCTGGCATACCATTTAAAATCTTACATCCTGCAGTTTACATAGGTCAAAGGGAGAGTCTGTTATGCATTCATGTGCTACGTAACTATATTTCCCAAGCCAATACGAGTTATTAATTTTCCAGACATAGTCAAAATGAGGAATTAAAAATAACTTAAAAAAAATTATATCCATCTCTTTTCATCAACACAACAAATTTACCATGATCACTACCTTTGCCGCCTGCATTCTCACACTGTTCTTTCATTCCTTTTCTTTTGTCCTTTGTGTTCCCGTAACTTTATACAACTTGCCCTTTCTGTACACAACCTCATCCCCTTTACCTTCTGGATTTCTTCATGACCTCATCATCTCTTAATTTTTAAAACAGATTTATTGAGGGATAATTGACATAAGATAAACCATACATATATTTAAATTGTACAATTTAATAAGTTTTGAAATAATGAATAAAATTGGAACATCATGACAATCAAGATAATGAACATAATCATCAGCCCCAAAACCTGTGCAAGCTCTAGTGTACTCTCTCATTCTTGTTCCTCCCGCCCTTGCTGCTCATCTGCAAGCAATAACAGATCAGCTTTCTGTCATCATATGATTTCCTTACTAGCTTTTTAATAACTCTAGAATCTGTAATGATATCACCTCTTTCATTCCTGATTTTGGCAATTTGTAGGTTCTCTCATTTTTCACTGATCAATCTGGCTAGAGGTTTATCAATTTAATTGATCTTCTCAAAGAATTAGGTTTTCATTTCATCTGTTTCTCTCTTTTTTATTTTTTTGCTTTCTATTTCATTGATTCCTGGTTTGCTTATACTATATGATTTTATCTGAATTTAGTTTGTTATTTATGTTGTAAGGTGAGATCATTGATTTGAGACTTTTCTTCTTTTCTAATATCCATTAATGATAATTTCTTTAATTATCAATGATTAATTGTGTCCATCATTGTAGCTGAAGCTACATTCCACAAATCTTATGTTGCATTTTTATTTTCATTTGGTTCAGTATACTTTCTAATTTCACTTTTGATTTCTTCTTTTAGATACTGATTATTTAAAAAGTATGTTATTTAGTTTCTGAGTTTGGGGGAATTTTCCAGAGATCTTTCTGTTATTGGTATCTATTTATTCACATATTTATCGGTCCCCCTCATTTATTCCTGATATTATTTTCAAAATATTCCATCCCTGAAGATATGTCCTAACTTACAAATAATGACACAGCAGAACATTTGAAGATAAATGAGAAGTCCAATAAAATTATAGGTGATATAAATGTAGATGGAGAATTCCAAAAATAGTTTGATTAAATTCCACATGATATTCATTTAAAAAGGAAGTAATTTAAGCTCATTTAACACTCATTAATGTAAGTTCACATAACACTCAACACAGATAATTGATCAGTAAGCATGTCAGTGTTTAGTTGTTGCACAGCTCAGGTCCCCAAAATATGTTTTAACAATGATCGTTGAATGATAAACCATGTCTATTATAACTAGATCTTCATGAATTTAATGATATTTATTTAATAATATATTATTAATTTAGGTATTGAGGATTTATAACTACATAATGGATATATTGCTTTATATACTCATAAGTGTCTTTTAAGAAATCATTAAAGTATCTAACCTCAATAATGATCCTATTAAGTTTCAATGTAATGCCTAGTTAAGTATGTTTAGGGCAAGTCATTTAGACCATGCCCATACAGATGAAATGAATTAAAAGAACCAAAATAGTTATCTAAATAATTTCAGCCAAAAGTAAATTTTAAGATCTTAATTAACCAGGACAAATGTCTTCTTTGATGTGTTAGGTACCTCTGTAATTCTTGGATATTTTTGTTTTCAAAGAATAAAGTTTACGTGTCATTAAAACTATAATGAAGTCTCCTCAGGGTAGTAAACCTCTTTTTTTTTGGCTTCTATATTTTTCTCATAGGCCAAATGAATTAATCAAGATGCCCAATAAATTCTTGATAAAAACTACTTAACCTTAATTAGAAACACTAAATGATATCTACACAACATCAAATTTCATGGAGTATGAAATTTTGTAGTTTTTATTACAAGTTTTATAAAATATTATTATACTATAATTTTTGAAGTGTCTCTAATGTAAAACCAATTCATGAGGTTTTGTGTTTGTGTAAGAAATGACAATTAGGGCACTAAGTACTTTAGACTAAAATTGTCTCAACTATCTGGAAAAGAAAGCATTTTTATTGATTCATTATTTGACTGTCTAAAATTGTCAGCCATCAAAAGATAAAGTGAGGCATATTGAAACTGTTGAGTTTATTTGAGCAAAAATCGATTCTAATAGGGCAGTGACAAACTGGAAGTGGTTATGAGTACTCCTCAGGTAGGAGCCGCGAGAAAGGCTTATAGAGAAGGTACAGAAACAAAGGAAGAAAATTGACTGGCTGTAGCTTAAAGCCTAGATTGCTATTCCTGATTGGTTGTCCTTAGATTTCGATTTCTTAACCTTGAGGTATTTACAGGCTTAGGTTTTGGTTTGTATACTTAGGCCACCAAGCATTAGAACCACTTCAGTGTAATGGGCTTCTTGTTTAATTAATTTAACATATGATGTTCATTTCTCACTTACTATGTAAATGTCATTCTTCTGGATACTGAATCATATTTGAAGATTAAAAGTGTGTAGAAATCAAACTTTTCAGTCTAAAAGGGTAATAAATATGGAAATAAAACCATAAAGAAATACAAATATAATGTGATAAATACAAAAAAAAGGATAAAGGTGAAAATATTTGTGTTCAGAGGAAAAGGCAATTATTTCCAAAGAATTAAGGGAGATTTTGTAATAGAAATGGCATTTGATCATGTTCTTGAAAAATTGGTAAAATTTGGAAAATATCAAATATTTGGAAATCATTAAAGAACTGTAAATATTCCAAAAGAGCTAAGTTATAGGATAAAAATACTTATTATGAGTCCAAGCAATAGCTCTAAGTTTGATAGAGGGAAACTATGTAAGAAGGAAAATAGTTTAGGACATAGTTGTCAGCATTGTCTGGTACAGTGAGTGAATTGAATGTCCAGCTAAGGAGTTCAGATATCAATGAGATTTATTGAAATGACTGTCTTGATTATAATTTTTCAAGGAGCAAATCATATTCATTAACCCAAGTTTTCCATTGACTATGTATAACTAGCATATTATTTGTTTAAGTAAGCTTTGGCAGAGAAAAAACTGAAACCCAAAATGTTTCTTCTGAAAACTAAACCTAAGGCCAAGATGAGCCCTGAGAGCACTAATTATGTGTCAAATTTTAGTTTATAATCTTTAAAATAACTACTGTAAAAAGACCTGTTATGTTCAATCCAATGGGGGGAAAAATGTAATGCTCTAAAAGCCTGTCTCCAATTATTTTCCTAATTCCTCTTCCTATACCATTTCAACTGCATCATTCACCTCAGGTTTCCACTGTTTTTATGATGCAGCAGCTCCTCTAGTTCTCATGAAAAGTGATCTATAATCACGCTGAAATTGATGTGTTAGTGACTTAACATGTAAATCACCACTTTAGACAAAGAGCAGGAAGGGCTAGGGTAATTCTCCATAAAAATTAAATGCTAATGCTGAACTTTCGCATCAGTAAGGTCAGTTGGTATATTAGCTAGGACTCTGGTTTGCAAGTGGCATAGAATTCAAACCAAACTATCTTAAAGGGGAAATTACTTGTTGATGTCCCTGTAATATTAAGTACAAGGTTACTTAAGAGGAAGTTAGATGGGAAGCATTCCAACAATGTCTCACAGCTGCACTTTTTTTTTTTTCTCTCTCTCACTCTATTTCTCCTAATGCACTCCATATTCTCTGAGATTTCCTTTCTCTCCTGGACTTTCATAGCAGTTTTAGATGTTACATACCTCTGTTTGAATTGGGTGGTAGAAGACATGTTTCTTTCCCAGAAGTTCCATCAACAGTGTTATCTTGTTTCATTCGTTCTGATTAACTCAAGACCTTCCATGGTGAACAATTAATGGAATGTTCCGATGGGCTTGGGCCAGGACACCTGCTCCATTCCCCATCCGTAGGTGGAAGTGACTACAGGTGGGAGAAAGGTGTTCCTTAGAGAAAAATTCGTGCTGCAGTTACCAGAAGAGAGAGCAAATGAGAGAAAGCAAATGCTAAGTAAATGATAAAGAAACAAACCTAACTTTTAACTGACCCCAATTTGATAAGTAGAAATTTTCTTTCTGTAACTTTATTACTTTTGCAACAAAATTTAAATGGTGTTTTGTCAAAATGTAAAGTTGACTTTGATTAAAATTTCATGGCTTATGAATTATTTGTGCATTCATTGACAGTGTCAGGTATGGGAAATTTATGTAGCAATATGAAATATTCCCGAGATTTCTCTCTCAACCAGAAAGCCCTCATATTTTGTCCAGTGTCAAACCTCAGACTTCATGAAAGCCTATACCTGCTATCCTACTTCATAATTCAGGCTGAGTCACTTTTTTTTTGAGGTTCGTATATTTTTTTTTAACATCTTTATTGGAGTATAATTGCTTTACAATGGTGTGTTAGTTTCTGCTTTATAACAAAGTGAATCAGCTATACATATACATATATCCCCATATCTCCTCCCTTTTGCATCTCCCTCCTACCCTCCCTATCCCACCTCTCTAGGTGGACACAAAGCACCGAGCTGATCTTTTAATTTATCTTGCCCTTTCACTGTTTCTCTGTAACTGCACTATCACATGAGGCCATGTGGCTCCTGGTACAATTTCTGGATCCAGATACTTCCTCTTATTCTCAAAATACTTCAACTTTTGCAGCAAACATAACTTCTAAAAGTAGTCATTTTAAAAATCAAATTTTTGAAAGAATGTTTGTGAAAATCTCAGTTGAATTTCTACAAGAAAAAGCTTTATTATATTTATTTTGAATAAATTTTAAAGAATCACTTCCAGTCAAAATTTGTGTGTAAGTTTATGAACCAGCTTTCATTTCCTCTCCAGCTTCAAAATGTGTGGCCTCTCATTACACAGAAAAATCCCACCACATTATTAGTTCAAAGAACTAGTGGCAAGAGAGTTTCACATCTTATTATGTAGAGTACAGAATGAATGGAAAGACAAATATCCTTCTAAAGATGGTCTAAGGATGATATTAAGACTGCCTAGGTCTTCACACAATATTTGATGTTTTTGAACTGAATCTGTGTTACTGTGTTGTTTTCTCTCCATCCTACTTATGTTTTATGTTTCTACTATTTAGAATGTTTAGAAATATTATAATTATTTTTTAGATAAATTCGATTTTAAAGTTGACGTCCACTGATATTGTCACCCTTTATTTTTTATGTTACTCTTCTCTTCTGGATCTGCTGCTAATATAGCTGTTTGTTGAGGATCTCTTCTTGCTGGACACCCCTCTTCTTCCCTACCTTCACTGTAGTTATTTTAAGGACTCAGTTGATACTTCTGTGTCTATACTCTTAATACCTTAAATAATACTTCTCTGTAGGATTTTGTGACCAAGAACCTAGCAAACTCTCAATACAGGTCTTCTGTATTATATTTAAAGACTTCAGGAAAATATAAGAGTTCAGGGGAAAAAAAAATCTGTTCTATCCTCTTTATGTGGTTTTTTTTTTTTTTTTTTTTTTTTTCCGTATGGGTTGTCAGAAGGGAACCTGTCCACAGGTTCCAAACAAATTTTTCAAATGTTAAAGCAATGAGACAAAGAAGTCAGCCACTTTTACTCCCTAAAATTTATATTGCCTTAAAATTTTGCTTTGTTACACATAGCCATATATATATATGTATTTATACAGAGACATATATTAATAATACACACATTTATATTTAGTAAAAATACGTTTATAGAAAGTTATACTTTTTGTTCATTTCCTATCTTTTTTCTACATGAATATGAATAATCTGGGATTTATATTGAGATCATGAAATATTTTCCAAAGTTCATTACTGGCCATAGTCTTTAAAGTTGAAAAAAAGTAAAAAAAAAAAAAAAAAAAACTATACAAAAGTTTATATTATTCCTTAGAGAATTCTCAAAGACATAAAACAGAATGTTATATTCTTCCACCGAATATTTGCCTTATTTTTTGCAAAGCACCAAACATGGGAAAAATCATTTCAATTGAAGTAGAGTGGAATTTGTCACCCCAAAGTATTGCCTCTTTGACATAAGTACTATTTTGGGCTGATTATTTTTAAGAAACAACAAAGGAGAAGCTCTGAAAACTGAGCAGAAGTTACCCTTTTGTAGGAGACATTTACATTTATAAGGGGAATCTCTATTTGTGAGGGTCTCTCCCTACTTATACCAGGAAGAGGAGGGATGACCAAATCTCTGAAAACACTTATCAGTTTAATGACTTAAATATGCATAAGAACCACACCTTTGTTTACTGTGCTTTTCCTGGAAACCTGCCGTAACTGGCTCATTCTTCTTTCCCCCACCCCTAACATCCTTCTTTTGTCTTCAGCTGGAGATGGTATTTAAAAGGGGGTGGCTTGGGCCATTTCAGGGAGTTTCTCAGTTTTCCTGGATATCTCCCATGTCTACAGGAGGTATGTATATTATTAAACTTCTGTTTCTCCTGTTAATCTTTTCTTTTAGGGGACTCTCAGCAAAGAACCTAGAAGGATAGAGGGAATTTTATTTTTCCTCCCCTACACAGTCCTACCAGGGCCTGAGGTAATCTCAGCTGGTGTTTCAGAGTTTGTTAGAGGAATCAGTCTACTTCTGGATAGTCCTTTGTGTTTACCAAGGCTGCTTGTTATTTTTATTTATTTTGATAGGTGCTAAACTCCTATTTTTTCTTATCCTCAGCACTGTATACCTACTGAAAGATTCATTCAGCTTTTCAACATGTGTACGAGCTTCTAATTCTCCTGTGTTTTGCATTTTATGAATAACAAATGATTTCAGGAGGAAACTGGCACTGTGCCAGGCTTATTTCCTAATGCCTCCATCCTCTTTGAGATTTAGAACACCCAATTCCAGGTTCCTTTAGCAGCCTATAACTTTATTTTTCTTTCTACCTGACCCCATGAGATTGCCTAACACTCTGATGTTTTTTTCTTCTTGGTACCCACCCTCTGCTGGGCATCTTCTATGGGCATTGCATGTAGCCGAAGAATTTGCAAATGCCTTGAAGGGAAAAGCATCAAATGCAATTTGGATTTGGCTCAATGAGATCTTCTTCCTAGGATTTTGGCATCTCTAATTTGACTGCTTTTGAAGCTCATTAATGCTTATAAATAGACTTTTTTTTTCTGTATATTTTCTTCAGCTTTTGTAGGTCTTCTGAGTCAGAGTATTAGTCTATTTAAATCTATCCCATTATAGCCAGAAGAAGCCCCCTAACTTATTCTAAAATGTGTGTGTGTTTATATACCTGTTTTTTTTTTTCTATTTCTATCTGCTTAGTCAAGACACACATAATTTGGGTAGAAAGCATCTTTCGGATTGTATGGATAAATAAACTGTTATCTTTGGAAACATTGGCTACATTACAAGTAGATATGAAGTTAAAAAAAGCACAAAAGCCATAATGTGGTAAACATCTTTGTTGCCTACTCAATAGCCATCTCCTCCCCGACCCCCTCTAAGTTTGTGTCCGTAGAAGCACAAAACCCCACTTTTGATCACTTACTGAGTGTTGTAAAACAAAGAATGTTGCTCAGTATCCTTTCCTACAAGGATTAAATGATTAGCTGCTGCAGTAGCTGACTGACAGTGCATCCTGAGAGGAATTAAGGACAAAAAACAAAATGAGGCACTCTGTGCTTTGGAAGAACAGGCTCCTTAGATAGTTAGATGTATATCTCAGGAAGAATTTTAATGAACCCAGATTCTTGCTTCTTCCCATACGTAAAAAAAAGCACTAAAATCATTAACCAAGATATCTGTTCCTTCGAACAGCAGTAACCTTTAATTGAGGCGTATGCTTGACTACATGTATTCCCTAACCAAAAGCCATATATATACTGGCTTCTCCCCCTACCTCTTTGGAGCAGTTCTCTCAGAAGCTACTGAAAGGCTGCTTTCTGGGCTATAGTCCTCAGTAAGGTCCCTGAATAAAACTGACCCTCACAACTCTTATGTTGTGTGTTTTTCTTCCAGTCCTCAGTATCCATGTGTTTTAGCTGGTGTCTTCAGCTTGAATGGGTGAAATTTCATTAGTTGCAGCCATAGTTGGTAACTCTGTTTTCCCTGTCAATGATAGTATTACAAATCAACCTGTAAAGCAATTCTGGCTAGGGAGATGTATTGGAAAGCCTTCTTTGTTGCTTTAGAGTAAGTCTTTCTTCTTTTAAAAGGTATATGAAGATTAGGTGCTATTCTAACCCTCTTCTGAGTTTTGGGAAATTTGGTTTCGAACATGTGATTTCTGGAGATTTGAGTAGAATTTACAAACAGGAGCCCCAGGGGTGAGGGAGAAACCAAGATGCTACAAATGTCAGAATGGTAAGTTGGAAGGAACCAGCATCCATGAAAATTTAGCTGAGTTACTGAAGTAACTTGCCCCGGGAGGAATCTATCATTGGGCATCTCAGTGAGATAATGTGGCCGAGTGGCATAATCCACTTTAAATTATGTCACTTAGAGTCAGAAGTATCCTAACTTCTACAGGGGCCTCTAGAGACACCATCTTGCCATCCTCATATGTGTATTTGTTCATTCATGAAAACTAAAATCAGTATCCTAAGATGAGACTGCTACTTTTGGCTCAATTCGGTGTTAAGGGTGAAAAATTAGTTAAGGTTGCCATTTTGTCATTCAGCAGGCTTCTGTTTACCCTGCACCTTGAAATTTTACCCTTTTCTAGTTCTCTGGCTCTTGCTTTGTTTTCAGATGCTTTGATTTCTAGATCCATACCTAATGCCTTTGCTCATGCCTCTCTCACACCTGAAATTCTCTACCTCTACCCTGTGACCTACATCTGTGAAAATGTTACCTTTGTTTGATGTCCTTATCAAATATATTCTCCATAATGAAGTTTTTTTTTTTTTTACTCAATAAAGCTGCTTTTTATTTTCCGTGATTTTTCAGAGCATTTCTTTTTGTGCCTTCCTTATGCCCATTCTTATATTTTGCTTTATATTTTACTCAGACTTTACACTTTGTGAGGTCAAAGACGTCCTCCTGTATTGATATATAGTGAGGTCCTTGAAAAGGGGAAGGGTTTTCATTCATCATTGTATTGACAGTTCCTGGTACGTTGTAGGTATCTAAGAAGTATTTATTGAATGAAATGATACTAGAATGCTCATTTAGAAATTTTCTCTCAGAGACTCTCTCCTTTCAGCTCCTTACCTGGAAAAATTCACATTGCAGATGTCTATGAGAGCAGTTACCCTTTGGGTCCAATTAGTATTTAACTTCTGCTTGCAAGAACAATTCAGTCCTGAAAGTAGTATCAGCCATTAAAATGAGACACAAAAATTGACTTTTTTTTTATAAACAATTCATTTTCCCTACAGGAAGCAAACAGGTAGAAAAATAAATGAAATTAGCATTCTTATCTCCTCTCCCAGCATAGATCTTAAGGCACTCTGGATGAGTTTGCAAGACTAACATGGCAGAATTTCACGTAAGAATTGTTCACAGTTCCATGGATGAATTTAAATGTAATTCAGAAATATCATGAAAGAATTTAATTTCATAAAAGTGAATGCAGAAATTGCAAGGATTAGAATGCAAAATACCACCAATTTTCAGTAAGTGTTTGCTGGAATTAACCTTGCTGTATACAAATATTCTGTAATTCAGTATGCACTGGTTACTTTTCTATCAGAAGTAGCACTTAGTTTAATTTTTTCTCTGCACACTGAGAATTTGTGGTCTCTTAATTTAGAGACCAAGCTGCTGGGACCTCCCTCTCTGAATAGCTTTATTCCAGAAGGGACACATTCCATGTGCTTTGAGATCCACAATCTTACTCCTACTTAGTAGAAACAGATGAGATCTAAGTCCAGCAGAATCTAAAAGGAAATGAATTTGGGGAGCTTGCATGTTATCAGTTGCAATTCTTTAATCATGATGGAAATATGAATTACTAACATGTATTCAGTGCATACTGTGTCTCAGGTATCTTGTTTAGTACTTAGCATGCATTATCTCACTGAGGATCGTAGACACAGCCATGGAAAATAAGCTATGCAGCCTCGCTTTTATCATTCTTGAAAACAAAGAAGAGGAAAAGATCTAGGATCACTCACTCTGCCTCCGATCATCCTCTAACATCCATCCTTCACTACACATGATTTTGTAACTATAAAAATGAGGGCAAATTAGTCCACAGCATAAATTTTATATTTTATTTTAATTGGTGTGTGCCTAACTGAGAGTATTCAGTCATAAGGACTTGAAATGTGGGTAAAATTCTTGAATGAAAGTGCTTTTCTTTTTTTCTGATTCATTGTATTCAATATCACCAAATCTGTACTAGATATTTTTCATTTATATTGTCCACAGGATTAACTAAATCACTTAGCCCTTCGGGAAATAAAAATAGAGTATGTGGGAAATAAGAATAAAACAATTGTAAATGTTTTCATAAATGACATAATGAGCATGCAATGAAATAACTGAACATTGTGGTTCAGCCTTTGCAATGAGCTGCATAAGTGTGGGTGGCTCTGAGCTTCAGCTTCCTCATCTGTAAAATGAAAGAGATTGGATTCCATCTTCCCTAATATCCATTTAATTTCAAGTAGTCCGTGGTACTAGGGAAGAAAAAGAAAGAAACTATTTTTTTTCCTGAGACATGAACAAAGTTGGACAACTTGGTGTTGATTTCTCCTGAGTATTTTGACACCGGGAAGGAAAAGTAATTTATTTTTGGCTTTTTTCCTTCCAGTATAACACTGATAGTTTACCCTATAATCAAAGAGAAGTTAGTACACTTGTTCTCAAAAATATATTGAAAATATGAAATCCAGAAATATTGAAAGAGCAAGCTATTGACTCATACATAGACTTATGTTGATTCCTATTTCCTATCATTCAAGGATGATGCTATAATAAACACTAGAAAGGAAGTGCACTGGAGTTTTTGCAAGAGTGAGAGAACTGGGCCTTATGTACCAAACAAATAAATTGGTCTGTTCAGTCCCTAAATCTATGAATGTTGACATATTTTGAGTCTGACAACCAACACACTGAACAGTTCACTTCCAGCATGGGTGTGTGACGTGGCATAGCCCAACGTGAGGTTTGCCTGCCTCTCTTTTCACAGCCTTGGTGGGAAATTTCTACTTTCTACAGTTCCTGGCACAAAAACTTATGCACCGAAAGGAGTGGCAAACCATTTTTCCTTTGGGTTTGGTAAATCCTTCATTTCAAAGAATAAAATGGTATAAAATCACAATATATAATTACTTTACAGACTCAGAGCTCACAAATCTGTCATTTTCAGTTATTCGAACACTGTGGGGGAAAAAAAAACAAAACCCAGCAATAAGTAAAGTATCTTCTGAGCCACAGATACCTTGTAAAATGCATACATTAATACCCAGTCTCACAAACGAAACATGGATTTTCAGCTCAGACAGCACTGAAAGGAATAGCATGGAAATGACTGATGGGAGACAGACCATTTATAACGTCAATACATAAACACGTATTGAGCACTTACTATTTGGCATTTATTGTCCTAAGTGCTGTATCACCACCATGAAATAGAATTATTTTGTGAATGATTACCACGAATTACTACTTATTTCCATTTCATAGATGGTGAACCTGAGGCTCAGAAAGATGATGTGACTTACCCCAAGTCACACAGCTGTAAATGGTGTTGCCAGAATTTAACTTCAGGCAATCTTAGTATAGAACTCATACTTGAAGCCATGACATTTTATTATTTTTCTGACGTTGGAAAAGTGTGATAATTTGTAGCCTAAAAACAGAGATGAAATAAGGAAATAAAGAGACATTTTAAAACATCCATTAGGGAAATATGAACTGCTAAAATATAAACAAATATTGATCTATTACTATATTTACTACAGTTGGGTATCAGTGTTTTTTCAGCAAATTAGTTTTCTCTTCGATTTCTGTCATTTGTGAGTATTGCATGGCAGAGCAAATTTTCTTAATTTACTGACCATAGGTTTTCTCATATATAAAATTGGGATGTTTTCATTGTGAGAGATGCTGTGATAATTAAATGACTATAAAAGGTCTAGCACAATGTCTGGCATATTTTGAACACTTAATACATGGTAGCTACTACTATTAGTCATTAGATAATAACAATGTAATATAGAAGATGCTCAGATCCTAGTATTAAGATTCAAGTGGATCATATCACATTTTTCTTTTGCCTGATGCTTATGCCAGTTATGTTGTTTATAATGTATTTTGCAATTATACATATATATAAAATTATATATATAGTACACCAATAGTAATACAAGAAAAAACTGAAAGCACTAATCTTTTAGAAAAAGTTTGCAAAAGGAATCATTTTTAACCTCCAACGTATTTAAGGATAAAATAAAATGTCATAATCTATTTCCAAGATTTCAAATAAATGATTCTTAGTTTGAATTCTTCAAACACAGGTAGTTGGCTGTTTGAGGTCATATACTAAAATGCTGGTGCAGTGTAAATGCTCACAGTAAGCATAAATTGCCCATATCAGAGGCAAATCATTCATACAGCACATAATCACAGATAGTATTGGTTATTTCACAATTCCTTGGTAAAGTCTGTTATAAATATTGAATCTCTCTAGAAAAAGATATTTTTCCATGTCAGTTTAACCAGAAAAAATGTCCTTTCTTTAATCTTACAGTGTGAATCCAATTAATAAAGAGTTAGTAGAAACACTTTTTTAATAAAGAATGATAGTCATTGTAGCTACATACATTTTCATCTATTTGAGAGAAACGCCTAAAATGCTGGATAAATATAGAAACATTTATTTTAACGTATGGCTAATCTCTTGAATGCAAAGGACATTTTGGTGACAAGAATAAAAATAAGTATTGTAGCTGGAAGTTTCCCTAAAGGGATCTGATGACAGATTTAGTGGATTAGGATCTGGATATATTTAAAGGTGTGTCTAAACAGCAGGGACAACACAGAACCTGGGACTATATCGGAACGACCTATTAAAAAATACCATACTTATGCATGAAGCCAGGACCTAGGACTCCCTGGAGACAACACTTTCAGTAAGAAAAATACTTGCACACATGCTTCCCAGTCCCCCACCCTCCCCACACCCCATGAAATCTGTGAAGGGAGACTGTAAAGAGCCATGGTCTTGGTCAAGTCTTGCTTGAGAACTCTAGACAGAAGACTACACAAATGAGAGTTAAGGTGACTTAGATGTTGGTTCCAGATTGGTAGCGTTTCCAACAGTCTGGCAAAAGAATCATAAGCCTTCTATAGAGGAACTCACTTTAAACCTGTACCTTAAAAGCTTGCCACAGAGAAAGTTCCAAGGAATATGGCTCATCTTCAAAGCTCACTAAAATCATAAGAAAAATAGGTCACCATGAGTCAATAAGAAAATACAATTAAAAAATCAGAACTGCCAAGCTCATGAATGTTGGAATATCAGGAACAAAGACATTATACAAAAATTATACTTAACATATAGTATAACACCTGGTGAAGAGGGCTGAGTTAATCAAGCTCTTCAGTTCATAGCATCGCAACAACATTGGTCTCTGTGAAGTCCCTTTCATGTTTCATTTATTTCCCTTTAACTACATCCTTGACTCCTTTCTATATCCTTATAGGCAATGGTTGAGGTATGTGGATATATGTCCTTGAATTGGTATATATTATTGTAAATATGCAGTGAGGTTTTGGGGTCTGACTTTGATTTACATATATGCTACTTTTGTTTTACATAATTACTCTGTGCTATTTTTTAATATCTTTCCATAACTGTGTTTCCATAACTGCTTTCTGTATTGGAATTCCTATAGTTAATGTAACTGTTTTCTCTGTTTACACAAATACTTCATGATGAACATCTTACATGTTCCCTTATAGAACTTTGCGAAAAATGTGTGTGTGTGTCAGAGAGAGAGAGAGAGAGAGAATCAATATGAATTAGGAGAGAAATGCTTGCTCCTAGGTACTTACTGAATTTAAGTAAGTTACTCTTAAGAATGGCTGTTTATATCTTTCTTCTCCTCCATCTGACTTTAGTAATTAGGATTCTAAAGTTAATTGTGTTTGGACAATAAAGGCCGGTTCCTAACCTGCTGCTGAAAATTTAAGGTTTGTTTAAGTGTCTTTAATTAACGTTGCCCAAAAGGAAATTCCATGTTGTCCTTATTACAAAACAGGAGATTTGTCTTTGTCTTTTAATGATATAATACTACTAGAAAGACATAGAATTTGGTTTCTGATCTGAACCTAATCTCTACATCTGCAACTTTCTCTCTGTGTAACACTGGGCTGGTGACTTAACTGACTTAGGAGCTTTGATTTTATCATCTATAGTATAAGAATAAATACCTATTTTATATAATTATTGTCATGATTAGTAAAAATACTATACAGAAAATGCCTGTTACAGGGCAATCCTGAAATGCGAATTCCATTCCCCTTCTCATATCCCCCCCTTTTTACCTTTCATAATGCTTAGCATAGTGGCTCGTCATATTTTAAGGGCATTGACTACTTCGGAAAGTAAATGAAATCATTCTAACAGTTTTATTTTAAAAATCACATATACATTAAATACAAAATATTACATAAAATATCAAAGTGATCATGGACCTCTTTAGAGGCCACATTTGTTTTTAAAAATATTTTCCAAGTTTCACTAGAGCCTCTGGCATTTACCTCTTTCCATGGAGGACAGCCCCCAAATATGAATTAGATTCACAACCCCCATGATTTGGATAAAGGAACTGTTTACTGGGAGCTGATGTAACTAGCCCAGAGTTAGGCTGACGGTAGCAGCACTCCAGCTTAGCAGAACTCTTTCTCTCCATTCCACTGTCAGGAGATAAAGAATGAGAGCTTTCTGCATACTTTTTGCAAATTATAATTTGCTTTATATGGAACATTCATTAATGGCTTTTGTTTTCTTGTCCTGAGGCACACATTTCTGTCTATGCCTTTGGTAAATGGTTTCATTTTCTGCCATTATTTATTATTTGTACTTGTCAGATTTTTAATTGTATAATTAAGATGCTATTGGTCTTCACTAAAGAAATCATCAAAGTGTTGTGACAGTGTTATACCAAATAAATTCTGAGGCCACTGAATGTAAAAGGGAATTTAAGGATTCTAAGCTACCAAGTATGTAACATATTTCACTCAGGGACAAGCTTAATCAGGTTTAGGAAATAACCAGTTTTGCTAATAGCCATTGGAACACAGCCAGTTATTAGCTCTCTATTATTTAACGAAATGCCATTAGACCAGTGAGCAATGTTTGAAATGGGGAATTTTAGGGAAATAAAATTAGGGGCAAACAAGTAGACATTGTTTTCCAATTCCTTTCTATGAAAACAGCAGTATTGAGAAACAAATAAAACCAATTTAAAACTACAGGGAGTTTTCCTTGAGATAACAAAACTGAGGTCTGGAAAGTTTGTCATTTGCATGAGGTTATGTACTAATTGGGATTTCTAGTCAATCTGACTGTTTAGTGTTTTGTTTTGTTTTGGTTTTGTTCCTCTTTTAGTTTCTTTTCTCCCTATACTTTGAGCATGCCACTGCACTTGGCCTCACTGGTAGCATTAATAGTTTAGACACCCATGTCTCCAGGATGTGGAGGTGCTGGGAATGCAGATTAAAACATTTACAGCAAATTCCATAGGGCTATATATCTTTTCTTAATCGAAGTAGTTTCTCTTTCAAATGCATATTGATTTACACAAATCCAAACTGCCTAATTACAAGAAACACTTTCTGAATTTATATAGATTAACATCATCAGCTAAAACATATGCGCCCAGGTACTATATAGATGGGAAAATGTACAACTGTTTGATTATAAATTATTTTTATCCTCGAGATAATATTTTTCTTTTGGAAAAATTGTTTCCAAGTCTTGTCCTTTTTCCCCCACTCTTATGAAATGAGGCTTTAAAAAAATACCTTTATATTTCTTCTTGTATATGAATTGTATTGTGCAACTGTTTTGTTTTGTTTTTTGTTTTGTTTTGTTTTTTTTCCCTTTTGACCTTTTTCCCCTTTCAATGTGAATAACTCTGAGACAGACAAGTACTGGATCAAAGCATTCCCAATTCTCTCCATGAGAAATCTGCTGACACCTGAACTGGCTTCTATTGGAATTGGTGTGGGGTTGATCTTTACATGACCTTTGAAATCCTGGCATCTGACTTGCCTTGGGCTTGGACTCCATGGCTCTAAGCCTAGTTGCTTCAGGGACCTTGTCCTCCCAATCTAGTAATTTCTGGACCTTCTGTCTATCTTAACCCTCTGGAAGCCAAGATAGGAGAAGCTAGTATTTTCTGGGCCTCTTTGTTGGTCCTAACCCTATGAAAGATAAGATATGTAAAGCAAAATACCACACACCTCTTTCAAGTGGCTGTTGTGTCCCAATGAATATACCAGTGCTGAAAGATGTGCTCATAGAGGAAAAATGATGAGCTAAATTGGAAAATGCCAGAGACTGGGAAACCTTTGGCATTGTGTACAAAAAAGGGCCTCAGCCAGTGATGCAGTATTTTACTTAAGCCATTCTAAATGCGAGATGGCTAAAGTTAACAGATTAAAATTTTAGGAAATTTCCAAGACCATGAGTCCCAAAATAATATTTTTCATAATATATTCTTTCACATTCAGATGCAGTTCTTGGTTCTGGCTTGGACTATTGACAGATGTGCCAACATTCTCCCAGGGAAAAAAAAATGCAGTCCTCACAGGGCTTCTGCCCAACTGGAAAAGGGAAATTCCAGCCATCTCTTAATAAAGCATGTGCTCCAGAGATTTGCAACTCAATTTTGTAGAGCTAATGAGTTTGAAGATGATTGGAATAAACATTGAAACTTTGGTAGCAGCTTAGCCGAATTCTGGCTAATCTCTATGTCCTTTGTGGTTTGCCCTTCACAGATGCAAACTCCTCACAGCTATTGCTAACCAAGATTATTAGTGCCATACAAAGCCAACTGAAAACAAGTTGAGTGACAATCCTTATTCTGTATCTTTAATTTACAAAGGGAAATTCTCTGGGCAGTTTTCATTAGCTTCTAGCAAGTTTAATTGGCTGAAAACATTGCTTTCATGATCTTTGATACCATGTGTTGGCACAAATTAAAGCATAGCAGCTTCTAGTCACGGAATTTTGCTCCTCAAATGCCTCCAGAGGGTTAGACTAGACAAAGGAGGGTCCTTAACAGAATTATTACAAGTCTCCCAGGGTGCAAATTGATGCTTGTAAATGTCAAGATTCAGTACTAAACAAAAGAACAAAAGTTCAGATAAACACATGCGTAATCAAACATTCATGAGAAACATATAATGTGTTCAAGACAGATAATGCATTTAGGAGTCCTGCATTACTTGAAATGGCGGCAGGTACTTTTATAGAAAGATTTGTTTTAATGTATTACAGTATATGAATCTTGTCCGTGTGGTATCATAATGCATTGATAGTTTTCTGACCAGTTTGAATTTGTATCATCACTGATGGCCTATTAACTGAATTTGGTCAATAAGAAACATTCAACCCTGATTATTTTGTGTGTGATTTACATTGATTACCCCACTGAAGTAATCTTTGGGAAAAGTAAATTAATCTTCTTGAGTTTGAGAAGGTAAAGGGAGGAGGCAGCAGACTTAGATTTGATATATTTGTCTAATAAGAGAATCACAAAAATAGTCATGTCCAGATTTTTCTGGTTGGAAAACACCGTTACGTTGATACGTCTGAGGTGGTTAGTCTTCGGAAGGTGGGCCCTCAGTAACCAAAATCACAAATTCCTAAAGCAATGCCGGTCGTTAGTTAGGATATATGCCTGCTTCTGCAGACCAGGATACTTAAGGTTGGCTTTTAAGGGCATTCACTCCCCCAAAGGAAGTCACACATCTCTTGATGAATTCCTAAAAAAGAGCCAGGGGAAATCCTAAGGGAAGTGTCACAGTCATGCTAATGCACATTGTCCAGTTTTACTGTCTAGTGTTTTATCTGCCAAACAGAATACAGTAAGTCCCCTACATACGAACCTTCAAGTTGCGAACTTTCAAAGATGCAAACGTGCCCCTGGATGCCAGCTGTTGTGCTGTACTACTGTACTTTTCAAGGTACTGTACTGTAAGATTAAAAATGTTTTCTTGATACTTTGTGTTTGTTTGTTATGTATTATTTGTGCGAAAAGTACTATAAACCTATTACAGTACAGTACTATGTAGCCGATTGTGTTAGTTGGGTACCTAGGCTGACTTTGTTGGACTTACAAACAAATTGGACTTAAGAACGCACTCTCGGAATGGAACTCGTTCGTATGTTGGGGACTTACTGTAAATGTTTGCGTCATCTGCTAACTCTAGTGGGTATTGACGTATTCAGACCTTTTATCTTCCATTGACTAGACTCAAGTAGTTAGGCTTGCGACTTCATGTTGTGAAGAAGATGATCACCTTAAAAATAACACAACTCCTTAATGAGTCTATGAATACTTATTTGAAACATAACAAATATGTATCATGGATGTCTCCACACCCTATTCCAGAGGTCATGACTAACAGTCATCCCCTGGCATGCGGTCGTGAGAGTGTTTCAGGTGTTTGAGGCTGCCAGTACCAACCCGACAGGATGGGGACATGAGTAGAAAAGTTTTGATCCTGCTCTAACTATGTCATGAATTTTATAAAGCACTCTGGTCTTATTAGGAAAACATATACAGACAATCTCCTGGGGAAGAATCTTCTTGTATGTGATTCTTAGTAATCTAATAATACTAATTCTTAGTAATTTCAGATTCTGATGGTAATATTTTCAGGCTTGTCCCTAACTCTGGTGTATGTTCTTTATTTAGATAATGTGACATATATTTTACAATAATAATTTCAGCGCTCAGTGGTCATTTTAGCAGAAAAGTTTAAAAGTTTAGAACCATTCAAATGATGCCTAGAAACATTTTAACCTTCTTTTTTCTTGGTATAAATATGCATACATTTAAACTATTGCTAATAATTCATTTGCTTGAATAGTCATAAACTTTAAATATGATATGTAGCTATTTGATTCAACTCCACTTTTTAATTAGAAAAAAATGAAGTAATTTTTAGCATTAAAAATCTTTAATAATGTTTTAAATGAAAGATCATGCCAGTGGTTATAAAGAATTAATTCCAATTTCTAGAATAAATCAGCAAAACACATTTTTGCTATTTAAAAAATGTTTGCTAAAAGGAAAAAAAAAAAAAAGAGCATTTGTATGCAAGGACATGCATTCCCTTCTTATGCAAATCTCAAAAATGCTTTAATTTTCCTGAACACTTAATTGACATTATACATAGCAGTGAACGATTCATACAGAATCACGTTTATGTGAAAGCAAAGGTTCCTATTGAGCAGTACAGACTTGAAAGCCAAACCAGGAAACTATAATAAGCAACTAAGTAAACATTTAAGTCAAATGTGTGCTTCAATAATGGTGGTGTAATGGGATGGTTCTTAGTAGATGCAGAGGAAACAAGAGAAAAGAAGTAATTCTGCTTGAATCATGTGACACTGAGTTTCTCTTTCTCATTGTCCCCAAATATTCACAGTAGGTAAGAGAATGTTCCCTCCATCTTTTCCTTTTGTATGCCCGCCCAGGGGAAGAGAACAATTTCATCATGTCTCATCATGCTCAACTTTCGACAGCTCCTTGAAGAATGCTCCCCAGGTACATGTGGACCTCAGTTAGCAATGAATGGGAGGGGCAGGTGTGGAGGGGCTCCAGGCATCATAGTGAGCACCCCTATGTAGTTTTCTCTTGCTACTTACTGGCACTGCTCCCCTGGATGCTACTGCTCTCTCTGAACCAAATGGGAGAAAGCTTAATAGATATCACACCTTGCCCCTAAGTGGTTTTAATTCTTTTGGTTCACAAAAGGCAAGATTTAACTCTCCCCTTAACTGTGAAATTGTACTGAATTCCCTAGGATCCAAGCCAGGAAGCTATTCTAATTATCACACTTTGTACAGTACCATTAACTTTTCTAATTTATCCTAATCTTGTGTTCTCAAATTGGGCACAAAACTCCCAGATTAACCCCTACCCGGGGCCTTGCCTTTCTACAGAACCTTCTTTTTCATGGGTCTGGACAGACTTATTTGAAGGTCTTATTTGAATGATTCAGGCTTGTATATTAGTGTTCATATCTCCATTGGTGTCGCACATTATGAGAAAGCTCAGACATGAAAAGGTAAGTAGGGATTTATTAAGCATGTTTGTACATCTCCTGTAGTACCAAGGAGCACAGACTGAGGTGGAGTGAGCAGTGAGGAAAACACAGGGTCTAGAACTGGGTCTTCTGGGTTTGAATACTGACTCTACCACATACCAGCTGAGTGACCTCAGGAAAGTTACTTAACCTCTCTGTGCCTCAAAACTCTTATCGACAAAATAGCGCTTAAAATCAGAAACAAAACCATTAAGGTTATTGGGAGGAATAAAAGTATTAGTATATGTAAGACACTCAGATGTGTGCCCAGCATCTAGTAAAGCACAGTGTACTTCTTAAAAACAAAACAAAACAGAACAACTTGATTCAAGTTTGTCTTATTCTTGATTTTGTAGAATATTCTTTACGCCAATCATTATTGTTTCTGTGTGTTTCAAATGTCTTAGGTAATAGCTTATGTTTCCATTATATTTTCAGTGATATCTGTACACAATTTTACATTTTAATATAAGCACAAACTTCAGTATTTTTTAATAATTTAGCTTTTTGGTATTTTGTCTAAAATATTTCGCTTATGCTAAAGTGAAATAAAACAAAATACAACATTGTATATATAAATTATATGGAAAAAGCTTGAAGTAAAAATCTGATGTAAATGTTAGTAGTGGTGCTTTAGATTGAATGTCTCCCCCAAATTCATATGTTGAAATCCTAATCCCCAAGGTGATTGTATTAGGAGGCGAGGCCTTGGGGAGGTGATTAGGCCATGAGAGTGGAGCCCTCATGAGAGGATTAGTGTCCTTATGAAAGGAGACCCCAGATAGCTCCCTTGCCCCTTCCACAATTTGGGGACAGAGTGAGAACCAGGAAGTGGGCTCTCACACCAAATCTGCTGGTCCTCGATCGTGGGATTCCCAGCCTCCAGAACTGGGAGAAATAAACGTTCATTGTTTATAAGCCATCCAGTATTTTGTTATGGCAGCCCAAACAGAACAAAACAAGTGGCTTCTAGTGTGTAATGGTATTTTCATCCTTTGTACTTTGCTCTTCACAAAATTCTATTATAACTATGCTGCCAAGTATTGCATAAGTAATAATAAAAGTTTAAGAGACTGTGAGATGGTCTGCAAACACAAACACACATACACACTTACATGGACCAAAGACAGCAATCTGTCAAGATGGAAGGCACTGAGAAAATACAATCCGTAGTGCGACTTCCTCTTCCCTTGGAATCCCGTGGGGATCATACTTACTGAAGATCCTCTTCTGATTAAAACGGCAATCTCTTTTAAATCAGTATTCAGAATACACCCTACAGACTTCATCCAGATTCTTCAGGTGTTTTGATAAATAATTCTCTGATTGCATGTGTTTTGAAAAGAGGAACTAACTGAGGAATGAGAGCAGAATGGTGACGAACCTGGAAAGAAGGGGACAATTATCAAACAGCAAGGACCCTCCACGTAAATAATGTGTGTCTTTCCATGACCCTTGCTTTGACAGCTGGTTGCTGCTTCTCTCTAGCAAACTGAGGTCTCTCCTCCTGATTAGGTAACCTCCCTTGATGATCATAATTCTTAGTGTCACAACAACATAGAAACAACAGTAAAGCAGGGATAACAACAAAGCCTTCTGGGCACTGACATTGCATTCATCTCTGCACGTTGTATGGTTTTGTAAATTGTCTTCACTTTGTAAATGTGCAAAGGCTGACTACTGGGTTTCTTTTCAAACTGGAGTTTTATCTAACAGATGATACCATCAAAATCAGACAGTGGTAGGGGTTCCCTTACCGCTCTCCTGGCAAAATGCTATTATCATTATGCAGCAACTGATTAAGTTTGAACTGTTTGCTCCAGAGGGATTAGACAGGGTATAGTTTATTTGTAAGGATGTTCTGTTGGTGTAATGTGGAGTGGAGTATGGAAATTCTCAAGTGAGTTCGGACAGGTACGTAGTTCATATCAATAATTCAAAGCCTCTCCTTCCTGAAACAACTATGTATTTATCTCAGTTACTCAGTTTGGGGTAAGATATAGGTTATAATCACTATGGAGCCATAGTTTCCTAAACTTTCCTGCAAGTTCTGACATTCCACCTGTCTTTCCTCCTCACTTTATAGTCTCACCACCAACATATCCCTTGTGGGTTATTCTCCATATTTAGCTATATAGAGAGAGCATCTCTTCAGTTTCTTCCTTGATACCTATGGGAACCAAACAGGCCATTTTTTTTTTTTTAACAGGGAAACAGTCAGATATATAGGAAATTACAAACTTGGGGATGTTAAAAAATGTTCCAGACATGCTCCTTGGTTAACAGTCCCTGTCTCCCTTCTGGGATGGTAACGAGACACCATATTGTTTTTATGGCTCCAAGAAGACCAATTCTTCCCCAGTGTAGACTGAAGAAGCAATCCAAGGGAGAAAAAGAAATGTCTATTTTTCTCATTTGGGCAGTTTACATGCCTAGGGATTTACACTGGGTAATACTAATTTTCTTAAGCCTTTACACCTCACCAAAGAACCCTTTGAACATTTCTTACCTATCCAGAGAATCAAGGAGAAAGTAGATCGTGTCCCCATCTGTTACCCAAATGATTTGTGTGGGGTGAAATGTATTTTTGGTATCTTAGGAAATTATTTACTATTTTTATTTAGTATGAAATATTTATTTTTTTAGTACAAAATAGAACTTGTAATTTAATAAAAACAGGTTCCTCCTCCACACACACACACACACACACACACACACACACACACACGTTTATATGAATGCAGACATAACCATAGTGCACTATAAAGGCAAAAGAAATCTATAGATATTGTATCATCATGGTTATTATAGCTGTCATATATCTTGCAATTTTTTACACAACTTTTTGTTTTTAATATTTGAAATATGTATGGAAACAGAGCTTCTGATTTTATTCTGAATTTAAATATTTCAGGTAACCATTTTATTTTTTATTTATTATAAATTTACTATTCATTATCTCTGGTGAGATTTGCTATCATTTATGATAATATTAAAATTAAATATTATTCTCAACTGAACCATTAAATTATGAAATTGAAAATTAATCCAGTCATACAGGTAGTAGTAGTTCATTCATCCTACCAACTCACGTTAGCCATCTGTTACTCTTCAAAATTATTTATTCAGATTGTGCAGTGTGTATCCAAAAGTAAAAATGAGTAAGCACAAAAAGTTATATGTATCTTTTAATATTGGTTTTCATGAATTCAGAGCATATTTGAATTAAATTTGGTCTTAGAGAAATTAATGTTCAAATTACAGGTGAGTAAAACAAGGCTGCAAAAGTTCAATGACTTTGTACAGGCCTATGACCAAAACCCTGATTTCTGGATTTCTAGTCACCAGAACTGTTAGTCTAGGAACTGATGGTAGCACCAGCTCTGTCACTAATAAGTTGGCTAAGTCATAGAAATTATTTTACCTTCCATTACCTTCATATCTGAACTACAAAATACGGAGGCCAGCTAGATACTTCCTAAAGTAATTCTGGTCCAAATATTCTGTGATTGCATCTCTATCCATTCTACCAAGACTGTTTGCCTTCTTAGTTTAGATTTGCAGATTAAAATTAAGAGCTCCCATCCCCCAGAAGGACACCTTCTGCAAAAAAATTGGGAATTCTGTTCTATTAAGGGAGAATAGTTACTATATGAGCTTTCAGATAAAAATAATATTCTAACATGCATTTATGGCACAAATTTCAGGTACAGAAATATAATTCCTGTAGTCTCCTCCTCAGAGTTGAAGAGTAAGCAGTCTTTCTGTGGAATATTAAAAATGCAATATTGATTTTTGGCTAAGTAATTTGATCATTTAGACACATTAATCAATGCAGTTTTCAGAGTGCATTGACTAACGGGTGATCAGTGGTATGGTAAGCATAGTCAGTCAGTGGTCAAGACTTGCAGCAAGATGGTAGGTAGAAAAAGTGTCTAGAAACTTTAAGGTGGTATGATATCCCTAGGATATTGTATTACCATTAAACCCATAAAAGAAGTTACTAAGGTGAAAAGGGCAGATAGGGTTTCTACTTTGGGGAAGCATTTCTACTTTGGGGAAGATAGATTCATATGTTAATTCTTCAAAGATTTTCAGGAAAGGCATTCAGGTTAAACCCAGGCAGAAACCAGTTTATTCTTGTAATTAACACTTATGACAGTTACATCAGATAAACCCTTTGTGATAGGCAAAGTGAGGTAGAGTATTCAATGGCTACATCCTTTGTACTCAAAGTGTGATCCACTGATGAGCTACCTTTGGCATCATCTGAAATTTGTTAGAAATGCAGACTCTCAAGCACTGCCCCCACCCCAGAATGACTAAATCAGAATCTTCTTTTAACAAGGTGTTCATACAGTTTAAAGATTGTGAGGCATTTGTTTGAAACCTTTATAACTTTAATAATCTTATTCTCCCAAATTCAGGCCAAAATAGCTAATGATTAATGTCCAGTTTTTCTGCATGTCGTGAGAAATTCCTTTAGCATGGAGGACACCTTTTTACAGAAGAGGTATTTTTCTCCGTTTCATTTTCCCCTGAAGGTCAGAGGCTAGCAAACAAGGTGATGTTCTAGCCAAGAGCTGCTGTTCTACCGCACGCCCGTCCCCCAATACCTGGCCTGCTTCCTTCTCTGAGGTTCGCATTTGGAAATTTCCTTTGGGAGAGGAACAAAGCTGCCAGCTTTATCACTCTTCACCTCAAGCATGTTTTTGTCAAATCCTAGTCTCCAGGCAGACCCTCCACCTCTGAAATTTCAAATTTTTAAAGAAATAAAAAGCGGTTATTTTCAATGAAGAGGTCAGGGAAACTTGGGGCTGTTTTTGTTTGTTTGTTTGTTTTTGTTTTTCTTGATAAGAAAGAGTCTTTACTTCTTATAAACCTCCGTGACTCAATCACAGAAGCTTTTCTTACCCTGGCCAAAATGCCATTTTATTTCTGGACTTAAGACAAACTCTTTCCCCTCTGTAATGCATACTAAGCCAAATGTGTTTTTGTTGTTTTTGTTGAATCTCAGAGAACCATGATCCTTTTTAACCACTCATCTAAATGTATAATACACTCTCCTTTGTGACACTGATTATTACTCTCCTGGCACTAGAAAACAGCAAGTATGTCTTACTTCTGTGTATTTCCTCTGTTTAGCACAATGCCTGACCCACGGTAAGCATTTAATAGTATTTGCTGATTAAACAAAGGAATTTGAGACTCAAAAAGTAATTACTCAAAATGTCACACACACTTGAGATGTTTCTAGCTATAAATTCTATGTTTTTTCTTCTGTACCAATAGTTTTTCCAACCTGGCTGCATCCCAAACCAATTAAATCAGACTCTGAATATGGAATACTTGTGTTGGTATTGCTAAGGTCCTCCAAATATTCTAATGTGAAGCGAGGCTTGAGAGACTCTCTCTATACTTTGCTCTCTCTTTAATGTAATGGTGCAAAATCTTCCAGTATGATAAAAAACAGCAATTGAGGAAGTCAAAATAAACTTGTCAATTGGTAGGAAAACACAAGGAATGAAAAATGTTCAGTTTGAAGTAATGAAATCTCAAAGAGAACTGGCTATCTGTCTTTAACTATTTGAAAAGTTTTCTTATATAAATGTGATTAGACTTATTCTATATATTCTCAGGAGGCAGAACCTAGCTGTATGCATGCAAATTACAGAAAGGCAGTTTGGGGCTCAATATGAGGAAAAAGCCTCTTACAACACTAAAAATATATTGCACCATTTTTGGAGGTGATGAGGAACATATTGTGGGAGGTATTTAGGTAAAGCTGGGTGGGTGGGTTGGTGAGGTCCAGATGCTGAATTAAGTTAGTTAGAATGTGGCTGCATGGGACTCTGTGATTCTGTGTCTCAGAATATTTATAAGTTTTATTAAAAAATTATTTAGTAATAATAATATTAAAAATAATGATAGTGAATATTTGTTGAATGTTAATTATGAGCCAAGTACTATCTTAAACAATTTATATTATTGTATTATCTCTGTAAGCCTCACAACAGCTTGGTGACATTGGTATAATTAATAGCCCCATTTTAATGAGGAGGAAACACAGACATAGAAAGGTTAGTAAACCTGCACATGGTAATTAGCCAGAAATTATTGAAACAGGGATTCAGACTCAAGCAGTCTAATCTTGAAGCCTGAATTCTAGGTCATTTGGTTCCAATCATCCATACAGATTTCTGTATTTATCAGAAAAATTAAATACTGTTACTTTTATAGACATATATAGGTTTAAGATACCTACTTTAAGATACAAGAACAAAGCCACGAGGGAAGAAAATATTCAGTTCATTTCTTCTCTTTAAAACCGAGAGATTGCAACCATGTATTTGAAGCAGCAAAGGATGAAACTTTGTTTTGTCGGCTTAAGATGTTAAAGAGATATGCTTGATCTCTCCATTGAATGATAGAAAGACCAGCTGAGGTGCTGCTTCTCAAAATCTCAGCTCAGAAGTTTTGATTAAGAAACTTTTGTAGCTTATTCTTAGGACCTCAGTTTACTCACACCCCCCTAAAGCAGAGAAAATTATGCCAACTTCGACAGACTCAATGAGAATTAAATGAAATAATTATCTAAAATACTTGGCACAGTTCCTGGTTCTCAGCATATGTTAAGCAAGTTTTAATTGCCTTCCTTTATCCCTCTTTTATTGTTTGTTCCATCACCTTTAAAATGGTGCCAATAAAACTCCCTGACTTAAGCCATAGTGCAGTTATGAAGATAAAAAATGAATTTATGTATATTCAAGCTATGAATACTGTAATTTACTATTTACAGTTATCACTATTAGTCATTGCCCTTTGAATTATTTAGTTGTCTATCACTATCTTGTATTTTGATTCTCCATAGTATGTGCCACCTCTGTTGAAGGCACTATAGAAATATTTCTAAGAAAAAAAAAAAGGTCATAAAGTTAGATATGCAGCTAAGCTTCCCAGGGAGACAAAAAACTGGAAGGTACTAAAGAATATTGCTGTAGTAATTGCCATCTGCATCCTGTTTAGATTTGCTCTCATGACCCTGCATAGTTTCAGTATAAAGAAACTATGGGAGAAGCAAAGGAGGTCACTCTTACAGCCAAAGGAAGTCTCTCTCTCTCTCCTCTCCCCTGTTCAGTCCTACTTGGAACTGAGTTCCCTGCCACGATTGTCTACAGAGGGTGAATATTTCCACTAGTATCAGGAAAATTGGCACATTTCTCTTCTTATTCAAGCTTATTAATGCCATGCTCTTTCAATTCTTTTTCCTCATAAATACCTGCTTCACTTCATGCATGCATTTGGCTTCAGATTGAAACTTTTAGTACAACGCTGAACTGCTTGTGTTTGTGTTTTTCTTTGCTAGAAAATGCATATACAGAAAGGATACCAGTTTGGTTTAATGTTAGGCCGGTAACTCTAACAGAAAACTCTTCAGAACAAAAGCAGTGTAGGCATTTTTCCCCAAATAAATCATGTTTGCAGTCAACTGATAGTGACAAAGAGACAGAAGAGTTATGTTTGAGAAAGCATATTTATTATTATGAAGTTTTCAATAAATAGGGCAAAGAACAAGCTGTGATGAATTATGTTTTACTTAGGAGTACATTTTCAGAATTGTTAATAAAAGGAATATTGACTTCAAATGAAAGTCATAGTACTTAGTTATTTTTTGTATACATCATCAAGAGAAAATGACTACAAATAGGTTTTACCCCAGTACTTTATACTAGCAGAAATAATGGACTTAAATTTTCCAATGAGTAGGAGTGCATTCTCACGTAACCAAGTTAATGAAACTAAATAAAGCATCATCACAGATATAAAGAATAGTTTGGTAATATGTCCTTTTCTACACGATTTTTCAAACTTTTTTTTATTCAATCAGTTCAAGTGTGCAACATATAGAACCTATGGTATCTTTCATTTACCCAAAAGGAGAAAATAGCTACATATTTTCTGGAAGCCAGGATCATGCTGCCTTGGTTTTAGGAATAGGAAGAATGGAGTCTTGTCCTTCACATTTGGAAAGTACATTGTGGAAATGTGAGAGTTCTGCTGAGTGTCTCATTTTATATTTTTCAACTATCCAAACTCCCATATTGAGAGCCTGTTTGTACACAGATTGATTTGTTTAGGCCAGAGGAGCTGGCTTTCTCACCAAAAGTCATTCAAAATCATCAGGACTTTTAAACCTTAGCCAAGGCAAATAAACTTCCAGTTCCACAATATCCACAGTTTAAAGGGATGAAGGGTTTCTTCACAAATACTCAAGGATACTTAGGAACTCATTTGAGTCATCCAGAATCATCCTGGTAAGTTTCCCTTCTAAACAGAATATACATTGGTGGTGATATTCTATCTCCCTGCTGTTATTTCAAAAGTAGTTTCTTTACAGTTCTGTTATAGTGCTTGAGATTGATCTATATTTGTTTTTGGTTTTAGTTTTGGTGGCATTTTGAAGAGGACAGGGCATTTTGGGTCAGGTAGAAGTGAATTCCAGATTTACTACTCTTTGTGACTTTGGACAAGCTTCCTAGACTTTCTGAATCTCCATGTTCTCATTTATAAAACCAGTGGAATAAAATCAGTCCTGCAATGCTAGAAGTAAAAAGGTCAGCAATGTACCCGGCACTTAGCAACTGCTTTATTATCATTATCTTGAGTAAATGAAATGAAGACCAACACTGAATTACAGGCATCCATGAAGATGTACAATTTTAAGGCATAAGAAATGACTAATGAAATGTCCAGGAATTTTTCAAATTAAAAAAATGTTTTTCAGATCTCCAAAATATCCATTGATGTATGGGATTATTACAATAAAATTTGGAGCAACAAATTTGCATAAAAAGGAGCGTTTGTTTAGCCCTTGGACTCATAAACTGTGTCCATTAAGAATTTCAGAAACTTCTCTATTTAAACGTTTCTGAAACTGATTCCTTGTTCCACTTTTTTTTTTTTTTTCCCTTCAGAGAACCCTTATATCAAGCAAGTAAAAGACAATTTATCCAGAATCATTCTAGCGTGTCACAGTTCTATTTAGCGTTGCGTTGAATAAAATGACAGCTCACAAATCCCAACCCTGTTTTTCGGTCAGGGTTTTCGGTCCACAGTTCAAATGAAACTTCAGCATTTTCCTTAATGCCCAAAGTAATTTGGCAAACAGAATTTGAGAAAAGAACATTTTTGCTTCTGCTATGCAAAGCCCATATGCTCCATAAATATTATTTAGCATCTCCATGGTGCATTCTGTGTGCACTCTGCTTTATAATCATTGCTATGGCCATTAGCATAAAAATGCTTTTCTCCAGTCTTTTTTTTTTTCCATGCTTTGGCTTTGAAATTTTATCCTTATTCATAGTTCAAGAACTTTGCAAACAAATAAGATGCTGCACAGAATACTATAGGCAGCTTCGATCCCAGTACTAATCTGCACTTTGTAGCGTGAAACGAAAGTTAAGCAAGCATATGGCCAAAGACGGGAGCACAAATAATATTATGCCATGAGACATAAGAATGGAAATATTTATTAAGGTCATTAATTATAAAATTATCATTTATCTTTCTCTTACAAAATTTAAGCCTGATCACAAAAGTAAACTTGTTTGTCCTGTGTGTGTATGTGTATTATATACATATATAAAACATTATATTTACATATACACGCATATATAGTCTTGTTATGTTTCTTTTTTACTTTTATATTGATTATGTTTTTTATATAAAAGGTAATAGAAATATGTGAGGGAAATGGCAAAATAAAGGCAAGGATGAGATTAGTTTGGAGAAATGTATACATAGACTCTTTTGTAGTTTATAAATGTGGGATAAACATTTGTTGGGAGACAAAGCAAAAAGTGGACCCAGTCTGCCACAAAAGCCATGGTGCCCATGGGAAAAATAAAAACAAGCCAATTGCTCAGCACAGATTTTCCTGATTCTGACACTTGAGGGAAGCTCTTTCTGTGAATTATCTAAAAGATAAATGAGGAAGAGGAGACAGAGAATAAGTTTTTTATAGATTTTGATCATTAAGATTACACACAAAATATATAACTACTAATGAGTCAGCTGCTTTTTCTAATACTGGTGTCTTACACAAATTAAAAAAAGAATACATATCTTTGAGTCAAGTCTTGCTTTATAGAATATTATTACCATATTGTAAAGCTGCATTTATATTAGTAGAGGCATTCTTATTTCACTTAACAGACATAATTCTAAAGATTTGAGTGAGAATCAAATTTTGGTAAAAGAGATTCTATATTTTAAATAAGGTATTTTTATTTAAAATCTCACCATTGTATCCTTTGGTATACAGAAGTTCTTAATTTTAATAAAGCCTGCAGAAAGGAAAAACAAAAAGACAACCAACTCATTTTTTTAAAAAAGGCAAAATTTTTACCTCATCAAAGGTGATAACCAAATAGCTCGTAAATCCATCAACATATGCTTAGTATCATCGGTTGTTGGGAAATATAAATTAAAACAACTACCAGATATACTATACATCTACCATAATTACTAAAATGAACTGAAAAGTACACGTACATTTATTAAAAGAAACATATACAAGGATATTAATGGCATTTATCACACTAGCTTCAAAGTAGGAACCATCCAAATGTCCATCACCAGTGTCATGGATAAATGTATTGTGATATATTCATTCAATGAAATTGATGTGGCAATAACATTTCACAAACTCCAGTTACACAAAACAGTATCAGTGACTCTCACAAACAATGTTAAGAAGTCAGACTTGGGACTTCCCTGGCGGTCCAGTGGTTAAGACTCCACGCTTCCAATGCAAGGGGCGCGGGTTTGATCCCTGGTCAGGGAACTAAGATCCCACATGCTGTGTGGCACAGCCAAAAAAAAAAAAAAAAAAAAAAAAAAAGTAGTGCACTGTTTAAAAAGTCAGACTTGCAAAAGAGGATACTGCAGGATTCCATTTATATGAAGTTCAAAAACAGGTATCACTAATCTTATGGGGAGGGAAGAGAGAGCAGTGGTTACCTTTAAGTGATGACTGGGGAATACTGACAGGGAGGAAACATGAGGGAGGCTTCCAGGGTGCTGGTAATGTTTGACTCATAGCTGTGCACATTATAAAATGTCATCTAGCTGTACACATATTATTAGTACAGTTTTCTGAAACTTAATATAGGCTCTTGAAAATCTCAAAAATAAGGGGAGCTCCTATATAGAATAAATCACAAGTTTGTTAATAAAGCAAAAATAAAATATAAAGAATAGAGCCTTAGAAGTGTGTGCTTCTTTGCTGTGTAATGCAATTTCTGAGGGTTATTCTGTTGGCTATCCTTTGTATCCACCCTTCTTATAGCACTTATGCCACGGTATTATATTTATCTGTTTACATTCTTGTTATTTTTGGTTATCCTGGAAATTTCTCTTGGAAAGGGAAAAGGTACTACAAACACCTGAAATTGTTAGATTTCTATTCTGTACTCTTTAGAAAGGGGCAGCATCAAAGCAAGGCCTGTCATTCCTGCGACCTGTACTAGAACCTCTCCAGCAGGCCCCAATCTCTTGGTGCTGAGCAATCATCACCGAGCCCCCATCAGCCAGTAAGTTGTACTCCATGTTTCTGCCCTCAAACCCTAACCCACTCCTACCACCATCAGGATTGGGGAAGGTGTGGAGCCGAAAGCCAATCAGATTACCTCTCTTGAAATTTTGTTCAGGAGGCTTAGGACTAGAAATCAGTTTTTGTTTTTGTTTTTGTGTGTGTGTGTGTGTGTGTGTGTGTGTGTCTTCTTGCTGAAAACGAGGGGGAAAAAAAATTTCCTACATTAAGACCCTTGTTTTTCTGACAAGTGTACAGTGGAGCAGAAAGGCCAATAAACATATAGAATTAAGAATGAAACAGAAATAAAGATGAGACCATGTTACCGTGAGAGCTGGAGGAAAGTAGCTTCCTTTGTTTATAACTTTATTTTTCTCCTTCTAGTTACATGTGAGCCCAACTGCATTTCCCTTCTCAAACCAGTAGCTGCATCATTTTAATTTGATGCGGCTTCTCCATGCTTCTGTTACTTGCAAAACAAGCAAACAAACCATAAACCCTCCTTTAAAACACATATATGCTGTTTCAATCAATTACTTTGCTGAGGCTTGGAAATTTGACCTATATGTGTAAATTTACTTTTTAACTTTATACTTTGTTGATTTTGTTCATCTGAATTTAAATAAAGTAGCATCATAATTTCTCATCTCTCTCAGATTAACCATAGGACAAAATCTGGTTTACTAGAAGATGAGTTTCTTGAAAGCAAAGAAATCTTATTCTAAGTTTTATCCCCAATATTTAGTGGGGCTTGACGTTAAAGAAAGCTTCCAATAAATACTGACTAGAAAAATGAATTATCCTGACATGCAGAAAGTCTACCTAACTGTGGAAAGCAGGGGAGTCCTCTGCAAGGTATGGTGGTGGCAGTGGCTGTTAAAGGGGAAGACTTTAGGGTGAAACCTTGTGTATTTGGTAAAGTGTGAAATAAATCTTTAACAGGAATGAGGTGGGCATAGCTTTGATGATTTTCTTCCCCCAAGAAACTGGCTCCATAGCTCCAAAAATAACACCAATTTTAAAAGTGTATTTGCTGTCCAAATAGTAACCAACATCTTTTTTTTCTTTCTTTCTTTTGTTTTTACATTCATAGAATCAAAGAACAAAATGTAGCCATTAAAAGAGGCTGTTTGGACGTTTACGTTTGAAAAACAAATTTCCTCTCTTATTTCTGTTTGTGCTTCAGAATGCCTAATTTGAAGGCTCATGATTTGCTGAGGCAGTGCAGCAGCCTGAGCTGTGCATAGCAGCTGCATGTTTATGTCTGATCCACAGACAGGAGGATGTGTCCATAAAACATGAGAATGTGATTATCAGAGCTTTGAAAGGAGCAATACCGGGTAAGCAGGCACAAGATTGGCTGCACCGGACCTACCATGGGCCCTGGATGCCAAAAATAGTGCAAGACACACACTTAATTTCAATTTTAATTTCCAAAAGGCTTAATTGATTTAAAACTGATATACAGCCACGATTTACTATTTACTCCACTTCTATTCAGTCAGTCTTTCACTTAAACCCTATTGTTGCCTAAAGATATGGAGAGCCTGTACCAAAATGTTAAATAAGGCATACATTCTCATAAACCCATAAGTAGTATCTCCCCTCTGTTTTAATCAGACTTTGTTGTTGTTGTTTATTGCAAGGAAAAAATGTAGATAGATTTAAGACATAGGGAGATAAGATAATGAAATGGAATAAGGCATAGTTCTAAACTGTAGGATCCAAAACACCCTGATATATCACAGTCATTCCTGAGGTATGTCATAATGACTTTACTACAGATAGTGGTCAACTTACTGAAAATTTTATATGATTTCCTTTTCAAAATACATTCTGTATTTTGAAGTTATATTTTTGTGATGTTTTTCTAATTCAGTTGTATTTTTCACATCTTCTTTGAGAGAAGCTAAAGTCGTGGTTAGACCACCAGGTAAAGGTAAGGTGAGGGGAGTAATCACATTATATGGAAAGTGAACTTCATTCTTCATTTATCTGACAAGAGAGAAGAAGTTTTCAATCATTGATATGAAAGGTTTCAGGATTTCATTAGTGTCAATCTTTATGTCTAAATACATCCTTAAAGTCCACTGCAGACACCTCTCATTTTTTTCTCAAAAGATTATAGACTAACTGAAATCAACTTGATGTCCAGTGTTTGGGGGAAAGTAGGTTTTTGACGTGACCAGGTTATGTACAAATCTCATGTAATTTTATTAAATCATAAGATCTATTTTATCAAATCTTACGATAAGATTGCTTCCTAAAAGTCTTTAGACAATGTAAGGACTTTGGGATTTGAAGGCATTGCCCCTTGAGGATGCAGGGCTGATGCGACTAGAACAAAGGTTGACACTGCCTTTTCCCACTGTACTGGAAGTGCTGTTCCACACGAGGTACATAGGGCATATATGGCATAAGTGATATGGATATGACACTGTGAAATTCTCATGGTCATTTTTGCTTTGTGTCTTCTGAATATTCAAAAAAATGTTTTTCCCAGCATTTTGGCCCCAAGCTGTCTCTTCCTTCTAAAGAGGACCAATGTATTCAGTATGTAGATGTTGTAACGCAAAACATGGATAAATAACCTGATAAAAGATTATCATTGTTGCCTCTGTTGTTGTTCTTTTTGCTATATCTCAGTGCAAGAGACAGTTTATGTTAGAAGTTAATGTTTAAAAGTTTAATGGTTAGAAGTTTAGTTGAATTTTCTAGAGTTCATAATTTGTGAGGTCAATACAAAGGAATGTTTTATATCCAAACTGTACTGAAATTTTAGCAGCTGAGATGATTAGAAAAGAATTTAAAGATAGGTATTGCTCAGAAGACACCAAGTTCTTTAGGTAGATGTGGTGGGTTTTAAGTCGACTCACTTTTCTACAGTTCAGTATATGGTAATTGTATGATTTTAAAGTTTTGGTTTTGAATAGAGGATGCAATGATTTGTTCTGGGGAGCAAAATGGTATAATGATTTTGTTGTCAAGTAGATTTAGATTTTTATCCTTTTCTATTTACTAAATGGGTCAGGAAACCTTTTAATATTTCAGTATTTGGGCCAAAATAAGGATATTATGTCTAATTCAGAAAGTTTATTATGATAAATAAAATAAGCGATATAATGTGTTTAAAACCCCTAGCATATAGTTAGTAATCAATAAATGTTTGTTTATATTTTTCCTCATAATTAAAAAAATAATACTTATATCAATATAATCTCACACATAAACATCATTATAATCTCACACATAATCTCTGTGCTATAATAATGTTAGGTAATAAGAGTGAAAAAATATTGATAATATTTATTACACTGAGAAAAGCATTTAATGTAGATTTCTTTTTTGATCTTCACCGTAACCTTAAGAGATAAGTGCAATTTTTGTCTCACTTCACGAAAGAGAAAACAGAGGAGAAAGATTTCATAACTTGTTCAAGGGCACACAATCTATCAATGGTGGAGGGAGTATTTAATGTTGGCAATTTGACTCTACAACCTGTAACCTATACACATACCACATCTAGAAATATAATAACCTGGCTGTAGAAAAATTAAAATAAATTTTAAAAAGAATTGCAAAGACATGGCTAAGAGAATTGGGATGGATATAGAACTTCATACTTCTAAGCACCTACTTTAATACCCCACTTTACAATTGTCATTAAACCCATTGGAGAATTTTTCATTCATTTCCTGGTTTAGGTTTTAGAATTTCCATCTTCTTATAATTTTCTTTCCTCTGTTAAGCTTCCCTATCTGATTATACATTAAGACTGTACTTACTTTAACTTTTTAAATATTCTTGAAGTTTACTTTTTTAACACCTTTTTAAGACAAAATTTATATGCCATACAATTCATGCATTTAAAATATACAATTTTATTTTTTTAAGTAAACTCAGAGCTGTGCAACCATCACCACAATTCAAGTTTAGTACATACCAAACTGTGTAAAAGAAACCCCGTATCCATTGTCAGTCATTCCTCATTTCCCAATACTACCCCGTGGGCAACCACTGATCTACTTTCTCTGTCTATGGATTTGCCTTTTCTGGATACATAATATAAATGGAATCATAAAACACATGATCTTATGTGACTGCCTTCCTTCACTTAGTGTAATATTTTTAAGTTTCATCCACATTATAGCAAGTATCAGTACTTTATTCTTTTTTTGGTGCCAAATAATATTCCATTGTATGTGTATTTCACATTTTATTTATCCATTTATCAGTTAATAGACATTTGGGTTGTTTCTACATTTTGGTTATTATGAATAATGCTGTCAAGCACATTTGTGGGCAAGTTTTTGTGTTTATATTTTTTAAATTTTTCTTGCATGTATACCTAGGAGTGGAATTGCTGTTGTAACAAATTACCACAAACATACTAGCTTAAATCAATGCAAATGTATTATCTTACAGTTCTAGAGGTCATGCGTTTCACGGGGAGAAATTCAAGGTGTCAGCAGGGCTATGTTCCTTCTAGAGGCTCTCAGAGAGACTCTGTCATTCTTGTCTTTACTAGATTTTGGAGGCCATCTGTATTCATTAGCTCCTGTGCCCTTTTTTCATCTTCAAAGCCAGCAAGGTATTATGTTTAAATCTCTGAGTCTTCTGCTTCCCTGCTTCACTTATAAAGGCCCTTATGATTACACTGGGCCCAACTAGAGAGCTCAGAATAATCTCAAATCCCTTAACTCCATTACATCTGCGAAGTCCCTTTTGCCATGTAAGATAAAATATTCACAGATTCTGGAGGTTAGGCCATGCATGCTTTTGGGGAGGAGGCATTATGCTGCATACCACAGTGGGTCATATGGTAATTCTATGGTTAACATTTTAGGGATTGCCTGTTTTCCAAAGTGGCTGCTTTTTTACATCCCCACCTGCAATATGTAAGGGTTTTAATTTTTCTACATCCTCACCAACACTTGTTTATTGTCTATCTTTTTGATAATAGTTATCCTAGTGGGTATGAAGTCATATCTTCTTGTGATTTTGATTTGCATTTTCCTAATGAGTAATGATATTGTTAATCCATTAATGTGCTTATTGGCCTTTATTTCTTTTATAGAGAAATGTCTATTCATACCCTCTGTTTATATTTTAATTGGGTTATTTGTCTTCTTATTTTTGAATTGTAGGAGTGAGTGATTTATATGTTAGGATATAAGGCCCTTATCAGATATATGATTTGCAAATATTTCTCCCATTATACAGTTTGTATTTTCACTCACTTGATGGTATTGTTTGTAATAGTAAAGTTTTTAATTTTGAGCAAGTCTAATTTATTCAGTTTTCTTTTGTCACTTATACTTTTAAGTTGTATTTAAGAAACCATTGCCTAACTTAAATTCATGAAAATTTACAGCTATATTTCCTGTAATTCTTTGAGCATATTTTTCTTTAGTTACTTTAACATATTTATTATAATTTCTTTAAAATCTTCGTCTTTTAAGTCCACTATTTTGCCATCTTAAATTGATTACTATTGACTTTTTTTTTTCTTGAGTATAGGTCATATTTTTTATAGGTTTTGATTGTGCACTAACCCTGCTGGTAATTCATTGTGGGAACTCTTGTTTCTCTTATCTTCCTGTAAAGATTTTTGTTTTAGCCAGTCATTCTTTTACCAGTTGATCACTTTTCACTTGTCCAGACTTGATCTTTTGCTTTATTAAAGCTAATTATATTTCTGGAAAGCCCAAAGAATTTTCAGGACTTTCTAATTTGGAGGTACTAACCATCCAAATCTTGGTTCCTCTTTGGTACTTCAGGTTTGATTTTAGGCTTCATTTGGGCAGATCCAGAATGAACCTTATTCTGCAATATAGTCTTTATTCCTAAGGCTTGGCTTTTTTGATGTCTCAGATAAATTCCTGCAGCATTCATGCAGGGCTTTATAAATATCTCCACTTTAACCAGGCTCAACCTCCAGTGTTGCCCTCTACTCCTTCACAACTTATATCCTTGTTGCATTTTCAACTGTATCAGCTGCTTTTTGGAAAGCTTTGTGTAATCTCATCCTGCATGTGTACAACCCATAATCCAGGAAATTGCAGGGAAACATAACACAGGCTCTGGCACCTTCCCATGTACACCTCTTAGCTGCTTTGTTTTGCCCTTTCAGCTTCAAATTCTGAACTCTTCCTCCAGTAGAAATGCTGAGCTCTGCTTAGATTCTAACTCTCTGTGTTATAGTTGGAAAATCGTCCCCAATAAAGAATAAAAGCAATTATACAGATCACTCAAAATTTCTTTCCTCTTAGGAATTATACTATTCTAATGCCTCTTGTTCAATGTAGGAAAACTTTTTTGACATATATATTTTGCCCAGGATTATGGCTGTTTACAACTAGAGGACTAGTCCATTGTCAGTTACTCTATCATAATAGGAAGTCAGACAGAAACTTCTGATAAATATTTTAAATTATAGCCATCCCAACATTTCTGAATGTTGGATATCCTGTTACCTTTTCTCAGATATATGGTAATTTCTACTGACTTAAATTTCATTGTCTGATATGTTTTAGGTAGATAATTTCATACCAATGCTTATAGTGAATATAGTGAAACATTTTTAAAACTTTTAAGTGGCAAACAGGGATCCGACTCTAAGTTAAAATATAACCATGTGTGCTTGTAACAATACAAATGCAATATATATAATGCCTAAATCTGTGTGTGTGCAAGTAAAAGACAAATAATTCACCATCTCTGATGGACGGAGGCAAATATCTTTGGAAACGAATTTTAAATACATCCTTATCTTGTTAAATTGGAACAAGATGATGTGGGATAAATACTGAATCCCAGAAATCATGTAACTATCATGCTTTCTAGAAAGGGATCATACTATAAGTACCTCAGTTTGACTCTTTTCTCATTTAACAGGTGTTAGATACCTTTCTAGGTCAGCACATGTAGATTTATAATATTCTTTTAGGAAAGCTTTGTAAAACTCCATTGTATCAATATACCATGAAAATGTTATCTGATTCTCTTTTGATGGACATTTATACTACTTCTAGTTCTCTATTATTATAGTTATCTATTATAGTTATCTAAAAAAGGAGATATTCTTATACCTACATCTGTGTGTACTTGTGTGTATATTTCAGAAAGAAACATTCTAGAAATGAAATTGTTGTGTAAGAACCTTAGGCATATTTTGAAATATGACACATAGTGACATGCTGCACTTTCAAAAGTTTGTAGTGATTTACATTCCCACAGTGCTAATCTAACAATAAATATTTAGGTATTGTTAGATAAAAGGTGTCTAACAGTAAAGTAGAGTGACTCCTTCAAAAGATAAACTGTCATTTGATAGGCTTTTCATTTTACCAGTCTATTAGAGGGGACAAAAGACTATCTCATTATATTATATTGTTCTAAGTATTTCTAATTTTATATAAGTTTTTATGTTTAATATCTATATGTATTCCTTTGTAAATGTCTTTTAAACTGCTTTTCTACTGAGTTATTGTATCTTCTGTGTGTTGGTGTATCCTGGATACAATACTTACTGTACACCTTTGGTAAACTAATTTAATTATTTAAAATTTCAGTATCCTCATTTACAGAGTGAGAAAAATAATAGTGCATTCTTCATCATATTAATATTATAATTAAAGAAGATAGCAAATGCTTAATAAATATTACCTATTTCTAAACTTAAAAAAATCCTCAGTACATTAAGCATGATAACTGTGGATTTCATATGTACATCAAATAATTCATTTAAAAAATGCTTTCTTTTGTAGGCCTTAAAATAAATTTTAATTTGGTTGTATTCAATTTATCCATCTCTCCTTATGGATTTCTGATTTTTATGTTATTATTTTGAATGATTTTCCATTCTAATCTCAGAAATATATTTAATCATGTTTTATTCCAATAATTTATGATTTATTTTTTACATTTATATGTTTGATACACATGGACTTCATTTTCTATATGTGTGTGTATAAGGACAAAGTTAGATATCTAACTTTAATTTTTAAATTTTTATCATTATCCAATTGTTCCAAGTCTGGATTCTCATTCTTCTCATTCTTTTTAATTTTTTTTCTTTTTTTTTTGGCTCTTCTTATACTGGTAAACAATGTATCTTTAATTACTCTACTTTTATAATATATACTAATATCTGAAACAACTGCTTCCTCATTTCTCTTTACTTTAGAATTTTACTGACTATTCTCGTGTGTGTGTGTGTGTGTGTGTGTGTGTGTGTGTTTCCAGATAGACTTTTAAATCATTTCCACAAGCTCCAAAATATACTTAATTTTTTTCTTTGAAGTCGCATTAAATTTATAGATATAGGAGAACTAATGTTTTTATACTATTGAGTTCTCTGATCTGAGAAAATGTTATATTGTTCCCTTTTTATTAATTTTTTATTTATGTACCTCAGCAGTATTTAATATCCTCTTTGTATATATTATAAACATTTCTTCTCCATTTCCTCTCAAATATTTCACTATTTTTTGCTTGTCTAAAAAGTTAATATGATCTTTTTGAATTATAACAATAAACTTACTATCATTTGTCATTTAAAAAATATTTTTATATAACTTTCACAACCAGCCATCATACTAATATTTTATTTTTTTACATTTCCTTATAGTTTCCTAGCTACTTCTCTTAAGGTTTCCAAATATACAGTCAAATCTTCTACCAATTATGATAATATTATGTTCTACTTCTAATATCCCTTTCTTAGAGAGATAAAGTATACATTTAATTATATGTTTTTAAGTTATTAATAAGGCATTTATCTAGGGTCATATCAGCACTAAACCTGTGATCATGTGTTACTCACTTTGACTTATTAATTTGGTGTTTTCTATTAATAGATTTCCCCAAATTGACATAGTTTTACAATTTTTTAAAGGAAACCTGCTTTTCGTTTCAGTGCTAGATATTGACACAAGTGCTCTTTTTTTAATTTCTTCATTCTATAGCTGATAATCTTCAATTTTGCATATGTAGAGAGGTTCATATCTAAAGTATTCTCTCTCTGGAATTTTTAAGAAGTTCCAAAGTATATTAATCATTAGTATTTTGTATTTAGAATTCCCATTCTCCACCTTTTTCTCCTCATCTTTCTCTTCTTAATGGTAGTAACCAGGCAAGATAATTGTGTTTTCTTTCTGTTTGTTACTCCTCCTTGAATGGAAGTCCTTTCTTTCTATTTGCTTGAGAATTCCCTGTGTACTCTCTTTTGCTCTCATTTTGCAATGTTTCTATTAGAACTTATTAGTTAAAAGACTGGATTTTGATTGTTCAATACATCTCTTGCTTGGAGGGCAAGGAATGAAAGGAAATGAGCTAGAGCACACAAGTTTCAGTTTAGATATGTTATCTTAAGATTAACATCTTTCTGCAAAATATGACAGATCCTCTGTTTCCCCTAGCATTTGATATATTTTTTTTTTTATTGGAAGTAAGTACTGAGGCTTGCATTAAACACATATTACACATACATCTTTTGTTTGGTCGTTTGCTGTATATTTAAGTCTGCTGTTTATCTCTGCAAAATGAAGTTAAATATGTACTTCTCTCACCTGTCTGCTTTAACAAGTCTCAAAATTCTTACTTGGATAGCTAGTTGTGTGGGTAGGGGGTAGTGGGGGAGGGGACGGGGAGGAGAAACAAGAAGGTGGTTGTGCCCCCTCAGGAGCAAGGAAGGAAGGAAGGTGACCTAACTTCATCTACTTGTCAGTTAGAGCTCTGTATATACTGGAAATTATTTAATAAACCTAATACTGTGTGGGAATCACTGATTGTGAAAGTCTAATTTAAAAATCTGGTCCTGTATGTTAGCTCATCTCTATTTCCCTCCTTCCTGAAATCTACAGTAATCTCAGGGGTTTCTGGTTCTTTTCAGTGCATGGTAGTATATTCTTTTCTTTAAAAAAAAAAAAGATAAAACAAAATCATCTAATGTAAATTCTCTGTTCTTAAATGGTAATGGGGTTTTACTCTTTTTCTCATATCACTAGCCACTACTTTTTCTTTTTTTCTGGTTTTTCCTTTATACATAAAGCCTCACTTTTGAGACTTATGTTTCTGCTCTTCTCTCTACATCCCTTCCCTCTTTATGTTACATTCCTAACAAGAGCCAGGTTATAATAGAAATGTAATAGATGAAGAAGTTGACATGGCCACGACTGGAGCTTCAGGGATCTGCACAATCCAATGAAGATGTAGATAAAAGAAGAGAAATAGGAAACTGGAGAGTGAAAAAAACCCTGAAAACTCTGGAAATTTGTAGGAGGATTCCCTGACAAATAGCTCAGATTTGTATTTAAAATGAAAATATTTATTGAGTGCTTATTTGGTGCCAGAAATTGTACCAAAGCCTCATTTTATAATTTCCTTATGAAGGAAATTTCATAACATATTAGTAGGCTGATTGAAAGATACAGGGTTGGCTGAGCCAAGCCTTTTCTAATGGTCCAGATTTCTTCTGATGACAACTAACAATGTAACTATGCCAAAAACAAGCTAAAAGAATATACATCCAACCATCCATTCATCCAATAATCAAATGTTTATTGAGCAGCTCTTAAGTGGCACACATGAGATTTATGTATGTTGGAGAATAAATAGGTGTTATTTATATCTTCAAAAAGCTTATAGTCTAGGGAGAGACAATGAAATATAAGCATACAAATAAGTGTATTATTATAAGTTGTCATAAATACTGTGAAGGAAGGAAATGTGGGCTTCCACTTGTTTTGGGTGACAGTGGAAGAGAGACATCATTCACAATGAAACTATATTATTATAGTCATGCTATGTTGATTGAAGAAAAGAAGGACAAGTGCCCACCACCAAAAAGATTAGAAAGAAACTTTACAACAATAGGCTAAAATGTTTGGTTGTGCCTGGTCAGACTAGTTTTGTGCTTAGAAACAGCATTTTATTTAATAGTTTCTTTATAGTATAATTCCTTTGAATAGTTATAATGCTGATGGAATTCAAAATATTGTAGTACATTTGAGTGCTGAACAATAGTGCAACATATTCTTTATGAGGAGAAAGCACTGAGGAGAAATAAAAGAGCTGCATAAGTAACCCAAATGTGTGACAGAGAAAGGAGCTCACCCCTTCCAGTACTTTAGGTAATAGACTGTCCTTGTAACACGAGTTGAAAAGGGACTCAATGAGTGCCACACGATTTAAGTGGCAGGTGCAAGAGTATATATTATTCCCATTCCTCATTTCAACAATGGCAGAAGAACCACGTTAAGCTTATGGATATCTTTTCTTCAACATATATTTGGCAAGAGCCCGCAAGTGGTATCTCTTGCTACTTGGTGAAAAAGAAAACTATGAGGCTACTTTCCCAATTAGTGTATTCAGCTGATTTTCTGTGGCAGAAGAAAATGCAGACTGATTTTTCAGCCCCCAAATGAGTGTGTCCCAAACTTGCTCATTCTACAAATGAGTGTCTGACACATAGCTGCCTTCAATAAATGCCATAGGAATAAATGAGAAAAAGAAAGAAGAGAAAATAAGAGGAATGGGAAGACAGAACGGAAATAACAAGAATTTGGAGTACTTAAGACATTATTTTTATCCAGTTTGGGTGACGTATAATTAACACATCACATTTTATAAATTTAAGGTGTACAACATAATGACTTAATAATATATGTCGGTATTGTGAAATAATTACCACAATAGGATCTTTTAAGATTTACTCCCTTATTCTCTTTCAAATATACAGTACAGTATTGTTAACTATAGTCACCATGCTGTACATTATGTCCCCAGAACTTATTTACCTTATACCTGGGAGTTTGTACCTTTTGACCACCTTTGTCCATTTCACCCTCCCCCCCACCCCACCCCCGCACCTCTGACAAGCACCAATCTGTTCTCTGTTTCTGTGAGTTTGGCTTTTTTAGATTCCACATATAAGTTAAATCATACAGTATTTGACTATCTCTGACATTATTACTAATTTGAAGTAACAAATATGTGATTGTGCCACAGGGGGAGAGAAGGAAGGGAAGATAACCTGGGAGACAATTACATGTCCTCAATTAACAAGTTCAGAAATAACCCAACGTGATCTTGTGTTTGGGTCTATATAGGGTATGTGTTATGCTAATGGTGTTGGAAACAAAATAGGGGTCTATATAGGGTATGTGTTATGCTAATGGTGTTGGAAACAAAATAGGGGTCTATATAGGGTATGTGTTATGCTAATGGTGTTGGAAACAAAATAGGACATATTACAAAAGATGCATACCACTTTGAAAACAGAAATTTTGGAAAAGGTTAACAGATGTATATAATCAAAATGAAAGTGGGTATATCTGTATGACACTTTGACAGTCTTCCAAATCATCTTTATTTCTCTCTCTCTCTTTCTGAGTAAGAATCATATTGAGAAAATATTCATGCAAGATAAAGAGTATGTCTTTATTTTTTCTTTTGAACAGCGCTGTTCAGGTGTGGCAGGGACACCCATGGAAACATAGCATGACTAGATGTCTTAGTGAAGTTTCTGAATGTTTAAACATTTAAGATTTAAGAGATCCTTGGTATGAGAGTCTAATTCATTTTGGCAGTTGACAGTTTACTGGCAGTTTACACTTGGTAAGTGCACCTGACTCTGTCAGTCTGTTTTCACAAGCTACCTATCTGTCACATTGTGAGTGGCCTTCCCTCCACTTATACAAAGGCTGTCTTTTTTATATTATTTTCCTCATGGAGATTTAAAGAGACTGCGTGGTGAAAGGCCACATAATCAGTCTTTGTGATGACACCATGCCTGCACTCTAGATATCAAAATAGTAAGAAAAATACATGCTAGTTCAGAAATTGTGATTTAAGTTACAATCTAGTACTGAATGGACATTGAACTTCAGGCACTTGTTAGCAATTTGTGGTTTTGTGTTTGTTTGCTATTGTTCATAATTTAGAATCTAGTCTTCCACAATAAAAGTAATGCAAGAAATAAAAATGATGCAAAGATACATGGAGAAAAGTATTTGTAATCCTCAGAAGGATTACAATCCTTCTTAATAATAACCCTCCCAAGAAGTTCTGTGAAAGTGGATTTATATGGTCCTGAGATCTGTTATATGATAGCCAGTGAAGCACAGGGAGAATTCTGATATCCTTGTGATGATATTGCTAGCACAATTGCACACAGCTTCTGTGACTCCAAATGTAGGCTACACTGTGAAGGCTGGTACAACACCATGAAAGAAAATGTTCAGAGAAGAAAGGCAAAGAGTCAGAAAGCTCTTGGGTCATTACATAAGACATTCTATTCCTTGACAATATAGCCTGCAATTGCAGTAGAATAGTTACATGCTGTAGAGGGCAGCTTGACTATTTGGGGAGTGTTAAGTAAACAGGCATCATCACAAGCAGTATGTCTTGCACCGCATAAGAGTTGAGAGATGTAGCAAGAGCAAAGAAAGGAGGTTTCACCTCAAAATTTACCTCACACAGAACTAGACTGGTATGAACATAACTTCTCAGCCTTAGTAAATTGAATAATAAGTCTTCTCTGAAAGCTTTTAAAATGCCTGGCCTAGCATATAATTGGAAAAGTAGGATTGGAAATATGATTTTCATATCACCAACAAGTAGACTTCCTAAAGTTTTTTTTCACTACAAATTTTTTCAACAGAAGTTAAGGTTGTTAGTAGAAAATTCGTAAGGGTGATGCATTGATATTTTCAGTCTTCTTGATGAAATAATGAAAATTAAACAAAAGATGTTTGTGGGCTAAAAATTGATGTTTAACCATTGTATAAAAAAGAAAGTTGCAGTGCTCTTGATCCGAAGTTAATATCAACATTAGAGAAGTATTTTAGCATTCAACAGTCCAGGTAACATTTATCTGCGAACATTTACCTGGTAATATTAAGTGACTACCATGTATCAACTAAATGCCAGGCATGAAAAGAGTTATTTCATGAGAGAATTAAAAAAAGACTGAAACACATTCAAGATGAGTCACATCAGAAACTATTAGGATTAGAAATATTTTACTCTGGGAAGAGAACAGAAAGATAGAGATTTTAGTGTTTTAACAACTGAATTATCAGTCCACAGTTAAGTATTAAAAATAAAACTGACACTGACTCTATCAATAAGTAATTCATTACTGCCAAGAGACTTTTTATTAAAATTGAAATTGAGGATTATCAAAAGAACAATGATAAAGACTGTGTATCAAGAAGTGTTTTATTGTAAAGATTAAAAGCCATACTAAGAGAACAGAGAATTTAGTTTGTTTCAACACACAAAAAAGGGATTAGAAACAAAAAGCCACTCTTGTCTGAAAAATAAAAGTCTGAGAATTACTTCAAGCAGGCAAGAAAAACTATACAAACTGCCAGCCAATTTTTATTAAAAATAAGGAAGAAGATAAAAGGAAAAATTAAGAATTCAAGCACAAATCACAACACATCAATTATTTGAATGTGAAAGATGGCAAGGAGATTGAAGTCTTTCTAGACCCCAGTTATTAAGAAAATATTAGATATATTCACTTGAAAAGCCTAAATCAGAGAGGGAGTTAGCATATACTTTGAGGATTCTGATAGATTGTTTTGTGATATGATAGAAAAAGTCAGAAGTTTTGCCCTTTTTGTTGTTTCACATATCCATTTTTTCAAGAACTCCTTGATGACTCATACAGACTGTAAAATGTCATTTCCATATACTGAAGCTACAAACCATGCTGGGATTACAGTTATTTACATCACATATCTTGTGGAATGGAAGATAGAGTTACAGAGTATAGAAGAGAAAAGAACAAAGGACCATAGCAAAAATTTAAATGAGAGAGGGAATTTAAAATTCTCTGTAGCAGGGGACATTGGCAGGTCTTTTTAGTGAACTATGGAATAACCATCACACCATCAGGGTCTGTACAGATGCTTGGCAAATATCAAAGAGAGCTATACAATATCTTTTATTTAATGTTTAGAGGGGACTAGATTTAAGAAACTCACAATTGGAAGACCCTTTAGTCCCCAAGTGACCTCTGATTTCATATTCAGCTTCTAATCAAAGCAGCAACCTTTCCCATGAGCTTTACAGACAATTGTTTAGTATCTGGTTAAACTAATTGACTGGTCATCTACTTATGACAATATTGGAAAATTTTAGTTACTTACCATTTTAGAAGGTTAAGCCTTATTTTGATTACAAATATATCTTCATGTAACTTTTCTTACATGGTTTTATTTTGAGCTACAAAAATCTAATTACTCTCACATAACATCGTTTAAAATATTTGAAATTACATTTGTCCTCCTTTTCAAATTGAATATCCTTGGTTATTTTCTATAGTTTCTTCAGTGGTGTATAAATTCATCCCATATAACATTGAATTGCCATATAGCAAGGACATCACATTTTGAATTATACACATCATTTGTATAAACTAAAGATGAAACTATAACAAAATTTTCAAATTGGTATTATAATTCCCCTTTCAGCTATTAGGAACTATTTTTTTATTAGATCAATCATTCTAAGAACAAGTAGAAATCAAAATCTCTCTCTTTCTAGATAGACAGATAGATAAATAGATATACATACATATACATATTAGTATCTCTATAATCTCTGAAGTCTATACACTTGAGTAAAAGGAAAAAAGGCTTCACAAAGCCTAAAATGGATCTTTCAATCAGTTCAATCATATGTTTGTAAAGATCATTTACTCTTAGTCTAACTTCTTGTCGGAATCGAAAGTACATACTTTCTTGAGCAGCAAAACACAATTCAGACACTAGGTTTTATTATAATATTCCACATATAATATGCAATGCTCAATAAATAAATGTCCAGGCATAGAAGAAAAGAAAACTTGACCAAGAGAAAAAGAAACAAGAGAACATACCCATAGACAATTCAGATTATGGTGTTATTAGGAGCAAAATTCTAAATAATTATAATTGATATGTTAAATTAAATGTTAAGAGGAATTATTTTGGCTGAAAACTGGAAACTGCCAAGAGACATATCAAATGGATGTTATATAAAATATAAGAACTAAAATTGAGAAATAAATGGATGGGTTTACTAACAACTTATATAGAGTTAAAAAGAAAGTTAGTTAACTGATAGATTAGTAGAAAATATCCAAATGGAAGCATAAAAAGTCGGAAGGGAAAAATAGAGAAATGAGTGTATTCTGTAGAACATAGTGACAAATCTAACTAATGTATAATTTGAGTTACCAAATTTTAAGAGAAAGGAATGGAGCAGATACAATATTTAAAAGGATAATAACTGATATTTTCTAAAATTGATTGAAGACATGTAGCATAGAATAAAAATGCTATAATACTTCTGCTTCTGGTTATGACTAACAGGAACTAGATATATTCCCACACATGAAATGACTTTTAAAAAGGGAAAAATATATGAAACAAGTATTTGCAGACATTGGACCATGGGCAACAGAAGACAGTGATTCCTGCAAGAAGGGAATGAACACTGTGAGCCTTCTGATGGCCAAGCTTGTAGCCTAGCTAGAGTTTCCAGGGTGCAGTGTGGGAGGGAACCCCAACAGGGGCTAGTAGTCTTCTTGAGTTGAGCAGTAGAGTTTATAATTTGAAAAGGCCAAGAAAGCTAGAATTTGTGAGGCAAAGTGCCAGAGAACAGTGCTGTGTGTCTTGTTAAGAAATCAAAATTATTGTTATATATCTTCCCCTCAAAAAACCAGCAAAACACATACAAACAAAAAGGACCACTACAGGACCAGATGGCTACACTGGCAAATTGAATCAGAAATTTTAAAAGGAAATAATACCAAATCAATGTAAATTCTTCCAGAAAACAGAAAATGAAGAAATGCTTCTCAAGTCATTCTTGTCAACATGCATTACCCTATGGCACAATCAAAGCATTAGCAGAAGAGAAAACCACAGACTCATGAATAGAGCTATACAAATTTTCATCAAAATGGAACAATTGGAATCTAAAAATATATAAAAAGTGTACTAGATTGTGACCAAGTGAGATTTATCCCCAAATTCAAGATTATTTTAAAATTATAAAAATTAATTTTTAAGATGAGCCTCAATTGCAGACAAAAAGAAAAACTTTATATTGGAATGGAAGATCTCATTCACTGTCCCTTTCAGCAGTGACATAGTTGTCCCTCAATATAGGCCTATTGTATTGAGTTGAGAATTGAGTCCATGATCCTATTTGCAGGAAAAGAATTTGATATGATGTTCATTTTGGAACTAGAAAAGTACTGCTATTGTAGTCTCTCTGGGTTGTCCTAAGATTTAAGAGGCAAGGATTTAAGAACAATTCCAGGGAAGAGCTTAAAGTAGAAAAAGCAAGAAACCACATTGGTCTGGTTAAGAGTTGTAAAAGAAATAAAGAAAGCATTCTGAAAACATGACCAAGATGCTGATAGGTAGAGATGGAAAATTGAGGAACAGAGAAACCAAAAATACATCTGGCTTTGCATATAAAGTCTAAGCAATGGAAATGAAATTGAGGTTCCAGACACAGGCCTTTGAAGTAAACTTAGTGTCAACTGGGCAAAACAATAGAATAAACAGAACTTACTACAGCCACTTGAGCAAGAATAACAGGAAATCCAAAAGCAGAAACAACAATTCCAGTAGTGAAGAAACATGCCAGGTCCCAACATCACCACTTGTTGCCTCTTTTGTGTTGCTCTTTTGGCAAGGAAATGGGGCGTGGAGGAGATGAAGTAAGATAACAAGATGAAAAGGGCCCATAAGCGCTATTGGTTGGACTCAGAAGAAAATCCCAAAGAATAGTTACAATGACATTTTAAATTAAAGACATACTGCCATTTCAAAATTATTTAAATGTCTAGGTTAAAATTTTACTTACTCAGTTGTCAATGTTAGAACGTAAGATAATTTCTGCCAGGAACATATAAGAAGTCATGATATTTTAAAATTATGAGTGCCTTAATGTGTAGATACTTTATATTGTGTTAACAAACAACTACACAATGCATAGTCTAGAATCTTTATTGTCTTTTGTCAGCTGTAATTTCTTTAACAACGGAATCTTTTTTATCTTTGCTTTCCCTATAGAACATGGTACACTGGCTTACACATGTTAATTTAATAAAGGTCTTCTGAGTGCTAACAAAGAAAAAGAAGAAAAAAGAAAAAAAAATGAACCTCAACACTTATCTCACACTCTCTGTACATATTAATTTGAAATAGATCATAAACTTAAATTTAAGAGCCAAAGCTACACAACTTCCAGGGAAAACATTACAAAAAAATCTTAGTCACCTTGAGTTAAATAGAAACAAACAACAACAACAAAAAGCAATATAAAAGAAAAAGAGCTGCCTTATTGGACTTCATAAAAATTAAAATCTGTTGTTCTTCAAAACGCTCAGTTAAAATGAAAAGACAAACTGCAAAATGGGAGATAATATTTGCAAAACATGTATCTGAAAAAGGACTTGTATACAAAATGTATAAAGAATTCTTAGAACCCAGTAAATTTAACAAGTAATAAAACAAAACGAAAAAACTGGCAAACCACTTTTAAAAATAGGAAGATTTGAAGAGACATTTCATCAAAGATATGTAGTTGGCAAATAAGCACATGGGAATGTACTCAATGTCTTTGGTCATTAGATAAATGCAAATTAAAATCACAATGAGGTACCATTAGACTCCTTGGAATTAGAAAGACTGAGTATATCAAGTGATACAAGAGGGTGGGGCTACTAGAATCCTTATCTACTGCTGCTGGGATCTTAAAATGAATATAACCACTTTGCAAAAATGTTTGGCTGTATTGTGAAAAGCTAAATGTACAACTACTTTATGAGTTTTGACATAGAGATACACCCGGCTATTACTCAATATTAATGAAAGATTATTAAAAGCATACATCCACGCAAAGAATTATAGACAAATGTTCACAGGACCATTAATTGTAACATCTCTAACATGGAAACAACCCAAGTCTCCATCATCAGGAGAAGGAATAAACACATTTTGATGTACACAATGGACTACTACTCAGCTAAAAAAAAGTTACTGAAATTAGTGTTTAACACAAAAACATGGATGAATCTCAGTGACTCTACTGAGTGAAAGAAACTGACAAAAGAGAATCTATATGATTCTATTTGTATGAAATTCTATAAAATGCAAACTAATCAATAGCGATAGAAAACAGATCTGAGAGATTGGGGTAGAGGGAGTGATGGATTACAAAGGGGACTAGGAAACTTTCGGTAGGGAGAGAAATGTCTTTTATTTTGATTGTTACAGTAGTATATCTACAGGTCAAAACTCATGAAATTATACACTTAAATATGTACAATTTGTTGGATGCCAACTTTATAATTCAATACATCTATAAAAAATAATTGTTATTAAACTTAAGTGGAATAAACAGTAAGAAAACCACAACTGGCATATGATAACTGAAATGCAAAAACCAAAGCAAAAAGAAAATCTTCTAAAAAGCAAAATAATGAAGGCATATTATCTTCAAAGGAGCAACAATAAAACTGGCAATTTACTTCTCAACAGATATAGTAGATGAAAAAGACCAAAAAAAAAAAAAAAAAATATGTTGAAAGTTACTTTGAATGGGAGTAAATACCAACTTAGAATTCTATAACCAATGAAAATATTCTTCAAAAATGAAGATATTTTCAGATAGTCAAAATCTGAGAAAAATTTTCACTAGCATACCTGTACTATTGGAATTATTAAAAGGTGTACTTCAGGCAGTAGAAAACTATTCCTAGATTCCAGGTCAAAGATGAATGTAGAAGTGAAGAACTATGAAAATGGTCTATGGGAAAATCCAAATGAAAAATATCTGTATGAAACAGAAGCTATAATATGTTTGTTTGGTTATTTTTACTAATTTATTTTATTTTTTATTGTTTTATTGATGTATAGTTGATTTACAATGTTGTGTTAATTACTGTCGTACAGCATAGTGATTCAGTTAGACATATATACGTTCTTTTTTTATATACTTTTCCATTATGGTTTATCATAGGATATTGAATATAGTTCTCTGTGCTATACAGTAGGACCTTGTTGTTTATCCAGTCTATGTATAAAAGCTTATATCTGCTAACCCCAACCTCCCACTCCATCCCTCCCCCAACCCCTCCCCCTTTGCAACCACCAGTCTTGTGTTCTATGTCTGTGATTCTGCTTCTGTTTCATAGATAGGTTCATTTGTATCACGTTTTAGATTCCACATATAAGAGATATCATATGGTATTTGTCTTTCTCTTCCTGACTTACTTCACTTAGTATGATAATCTGTAGTTGCATCCATGTTGCTGCAAATGGCATTATTTAGTGGTTTTTTTTTTTTTATGGCTAAGTATAGTATTCCATTGTATATATATACCACATCTATTTTATCCATTCATCTGTTGATGGACATTTACGTTGTTTCCATGTCTTGGCTATCTTGGCTATTGTGAGTAGTGCTGCTATGAACATAGGAGTGCATGCATCTTTTTGAATTATAGTTTTTTTCTGGATATATGCCCTAGAGTGGGATTGCTGGATCATCTGGTAATTCTATTTTTATTTTTACTTTTTTCCCCAACTTTGTTCCTTCTTTTAATCTGTTTTTTAACTTTAAAAATTTGAAATTTATCAGACTTACAAAAAATTAGAAAACCAATACAAAGAATACACTCCAATTTCCCAAATGTTAAAGTCTTATACAAGTGTACAATACCAAACTGAAAAAAAAAATAACATTGATACAATACTGTTATCTAATATACAAATCTTATTCAAGTTTTATCATGCCTTTTGTTCATATGTATTTCCATCCATTATCCTTTCATTTCAGCCTGAAAAAATTCTCCTACTAGTTCTTGTAGTGCAGACCTTTTGAAATCAATTTGAAAATTATGTTAATTTTTTTTTCTGTCTAGGATATCATTATTTTGCCTTCATTTTTTTAGGATAAAATTCTAGATTGAAGGGATTTTTTTCTTTCAACCTTTTACAGATGCTGTTTCTTTTACTTCTGGCCTCCATTGTTTCTGGTGACACGCTAGTTATTTGTACATTTGTTTGTTTGTTGTAATACCAGTTTTCCCTCGTATGTAATCTTTTCTCTCTGGCTGCCTTTTTTTTTTTTTTTTTAATTTTTATTGGAGTATAGTTGATTTACAATGTTGTGTTAGTTCCAGGTGTACAGCAAAATGAATCAGTTATACATATACATATATCCACTCTTTTTTTTTTTTTAGATTATTTTCACATATAGGTTATCATAGAGTATTGAGTAGAGTTCCCTGTGCTGTATAGTAGGTCCTTATTAGTAATCTATTTTATGTATAGTCGTGTGTATATGTCAGTCCCAATCTCCCAATTTGTCCCTCCCGACCCCTTACCCACTGATAACTGTAAGTTTGTTTTCTACATCTGTAACTCTATTTCTGTTTTGTAGGTAAGTTCATTTGTACCTTTTTTTTTAGATTCCACATATAAGCGATATCCTATGATATTTAGTTTTCTGAGGAACGTACATACTATTTTCCACAATGACTGTGTGAACTCACATTCCCACCAACAGTGTAGGAGAGTTCCCTTTTCTCCACACCCTCTCCAGCCTTTGTTATTTGTAGACTTTTAATGATGGCCATTCTGACTTGTGTGAGGTGGTACCTCATTGTAGTTCTGATTAGTATTTCTCTAATAATTAGTGATGTTGAGCATCTTTTCATGTGCCTATTGGCCGTCTGTATTTCTTCTTTGAAGAAATGTCTGTTTAGGTCTTCGTTTGTGGTTATTGTTGTATTATACATTTATATAACACGCACAATATTATTGCATCAGTTCAGAGCAAATTGAATGTTGTTAAGCAAATTGTAAGATCTTTCCATTAACTAAGTGATAAAACTATTATTTATATTAAAATAAATAAAAGAAAAGAAATAAAACTATTATTTATATTAAATTTTAAAAGATCAAGAATGGGTGTTGTAATATCAAGTGTGACCCTTAAGAGAATAGAAAGAGAATGTATACTGAGTAAGCTAATAAAGAGGTAAATGGAAAACTGAAACAATTGATTATTTACAAATGAAGAAAAGAAAGGAGTAAGAAATACAGAAAAGGTGGGACAAAGAGAAAACAGTAATATAGCAAATTTAAATCAAAATATATCAGTAAGCACTCAAGCAACAACACTAAGACTCCATTAGGCACAAAAACTTAATCTATATATTCCTTAAAAGGATACATACCTTAAATACTATTTTAAATGTTTTTATATTTAAGTGTTTCAGTTTTCAACCTTTGAGCACAATAAATACTTGTTGAGGATCCAACTTGGGTCAGACCCACAGGTTCATAACATACAAGGCTAAAAACACATGTTATCTGTCTCCAAGAAGTTCAGTTTCTCCCTATAAAAAGATCTAAGTTTAAAATACCAGAAAAGAAATAATGATACGTTTTTAATTATATCAGCAAATCAAATGGAAACTTTCTTTTCAATTCTGTTTCCATTTAAACTCTTTTGGGGGGTCATATATATGCCTCGAAATATATTGCTGTGAATCTATTTTTGAGCATGGCCGGTAAGCATATTTACACAGAATTAGCATGAATGAACCAGTTTGCAGCATCTGTTCAGTGCAGTGTGGCTTTCCTCCGGGGTGAAAATGTCAACATAGCATAGCAACTTTTTTGGAGAAGGGAAAAGTGAACTTTTATTGTTTCTAGGCAGATATAAATATCATAGGCAGTGTCATGACAGACTGATTAATGGACTCAGGAAAGAGGGGAGAAAATGGTTCACTTTTATCATTTGACCAGTTTTGCACATTCTTTCCTAATTTTCTGGTTGTGCCAAAACATGCTTGTTTTTTCTTTTCTTTTGTTTTTTTTTTAAGATTGAAGGATCAATCCAGTTATTCATTGTGAGCACTGTACATTAAAGAATGTGATGTTATTGTATGGGACTGTACAGTAGAGGATGCTGAAGTGCTTAAGTTCTAAGTCACATATGATTCCATGTTTAAGAAACAAGTTGCTTGTTAGGTAGTTTTCATACATATTTATAATACTTCATGTAAATTCATACCTAAGTACTGATATGCAAATAAATATGCATATGTATATCTAAATACATATACATTATATATAAACACATATATATTGTATATATATGGGTACATATATAAATATATGAATGTTAAAATATATATTAATATATGACTATATATAAATATACAAATACCAATGCATACACACACATACAATTCTTTAACTAGAGATTTTTACAATACAAATACAAATCTCTTCTAAATATCAACAGAAATTTATATTACCATTCATAACATATGACTGTTGCTCTCTGATTTGATGTATGAGCACTGAAAAAAGTCTTGAATATGACTCACTTTTAAATTAACTTAGTTTTCATCAAAGTCCAAATGAGCTTCATTAGACTCATTATTTTTTACCCTATTTTCTTAAATGTACCTTGCTCAATCCTCCATTTTCAGTTCAAGTATGAAGTCTTTTCTTTCCTAAAATAAAAATTTGTTTTCTGGAAGAATATACTTTGAAAAAGTCACAAGGAGTAGAACCTACAGCTAACTTCTCAAACCCTGGCACTTCACAAGTGAAGTATGCTTCCAGAAACTTAAAAACAATGTGATTAGTCATTGAAATTTGGATTTGATAGCCAGGAAAATTACAATCAGTTTAAGTTTTTGAGAGGACTAATGAGGGAAAGTAATCTTCACTGTTGGCAAAAAAGAAATTTTGTTTGTTTACAACAATATACATTATTTTCTGCAGAAATTATTTTGCTCTTAATTTCTTACCTAAGCATCTTGTTATCTCAACCTGTTTATCTCCACTGGTAATGACTCCTTATTTCAAATGTTTTGAACATTTGTTCAGTGTAGGGTAAGAAGTACATCAACTCCTTCAAGTTTGAACCTGATTGAAAGCCTGAAAATTACACATTTTAAGCTATGACTTGGACTGTAAGCTTCTGATGAAATCTTAAAGTGACTTATTAAAATAATGCTTCTTAAATTTGTCAAGGAGAGCAAAAATAATTTTATCATAAGTTAGTAGTAAATAAATCAGAAGTCTGTGGGTTAAACACAGGCAACAATTATGTTTTTAATGCCAGGGATAATTGGGAGGTAATTGCAGTTCAGGTTATTTAAACTTTAGCATATTTTATAATGTTTTGAGATAATAGCCAAACATGAAGTGCTTTTTACGTCATTTATGTAACTGGAGATAATGAGAAATCAACTTTAGTTTGAGTCATCAGCAATGATATTATTTTATTATCATTATCCCCACTTCTGTCACAAAGTAATGTTATATTAGGGACTAGTACATATCAACATAGCTTTCTTTTTTTAAAATTTATTTTATTTATTTATTTTTATTTTTGGCTGCGTTGGGTCTTCATTGCTGTGCGCGGGCTTTCTCTAGTTGCGGCGAGCGGGGGCTACTCTTCGTTGCCGTGCTCGGGCTTCTCATTGGGGTGGCTTCTCTTGTGGCTGAGCGTGGGCTCTAGGCACATGGGCTTCATTAGTTGCGGCACGTTGGCTCAGTAGTTGTGGCTCATGGGCTCTAGAGCACAGGCTCAGTAGTTGTGGCCACTCTTCATCGCGGTGCGCGGGCCTCTCACTATCGTGGCCTCTCTTGTTGCAGAGCACAGGCTCCAGACGTGCAGGCTCAGTAGTTGTGGCTCACGGGCCCAGTTGCTCCGTGGCATGTGGGATCTTCCCAGACCAGGGCTCGAACCCATATCCCCTGCATTGGCAGGCAGACTCTCAACCACTGTGCCACCAGGGAAGCCCCTCAACATAGCTTTATACTCATGGATTTGTACGAAAGAAAAAGGAGATAAAGGGAAAAAATCTTCAAAGAAAGAAAAATATATGTGGAGATGACATACTGAAAAAAGTGTTGTTACTAGAAATCATTTAGGTAAGAAGTGGATTATTTCTTTCTTCCTTTATTTTTTCCTTCTTTCTTTCCTCCCTTTTTTTTTTTTTTTGTCATCTTTAGTTCCTTCATTACTTCTTAAAATTTTCGTCCTGACACTTTGGCACAATGTGGAACATATGGCCTCTATTACTTTACAATAATTTTCCCTTATACTTACAAGTCAAACTATGCTTGCTTCTCTTTCTATTGTCAATAGGCAGTAATCGAGCATTAATAGTTACTGGTCCTAGGATAGATATTATTATTCAGCAAACTTATAGGAAAAAAGTAATACTTTTCTGCTAAATAGAATTAACAATATTAATTATCTTTAACTTCTCCTTCAAAAATAATATGCCAGTGTATTTTCTTCCCCACTCAGAAATAGCATCTGTTCAAAAGTTACTTACGTCAAACAGGAAGCTGCACATTAGAGTTGTGTCTTAGAAGGGTTCTGAGAATCGCATAAAGGCAAGACCTTGGCAAAACAGAGAAGGAACTTAAAGAAGAGCAGAGGGATGTGAATCTTCTGCCAGAATAAGAAAAACACATAAAACACAACTTCTGATTATGATTCTGAAACTCAAATGTGTCTTCCTTGGCATAGAACCAGAGAGAAATGAAGCAAGCAGCACTTTTTGTTTGGCACAAGTCTCAAAATGTGCCTCCAAAAAAACCAGACTTTTGGCGCAGTGAGACCCCAAACATCCAAATGAATGGCTGACTTTTTCTCCTTTCACATGAGCTGAGAGATACCATTCCAGCCTCTGTGTATGTGAAGCAGCCTATTCACGTGCATCATGTTTCAATCCCCAGGATTACCACTCTCCTATCTTCTTTGATCATATAGACCGTAGTTTCCGTCAATAGTTGATAATGTGTGTGTGTGTGTGTGTGTGTGTGTGTGTAGGTGTGTGTTCAGTGACTAGTCCTGGGAAATCACATGATGAAACATGTAACACCTTACGTTGTCAAATTGTGAAGACATGTCAAAGGATGATAGGGACCTACCAAAAGAACATACTTTGAAGGAGTTTCCGTGGACAAATCTGAAACTATTTGAGCATAAAAAATGATTGTAAACCTTTATAACTTTCTGATTAAAATGTAACTCTATAAGGGAAGAACAAAAAACTTTTCTTACAATGGAAAAATTTGTAAATCTATAAGGGAAGAATAAAAAACTTTTCTTACAGTGGAATGTCCTTTAATAGATACAAAAAGATTGACAGAATTAGAAAGTCACCAATTTGAAAACCATAAAGGTATCATTTATTCAGGCAAAACTAATCAATGCATGTTAAAATTATTTGATAAGAAGATATTTATTACAAAAGGAACACTTTTATAGTTGTAAAAACTAGGCAAATACCACCTTAAGTGACCAAACTTAAGATCATCAGTAATGGGATAAATTTATATTGTGACATCCTGACATGAAATACTGAGGGTAATCAATATGACTTATGAACAAGAGTGAATATTAGATGAATCCAAATTGAGGTACATTCCACAAAATAATTGCTATGTAGTCTTAAAAAATTGCAAGGTCATGAAAGACAAAGGAAGAGGGACAAATTGCTCCCAATTAAAAAGTATTAAAATTTCATGACATCTAAACATCACACATAATCTTGGCCAGACACTTTTTTTTTTTTTTTTTTTGCTTCAAAAGACATTATTAAATTTGGATAAATTTAAATAATAAATGTATTTAGCTCAGCTCTTGACCCCCTTCTGTCTACTCTCAGTGGAGCCATCTGAGTTATTCAAGTGAAGCATAAGACAGATTATATCATCCACCTGTTCAAACCATCCAATGACAAACTATTAGGGTAAAATTCAAACTCCATACTACAATCATGGTGACTTATTATCCAAACTGGGACACTTTTGAGAGTGAATACCACATTATTAATAATCACCCCAAAATAACAGGCATAAACTTGGGTATATGATCACCTTGATTACAAAATCTTATGTAGCCCCCATTAATTCTCTGGTCTTCTCCTATTGTCTCTCCCTAACTATGCTGTTGCAGGTACTTTGGCTTTTCTGCTCCTATGAGCAAACTAATAAATCCTCCATCACAGGGTCTTTGCAAACATTGCTTAGCCCTGCCTGGAATGCTCTTGCCACAAATTTCCTCATGATGTCCTCTCTTATTTCCTTGAAGCCTGTACTGCAAAACCACTTTCTCAATGATGTAAAATATGTATGTATTTTTGTAAAATATGTAAAATTTCAATATCCCCTCTCTAAAATTTCATGTCTCTTTTTCCTGCCTTATTATAGGCATTTATTTATATATTTATCAATATATAATAGAACACAGAGTTTGATGATTTATCTAGATTGTTATCTGAATTCCATATTAGAGTATAAGATAAAAAGGGCAAGTATTTTTGTTTGTTGGATATAGTATATATCCATAGCTCTTACAATAATGCCTAGCACTTGATAGGCAATCAATAAATATTTCTTGAAAGAATTAAAGAATGTATTTTATCAATGAAAAATATTAAGTTTACTGAATGTTTAAGAAAAATAAGTTCATGAATTATATGAAGAGTCAGCCTGTATCTTTACTACAATGTATACCTTTATTCATGGCAATAAAAAGCAATTGAGCATTAGTTATATTAAAATAATAATTTACTTATATCAGAGTCATAATAAAATACAAACAGTGAATTCTGAGCAACATTCAGTTATTCTTCATCCTTGGATTGGGTTGAATGGATGTTATTCTATTGTTTTTCTTGCATTTCACTGATTAATTGTTAGGTAGAATATTATTTTTTCATGTTTTTTGAAACATTTGTTTTCCTACTCAGAGTTGTGTTTTATAAGTCCTTTTTTTATTTGGTTCTTAGTGATTTATTTCTTTTCTATGAAATCATAAGAAGCTTATTCGTTGTGGTTTCTCTTAAATATAACATTTAACATTATTCTACCATAAAGAATATGCAGCATCATCTTACAAAGTTTAGGGACTAGAAACATATTTAAGGGATTCAAATATAAGCTTACTATCCTAATTGTGGATTTGAAGTCAGCAACCTGGGTTTAAATTCCAGAACCATACTGTCATCCTGTATGATTATTTGACCTTTGCATAAAATCTTCAAGCTTCAGGATCTCCTTCTCATGGTTATTATAAAATGGAATGAAATAATGAATTTTAAGCACTTAATGTTACGTTGTTTTTTATTAACTATACAGTGAGCTGTCTCCTTTTAAGGTACTCTATTATTATTAGGTTTTATTGTTATTGGTCATCATCTTTGACCAATAATTTCCATATGCAAACATATTTGCATATTTGTGGTGATGGAGTATATTCAACTTTATGTCATGTGTTTTGCTTAATAGCATATCATCAATAAGCTTAATGCTGCAACATAATATGCATAATTTTAATTTTAATGAAATGAATATGATTCCATCTAGTGATGGTATCATAACTTATTCAAATATTAGACTAGTATTAGGCAATTAATTAAAATGCTTTTTAACACACAAATCTGGTAGGGTATAGTGAGAGAGGCATGGTCATAAACTCATGATAGTTATACAAATATGATCATAAAGTCTTTTAGGAAAGCAAGTTTGGAAAGATATCCAAACTTTAAACATATTCATTCCCATTGACCCAGCAATTCCATTTCTGGGAATATCTCCTAAAGAAATTATCAGAAATAAGGACAAAGATTTATGTGCAAAGATTTTATCATGCCATTATTTATGGCAGCAAACAATTGGAAGCAATACAAAAGTCCTGCAATGAATGATTACCTATATCATGGTACAGCCATAAGAATAAAGAGTAGGCAGCTCTTTTAAAATATACTTAGGAAAAGTTTTAAAATAGGGAAAATGCTCATAATATAATGTTAAAAGAAAAACAACAGATTTGAGAGGTATAAACTTATAACATGTACAAGAAAATATTTGCAGTGTTATCTCTGAGTAGAGAAATTATAGGTGTTTTTAAAATTTTCATCAATTTTCCACATCTTCTACAATGAGCATACATCACTTTAAAGCTAATTTTTTAAAGAAAGTAAAGCTACTGTTAAATTACTAATAGTGACATCTATGTTGAGGTGGGGAATTTTGAATGATTTGGCATGCTGTGTATTATAGTTCAACACTGATGGCATGATACCTTTGCTGGTGAGCATGATAGCGCATCCCAAAGGCAATGTCAAGCCATATCCAACCATTTTCAGCTTCTCTCAGCCTGTGGAAAGTTTCCAAATTGCAGTATTGTAAAAGCAGAATAAAGTTAAAGTCTTATGAAGTTGCAGATTAATGAACAGTAGCAGCAGGTTCATCCACAATCCAATTACTTGGAAAGTAAATGTACCGTATCTAGTTAGTGATATTGTTTAATATTTAATCCTGTGAAACGGAAGCATGAACATTAAAGTTCTATCGTAAACCCTAGAAGCATGAAAATAAAGTATAAAGGTAGCAGGTCTTAATACTTCTACAGAAAAGCAAAACCCTGTGTTAAAAAATTGCCCTTACACAGACTGCACATGTGCTGTTACAACAGGATAAATGAAAACTGATTCAGTTCTCATTTTTTCCTTCTGTCCAAAATAATTAAAACTGGATTAGGTTTGTTGCAGTCTCTTCAACTGGCTTCTCAGATTCTGTAATGATTGGCAGTCTATTTTAAAATGAGCATTATTTAAGGTCACATAGTTTTGAACTTGAACTTTTAAAAACAAGTTTCTAATAAAAATATAGTAGGAAGATGACTATTTAGACTCATTACTAGGGATCATTGCTTCCTACTTCTCCTGACGCCTCATGGCTACAGAAACTGAGGCCTCCAAATTACGAACTCACTCTCATCAAGACTTAAACCAGTTCCCATCTAGGCAGCAGAACATAGTAAGCCCTCTCCTCACCAGTGGTAGAATTTGGAACTATCAGTTTTATTCTCATTATAGTATATGGGTATATATGGTGAATCTACCGATGAATAGCAAGTGCACTCAATTGCAGTGTAGTTTACAGGAATGCCACGTTTGCTCATTCACTATAACTAGATGCCTAGGTCAAATTCTGATTGTACAGCAGTTTCATTGGAACTCAATTGATGCCCTTAATCCCAGTTATTTTCCTACACCCCTCACACCACACCTAGTTCTCGTCCTCTTCCCTGTAGCACCTACAGCCCATTTTATATGTACTCAGATGCTGCCTGTAATCTGGTATCAAGCCAGATAGATCATGCTGAGTTTTCAGTTATGCCTCCAGAGACTAACATACCTGAATTTTGTGTCCCATTCACTTTATTGACCTCCTTTTTATTTTCTGTAAATAATAGACAAATCATAACAGTTTTATTCTGGGAATATTACCTACTTTTAGTTGCAAACTGTTTCCCCCCAAGTTCAGACCATGTAGCCTGACTTGGAGTTGTCTCATTTTCTCAAGAATTCATCTCCCTAATCATAGGGATTTATTCAAGAAATGACAACTGCCGGCCCTAACAGACTCTTTCCTTAGGATTTTTCAAATTTGAATTGGACAAGAGCTACTTTCACTGATATGGTGAAAGAAAGAAAATGTGACACCCAAAGCTGGCAATAGCTGTAGGATATAGTATTGTAGGTAATGATGCCTCACCCACATCACTTACCCGTTACCATTTCCATGCACGTTGGCCCAACCTCCGTCTGATAACACCTGCATTTCTTTCTGTGGACTTTCTTAGCTACTAGAGCCCTCTCTGTGCACATGTGTGGCAAGCCAAAAGTGATGAGGAATTAACACTTCATAAGAGCAGCCCTCACTGATGACTGACAGGAACACCCTAATTCCCTCACCCTTTAGATGGGATAACATGGAGCTGCAGGATCTATACCACCTGGTACCTGACTTACCCAAGAATCCTGGCCATTTCCAGAACTTCGTTTTTCTTTTTTGCTAGTCTATGAACCACATTAGTATTCTTCCAGTACCTACTCTTAGCTCTCAATTGAGAAATTAGTGTTTGATATTTGAATCCAAGCAAATCCAAATATAGATATAAATATCATCCTAAACTATGTCCATATGGTAGGCTGAATAATGTCCCCCCACCACCAAAAAAAAAAAAATCTATGTCCTAAGCCCTGGAACCTGTGAATATTACTTTATATGAAAAAAAAAAAAAAAGATTTTGGAGATATGATTAAATTAAGGCTCTTCAGATAGGAAGATTATCCTCCATTATCCAAGTGGCCTAAATGAAATCAAATGTATCCTTTTAAGAGTGGGGCATAGAGTGATTTGGCCACACAGAAGAGGAGTAGGTCACAGAGGCAAATATTGGAGTGATGTGGCCACAAGCCAAGGAATTTTGGCAGCCACCAGAAACAAAGAGACAAGGACAGATTTCCCCCCCTAGAGTCTCTGGAAGAAGTGAGGCCCTGCCAATACCTTGATTTTGTTCTAGCGATATTTATTTCGAGCTTCTGACCTCCAGGACTATAAGAGAATAAACTGTTGTTTATACCACCAAGGTTGTAGTGGTTTGTTACAGCAGCCACAGAAAACAAACACAGTCCCATTGAACACTAAGGTACAAACCACGTATTTCTGAGACCAGATCTCTAATCCGGTTGGTCCCTGAAATCCCTTTTCTACCATCTCTTCCTTCTCCAGCTGCTCATCCACTGAAGTATTACCTAGCCTGAGTCCTGGCTGGATTCTACATTAGACAAACTAAACTGAATTTATACCAAACCGAGTCATCTTATGAACAATTTGCATAGTTAGTAGTTTACCTAAAATATGACCATACCGCCACCCTTTTTAGTTTTGTTTTGTTTGCATTTTGTGTCTTTCTGCTAATTTTTTTTATCATTTTAAGCTTACTCTAAAATAAATTGTCTGTGGGCACACTGAATGATATTTTCTTTTACTTCTGAATTATCCAATCTGTCACATATAGGGTTATTCTAATATGTATATATAGAACTCTTAAAATAGTGGTTTTAGGTACTGTAATGTGAAATATTAATGTAAATAGATTATATTTCACTTTGTTATTTATTTACCTTTATTTCATTGTAAACACTCGAAATACATTAATTTTAGGCAAACTGAGCTTTTCCTAAACATAAGGAAAATTGGACTTGACCTAATGCCTTTAGGAAAGTGTCTTTGTGACTCATATTTCTACCCTGGAATTTATCTATGCTAAGTTATTATAGTAAGGGATAGCAAAAAGGTAAGAGAGTTTGAATATTGCTTAATCATTTATTATGTGTAAAAGCTAGAGGGTTTACTAAATCTTTGAGTCTGTCTCTTTATTAGTAAAGTAGGTATAATTTCTCTTGCCATATAGGATTTCTATAATGGTTAAACTAGGTACTGTATAATGAACTAGCTGAGTGTCACACATAAAATTAGTACCCCCAAATTTTGTGATACACTAAATTTGAGGAAGGTGTTAAATCAGTGTCATAAATATCTCTGACTACTTTATCTCCTCCATTAATTTAGTCATTACAGGAAGATTTAGTGTCAGAAAGTTTGCATTACATCCTAAATTTGTGTTTACTTAGCAGAAATTCTGGGTGAAGATGGTGTCAGTAATAAAGTGCACGTTTAAATAATATAGGTAAATTATAAATATTAACAATAAAGAAAAATTGATAAGGCCATATTATGCAACTTGCACTGTTCTCAGAACAAAAGTTACTTGACCCTTCAATGGAAGCAGAGTTGAAATCTGATATCTGTGATGTAATATACATACAGAGGAATGGCCTAGACCATGGAGTTCATGATTTCTTAGTACTTTATCCATTTCTGCAAAAAGCAGAAGTTCCCTTCCACACCCTGTCTGTTTTGCCACTAGAATCTCAGCCTACCTTTGTGACTGATACAAAATCACCACCACCAATTGCTACTTCACCCAAACACCTACAGCATTAAAATCACCTTTTCCTAGCAACCCTTCCTCAGGGCACACATCTCTGCTCTCAGAGAATGAGGAGAAATCCTTGACAGACTCCCGGACATTCTGCTCCCTTTGCCATTCCCTTTCCGAATTTCCCACTTATCAATCACCCAGCTAACATACTCATTGATTCAGAGAACTCTGGCAGCATTTCATCTAATAAACTGTCCCTGATAGCCCAGTCTAAATTAAAGTCTTCTTTCTGCCTTCTGTTACATCACTTGAAAATTCCTACTATTGAAATTAGCATGTTATTAAGTGAAAATAGATTAAGACATAGTGCCTAGCCAAGATTAGGGGCTCAATGATTTTGCATTGAATGAATAAATAAACAAGAGTCAACACTAATAGAAGAACTGAGTGTACTGCTTTTTCTCATAGCACAAATATTATAAGTAGCATATAGCTTTCTCAGGGGATGTCCCCTAAAACTTATTTAATACAAAATGTCACTGAACTATAGTTTTGCTACACAAAATGAACACACACTCATTCTAATATTTAGGTTTTATGCTATTTGCAATTTCTAGATAGTTGGCTTTGAAAAAGAGCCGGGTAAAAGAATTAGAATGGTAGACAGCACCTCCCCCCCAAAAAAAGCTTAAGGAGCAACGCAGTTATAAAATTCAGTGACAGAATAGTTCTTCTAAGAACAAGGACAAAAAACCTTTTATTCTTAGCTCATAGAACATTCTTATACCTATGTGAAGTATATGAATATTTTGAAGCTAAGAATAGCGATATATCACAATGTACTTTGGGGAGATATATATACACACACACACACAAATATATACACACACAAATATATATATACACACACACACAATAGGATATATACATATATAATGTAAGATACATGTATATCTCAAACTTGAAATATAAGATGTTCACAAAGTCACTGCAGATATTTAGCTAACAAATGAGTTAGCTAGACAAGTTTCAGTTTTTATTACTTAATCATAGAAATAATCCAAAGAAAAAATGTTTTAACATTCCATTAATTCATATAATTTGTGATGTATTAAAACTATTATTTGTTCAACTGTATAAAACTGTCCATTTCATGTACAAGGGTCAGAGGGCGCAAACAGATTTAACCTGAGGATTAACTCTCTCCTATAATACTGGAATAAATAGCTTTTGTTTACCTGACATTTTCTATCCCATTCTATGAGTTGCTTAACTTCATTGAACCTCAGTTGTTCATCACTAAGATGAGAACAATAAAAAATATATCTCAGCATTGATGTGAAGATTAAAAATTAGAAAATATCTCTGGCACATGATAGAAGTTAAATAATCCTCTTTCAGCCTACGAAGTAAATATGTTGCGATTGGGTAGGGGAAGGAAGAGAACCTTCAGCAAATTTGTCAGATTCATTACCCTGCTGTCTGCAAAATTCGGGAGAATTATGAATGAACATCCATGTTCGTATAAAGTTGTATAAATCTTCATTCTGCTCTTTAATGTTCATAATGTCCTATTAGCTTTATATAGGCATTTGCACTATTAGTTCAGAACTAAATTTAAGCAAATATCACAGAGTGGACAATTGAATCATGTATCCGGATTGAGTCAGCAGTCTATAGCCCACAAGTCAAATCCAACTTGCTGCCCATTTTGTAAATAAAGTTTTATTGGAACACAGCATACTCACTTATTCACATGTTGTCTGTGGCTGCTTTTACACTTCAATGGCAGAGTTGAATTCTTGCAACAGAGGCCATATGGCTAAGTATCTTGTATTTAGCCCTTTACAGAAAACGTTTGCTGAGCCCTGATTTACACAATTGAGGAAAAGAAAGCTGTATTACAATTAAGAACAGCTTTATTTGATCAAAGGGGATAAATTTGAATAGAGGTATGATTTGGAATATACGTGCAAGAAGCTCAAGAATAATTCAGTTTCTTTTCTTTTTTTCATTTTTTATTGAAGTATAGTTGATTTACAATTTGTGTTAATTACTGATGTACAGCAAGGTGATTCAGTTATACACATATATAATTCTCTTTTTTAATATTCTTTTCCATTATAGTTTATCACAGGACACTGAATATAGTTCTCCGTGCTATACAGTAGGACCTTGTTTATCCCTTCTATATGTAAAAGCTTACATCTGCTAACCCCAACCTGCCACTCCATCCTTCCCCCAAGCCCCTCCCCCCAGAAACCATCAGTCTGTTCTCTATGTCTGTGATTCTGTTTCTGTTTTATAGATAGGTTCAGTTGTGTCATATTTTAGATTCCACATATAAGTGATATTATATGGTATTTATCTTTCTCTTTCTGACTTACTTCAGTTAGTGTGATAATCTGTAGTTGCATCCATGTTGCTGCAAATGGCATTATTTTGTTCTTTTTCGTGGCTGAGTAGTATTCCATTGTATATATGTACCATATCTTCTTTATCCAATCATCTGTTGATGGACATTTAGGTTGTTTCCATATCTTGGCTTTTGTGAATAGTGCTGCTATGAACATAGGGGTACATGTATCTTTTTGAATTATAGTTTTGTCTGGATATATGCTCAGGAGTGAGACTGCTGGATCATATAGTAATTCTATTTTTAGTTTTCTGAGGAACCTCTGTATTGTTTTCCACAGTGGCTGCACCAACTTACATTCCCATCAACGGTGTAGGAGGGTTCCCTTTTCTCCACACCCTTTCCAGACTTTGCTATTTGTAGACTTTTTAATGATGGCCATTCTGACTGGTGTGAGGTGGTACCTCATTGTAGTTTTGATTTGCATTTCTCTAGTAATTAGTGATGTTGAGAATCTTTTCATGTGCCTATTGGTCATCTGTATTTCTTCTTTGGAGAAATGTCTATTTAGGTCTTCTGCCAATTTTTAGATAGGGTTGTTTGCGTTTTCTGGTTGAGCTGTATGAGCTGTTTGTTTATTTTGGAAATTAAGCCACTGTCGGTCTCGTCATTTGAAAATATTTTCTCCTATTCTGTAGGTTGTCTTTTTGTTTTGTTCATGGTTTCCTTTGCTGTGCCAAAGCTTGTAATTTTGATTAGGTCCCATCTATTTATTTTTATTTTTATTTCCATTGCCTTGGGAGACTGACCTAAGAAACCACTGGTAACAATTTATGTCAGAGAATGTTTTGCCTATGTTCTCTTCTAAGAGTTTTACGGTGTCATGTCTTATGTTTAAGTCTTTAAGCCATGTTGAGTTTATTTTTGTGTATGGTGAGATGGTGTGTTCTAACTTCACTGATTTACATGCAGCTGTCCAACTTTCCCAACACCACTTGCTGAAGAGACTGTCTTTTTCCTATTGTATAATCTTGCCTCCTTTGTTGAAGATTAATTGACCATAGGTGTGTGGGTTTACTTCTGGGCTCTTTATTCTGCTCCATTGATACGTATGTCTGTTTTTGTACCAATACTATGCTGTTTTGATTACTGTAGCTTTGTAGTACTGTCTGAAGTCTGGGAGGGTTATGCCTCCGGCTTTGTTCTTTTTCTTCAGGGTTACTTTGGCGATTCTGGGTCTTCTATGGTTCCATATGAATTTTAGGATTGTTTGTTCTAGTTCTGTGAAAAATTCATGGGTAATTTGATAGGGATCACATTAAATCTGTAGATTGCTTTGGGTAGAATGGCCATTTTAATAATATTAATTCTTCCAATCCAAGAGCATGGGATATTTTTCCATTTCTTGGACTCATCTTCAATTTCCTTTATTAATGTTTTATAGTTCTCAGTGTATAAGTCTTTCACCTCCTTGTTCAGGTTTATTCCCAAGTATTTTATTTTTGGAGGTATGATTTTAAAAGGTATTTTTTTTTTACATTCCCTTTCTGATATTTCATTGTTGGTGTAAAGAAATGCAACCAATTTCTGTATGTATCCTGCTACCTTGCTGATAATTTAGTTTCTGGAAACAACGTTTGAGACTGACTGTAGATTTCAGCAATAGTAAAATGTAACAGTTTCCATGTGGATCACTCAGAGTAAATGAGTGATTCAGTTTAAAGCATTTCATCTTTCAGGCAACTATAATCATAGAGTGGTAATCTAATGATTTCAATGTGATCAAACTTGGTTGAATACCCATGTCTTCTCCACATGTTACTATAACCATATGACTGTCAAAAATCAATAAACTGGACAATAATAGTAACTTGTGGGTAAGAGTTCTAACACTGATGTTATAGGTTTACAGTAAAACTGGTAGTTTATCATAAGACATTCTTATTTAAAGGAATATTATTTAGTTCATTATTTGCATAGATAGATAGATAGATAGATAGATTAAAGTAATACATCACTACTTTTCATGCCCTGATCCCTCTTTCATTAGCTATTCAAGGATTGAAACTGAAGAACTGAGCAATTATGACTGTCTAGTTTTAATATCTTTCGTATGTAAAGCTCTCGACAAATGTTTTATGATGGCAATACATCAAATTTATTGTAGTTGTTCTATGTGGCTAATTCAGGGTAGATTGCCTAATCCTTTCTATGGAAGAATTTTAAAGAGTATAGACATTCCTAAATGCAATACAAAAGAGCACAAAAAGAAAAAGAAAAATCCTATGCAATCCATCTGACAGAGGGATAAATACTGTTAACATTTTTCTCTGAACAAGTTTAATATTCTCTGTGTTTGTGTTTCTCTTAGCATCTGTTGTACAAACCACTCTGTCTCTGTTTTGTTTTGGTTTTTTCAGCTACACTACATTGTCTATCAATACACTTATACACCATTGTTTTTAGTATTCCAACACAGAAGTGTGTTATAATTTATTTTTGAGACTTCCCATTAATAGTATACAAATTATATAGTGTTTTAATTGTTTTCAGGTGTAAATAAAGCTGGGATATCTGCCAAAGGCTTTTTTCATCCACATCTCTAACTTCTTTTGACAAATTCCTAAAGTAGAAATACTGGGTCAAAGTGCATTTATTTATTCATTTGCTAACTTACATGTGGTTTATATATTAACCACCACTCCACTTATCTCTGTTTGAATACAACATTTGAATGTTATAAACATATCAAAAGAGCTATTATTATAACAAAGACTGTGCGGATTTATTATTCTCATTTATAATTCAAAAATCCATAGGTCAGGGTGCACACAAAAATATGCTAGAAAATGTTTGCTTTGTCTATACTGGGCTCTAAAAATATTTACCCAAACACATAAAACTTTTTAGTGGCATAAAAGTGGGGAGTATATACAGTTATTCCACATTTATATCCTTGTGTATATGAGAGTAGTAATAGCAATATGCAAATACTTACTTTATGTCTAATATAATGGGAGCTGATCTACTTTAGGAATTAAAATCACCAGAGAAATGGATTATTATGACTTCCTAAAGGTTATTATATGGAAGAAGGAATGAAATAAATCATAAATATTACTTTACAAAGAATGAATATTTTTAGCTTGATTTAACTGAAATGGTCTTATGTTTCCTTTAAGGTATTTTTTCCAAAGATTTATAGCATTTATTCTAAAATATTTTCAGTACGTCTTTAAAGCAAAAATTGTGCTGATTTTGCACGGGAAGCAAATGAAATTTCTTAATTTCATTTAAAATAAGCTATTGTATCGCCTATTTAGTAAAGTAACCGAAATCCTGATTGCTTTATATACAAAATAGAGGCTGTTGAGTATTCTGTAAATTAGATAATGAAATTGCTTATTGTATGAAGCAAGCTATTTTTTCCTTAATCAGTCTGCCTTACCTTATATATTTATAGGTATTGCATAAAAATCTAGCTTGATATTCCTTTAAAATTATGTAAACAAAAGGGAAATTTTATTTATACTATCTAATCACTGAAAAAAATACAAACACTAAGTTATTGATCTAACTATCTTCAATTTAGAAAATGTGACCCTGAAAATTTACCAATTAGCATCATTTATCCACATAAAAATCGTGACCTATACCAAAAACTGTGGTAAATTAATTTGGTCATCTGAAAAATGGGGATGCTGCCCCTTTCTGACCCCATTCCCACATATCTTCTCTCTCCCACAGCCCACTTGTTGCCGTAGTCTATTCCTAAGGCATATTACCATGAGGGAACAAGTGGTCAGGCAATACCATGTAAATGGTGGACACAGGAAGATTATACAGAGAACATAAAGAAAAGCCAAGATGGTCAATGAGTTGCTTTGGGGCCCAGTGGGGTCCAGACTCAGAGTACTCAGTAGACCTAGCTGGTCTCTCTGAAAGACAGGTACAATGATGGAAATGAAGCAATATAAGTCTTTATTCCTCCAACAATCTTTATTTTGTTATTGCATGTCTCCTACACACTTAACCCCACACCATAAAAAATAACTTCTATGTTCCATAAATGAATGTGTTAGTTTTGGTTCATATTTTTCCCAGAAATTTATGCAATGGAGAATGTATCAATTTTTGGAGAGCTCTGTGTTTAAACTTGCTTGGAGACTGGGAATGAGATGGAGTGGCAAATTAGATAGTCTCCATGGCCTGAATTACAATAATTTTCTTAAAATTTGTATAAGTTATATACAGGCAGAAAAATAGTTTGTCAGTTTTAAGCCTCAAAGACCAACATCTTCAGTAATTTACATTCATCAACTCATTTAAACCCATAACAACCTATGAAATAAGTACTTCTTTTATCTACATTTTTGTAGTGAGACAACTGAGTCACAGAATACCAAGTGCCAGAATGCAAATCCATGCTGTCTCACTTCTAAATACTAAATATACACCTAAAATAACAATAGTTACAACAGCTAGCATTTATTGAGTTCTCACTATGCCTAAGAGACTTTGAAATACATCAAATGGATTGATTCATTTAATCCTTAAAACAATCTTTTGAGGTAGGTGTTAATACTATTTTACTTTTACTTATTAAAAAAACTGAAACAGAAATGTCAAGTATCACATCTAGTGCCACATATCTATGAAATAACAAAGATGGAAGAAAACACAGGCAGTCCTTCTTTATTGTGCAGCTTGGAAACATGGTTTATTTAATATAGCTTCGAATTAGAGCAAGGACCATCCACACATTTTTTCCCCCAAATTATCTTGGTTATTGTAACATTCTTATTCCTGTGTAGAAATTTGAAAATCACTTGAAATATATATATTTTAAGCCTTTAAACTTAGTGAAGATTCACCACACTTTAGCAACTATAAATTCATTTTTTATTCAGTTCACATTAAGATTTTATAATCAGAAATATTACAGAATTAAAATATTAGTAACCAAGGTGTTCACTGTGTATCTTTATATTAAAAGCAATAACAGTAAAAAATACCTATATAACAGTTTTGGAAATCATTAACAGAAGAAGCATCATCTCAGTGTTGGCAAAAGATAGTAGAGTAGCCTTATGTCAGTTTGAACTGTATGAGGTTGCCAAATTTGACCACTTTTGACCTACAAAAATAGCCTTGCCTATGTTTCAACCTATTACTATGAATAAGGATTATGCAAACGATGGAAGATATCTATAGATTTATATGCAGAACTTGCAACTCTATCCAAAGCTGAGATTAATTATGCATTATTATATCTAAACAAATTTCTCTACCAGCTGATTAAACTTCAATATGTGTAGCTATAATGCTTTTAGCCAATGAATGCTCTGAAATTTACTGAACATGTGTTGCTCAGAATACAGAATATATAACCATCAGCATTTTACAATCTATAACAGGAAACACAAACTGCATTCATGAGAACTTCACTAACTATGAAGAGTTAGGTTTAATAAAGGTGTTCAGGGATAGGATTTATGTAAGAATTTGCACAAAGCCCAATGACGGATTGATCCCACAGACCTCTTAAAGGTATATTGTATAACTAGTGCATGTTTCTTTCTGGCATTGAACTGAAAAATCAGAGGTTATTAAGAAGAGTAACAGGCAGTGGTAGTTATATTTCACATAGCTTCCATAACTATCCAACACATGACATATATTTCCTTTAATTAAAGCATAGTAGAATGCAGGAATTTGGTAATCTATCTCGTAATGCTCATAAGCTTAGTAGTAATAAACTTTGCTAAATACTAAGTTTGAGAAAATGCTGTGCAGGCAGATGGTGACTATGAGCCTCAAGTCTCTCCCAGAGCTGCAAACAGTACCATCTGCTGCTCTGCTGATTTCTTTTATGTTCATTGGTATCAAATTTAATGGGGGATCACACTTTACATTTTAATTTTACACCCTGGCCACAATGGTGGGAGCTCTTATCTCCCTCAATGTATACTTATTCAAGTTAGTAAGGAATTTTTCTTCCTTAAAAAAACCCAAAAAACAGAGACTACCGCTTTTCCATTCATGATGGAGTAATAGGAACTGGATTTACCCTCTGTTTAAAACAAAGTAAAACATCACATCAAATATATAAACAACACTTTTCCAGACACTGGACAAGAGTTTCCAGGCCAAAGCACATAGAGGAAAAGCCTCGATGAAGCTCAGCAGACTTCCTGAGTTAAGGATCAAGACCTGGGAGTCTGGGAAAACAAAGAAGGTAGAGATCACAGGGGAAATTATTAGAGAGGAGAGAGCAATACAGCCTGATAACTCTGGGTATCTGCAAAGCAATTGACTCAGTATTCAGCAGAGTACTGATCAGCAAACTTTAGTGAGGAAACACTAGAAGCCTGGGAAAGACCCATCAGAAAAGATTTAAGGTAACAATACTTGTACTTACATTGGGCTAGGAATAATGCCTGTCTGTTCCCACAAGTCATACTGGAATACTACATGATTCATATGGCTTTGATCAGGTTACACAGAAGTATGTTATAACAGATATTAAAAGTGAGACAAAAGGATCAAATTGTTTCCAAATAACTACTTTCCAGATGAAAGCTCAAGAATATTAATAGGAATAAAAAGACATCCAGAATTCAAATAGGTAAAGCTCATAATGTCTGCTATATAAACAAAAATTAGCAGGAATACAAAGAAGGGATAATAGGAGAAAGTCCAATCAATTGAATCTGGCACAGATATTTAAATTAGCAGATAAGAACATTAAAACAGTTATTAAGCCAATTCCTATATGTTGAAAAAGTTAAGCAGATGCAGGATTTTCAAAGAGCAAATCTTCTCCCCATAGCAATTTTAAAACTATAAAATTGATAAAACTAATCATTGGACACTCTGAAAATCAAGCAAGGTATACAACAATATGAGAAGTATTTGTGTTTGTAAACCTGCCAAACTTAAAGTAAGAACAGTGAGAATCTGCATCATTCTCGTTTAAAGCTGCACCCAAATTTTCCCCAGTATGACAGAATAAAGGATTACCACACTTCTAGGATTACCACACTAGAAGAACACTGGCATCTTCTCTGCAAAGGTTTAAGGAGACTCACTGCATTTGTACCATTGGATGATATTCATGCTCAGTGGCATTGTCAGTGGATCAATAGAAATTATGTAATCTAATATGCATATCAGAATGGGAAAAAGATTTAAAATCATCAGAGACTCAGAGATCTGTACAATACCAACAAGTACACCACCATATATGTAGCTGGAACCAAGAAGGAGAGGAGTAAAAATATTAGGAAAAATATTTAAAGAAATAATGGCTAAAAAATTCCCATATTGGATGAAAAGTATTTATCCACACATCCAAGAAGCTAAAGGAAGGAAGGAAGGAAGGGAGGGAGGGAGGAAGGGAGGAAGAGAGAGAGAGAAAAGGTAGAATTAAGTACCAAGATATCTTCTCATGGATATATAGGGTTGGCCAAAAAGTTCATTTGGGTTTTTCCAAAAAGGCATAGAAAAAAATTGAAATCCTTAAGAGAAAACCAAAATTAATCATGTTCAAAGAACCCACAATAAGGTTAACATCTGACTTCTCATCAGAAACAAGGAGGCCAGAAATGAATAGAATGACAAATTGAAAGTAGTGTAAGACAAAAAAAAAAAAAAAAAAAAAAGTCAACCAAGAATTCTGTATCTAGCCAAACTAGCCTTCAAAAGAGAAGGAGAAATAAAGATATTCCCAAGATAAAAAAAGAATAAGGGAGTTCATTGCTGGCAGACCCATTTTACCAGAATTAATAAAGGAATTCCTTCAGACTGACACCAGATGCCAGAAATGACACCAGATGATTATTCAACTCTTCAGGAAAAAATAGAGATCACTGTAAGTGCTATATATGTCACCTTAATTTAAAAGACTCAATAGACATATGTATTTCTCATTTAGTCTCTTCTTTAATTGACACAAGATTATACAAAGCAATATTATAACACTGTTATTTGGATTCTAATGACAATGATAGCATAAAGGATGTGGGAGGAAATTGAGCTAAAGTTGAGCAAATTTGCTATAATTTACCAGAAATAAATAATTATTAATCTGCTGTAGTTTGTGGTAAGATGTGCCTATAATGTCATATCTAAAAAAAAAGAAAGTGTAGTAGAAATAAAATCAACAAATTAAATTGATATGGAAAAAATGACTTTAAGATAGAATTTTATTAGAAACAAAAAGGGATATTTTACAATGATAAAGGGGTCAATACCTCAAGAACATAAAACAGTTATAAATGCATATTCACCTAAAATCAGAGCCCCAAAACACAGGAAGAAAACCTGACAAAACAAGAATGAGGAAAAGGCAATTTAACAACTATAATTGGAAGTTTCAGTGTCCTGCCCTCAATAATTTATAGAAAAACTAGACAGAGAATTAGTAGATATATAGAATACTTGAAAAATATTTTTAACTAACTTCACATAAATGATATGTATAATACTTCACTGAACAGCACAATAAACATTTTTTTCAAATATGCATGAAATATATACTAGGCCATATGACAAGATAAATCAAGATTGAAGTTATACAAAGTAAGTTCTCAATCTACAATGGAATTAAATTAGAAATTAACAAGAGAAAGAAATCTTTAAAATCCCCCCAAGTATTTGGAAATTAAACAGCATATTCTAAGTAATCTATGATTCAAATAAGATATAATAAGAGAAATTAGAAAATATTCTGATTAAAAAAATAACATATCAAAATTTATAGGAAGCAGCTAAAGCAGTGATTAGAAGAAAATGTGTAACTTTAGATGTATTTACCAGAAATGAAGAAAATTTTCAGATAAATAACCTTGCCTTGTATGTTAATAAATTAAAATAATAAGAATAAATTAAACTCAAAGCAAGCAGGGGAGAGAAAAGAAAAATTATAGGAGACATCAGGGAAATATAAAACAGAAAATTAGAGAAAATCAATGAAAACAAAAGTTTATTCCTTTAAATATCAATAAAGCTGACAAATACTTATCTAGGTTAACCAAGAATGAAACAGATAAGACACAAATTATTAAGATCAAAAATGAAAGAGAGTACATTACAACAGACCCTATAATTTAAGGGATTATTATGAATAATTTTTGGCATCATATTGGACAACTTAAATGAAATAGGCAAATTCCTAGAGTGACACCAGTATCAAAACTTATTCTAGAAGAAAAGAATTAAAATGTACCTAAAATAAGTGAAGACATTGAATTACTTATTAAAAATATTCCCACACAAGGAGTACAGTACAGATGACTTACTGGTGAATTCTATCAAATATATAAAAAGGAAATAATACCAAGTCTTTAGCAAACTCTTTCAGATTATAGAGACCAGCATTATACTGATATGAAAGCCAGACAAAGACATTACAAGAAAACTATAGACCAATAGTCCATATGAACATAAATACAAAAGTGCTAAAATACTAGAACTGAAATCTGGCAAAATTTAAAATGTGTTGTATGCCACAACCAAGTAAAATTTATGCAGGAAATATGAGTTGGGATTAACATTAGAAAATTAACATAGTACACACTATTAATAGAAGACAAAAAAATACTAATTTCAATTGGTACAATGCAATTAATGACTTTTAGTTAATGTCAAATTGCAAATGCATTTGACAAAACTCAACACTCATTCACAATAAAAACTCTCAACAAAAGTAAAAAGGAAATTTCATATATCTCATAAAGGGAAGCTAAGAAAAACCCACATCTAACATCATAATTAAGAATGAAAGACTGAATTTCTTCTTCCTAAGATCCAGAACAGGGCAAGGATGTCTACTTGCACTACTTCTATTGAACATTGTACTAAAAATTCTAGCTACTTCAACAAAGAAAAAATTTAAAAGGTACTTAAAGCTATCCATGATGGAAAGGGAGAAAAAAAATCTCTTTATTTGCAGATGACATAGCTTTTATATAGCAAATTCTAAGAAATACACACATAACAAAACTACTGTAACTAATACACAACTTTAGCAAGTCCATAGGACACAAGATCAAGATACAAAAATCAATTAAATTTCTGTATGCTAACAATAAAGCACCTAAAAAAGAAATGAAGAAAACAATTCCATTTACAATAACATCAAAATATAAAGTACTTAAGAGCAAATTTAACCAAAAATAGATCAAGATTTGTACACTGAAAAATACACTAAGAGAAATTAAAGATCTAAATTAACAGAGACACTTTTCATGTTCAAAAGGTGGAAGAAACAATATTGTCAGGAAGGCAATTTATCCCAAATTTATTTACAAATTCAATGCAATTGTTATCAAAATCCCCAGAGAATTATTATAGAATTCAAAAAACTGATTCTAAAATGTATTGGAAATTCAACACACCAAGAATAGCCAAAACAATTTTGCAAAAACAGTAAAGTTAGAGGATTTATACTACATGATTTCAAAACTCACTGTAAAGCCACAGTAATAAGTACAGTGTAGTATTCGTGCAAATATATGCATATAAGTCAATGGAACAGAATTGAGAGTACTTATCAATTATCGCACTTTCAATATGTGCAGCTTATTGTGTGTCCATTTTACTTCAATAAAGCGTTAAAATACAAAGCCCAGCTAGAGTGTCATACTGTACTCCAAAGTATATACTTTGAAAGGTGAGATATGATGTGGATTTTATTCATAACATTTTTAGTTGCTGCATGTGTATTCTTAAGGGATTTGTTTTCACTCAGGCACACACATGCTAATTAGGGATCAATTTTATTTTTCAGATAAAGTTGAGAAAAGTCTTACTTCAAAGCCTAATCCAATCTTCCTAGAAAATGTAAAAAGTTTTTGGCCAGGAGTGACTGGAAGCATGATAGAAAGGAAAACTGGCTTTACTTTCTTGCCAATCTTTCACTTTTATTTGGTAAAGTAGAAGGAAGACATGTTATTAAATGTGTAGTTTGAGGGATGAGACAATATGGGAATATGTTTATTTGAAATGAGAAATTTTAAGGTCATCTTCATGTACTATGAAATGAAAGAAAGATAAAATGTGTTTAGTAGGACATTGCTCCAAGTAATTAGAAATCTGTGTTCCTTGGAGGTCTAATAACTATCTACTTTTGAGCAAAAACACTTCACTAGATTGTTTCCTCATACATAAAATGAGGAATTTTATCAGATAATGGCTAGAAATATTGTCTATCTGTAAAATACTATGTTTCTAGAAAGTATGCTGCATTTCTATCCCTCTTGTTAATGAAAATTTTTTAGATGAGCAAGGTTTTACTTTTCCATTTTTATTGAATTATTTCTCTGGACTTTGTTTAAGCAATTTATTTCATATTTTAAAGGTATTTTTTGGATGACTAAAGAATCAGGGTGTAAAAGTTGTCAACAAACCACTTTTTTTAAACAAACATAGAAAAACCGTTTAAGAACATGAGATACCAGTCTAAAGGAACTTTAACATGTTAATTGTAAAGAAAAAAAAGGACACAATATGACCACCTGGACAAAATTACTTTGTTTTTATTTATTTATTTTTTTTTAATTTTTTATTTTTTGCATTTCCCTGTTAACTAATGACACTGAACAGTTTTTCATGTACTTATGACTCATTCATATATCTTCTTCTAGAAAGTATCTGTTCAAGTATTTGCCCATTTTTATATTTATGAGGATCTTTTTAATTTTAATTTAATTTAATTTATTTTTTTATACAGCAGGTTCTTATAGTCATTTTATACACATCAGTGTATACATGTTAATCCCAGTCTCTCAGTTCATCACACCACCAACACCACCCCACGCTGCTTTCCCCTCTTGGTGTCCAAACGTTTTTTCTCTACTTCTGTGTCACAATTTCTGCCCTGCAAACCGGTTCATCTGTACCATTTTCTAGGTTCCACATATATGCGTTAATATACGATATTTGTTTTTCTCTTTCTGACTTACTTCACGCTGTATGACAGTCTCTACATGCATCCACGTCTCTACATATGACCCAATTTCGTTCCTTTTTATGGCTGAGTAATATTCCATTGTATATTGTACCACATCTTCTTTATCCATTCGTCTGTTAGTGGCCATTTAGGTTGCTTCCATGACCTGGCTATTGTAAAGAGTGCTGCAGTGAACATTGGGGTGCATGTGTCATTTTGAATTATGGTCTTCTCTGGGTATATGCCCAGTAGTGGGATTGCTGGGTCATATGGTAATTCTATTTTTAGTTTTTTAAGGAACCTCCATACTGTTCTCCATAGTGGCTGTATCAATTTACATTCCCACCAACAGTGCAAGAGGGTTCCCTTTTCTCCACACCCTCTCCAGCATTTGTTGTTTGTAGATTTTCTGATGATGATTCTAACTGGTGTGAGGTCATACCTCATTGTAGTTTTGATTTGCATTTCTCCAATAATTAGTGATGTTGAGCAGCTTTTCATGTGCTTCTTGGCCATCTGTATGTCTTCTTTGGAGAAATGTCTATTTAGGTCTTCTGCCCATTTTTGGATTGGGTTGTTTTTTTTTAATATTGAGCTGCATGAGCTGCTTATATATTTTGGAGATTAATCCTTTGTCTGATGATTCATTTGCAAATATTTTCTCCCATTCTGAGGGTTGTCTTCTCGTCTTGTTTATGGTTTCCTTTGCTTTGCAAAAGCTTTTAAGTTTCATTAGGTCCCATTTGTTTATTTTTGTTTTTATTTCCATTACTTTAGGAGGTAGATTAAAAAATATCTTGCTGTGATTTATGTCAAAGAGTGTTCTTCCTATGTTTTCCTCTAAGAGTTTTATAGTGTCCGGTCTTACATTTAGGTCTCGAATCCATTTTGACTTTATTTTTTTGTTTTTGGTGTTAGGGAGTGTTCTAATTTCATTCTTTTACATGTAGCTGTCCAGTTTTCCCAGCACCACTTATTGAAGAGACTGTCTTTTCTCCATTATATGTCCTTGCCTCCTTTGTCATAGATTAGTTGACCACAGGTGCATGGGTTTATCTCTGGGCTTTCTATCCTGTTCCATTGATGTATATTTCTGTTTTTGTGCCCATACCATATTGTCTTGATTACTGTAGCTTTGTAGTATAGTCTAAAGTCAAGGAGTCTGATTCCTCCAGCTCCTTTTTTTTCCCTCAAGACTGCTTTGGCTATTCGGGGTCTTTTGTGTCTCCATACAAATTTTAAGACTTTTTGTTCTAGTTCCATAAAAAATGCCATTGGTAATTAGATAGGGATTGCATTGAATCTGTAGATTGCTTTGGGTAGCATAGTCATTTTCACAATATTGATTCTTCCAATCCAAGAACATGGTATATCCCTCCATCTGTTGGTATCATCTTTAATTTCTTTCATCAGTATCTTATAGTTTTCTGCATACAGGTCTTTTGTCTCTCTAGGTAGGTTTATTCCTAGATATTTTATTCTTTTTGTTGCAATGGTAAATGGGAGTGTTTCCTTAATTTCTCTTTCAGATTTTTCATCATTAGTGTATAGGAATGCAAGAGATTTCTGTGCATTAATTTTGTATCCTGCAACTTTACCAAATTCATTGATTAGCTCTAGTAGTTCTCTGGTGGCATCTTTAGGATTCTCTATGTATAGTATCATGTCATCTGCAAACAGTGACAGTTTTACTTCTTCTTTTCCAATTTGTTTTCCTTTTATTTCTTTTTCTTCTCTGATTGTCGTGGCTAGACTTCCAAAACTATGTTGAATAATAGTGGTGAGAGTGGACATCCTTGTCTTGTTCCTGATCTTAGAGGAAATGCTTTCACTTTTTCACCATTGAGAATGATGTTTGCTATGGGTTTGTCATATATGGCCTTTATTATGTTGAAGTAGGTTCCCTCTATGCCCACTTTCTGGAGAGTTTTTATCATAAATGGGTGTTAAATTTTGTCAAAAGCTTTTTCTGCATCTATTGAGATGATCATAAGGTTTTTATTCTTCATTCTGTTGATATGGTGTATCACATTGATTGATTTGTGTATATTGAAGAATCCTTGCATCGCTGGGATAAATCCCACGTGATCATGGTGTATGATCCTTTTAATGTGTTGTTAGATTCTGTTTGCTAGTATTTTGTTGAGGATTTTTGCATCTATATTCATCAGTGATATTGGCCTGTAATTTTCTTTCTTTGTAGTATCTTTGTCTCTTTTGGTATCAGGGTGAAGGTGGCCTAAAGGAGTGAGTTTGGGAGTTTTCCTTCCTCTGCAATTTTTTGGAAGAGTTTGAGAAGGATGGGTGTTAGCTCTTCTCTAAATGTTTGATAGAATTCACCTGTGAAGCCATCCGGTCCTGGACTTTTGTTTGTTGGAAGATTTTTAAGGGCAGTTTCTATTTTATTACTTGTGATTGGTCTGTTCATATTTCCTATTTCTTTCTGGTTCAGTCTTGGAAGGTTATACCTTTCTAAGAATTTGTCCATTTCTTCCAGGTTGTCCATTTTATTGGCATAGGGTTGCTTGTAGTAGTCTCTTAGGATGCTTTGTATTTCTGCCGTGTCTATTGTAACTTCTCCTTTTTCATTTCTAATTTTATTGATTTGAGTCCTCTCCCTGTTTTTCTTGATGAGTTTGGCTAATGGTTTATCAATTTTGTTTATCTTCTCAAAGAACCAGCCTTTAGTTTTATTGATCTTTGCCATTGTTTTCTTCGTTTCTATTTCATTTATTTCTGCTCTGATCTTTATGATGTCTTTCCTTCTACTAACTTTGGGTTTTGTTTGTTCTTCTTTCTCTAGTTCCTTTAGGTGTAAGTTTAGATTATTTATTTGAGATTTTTCTTGTTTCTTGAGGTAGGCTTGTATAGCTATAAACTTCCCTCTTAGAACTGCTTTTGCTGCATCCCATAGGTTTTGGATCATCGTTTTTTCATTGTCATTTGTCTCTAGGTTTTTTTTGATTTCCTCTTTGATTTCTTCAGTGATTTCTTGGTTGTTTAGTAATATATTGTTTAGCCTCCATGTGTTTGTGTTTTTTACGGTTTTTTTCCCCTGTAATTGATTTCTAATCTCATAGCGCTGTGGTCCGAAAAGATGCTTGATATGATTTCAGTTTTCTTAAATTTACTGAGGCTTGATTTGTGACCCAAGATGTGATCTATCCTGGAGAATGTTCCATGTGCACTTGAGAAGAAAGTGTAATTTGCTGTTTTTGGATGGAATGTCCTATAAATATCAATTAAATCTATCTGGTCTATTGTGTCATTTAAAGCTTCTGTTTCCTTATTAATTTTCGGTTTGGATGATCTGTCCATTGGTGTAAGTGAGGTGTTAAATTTCCCCACTATTATTGTGTTACTGTTGATTTCCTCTTTTATAGCTGTTAGCAGTTGCCTTATGTATTGAGGTGCTCCTATGTTGGGTGCATATATACTTATAATTGTTATATCTTCTTCTTGGATTGATCCCTTGATCATTATGTAGTGTCCTTCCTTGTCTCTTGTAACATTCTTTATTTTAAAGTCTATTTTATCTGATATGAGTATTGCTACTCCAGCTTTCTTTTGATTTCCCTTTGCATGGAATATCTATATCCATCCCCTCACTTTCAGTCTGTATGTGTCCCTAGGTCTGAAGTGGGTCTCTTGGAGACAGCATATATATGGGTCTTGTTTTTGTATCCATTCAGCAAGCCTGTGGCTTTTGGTTGGAGCATTTAATCCATTCACATTTAAGGTAATTATCGATATGTATATTCCTATTACCATTTTCTTTAATTGTTTTTGGTTTGTTTTTGTAGGTCCTTTTCTTCTCTTGTGTTTCCCACTTAGAGAAGTTCCATTAGCATTTGTTGTAGAGTTGGTTTGGTGGTGCTGAATTCTCTTAGCTTTTGCTTGTATGTAAAGCTTTTGATTTCTCCATCGACTCTGAATGAGATCCTTGCTGGGTAAAGTAATCTTGGTTGTAGTTTCTTCCCTTTCATCACTTTAAGTATATCATGCCACTCCCTTCTGGCTTGTAGAGTTTCTGCTGAGAACTCAGCTGTTAACCTTATGGGAGTTCCCTTGTGTTTTATTTGTCGTTTTTCCCTTGCTGCTTTCAATAATTTTTCTTTGTCTTTAATTTTTGCCAATTTGATTACTATGTCTTGGTTGTTTCTCCTTGGGTTTATCCTGTATGGGACTCTCTGCGCTTCCTGGACTTGGCTGGCTATTTCCTTTCCCATGTTAGGGAAGTTTTCAACTATAATCTCTTCAGAAATTTCTCTGGTCCTTTCTCTCTCTCTTCTCCTTCTGGGACCCCTATAATGCGAATGTTGTTGCGTTTAATGTTGTCCCAGTGGTCTCTTAGGCTGTCTTCATTTCTTTTCATTCTTTTTTCTTTATTCTGTTCCGCAGTAGTGAATTCCACCATTCTGTCTTCCAGGTCACTTATCCGTTCTTCTGCCTCAGTTATTCTGCTATTGATTCCTTCTAGTGTATTTTTCATTTCACATATTGTACTGTTCATCTCTGTTTGCTTGTTCTTTAATTCTTCTAGGTCTTTATTAAACATTTCTTGCATCTTCTCGATCTTTCCCTCCATTCTTTTTCCGAGGTCCTGGATCATCTTCACTATCATTCTTAATTCTTTTTCTGGAAGATTGCCTATCTCCACTTCATTTAGTTGTTTTTCTGGGGTTTTATCTTGTTCCTTAATCTGGTACATAGCCCTCTGCCTTTCGTCTTGTCTATCTGTCTGTGAATGTAGTTTTTGTTCCACAGGCTGCAGGAGTGTAGTTCTTCTTGCTTCTCAAAATTTGTATTTAAAACAAATAACTCTCAAAATGGTTTTCTTAATTATCTTTAATACAAAATGATGTAGACTATAGTGACCTGATTTTGATTATAAATATTTTCATGAGTATTTTGGGGGAAAGGTTTTAATGGAGTTTATATTTGTTGTAATCCAATTTTTCTAATGATACCTATAATATATTGAATAAATATTCTTGTGTTGACAATTGAATCACCTTGCTTTCTTATATCATGGCAAAGTTATTCTAAGCAGAAAGTCTTTCCATGGAATTCTACCCTCAACTTAATCTCAACTGGAATCAGATCAATTTCACTAGATGTACAGGGTAAAAAAATCCTTTCTCTCCCTCTCTCATTTGAAGTACTGTGATAGTACACTAGACTGGTTTGACAGTTAGGGTGGTTGAAGCCCATATAATCTTCCCATGAACATATACTATATAGTCTGTTTCCAGTAGGGTTCGGGCTATCTGGAATGTCACAAAATAGCATTGCAATCTTTGATTTTGTTGTGATGTTAAATACATTTTCTCTATCCTGTTGCTTAATGTCCAGTGTATCTGAATAAGAGAAGCAATGTTTTCTCAAGATTTTATTTTCAAGCACTTCCATTTTGGGGGACTATTTTTAAACACTATCACGCAATATGTTTCTGAGATATTACCATTTTGAACTTTCACAGTATGCTGTTATTCTTACACAGTGTAAAATTTTTTCAGCACAACAAGAGTAAACATGTTTAATTGATGCAAAATATCAAGTAGAGTTCTGTCACATTTTTCCTAAAATTATTTTCGCAGTAAATATTTTATACAGGATATTTCAAAAGTAAAGAAGGTAGAGAAGCATATACAGCTCACTTCTTGCCAGCAACCCAAGTAAATTAAGATTATGATATTTGAAGAGAGCTATGACATTTGAGGGTCTCATTTTATTTTATATTTAACTGAGCATGGAGAAAATTTTTTAATGTGTTTAAACAAACACTTTATCACACTTTTGATATTTTTTATTATTCAGCTGACTTACATAAAAGAGAGTTTATTCCTTTATGATATCTGAGGCATTGTGTAGCCAAACTGTTAGTCTTGCCAGTGTGATATGTTGTCCTTGTAAATATTCCAACTGCTTGTGTTAGTATATTTCAATTTCGTTTGTCATTATCAATTTCCTTTATATTTGGGAATATTAATATATGTAAGAATTTGAAGTTAACACCTCATAAATAATGGTTCAGTGCTGTTGTCTCTTACCCAATGGAGATAGACAACTTTTGCATATTTGTCCACTCCAAGAAATCCTTTCTATTTCATAATTGTCACTCATCCTCAAAATCTGGGTTTCTCTACCAAGTCTGCTATACCTGTCCCAACATCACTGACCACAGAAATTTGGATAAGGAAAGGACAGCTGAGCCAGTCAGACACTCCCTGAAAGAAATTTGAAATTGGATTTGAAATGATAGATATAGGATCATGTAAATTTTAGAGTGGAGAACCAGTTGTGAGAATAGAGGAAATAACCTGTGTACAAAGAATGAATCAGACATGAAAGAGACATGTAGCACCTGACAGAGGACTTAGTTCCCAGCATTTTTTTTTTTTTTTGCCTCAGCCCTTCTGTGTCTTGACACTACTCTTTCTACTTGATTTCATAACCTAAACCTGTATCTTTATAAGGTAAAGTAATATAAGATCTTAAGCTCATTTTAATGAAAAATAAAAATAAGAAAAAGATGTACTGCTTACTATTTACCAGACATTGTTCTAAAAACATATTCATATTAACTCATTTAAGCTTTGCAACCCCTAGAGGTAGGTATTATTACTATCCTCACTTACAGATACTGAGGCATAGAGAGGTTATATAATCTCCCCATAACTTATGCCTCTTTTATATGACAATTGAACAGAAAATTATGGAAAGTATAATAAAGAATTTGTTTTAACGCATTAAAAACCTTTGTCCATGCTCAGTTAAACATAGACTTCCTAGACTTGCAGCTAGAAAGTCTAAAATAGGTTTGTTGATACTAAATGAATAAAACCAAGCAAAATAAAACAAACCAAACAAATAAACAAAACAGGAACAATCTTAACCAAGGAACCTGGTGAAGACATTTATATGAAGCTAATGGCACTCTGGTCCATACAAAGGCCAGAAACGAAGACACTTCCTTTGCAAATTATTACTTTAAGCGATGAATTCTCAAAGGAGGTGGGTGACATTGCCCCCATTGAGAAGAAAATTGGTTCCTGGGGTGAAAAAATCTTTTTATGTTTAAGTCACAAGTATACATACAGTACATAAACATATATATATTGTATTTATGGTATCAAAATTACATGTGAGAGGCAATTAGAAAAACCATCTGAAAAAGCTATTTAAGGGGGTGATAATGAAAAGAAAAAAAGATTAAGAAACACTGCTTTAAATTATCCAAAGTTTTTCCTATGTATATTGACCTCAGCTTCAACCATGACACAAACTATAAAATTTTTTCTTAGAATTTCCTGAGAATTTGTAGTTCTAGGATTTGGGATAAGCTTTTATCTACTCTTCTCAAGTTCAAAAGCATTATGCAAGCTGTTTTCTGAATTAAAGAGCTGCAAAAAATATTTATGTTTTATGTTATTAAAAAGCATTTCAAAAATAGCACTTTTTTTTTTGCGCTCTCATTTGTTCAAAAATAGCTTTCCTTTTAAATGATAAAACTTGTCACTGGCTCATTTTTCCATGGGAACAGCTGCTTGTTGCATGTTTGAACATATTTGCTTAAGAAATACAAAATTATTAACATTCTAATCCTCTAACCTTTTAAGGCGAGCCAGCTGTGATTATCCACAGCTAGACCATAGCCTTTGGTTTCAGCTTTGTGGAAACTTCTTCCCTTTATTTCTCAGAGAATATTACCTGAACAATTTGATTTTCTGAGTAGGAGCTATATCATATGTAAAGCAATCTCAACTATTAGCCCCAAGAACTAGGGAAAATATTAAAAAATATATTAATCTGGTTTTGCTAATAGCAAGAATTGTTAATTGCATTTTCATCTTATTTTTTAAAAAACTTACAGCACTTACTATGTGCTATAGTGCTAGGTACTGTTTTAAACACTTTAAAATATGTATTTTTTTAACTCATTTTTTTAATGTATATATTTTATTTTTGGCTGCGTTGGGTCTTTATTGCTGCACACGGGCTTTCTCTAGTTGTAGCAAGTGGGGGCTACTCGTTGCGGTGCATGGGCTTCTCACTGCAGTGGCTTCTCTTGTTGCGGAGCATGGGCTCTAGATGTGTGGGCTTCAGTAGTTGTGGCACGTGGGCTCAGTAGTTGTGGCTTGCAGGCTCTAGAGCGCAGGCTCCGTAGTTGTGGTGCATGGGCTTAGTTGCTCCGCGGCATGTGGGATCGTCCCGGACCAGAGCTCAAACCCATGTCCCCTGCATTGGCAGGCGGATTCTTAACCACTGCGCTACCAGTGAAGTCCCCACTTTAAAACAGTAATTAGCTTAATCTTCATGAAGTACATACAATCATTACCCTTGCTATTTTTATAATTTAAGAAATTGAGCCAAAGAGTGGTTAAGCAAATCGCCAAGGGCCACACATCTGGCAAGCTCCAATGCCAAGATTCAAACAGAGGCCATCTGGCTCCAAATCCTGTGCTCATTATCATTAAACTGCAATATTCGAAACACCTAATTAATTACCTTACTTATATTTTCTTATTTATCCACACAGCAACCCAAAGAGGTAGCATGGTTATTACTTCCACCTTGATGGATGGAGACCATTAAGAAGACAGAGTTTGAGTACCTGGCCCCAAATCCCAATACTGTTAAGAGGTGAGCAGCGGATTTGAACACAGATCCTTTCTGACTCCAGAGCCCCTATGCTGCACTGCCACAGGACTTCACACCAATTTCTTCCCAACATGTCAAGGTAATATGTATCATTTATGAAGAATCACCACACTGGCTTGTTTATATCACTCTATAGTTTGGCATAAATCAATCCAGTAGTCAACAACTAAAGGTTTCTTTCTCACCTGTAATAGCATTTTTTGCCCAAGAGAATAATTGCTCAATCAAACTGGTTGAGGTTCTAGCCACGGAGTTCCATTTTTATTTACAGGAATTGAAGATATCTGGGAGACAGTCTATAGTTTTGAACTATTACTGAAGTAGCCTTTTAATGTGACCTTGTAGATTCCAACCCAAATGATGATCACTCACATCTTTCCCATGTTCTAGGTATAATGGGACCTAACCTAGCATGTTTACCATGTCTTGAGTTCAGATATGAAGAAGGCTGCCACCTACAAATATATGTACTATCTTGTTATCAAAGAAAGTGATTTATCTCAGTCCCAAGTGATAAATATTCATATAGTAGTAATCATAAGTTACGCCATACCATGCTTTATATTGTATTGAGTAGTTCACTTAAAACCGCACATCACAATCCAGTTATGTTGGCAGGGCAGATATTTTATTACCCATTTTATAGATGATAAAAATGATGTCCACATGCTCCAGTGATGTCTAATCAAGGTAAAGTTAGAGGTGGGACCTGTTAGCCATTGTGTGGATTCTATTAAATATATATTTGGTGGAAAAGCCAAGGCAACGATGCTGCTTCCCATTGAGAAGGTAGGTAAATTATTGTTTTTCTGTTACCCAGTGTAGACCCAGATAACATTGATATCTACAGTACAACAACTGTGTAAAACATTTAAAAACTGAAAAGTGAATTGGTATGTTGTTTTGTGGACAGATTAATAGGTTTGAAATAGTTCATATACTCTACCTTTATCCCTTACACCCCCTCTCTGACCCACCCTTGCCATTACTCATTCCCCATATTTGTGGTCACTGGAGTACCTGTATGCCTCCACATACACAGATGAGGACTTCTGGAAGTTTTACCCCTTCTCATGTGCTATCATTTGACTCACCTAGCCTCATAGTTATAGAGAAACACTGTGCTATGCAGATATCACTATTCACTTTCTAACACTAAGAAAGGAATTGCCATAGAGAAATAAAACTATGAGGTATTCCACAGAAGCAGGAGTATGTGACTTTAGTTGTATCAATGAATTAATTATAAAGTCTTATCTCTAATTTATTCCTATTCTTTTTATCCTCATAGAATGTTAAAATGAAGAGTCTATACATTCAATATAGTAAATACCTTCTTTTCTGGAAGGTCACTGAGATCCAACTGGGACCCAAGACAGTAACAAGGAAATAGTTTCTCGGGTCTGGATCCAATCTCAGCTTTAAGCCAGGATTAGAAAATGATTTTAATTTTATATCATCACCTAAAATCGTCTAGAACTGACTTTTAAAGTGCTCTGTCACCATAGCCTAGCTTATTAAGAAATAATGGTATTAGCGAATACTAAACTACTTCATAGTTTTGTATGAGAAAATATATAACCCTCATTCCAAAAAATACAAGCTATACTTTAAGGGAACAAATTTCAAATGGATCCTTGAGAATTCCACGTCTCTGTTTAGCTCACTTGGGTAATACAGATACCAATAGTGGGCCACATACATTGAATGTGCATTTAAGTGGCACATCCATTTTTTTCTAGAAATAATTATCTAATTAAATGTACCTAATGATTACCTAGGGTAAATTCCTTAGTATGCCCTTAAAATTTATGACTCGGTACCAGGGAACCATTGTTATCCAATGATAAAACATCAAGAAAGAAAAACTTTAACGTTTTTCTAGGGAATCTAAGAATGATAGTGAGCAGTTGAATTAACTACAAAATTTGGTTCATAAAAATCATGCCAAATACATTTCTTTAAGAAATTATCCTGGAAAGGATAATTACTTCAGAGTAAAAAAAAAAATAGAGAATTAAATTCAAATATTTATATACATATTTATTTAACTAAAATGTATTATATTTTAATTTTATAGCTTTGATTAACAATTAAATGAAGACTCATTAACCCCATATGCAGTCCAAGAATGAGAATATCATTTATAACTTGGGTCATGATTCTATTCTCCTGTGCTATCTGCTTGTTTCCCCTCTAGAGGGAACAAGTATATTGTATTGTGTATTTTTACTTTCTTTTTTTGTTGTTCTTGTTTTTGTTTTAATTTTAGCATGCATATATGTTAGCATAAGCAATATAATTTGGGATGTTTTCTGTTTGAGAACTTTACAAAAATGATTTCAAATTATGTAGTTTTCTGGCACTTCAGTTTTCTCTCAATATTATGTTTCAAAGTTTTCTTTGTCTTGTGGTATATAGCTGGAGTTCAGTCATTTCATTCTTGTGCAGTAGTCTATTGTGACACATCACAATTTCTTTAACCATTTTCTTGTGGTAAGTTATTAGAATGTTTTTAGTTTTATTTTGTTTTTTAATGTACAGTGCTGCTATACATATTTTTATCTTAATTTTTTTGTGTGTATATAGAAATGTTGGATCAGTGGATATGTATTTAATATTATAAGCTAATACTAAGATTTTCCCGAGAAATTATACAATTCACCCCCAATCAGTACATTCTCACTGATGTACATTCCTTCAATATCTGGTATTTTCAAACTTCGTAATTAGGGAATCTAGCATATTTCTACATTTTTGAAGGGTAGTTTTAGTAGGTACACAATTCTAAGTTGACATTTACTTTTCACAACACCTTGGTAATGTTTTCCACTTTCTTTTGGTATCATTTGTTGATACTAAAAAAACTGCTGTCTTTCTAATGGATTTTCTCTATGTCCATTTTTAAGGCTCTTTTCCTTTATGTTCTGAAGTTTCAATATAATGAATATAGGCCTGATTTATTTTTTACTTGTGCCATTCAGAATATAGATTCATAAATTTTTCATTTATATTACCATTTCTGTCAGTACTGGGAAATTTGTAGCTGTTTTTCCTCAATTCGTTTTTTCAGTTCTCTTCCCCTACAACATCAATTAAATGTATACTATACATTTTCATTCTGTCCCCCATATCTCTTAATTATTTCCTGATTTTCATCTTTTCATGGAGTTGCTTAAATCTGGGTGATTTCTTCAGATACATTTTCCAGTTTTCTTATTCTTTTCTTCAGTCGCTTATTATCTACAAATTAATACATCCATTGACTTTTTCTCAAGGATTTTATTTTACATCTAGAAAATTTTTATTTCTTAGTTTATAGTTTTCAAATCTTTTTGTTTAATTCTAATGCTTTTTGTTGCAATTCTTCTAATTGCATTTTTTCTTTAAATATTTCTTACATAGTTGTTTTATATTATATATTTGATAATCTCAATATCTGTAGTCATTTAAGATCAAAATCAGTTACTTGTTTTTCATGCTTGCTTTCTGGTGTCTTTATTGGCCGTTGGCTGTGAACTCATTGCTTGACCCTAATCTTTGTGAATATAATAGGATTAAATTAAGGAAGCTTTATTCCAGAGAGGATTTGATTTTACTTCTACCAATATCCAGTGGTCCATTACTGAACTGAAAGCACTTCAGGCCCCTTCAAAATTAATGGATCAGTGTTGGGTCCCAGAGTCAACTTTTCTATTTTTTAGCTGACTCAAGACTTAGTACCCAAATCCACTTCTGCTATCAGCATTTTCTTCTAAGGAAAACCTAGTCTTATTGGCAAACAATTCTCTGCCACCAGAAAACTTTCTTGGAAGTAAAAGGGGGAGGGGATTGTCTTTGGAAAAGGTTTTTTTTTTTCTTTTCTTTTTTTTTTTTTTTTACCATTTAAGAGACAGCAGTGCTCCACTGTGATGTTCTATCCATGGTACCATCTGTAGGGTTGTTCAAAGAGCACCTTTTTAACCAAAAGGCTGGAAACTAAGTTTAAAATAATGCCATTACTAATGTCTTCACTACAAATTTAAAACTTATAATTAAGGTATAGTATTTGAATCATTAATCCTTTTACAGAAAGGTAAAAGTCTTTCTGAATGAAATTTGTGGCTTATAGAAATTGACATTTATATTGCTGTGTATGGAAAAAAAATTACTTCTAAAAACAATTATTTAATTCTTCCCCCTTTTCCCATCCCACTGAATGTTTGTAGAGGGAATTCATTAAAAGAATATAAATATTTGAGAATGAAGGTGAATAGACAAAGGCGGATCAAATAGCATGTCATAAAGGCTAATGAGATTTAAAATTATGCAAATAAAACTTTGGGTGAATTTGCATGACAATTTCTTCATGATGACATATATACATTGTAAATTCAATATTTAAGGGAAACAATAAAATCACCAATCAATTATACTAGATTTGATAAGAATCCCAGAAGACATGCTGAAGTGTGAGAGGTTAAAACTGACTAAACTGATGAGCTAATATTTTTTTCTTTATATATTTACCTTCAGTAGTTCTTAAATTTTCCTCCCCATTTTTTTTCCTCCTTATAAATTTTCCCAACTAAGGGGTTAGAAAAAAAAAATTTAGTGTCGGTGTTCACTCAGGGAAGCAGAACCATTGTGAGTTATCAGGTAAGGGAATCAAACTACACAAATGTATAAACAAGCTAGAGAAGTCTACAGGGGTAGGAGGAAGACCAAGGGGCCACAGCCAGTGAATCTGACAGGCCAAATGGGCCTGCAAAGGAGAAAGTGGTGGAGAAGTCTGAGTGAAGTGTATATATCTGCAGCAAAGCATCTTGTCATGGACCTGGGCCTTTTACTGGTCAGTAGTCAGTAGTTTGAAAGAACTGAAAACAGAGGAGAGGAAAGCAAGTGCAAACTAGAATCTGCCAGCCCTTCTGTGTGTCACCATAGCCAGCCACTAGTTCCTGCAGAGAGCAATGGCTGTTGCTTCACTCTGCCTCCCAGATCTTACAGTTGTACCTTGTTTACCCACATTAACCCAGAACAATACAGGGTAGGAGATTCTAGGAAACGTAGCTCCAGTTTAACAAAACTGATTAAAGAAAATTCTATGACAATCACTTTCAATTGGAATTAGTAGTTATAGACATTTCTCACTTATCAAAGAACGACAGGAATAAAATTACAAGATATAAAATTTCATTGAAAGCTATATTTTCCTTATTAAATATATATAAGATTTTCCTTATTAACGATGTATATGTAACTTACATATATATTAAAGATATATATATATAAAACCTTACACATATATAACTTTACATATTTATTACATCTATTGTAACTTTACACACACAGACACATCTGACAGAGAAAAAGTGACTATAAAATGTCGTGGGCCTGGGTATAACAGAATCATGAATTATTGAATATTGATATGAAGCTTTTCTATTCACCAGTTGATTTTCCTTTTTTTGCACGTAGCACAAGAACTTTCTTGATAGATTTATAAAATCTTATTATTAAAAAATATCCTTCTCTAAAGATAAGTAGTATGTTCCATTAAATGTAAAAACTTTAGAAATTTGATAGAAGGTTTTAATTTAATGTTCTATCAAAAGGCAGTAAGGAATTTCCCAGAAGAGATATATAATGTAAACATGTATTCAGTCATGTTTTTCTGAGCTTTGTTCTTTCCATTCTAATAGGAGAAATTATTTAACTTGTGTTATCTCAGGCTTTTGGAAATATGTGCAGATTTTGTGGCAATATAATCTGATGATATTTAAAACATATCATACTAAATAAATTAGTATTTAAGCAAATTAAGAGAGATAAAGAGATTTGTTTTTAAAGTAAGATAAATATGTTTGCATTTAAATACGTAAAGATCTGTTCTTCCACATTTTTGACATGTTATCCAAAATTAATATTTGGAAGAATTTACTTATTTAATCAATAAACATGCAACTCCCCTTATGTTATTTCTTCAATACACGTTTTAGTAGCTCTGCATCTCCCTTGGGATAACACACAGAATCTTCAGCATGGGCTTCATATGTTTCATAATGTGGTTAAGCTATATTTTCAGGCTTATCCTCACACTTTTTCATAGGCACACTCTCTGCAGTATCCTAAAATATTTGTGTTTCTCTGAATGACTCATACATTTTCTTATTCGCCAGGCTTCACTCATGCTTTAGTAATTAATTCCCATATGCTCTGAGAATTCTGTAAGTGACAATGTCGTCTAGTGGTTTAAACCAAGGAATTTGGTGTCTGCTTGAGACAAGACTCATGCTCTTTTCTGCTACCTTGTGAGGATTTCTTATTCTTTCTCTTGTTCCTTTTTTTAACTTATAAAATGGGACCACAAATAGTAACGTTATCATGAAACAATGATATAGATTAATCAATAACTACATGTAAAATGCTTAGCAGAGTATGGCATCTAGTAAATAGTGAATTTTATGTAACATTATTTTTATCATTCTTTTTTCTTTTTTTTAAATTGAGGTATACTTGCTATAAAATATTATATAAGTTACAGGTGTACAATATAGTGATTCACAATTTCCAAAGCTTATACTCCATTTTAGCTATTATAAAATATTGGCTGTATTTCCCATGCTGTATAATATATCCTTGTAGCTTATTTTATACATAATAGTTTGTACCTCTTAATCCTCTACTGCTATATTGCCCCTCTCCCCTCCCTTCTCTCCACTGGTAACTACTGGTTTGTTCTCTATATCTGTGAGTCTGCTTCTTTTTTGTTATAGTCACTAGATTGTTATATTTTTTAGATTGCACATATAAGTGATATCACACTGTATTTGTCTTTCTCTGTCTGACTTATTACACTTAGCACAACGCCCTTCAAGTCTGTCCATGTTGCTGCAAATAGCAAACTTCCATTATTTTATGACTGAGTAGTATTCCATTATGTGTGTGTGTGTGTGTACATACACACACACACACACACACACACGTCTTTATCCATCTGTTGATAGACATTTAGATTGCTTCCATATCTTGGCAATTATAAATAATGCTGCTCTGAACATTGGGGTGCATGTATCTTTTCTAATTAGCATTTTTGCTTTTTCAAATATATACCCAGGAGTGAAATTGCTGGGTCATATGTTAGTTCTATTTTTAGTTCTTTGAGAAACCTCCATATTGTTTTCCACAGTGACTGCACCAATTTGCATTCCCACCAACAGTATAGGAGGCTTTCCTTTTCTCCACATCCTCACCAACATTTGTTATTTGTGTTCATTTTGATGACAGACATTCTGACAGGGGTGAGGTGATATCTCATTATGGTTTTGATTTGCATTTCCCTGATGATTAGCAATGTTGAACATCTTTTCATGTGCCTGATGGCCATCTGTGTGTCTTCTATGGAAAAATATCTATTCAGGTCTTCTGACCATTTTTTGAGTGGTGGCTTTTTTTTGATATTGAGTTGTATGAGCTGTTTATATATGTTGGATATTAATCCCTTATTGGTCACATCATTTGCAAATATTTTCTCCTATTCAGTAAGTTGTCTTTTTGTTTTGTTGATGGTTTCCTTTGCTGTGCAGAAGCTTGTAAGTTTAATTAGGTCCCATTTGTTTATTTTTGTTTTTATTTCTATTGCCTTGGGAGACTGACCTAAAAAAATTGGTACAATTTATGTCTGAGAATGTTTTGCCTATGATCTCTTCTAGGAGTTTTATGGTGTCATGTCTTATGTTTAAGTCTTTAAACCATGTTGAGTTTATTTTTGTGTATGGTGAGAGGGTGTGTTCTAACTTCATTGATTTACATGTGGCTGCCCAACTTTCCCAACACCACTTGCTGAAGAGACTGTCTTTTTCCCATTGTATATTCTTGTCTCCTTTGTTGAAGATTAATTGACCTTAGGTGTATGGGTTTATTTCTGGGCTCTCTATTTTGTTCCATTGATCTATATGTCAGTTTTTGTGCCAATACCATGCTGTTTTTATTACTGTAGCTTTGCAGTATTGTCTGAAGTCTGGGAGGGTTATGCCTCCTGCTTTGTTCTGCCTATGGTTTCCTCTAGGAGTTTTATAGTGTTCAGTCTTATATTTAGGTCTTTAATTCATTTTGAGTTTCTTTCTGTATATGGTGTTAGAGAATGTTCTAATCTGATTCTGTTACATGTAGCTGTCCAGTTTTCTCAGCACCATTTATTGAAGAGACTGTCTTTTCTCCATTGTATATTCTTGCCTCCTTTTTCATAGATGAATTGACTATAAGTGTGTGGGTTTATTTCTGGGCTCTCTATCCTGTTCCATTGATCTATGTGTCTGTTTTTGTGCCCGTACCAAACTGTTTTGATTACTGTAACTTTGTAGTATAGTCTGAAGTCAGGGAGCATGATACCTCCAGCTCCATTCTTCTTTCTCAAGATTGTTTTGGCTATTTGTGGGTCTTTATTGTTTCCATACACATTTTTAAATTATTTTTTTCTAGTTCTGTGAAAAATGCCATTGGTATTTTGATAGAGATTGCATTGCAACTCTAGATTGCCTTTGGTAGTATGGTCATTTTAACAATATTAATTCTTCCAGTCCATGAACATGGTTTATCTTTCCATCTGTTTGTGTCATTTTCAATTTCTTTCATCACTGTCTTATAGTTTTCTGAGTACAGGTCTTTTACCTCCTTAGGTAGGTTTATTCCTAGATATTTTTATTCTTTTCGATGTGATGGTAAATAAGATTCTTTCCCTAATTTCTCTTTCTGACCTTTCATTGTTAGTGTATAGAAATGCAACAGATTTCTGTAAATTAATTTTGTATCCTGCAACTTTACCAAATTTATTGATGAGTTCTAGTAGTTTTCTGGTGGCATCTTTAGGATTTTCTGTGTATAGTATCCTGTCATCTGCAAATAGTGACAGTTTTACTTCCTCCTTCCAATTTGGATTCTTTTTATTTCTTTTTTTTCTCTGATTTCTTTGAGTAGGACTTCCAATACTATGTTGAAAAAGAGTGGTGAGAGTGGGCATCCTTGTCTTGTTCCTGATCTTAGAGGAAATACTTTTTGCTTTTCACCATTGAGTGTGATGTTTGCTGTGGGTTTGTCATATATGGCCTTTATTATGTTGAGGTATGTTCCCTCTATGCCTACTTTCTGGAGAGTTTTTATGAAAAATTGATTTTGAATTTTGTTAAAAGCTTTTTCTGCATCTATTGAGATGATCATATGGTTTTTATTCTTCAATTTGTTAATGTGGTGTGTCACATTGATTGATTTATCCCACTTGATCATGATGTATGATCCTTTTAATGTATTTTTGGATTCAGTTTGCTAACATTTTGTTGAGAATTTTTGCACCTATGTTCATCAGTGATATTGGCCTATAATTTTATTTTTTTGTGATATCTTTGTCTAGTTTTGGTATCAGGGTGATGGTGGCTTCATAGAATGAGTTCCAAAGTGTTCCTTCCTCTGCAATTTTTGGAATAGTTTGAGAAGGATAGGTGTTAACTTTTCTCTAAATGTTTGGGTAATTCACCTGTGAGGTCATCTGGTCCTGAACTTTTGTTTGTTAGGAGTGTTTTAATGACTGATTCAATTTCACTACTGGTAATTGGTCTGTTCATATTTTCTATTTCTACCTGGTTCACTCTTGGGAGATTGTACCTATTTAAGAATCTGTCCATTTCTTCTAGGTTGTCCATTTTATTGGCATATGATGAACAGGAGATTTAGCAATGAATAAAATGGAAAAAGTTCTGCCCTTTTGCCCTTGTGAGGCTTGCATTCTAACAGTGGAGATATCCAACAAATAACAATATATATTTCTATTAATTGTTTACATGTCTTAAAGTTACTTTTTAAATATTCCTATTAATATAATTAGAGAATATTCAGTTCTTAAAGGGTAGGGAAAATTTTACTCTTCTTTTTCCTCAGTATTTTCCATAATATCTGGCCCAAAGTAGCATTCAATAAATAGTTGCTGAATAAACTCATTAATGAATGAATGATAGCTACAGAATCATAGAATTTCCCAAAAATTTTTAATATATAATTCCTGAGTCATTCTCAAGTGTGTATTGGGTGATCTCTCAACTGTATATAAACACATTTATCTTATAATAAGTTCATATATTTGTATATACATGTTCAGTACATACAAATTCTATATATTTAAGTGTAAATTTTCAAACAAAAACATCAATATTAAAATGAGTACTTCTGAATCTCTACATCTATATATATTTCTAAGTTTGTGTGTGAGAGAACATAATGCCAGAAAAATATAAAGCTCTATGAAATAAAAATATTTCTGACAGAGTTTATATAGGTGGGAAAAGCTAAGGGTTGAAATATACAGAGGTAAATTAGTACATGGTAACCAGTCATCAATTCTCCTAAGTATTATCTTTTATCCTATGCAAATGTGATTTCCCCTTCACTTTATAGTTTAGAAAAATAGTTCACCATTTAATGCTCTAATCCTTACTTTGTTAGAGGGGAATCACAAAATAAATATGCTTATACTAAGAGATTATTTATTATCCTATGTTAGGAAAGAAGACAACAAGGTTAGTATAGATTATATTGTATGCAAACGGGTGGTTGTACTACATGAAGTTATAATACCACAGTGACTTTCTAAACATTTTTAGCATGTTCTTGATAGGATGAGCTTCTGTTTATCTACCTCTCTTATCAACATTCAATCTGCATTTTGTATCAAGTTGTGTTTTTCTTTTCTATTTATTTCAAGCAAATCTACAGAAGTTAATTCTTTACTACAAGCAGTAGGAATGTGAATCTTAGTAAACTGGATGGTAAACAACTTCAGCTTATTGGGAAGACAGAGTATGCTAGATATCCTTCTTCTTTCTCTGTCCATGTACCATCAGAATGTCCTGTTTGTATAAGTATATTCCCTTACCTTCGGCTCCTCATTCATATCAGCAAGTGGGGAACAACGGAAAGTGTTCTAAGTGAGGGAGGAGAGTGACGCACTGGGATATTTTTTTTTCCTCCTGGGCAAGCCAGCTTCATGAATGTGACACTTGTGCAGTCACACATGGTCCCACACTGTGAAGGACTGGACATTGATTCAGGCAATAACTTGAGTCAAAGAAAAGACACAATATATTTTTAAGCAAATGCAAGAAGTTCAATATGTCTAAAATGGTTGTTCTCACTAAGTGTGTTTTGGCAGGCTGTTGTGTCTCCAATTTTGTTTCACTGAAAAGAAGGATGAAGCTTATCAGAAATAAGAGTTGTAAATCTGTGTGAGACATCAACCATGCACATACACAAAAAGACAGCATAACTAACAAGTACAAACTTTGCTTCTAGAGATTTGTATAGCTCAATGGAGCATCTCATTGCTAAAAGATGACAAGAGTGACTTGTGTCCTAATAGTGAAAATTTGTATAAAATATTTGAGATGTTATACTACATTAGAGATTAAACTGTAATCATTGCTGCTGTTTAATGTTGATTTGAATATGTTTTATACCTTTGAATGTGCTACCAAGAGCTCTTAATTTTGAGTGTGCCACATATCCAAAGAAGTAATCAACCTCTGGTCTAGAGTATATTCAGTTATGACTGAAAATAACTGAAATTTATTCCTCAATGTTGGACTCTAGCCAAGGTCTAAAGAGTTTTTCTGACTATACTAAGTAGCTTGGAGTCCACCCTGTTGGCATAGAGTAGGCACAGAAAAGGAGAGAGAAATGAATCAATTTATGTTGTGGGAAAAATAACTCTGATATATGAAGAATAAAAAACTTGGAATTTCAGATCTGTGACAGTTTCCATGCCAAATAATGGTATAATGATGTTCAAATTTGTCATCTAGCCTGAGAAAGAAGGAAAGAAAGAAAGAGAGAGAAAGAGGGAGAGAAGGGAGGAGGGAGGAAGGGAGAAAGGAAGGGAGGGAGGGAGGAAGGAAGGAAGGGAGGAAGGAAGGAAGGAAGCAAGGAATGCACTAACATGAGTATTAGCTGGTGTGAACACAATGTTTTAGAAAGACAAGTCTACTTCAATCTTTATTCTTAACTTGGAGAAATGTGTATTATGCAGTATTTGAAATTTCTTCCTTTCATTCACAATATATCTCTCCATAAATATATATTTATTTATAAATATGCATATATATAAAATCATTCAAAATACAGCCTGGAAAATATGTTTCTAAATAAGTATTATCAGGAACAGGATCTTAAATCCAATAAAGTTCTTCACATCCTAGTTCATCTTCAATTTTCCCTGAACATGCCATTTTTACTTCATATTTATCATTTTTGAAACCCTTTTCCTCAGTGCACGTCTCAGAATGACAGCTTTTCACTTCAAGTAGTTCAACCTTGGTGTTATTTATTTGACAAAATACCTCAGAAACCACTGTTATTCCATTGATTCCTGGTGGATGGATAAAGTCATCATCCTTCCTATCTGTGTCCAGTAAATGGATTCTTATCATAATTGTCACAGGATGTTTGAGCCAGACTAACTCTAAAGGAGTAGAGCAGGTCTCACTCACTTTAGTTTGTATGCTTGGGGTTGTTTTGAAAACTAGACACTATATAGTTTCTATAAATTTCAGAACATAACAATTAAAAAACCATGCTGGTAAAAATAATTTACTATTGCTATGATTTCCTAACTTCTACCCCACTTCTTCTACAAGGTGTTTCCTTTTTCCATAAAAATAACAATAGACAAAGAAATATTCACCATCCATAGGCAATGTCTGGTTGTATACAGATTATGTCTAGATCCTATAGGAATTTTTATGCATATGATGTGTTAAGAAAAAAATGTGAAACAAAAGCCCTTTATTTGAAAGAATTAAAGGTATAAATTTTGACAATAGGGAAAATATATTTGTGGGGAAAAATTTATCAACCACAATGCTTAATTTATTAAGGCAACCATTGGTTTTCTCTACTGGTGTTATCATGATTTAGTCTGGAGACTTTGTCCATAATACCAATGATTATATACGGTTTATTTTTCTTAAGGGCTACCACTCTAAAAAATAAAAACAAAGAATTAGAAAACCCTAAAAAGGACTTTTTTTTTTGGTTACATATCCTTTTTAGACAATATTTTTTGAGTGTTTTAGCAGAGGACACATGAGTGTTATAATAAATAAATTATGCCTTCTTCCTAGGAACAATTCCTTGAATTAATAATTCCATCTTTTTTGAAAGAGTATGTTAGACATCTAATAAAGAGAGAATCACCTTTCTTTTTCAAAATGTGATCAATTTTGATTACCTAATATATGTAAAGTAGGAAAAGGGAAATAAGAAATCTATTTGTAAAGAAGCAAAGGCTTTCTGGGTAGCAGTGGGGGGCAACCAAATTTTTCTCAGCTATGTTCTCCTTTGCAGAACTTTATTAAAGTAAAGAACAGATTTATTTGCCTCTCAAGAGGCAAATAATTGAGTCTATTTTAACTACCGTATCCTAGAACTTACATATCTTTATGTTTCAAGCAGTAAACATATATTGACCTTTTTTTGTTCATCAGTTTTGCACATTACATATTGACTTTCTATGATTGCAGATGACAATTAAATTGTTACACTGGTGTCCTCTCTGCATTTCTTCCAGTATACCCAATATCATTATAATACAATTTTTGCTTCAATGTATATTCCATGTTTACATTTTTATGTCTTCCTAAGTATTATTCACAACCAGTGTGTGTATCATCTTTATTTTTCCCATATTTTTTGTTGCACTTGAACTTAAAATTTGCCTTTTTTTCTTTAATTTTCCTTTTACCTATTATTAAATCTTCTAACACCTTCTATTATCATTTCAGCACAATTTTTCACAAAAGCATCACATCTGCTAATCAGTTTAGTTTTTCATCTTTGGAGATAGCCCTTTTCATCCTGGGGCACGCTATTCTCTTTGTCTCAGGATCAGAGATCCTGTTTCCCTAAATTAAGGATTTTTTTCCTTCTTGGTCTTCTTCTTTGTTTTGGAAGAAAGTAGTCTATGCTAATTTTTCAGGTTTAAAGTATGGTACAATAAGGAAAGAGCCCTCCACTTCCATGTATATTGAATTACATGGAAACAACGTAGACTGGTTGTCCTTTCTGTGTGAGGTATAACTTTCATCTTATTATCTTGGGAATAACCTAAACCATCAATTTGGAGATCCCCTTTACTTCTCTCCTTTATTGGCTATTTTGATATTAGAGAATATAGGTTTATGAGAAAAGAGAAAGACTTTCATAATATTAAAGGGGTCAATTAATCAAGAAGATATAATAATCCTTAATGTTTCCTAATAGACATTTCAAAATACAGAAAGTTAAACTTACAGAAATGAAATAAGAAATAGACAAATTCATAAGTACAGTCAGATTTTTATATAAGAGATTTCAATACTCCTCTAGCAATGATGGATAGAACAAAATACACACACACAAACACACACACACACACACAAACCACTTAGAGAACAGTTTTAAAGTTTCTTTAAAAGTTAAACATATGTCTGCCATTGAGTCCAGTCATTCCACTTCTAGGTATTTACCCAAAAGTGAGGAAAGCGAATGCCCACCTAAAATAAATGTCCATACCAGCTTTATTTGTAAAAGCCAAAATAGGAAACAGCCCACATGCCCATCAACGTGGAAATGGGTAAACAAATTATGGTATGTACATAAAATGAAATAAGGTCATCAGTAAAAAGTAATAAACACATAATACTATGGGATGATCATGGAGCTAAAGTGCCTTTTTCTTCATATCATATCAAGGGACCATACTTTCAACACTTATCACTGCTTATGTTGGGCCTGGTCACCTGACTGAGATAGTGCTTGACAGAGTTCTCCACTGTAATATTACTCTCTTTTCCTGTTTTTCATACTATCCTCTGGAAAGAAGTCACTATGCGCAGCCCCTATTTAAGGAGTGGGTTTATGCTTCACCTCCTCTAGGGCAAAGTGTCTACATAAGTTATTTGAAGTTCTACTGCCTGAAAGATTTGTACTTTCTCCTGCATGTAATTGTATTCAATAACTTATATCAGTATGAATATATAGATATTTACTTTATAATTTGGGTTACTTTTGATTATAATCCAATACTACTTTATTTTGTTGGTGAAATTGTTCCAGCTTTAGCCACTGGGAGTTCTTTCAGTTGCCTTTTGTGTCTTTTTGACACACCACCATCATTGTAGGTTTGTTTGTTTACTGATTGGTTGATTTTTTTTTTTTTTTTGAGCACTTCCTTAATTTTTGAGACCACAAGACATCTGGGATCATCCTGTATTTTCCAGTCCTAGAATATGCCATTTTTCTGGTTCCTCTTATTGGAGAATGTTTTTAAAAATCAAGATCTAGGGGGCACCTTCAAGATGGTGGAGGGGTAAGATGTCTTACTCCTTCCCCCCCACAAATACATCAAAACTGCATCTACATGTGGAACAACTCCTACAGAACACCTACTGAACACTGGCAGAAGACCTCAGACTTCCCAAAAGGCAAGAAACTCCCCTACATACCTGGGTAGGGTAAAAGAAAAAAGGAAAAACAGACAAAAGAATAGGGATGGGACCTGCACCTCAGGGAGGGAGCTGTGAAGGAGGAAAAGTTTCCACACACTAGGAAGCCCCTTCACTGGTGGAGACGGGGTGTGGGCAGAGGGGAAGCTTCTGAGCCATGGAGGAGAGCACAGCAACGGGTGCAGAGGGTAAAGCGGAGAGATTCCCTCACAGAGGATCAATGTCGACCAGCACTCACCAGCCCGAGAGGCTTGTCTGCTCACCAGCCAGGATGGGTGGGGGCTGGGAGCTGAGGCTCGGGCTTCGGAGGTCAGATCCCAGGGAGAGGACTGGGGTTGGCGGCGTGAACACAGCCTGAAGGGGCTAGTGCGCCACAGCTAGCCAGGAGGGAGTGCAGGAAAAAGTCTGGAACTGCCTAAGAGGCAAGAGACCATTGCGAGGAGAGGGGATTCAGAGCACCGCCTAAACGAGCTCTAGAGAAGGGCGTGAGCCGTGGCTATCAGTGCAGACACCAGAGATGGGCATGAGACGCTAAGGTTGCTGCTGCAGCCACCAAGAAGCCTGTGAGCAAGCACAGGTCACTATCCACACCTCCCCTCCCGGGAGCCTGTGCAGCCCGCCACTGCCAGGGTCCCGTGATCCAGGGACAACTTCCCTGAGAGAACACACAATATGCCTCAGGCTGTTGCAACGTCACACTGGCCTCTGCCGCTACAAGTTTGCCCTGCATTCTGTACCCCTCCCTTCCCCCAGCCTGAGTGAGCCAGAGCCCCCTAATCAGCCGCTCCTTTAACCCCATCCTGTCTGGCCTGTCTGGCCTGTCTGGAACAGACACCCTCAGGCAACCTACATGCAGAGGCAGGGCCAAATCCAAAGCTGAACCCCAGGAGCTGTGCGAACCAAAAAGAGAAAGGGAAATTTCTTTGTGCAGCCTCAGGAGCAGCGGATTAAATCTCCACAGTCAACTTGATGTACCCTACATCTGTGGAATACCTGAATAGACAATGAATCATTCCAAAATTGAGGCAGTGGACTTTGGGAGCAACTGTAGACTTGGGGTTTGCTTTCTGCATCTAATTTGTTTCTGGTTTTATGTTTATCTTAGTTTAGTATTTAGAACTTATTATCATTGGTAGGTTTGTTTATTGATTTGGTTGCTCTCTTCCTTTTCATATATATTTTTTTTTCCTTTTTCTCTTTTTCTGAGTGTGTATGTGTATGCTTCTTTGTGTGATTTTGTCTGTATAGCTTTGCTTCTGCCATTTGTCCTAGGGTTCTGACTGTCCATTTTGTTTTTTCTTTTTTTTTTTAAACATAGTTTTTAGCACTTGTTATCATTGGTGGATTTTTTTTTGGGTTTGGTTGCTCTCTTCGTTCTTTCTCTCCTTTTTATTTTATTACTTTTAAATTTTATCATTTTAAATAATTTTTTCCATTTCAATAACTTTATTTTATTTATTTATTTTCTCTTTCTGTTTTTTTCCTCCTTTTTCTTCTGAGCTGTGTGGCTGACAAGATTTTGGTGCTCTGGTCGGGTGTCAGGTCTGAGCCTCTGAGGTGGGAGAGCCGAGTTCAGGACATTGGTCCACCAGAGACCTCCCGGCCTCACGTAATATCAAATGGCAAAACCGCTCCCAGAGATCTCCATTACAATGCTAAGGCCCAGCTCCACTCAATGACCAGCAAGCTACAGTGCTGGACACCCTGTGCCAAACAACTAGCAAGACAGGAACACAACCCCACCCATTAGCAGAGAGGCTGCCTAAAATCATAATAAGATCACAGACACCCCAAAACATACCACTGGAATTGGTCCTGCCCACCAGAAAAACAAGATCCAACATCATCCACCAGAACACAGGCACCAGTCCCCTCCACCAGGAAGCCTACACAACTCACTGAACGAACTTTACCCTCTGGGAGCAGACACCAAAAACAACGGGAACTACGAACCTGCAGCCTGTGAAAAGTAGACCCCAAACACAGTAAGTTAAGCAAAATAAGAAGACAGAGAAGTACACAACAGATGGAGGAGCAAGGTAAAAACCCACCAGACCAAACAAATGAAGAGGAAATAGGCAGTCTACCTGAAAAAGAATTCAGAGTAATGACAGTAAAGATCATCCAAAAAGTTGGATATAGAATGGAAAAAATACAAGAAACGTTTAACAAGGACCTCGAAGAACTAAAGAGCAAACAAACAATGATGAACAAAACAAAAAATGAAATTAAAAATTCTCTAGAAGGAATCAATAGCAGAATAAATGAGGCAGAAGAACAGATAAGTGACCTGGAAGATAAAATAGTGGAAATAACTACTGCAGAGCAGAATAAAGAAAAAAAGAATGGAAAGAATTGAGGACAATCTCAAAGACCTCTGGGGAAATATTAAACACACCAACATCCAAATTATAGGGGTCCCAGAAGAAGAAGAGAAAAAAAAAGGGACTGAGAAAATATTTGAAGAGACTATAGTTGAAAACTTCCGTACTAAGGATAAGGAAATAGTCAATCAAGTCCAGGAAGCACAGAGAGGCCCATACAGGATAAATCCAAGGAGAAACATGCCAAGACACATATTAATCAAACTATCAAAAATTAAATACAAAGAAAAAATATTAAGAGCAGCAAGGGAAAAGCAACAATTAACATACAAGGGAATTCCCATAAGGTAAACAGCTGATCTTTCAGCAGAAACTATACAGGCCAGAAGGGAGTGGCAGGACATATTTAAAGTGATGAAAGGGAAAAACTTACAACCAAGATTACTCTACCCAGCAAGGATCTCATTCAGATTCAATGGAAAAATTAAAACCTTGACAGACAAGCAAAAGCTAAGAGAATTCAGCACCACCAAACTAGCTCTACAACAAATGCTAAAGGAACTTCTCTAGGCAGGAAACACAAGAGATGGAAAAGACCTACAATAACAAACCCAAAACAATTAAGAAAATGGTAATAGGAACATACATATCAATAACTACCTTAAATGTAAATGGATTAAATGCTGCAACCAAAAGACACAGACTGGCTGAATGGATACAAAAACAAGACTCGTATATATGCTGTCTACAAGAGACCCACTTCAAACCTAGGGACACAACAGGCTGAAAGTGAGGGGATGGAAAAAGATATTCCATGCAAATGGAAATCAAAAGAATGCTGGAGTAGCAATTCTCATATCAGACAAAATAGACTTTAAAATAAAGACTATTACAAGAGACAAAGAAGGACACTACATAATGATCAAGGGATCAATCCAAGAAGAAGATATAACAATTGTAAATATTTATGCACACAACATAGGAGCACCTCAATACATAAGGCAAATGCTAACAGCTATAAAAGGGGAATGGACAATAACACAATAATAATAGGGGACTTGAACACCCCACTTTCACCAATGGATAGATCATCCAAAATGAAAATAAATAAGGAAACACAAGCTTTAAATGATACATTAAAAAAGATGGACTTAATTGATATTTATAGTACATTCCATCCAAAAACAACAGATTACACTTTCTTCTCAAGTGCTCATGGAACATTCTCCAGGATAGATCATATCGTGGGTCACAAATCAAGCCTTGGTAAATTTAAGAAAATTGAAATCATATCAAGTATATTTCTGACCACAACGCTATGAGACTAGATGTCAATTACAGGAAAAAATCTGTAAAAAATACAAACACATGGAAGCTAAACAGTACACTACTAAATAACCAAGAGATCACTGAAGAAATCAAAGAGGAAATCAAAAAATACCTAGAAACAAATGACAGTGGAAACACAACAACGCATAACTTATGGGATGCAGCAAAAGCAGTTCTAAGAGGGAAGTTTATAGCAATACAATCCTACCTCAAGAAACAAGAAACATCTCAAATAAACAACCTAACCTTACACCTAAAGCAATTAGAGAAAGAAGAACAAAATAAACCCCAAAGTTAGAAGAACGAAAGAATCATAAAGATCAGATCAGAAATAAATGGAAAAGAAATGAAGGAAACAATAGCAAAGATCCATAAAACTAAAAGCTTGTTCTTTGAGAAGATAAACTAAATTGATAAACCATTAGCCAGCCTCATCAAGAAAAAGAGGGAGAAGAGTCAAATCAATAGAATTAGAAATGAAAAAAGAGAAGTAACAAATGACACCGCAGAAATACAAAGGATCATGGGCGATTACTGCAAGCAACTATATGCCAATAAAATGGACAACCTGGAAGAAATGGACAAATTCTTAGAAAAGCACAGCCTTCTGAGACTGAACCTGGAAGAAATAGGAAATATAAACAGACAAATCACAAACACTGAAATTGTAACTGTGATTAAAAATCTTCCAATAAACAAAAGCCCAGGACCAGGTGGCTTCACAGGCGAATTCTATCAAACATTTAGAGAAGAGCTAACACCTATCCTTCTCAAACTCTTCCAAAATATGGCAGAGGGAGGTACATTCCCAAACTCATTCTACGAGGCCACCATCACCCTGAATCCAAAACCATACAAAGATACCACAGAAAAAGAAAACTACATTCCAATATCACTGATGAACATAGATGCAAAAATCCTCAACAAAATACTAGCAAACAGAATCCAACAGCACATTAAAAGGATCATACACATGATCAAGTGGGGTTTATCCCAGGAATGCAAGGATTCTTCAGTATACGCAAATCAATCAATGTGATACACCACATTAACAAACTGAAGGAGAAAAACCATATGATCATCTCAATAGATGCAGAAAAAGCTTTTGACAAAGTTCAACACCCATTTATGATAAAAACCCTTCAGAAAGTAGGCATAGAGGGGACTTATCTCAACATAATAAAGGCCATATATGACAAACCCACAGCCAACATCGTTCTCAGTGGTGAAAAACTGAAACCATTTCCACTAAGATCAGGAACAAGACAAGGTTGCCCACTCTCACCACTATTATTCAACATAGTTTTGGAAGTTTTAGCCACAGCAATCAGAGAAGAAAAAGAAATAAAAGGAATCCAAATCAGAAAAGAAGACTTAAAACTGTCACTGTTTGCAGATGACATGATACTATACATAGAGAATCCTAAAGATGCTCCCAGAAAACTACTAGAGCTAATCAATGAATTTGGTAAAGTAGCAGGATACAAAATTAATGCACAAAAATCTCTTGCATTCCTATACACTAATGATGAAAAATCTGAAGGAGAAATTAAGGAAACACTCCCATTTACAATTGCAACAAAAAGAATAAAACACCTAGGAATAAACCTACCTAAGGAGACAAAAGACCTCTATGCAGAAAACTATAAGACACTGATGAAAGAAATTAAAGTTGTTACAAACTGATGGAGAGATATACCATGTCCTTGGATTGGAAGAATCCACATTGTGAAAATGACTCTACTACCCAAAGCAATCTACAGATTCAATGCAATCCCTCTCAAACTACCAATGGCATTTTTCACAGAACTAGAACAAAAAAATTTCACAATTTGTATGGAAACACAAAAGACCCCGAATAGCCAAAGCAATCTTGAGAAACAAAAACGGAGCTGGAGGAGTCAGACTCCCTGACTTCAGACTATACTACAAAGCTACAGTAATCAAGAGAGTATGGTAGTGGCACAAAAACAGAAATATAGATCAATGGAACAGGATAGAAAGCCCAGAGATAAACCCACACACATATGGTCACCTTATCTTTGATAAAGGAGCCAAGAATATACAATGGAGAAAAGACATCCTCTTCAATAAGTGGTGCTGGGAAAACTGGACAGCTACATGTAAAAGAATGAAATGAGAACACTCCCTAACACCAAAAACAAAAATAAACTCAAAATGGATTAAAGACCTAAATGTATGGCCAGACACTATATAACTTTTAGAGGAAAACATAGGCAGAACACTCCTTGACATAAATCACAGCAAGATCCTTTTTGACCCACCTCCTAGAGAAATGGAAATAAAAGTTAACAAATGGGACCTAATGAAACTTAAAAGCTTTTGCACAGCAAAGGAAAACATAAAAAAGATGAAAAGACAACCCTCAGAATGGGAGAAAATATTTGCAAACGAAGCAACTGACAAAGGATTAATCTCCAAAATATACAAGCAGCTTATGCAGTTCAATATCAAAAAAACAAACAACCCAATCAAAAAATGGGCAGAAGACCTAAATAGACATTTCTCCAAAGAAGATATACAGATTGCCAACAAACACATGAAAGGATGCTCAACATCACTAATCATTAGAGAAATGCAAATCAAAACTACAATGAGGTATCACCTCACACCGGTCAGAATGGCCATCATCAAAAAAATCTACAAACAATAAATGCTAGAGAGGGTGTGGAGAAAAGGGAACCCTCTTGCACTGTTGGTGGGAATGTAAATTGATACAGCCACTATGTAGAACAGTATAGTTCAAAAAACAGTTTTAGTTCAAAAAACTAAAAATAGAACTACCATATGACCCAGCAATCCCACTACTGGGCATATACCCTGAGAAAACCATTATTCAAAAAGAGTCATGTACCACAATGTTCATTGCAGCTCTATTTACAATAGCCAGGACATGGAAGCAACCTAAGTGTCCATCAACAGATGAATGGATAAAGAATATGTGGCACATATATACAATGGAATATTACTCAGCCATATAAAGAAACGAAATTGAGTTATTTGTAGTGAGGTGGATAGACCTAGAGACTGTCATACAGAGTGAAGTAAGTCACAAAGAGAAAAACAAATACCGTATGCTAACACATATATATTGAATCTAAAAAAAAAAAAAAGGTTCTGAAGAACCTAGGGGCAGGAGAGGAGTAAAGACGCAGACATAGAGAATGGACTTGAGGACAAGGGGAGGGGGAAGGGTAAGCTGGGACGAAGTGAGAGAGTGGCATGGACATATATACACTACCAAATGTAAAATAGATAGCTAGTGGGAAGCAGCCGCATAACACAGGGAGATCAGCTCGGTGCTTTGTGTCCACCTAGAGGGGTGGGATAGGGAGGGTGGAAGGGAGACACAAGAGTGAGGAGATATGGGGATATATGTATAGCTGATTCACTTTGTTATACAGCAGAAACTAACACACCATTGTAAAGCAATTATATTCCAATAAAGGTGTTTAAAAAATTAAAAAATAAAAAATAACCATATAAGAACACTCAAAATTAAATAAATCATATTGGAATGATACTGTTAAGTAACTAAAAAAAAACCCCAAGATCTAGGCATTAAGTATGATCATTGTTACTGGGGTGTCGTTGCCTCTAGGGCCTCTCAGCTGACAAAGGAAAGACATATATGTTTGAATAATACAAGTATTCTGTAAATGTCAATGGGTCAAGTTAATGGTTCATGCTGTTTAAACCTTCTATATCCTTCCTAACTTTGTATAGTTTGTTCTGTCTATTATTGCTAAAGGAGTATTGAAATCTCCTATATTGAAACTGACTGTCGTTAATGGATTTGTCTATTTCTTTAGTTTTCATGAATTTTGATTTCATATAGTTAGAACCTCTTCTATTAGGAAAGTAAACATTAAGGATAATTACATCTCACTGATAACATCATGAAGGTCCTCCTATTTTTTCCTGATAGAAAACCTATATTCTCTAAAATTAATATAGCCAGTACAAACTTTCTTTTGAACAGAGCTAGCATAAAATTTTCTTTCATCCTTTAAATTTTTAACCTATTTGTGTCCTAATATTTAAAGTAAGCCTCCTATAGTTTGGTCTTACTCTTTTATCCAATCTTAAAATCTTTTCCTTTTGTTTGGGGTGTTTAAAACTATTTATATTTAATGTGATTATTGCTATGATGAATTCAAATCTTTCATTTTTCTATTTGGTTTATATTTGTCCTATCTGTTCTTTGTTCCCTTTTTCATCTTTTATTCTGCCTCTTTCTGTATGGAGTACTTTTTAAGGTTTTATTTCATCCCCTTCACAGGTTTAATGGCTATACTGTATTTTTTTAGTTTCTTTTATGATTTATAGAATATATAATTAACTTATCTCATTTGACTTTCAAGTTAATATCATAGCATTTCACATAGGGAATAAGCACTTTACAACTGTTCACTCACTTCTCTTCTAGCCAGTGTGATTTTGTTGCCACACATGTTATTGATCCAGTTTTGAAATTATCTGTGATAAAAGTTAAGGTTTTATTCTGTGACAAATATATTAAGACAGATATTGAAAGAAATGGATTTTGAGAAGGAAAAAACTTGAGAGGGGTATGGAATAGAAAATAAATATATATATTAGAAAATTGTTACTATTTTGCCTTTAAATGTCAGTTATCTGTAAAAAGAGATTTTAAACACATGTATTGACATTCTCTCCCTGTTTATCATTTCTGGCACTCTATTTCTTTGTTGAGGTCCATATTTCCATCGGGTGTCTTTTTTCTTCTTTAACATACCTTGGCATGCTGCTGCTCTGCTGGTAGTGATTTGTTTAGCTATTTTATTTCTAAAAGAATCTATATTTTGCCTTTGCTTTTAAAAGATATTTTCCCTGAAAATACAATTCTAAGTTGACAGATTTTTTTTTTTTAATTTCAGCACTTTATTGATGTTTCTGGTCTGCCTTCCAGCTTTGTTGTTTCAAACAGAAGTCAGCTGTCATCTTTATCTCTGTTCTTCTGTGTAAAATGTTTCTTTTACTTTGAATTCCTTTAAGATTTTATCTCTGCATTTAAGCAATTTGCTTATGATATTCCTTTTTATAGTCTTCATCATGTTTCTTCTACTTGGGGTTGGTTGAGCTACTTCAATCTATAAATTTATTATTTCCAACAAATTTGGAAAATTGTAGTTACTTTTTCTTTCAATATTTTTTTCTGTGCCTGTCCTTCTCTGGGATTGACAATTACAGCTATATTAGGGTGCGTCAAGATATCTTATTATTTCCTGATGCTCTGACAATTTTTTAGTCTTTTCTTCTCTCTTTCATTTTAGATTATATTTATTGTTATGTCCTCAATTTTACTAATCTTGCACAGTGTTTCTTCTGCTGTGTATCATATCCATTGCATTTTTTATCTCCATTATAATTTTATTGCTATCTTTTTAATATCTGCCATAGAATACATTTATTATACCTATTTTAATTGTTATTCATTTATTTTATTTCTTTACAACTATCTTAATATTCTCATCTACTAATTTTATCATCTGTGTCATTTCCTCATTGGTTTTGACTGACTGATTTTCCTCCTTTCATCAGTTCTATTTTTGTGCTTCTATACATTCCTGGTATTCTTTGATTAGATGCTAGATATTATGAAATTACTTTGTTGGTATCTGTTTATCTTCTTATTACTGTAACTGTTAATGAGCTTTGCTCTGGGATGCAGTTAACTGTAAACAATGTTATTTTTTAAAAGCTTGTTTTAAATTGTTAGGTGGTACCAGAGCAACCTCTAGTTAAGACTACTTTGACCCTACAACTGAGACCGCATACTTCCAAGTACTCTTCCCAGTAGCCCATGTATTATGAGGTTTCTTTACTTTGGCAGTTGAAGTGAGCTATAACCAGTCCTGTGTAAGCTGCGTATATTGTTTGCTTTGTTCCATTTCTGTCATTCCTTTTCTAACTTCAAATAGCTGTCTCACATACATGTATTTATCTGTATTTAGGTGATAGCGTAAGATGAATTCTCTGAAGATTTCTGAGGCCATCACTCTAAGCTGCTTACTTTTTTCAAGTACACTGCCCTGTGAATTCTAGCCACTTTGGTCTTCCCAAATCCTCAACTCTGTCTTCTTAATTTAGGAGGCCTAGCAAGTTCTGGGCTTTTTCTCATTTCACCATTACCTGGAAACTGTCTACAGATTATAAGCTGAGGCAAATGTTGGGCTCATCAGGTTTGTTTCCCCCCCTCTCAGAGATCACTGCCCTTCACTACTTGATATTCAGTGTCTGAACAACCATTGTTTATATATTATCTTGTTTTTATTTATTTAAGAGAGTAGTATGAAATCTGATCTCCTTTGCCCCAACTTGTCTAGATGTGAAAGTCCACATTCTTTTGTTTTGTTTTGATAATATGAGAAATTAGCCTGTTGTGTCAAGCTAGTAAAATTTTGAAATATCTTTATTATATCAGCTAATACTAACTGAACTTAAACATAATACCTAATCTATATGACAGGAAGTTCTTAGAATATATCTTGGCATATATGAACCATCATTAGGTCTCAATGAGATCTAATTCAGCAGCCATGCCTTAAATAATTCGTATATTTTTGAAACGTTTGTTTAGAACATTTGCTTAAATATTTATTCTTTTATTCTCTCTTGAGTGAAATTGAACTAACATCTATTTAAGGAAAAAGGTGGAACTCTCTGATTTCCTATATCCAAACAGACTTAATTTCCAATTCCCAGAACTCTGCTCTCTTGGTTATAAATGTTATCAGATCAAGATGATTCCATAATATTACAAAACAAAATTGCAATTGAGAGTCCAAATTAACTGTTTGGTTGACAGAACAAGAATAAAGGCATTTTTAAAGGGACAAGGATTATACAATAACGTATTATTATACTATAATAATATACATAATATAAAAACATAATATGTTATTAATAGATACAGCAGAAAGTCAAAAAGACTTTCTATCTTCTTTCCTGGATGGAAAGATTTGAGGAAAATCTTATGTATTTTTTTATGCCTGCTAAATTTTGAACACTATTTTTCTCTATGATAAAGTTTGTTACTTTAAAGCAATTACATATACAAGTGTATGGACTGGATTTTTACTGCGACCATGTGTTCAGCAGAATTTGTGGAAAAAAATAAAATGGAGTCAGTACGCTTACTGCACGCATATTTCCCCTACATCCACTTTTGAAAACTCAGCCCATTGGTCATGTAACAGTTCAAGGGGCATCAAAAGCAGTTTCAAGTCCAGAACTGTTGATTTTGAAAAGTAAAAAGGAATGAGGAGAATCAAAGGTACTGATCTAGCCAGAACAACAGATGGTTATAAGGAAACAGGCGCAAAAGACTTGCTTCCTCATCTGATTTTCACCCAAGACTTTAGAACAAGAAAACTGGGTTATATTGCAAGATTCATGCTAAAAATAGGGCCTGCATGAGAATTTCCATTGCTGGTATATTACTAGAGAAACTAGCTTTGGCAGCACTAGGGAAAGAAGAAACTCCATGTCTCCTCAGGGCCTATATAGCAGGATTGCTTTTCTCTATAGTCTGTTGATCAGCCAACATGACTCCAGTGAATTCTGGACTTACTCCCTGAAAGAATGCCAAGTATGTTAAATAAGCTTCACATTGGGAGCATCTAAGATCGAGTGATCATAACATCATTAGATTTTAAATGCTCATGAGGCCAAGTTCTAAAGGAAACAACAGAAAATCATCAGACTTTTAAAAATGCCAACTGTGAGAGAGGACAAAGTGATTTAAAGAATGCTTATAAGAAGCATGATGTATGCAGGATTCATCACAAGAGAAAACAAAATAGGAAAAAACTTATCAAGCAACTAACAGGGAAAGAAGAAAGAATACGATTTAATGTATTCTATTAAAATCTATCTGTATTAAAAAAAAAAAGGTCCAGTGAGGTTTTAGGGACCACATAAAAATTAGAGAGGTGTTGAAATCTACAAAGAATAACAAGGAAGTTAGGTAAGCAGCTGTCTCATTGAAGTCAAAAAGATTAGCTAATATCCACCAGTTAAGAACTTAAAAGTGTGGCTTAAACTCTCCCTCTATTACTTCTTTTCTGATTGGGTTTTAGGGAAATCTGTTTTTGTGGATAAAGTCTGATCTGGATCAGCCCAGGTGGTGGCCCATATCCTATAACTTGAGAATGATTGGATTAACCTCATTTCCTACAACCCCAAAAAGGACAAATCTCATGAGACTCAGTTGTAAGCCTCCTTTTAAAAATGTTAACATAACTTTTAGTTCCACCTCTCTTCATTTGTAATTAAGATGAATAGATTCATATTTAGATAGTTTTTCCTCGTTGCTAAAGGAAATCAGTTTTCTAAAGTAAAGCAAAAGGTGTTTTGATGAAGTTGAAGTACAAACTAATCAACTGTTTTTTAAGTATACATAAAGACCAAAAAGCATAAATCTTTGCTGGGGAAAAGCAGTGGAGGCTATCAGCCAAACAAACCACAAACAAACAAAAAACAAAACTTAAAAATCAAGAACGTGCAGCCAAGGCATATTTGGTCCCTGAGTGATTAAAGGAAGACACGTGAAGGTGGTGGTTGGGTGCGGGGGTGGGGCGTGCTTATTGGAAGAAAGGAGTTCAGGAAAGAACATAAGGAAGAGAATTCTTATTTACCTCACTCTCTCCTAGTAAAATCATTTGCTGTTTCCCTCTGTAGATGCTAAAGAAATGGGGAGGTGGTATGGAGATTTAGAGCTTTGCTATTCAAATGTAGTCTGAGAACTAGCAGCATGGATATCACTTGAGAGGTTGATAGAAACAGAGAATTCATGCCATATTCTAGACCTACCAAGTCATAAAATCAGTAAGATCCCTTAGTAACTTGTGGGCATATTTAAGTTAGAGAAGCGCTAATTTCAAGCATAGGCTCTGCTGTCAGAAAAACCTGGGTTTGAATTCCCGTTCTACAACTTATTATGTAACCTTGGACGAGGTATATAACTTTTCTGATAATTTGTTTCTGCAAGAAAAATGGGGATAATAATAGCACCTAACTCATGAATGTGTTAGTTTAAATGAAATATCATGTGAAAATTACCACAATGCCTGGCATATCAAACAAACTCTATACAAGCTGGGTAGCAGGACAGCTGACTTGGATGAAATGATCAGAACAAGGTTAGAAAATATGTAAGAGATAAAATTCACTCTTTCCTTTGCTGTGTTCCATTTACTGATCTTATATCTGGTGTTGACATGAACCCTTCAGTGGTAACTAGTTCATGCTATGTTCAGGCTCTGGCTAAAAAGCAAGAGTAATTCATTTAAAACAAAAGTAATATTTGGCCATTCGATCATCCAAGTCAGATCAGCTGCTCAATATAATGAAATAATTGGGCAGATATTGATCATTAAAATAACAAAAAATTAACAATAAAGAGAGCTGATGATGTCAACAGCTGTTATAGCCTTGCTTAAATGAAAAAGCTGAGTGAAAAGGTAGAAAGTAATAGCATGGTTGTCAGAGAGCCTGGCTAAAAGCAATAAAGGCTGTTGCTATTCTGAATCTCTGACGTACCTGTAATATTATATCTCCAGCTGCTTCACTCTTTGCATTTGCAAATTCTATAACATAATTTTGGTACTTCCTTTGAAAGTATAGGAGAAAACTCTGTTTCATTGGTCCATAGCTTTAAGTTTATTCAATTACTGTAGGTTCCAGCCAAAGTTACAGTTGCTACTGAATCTTGGCCAGTCCTTGCTAGCCATAGAAAGTTTTAGAGGGTAGCATATACCTGCATTGATATATCCATGCCGAAAGAACCATCTTCATCAAAGTAGGTAATCCCCTTTAACTGACTTTGAAGCTTGGAGAGTTGTAATACAGAGACATAACTGGTGATATTTCTCTGACTTAAAGGAAATGAAACCATGCTGGCAGTCAACTTGTCAACAGATATTATAGCAAGATATAACTAAATCTCTTGGGTCTCCATTTTCTTCATTTGGAAAATGAAGGTTGATAATTTCACCACAGAGAATTTTTATGGGTCTAAAATAAACGAAATGTAAAACTACCTGTCAAGTGTTTATTAAGGTAGGAATCCAATAAGTGTTAGTTTTCCTCCACTCTCAGCAAAGCAGATTGTTTCATATAGATATGCTATATGATATACACTGTATTTTAAACTGGAAATATTGAGCAAAATATACAGTGCAAGTTTTATGACATACCCATGTAAGACAGGTAGCACTTTAACACATCTGTTTCTGCTTTAATTCCTAAATACCCATGTTATTCCACCTCATAAATGAACACTGATGACCAAAAACCTTCTGGCACGATTTGTAAACTAAATTAACAAATTAATTTACTAATTTTAAACTGAATTTCAAAAAGAATCCCTTAGGTTTCTCCTATCCATGGATGATGATGAGGCAGAGTTTTTGGCTATCTTCAAAAATTAGAGTGCTTAAGAGCAAATAGAAAATTCAGGGAGACTTATTTCACACAAAGATGGTGAACATATGGAATAAATTGCTAACTTAGACCAGCAGAGCAGATAATATAATTTAGTTTAGCAGTAAAAAAATTTATTTCTAAAGGAAGGTGAAGATGGCAGTAAGGAACTAGAGAGAATTGATGCCAGTGGCTTGGAGAATGTCAGATAAACCCAGATGAAAAAGGTTCTTTAATGCTCACATGGCCTCTCCCCCACCTCTGGCTTGGTATTCTTTATGTCCTTAGGATCTTTTAATTTTGTGGAAACGAATATAACTGTGACTAGCTTAGCAAAAATTGCTGCTGTATACCATAATGCACACTATAAACCATGCGGGGATCTTAAAGTGCATAATCGGGCTGCATATGGCACTGTTAATTTCTATTACTGACTCTAAAACCATGAGGGAGTTAGTGCTTGCCTCACTGCCTCACTGTTCTACAAGAATGATTTTTGATAGTTTCCCTTTGCACAGCTTTTCTGCAAAGTGTTTGTCTTTTAGAAAGGCCAAAAGGAACTTATCGGCTTTTTAAAAAATCTGTGCAAAACTGCCAAGCTGCTCTGGGCCCTGCCCCCTGCAGTCCCCAGTTTGCTAGTCTTCTTTAAGAAGGTACAGGTATCTGTTCACTCAGAAAGAAATAAGCCTTCTTCTGGGCTTTGGGAATTTATGAAAACACCAACTATCTCCTTCATACCAAATGTAGAGCATAATATGAAATTCTATCCATGAAGATTCTTTTGAGGATGGCAAAGTTAAATAAGAAGGTAAATATTAGAAAAAATATATGTATATATACACATATAAAAACAAATTTTGCTGTGTTCTGCCATATGATTCTGTATTCTTTAATGGAACTTTGATTGAAATTATGTCCGTCATCTGGTTTCACCCAATAATTTATAAATTTTTAAATTGTTTTTACTTTTGGGTTTCTGTGGGTTTGAAACCTCCAAATTCTTGTCAGATTCAAGAAACCAACCTTCTAGCCAACCTCTCAAATGAATCATTGACAGAACATAGGCTTTGGAATCAGTAAACCTGGCTTAGGTTCTTAAAGATATCACATAATAAGTATATGCTATAGAGTCCCCCTAATCTTTCTATATCTTTGTTCTACTATCTAAAATATCTAATTATGGGTTAAAGGGGATTAAACAAAAGAATGATTGTATAGTGCTTAGCATAAGGCAAAATGTGCAGTAAATCCACAATGATTTTGACTGTGTCTACTTTTGCATTTTTCTTTCACAAGAAAGTGACTGTCACTTCCAAGCAGTTTTAGGCAACCTACAAAAGTTGGTTTGCCCCCAAACCAGTCAATATTTTAAGACTGAATCTCCTTATATTGTAGGCTCAGTAGAGCTAAAGTATTTTCAGTAAGGCTTCATTAATTACCAACACAATATCAGTAGTTAAGTACCTCAATCTTTGTGATTTAATCTTTTATGATATATGATTAGATGATACTAGTTAAGATTATTAGTACAACTTTTTAAATTATTCTGTTTTCCCATAAAATAATGTTGCATAGATTTATAATATGCCTCTTTTCTCTCAATTTTTCATTCTTAAATTCAAATGGTTATATTAAGAAACCACTGCTCTTGCTTCTTTCTTGATACACAGGTTCATAACAACAATTTCCATTGACCAGCTCACCTTGATGTACAGTAGACAGTGTACATCAATATATTTAACTCAGTTTATTTAAAAGTTAGTAACTCCCTATTGAGAACCTAGCCCACCTCCTCATTTATCTATTGGCTAATGGAATTCTTTTTGTTTTTTTAAGAAGCATTCATTCAACAGATTCATCCAACCAAATTCATGAAGCTAATATTATATGCCAAAACTGTACTGGATGTTGTAGATATAAAAACGAACAGGATAGAAACTGTCTTTGCCCTCAAAGACCTTACATTCTAAAGGGAGAGAGAAGTGTAAAACAAATCACAACTCAGAGTAACAAATAATCCAGCCAAAGCAAGATATTTCTGACAGATTTATTGAGATATAATTTACATATCATAAAATTCACCTGTCTAAAGTGTGCAGTTCAGTAGTGTTTAATATATTCACAGAATTGTACAAACATAACTATAATCTAAATTTACAATATTTTTTGTCACTTTCCATTGACCACTCCATCCGCCTCATCCTAGGCAACCATTAGTCTTCTTTCTGTTTCTATATATGCTCCTATTCAGTACATTTCATATAAATAGGATAATAAAATATGTAGTTTTTCGTGACTGACTTTTATCATGAAGCATAATGTTTTCAAGTTTCATTTATGTTGCAGCATTTACCATTACTTCATTCCTTTTATTTTCAGATAATTTTCCATTAAATGGATATACCAAATATTTGACACAGCGATTTTGAATTTCCTGAATCAACCTGGACACTCACGAGCATATGTACTTTTGATAGTGTATGTGCACTGTTTTTCTTTTAATTGCCCAGCAAAGTCTCTTCCTTAAAGTTCATGATGCTCCAATCTTGTCAAGGATTTAAAAGATTGATAATACCCATTGCTGTTGGTAATATAACTTGATACATACTTTTTGGAGGCAACTTGACATTACAAACCACGTTATTAAATGTTCTTGGCCTTCTGATATACCTTAAAGAAATTATTTGAAATGTATAAAAAGATATGTACAAAAATATGTCTGGTAGTGCCGTTTGGAAGGGTTTAATACTGAAAACCAATTCTCTACAAAATCAGATTGCTTACAAAAGTACAAATGTATAGTCATAGCGGCAATATGCCTCAATAATGAAAATGACAATGTAGGTCTCTATTTGTCCACCTGGAAAGTTCAGATATTTTAATGTAAAAAATAAGCATGCAGATAATGCTCACAGTAAAATCATGTTAAGGGCACATAGACATATAGATTGATACCTTTAGCTGGCTAGCTAGTTAACTAGCTGTGTTCTTATGTATAAGTGGAAGGTTAATGAGTGTATGTGGGGTTGGTGCGGTTGTTGAGGGAGGGGAGTAGCATTAACAAATAAGCTTAATTTATGATACACATACAGGGGTGAAAGACAGGACATTGGGTCTGTGGAGGTGGAGTTAGGGCATTGTAACTTAAGCACACACCCCCTGCCCTTCCCCTACACATACATAGAGCTGTAAGGCCATCAGAGAGCATGCAGACTTTGATGAAAGGACAGAGGAGGAGAAAAAATAAATACATAAATGACTGCAGTTTTTGAACTTGTAGTTGACTAGTATGATAAAGGCTAGGAAGCAAGCGACAAGGATACCTGGGGCCTTATGCATTGCTTGGCTAGAATGTCAACTCCAGACTGCTTACAGACAACTAGCACATCACTGTGAGCCTCTGCATGCTACTCGTGGGAGCAAACACAGAGCAACTCACCTGGTGTATATGGGAGCGAAGCCCTCTCAAAAGGAGGCTCAGGAAGCAAAAGGGGCAATTCTACCTCTGTCACCCAGGATTCGAGACAAGTGTGAGCTCCTCGGAGGCTGGGAATTTTCAGTAACAAACCTTTCTGTTAAAGGTCCATAGGGGACGGTCGGGTACATCTTGCCACTGGCTCAAGAATGAAAATTGGTTTTGCCCAAAAAGGCAAAGATCACCTCTAATAGGAAGATAATTTGCAGGTCTGAAAATCACATCAACCTCAAGTTTGAGTCTGGCAGTTCTCAACTCAGAAGGCGAGTAAGTAGGGAAGCCGAAGAGAGCAGTTAGGAAATGGGCTTCCTGACAGGTGTCCCTGCTCTTGTGGAGCAAAACTTTGTTTCTGGATAAGACTTTAGGGTATGCAAAACCAAGGGAGCTGAAGAGCGTCAATTATTAAGATTTTGAATGTGAAAGAGATGTTAGAGGAGTTATATTTTAAGACTTTACTATGTGTTAGGCAAAATTCGAATTCCCTTGTATGTATCTATACATGTAATCCTTATACCACCCTACAAAGTAGTTATTACCATGATTCTCATTTTATAAATAATGGCCAACTATGGTGAGGTAAGGTGATTTGTCCAAGGTCACATAAACAGAGTCAGGAATAAGATTCAAAGTGTAGATCTTCACTGAACTTTATTGAACAACAAAATGAAAAGAAAAGAGAAGACTGGTACTTAGTTAACGTTTTAAACGTTTTAAATGCATGTGTTCAACTTACCTATAATAAGCAAACCTATCATTTGTCATAATTTTTCCTTGATTGTCCCACTGTATTTAAGAATATTTAAGGTAAATTTAGTGTTAATGTATTTCAGAGGTTAAATGTACACACAATATTTCCACTTACAAAATGGTAAGCAGATTCTTTTAGAAACATATTCTTCAAACAGAGAGGATGTAGTGGATGTAGCCCTATAAATTGACCAATGTTCAAAATATTTTTCTCAGCCTGCTGCTTAAATTGTACCCCTACCTTGTCCTTCACGATGTCTAGATCGGGTTTTACCAGAACCACAGTCCAGCCCTGGCTTCCCCCAAGATTGGGTGTAGAATGAAGAGTCCAGAAGTGTTGTCTCTCATTGTGTGCCTTTAAGCCATTACACTGCACTCACAGCCCAAGAAAACCCCGAGGTTCCTGTCTCATCTTCTCAAGAAAGTCCTACAAAGTTTACCTTTCAACTTATCACTTCTCTCAGGAGCATCCCATGATTTGAGGAACATGGCTTTGCATTTTGGCTTTTCCTTTTCAAGGTCTCCTTAGGATTTAGTTAATTAGTTTCATTCTTTCTAAACCCGAACCATAATGCCACCTTGCCAGGAGCTTCTCTTACATTCAGATCAATCCTTCCATCGTAACACCTGCAATATAATCTCTGCACATGGAATTTCCCAGTGTTCCCAAATACTCCATATTTTCCTCCCTCCCTCCCTTCCCTCCTTCCTTCCTTCCTTCCTCTCCCTCTCTCCCTTTCTCCTCTTCCCTCTTTCATTAACATATAACATTCTTTGTTACAGTTACCAGTTCTTCTGCTAAGAATTTCTTACCATACTTCTCTGCCTAGAAAACTTACATACATTTTTGTATCTCAGTTGATCTCTGAAGCTGATTTCAATCTCTTCAATATTTTCATTTCCAAATAATAATTACATTACATATTTTTGGTATGTCCTACCTCCATTACATAAATTCCCCTTGCTCTTAATCTATGGAAAGTGAGATTTCATATCTTATGCATTTTCATATTCAACAAACTGGCTAGAAAAGTATGTGATACATAGTAACTATTTAATTTCTTTCTTAATGAATAAATGAATGTCAATCAATCATGAAGAATTATGATTATTGGCATCACCCAAAATTCTGGCCTAAACATAATACCTTTTTTATATCCAAATAACACGAATCTCTATTCTCAATTATATTGACTTAAATAATCACATCACATAACTCCAGAGAAGGACTCATATTTACAATCCAAAGTATTCAGAGTGCATTGATATATGCTTAAGGATACACAAAAATGAGAATGTGACCTGAAAAATGAAAACAGAATACTCCCCACCAAGTGTCCATTATGCAAGACATTATGAATGAGAACTCTAGGGGAGTAACATATTTCCCACATAAATGATAAAGTATTATGGTTGACTCTGATCCCCAAATGAGATATATGGGGTTTACTATTGAAAATTATAACTTTTAATTTCACAATTATATGTGTAGCAGTTATGTTATGAAAGTCATATGGTCCCTTTGTACACATAACACTTGAAGAGTAATTTACATTTTTCTGAGTGTTTTTCATAGATGGTTCTTAAATAAGATGGTCTTTCTGAGGAAGATAAACAGAAACCAAACTACCATCCTAATCACTATAATAACAAGTACAGAATTCATGCTGGCCAGAGCTTTTAACAGCACCCCGAAGTCCATAGGTTGCTGAAATGTTTGCTTCGGACAGGAACGGAAGCATATTTAATCACTACACTCAATAATTTATTAGGGCCATATGATCTTCACCATTATGCATGTGGAAAAAGCAAAAGGCACTGAAAAAATGGAGAACCAGCTTAGGCATCTGGCTCCCTTCCTGGAAGTAGAAACTGGAGACGCTATAAATGCAAGCATGAAGCATGAATTTGAGAAAGGGACACAAAAAATAAAAAGCCACTGGGAAGATCAGTGATTGTTAGGAGCTGATATTGGTGGCACTCTGGTTGTAAGACAGGTAGAGAATGTCGTAGTCTGCACACATTGCCATAGCAAAATACCACAGACTGGGTAGTTTAAATAAGACATTTATTTCTTCCAGTTCCAAAGGCCAGGAAGTCCAATATCAAGGTGCCAGTCAATTCAGTTTCTGGTGAGAGTCTCTTCTGGGTTTCCAGACAGCTGCCTTTGAGGCTGTGTATTCACATGACCTCCTTTGCATGTGCAAAGAGAGAAAGAGATCAAGCTCTCTGGACTCTCTTCTTAGAAGGAAACTAATCAAATCAGATCTGGGCCCTACCTTTATGACCTTATTTAACCTTAATTACTTTGGGAAAGGCCCTAACTTTAAATATATTGTCACATCTGTAGGTAGGGCTTCAACATTTAAATTTTGTTCAATTGGGAGATACAAACATTCACTCCATAACAGGGGAAAACTTCTAAATTCTTTTCTTGTATCTCCCCTTATTGGCTTGGAAAAATTGAAGCTGGATTTTAGTCGGATTTGAGTCACTTGCAGTTGAGATAAAAATACCTTAACTGATCCATTGAATAATTCTGATTCTTGTAAATTCAAATTATTACAGTTATCCTGAATCCCGTCTATTTGATCATTTCACCCTCTTCTGCCCTATGCATTAAACAGTTACATATCCTAAAAAGGTGTAAAAGGTTTTTAATAGAGAATATATAGCAAATCATATCTATAAAAAGTTACATGAGAATAATATGACACTCAGTGCCTCACTATGTGTTTTTTTTCTCTTTAGCAATATTCATGCTTCAGTTTTAAATTAATCAAATGTTTCTTCTAACATCCCCTGTGAATACAAAAGTATTGAAAAAAGAGAAAGAAAAAGTACACGATAATGTCTTTCTATGAGACATATTTATTAGTTAAATTGCTTAGCCTATGTATACTCTTTCTGGTGTACCACCCAAGAAAAGTAAAATGTCTCTGAGCATCAAAGGTCTACCTTAAGTCCACTTCCTCCTTGAGCCAATTCTGCTATTTAAATTCCTTCTGCTTTCTCCATTTTTCTTTCAGCATATGATATTTTTTCCTGTCATGTTGCTATTTGTTGTTCATAAATTCCAAGGCATAACCAGTGCATGCACATCACAATGTTTTTATGAGAAGAGGGGTTTAGTGCCAGTGCAAAGATTTATGACACCATATATTTTTTTTACTTGCTATTAGTCACACAGGCATTTTAATGTAGAGATTAATTTTTAATAACTCTTCTATTTGCATCTCTGGACTTATTGATTTGAAACAGGGTGGTGGTGGTGATCATGATATCTTTTTATAGTCAAAGGAACTTTAAATAAGCCTTTCTCATAAGACTATACATTTCTTATAGTCATATTCACTGAGCTGAAAAATGATCAGAGTGGACATATTATGTGAATGATCAAAACTCTACTTAATTTTGAAGAGGCTGTGTAATATATTCATTTGACAATAGGAAGAAAGAAACTCATTCTTTTTTTGTACTTAAAAACATATGCAAAAAAATTGCAAAAGACTACAGCTTAGTAAGACCCAATTTATTTAAGAATGTGAAGATACCATGGTGTACCTTCTTTCATTATAATCACTCAATCAAAAACTAACTCCTATTGTTTTTGAAAGTTACAATAATAATATGTGGGTAAATAAAACAATCAAGACCCTACTAGCAATGTATTATTAAATTTACTTCTCAGTGGAATTCAAAACGGAAAAGTTCTATTTAAATGGAGAAATAAATATGAAGCAATTAGAAACCAGTGTACACACACACACACAATTGTCATGAACACTTTTTAAAAAGCTCTGAATGTATAAATATCTAACAACTGAGATTGATTAATGGTGCATTCATGGAATGACATATTATGTAGTTATTCCAATATAGAACAAAGGATAATATTAAGGACACAAAAAAAGTCCTAATATTTTAAGTTAAAAAGGATCCATGAGTAAAAAAACTGTACTGGAAAGGAAGAATGTATATACATGTGTGCAGAAAATGCTATCATAATCAATTATAGTATGTTAATAACTCATCACTTGGTGATGTGATTGCAGATGTTTTTATTTCACTTTTACTTATCCATATTTTCCATATTAATATTGGATAAATTACCTTAAAAGATATATACTTATAGACATCTTGATGGATATACAAGTAAGATACAATAAATCCTTACACTTGAGGAGCATGAAAAGAATAATGATCTATATGAACTTGCACAGAATTCGAATAAACTCCTTCGAGAGGAGTCTTCCTTCTGTAGTATTATTAAGTTTGGTTATTTGGACCAACCTTCATGATCTATAAAGCATGGCAACTAAGAACACTTAACAAAATATAAACAAATCATCCTAAAAGCATAACGTAGTTACTAGGTGCTATGAATTGCATTTTGTCCCCCCAGAATTCATATGTTGAAGCCCTAGCCCTCAGTATGATGGTATTTGGTGATGGGGCCTTTGGGAAGTGATTAGGTTTAGATGAGATCATAAGGGCGGAGCCTTCATAATGAGATTAGTGCCCTTATAAGAAGATACATGACAGAGCTAGCTCTCTGGTTTATGGGAAAAATGTATTTAAATTAATTAATATGTTCCAACCCTTTCTGGACAATTCATGCTTAAAAAGGCTCTCCTAATAATAACAGGCTGTTTAAACCTTTTTAGAATATTCCCCTCAAATTAAGAAAGTAAGTGAACTTAATGATTAACATATTTTTGTGCAATTAAGGGGGTTTCCAATTCATTGCTTTGAAACATTTTAAATTATCTTCTAACCTAGTCATTAAGTGAAAGGTCATTAAAAATAATTTTTATGCCATACCGTGTCATGTAATTCAGTTTTCAAAAACTGAGCAAGTTAGCAATTATAAAAAAAAGTCTATCTCCATATGCCTTTTAATATTCCTATCTACTTTTTTACAAAAACAAATACACTTACTGCTTTTATTAAAATGGGAAAGTGGGATAGAATTGATTCAAACCCTGTTTCATTCTACCAGTAATTAATATTCATGAATTGAAAAATAATGAAGATATGCAAAGTTCAATATATGTCATCAAAAAATCATTTCCCCCAAATTACCTTTTTATATGTATTATTTATGTGTCAAAATATGTAATATATTTATATTCTTTGGATTCATTGGCTATGCTTTGTAAATGAAATGGTAATTTAAGTTACAAAAATTTTATTTCAATAGTATCTTACATCATAGAAAAATTTTTTAAAATGACTGTCCATATTATTGTTTCAGAGAATTAGGATCAGATGACAGATACTGTGACAGAGCCTTTAATGGATTTTATCAGTGGAATCAGTGTTTCTAACATACATGTGGGGAAAAAAATTCTGTGTTAAGATTTGAAACTTTGTCTTGCTTTTGTAAACCTTCCCTCAAGAGCAATTCATTCTTTGACAATAAGCATTCCCATCACCAAATTTACAATAAATATAAATTGAGGACCACTAAAAGAGCCTCCCTAAACCAACATATTTCAATGCATGTGTGTTGAGGTGAGGGTGAGGGAATTTTTAAAAGGAAATGCATGGATTCATGATATGTGAGGGGTTTCTGTCTTTTTGAAAAATGGGAAAAAGAATGTTTTGAAAGGAAGAAGAGGGACCATTCTTATGCCAGTTATCGGACAAATCAAATTTAGAAAAGAACACTATGAAAGTTGAGGATTTGAAAATTGATTCCCTAAATATTCACATGGCAATATTCACATGGTACAGTACCCCAGTGTGAAGACTTGCTCTAAAGGTTAAGAAACACTGAGGGTTGTTTGTACCTGCAACTTATGTTAAGAGAGACTGATTAGCAGTCATACTTTAGGCCAATGTTTTTCAAATTATGGGTCTTTATTATGTTATTAAATTGGTTTGGTGAGTTTCATGTAAGTATATTTTAATTAATTATGACAATTTAGAATAGAAAATATCAAAATACAGAGTTTATCATAGTAAGAGTAAGCATTGTTTTGGAATGTTACTGATTTTATATATGTGTGGGTGTGTACACAAGCACATACATATAGATGTGTATATTGGATTATGTTGTGAAATGTATTTCTTACTATGTATAATATTAAAAACTATAAATGCTAGTGCCTGGTGCTGTAGGCAATAGAATATAGACTAATGTTCAGTTTTCATCATATGGCTATGGAATTCCTCTCAAAATACTTTTCTTCTTTTTATCTCTCTCGCTCTCTCTTTATATGCCAAATGCCCCAAAACTGAAATTTAAATGACCTGACCTTAGAGATAATATACAGAAAGGGTTATCAGAATCCCATTTCTCAAGGACCAATCTACCTAGTTGATGCTTTTAAGATGATCTTAGTGGCAAGAAAAATGGATTGAGAAAATCAAATGAGGTGCTTGAGACAGGTCAAAATTTTACAAACAGCAGAGTAAGTTGAAGCAAACCTCATAAAAACCAAGGTCACTTGGTTTTGTGTCGCATGCTATTTAAAAATCTCCTTCATATGTGTATGTTTGTAGGACTTTTCAGCGATGATGACTGACAATGACTAATTTTCCTGCCTCTGTTTCCCAATTGCAGTACTCATGTAAACCAAAAAGAATTTTTTAAATTTAAATATACTGGATACTGGCAAAAAACTATAGAATCCCAGAAGGAATTCTCACTATCCAAAGAAAGAAAGGTGAGGAGTGAAGGATGAGAAAGACAAGTAACAGGCTGCCCATTACAAGTAAGGTCTGTCTGTGCCCATTATGCCACATTATTGCCTCCTGTAATCCCAGTGTAACCATCAGATTTGCTTACCCCTACCCATAGCAATATATACATCAAATCAATAGATATAAAAGTATACTTTTCTCAGTAATATCAAGAGTATTTGCTAGTAAAATAAAATTTTTAAAAGGATTATAATGTAGTTATGGGAACATCAAAGGAAAGTAGATATTATGTTATTTGATAACCTACAGTCATCAGTGAACCAATCCTCTCTTTTCTCAGCATAGAGCATCACGACCAAAGAATTACTGAGTATATGAACATAAATATGAAGATGTGCAATGCATGATTCTTCCTGATATAGGTCTTCAGTGCACAAAGACATATCCTTTTAGCGATCCTTATCAATTGTTAATTCTTTGATAATTAGAAATACCTGCACAATGACAAGATCACACCCCAAAATATAGTCTCTCAGAGAAAAATGCTCAAAGCTTTCTAACTAATCTTTATTAGAATTACATTGAAAGTAATTTCTCTTGAGCCACCTGTAGGCTTTTTTCTTCTCCATTGTTATATTCATAGGGCTAATAAGCACATTGCATTGGCATATAGTATCCATTAAAAACATATTTGTTAGATGTATGGAGAGATGAATGAATGAATGGATGACTAGCCAGTTGGATGCCTGGCAGAGTTTTAAAAAGATACATTCTTAGGTAGGTTCATTTGTTTCATATTTTAGATTCCACATATAAGTGATATCATATGGTATTTGTCTTTCTCTTTCTGACTTACTTAGTATGATAATCTCTAGTTGCATCCATGTTGCTGCAGATGGCATTATTTTGTTCTTTTTTATGGCTGAGTAGTATTCCATTGTATATATGTTTCACATCTTTATCCATTCATCTGTTGATGGACATTTAGGTTGTTTCCATGTCTTGGCTATTGTGAATAGTGCTGTTATGAACATAGGGGTGCATGTATCTTTTTTAATTACAGTTTTGTCTGGGTATATGCCCAGGAATGGGATTGCTGGATCATATGGTGATTCTATTTTTAGTTTTCGGAAGAACCTCCATACTGTTTTCCATAGTGGCTATACCAACTTACATTCCACCAACAGTGTAGGAGTGTTCTCTTTTCTCCATATCCTCTCCAGCATTTGTTATCTGTAGACTTTTTAATGATGGCCATTCTGACCAGTGTGAGGTGGTACCTCATTGTAGTTTTGATTTGCATTTCTCTAAGATAAGCGATGTTGAGCATTTTCATGTGCCTGTTGGCCATCTGTATGTCTTCTTTGGAGAAATGTGTATTTAGGGATTCTTCCCATTTTTCGATTTGGTTGTTTGTTTTTCTGTTGCTTGAGTTGTATGAGCTGTTTGTATGCTTTGGAAATTAACCCCTTGTCAGTCACATCATTTGCAAAAATTTTCTCCCATTCTGTAGGTTGTCTTTTTGTTTTGTTTATAGTTTCCTTTGCTGTGGAAAAGCTTGTACATTTGATTAGGTCCCATCTGTTTATTTTTGGTTTTATTTCTATTGCCTTGGGAGACTGACCTAAGAGAACATTGGTATGATTTATGTCAGAGAATGTTTTGCCTACGATCTCTTCTAGGAGTTTTATGGTATCATGTCTTATGTTTAAGTCTTTAAGCCATGTTGAGTTTATTTTTGTGTGTGGTGTGAGGGTGTGTTCTAGCTTCATTGATTTACATGTGGCTGTCCAGCTTTCCCAACAGCTTACTGAAGAGACTGTCTTTTTCCCATTGTATAATCTTGCCTCCTTTGTCAAAGATTAATTGACCGTAGGTGTGTAGGTTTATTTCTGGTCTCTCTATTCTGTTCCATCGATCCATATGTCTGTTTTTATGCCAGTACTATGCTGTTTTTATTACTGTAGCTTTGCAGTACTGTCTGAAGTCTGGGAGGGTTATGCCTCCTGCTTTGTTCTTTTTCCACAGGATTGCTTTGGCAATTCTGGGTCTGTTATGGTTCTATATAAATTTTAGGATTATTTGTTCTACTTCTGTGAAAAATGTCATGGGTAATTTGTTAGGGACCACATTAAATCTGTAGATAGCTTTGGGTAGTATTGCAATTTTAAAAATATTAATTCTTCTCATCCAAGAGCATGGGATATCTTTCCATTCCTTTGAATCATCTTTAATTTCCTTTATTAATGTTTTATAGTTCTTTCACGTCCTTGGTCAGGTTTATTCCTAAGTATGTTATTTTGGGGGGTGTGATTTTAAAAGGTATTGTTTTTATACATTCCCTTTCTTTTATTTCTGAATGTACCAGTGAAAACAGCAACAGTCTCACGGACATAGAGAACAGACCTGTGGTTGCCAAGTGGGAGGGGGTTGGGAGAGGGATGGAGTGGGAAGTTGGGGTTTGCAGATGTAAGCTATTATATATAGAATGGACTAACAACAAGGTCCTACTGTATAGCACAGAGAACTATATTCAGTATCCTATGAGAAACCATAATGGAAAAGAATTTTTTAAAAAAGAATATATATATATATATATATATATATATATATATATATCTGAATTACTTTGCTGTACAGCAGAAATTAACACAACATTGTAAATCAACTATACTTCAATTTAAAAAAATGAAGTAGAAAAAAAGATACATTCTTAACAGTAGATTATGGAAGTAACAATGGGCTTCCAGAATAGAGACCATGAATGGATATATGAAAAGGGTTGATCAAGAATAGCAATCTTGAGGATGTAAATAGCCTATTTTATTTAGGAAGAAAATAGTCATGATAAAAAAATCATGCATGCTTCTTCCAGTCCAGAATTAGATTGTCAAGACAGATTCAATGAAAGTGTTTGTAAAGGCCTGGAAGTTTTTACTGTATGTCTTCATATGGCATACAAAAATAGAGAAATAATGTTTTAGATAACATTCTTATTTGTGAAAAGTCATTATTTTGCCTCCAGAAAATGTGAATAGACTAAATGCTTTGGTCTCACATCTATAGACAGTATAAATGCATTTCAATTTTTTAACATTTATTTTTCATGAACATTTGGATTTTCAGCCTTTGCTGAAGATAAATGTGAACTAGTTATATACAATAATTTGTCTATGAGGCAGTGTCAACAGACAATCCTATTTTATATGGCTAAGTGGATCATTGATATATACATAAACAGCAATCATCTTTCATTGTCAGTGGTCCTATTTTAAGTACAATGATTCTTACTGCATTCTTAATATATAAACTATACTTTCCAAATTTCTGTAATTTTTAAAAATTTTGTAATTTACCTTGCTTTTTTCCCCTATATTTTGGAGGAATCACAATAATTACAGTGCTCCTTGGTAATATTAAAATAAAACAGTCTTAATATCTATGAATATCACATACATTTTTATGCATTGTTTCTGGGCATATTTCCAATATCTTATAGCTTTATTAAAAATTATTAATTTCAGAATGTTCCCATGTATTTATATCCTGGAACCGCTTCTGTCACATGGAATGGTTTATTTCTGCATTAAAAATATTTTGAAAAAACAAAGTGTGTGTGTATATATATATATATATATATATATATATATATATATATAATATATTGTTATAAACAAAGTGTATATATATTATATATATATACATATACACATATATATATATATTGTTCAGTTATATAAAGTAAGGCAAATAGTTGCAAACAATTAGCTGGCCTTTGCAAAACTTTAGTGTTTATACTAGCATCAAAAACAATCAAAATAAAACTGATCTTTGCATTTCACAAGAGAAAATACATGCTACAAGTTCTGATTTTAAATATATATGAAACACCTGAGAAAACATACACATGCATCCTGGAGCACGAACCACAGAGACAGAGGCAGAGATCAGAGGTAAGAAATGAATAAAGTCACAGCAGACATTAGAAGGGTTCATCTCTGTATGAATGTCAGCACTGTGGATATCTAATGCACTAGATGTATGTGGGATTCAGTCTAAATATATCTTTTTTATGGAATTTAGTATTGACTGTAGCCTTATTTATTTGTGTATCAAGAAGATAACATCAAGGATGCTTACTTCACCTCATTCTGCCTTTTAAAGTCACCAAATACAGGAGAATAAGAATTTCATAGATACGGAAATATCAGTTGGAGAGAATTTTACCCTTTTCAAAAATTGATATGCACACCAATATTCAACACCTTGAATAAAAAAATCTGTCCTATTTTCAGCTCTAATAAACCTCCATTAAATCACAGTAATCATGTGCTAGAGAACAGGTGTTTTAAATCACTAAATTTGGAAGTAGAGTGAAGTTGCAGGAGCATGTTGGAAGCTTTTCATTGGCTGAGTGTGACTGCCGTTTCCATGGCAATTCCACATGCACCCTGGTTCCCAAATCTTCTTCTCACTCTTTCAAAACGCAGTGGAATATACTATTTAGTATGAGGAGAACAAATTGGGTCAAATTATCATCATTTATTTAGCTAGAAACTGTAATAGGAATAGAGAGAACCATGTGTGGACTCTCCTTTAAAATTTGCTCACATTTTATTTCATCTACATTCGTTTATGCATAATTTCTACGCCCTCTGCTGTTAATCAACATATGTTACAAAAGAAAAATACCCATAGGGCAACAGCTTGTTACAATAATCATTTATGGAGAGAAAATGCCAGTCATATAAAACACAATCACACTTGGTGTTTATGCTTAGAGTGTTATGTATTTGGGTGCATTAAAATCAGTATCAAGTACCATTAATTCAATATCCCATGGTCCTATGATATTTCCAGGTGAGTTGTACATGGACCTTCTTTTGTAGAGTTGGCATTACCTTCAGAGTTAGAGCAGGAGTGAGACATAGACCGAGAGTTGTCACTAAATAGTTCAGTTAAGAAAGGCAAGGGACAATGTAGGACACATACTCGGCATGGGAATCTTCTTAGTCAGACTCTGTTCTTTCACAAGAAGCAAGGCCCTTCTAGACTTTGAACTTGGCAGAATACACATGCACAGGGGTCACACTGTGAAAGCTGAGTTTTCCTGAAAAAGGGCTTAGGGCTACAATCTAATAAAATTTTAAAAATCTGATACCATTTTCTATTTATGACATAAATTACAATCTTAGTTGATAATCTAAGAAGAGAAATAGCCATGCTTTGACTCTGGGATTTTAGTGAATCTTGTGAAGACAGAAAAGAGTAAAGACATTTTAGGAACAGAAATAGCAAAGGGCTAATGAACAGGATTAAGAGTTTCCATTTGTGATTACTTCACTGAGGAACTTAGCAAAACAGCTGTGATATGGAACATAGGGATTTAAAATGAGAGTGCCTACTGAATACAAGAAAGGATAGTAATCCCCAAGTTTAGACTATTTGGGCCTAAGAGAGTCATCAAATTGGAAATGAAACTAGGAGGACTTGTAAAAGAAGTTAGTAATGTAAATCAGAATAAGTAAGGTAAGACTCTGTATATCAGATTACACTTTATAGAGCTTGAAACTTGACCATCTGTCTTTCTAAAATGCTTAAGTATTTTGAGTATCTCAGAGAGTGGTAAAATAAATTCACAACCTTTGAAGTCAGAATCCAGGTTTTGAATTCTGACTGAGTCAGCTAAACTAAGTTACTTATCTCTGAGTCTCAGTTTTCGATTTTGTAAAATGGGAATGATTACATAAATCTTGCATGTTTGCTGTGAAGATTAAAGAAGATACTACATGTATTGTCACATGTACAAAGTGAATACTTAATATTTTTCCCTCTATTTTCTTCTGTTCCTCTGATGCCTTATTTGACCAATGCTATGGGAAATGAATATAGTATAAGCAGAAAGAAAAATCCATGGATCACAATAAGGAATTATTTTAGAATATTTCCACCATCCCAATAGCCCCCCTCCATCACCAAGTAGTAAATACTGTATTAGAAAAGGCAGTGGGAATTATCAAGGTAGAAAATTGGCTCATGGAGGTCTTCTATCTGTTCCTGCCTCTCTCTCATCATTGTGGCTAACACCACTTGTTTCTGTTTTCAGCGATAAATACCTAGTTCTTTAGAGGGGCTGAGTGTACATTCTCTATCTTGGAAAGTGGGGTCTAAGAGCACAGAGACTCCAAAGTTCTGACAGTCAGTTATTTCATGCCACCTTAGTACTTTGTGGAGATGGGTCTAAAAGTAGTGGTAAAGGTAAGCTGTTAGGGCTTCCTTGCTGGCACAGTGGTTAAGAATCCGCCTGCCAATGCAGGGGACAAGGGTTCAAGCCCTGGTCCGGGAAGATCCCACATGCTGCGGAGCAACTAAGCCCATGTGCCACAACTGCTGAGCCTGCGTGCTACAACTACTGAAGCCTGCGTGCCTAGAGCCCGTGCTCCGCAACAAGAGTAGCCCCCGCTCGCTGCAACTAGAGAAAGCCTTCACGCAGCAATGAAGACCCAATGAAGCCAAAAATAAATAAATAAAATAAATAAATTTATAAAAAAAGAAAAAAGTAAGCTGTTAGCTTCTCTTACTCAGCCAAATCATTTCCCCATCAAGTCCAGTATCAACATTGTGATCTCTGAAACTAAAATGCAAGAGATAGAGCAGCAAAATTTACATTCCATTTCCTAATAGGGTTACAATCCTGAATCTCTATCTCTTCTAACCTTCCTTATTCAAAGCCAGCAACCATATTTAACCTTTTCATACCCTTTATCTGTTTTCCCTGGGCCATGTCCTTCCTTTGGTATTTTCCAGAACTTAAGCACTTAGAAGCCAATGTTTTAACAAGTCCCAAGTTTTACCACCTCATGACAATTATTCCACAAAGGGAAATGTATAATATAGAAAAGCACGAGAGGAGAAGATTATTAAAGTTCCTTCTTCCCCTGACACTGAAAGATTTTACACTCTAGCCCTAAGGAAGGGGATGTGTTATTCCATATTTTAAGGAAGATCCCTTGTGTTTCCTCTAAAAAGAGAGTTGAGAAATTCATGGAGGATGTTTATAATGAATAAAGAGATTCTTCCACTTTTAGCAGACTTGTCTGCCTGCGGTTAGAGAAAGACCATCCAAAGAGAGCAATTAATTCTTCCTTATCTCTGCTTCCTTACCAACTTACCTAATTTCATTTTTGGAAGAATATGATTGATGCACATGGTCTTCTCAGTGCAGTTAATTTGAGGGATCATCGGGAAGTGTGGGGAGCACAATGTCCGGAGGAGAGCCTGGGTGGAATTCCCACACCCCCTCCGCTCTCCACAAATACACACAGAACCACACCCTACTGAGAGCTTGTCCTTGTAAGAATATCAAGGCTTCATGAGCATATACAGATCCCTGAAGGACCCTCTCACCATTCCACATGTGTTGCTGCATGGGAGATTCCAAGTAAAGCAATATTGCAAATGTGATTTATTATAATCCTTTATATGTCTGGGATTTTATAGCACTTCAACACATACTTCAATTATGTTGTTTATGTCTCTGTATTGAAGTTATTTTATTGCATATATCTTTCCCACCTTATTTTCTATAAAGTCCAGGAGGGCAAGACATTAGTTTATGTTTTGTTTGTTTTAATTTTTCAATCTGTGTGTCCCTATCCATTCAACAGACATTCAGTTAGCAAGTTCTACAGGACAAACACTGAGCTAAAAGATAAATAAAATATGATCTCTTCCTTCTAGAATCTCATACTGGTGAGCCATTTGGGTACTTACTGTGTGCCAGAGGCATCATTGTTTTTCAATTAAATATTTATTTACCTTAAGGAGGAAATATTTTATCCCATTTTACATTACAGAAACTAAGAATTAAAGAGAATTCCAACCAAGTGCTTTCTGGAAGAAATCTTAGTTAAGAATGGAATGCTTGAAAAGAGAAATCTAAAAATCCATCAACTATATAGAAAAGGATAAAGTAGATTCAGAAGGGTTAAAAAATAGACCAAAAAAGAAAAATCCAAAGAAAATATCAAGAGAAAAATGAGCCTAAATGGGTTATGTGAAGTTCTTGCTTTATTTAACATGCTATCATGGTGGTAAGTTGGTAGATATAAAGCTTTTCTGAGAGACACATGTCTAGTAATTAAGCAAGAACCTTGGTATATAGGTCTATTTAACCCAGATCTATGGTGTAATTATCTGTTCCAAAGTTGTGAAATGAAAAAAGAGATATTTCTCAAAATCTTTATCCTTGTCTTTAGACAATGTTTTCACACCATGTAAGTAAGTAGCCAAAGAGATATCTCCCTTTATTTCCTGTCTAACTAATTTACATGTATTTGAGCAAAGAGTTATACCTATTTTACATCTTAGTAATAAAACAAGAAATTATAAATGCCATTTATTCCATTTCTACTACTATTACTCAGTGATGGTACCATACCAAAAATGTATATCTTCAAATCTTGATATTTCAGAACTCCTTGCATTGTCCAGAGATTTAAGACTAAAGATCAATTAAATGTCCCTTTTTTGGAAAAGTCAATATTAATGCCACTGATTCATCATAAATTATGACAGTATGAGGTCTTTCTTTGTTATTTCTGAGCTGGTATCTCTTAAGAATAAGAATGTTTTCATATATTTATATATATTAGTTTTATAGAACTATTAAAGTGTAAGATTCTTTACAGCTTTCCCCTTTTTTCATTCATCTTTTTTTCTGTCACTTCCCCCTTAATTGCTCCCCTTTATTAATATGCACTATGTTGAAAGCAGCAAGCTAAGTATACAACTTTTACCTCCTCACATTCTACTTGTGTACGATCAGTAAAGTTTCTCTGCCCTTTGCCAAGGTGGCACTAGGATGAAGGAAAAAGAGCACAATCTAAATTTAACTCACCTGAGTCCAAATCTAATTTTGGCATTTTTCTGTCTGTAAGACTTTATGCAAATTATTTAAACGTATGAGCCTCAGATTTTTCTAATCTTCCAAAGTGAATAATGTCACTATTCTCTAAGTGTTTTGTGAGAAATTTATGAAACTTCCTGACCTACCATCAGAACATGTAGTTGTTAAGTGAATGCTACCTCCCTCCTTTTCCTTAGACCTCACTCCTGAGCCAATGTATCTGCTTTTTAAAGAGCCGCTGAATAGGGGCTCATGCCCTCTACTATTTAGAGAAACAAAGGATATTCTGGACCACTAGGGGATTTAGGACTTGTGCTCAGCTTTTACCTAGCCTGAGTTCTTTTAAGTCGAAGTTGACCCTGATCTTGGATGTGAGACAATGTATTTAAAAGCATCAGAGAATTTGGCCCTCAGTATTTGTCAGCTGAATCTAAAATAACCACCACGAGATTCTGTAGAAAGGGGATTCTAGTAGCTCTCTGAATTCAGGGAAGAAACATAGTCAATCTGTACAGTTTCCTAATTAGTAAAATGAGATATTAGGTGATATCAAGCAGGGCATGATGGAAACCCATGGCACTGCTGCTCCCTCCAGGGCCTCTAATAGAAATATCTGATCCACTACAAAGCTCCTTCCTTCTGGGACAGGGCCTCAAAATTCTGTTTAACACAGCTCTTGTGTTGGGGATATAAGTTGATTGTTATTTGTCAGTGCTTGGGTTATATATTTCCTTAGCTGCCTTGCAATTTTTAATTGCATATTCTATGATTATTATTATGAGACCCATTTGTTATACTGTGTTAGAGTTACATCCTCAAGGGTCAATCAAGTGCATATGTCTCTTTGTCCCAGCCTACTGTGCTTTTTTATTCTTCTGTTTGCTCTATAAATATAAAGATTATTAGCCTAAAGCAGCCAACATTTGGGGAATGGTTGCCAAAAAGTCATGATTAGTTTTGTAATCAATGATCTATAGTCCTTCTTCTGGCAGTAATTAGAGATAGCAATACATGCTTATGGAAATAATAAAACCATGTCTTATAAAGAGGAAAAAAATGCTTATTTTTTCCTCTATAGAACAATATCATTCAAATAACTGAAACAGTGGCATCAAATCACTGTGATATAAAATTTAACAAGGATAGGGACTGCTTAGAATTCATCCTTGCTATGTGCCCTCTATAGTTTGTAACCTTCTCATTTAAGCTATCTTTCTATTGAACTTTCTTAAGTTGTAGTTTTGGGATCAGAATCATCAGAAGGGGTCAATATTGGGATCCCACAGTTTAGTCCTGGCTTGTTTCTATCCAGTGTACAGTTCCATGGATTTTGACGACTATCACATGTGTCCACCGTGACAGTATCATAAAAAATACTCTCACTGCCTTAAAATATTTTCATGCTTCCAGAATGTCAAATATTTGGAATCATGTAGTGTACAGGCTTTTCAGACTATCTTCTTTAACCTACCAATATGCATTTCAAGTTCTTCTATATCTTTTCATGACTTGATATATCATTGCTTTTGATCAGAAAAATGTTCCATTGCATGGATATACCATAGTGTTGATGCATTCACCTATTGAAGGACATCTTGGTTGTTTCAATTTAAGCAATTATGATTAAGTCTCCTATAAAAATTTGTGATCAGGTTTTTTTGTATATATAAGTTTTCAAATAAGTTGGATAAATACCTAAGATTACAACTGCTGGATCATATGATAGGATTACATCTGGTTTTGTGAGAAACTAGCAAATTGTCTTCCAAAGTGGCTGTACCATTTTGTATTTCCACTAGCAATGAATGAAAGTTCTTGCTGCTCTACATTCTTGTCACCATTTGGTATTGACAGGTTTTAAATTTTAGCCATCCTAATAGGTATGTAGTGGTATCTCATTTGGTCTCAATTTGCAGCTCCCTAATAACAACTGATGCTAAGCATCTTTTCATAAGCTTATTTACCATCTGTATATCTTCTTTACTGAAGTGTCTAGTCAGATCTTACACTTTTTTTTTAAGTTGGGTTATTTGTTTCCTTATTAGTAAGTTTTAAAAATTCTTTGTATATATTGGATACCAAATTCTTTATCAACTAAATAGTAGCAAATATTTTCTCCCAGTCTGTGCCTTGTCCTTTCATTCTTTTAACAGTGCCTTTGCAGAGCAGAAGGTTTTAATTTTAACAAAGTCTAACTTATCATTTTTTCTTTCATGAATTTTATGTTTTATGTTGTACCTGAAAATGAATCACCGAACTGAAGGTCGTCTAGATATTCTCCTGTGTTATTTTCTAAAAGTTGTATATATTTTTAAATTAAGTTGATGATGTATTTCTAGTTAACTTTTAAGAAAGGTGTGAAATCTTTGCCTTGATTCTTTTATTTTAGTAACATTACATTTTTTCTTGGCTAGTCTGGATAGAGTATTATTAATTTTATTTCTCTTTTCAAATAACTTGATTTTGATTTTATTGACTTTCTGTACAGTGTATTCCTATTTTCAATTTTATTTATTTCTTCTCCAATTTGTACAATTTCTCTGTTTGCTGCAGGCTTAATTTTCTCTTTTTCTTTCATGTTCTAAGATAGGAGCTTAAGTTGTTGGTTTTAGATATTTCATCTTTTCCAATAAATGTAATGCTATAAATTTCCTTCTAATAACTGTTTTTGCTGCATTCTACAACTTTTGATGAGTTCTATTTCCATTTTCATTTAATTCAATTAAAAAAATTCTCTTGGGACTTCTTCTTTGACTCACATGTTATTTAGAAGTATGTTGTTTAATCTCAAAATGTTGGGGGTTTTTCTTACTATCTTTCTGGTTTTGATTTCTAGTTTAATTCCATTATGGCTTGAAAAAAATACTTTGTATGATTTCTGTTTTTAAATTTGTTAAGATATTTTTTTCTTCACTTAGAATATGGTTTGTCTTGTAGGATATTCCATGTGAGCTTGAGAGGAGTGTATATTCTATTGTTTTTGGATTGAGTACTCTATAAATATCTATTACATCAAGTTGATTGATAGCGATTTTTGGGTCTAGTGTGTCCTTTCATATTTTCTACCTGCTGCATCTATCAACTACTGAAATAAGGGTGTGAAAGTATCCAACCATAGTAGCAGATTTGTCTACTTCTCCTTGCAGTTCCATCAGTTTTTGTCTCTTGTATTTCAGGTTACTGTTATTAGGCGCATGCGTGTTAAGGATTGTTATGTCTTCTTGGAGAATTGAGCCCTTCATTATTATGTAATACCCCTCTTTATTTCTGATAATTTTCCTTGCTCTGAAATGTGCCCCGTCTGGAATTAATACAGCTTCCTTCAATTTCTTTTGATTTTTATTAGCATGATATATCTTTCTCCATCCTTTTAATTTTGACCTAAATGTGTCTTTTAATTTGTTTTCAATCTGACAAACCCCACCTTTTAATTGGTGTATTTGGATCCTTCACATTTAAAGTGATTATTTATATACCTGGATTAACATCTACTATGTTTGTGACTATTGTCTAATCAGTGCAATTGCTCTTGGTTTATTTTTATATTTTCTTGTCTTTCACTGCCTTCTCTGATTTTGGTTGAGCACTGTATATGATTCCATTTTCTCTCCTCTCTAAGCATAGCAATTACACTTCTTAACAAACATTTTTAGTGGTGTCCTAAGGGTTTGCAATATATTTTAAATGAATCTGAGGACACTTTCAAATAACATTATATTATTTCACAGATATCCAGGTATTTGTAAAAGAGTATTATTCCCAATTCTTCCCTTCTTCCCCTTATAATATTGCTGTCATTTATTTCCCTTATTCATATACTAACATCACACAATACATTTTGCTGTTATTACTCTGTAAAAAATAATTACTTTGAAAAATCTCTTAGATCAATTAAGAATAAGAAAAATAAAAGATTTTTTTACCTTCATTTAGTCCTTCTCTGGTGTACTTCCTTCTTTTATGTAGATATGTTTCTATATCATTTTCCTTCTTCTTGTAGAATTTCTTTTAACATGTTTACAGATCATGTGTTGATGATGAATTTCCTCAATTTTTGTTTGTCTGAGAAAGTCTTTATTTCTCTTTCACTTTTGAAGGTTGATTTCACTGTAGAATTTGAGTGTAGTGGGTTTTGTTTTTTCTTTCCACACTTTAAGTATTTCACTCCAATTTCTTCTTGCTTGCATGGTTTCTGATGAGAAGTCCACTATAACTCTTTTCTTTGTTCCTCTATAGGTAGGGTGTTTTATTCCTCTGGCTACATTCAAGATTTTCTCTTTGTCTTTGGTTTTCTGTATTTTGAGTAGGATATGCCTTAGTGCAGGTTTTTTTGTTTGTTTGGTATTTATTCTGTTTGGGTTTTATTTATTAAAAAAAAAAAGCAAGATATAATGCATTGGGTAATAGGAACTGAGATAAATAGACCATCAGTGTTAAGATTTATGTTAATCTGGCTAGGAGTCTGGCTCTGTTTGATATTTTCTGTCGTGTGGACGACAGAGGCTTCCTCTAGTGTCTTTGTCTTTGTCTCCCGTTATCTTTGGGTTGTTGTAAGAGCAGTCTCTTAAGTAGAGTCTGTTTCTTGCAGCTCCTTCATCTGTAATCCACTGCTATTATACTGGAGCCCTGATGATATGGTGGTAAGGTTGGGGGAGGGGAAGCATAATCTAATTTTGTAATTCAATCTTTATCTTTTAGTGGGCCTACATCTTTCACAAATGTTTCTTAGCTTTACCCTTCACCACCTTAGATGAGAGAGAAAGGACAGAGGAGGCTGGGTTTGGGTAACTGCCCTTCTCTTAGGTTGGGTAAAGTCTTTTATGGTAAAGTCTTTTCTCTTGGAGGGAGTCCTTTGTTTTTGATATCTCTCTGGGCATATTGCAAATGATCACTTTTTTCTTACCCTGTCAGACATGCAAGTGGAGTTTCCTTGACTCTTCACTGTGACAACCTGGTAGAGTTCTTTGAGTTAAAACTCATAAAAGTGTGGGGTTTCCTCTAAGACTGGGCCTTAGGAGTTTCTCGCTTTCAAGCCAGTCTATACTCAGCCCCCAGCAATTAGTGAAAATTACCATATGTTTCTACCAGTTTATGTCTCCAGAAGCGTCTGCTTCAAGTAAACTTATCTTGGCTCTGTTTCCCTGTATTTGCCTATCTTTCCAGATTTCCGGGTGGGAGTTTGCCCTATGATATCAATTCTCTTAAAGATCCATTGATTTTCAGTTTGTTCAGCTTTTTATTGTTTCAAGGATGGAAGTGGTGATTTTTAAGCTTTTTATATGTCACAGTTGAAACCAGAAATCTGTTGGAATTCATTTTTGATAGAGTGTCTAATACTCCAATAGCTAGTTCTGTACTTTTTGGATTAATGTCCATCATTAGAAATTTGGTTACAGTATGTACATCATGTACATCCACATCATGAACTGTTACGCAGTTTTTTTTTAATTAACAATTAGGATATTTTTAATTACTGTATAGGAAAAAGAAAAGAGATTTCCAGGGTGTATTGTTTTGTGAAAAATAATGTCCAGAAAATTATGTAATAAGTGACCATTTATGTAAAATCAGTGGGAAATATTTCATGTTTGCTTGTATAAGAATAAATAATCTTGAAGAGAAATCCAAGAAAATATTACAAATATTTATAGTAAGCAAAGGTAAGATGATGAGAAAGAATGGACAGAGAAAGAGGTGGGAATTATCAACATATACCATTTTAAGCAATATCTTTATTTTTGGATGCTATGATTGTATTTCTCTCCCTCTCTCTCTCTCTCTCTCTCTCTCTCTCACGCAACACACACACACATTCACACGAGTAACATTCCCTCAGATGTTTCTTTTTTTACTTTCATTTATAAACTTTAAGAAAGTTAACATTGGTTTATACAGTTAATAATAATAAGGAAAATATCCTACTGAATATGAGGCTTTTGATATTCCTTATCATCTTGTACCTATGAAAACTTATGCCCCATAATCTACTATCTACTTGGTCAGGCCTGAATTAGAGATACCTGAATACTTTAGATTTTTTAAGGATGTGGGTATATTTTAATTTTATTGTAGATGGATTTGGGAGAGCCACTTCCAGTTAGCATTTTGGATGCTACCTCTTATTTCAGAGTTTCTTTGTTTTGTCTTGTTTGCCAAATATCAGAACTTTTTAGGCCAGGATATAGAATTGGAAACCCCATATCTGCCATAACACTTTGAGGTTAGATCCATTTTATAGTAATTGCACCCTCAGTAAACAATGAGAAGAGTCATGTCTTCTTCCAGACATCAAAACAAATGAGGTTTAACAAGTTATCAAAATAATTTAAAGATGCCCTAGTCTATTTTATTTTTTTCCATCCTTAAGGTTCTCAGTTCAACCATGAGTGAATTTGGTTCTGGATCTCTCAGGTCAAAGGTAAAAAGGAGAAGGAAGTGGTCCACAGGGGTCATTGTGAGAATATTTTTTAAGCAGAAAGTTTCTTAAAACTGTGGAAATAGTTTCAGATAAGAAAAAGTTAGAGGCACCATGCAAGTTCTTCCATCAACAAATCCCCGCAACCCCAGATTGCCACATTGCTTGACAGTGTCTACTTACAACTTAAAGTGGGAATGACACGTAATTTTCACCTCATGTGTCAAATTAAATCCATCATTAGTGCTACTACTAGCAGCGTTGAGAAAGATATTGATACAACATCTTGATTTTAAGATACATACTTAAAGTCAAAGTGCTGTGATCCATCAGTGTGTCTGTTAATAGGTGCAAGGAGGGAGAGTGGTGGAACAAAAGCAAGACATCTGCCAACTCCAGGAGGGTTTGCAACTCTGGGAAGCCCAACTTCATCAACTATTTATAAATATTAGAAATATTTGCTAAATACAATATAAACAATTAATATAAAGAGTGTAAAGACTAACCAACATTCATTGAGCAGTAACTATGTTCCAGGCACTGTGCTAAGGAATTCACAAGCATTAACTCATCTAATGATTACCACAACCCTAGGAAATATTGTCCCCATCTAGTTTATCCACAGTGACCATTATTTTCTCTTTAATATACCAGACCCAGAAATCCTTTGCATTCAAAACCATTTCTTACAGGAAAGAAGTAACTATAATAGTAAGTGAGAATCCTGCTTAAGGCATAATTGATCTTGAAATACATATGAAAATAACTAACCTAGGTTTCAATAAGTTTACCAAATTCGTTGTGTAACATTTTCCAAGTATTTGAAATATCCAGCCTACTTTGGCGGGGTTTAAGAAATATTCATGATTTTTATACATTCTGAAGTAGTTTTACAATATTTTCTAAGTAACTTTTAATAAGAAATTTTAAGCTAAATCTTTTCACTACAATATTGGTTTAAATAATATTTGTTGTGATGAAAAAAGTCAACAGATTAAATAACTAAATAGAAGCAAAGAAAGAAAGAGGAGGCACAAAGCTAAATAAGCAGGAAAAGTGTCTCAAAATCTGCAATATAATATGCATATCTACCCTTGGTTGTTTAAAAGAATTCCCACTATAGCCTTATTCCATTGAAAAGGTTAAGTATTATGACATAGGACAGGTGGTGCGTTAACGTCTTTGATCATACTATAAACTTAATTTCCATTGCAGAAGAAACTATTGGAAATGTAATGGAAACATAATGAAGTCAACGTTCTTGCTTACCAAGTGGGATTTTGCAGCACAGTTAATTGGATGTCAGTGTGAAATGTTGACAGACAGAGAACAGAATGGAGGGAGAGACTTAAAGAGAGAATGATTTTATCTAAGCATTTATCTTTGCAAAAGTAGCTTTAACCATCTGGATATTTGCAATCACGTAGATAAAACATATAGCTGGATGAGCTTTTAGGTTTTCATCTAGATTTCCCTGTGTCCTCTCCAGGGCTTAGACAAAAATGGACACTCAATAGGCACTCAGTAAATACTCACTGATTAATATTTGCTATTCTGTACCAAAAATCATAGGCTCTCTCTGTGTTGGAGATTGGGATATAAAAGGTCAGCCAGCTTTCTTCTTTTCATTTCTTTTACGTGTTTGAAAAGAGTGGGGCTTTCGTCAATTTTTTAAAGTTTTATTTGTATATAATTCACATGCATACAATTCACCACTTAAAGTATACAATTCAGTGTTTTCTTATTCTATTTACAACCATCACTACTGCAATCTAATTTACAAACATTTTGGTTCCCACAAAAGAAATCCCATACATGCTAGCAGTTAACCTTGATTTTTCCCATGCCCACCTCTGCCAGTCCTAAGCAACCACTAATCTGCTTTCTGTCTGTATACATTTGCCTATTTTTGATGTTTCATATGAATGGAATCACAAAATATGTGACCTTTGTGACTGCCTTCTTTCAGTTAGCATAATATTTTCAATGTTCCTCCATGTTTTAACATGTATTATCTATTTGTATTGCCAAATAATATTTCACTGCATGAATATACCACATTTGATTTATCCATTCATCAGTTGATAGACATTTTGGTTGTTTCCACTTTGGGACTATTGCACATAATGCTGCTCTGAATATTGACATACAAGTTTTGTGTGGATATTTGTCTTCATTTCTCTTGGATATTTACTCGGGAGTACAATTGCTGAGTCATATGATAACTCTCTGTTTAACCTCTTGAGGAACTACTAGACTGTTTTCCAAAGTGGCTACACCATTTTAAAATCCCACCAGGAGTGTATGAGGGTTCCAGATTCTCCAGTATTACAGGCCTCCTGCACCTGGAGGAGAGCTTTTTCCCTACAAGTGGAGGCTGAGTCAGGGAAAAGAGACCCAGTCCACCAGGCCTGCTCTGCTTGTCTGAAATTAGAGCTTCTATAAAATGGAGCTGGTGGAGGATGAGAAAGGCCAGCAGCCTGCTCCTTCTGGGGTGAAACCATAGGCCCAGGCTGGGAGCTGGCAAGAAAGGGAACCCCTGTCTTCTTGGTGGTACACATTGGGAGTAGAACTCTTGCAGCACAGAGAGGTGAAGGGAAAGAGTGGCCCAAATGCCACAGACTCTCCCTAGTCTTACCAAGATTCAGTAAATTTTCTTGAATAAATGATTCTCCAGTCTCTATATATCTTTAGGACAATTCCAAAGACTTGGAATGATTGTTTTCTGTATATATTATTTTCACCAGTTAAATTGTTCTGATGTGAAGAATGTCTGTGGAGGTCTTTGCTCCTCTGTTCTAGAAGTTTCCCCCCATTTCACTTTTTTAAATCACTTTCTCTTCCTCTGATACTTTTTGACTTGAAGTAGTTTCTCTGAACTTGGTGACTGATACTCAATTAGCTATCAAATATACTGTTTATACATCACTGACATTTCATAAGAAACAATAGAGGCCAGTCAACAGTCAATATAGCATCATATAGCGAGTGGAATTATTCTTCAAAATCAAGGTAAATAAAGACATTTTCAGCTAAAAGAAAAGATTTTTTTTTTGTCAGCATACTGACACTTCAATAAATGATAAGTTTTTCAGGCTGAAGGAAAATAGCAGATGGAAATTCCGAACTTTCGTAATGAATGAAGACCACTGGAAATAGGAAATACATAGCAAATGGTAAGACTATATATTCACTGCTTTAAAACATATATGACTATTCTAAGCAAAACTTACAGCATTATCTTGAGAGCTTAGAGAATGTGTAGATGTGATACATATGACAGCAATTGCATGAAGTGTGGATTGGAGGTAAATGGACCTACAAAATCGCAAGGCTTTTACATTTTTATGAGAAGTTCTACAATATTAACTCTAAATGGACTATGAGGAGTTAGCAATACATAGTGTAAATCCTAGTGAAAACACAAAAACATTAATGCAAAGAAATGTAACTTAAAAACCAAGTGATAAATAAATAAATCTGAAAACATCCAAGTAATCAAAAATAAGATAAGAAAGAGGAAAGAGAAACAATAAACAGAGGGGACAAACATAAAATAAATAAAAGTTTATAAACCTAAATCCAATTATATTGCTATTACATTATATATTAACAGAATGAACACACAAAAAGAGAGTATCAGAATGGATAAAAATGCAAAATCCAACCACATGCTGTCTATAAGATTGCATTTTCAACATAATGACACATGGAGGTTGAAAATAAATGGGTGGAAAAATATAGCATAGAAATTGTAAGCATAAGAAGATTAGAATAGCTATATTAATATTAACTAAAGTAGACTTCAAGACAAAGTAGATTGTATTATTAAAGCAAAAGAGGGATATTTCTTAACAATTAAATGGTTAATTTGTCAGAAAGATGAGACAATATATATTGCCTAATAAGAGAATTTCAAAATGCATGAAGAAATGTTTGACAGAAATAAATGAAGAAATAGATAATCCAAGAGTCAGGCTAGGAAAATCTTTTCTTTCCACAATTAATAGAACTCTAGACAGAAAGACCAGTAATGATATAGAGGACCTAAACCACTCTGTTAACCACCATGAATCAATAGCCATAGAACACTGTACTCAACAACTACACAAAATACACTTTTTGAAGCACACGTGGCATATTCACAAGGTAGACACTATATGGTAAGCCACAAAACAAATCTAAATAAACTTAAATACTGACACCACAGTATGTTTTCTAACTATAATACCATTAAATTTAAGTTCAATGACAACATGTTTACAAAACCCCAAGTATTTGTAAATTAAAGTATACAGTTCTTTTTTTAAAATTAAAATTATTTTTAAATTTTAAATTAAAAAAAAATTTTTTTTTATTTTTTATTTTATATTGGAGTATCATTGACTAACAATGTTGTGTTAGTTTCAGGTGTACAGCAAAGTGATCCAGTTATACATATACAAGTATCTATTCTTTTTCAAATTCTTTTCCCATTTAGGTTATTACAGAATATTGAGCAGAGTTCCCTGTGCTATACAGTAGGTCCTTGTTGGTTATCTATTTTAAATACAGCAGTGTGTACATGTCAATCCCAAACTCCCAATCTATCCCTCCTCCACCTCCCCACCCCGTAACCATAAGTTCATCCTCTAAGTCTGTGAGTCTGTTTCTGTTTGGTAAATAAGTTCATTTGTATCATTTTTTTTTTTTTAGATTTTGCATATAAGAATATCATATGATGGTTGTCTTTCTCTGTCTGACTTAATTCACTTAGTATGATAATCTTCAGGTCCATCCATGTTGCTGCAAATGGCATTACTGCATTCTTTTTAATGGCTGGATAATATTCCATTGAATTTATGTACCACATCTTATTTATCCATTCATCTGTCAATGGATATGTAGGTTGCTTCCATGTCTTGACTATTGTAAACAGTGCTGCAGTGAACACTGGGGTGCGTGTATCCTTTCAAACCATTGTTTTCTCCAAATATATGCCCAGGAGTGGGATTGTTGAATCATATGATAGCTCTATTTTTAGTTTTTTAAGGAACCTCCATTCTGTTCTCCATAGTGGCTACACCAATTTACATTCTCGCCAACAGTGTAGGAGGGTTCCCTTTTCTCCACACCCTTTCCAGCATTTATTGTTTGTAGATTTTTTGATGATAGCCATTCTGACTGGTGTGAGGTGATATCTCATTGTAGTTTGATTTGCATTTCTCTAATAATTAGCACTATTGAGCATTTTTTCATGTGCCTCTTGGCCATACCTATGTCTTCTTAGGAGAAATGTCTATTTAGATCTTCTGCCAATTTATTGACTGGGTTGTTTGTTTTCTTGATATTGAACCACATGAGCTGTTTGTAAATCTTGGAGACTAATCCACCGTTGGTCACATAGTTTGCAAATATTTTCTCCCATTCTATGGGCTGTCTTTTTGTTGTGTTTATGGTTTCCCTTGCTATGCAAAGCTTTTGAGTTTAATTAGGTCCCATTTGTTTATTTTTGTTTTTATTTCCATTACTCCAGGAGATGGATCGAAAAAGATATTGCTGTGATTTATGTCAGGGAGTGTTCTGGCTATGTTTTCCTTTAAGAGTTTTATAATATCCGGTCTTACATTTAGGTCTTTAATTCATTTTGAGTTTATTTTGGAACATATTAAAGAATGTTCTAATTTCATTGTTTTTACGTGTAGCTGTCCAGTTTTCCCAGCACCATTTATTGAAGAGACTGTCTTTTCTCCATTGTATAGTCTTGCCTCCTTTGTCGTAAATTAATTGACCATAGGCGTGTGGGTTTATTTCTGGGCTCTCTATCCTGTTCCATTGATCTATATTTCTGTTTCTGTGCCAGTACCTTACTGTTTTGATGACTGTAGCTTTGTAGCATAGTCTGAAGTCAGGGAGCCTGATTCCTCCAGCTCTGTTTTTCTTTCTCAAGATTGCTTTGTCTATTCGGAGTCTTTTGTGTCTCCACACAAATTTTAAGATTTTTTTTGTTCTAGTTCTGTGAAAAATGCCATTGGTAATTTGATAGGGATTGCATTGAATCTGTAGATTGCCTTGAGTAGTATAGTCATTTTGACAATATTGATTCTTCTAATCCAAGAAAACAGTATATCTTTCGATCTGTTTGTCTCATCTTTGATTTCTTTCATCAGCGTCTTATAGTTTTCAGAGTACAGGTCTTGCCTCCTTAGGTAGGTTTATTCCTAGGTATTTTATTCCTTTTGATGTGGTGGTAAATGGGATGGTTTCTTAAATTTTTCTTTCAGAACTTCCATTGTTAGTGTATAGAAATGCAAGAGATTTCTGCATATTAATTTGGTATCCTGCAACTTTACCAAATTCGTTGATGATCTCTAGTAGTTTCCTGGTAGCATCTTTGGGATTTTCTATGTATAGTGTCATATCATCTGCAAACAGTGACAGTTTAACTTCTTTTCCAACTTGGATTTCTTTTATTTCTTTTTCTTCTCTGATTGCCATGGCTAGGACTTCCAAAACTATGTTGAAGAAAAGTGGTGAGAGTGGACGTCCTTGTCTTGTTCCTAATCTTAGAGGAAACGCTTTCAATTTTTCACCATTGAGAATGATGTTTGCTGTGGGTTTGTCGTATACGGCCTTTATTATGTTGAGGTATGTTCCCTCTATGCCCACTTTCTGGAGAGTTTTTATCATAAATGGGTGTTGAATTTTGTCAAAAGCTTTTTCTGCATCTATTGAGATGATCATATGGTTTTTATTCTTCAATTTGTTGATGTGGCTGATTTGCAGATATTTAAAAATCCATGCATCCCTGGGATAAATCCCACTTGATCTTGGTGTATGATCCTTTTAATGTATTGTGGAATTTGGTTTGCTAGTATTTTGTTGAGGATTTTTGTGTCTATGTTCATCCGTGATATTGGCCTGTAATTTTCTTTTTTGTGTTATCTTTTTCTGGTTGTGATATCAGGGTGATGGTAGGCTCATAGAATGAGTTTGGAGGTGTTCCTTCTACTAACTTTGGGTTTTGTTTGATCTTCTTTCTCTAGTTGCTTTAGGTGTAAAGTTAGGTCGTTTGAGATTTTTCTTGTTTCCTGAGGTAAGATTGTATTCCTATACACTTCCCTCTTAGAACTACTTTTGCTGCACCCCATAGGTTTTGGATTGTTGTACTCTCATTTTCATTTGTCTCTAGGTATTTTTTTATTTACTCTTTGATTTCTTCAGTGATCCATTGGTTGTTTAGTAGCATATTGTTTAGCCTCCATGTGCTTGTGGGGTTTTTTTTACAGTTTTTTCCTTGTAGTTGTTTTCTAATATCATAGTATTTTGGTCAGAAAGGATGCTTGATATAATTTCAATGTTCTTAAATTTACTGAGGCTTGCTTTGTGGCCCAGCATGTGATCAACCCTGGAGAACTATTGATATGTATGTTCTTATTGCCTTTCCACTAATTGCTTTGGGTATATGTTTGTAGGTCTTTTTTCTTCCCTTCCTCTTTTGTTCTTTTCTCTCGTGATTGGATAGCTAACTTTAGTGTTGTGTTTGGATTCCTTTTTCTTTTTTGTGTGCGTGTTTATCTATTGAAGATTTTAGGTTTGTGGTTACCATGAGGTTTTGATATAGCAGTCTATATATAAACAAGAATGTTTTAAGTTGCTGGTCTTTTAATTTCAAATGCATTTCCAGTATCCTGCATTTGTGCTCTCCTCTTCTCACAATTGCTGGTTTTTATATCATATTTGTGTGCAGATGATTTCCTACCTTTACTGTATGTTTGCCTTTACTGGTGAGCTTTTCCATTCATAAATTTCTTGTTTCTAGTTGTGGCCTTTTCTTTTCTGCCTAGAGAAGTTCCTTTAGCATTTGTTGCAAAGCTGAACTGGTGGTGCTGAATTCTCTTAGCTTTTCCTTTTCTGTAAAGCTTTTGATTTCTCTGTTGAATCTGAATGAGAGCCTTGCTGGGTAGAGTATTTTTGGTTGTAGGTTCTTCTCTTTCCTCACTTTAAATATTTTGTGCCACTCCCTTCTGGCCTGCAGAGTTTCTGCTGAGAAATCAGCTGATAATCTTATGGGAGTTCCCTTGTACGTTATTTGTTGCTTTACGCTTGTTGGTTTTAATATTTTTCCTTTATCTTTAATTTTTGTCAATTTGATTACTCTGTGTCTCAGCATGTTCCTCCCTGGGTTTATCCCTTCTGCGACTCTCTGCACTTCCTGGACTTGGGTGACTGTTTCCTTTCCCATGTTAGGGAAGTTTTCAGCTATTATCTCTTCCAGTATTTACTCAGGTCCTTTCTCTCTCTCTTCTCCTTCTGGGACCCCTATAATGTGAATGTTGGTGCATTTAATGTTGTGTCAGAGGTCTCTTATACTGTCCTCATTTCTTTTCATTCTTTTTTCTTTGTTCTGTTCCACAGCAGTGATTTCCATCATTCTGTCTTCCAGCTCCCTTATCCATACTTCTGCCTCAGTTATTCTGCTGTCGACTCCTTCTAGTGTATTTTTCATTTCAGTTATTGTATTGTTCATCTCTGTTTGTTCTTTAGTTCTTCTACATCTTTGTTAAACAGTTCTTATATCTTCTCAATCTGTGCCTCCATCCTTTTTCTGAGATCTTGGATCTTCTTTGCTATCATTACTCTGAATTCTTTCTCAGGTAGATTGCCTCTCTCCACTTCACTTAGTTGTTCTTCTGGGGTTTTATCTTATTTCTTCATCTGGGACATATTCCTTTGCCATCTCATTTTTCCTACATTTCTGTGATTGCGGTTTCCTTTCTGCAGGCTGCAGGGTTATAGTTCTTCTTGCTTCTGCTGTCTGGCCCCTAGTGGATGAGGCTGTCTAAGAGCCTTGTGCAGGCTTCCTAGTGGGAGGACTGGTACCTGCCCATTGGTGGGTGGAGCTGTGTCTTATCCCTCTGGTGGGCAGGGCTGGGTCAGGGGGTGTGTTTGTCATCAGGCAGCTGTTTATTCAGGAAGACTTTAAGCAGCCTGTATGCTGATGGGTGGGGCTGTGTTCCCACCCTGTTGGTTGTTTGGCCTGAGGTGTCCCAGCACTGGAGCCTACAGTCTGTTGGGTGGGGCCAGGTCTTGGGGAGAAAATGGCAGCCTCCAGGAAGGCCTCTGCCAATGAGTACTCCCCAGAACTACCACTGCCAGTGTCTTTGTCCCCACCGTGAGCCACAACTGACCCCCGCCTCTGCAGGAGACCTCCAATATTAGCAGGTAGGTCTGGCCGAGTGTCTTATGAGATCACTGCTACTTTCTGTGGGTCCTGGTGCGCACAAGACCTTGTGTGCGCTCTCCAAGAGTTGAGTTTCTGTTTCCCCCAGTCCTGTGGAATTCCTGAAATCAAACTCCACTGGCCTTCAAACCCTGCTGGCCTTCAAATGTTCCAGGGGCTCCTCCTCCTGTTGCCAGAACCCCAGGCTGGGGAGTCTGACATGGGGCTTAGAACTTTCACTCCTGTGGGAGAACTTCTGTGGTATAATTAGTTTCTAGTTTGTGGGTTGCCCACCTGCAGGTATTGCGCCCCTCCTGCTGTATCTATCTTTGTGGCTTCTTCTTTGTCTTTGAATGTAGGGTATCTTTATTGGTAGGTTCCAGCACTTTTTTGTCAATGGTTGTTCAGCAGTTAGTTGTGATTTTGGTATTTTCGTAAGAAGAGATGAGTTCACGTCCTCTACTCCACCATCTTGTCTCCTCTGTCCAAACTATACACTTCTAAATAACCCATGGGTCAAATAAGAATTCACACAAGAAATTTTAAAATATTTTTAAGTGATTGAGAATAAAAATACAACATCAAAAGTTACAGAATGCAGCTAAAGAAGTACTTAGCAAGAAATTTATAGCTTTAAATCTTTATATGAGAAAAGAAAAAAGATCTAAGTTTCCACTATAAAAGCTCCAAAAATAGAGCAAAGAAACTCAAAATGGCGAAAGAAAATAATAAAGAGCAGAAACCAACAAAATAGAAAGGTCATAGCCAGCATAATGCTATTACCATATACCCACAAAGACATTATAAAACAAAAGAAAATCACAAACCAAAATTCCTCAGGCATATCAGTGCAAAATTCCTTAACAACATATTAGCAATGAAGACATTAAGATCACATAATAAAGGGAGATATGAATGCCAAGAATACATGTAGCTAAGGAATAGATGGTGATTTAAAGTAACTCCATTGTCCTCTTTTCTAATGGATCCTAGGCTGGTGGAGAGTATCTATGGTAGAAAGGTTGATGTGTTTCCACAAGCTATTAAGCTAGTGATTGTGAAAAATGAAATATTGGATATATTCTTAATGGGAGGCATTTAATGTGGGAAATTGGAAACTAGAAATTTTGAGGTTCTAGAGGAAAGCCTAGAGGAGAATCAGGGAAATTGTGATTGATAGGGTTTGTTGTAAGGTCATAATTAAATAAAAATTCTGCTAGATTTTCTTCTAGTGGGTCCAGCCTTGCTTACCTGAAGTCAGATATTCAAGAAACTAAATTTGAAGCTTTCTTACGGACAGGATATATGCTTTAACCAAAGCACACAGACTAGCATGAAGTAAGCATTTAAATAGATACATAGTAAACAGAAGAACATCACTGATATTTGCTTGAATTTTTCCCACATTATGACTTTCAGGAACCTGAGCATATGAAAGAATGTAACATAAAGTGGATATTTCAAAGTACAGATCTTCATCAACTTAGGATGGGGTTACAATGAACCCATCCTAAGTTAAAAATATCAGAAGTCAAAAATGCAGTTAATACACCTAGCCCAGCAAACATCGCAGCTTAGCTTAGCCTATCTTAAACATGCTCAGAACACTTACATTAGCCTACATGGGGTAAAATCACCTAACACACACAGCCTGTTTTATCCTAGTGTTAAATAGATCATGGAATTTATTGAATACTATACTGAAAGTTAAAAACAGAATGGTTGTGCTGGTACGGAATGGTTGTAAGTGTGTTAGTAGTTCACCCTCATAATCTTGTGGCTGCTACTGCCCAGCATCACAAAGAGTATCATACCGGATATCATTAGTCTGGGAAAAGATCAAAATTCCAAATTTGAAGTACAGTTTCTGCTGAATGAGTATCACTTTTTCACTAAGGCAGAAAAAAAATCATAAGTCAAACCATCATCAGTCAGGGGCCGTCTGTACTGGTGAAATTTATCTGAAAAGAAGAAGAGAGTAAATTAATACCTATAGGGAGTTTGGAATTGTACATTAAGTCCACATTTCTTTTAAAACAAAACCTGAAATTTTAGAGAATTTTCTATCAGTATATAAAGAGTAATGTTTTGATTTTATTTACAAGTTAAATTATTTAACTCTCTCCCTGCCAAATCTTCACGTAAAGTGCAGTTTTAAGATTGTGTGCCATTTTTATCTGTGGTATAGGATACCTCCTGCTACTCTACCATGTGCTTCTAGGAGTGTTTATACATTGTTTGAGAAACATCTGACAAAGTATCAATATTTTAGGAAAGCAGAATAAAAGGAGAATATTAAAATTAGGGCTCTGCGATGGTATAACGAGCTGCTATGAGAGTAAAGACCATGTGTTTTAGTACTTTTTCATCCACGGTGTAAGACACATGAGTTCTCAGTATGCACCTAATTGGAAGATGACTAATTGTTTTTTTGTTTTTTTTTTACCAGTTCTTCTCCTAACCCTTGTCACTGACATTTTGTGCAAAGTTCACTTTAAGGTTAAACCTTCCCTTCAACACAGCCTTTTAATTTAAATGTTTTCTAAACTCACTAAACAAAAATGTTTAAACAGCAGGTACATATTTGGAAATGAAGGTGCTATTTACAGCATGTACATATGACATGAAATATACCTACTTTAAGGAAGAGAACACTGAAACAATGTTTTACTGTACTTTTTACTTTTTATTATAGTAAAACGTATAGTTCTTCGAGTAAATTATTGTGAGAATACAGATATTTCCATAAAACTCCACTGTAGTTTATTCATATTTACAATTATAATACATCTTTTCCAACTCAGCTATAATAACCTGATTGAGGCAAAAACTGAATTGCAGAAGAATGGCATCTGCAGCGTTGCCACAATTTTACTGCAATGTGTATAAGCAAAGTGTAATGATGCAGTAAAAATAAACTTAAAGAATTATGAGCCAGGTTTACAGATTAAGACATTAATTCTTTCGCTATCTGAGCAGTCAGTGGTAGTGTTAGTTATCTATGGCAATTCCTTACCATGGATTTACTAACGCCTAAACGTTTAGATTCCATTAAAGCCTATCCAGTGGACGGGAACACTGGACTAATTATTTAATACCCAACAGCAGGGCCTTTTTACGTTGTTAACAGGGTGTATTTGCAGTGCCCAGAAGGCTTGGGGTTATCACTCCAGAAAAGCTTGTTTCAACCTCCTGATTTCATTTGGTTCTCCTAAGGCCTCACTGGACCCCTGCGATTACCTTTTTCACAGCGTTTATCCCACTTTGTTGTAATTTCCTTGTTAGAAGCCTGACTCCTCCACCAGCCTGAGTTCAAGTCTGCTGTGTTCCTTTTGGTGTCACTACCACAGTGCCAGCACATTAGGAAATGTGATCCATAAGGACAGAGCCAGCATTACATCCATGGAACAAGTATATATTTGTTCTCCCAGATACATCACCAGGGAGATTTTGGTGTTTGTGTGCAATGTTTTAAACAGCTTTGGTCAGTTCACCTCGCCTAGGACCATATCTCCTTCTCCTAGGGCTGCTTTCTATCCTCCAGCCCCATTCCCCACCCCAAGCCCCGCTGAAGGAATAAACCCCTGGTAGAAAGAAGTCAACAGGAGAGAGGGATTATTTGCCCAGATCTTTAAGACTGATTTTTTTAATCCCTGTATTAGCCAGAGTTCTCCAGAGAAACAGAACCAATTTCTCATCTATCTATCTATCTATCTATTTATCTATTGAGAGAGGTTTATTATAAAAAATTGGCTCACGTGATTATGAAGACTGAGAAATCCTGTGATCCGCCATCTGCAAGCTGGAGACCCAGGAGAGCTGATGGTGTAATTCCTGTCCAAGTTTGAAGGCCTGAGAAGCAGGAGAGGTGATAATGTCAATTTCAGTCCAAGGGCAAGAGAAGATAAAATGAGATGTCCCATCTCAAGCAGGCAGGCAGGAATGGGATACATCCTCCCTTATTCGCTTTGCTGTCCACTTTACTGTGTTCACCAGTTCAAATGCTGATCTCATCCAGAAACGGCCTCTCAGACACACCTATACATAATGTTTAATCTGGGCACTCTGTGACCCAGTATGTTGACATATTAAATAAACCAACATAGTCCCACCTTGAGATCATACGTATTCCTGCCCCTGGGTTCAATCAAACATTTCCTCTTTTTAATGATTTGCCTGTTTGGCTTAATCAAAACTGGTTTTATTACAAGTCATGAAATATTTTAACTAACATACCATAACTTACGACTTTCAGTTTGAAGTGTCAGCAATGAATCAGCTGTATTTTTCAATCAAATGGTTTTTCCTCATTCATCTGTGTTGCTACTAGGTCATATAGTAAGTGGGTTTATCATGGGCACTGTTATAGCACAGTTAAATCTCAATCTGCAAAAAAGGGAGGTTGGGTGGGAGTCTCTGTTTAGTATCTTTCTTAATCTTTTTGTTATTTAAATTAAAATCACCTGTTTAAATAGCAAAACTTAACTTCAAGCCATAAACAGGCACTCCTCAGAGTAGGAGCTTTAAAAAAATGACCTTCCTGTAGAGACAAGTTGGTATCTTAGCACTGAGCTTGTTTCAACGATTACGGTGAGGTCCCAAACCACATCTTAGGGAGCCCATTTTACTGCTGACTTCTGTGATTTGGGGGAGTACCCAGCAAAAAAAGCAAATGGTGATATCCGATGTTTCGGAAATAAACTTAGGCGTTCACACATAAATTCTCCCCCTCACTAACTCCTAGGCTTGCTTTGATACCCTCACTCAGGACATTTCTTTATAAGTAGTTTACTGCTCGTTCTAGTGTTTGTTTATGCTTTGTGATGACCTTTGCAGTGTGGCAAGAGGAAGGTTTTACGTCCATGCTCTCTTGTGATCATTTTGTCATAAACAGCCTGGCATAATCAAAGAAAACTTCTTAATGAATTGACAGTAGAGAGAAGGAATATGGGATTTGTGTTTTTTCATGATTTCACAGTTTATTTACGTAGACTCTTAAAGTTTTAGCCACCTTAGATGCATAGAGTACACGCAACTCATGTTATATAAGTGAGGAAACTGAGGCCCAGAGCTCAACCCAAGATTAAAACTTGGTTAAAATCTATCACTGAACAGGTTGTGGAGGTCCTGATTTCCTGTCTAGTAATCTTTCTGCCTCACTGTGCTTATTTTTGGTATACCAATTAGGCAAAAAAACCATTTATTTATTAATAGGGAAAAATACTTGTGGTAGTATCCTTCCTAAAACAACCTATAAGTGACCCTAGTCATTTAAAACAGCAAGCAGAACCTGAGCCCTGACCCAGGACATCTAATTTCAGGCAAAACTAGCACACTGCCCTCACTCTGACACTAACCAACCTGACTCCACTGGACATTTATGCACCCATTCAAAACAATAACAACAATAATAATAAACCCTAAATACCCTTATCAGTACAAATAACCTGCCGTCAAGTGACATAGATTCTTTTCTTTTCTAGCAGTTCTCATCAAATTAATTCCTATCTATCTACTGTAAATTAAAAAATTCAAAGCAGCAGTCTGACTAAAAACATGAAATATTCCAAGGTATTTCCAAACCCAGTCTACTTCTTATAATATTTAGTGCATATCTTGTTTTGGGACTATTTTTGCCTTGAGTGTCAAGGAAAGAGATTTCTATTTGAATAGACAAGACATGAAGAAAATGTAAATTGTCCATATAGGAGGATGTTGTTATTGTTATTATTTGGAGTGACTTCACAAAGTAGACTAAAAGAGTTTGGGTATGGGTATGGCTGAAGCTTCCTAGGCTTTCTATTCTGGCCACTATTCTCCCACTCTTTTCAATCCATAGCTATGTGGCTATGGAATATCATTATTTACAACATATACACATAAGTCTTCTGGAGCTAGACCCATTTAGAAATGGGAAGGTTATGCACAGAGAGTCCAGGGTCTGAGAGGCAGATGGTCCAGATCAAGTTCTAGCTCTGCCACCTTATCCATCCGATGAACTTGGGCAGTAAGACTTTAAAGCTTGACTAGGCACTATGTAAAATTCACAGTTGTGAAAATCAAATGAAATTGTCATGAAGGCGCTTTATAAAAAGTAAAAATCACTAAACAAATGTCAGGTATAGGCCCCAGGAAACTTAACTGCAATCAACATGAGTAAATCTTTACTTACTTTCACAGCAAAAAAGATCATTAAGATACTTCTTTTAAGTTCTATTTAATAAGACAAAATGCCAAGCGGGAAAAAAAAATTTGGAGAGTCTGCTTAATAACAGACCATGATTAATCACTTTAATAAATGCGTTGATGTTGGCTATGCTACTGATCATCAAACCAATTTCAGTAATTCCATCAATGCAATAAAGATATTTCATCCAAATTTTCTGAACCAGTGGTTGGCTTAGATTCAGATATGGAAATTTCTGCTTGTGTTTTTAAAATAAATTTGTCTTGTGGCAGTAAAAGAAAAAAGATATCCTCAATTTTAATTATTACAGTGGTTTTCTAATGGTTCTCAGATGCAGAATTTTTGTCCAAAGGAAACCTTAGTAGGAAGTGTCCTATATGTAGCAGTACATTTGTTTCAGTTGATGTTGGAAGGCTCCCCACAAACCCCACCCAAGCTCCAATCTGCCCTCTTTGCTCTAGAAACACCTGAGGAATAGCCACATGACACTCTTAGGAGCACAGTTTGAAAACCATTCGTTTATTGAAAACAAAGTACTTTGAAGTAATTTGAAATAAAGTTTAATCATGATGCAGTCTCACAACAATGCCAAATGTTACCTTTGGCACAATGAGATCTTGGATATATCTGTTGATTGACTAGCTCTATGGGTTCATATAAGCAAGCAATACAAATTATATTTTCTTTTCTCGAAGTTCTCATTAATTAGCATTAGCTTCTAAAAATTCTGACCTCAGTGATATTGGATATTTTTTAGTGGTACTGGCTACTTCTCACAATACACTTAGGGACTGACCAGATATCATGCTTATTAGTTTTTTGGTACAGCTTCCATTTACAATCAGTTTTCATTCACTTTGATAATTTGCCTAATGAAAATGCTGTACATTTTATAAAGATATATTCTCCCTACTTTATACACACTAAAAACTTGGTTTGAAATATTCCCTGGATGGAATTATAGAACAAAAATTTATATTTGAGCATATGTTTCAGAAACATTTTGACCCTATAGCTATTTAAAACTGGGAAATATTCCTAGCACTCTGATTTGATCCAAATCATGAGAATAAAGGGTAAACTCCTATTTCCACAGACTTTCATGCTTACAAGAAACAAAAAAAGAGAGTGAGAACTTTAAGTGAATTAAAACCACTAAGAATTATGAAGTTGCCCATAAAACTTTTCCTTATCAATTGCTTCTGGATAGAGCCTGATCTAGGCAAAATATGACAGGAACCCTCTTTCTTCAGATGGTAGGATGTCCTTCTGAATCCAGGTTTTTCAGTAAGCCTTTGTGATCCTTATTCCCAGGAATTCAACAACCCGAGAAAGAACAGAGAAAATCATCAAGTGTTATCATGCAAGTTTCCTTATTTTTCCATATCCATCTGAGCTTATTGGAACCTCTTAATTGATGAATGAGGACTTTATCAAGCCTGGCAGGAGTCGTTATGTTTCTGATTTTCCTTGAAATGTATCTGTCATGCAGCTCAAAATTGAATAGCCAGTTTGGGGCCTAACCAGAGACATGGCACTGACTTAAGACACTCTGAAGGGGATGAATGATTAATGCAGTTTATAGACAGGATAGCGCTGCTTCTGTCTCACATGCGTTTTGTATGTAATCTCCAGTGGTTCAAGTTCAGATGGATCTAATGAAAAAGGACTAGATGTTTTCCACCTTCCCTTCAGAGCATGCTGTACGATTTATCCACTGACAAAATGTGCTAATGAAATGTCACCTTGGACAGCTTGCTAAAGGATTGATGGGCTGAAAGTTTTGCACTTTAACTTTTGCAGGAAAAATGAGTAAGTCCTCCAAACTCTGTATGATATAGAGATCTATTATGGTTTTCTAACTCAGGAAGTAGCTATGCCACTGATGGAATAGTGGATAGAGAAAAACACTGATGGGACAAAGTTTATAAATAAGGAAATTGAGGACGTGTAGCTTTATTATACCTCCATTCTAAATTATTGTCAAGTTACATGATTTTATGAAGGCACTTCCTTCTATATACCTTATACAATTGTTTTCAATCTATTAGTATATCAATGAGAAATAAAACCATCAGCCTCTGTAGACAGTTATCCTATTTCTTTATTTGTTCTTTGTCCCTTCATTACCAGAATCCCAACTATAAAACCTATCCTGAGAATGGTTTTAAACCTTTTAATTCCTTCCACTCATAAAAACTTCATAACCTGTGAGCAATGGCCACTGGAGACCGTTAAAGAGAATTGAAAATGGCAGACAAAAAAGTTAGGATGTGGAAGAAAATAAAACTGTACATAATCAGAGAGACTGTTGATAGCAGTAAGAGAGCAAAATATACAAAGTGGACCAGCACTGAAATAATAAAATCAAAGACGCAAGTGAAAATTAAGCAAAAATAATGGGATGCAGAAAATAACTGAGTTATAAGCTAGGTACATCTACACTGACCAAAATAAATAAAAATAAATAACCACACAGTGACCCAATACACACACACACACACACACAAACATACACACACAGAAACTTAAAGTGTATAGGCCTACAGAAAGTAAGTTAATGCCTCATTTTATCTAGAATGGTGAATGGAAGAGAAAAGAAGGATATTTTCTTACTCCTTAGTCCAAGGAGAAAATCTGGTAGAATCTACCAAGGCAAGAAAATTATCTGTGATCTACTTTTTAAGTAAGTTCCATAATTGTTAAAATGTGAATGAGAGTATTATTAGGGTAATGCTAGCTGCTATAATAATTAAGTCCCCAAATTTCAGAGGCTTAATAGAATAGAAATTAGTTTCCCACATAGTATCAAACTTAAAACAGTGGGGAGTTAACATTATCCTCTGCTAAGATTGAGAGATCTTGATTCTTTCCATCTTGGGGCTTCACTATTTTTAATATATAGTTCTCTCAAGGTTGTTTGATGTATAACTTCCAAGGAAAAGTAACATGAGAGTCAGTGTATGAGGTGTTTATAAGGCAAACCTAGTAGAGAGCCACTACTCAGTAGACTATATGACTAATCCTAACTACAAGAGATTGGAAAATGTGGACTAGGTGAATGTCTGGAAAAAGGAGGAAACAAGACAAATAATCTGATAGCAGTTCCTTTCACTTTTGTTGGAAAAATCAAAGAATACAGTGCCTATATAATCTCATTATCGCATAAGCATTTCTTTTTAATTTTACCTGTCCCTCTAATATTAAATGCCTCATAAGTATAATACTTCATTATTATTATTTGGTTCTAATTAGGATAGCTATTTTTGTAACCATTGTTGGGAGCAGGGGAAGACACAGCAAAGGGACAATTTACTTAATAAAATTGAAAACAAATATATTATGCCCTTTTGATTATAACATCACTGAAAACGGAGGAGTTCTGAACTCACTGACCTTCATGGTCCCTTTGGAACTGAAAATATGTTTGTCCTTGATTTGTTAATATTCTGCCATATTTAATTCTCTCTTAACAAATATTCTGTGTATTGCATCTCAGCATGATTTCTAATTTTTTATTATGTACATACTTGGATGGTAACGATGACATAAAAGCCGCTCAAAGGTATATTGAATATTTACACTTGTTTCATTTTTAAATCCAAAAAGATAATCTGTTTTAAATGCATCCATGTCACATTGTAGTTGCCAACTTTTCTGAAGCATGCTAAACTAAAATTTGATAAAAGTTACCAAATTGGTGATTAGAAATTCAAAGACAGGATTAATTTTGTTTAATAACTTATGTTTTATGTGCTAGATATTTTCAGCTTTTCAAACTCATATGTTTTTACAATCTAAAAAATGAGGGCTGTCACTGTGGCCTATACAACGTTACCTTTCCCTATAATAGAAGTGTGATTAGTACACAGATACTGACTCAATTACTGATGTTTATGTAAGTTTTTGTGATTTTATATACTTTAAAAAATTATGATTGGTATTACTCTTAATTAAATATAAGTGGATGTAAAGATTATTGAAAACAGAGCAAGATTTGGAGTTAGCTAGACAAGTTTGAATCTTGTTTCTACTTTAGGTTGCATGCATTTGAGTGTTTCTTAGACTCCCAGGATTATTACTTTACTGTCAGACTTCGGTTGCTGAATTATGAGCCTCTTATAGATGAAGTTATGTGACCAAGGTATAGTTCCTACTGATAATAAAATACCCTTATCGAACATCTAATATGTACCAGAACAATACTGCCTGGTGCTTTATCTAATCAGCTCATTTAAATTTATAATTACCTTGTGAAGAAGGTAATGGTTCACTTAAGATAAGCGGTTAATATATAGCGGGGGATTCTAAAAAAAGCTGAGAGGGCCAGAGTGAGACAAAAGAGAGGTATTAAATACAGAATAATAAACAAACACCTAGCAGATTAAAGGTATCTCAGGAATTCCCAGCTAGAGTTTCCATCCACGCTATGTGGTTAGGAAAAGAAGCAGAAGTGCTGGTAAGATGCTAAGTGTAGGATAAAAGCAGGATTTGCTTTGAACCTTCCTAGACCATGATCATGGAAATGCTGAATTTGGCAAATAGAGAGTGGTATATACTAGTAAAACAAACAATTATTCTTGAAGAAGTGTGTTTGTGGGAGGTTGCTGGAAAGGGGAGTGTGTAGGTGGATAGGGTTTTACTAAATTATCCACGTAAACCTACTTAGTTTTCGTTGTAGAGTGTTTGTTGGTAAAGGAAACTAGTGTCCATTCTACCTATTTCTTAGGTCAGGTTCCCTGGGAAGAGTCAAAATCAGACAAAGGGATTAGCCGAACTGTGATGCAGTTGCAACAAATTCCTCAGGCGATCTAGTTGGGATGGCCCCCAAATTGAGGCAAAGTGACAGGGCCTTTGTTCCTCAGTGGAGACCAGTCACTGACTGCAGCCATCCCCCAGGGTGGGAGTGGCGGCAGTACAGCATAATATTTTTCTACAGTGGGTAGATTTCCTACTGTAAAAAAATCCTTAATCCAAATGAAAATTTCAGACTTTTACCACAAAATAATCAAAAAGCAAGAGGAGAATTAAGTTATATAAAGGACCTGAGAAAATGGTAGGAAATAACTAAAGTCAATATTATTTAAGAAGACTCATGAAATCTATTCAGATGATGGAAATAAAGTAGATCGTCTTGTTGTCAGATATTTGTAATACTATGTGAATTCGGGGATTGTTGAGTTTGTTACAATGAAATAAAAATATATGTGGATTTGTAATTTCATGCATTTGGTGCATGAAGTATCCCAAGTTTGAGATAATCATTTCCCCTAAACTCTTTTCAGTTTCAACAAAAATACAACCACCCAAGTCACTTTGGATACAAAATTTCTGAGAAGACAAAGATTTGCTGTGCTCCAGCCCCAGAAAGGAAATCAACTGAGCTGGAAAAGAGGGACTCAAAGACTTGAGATGATCATAGAGGGTGAAGTAGTAACCAGGTTATGAAGAACTTTGTTAGGCAGAGAAAAGGTCTTGGATTTTGTTCAGTGGGGTGATTGATTGATTGATAGAGCTGCTCAAACGGGTTTCTGAGAGCTGATCACTAAATTTTCATGAGTATTGTGAGCCTGTTTTTAAACATCATCCACATTCAAGGTTAAATTAGTTAAATTATTTAAATTTACAACTAAATGAATCATTTTGGAAACAAAGGCAATCAGAGCTCGCCACTTCCTAAATTATTTTGCTATAGTTTTCTATTATCACAATAGACATTTTACAACTATTGTATCTATACGGTGGACATGCAATGCAATGGAGCGCTACTGCACACCTCTTTCCAGCTCCACATTCAGTGACATCACATGACGATGCTAGCTTGAAATTGGTGGGAGTTGAGTTTTGAAACAAAGGAAATCATTAAGCTAATCACTACAAAATAGAGATTTATTTTTCATCCCCAGAGAGCTGGTTGCTTAACATTTATCAACAATTAATCTAATTCTAACTGAAATAAGAAGAAAATAAAGAGTTTTAAAATATCTAATTGAAATAAGAAAATTAATTTTAGCAAGACAGTGGCATAATTAAACTTTGTTTTGTTTTTTGTTTTTTTGTTTTTTTGGTTTTATGTTTAAGATAACTGGCTATTGTGTAGAGAAAAGACAAGAGAAGCAAGGGAGAAAGTTAGTTAGGAGGTTAGTGGGATTTTTTATTATAGTCACGTATGCTGGTCTCAATGAAGCAAAGAGAATGAATTGGAAATAGGACAAATATTGTTGTCAGACTTGAGGAAGAGAGAAGGATCCAGGATGACTGTAATATTCTGGCTTGAACAGTGTGTTCCTGATGGTGCAATTTACTATGACCATAAAAACTAGAGGAAGAAGGAGTAACATACAGCTGGTGACAGGAGTGAAGGAAGAAACAGTGCAGTTTTGAACATGCTAAATTTGAGGTGCATTTTAAATATCCAACTTACATAGACTGGAGCATCATGCCAGGGAGTTAAAGGAACATCAAAAGCATTGAGAGCCTTGGGACTGCATGAGATCACCAAGGAAAGAGGGTGACAAAAGAGTAAACATCCTACATCAATGTCTTTATGACTCTGACACCTCACATTTCTGCTTTTCACTTGATGTTGACAGAATGTCTTAAAGCATTCCTACTTTTTTAATCCTCCATGGACAAAATAAAGCAAGGCCTAAATGCTATGGTCTCTGTTTTACTTTGGTGAGTTTTAGCCATATCCTAGCTAACTCTCTTCCTTTCAGTCCTGGCTTATTTATTTCAAAAGTCCTCAGTTTTACAAGAATTTTCCCTAATGGGTGTGTAGCTGCAAAGAGAGGTAACTCAGTGATCCAAAGACAAAATCCACTGACAAATTATGTATAGACAAGAAGATGAGATAACAAACCACCTTGGTGACAATCATGATGATTATTCTTTTAACTTTCTTCTTTATAGAATAACCTCTTTAGGATTCCAGAATCATTGTCACCTGTAACTGATTCCCTTGATTCCAGTTGTTCTCTCAGCAAGTATCCTAGCCTGTGCCAGTTCCTTGGAAAATACATGCATAAAAGCCCAAGCATTAGGCAAACTTCCCTTGCATTAAGACCTAACCATCCCTGCCAGAAGTCAGTAATAATCTGACATATACTACAGACTTCAATTGTACAGAGAACATATTGTAAAATATATATTTCCATATTCTAAGATTTGCAAATCTTGAGATATACATCTTTAAATTTTATGACTATCACAGACACAAATGTCCAGATGTTAATTTTCAAAACAGATCCAAAGCATCGTACCTATACCAGAGTCCTCAATGTGTGACCAAGTCATGGAAGCAGCTTGAACATCAGTTAATGAAATTTGCTATTTGAAGCAAATATAGAACTTATTGTTTGCAAAGGTGAACATCTGGAAAGATCTATGTATCCTACATATAACCAACCTGTTTGTTTGGTTTTGAATGCTAAGTTCTTACTAAAATTCTAAGTCTGTACAATACTACAAAGCTTCAGTAATCAAAACAGTGTTGTGCTGGCACAAACACAGACATATGGATCAATGGAACAGAATAAAGAGCCCAGAAATAAACCCACACACCTACGGTCAATTACTCTTTGACAAAGGAGACAAGAATATACAATGGAGAAAAAGACAGTATCTTCAGCAAGTGGTGCTGGGAAAGTTGGACAGCCACACGTAAATCGATGAAATTAGAACACACCCTCACACCATGCACAAGAATAAACTCAAAATGGCTTAAAGACTTAAATATAAGACATGACACCCTACAACTCCTAGAAGAGATCATACGCAAAACATTCTCTGACATAAATCATACCAATGTTTTCTTAGGTCAGTCTCCCAAGGCAATAGAAATAAAAACAAAAATAAACAAATGGGACCTAATCAAACTTACAAGCTTTTGCACAGCAAAGGAAACCATAAACAAAACAAAAAAACCTACGGAATGGGAGAAAATATTTGCAAACGATGCAAACGACAAGGGCTTAATTTCCAAAATAGACAAACAAACAGCTCATAGAACTCAACAACAAAAAATCAACCCAATTGAAAAATGGGCAGAAGACCTAGACATTTCTCCAAAGAAGAAATACAGATGGCCAATAGGCACATGAAAAGAGCTCAACATCACTAATTATTAGAGAAATGCAAATCAAAAATACAATGAGGTACCACCTCACACCAGTCAGAATGGCCATCATTAAAAAGTCTACAAATAACAAACAAACACTGGAGAGGATATGGAGAAAAGGGAACCCTCCACTGTCGGTGGGAATGTAAGTTGGTGCAGCCACTATGGAAAATAGTATGGTGGTTCCTCAAAAACTAAAAATAGAATTACTATATGATCCAGCAATCCCACTCCCGAGCATATATCTGGACAAAACCATAATTCAAAAAGATACATGCACCCCTATGTTCATAGCAGCACTATTCACAATAGCCAAGACATGGAAACAACCTAAATGTCCATCAACAAATGAATGGATAAAGAAGATGTGTACATATATACAATGGAATATTACTCAGCCATAAAAAGGAACAAATAATGCCATTTGCAGCAACATGGATGCAATTAGAGATTATCATACTAAGTGGGTAAGTCAGAAAGAGGAAGACAAATACCATATGCTATCACTTATATGTGAAATCTAAAATATTTCACAAATGAATCTAGCTATGAAACAGAAACAGACTCACTGACATAGAGAACAGAGTTGTAGTTTCCAAGGGGGAGGGGAAGTGGGGGAGACATGGACTGGGAGTTTGGGGTTAGTAGATGCAAACTTTTACATATAGAATGGATAAAAAACAAGGTCTTGCTGTATAGCACATGGAACTATATCCAATATCCTGAGATAAACCATAATGGAAAAGAATATTCAAAACAAGGTGTATATATATCTGAATCACTTTGCTGTACAGCAGAAATCAATGAAACATTGTAAATCAACTATATTTCAATTAAAAAAATAAAATTCTAAGTCTGTAAAATAAAGTCCTTATAAACTAAGAGGTTAAACCTTAAATCAGTTTTCCAAGCCATGTATGCCTATATGGAAATGTGCTATCTACCAACTAATTTTTTTTTAATTATTATTTTAGCCAAGAAACAGAGCTAAGCCCAATACTCGCAAATGCATCTACTATATACCATATATTAGGTATCTCCCAACACTTCATTTTAACAAATGCTGATTTATATGCTAGCATTCCTTTCACTATGCTTTGAATTGTGACAATCTTCTGCATTTTACTAAGATTGTATGTACCTGCTTCGATAGCTATTCTTTTCCTTTGACTATTATAATTCATCAGAAAATTTCCTATATTATTAATTTTTATTTCTTTGTCTTTTCTTTAACTTTTTGGATGTTCATATATCCAAAAATAGGTAGCACAACTTAATAAGGTCTATCTTTGTAAATCACCACGTAAGTCTCAAAAATAATCATAATTGATTAACTGGGAAAAAGAAAATAAAAGACATTCCAAACACTCAAAGCTTTCAATGACATGCCTTGAGTTTTCAATGAATTTTGATATAAAAACTGAAAAGAGCTGAATTTTTCTACGTAATGAAATGAATTTTTTTTCTAAGCTTCTGAACTTCCCATCCCTGAAAATAAAGCCTTCGTTAGCATGTGCCAAAGGAACTTTGGAGGACATTTCTTCACTGGTTGGAGAGAGTCTACTTTTTCATCTCTATTTATCAGTGTACAGATAAGGAAAAACTTAACCAGTTCACTTCTGTATTTCCTTTAATATTTTCTTTGGAAGGGAAAGAGGCAAGAAACCTCATCCTATGAGATCCAGTGTACTTAATGGAGATGAACTACAAATTTTGCTCTGAGCTTTCTGGCAGCAAACATGAAAAAGCAACATAACACAAAGTCTAACATGATTTATAAGTTCCATAATTCCATGGACCAACCCATTAGATAAAAATAAATTATATGTATATAACTTATTTATATATAATATAAATTTATAAATATATAAAATATATTATAAACATATATTTAAATATATATTGTAAATATATTATAAATATATATATATTTAAATGTATATTGTAAATCTATATTTAAATCTATATTGTAAATACAGATTTTATATATATATATATATATATATATGTATATGCATTCCTGCCTCAAGACACTGAGAGAAATGTTTCCCAAGTGTCTTTAATTAGAGACAGAAGTATAAGTTAAAAAATATTGTTTTCAAAATGTCTTTATAGTAAATATCAAAAAAATTCCAAGGGTTGCTCCTAAAGCAATATTAAGTCTAGAAAGGTAAAGCACTAAGACATTTTCATAATTTGTTAAGAAAAGGTTTGAGTATCAGTTGTTCAAATTTCCAGATTTTATGAAATACTTTAGACAAAAGAAGACCATAAATGTTTAACTGTACTCAGTCTGATTTTTATTCTGTATATTTTAGTGTAAATATAAAGAATCTTTTAATTTGGAGATAATGAAAACTTTCTGTATAATTTGTTCAAGTCCCTTAACTTTTCTCTACCCTTGCTTTACCTCCAGTCTATAAAACCAAACAAAACATTTTTCATTATATTTGTGCTTTATTTACCTGTGCTTTGAGTCCTTGGATATGCAAGAGAATGCAGCAATGAGATTGCTGCATGGAGAGTCCAATTCAGTCTTTAAAATATTTGAAACAATTTAAAGAGTAAACAGGAAGAGTCTGTGGCAGTAACATCACATTTCAGCGTTGCTCAGAATGAAGAAAAGCTGGGAGTTCTGCCGAGTCAACAGTCACAACAGAGAAGGAAGCACTGAGCCTGAGTTAGTACTAGCTTTAGAATTCTATTATTTAATATTTACTAAGGTATTCCAAAAATGTCAGGTCCTGCTCTTTAAACTTTTTTGTGCATCTGTGCATTTTCTGCCCTTTTAAGGCCCTGATTCACTAACTTTTTAAGCCAATGGTGAAAATATTTCTAGTTTCCACTGAGACATATTGGGAAAAAATGGCATTTAATTTAATAATAATTAGATGAAGAATATTTCATAGTTAGAATCAAAAGGAAATTCTGGGAACTTTTCTAAAGGAGTAGACACACAATGAGTTAGAGAACCAGGAAAGCCGGTGGTGTAATTCAGTCTAAGTCTGAAGAGCTGAGCAGGAGCTCCTATGTTTGGAGGCAGGAGAAGATGGATGACATCCCAGCTCAAGGAAAAAGAGAGGGGATTCGCCCTTCCTTCTTTTTTTTTTTTTTTTCCATTCAGGCCCTCAACAGACTGAGGCTACCATCCACATTGGTGAGGGCAGATCTTCTTTATTCAGTCTACTAAATCAAATGGTACTGTCTTCTGGAAATACCCTCACAAACACACCCAGAAATAAAGTATTATCTGGGCATCCCTTAGCCCAATCAAGCTGACATAAAATTAACCATCACAGGAAGGGCGCATGTAAATTGAAGATGGTTAACTGATGCTTTGACTTTCCTGTGATCCATGGTAAAACTTGGGAAGTTGTGCTATCTTAGATAGTAGGTTGCCTATCAGATTATTAACTACTCTATTCAACTAAAATAAAAATCACTATTGAGTTTTGCAGACCTGAGTAAGCCTCTCAAACAACGGTTATGCCATAATATAAAAAGTGATGAAATTAAACATTTTAGAGCAGTTTTTATAGTGATTTCTTTGATTTCTTAGGCCTTTTGTTTTGTGCTCTACTTATTTCTACTTATTTAAATCTCTCCCTTCAGTGATAATACAGTTATCTTATTTACTCAAAAACAAAACAAACGAAAAACCCAAGGTAGTAGAAATATTGAAAACCAGAAACTGTATTAGAAATAATAGGAAGGTTTATCAAGTACAAGCATAAGCACATATATAATTGTTAAAGATCTATTTTTATCCAACTAATAATTGCTTTCCATGTCAAACTAATATTAAAAAAAATAATTTTGGGGAAAAGAGCACAGATAGGTAATATCCATTTAGTAAATAGAATCAATATGGCCTTCCTGTGAGAAATTCCTTAGTTATATGATTTAAAACAAAACTAAACTAAACTAAAACTTAAACAAATCAAAAATTAAGTAAATTAAAAAAAACTATAAGAGGGAGAAGAGGCGTGTCAACACTGGTACAGTGTCTTAATTCAGTAGTAGGTAAGCTATAGCACATGGGCCAAGGTTGACACACCACCTCTTTTTGTACAGCTATGGAGCTGCAAATGGCTTTTATATTTTTAAATGGTTGCAAAAATATAAAAAACCTAAATATTTCATGATGTGAAAAATAGATAAAATTTAAATTTCAGTGTTCATAAAGCTTTTTTGGAACACAGCCACAGCTCATTCATTTACGTATGGTCCATGGTTTCTAGGCTGCTACAACAGTGGAATTGAGAAGCTGTGATAGAGTGTATATGTCCCACAAAGCAGGACATATATACTGACTGGGCCTTTGCAGGAGAAATTTGTCTATTCCTATTTTAATTCATAGACTTGCTAATTATTACCTGTTTGAAGAATATTAATGGGTATGTGTTTATATCACATTAATAAAGTTATGGTAAAATATTTAATACCTATTACATATATATAATATGCATGGCATATAGTATAAACATGAGTACATATATCTTTTTAGTCCTTACTAATTGTCATGTACTGTGCACATTACATGCCTATCTCATTTAGTTCTCCCAGGCAATATATGCAATATTTGAGTTATTTCACTTAACCCCTGAAATAGTCATGCAAGGATGTGCTAGAGTTAAACCCATTTAACAAATGCAAATACTGAAATTCACCTAGACTATCTAGTTTCCAGAGTCAAACATCTGGAACTCAAGCCCCATTTAATCTAACTCCAAATTTCATACTCTTATTCACTGCTACAACTTTATGTTTAGTTACATATTTATATAAATTAAAATTTATATACAAACGCTAAGACATCAAAGTCTAAAGCAATTATGCAGCATATTTATTTTAATTTCAATTTAAATATATCTTTTGCTGTTTCAAGAAAATCTTAAGGACAGCAATAAATAATGTACTTAATGTTGCCAGATAGAGCCTACTAATGCAGACAAAGGCAGTTTCATAGAGGGCCAATATATTTTTATCTTTTTCTCCTGGAATATTTTCTATCTAAGCAGAGTGAATAGCCACAGAGAATATCACTCATTCTATGAACCTCCAGGGAATAGTCCTAAAAACACTTGTGAGATAGTAGATGAAAATTGAAGGAGGAAGGGAACCGAGGGACTAGTAAGCAGAGGAATAACTGGCCATCTGCTTACCAGTCTGAAATTAGTCCAGTTTTTCTCCAGCTAAATTCATACAAATTAAGTTCAAATGATTAAATTGTACCAAGTGGAGATTCATAACCTTCCTAATTCTGTGAATCAGGAATTAATTATTGGTGGGAATATTCATCAAGACTGTCCTGACCCACAAAAGGCTCTTCTCCAGCCATTCTTTTAAATATGTTCCTGGGGGAAAAACGTCTCATTCTGGATCTTGGGTTGTAACTGACTCAGAATAGAATTAGAATATCTGAAGAGATTCTAATAAAAATTTAACCTGTAAAACCATACATTATTTGAGACTAAAACACTTTGTGACAAATTTACTAAAGTGAATTATATTTTTAAAGGGAAAAGGGAGACACCAGTTAAAGAAAAAAATAATGTTCTATGTATAAATATAAGATGTAAAGTGTCCATTCTTTTCCTTGATGAATGATATTTAACTTAGTACAAAGAAACTAAAATTTAAGAAATTTCTACATATGCCAGTAACCTTATTAGATGTTTCACTTATGCTATTTTGTATAATTCCTACAGCAGCCCTGTGAAACATACATTTTTCTCTCATTTAAAAATTTATCTAAGAAAAGACAAAACAAAAGTAGCTGTTGTAGAGTAAGTCCTTGCTCGTGTTCATTGTTCAGTTCCTTTTCCCCTTATCCATGCTGGATAGAGTATTCCTCCTTTCCCCTTGACTTTAGGCGTGGCCATGTAAATTGCTTTGGCAAGTGGAATACTGTATTAGTGAACTGATGACACAGGAGGCTTAAAATATGCTTCAGTTTTTGGTTTTCTCTTTTGTGCTTCTGCCCTTGTCATGAGAAGTTTTCCCTGGCATCTTAATACCCTTCAGCTGAGCCCACAAGCTGACCCAAGCTGACCCAAAGACCATGGGAAAGAAAAACACTTAACGCTGTATGCCACAGATTTTTATGTAGGAAAATATGACTGTGAAAAATTGGTGATGGGATGATACCATAAAACAAAACAAAACAAAACACACAAATGGGAAAAACTAAAATATGTGCTGTTTTATTTGGAATTAGGTGGGAGGCAGCAAAGAGACTCTTACGGGAAGCTGGAAGAATGAGCCCTGTAATAGTGGCAAGACTTTCGGTAAAATTTTAGTTACAGTTATTTAAAAGAGAGAAAATAAAATTTTGAGGCAAAATGTTGAATGTATGAGTTACTTGCTTAAGATACTACAAGAAAGTGATGAGCTCATTAAAGAACAAAATAAAACAAAAACTAGCCAGTTGACAAGCAAAACTTAGAATAGAGAGCTCAAAGATTGCATGGCTGGAGAAAGGAACTGTCTGTCTTCAAATCAAAGGTGTATCCTAACCAAGATGGCCTTAATCTTCCCCTCAGCTTCACTGAACTTTAGGGAGCTTTCTTCCGATGGTAGGTCCCCTGCCTCCCTTATTTTAGGGCGTTTACTTCAGAAAACTTTCTATTGTAAACCCTTTCTCTGCCCTTTTGAGAGGTAAATATTCTCCCAGCCTCTTGCCAGTTTTACAATACAAAAAGGTTTTTCTTATGTAAAGCAATTATACTCCAATAAAGATGCTAAAAATAATAATTAATTAATTTTTAAAAATAGAATTTTCTCTACCTAAATTATGGTGAACCATGGAAGAAACTTAAATAAGTCCATTGCATTTTTTTAAAAAGTTATTATGAAGATATTATATATTTGATTTTATTCAGTAAATGTGTACCTAAAGACCCCATTAAATGGAATTTTTGTAAGCCTAATAAAAATGTAAATGCATTAGAAAAAAAAAAAAAAAAAAAGACCTGGGAGCCACCCCTTTGAAATACAGTCATCAAGGATAAGAGTGCTCCTACCTCCCAGTCCCTGTGGAAAGGTAGGATAGTGTCTTCAAGGGGCATCAGTTAGCAAACACAGATGGCCTAATCGTAGAGAAAAACATCTGCAAACTCAGGAAGAACTCAATGTGATGGCACATCCCACTTCCCACTAACCAGTCTCCTTCCTTAATGTCCTCTAGTCCTTTTCCACTAGATCACTCACCTCAGCACTTAAAAATACATTCACCTTGAGTTCAGTCTCTTTCCTCTGCTGCAGTCATCTTAACTAAGGCTTCCTGGTTTTTTTAACTTTGTCCAGTGTAATCTTTCTTTGACAGTCCATTGAAGAACAGCCTCAGATAAAGGACAATTACTCTGAGCATTACAGTAAGACGTGATCTCAGAGCAAAGACTAAATCAAGCCTGTGGCTGTGACATTCTTTGTTAAAACCTCTGAAAGGAGTAAGATACATCTAGTAGATCTTCTAAGCCAGCAAGACTCCTAGGAAATGTAGGGTCATAAGCCCATAGAATCCTGATGTATACAAACCTCTAGTAACTAAGGAGAGAGAGAGAGGTATTTTGTAAAACTATTTTAGAGGTGACATTTGGCACATGGATTTGACCGGAATCAAATACATAGAAATTCAGAATGTTTCAAGAGAGTTGTACTAGAAAAGGCACCTCCTGCCTGCACTAAAAGAATATGAGATTTTTGAGATATTAAAAGACATTCAACAGGAAGCTGACCAAGAAATCTGCTCGATGCCCTTTTCAAAAATGGCCAAGGAGAATGATGCAAAGGAGAAAATCCCAGAGAGTGGAGTCAAGAGCTAGAGAGAACAATTGACTGAACTGAACTAAAGCTTAGTCAAGGTACATTTCCTATCCCCAGGGTACAGGATTCCGGCAATATTTGCTCGTTAGGATCTCAGAATTGCTGTAGACTCATAACTGCTATTTGCCTCCTCTTCTTTCCATTTCGAGTTAAGGGTGTTTATTGGGTTATCCTGCCCTTTTCTACCATCACATGTTGGGTGCATGGGATGAGAGGGGTGCAGACAATTTATCTAGCTCTCCAGATCCATAGGCACTGCATCTGGACCTGGTTGAGCCTGAAAAATGTAAAATGTATGCCATGTAAAAATGGGACTATGGGGATGTTTTGAAGAGGAATTTAGTGTTTTTCACATGGGGAAATGGAGTGAATGGATATTTGTGACCAAAAGGAAGCTGGAGTTGTAGCAGCAATAAAGACATCCCACTCCAATCTCCTGATTATGGGGAGGGTGAATGTGATGCTGGATTATATGCAGATGACTATGAAATGACAAGTGGTCTGTTTGAAATGGGTTAATGACCTTGGGGTGACATCTGTCCCAGTCAGAGGAGCTCAGGGGTCTTGAGGAAGTTCCAGTTTTACATATGTATCTCTTAATAGCATCTAAACTTTAAAAACTTTAACTTTTACTCACTAAGGAACAAAATCCTCAAGAGAGATAAAGTAAATATTTAAATGTTAATTATTAATAAATGATTAAAAATGTTATTCTACTTGCATGACAACATGTTTTAATTAGGCCGAAATTACATACTAATTGGTAAATCTAAGTTGAGTAGAGTCTCCTTGGAAGTGTACATTTACTTTTACACAGTGTTTTAGATAGTTTTATCTATTTGCATGTTTGAAGGAACTTGTGTTAAAATCTGATCTTAATATTGTACATATGATCACCACAACTGGTTAATACCTGTAAGGGAAAGAGTACCGAATTTGGAATGAGATGTGCTACTTACCACCTCTGTGGCCTGGAACATGCATTTAACTTCCCTGAACATCAGTATCATTTTCTATAAAATGGGGCTGATAGTAAATGTATTGTAGAGTTAGTGTGAAATTGATTGCTGCTATAGTATATGCATAGTTTCTATTGAACAGTAAGCTCTCAGAGATTTAATTTCATACCTGTCCCCCTGTGAACACCCACACACTATTTTTCCTCAATGCATAAGAAATTGTTTATCTGACATGAAATACAAAGTTGGAATTTTTAAATGAATCTGTGGGCTTAGGACACAAAATACTCAACTCCATTCACTCTTAATTTTCAGCCTGTCCTTTTCATAGTGCTGGTCAATCACATCAGAACTAGTTGTTCTATTCTATGGCTACTTCTCTTCTTTATCATGGTGCCTTAGAAGACCAAGATATTAGAAAATCAAATTAATTCAAAACAACAAGTTATTTGAAAATGAAGAGGCTTTAAATTCAGGAGAATGTAAGTCATAGAGGATAGAGGTAGGAACTGATCTGAACTTGTTAAAACCTTATCTACTGGTATGTCTCCAGATCGCTCCCCTTGTGTTTTGTGTAGCCAGTTGCCACATTAAGTTGGAGATGGTGCGAGGAGGGTAGATGTAAGGCTTATCTCATACAGTGATGCCTATAAAATGACCAGTGGTCTGTCTGAAAAGGGTTGATAATCTTGAGGTGACATCTCTTCTATTGGAGGGGCTTGGGGAACGCAACTACTTTCTGCTTTTACATCCTCTATCCTGTGCAGGGCCTGCTCTGCTGCCCTGCCCTCTCAATCTGTTGCTCACTACATCTGAGCCTATCTCATTGGAGTATGAGGTTAGATAGGTTTAGATTCAAATCCCAGCACCACTATCCAAATAATCATATAATCTTGTATAAATTTCCTAAAATCTTAGAACCTCCCTTCCTTAACTATTAAAGAAATTAAAAAAAAAAAATCCAGCTCATAAAATCCACACCTCTTCTCAGATGAAATGAAACAACATGTGTCTGTGATGTAGCATGACAACCTTTAGTTGCCATTCAATAGAAAATAGCTAATATCAGCTTTTATAGCCTCACCTATTTAAAAAAAAGTCGCATATAAACCTGAGGCAAACAATATGTTGAAGGTCCATGTGAAAATTTCATCAGATAGCCTTTGGAATTAAGAAACAGAAGGAAATCAGAAATTGACAAAATTCACATCTGGTTCTACCATGAAAATAGAACAGATTAATTTCTGAGTTACAGGTACACACAAGGGGATCACTTCTACTGAAAGTGTGGTCCTCAGTGTTGATTATTTGGATAACAAAGTGAGTTTCATTAGTCTGTTTTAAAATCCTAATATAATTTGTTTGAAAGTGTTTTAAAAGCATTTGTTTCTGGTGACATTCTAGCTAGAAATAGATAAGATGCCTTTATAAAAAGGTATTCTGTATTAGAGAGCAAATATATCCACACTAATCTCTTGAGTTAGAACTGAAAAAAGGTACACAGATAGTTACCTTAACCATTGCATTTTAAATGGTCCAGAAATGTCTGGTAAGTAGAAGCTTGTAGTAAATATGTATGAGAGAAGAAATGTAAAGACTTGAATTTTGCCCAGAGCACTTACTGAGAATATTTGGGAAAACAGAGGAAGACCTTTTCTGAGTTGTCATAAATCCACATTTTTGTACACATACACTCGCATACACACAAAATACACATTTTGGTTCCAAGGAATTGAAGTATGGTGGTATGTTATAACAAGAAAAAAATTTAAACTAAGATTTTTTTTTTAATCTCTAATTATTTCCAAGAAAACATTTGAGTCTAGCTTATTAATTAATGTAAATTTATATTAGAGATTGAAGTTTGTCATCTGATGTGGAAAGCCGAAAGGGAGAACAACAGATCATTAGTTTTCTAACAATCAGTGTTCTGCGTTTAATATAGACTGCTAAAGAAAATAAGCAGCAGCTTTGTGGATTATTCAAAGGCCCAAACTTTGGAAGGAGAGTTTTAAAATGTTGTACACTGGAAGTAGAAACAAGGAAATGGACACGCTTAAATCCCCAAGGTCAGCAAGAGATCAGTTATAGGCACCTTTCAACCTAACCAAGACAGGTTATTCATAGGAATACTCTTTACACTGTGTCAACGATATAAGAGAAAAATATGGATAGAGAAATGTGATGAACAGACTTTACAACTCCAACCACTGTGTTCCTGCCCTTGTATTATCCTCCACCCCCTTGATTGTGAAAGAGACCTGTAACTTGCTTCTATCAACAGAATATGACAAAAGTGATAAGATGTCACTCCCCTGATTAAGTCATGCTATATAAGACTTTATCTTGCCCCCAACTGCTTTCCTTACTGACTTTGAAGGATCAAGCTTATATGAGCTGTATGGTCACAAGGAAATGAATTCTGCCAGCAACCTGAGTGATCTTGGAAGTTCATCTTTCCCCATCAATCCTCCAAATGAGAACCCAGTCCTGGCTGATATCTTGATTGCAGCCTTGCAGAGGACCCAACTAAGCCATGCCCAGATACTTCACCCAGAGAATCTTTGAGATAATAAATGCATATTGTTCTAAGTCACCAAGTCTGTGACGATTTGTTACATAGCATAGAAAACTAATATAAGGAAATCCATCAATCTTCACAGAACAGCTTGGTGAAGGTAGAGCTTTCTTTGGAATACTGTTTGGTTTAAGGATAACTAATCTCTTTTCAGGTGCCTTAGTAGTACTGGACTACACATTATGCTGAGAGGGCTCATTTAATGCCAAGTAACTATATGAAATTAAGCTCAAGCTCCAAATTCAAAAAAAATGAAGGCTAAAAGGGGAAAACCTATCAGACTGATTATCCAAAGAACTTATGGTTTCACCAACTTATTTTCTGTTGTTTCTTTTATTTTTTGTTTTTAATTGTGGTAACATTGGGGTAAAATACAATTTGCCATCTTAACCATTTTTAAGTATACAATGCAGTAGCATTAAGTACAGTACATTCATATTGCTGTGCAGTGTCCAGAACTCTTCATCTTGCAAAACTGAAACACTATAACTATTAAACAACTCCCCATTCTTCCCTCTGCCCAGCCCCTGGCAACCACCATTCTACTTTCTGTGTTGGATTTTGACTACTCTAGGTACCTCATGTAAGTAGAATCACACAATATTTGTCTTCTGTGATTAACTTATTTCACTAAGCATATTGTCCTCAAGGTTCATCTATGTCGTAGCATGTGACAGGATTTCTTTCTTTTTTAAGGCTGAATAATACAGTAAGTAAGTCCCCTACATGTGAACCTTCAAGTCGCGAACTTTCAAAGATGTGAACATGCCTTTGCATGTCCAATCACATAAATTAGTTCACGTGTCTGGCATACATTGTCATGTGCATGCATCCTTTACAAGTGGTTGTGCTTTTGTGTACTTTACTGGACAGTACTGTATAGAGTACAGTAGTACAGTATCTTTATTTCAAGCTAGATCTGCAAGAGGACGACTTCATTGAACTCCTTGCTGTGCAACATGAGGAGCTTACTAATGAAGACCTGATGGAAGTGGAGCCCCAGAGAAAGGATGAAGAGAGACAAGAGGAAGAAGTAACTGAAGAGCTGAAGAAATTCACGATGCAGGAAATGGCAAGGGGATTTTCTTTATTTGAGGAGGCATAGGATCGGAATGTAGAACGGTACATGAAGGTTGCAGTAGCTGTTCAGAATGCAATCCAGTGCTACCGCGTCATCTATGATGAGAAAAAAAGAGCAACTACCCAGACATCACTGGATCATTTTTCCAAGAGTGTAGAGAGAATTGAACCCAGCAAGGAACCAGAACCTGTGCCATCAACATTAGGTGTGAATGAAACTAGAGCTTGCCCTCCATCTCCTACTGCTGGTGATCCTTCAGCTCTACCATCTCCCACCTCCTCTCCCTCCTCCAGTCAGTAACTCTTCTTGCCTGTTCACTTGATGCCAGCCCCTGTATGCCAGCTGTTGTACTGTACACTGTACTTCTCAAGGTACTGTACTGTAAGATTAAAAATGTTTCCTTTATTTTTTGTGTTTGTTTTTTATGTATTATTTGTGTGAAAAGTATTATAAACTTATTACAGTACAGTACTATATAGCCAATTGTGTTAGTTGGGTACCTAGGCTAACTTCGTTGGACTTAAAAACAAGTTAGACTTACGAACTCGGAAGGAACTCGTTCATATGTAGGGGACTTACTGTATTCCATTATTTGTATTTACCATGTTTTGTTTATCCATTCATCCATTGCTGGACAATTAGGTTGTTTCCAACTTTTGGCTATTGTGACTAATTCTGCAATGACTATATAAGTGTGCAAATATTTCTTCAAGACTCTTCTTTCAATTATTTTGTGCACATACCCAGAAGTGGGATTGCTGGATCATATGGTAATTCTATTTTTAATTTTTGAGAAACTGCTGTAGTGTTTTCCATAGTAGATGTACCATTTTACATTCCCACCAACAGTGTACAAGGGTTCAAATTTCTTCATATCCTCACCATTTTTTATTTTCTGTTTTTTGATGGTAGCTATCCTTACAGATATGAGGTGGTATCTCATTGTGGTGCTGATTTCCATTTCCCTAATGGTTAGTGATATTGAGCATCTTTCCCTGTGTCTTTTGGCCATTTGTATATTTTCTTTGGAGAAATGTCTATTAAAGTCTTTTGCTTCTTTTTTTTTCATATATTCCAAATATGATCGGTTTATTTTATTTTACTCTGATGCAAAACCAAAGATTCCATGACCACACAGAGAACAATATAATACAAGGTCATGAAAAAGTGGTGTGGGATATGCAGGACGTGATGAACAACTGGAGGGTCGGGTCATCTCCTTTGTAATATGACACTACACCATCGCTGAGCAACACATGGAAAATAACACTGCAGAACTGAACTGAAATGTGGCACGAACGTGACAACTTCCAGGCATACCTTCAAGTACACCTCCCTTAGGATGGACTCGATATCTAGACTTCAGTGTGGGGAGGATTACAATTCTTTGGAAGAATAAAAAGTTCACACTTTTGCAATTTCACAGAAGAATTTTAAGGCCAAAACATAGTGGGTTCATTTCTCTTCACCTCCAGGGACAAAGCTGATGGTTTACTCAAAACCACATTAAGAAGAACTACAATCCTGCAGCCTGTGGAACAAAAACCACATTCACAGAAATATAGACAAGATGAAAAGGCAGAGGGCTATGTACCAGATGAAGGAACAAGATAAAACCCCAGAAAAACAACTAAATGAAATGGAGATAGATAGATAGGCAATCTTCCAGAAAAAGAATTCAGAATAACGATAGTGAAGATGATCCAAGACTTTGGAAAAAGAATGGAGGCAAAGATCAAGAAGATGCAAGAAATGTTTAACAAAGACCTAGAAGAATTAAAGAACAAACAAACAGAGATGAACAATACAATAACTGAAATGAAAAATACACTAGAAGGAATCAATAGCAGAATAAATGAGGCAGAAGAACGGATAGGTGACCTGGAAGACAGAATGGTGGAATTCACTGCTACAGAACAGACTAAAGAAAAAAGAACGAAAAGAAATGAAGACAGCCTAAGAGACCTCTGGGACAACATTAAATGCAACAACATTCGCATTATAGGGGTCCCAGAAGGAGAAGAGAAAGAGAAAGGACCCAAGAAAATATTTGAAGAGATTATAGTTGAAAACTTCCCTAACATGGGAAAGGAAATAGCCACCCAATTCCAGGAAGTGCAGAGAGTCCCATACAGGATAAACCCAAGGAGAAACATGCCGAGACACACAGTAATCAAATTGGCAAAAATTAAGACAAAGAAAAACTATTGAAAGCAGCAAGGGAAAAACGACAAATAACATACAAGGGAACTCCCATAAGGTTAACAGCTGAGTTCTCAGCAGAAACTCTACAAGCCAGAAGGGAGTGGCATGATATACTTAAACTGATGAAAGGGAAGGACCTAAAACCAAGATTACTATACCCAGCAAGGATCTCATTCAGATTCGACGGAGAAATCTAAAGCTTTACAGACAAGCAAAAGCTAAGAGAATTCAGCACCACCAAACCAGCTCTACAACAAATGCTAAAGGAACGTCTCTAAGTGGGAAACACAAGAGAAGAAAAGGACCTACAAAAACAAACCCATAACAATTAAGAAAATGGTAATAGGAACATACATATCGATAATTACCTTAAATGTGAATGGATTAAATGCTCCAACCAAAAGACCCAGGCTTGCTGAATGGATTCAAAAACAAGACCCATATATATGCTGTCTCCAAGAGACCCACTTCAGACCTAGGGACACCTACAGACTGAAAGTGAGGGGATGGAAAAAGATATTCCATGCAAATGGAAATCAAAAGAAAGCTGGAGTAGCAATACTCATATCAGATAAAACAGACTTTAAAATAAAGAATGTTACAAGAGACAAGGAAGGACACTACGTAATGATCAAGGGATTAATCCAAGAAGAAGATATAACAATTATTAATATATATGCACCCAACGTAGGAGCACCTCAATACACAAGGCAACTGCTAACAGCTCTAAAAGAGGAAATTGACAGTAACACAGTAATAGTGGGGGACTTTAACACCTCACTTACACCAATGGACAGATCATCCAAACAGAAAATTAATGAGGAAACACAAGCTTTAAATGACAAAATAGACCAGATAGATTTAATTGATATTTATAGGACATTCCATCCAAAAACAGCAGATTACACTTTCTCCTCAAGTGCATACGAAACATTCTCCAGGATAGATCACATCTTGGGTCACAAATCAAGTCTCAGTAAATTTAAGAAAATTGAAATCATATCAAGCATCTTTTCTGACCACAGCACTATGAGCTTAGAAATCAATTACAGGGAAAAAAGCGTAAAAACACAAACACATGGAGGCTAAACAATACGTTACTAAATAACCAAGAGATCACTGAAGAAATCAAAGAAGAAATCAAAACATACCTAGCGACAAATGACAATGAAAACACAGCGATCCAAAACCTATGGGATGCAGCAAAAGCAGTTCTAAGAGGGAAGTTTATAGCAATAAAAGCCTACCTCAAGAAACAAGAAAAATCTCAAATAAACAATCTAACGTTACACAAAAAGGAACTAGAGAAAGAAGAACAAACAAAACCCAAAGTTAGTACAAGGAAAGAAATCATAAATATCAGAGCAGAAATAAATGAAATAGAAACAAAGAAAACAATAGCAAAGATCAATAAAACTAAAAGCTGGTTCTTTAAGAGGATAAACAAAATTGATAAACCATTAGCCAGACTCATCAAGAAAAAGAGAGAGAGGACTCACATCATTAAAATTAGAAGTGAAAAAGGAGAAGTTACAACAGACACAGCAGAAATACAAAGCATCCTAAGAGACTACTACAAGCAAGTCTATGCCAATAAAATGGACAACCTGGAAGAAATGGACAAATTCTTAGAAAGGTATAACCTTCCAAGACTGAACCAGGAAGAAATAGAAAATATGAACAGACCAATCACAAGTAATGAAATTGAAACTGTCATTAAAAATCTTCCAACAAACAAAAGTCAAGGACCAGATGGCTTCACAGGTGAATTCTATCAAACATTTAGAGAAGAGCTAACACCTATCCTTCAAAACTCTTCGAAAAAATTGCAGAGGAAGGAAAACTCCCAAACTCACTACATTAGGCCACCATCACCCTGATACCAAAACCAGACAAAGATACTACAAAAAAAGAAAATTACAGACCAATATCACTGATGAATATAGATGCAAAAATCCTCAACAAAATACTAGCAAACAGAATCCAACAACACATTAAAAGGATCAAACACCATGATCAAGTGGGATTTATGCCAGAGATGCAAAGATTCTTCAATAGACACAAATCAATCAATGTGATACACCATATTAACAGAATGAAGAATAAAAACCTTATGATCATCTCAATAGATGCAGAAAAAGCTTTTGACAAAATTCAACTCCCATTTATGATAAAAACTCTCCAGAAAGTGGGCACAGAGGGAACCCTACTTCAACATAATAAAGGCCATATATGACAAACCCACAGCAAACATCATTCTCAATGGTGAAAAACTGAAAACATTTCCTCTAAGATCAGGAACAAGATAAGTTTGCCCACTCTCACCACTATTATTCAACATAGTTTTGGAAGTCCTAGCCATGGCAATCAGAGAAGAAAAAGAAATAAAAGGAATACAAATTGGAAAAGAAGAAGTAAAACTGTCACTGTTTGCAGATGACATGATACTATACATAGAGAATCCTAAAGATGCCACCAGAGAACTACTAGAGCTAATCAATGAATTTGGTAAAGTTGCAGGATACAAAATTAATGCACAGAAATCTCTTGCATTCCTATACACTAATGATGAAAAATCTGAAAGAGAAATCAAGGAAACACTCCCATTTACCACTGCAACAAAAAGAATAAAATACCTAGGAATAAACCTACCTAGGGAGACAAAAGACCTGTATGCAGAAAACTATAAGATACTGATGAAAGAAATTAAAGATGATACCAACAGATGGAGAGATATACCATGTTCTTGGATTGGAAGAATCAATATTGTGAAAATGACTATACTACCCAAAGCAATCTACAGATTCAATGCAATCCCTATGAAATTACCAATGGCATTTTTTACAGAACTAGAACAAAAAATCTTAAAATTTGTATGGAGACACAAAAGACCCCGAATAGCCAAAGCAGTCTTGAGGGAAAAAAACGGAGCTGGAGGAATCAGACTCCCTGACTTCAGGCTATACTACAAAGCTACAGTAATCAATACAATATGGTACTGGCACAAAAACAGAAATATACATCAATGGAACAGGATAGAAAGCCCAGAGATAAACCCATGCACCTATGGTCAACTAATCTATGACAAAGGATGCACGGATATATAGTGGAGAAAAGACATCCTCTTCAATAAGTGGTGCTGGGAAAACTGGACAGCTACATGTAAAAGAATGAAATTAGAACACTCCCTAACACCATACACAAAAATAAACTTAAAATGGATAAGAGACCTAAATGTAAGACCAGGCGGTATAAAACTCTTAGAGGAAAACATAGGAAGAATACTCTTTGACATAAATCACAGCAAGATCTTTTTTGATTCACCTCCTAGAGTAATGGAAATAAAAACAAAAATAAACAAATGGGACCTAATGAAACTTAAAAGCTTTTGCACAGCAAAGGAAACCATAAACAAGACGAAAAGACAACCCTCAGAATGGGAGAAAATATTTGCAAATGAATCATCGTACAAAGGATTAATCTCCAAAATATATAAACAGCTCATGCAGCTCAATATTAAAAAACCAAACAACCCAATCCAAAAATGGGCAGAAGACCTAAATAGACATTTCTCCAAAGAAGACATACAGATGGCCAAGAAAGCACATGAAAAGCTGCTCAACATCACTAATTATTAGAGGAAAGCAAATCAAAAGTACAATGAGGTATCACCTCACACCAGTTAGAATGGGCATCATCAGAAAATCTACAGACAACAAATGCTGGCGAGGGTGTGGAGAAAAGGGAACCCTCTTGCACTGTTGGTGAGAATGTAAATTGATACAGCCACTATGGAGAACAATATGGAGGTTCCTTAAAGAACTGAAAATAGAATTACCATATGACCTAGCAATCCCACTCCTGGGCATATACCCAGTGAAAACCATAATTCAAAAAGACACATTCACCCCAACGTTCATTGCAGCACTACTTACAATAGCCAGGTCATGGAAGCAACCTAAATGCCCATCAACAGATGAATGGACAAAGAAGATGCGGTACATATATACAATGGAATATTACTCAGCCATATAAAGGAACGAAATTGGGTCATTTGTAGAGATGTGAATGCATCTAGAGAATGTCATACAGAGTGAAGTAAGTCAGAAAAAGAAAAACAAATATCATATATTAACGCATATATGTGGAACCTAGAAAAATGGTACAGATGAACCGGTTTGCAGGGCAGAAATTGAGACACAGATGTAGAGAACAAACGTATGGACACCAAGGGGGGAAAGCAGCGGGGGGTGGGGGTTGTGGTGTGATGAATTGGGAGATTGGGATTGACATGTATACACTGATGTGTATAAAATGGATGACTAATAAGAAAAAATAAATAAAAAATAAACATACACAGGTTATTTGTGAGTAAAAAAAAAAAAAATTTTGGGGTCTCTTTGAACTCCAGAATTCACGGACACCTCTTATAGCAATGGATCATGATTGTTTACTAATAAAGTTCACTTGATATGGACATGCAGAAATAAAAAAATAAAAAATAAAATTACTCTGAGGGTGTAAAAAAAAACCACATTAAGCTTCTAGTTCAAATCCCAGCCCGACCTTATGCCCTCCTGCATTGAAGGTCTTTCCATGGATTAGAGCTGACAGGGTCAGTTTCACTCCTGATCAAAGGGGCTGTGTATAACGCAGCCAATCAGGCTGGCATTATTCACTTTAGCAGACAGAGAAGTTCTACAATCCAGCTTGTACTTAGCAGCGATGCCGAAACGTGTGTTGTTAACTGCTGGCAGTCCACGAGAGGTTTATTGATGTTTCAATCTTCTGATTCACCTTCTGGTAGATCTACCTTCCAAATTCACTGCCATTGTTCACATGAGTGTGCAGCTGGAAGTCTGTGGCCTTGTAACCCAGGGTGAAATTATTCTGTGACAGTTTGGATTTGGCTGTGTCAGAACTCATCTGATAGCCAGCAAGCCAACCTCCAAAGGCCAACACAGCCCAGCCATAGATTGGTCCAGAAAAATTGATACCAACATTACTGCCAAGACTGAAACAATCCCGTTTATAGGAGGCCTTCAATTTCCCACTCTTCTTTCCTGTGTTCCCTACAAATACGGTATCAAGAGTCAGTTTCGAACCTTCAGCCAACTTATTCTATTCTCCAAAGACACTTCTGTCCCAAGAGTACTGTCTGTGTTCCACTTTTGGGTGAAGGTCAGTCCATAGTTACAAATCTTGTATTTGGTCTCTAGGTTGCCTGATGCTTTCCCTGTATCATTGTAAGCATGACCAGAAGTAGAAAATTCCACTCCACTACATGGCTTGGTTCTCAGATCTATTTTGACCATGCCAAATCCATATCCTTTGTTGAAGACATCCTTGGCAGCCTTTCCTAGGTCATAGTAAGTTGGTGTGTTACACATATCTCCGACGGCAGGGCCTGTCCGCTCAGCCAGGAGGGCCCGTCCACTCCGCTAGAGCACTGCTGAAGGTCTTCTTCAGGCCAACGCCGTCCGCGCCTGCGCAGCCCCACACTTGCGGTGCCTGCGTGCTGCGAGCCCCACGCTGCAGCTGCGCCACAGTGTCGCGCCGGTGTCGCGCGCCACAGGCGAGAGGCAGACTAACACCCCCAACTGTCCGAGTGCGCGCGAGCGCAGTAGGGCCCGGCCTTTGGCTTCTTTCTTAATTATTTTTGTTGTTGTTGAGTTGTAGGAGTTTTTAAAATATATATTCTGGACATTAACCCCTTATCAGATATATGATTTATAAATATTGTTTCCCATTCCATAAGTTGCTTTTTCACTCTGTTGATTGTGTCCTTTGATGCACAATTTATCTATTTTTCTTTTGTTTCCTGTGCTCTCTCTTTTTTTTTAAGTCACACAAGTATTCCCCAGTGCTCTAATCCAAGATTCAAAGAGAATGATCATCATCACACAATGGGATGGAATGGAATAGATTCATCAGATGCAGTCACAAGTCCCAGTCTTTCTACCTTTTAGGGATACTTGTCTAACTTTTTTAGTAAAAGCACTGCTTAAACCCTGTCAAATCTCCGTGAAGGAGATGGGCTTGAATGTATAGTTCTCTACATCCTGCTTATTGGGCTTACCTATCGCTAGAGTTGGGCTATGGGAGCATCTGAGCTCTCTCTTTGGGCCCACCAGACAAAACAAAAAACAAAACAAAGAAAACCAAAACAAACAAACAAAAATACTTCCGAAGTATAAAAGACCGTGTGTCCAATTTTAAGGATAGATATTGACTATAGCATGGAGAGGCAGTGTACAATGTGGTGGATAATTTCACTGGTGAGGACTGTACCCAAAATAACTGAGTGTTCAGGAAAAAACTTACTAAATAGTTCATCTCAGAATTGCTATGATAATTTGGCATATAACTGTAACTACCTCTGAACAAGTTGCCCTGTCAGGAATATGGAGGAAGGGAAAGTTTCTCAAAAAATATTTTAAATTAAAACCAATATACTGGAGTACTAAAATAACAATACCTCTTTGTGACCTCAAATAATTCTCTCTCTGGACCTGTTCCCTTACCTGTAAAAAATGATGCTAAATAAATGAGTTGAGTTAATCTGTCTTTTAATTTGATTCAAAATCAATGAAGTATATGGGAAAAGCAGGTCAGTGGTGCCTACATGATTACATGACTTCATATACCTCAAAATGGGTTTTGTTTTACGTATAATTCAAAGCAAATTATAAGCAAAGAAGATAATTACAACATCTTACAGAGTTCATGTGGGTGTGGTCACGTGGTTAAACGTGGATGTGAGGGTACTGCACAAGGTAAGCTCCTTATCGTGAATTTACTAAGTTTACATTTCCCATGCGGCAAGTTTCTTACGGGTATTTAAGGTTTTAATGCAAGAAGCATGCGTGACATTACTCTGTTAATATTACAGGAAGTCTCTACTTTTGTATAGCTTATTTTGGCTGTAATAAAATCTGCAACTCACATTTTATATGCAATAAATGTATAGGATCTATTTCTCTCAGGGTCTTTAACAACTATCTTTACTACCGCAGCAAAATATTTTAGTGAAAATGTGTGATTTGTGGGTGCTAAACATGGAGATGAGGTTGGAGGGACACGGTGGGACGAAGTGGCATAATGGGCTGTGAGGATAATAGATGCATTCTTTGGTTTACTGGATGACCATTTCACACCAGGAATTAAATTAAATTCATGCAGTAATAATTTTTAAGAGCCAGAAATACAGAACTATAGAGAAATGAACCCATGTGAGCTCATTCTTTTAGTCATATTGGCCCACACAAGACTCCTAAACAGTGTGTGTACCAAGCACAGTAAAAGATGATACTGAAATTATTCCTTTTCCTTTTTCCTTTCCTTTTCCTCTAGCTTTTCTTTTCCATTATGAGGTATGCTTAGCTATTCAGCAAACAATTATAGATGACAAACTATTGTACTAGTTATGTCATGAAGAGCTAAAGAATATGTTGGCAGAGACATGAATAATGCTCAGAATTTTCACTCAATCTTTAAGTGCAGTATTACTATTAATTCATTCTAGAATTATACAGACACTAGCAAGGTACATAATTATGGTAGTAATTTTCTTTAATATTATAATGTCTTATAAATGTTAGGACTGCTTTTCCAGAAGAGGGAAGATAAAAGTTTCCCTTATTCTGAACTTAATCTTCTGTGAATGAGTTACCCCAATTGCCCTCCCCAAAGTCTACCTATGGAATTGAGCTAGAAAACACCATGTCCTACACAGCAGCAAAAGTTGCTACATAGTTATTTGGCTTTAAAATACCCTTCCTGTAAACAAGAGGAGTTATTCAAGAGATTTGCAGCATATCCTTGGTGAAGACAGGAGAGGAGAAAATCTAGAGGTATATGTATTGTGCTTTGCTTTACATCATAAACATGTAAATGGAAGGTCAAGGATTTACTATTTTAAACAAATTCAAGTGAGGAGGGATGTTTTATTTTGTAAATAATTATGGCCTTATTTGTTTTAAGTTCAAATTTCCATACGTCAAATTTTATTAAATGGAGCACATCTGTATGAGATCTAAATGGAAAACCTGAGAAGAGTTTATGTTTAATGTAGTGATGATTTAATGAATTAATCATTCATTCATTCATTTGTATATTAAATATTAACCAAATATTTACCTAGACTCTGTTTTGTTCTCAATAGACTAGATCTTACTGCAGGAACAAATAACCACTATTACTGACTCCAAACAGACCAAAAAAAGGTTTATTTCCTACACTAGTTACATGTTGGTGACAGGATAACTAGGACCTTTGTTCATTATCATGTCACCTCCCCTCTGAGACTCCGGCTGATGAAGCATTCACTAGCTACACTATGCCAGACACTGTGGTAGAACGGGAAAAGAATATCTTCAGCCCCGCAGTGTCTCTTAAAACTTCTACCCAGAAATGACACGTCACCATGACTCATGTTTCATTGGCCAACGCGAGGCCCATAACGTGAGTCTGAAGTGCAGTATGAGAAATGCAATAAACTGAATTTCCTATTCACATGTTTAGGCGTGATTGCCTGTCCCTAACTAAATACAGAAAACAAGCAAAAATCAGTGTTACCTGTTTCAGAAAACACTTGACCCTGAGACATACACGTGCTAATCAAGTAACTTATTGATCAAAACTAACATCCCACTATCAAGAATGGCTTCAAGACCTTCACTTTCTTGTGTCCACCATGCAAAGCCATCATGTCATAAATATTTCCTGATCTCAACTAATTCCCATTTTGCAAGACACAACTTAAAATCACCTAGCTCAGGTCCCAAAACCCTGTAAAAATTCTCCACTGATTTCCCCCTTCTGACACAATGTTAAAACAGTGTTTTCTCTTACTGCAGCTGGTCAAAGAAACTTTGCCTTGCTTAATCACTAAGTTTTTCTGCTGGCCTTCTGGAGGACTAATTATTTAATATATGCCTACTGCACACCTGGAAGGAGACAGGAAACCAAATATCACTGAACAGCACGAATGGTAATCATAGTATTTATATGTCAGGTGTTGTGATAGGCTTTTGAAATACAGATTTGAATAAGGCCCAAGCCTTGGCATATGATAGGTGCTTCATGTTTGTTAAATGAATGACTGAAATATAGAAAAAAAGGCAAGTGTGTATGAATCTTATAATACTTCATGAAGACAATGATAATAATAGAGTTAGCAAGATAAATAATTAAGGTCTATACAACCTCACTGCTATGCAACCCCATGTTTTATCTGGGGTTAATTTTTTCTGATTCACCTGTTTCCCTGGCCTGAGAGTGAGAGTACCCCACAGAGAGGCTGACAGTTTCTTCTCAATATGGTTTGCAACAAATCACGTCATAAGAACTTCAGAAAGAAAACCTAGTCTAGAAGAGAATAACATATTTGACTGTTTCTCAAATTTCATTCTCTTCCATATCTATAAATCCATGAAGACACAATGTTTTCACCTCCTAATACCTAATACAGTATAGATTTACAATAAAGATTTTTAACGAGTGAATGAATGTTAACCCCATTCATTCTTGTGGCATTTATTGTGCTCACACTATGTACAAAACTATGTGCTGGTGTTTTTCATCCAAAGATGAATACCATATAGTCATCTGAAGCATCTTTGTAGAAGGAGCATAGTCTGAATTAGGGGAGAAACCACCATGCTTCTAAAAGGTAAAGAATAGCTGGGCCTTCTCTTAACCCTAAAAGGCTAGGCACATTTCCTAAAGAAATAATTGTATGACAAGCAACATGATACAGTGGAAAGAGTTCTGAACTTAGAATATGTTTTCGATGCCAGCTCTAGCATTTGATTCTCTATGTGAACTTTGGCAAGTCTCTATGTGCCCCATCTTGGTTTCCTAGCCTACAAAATGAGAGGTGATATATTTACATTTTAAATGTGTTATGAGCAAGCAAATATGTAATACTTGGAAAATAACTAAGCCTAGCAAATTGTTTCTCTGTTTCCCTCTCTTATCTCTTCATCTTTTGTCTGTGATCCTTTAGCATCCTGTGGCATTTTATATCCTGCAGTGAATTGTAATTCTCTATTGATTTGTCTGTATACTTCCCTTTGCAACTTCCCTGAGGACAAGACTATTTTATTCATTTTTACATCCCACACATTTACTACAGAGCCTGATGTATAGGAGATGGTCCGTAAATGTTTGAAAAATGAAAGAATATATATAAATGTATAGATGAACTAATAAGTGAATGAATGAAATGAGCTGTGGAATTAATAACTTTCAACAAAGTTTTTGATGAATCATTATAGTAAGAGGGTCACTGGCTCCTCTCATCTGTGTACCTTTTTTAAAGACAAAGATGTAACTGATGTGCAGCAAAGGATGACCATCAACCCTATAGAGCAATTTTCCCAAACTTCCTCGATGATATGAATTACTTGGGTATTTATTAAATATACAGCTTCCCAGACCTTTGTCTTAAAGATTATAATTTTCCAGTCTGAAATATCACTAAGTAATTTGTATTTCTAACAGCTACTCCTAGGTAATACATAACATTATGGAAATTTGGTAAATACTGATCTAGAATATAAAATGTAATAACAGTTACAACAAAACATATAGTGCCTGCTAGGTTAAATTATTTTACTGCACTAATTTACTTCATTAATTTATAGATATTGACTCATTTAATCTTCACAACAACCCTAACAAGAAGTCATTATTATTACCTCTATTTTACAGATGAGTAAAACGGGGGTATGGAAAAGTTAAATAACTTACCCAGGTTATGGAACTATATATGGAATAGGTGGGATTTGAAAACTGGCAACCTGACTTTTGAGTATGTACTCTTAACTTTCCTTGATTACTTCCTCCCCAACAATGAAAACAGTGCATAGTGCTACACAATTTAAAATATATTATTTTTACTATTTCTGAGAGCAAGTGATGCTCACAAAGATCCATTAAGAGAATTTCCAAGGTACGCACCACTTGAGGATATGGATTTGCAGTGCACGGGAGAGCACCACGTAGTTACTGACCAAACTCTTTGGAAAGCTACTGTATTAGTTTCCTACTGCTGCCGTAACAAATTACTACAAACTTCGTGGCTAAAAAGCACACAAATTTATTATATGACACTTCTAGAGATCATAATTCCAGAAAGAGTCTTATGAAGATACAATCAAGGTGTTGAAAGGGCTGATTATTTCTGGAGACTCCAGAGGAGAATCCATTCCTCGCCTCTTCCACCTTCTAGAGGCTGCTAGTAAACCTTGGCTTGTGGCTGCAGCACTTTAATCTCTGCTTCCGTTGTCAAAATGCTCTGTCCTATTCTGTTCCTCCTTCTTCCCTCTTATAAGAGCCTTTATGATAACATTGAGTCAACCTGGACAATTCAGGATAATCTCACCAGTTCAAGTTCCTTAACTTAAATCACCTCTGCAAAGTCCCTTTCATCATGTAAATTCACATATTCACAGGTTTTGGGACTTGGGTACCTTTGGTGGCCATTTGTTACCCTAGCACACCAAAAGCAACACAAGGGGTTACCACATAGGACAGTTTCTTAATCTAGATGTCACTGAGCCTCTTGCTGTACTGTATGTGTCCACCAAAGGACGGGGATTGGGTGAAACATGTTTCAAAATCTTGGCTAGAATACTTGGGGGAATAAAAATACAGGTTCTGATTTGATCAAGAAATCATCCTTTAAATACCCATGAAGAACATTATACCCCACTAATCTCAGTCAGCAACCCCTTTTCTTTCTTACATGGGAACTGTTCTGTTATCCCAAGGTAAAAACTGGCCATGGGGAGCTGGGTACTCGATGCTTTCCCGGAAGCCTAAATCCAATTAATTTTCATATTCCACAAGAGTTTGCTGTGGCTTTACCTACAAACTAATAACAAACTGCCCAAAATTTGAAGTCATAAAAAATCCTTAGCAAGGTTTTACAGACGCAAATCATGCCCAGTTGAAAGATTCTACCTTTCTGAGACAGAAGAGTGTTTGTATAACACAGAGGAAATTCTGTAAAGGGCTGTCTGTATCTTAATGATGAATATTCCTCTCCTGTTGAAAATTCTGCAGCAAGCTTTAAAAAAATCGAATCATAGACAGCATGAGGAGCTGCTGGAGGTCACAAAGGACTAAAATCTGTAATAATTTGCATGTCTCTATCAGATAATAGGAAGCAAGGTGTTGACTGAAACAGTTTCATTTCAAAGATCTCTGTGATATTGATCAAATTGGGAGCATGCCAAATAAAAACATGTTTTCTTATTAATTCTTAAATTGCTTCTCTCATTTTGCAAATTTAAGTTAATGCATTGACAAGAGGAAAAATGTTACTTGAAGTAGAAATAAATATGAATTGGCTAACAGATGCAGGAAGCTAAATAGCAGTCATCTTTGGAATAATTTTTCTAGGCTTTGTTAGTTCATATTTTATGGAGCTAAGAAGAAAGTGTTGAGTTTTCCCATCACAATGTTCCATTAAGAGTATTTCCAGAATAAGCACCACATTATGTTCTGGATCTTGCCGTACACGATAGGACAGCACTGAACATCCTCTGGATGACTTATGAGCAGTGAAATTAAGTTGTTTGCAAAGTTGTCTTTGGGGGCAAGGCAAATGAATTGATCTGAAACTAATGGAAGTTTGTCTTAGGTCCTGGAACATTACCCTGAATGGCTTGAAGGTGTCACTTTAAGCAAATCACTTAACTATTTTGTACTAGAATCTCTCCTTTTGTATAAGACAGATATTATATACCTGCTATGTCTTTACCTAAAGTCCAAGAGTACTTTAGAGATTTGCAAGATTTTTTAATTTTTAAGGCATTCCAAAGAAAAATTGAACATGTAGGAAGTAAGTATAATCTTTTCATGTCATATTTGATATAGATTAAAAATATTCCTACCCTTATGTTGACAAATATCATTCTTAGGGATTTATCTTAAGGAATTATCCAAAAGACAAAACATGCTATGGTCAAAGAACAAAGATGTTCTTTTGTGTATTAAATGTGATAAGAAATACATGAAAGCAATCAAATTGTCCCAACTATTGATATTTGATTATATAAATAATAGAAATGTGTTTAGTTGATGAACACTTTCATTAAAATAAATGATAATGAGATCTATGTGGCAGCATTGAAAATTACATAGTGTTACATGGAATTAAAAGTGAATGCTTTTTACAGGAATAAAGACGCAGACGTAGAGAATGGACTTGAGGACACAGGGAGGGGGAAGGGTAAGCTGGGATGAAGTGAGAGAGTGGCATGGACTTATATATACTACCAAATGTAAAATAGATAGCTAGTGGGAAGCAGCCGCATAGCACAGGGAGATCAGCTCGGTGCTTTGTGACCACCTAGACGGGTGGGATAGGGAGGGTGGGAGGGAGACGCAAGAGGGAGGAGATGTGGGGATATATGTATACAGCTGATTCACTTTGTTATAAAGCAGAAACTAACACACCATTGTAAAGCAATTATACTCCAATAAAAATGTTTAAAAAAAATAAAAAAATAAAAATAGCAAAGAAAAAAAAGTGAACCCTTTTTACTAATATGCAAATATGTTTTCCATATGGATGAAAACTGGATGAGATGTGCACAATTTAAAATGAATGATATGTTTGGGTAAAGATCTGAGTGATATGTATTTATCTATTTTTACATTTATTAAACATCCTGTAATGTTATACAGTCTTCAAAATTTTTAGAACTATTTAAATTAGGATTTTAAAAGGAAAGAAATAAAGACTTATGGGGGAACACTTGACTTTTTTGCTCTTACCATCCTGTTGTTCCTCTTTTCCATTCCCTAGACTCAGCCAACATCACTATCTTCACTGGAAGCTTTCTCTATAATTCACACGACTGTTTAAAGGTTTATCATTCACAGTGTTCTGCTAGGGAAAGAACTCTATAGCGGCCTGCAGGCTCTGTCTAGCTGTCTCCTCTCCTGGCTGCCCTTGGGTCATCCACACCACTGGTGGTAAAATGGCAACAAGAAAATTAATGGAGCATCCGCCTATACCCTGATTTCTTCCTAAGGGAGCCTTGTCTCTGGGGAGCAACTAAAAGGGCAGGAAAAATGTGCAGAAATCTCATGGGGATGGAAAGACGTGAAGACAGCTGGTAGATTTGGCAAACCCACGTCCCTGCAGAAACCTGTCGCTCAGAAATAATGCGACCCAATTCTCTATGAATATGCATTTTATTAGACTCAAAGTGGAGGGAGCATCTCTGTGAATACAGCTATTTTAAAAAGAGTGAACCAGACGTTGTGCTCAGAACTATGCATGCATGATCTCATTTAATTCTCACAACAACCCAAGAGAGAGAAAACATAATCTCCATTTTATCAATGAGGAGAATGGGGCCCTGAAAGAGTTAATGACTTTCCCTGTGGCACCCAGGCTTACTAGAGAGTGTTGCAACCTTCTACGTTTTCGTTTAGTCTCTGAAGACAGCGTAACCAGGATTATGTAGAAAATACAGCAAAACAAACACCTTTTCCTCCATACCAGGAGATCGACAATCATGCCATTGGATCAATGGTCCAGGGCCTTCATATTATCTGCTTCAATTTGCTAATTAGATAGCCTTTAAGAATACAAACTTTCCTAATCAAACTAGCAAATGTTGGCATTGCATTTTGCTTCTTCAAACACCTGAAGTAACACCTCTGAGGTGAAGGAAAGAATATCATGTGTATGACCTCATCTTTGGATATTCTACTGTACGATACCATGTCTTAGAACATGTGTGACTGATAAATGTTTATAATGATAAGTTTAGCTTGTGACCCAGTGACCCATATGTATGCTTGTTTTCCACTTGCCTTCTTAAAAACACATGCAGTTAATTTCAATTTATAGATACTCATTTTGTTTTAACATCTTTTACTATCTAGGCCAGACCACTCTGGTGATGTGGGAGAGTTTAGGTAGCTTACATACATGATGAAACGGTAAGGACAAAAAGAACTCTAGTGGCTAACATATGCCAGGCATGGTTCTGGACACATTACATATTTATTTCAGTCTTTACAACTGGCCTTCAAGATAGATACTGTTATTCCCATTTGTGCTTTTGAGAAGATAAAGGTTTAGAAAATTTCCCAACAATATCACACTACTGGTGAATTGTTAGAGCCAAGATTCTGAAATAGACTTTCTAAAGTCTTTTCCAAATACACCAGTATTCCTTATATTCCCCAGAATAGCTCAAGCACAATAATACTGCCAGGATCTTACTTCCCTTGCTGGCCTTGAAATGGTGCATGGGTTCTTAGTTGTAATCAACAGAAACTGACTCTGATCAATTAAATTTGTTTTCAAGGTTATTAGATAACTCGAGGAATCACTAGCAGGGCTGCAGATGGAGACATGGAAAAACAATAGGAACAAGAACAGCTCCTTAAACCATAGCCACAGGGCTTCCCTGGTGGCGCAGTGGTTGAGAATCTGCCTGCCAATGCAGGCGACACGGGTTCGAGCCCTGGTCTGGGAAGATCCCACATGCCACGGAGCAACTGGGCCCGTGAGCCACAACTACTGAGCCTGCGCGTCTGGAGCCTGTGCTCCGCAACAAGAGAGGCCGCGACAGTGAGAGGCCCGCGCACCGCGATGAAGAGTGGGCCCCGCTCGCCGCAACTAGAGAAAGCCCTCGCACAGAAACGAAGACCCAGCACAGCCAAAAAGAAAGAAAGAAAGAAAGAAAGAAGCTTTCACTTAAAAAAAAAAAAAAAAAAAAAAAACATAGTCACAATCGTCCCACAGAACTAGTCCTATAAAGATACCATTGCTGCCACCATTAACCCCTTGATGCCGCAGCTTGAACCTCCACCATCACCCCGGCACTAGCTCCTCAACACCGGACACTGCCTTTGCCCGTGGCCACTGCTGCCCTGGAGACTCGAGGAGTTGCCTCTTCCACTGCAGCCTTCCACCCACATGGGTTCTTCAATGCCTCTGTTCTTTGCCTGAATTCCCTAACTCGAAGTTAAAGTGAGGTCGAGCATGTCCCATCAGTTGAGCCCGTGTCACATGCCTACACTTTAGTCACAAGGGGTACTGCAAAACCAAGTACCTGATATTCTCAGATTCTTTCATTATAGATAGGCTGTCACTGCCTTTCCCCAAAACTCAAAAATGCTATCGTCACATTAGCAATAGGAGAGGACAGCTCTCCCCCATTCCCACCATCCCTGATAAATGTCAACAATACATCTGAGTTTGTTTCTCATTCTTTTGGCTTCAGAATTTAAAAGTTTCCTTTTAAAATATAAAGAGGATCACCTAAAGAGGACAAACATTGCTATCAACAAGCCAGCCCTTTAGATCCTTCTGGTTTATGTGATTATTTCACGTAAAAATCAAAGTTCTAAAAAGATGGGCTATAAAAAAAACCATGTTGATTTAGGTTCAAGGGTAGGAAAAGAAGAATTAATAGAGAAAGGCAAAACTGGTTTGTTTTTGTTGTTGTTCAGTTGTTTGTTCTGCAGACCTGGGAGGTAGTTCTAGGAAAAGTGACTGAGAGGGAAGAAGAGGCAATATGACCAGAAAGTTACTTAAATAACAAATGGGTATGCATCCATTCATTCTTTGCTCCAACAAATATTTTTGAGCGTCTATTTTGAGCTGCCAGGCACAGCACTAAGTATTGGGGATACAAAAAATGTGTAAAATCTACTCATTTTTTTTATGCTGTTTGCTTTCTTCATGTCTAGGGTGCTCAGTAGCTCACAGATATTTCCCCCTAAGGGGCTAATTCTCAGGAAACCAAACATGATCATTTTCTTCTAAAACATCTACCTGGCATGAAATGAAACTAGATTGCACTGGTTCAGTCTGTGCTTAATATTCTGAAATCATAATTTGAGCCATAAATTCTGTTCCTTTCAAGTGATTGCTGTCTGGGGATTCTCACAGCAGCCTTGAGTTTGGGAGTACTCAGATCCTTTCCTGGCTGTCACTGGCTTGTTTAAGTGACCCTGAGCAAATGAGTTAAGCATCTCTGGGACTTGGTTTCTTCATCTCTAAAAGACGGATAAAAATACCAGCCACCTGTTATGAAGATCAGGGAGCCAATATGTCTCAGAAGCTTTCAAATCTCTGGCTCTATCTATGCCTAAGAACAAAGACAACTCCTCATTGCTTTCACCCAAATGCTGCATTCAAAGAAATAAAAAAAAAAAAAATACAGTATTTGAGTTCTACAAGACTTGAAGCTTATTTTGTATTAGTTTGAATTTCAAACTGTTTTTCTCTGTTGTACTCTTGGCACTGCCATTTTTTAAATACAGCTCTTCATTTGCATAGTAATTACAAAGTTTAACAAATAGCATTAATGTCTGAAAGAAAGAGGTACACTCCATTTAAATTACTGACAGTATTGCATTACACATTTTTAACCTCACTTAAAAAAAAAAGGAAAGCTATTCCACTCTAATGTGCTGTACAGATTCCCAGAGCTCAGCAATATTTGTGCTTTCAGAAGGTAAAATCTCTTCCTGTGCTCTTTAGTGACTTCTAAAACCCTATTCATAAATACTGATTAGGCACTATTTCACCATAGGACACAGTGCTGTTGGCACAACTCCCCACTCAAGGCCAAACTGGAAATGTTAGTGTAGTAAATTAGGCCAAATATCCTAGCTGTATTGCACATGAAGGATCATCTTTAATAAATAGATGCTAATGTAGCACTTGGATCACTTATGGCTGTAAATGTCAATCCTTGGTCTTGATTCCAGGAAGTCTGGAAAAAAAAATAAAAGAAAGGAAAAGAAAAGGCATTCAAGGAATGTGTGCTATTTTAATACAAAGTGAATAATAAAGAGCAAATGTGAAAATATAACTTGTTTTTTGGAATAATGGTAAATTTGAACAAAAATACACTACTTAATAGTAGTATGAGGAAAGGGAAAAAAGAAGAAAGGAAGAGATCTCTCATTCTTCCCACTTATGTCTCTGTAGTATTTGTTTTCCTTTGTTTTTGTCTAGCTCTGTTCCTTTGTGCATTCTATACTATGTATTTTTAACTAGTCTCCTTTTCTCAATTGTTTGTCCATACTTCCTTTGAAGAAACTCAGTTCCTCTAGAAATGAAGCATCCTTGATGAATGATTCCTGACTTACCATCCTAACCACTCTACTCATATGCCTTGGTATCAAATCAGTACACACACACACCCCCCACACACAAAACTCATGAGCAAACTGGACATGATGAAATTTAGTTTAGAAAACTTAGTCAGGTGGGCAAACGATCATGGCTTTATCTTTACACTGGCCAGAGGTAAAACAGCTTACTTCCTGCCATAAAACTTACCTTTGAAGGACATGTAGGAATTTCAAATAAAAATAGAGATTATATGAGATAAATAATATAAAGAAATTTGATCTGGCTTGGTAGACTATGCAAACATTTTAACCCACCTATTCATTGTCCTGGAGGTTTAGCTTGTTTGGTTTTCTGACTTGAGACAGCAGATGCAATACCTAAGAGTAATCACAAATCCCTGATTTCCAGCCAAATGTCAGCAACTTATTAGACCTCCACAAGTCAAACTTCCCAAGTCTCAGTTTCCTCCTCTGTAAATTAGTGTTAAGAGTACCTATCTCATAGATTCATTGACTCATAGAGTCAAAGGACTCAGTACAGTGTTTGGCATATAAAGGGAGCCCAATAAACAGGTGATATGAACATCACTATTTCTAAATGAATGGAGTCATTTTGAGTCTTAGTCTTTAAGGATTTGATATTTTATTCACAGCTTTAGCCTGAAACAGCTTGTTTTTGATGTGTGATCTCTGCCTTAGAAAAAAAATATGTCTTCTCTATGGTATATCCTTAGTCTTAAAATTCTATGCATACAATAGTTCTTTTGTTTTTGTGCTCTGTCACTGACCTACACTCTGAAACCTTCAGCAAAGTACCATATTTTTCACAAATTTTATTTTCTAAAACTTCCTAAATACTATAGTAGTAGTTTACATTGTGAAAGTCATGGTATTTTCAACTTAAAATGGAATTATTTGTGTTATAATTTTATCCTTAGAGTCAACATCATATGGTTTATCGTGGGGAAGACATCTATAATAGAGATTTAAAGCATTATGCGGAAGAAGTGCCTCTGCTATATCCATCCAATAATAGCCTTATCTTGGATAAACTCCGAGAGGAACCTGATACAGTCTTCATTATAATAACTATATTAATAGTTTAGTGATTGTTTGATCCCCTACTCTATGCCGGGTACTATTCTATGTGTCTTCCAAAAGACTTAGTTGTAACCTTTACCACAGCCATTCAATAAAATAATTATATTCTCATTTTAATATTAGAAAATGGGAACTCCCTAAGGTTAACTCATGAGGTCACATAGATAATAGGAGTAATCACCTGTATTCAAACATAGGCCTTTGTTTGGCCTCAAACACCTATGTCTATTTTACTGTACCATTCTGTGTTCTAAAATTAAATCATAGGGATACTTTGCTTAGCAATACTGATTGTTCAGGTCTAACATTTCCTTTAGTGTGAAAGAAATGTGGTTCCTTTTTGGTAGGTAATTCAGAGATTATTTCTAAATGCATAAATTTTTTTTTATTTTAATCTCCTTTATAGGCAATACAAATCTGAAAAGAATGGATCAACCATTTCATGATTTAATTCCAAGAGATAAGAATACCAGATAGATTCTCTAGGTGAATTGAGTTAAGGGATCCTGAAGAAGTTCACAGGGCATGGAGTTAAGTGGTATTACCTTGAGACGTGGATTCCGAACAGGTGAGGCAGTAAAAGCCATGTAAACAGTGGACCAGAAGAATGTGAAACCTATTCTAGGTCCTGGGTGGAAGTCATAAAATGGTATATGCCTGAATTTATATAAGAATAGCTCAAAAACAAGCAAGTTAGCCATGGCCAGTGGTGGGATCTTTAAGTCTGTGAGTCATTGCCAAGGACAAAGTAGATCCTTGGTGAGAGAATCAAGGACTTGACACTAAAAGAGTTCAACAGTGGTATTGGGCTTTATGGTGGCTCAGATGTAAAGAATCATTGGAAATTGAGGTACTATTTGGGATCCATGCAAGGGTTTAGGGAGGTGAGGACTTTCAATTAAACAGTATTATTCAGTTTTCCACAAAGGGATGAGATAAAATTATAATGTAAATTTTATAGATTAAACATTAATTTAGAAGTAGGTTGTGGTGTGTTCTAAGAAAAAATCATGAGAAATAGATAATACAATATTCAGATAACCTATGTAAGTTTCAAAAGAATATTATAATAAATAGAAATATCATTTATGAGGGAATTGGAGATTATTTTGAAAGGTGCTGTTATATAATATCAATATTATTTGTTTGACAAATTTCTATCAACAAATAATATTGTACTGCCCATAAATTGAGTATTTACAAGTCTCTAAGAGTAAGCAGTATTCTATGAGCATTCATCCAACAAACAGAACTGAATACCCCTAAGTGCTTAATGAGCACTGTTGACTGCTTAATTAATGTTGATTGTTCAAACATTCATCATTCCTTTCTTTCAAGAACACCAATTTTTTCAGGTTTTTATCTCATCTACATCTCTAGGGAATACGCTGACCTAACAGATTATGGCATCCCCTTTGGTCCAGTGATAGGCTTGTGAAGGAGTGGGTTTATTTCCTATGCTAAGGGAGGACGGTAGTACGTTTTTTTCTCCTTCCATGAGTGTTTCTGTCTCTATTTCCTAAAGGACAGGATATTGAATCACATTAATCTGAACGTTATTGGAAGCTGTGCTGCAACTACAAGGTGAGTCAGCCTCAGTATAAAGCCATTCCTGATGTAAGCAAAGTATGTAAATGGAAAGAACTTGGGTCTTGGATGACATCACTTAGCTGCTGTACATGATACATCTGGACTCAACTTTACCTTTTATTGGTTAAGCCAGTTTGCATCTATATTTTCTGTCACTTATAGTCAAAAAAATCCTAACTGATACACATGCTTTCTTCTATGTGTTGTTGATTTTTCAGGAAGAAAAGATGTTGAGTTTCTGCTCCCAAGAAGCTTATAAGGGAGCAAACAAATATATACATTATTATGTTCAGATAAAATAGTTATTAAAGGATCTATATGTAAATACATTATACGTACACATATAAAATAGGCACGTAAAATGTATACATAATTACAAAATAATGGGACAAATGTTAATGTTTGTCATGTTCAGAGGGCAAACACTCTCCTGTCCAATTGCTCCCACAGCAGGCAGAGTACAAGAGACCACCAGACTACATGAATGCAGACCATGGCTTGCCCAATTTCAGACATGAAATGCACATTCACTGTCTTCAATAATCAGTATCAGCAGTGAATATGGAAACATGACCCCCATGAACGAGACCTCCCTCACACTCAGAGTCTGAATAGATCATTGAACAGAAAGATAAATTATTCCTCACTGAGCTCTATTGTAGAATATAATAACAAGTACCTCTTTATAAATTTTACATTTAAATTTAATTTGATTTTAAAATTTTATTCTTATTAAAAAACACCCTTGTTCTTGTGATATATATATATATATCTCAAGTATTATGAGAGCACCGTGGTTATGAATTTGCATTGGGGGAGGACACAGTCATGGAAATTTTCATAGAGTTATCATTTGGTGTTCAAGGTAATACTCTGCCATAAATTTAGGAAAGTTAGTCAATAAATATTTATTGAGCACTTACTATGTGGCAGGCAGGCACTGTTCTAGGCTCTGGAGAAGTACTACTGAAGAAAAGAGAAAAAAATCTCTTTCATATGTGGCTTATATTTAGTAGGGTTGAAAAAGTCAGATAATAAAAGAAATAAGTTAAATTGTATGGTATGTTAAACCAATGAGTGCTATGGAGAAAAAATAAATCAGAGAAGTGAGATAAGGAGTGTTTGAACTGGTGTGGGCAAGGGAGACTGCAATTTCAGGTAGGATGATCAAGGAAAACCTCACTGAAAAGGTGATTTGAGAGCAAAGATCTCTAAGAAAGAGGATTCTAGGCAGAAGAGCTGGCAGTACAAAGGGCCCTGAATCTGGACCATATCTTGCATGTCCAATGAACAGCAAGATGGCAGAGCATTTGGAGTAAAGTAAGCAAGAGAACTGGAGAAGATATACTGGATCCCCAAATCTGGTAATATTTCAAAGGCCTTTGTAAGTTCTTTGACTTTTACTCTGAGTAAAATGGAAGGCCACCGGAGGTTTTGAGCTAAAGGGTGACAAGACCTAATTTAGGTTTCAATAGGATCATTTTGCTGTGGAGTTAAGAATAGATGGTAGTAAAGAAAAAACATGGTATGTTTAGGAAGCAAGTAGTTGGGAGAGTGGCTAAAGGTTATTCTATGCTGCAGTGGGTCCTAGATGGCAAGGTATGTAGAAACTGAGTATGATGGACCTTGGTCTCTTTGGTAACAATTTTGGACTTTTCTGTAGGTGGCAGATGCTAAACACAGGAGCAGCATGTTAACATTTATATTTCAGAGAGCAGAACCATATGGCAATGTTTTCCTCTCTAGGAGAGAAATAACAGTGAGGCAAAGGAAGGAGTTAAGAGGCACTGATTGTCATGATTCGGTTTAACTGCCAATGAAGATCTAATACAACAGCAATTTAAATGAAAGGAAGTTTAAACATTGTCTGTCTAAGGTTATCAAAATGTTTCGTCAGTTGACAAGGATCTAGACTTTTTCTATATTGTTGCTTTACCATCTTCAACATTGGCCATTTATGGTATGGTCCAAGATGATTTTTCCATTTCCATCTATCACACATGTATTCCAGCCAGCAGAAAGAAAAAAAATGAGAAAAGCATGTCAACCCCCTTTTAAGGACATAGTAAAAATATTGCTCATACCATTGCTAATTACGTCACATAGGTCAGAATTTAGCCTCAAGATGGTCGTATCTAGCTGTAAAAAATGCTAAGAAATTTAATCATTATTCTGGGAAGACATGCAGTCCAATAAAATTCAGGATTTCTCTTGCTGAGGGAAAGGAAAAGAGGATATTGGGGCAATTCTCTGACTCTGCAGCAGAGGCTACTACAGTAGTCCAGGTGACGGGTGCACAATGTCTGATCTCAGTCAGTGTCTCTGCAGATAGCAGTAGGTTTAAGAGATGTTTAAGAGGGAAATCAACCAGACTTGGTGAACAATTGAATCTATGAATGATAAAGAGCCACATCTAATCTAAGATCTCTGGCTTGGAAACTGATTTTATGACAGGTTCATTAAGTGAAATAGGGGGATTCCTGAGGAAGGAACAGGTGTGTACAAAATAGAAGTTCGGTTTTGTACAGGTTGTATTTGAAATTCTTTATGAAAGTCAATATCTAGAAGAAATCCTTATTTTTATATTATATTGCTTTTTTTTTAAAAAGAATGTAAACCACAGGACACACATTCTTTGAAGTATAATAGTACTATTTGACTGTCTGAACTCATTTGTCCTTCAGCCCCGGAAATTGCTCTAGAAAATACATTTCTATTTACTTAAGGGCTACCTGTTATTTTATTCTTGACCCTTCTGCCATTTGCTAGCATACGAGCATAGGTTACCAACTCACTCTAACCAGTTTTATTTTATTTTAGAGAGGAACACTGTTAATAAAATGCCTTAAATTCTGACCTCTCTACTTTCACATTTTCTGTGGTAATTATCCATTCAGGAAGACTCACCTTGAGAAATAAGCATCTTTCTGAAATCAATACAAAAGGAAAAGCAAACAATTGTGTAATAGCATTTCTGCCAGCCCTCTCTGTCAACAGAGATGTTTAAATCACAAATGTCAATTAGTTTTAGAGGGATTAGGGTATCACCCTTATAAGTAGAAGCCAGAAGCATATAAATAGCTGTCTGCACTTTCCTCTTGGCCTTCCCAGTTTCCATCTTTCCAGAGACCTCATCCTGAAAACATGAAATATCCCAAGAAAGAAACTTTGAAAAATACAAAAATGTGGTCCAAATCAAAGTGGTTAAAAACTAGAGAGGCATTAACAAGTTTGAGACAAACAAGGAGACCAATTGTTGATCTCATTAGATCACCTCACTAGAGAATGCTATACTGCCACTATTACTACAACTACTGAAAATTATTATTGTTGTTGTTATTGTTTTTATCAGGTTTCAGAGCAAATGCCTTTTGACTTAAAAAAAATTCAGGGTTGGAAGATAGTCATTGGGGAAACAGATGAGAAATTACTTTGCATTAATCACTTTATATACATTCAACTCATTTAATTCATATATTTAGCTTGAGGTAGAAATTACTCTCATTGCACAGATGAGGAACCTAAATTTTAAATGATATGCCACATTCACAGAACTAGAATATGAAGAAGTAAGGATTTGAACCCAGGCATATCTGATTTCAAAGCTTCCCCGTGTTTCCCACCACACCGTAATGCTTCTCATGTGAATCTCAGATTCGCTAAACCAAGTTTACTTTATTTGCTACATTGCCTCAATTCTCAATGTCTTGTTTAATGTGCAATGACAATTTTTATTATACATTTACACTAATTATTATATTCTACTGTCAGATCAGGGTACACAGGTCACAGGTCCCTTTCCTCTGACACAAGTCTATTGTTTACTGCATTAAATTTTGATTGATGAAGCTATCAATTTATTCATTTATTTATTCAATTATATTCAAATAGTCATTGAGTAAGTACTATGATATTGTCATGTAGTGAGGGTATGTAAGGATGAATGAACCACAATACTGCAATACTCAAGGAGTCCACAGTACAATGGGAAAAACAAACAGACAAAACAGACAATGGAAATATCTGGACATAGAAATGGTGTGGGTAAAGAGATGGAGGAGAACAGAGAATGAAAAAAGCCAAGTATGGCTTTAAGGAAGATTTCACAAAGGGGATGACATTTGGGCTGGAACTTAAAGAATGGGCTTTTAAAGTGGAGAGCAGAGGAAACAGATGTGCACAAGCATAATGGTTGGAAACACCAGTTATGAAGTTGTATTGTCTGGGTTCAAGGGTGTTTCTGCCTCTCTCTAGCTGAAAGACCTTAAGAAATCTGCTCAACTTCCATCAGCCTCAGTTTCATTATCTCTAAAATGAAAAACATAATGGTTCCTACCACATAGGGCTACTGTACAAAGTAACTTAAATAATTTATGTAAAAGCATTTTTCAGACTATGTAACCCAGAACACTCATTAAATATTAGCTAATATTACTTTGTAATATACTGTAGCTATGCTTTCATTATTTAATAAGCACATTGTCTAGTATGGTAAATGGAAATTCTGGTTAAATATTCTAGTTAATAGTTATATTTCATTTGTGAATATACAATTTTCTAAAAATTAAAATATTGAAGATGACTTCTGTTTCAGGGAAGATTGAGTAGATCTTTTCCCTGTCCCTAACCCCAAGTGCAACTAAAAACCTTGGATTATATAAAACAAACATAAGAATACTGAAAGACAGAGAAAAGAAAGCAGACCAGCTAGAACCCTGGGAACCAAGAAACTACACAGGAGTGAGTTTCCCTTTAGTTTGCTTTTTGCTTTATATGTCCCAGACTTGGAGTTGGAAAAGCCAGAAAACTGGAAACACCAATTGGTAGAGAAAAAAAAGCCCCAGCAGAAGGTGACTCTCTCTGGTCATGAGACTTGGAAGGGGGCAGCCTAGCAAGATGGAAAACATTTAAGACAATAACTGCTTTTATCCAGCGAAATATCACAGAAAAAATGATGCCCCCTCCACCTATGTCAGCAAAGGCTGAGTGAGGATCCTGGACTTTCACTTTCAAAAAGCCCTAATCACTATCCTCCTCAAGTGCTCCCACCTCCCACATCCCTCACCCCCCATCCCTGACATTGGTGTGAGAGAAGGATGAGTAAGAGCCTGGAACATTCAGCCCCACTAGGCAGTAATGAGGCCTCCAACCCTGCAATGTCAGTTGAGGCCCACAGTGAGATTGGACTTACATCCCCACCCGGCAGTAATGAGATGCTCCTCTTCCTCTCCATTGGGGTGGTATTGGATGAAGTCTAGTGAAATGTCAGGATTTTGATTACTGCCCAGTGATAATGAAGCTGCCTTCCTCCCATATCCCATTCCTACTTGGAGGCCAAGTAGAGACAGTAATGAGGCACTCCTACCCTTCCTAGGCAAGGAGATATTAGTGGACTCTAGTCAAGAGGGGACTGGAACTTCTGCCCTTACCCAGCAGTAACACAAATCCCCCACCTCAGGTGTCAGTAGTGACCAGATGGGGAGCCTGTACTACAATCCCTACCTCCTTCTCTTGCTGGAGCAGTGTCTGAGGAAGCCAGCTAAAATGGAAGGTTTAAATAAGATCCAGAGTCTTATAACATAAAACCCAGAATATCCAGTTTCAATTAAAAAAATTACTCATCAGGAAGATCGCAAAATGAATGAAAAAAAAAAATAGATGTCAACACCAAGATGACAGAGGTATTAGAATTATCTGACAATAATTTTTAAATAAGCATTATAAAAATGCATTAAGAAACAATTAATTCACTTGAAGCAAATGAAAAAAAATAGAAAGCATCAGTAAAGAATTAGAAAATCACAGTAAAGAAGTAGAATATATAAAGAAGAACCAAATGGAAATTTTAGAAGTGAAAAATACAATAATCAAAACTTATAAGCTCAATGGATGGGCTTGACAGCAGATTATAGAAGACAGAGGGAAGAATCAGTGAACTTGAACATAGAACAATAGAAAGTACCCAAAGTAAACAGCAGGCAGAAAAATGAACAAAATATCCGGGACATGTGGGACTATTAAAAAAAGGTATGACATTCAAATTGTTGGAATCTCAGAAGGAGAGGAGAATGAGTCCAGTGCTGAAAAAGCACTGAAAGAAGTTATGGATTCAGCGGATTTGGTAAAGTTATAAACCTAAAGCTGAGCAAATACCAAGCAGGCTAAACCCAAAGAAATCTACACCAAAACACATGATAGTTAAACTTCTGAAAACAAAAGAGAGGGAAAAAAAAAAAAAAAACCCTGAAAGCAGTGAGAAACAAAACCTTACCCATAGGGGAAATCAATTCTAATAACAGCAAATTTCTCATCAGCAAGTACAGAGGCCAAAAGAAATGGAACAATATTTTCGAGCACTAAAAGAAAAGAATGGTCAACCCAGAATCCTGTATCTAGTGAAAGTATCCTTCAGGAATGAAGGGAAAATCATGACATTCCTAGATGAAGGAAAATAAGAAAATTTGTTGTCAACATACCTAAAAAATAGCTAGAGAAATTTCTCTAGACAGAAAGGAAATGATAAATGGATTCATAAAACATCAAAAAGGACGAAAGAATAAAGAAAGAGTAAAAATATGGTAAATTCAATACATTTTCCTTCCACTCTTGAGTTTTATAAATTGTTTGATGGTTGAAGCAATAACCATAAGCAAAAATGGTTACTCTGCCTAATGTGGATTTAAATGTATGTAAAGGAAATATTTAAGATAATTATATTATAAATGAGGAGAGTAAAGGGAAGTAAATGGAGGTAAGGTTTATATACTTTACTCAAGCTAGTTAAATAATTGACAATAGACAAGTTGGAAGTAAAAGGACTGGAAAAGATATATCATACAAACAGTAACCAAATAACCCCAGCAGTATCTACAGTAATACCACATAAAATTGACTTCATATCAAAGAAAATTACCAGAGACACAGAGAAAACATTATATATTGATATATATATTTATAGAACTAGACAGAAATCAGCAAGGATATAGAAGCACCCAACAGTACCATCAACCACTAATATCCAGTCAACTATATTACTTCACCCAACAGCAGCAGAATACGTATTCTTTTCAAGTGCCTATGGAACATATACCAAGATAGATCATATCCTGAGCCATAAAATAAATGTAAACAAGTTTTTAAAAAGCTGAAATCATACAAAATTTATTCTTTGATTACAATGGAATCAAACTAAAAAGCATTAACAGAAAGATAACAGGAAAATTTCCAAACCCTTGGAAACTAATAACACGTGTCTAAACAATTTTTGGGTCAAAGAGAAAATCTCATGGGAAAAAAAAAATACATTGAACTGAATGAAAATAAAAGTATGCTACATCAAAATTTGTGGGATAGTGTGAAGGCAGTGCTGAGAGATACATTTATAGCACTAAGCATACATTAGAAAAGAGGAAAAGTTTCTAATCAGTAATCAAAGTTTTCACCTCAAGAATCTAGAAAATTAAGGGTAATATAAACCCAAATAAACTATAAGGGAATAGTAAAGATAAGAAATATTTGAAGATGAAAACAGAAAAAACATTAGAGAAAATCAATGAAACAAAGAGTTGGTTCTTTGAAAAGATCCATAAAATTGACAAATCTCCAAGACTGACAACAAAAAAGAAAAAACACAAATTTGTAGAATCAGGAAGGAAATAAGGGATATTACTACAGACCCTGCAGATATCTAAAGGATAAATATATAATATTATGGAGAACTCAATATAAATTTGAAAAGTCAGATAAAATGAGCCCATTTCTTGAAGAACACATTACCACAAACTATCCAATATAAAACAAATCATTTTAATAGCTCTGTAATTATTAATTAAATTCATAACTTAAATACTCCCAAAAAGGAAATCTACAGGCAAATGGTTACATTGGAGAATTCTACTAAATATTTTGAAAAGAATTAACATCAATTCTACAATCTCTTCCAGAAAATAGAAGGGACCACTTCCCATTTCATTTTATAAAGCTAGTAATATCCTGATATCAAAAGCAAAAAAAAAAAAAAACATAAAAAAGAAAACTACAGATCAATATCTTTCTTAAATATAGATGCAAATATTCTTAACAAAATATCAGCAAATAGAATTCAGCAACATGTAAAAAGAATTATACACCATGACCAAGTGGGATTTATTCTAAACGTGAAAGTCTAGTTCAATATTTGAAAATCAATCAATAAAATCCCACCAGTCTTAGTTCAGGCTGCTATAACAAAAATACCATAGACTGGGTGGCATAAACAACAAGCATTTATTTCTCACAGTTTTGGAGGCTGGAAGTCTGAGGTCAGTGTGCCAGTATGGTCAGGTTCTGGTGAGAGCCCTCTTCTAAGTTGCAGGCTGCCATCTCTCCTTATATCCTCACATGACAGAAAGAGAGGGCAAGAGAGCTTTCTGGGGTCCCTTTTATAAGGGCACTAATCTCCTTCAGGAGGGCTCCACCCATATGACCTAATTATTTCTCAAAGGCTCCACCTCTTATCACAATGGAGGTTAAGGTTTCTACATATGAATTTGGAGGAGACACAAGTATTCAAGTCATTGCACCACCATATTACCAAACTAAAGAGGAAAAAATCATATGATAATATCAATCAAAGAAGAAAAAGCATTTGAAAAAACTAACATTCATTCATGATAGAAACTTTCAGAAAAGTAGCATTAGAGAACTTCTGAAACTTGATAAAGTATGTCTACAAAGCACTTCCAGCTAACATTGTTATTAATGGTGGAAGACTGATAAACTGTCCTTATTTACAGAAGACACAATTGTCTATGTAGAACATCCCAAGGAATCTACAAAATAAACCTCCTAAAATGAATAAGTGAGTAAAGCAATGTTACAGGATAAAAGATAAACATACAGAAATCAATTGTAGCTCGATGAACTAACACAAAACACATGGGCATCAAAATTAAAATACAATACTATTTATAATTGCTCAACAAGACATGAAATACCTAGGTATAAATCTAACAAAGCTTCTACAGGACTTGTATGATAAAAACTGTAGTGTACTGATAAAAGAAATCACAGAAGATCTAAATAAATGGAGAGACATTTCATGTTTGTGTACTGGAAGACTCAACAAAGATGTCAATTCTTCCCAAATTGATATACAAGTTTAACACAATTCCTATCAAAATACCAGTAAGATTTTTGTAGATTTATATAAGATTTTTCTAAAATTGATATGGAAATGCAAAGGAACTAGAATAGTTAAAACTATTTGGGAGATAAAAAGATGAATAAAGTGGAGAAATTTGTTTATCTGATTTCAAGACACAGGTAGTTGCAGTAATCAAGATTGTGTTGTGTTGGTATTGACAAATAGATCAAAGGAACAGAACAGAGAACCAATGAGTGGTCCCAGACACATATACCCAACTAATGTTTGACAAAGGTGCAAAAAGGAAGGCAGCCTTATGAAAACTGATGCTAAATTAATTGGACATCCATAAGCCCCAAAGTGTGCCTGAACCTAAATATCATACCTTTTACAAAAATTAACTCAAAATGGATTATGGATTTAGATGTGAAACAGAAAACTATAAAATGTTTAGAATAAAATATATAGGAAAAAATCTTTAGAATCTAGGGCTAAGCAAAGAATTCTCAGACTTGATACCAAAAGCACAATTCATAAAAGGAAATATTGATAATTGGACTTTATCACAGTTAAAAACTTTGTTCTGTGAAACACCCTGTTAAGGGAATGAAAGACAAACTACAGATTGAGAGAAAACATTTGCAAACCACATATGCAAAAAGGACTAGTACCTAGAATATATAAAGTACTCTCAAAACTCAACATTTAAAAAATCCATTTAGAAAATAAATTAAAGATAAGAACAGTCACTTCACTGAAATGAGTATACAGATGGCAAATAAACACATGAAAAGATGTTAAACGTCATTTGCCATAAGGAAAATGAAAATTAAAACCACGAGATATCATTGCATACCTATCATAATGACTAAATTTTAAAAGTGTGAGAGAACAAATGCTGGTTATGATAAAGAGAACCTGAATCACTCATACATTGCTGCTGGGAATGTAAATGTAAATGGTACAGCCACCCTCAAAAATTATTCGGCAATTTCTTTTTTTAAAAACCTAAATATGCAACTACGCTATGAATCAGAAATTGCACTCCTGGTCACTTACTCCAGGGAAATGAAAGTTTATGTTCACACAAAAATCTGTACATGAAAATTTAAAGCATCTTTATTCATAAGAGCCAAAAACTAGAAGTAACCTGATTATCTTTCTGCAGATGACTTTTTGGTTAAACTATCTGTGGTATATCTATGCCAATAGAAAGGAACAAAGTATTAACACACACAAGCTGGATGAATCTTGAGGGAATTATGCTTAGTGAAAAATCCAGTCCTAAAAGGATATACACTGTTTGATCCCATTTTAAAAACATCCTTGAAATGGCCAAATTACAAAAATGGAGAACCGACTAGTGATTACCAGGCATTAAGGAGGGAATGAGGGAAGTAGGCAGTAAGTGTGGTTATAAAAGAGCAGCATGAAAGATCCCTGTGGTGATGGAAATATTTTCTATCTTGTCTGTATCAATGTCAATGTCCTCACTGTGATATGGTACAATAGTTTGGCAAGCTTCTGTCATTCGAGGAAACTGGGTAAAGGGTAAATGAGATCCCTGTGTATTATTTCTTACAACTACATGTGAATCTACAGTTATCCAAAATAAAGTTTAATCTAAAAAATATAGAATACTATGAAGTGTATTAGCCCTGTCTTTATGATTTTCATTCTCTTGATGCTTTTCTCCTATTTTAACTTTTCCCTCCTTGCCCCATCCATCTCCCTGTTTCTCTTAGACACACGTGTTTCTGACCATTTGTGCTACTCCAGCAGTTTCTTTTTTTCAGTCTTAACTACTACCTAGACCTTCAACCCATGCTCTGTCTTGCTGCAGCCAGTCAACCAGCTACATTCCTTTCCTAAGCTCTCCAATCACATGCCCAGAGTATCTAGCCCTTTGTCCTGCCACTTCTGGACTCCAGTGAAATGCTGCACTGGATGATGCCACCCTGAAATGTAGAGGAGTTGTCTCTCACCGGTGGCAGAGCAGAATGGGAGAGACCCAGGCAGATAAATTTTTTTACTGCTCCTGCTAGCTTGCTCAAGGAATGGTTACTATAGCCATGTCAATTTGTGGCTTATAAAACAGTGGCTGTTGTGGTAGGACATCTTCTTGTTTTGCTTACTACCCTTCCCTGCCTCATTTTCTTACGTTCCTTCATTCTTGCTGCCTTGGGATTGAAACTCCCCCCCAAAAAGTGTTGGCAGTTAATTTCTACCGCAGTTGTCGTTTTTCAGAAAGACAATTTTTATAGTTCCCACTCCCATATACCAAGCATCTTCTTTGAATTTCTAGACTAAAGCAGTCAGAAATAATAATCTAAATAATCTTATTTAGATTATTTAGATTATTAGATTATTTAGATCTGTTTAATTCTTTGGGCTTATTCTTGCCATTCTTTATGATTACAACCAGCTAATTTGGAAACAGCGTAGCATAGTTGTTTAAAGAACAATTTTTGAAGTCAGACGGACACTTCTTGCTGTGACATTTACATTTGTTTGCATTTTGAGCAAACTATTCAAAATGTAGGAGCATCTGTTTCATGAATAAATTGGTGATAATAATATTGATAGCAAAGGATTTTTGTGAGGATGAAGTAAATGATGTTTAGAAGTACCTAACAGACCACCTAACCTGTAATTAATATTATTGAATGCTCTAGCTTTTCCCTGTGTTCTTCTCAACAGAGATTCTAACCAATCAATCACAGTGGGAAGACTTCATCATTTGGGGTCTTCTTGCTTCTCCAAACAATTTGCCCTACCTATACTATTTTTTCTTTAGGCCCACTTCCCAAATCGCCACATTGGCAGTAGAATGCCGAGGAGCGGTACTTGAATGCCTGGTAGCCAAGTGTATACACTGCTCATCATGGAAACATAGGCCAGTTACTTCACCTCTATTAGCTTTACTCTTCTTGTGTGTAAAAGAGAATAATGGAATATTGTATGGATTAAATAAGATATCATTGATTCCAATAAATGCATATAATGGTCACAATGTTCTAACAATCCTTCTTTTTTTCACTTTTTAATGTTCTATCTTGCCCCAAGGTGCTAGATCTCTACAAGTAAAATTTCCACACATGATTTTAAGTTAGTACTTCAGTAACTGATACTCCATGGATTTACAGCTTAGAAATACCTGTTTACAGTGTTTTTTTAAATTCCACAGTGCTACAGTGAGGTACCAGTATTTTTATGTATTATTATATAGGTATAAGCAAAACAAATCAGCATAGAAGGTGCTTGACTTTTTTTATGTATTTCCACCACAGCAGTTTTCAGAATTCATTGTCATAATCTTTTTTCATTAATGAATGCTCGATATTTGTATGAAAGAATATTATTGTCCATGATTTTAAAACACAAATTATATGACCTTTGTGGTGTGTTGGAAAAAAGAGGGAAAATAAATAGATGCATAACTAGTGAATGTAGCAAGGATTGCCCTTAGTGTAAAAAGATAATAAGGATAGCGGAAAAAACTGAATAAAATTAATAAAACAAAAAATAAAAGGAAACCACTTAAAGAAGCATTATACAACTGTTGTTCCTCGCAAGGCTGAAATGTGATATTAACCGTAACTACCAATCATACAGCTTCATTCAAGTACATTAGCCATAGAGAAGAGTAATAAATTTAGTACTGGCTTGTTTCTCATATTGAGTTACTTACTAATGTCAGTGGCAGTGGAATTACCGCGATCAAATGAACACATTTATGTGCACCTGTGTAATTTAAGTGAGACATTAAATCACAAAAATGTAAACAACAGTGTGTGCTATTTGTCAGAAACTTCCTGGTTAAACTGTCAACCAGGACTTTATTGCTGCTCTGAGAAATAAGTGGGCTCTGCGAAAGTCAGCAGCTGCCTCCTTCCAGAACTTCTCTGGGAGGCCTCGCCCTGACTTTCTGCTAGGACACCGGATTCCATCACCTCGTTTCCAGTGTGCTGCTTCCGGTTGTACATATGGGCAGAGAGACTTAATTCATTCACTAGCTCATCCAATTTAAATCCACTGTGCTTTTTATTTTTCACATCTGTTCTCAACTTATTTTTCTTTATTCCAAAATCAAATAACTGGGAAGAAATGTTCACAGTGTACACATTTAGGCTGTGTCTATAACCATGATTTAATTTGATCTTCTAGACAAAGTTAACAGTCTAAAAACTGGTATGAAATGTTAGTAAGGAGCACATAGTAATCAAAGAGCTTTGTTTATCTAGAGTAGTACTGTTGAATAGAAGTATAATATGAACCATATATGTAATTTAAAATTTTCTGGTAGCCGTATTTCAAAAAAGTTAAAAAAACAGCTGTGTATTTTAGACTTTCAGAACATCTCAATTAAGACTAGTCTCATCTTAGGCGCTTAATAGCCATGTGTGCCTAATGGCTACCATATTGGAAAACACAGACCTAGGCTAGAGTCTAGATATAATATAAGCTAAAGTGGCATAGAATTCTGAGAAAGGCTGTGGGATATTTCTGAATAACTGTAGACAACCAGAATCTTACCCAATAATTTGAAAAATGTTTGAAATGATGATTATTCAAAATTTCAGGGTTCCAGAGGCAGAGACTGAGTATGAAGTATGTGGATGGAAAGAAGGTTATAATATTTAGGAGATTACTTACTTTAAGTCTTAAAGTTAATGATTTATCAAGATGACAGAGAAAGAGGCAATCAAGCTGAGCTGTGGAAAATAATTCATGTCACTGAATTTGCAACTCAATATCAGGGTTAAAATTAGAACTGAATTGAATTAAATTTTCCTAGTTATCTTCCATACACTACACATATGGGAATATAAAGATGAATGAGGAAGACAAAATCCTTGTTTTTGAAGGACTCACAATAAAGTGGATAGAAAATATGATCTATTTGAAAAGGATAATTTAAAACAAACCAAAGCAAAATCCAACTAAGTCCAGAAAAATTTAATTCATGACTATTGCTAGTTTTTAAAAATGAGTAAGATGACAGTAGAAAAAATTCCATTTTCCTATTTTTCAGGATTAAAATATTATTTTTATACTGAGACAAAAACATTTCATTTGTGGATATCTGTTTTAGTAAATAACTTGATATGTAGCAAAGATATATCCAAATATGCTTTTCATATATAGACTTATCTTTAAATTCACATACTTATAAGATGATTTGCTTTATAAATTATACTGTCTCCTCATGATGGAAACAAAGCAGTTCAAAGAGTCCTTAAAGACATAGAAAATAGTTATGATATTTTGTGAATAAAATGGGATACAAAATTATAGATATGCTATTATTTCAAATATGTAAATATTACTTAGAAAATATATTCAAGGATATATGTCAAATTTTTAATAGTAATTGTTTGTAGGTCATTTATTTCCATTTTTTACTTTTCAACTATTATAAAAGAGTAATTTTAATTTCATGATAAAGCCAATGAAGCTTATCTCATCACAAGGAAAAATGTTGGACTTGAATTCATAAAAATTAAAAACTTCTATTAATCAATAAATATCAGAAAATAAAATGCAAAAATCCTGGAAAACTGTATGTGAAAAATATGACAAGAAGTTAATACCCCTACTGTACAAAATTCACACAGATTAAAAATTAGGGTTAAAGCAAAGAGTACAGTCAAAGCAAAGGAAAATAACACACAAAAAAATCAACCTCATTAATAACCAAAGGAATGAGAATTTAATGAGATATTATTTTCAAATATTAATCTAGAAAAGATGATTTTTAGTCAAAGATATTTATTATTATAAGGCATTTGACATAACATTCAATTTTATTCACTGCTGTGAGAATACAAATTGGAATAAACTTTCTGGGATATAGTTTGAAAATACTACTCATAACTCTAAGGAAATCTTGTCTTTATTATATTTGAACTAGGGTTTTAATGTGAAGGCATTTATTCCCATTTTGACCATTTTTAATTAAAAAGAAAATATTTACGTGTTAAAAAGATTGTAATTTCAAAGTATATAGTGGTATTTTCTTTTAAAAATCATTATCTACTCATCGAAAATGATGTTTTCAAAGAATGTAAGACACTTCTACTCTTAGTAAACAGCAACACCAGAAAACCTGTGTTTATTCACAATTAACATAGCAGCAATGATGAATCATATTTTTAAAGAAGTAACCCCAAAATATCAAAACTGTACAATAGTGGTTACTATACTGGATGTTTTTGCCAAGCATCAGTAAAATGAGATGGCTTCAATTTTTTCATTAATGTTTTAAGTCAATAGAAACTTAATCCAATACTTTATAAATTATACTGAAGCTAATGATAAGTTTTCAAAGCTTTTTTGAGGGTTTCTTGAAAGCAAAAGGCTGAAAGTCATATAACATGTGAGAAATTAATATCCATCCTGGTGTCGTAAAAATGGTGAAAATAATATATGGAAAACAGTATGGCAACAAGTTGAAATGCATTTTTATTAGTAAACAGTGTTTGAAAAGGTAGAGCATCACTGCTGTTGACTTTGTTACCAACGTAACAGCAAAGGAACCACTTGACTAGAAACCTTTCTAAATGTTGCTTATATCAGTCAGGCTTCAACCAGAGAAGCAGAAAGCAGTATCAGTAGCAAACACATATGTGTATATATATATATATATATATATATTTTTTTTTTTGAGTAAATAAGCTCCTTGCAGGACACTGCACTGTCTCCTACCTTCTCCATCCTCTGTTATCTTTGTACAAGAACAGAGACAAGGAGGCTCTGTTCCACCTCTGCTGGGAACTTGCACTATGGTTTCACCATTCTGCACATGTCCACAAATGACTGCAAAAGCCCCACCGGTATTGATTTGGGGGTTACAAATAAAATTTAGCAAGTAGGCAAATTCTTAAATACAGAATCCACAAATAATGAGGGTCAACTCTATACATGGCCAGTAAACCCGAGTCCATAAAATATGCTTTGAAAGATGTAACACACACAAATGTTGAAATTTATCAGAGATAGGAGAGTGTGGATAAATATGTTAGCTATTTTATCCTTCATTTTCTAAAATGGAAGTATACTAGTTGTAAAATAATGTTTTAATAAACAATGAATTCTGTGTTCTTTGCTGTAGAGAATAACTTAAATATCATTACAGGCATCCAGTTTTTTAAGTCTTTTTAAATCTAAATGAAAGCTGTTATTAAACTATCCATTTTAGAGTGTTCACATTAAGTCATATAGTGTTGGTAATCAAAAATTGTTAACTTCATGTTATGCAGAAAGAACTCAAAAAGTAAATGAAGAAAGATATTTTAACTACTTTAACTGAATATTTTTACTTTCAGACGCATAGATTTCTTTCTACATTCCTGGTATGTTGTTTGGATGGTTTATTTTATGTTTATGTGAGTGTGTGTGTGTGTGTGTGTGTGTGTGTGTATCTTCCACTAACAAGGAAAGGCAAAATTTAGAAGGGAAAGAGGAGAGTAAATAAAAAAAGCAAAAATTCCACAAGTGGCATTTCACTAAAACACTTAATTTTTATTCTAATGTTCTAAGCAATATATGGAAATGACTGCTTTTTACAAAAGCAATTTCCTTTTTGGCCTGATGAAAGTAAAAATTCCTGTATGTTCAAATGCATTTCAAAATTCAAAGGACAGAACAGCCTTGGCATTGGCATGGTTCTTGCAAGCGGTTGGATAAATTGACTACATAATGAGTCCTTGGCTGTCCCTAACCAAAACTTTGCTGGACAGGTTCATTTACAATCCTCAAACAGAATGACCTTCCATCTGGCTTAATGGCCCCTGGATTGTTGCAAATGCGACCTGACATTTCCTTATGGGTGAGTTATTAAATTATATCACAGAGCACAATAACATAATTTGGTTTCAGAGCCTAAGTGAAAGTGATAGTCCAGCAGATTAAGATGTAAAATTCCTTTGCAAAATTAAGTTATTTATAATCTGATGCATACCCCCTTGTTTTATCTGCCATATAATGTAATTACTTTCCACAGTACAGTAGCTGCATATACTGACAATGCTGACAGAACAGAAACAGCATTTGAAGAGGGGAAGAGAACTTCAGCCAGCATGTAACTGACTTTTATAGCTATCTTTTAAAAGTGAAACCACTTGGAATTTTTCCTTTTTTTTTTCCCCCTAATGGAATTGATCCATTAAGCAGTGCTTCTTTCACTTAATAGTATTAGACATACTTAACTCTATGAACTAAAATTCCTTAATATATCCTGAAATACCTGCTTTGAGATGACTAATACCAATATATTTAAATTTGGGGTTTTCATATATTTAGCTATTTCTAGTAGTTGTGATTGGGTGAAAAGTAAAGCAATGTCTCATTTGTTACTCTATCAGACACTTATTACCTCTAATTCTTTAATAGTCTGAATTAATTTCAAAGCTTAAAGAGCAACTTATTTTTATAATTATTCATAGATAATATAAAATTCCCCTTAGATTTTTTGCCATTAGAAAAAGAAAGATTTGAAGGTAGGATTTGCTTGTTTGGACAACTAGAATTTCCATTCTAACAAACAGTCAAGAACTCTGTCCTGCACCGCGTTCAATCTCTTTCCTAGAATTTTGTAACTTTTTAAAGCATTTTCCTTTATTCTGTTCACTCATGTGTGCTGTTTACTTGCCATCAACCCAGCTTTAGTTTAACATTCATTCAGCAACTTCTTTTGAGGGCTTACTAGTCAGGCCCTGTGCTGGGTTTTATAAAAACAAAGATAGCAATGGAAATAACAGTAATGTTAGCTAAAATATGACTAAATACAAGACCTGCAAGACCTACTAGGACGAGTCTATTTTAGTCACATATGTATCCCAATTGACTAAAATACATCTGAAACATATTAAGAGCTCAAGGGACTTCCCTGGCAGTCCAGTAGTTAAGACTTCGCCTTCCAATGCAGGGGGTGCGGGTTCAATCCCTGGTCAGGGAGCTAAGATCCCACAGGCCTCGAGGGTGTATTCTCATGTAGCCCTAAAAGATGTCCCTACTAGGGAGATACTGTTATTTCTCCCTGTTCCACATGAGGAAAAAGAAGAACAAAGAGGTTTAATCATTCTTCCAAGGTCATGAAACTAACAATGGCCAACCATGTCTTGAAGCCAGAGAGACTGGTTCCAAAGCCTATTCTTTGAGCAACTGTCCCGTTATTTGTCCCTGCCCTCAGGAAGCTCACTCACATGCGTGAGCTTATCCACAATACAGACATCTGAAATTAACTTACTTGGTGATCTTTGCACATTTATGAGAGCATTTTTTATACTCAGCTCTCATCATTCAGATCCATGATATAAATTACACTATATATGTGTATGTGTGTGTGTATGTGCGTATACATGTATATCAAGAAATTTCAACTTTTTTTTTTTTTTAAAGATTTTTTTGATGTGGACCATTTTTAAAGTCCTTATTGAATTTGTTACAATACTGCCCCCCTTCCATGTTTTGGTCTTTTGGCTGCGAGGCATGTGGGATCCCAGCTCCTCGAGCAGGGATCAAACCCGTACCCCCCGCATTGGAAGGCAAAGTCCCAACCAGTGGACCACCAGGGAAATCCCAAGAAATTTCAACTTTTTAATAAACCCAATTTGAGTCAATGAGAGCTAGCAACTTCACTTGAAGGAATATCATTCTCATATCACTGGTTTTATCAACAGTTAATTTGTCTCACGTTCTATCTTCCAAACTACATCACTTAGAGCTTTAAATCCAAGATTAAGGCTAATTTCCTGCATTAAACCTTCCCTCATTTAACAGTATTTACCAGTTCATGCATCTCTTAATCTAACTGGGCTGTGTCTATATAAATCCGAATAATCTTATGTCAGGATGAAAACATCAAGCTTATGTGAAGTCATGGAGATGCTACCAAGTGAATATTTTCCTTCTGAGTTGTTGAATAACACCATTTCTATTGATTACTTATCCTTTTTTTTCTTCAAAAAACTATACACACAGTCTCTCACACCTAAATGCTGTTGTTTTATTTTGGAGGGGATGGGAATTGAAACTCAATGACCCTAAACCTTTTTGAGGTTATCACACACCCTCAGTAAGTACAGAAATCAGGCCTTCTCTATACTGTTAGCATTTCCACATGGTTCCTTCCTGAGAATTAGAAGAACCCATGGAGTGCTCAATAAATGCCATAGTTATCTCTACATTATGGTATTTAAAGCTTGCCAGTCATTTTCCATACTAAAACTAAGATTTTATTTGTAATTATTTAAGGATACTACAAGGCAAGTGCTATAATCTGTATTTTACAATTGAAGAAACTACTCTCAGAAATTTCAAAAAATGTGACCAGGGTCAGCCATTTAGTGGAGTTAATGGATTTCCACTTTGCCTCTCTTTTAAGATGAAGGATTTAGCCAAGACTACAAAGTATTGCCACCTTGTTAAATAGTTACTGTGTGCTAAGTTCTCCACTCATTTCCCTGCCCTACCGTAAGTCCCCAGATATGTCCACTCCAGCCAAATGATATTGGCCAATTCCAGGCTTCTTTTCCTGCCCCAGGGACTGTTCATTTGTCTTTCCTCTGATAGAGGGTCACTGCTCCCACCCCTCCTTCCTTCCTGTAACTCCACAGACTGAAGTCCTGCTAGCCCTTAAGGGTCAAGTTCAAATCTACTCTTTGACATCTTTTTTTACCAGCTGAATGTGAATTCTGCACGGGCTGCACACTCACAACCATAGTTTGCCCCTATCGGAAGTGACCTCACACTACCTTATAGTGTAGTTTTCCCTTTTCTCAATTTTGTTTACCTACAAAGTTCTAAGTCTCTCCAAGGGTAGGAGAAATATATATGCCTTGCTCCTCTTACCACATACTCACCCTCTCCTAAATACATACACAAGGGGTGTGCTGGAAAACTGACTCTCCAAAAAGAAAAACTAGAAGAGCAGTGATTTGTTGTACTTGCCTGTTTTAGTGATGTAAATACTCCTCCTTGCCCAATTTCAAGCTGCCAACAGTTTAACAACCAGCTCACAAAATTTCTTAATGTTTGAAAATTGACTCTTGGTAGCTTTAGGAGCTGGCTCATATACACACATTTACACTTACTAGCATAGTTCCATGTACACAATCAATAATCAGTGGTAAGCAATAAAGGAAGCCAGCAAGAAGGAGTATAGTACAGAAAGATAGGAAGGCAGAAAACTAAGTGGGAAAACCTCAGTTTTTCAGATTTCCTGTAGTACTAATAAAGCAAGACAAGCATATTACAGTCTTGTTTCCCATTATTCTTGATGAAGGGTCTCCTTGCTTTTCTCAGTCTCTCTCTCTCTCACACACACACACACACACACACACAAGCACACACACCATTCTTTGCCAACTGTTTTTCCTCTTTCCTCAGCCCCTCTCATCCAATAGCTAAAAATTATCACAGCAGGAGAAGAAAACCCATGGTAGTAGATTTTGAAAAACAGAGCATTAGCATCCTTCACAATTCACAACAGCCCCTTCAACAGTCCATTTTACAGTGTTTTCGTTAATCCAGGCAGAGAAGCTCAGGTTTTAGGAGTTCAAGCATTTTACATCTCCAGGAGACCACCCACCTTGTTGCTTTCCACTGGTAGCTACCTTGACCTTGATGTCTCTGCAGCTAATGGTCCTTCATAGAATTTTGAAATGGAATTACTAAAATCTCATTTGGTTTTGTGTAAGTTCCTGTCATTGGGCAGAGAGAAGTTCCTCAGGAATGCAGTATTCAATTCCATTTGGACCAGCGTGATAGCTGGAAGGCGGCTGTAATGTTCATTTAGTCTTTCAGGTACTTTATATCGCACCCATGATGAAAATGCCCCAGGGAATAAACTAAGAATTAGCACATTCATTATAAATAAAGCATTAAAGAACAACAGCAATTAACAGCTCAAACTAGTTTTTTAGTGCTATCATTCATACCAAGCCACTAATAAAGAAAAAAATAACAAGAATGGGAGAAGACAATAAACCACTAAATTACCTCTCTCTCTCTCTCTCTCTCTCTCTCTCTCTGTCTGAATGTCTGTCTAGCTCCCTACCTAAGATCTGTAGTTATAATAAGTCAGGTTTTAAAATCCTGGTTCTGCTACTTCTTACCTCTGAAACATATTCAATTAATTTAAATTCTCCAATTTTCTATATCCTCATCTGCAAGGATGATGTCTAGTGTATAATAGCAGTGTTGCTAATTTCTGGCTTTCTATTGTTCTCAGTGTTTGTTTCAGTTCCCATTTCCTCTGACTTGTAATAAAGATGGCATATTTTGAAAATCACACACAATTATCTACTTCCGTTGAGATGGAAATAGCCTAAACCTGCAGCATAAAACATTTAGGCTAGGTAAGCAGGTGAATTTTACAACAGTGAACATTTCAAATGAAGTAAGGATTACTCTCTTCAAAGGAGAGAATATAGAAGAGAATTATTGAATCTCTCTATAATTCTTAGAAATTATTCTCCATATATCATGCATTTGTTTATTGGTTCCCTTGTAGACAGTTGTTCTAAATATCCATTTTTTTCTGCCCTTTCTCCAAGGCTTTCTACAAAGATATTTCCTCCACGACTAGATAATATCAGCTCCTCAGAGTAACCTACCAGCCTCCTAGAGTTGGTGTTGAGGTTTATATTATTTTATCTTTTAATGCTTACCACAGTGTGCTATTATATTATTTTCTTGTTTCTCTTCTTTTATTACTTTTGGTAGTTATTGCACACTAGAATATTAACCTCTGCCTGGGCAATTTAAGTGTGTAGTGATTGCCTTTATATCCCTAGAACTTAACATCACGCCTCATATAATAACTGCTGGTTGACGAAATGGATGAAGGAGAGAATCTAATAAATGATCATTTTGTGATGGAAACAAAGTTTATTTGTTCCTATGGAAGTAAAGAGTACACCATTCTGCGTAGGGATCATACTGATACACCCAACGTAAATTAATGTACCAGGTAAGAAAGGTCCCAACTCTTCTGTGTCTCTCAAAATTTTAAATATTCAAGCAAATATAATTTCTAGATCGTTGTCTAAAACTCACTCTTACATATGATTTAGAGAAACTCATGGTGCTCTATTGATGTCCCACAATTAATATTCCTTGAGAAGTATATAAGGGTATTTTTATAGCCCTAATATAATTTCCAACACCTACACATCTATTCAAACTCAAATAATAGTAAAAGTAATTCCTTTGTATTTAGTTTGGTGTTAAATTTTGGAAAAGTTATTTATATACATTAAATCAACTTATATTTCACTTAAATCCAGTGTTCTTTTTCTTGAGATTAAATGGCCTCCCTGCTTTGAGGGTGAGGAAAGATTTTTAAAAAAAAACAAAAAAAACCCTTCCACTTTCACATTTTCAAATGAAAAGGATATCTCAGTCACTTGTAACACATCTGAATTGCTTCATTATATTTTTATAGAGCACCTGAATTGCTTGGAAGCAGCTTAATTAAAATAGTGCTTGTTTTATAGTTAACAGAAATGCAAAAAGCTCATATCCTGCAGTACAATCAATCATATATTTTCTTTGCTGCAGTCTTAAAGACAGTGTAGACTTGAGCAGATTAATAAGGCACTGAAACATTTGAGCACCATCAGAATTTAGATGTGTGCATCTTCTTGGACCTCAGCTTCTCATAAACTTTAATGTGATCTTTTCTTGAATCTACTATATCATTTATTGAATCGCAAACCATATTATATTTTTGGTCTGACTGTACATTCACCTTCTGTACGTTATGCAAGAAAGGAAATTTTCAGTAAAGCAGCAGTTATCATCAGGTACAATTTCACATTGCATTTATAGTTAGTTTCACTATTGTTTTCAGTAGAAGTTACCAGGAAACTAAGAGACAGTTTTGAATCCTAATTCAGTGGCAGGCATGTTGTGTGGTCTCAGTTAAATCACTTAATTTATCTGTGCTTATTTCCCTTTTCTAAATAAAATGGACTTCTTCCCTGGAGATATGTAATAAGCTTTTTGCATGATTGTGACTTAAGACTCAGAGGTAGAAAGGACAGAGGTGTAGAACTTGAGAGGGTTTGTATAGGAAAAAGGTGCTTGCAGTACCTGAGGGTAGCATCTGCATGTGAATTCCTAGAAATTTCCGAAATGATTAAGTAGCTCACTATAGGACTCTTGCAACAGTGCTGGTATGACCTGTCACTGACATTTTTCTTCCTTACAATCACAATCATATTAGAATTCCCAAGTTCTTTTTTTTTTTTTTATGTTTTTAAGATTTACTTTATTTTTTCTGCAATCTGCATTTGATACTTAATATATTTTTTTAACATCTTTATTGGAGTATAATTGCTTTACAATGGTGTGTTAGTTTCTGCTTTATAACAAAGTGAATCAGTTATACATATACATATGTTCCCATATCTCTTCCCTCTTGCATCTCCCTCCCACCCTCCCTATCCCACCCCTTTAGGTGGTCACAAAGCACAGAGCTGATCTCCCTGTGCTATGCGGTTGCTTCCCACTAGCTATCTATTTTACGTTTGGTAGTGTATATATGTCCATGCCACTCTCACTTTGTCACATCTTACCCTTCCCCCTCCCCATATCCTCAAGTCCATTCTCTAGTAGGTCTGTGTCTTTATTCCTGTCTTGCCACTAGGTTCTTCATGACCTTTTTTTTTTTTCCCTTAGATTCCATATATATGTGTTAGCATACTGTATTTGTTTTTCTCTTTATGACTTACTTCACTCTGTATGACAGACTCTAACTCCATCCACCTCACTATAAATAACTCCATTTCATTTCTTTTTATGGCTGAACCATAATTCAAAAAGAGTCATGTACCAAAATGTTCATTGCAGCTCTATTTACAATAGCCAGGACATGGAAGCAACCTAAATGTCCATCATTGGATGCATGGATAAAGAAGATGTGGCATATATATACAATAGAATTCCCAAGTTCTTAAAGGTCTATGCCAGAACCTGCTTCATTTCTCCTCTGGGAGTGAAAAATCAGCGGATATTTTAGAAGTTCTTCTTACCTTGAATTTATTCCAGTATTTATGCAAACCTATAACATAGCACTCAGTCATTCATTTGTTACTCATTCAGTGACTACTTACTGAACATTTACTATGTTTCTGGCAGAGTTGAGGACAGATTTTATTGTTTTTGGCATCAGGGACTAATTATCAAATATAGATATGAGATATAGGAGATAGACAATGTGATCCTCAGATCAAGAAAGAAATCTTAAACATTAAAATATGTACATTTTCAAGGGGAAATTCATAAACAAAATTTCTGACCATGTAATACTGTGTCACATTTTATGCTATAAAGTGATCCAGTTCTGATTTATTAAAAATACCAGTGCACAAGGAGGCTCATGGTTATATAAATGTCGAGCCAGAAAAGTAAACAACACACCTTTCCTGGAATTAATGTTGAATTTTAAAATACAGTAGTTAAAACTGAGTTAAAAAGTACCCATCCCCTCCCCTAAATACACATACATGCACACACACACACACACACACAGGAAAAATTTAGTTACATAGAGAAGAATGAAAAGAAGTAGAATAAGCTTAAGATAAAAAAACACATGTTCCCTTGACCAGAATAATCCACCATAATGGAAAAACTACCTCTAATTAGATAAATAACAGTTCTGTTTTGGTGGGTTTAATGGTAGCTGCCAAAAATATATGTTCCCATTCTGGAACTTGCAAATATGACCTCATTTTGAAAAAGTCTTTGCAGATGTAATTAAGTTAAGGATCTCTAGATGAGATGATCCTGAATTATCTGGGTGAGGTCTAAATTAAATAACAAGTGTCCTTATAAGAGACACAAAGAGCAGAAACTCACAGGGAGAAAGAAGAGAAGGCCATGTGAAGAAAGAAGAATAGGGATTGGAGTGATGCAGTCAGAAGCCAAGGAATGTCTGAAGCCACCAGAGGCTGGAAAAGTCAAGGAAGAATTCTCCCCTAGAACTTTCAGAGAGAATGAGGCCTTGCAGATACCTTGAGTAGACTTCTGTTCTCCAGAACTGTATGAGAATAAATTTGTCTCTAAACTACTAAGTATGTGATAACCTTTTATGGCAGTCCTGAGAAACTAATACATGTGACAAACATTTTGTCTTTTCACTACATAATGAAATTAACCTGTATAAACCAATAATGTTGTAAACTGATTGGTGTGACTCTGAATTCACCCAGAAAATTTTAGGAGCATGCCAAGAAATCTCAACCCCGTCCATGATGGCATCATTTTCCTCAGTTTATTTGATTTTAATTTTCTTGATTTTATAATATATATCTTTCAGTGTCATCCAGATAAACAAAGCATTGTTTTTCTGTAAAGTTCTTGCCTCTTCTAGCCATCTTAGAAATTCATGAGCAGTCCAGGATAGTATTCAGTTTCATTTTCTTCTAGTTCTTTTGGTTTCTGCTTAAGCTTTCAAGCCCATTTCCTATACCACCATTTCTGTATTACTCATCCAAAAGAAATCTTTATTACTGTCTGCTCTTCTTCTCTCACATTTTCCCTTGGACTTTGTTAACTTCATCTGGTGAGCTGGTTGAACTTTCTAAATATATTACACAGTCCATTCATTTAATCTTCTCAATAACCCTATAAACTGGGTACTGTAAGTGTTATTATTCTCCATTTTTACTAGATGAGGAAACTGAGGCACACAGCATTCAGAGATTTATTAAAAGGCTCACACCTTGAGACCACATTCAAGGTGGGATTGGACCTCAGGCAGTTTGTCATAATCTATGTACTTTGGTGTTTCTTTGACACATCATCATTTCCTTGGAAGACCTCGTAATGATGAGGTACCTTACCAACTACTACATTCTTTAGAAGCCTGGTGAAGAGGGAAACAAAGCGGTGAACAATCCCAGCAGAAAAACATGTCCCATCTGTGTTCCAGAATTCCTAACAATATAGTCCTATCTGGTAACTATCTCTAGGATACTGATACTCATCTCCCGTTACCTCCTAGGTACACCATTTATGTAACTGCTCCCTTTGTCTTAAACTTCTCATTCCAGAACCAGGCCTAATTTGTTTTTCATAGCCAAAATGTTTACCAAAACAGTTTTCTAAAAAAGAGGAAAATATCTTTCCTCTCCCAACCCCAGTTGTCCTATGAAGGTAGAAATCTTTCTTACCCAACAATCAAAGATTCCAATCCCAACTGCAGCCACCAAGAATGTAAGAAAAGATTGCACCAGCTTTTACATTTGTCTTTTTCTTCTTGTCCTGTCTACAGCTATTTTTACATTACAATATTCATTTCTATCAGAGTCTGCAGCAGGGGCAGTGAGGTGTATATGTTTAAATTATCATCATATCCAGAATTTTCAACAGTCTACCTTTTTGAACTCCCATTTCACTAGCGCTGGCAGCTTATCTTTGAAATCTGACACTCTGCAAGATATACATTGCTCTGAAGTTCATGAACAAAACTTTATCAATCACTTAGTCTCTCATTCTCCAAAGCTAAGGGATCATTTAGCTCTTTCATAGATGTCTATAAACTTGAATGAATATTTGTATAACTATTTATGTATATACCTATTTCTCAATATTTACAAAGGATTCTTAGAGGGGGAGTTTCTAGCTCTCATTGATGTCTGTATTCTCTCTATACTGCGTTGCCTGATGAATGGATAGATGGGTAAATATTACTTGAAGTGGCCTTGTCATTTTGGCCTCATTTGTTCAAGAAGTTTTGTGCTTGAAATGCTTTCCCCCTCAATAACCTTCTTGATTAACTGCCCATCTTTCAAGGTTAATGCAAAGGTTTTCTTCTACATTAGTAATTTCCTAACTTCACTGAACATAAGAGTTACAAGGTTATATTGTGGAAAAAAAATCTCAAGTCCTCTAACTAGAACACCCAAGAAAAGGCAGATATTGTTAACAAACACTCCAGATGAGTCTTATGATCAAGCACTTTTGGGAAAAGTTGAATTGCATGAAATCTACAAATGCCAGTGAGAAACATTCTCTCCAATAGTTTTGTACCTTCTTCAGAACACTTTTAACACGCTGTCTTAAAATACACTTTTAGGGACTTCCCTGGTGGCGCAGTGGTTAAGAATCCGCCTGCCAATGCAGGGGACACGGGTTCGAGCCCTGGTCCTGGAAGATCCCATATGCCACGGAGCAGCTAAGCCCCTGCACCACAACTACTGAGGCCACGTGGCGTAGAGCCCGTGCTCCGCAAAGAGAAGCCACCACAATGAGAAGCCCGCACACCACAAGGAAGAGTAGCCCCTGCTCGCTGCAACTAGAGAAAGCCTGCGCACAGCAACGAAGACCCAACGTGGCCAAAAATTAATAAAATTTTTTTTAAAACACACTTTTATGTGTATAGTCTAACTCTGCTATGAAACTGTTCCCCATTGAGAGTTAGAAACTTGTTTGAGTCAAATTTTGAATTCACTGTAGTAGAGCATAGTGCTTTGCAAATAATAAATACCTGTTGAGTTGGATCATTGCATGCACTCTGCTCAGTCATCTTTCCACACTCAACTCAAACGGTGAAAGAGCTACAATTTGCTTAAAAGACAAGTTTTAAATAAGTGTAGGGTAACTTCATTTATTTATTATTTCTAATACACAAAACATATTAACATAATGCTTAATATAAATTGAGTCCCACTGACATTTTGTTATAAAAATTTAAAAGCCTGATATAGTTAGTAAACTTTTCTAATGTTAAATCGTTATTTACAAGTTTTTCTTGACTTCTGTAATAGTCAAAAGACCCAATTATAAATTTACCTCTTCTAATATATTAAGTAACAGATACCTGAGAATAGATTTTTAGAAAAGCCTACAATGAAGGAATAATCAAAGAGATTGAAAAACAAGCACAAGTTGAGAAAAAAATGGATCTTCTAAGGAACTGAAGTTGACAAATAGTGAATGAAACATACTGTTGACTACATGCAAAACATAACACATCAGTCAGGATGGCCAGACAAGCAGAACCACAACAGCACGCTGAAAGTGCAAAGGAATGAGATCTTCAAACAAGAACTCTTCTCAACACGTTTACTGAAAATTAGGAGTCTATTTTGACAATTCAGAAAAGAAAACAAAGAGAACCTTATGACAGGTATTTTCACACTGCAGAGAGCATGTAGGGACTCCTGTGATGATCAGTTCAGGCCATATTACTAGAATGACAAGAGTGATTCATGTCCCTGAAGTCATACTTTTTAAAGTTATTTTTCTCAATTTTAGGTTTTGAACTTCATTTCTGTTTCTTTGTCTTTATGTAAATGTCAAACATACAGAAAAGCAGTGTAGTGTAGTAGTTAAACCCCCAAATTCTGGGGACCTTCCACAAGTCGTTTAGTCTGTCTATCCCTCAGTTTTCCCTCTGTAAAAAAGATGATATTAATGCCTAAATCATGGAGTTTTTATAAGAATTAAGTGCATTAAATGAATTAAAGTGCTTACTTCCGCAGAGGACTCAATAATTGATACCAATTGGTAGTAGCAGCTACAAGTAAGTAAAGAGTAATGTGTCAAGATGACTTAAGTACATAACAGAAAGCCTTAGCTATCTAGCTTAAACAATAGGGCAATTTCTTCTCACTTGTGTCAGGCAACTTAACTGCTCCCCAAAGATGTCTTTTTCTAATCCTAGGAACCTGTGAATATGGCCAAAGGGAATTAAGATTTCAGATGGAATTACAGTTGCTCATCAGCTGGCCTTGAGATGAGGAGGTAGCATGGATTATCCAGGTAGGCCCAGTTTTAACACAAGCATCCTTTTAAGTGAAAGGATGAAGCAGGGGAGTCACAGTTAAAGAAAAGTGAAAACGGCGGTAGAAGTTGGAATGATGTGATTGCTGACCTTGAAGATGAAAGAGAGCTACAAGTCAAAAAATGTGGTCAGCCCCTGGACACTGGAAAAGTTAAGTAAATAGATTCTGCCCTAGAAATATGAGAAAGTAATGTAGCCTTGCCAACCACTTGATTTTAGTCCACTGAGACCTATTTTGGACTTCTGATCTCCAAAACTGTAGGATAATAAACTTTGTTGTATTAAGCCACTAAATTTGTGATAATTTGTTACAACCACTATAGGAAACGATTATATCACTCAATACAAGACTCCATAATAATGTCCATTGCAGCTCAGCAACATCATCAAGAACTCAAATTTCTTCCATCTTTTGCTTTGCTATTATCAGTGTATGGCTAGCACCCCTGACCAACATAAAACACCTTCACCAGCTTCCAACTCCCTGACAACTTTACAAACCTACACAGTGAAGATCTAAGGACAAATAGATTATGTATCTTCCTTTTATTTCTGTTTGAGGCTTGTCAGTTTATTTTTGGTATCTTCATCATAAAGGTTTTGTATTCTAATTTCATTAAATATACCAATCTTTCCCCTTGTGATTTGTACTCTATTTTGGCTTTGTTTGCAATTTTCCACCACTGAGATCATTTCTCTAAAAGGTGTACATTTTCGTCCTTTGGTCATATTTTAAAATCAACTTGGATTTTACTCATGTATGGTGTGAGGAATCGATCTAATTTTTTCATAGATACATAAGTTTCTTAATCTTACTTATTACAGAGCAATTTCTTTCCTCAATGACTTGTCATATGCCACCTTTGACTTAAATAAAATTCTGTTTATAATGTATATTTATTTGGGGGCTGTCAAGTATGCTGCCCACATCAAATGGTTTATTCTTGCATATTCTACATGATTTTCATTGCTGTCATTCTGAAAACTTCTTTGTATATGGTAAGGCAATTTCTTTTTCCATCTTCTTTTTAAGAATTTTAAACACAATTCATTCCAAGTGCATTTTAGAATTAATCAAGTTTTATAAAATATCCTATTGGAACTTTGTTTAGAGCTTTATTGTGCTTGGAGATTAATTTGGAAAGATTTGTTAACTTTCTGATATTTATTTTTTCAACTAGGAACATCATGTATCTCCCCACTTATTCAGGTTAAATTTTACTTTATATCATTCAAAAAAAGTTTATAGTTATTTCTATAATTTTGCTGTCCATCCTGACACATTTATTTCTAAGTACCTCATGATTTTTGTTATATGCCTTTTTATATTTTTGAATCAATTTTAATTTCCTTTTTAATTTGATTGGTTACGGCAAGAATATGACAACACTACTTATATTTGTATCTAATTAAATTGATTTCTCTTATAAATTTGAAAACAAATTTCATATATTCTATGTAAACAATGACAAGCTTTTATTTATCTTTCATCTGTCTGCTTCTTACGCCTCTTACTACTGTTTATGGACTTATTACTTAGTTTCTGACTTTAGTGGAAATAGTAGGTGTAAGAGTAGGAAAACTTATCTTGGTACTGATTATAAGGGAAATTCTATAATATCCCTACTAAGTATGATATTTCTTTTTTTTCTTTTGGTTATCCATTTTAAGTTTAAGGAGGTTTGTATTTCCAGAATTTTTATTCTTTTGTTTGTGGTTTCAGATAACTCTAGATCAAGATAAATTGTTTTCTACTATATTGTATGTTTTGGCTTGTAAACTCATTTTGGGACAGCTTCATCTGTGGGAATCTCACCACAAAGTTCTTGCATTCGGTTTTTCCAGGTAACCCAGCTAGACGCCGCTTTTATATTTATTTCCCATGTCAAAAAGTTAATCTAAATGCAGTCTTGAAACTCATGAGCGCAGGCCTGATGTTAGAATTCTCAAGGAAACAAATTTTTTTTTTTTAAATTTTTTACCCAGAGCTCAAGCTGAGGCTTAGAAAGTTCTCTATAATCTTCATCTGCAGGACATATTTTATCTTGTCTACTCTTTACTAGAAGCTGTAATCCTTTAAGAGTCCCAGAGTTATTTACACACCTCAGTTCCAACTCCCTGACTTCTGCAGACCTAATGCTTTTACCCCTGTCCTTGTATGGCTAAAGATCAAAACTATAAGTTACTGAGACTGACACATATACCCAAGGAAGTGCAAAGTATATTATTATCATATTTGATTTCTATTTTCTCTTCCTTCTGTGGATTTTCCCTAATTTCTTATTAAACTAGGTATTTTAATTAATGTTTGGTGCATTTTTAAAGCATATTCAGTGTTTTAAAGAAGGTAATTTTTCAGCTTACCTAGTTCAGCATATTGTCACAAATGAAAGCCTCATATCTATTATTTGTAGATAAGTTTAATAGATTTATATTTATTTGATTACTGATACACTTGGACTACCTCATAGAATTATTTTTGAAGTTTTATGTATGTATTATATATAGGTAACCTCCTGACTATATTAGATGCTGATTATCCATATTTATACCAGCCCCGACTAGATATTTATTTTTTAACATCTTTATTGGAGTATAATTGCTTTACAATGGTGTGTTAGTTTCTGCTTTATAACAAAGTGAATCAGCTATACATATACATATATCCCCATATCTCCTCTCTTTTGCGTCTCCCTCCCACCCTCCCTATCCCATCCCATCCCTCTAGGTGGTCACAAAGCACCAAGCTGATCTCCCTGTGCTATGCGGCTGCTTCCCACTAGCTATCTATTTTACATTTGGTAGTGTATATATGTCCATGCCACTCTCTCACTTCGTCCCAGCTTACCCTTCCCCCTCCCCATGTCCTCAAGTCCATTCTCTACGTCTGCAACTTTATTCCTGTCCTGCCCCTAGGTTCTTCAGAACCTTTTTTTTTTTTTTTTAAGATTCCATATATATGTGTTAGCTGTACGGTATTTGTTTTTCTCTTTCTGCCTTACTTCACTCTGTATGACAGACTCTAGGTCCATCCGCCTCACTACAAATAACTCAATTTCATTTCTTTTTATGGCTGAGTAATATTCCATTGTATATATGTGCCACATCTTCTTTATCCATTCATCTGTTGATGGACACTTAGGTTGCTTCCATGTCCTCGCTATTGTAAATAGAGCTGCAATGAGCATTGTGGTACATGACTCTTTTTGAATTATGGTTTTCTCAGGATATATGCCCAGTAGTGGGATTGCTAGGTCATTTGGTACTGACTAGATATTTAGAAGGTAAGGATACTGTCCTAGATAAAAGCTCTATATTTTAATGATCATAAGAGTTGTGGTTATAAAAGATTTAAATTTTGAGTAATACTGTGTGCCAGATACTCTTCTATGATTAATGAAAGTAAAGCAAGTTTATTCCTCTTGATGAAGTAGATCATTCATGACTTGATAAATCTACATGTTCCTGAGTGGTTTTGCTGTTTTGTCCAGATAGATAGTGAGGCCAAGTAACTCAGGTGTCTTCCAAAAGCACATATGTAGTTCAGTGCCTAGTTATATCAAACTTCAAATTTCAGGGAAAGAAGATGCCAGGTATCAGTTCAGCTTCTCTGTTTTAAGAACACCTTTGTGGCATCTTTAGTTACGTATCTGTGAGTCCACCAATTACCCTGGGGTCAGGGTGCAACAAAATCTTTTCTGTATATTGAAGAGGGTTATCCTTTCCAATATCAAATAGTTTTCTGATATAGCCACTGGAAGATAAAAAGATAAGAATATTTGCAAAACCTAAGAGTATAACCCAAAAGGAATGGTGTTATTCTCTCTTAAAAGAACTGTGCCAGTGCCTTTGTGAGACTCTGGACCAGTACTGGAATCATCTCAGCAGTCAACAAGTATACTTCTTACTGTATCTGTTTTCAAGAGGGACATTGTGTGGCAGGGATCGAAGTATTGATAACTATAGTAGAAAATATGGTTTCCACTTTTGAATTGTTATTAGAATTAATGTTGGGTTTTTTTTCCAACAATGAAGCATCTGTAAACAAGAATACCTCTGTAATGCTTAAGTCTGCAGGATTCTAGGATAATTTTTGGTGAAGAAATGGGACTGAGAGAGACATTTTAGAGATCACTGAGTGTTTAAACAACTGATTCAAATTTCAAAATGAGATGAGACCTCATTTATATGTCAAGCAGTGAAGTGGGACATACTGGTTAAAATGTACAATCTCATGGATAAATCAGAAAAGAAAGAAAAGAATTCTTTTCAATGTATATCAGGAAAAGGTGAGTATGGTAGCAATGAATGAAATAGGAACAACTATAGTCATAGACTCATGTTTGAATAACACTTGTTGAATGGTTAAAATTCTCAGACTCTCCTAATTTAACCTCTCAAGGGTTTTTGTATTGCTTTGAATGAGTACCATTGCATTTAATTCTCAGACATGTCTTACCCAAGGGCACATGTTGGTAGACTTGTGCCAAATAACACTACTTAAGCCCAGTAATGGGTATTAAAGAAAGTCACTTTTTAATGGTCCAAAATTGAAAAGGGGAGCAATCATCTCTAATCCATCACAAAAGGACACTGGAAAACATCTCTTGAAAAGTTTGTGAGAAACTAAAAGTGTAAAGGAGAAATAAGTAAAGGAAAAATAATAAACTAGGTAAATACTACCTATAGATAAAATATTTGGCTCTATAGATATTTTATCGAATAATTCATTTCTTATGGAAATCTTCCAATGAGTTTTTAACTGACAGTTCTTCTGAAGTATGACCTATCATTGGGCTATTTCTAGTAAATGTTCTATGGATAATTAAAATAAAGATATAATCTCTCAACAAAATTCTAAGTTTTGTTTCCATAATGTTATATGTACTTAATGTTATACTCAAAAACTTTAGGGCTTCCCTGGTGGCTCAGTGGTTGAGAATCTGCCTGCTAATGCAGGGGACATGGGTTCGAGCCCTGGTCTGGGAAGATCCCACATGCCGCGGAGCGACTGGGCCCGTGAGCCACAACTACTGAGCCTGCCGCGTCTGGAGCCTGTGCTCCGCAACAAGAGAGGCCACGATAGTGAGAGGCCCGCGCACTGCGATGAAGAGTGGCCCCCGCTTGCCGCAACTAGAGAAAGCCCTAGCACAGAAACGAAGACCCAACATAGCAATCAATCAATCAATAAAATAAATAAATCTTTAAAAAAAAAAAAAACAAACTTTAACTTTAATATTGATACAAGTGATATATTATTCAACAATATATGTAAGTCAAATTATATCATTCAAATTTTTTGGCCCTTAATTATACTTTTACATCCTTAAACTCTAATAGATTAATACATCTATATTAAAATAATTTTTCTCTCAAATCTCTTTATTCCAAACATATTTTGCCAAATATATGTGTCTCATTCAGTACAAAACTCTTCATGATTGTTATGCTTTGGAGGCAACTTTGTAAATATAAACTGACCCTCTACTTTTTGTTAATTATTTTTGTACTAAATTTTATTTATCTATAGTGCTACTCTTTTTGTTTAGATTTACCTTTGGTAATCTCTACTTTTAGTTTTCCTATTCATTTTGTTTTATATGTGAATATTGTGACTGGAGGCAGCTTTAATATCAAACTAATAAAATATCAATTTCAGGAACCTTGCAAAGCTGTTTGGCAGACTGTATTTATAATGGTATACTCATTTTCCTAAAGATAGCCACAAACTTTTATAAGCTTTAGGTCCCATCAAACCTGGATTTTACTGCTTGCTAGCAACACATAGCTGGATTTTTAAAACCCAATCTGAAATTCTTTCTTTTAACAGGGTATTTAACATATTCATTATAATTGAGATACTTGATCTTATTTCTGCCATATTCCTTTACAATATTTACTGTGTCTTTTTGATATGGCCTCATCCTTTTCTTGGAACTTTTTCTTACTTTCTGCTTTATCCATTTTTAAATCAAGTTGTTTGTCTTCTTATTATCATAGTGTAAGAGTTCCTTATATACTCTACATATAAGTTCTGTGTTAGATTCATGTTTACAAATATTTTCATCCAATCTGTGTCTTGACTTTTTATTTTCTTAATTGTGTCTTATGAAGAACAAACATCTTTAATCTTGATGAAATGAAATTTAACAAATTTTTCTTTTATGATTTATGCTTTTTGTCTTATTCAAAACATCTTTGCCTAACCCAATCACAAATATTTTCTCTTAGTTTTCTTATAAATGTCTTACAGCTTTAGTTCTTATTTGGGTCAATAATCCATTTTATGTCAATTTTTATATATATTATGAGACAAAGGTCAACACTCATTTATATTTGCAGACTTTAGCAAGTAGAAAGACCTCATAATACAGGCATCAGGTAGACTCTTCAGAAGGATACTGCCTTAGTAGTATGGCTAAAAGAGTTCTATTAAAGTCTATTCTAAACCTACTCTAAAAAAAGGCTTTAAAACAAACCTCAAAATGATCAAACTGATTCCAAGTAACTGTCAGGTGGGAACACTATTCCAAGCCCTCTGTAAGCTTTGGGAATTCTTTGCCCTCCTGCTTTCAGGTGGTTCTTTCCCAGGCCTCAAGTAGTTCCTTGTCATGTATGCACTGATTAGTACTAGGCAACAAAGGCTGGAAGAGATGCCTCTTCAGATCTCAAGAACTGAAGATCACTTTCTCCCTGTGAAAGTACCTTTTCTCTAGTATTCTGCTTTGCAAATTCTAGCGTCCTGGACTCCTCAAACTCTGAGCTGTCTCTTCAATCAAGAGACCTCTGGAATCTGTGTTCCTCACCCTAGATGCCTGAAAACTGCCTCCAGGCAGTAAACTGAGGCAATGGTAGAGTTCATCTTGTTTATATCCCTTTTCTTAGGGATACACATCCTGCTCTGTTTGCTGTACAATATCTGAAAACTGATAGTTCTTATATATCGTCTGGTTTTCTTTTTCATAAAGTGTGGGGTGGGGGGGGGAGTGAGTAAATCTGGCCCCTGTTGTTCCATAATGGCCAGAGCCCAAATACGTCTTGAGTAATGTACAGGGTGACCATTTTTAAGAATAAAACTTTAAAATCTTTATGTTGTAAATAAATCAGTGATCATGAAATATATCTCTCTTTAAAGAGCCTTATTTTTACTTACATTTGGAAAAACTGGAAAGTGCTGCCATTCTTTCTAGCTGTTTCCAAATGATTATTTTATTGACTAGGTTAACTTTCAAGTTAGAAAGCTTGAGCTGCCTGATATAAGAGGTAAATTCACAATTAAATTTCATTAAAAGTGTAAGAATGTCACTGCACCTGGTATATAAGCAATTGTTGAATGAAGGAGAAAGATAATTAGAAAGTGGAAGTAATGAGAGAATTCAGGAAGAACAGAAGTTAGAATGTCTTAATAGACAGTCAGTAAGAGAATTTGGGGGTTCAGCTTCAAAATAATGGGAAAAAAGTAATTTAAAGTAGTTACCCTCCTATTGATTCTCATTCTAGATTCTTTTCTTTATACCACCCAAGTTCCTTTCTTAATAAATCTTTTAATGGGCCATTTACATTAAGTTTTTCTAGAATGAATTGATCACGATTTTACACTGTCCACAGAATATCAGCTCTTGCCTGACAACTGAAATACTTCAATACAAACAAAGGAATTCACACTATGAATAAATAAAGATCATAATAATAAAAAAAGTTTTAAAATATCATCTCTGTTCTAACTTAAGTATTTAGGGCACTTACTTTTTGGCACAATAGTACTTAGGGAAACTTAGGAAGATTGCAATAAACATCATAGATATACAAAGCTATAAATGAGAATATAACAAATAACAACAATAGTGATGAATGCAAACTAAAATTGTCCATCAGCAGTTATGAACACATTTATTTGGGCTGTATGAGGGAGAATATTCATAGATAGCCACCCTTTTCAAATCATACTCTGAGAATTCATATGTATTTTGAATAAATTTCTTTGAAATGTAACACTGAATTTCCTCCAAATATTCAAGTTTATTTAATTTAAGACTAATAGAGCTATAGTTTTCATGAGGACAGAACAGTTAATATGATTTCCTAGTTACTTAGACATTTTGTTTCGGCTTAACTAATTTAAATGTTTCAAACACTCAAAGTATGAATGAAGTTGACTACTAAGGAAGAAGCTTCCAAAATAACAATATATTCCCAAAATAAGATCTCGCATGGTTCATGAAAATATCTGGTTGATTGTGGCCACAATGCAAATTACCCTATATGGTGATTTTTTTTCCTCTCATTTTTAAGAGACACTCTTGTACTTGTGTGTGTGTGTGCATGTGTGTGTGTGTTATATAACATTTTATAAGACTACTGACTTGATAAAGATAAAAGGAATTTGGGGAATAATGCATGTGTGTTAAATACAGTGTATTTTCTTGTAGACTGTAGAAAAATACAAAAGTAGATTGTTTGAGGGCTATGTCTCTCATAGTAATAATAGGTTCCACTGAGTTCTTCATATTTTCCCATTTAGTTCAGTTATCTGGATTTGTGAGATATGGACCAGAGATATATTAATAGGTGAATTCTATTTGTTTTGTTTTCCTTTATGCAAAATCAGCTGGGCCATAGCGACATCTTCTTACTAACAGGTATATTCCATTTGTGTATGCATTCATACCAAGCCTCCTTCCAAATAGGAACTGAGATAATTGACAAAGATGCATGTGTACAATATTATAAAAAAAATAAGTAAAAGATCATGGAGAAATAAATATCCAATGAAAATAATATAAACTCAGAAGGAAAAGTAGCATCTCAACCACCTGTCACATGTTTCCCCACACACTTTGAAAATTGTCAGAGTATATAAACTAAAACAGGTCTGACTTAGTAAATATATTTTATTATTACTATTACTTTTACACAATTCATATAAAAATTTCCCACTAAAAAATCCTCATGGCATAAAAAGCCTTTTACATCATAGTGTCCACCCTCTTTTTAAGTAAAATCTTCACTGTTCTCTCGTATGCAGTATGGTTTAGTTACCCAGAATGTCTCCCCATTTCTTTCCATGTCATGTTCTTGCACTTCTGTGTCTCTGTGTCTATGCTTCAGAGCCCACCTCAATCTCTCTCTCTTTTTTCCTTTGTTTAAATGACATGCAACATTTAAGTTCAACCTTAGTGTTTGCTCCCACTGAAGACTTCCCTAGAACCACAGAACAAGTTAGTGTTCTGTGGACCATCAGAATTTTAAAACAATCCCCAAGAGAGTATAATAGTGCCTCTCAAAACCCTTGTAATAATGTCTCATATGCTTATTAGCTGCAACAGACTGACACACAGAAAACTTATCTTGTTCAATTCTACATTCTCAACTAGGAGCACCTTATAAATGAATACTCTATGAGTATGAGACACACAGTAAATTGTGGTCTCCCTTATATTAGCTTAATGATGGAGCTCACAGTAGAAGTGAGTGAGAAGTCAATGAGGAGGAGTCAAATAGGAGAGAGACAGACTCACGTGAGGACTGAGCACCAAAGACCTCAAAGAGAATCATGGTTTTAGAAACATAACCTTATAAAAAATGTTTCATTAATCTGGATTAATCTCACAATTAGTAGATTCATTTTAAAAATCCATAGGAATATGGAAAGTTTTTGGAAATGCTTAGTATTACCAGTATAATCCATATAAATTTCACCTAATGTGAGTTATATTTTTAAAGGAAGTCACCTCCCTTCGTTTGCACATTGAAAGCATTTTTATTTTATTAGATATGGCCTTTCTTTGTGGTTGTGATGAGCTATCACAGTCCAATTTTCTTTCAATTGTACAGTACAAAGAATTTCTTCTAGGAGCTGCTTTTGAAGATTAAAGCATAGAAATAATTTTATTAATGCAATTTTATTTTATATAACAGCAAAATTCAGCAAGCCTAAATTTTTCATGAATATCAGCATTATCTGAATAAAATTTAATTTACCAGTGGTACAATGTGAAAATGCCCTGGTTACCTGTTCACAAAAGTGAGGGAGTATCCTAACAGTTACTGCTTGCTGTGAATCATCACAGTTTCACCAGAAACTGAAAAATTAGTAATATTGGGCTCAGTAGCACCCTTCAATTATGTCCATTCTCTATTTTACAAAGTGGTTATCCATAACCTTATTTAGCCTTACTACAACTCTGTAACCTAAGAATTGTTTTCCAATTTATTTTACATAAGTGAGAAAAAGAGACTCAGAGATCTGAAAGTGACTTTCCAGGGTCATGAGACAGAGGAGGGCAGAGCTGGGGCTAGAACTTAGGTTATGTGACTCCTGGCTCAGCAATATTTCCCCTCTTGAGTAACTCTATTTCAGCTTTGGAATGGTTCATTAGAAACTATGGTGTCAGGTTCAGAACTATGGAATAAAAGAAAGTACAAAAGACATAGAGGGAGCTAGAAGAAAATCAAAAGTCACTCAGAAAATATTCATTCATACATTGATTCTTGCAAGAAATATTGGACATCTATTATGGGCCTTTCACTCTTATAAGTATAGAGAATTTAGCATTGAACATACATATTATTTTAAATATCCCATTTTCAAAAAAACTATGAGACATGCAAAGAAACAGGAAAGTCTGGCCCATGTACAGGGGAAAAAAAGCAGTCCATAAAAACTGTCCCTGAGATTGCTCTGACATTAGATTTACTAATAGACAAAGACTTTAAATCAACTTTTATAAATATGTTCAAAGAACTAAAGGAAATAATATCTAAATAAATAAAACATGAGAATGATGTCTCACCAAATGGAGATTATCATTAAAGAGACAGAAATTATATTTTAGAAATTAAGCAATTAGAAATTATGGCATTGAAAAGTATAATAACTGAAATTGGAAATTCATTAAATGGGCTCAAAAGTAAATTTGAGCTGACAAAAGAAAGAATCAGAGAACTTGAAGAAAGATCAACTGATATCATGCAGTCTGAAGGACAGAAAGAAAAAAGATGAGGTGAAATGAACAGAACCTCAGAGACTTGTGGGATACCATTAAGCACACAAACATACTCATAATGGAGTGAGGCAGGGGGAGGGAGAGCAAAAGGGGGGAGGGAGGCAAAAAGAATATATTGGAAGTATAAAAAAATTATTGAAAAAGCTCAACAAATTCTAAGAAGGAAAAACTCAGAAATCTATAGCTAGACACATCAAAATCAAGCTTGGAAGGATGAAGAGAATCTTCAAAGCAACAAAAGAGATGACTCAACAAATACAGTGATGCACAATAAAATTAACAGCTGATTTATCATCAGAAACCATGAGAACAGAAGGCACTCAGTTACATATTCAAAGTGAGAACGAAAAAGACTATCAATCAAAAGAATTTTATATCCAGCAAAACCATCCTCCACAAATTAAGAAGAAATTAAGACATACCCAAATAAACAAAGACTAAGTGAATCTGTCCCTAGCAGACCTGCCCTACATGAAATACTTAAAGGAGTTTTTCAGACTGACATGAAAGATTAGACAATAATTTGATTCCACACAAAGAAATAAAGAACACTAGTGAAGATAATACAAAGGTATACACAGGTTAATATAAAAGACAGTATGTATGTGTTTTTTTGTTTGTCATTTTTTTATTTTCCTAAGTGATATTTTAAAAAATACCAACTGCATAAAGCAATAATTATAAAACCGTGTTGATGGGCTTAGGTACAAAGGTGTAATTCATATGATAATAACAGTGCAAAGGATTAAGGAAGAAAGAGAGTTATGTAGGATGAAAAAATTTTATATGTTCTTCTAATAATGGTGGTATTAATCTGAACTAGAGGGAGATTGGTTGAAGATGGCAGAGTAGAAGGACATGCACTCACTCCCTCTTGCGAGAGCACCGGAATCACAACTAACTGCTGAACGGTCATCAACGGGAAGACACTGGAACTCACCAAAAAATATACCCCACATCCAAAGACAAAGGAGAAGCCACAGTGAGACGGTTGGAGGGGTGCAATCACAATAAAATCAAAGCCCATAACTGCTGGATGGGGAACTCACAAACTGGAGAACAGTTATACCACAGAAGTCCACCCACTGGAGTGAAGGTTCTGAGCCCCACATCAGGCTTCTCAAACTGGGGGTCCAGCAATGGGAGGAGGAATTCCCAGAGAATCAGACTTTGAAGGATAGCAGGATTTGATTGCAGGACTTCAACAGGACTTGGGGAAACGGACTCCACTCTTGGAGGGCAACACAAAGTAGTGTGTGCATCAGGACCCAGGGGGAAGGAGCAGTGACCCCATAGGAGACTGAACCAGACTCACCTGCTAGTGTTGGAGGGTCTCCTGTAGAGGTGGGGGGTGGCTGTGGCTCACTGTGAGGAGAAGGACACTGGCAGCAGAAGTTCTGGGAAGTACTCCTTGGCATGAGCCCTCCCAGAATCCACCATTAGCCCCACCAAGGAGCCTGTGGGCTCAGATGCTAGGTCGCCTCAGGCCAAACAACCAACAGGGAGGGAACTCAGCCCCACCCATCAACAGACAAGCAGATTAAAGTTTTACTGAGCTCTTCCTGGCAAAGCAACACCCAGCTCTACCCACCACAAGTCCCTCCCATCAGGAAGCTTGCACAAGCCTCTTAGATAGCTTCATCCACCAGAGGGCAGACAGCAGAAGCAAGAAGAACTACAATCCTGCAGCCTGTGGAATGAAAACCACATTCACAGAAAGATAAACAAGATGAAAAGGCAGAGGACTATGTACCAGGTGAAGGAATAAGATAAAACCCCAGAAAAACAACTAAATAAGTGGAGATAGGCAACCTTCCAGAAAAAGAATTCAGAGTAATGAGAGTGAAGATGATCCAGGACCTCGGAAAAAGAATGGAGGCAAAGATCGAGAAGATGCAAGATATGTTTAACAAAGATTTAGAAGAATTAAAGAACAAACACCTAGAAGAATTAAAGAACAAACAAACAGAGATGAACAATACAATAACTGAAATGAAAAATACACTAGAAGGAATCAATAGTAGAATAACTGAGGCAGAAGAACGGATAAGTGACCTGGAAGACAGAATGGTGGAATTCACTGCTGTGGAACAGAATAAAGAAAAAAGAATGAAAAGAAATGAAGACAGCCTAAGAGACCCCTGGGACAACATTAGACGCAAAAACATTTGCATTATAGGGGTCCCAGAAGGAGAAGAGAGAGAGAAAGGACCCAAGAAAATATTTGAAGAGATTATAGTCAAAAACTTCCCTAACATGGGAAAGGAAATAGCCACCCAAGTCCAGGAAGTGCAGAGAGTCCCAGGCAGGATAAACCCAAGGAGAAACATGCCGAGACACATAGTAATCAAACTGAAAAAATAAAAGACAAAGAAAAATTATTGAAAGCAACAAGGGAAAAATGACAAATAACATACACGGGAACTCCCATAAGGTTAACAGCTGATTTCTCAGCAGAAACTCTACAAGCCAGAAGGGAGTGGCACAGTAAAATGGAAAAAAAAAAAAAAAAAAAAAAAAAAAAAAAAATATATATATATATATATATATATATATATACCTCAATAAAGGGGAAAAAAGAGAAGTGATCCTCAAAGCTTACTTCGTGCACATACTTAGAATAAATATCATGTCTGTTACCTTATTATATTCTTAATAGTTGCCATGCAATAGCACCTTGGAGCTTGATGAGTTTTTTAACTGCTCTGCAAGGAAGTTTAAAAAAATAATAAACAGTGAAAAAATTGTATGTTTATTTTAAATTTGATCCCAAAACACAACTTTAAAATGTGTTATATTTAATATGAATATCTCAACTTATCCACTTATATGGGACAAATTTTCCAGTTTTGAAATTAATCAATAATGACTTTTAATGAATTGTAATATTTACACATTAAAAAAAAAAAGTGATGAAAGGGAAAAACCTACAACCAAGATTACTCTACCTGACAAAGATCTCATTCAGATTCGACATAAAAATCAAAAGCTTTACAGACAAGCAAAAGCTAAGAGAATTCAGCATCACCAAACCAGCTCTACAACAAATGCTAAAGGAACGTCTCTAAGTGGGAAACACAAGAGAAGAAAATGACCTACAACAACAAGCCCAAGAGAATTAAGAACATACATACATATCAATAGGAACATACATATCAATAATAACCTTAAATGTGAATGCATTAAATGCTCCAACCAAAAGACACAGCTTCGCTGAATGGATACAAAAACAAGACCTGTATATATGCTATCTACAAGAGACCCACTTCAGACCTAGGGACATATACAGACTGAAAGTGAGGGGATGGAAAAAGATAGTCCATGCAAATGGAAATCAAAAGAAAGCTGGAGTAGCAATACTCATATCAGATAAACTAGACTTTAAAATAAAGACTGTTCCAAGAGACAAGGAAGGACACTACATAATGACCAAGGGATCAATCCAAGAAGAAGACATAACAATTATAGATATATATGCACCCAACATAGGAGCGCCTCAAAACATAAGGCAACTGCTAACAGCTCTAAAAGAGGAAATCAACAGTAACACAATAATAGTGGGGGTCTTTAACACCTCACTTACACCAATGGACAGATCATCCAGACAGAAAATTAATAAGGAAACACAAGCTTTACATGACACAGTAGACCAGGTAGATTTAATTGATATTTATAGGACATTCCATTCAAAAACAGCAGATTACACTGTCTTCTCAAGTGCACATGGAACATTCTCCAGGATAGATCACATCTTGGGTCACAAATCAAGCCTCAGTAAATTTAAGAAAACTGAAATCATGTCAACCATCTTTTCTGACCACAGCCCTATGAGATTGGAAATCAATTACAGGGAAAAAAATGTAAAAAACACAAACACATGGAGGCTAAACAATACATTATTAAATAACCAAGAGATCACTAAAGAAATCAAAGAGGGAATCAAAAACTACCTAGAGACAAATGACAAAGAAAACATGATGATCCAAAACCTATGGGATGCAGCAAAAGCAGTTCTAAAGGGAAGTTTATAGCAATACAATCCGACCTCAAGAAACCAGAAAACTCTCAAATAAACAATCTAACTTTACATCTAAAGGAACTAGAGAAAGAAGAACAAACAAAACCCAAAGTTAGTAGAAGGAAATAAATCATAAAAAAAAGAGCAGAAATAACTGAAATAGAAACGAAGAAAACAATAGCAAAATATCAGTGAAACTAAAAGCTGGTTCTTTGAGAAGATAAACAAAATTGATAAACCTGTAGCCAAACTCATCAAGAAGAGGGAGAGGACTCAAATCAATAAAATTAGAAGTGAAAAAGGAGAAGTTACAACAGGTACCGCAGAAACACAAAGCATCCTAAGAGACTACTACAAGCAACTCTATGCCAATAAAATGGACAACCTGGAAGAAATGGACAAATTCTTAGAAAGGTATAACCTTCCAATACTGAACCAGGAAGAAATACAAAATATGAACAGACCAATCACAAGTAATGAAACTGTGATTAAAAATCTTCCAACAAACAAAAGTCCAGGACAAGATGGCTTCACAGGTCAATTCTATCAAGCATTTAGAGAAGAGCTAACACCCATCCTTCTCAAACTCTTCCAAAAATTGCAGAGGAAGGAACACTCCCAAACTCATTCTATGAGGCCACCATCACCCTGATACCAAAACCAGACAAAGATACTACAAAAAAAGAAAATTACAGACCAATATCACTGATGAATACAGATGCGAAAATTCTCAACAAAATACTAGCAAACAGAATCCAACAATACATTAAAAGGATCATACACCTTTTGTGATCAAGTAGGATTTATCCCAGGGATGCAAGGATTCTTCAATATATGTAAATCGAACAATGTGATACACCCTATTAACAAACTGAAGAATAAAAACCATATGATAATCTCAACAGATGCAGAAAAAGCTTTTGACAAAATTCAAACCCATGTATGACAAAAACTCTCCAGAAGGTGGGCATAGAGGGAACCTACGTTAACATAATAAAGGCCATACATGACAATCATCATTCTCAATGGTGAAAAACTGAAAGCATTTCCTCTAAGATCAGGAACAAGACAAGGATGTCCACTCTTGCTACTATTATTCAACATAGTTTTGGAAGTCCTAGCCACAGCAATCACAGAAGAAAAAGAAATAAAAGGAATATAAATTGGAAAGAAGAAGTAAAACTGTCACTGTTTGCAGATGACATGAAACCATACATAGATAATCCTAAAGATGCCACCAGAAAACTACTAGAGCTAATCAATGAATTTGGTAAAGTTGCAGGATACAAAATTAATGCACAGAAATCTCTTGCATTCCTATACAATAACAACAAAAGATCAGAAAGAGAAATTAAGGAAACAACCCCATTCACCATTGCAACAAAAAGAATAAAATACCTAGGAATAAACCTACCTAAGGAGGTTAAAGACCTGTACTCAGAAAACTATAAGACACTGATGAAAGAATCAAAGATGATACCAACAGATGGAGAGATATACCATGTTCTTGGATTGGAAGAATCAATATTGTGAAAATGACTATACTACCCAAAGCAATCTACAGATTCAGTGCAATCCCTATCAAATTACCAATGGCATTTTTCTCAGAACTATAACAAAAAATCTTAAAATTTGTATGGAGACACAAAAGACCCTGAATAGCCAAAGCAATCTTGAGGGGAAAAAATGGAGCTGGAGGAATCAGACTCCCTACCTTCAGACTATACTACAAAGCTACAGTAATCAAGACAATATGGTACTGGCACGAAAACAAAAATATAGATCAATGGAACAGGATAAAACCCCAGAGATAAACCCATGCACATATGGTCAACTAATCTATGACAAAGGAGGCAAGGATATACAATGGAGAAAAGACAGTCTCTTCAATAAGTGGTGCTGGGAAAACTGAACAGCTACATATAAAAGAATGAAATTAGAACACTCTCTAACACCATATACAAAAATAAACTCAGAATGGATTAAAGATCTAAATGTAAGGCCGGACACTATAAAACTCTTAGAGGAAAACTTAGGAAGAACACTCTTTGACATAAATCATGGCAAGATCTTTTTTGACCCACCTCCTGGAGTAATAGAAATAAAAACAAAAATAAACAAATGCGACCTAATGAAATGGAAAAGCTTCTGCACAGCAAAGGAAACTACTAATAAGCTGAAGAGACAACACTCAGAATGGGAGAAAATATTTGCAAACGAGTCAATGGACAAAGAATTAATTTCCAAAATATATAAACAGCTCATGCAGCTCAAAAAAAAACAAAAAAACCAAAAAAAAAACCCAATCAAAAAATGGGCAGAAGACCTAATAGATTTCTCTCCAAAGATGACATACAGATGGCCAAGAGGCACATGAAAAGCTGCTCAACATCATTAATTATTAGAGAAATGCAAATCAAAACTACAATGAGGTATCACCCCACACTGGTTAGAATGGGCATCATCAGAAAATCCACAAACAACAAATCCTAGTGTGGAGAAAAGGGCACCCTCTTGCACTGTTGGTGGGAATGTAAATTGATACAGCCACTATGGAGAACAGTATGGAGGGTCCTTCAAAAACTAAAAATAGAATTACCATATGACCCAGCAATCCCACTACTGGGCCTATACCCAGAGAAAACCATAATTCAAAAAGACACATGCACCCCAGTGTTCATTGCAGCACTATTTACAATAGCCAGGTCATGGAAGCAACATAAATGCCCATCAACAGACGAATGGATAAAGAAGATGTGGTATATGTATATATATATATATATATATATATACATATATATATATATATATATATATATATATACACAATGGAATATTACTCAGCCATAAAAAGGAACGAAATTGAGTCATTTGTAGAGACATGGATAGACCTAGAGACTGTCATAGAGGGTGAAGTCAGTCAGAAAGAGAAAAACAAATATCGTATATTAATGAATATATGTAGAATGTAGAAAAATGGTACAACCGGTTTGCAAGGCAGAAATAGAGACACAGATGTAGAGAACAAATTTATGGACACCAAGGGGGGAAAGTGGTGGAATGGTGGTGGTGGGATGAATTGGGAGATTGGGATTGACATATATACACTAATATGTATAAAATAGATAACTAGTAAGAACCTGCTGTATAAATAAATAAATAAATAAATAAAAATCAAAAAAAAATCTGAACTAGATTGTTATAAATTGAAAAGTTAATTGTAATCCTCAGGATAACCACTAAGAAATTAAAAAGAATGTACATAACTTACAATATAAATAGATAGCAAACTTTTTCCCAGATGAGAAGATATATTCAAATTCTAAATTTATTTTAGTATAATAGGCAGCAGTGATTCAAAATGAATATTTACAATTATGGAGTAATTAAGGCTGGCTCAAAAATATTCGGTTCTCTGGGTAGAATTGCACTTATTCGCTCTCTTTGAGTCAGGCAGCCATGTGTCTTGTTTTGACCAAGTCTTCAACTGAGACAGAAACGGCATGCTTCAGCCCTAGGCTGTAATTTTATAAGCCAGAAAATGGTCTGCAGTCTTTTCTGCCTTTACACTAGTGGAAGCTTGTGTAGAGACTTGAGTCCTCATTAGTGTTGTGTCTCTGAGTGGCCATGATATTCAGAGACCTCAGCTAGTGCACATTGGACATATGCTGTTAGTGGAAACAGACTTCCATTGTATCTAGCCATTGAATTTGGGGAGTAATTTGTTATTGCCACATAACTAGCCTATGATGACAGATAATAGTAAAAGTAGAATTTAGTACAAAGCCTTTCTCTAGGATTGTCACACTATGATTCTGTGTTTGACAAAAGGTTTAGATAATTTGGGAAAAGTTTTTAATTTTAATTATTTTACTTGATCTTTAATAGGTGGCCCATATGACATCCAAATTTGTTATCAAGTTTGTTATTCTCTCCAAGAATCTTTTATTCTAATAGGGCAGTTTTCTCTGTTATCTCCTAAGGAAGCATGTGTGTTCCTGCCTCCATGCCTTTGTTTGCTTTCCTCCTTGAATTAACATACTCAGAGTACCTTTTAAAATCCTGTAACAACTTCAATGACCAATTCAGGTCATATTTCATCCATCAGAATTTCTTTCATTCTTCTACTCCACATAGATAATAAGATAATAAGGTATCAAGTACCAACACATACATGCAAAGCTCTGGTACTTGCTTTTCATGGGTTATGCTATTTAGACTTTACAACAAGGTTATCATGAGGAATTTAGACTGAGAAAGCATCATATCCAAGCCATGTACCTGATACATCACTATCCCCTATTTATAGAACCAGTATTTTTTAAAACTGTGGTTCTATACTTTTAACTATTTCTATTTTGAGCTCCTACTGTACTCAGCTCACTTAGGAACTCAGTCATTGATTTTTCCCTAATTCTATCATGTTCTTCAATTCTGTCCTCTACGTAAATTGTAAATTCAGGTCTCATGGTGATTTGGTATCTCATCCCCCGCATAGAATTGACTATTATTCTAAATATCTCAATTTAGATTTTAGGATTCAAGAATTTGAAATAAAAAATAAATAAGGTACACATGATTCTTAAAGTAATAAAGTCTGATATGGAACCTTAAGGTTTAAAACACTAGTTTTAGCTGAGAAAAAAATTTCAGTGACTAGGAGGAGAAAGGGATATTAAAATAATTATATTATTATGACTTACAGATCATTTATTCGTAGAAAACAAACAATATATAGACATCAGTGATGACTTTTCCACTTTTTATTCCAGTTGTGCAGATACAGATATAGCTGCTAAGCTTGTGGTTTATTTGGGTTTCTAGAGGGGAAAAAAAGGTAACTCATGCATATCAAACACCTATGTGGAAGAAGGCAGCTAGATGGCTAGGGTTCCTGAATATTTTTAGGGTTATCAAAAGTATAAGTGTCATTTTATTGTCCTAGCCCATAATAGGTGCTTTGAAGTCAGTCATTCTTTCTAAAGTTTATATAATTAACAGCAGAGCCAAAATTCAAACCTGAATGTGTATCCCTCCAAAATCTGTGTATTTCCTCTCATACCATCAGGTTTTTTTTTTTGTTTTTTTTTTTGTTTTTTTTTAATTTATTTATTTATTTATTTATTTTTGGCTGTGTTGGGTCTTCGTTTCTGTGCGAGGGCTTTCTCCAGTTGTGGCGAGCGGGGGCCACTCTTCATCGCCGTGCGCAGGCCTCTCACTATCGTGGCCTCTCCCGTTGCCGAGCACAGGCTCCAGACGCGCAGGCTCAGTACTTGTGGCTCACGGGCTTAGTTGCTCCGCGGCATGTGGGATCTTCCCAGACCAGGGCTCGAACCCGTGTCCCCTGCATTGGCAGGCAGATTCTTAACCACTGCGCCACCAGGGAAGCCCCCCATCAGGTTTTAAATTGTTCACAAGAGATAATTACAATCCCCATCAGATTGATTGTGTTTAAATATGATTTCTTCATGCCGTTAAGGCTTCTACTCTTTCACTGTGCTGGGGTATGGTGCGCAGTTAAAAATCTGGTTTCTCTTGGCATGATTTTGGCCAAAGATAAAATCATTCACATTCACCTTTGCCTGTGGCAGAAGGTCTTTTCAAAGGAACTGGCAAAATGGTAAGAAAGTAAAGCTGCAGGGACTTCCCTGGTGGCACAGTGGTTAAGAATCTGCCTGCCAACGCAGGGGACACAGGTTCGATCCCTGGTCCGGGAAGATCCCGCATGCCCGAGGAGAAACTAAGCCCCTGTGCCACAACTACAGAGCCTGCACTTTAGAGCCCGCGAGCCACAATTACTGAAGCCCACATGCCCTAGAGCCTATGCACCACAACTACTGAGCCCACGTGCTGCAACTACTGAAGCCTGCATGCATAGAGCCCATGCACCACAACAAGGAGTAGCCCCTGCTCGCTGCAACTAGAGAAAGCCTGCGTGCAGCAACGAAGACCTAACGCAGCCAAAAAGAAAAAAAAAAGAAAGTAAAGTTGCAGAGTTTTTACTTTGGGCACATTGGTTTAGTTTCCATTGGGGTTACTATTTCATCATTTCTCTTGTATTTGCCAAATCTGTGCTTCAGTGCTAATACTTTCACAAACACATTTTTTTTTAAATCATATTCTCCCTCTCTCTTTTTTCTGATGAACTATAATCAGAATCCAAGCCATTATATGTTTATTTTTGTTTTGTTTTAATTTGCAAAATAAGCTCTAAAAACTCTCATTCCTGAATCTAAACTGTTGATCATATCAAAGTTCACCCTTTACTTTAATACGTTAGACCAGAAAAGTGACTTTTTTTTTTTTTAAGAAACTTTTTAATATATTTTTTTAACATCTTTATTGGAGTATAACTTCTTTACAATGTTGTGTTAGTTTCTGCTGTATAACAAAGTGAATCAGCTATATGTATACATATATCGCCATATCCCCTCCCTATGCATCTCCCTCCCACTCTCCCTATCCCACCCCTCTAGGTGGGCACAAAGCACGGAGCTGATCTCCCTGTGCGAAGCAGCTGCTTCCCACTAGCTATCTATTTTACATTTGGTAGTGTATATATGTCAATGCCACCCTCTCACTTCATCCCAGCTTACCCTTCCCCCTCCCCATGTCCTCAAGTCCATTCTGTTCGTCTGTGTCTTTATTCCTGTCCTGCCCCTAGGTTCATCGGAACCGTTTTTTTTTTTTTTTTTTTAGATTCCATATACATGTGTTAGCATACGGTATTTGTTTTTCTCTTTCTGACTTACTTCACTCTGTATGCCAGACACCAGGTCCATCCCCCTCACTACAAATAACTCAATTTCATTTCCTTTTATGGCTGAGTAATATTCCATTGTATATATGTGCCACATCTTCTTTATCCATTCATCTGTCAATGGGCACTTAGGTTGCTTCCATGTCCTGGCTATTGTAAATAGCTCTGCAATGAATACTGTGGTACATGACGCTTTTTGAATTATGGTTTCCTCAGGGTATATGCCCAGTAGTGGGATTGCTGGGTCGTATGGTAGTTCTATTTTTAGTTTTTTAAGGAATCTCCATACTGTTCTTCATAGTGGCTGTATCAATTTACATTCCCACCAACAGTGCAAGAGGGTTCCCTTTTCTCCACACCCTCTCCAGCATTTATTGTTTGCAGATTTTTTGATGATGGCCATTCTGACCGGTGTGAGGTGATACCTCATTGTAGTTTTGATTTGCATTTCTCTAATAGTTAGTGATGTTGAGCATCCTTTCATGTGTTTGTTGGCAATCTCTATATCTTCTTTGGAGAAATGTCTTTTTAGATCTTCTGCCTATTTTTGGATTGGGTTGTTTGTTTTTTTAATATTGAGTTGCATGAGCTGCTTGTAAATTTTGGAGGTTAATCCTTTGTCATTTGCAAATATTTTCTCCCATCCAGAGGGTTGTCTTTTTGTCTTGCTTATGGTTTCCTTTGCTGTGCAAAAGCTTTTAAGTTTCATTAGGTCCCATTTGTTTATTTTTGTTTTTATTTCCATTCCTCTAGAAGGTGCGTCAAAAAGGATCTTGCTGTGATGTATGTCATAGAGTGTTCTGCCTATGTTTTCCTCTAAGAGTTTTATAGTGTCTGGCCTTACATTTAGGTCTTCAAGCCATTTTGAGTTTATTTTTGTATATGGTGTTAGGGAGTGTTCTAATTTCATTCTCTTACATTGTCCAGTTTTCCCAGCACCACCTATTGAAGAGGCTGTCTTTTCTCCATTGTGTATTCTTGGCTCCTTTATCAAAGATAAGGTGACCATATGTGCGTGGGTTTATCTCTCAGCTTTTTATCCTGTTCCATTGATCTATATTTCTGTTTTGTGCCAGTACCATACTGTCTAGATTACTGTAGTTTTGTGGTATAGTCTGAAGTCAGGGAGCCTGATTCTTCCAGCTCCATTTGTGTTTCTCAAGATTGCTTTGGCAATTCGGGGTCTTTTGTGTTTCCATACAAATTGTGAAATTTTTTGTTCTAGTTCTGTGAAAAATGCCATTGGTAGTTTGATGGGGATTGCATTGAATCTGTATATTGCTTTGGGTAGTATAGCAATGTTTCACAATGTTGATTCTTCCAATCCAAGTACATGGTATATCTTTCCATCTGTTTGTATCATCTTTAATTTCTTTCATCAGTCGTCTTATAGTTTTCTGCATAGAGGTCTTTTGTTTCCTTAGGTAGGTTTATTCCTAGGTATTATATTCTTTTTGTTGCAATGGTAAATGAGAGTGTTTCCTTAATTTCTCTTTCAGATTTTTCATCATTAGTGTATAGGAGTCCAAGACATTTCTGTGCATTAATTTTATATCCTGCTACTTTACCAAATTCATTGATTACCTCTAGTAGTTTTCTGATAGCATCTTTAGGATTTTCTATGTATAGTATCATGTCATCTGCAAACAGTGACAGTTTTATTCTTCTTTTCTCATTTGGATTCCTTTTATTTCTTTTTTTCTCTGATTGTTGTGGTTAACTCTTCCAAAACTATGTTGAATAATAGTGGTGAGAGTGGACAACCTTGTCTTGTTCCTGATCTTAGAGGAAATGCTTTCAGTTTTTCACCATTGAGAATGATGTTGGCTGTGGTTTTGTCATATATGGCCTTTATTACGTTGAGGTAAGTTCCTTCTATGCCTACTTTTTGGAGGGTTTTTACCATAAATAGGTGTTGAATTTTGTTGAAATCTTTTTGTGCATCTACTGATATTATCATATGGTTTTTATCCTTCAATTTGTTAATTTGGTGTATCACATTGATTGATTTGCATATACTGAAGAATCTTTGCATTCCTGGGAAAAACCCCACTTGATCATGGTGTATGATCCTTTTAATGTGCTGTTGGATTCTGTTTGCTAGTATTTTGTTGAGGATTTTTGCATCTATGTTCATCAGTGATATTGGTCTATAATTTTCTTTTTTTGTGATATCTTTGTCTGGTTTTGGTATCAGGGTGATGGTGGCCTCGTAGAATGAGTTTGGGAGTGTTCTTCCCTCTGCTATATTTTGGAATAGTTTGAGAAAGATAGGTGTTAGCTCTTCTCTAAATGTTTGATAGAATTCGCCTATGAGGCCATCTGGTCCTGAGCTTTTGATTTTGGAAAATTTTTAATCACAGTCTCAATTTCAGTCCTTGTGATTGGTCTGTTTATATTTTCTATTTCTTCCTGGTTCAGTCTTGGAAGGTTGTGCTTTTCTAAGAATTTGTCCATTTCTTCCAGGTTGTCCATTTTATTGGCATATAGCTGCTTGTAGTAATCTCTCATGACCCTTTGTATTTCTGCAGTGTCAGTTGTTACTTTTCCTTTTTCATTTCTAATTCTGTTGATTTGAGTCTTTTCCCTATTATTCTTGATGAGTCTGGCTAATGGTTTATCAATTTTGTGTATCTTCTCAAAGAACCAGCTTTTAGTTTTATTGATCTTTGCTATTGTTTCCTTCATTTCTTTTTCCTTTATTTCTGATCTGATTTTTATGATTTCTTCCTTCTGCTAACTTTGGGTTTTTTTGGTCTTCTTTCTCTAATTGCTTTAGCTGTAAGGTTAGGTTGTTTATTTGAGATTTTTCTTGTTTCTTGACATAGGATTGTATTACTATAAACTTCCCTCTTAGAACTGCTTTTGCTACATCCCATAGGTTTTGGGTCGTTGTGTTTTCATTGTCATTTGTTTCTAGGTATTTTTTGATTTCCTCTTTGATTTCTTCAGTGATCTCTTGATTATTTAGTAGTGTATTGTTTAGTCGCCATGTGTTTGTATCTTTTACAGTTTTTTTTTCCTGTAATTGATATCTAGTCTCATAGCACTGTGGTCAGAAAAGATACTTGATACAATTTCAATTTTCTTAAAATTACCAAGGCTTGATTTGTGACCCAATATATGATCTAACCTGGAGAATGTTCCGTGAGCACTTGAGAAGAAAGTGTGTTCTGTTGTGATTGGATGGAATGTCCTATAAATATCAATTAAGTCCATCTTGTTTAATGTGTCATTTAAAGCTTCTGTTTCCTTATTTATTTTCATTTTGGATGATCTGTCCACTCGTGAAAGTGGGGTGTTAAAATCCCCTACTATTATTGTGTTACTGTCAGCTTCCCCTTTTATGGTTGTTAGTATTTGCCTTTTGTATTGAGGTGCTCCTATGTTGGGTGCATAAGTATTTACAATTGTTATATCTTATTCTTTGATTGATCCCTTGATCCTTATGTAATGTCCTTCTTTGTCTCTTGTAATAGTCTTTATTTTAAAGTCTATTTTGTCTGATATGAGAATTGCTACTCCAGCTTTCTTTTGATTTCCATTTGCATGGAATATCTTTTTCCATCCCCTCATTTTCAGTGTGTATGTGTCCCTAGCTCTGAAGTGGGTCTCTTGTAGACAGCATATACACGGGTCTTGTTTTTGTATCCATTCAGCCAGTCTGTGTCTTTTGGTTAGAGCATTTAATCCATTTACATTTAAGGTAGTTATCGATATGTATGTTCCTATTACCATTTTCTTAATTGTTTTGAGTTTCTTATTGTAGGTCTTTTCCTTCTCTTGTGTTTCCTGCCTAGAGAAGTTCCTTTAGCATTTGTTGTAAAGCTGGTTTGGTGGTGCTGAATTCTCTTAGCTTTTGCTTATCTATAAAGGTTTTAATTTCTCCACTGAATCTGAATGAGATCCTTGCTAGGTAGAGTAATCTTGCCTGTAGGTTTTTCCCTTTCATCACTTTAAATATGTCCTGCCACTCCCTTCTGGTTTGCAGAGTTTCTACTGAAAGATCAGCTCTTAACCTTATGGGGATTCCCTTTTTTGTTATTTGTTGCTTTTCCCTTGCTGCTTTCAATATTTCTTCTTTGTATTTAATTTTTGATAGTTTGATTAATATGTGTCTCGGCATGTTTCTCCTTGTATTTATCCTGTATGGGACTCTCTGCGCTTCCTGGGCTTGAGTGACTATTTCCTTTCCCATATTAGGGAAGTTTTCAACTATAATCTCTTCAAATATTTTCTCAGTCCCTTTCTTTTTCTCTTTTTCTGGAACCCCTATAATTCGAATGTTGGTGCATTTAATGTTGTCCCAGAGGTCTCTGAGATGTCACTCAATTCTTTTCATTCTTTTTTCTCTATTCTGCTCTGCAGTATTTATTTCCACTCTTTTATCTTCCAGGTTACTTATCTGTTCTTCTGCCTTAGTTATTCTGCTATTGATTCCTTCTAGAGAATTTTTAATTTCATTTATTGTGTTATTCATCACTGTTTGTTTTTTCTTTAGTTTTTCTAGGTCCTTGTTAAATGTTTCTTGTATTTTCTACATTCTATTTCCAAGATTTTGGATCATGTTTACTATCATTACTCTGAATTCTTTTTCAGGTAGACTGCCTATTTCCTCTTCATTTGTTTGGTCTGGTGGGTTTTTACTTTGCTCCTTCATCTGCTGCATATTTGTCTGTCTTCTCATTTTGTTTAACTTACTGTGTTTGGGGTCTCCTTTTCAGAGGCTGCAGTTTCGTAGTTCCCATTGTTTTTGGTGTCTGACCTCAGTGGGTAAGATTGGTTCAGTGGGTTGTGTAGGCTTCTTGGTGAAGGGGTCTGGTGCCTGGGTTCTGGTGGATGAGGCTTGATCTTGTCTTTCTGGTGGGAAGGACCATGTCTGGTGGTGTGTTTTGGGGTGTCTGTGAACTTAGTATGATTTTAGGCAGCTTCTCCGCTAATGGGTGGGTTTGTGTTCATGTCTTGCTATTTGTTTGGCATGGGGTGTCCAGCACTGGAGCTTGCTGGTCATTGAGTGGAGCTGGTCTTAGCGTTGAGATAGAAATCTCTGGGAGAGCTCTCGCCGATTGATATTACGTGGGGCTGCGAGGTCTCTGGTGGTCCAATGTCTTGAACTAGGCTCTCTGACCTCAGAGGCTCAGGCCTGACACCAGGCCAGAGCACCAAGACCCTGTTCAGCCATATGGAGATCCTAGAGGGGAGTCACTGCATGCCATGCAGGGCCACAGAGGAAGCTCCAGAGTTTGGTCGGGTAGCAAAGACAGGAGCAAGAAGAAACTCTAGGCCAGAGCCTTTAATGGGGTTTCTGAACTTGAGTTTACTTGGGAATAGCAGAGGAACTGCAATTCTAGAAGGCACAATGTTGCAAGTCATAGGCCAGTCTGTGGAGAGTTCAGGATGGGCTGTATTTATGGGGAAGGAGCACCAAAAAGTGACTTTTTAAATTACATGTTTTCCTCCTCAACTATCTTCTCCCTGGTAAACACCAAGTCATAGTCATATGTTCTTAGTTTCTTCTCAAAATAAAGATTTTGCTGCTTTAAACACCACTGAGGCAATATCATGACAAACACTCTGGAAGATTCTGTTCTGTCATCTTTCAAATTGTCATCCAAGTCCTCATTTCAAAGAATGCATCACTGATAATGATGCAAAAGGGAGAATATCAGAGCATGATTTCTGGATCCCCAGTAGAGATATCATTGGAACATGGAAAAATGGTTTCTTAACTTGATGGAAATCATATGGGAGCCAGGAAAAGAGAATGAATACTGAAATACACATTACCATTCTTTGGTAAGGTCCCTTCAGATTAGAATCACAGTCAGTATTAGTTTTGATATCCTAGATTGTTTGGCACTGATGAAGTTTCATGGCTGTGTAATTATTTTTGAAGCTTTCCAAGACTGTTGAATTTCTATAATAAAATGAAGATTAAGAACTCTGTTCAGCTCTCAAAGGTGTTACAAGCTATCCTAAGGCAATAGCACAGCTCCTACTAAGGAATGTATCCAAGCTCCAACTTGCAGGAACAGTCTTCAATCCATGGCTCATAATGCTTGTGACAATAAGAAAAGGAATGTGATCCAAGTCAGAATTCTTTCTAAGAGATTGTATCACTGATACACAATCTGCTAGGTGAACACCCTTTTTCTTTGGATGTATGCTAAAAGTCAGATGCTAAATGTTAACTGTAAAACTGTGTTGATTATCTTAAGTAACATAGATAAAAAATCTGAGCATTTTAAGCAAAAAAGACTGTGACTTGTGTTGAATAATAATTACTTTACATGTAACATCTCATTTTGATTTAGCATAGGAAATTGGGATTTCCTCCTTTTCGTCTCTTCCCTTCCCTTCTCCTTCATTCACTTTCCCCCCTCACTTCCTCCTTTCCTCTATTCTTTCCTTCCTTTCTTTTCCTCTATCATTACATTTTTTTCTTTTATTCAGATTGGGGAAAAAGTTAAAATTTCTAACAGTTCTAAATCCTATCTAAATTTGTTCTGTTGGCATCTAAATTTTGAGGTGTTTTTAATGAAATTTTTAAGCAGAATTACTTTAGGAAGTTAGATTTGCCTCTTAAGCATTATTAATACAATAAAAACAAGTTATTATTATAGAGAAATCAGAATCTTTTGGTGCATGTCTTCAACTCATTAAGATTTCTTTTCTGGAAAATATTTACTACACTGAGTTATAGCTAAATTAAATATGGCGAATGGATCTCTCCTAAGGGGATAAACTAAATTAAACTGGGAAGAGACCAAATCTAATTGTATTGCATCTTTATAATCAAGCAACAAGAATCCTTAGTCTACCCCCATCCTTTTTTTATGGTAACATTCACACTTTATCACTGTGGCTGATATTCTGCATTTTTCTAAAGGAAATAGGAAATAAAACATTAAAAACTAAAGTACTCTTAAAGATTACTCATTTTTGGTAATGTTATGTGTTCATGTTTCTGGACAAAAGTGTTGTAAAATTTACTAATTATATATAATCATTTACTTTCCACGATTTTCTTGATAATTTAGTCTTTATATTTCGTCCACTTATCTATTCAACAAATATTTATCAAGCAGCTAGACATTGGGAGCACAAAGAATACCACATGGTCCCTGCTTTCAGGTCTTCTGTCTACTTGGGCAGACTTATAAACTAATGGAAATAAGTAGATAGAGTAATAGATAAATGGGTAGATAATAGATAGTAAAGGCTCTCTAGCAAAGCTGTATAGGAAGTGCTTTTGGAAGAAGAAAGTGGTGAATTTTTTTCTGCGGGGAAATCCAGATAAATGTCATAGGAAAACTGACATTTACATTGAGTTTCTGAAATTGAGTAGAGAATGATAAGGCCAATCTAAGCAAAATACTAGCTAATACTTATTAAGCATCCTATATACATTTTACATAGGTAGCAAAACAGGACTAGAAAGGCAGGTAACATGTCAAGGTCACACAGCTGATGAGTGGAAGAGTTGGAATTGGAACTCAGGTGATTTGACTTTAGAATCTACACACACTCTAGATAACACTGCAAATGAATGGTAACAAGAAATCTAATAGATTGTTCTGGATCATAGAATCTGAGATGCTTGGGAACCTATGGTGATGAGCCTAGATATTATTTATAGTTTATTATGAAAGCCCTAAAGTGTTTTGCCAAAGAATTTAGATATAATCCATTAAAAAGTATCCAAAGCTCTTAAGCAGAGAAATCATAAGCTCTGAGGAGGGTGGTTTTTTAAATCAAAACTACAAATTCAGAATTTAAAAGGAAGAGAGACAGGACAGTTATTTAAGGGACAGGAAAACTACACTGCAGAAAGGAAGGGTGGGAGTACACCCCAGTCAAAGATTGGGTGGGGTACACTACAGTTCCCTCAACTGTTAATTATTGTTAATTCAGGGTCTCTGTAGGGGAAGAAGGGCCTGTAGTGCCCTAGTCTGCCATCTTGCTGACATCGAGCAACTCACTTTTTAAGCCACAACCAGTTTTAATGTATTTACCTAAACACTTCAATTCAATATTACCTAGGATGAAATCTATATCTCAAAATACTTTAAAGGCTCCTCTTGCCTTTTGGATGTAAATTACTCTTAAGCACAGATGACAGGGCTTTTCATGATCTAGCCTCCACATAGAATTCCAGGTTAATTTCTTCCCTGAACTTGAACTCTACAATATAGTCAAGACTGAATTTTTAGCCAACATACTCTGAAGAAATCAAAATCGAGGTGCCAACTGATCAGGTTCTGGTGAGGGCACTCTTCTTGGGTCGCAGATGCCCATCTTCTCACTACATCTTCATATGGCGTTTCTTCAGTATGTGCAAATGCAGAAAGACAGAAAGATATCTCTCCTTTCTTATAAGACCAGTAATCCCATCATGAGGCCCCCACTCTCAGAACCTAACCTAACTCTAGCTACATCCCAAAGACTGCATCTTCAAATACCATCACATTGGGGGTTAGGGCTTCAATATATTAATTTTAGGTGGGGAGGCACAAACCAATCCATAGCACACCCCAACCCCAATTCTACTTTCCCTTTGCCTAACTAAGTTAGGCAAAACTCTTCTCAGTTATTTTTCCAATATATTTTTGCAACTAATTCCTAATATTTCCTGTGTAACTCTAATTCAACTTAACTTAGATCTTTTAATTTTATTGTTTATACCTTTTAATCTGTCATATTTTGTCTATTTTTTCTTCACACTTTCCTCAATAACTTCTTCAGATTTCTATGCCAGTTTATTTTCTCAAGTGTGCTCCATATGCTGTATAATTTGTCCATTAAATTATCAGTTTGTAATCATAATTTTTTCTATTTAAAAAATTTCTTTTCACATTTTATCTGTGTTTTTAAAGAATTTTGATTCATTGTTTATATATTTTTTAATTGTCAATTAAAATTTGATTGTTATCTCTTATGGTAGCATATTTTCTTATGTGCTCTTAATTTTGGATTTTGAGCTCATATGATGAGTTCCTCTAGAGAAGATTTGCATTTGCTCATGCCAAGTGCCCAAGGAGTTAGTTACTATCTCAGGATATCTTTAGTTAATTTTACTGGCTTTAGGTTTTCTGAGATGCCTTGGTAATGCAGATTTAAGCCCAAAACCTTGTTGGTAGAGAGACTGAATTGCAAACTCTCTAGGGAAATTCTTTTTTTTTTTTTTCCTATCCAGTGCTGTGGCTAAAAATAGTTACTATGTTCATGTTTCTGTGATGGAGTAAATTTTTCCCTGATTAACATTTTCCCCTTAAGATGCAAAGCTAAATATGAGAGTCTGATTTGTACCTTTTACCTTGTACAGGCTTAAGACATTGTCACCTTTCATAAGTAGCTCTTAAAACTACTCTTGGTTTCCTGCTCTTAGCAGACATCTTCGGAAAGCCCAGAACTTACTCCTGTTTACTACTCAGATTTTATTTCTTCATTTATGTCCCTCAAGAATTCCCTGTGTGTGTGTGTGTGTGTGTGTGTGTGTGTATGTACCTTCCCTTATATTTTAAGATATCTATCACATGTAATCAGCTTTCAGCACTGACTGGTATAAAAAATATTTTTTCTAGAATAACTACTTATCTATTTTACTAGCAGCAGCAGAACTTTCCAATTCATTAGATCTCAACTTAAAGCTTTCACTCACTAGATCTCTTCATCATAGATTTCGTTAGGTACCTATCTGTGCCAGTTAACCATTTATTGCCTCTCAGCTCCAATTCATTCTTTTTGCCTGCTTTGTGAAAATGGATTTGGGCCCTTTAAATATTTTCTTTGGCAGGCACATTTTAACTTTGTCAATAAAAAGTACTGTAGAGAACTATCAGAAGAAAAGGGTTTGCTCCCTGCTTCCTGTGAGCTCTGCTCAGTCAGTTCCCAAAGTGTGTGGCTTCTCCAGTGCCCAGCTCCTGCTGTGCACTTTCCTCTTTGGGCACATTTTGTAGCAGTGTCTCTGATAAAACACCTCCTCATCAACAGTTTTCCCCAACACCCAAGAGGACCTATTTCTGGAAAGTTCTAGAGGGTAGATTTCCAGCAAGTTCTGCTGGTGCAGCACTACAGTGACTTAGCTGCATACAGTGAACCATGGAAGGCCCTCTCCAACAAGGTCTGGATCTCAGCCCTTGGGAGAAGGACGTGGGCTTTTTCTTGGATGTTCTATCTCAGAGTTAGTGGTAGTGGCTGCTCCTTATATTTGCTATTCTTGTATTCTTTAGAGTTCTCTTTACTTCTTGTTAACCAGTCCCTCTTTACTCCAATCCTCTGTTGTATTTAATTATTCTTCACATTATCTAATACCTTCTCATAAGACATTTTTGCCTCAATTTAGTCATAAGTTTGTACTGTAAACTCATTTCAAGGCCTGTCTTCCCCATAGTATGCTAGCTACTTCATAGAAAGTACCTAACATATATATATATAATATAGAGAGAGAACAAAAGAAAGACTAAAAATAAAGCACTGCCCAATGTTTGCCTACATTACGCACAACTGAGTCTTAATTCCCTAAAATACCTAAGAAGTTCATATATATATTCTCCTCTTCAAATGTAAGTGGATGTTTTCCCCATGTTAAAAAAAGTTTAATCCAAATTAACCAAATGGCATAAAAGATAAAAATAATAGTAAAAATGTTGAATACAAAGGTATAGAGAATTAACATATATGTTCTGTCAATGGAGCTAGTCTTACTAATGTATCCAAGTGTGGACATTACAAGAACATCCAAGTGGATAAAAAGCCAAAATTTACTATGCTTATACAACATCTTGCTTCCCACTGAAACAAACTTATAATATTGAGATATTTCACAAAAATCCTCTTTGTAAAGAATGTAGTATAATATCATAGGTGAGGTATACCTAACTTCATCTAAATAGCTTCTGATTCAGCTCTCTGGCAAAGGAAAATGGCAATAGTAACAGAGGGAGGAAAGAAAATTTAATAAGATCATCTGTAGGAGGATAATATTTAGAAAAGCAATTGCTGTATTTTTCCTTAGTTTCCTATGTCCATTTTCTTCTTTGAAGAAAGTCTACCATCATTACCTTAAGAGGAGGATAATAGGACAGAACACAAAGAAAAATGCAATATATTTTTAAAAACTTTTTTTCAGGCATAAAATAATAGACTTGGAAGAATGTGTGATTATTCAGCATCAGTATTCCTCATTAATACTACTTTCAACCTGCAAAACTAGATGGAATTTTCCTGTACTGGCAAAGGGGGAAAGAGTTATACAGTCTGTCCTCTGTATTTGTGAATGAGAAACCCATGGATACAGAGGGCAGACTGTACTACATCATTTTGTAAGAGATTGAGCATCTTCAGACTTTGGTATCCATAGGAGCGAGCAGGAACCAATCCCCTGCAGAAACTGAAGAGGGACAACTGTACAGGGAAAGATGGAAGCTTAGAGTCTAGTGGGTCTCTGATAAGAGTCTATCCATGTTCTTCTCCTACCAAATTTGAATAGCTAAGAATGCCAGAAAACTCATAACCCAAGTTGAGATAATCAGAAGAGATATGACAGAAATTTGTAATACAAAATGAGCTAATTAGAGTAAATTTTAAGTTCAAATCAAGAGCACAATCTTCAAAAATTCTTTAAAATTTGCTTAATTAATTAAAGTATGGTCAGTTGCATGTTCAGTGGACAACATGGCTCAAGGAAATAAGATTAAGGGCATGAATCTGCTATTGAAACCTGAAATGCTCAAGTATCCTGTAAATAAGTCTGGAGAAAGAGGCATATATCAAAAAGAAGGGTGGGTGTCACTACTGGCATACAGAATTTACTGGGATCAAAAATATATAAAGCCAACTAATTTTTTTTGTTTTTTTTTTTTCTTTCTCTGTGATCTTTATTTAAGGTTTGCCTCTTGTTTTTTGTTTTATTAATCCAGTCTTAAATCTTTTAAATTGAGATATAATTGATTTATAACATTATATTAGTTTCAGGTATATAACTTAATGATTTGATATTTGTATAATGATCACCACAGTAAGTCTAATCAACAACTATTGCCACACATGGTTATAAATATTTTTCTTGTGGTGAGAACTTTTAAGATCTACTCTGTTAGCAACTTTCAAATATACAATACAGTATCATTAACTATAGTCACCATGCTGTACATTACATCTCCATGACTTATTTTTTTAAATTAATTTTTATTGAAGTATGGTTGCTTTACCATGTTGTGTTAGCCTCCACTGCACAACAAAATGTATGTCATACACATACAGATATCCCCTCCCTTTTGGACTTCCCTCCCATTCAGGTTACCACCATGCACTAGGTGAGTTCCTGGTGCTATACAGCATGTTCCCATCACCTGTCCATTTTATACATAGTATCAATAATGTATATGTGTCAATCCCAGTCTCCCAATTCCTCTCACCCCACCCTTTTCCCCCTTGGTATCCATACTGAATGTAAGACCAGACACTATAAAACTCTTAGAGGAAAACAGAGGCAGAACACTCTTTGACATACACCACAGCAACATCTTTTTTGACCCACCTCCTAGAGTAATGAAAATTAAAAGAAAACTAAACCAATGGGACCTAATTAAACTTAAAAGCTTTTGCACAGCAAAGGAGACCATAAACAAGATGAAAAGACAACCCTCAGAATGGCAGAAAATATTTTCAAACGAAGCAACTGACAAAGGATTCATCTCCAAAATACATAAGCAGCTCATGCAGCTCAATATCAAAAAAACAAACAACCCAATCAAAAAATGGGCAGAAGACCTAAATAGACATTTCTCCAAAGAAGATATACAGATTGCCAACAAACACATGAAAGGATGCTCAACATCACAGATTATCAGAGAAATGCAAATCAAAACTACAATGAGGTATCACCTCACACTAGTCAGAATGGCCACCATCAAAAAAATCTACAAACAATAAATGCTGGAGAGGGTGTGGAGAAAAGGGAACCCTCATACATTTTTGGTGGGAATGTAAATTGATACAGCCACTATGGAAAACAGTATGGAGGTTCCTTAAAAAACTAAAAATAGAACTACCATACGACCCAGCAATCCCACTACTGGGCATATACCCAGAGAAAACCATAATTCAAAAAAACACACGCACCCCAATGCTCATAGCAGCACTATTTTCAATAGCCAGGACATGGAAGCAACCTAAATGTCCATTGACAGAGAAATTGATAAAGAAGATGTGGTACATATATACAATGGAAGATTAGCCATAAAAAGGAAAGAAACTGGGTCATTTGTAGAGATGTGGATGGACTTAGAGAGTGTCATACAGAGTGAAGTAAGTCAGAAAGAGAAAAGCAAATATCATATAATAACGCATATATGTGGAATCTAGAAGAATGGTATAGACGATCTTAGTTGCAAAGCAGAAACAGAGACACAGATGAAGCCAACTAGTTTTTTGAGAAACTTGTACTACTCAAAGAGCTCAGTGGGGATTAGACAGGATTGTGATTGTTCAATACAAAATTAGTAAGTTTTACCCAGACTCCCATTTCTATAGGCAGGCAGCAGCCCTCTCCATATGAGTCCATTCCAACAAAGATAATATAAAGAAAAGGTCAGGCAGGAGGTGGAGCCAGGAGAAAAGAGATGGATCGACTGAAAAACAACTATGGGGGAACATTACTGGAGCTTCATTAAGGAACATTACCAACAAGATTTTAGAATAATTATGGACCAACGACTACTGTATGCCTCCTGTTTTACTCTTTTTTAATGGAAGCATTTATAGCAATTATCTTGTCCTCACCCTGCTACTATTTTTTGGGTTTTTTTGAGATGAATCACACATAACCTGACATCCTATTTCATAAAACCCAGATCAAGAGGAGCCAGATGTAGAAATTGACATCTGACCATATTGACCCAGATGTAGAAATTATTACAAAACCCTAGACTTTGAGTCTTTTGCAAATTTTCAGTGGAGGAGTAAATGTATTCTGTGCTTTAAAGGGAGGAAAATGACACTTTGTAACCAAAGGTTAGTCTATGACAAATTGTACTATTATTTCCAATTATTTGCTGCCTAACTGTAATAGGATTATACATCTCTCCCCAATGTCATGTTACTTGTACTAGCTGTCTGTAAGAGAAATATTACTATTTTTCCCTGTCCCATTGTCATAAGGTTCAGTCATGTGACTTGCTTTGACCAGTGAAATAGAAGAGGTGACGGAAGGTATTCTGAACCAAAGCTTTTAGATCCATCTTGTGACCCTTCTAGTTATCCTGCATTTCACTCTATGTTCCCCAAAATAGCATGTCCAGATTTAGCTGGATCCTAGAATACAAAAAGCCAGCTAATTAAATATAATTGGCATCACTTTTAATCCAGAGTATGAAAAAAATAATAGAGAGTTTATAATCTTAGACACTAGCAAATGGGAAATCTAACAATTTTAATCCTAAGGATACACAGTGCCTTTTATCCCTGATATCTATCTTAATCCATGAATCTTTATTGAACTTCAAATATTTTCAGATTAGAAGCTTCTGTGGGGGACCATCAATGTTTAATAGTATTTCTTATATTTTCCTGAATGTTCATGACAGTGTATCCAGATCAATAAATGTCTGCTAAGACTTCTCTGAGGTGCTTGAGAGTTAGGACAAAGCTAAGACATCGAGTACAAAATCTTAGAGCTAATGATCTCCTATTTAACACTCAGAGGAAGAGTAAAGTATCAGAATGGGACTAATTTTCTAAAAGGGTTGAGGAAAAGTAATCAAGCATAATATTCTAGGAGGCAACAATACCATTTTTAAAGTAAATTGCAAATTGTTAAGATGAGTTCTAAGTAAGAAAAGTCAATAGACATTGGTAACATGCTGAGATACTATATAAATGTCATTGAGTCAGTGAGAATTTTGTGAATAAAGCCTGCTGATTTAGGTCAACTTGGAGAAATTACTGAAAAAAACAATAAAGATGATAATCTTTAAAATCTTTTTTCTTCTACTGCATGAGAACTGATCATCCTAGTTGCCCACTTATGGGAAAAAAGGAGCTCAAAGATTAGCACTTGAATATTCATCACACCTTTATGAAACTGGTAACAGGAAACGTGTATTTTTAATCATCACAGAAACTGACTTATTTGCATGACAATTTCCCAAAAGTTAATAATTTAAGAATTGGCCATTCCCAAAACGTGAAAGTATTTATGAGCCCTGTCTGGCCAGGTGTGTTGTGCTTTCTTTATTTTTTTTAATAAGTCACAGTACAGCACTATGCTTAGAACAGAGGGGGGTGTACATGTAGTACATATATACATATAGCAAATGCTGAATGATTGAATTGATGAACTTAAGACTAAAGCTCAATTATCTTGCCTCTAATCACTCTCCTGTAAGTAACATACACATACTACGCCCAAGGAAGCTCCTCCTTCATTCTCTCTTTAATTAAGTTATTGAAGCATTGAGCTTTAGAGTAGTGAGTGAATTTTGAGATATTGGCCTATTTATTTTGTTTCTATGAATAAGTTTTTATGGGGGTTCGAATAGTATAATTATGGCTACTCTCCAAATTCAGACAGTAGAAAAGTGGGAGGAGTATAATTTAACTCTTGTGAAGTATTTGTTAAAAATTACTATACCAGGAACATAATAATACCAATGAGTAAACGTAGCTTGAATAATTCAGTACCATGACACTCTTTTTAAGGCAGCACAAAAGTGGGTTCTAATATCTTATTTATTGTTTATTTCCAGGCTAACACATTTATTGTCTCCAAAGAAGGGAAAAATACCTGTGGAAGTTGGAAATTTTTCACGGAAAAAATAAACAAGGTATCTTGCTATTTCTTCCATAAAGTCCATAAAGGTCCAGATGTTGAAATGCTTTTACAAAGCAGGTCATAGGCAGAAGCAGAGTGAATGTTACAATAGTAGGCAACTGAGGCATCAGGTATTGCAGGGCAGAACTAGAAAACATTTCTATGAAGTGCTGATGTACCATACCATGCCTGCTAGCCTTTAATCAGGGAACCAACTTGTCTGCCTGTGCCAGTATTTCCCTTTTAATGGATATATTACACATTACTGGTCCAATCTATTCCAAGTTAGAAATAGCTTTGCTAAAGAGAGATACTGGAGAACAATGGAAAAGCCCAGGATTGTGAGTAAAGATTAGAGGGTAGGAAGAAGGAACAGGAACTAAAATTTGTTCAATAACTGACCACATGTCAAGTGCTATGACAAATATTATCTAATTCAACTTAATTTCCCCCAAAACCTAGAGACAAATGTAGTTGTAGTTCACTTTGAAAAATAGGAAATAGGTTCAGAAAGATGATGGAAGCTACTAGATGTCACACAGCTGTTCTGTTGCTGTGCCACAATATAAATGCATGCCTGTCTTATGCCAGGTTCCAAACTCCTTCCTGCTTCTGCGGCTAATGACCTCCATGAACATTTGTGAGTTACATTCCCACGGTCTATGCTTTGGTTTTCTCTTCCTGTCATATTTAGATAATACCATTTATTGTTATAATGGTATTATTTACCTAATGGCCATTGATCTGGGTGCTTTTGAGAATTGTTTTGATAATAGGGAGGTAATGTATTTTCAACATAGAGAAGCACCGCGCAATGTAAGTTACTTATAGCTTTCAGTGAATTTACTCACAGTGGAGGGACAGCCATTGTACTAACACTCTGGGCTTCTCTCTGCCTCCTCATCTCTTATCTGGAACATCTAAAAACACCATCTGACTTTGCCCTTATTCACAATAAAGCTAAAATGCAATTTTTATATGCCTAAATTCTTTGTCTCTCAATTGTTTCAGAAATTGAGAAGGAGCAGTTTATTTTTTTCTTCCTTTTTTGAAATTCATTATTGACATTCCTGTTGACTTGTTTCCTACTTTCAACTACCAATTCGTGGACATAAGCCCTTTGAAAATGTCCAATTTTGGATGTGACATGATTTTGTAACCTTCTCAATATCTTTTAAAGTAGTTTTATTTAGTCACGTAAATCTTGGGTCTTACAAACAAGTTAGGCCCTTGCATTAGAAAAACAGGAAACAAATGTTTGAGAACATATTTTAGTAACTGCACAATTATATTGTTTTTTTTCACGTACTAAACTTTAATATGTGATAGCAACAAAATATACTTGCAATCTTTGGAAACAGATGGAAGATTAAGTATATGGTTATTAAAATATCCACTTATTGTTCTCTAGTAGAATATGTTTTCCTAAGTTTGGGCTTATTATGGTGATTAATGTGATAGTTAAGTACACTAAATGGCCAGGAAAATGTAGAAGTTTAGTAGGCAACATCTTGCATATGTGAAATCTCAAGGAATGCTTGCCATGTAAAAATACACCCTGGCTCATAAATACATTTTGAAGTTCTTACTAATCTCAGAATAAAATAGCAAGTATCATTGCTTTACTATGTACTCACTGATACCAAGATAAGGTATCTACTTATCTGGAGAATTATTTTTCCTTTGGATACTTCAAAAAATATTTTCTATTTTTCTGTTAAGTTGAAATAAAGGAAATGTCGTAATTACTGTTGCATTCTTAGAGCTCTTCAGGTACTTAGAGGTTCAGGTTGATATGACTGGGATATCTGCACTCATTTTGGTATGCTATATTGTGATTTGTAAGAAATATCTATTTGGTTTTTGTCCTTGATTTCTGGCCGAGTTCCTAAAACTCTTGGTATTTCCTAAGTGTTGAGAGCAATAAAGATAGCTTTTGTTATGTTAATGAGGAGACTTTCAGAAAGCACATAAGAATGGGGGCTGGCTGCCAGAGATGAACAAGTGATTAGAGGATTGGAACTTTCACTTCCACCCCACTGACCTCCAGGTAAGCAAGAGGGGCTAGAGGTCAGATGGATCGCCAATGGCAAATGATGTAATTAATCATTCCTATGTAATGAAGTCGCCATAAAAACCCCAAAGGACTTTGTTCAGAGAGCTTCTGGACTGGTGAACATGTAGAGATGTGGGGAGAGTGGCACGCTGAAAGAAAGAATGAATGGAAGCTCTGTGCCACTTCCCATATACCTGGCCCTGTACATTTCTTCCATCAGGCTGGTCCTGAATTATATCCTTTTGTAATAAACCAGTGATCTAGTAAGTATAATGTTTCTCTGAGTTCTGTGAGCTGTTCTGGCTAATTAATCGAATTGGAAGAGAGGGTCCTGGAAGCCTCTGATCTATAGCTGGGGATCAGAAGCATAGGTGATAACTTGGGCTTGTGACTTGGAGAAAGGGGGAGGGTAGTCTTGAAGGTCTGGGCCCTTAACCTATGCTATCTCTGGGTAGATAGTGGCAGAATTAAGATGAATTGTAGGCCAGAACTTTGCTGGTTGGTGGTGGGGGAAACCTCCCCCAGATTGGAATTGGTACCAGTAAACCCTTTTAGGTACATATCCTGAAGTGGGTAGCATGCATGCATATAATAAGTACCTAGTCTCAGAAAAATTAGTCACAATCCCTTTCAAGATTCTCTTGATATTATAATCTCTGATGATGAATGGGTTTGAAGGTCCAGGTTAGGTGATACCTAAATAGCATTCATAGAATAATAGAATTTTAGATTTTTAGCGAATTATAAAGATCATCTAGTCTGTTAATGTGTTACAGTTTAATGTTTTCCATATCCCTTTGGGATTTCCCTCTTATCTCTGAAGCATCTTTACCATTACGTACAAAAATATTTTTTGATAAATTATTTCATTTAAAAATGAATGAATAAATATATATACATAATTAAAATAATCTTATATCAAAGTTATAATAAAATGTTAATTTATTTTAAGATAAATTAACATTAAAATAAATTATATATGATATGGATATAAAATTAAATTAAATTAAAATATTTTATATACAGATGTGTATATAAATGTATATATACCTACATACATATAAACACAAACTAAGTCATCTTTTTTATAGCAGTAGGATATGCATACTACAAACAGTGATCTTATTGAAAACCACTCATTGTGTTTACATCCTGTCCTCCATAGTAGGACATCTCTGAGAACAAATGTGAGCAGATACCTGTATCCCTGTAATATTTATTTATTGATCATAGTTCTATAATTCTATGATCAATAAATAAACTGAGGTTCAGAGGAGGTTATATATTTCTTCCAGGTAATATCTTTTAAAATATATTTAAATAGAGTCTTAGAAATTACCAGATCATTTAAAACAAGTACATTCCTTTGTGGATAAGCCTTGAAAAGATATACTCAAGAGAAGTAAACATATAAGAGTTGTTTCCAGCCATGGGGTCAAAGATAGCTGAGTGGTGACAGAATTGGTAACACATTGTCACAGTTTTGGGTGTGAGTGGCTAACTAGTTTGATACCATACTCAGTGAGAAAGCCTTCTTGATAACTTTTACAGCATTGTAAAAAGTATGTTTTTTTTGCAAAATGCTACTCATATGATACTAGTCTCATAAACAAGGAAAGCATTTTACTACTCAGATCTTTTTTTTCCCTCCCTATTTCAAAATATCTTTTTTATTTTTAAAGAAATGGCACATAGAACAATGATTCCAGGCCAATTCTGTTCATTTCAGATGGATAGATTTTCAGCACATTCACTTCACACTGTACCATTTTTTTCTTCTTAAGCTTACAGTGAAGATAGCTACTGAAGAGCTAGTGAATGAGCTTGAAACAAGATGAGTGTCTAGGATGAGAGAATCTACAGACCCTTACCTTTATACCTACAATCTTGACAGCCCTCTCTTGCAACACTTCCCTGCGTGTTCACTATCCTTCAAAATCCTTCATCCTCTAAGCCCATCAAATGTATGATGGGCTTACCCATTAAGTTTATTTTAGAAAATAAATTTTTCTAAATTTCATAAAAAGATCAACTTTCTTAGAATCTTCACTTATAAAGAATCAGCATAAAACGGCCTCTAAATTACCTAATGTCGGTGACAGATGCTTAGTAAAGGTTTCATATGTCTCCACTTATCCTAGTTTATCATAAGTCTCTCATTCTGATCCCATAGTTGTATTCTTATTTAAACACACACACACACACAACAATACAGCATAATGGCAATGAATGCATGCCCAGTGTATATGAACCACACAAATGTCATGGTTGCTTGGCAACCACTGACAGGTACTATATACTGGAGAGCAAGGGGATACAAAGCAATGAATGAAAGCCTTATCATCTGCACTGATTTCAGGTGAAGGGAAACTGTCTTCAGTGCAAAAATGCCTCCTTTGGGTTATGAAATACAAACAGAAGAAAAAAGTTTGTCTATTTTTAAAAATTAAGCTAAATCATCAGTTGTATTGTGATAGGACAGTAAGTCATTTCATGAAAAAATAGCTGATTATTGGTCAAAAGAAGAGATGGATGTACCTAACAAATTAGTTCTTGAGTGTACTCATTGTGGTAAGGTGAACTACTGATACTGCTTTGAACACATATGTATTTTCCCTCTTATTCCCAGATTGAAGGAAATCTTACTAGAGTTGAATTTTTAGCATGTATTTAAAAAAAAATATTGGTCCAAAGTAAACACTTCTGCTACTTTAAAACACTGTATTTTTCTCTCCACAACGTCTATGATATAGTTGCTTAGTATCTTAAACATAGATTCTAAAGGAAATGAGCAGATTCAGTCATTACTCTTATTAAACCTTTTTAGTTTTGACTTCCCTGGGTCACAAAATTTCACGTCTTACTGAAATGGCTATTTTCCATATTATTCATTAATGTCTCTGCTTATACTTTTGCACCTTTTAGTTTCGGAATACTTGTTTCCTTCCAAATAGTCACCTTTTGTTCTCCAGGTAAGATAGTCAAATATATCTGCACTCAGACGTCTATAGAAAAATAATTGTGTTTCTTTTAAACATGCTACTATCAAATATTGCCAGAGATATAAAACATGATATCTGAGTAAATTTCATACCTAACACCTTCAAAATGTACTTATATATCAAAGCTAAAATGCTTATAAATTTGAAATTTTTAGTCCCATTGCTGATACTTTAAATTACCATCATTTTAATTCCTTCAGTTGCAGGAAATACCATGAGTTACATTTTAAAAAATGATTAGGAAAAGCAGATGAAAAAGCAAACTCTACACTTGCTTCCATGAGTCTAGGAGGAGAGGAGATTAAACTGGTGGGAGAGACACAATTATCTTTTTCTTATTCTCCAACTCCTTTTGGCTCTTCCATGGTAAGTAAATTAGAGAAAACAGATGATTCTAAAAGATGTTTTCATTTAACAAATATTAATTGAGTGTTTCCTACAACCCACTACTAGCCTCCTTTTCTAAATAAGAAAGCAGGGCCATAGATAGGTTAAATAACTTGACCAGTTAGAAAATGTTAGCCAGTGATAGAGCACAGACAAAATCAAGACTCTCAGTCTGAAACCTAAACACTTAATCCCTGAATTTCATTGCTTCTTGGGATCCTTTAACTCATCTGAGTGTTCAACTGAAGGGGTCACTATCCCTCTCTGTAATACCAGCTACTTGACCATAATATACCATAGGAAACTGAAATTACCAATTCCTACATTCATGGGAATTCATCTGTATTTATAACCCACATTTGTGAGTTCACCTGCAGTGTATGGAACTGAATTTACCTCTCCAAACTTTCCACTTTTACTGCCGTTTGGTTTCATTACTATGTTCAACTGGAAAGACTTGTCTTTACTTTTCCCCATTGGACAACTTAACCTAGAAGAGTTTGATCCCATAGTCACCCAATCACCAGTCAGATTTTCCTCAGCATCTCACAATGAAAGCCATTTAAGCAGTTATAAATTTTAGAAACTTCAGTCCTTTTAGAAATGTTGAACTTCTCAGTAGTCCACTTGTTTTCATACCTTTATAGAATATACCAAATCATTGAAAATTATTATGGATGAATAGCAGGGATTGCTTTAAGAAATCGAGTTTATAGTAGTCCCCCCTTATCTGCAGGGGATACATTCCAAGACCCCCAGTGGATGCTTGAAACTGTGGATAGTATTAAACCCTATATACACTATGTTTTTTCCTATACATACATACTTATGGTAAAGTTTAATTTATAAATTAGGCACAGTAAGAGATTAACAACAATAATAAAATAGAACAATTAAAACAATATACTGTAATAAAAGTTATGTGAATGTAGTCTTTCACTCTCTTAAAATACCTTGTTGTACAAATTTAATGCCTTTTCCATCTTAACTAAGCACTTATCACACACAGTGGCCATAACTTTTGCGGTTTGAGGTGCAAAAACAAACCTGGCAAAAATTTCTTTTTCCTTCTTCACAATGTCTTTGATAGAAGATTTATTATCGTAGATCTTAGCAACCTCAGCATATGATCTTTCTCTTTCCTTATTAAATCAATATCTTTCACCTTTTCACTTTAAAGGAAGCACTTTATGGCTTCCCTTTGGCATATCGAATTGCCAGCATCACTACTCTTGTGCTTTGGTGCCATTATTAAGGAAAATAAGGCTTACTTGAACACAAGCCCTGTGATACTGTGACGGTAGATCTGATAACCTAGAGACTACTAAGTGACTAATGGGGAGGATGAATTGGACAAAGGGATGGTTCTTGTGCCCAACAGTGCAAGATTGCATCACTGCTACTCAAGATGATCTGCAATTTAAAACTTATGAATTGTTTCTTTCTGGAATTTTCCATTTAATATTTTTGGACCATGGCTGACCATGATAACTGAAACTTAAGAAAGCAAAACCATGGATAAGTGGAGACTATTGTGCATGCTATCAGTTTATTGTACCTGATGTAGGTTGTTGAAAGTTGATTAAGGGGAATTGAAATTTCCAGTCCAAAGTTTTCCCATTACAAATTTATGTTATCTAACTTAGAGTAAGCTGTTCCCAGAACAGTGTGAATTATTTTATTTTGGAATTTTACAACACCTGTGCTTTAATAGAGGGAAAAAAATAAATAGTTCCATTTAATATTAGGTATTTTACCTTTTGGCTTCTAACCATAAACAGAAATTAATAGAGGTGATTAGTTTTTTCATATATACATCAGCAATGATTGGTGTTTCTTGATATACAATATTAAAATCAAGAGGAATTCATTTGAGTTTAGGTCATAGGCAATGATATGTAATAATATCCTCAAGTAAATAAACATTAAGGTATTCATATTTTCAACTGCAAAAACTCAATCTAGATCTTGTCATAAAATTTGAAATGCATTTGATGGCATAATCAGAAAAAAATGTTAGAGTATCTTGATCTATCTATAAATGTGTCTTAAGAGAATAAATATAGCAATGATATAGGACTTGGGATAACTTTTTCCATTGATTCTCAAATAAGTAAAGTAAGAGCTATGTACAATTAAAAGTAAAATATTGAGAGGGGGTAGAAAATCATCCATAATTTAAAGAAAAAAATTGAAATTCTATTTATTACAAAAAAAACCAGATAAATATTACTTATATATTACTGCTCCCTTACTTGAGTGGTACTTGAGTAGTTCCCTTCAAATACTGAGTTATAAGACTATAACAGTGAGTAAGGACTGATGTTCTCACAGAAGTTTCTGTCTGTAATAGGAACGTATTTCATAAATCAGAGTCTTCTGGATAATGTTCAGTGTGGATGTTAGCAGTTATTTATACTTCACATATTAGAATTCCTTTGGAGAGTCAATCTATATGAAGGGCAGAGGCCAATGATGCCTATTAGCCTAAGAAATAGTTCAAATTTTTGGTCATCCATAGGCTGCCCTTGGTTGTCACTTCCTTATCTGAAGGACTGAATCTCTCTACCTGAATGGCATCTTGATGACTGGGAACTCACTATCTATATAGAGACCACCCACATGAGCAGTATTTGCTGGCTGAGATCTGTGATTCCCATGATTAATTTCTTGCACTAGATCCACAGTTACAATAGTCAGTTCACATGTAGAAACATGCTGCTTCTACATCTTAGACTGTGACTTCTGCCATGACGTAGAAACTTCTAGACTGTTTAAGCACCAGACTTCTCCCACTTAGTAGAACTGCTCCATGGGGCAGATCCACTCTGTGTATTTTTTTTCCTTGTTAAGAATCTTTTCCTTCCCTTATTTCTTATATTTTCATGCATCAAACAAAATTTATAACTGGGCTGCAAGTTCTGAGCTATGGAATGTCTTTATACATCTCTACTAATGTCAATGTATTAAAATTGTCATTAAGTTATATTTGTTATTAAGTGTGCTAGGCACTTTTCATACACACACACACATACACACACACACTTATCTAAACCTTACAACTATTTGAGGTTAGTGCAAATATTCCTTTTTATCAAATGAGGACACCAAGGCACAGAGAGTTTATGGACATTCCATAAGCTCTCATAGCGAGAAATTGACAGGATTTAAATCTAGGTGTTTTGACTTCTGAGCCTAAGTTCATAAGCACTACATTTCAATTGCTTTTCAAAGTTTCTTTTTAACAGGGTTACTAATCTAGTAATTCAGAGAATGTGGTAGTGTAGTCGACTTAGAATTCAATATAGCATTTGATGAGATATGTCATGGAAATATTTTTCATCTCTTTTTGAAATGGAGAAGTATGTGCTGAATACTTATTTAATCAGGTAGATTTGTACCCAGTCTCAGGATTAAAGGATCTATGCTAACCTGGAGGGAAATGTGTTGTTAGGCCATAAAACTCATTTCAATCTCAAAAGTTAAGCATATTTACTAATGACTTGTGTTTACATATGCAAAACACAATGATCAGACTTACAGATGAGATGACACTGGAAGAGAGGGTAAATGCTTTGAATTCCTGAACCAAAAATATGTTGACAGACTGCAGGAAAGGACTGAATATTAAAAGATAACATTAAACCAGGGGAAAAAAAAAAATCCTAAGATTTTGTACTTTCCTTAGTTCCTCAAGACAAGTATAGAAGTCCATATATTGGAGATGTAGACAAGCAGCAGAGTCCATGGGAATGGTTTAGAGACATTACATCAACAAATCAGGCCCATGTAATCACCAGTTTACTACAACCATCAATAAAGATAATCTGAGCATAGGTATCATGGAGAAAATAGGACAGTACCTACGATGAAGGAAAGGCTAGTGCCACATTCAGTTCTGGTCATACCACAGTTTTTAATGTTTATCAATAACTGCACTCAAAGGATAGTGTGACTACCAAGGACGTATTGTTGGGGATATGCAAACAGTTTGGTGAAGGATGCCATATGACATGAGAATGCTTGAAGAAGGTACAGATGCTTAGCTTGAAAAAGAAATGGAAACATGTTTAAACTTAGTATTTAAAAGACTTTTTTGAAAAGAATAATTAGACAATTGTTTAATCCTCCCAAGAGTAAACTTGAGGGGAAAAGGTGGAAGCCATAATAAGACAAGTTTTTGAACATAAAGAAGTGCCTTGAAATATCCAGAGCTACCAAGTTAGGAAACAGTGAATACCCAAGCATAAGATTGAGAGCTATCTTGCTCTATAGTTGTAGAAGGATTTCAGAGATAAACTGGGATGTTGGATTATATGCTAGTGAAGATTCCCTCCAAACTACACAAAGTTAGGGCTCTTTCCCTTGCCACCCTTTTGTTTGTCTGTTCCTGAAAACTGAGGTCAGATAGGGAAGTGTTAGAGAAAAAGGTAACTGCTTGCTAATAAGTCTACAGCAGCTTGACACCATGGAAATCATAGGCCTGCTAAGCAGACCTGGTCTCCTTCAGGAACAGCAGCCTTTGCCTGAATGGAACTTTTATATTCTAATCCATCTTCTGTTCTCTGCTTCCCATACACTTAAGTCTCACTTCAAATTTTAAAGATATTTTCCAAAAAAAAAAGGTAGCTCTTTAACTTCTATGACAACAACAAGGACTCCATTATTCCTCTCCTTGACAAATATAGTTCTGATGCTACAAAAATGTTTAAAGTAGTAGAGTGGGGATGGATCACCTTAGCGGTTCATGTTGAGTCTTTTAATAGGACTCCAAAGAGAATATTTTTAATGCAGGATCTGCCCAGTTGCTGGAGCAGAGTGCTATATGCTTACACTAATACCTCAGAGTAGATCTGCACTGGCTTCCACTGTCTTGGTCCTATCTTTCAACAGAATCTTATCTTCATTCTCTGAAAACTGGTTGAAAGGTAGAAATAAAAAAAAAAAGGAAGGGCATTATCATCACTTAAGTGCCTACTTAAGTGCTGAACTATGCATTCCTCTTTCACATTTACTATTGCATTTGGTCCTCATACCAAAGTATGAGAGTAGGTGTGGCTATCTTGATTTCACAGATAAGGAAACTGAAGTTCAGCTATGGGGAGGGACTGAATCCAAGGCAGAGTACTGGCTGGTGTTAGAGCTGGAGTCCATAATTACACTCTCCACTGAGGAGAGGGTGGAAATACAAACAGAGAATGAGTGAGCTTTCAAAAATCTAGTCCTTAATTGCTACAAATCTACTCCCTGTAAAGATCTGCCATTAATAGGCCCACAAATACAAACAACCCCAAAATAATTAGCATCAGACCACAGGGACTCTGGGAAAGCAGAACCACTGGAGGAAAAAGTAAGTCTCCAGGCTTTTTTCTGTTCCCCATGACCACCAAAACCTTAGAATAGAATCGTATCTATTTATGACACATTCTATTTTTTGTAGACACTGGGCTGAAAAGAAATCAGATTCTGACTAAATTTAATGCTTAACTCATATGTGAGCCTGAAAAAAATAAAAGAAAAAACATATTGTTTTAATGATGGTACATCTGCATGAAAATGATAAAGAATTTTGAAATGGAAAAAAATTTTCCCACTTTGTTGCTCAAGTTACTGTTTTATTTCTTTGGAATAGGTAATTAGAAATACCTACTTAAAGGAAAGCAATAATACGTCCAGTGTTGCATAAAATCCCTTCGGACTTGATTCTCTTTCTTTCTGAAGAACCATATATTTCTTTGCTACCCTAAGTTCCTTTTGAATAAGTTATAGCTTTATCAGACACAAGGACAACACCAGACAATTGCTATATTCTGTAAAAGGTATAGCTTCATAGTCTATATATGTGTGAAAACATTGCCTATAGCTCTTCTGCAGATATTGATCAGGCCTGATATCTTATGTGATTTCATGTCTGTTCCAAAAGTACTTTTTGAGCAAATATTCAGGAGATAAAGACACCAGGAAACTCCCAAAACGTAACTACTGTTAAAATCCATACATCCTTTCCATTTTGTGAAATAGAATATGATACACTTCCTTAGTTTTAAAGGTATTTACAAAATTTTATTTTATAATAGAATTTAAAACAACCCTTTCACATAAAAAGGGCTTAGTGAATATTTCTTGAACAAATAAATGAGTGAATTCATAATAGTAATTCATTTTGGACCTTGAATTCATATTAATATTTCAACTACCAAACTACTGTTTTCTAAGCTCATCATTACATCATTATCAATACTAACCTTTTTAAAATGATACCTGTCTCTTTAGTTTCTCTTTCTGATCTTTCATTGTTAGTGTATAGGAATGCAAGAGATTTCTGTGCATTTATTTTGTATCATGCTATTTTACCAAATTCATTGATTAGCTCTAGTAGTTTTCTGGTGGCATCTTTAGGATTTTCTATGTATAGTATCACGTCATCTGCAAACAGTGATGGTTGTACTTCTTCTTTTCCAATTTCCTTTTATTTCTTTTTCTTCTCTGACTGCCATGGTTAGGACTTCCAAAACTATGTTGAATAAGAGTGGCGAGAGTGGACATCCTTGTCTTGTTCCTGATCTTAGAGGAAATGCTTTCAGTTTTTCACCACTGAGAATGATGTTTGCTGTGGGTTTGTTGTGTATGGTCTTTATCACATTGAGGTTGGTTCCCTCTATGCCCACTTTCTGGAAAGTTTTTATCAGAAATTGGTGCTGAATTTTGTCAAAAGCTTTTTCTGCATCTATTGAGATTATCATATGGTTTTTATCCTTCAATTTGTTAATATGGTGTATCACAGTGATTGATTTGTGTATATTGAAGAATCCTTGCATTCCTGGGATAAATCCCACTTGATTATGGTATATGATCTTTTTAATGTGTTGTTGGATTCTGTTTGCTAGTATTTTGTTGAGGATTTTTGCATCTATATTCATTAGTGTTATTGGTCTGTAATTTTCTTTTTTTGCGATATTTTTGTCTTGTTTTGTTATCCAGGTGATGGTGGCTTCGTAGAATGAGCTTGGGAGTGTTCCTTCCTCTGCAAATTTTTGGAAGCATTTGAGAAGGATGAGTGTTAGCTCTTCTCTAAATATTTGATAGAGTTTGCCTGTGAAGCCATCTGGTCCTGAACTTTTGTTTGTTGGAAGATTTTTTAATTGTAGTTTCAATTTCACTACTTGTGATTGGTCTGTTCATATTTTCTATTTCTTCCTGGTTCACTCTTGGAAGTTTGTACCTTTCTAAGAATTTGTCCATTTCTTCCAGGTTGTCCATTTTATTGCATATAGTTGCTGTAGTAGTCTCTTATGATCCTTTGTATTTCTGTGGTGTCAATTGTAATTTCTCCTTTTTCATTTCTAATTTTATTGATTTGAATCCTCTCCCTTTTTTTTCTTGATGAGTCTGGCTATAGGTTTATCAATTTCGTTTACCTTCTCAAAGAACCAGCTTTCAGTTTCACTGATTTTTTGCTATTGTTTTCTTTGTTTCTATTTCATTTATTTCTGCTCTGATATTTATGATTTCTTTCCTTCTACTAACTTTGGGTTTTGTTTGTGCTACTTTCTCTAGGTGCTTTAGGTGTAAAGTTAGGTTGTTTATTTGATATTTTTCTTGTTTCTTGAGGTGGGATTGAATTGCTATAAAGACCCAAGATGTGATCTATCCAGGAGAATGTTCCATGTGCACTTGAGAAGAATGTGTATTCTGCTGCTTTCAGATGGAGTGTCCTATAAATATCAAGTAAGTCTATGTGGTCTACTATGTCATTTAAAGATTGTGTTTCCTTATTTATTTTTTGTCTGGATGATCTGTCCATTGGTGTAAATGGGTTGTTAAAGACCCTGCTACTACTGTGTTACTGTCAATTTCCCCTTTTATGGCTGTTAGCATTTGCCTTGTGTACTGAGATGCTCCTATGTTGGGTGCATATATAATTACAACTGCTATTTTTCTTGGAGTGATCTCTTGATCATTATGTAGGGTCCTTCCTTGTCTCTTGTGACAGTCACTATTTTATTTTATTTTATTTGTTAGAGTTTATTTATTGATTTATTTTTTATTTTTGGCTGCATTGGGTCTTTGTTGCTGTGCGCGGGCTTTCTCTAGTTGCGGCAAGGAGGGACTACTCTTCAATGCGGTGCACAGGCTTCTCATTGCAGTGGCTTCTCTTGTTGCAGAGCATGGGCTCTAGGTGCATGGGCTTCAGCAGTTGTGACACACGGGCTCAGCACTTGTGGATTGTGGGCTTAGTTGCTCCATGGCATGTGGGATCATCCCAAACCATGGATCAAACCCATGTCCCCTGCATTGGCAGGTAGATTCTTAACCACTGCACCACCAGGGAAGTCCGACAGTCTTTATTTTAAAGTCTACTTTGTCTGATGTGAGTATTGCTACTCCAGCTTTCTTTTGATTTCCATTTGCATGGTATATCTTTTTGCATCCCTTCACTTTCAGTCTGTGTGTGTTTCTAGGTCTGAAGTGGGTCTCTTGTAGACAGCATATATATAGGTCTTGTTTTTGTATCCATTCAGCCAGACTGTGTCTTTTGTTTGAAACACTTAATCCATTTACATTTAAGGTAATTATTGATATATATGTTCCTATTACCATTTTCTTTGTTGTTTTGGGTTTGTTTTTGTAGGTCTTTTCCTTCTCTTGTGTTTCCTGCCTAGAGAAGTTCATTCAGCATTTGTTGTAAAGCTGGTTTGGTGGTGCTGAACTGCAGCAAAAAGTATAAAATACCTAGGAATAAACCTACCTAAGGAGGTAAAAGACCTGTACTCAGAAAACTGTAGGACACTGATGAAAGAAATAAAAAATGACACAAACAGATGGAGAGATATACCATGTTCTTGGATTGGAAGAATCAACACTGTGAAAATGACTATACTACCCAAAGCAATCTACATATTGAATGAAATCCCTACCAAATTACCAATGGCATTTTTCACAGAATTAGAACAAAAAATTTTTACAGTTTATATGGAAACACAAAAGACCCCGAATAGCCAAAGCAATCTTGAGAAAGAAAAACGGAGCTGGAGGAATCAGGCTCCCTGACTTCAAACTATACTACAAAGCTACAGTAATCAAGACAGTATGGTACTGGCACAAAAACAGAAATGAACAGGATAGGAATCTCAGAGATAAACTCACGCACCTATGGTCATCTAATCTATGACAAAGGAGGCAAGAATATAAAATGGAGAAAAGACAGTCTCTTCAATAAGTGGTGCTGGGAAAACTGGACAGCTACATGTAAAAGAATGAAATTAGAACACTCCCTAACACCATACACAAAAACAAACTCAAAATGGATTCAAGACATAAATGTAAGCCCAGATGCTATAAACTCTTAGAGGAAAACATAGGAAGAACACTCTTTGACATAAATCACAGCAAGATCTTTTTTCACCCACCTCCTAGAGTAATGAAAATAAAAACAAAAATAAACAAATGGGACCTAATGAAACTTAAAAGCTTTGCACAGCAAAGAAAACCATAAATGAGACAAAAAGACAACCCTCAGAGTGGGAGAAAATATTTGCAAATGAAGCAACTGACAAAGAATTAATCTCCAAAATATACAAACAGCTCATGCAGCTCAATATCAAAAAAAAATACACAACCCAATCAAAAAATGGGCAGAAGATCTAAACAGACATTTCTCCAAAGAAGACATACAGATCGCCAAGAGGCACATAAAAAGATGCTCAACATCACTAATTATTAGAGAAATGCAAACAAAACTACAATGAGGTATCACCTCACACCAGTCAGAATGGCCATCATCAAAAAATCTACAAACAATAAATTCTGGAGAGGGTATGGAGAAAAGGGAACACTCTTACACTGTTGGTGGGAATGTGAATTGATACAGCCACTATGGAGAACAGTATGGAGGTTCCTTAAAAAGCTAAAAATAGGAGTATCATATGACCCAGCAATCCCACTACTGGACATATACCCTGAGAAAACCATAATTCAAAAAGACACATGCACCCCAATGTTCACTGCAGCACTATTTACAATAGTCAGGACATGCAAACAGCCTAAATGTCAATCGACAGATGAATGGATAAAGAAGATGTGGTACATATATACAATGGAATATTACTCCACCATAAAAAGGAACGAAATTGGGTCATTTGTGGAGACGTGGATGGAGCTAGAGTCTGTCATACAGAGTGAAGTAAGTCAGAGAGAGGAAAACAAATATTGTATATTAACACATATATGTGGAATCTAGAAAAATTGTACAGATGAACCTATTTGCATTGCAGGAATAGAGATGCAGATGTATAGAATGGACATGTGGACACAGTGAGGGGAGGGGAGTGGGATAAATTGGGAGATTAGGTCTGACATATATACACTACCATGTGTAAAACAGATAGCTAGTGGAAACCTGCTGTATAGCGCAGGGAGCTCAGCTCGGTGCTCTGTAGTGACCTAGATGGGTGGGATGTGGTAGGTGGGGAGGGAGATCCAAGAGGGAGGAGATATAGGTATACATATGCTGATTCACTTCGTTGTACAGCAGAAACTAACACACATTGTAAAGCAACTATACCCCAATGAAAAAATAAATAAAATGAAATGATACCTGTCTAATAATAATGTTTTATTAGACTTCCCTTGAATCAGTACACTTTAGATAAACAAAGTTTCAGTGAGTGTCATTATGTGCCCTGCATGGTTCTAGATGTGGAGATACAGGAATTGGGAAGAGGGAGTATCTGCCCTCAAAACTTTTACAATCTAGTCAGATGGGTAGGAGAAGGGCGCTGATAACAAAGGCCGTAACAAAGAGGGAGACTATCCACTGGGTGTTCAGTGCAGGAAGACCATGGATCCATTTTAAAGATTCAGAAAACTTTTCAAAAGAGTACATTAAAGATAGGTCTTAAGAGCAGGTAGAGCTTTGACAAAGACTGGTGGAAAGAAGTTTCTAATTTTTTTCTACTCTAACTCCAAAGGTGCTTGATCCACTCTGGACTGAGTCTGTGATTCCTTTACAGGGTTACAAATAACAGTGATCTGAGCGCCTTTTGTGATCTTTAGAATTTATAAAGTTACTTTATGTACTTCACAGTACTGAGTTTTCATATCCAGCCCACATGCTGGGCAGAGCAGACACTACCATGCCCATTTTTCAGATAATGAAACTGGGCTCTAAGATTTCCAAAGTCACAGAAATAATAGATGATTTAATGGAAAAAAACACCTTTTACCTTGGGAAACCAATGCCATTAATGCTGCTATACTTCTAGGTCATAGCAGCTGTAGTGAGCTGTCACTCAGAGAGCAAGGCAAGCTTTTCATGGAAGTAATGTCATCTATATTGTGTGCCTTAAGCAATACAATTTAAACAAGAATTTCTTAATTACCGTCAACCACACTATAATATTATGTTGTGAATGATAACAGCACATGCATATCATCAGGAATTAGATCATCTGGAAGGTGTATAGAAAGGGGGAACACTGGAATGTCTATTGAGAATTTGCCAGAGAATAACACGGTATATGTCACAGAGTTATCCTGGAACGAGGTTTCAAGTTCTACGAGTATATCTCAACCAACTGAAAGGACATCACAGGCAGGGTACTGATGCAAAATATTATTAGACATTTAGGGTAGACAAATATGTATTCAAATAAAGAGCTGTGAAGAAAGTTCTCCAGTAGAAAGCCTGTTCCTAGATGGGATGGGATGGTTTTCCTAGGCTTCTTGGCTGAAATCTATCTGTCCTGAGAAGACTGAAAATTTAAAAGGAATAGAAGGGGCACAGTAGGGGAAGCATTGAGAGGAAACCCAGACCAGGTAGCAGCGTTTAAATGTCAGGATCATTTCCCCCATGTATGGCTTTAAGCGACTGTTGTAGTGGAGGACTCAGTGCTGACTTTGCTCCAACCTTGGAGAGCAGTTAAGGGAAGGAAAAACTGAAGACTTCTTTTCCCTTTAGCCTGCACAATCAGATTTATCTGAATTGAGCAAAGAATTCAAAAGAATTTATGCAAAATTACTGGAGTTTAGGAGAGCCCTCACTATACTTCTCAAAAGTACATGCATTGCATTTGAAATAACCCAGATGTGTGAATTTCTAATGTCATCGATATTGCTATTATCAGATAGGATTCTAACCATTAAATCCAAGTATTCTCAGGAAAAATCTCAGCCCCCACACCCCAAACATGAATTTCCCATTTGTCTTTCCTTATAGAAACTATGTTTTGACTTCTTGAAGCCAGTGTAAGCCTTTGTTTCTTTTCTGTCTGGAAAATAACAGACAGTGTGACCCTGGCTATCATCTTTTTTCTCAACTGCTGATCTGATTCCACCTAATAAGTAGCAACTAATGGTGACTATCGCAATTCAAATTAAAACGAAGAGAGTAGAATGACGTGCAGACAAAGCTCAGATGTGGGTCTGCTGATATTTGTAGCAGGAGGTTAATTAGCATTAACAGAAGTATCAGCAGTCACTTGGACTTACTCATAAGGTACTGACTGCTCTCAGCAGTATAGTACAGAGGAAAACAAGTCAAAATAGTTTTCTTTTTCCTCTTACAGAAAAACCATTTACAAAGACAAACATAAAGTAATTGGATTCTTTTTTGTTTGCTTTCTGTTTCTCCTTTCCAGCTAAGTGTTTGATTTAGCTGCTTCTTTTGCTCCTTCCAAGTCCTACATGGTTTGAGTAATAATAGTGTTAGTTGTTCTTTCTTTTTCCCTTTTTCATTCCCTTCCTCCCTGCCCCCTTCCCCATCCTTTGGTGGTTGTTTTCCCTTTAGGCAACAATTTTATGTATAGGCGCTTTCAATTTCAATGAATGATGGGTATATTTTTATGGGTGGTTTATACATTTCGGGTTATATAAATGCAGGACGTACATCTATCCCTCTGATCACTAAATCCATCTAAAACTTTTGAAGCCCCTACCTTTCCCTATTCTATGCAATGATCAGAATAACTGTTATATCCAATGTTTCAGCCTTAAACAAAGCCCAGAAAGGTTTTATTTGTTTGACTTTGTATTTTTTTTTTCCATTTGCACTCTAATAAAAAAAGAGTGCAAATGGAAAATAATAAAATAATAAAATAAAATAATAAAAAATAATATATTATTTTTTAAAATGAAAGTTCCTTTTATCTATATGCAGGAGAGCTTAGGATCATTTGAAAATCTATTCTAGGTATTCTGAAAATAAATGTCCATGGTTTAGTACCTGTAGAATTATTTAATATACACATATCATTATATTATTTAGTCATTCTTTGATGTTTTATAGAAAGTTCATTATTTTAATCTATTGAGAAATGTTAATTAATAATGAAAGATCAATAAATAATAACCATAATGTGAATTAAAATATCTCCTGCTGTGCGAGACTGTAGTTACTAGAATTTTGATGAGGACTTTTAAAATTAATTTCTTTGTTCTTTTCTTCTGTAGAGGGAGCTGGAAATGGATTCAAAAGAAAATTAAGGAAATACATATATATTTAAAAATTCTGACCACAAATCAAAGACAGGCTTAAAATTCTTTGAGGAAAATTTACTCAGTGGTGATAAGAGATATGGAATTGGGTGTGCCACCACTGTTTTGTATAAAAACATAAAAGGAAGTTAACTGTCACATTATTTCTACTTAGACTTGCCAAATCAGATGGAATATATCTATCTGTCTATCTATCTATCTATCTATCTATCTATCTATCTATCTATCTATCTAACCTATCTATCTATCTATCTATATATCTATCTATCATCTATCTATCTATATCCAAATCTACCTATCTAGATAGACAGAAAGACAGACAGATATCAAGACATTAGCTGTAGATCATTTTATAAATGGTACCAAGTATGAATCATAAATATATAAGTATTTCTTACCAAGTATCATGGTTCATTGGATAGACAAGATGGATAGACAAATCCCTCAATTAATGCAACCCTATCATACAGTGGAGGATATTGAGGTAGGCAAATGCTAGGTGAGAACCCAAACAGTAGTTATTTGGCATCTGGGCTGGGGATAAAATCTAAGTCACTGACCCTTCATTTAGTAGCCTTTCCTTAAATCTACAGTGCCATATAAGCATTATCTTGGAAATTAGAGTAAAGAAATCTTTGGTCTTGATTTATCTTCTACATTTTCTCTGTAAAAATGCACCATAAGGAGTATAGTATGTAACTTATGGGCTAAGGAACTGGACATGTGTTAAAAGTGAAGAGATTTTAGGATTCTGTTCTGCTCAAATTTAACTTCAAATTTCAAAAGAGTACCCATATCTTAAACCCCCATGATTGATGAAGGAGAGTGAAGGAAGGAGAATTCTCATTTCTAACTATATTCTGTTATTTTAACGAGGAGATGGCTACTATGGTTTCTTCAGTTTGATGACAGCTAATTATCCAAACCATTAAAACAAAAGGAGATTGGATGTGGATGTATGGATAAGAGGTATACGTCTATATTTTCTTTGTCTTGTCAATGGAGACAGGCAATATTTGGATGTTTGGGATTTTTTTATTTTTTATTTTTTTGCTATTTTTAATGACCTGAGTAGACTCTGGCAAATGGCCATCCTAAAAGAGAATTTGGGCTGCTCAATAATTGAACATTGAGTTATCACATGAAGTAAGAGGAGATTCCAGGCTTGAAAGGCAGACAAAGTCAAAGTGTGTGTGTTTGTGTGTGAGAATGCATGCACGAGAAAGAGAGAGAAGGAGAGAAAGAAACAGAGGCATCAAAGTCTAGGTAACAAATGCAGGAGTTTAGAAAAGGACTGACAGAAGTAAAGAATCAGACTTTCTGGGGTCTGCTGATTTTTCAATAATAATTTAAAAAGTTAACATTTTTGAGCACTTTCCTGGCTATTTTTGCCAGTATTCTGGTTTTTACATAAGTCATCTCAATTAATTCTTATAACAATTTGTGTGTGTGTGTTCGAATAGTATCTACGATTATTTTCCAGAGGAGGAAGAATAAGCTATGGCAAAATAATTTCCCCAAGGACACTTCACTAAAAAGCAGCTGGCAGAGGCTGGATTTGAACTCAGGAATTTCTAGATCAAGAACTGAAAGTTCTTAGCCATTATATTACAATGTCTCCCATGATCAATTGCCCCTATCCAAGACCAGGAGGTATATGATTTATAGGTGATTTGGGCTGGCATAAAGAAGCAAGAGCCTCCTGAAAGACAAATAAAGCAGGAAAGCAATTGAAATTCTCCTATAGCTCTACTAAATATCCATTATACAGGAAAACTTAATTTTTTTTAAAGGACAAGTGTCTTTCTCAAATTCCCTTAAATGCCTAGCAAGTTGATGCTAGGAAATGTGCCATTTTCCCATTCCTTTAGTATATCCTTTCTCATCATAATGCCTTCCTCCAAATAGCACATGGTAAATGAGGGGAAAAAAATCTATATGAAAAAATGTGGCAAGAATATTGAAGTAGCAATTAAGAACAGATGGATGTTTTGTAAGTACAAATGAGTTTTAAAATAAATGAGGGTTCACAAGAGGTTTGTGAGAATCAGTTAATATCCTATTGAAATATTGAGACACACATGTAAAAGTCTACCAGGTTCGGCTCTATTTGTGAGTCACCAGCAGTAGTACAGAATATTTTTGCACAACGGCCAAATTAAGCACCTCTTTCTAATCTTCATGTCACAACACTTTTTAGATATAATTCACCCCTTATTTCCCAGCCCAGGTTTTTGACTGATAGTACCTTTTCTACTAGATGAGAAAGCACCTACCAATGTCAAAACACAGGGCTTATATTCTAGTAACCTGTAATCTTAGACTTGAGGTCACTGTGGGTCCTTATACTCACTATATGCCTCCAATCAAAGACACTTGGGCCAACAGATCTGGATGAAGAAACTGGAGCAGAGGAAAAGTGAACCTCACCTCACATAGGAAGATCTTCTCAGGTGTGTTTTGTGTAGAGAAACAGGAAGCATATGAATGAATACCACTGCTGAGAAACAAAATTAGAAAGAACATGTGGATCCAGGTTCAGTTTTTTGGTTTGTTTGTTTAAAGTATGGTGACCGTATTCACTAGCAAAATGTGGTCTGGTGAGTATAAAGACACCAACATTATTTTCTCCAAAATTGCCCTCAGGGAGAGGAACAATCTTGAGCAAATATTACCTCCATTTGATGGACAGAGATAGAAACAGGGAGAGTCTAGTGCAGCTCTTTCCATTTCAAAAGAACCATTAGTACACAGGGCAATCCTTAATTCTATTTGCTCCCTATTAAGATGTGGAGTAAAAATAATTTATTGATGGCTTCTCAGAAAGAAGGACATCTAATTTTGGAAGCTAGCATTTAGGGTACCAACAATGATATCTAATTATTGAATATTTACCTTATGTTAGGTATTATATTAAGAGCTCCATGTATAGCATTTCATTTAATCTTCATAGTGACACATTAGAAAGTACTATTATAACTACACAACAGATAGAAAAACTGAGGTGCAGAGATGTTAAAGAATTTACTCTATATCAAAACAAGAAGTAAGTGGACTGCAAACTGAGTCTAGGCAGTCATGAAATTCCCTTGAAGAGAAAAGATTATGAAAAAAGATAAAATTTACTTTATGAATTTAATATGCTATTCAATATTAATATTTAACGTGACATTGTTAAGAAGAATAAAGTAGCACTTGGGATATGTAATCAAATATAACTCCATGTAAAACTTGGATATCTGACTTCAAAATACTGTCCCTTCTGCCTTGCAGTTTTTGCAGGAGTTGCTTATTCAGAAGGTAATGATCTCCTCCTTCCTATTGCAATGAAGCCACCTGTGCATGCATATCTGCAGATGATAATCATCTCTGGGACAAGATGGAGAATGGGGAAGAAGTTGGGGAGGGCAGAACTATGAAGAAATTGTGGTATGTCATAACCACACTCTCTTTATAACAGTCAGTGTGTCACTGGTCTTTTCCTCCCTGATAAGAATCAGAGCACTGATAGGAAGAACACTCTTTGACAAAAATCACAGCAAGATCTTTTTTGATCCACCTCCTAGAGTAATGGAAATTTAAAAAAATAATAAACAAATGGTACCTAATGAAACTTAAAAGCTTTTGCAAAGCAAAGGAAACTACAAACAAGATGAAAAGACAACCCTCAGAATCAGAGAAAATATTTGCAAACGAATCAATGGACAAAGGAGTAATCTCCAAAATATATAAACAGCTCATGCAGGTCAATATTAAAAACACAAACAACCCAATAAAAAAATGGGCAGGAGACCTAAACAGACATTTCTCCAAAGAAGACTTACAGATGGCCAAGAAGCACATGAAAAGCTGCTCAACATCACTAATTATTGGAGAAATGCAAATCAAAACTACAATGAGGTATCACCTCACACCAGTTAGAATGGGCATCATCAGAAAATCTGCAAACAACAAATGCTGGAGAGGGTGTGGAGAAAAGGGAACCCTCCTACACAGTTGGTGAGAATGTAAATTGATACAGCCACTCTGGAGAACAGTATGGAGGTTCCTTAAAAAACTAAAAATAGAATTACCATATGACCCAGCAATCCCACTACTGGGCATATACCCAGAGAAAACCATAATTCAAAAAGACACATGCACCCCAATGTTCATTGCAGCACTATTTACAATAGCCAGGACGTGGAAGCAACCTAAATGCCCATCGACAGACGAATGGATAAAGAAGATGTGGTACATATATACAATGGAATATTACTCAGCCATAAAAAGGGACGAAATTGGGTCATTTGTAGAGACGTGGATGGATCTAGAGACTGTCATACAGAGTGAAGTAAGTCAGAAAGAGAAAAACAAATATCATATATTAACGCATATATGTGGAACCTAGAAAAATGGTACAGATGAACTGATTTTCAGGGCAGAAATAGAGACACAGATGTAGAGAACAAATGTATGGACACCAAGGCAGGAAGTGGCCTGGGGGTGGTGGTGGTGTGATGAATTGGGAGATTGGGATTGACATATATACACTAATATGTATAAAATGGATAACTAATAAAAACCGGCTGTATACAAAAAAAAATTAAATTAAATTAAAAAAAAAAAATCAGAGCACTAAGACTTTGGAACATTCACCTTGCTGATAGAGAGGGGAGATGTAAATGCCAGGAGGAAAGAGTTAATGGGTAATATTTTCCTTTCCTGAGAAGGTCCACATAAATGAAAATATTCCCAGGAATCATTTTATTCTGCCTCTTAAAATTTAATCACAAAATACTATTTATTCAGACATTTGCCCATTGTTTCATTAATTTTGTTCAGTAGGCATGTTTTTTGTCTTATCACACGGTGTTCAACTGTGAATTGTTTTTGCATCCAGACTTTGGTTTGCAATACTCCCAGCAGTAATTTCTTTTTTTTTGTTTGAATTTTTGAATTTTATTATTTATTTTTTTATACAGCAGGTTCTTATTAGTTATCTCTTTTATACATATTAGTGTATACATGTCAATCCCAATCTCCCAATTCATTCCACAACCACGACCGCCCACCACCACTTTCCCCACTTGGTGTCTATAAGTTTGTTCTCTACACCTGTGTTTCTGTTTCTGCCTTGGAAACCAGTTTATCCATACCATTTTCCTAGATTCCACATATATGTGTTAATATATGACACTTGTTTTTCTCTTTCTGACTTACTTCACTCTGTATGACAGTCTCTAGATCCATCCACATCTCTACAAATGACCCAATTTCGTTCCTTTTTATGGCTGAGTAAAATCCCATTGTATAAATGTACCGTATCTTCTTTAGCCATTCGTCTGTCAATGGGCATTTAGGTTGTTTCCACGTCCTGGCTATTGTAAATAGTGCTGCAATGAACATTGGGGTGCATGTGTCTTTTTGAATTATGGTTTTCTCTGGGTATATGCCCAGTAGTGGGATTGCTGGGTCATATGGTAGTTCTATTTTTAGTTTTTTAAGGAACCTCCATACTGTTCTCCAGAGTGGCTGTATCAATTTACATTCCCACCAACAGTGCAAGAGGGTTCCCTTCTCTCCACACCCTCTCCAGCATTTGATGTTTGTAGATTTTCTGAGGATGCCCATTCTAACCGGGGTGAGCTGATACCTCATTGTATTTTTGATTTGCATTTCTCTAATAATTAGTGATGTTGAGCAGTTATTCATGTGCCTCTTGGCCATCTTATGTCTTCTTTGGAGAGATGTCTATTTAGGTCTTCTGCCCTTTTGACTGGGTTGTTTGTTTTTTAATATTGAACTATATGAGCTACCTATATATTTTGGAGATTACTCTTTTGTTGATTAATTGACAACAATGGATTAATTTGATTCCTTTGCAAATATTTTCTCTGATTCTGAGGGTTGTCTTTTCATCTTGTTTTTAGTTTCCTTTGCTGTGCAAAAGCTTATAAGTTTTATTAGGTCCCATTTGTTTATTTTTGTTTTCATTTCCATTACTCTAGGAGGTGGGTCAAAAAATATCTTGCTGTGATTTATGTCAAATAGTGTTCTTCCTAAGTTTTCCTCTAAGAGTTTTATAGTGTCCAGCCTTACATTTAGGTCTTTAAGCCATTTTGAGTTTATTTTTGTGTACGGTGTTAGGGAGTGTTCTAATTTCATTCTGTTACATGTAGCTGTCCAGTTTTCCCAGCACCACTTATTGAAGAGACTGTCTTTTCTCCATTGTATATCCTTGCCCCCTTTGTCATAGATTAGTTGACCATAGGTGCGTGGGTTTATCGCTGGGCTTTCTATACTGTTCCATTGATCTATATTTCTGTTTTTGTGCCAGTACCATACTTTCTTGATTACTGTAGCTTTGTAGTATAGTCTGAAGTCAGGGAGTCTGATTCCTCCATCTCCTTTTTTTTCCCTCAAGACTGCTTTGGCTATTCGGGGTCTTTTGTGTCTCCATACCAATTTTAAGATTTTTTTGTTCTAGTTCTGTGAAAAATGCCACTGGTAATTTGATAGGAATTGCATTGAATCTGTAGATTGCTCTGCATAGTATAGTCATTTTGACAATATTGATTCTTCCAATCCAAGAACATGGTATATCTCTCCATCTGTTTGTGTCATCTTTGATTTCTTTCATCATTGTCTTATAGTAATCTGAGTACAGGTCTTTTACATCCTTAGGTAGGTTTATTCCTAGGTATTGTATTCTTTTTGTTGAAATGGTGAATGGGATTGTTTCCTTAATTTCTCTTTCTGATCTTTTGTTGTTATTGAATAGGAATGCAAGAGATTTCTGTGCATTAATTTTGTATCCTGCAACTTTACCAACTTCATTGATTAGCTCTAGTAGTTTTCTGATGGCATCTTTAGGATTCCCTATGCATAGTACCATGTCATCTGCAAACAGTGACAGTTTTACCTCTTTTCCAATTTGTATTACCTTTACTTCTTTTTCTTCTCTGATTGGAGTGGCTAGGACTCCCAAAACTATGTTGAATAATAGTGGTGAGAGTGGACATCCTTGTCTTGTTCCTGATCTTAGTGGAAATGCTTTCAGTTTTTCACCATTGAGAATGATGTTTGCTGGGGGTTTGTTGTACATGGCCTTTATTATGTTGAGGTAGGTTCCCTCTATGCCCACTTTCTGGAGAGTTTTTATCATAAATGGTGTTAAATTTTGTCAAAAGCTTTTTCTGCATCTATTGAGATGATCATATGCTTTTTATTCTTCAATTTGTTAATATGGTGTATCACACTGATTGATTTGCATATATTGAAGAATCCTTGCATCACTGGGACAAATCCCAGTTGATCATGGTGTATGATCCTTTTAATGTGCTGTTGGATTCTGTTTGCTAGTATTTTGTTGAGGATTTTTGCATCTATATTCATCAGTGATATTGGTCTGTAATTTTTTTTTTTTGTAGTATCTCTGTCTGGTTTTGGTATCAGGGTGATTGTGGCCTTGTAGATTGAGTTTGGGAGTGTTCCTTCCTCTGCAAGTTTTTGGAAGAGTTTGAGAAGGATGGGTGTTAGCTCTTCTCTAAATGTTTGATAGAATTCACCTGTGAAGCCATCTGGTCCTGGACTTTTGTTTGTTGGAAGATTTTTAATTACAGTTTCAATCTCATTACTTGTGACTGGTCTGTTCATATTTTCTATATCTTCCTGGTTCAGTCTCAGAAGGTTGTACCTTTCTAAGAATTTGTCCATTTCTTCCAGGTTGTCCATTTTATTGGCATAGAGTTGCTTGCAGTAGTCTCTTATGATGCTTTGTATTTCTGCAGTGTCCATTGTAACTTCTCCTTTTTCACTTCTAATTTTATTGATTTGAGTCCTCTCCCTCTTTTGCTTGATGAGTCTGGCTAAAAGTTTATCAATTTTGTTTATCTTCTCAAAGAACCAGCTTTTAGTTTCATCGATTTTTTTGCTATTGTTTTCTTCATTTCTATTTCATTTATTTCTGCTCTTATTTTTATGATTTCTTTCTTCTACTAACTTTGGGTTTTGTTTGTTCTTCTTTCTCTAGTTCGTTTAGGTGTAAGGTTAGATCGTTTATTTCAGATTTTTCTGGTTTCTTGAGATAGGATTGTATTTCCATAAACTTCCCTCTTAGAACTGCTTTGGCTGCATCCCATATGTTTTGGATCGTCATGTTTTCGTTGTCATTTATCTCCAGGTATTTTTTGATTTCCTCTTTGATTTCTTCCTCAGTGATGTCTTGGTTATTTAGTAATGTATTGTTTAGCCTCCATGTGTTTGTGTTTTTTTACGTTTTTTTCCCTATAATTCATTTCTAATCTCATAGCACTGTGGTCGGAAAAGATGCTTGATATGATTTCAATTTTCTTCAATTTACTGAGGCTTGATTTGTGACCCAAGATGTGATCTATCCTGGAGAATGTTCCATGTGCATTTGAGAAGAAAGTGTAATCTGCTATTTTTGGATGGAATGTCCTATAAATATCAATTAAATCTATCTGGTGTATTTTGTCATTTAAAGCTTGTGTTTCCTTATTAATCTTCTGTCTGGATGATCTGTCCATTGGTCTAAGTGAGGTGTTAAAGTCCTCCACTATTATTGTGTTACTGTCAATTTTCTTTATAGCTCTTAGCACTTGCCTTATGTATTTGGGTGCTCCTATGTTGGGTGCATATATATTTATAATTGTTATATCTTCTTCTTGGACTGATCCCTTGATTATTATGTACTGTCCTTCCTTGTCTCTTTTAACATTCTTTATTTTAAAGTCTATTTCATCTGATACAAGTATTGCTACTCCAGCTTTCTTTTGATTTCCCTTTGCATGGACTATCTTTTTCCATCTCCTCACTTTCAGTCTGTATGTGTCCCTAGGTCTGAAGTGGGTCTCTTGTAGACAGCATATATACAGATCTTGTTTATGTATCCATTCAGTGAGCCTGTGTCTTTTGGTTGGAGCATTTAATCCATTCATATTTAAAGTGATCATCGATATGTATGTTCCTATTACCGTTTTCTTAATTATTTTGGGTTTGTTTTTGTAGTTCCTTTTGTTCTCCTGTGTTTCTCAATTACAGAAGTTCCTTTAGCATTTGTTGTAGAGCTGGTCAGGTGGTGCTGACTTCTCTTAGCTTTTGCTTGCCTGTAAAGCTTCTGATTTCTCTGTCGAATCTGAATGAGATCCTTGCTGGGTAGAGTAATCTTGGTTGTAGGTTCTTCCCTTTCATCACTTTAAGTATATCATGCCACTCCCTTCTGGCTTGTAGAGTTTCTGCTGAGAAATCAGCTGTTAACATTATGGGATTTCCCTTGCATGTTATTTGTCATTTTTCCCTTGCTGCTTTTAATAATTTTTCTTTGTCTTTAATTTTTGCCAATTTGACTACTATGTGTCTCGGCATGTTTCTCCTTGGGTTTATCCTTCCTGGGACTCTCTGTGCTTCCTGGACTTGGGTGGCTATTTCCTTTCCCATGTTAGGGAAGTTTTTGACTATAATCTCTTCAAATATTTTCTCGGGTCCTTTCTCTCTCTCTTCTCCTTCTGGGACCCCTATAAGGAGGATGTTGTTACGTTTAATGTTGTCCCAGCGGTCTCTTAGGCTGTCTTCGTTTCTTTTCGTTCTTTTTTCTTTATTCTGTTCCACAGCAGTGCATTCCACCATTCTGTCTTCCAGGTCACTTATCCGTTCTTCTGCCTCAGTTATTCTGCTACTGATTCCTTCTAGTGTATTTTTCATTTCAGTTATTGTATTGTTCATCTCTGTTTGTTTGTTCTTTAATTTTTCTAGGTCTTTGTTAAACATTTCTTGCATCTTCTCGATCTTTGCCTCCATTCTTTTTCCAAGGTCCTGGATCATCTTTACTCTCATTACTCTGAACTTCTTTTACTGGAAGGTTGCCTATCTCCACTTCATTTAGTTGTTTTTCTGGAGTTTTATCTTGTTCCTTCACCTGGTACGTAGTCCTCTGCCTTTTCATTTTGTCTATCTTTCTGTGAATGTGGTTTTCGTTCCACAGGCTGAGGACTGTAGTTCTTCTTGCTTCTGCTGTCTGCCATCTGGTGGATGAGACTATTTAAGAGGCTTGTGCAAGCTTCCTGATGGGAGGGACTAGTGGTGGGTAGAGAGCTGGGTGTTGCTCTGGTGGGAAGAGCTCAGTAAAACTTTAATCTGCTTGTCTACTGATGGATGGGGCTGGGTTCCCTCCCTGTTGGTTGTTTGGCTGAGGCAACCCAGCATTGGAGCCTACTGGGCTCTTTGGTGGGGCTAATGGTGGACTCTGGGAGGGCTCAGGCCAAGGAGTACTTCCTAGAACTTCTGTCTGCCAGTGTCCTTGTCCCCGTGGTGAGCCACAGCCATCCCCTGCCTCTGCAGGAGACCCTCCAACACTAGCAGGTAGTTCTGATTCAGTCTCTTATGGGGTCACTGCTCCTTCCCCTGGGACCCGATGCGCACACTACTTTGTGTGTGCCCTCCAAGTGTTGAGTCTCTGTTTCCCCCAGTCCTGTCGAAGTCCTGCAATCAAATCCCACTAGTCTTCAAAGTCTGATTCTCTGGGAATTCCTCCTCCCAGAAAGGGTTGCTGGACCCCCATGTTGGGAAACCTGACATGGGTCTCAGAACCCTTACTCCAGTGGGTGGACTTCTGTGGTATAAGTGTTCTCCAGTTTGTGAATCACCCACCCACCAGTTATGCAATTTGATTTTATTGTGATTGTGCCTCTCCTACCATCTCATTGTGGCTTCTCCTTTGTCTTTGGATGTGGGGTATCTTTTTTGGTGAGTTCCAGTGTCTTCTTGTCGATGATTGTTCAGCAGTTAGTTGTGATTCCTGTGCTCTAGCAAGAGGGAGTGAGCGCACGTCCTTCTACTCCGCCATCTTGAACCAATCTCCTCTCTCTTGATGAGTAAAGTCTTCTTTCCAGTTGCTCTCCTTTTTGTCAGAGTGCCAGTTCCACTTCCAGTATTGTTCTGCTTAGGTTGCTGGGAGGCCAGTAATTTCTTAACATAAGTTTTAAGAAAGACCATTTCCTAGAATTTTCTTTCAAAGAAGAGTATTGGTAAAAATATCTCTGAATTCTAAAAACTCGTATTAAAGGGAAGACAGTACATTTACTCAGCCAACAATGGTTGTTGAGAACTACCTTGTATATTCCCTACAATGACTGAGGGACTGTGAATTTGCAAATGAAGTTATGGTTTTTCCCCTTTTTGCAAGACTGTCTTTTATTCTCTTACTCTCCTATTTGCCCAGCAAAACAAAGTTAAGAGTTTACACATTTTGTTGCAAAGATTCTGAGGGTTTGATGAATGTTCATTCATCCATTCTGCAAGCATATATTGTCCATTATGTATTGGGCATGGGGTAGGTCCAATATATTCAATCTTGAGTAGAACATGGTGTAGCAATAGGAGCAGAAAATCAGTTGTATTTTGAAGACATAAAATGGAAGTGATTCCTTGAGTGGGTGTACTTGAATTTGAATCTTTGGCCTGTCATGTATTATCTGTATGACCTTGAAAATGGCACGATTTTTCTAAACTCCAGCCCCACAATGGTAGAATGTGATCATTAATTCATCTTTCACAGGATTGTTATGACAGTTTAATGACAATGTATAGAAAGTATTTATCAGTTGGCAATTTTTAATAAATATTAATTCTCTCCTCATTTTTAACTCAGCCACACATAAAGGTAGACGAAGCAAATTCAGAAAGGATGTTTTAGTTATGGAGGTAGAATGTGAATAAAAGCTTTTGGGAAATAAGCTCTCTGTTGAAATAATCTCACTTATTAGACTAAGAGAAGGTCTTTTAGAAAGGCCTTGCTTTCTTTCTCAGCCTGAACTCTTTAATCCATGCTCATCAGCGTACATAAGACCAGAAAATATCACACTGAACTTCTGATAGTTTTGGCTTATTTTTCCACAGAGCACAACCCAAATGTGTTTTCCTCAGCATCTTTTGATCTTTCATTAAATTAATAAATTTCTCTTTTGAAGACAGATTAATAATTCTATTTATTATGACATAACTATATGCAAAGGACTTTATCCTTGGTCTTCACAACAACACTGTGAACTAGGTATATAATTATTTTTATTTTATGCAAGGGAAAAGTGAGACTCATAAAGGAGAAATAATTTGCCCAAACTCACATGTCTACTATGGAGGACTGAACTAAGGTTTGTCTGGCAGCAGTGATTATACTGCTTTGAAATTGCAAGAAAAAATAATTATTCCACTTTTTAACCAATTTCACCAAGAAATAGAGGACAGAGGCCCTTGCTTCTTTACTTCAAAGGCTCTTGAAATGATGTTGCTTAGCTGATACTCTCCTAAATTGGTTTATCCTATGGGAACAATTAAGCAATAATCACTTATAAGTGGCTTCAGGGAAATGCTGAAGATAGACCTTGTTAGTCTACAACTCCTAAACAAAATGATTGAAAATATGGCCATAGTTAAAATAGCTTTTTGTGGACTTCCCTGGTGGCACAGTGGTTAAGAATCTGCCTGCCAATGCAGGGGACACGGGTTCGAGCCCTGGTCTGGGAAGATCCCACATGCTGCAGAGCAGCTAAGCTTGTGCGCCACAACTACTGAGCCTGCGCTCTAGAGCCCACGAGCCACAACTACTGAGCCCACGTGCCACAGCTACTGAAGCCTGCATGCCTAGAGCCTGTGCTCTGCAACGAGAAGCCACCTCAATGAGAAGCCTGCACACCACAACAAAGAGTAGCCCCCACTCACCACAACTAGAGAAAGCCTGTGCACAGCAATGAAGACACAATGCAGCCATAAATAAATAAATAAATAAATAAATAGGTGATGTGTGATCACTACACACTTGTAAAAAAAAAATAGCTTTTTGTTTCTTTGGAATACATGAGAATATATGGAATAAATTAAGGCATATTTGTTCGTATAAGAGCATAATATACATTTGATACAAAACGGATATTTAGGGCAAGAATGCACTGTTTTTGTCCTGATAGAAATGATGCCTAACGGGGCAGAGTCAAGATGGTGGCATGGGAAGATGCGGAGTTTGTGTCTCCCCACAACTAGGGCACCTCCTGGATGCTGGTGGGGGACCTTGATGCCCAAGGAGATGGGAGGAGCCCCTGAGCGACTGAGTAGGACATGGGGGGAGTAAGGGGGGAGGAGAAGTGGAGGTCTACAGGACTGGCTCCCCTGAGGGGGTGGCTGGGAGTGGGGAGGGGTTCCCAGACCTGGAGGGACCCTCGGGGGCTAGGAGATCAGGGGAAACATGCCTAGCTTTCCCCTACCCAATTGGGCCAGGAAGCCTGCAGGGCTCCTGGGCCAGGCCCTCTGCCCTCCAAGGCCCTCTGGGTCACGTTGGTCCTAGGGGAGTAGGAGGGAGGCAGGGCCCTCCGGGATCAGAGGATCAGGGGAGGCACTGCGGGTGTTTCCTCTGCCCACTCAGCCCTGGGAAGCCTGCTGGGCTCCTGGTCCTGGTCCTCCATTCTCTGGGGCCCCCTCAAGCCTCATGGGTCCTATGGGAGGAAGGGAGGGAGGAGCAGGGAAGAGGAGGAGAGGCAGACAGGGAGGGGCCCTCCTGGACTGGAAGATCAGGGGAGGTGCGGCACGCGTTTCCCCCACCCACTCAGCCCCGGCAATCCTGTTGGGCTTCTGGGTCTGGTCCCCTAGCTTCCAGGGCCCCTGCGGGCCATGTGGCTCCTTGGGCATCGGAAGGAGTAGGGGGGGAGAAGAAGAGAGGCCAACAGGGAGGGGCCCTCCGGGATCAGAGGATTGGGGTAAATGGGCCTAGCATTTCCCCCACCCACTCAGGCCCAGTGAGCCTGCTGGGGTCCTGGACCTGGTCCTCTGACCTCAAAGGCCAAAGACACTCCTGAACCCCTCCTGCTGCGTTGAGCCTAAGCCCCAACCTCCACCCCCCAGGGCCTTTTCTGGCCCTGTGGGCCCTAAGCATAGGCCCCGCTCGCTGCCTAAACTGCAGCCCTGCCTAAGCACCGCCCCACCAGCCAAGGCCTTTTCTGGGTTTTTCTTTCCCCCCTCTGTTTTACTATTGTGGCTCTATTTTACCTTCCACTTCTTGTTTCATCTCTATTTTTATTTTTTGAATTCTTTCTAACATATCTGTTAGTTTTCTAATCTTGTTTTATTTTTTACTCTTTGTTATTGTTCTGCTTTTTTTCTTTTTCTTTTCTTTTTTTTGTTTTTGCTGCCCCATGCGGCTTGCGCAATCTTGGTTCACAAACTGGGGGTTGGGCCAGAGCTACTGTAGTGTGAGCTCTGAGTCCGAACCACCAGACTCACAGAGGACCTCAGACCCCAGGGAATATCCATCAGAGTGAGGTCTCCCAGAGGTCCTCATCTTGGCACCAAGACCCAGCTCTACTTAACAGCCTACAAACTCCAGTGCTGGAAGCCTCAGGCCAAACAATCAATAACACAGGAACACAATCCCACCCATCAAAAGAAAAAAAAAAAAAGATAGACAACAAGAAGATATATCACAGATGAAGGAGCAAGGTAAAAACCTACAAAACCAAATAAATGAAGAGGAAACAGGCAACCTACTTGAAAAAGTATTCAGAGTAATGACAGTAAAGATGATCCAGAATCTCAGACACAGAATGGAGGTACGGATTGAGAAAATACAAGAAATGTTTAACAAAGATCTAGAAGAACTAAAGAACAAACAAACAGAGATGAACAACATGATAACTGAAATGCAAAATACACTAGAAGGAATCAATAACAGAATAACTGAGGCAGAAGAACGAATAAGTGAGCTGGAAGACAGAAAGGTGGCAATAATCGCTGAGGAGCAGAATAAAGAAAAAAGAACGAAAAGAATTGAAGACAATCTCAGAGACCTCTGGAACAACACTAAACGCACCAACATTCGAATTATAGGGGTTCCAGAAGAAGAGAAAAAGAAAGGGTCTGAGAAAATATTTGAAGACATTATAATGGAAAACTTCCCTAGCATGGGAAAGGAAATAGTCACCCAAGTCCAAGAAGCACAGAGAGTCCCATGCAGGATAAACCCTAGGAGAAACACACCAAAACACATATTACTCAAACTAACAAAAATTAAATTCAAAGAAAAAATATTAAAAGCAGCAAGGGGAAAGCAAAAATAACATACAAAGGAATCCCCATAAGGTTATCAGCTGATCTTTCCAGCAGAAACTCTGCAGGCCACAAAGGAGTGGCAGGATATACTTAAATTGATGAAAGAGAAGAACCTACAACCAAGATTACTCTACTCAGCAAGGATCTCATTCAGATTTGATGGAGAAATCAAAAGCTTTTCAGACAAGCAAAAGCTAAGAGAACTCAGCACCACCAAACCAGCTTTGCAACAAATGCTAAAGGAACTTCTCTAGGCGAGAAACGCAAGAGAAGAAAAAGACCCACAAAAACAAACCCCTCAAAATTAAGAAAATGGTAATAGGAACATACATATCGATAATAACCTTGAAGGTAAATGGATTAGATGCTCCAAACAAAAGACACGGATGGGCTGAATAGATATAAAAATGAAACCCATATATATGCTGTCTACAAGAGACCCACTTCAGACCTAGGGATACATACAGACTGAAAGTGAGGGGATGGAAAAAGATATTCCATACAAATGGAAATCAAAAGAAAGCTGGAGTAGCAATACTTGTATCAGATAAAACAGACTTTAAAATAAAGACTGGTACAAGAGATAGGGAAGGACACCACATAATGATCACGGGATCAATCCAAGAAGAACACATAACAATTATAAATATTTATGCATCCAACATAGGAGAACCTCAGTACATAAGGCAAATGCTAACAACCGTAAAAGGGGAAATCGACAGTAACACAATAATAGTAGGGGACTTTAACACCCCACTTACACCAATGGACAGATCATCCAAACAGAAAATAAATAAGGAAAAACAAACTTTAACTGAAACAATAGGCCAGACAGATTTAATTGATATTCATAGGACTGTCCACCTGAAAGTGGCAGAATACACTTTCCTCTCAAGTGCACACGGAACATTCTCCAGGAGAGATCACATCTTGCATCACAAATCAAGCCTCAGTAAATTTAAGAAAATTGAAATCATATCAAGCATCTTTTCTGACCCCAACACTATGGGACTGGAAATCAATTACAGGAAAAAAACTGTAAAAAGCACAAATACATGGACGCTAAACAGTGTACTACTAAATAACCAAGAGATCACTGAAGAAATCAAAAAAGAAATTTAAAATTACATAGAAAAAAATGACAACAAAAATATGACGACCTAAAAACTATGGGACGCAGCAAAAGCAGTACTATGAGGGAAGTTTATAGCAATTCAATCTCACCTCAAGAAACAAGAAAAATCTCAAATAAACAATCTAACCTTACACCTAAAGCAACTCGAGAAAGAAGAATAAAGAAAACCCAAAGTCAGTAGAAGGAAAGAAATCATAAATAGCAGAGCAGAAATTAATGAAATAGAAATGAAGAAAACAATAGCAAAGATTAATAAAAGTAAAAGTCACTTCTTTGAGAAGAACAAAATTGATAAACCTTTAGCCAGACTCATCAAGAGAAAAAGGGAGAAGATGCATATTAATAAAATTAGATGAAAAAAAGAGAAATCACAACTGACACCTCAGAAATACAAAGGATTATAAGAGACTACTACAAACAACTATATGCCAATAAAATGAACAATGTGGAAGAAATGGACAAATTCTTAGAAAAGCACAACCTTCCGAGACTGAACCAGGAAGAAATAGAAAATATAAACAGACCAATCACAAGCACTGAAATTGAAACTGTGATTTAAAATCTTCGAACAAACAAATGTCCAGGACCAGATGGCTTCACAGGCAAATTCTATCAAACATTTAGAGAAGAGCTAACACCTATCCTTCCCAAACTCTTCCAAAAAATTGCAGAGAGAGGAACACTCCCAAATTCATTCTATGAAGCCACCATCACCCTGACAATGATATGACAAAAAAAGAAAATTACAGACCAATATCACTGATCAACATAGATGCAAAAATCCTGAACAAAATACTAGCAAACAGAATCCAACAACACATTAAAAGGATCATACACCATGATCAAATGGGATTATCCCAGGAATGCAAGGATTCTTCAATATACACAAATCAAGCAATGTGATACACCATATTAACAAATCAAGGAATAAAAACCATAGGATCATCTCAATAGATGCAGAAAAAGCTTTTGACAAAATTCAACACCCATTTAGGATAAAATACTCTTCAGAAAATGGGCATGAGTGACCCTACCTCAACATAATAAAGGCCATATATGACAAACCCACAGCCAACATCATTCTCAATGGTGAAAAACTGAAAGCGTTTCCACTAAGATCAGGAACAAGACAAGGATGTCTACTCTCACCACTCTTATTCAACATAGTTTTGGAAGTCCTAGCCACAGCAATCACAGAAGAAAAAGAAATAAAAGGAATCCAAATTGGAAAGGAAGAAGTAAACTGTCAGTGTTTGCAGATGACATGATACTATACATAGAAAATCCTAAAGATGCCACTGGAAAACTAGTAGAACTAATCAATGAACTTGGTAAGGTTGCAGGATACAAAATTAATGCATAGAAATCTCTGGCATTCCTATACACTAACAATGAAAAATCAGAAAGAGAAATTAAGGAAACAATCCCATTTACCATTGCAGCAAAAAGAATAAAATACCTAGGAATAAACCTACCTAAGGAGGCAAAAGACTCGTACTTGGAAAACTATAAAACACTGATGAAAGAATTCAAAGATGACACAAACAGATGAAGAGATATACCATGTTCTTGGATTGGAAGAATCAATATTGTGAAAATGACAATACTACCCAAAGCAATCTACAGATTCAATGCAATCCCTATCAAACTACCAATGGCATTCTTTACATAATTAGAACAAAAAATTTTACAACCTATCTGGAAACACAAAAGACCCTGAATAGCCAAAGCAATCTTGAGAAAAGAAAACGGAGCTGGAGGAATCAGGTTCCCGGACTTCAAGCTATACTACAAAGCTACAGTAATCAAGAGAGTATGGTACTGGCACAAAAACAGAAATATAGATCAATGGTAGGGGATAGAAAGCCCACGCACATATGGTCACCTAATTTATGACAAAGGAGGCAAGAACATAAAATGGAAAAAAGACAGCCTCTTCAATAAGTGGTGATGGGAAATCTGGACAGCTAAATGTAAAAGAATGAAATTAGAACACTCCCTAACACCATACACAAAAATAAACTCAAAATGGATTAAAGACCTAAATGTAAGACCAGACACTATAAAACTCTTAGAGGAAAACATAGGAAAAACACTCTTTGACACAAACCACAGCAAGATCTTTTTTGACCCACCTCCTAGAGTAATGAAAATTAAAACAAAAATAAACAAATGGGACCTAATGAAACTTAAAAGCTTTTGCACAGCAAAGGAAACCTTAAACAAGACGAAAATACAACCCTCAGAATGGGAGAAAATATTTGCAAATGAAGCAATGGACAAAGAATTAAACTCCAAAATATACAAGCAGCTCATGGAGCTCAATATCAAAAAAACAAAACACCCAGTTAGGAAGACCAAAATAGACATTTCACCAAAGAAGACATACAGATGGCCAAGAGGCACGGCGTGCAAAGGTGCTCAATGTCACTAATTATTTGAGAAACGCATATCAAAACTACAATGAGGTATCACTTCACACTGGTCAGAATGGCCATCATCTAAAAATCTATGTTCCATATATATGCGTTAGCATATGGTATTTGTTTTTCTCTTTCTGACTTACTTCACTCTGTATGACAGTCTCTAGATCCATCCACGTCTCTACAAATGACCCAATTTCGTTTCTTTTTATGGCTGAGTAATATTCCATTTTATATATGTGCCACATCTTCTTTATCCATTCATCTTTCGATGGACATTTAGGTTGGTTCCATGTCCTGGCTATTGTAAATAGTGCTGCAATGAACATTGTGTTTGTTGTGCAACAGAAAGTACCACAGTATTCTGAAGCAATTATACTCAAAGAAAGGTTTATTTAAAAAAATCTATAAACAATAAATGCTGGAGATAGTATGGTGAAGAGGGAACACTTTTGCACTGTTGGTGGGAATGTAAATTGATACAGCCACTGTGGAGAACAGTATGGAGGTTCCTTAAAAAACTAAAAATAGAACTACCATACGACCCAGCAATCCCACTACTGGGCATATACCCTGAGAAAACCATAATTCAAAAGGGCACATGTACCCCAATGTTTATTGTAGCACTATTTACAATAGCCAGGACATGGAAACAACCTAAATGTCCAACGATAGATGAATGGATAAAGAAGATGTGGTACATATATACAATGGAATATTACTCAGCCATAAAAAGGAACAAAACTGGGTCATTTGTAGAGATGTGGTTGGACCTAGAGTCTGTCATACAGAGTGAAGTAAGCCAGGAAGAGAAAAACAAGTATCGTATAGTAACACATATTTGTGGTATTTAGAAAAATGGTACAGATGAAACTATTTGTAGGGCAGGAATAGAGATGTAGATGTAGAGAACGGACATGTGGACACAGTGGGGGAAGGGGGGGATGAGATGAATTGGGAGATTAGGTTTGACATAAATACCCTACCATGTGTAAAATAGATAGCTAGTGGGAACCTGCTGTATAGCACAGGGAGCTCAGCTCGGTGCTCTGTGATGACCTAGATGGGTGGGATGGTGGCTTGGGTGGGAGGTCCAAGAGGGAGGGGATATATGTATACATATAGCTGATTCACTTCATTGTACAGCAGAAACTAACACAACGTTGTAAAGCAATTTTACTCCAATAAAAAAAAATTTTTTAAAAAAGATAATGATGCCTCAAAATAAGGAGCCCTATATATATGATCAATATCAATCATATGTTTACCAAGTCCAGTAGTTTCTAATGCCTAAATGGGTTATATTTTAATAATTTTTAATGAAAATGAATGCATATTTTATTATTTGAACAGAGGATTTGTTCTTTCTTCTTTATGGAAACTAAACTACAGTTTCAATAAAATATAAAGTAGTAGTATTAAACATGAAATTAGATAGATAGAATTAATGTGTTGGGTATACTGATGTAAAAATCATAACAAAAAGCTTTATAAATCCTGACCTTCAAGGACTGTAAACAAGTAAGGCATGTTACATCCAGTTTTTAAAAGTTTGGGTTCTTCTGGTGCCTAAAAATATAAACAAGAATGCAAGTTACAAATGAACCAAAGACTTGTACTTTTGGCCATGATGGGGTAACTGGTACCAGACTAGTACCTCTGCCATTTAAAAAAACAAAACAAAAAACAAAAAAAAGCACCTTAGGAAACTGGATTAAATATATGAAAAATATACTCTTATATTGGACAAAAACACCATACTGGACTGTGATTCATAAGGGGAGAAAAACAAAGGAGATGATTGCTATGATCATGCTGGCTTTCTGTCTGGAGGCATCTTCCAGATCTTAACACATAGGAGAGAGAAACAAACCAAACCAAACCAAAGCAGTTTCACTACGCAAAAGAGACAGATATAAGAGGTCAGGGAATCAGAGACAGCTAGAATTTGATGTACATAGTACTAGATGAGAGGGAACTACACAGACAAAAAGCTCCAAAGATCTACACACATGTTCCATAGTCTTTGCCTGAATACTAAGCTGTGTGTGTGTAGAGTGAGATACCACCAGTCTGATTTCAAGTAATTTTTAACCTCCTGATAAAAGTTATTTTAAAATGGCAAATTCTTAAAATTTATTCATCAGATGCTCCAGTTACAAAATAAAGTGTCATAAAAATATGAGGATACATTGAAAAACTAAGAAAAAATAATGAAAAGAGATGAAGCAAAAGGAAATTTACTGCCCAGGGAGTGTGAAAATGAGTGAGCAGATTTACAAAAGTACACTTGGCCATTTTGCTAAGTGTAGAGCTGATTAAATGCATGTAACTGCAAACTCAAGAAATGCCAGGTTTTATGAACCCAGAGCATAATGGTCCAGAGCTAAGTTATTCTAATGCACTTTGAAACCAGTATTTCAGTACAGAATTGAGTTTTTGTCATGTTGTTTGCATTAGCAACTTTTCACAGTTAATACACTAAACTACCTTTTTTTTTTTTTTTCCTGTCAGTTATTGCCTTCTGTAGCAACTTCCACCTAGACTCTCTGGTTTTTTGTTTGTTTGTTTTGTTGTTGTTTTTGTTTTGTTTTGTTTTTCCTATTGCAGGGTTTAACTAAGACCAGACTCTGGGCTTTAGTCCCACCAGTTGTGGGTAGAGTCTTTCTGGCACCTAATGTGACTGCACAAAATCCCGTGCATCCTTGGTCTCAGGTTCCCTATCTAGCTACTTAATTTCCAACTGGAACCAGAGCACAATGCTGAGGTTCCACCCATTTCTCTAGGGCACTGACTCCTTATCAGGTTCCTGATTGTTTCCAGGGAGCTAGATCCTATGTCCTCTACCCCATGGATGAAACCCTGCTCCATGACTGGAACAATTCTTAACGGGTTGATATTCCCCTATGATGATACCCTCAGTGGCACACTATAATCCTGAACTACTTTAAAAATACATCTGCCTGCATTACAAGTCCCTTGGAAACCAGTCACAATCCAAAGCAAGCTCAACTTTGTTGAGAAGGAGAGATGGAACAAGAGAAGTCATGCATGTGTAAACAATAATGAATTATTCTATGATTCAGTGTACAATAAATGCAATATTCCAATGTTTGTATCAAAAAAGCTTACTGTCCAGATAGACAAAAATTCTAATATCTATCAACTTTCAGATTGACCACCATCTTTTATATAACAGAAGAACTCAGGGGCTTCTTTGGATTGGATATATAAAAAGCGACCTGGTCTGTAATCCACTGGTTTGCCTTATTATTTCTGCTACATGAAACCACTATCTGGCAATGGTTTCCACCAGTAATCATAGACTACCATTGTGGGCAAGACAAAGAGATGTCCTCACAGGATAGTCTCAGCTCATCATAATCCTGACTTCAGAGATTCTCCCTCAGTTTCTAAAGCTGAGGAACAAGAGGTACACTTCCAGAGACATCTACACAGCCATTCCATGGTAGGAGTCCTAGGATCCTTGGGCACTAAGTGTGAGCAGAATACAGAACTCTACCACAGCTCAGTTTTTACAGAAAACTGTAGAATTTTTCAGAATTCCATCACACCCTCTGATGTCCAATTACATTCTTCTTTCACGTGGAGCACCTACCTCCATCCCCATCTCTTCTTGAACAATTCAACTCTGTCATCTCAATAGGCCCACTCTTTCCAAACAAAGGCCTTTTTCAAATCTCACTTGAAAGTACTGGAAGCCCAAACCTTAAACAGGAAGGCCTCAGTCTTCTCTTTAAAACATTCTTTTCACTACTCAATGATGTAACAACAGTAGCAACAATAACAACCAAAATGGTATAAGGCCCCATGTTGCTATTGTAAAACGATGGATAATTTTTGTTGAAATTTACTGTGTTCATGGTATTCATCACTATCTGCAGTTCTGCTTTGTTAGATTATTTATTCATCTATTTATGTTGGAACCTTGGACTACATTCTCCATTTTGTTCATGACTCTATCCTCAATACCAAGAAAGTTCCCCATATATAGGAAGTATTCAATACATATTTATTCTATTCCACTCCTTTGCACATGCACTTATTCTCTTTTGTAAAAAAATAATAAACAGAAGCCCAATTAAATAGAGTTGGGAAAGTAGAAGATGGAGTTCTCACAGCCTACGACGACACCAGAGCCCAACAGGAAGAAGAGAGACACCTCTTCTTTCCTGGCAAGAGCAAGCCAATGAAAAGCCATGAACTCTTTGTTTACTGTAGCCCTCCCAACTTCCTTTTCTTCTCTATGAAAGCATTCTTCTTTCCTTGACATGTGGAGACTTGCTTGCGGCTCGCCATGATTGCAGCCCCCAAACTGTAGTTCTCTGCTGATCCCAAATAAACCCATCTTTGCTGGAAAAATATCTGGCAGTCTGTTTATTTCAGGTCAACACTTTCTATTCCTCTTCCAATACTGTCCCTGAATATTTTTCCTACTCCTGCATTAATCAATGTACCTAAAAATCTCATATTGAATGTAGTCCATAAAGTTTTCCTAGTAAATTCTACTAATTCTGTCTCCTTGATCCAGTCATTGATTGTTCAAATTGTACAGGTGTCACATATGCACAAACATAATTTTTCTGTGCCAAATTCATTATTCGGTCTAATAACTTGATTTTGGATAATACTTTGGTAAATATTACTCAATTTAAACAGTCAATAGATGAACATTATTATTGTATCTTTTCATTTTCTTTTCTATTATCCTAAGTTCTCACATTTGATTTTTCACCATTTAATCATTTGCATGGGAAGTCATTTTTGACTTCCGATTAATGTATACAAGGGATACACATTATGGGAATCAAAGACTGACCCCATTGCAGTAACCCAATTCCATAACATAGCTTAAAAAAAAAGGAAAAAAAAAAATACTGTATTAGGAGCAACCTGGTTCTAGTCTTGGCTTTGCCACTTTTGGCAAAGTTTTAGGTTCTTTATAACCTGACTAGTTTGATGTAGTTTTCAAACATTTTTCAACAGTGGAATCAATTTTCCAAAGAAATCTTTCAATATAACGCATTAGATTAAACAGGTAAAGTGAAGGTGTTCGGATTAAAGCTGAAGAGGGAGATCTGGGGGCCTGGGGGCCTCCAAAGAAGTATGTCCACCTACTCTTCTCGCAAGGCCTTTCACTTAAAGCAGCCTTCAAAACAACTCCATGGAACACAGTCTAAATGAAATGCTCTTTAAAGTTTCTTCTATCTTTAACCTCTTATGATAAACTGTAATAACTACACGTATCACAAAGACTGAGCTTTTTGTTATTATTTTTATTACTGTTGTTATTTGCTTTTCTCTTAGGGTAGAGTACAATTATGATTCATTAGGAGAAGGGAAGCTATTCTTTTTTTCTCTAATCAATTATATGACCAGAAGAGATGCCAATTCATTGCCTGGAGTCCATGGGGACATTTTGACTGTCAGCTAGAATCCCTTACCTTTGAATTGCACTGGCATAAAATGGGCCCAGATTCCAGTGCTTTATTTTGTGTATGCAAATATTTTAGAGACAAATTCAAAGGCAGAATTAGTTCTGATCATTTCTCTTTCCTGGGGTTGGGAGGAAGAAGACAGAATAAGGGTGAATGTTCATTCCTTTAAATTAGTGGCAACTGAAATAAAATGTAAGATCCCTTTGAAATGTAGAAAGTGTTCAATCTCTAGACCATCTGCAGCAAATTTACAGCAAACACTCCTGCATTCCTGGAAACAGTTTTATGCCACAAACTAGGAACTTCTCCAAAGTTACAATTACGTGATTCAAAACAGGTAATTTTCACCCCAATCTCGACTTTTCATTCCAGGTCTTAGTTAATGCTGTCTTGATGGTTGCTGTTTGATGAATCAGCTTTCCTGTTAACTAGAGGTGCAGGGCTATCATCTAATGAAAACAGTCTGTATTTTATGGCTCCCTGGGCTGCAGTTCTGCATATTAAAATGGAATTTCAATCTCACTGTTAGAAATAAAATCAAAAATAGCATCTGTGGTTTGAACAGAACTGAGAAAAATGCTGCTCATTTAATTTTAACAATATTTTTCATGCTAGACAGTATAAAGAAGAGGCCCTGGATATAATTTTAGAATGCCTATAAATTAGAAATAAATTGGTAGAAATCAACACAATAGTTCAGTGCATGGGTTAGTTCATTATATCTACAAATTTAAATGCTAAAAGTTTTTTGCTCTCATTAGAAGTTTGCCAAAATGTTCACAAATTAAGGTTTCCTACTGTTCTTCAAATTGCACTGGTAGCAGGTCACTTTCCACTCCTCCTGTTGCAAGTATTGAACCTCTCTGATAACTGTCCGAAAGTTTCTTACCTGTCTAGGAATAAGTGCACATTCAATCAGGAAGAGGAATTCAAGAAGAAGATGAAAGAGAAATGAATTAATTGTTATAAAGACCAATAAGCAATGTCAGCAAAGTTACAAGGCAGTGTTTGCAGGTAGAAAGGACTCTTTATTCTTTGGCAAGCTGAAGGGGTGTAGGACTGAGCGTTTAAGCGTCTTCTAAAAAAAAAAAAACCTTGAATATAGGAATTATTAATATCTTTTTTACAGATGAGGAAATCTAGGCTCAGAAAAGTTAGTTTACTTATCAACTGTCAACCTATGACCCTTTCACTTTCAATGCCCAGGATCTTTGGGCATGAGCAGCCCATCCTAAAATATTCTGCCGTAATTAATTTCACATCTCTACATATGATAAAGAAAATGAGAAAAGTTTTTCTAACATGTTATGAACAAAGAAAATATAACTAAACATTTAAGGAATTTTCATAGCTTTATCAATATTCCATATAAACTTGATTTGCCTTGTTAAACACAGTCAATGCAGTAATTTCCTGGAGTACTTACATAAATGTTCAGGAAACAATTTAAACTCTAACATGAGTCCAGCTCATTGTAGAGTGATATAATAATCGCTATATGCTTAGGGTCAAGTTGAAAGAAATGAGTATGTGGGTAATACAGAATCATCTAATGTTAAAGTATATGGGTCAGGTTTTTTTTTAAAATTAATTAATTAATTAATTAATTCTGGTTGTGTTGGGTCTGTTGCTGCGCACGGGTTTTCTCTAGTTGTGGCGAGCAGGGGCTGCTCTTCGTTGCGGTGCACGGGCTTCTCATTGCGGTGGCTTCTCTTGTTGCAGAGCACGGGCTCTAGGTGTGCAGGCTTCAGTAGTTGTGGCACGTGGGCTCTAGAGCACAGGCTCAGTAGTTGTGGCGCACGGGCTTAGTCGCTTGGCGGCATGTGGGATCTGTCTGGACGAGGGCTCGAACCCGTGTCCCCTGCATCGGCAGGCGGATTCTTAACCACTGCGCCACCAGGGAAGTCTTATGGGTCAGCTTTTAAGTGCAGAAGAAAGAGATTCGTTGGGGTATGTGCCTTTGTAGGATTCAAGCTGTGTCTTAAAGCAAGAATAAGATTTATGTATGTGAGTGTGGGAATGGGGTTAGATTTTACATAACAAAGTGATATTGGGATGATGAACATGGTACAATTCCATAATTTCTAATCTTCAATTCTGAAATCTAAAAAGTTCCGAAAACAGAAAGTTTTTATAACTCATTTATTGGTAAAATAGGACCTAAACTGATGGAAAGATTTTAACAGTCTTTATGTATTCCACTTGGTGTAAATCTTTATATATTTTGCTGCAGAAATATTAATGTTTTGTTGTTTTTGTTTAAAGATTCTGCCTCAGATCCAACAGGGGTTGTTATATAATATACCGATATGCCTCCATTAGTATCTTTCTTAGATCTAAAATTTTCTAATTCTTTTATACATCTGACACCAATTTTCTGGGTAAGGGATTATAAACATTTAATTGTATTGGGAGGAAGAGAAGGAAGAGGACTAAGACATTGAGGAGCCAGAGGGGATGGTGTACAATGAAAGAGATGACACAGAACCTTAAAGATAGGCCAATGGTAAGAACTGATGCACTAGGCACTAGTTAGGTGTTACTGATTCTTCACGATGAATGTAACATGGGAACATGGTAAGGTGATGGATAAGCTATTTAACTTCCCAATTCCTTAGTTTCCTTATCAATGAAACAAAGATAATAATAGTACCTACATTATTAGGCTGTTGTGAACATCAGTTGTTCTAATACACGTATACCACTTAGAAGAGTTTCTGACATATATTAAGAGCCTGATAAATAGTACCTTTGACTATCATTGTCATTCTAGGACTAGTGACACTAAGTAAGATAATTAAGGATAGAAACAAATCACAAGGTTGACCCTAAAGTTTATTTTCTGGAAGACTGGGGAAAGATGGCCTTATTATACAAGAAAGAAATATAAACACTTTTATGGCTTCATTTGTTCACCTCAGAGCTTGAGGGTAGATGCTCTGATTTTTAAAAAGGTACAGAAAAGCATCATGGAAATTACTGCCTATTAAATCAAATGCAGGGGAAATAATAAAGCATATGTTACCAGAATCGTACAAATCTCTAGCAGATGTTGGATTCATGATATCCACTTGGATATCAAATAGGCAAGTTTAACTAGATAGAAAGTTTGCAGCATTGTTTTGCCTTTTTTTCATAAAATGATAAAATATTTGGATGACAAAAATAGTCCCTTAATTCTATAATTCAAATATGGTCAATTTTTTTGGACATAACCTACAAGGCAGAGGAATATATATATATATATCCTGGATCATCACAGAGTGAAGCTCCGGGAAGAGTAGGCAATAGTCCACGAATAGAGAATAGAGAATTGTCCTAGTGGAAAGTTGAAAGCATACTTTATTTTAGAGACCCTGCATTCAACTTTAGAATTCATCCTCTTTAAAACACCCATGACAGGTAAAGTTCATAATCACTAGGTGAGCTAAATTTATCTTTCCACTTGGATGTGTCATACTTAAAATATTTATTATTCTAGCCCAGAATATAATCAAGTATTTTCTTGAATATTCCCAATAAATATTTTGATTAACCAAAAAGATAATCTAGTGAGAAATATTTCGCATTATATAGGGATTTACTAGAAGAAATATTCTAATAATGAAAGTCTCTATCATGAATTCTGTCTTCATCCTTCCACTAAAATAATTCTCTGACCATGCTTAATTAAGCACCTAACAATCATGGAGCTATTTCTTGCACATACAAATATAAAAGACATAATTCCTGTGTTCTTTGAGGTCACAGCCCAGTGTCCCAAGACTAGATTCCACTGAGCATTGTAACCCACCAGTCTAGAATAGATTCCTGACCTGATTGATGGCTTTAACTTGCTTAACAATAATGCTGGATTTTCCCTGTTATTGGTGTGTTCAAGCGCCTGGGCTATAAAGTTGTCAGATTGTAGTTCAGATTTTTAGCCTGTCACTTACTAAGTTTTTGACCTTGGACAACTTAAATTTTCTGTTGCCTCATTTTTCTTATTTATAAATAGACATTATAATATCTTTCCTATAGTTCCACTGTGATGACTAAGCATGTGTAGAGTCCAGTGTAGTGTCAAGAATGTACTCAAATATGAATTCTCATTCTGATATCAATGTCTCACCTTGGTTTTCTCCATCCCTTCAGTTCCTTCCTGTGGCTTCTTGGTTCCTGATGTCAGCACAGTCTTTTAACTACCCTGATTGCTTTACCCGTTAACGATAAAAGTAATAAACTCTTGTTAACTGGATCCTTACTGATTTTTCTACACTAACACTCATATCAAAGGGGATCAACAGAGTTGAACATGTGCCTAAAATATAGTAATAGCAAATTTTTTAACTGCTTATTTTGCATTCAGGTGCTATGCTAAATACTTTTACACATATTTTCTCATTTTATCCTTATAATTAAAGAGGCAGATACTGTATTTTTTTCCTATTTTGTAGGTAAATAAGACTCAAAGAGATTAATAAATTACCTAAGGTTACAGGCCTAATAATTGATAGCACCTGATTTTAAACCAGATACTCCTGACTCCAGACCTTTGCTCTGCCCGAGACATGGTATAACTATGACAGTCCTCAAAGGGCCCACGTGTTTCAGAGGTCTTGTCACAAATTTAAAAACTACATCATATTCGTTTCCTATCACTGCTATAACAATTTACCACAAATTTAGTAGGTTAAACAACACAAAAATTAATTTTCTTATAGTTTTGGAGGTCAGAAGTCCAAAATTATTTCAACTGATTGAGCTAATATCAAAGTATTGTCAGGGTTAGTTTTTTTGTTTTGTTTTTGTATTTTGTTTGTTTGTTTGTTTGAAGCCCTGAGGGAAAAAAATCAGCTTCTTTGCTTTTTTCAGCTCTAAGGGCTGCCTGTATTTCTTGGCTTTTGGCCCCCTCGTCCATCTTCAAACTGCATTACTCCAGCTTTTGCTTTTGTCATCACTGTGCCTTCTCCTCGATTCGGACTCCTCCTGTATCCCTCTTATAAGGACAGTTGTGATTACACTGAGCTCACTGGGATAATCTAGGTTAATCTCCCCATCTCAAACTCCTTCATTTAATCACATCTGCAACGTTCCTTTTGCTATATAAGGTGACACTTACAGGTTCCGAGGATTAGAGTTTGAGTACATTTGGAGGGCCATTATTTGGCCTGTCACATACAGCTTCACTTATATTAACTCCCTACAATTACATGAATAGGAAATTTACTTGGAGAAATTCATAATGGGATTAAATATGGCCTTTGAAATCACTGTTATGGTCTTTGAACCATGATAGGAGTATTGTGATTTGCTTTTATCTACCAAATGGGAAAAAATATCTTCCAAAGTACTGAGTGACAGAAAAGCACTAAATTAATAAAACAGGATTGTTTAATGCATAGCATTTTTCTGTACATGAAACAACAGATTTCCCTCCAACAAATACTTGTTAGTGGAACAGATGTATTAAAAAAAACGCATTTTCATGTAACAAAGTTATCTATTACTTAGACTGCTTCTGTGATCACTTTCTTCTTTTTTCTATTCAAATACAGTGCATTATTTTCATGTTCAGCTGTATTAGCCACAGTTCCCAATGTACTTGTTTATCTGATGCAGGGTTAATGTGGTATCAAGAAATTTTATGGAATTAGAATTTCTAGTTATTGAACAAGAGTTATAGCAACACCATCAGACTCTATATTGGATATGTTACAAAAAGAAGAAAAAAATTAAAAACTAATATAAACTAGGGGAGAATATTCTGATAATGACCTTCTTACATGGCATTTCATATTGTGCAGCTTATGAACCTGGCCAACATGTCAGAAAACTGTATCTTTAATGGGTCTTTATAACCATCTTTCCAACCTCTGAAAGATATTAGCTAATAAAGGAGAACATGGCTTGCATTATTTAGGGCCTGAATAATTAGGAAGTCGGTCTCCAGACAGAGCTGATATGCGTTATTATTGTAAAAATCTAGGATACCATATTAACTACATCTTTGTTATCTGAAAGACAGACATTGAGGTGGTAGTCAGAGATATGCTGCAATCCCTTCTCAGATCTGAATTGTTCATTTTCATTTTAAAGCAAACTTGTTTTTCTTTCATTTGAATTTAAATAATGATCTCTACCAACTGGTTGAGAAACATTAATGTCTTCAGCTTCCTTTGGGATAAAAGAAACTAGTTTACTTACCACAGACCACATCTAATTCATAGTCTCTTATCTAGTCAATAGCAGCATTTGCTATTACATGCTCTGAAATGGAAAACTGCTGAACAAGGGAAAAAATAAATTAAAAGGAAATTAAATACTCTCTGACAGATGGACCAATTAGTTAACAAACTTCAATGAGGTAAAGATGTGATCTGTGGTGGTTCAGGATTTTCTGTGTATTGTCTGTGAGTGTGTATGCACTCACATGCATGTCTACAGAAATTCAGGAAACTCTCAGGCCTCCCGAGGATATCAGCATCGAATGGGCAACAAGCTGAGAGTGTAGCAAAAGGTCTTTCAAATATACATAGATGACACCATAACCCCATGTTTAGGTGGAAACAGGAAGAGGTGTATCTACACTTGGATTATAAGGACAAGTTTTCAGTGATTTTTTAGATTCCAGTTCAATGCACCTCAAGAATTTGGTTCCTATTATGTGAAAAACTCCTGGCTGAGTCCTGGGATACATTCTAAGTTATACAAGATATAGCCTTTGCACATAACTTGTACACAATCTAATAGTCATGTTATGAAATTTAGGAAATGTTGGGGGAGACTTTAAAAGGGCAATAGTCCAGACACATTTTTTAAAAAATAAGTGGTATCAAAATGGAGAAACTGTTGTGATAATTAGAAGATATTAAAAGATATAAAAATAAAAATGTGTGGAATTTGTTTCAATTCTACTTTGAACAAACCAACTATAAGAAGATATTTTTGAGACAATCTGAAAAAAGTAAATACAAACTCAGTGTTAAAAGACATTGAAAAGAAAAATTACGTGATCTATTTTTTTTAAAGGAATATAATTAACTTGAATTGGCAGACCTAGTGTGAATTTCCCATTAAAATAAGCAATCATCTAAGTCAAAGTATTAGATAACGTTACAAATATCAACATGCATTTTGTTGTCAATAAAAACAGAGTACATCTACACCCCTTCCCTACAAAAATGTGCTCTGATCCCTTTGGCTTTAGATTATTTGGCCTTTCCTTTGCATATGCGATGTTGGATAGGTGACATAATGTGCTGGTGGAGCGTGTGGGCTTTGGAGTCAGAGGGCAATAGTTTCCAGTGCTGGCTTCCTCACTTACCAGATGGCTAACTTGGACCAAGTTACTTAAGAAACCTCTAGATGTCTCATTCTCATCATCTGTGAAATTAGTTTATCCCTTGTGGGACTGTGGAGAGGATTTAATCAGAGGGTGTCACACAAGGCAAACAGCTTAGAAAAAACAAATTAGAAGGAACATCTCAAAAGAACTATCTTTGAATTTTGAGCAAATGTTAAAGTAGCACTGATTTCTCATTGTATGTACTTTCAACTCTCTGTCATGTGATGTGTGGAGAAGGCTGAAGTTAGGAAGAATGTACTGTGGGAAAATACCTAGGTCAGACTATACATTTTGAAAGCCAGAAACATCTAAAGTCTCACTCCCCAGGGTTCTCAGCATCAAGACATCAAAAAAATGTACTCCGCTTCTATAAGTTGAACTGATGTCTTTCAAATTATCTCAGTGACTCAAAGGGTCCTGCCTATGAAAAAAGGTGATTTTTAATACTGTGAACAGGGAAAGAATATAAATATCATCAGAAAGATGCATATTAGAGGCTTACAGAGATTCAAAAGAACAAGAAATAATTTCCAGCTTGGGAGAACAGTGAAGGCTTCATGGAAGAAGTAGCCTTTGAAACGAGCTTCTAGAAAGCTTGAAGATAAAAGGGACTATGCCAGATGTAGGGAGAAGTAGAAACAAAGGCATACAGAACCATTGGGAATAAGAATTATCTTCCGTATCTCCATAAATATTGGGGTAGTAGATCATGACAAAAATCACTGAAAGATCTATTCTTTTTTAATTCGACTTTGAAATCTTATGTTTGTTTTTAAATTATATTTTTAGACAAAATTGATGTACAATAAATCACACATTTTAAATTGTGCGGTTTAATAAGTTTGACATAGGTATACAACTGTGAAATGCACATCACACGCAAGAGAGTAAACGTATCCGTCACTCCTAAAAGTTTCTTCATGACCCTTTGTAATCTCTACCCCTTGACACTCACAGCCCTCCAAGCCCAAGTAACTATGGATCTGTTTTCTGACACTATCAACTAGTTTTCAGTTTCTAGAAATGTATGAGAATGGAATTATACAGTATGTACTCCTTTATGTCTGGTTCTTCCATTCAGCATAATTATTTTGAGATTCATCCATGCTATTGTATGTATCAAGAGTTCAGTTCTTTTTACTGCTGAGTAGTATTCCATTATATGAATACACCACAATTTGTTTATCCATCTATCTGCTGATATACATTCATATTGTTTCCATTTTTGACTATTTCAAATAAAGTTGCTACAAACACTTATGTACAAATTTTTCTCTGGACATATACTTTATTTTCCTTTGGGTAAATACTTAGTAATCATATGGTAAGTGTGTGATTAACTTTTTCTTAAAACTGTCATTTTTTTCCCCCCAAACTGATTGTATCCTTTGATATTCCTACCAACAGTGTATGGGAATTTTAATTGTTTCAAATTCTCACTAACATTTGTTATTGTCAACCTTTTAAATTTTATCCATTCTAAAACATGTGTAGTGATGTTGCATTGTGCTTTTAATTTGAATTTTCTAATAACTAATGATGTAGAACATCTTTCATGTGCTTATTTTCCAAAGGTATACATTCTTTGGGGAAATGTCTGTTCAAATATTTTGCTAAATGTTAACAAGTATTTGGTTATTAATGAGTTTTTAAATGTTCAAGATTTGTATACTGAAAACAAAACAACTTTCGTTAGATTTATCCTATTTCATATTGGTTTTGTAAGTGATATTGTTACTATAAGTGTATTTCTTCTGTTCAAGGAGTTAAGTAGAGACAAGAAAGACATAAAAAGACACAAATATATCTTCTGGAGATATACACTACAATGTTTGTTGTAAGAAACACCTTGGGAGGGATTAATGAGATTAAACATTGCAAAGAAATGAACTCTACATGGTAACGAAATGGCAACTACATAGGTAAATATATAAGATTTAAAACTTATTATTTAAATCTCTCTAAAAGATAATTGATTGTCTAAACAAAAATTTTACTCTTTTTGGTGCTGAATATTTTATATTCTTTCCTATAAAACTGCTTGAGCTTTTTGCTGGAGCTCAAATTACTTGGAGACAATTTGATCCTTTGGGTCTTGCTTTTAAAATTTGTTAGGCATCACCAAAAGTAATTACTCCTCACTGCTAAGGCAAGACCCCTCTGAGTGTTCTACCAATGCCCAATGAAGAATGGGATTTTGCAGTTTGAGTCTTAGGAACTGGCACCACTTTTGGCATCGTATTCTCTCTGGACAATGTTTCCCCTAATTACTTTGGATGGTTCTTTCCCTGGGCCTCATATAGTTTCTTCACATCCATGAACTAATAGTATTCTGCGAATACTTGATAGTGACCGTCTGAAAATCTATAGGTTCTCTATTTTGTGCAGCTTTTATTTCCCTAGTCTTCTGTCCTCCAAACCCCAGCCACCTTGGTATTCCTTGGCTCTCAGCTCCACCTCCTCAATTCAGGGAGACCTTCGAGCTTCACCAGGGTTCCCCCTCCCTATGTGGCTGCGTGGAAACTCTCTCTAGGCACTAAGCTGGGGCAATCACTGAACTCATGTCACAGGTTTTACATATTGCAGGGATCCCTGCTTTTCACTGCCTAATGTCCAGTTTCTTGAAAATCATTGTTTCTCATATTTCGTCTGTTTGGTTTCAGGAGGGAGAGTATATCCAGTCCCTGTTACTGCATCTTGGTCTGAAGTGCAAGTGTGCAACATTTTAATAGAAGGATCTTACACTTTTCTGAATTCTACTGAAATATCTATTCATATCAGGGAGGACAATTCCAGACTTCTTTTGCCAGCTAGGTATTGCTAACAGGTTTCTTTTCTTATAACGTGGAGCCAGACATTTGAAAGTGCCAGAAACACTGGGGTAACTTGGAAGACGATGGCTTCCGCATTCTTCAGCCTAGAAAAATGGAATACCAGCAATATAAGCTGGGCCTTTATACTCTAAGTTAATCTGATTCAAGTATTACATTGGAAAAAAATAATTGTATAAACCTACTTAATCCTGACTGGCTAAGGTATATTTTCTACATTAAAAAGACATATCCCTCAGTTCCTGAGAATGTCAAAATATGGTATATATGTTTTTAATTCCCTTCTGTTGCTTTTGCCCAAAGAGCTTCTTCCTTCATTGTGTCCATTAGTCCACTGTGAAGCACCTGAAACACATTTACCTATTCAGTACTGTAGGCATTTTACAGCTATACTTCCTCTCCCCAAAAATATGGGCATTGAAACTCATCCTTTCTATCTGCTTAGGGCTTAATGTATTTGAAGCCAGTCAAATCTGGGACCTTGAGTGCATCTCTCTGAAATTCATTTTGTTCATTAGTCAGACAGGAAAATAACCACCCCTGTTTGTTTTGAAACTGGGTAAAGTAAATTTCATTTGTTGTACACAGGTTCGATAATTCTAGCTGAGATTCTCAACATTATTTTTATTTATTATATTAGTATTATAAGTATCAAGAACTACTCACTTTCATGCTAAACACTTTTAACATTGTTCTTACTGATGAATTCTAAAATAATCAGAAAGGCCAACTGAATTGCCATCTTCCATGTTCAAGTAATTATCTACAGGAACAAAGTTCTGTGAGTCACTGTGTTAACCTTCTGTCACTGCCTTGCTGAGAGGTTCGACAGTAGCCGTCTGACTGCTCTTCCATTGCCTCTGTTTCTCTTTTTTCCTCTACATTTCCGTCCTCCTCTTTCTTTCCATGCTGCACAGTAAATTTTAATTTGTGCTTCATTTGGACAGGGAAAATAAAGTAATAGTGTCTCAATATCTAATACTCCTCAACTGATACTCTAAATAAGCAAAAAATATATAGATTTTCTAAATATTAATTATAAATTCATTCCTGAAGAAGTCATCCCAAATACCTGGCTTTATGGCAAGAACCCACAATATTCCATGATTTGTTAGCTAGTATTTTTTTTCTCTACTGGGAAATGAATGCAAAGGGCAAAACCAATAGTCTGTCCTTTATCAAATCAAAGCCATTCTATATTTTTTCCAAATTTGAGGAAACATGGTAGTAATTCAGACATGTTCTCCCTCCTAACCAAGAACACCACACTGCTTCTCCTGAAATCACAACTAGAACAGTTTCCTGTGAAAACTTTCACAAATTTTCTATATCTGTGTAAGCTATATCCATCAGGTTTTTATTTTCATTTTTTGGTTTGGGGGTTTTTTGTTTGTTTTTTACACAAGTGGGAGAAAATATATGCATTGTTCTATAACGTGCTCTTTTTCACTTACTAATATGTCTTGGAGATCAAATGTGTATTTATTATGGCATGTTCCTGAATTTCACTTTATTTTTCCCCCCCAGGAACATTTTGTATACTGCTATATCCTTTGATGACTGTCCTTCATCAACATTCAGAGAAACTGTTTTGCTACCATCTCGCACTAACTACTTACTGTGTATGGCAAGAGGGGTCCCCTGTGCCAAAGAAGAAAGAAAACTGGAAGGATGTCGTATTAGAGTTTTTGAGAGAATCAGTTCCAGTAGGGTATATATAGAGAGAGATATATAAGGAGAAAGATTTATTATAGGAATTGGCTCATGAGATTATGGAGGCTGAGAAGTCCCACGTTCTGCCATCTGCAAGTTGGACAACTAGCAAAGCTGGTGGTGTAACTCCATCCAAGTAAAAAGGCTGAAAACCAGGAGGCCCACAATTGTAAACTGCATAGTATGAAGGAGCTCAGATGTCTGATAGCCAAGGGCTTTCAACTGATTGGATGATGCCCACCTACATTGGTGTGGGTGAATTGTCTTTACTCAGTCTACCAATTCAAACGCTAGAAATCTCTTCTAGAAATACCTTCGCAGACACACCCAGGAATGATGTTTTACCAGCTATCTGGACATCCCTTAGCCCAGTCAAACTGACACATAAAATTAACCATCACTGATGTAATAATAAAACTCCATTTCCATGGTCCTTTATCTGAATCATTCAGTATAAGGTCATTTTAACAGTTCCATTTATTTTATTCTTTTGCTCAGAAGCCTTCATTTGTTCTCAAATACTTATTGAGTCATATACAATTATCTTAATGCTTAAGTCTTTGCAATATCTGCCAGTCTCTACGTCCCAGTATTCCTCGACACATACCCCATGCTCTGTTCAAAGGGATCTCACTCCTTATGGAGATGCACACATTCCTACCTTCCTGCCTCAGCTTCAGACTTTTACTCTGCCTGGAATGCTCTCTCCTCTCCTGTGGTCAAAAAGCCAAAAGTCTTTTTTGTTTGTTTGTTTTCATAAACAGAGTATGACATCAGTTTTATCTGAAATTCCATAATATGTTTTTATGCTTTTAAGAGATTTGTGCTCTCCCTCTAATTAGACTTATTTGCATGCTAACCATCCCTTCTAGGATGATTATTAATTACTTTAGAGGAATGCTAACTTTTTTTCTTCTGTGTATGCCAGGCGGTGCTCAGCACAATATCTTAGGTAAAGTAAATGCTCAATAAATATTTGCCGATTTGAGTTGAATTAAACTTGGTACATTTCTAACCCTGTGTGATTTATAATGAAATTCACTGGGAAATATTTCAAATAGACTTGCTAGAATCTATCTATTCCATTAAGTGAAAGGTGATTGTGCAGTAACTAAGTAGGTACTCACTTTTTTTTCCCTATAGAGTAAGAAAGTTTAAGTTTCATTTAATGATAAAGATCAAAAAACAAAGCAAAGGGGACTTCCCTGGTGGCGCAGTGGTTGGGACTCCGTGCTCCCAATGCAGGGGGCCCGGGTTTGATCCCTGGTCAGGGCACTAGATCCCACATGCATGCTGCAACTAGCAGTTCACATACCACAACTAAGGAGCCTGTGAGCCACAACTAAGGAACTGGCGAGCAACAACTAAGGAGCCCACTTGCTGCAACTAAGGAGCCCATGTGCCACAACTAAGGAGTCCGCCTGCCGCAACTAAGACCCAGCGCAACCAAATAAATATTAAAAACAAACAAACAAACAAAAAACAACAAAGCAAAATGTCAGCAGTAATAGTTCCCATTACCATGAATGAAATTATTTGGCTTTTAATAAGGAACAGACTAGAATGTGATGGCAAAAAAGTGATAATGAACAGCAATTATTTTTCCCTAGATCTGGCCAGTGAGAAAAAAGAAAAGATCATATGCTGGTCATGTTGTCAGAAATGAGGAGAATAATTAATCAAGTAAATCACAAGAAATAAAAACAAATTTTATTGTGAAAAAGTATGTGTCATATTTCCCACCTAGCAAGAGAACACAGGCTTTTTGGGGGGTTGATTTCTGAGCTTTCCAGAGTATATGATTTTCTTGCATCCAAAATAAAGAAGACATGTGAGTTCTTACTTAATACATTGTCTGATTTTTATCAAATTCATTTAACAAAATTTTGTCATTCACTCAGAACTTTGCATGCATCTATAGTGAGCCATGTTTAGGAAAAAAGGGGGATTTTGCTACCAGTGATTGGAGAAATGGCATCAAGGCTGGAAAAGCCCATGAAAATGACTTGCACATGGCATTCATTTTTCACTTCATCAGCACCATAACCCTTTCCATATATATCCATTGCAAAGGTACCATATATTACATTTGTATAGTATGTGTTAAATTAGTGTTCTGAACTTGCCTAGGAGGCAGTAGTCAGAATATTCAACTTTTTCACAGAGGGAAAAAAATATTATGACTTCCAAATGAATACACAGAAAATAATGTATTTTGAATTATCAAAGAACTTTTAGAATCCAAGCTATTTACAAATGGAAATTGACTGTATTCTGATCTAGTAGTAGCTTAAGGGGGAAAATAGGAGCAAAATCTTATATTCCTACTTTATCAGTGGACAAATCAATTTGAGAAAAAAAGACATTAAGCTAGAGAAATGGAAAGAAGGCAATACTAAGTTTAGAAAATGAATGTATTTTAGGAGATTCTGTTCATTTGCTAAATTCAGATTCCAAAATTGTTTTTATTTTTGTTGTTTGTGTTATAGCAAGCAAATTAAAAAGAGAAATATGACTATTTATAAAACTGGTTATGTTCATAGGATTTCTGTTTAAATAATAAGAAGTACCATAATTTTGAAAAATTTTCTCGGTAATGATTTCACAGCACATTTCATATAGTTTTTTCTTCTAACAACCCCTACAACGAACAGTTTCAGTAAAAAAAATAAAATAGTTAACAACTATTGAGCATTTATTACAAACCACATCTAGTGTTAAATAGTACACACTTACTATCTCACTTAATTTTCCTAAGAGGTATTGTTACTAAAATCCACTTTACAGACAAGGAAACTGAGACTTAGATCAAGCAATTTTCTCAACATCACACAGTTACTAAGAGAAGCAGCCAGAATTCAAAACTAAGACTAGCAGACTGGAAGATGCATTTAACCAGATGTCTCCTCTAAGTATCCTATGGAGGAACAAAATAAGTTGGTCTAATAATAGGTAACATTTATTGAGCACTTACCATTATGCTAGACAATCTTCATTTCACTTTACATATGATAGCTCATTTAGGTGTGATAACAATCTATGAATGAGTAGCATTACCATCCCTACTAAAAAGAAGACTGTAACACAGCACAGAGTTAAGTCTCTTACTTGCTAAAGATCACATAGCCGATAAGTGTAGCACTAGGGTTCAAATCCTGGACTGCAGAGTTCTCATATAATATTATTTTTTATATCCAAGCTTTGGACACTAGTGGGCAGCAAGAAGCTTCAGGACATATTCTTTGTCAAGAACTTATAGATTAATCATAATATTGAGATTTGGTTGAAATGAAGAGATCCAGAGTGAGTGAAAACACGTTAAAGGCTTTTGCAGTTATCCAAGCGTGAGGGTATGAATAACTATTTTCATCATAGTGGAAATAGAAAAAAAAAGTAATATACTGAAATTACAAATTAAAGAACAATCATAATTCATGAACTGGGTTTGAGAAGAGAGTGAAGATGACCACAAGTTTCTGAGTCATGATGTTGGCATTGGTATCTGGTAAGAGGAAAGTTTTTGAGAAAGTAAATGAATTGGTAATTAATATCTATGTTAATTAACTATTATTTTGTTGCTCTATCATCACTTGAGTGGTCAGTAAGCTTGTTGCAATATTTATTGTCCATATAAAGAACAGAGGAAGGTATTAGAGTGGAATGAGTGATAGAAGCTGGTTTTTGTTCCATATCCTGCAATTCAGTAAACATAACATTAGTTACATCACTGAATATTCCTGAACATCAGTCCTTTCAGCTCTGTAATATGCTATCTGCACTTACATAAGGGCTATAGAGATCACAACAATTCATATATATGGGGTATTGCTTTGTAACATACAGAGAAAAAAATAGAATTATTATCATTATTTCCATGTCTAAGTCCCTACTCTTAGATTGTACACACTCTTGTTTTACTATCGCTAAATAATATTCTTGATGGTGGCATGGGTTCATATCTCAGCTTTACCACTTAACCTCATGTATTGTGATCTTGAATAAATTACTCAAACTCTGTGCCCGCTGTATAAAATGGAATACACAGCAGTACTTAACTCAAAAGACTGTATTGAGCATTCATGATACAATCAGTGCATGTTAAGTGCTTATAATAGTGCCTGAAATACATACTAGGTCAATAACAGTCATTATTATTATTAATACTGACATAATTATTAGCTCTTTTTGTTCAGCCATTTAATGCTACTATTATGGGCTATCACGGTCATGTGGATTTCTCTAACTTAATATGTACATAAATAAATACAGCAATTTTCACAGGTATAATATTTAAAGATATTCACAATGATTCCTAAATGCAACACTTCATCACATAATTAATATTTGTGTTGTTTCTAATTGTGCAAATTGAAACAGTTTGATGCAATGCCTTAAACATGTATCCAAAATGTGCTGTACTTTTTTGTTGAACAACAATAATTATTTGTTATCCAGTTGTTTAAAGTGTTTCTCTTACTATATAGTCAATGAAGAGTAGTTCTGGTATGTCACAGTTTGATTTAAAGGCACCATGACCTTCTGTATCTTCTCTTTATTTTCAATGAGTGTGTTGAATAATCCAATGGGGAAAGCATTTTCCTTGACAGATATTTTTCATAGTAAAAAAAACATGCTGAGATTACAAAATATTTTAAATTATTACCATGCAACTATTATTTTAGTGCATATATTTCTGTGTAATGGCATTTGCCATCTGGCATTCTTACGAATAAGTCTTCTTTCTTTACACACTGTACATCTTTTCGCCTATCTTTGTCAGTTTGTGTCTATTTATAATTAATCTCTAGGTTCACGTATTAGGCCTCTCCTGCATGTTCTCTTAGCCGAGGAAACAAGTACTCAGGAGTGCAACATTATAGGCAGGGAACAAAGGATTCACATTCCACTCTCTGTGTTAGAAAGCACTGATGTAATTCTCAGGAGCCAAGCCTCTTAGCAATGAAACGAAGGATTTACAGCCCTCCAGCTTTCTCAGCTACCAAAGCTCTTGAAGGCTTTCAAGAGCTGACCTTCTTAGCAAAAGGCTGGATTCTTTTAATGCACTCACTTTCAAAAGGTAGCATACCTGTTTTCCAGTGTGATGTGGATGCTATTAAAAGGGAGTTTCCATGGATACGGACATCAGTGGGAATGAAATAGGATTGTCCTCTTTTCAGACCCATTGTTGTTCCAAATATTCCTAAAACCAAGATCATGTCACTCCTTTTATTCACATTTCTTATGGCTACTTCTTATTTGTAAAGCACTGTCACTGGTAGGTAATTAATGCTTTTTTAAAAATGTGTAGGTTCAAACACCAAGTTATTTATGAGAGATGTTGTAACATGTGCGTGGAGAAGAGGTCAGTTAATTACTAAGAGTTTATTGAGTGTGAGTCTCGTTATAGCTCTTTTATACATGACTCTAGAGAATACACATTAATAAGAGACACTATCCATTTCTTTTAAATAATACAGAATTTGTCAAACCCTCCTTAAATGATGTGAATTTGAAGCTGTATCACAACAACACTACAAAGTCCCCCTTCCCCTTTCTTTATATATTTTGAGTTAATTTTAAGTGTATATTATGCCCTTATAATTGCACATTTCAGGAATATTATGGTTAAAGAATGTCAAATTCTTTTTACCAAGACCCAATTAAATGTCAGATGTGATCAACCCAATTTATTTATTGAGTATCGAAATATATCAGGTAATATGCTTCTCACTGGGACTTCTACAATGAAGAGGGCATTAACTTTCTCTGGAGAGCTCACAAAGGAGTCACACCACCACCTCTTCATGGAGTTAGAAGACCTGCCAGTAAATGTCCCCAGAGCTGAGAAAACAGCTATGTACTATCTGAGCCATCTGTCATAAATCTATGGTGCAGGAAGCCCTCACGTGGGAAGAAGGGGGAGAAATCCCTGAAATGAGGATAGAATTACAAAAATAAGCAATTGGGCTAACTTTTCAATTGAGAAATAGCTCTTCATCTTGGACAAATTTTCCAAATTCAGGGCAGCAGCATCAATTATTTAATAACCCATCAATAACTGAGGGGAAAAATCAGTCTCATCTTAGAGGTAATGCTGACCAAGTTGATCAAAAATTCAGCTGAATCCACACGTCTTAAGGAAATTTAACATAGTTGATCAGCCTTTGATCCCCTTACATTGGCTTTTGGTCAAATAAATACAGAATAGACAATATTTCTCATGATATCATGTTATTTTAAGTTTATTAATAAGCTGCAATCATTCATTTGTTGGAAACTCTAAATCAATGTGTAAAGTGAGAAAATTTTACTTTTTTATCTTCCAATAATCTGATCTCTTTTTCAGTTAACTGTGTGTCAAATCACTTTATTTCATTTAGTGCTTAAGAAAGATCAAGGAATTAAAACATCATTAGTTTTCCTGTAACTATTGATGTTCCCATATAAAAACTGTGTCCCTAGAAAGGTACGTCTAACTTCTAAGAAGTAAGCTAGGAATTCTCTGTCATCTATTAATGTGTCAATTAATATCTATCAGTTTAACCACAAACATTAATAATTTCCACAAAAAATTTATCTGTGGTATTTTTTTTTGCTTGCTGCCTTGGCATTGAAAAGGTTAAAAATGCAACTTCATGTTAGAGAAAGCTGATTATTATTCTTATAATCCAAAATTCAATGTTAATCCCCAAATCATAACTTCAAAACAACAGGCAGATTGAGAGAAAAAAATATTACTTTCCTTAAAGTGAAAACAAAGGGATAACTTATGAGAGTTCCAGATGGCCTTTGAACAATAGTAGTCATCCTTCATGAAAAAATGCAACTAAATAATACTATTTAAACTTCAAATTGTTTCCCTTCAAACTATAGAAAACCACTGACAAATATTTATTATTATCAAAAAGATCCACAAACTTAAAAGCTTTTGCACAACAAAGGAAACTATAAACAAAACAAAAAGACAACTTAGGGACTGGGAGAAAATATCTGCAAACCATGCAACCAACAGGGGTTAAGTTCCAAAATATGCAAAGAGCTCATACAACTCAATATCAAAAAAAAACCCAATCAAAAAATGAGCAGAAGACCTAAACAGACATTTCTCCAAAGAAGACATACAGATGGCTAAAAGGCACATGAAAAGATGTTTAACATCGCTAATTATTAGAGAAATGCAAATCAAAACTACAGCGAGCTATAACCTAACAGCAGTCAGTCTGGCAATCATCAAAAAGTCTACAAATAATAAACGCTGGAGAGGGTGTGGAGAAAGGGAATCCTTCTACACTGTTGGTGGGAATGTAAATTGGTGCAGCCACTATGGAAAACAGTATGGAGGTACTTTAAAAAACTAAAAATAGTTTTAAATTTGATTCAGCAATATGATCAAACTGATCCAGCAATCCCACTCCTCTTCATATATCCAGAAAAGACGAAAACTCTAATTTGAAAAGATACACACACCACCATGTCCATAGCAGCACTATTTACAACAGCCAAGACGTGGAAGCAACCTAAGGGTCCATCAACAGATGAATGGATAAAGAAGCTGTGGAATATATATATTTTATATATATCAGCCATAAAAAAGAATGAAATATTGCCATTTGCAATAACGTGGATGGACCTAGAGAATATCATACTAAGTGAAGTCAGACAAAGAAAGACAAATATTATAGGATATCACTTATATGTGCAACAACAACAAAAAATACAAATGAATTTACTGATAAAGCAGAAACAGACTCACAGACATAGAAAACAAAGTTACAGTTAACAAAGGGGAAAGGGGGGCAAGAGATAAATTAGGAGTATGGAATTTACAGATACATACTACTATAAATAAAATATATAAACAAGGATTTACTGTATAGCATAGAAAACTAAATTCAATATCTTGTAATAACCTATAATGGAAAAGAATCTGAAATATATATATATGTATAATCTGAATCACTTTGTTGTACACCTGAAACTAACACAATATTGTAAATCAATTATACTTCAATTACAAAAAACAAGATCCAGCTTTTAAAACTTTACTTAATTACTCATCAGAAAAAAACTACATAAAACTGGACCCTTAAATTGAAGGAAAGTTACCTTCAGATTATAACCTTTATTTATTTCATTAAATTTTTGATAAGAAGTCAGTTTTCAAATACTTTTAAAAGAAATATTTAACATATACTTTCTTCACTATTGTCATTTTTGCCTCCTTCGGAAAAGAGATGAGAAAAGATTTTAATTATGCCCTTAAATATCTACCTACATTTCAGCCCAAAACATTAAAGGGTAGGGAAGGTGGAGAAAACTGTCACAGAAATTCATAAACCCTTCAGGTGCCACAAATAGGTTTCAGGTAGCATGAGCAATTTATTAGATTTATTGCTTGTACTTGTTCACATAAAGGAAGTTATAAGGTATTCCACAAAAGAAGATAAAATTGAAGGTTGTTGGTAGAAACTGTTATTGCTGTAAACTATACAAACGAGAGATGTGACCTAGGAATAAAAAAGAAGTTATTTTATCTTTTCTGTCACCTGGATACGTCTCTCCTTTGAGTCATCTCTGAGTCTTTTCCATTGTTTTATTTTTTATCCTTGTTGTAAAAGCACTCTTATTGTTTAGTAAGCAGAATTAGGGTAGCAGAATTTTATAGAGCCAATGGCTGACAAACAATAAGGTCAATGTCTGTCCCATTCTGGAAAAATTGAGGTTAGAACAGGTGAAATTATCATTCTGTTTTGTTTTTATGGCTCTAATAGAATGCCAGAGAGTCCCTGACCTCTGCTGCCACTCATGTCTTACTCTGATAGCAATGTGTGACCTTTGACACTCAATTAAAACAGGAAATAAGGCAAAGGATGGGTCAATATGCATGTTTGGCCAATGCAAGCCTTCAAAATAAATTCCAAGGGGTTTTCAAAGGAGCCATAACCCCTATTCACTTGGCACATGGGCATTAAGTTACAGTCAGTAAAGTAAAAGAACATAGAAACAAAAAAATAAGCTGTATCATTTATTTTCTTTCTGACCCCAAGACCTGTGTATTAAGGTCTCCCGCAACAGAACAATTCACATTATACTTTCTGATTACTGAGAGTGAGAGTGTTGTTGCTAACTGGCTGGATGGGACAGGATAGATGCTGAGGGCATAGAAGGTTGCTGCTTTGAATAGTCAGATCTTTTTATTTAATGTGAACTTATTTTCTAAATAGAAGAGATCCAGAGAGTACTTTCTTCATATGGAATACAGCAGCATTGTTTTTGAGAAGAGTTAAATACATGAATGTCAGGGGTAGTAATAGGTTTGGTGATCACCCAGAGAGGCTGCCACATTAGGGAAAACAGGTGTACCATAATTCTGGTGTGTTCTGCAAAGTGACAATCTGTTGGTGGGTAAATGGTCTTCACATATATTCCAAGATACCACCTCACATTTTATTCAGGAAACAATGAGAAAAGTGTGGGAGAAAGAACATAGGCAAAAAGCAGTAACAGAAGCACCATGGTCTTGGGATTGGTTAGGTCTACATGCAAATCCCAATTTTCTTACTTATTAGAAATGCGCCTATAAGTTAAATGACATTCTTTGATCTATCATTTTCTATGAAGTAGGGATAATACTATATACTTCCTGATACTGTATTTCTTTTCTTTCTATTATTGCTTTTGATGAAATGAGATGGTTCTTATTTAATTATTGAGTGACTAGCATAAAATGAGCATAAAATAAATATTTCTGGGCTTCCCTGGTGGCACAGTGGTTGAGAGTCTGCCTGCCAATGCAGAGGACACGGGTTCGAGCCCTGGTCTGGGAAGATCCCACATGCCACGGAGCAACTAGGCCCGTGAGCCACAACTACTGAGCCTGTGCGTCTGGAGCCTGTGCTCCTCAACAAGAGAGGCTGCGATAGTGAGAGGCCCGCGCACTGTGATGAAGAGTGGCCCCCGCTTGCCGCAACTAGAGAAAGCCCTCGCACAGAAACGAAGACTCAACACAGCCAAAAATAAATAAATAAATTAATAAAAATAAATATTTCTTAGCTTCTCATTAATTTATTATATACGTTTCTGTATTGAACAAATTGATTTGATCTAATGTAATATTAGTTGTTAGAGCTCCAGAAACACAGTGCCAGAGTGTAGTATTTCACACAAAGTAGTCATATATCTATTTTCAAGTAAAATAGTTTAGACAGGCACTGGTATATACACAACACACACACAGACACACACAAACCCACATACATGCACATCAGAAGATATCTGGAAAGATATACATAAAATGTCAATAGCAGCAACCTGTGGGTGGTAGGAATATGGTATATTTTTCTTTTCTTTTTTTTTTTTTAAGGATTTGTCTTTTCTTTTAAATTTATTTATTTATTTATGGCCGCATTGGGTCTTTGTTGCTGTGCACAGGCTTTCTCTAGTTGCAGTGAGCGGGGGCTACTCTTTGTAGTGGTGCATGGGCTTCTCACTGCATGGCTTCTCTCGTTGCGGAGCATGGGCTCTAGGTGTGTGGGCTTCAGTAGTTGTGGCGCACAGGCTCTAGAGCGCAGGCTCAGTAGTTGTGGTGCATGGGCTTAGTTGCTCCACAGCATGTGGGATCTTCCTGGACCAGGGCTCGAACCCGTGTCCCTTGCATTGGCAGGCGGATTCTTAACCACTGCACCACCAGGGAAATCCTGGTATATTTTTCTTATTTTTAACTTTCTATATTGTGTATTTGCTGCTTTTGTAACAACAACGTAAAAAGATATATTAATGTTTACAAATCAACTACTTAGTTTAAAAATTATAAATTAGGTTACTGATAATCCTTCTTAGTTATCCTCTCACTTAAAAATATTAGTAATATAATCTTAGCACTATCTATTTACAGCACTCATAGATCCATTAATTTCTGAATGCATATATTAATTGATGGCAAATGTGTATTCTCTACATGCCAGCTGGTACTAATCTCATCTCATTTTAAGGTAAAACATTAGTGTGTTATTGCTTTAATATGATGAAGGTGATATTGGACTCTGCTAGTATTTTACTTAGGCTTTGCATTAGACTTTGCTGTGTCGGAAATTAAGATTGGTCTTTAGTTTTCTTTCTGGTACAAGATTATGAGATTTATTATAAGTGCTCTTCTTGCTTTGTATGAAGAATTTGGATGTTTTCCTTCATTATATGCTTTGAAACATGTTAAGTAAAATTGTGATTATTCACTTTTTTGGATTGTAGAACTCCCTTGTGGAATCAGCTAGACCTGATGCACTTTGGAGGGATAACTCTCTGTCAATTTTCTTTATTGTTTCCATGGCATAAAACTTACCATTTATTTTGGGGTAAGTTTTGGTGAATTATATTTTCTAGAAAAAAATTCATAGAATTTATTGCATAGAGTTTTGTAAAATATTTAAAGCTCTCATAATGAAAACTATGTCCTTCCTGTCATTGTTTTGTATTCTCTATTGCTTTCTTGAATAGATTATTCCTATTTATCCTATTTTATTTATTTTTTCCAATGAAACTGCTCTTTATACTATCGGTTCTACTGTTTTCTAGCTTATTCAATTCTGGTTTTATTTTTTAAATTTTTTTAATGATTTGACCTACATACATCATGAAATGTTTACGGCAATAGGTTTAGTGAGCATCCAGCATCTCATATAGATACAAAATAAAATAAAAATATAATTTTCCATTTTGATGAGAACTCTTAGGATTTACTCTCTTATTTACTTTTATCTTAAAATAGTTTATTAATCATTCTCCTTTTTAGGGTACAAAGTTCATCATAGACCTGTAAGACCTAGTTTTATTACTTATGTTGTTTAGGTCTTCTATAATCTTGCTGTCTTGACTATTTAATCTATCTTTGGCAAAGAGAGTTTATTAAAGTCTCCTCTTACGTTTGTGTTTCTGCTTATTTGCCTCAGATCTCTGATAGATTTTGCTTTATGACAGCTTCTGCTTTGCTATTTGATGGATAAATATTTATAACCATCATATCATTATAAGATGTAGCCTTTAGAAATATAAACTGCCTCCTTTTGTTTGTTTAATATTTCTATGGCTGAATTTTCTACCTTGTCTGTTACCAATTTTGTATCCTTCCTCTTTTTCACACATCTACTATGTCCACTACCTTCAAACTTTCTGAATTACTTTGTTTACTATGTCTCTTGTATACATCAGATTATTGGACTTTTCTTTGTGACTAATCTAAACATCTTTTCTTTTTCTACTAAACAATTTAATCTCATTTAAATTGTTTGACAAGACAAATTTTTGGTCAGCTTTGTTGTGTTATTTTCTGTTACGCTTATTGTTTTAGTTGTCTTTCACTATGTAGACAGTTTTCTTTAGTTATTTTTCTTTTAATATTCTGATATTTAGGATATTCTATCATTGTGTCTGATTGTTAACCTTTATATTAATACCAAAATAAGATACTTTCAGCTTCTTCTTTTTTTAGACAGTATCTTTTGGTTCCCCAAACTGATAAACAATAAAATTAGAATATATCCTTTCCTCACACTCCTCCTTTCTACACTTTCTCTGACTCACTGATAAAATGGCATCATCTTTTGGGGTACTTTGTTACTATAGTATAACTTAGAAAATTCTGAATTAATGTATTTTTGGCTTGCTGCTGACAGTATTCTTTCTTTTTCTTATAGTTCCAATAATTTCACCAGTAAATAGCTTGGTATTGATGATTCTGGATGAATTCTTTTTGGTACAGAACATGTATTTTCAAAATGCAGATTAAGATCTTCTTTTAAGGACATCTCCTGAATTACAATTTTAAATATTTGCTCTGTTCCATTGTTTTGTTTTGTTTTATTTTAGAACTCCAATTATATGTTTGTTGTACCATCTTTGCTTTGAAGATTGTGGTATCTTCAATATTTATCACTTTGTCCTATGATCTCTTTACATCTTCTTTTATTTCAGTTTTATTTTCTTACCTCTATGCACTTGATCTGCTCTGGACCTTACTGTGCTGTTTGTCAGTTAATTTTTAGCTCTTTGTAATGTAGTCATTATTTCAGAAGTAATTGTATGTTTTACATCTATTTTTGTTCCTAATTCACATCCAGTGAATGGGTAAGACAAATCACTGGTTTCTCAACTTTTCTGATGTTTCCATGACTGGCAGTTCCTTTTGTATGTGGTACTAATGCTTCAATACACTTGTACTTTCTAGGCATTTTTTTCTCTCTACCTTGATTACTCTTAGATCAATCTAGAACCTTTCCCCCAAAGAATATGGAACAGTGACCTGCAATGTTTGCTACTTTAAGAATAAAAAATGGAAGAGCATCTTTAAAGTTATAAGGTTATAAAGGAAGTGTAAGAAAATCTTTTATTATTCATAGGTGATATGATTGCCTCTGTATATAATATACATGAAAATGTTATTAGAACATGATACAGATATTTTTAAAATAGTCTGGAAGATAAATTCAAGGAAACTAAAAGGGACAGAAAAACGGAGAGAAAAGATGAGACATAGGGACTAAATTTAGAATACTCAATAGCTTTATAATTATTTTAGAAGAAAAGCAAAGAGACAACAGGAGGGAAGAAAAAATATATCAAAATATCTCAAGTTCCCTTAGGATAAAGAAAGACTTAATTCTTCAGGCTGAAAGTATTTCTCAAGGGCCAATTGCTATGAATGAATAAAACAAAACAAAACAAAACAAAAACCACTTTATGAGACTGAGGCATAGTCTTATAAAACTTCAGTGTTTCAAGATGGGGAAAAAGTCTTAATAAAGTTTTCAGGTAAGATCAGGTAAATGATGCTGGAAGGGTTACTTATATTAGAATAAGAATTGATATTAGACAGTATTCTTGAAAACAATGGAGCTATAGCTTCATGATTATGAGGGAAACATTTGATTTTGAACCTAGAATTCTTCAGCAAGCAAAACTAATAAGAATGAGAGTAGATAAATATATTTTCAAACATAAAAGACTTATAGATCAACCTTTCATGACCACTCTCAAAGGAGGAAGTATTAATGTATTGATATTTCACAGAAGGAACAGAAACCCAAGGAGAGGAAGATATAGATCCAAAGAAATAATCTATTTAATTAAGGAGAGCAATGCAAGTAAATTCCTAGTTGTCAGCTCTACAAAATCCTTAGAATACAATTGGACTATATTGAAAAGTCAAGCCAAAGCCTCCACGAAGACTAACGTGAAAAGGGTCACAGATTTCGTTCCAAACAAATTGTCTATTTAAGAAACTCTATGATATTAGCAATTGGATGATGACGTGTTATTTTATTCAATGAGAAAATGGTAAGAAAATGAGAAACTTCAGGGGATAAAAGTATACAAGAGTCGTGGTTCAAATATGAACCAGACTAATATAAGCTATGGGTTTTGAGAAAATAATATGGTATAAGTGATGATAATATACTTGACTTGGTGCTTGAAACTTTCTCATTTGAGAGGTGTGGACATAGCAAAATGGAATCACACTTTCTTTTCCATATGACATGGCTCAACAGGCTATAACAAGGATGCTTTCAGATATAACCCCAGTACAATTACCAAAATTTTTAAACTCATACTTTTATAATACTATTATCAATCTATAGGGTCTATCCAGACTTTGCTGTCACATTACTGTTCTTTATAGCAAAATAAAGCCCTTGATTGTGGGTTGCATTTAGCTTTCATGTCTTTGATAATCACTTCACAGGTTATCTTTTGGTGTGTTTAGTTTTTGTGATCACCTTGGTTCATTTTGTATTTACCTTGGTTCATTTTGTACTTTGCCCTTTTGGTCAACTTTTGCTAGTGCATGAACATCACAATTATCTAGATAGTTATGTTTACTAGTTATATTCTGTCTATGACTCCTGTACCTCAAAGGTCAATAGAGAACTTCTTCAGTAGCCAATAAATTTCTTTAAGTACCTCACATTTTCTCAAAGGAGTAAGTCAGAATTAATTGTTTTTAAAATTTCCTAGACTTTTAAGTCATCATCCATTCCAGAATTTCATGCCATACAATTGTGCTTCTTATTATTCCAATATTTTTAAAACTGTCTTCTTAAAATCTAAGATGTATATCTGACTGCACTCTGCAGTCTATTCTTTCAGTGTCATGTAGACTATAAGATGACATAATTTCTTTGTCCTAAAGTTCCCATTCATTGTCTTTCATTAGCAATCAATCTTCCCTGCCTAAAAGAATTAGATTCATTCTAAATGTTTGATGAGTTTTTCCCTTTCACCTCTGGGAGACTGACTTTTTAAAAGTCAAGTTAAGAATGTGTATTTTTTTGTATTTGAATGAGACTTCCAGTAAATGTCCAGATGGCTGAAGCCTCAAATAACTATTATAATTTGCATCTTAGCCAATGTGTGCTCTATGCACAAAAAGTGGTTTCTACTTTCTCCATACAGCAGAATAGACTGTAATCTAATCTTTCATAATGGTACCACTTCTGTTCCATCCTCTATGCTTGTTTGAATTTTCATGGATTTCTGAGAATGTATATATTGTTTTGAGTTTCAGAGTTTCTCTGCCTTCTGATATAACAGATGTTTCTTTTGAATAGGGCATAATTTTCCATTAGTGTATTCTTATCCTATCCCGCCAAGTTTTGGAGAATACTAAAAGAAGTTATTCACTATTTCATTCTACAATCTCATATCTGCATTACTTATCACTCATTCTTTACATTTAAGGATGCTACAGTTTCCCAAGCTCAGTGCTAGGTAATATATTTTTTAAGATGTAAGTGGGTATATTGTGAAAAAATGGTCTCAGGGTCAAATAATTTGGGAAACACCATCTACCATAACTTCTTACGAATTCCCAAGCCGAACAGCCTGTGAACAGCCCTGAAAAATGCCACATTAAAAACAATAAAAAGCTAAAACTTGTTTAATTTTGTATATCTGAAATGTTAAACATGCAGCATTCAAGATGTAAACAAAGTGTAAATATAGCGTTGTTCTTCCCTTTAAAATTTATTCAATGAATTTAACCTTATCTGGGTCCTAAGTGAAAAGTTCAGCAGGTCCATGACCCCTGTGTGTTAATTACTATTAAGTAATGATTAGATTAGCCCTAACGTTACTTTTAGTTAAAAACAAACTCCAATATATAATCAGGTTGTCTGTTCCAAGATATGAATCAAAACAATGAGCTTGATTTAACATATATCTTCTTCCTAACACCAGCCCAAGCCTGCTTTAGACTGAAAGGAAAGATTATTTCCTTCAATTTACTATTCTCCTACCTCTCCTCTCCCCCAGGTTCTGACCCCTCCAAGGATTCAGGGGTGAATGGAAGAGTGATAAGGGCATAAGAAAGGACTTAAATCAAAAACCAGTTCATGTTCCTTAAGACTGGCAGAAATTTATAGCTCTTGGTCTCATAAGCATTTTTGTTGTTGTTGGTGGGAATCTTGCTAAAAGTTTATTAGACTCACTAAATTCTAGGTGCTCACTTAGGATTTCTCCCGCAGTTTCCAGGTATCCCATAATCGTGTCCATCTTCTTACTGCTGGGATCCCTCTGTCCAACCAAGTGGCTCTACTAGCCAGAACTCTAGACTACTCCACCCTGACCCTCTCTCCTACATGGTCACATCTATCTACACGAAACTCTCAGGCACCCCCTGCCCTGATAAACTCTGAGCGTACAAGTCAATCCCAATACAACCTCTTCTACCCTGTTGCTACAGGCCACTTTCATTTTCTCACACGAGTCAGGATACAATCTTCTGAGTCCCCAGATTTCAAGGAGCACACTTTAAGCTCTCTGAGAGTTTCATAAAAGCCCTATTCACTAGATTTGCCGATAAGAAGGTAGCACACTCCACCCTCCCTATTGGTGAGTGTAGGACTGGCAGAGGCACGGTACTGCACGACAACAGGAAGTGAAATGGCCTGGACTCTATGTGAATGACTGAGGGTTGGACTGAGGGTGTTATTCACAGAAAGTACAGCACCCCCTGGAACTGTGCAACATGGAAACTTTGATGGGGGAAGGCTATCAACACAGCAACAGTTATTGCCCAAGTTATATATTCAAACTCCTCCCTCTTTTCACTAGTTTATATTCTCTAATTGAGTCAGAGGGTTCAAAAGCCATTGAACTTGTTTATGGACATTTCCTTTGTAAATTCTGCATGTGGAAATCTGTCTCCCTCTTCTTTCAGGATTTGACATCTATCATGTTTTTTTTTAAACTTTTTATTTTATATTGGAGTATAGTTGGTTAACAATGTTGTAAAGTTTCAGGTGTACAGCAAGGTGATTCAGTTATTCATATACATATGTCTATTCTTTTTCAAATTCTTTCCCCAGATTGTTACATAATATTGAGCAGAGTTCCCTGTGCTGTACAGTAGGTCTTTGTTGGTTATCCATTCTAAATATAGCAGTGCATATGACATCTATCATGTTTGCACCTTAGTAAATAATAAGGTAGGAAAAAAAGCAATTTTAATATCCTGTTAATCAAACATTTTCCAAAATTATTTGTTTACAGAAGCTATTTTTGCCATAGAACACTGATTAATATTTCATGGAGCAAAGACGATCCATGTAACAGAGTTTGGGTAACAGTCATATGTAGGAATCTGAGGTCAAATATAATAGCCAAGATAACTATAATTTTTATTTGCTCATAACACCTTTCCATCCTCTTCTTTTGAGTCCTTTGGAGAATTTCACCCTCTTTCTCTGTCTCAGTGGCCTGTCTTTTATCAGAAAATAAGAAGGGCAAAAAAAAAGCAAAACATAAATCAAGCCAATGTATTTTCCACAGAATATTTTCAATAGAACCAAATTTTTCTCATGCATTTCTTAAGAGGAAAGAAGATGAATCTGGGGGTGAGAGCACAAAGAGAGCCTTTCTGCAGAATAAAGTCAGTGTTTAGAGGGAGTCAAAGCCAAGAAAGGAAATTTTTGAGCTCCTGGATATAGCTGAGTCTCATAAGACAATTACACCACCAAACCTGCTATTTACATGAGAAAATACATTCTTCTCTCCTTTTTTTCCCCTAACATAGTTTGGGTTAGCTTTCTATCACTTACAGCTAAAACAAATTTTTTACCTGAACACTCTAAATGTACTAGAAGCTCCTTTACAGTTGTTTTCCTTTGGAAAATAAATACCTCTTCTGTGTGTGTGTGTGTGTGTGTGTGTGTGTGTGTGTGTGTATGTGTTTTCCAATTTTGAATCCATAGGCATATCACAGGTCAATATTAGCAGATTTATCATTTTCTCTCAGTCTGTCTCTTATTTCCTATGATTCTTAATACAAAGCCAGAGACCCTGCCAGATAATCCCGGCAAGCTAATCTAATGCCACATCTGACCCTAATGTACCTTACTCTTTACAGGACATAATAAGGAAATACCAAGGTAATATTACATCATTTGGCATAATTCAAGAGCATAATTTGTATTTTTCAGTTTATATCAATTTATGAGTGCAACTAATGCTAATGACTTTTGGACCTGAACTTCGTATTTGGAAATGAGCAAGCACATTCAGTTCTAAAGGAATTACATACAGGTAATGGTTCCCACTGGGTCTTTCCTTTTTATGAGTTGATAGATTTGTTACAATTTGCTCTTATCCACTGTTATTCTTAGTGGATGATTTACATGCTCACCAAAATTAGAATATACTTCTAAATAAGGAAGAATATGGACAGTTCACTTTAGAAACCTACTTGATATTAAAGGCTTCCCTGTGTTGAGACAAAATATGAGCAACCAAGGGAAATCAGTAAATGAAAATAAGCATAAAATTGAATGAATTTAGGGACTTACATTTTCCTACCACTATGAAAGATAATCATAGTTTCCCTTTCTCAAGTGAATTTACTCTTGAGAAACAAGATACATTAACAGATTGGTGGTGTGTGTTTGTGTGTGTGCGAGCACATGCAAGAGAATATACAACTTCTTCAAGAATTAATTAAATCCACATTTTCAGATGAAGTGTTATATCTGAAAAGGTAAGCATATATAATTATATTTCCTTTCCAAAATTCAGCCTCACCTCATCAAGCAATAATTATGATCATACTGAGTTGATCCTTAGTCAACTTAGTCAAAAAAGAAAACAGAAAAAAGGCAAAAGAGAAACAGAAAGAGCATAATATAGCAAGGATAGGCTAAGGATAGAACCCCCTAGAATTGTGTAGAATAAAAACTTTGGCAGGTGGAGATCACAGAAGAGCAGCATCTCTCTCCAGTGAAACATATTCACAAGTCTTTCTCATTACACTTTTATAATCTTTGAGTCAGTCTGTTCAAAATCTTTTTAAATGGGTAGAAACCCAATCAACTGCATTTCATAGTTTTGAATGGTCACACTAGTTGGTGTAGGGAGAAAACACGAACTTGAAGGATAGAATAAATTGAAAAATATATTTTCATTTTAATTTATGGGTTCTTTCTAAAGACTGAATTTAGTTCATTCTGAGGGACTTAATATTGATCTCTTTCTTGGCAGAACAACAAATGATAGAGGGAAAAGAGAGTAGACAGAGTTTTCTTGAGAGAATTTAACAACACAATTATTAGTGATGGAAAATTCATGTCTATCTCAAAGACTCATGTTTCCATAGAACTTCAGAGCTAAGAAAATATATGTTCACCAAATACCACTCCCTTAGTTTACAAATAGGAAAATGAAGATCAGAAAGTTGAAGTGATTTGTTCAATGTCATACAGGGAGATACTAACAGATCTATACCTGAAATTTAGTTGTTAGGCTTTCTCTACAATATTGTGAACTTGCATTCTCTCTCAATTAGAGGCATCAAAAATCCTACACTTCTGTCTTCTCTGAAGTGCTAAAATCAGAATCTTAAGGCTGGCATGAGGCACATAAGAATATTTAATCCCATCTAATCAGTGTGCATAATGTGAAAGATCCATTCTCACTTTCTGAACAAAATTCTCAAACACAATAATCAGAATAAAGCTCTTCCTAAAAATGAATTTGCTTTGGAAAGTCTAATATCGTGCATAATTTTTGTAAAGACACACTTTAGATGGATTTTTTTTTTCTAGCATGTAATAATTTCATAGTAAGAAAATGCATTAAATGTCATTTTTAAAGCTGGAAGCAGCCATCAAACTGTTAAAAACCATTCCAGAGGAATTTGCATCATATCCACACTTAGTTTACATTTATTCAACTACATACAACCATAAAAGGGTGTGAATAATTTAACTAAGTTGAACTATATGAAATCAATATTTTTAAAGTTAAAAATTATCAAATATCAGCAACTTTATATCATTGAGCCCACATGATCCTGAGTGATCATGGAATGCGAGATAGTAATCCTGATCTTCCTGTTTCTTTCATGCCGTGAGTATGTTGCTAAGCTGAATGTGACTCTAATATTTTAAATTACTTTCCTTTTTTTTTTAATCATAGGAGTCTTAAACACAGTCCAGTGGCCTTGTAGTTACATAAATTTGTGTGCACTGTACTTTTTGAGAATGAGTAATTTAAAAGCATTATTAAAGTTAATTTGGGGTATGCACATTTATCACATTTAAATTTATGACTCTAAAAAGATGTAAATCTGAATAAGATATGAATTCAATTTATCTCTGGGTATTTTAAAGTAGAAAGGTTTACTTTGCTCATTAAACTTTCATATCCTTTATAATCTTTCACAACAAACATGCATTCATTTTATTATACACAAGAAATCAGAGACTACTACCTGAGAAATTATCTAGTCCACCCTCCATATTATATCAAGGATTCTAGAGCATTAAAAAGGCAGATTATTTAAGGTTCCTATGATGGTATCACTAATGGAAGGCATACCTTGAGTTTCAGCCTGCTTCACTTTCTACCACTTGTCACTAGAGTTTACCTTAACTTCCAAAAAACGGATCCTTTATTCTTCAGTGTTTGATTTTATCAAATATGAAGGCTATCCTCCAGCCTAAGAAGTATCTGCCAATAGCTATGCATAAAAATTCTTACTCTTCTGTATCTCAGGTGCAGGAGCAACAGAACCTGAGGTGAGGGCCTGTAGTAGTGAGCACAGAGGATTATGAGAAACCAAGTGGGATTATTTCCACAGCTGTTTGCTACTCCTGGTTTATAGGACTCTGACATCACCATGGGTTCTTTGTTCTAAGCACTGGCCTCACTTGAGATAAGAATCAGGGCAAAGAATCCAACAACAGCAGCTGAAGTCGGGAGAGCTGAAACAAGACTGATGGATTGAGTGTCAAAACCTCATGGTGGGTGTCTTTCCAAGTATTTAACAGAATAAGCAATTTGCAAGCAGGGCGACCTGATTTTGAAATTCGAGCAGTTTCTCCTTCCACTCTGGATCTTGACTGCTCAAAATTAAATCACAATAAAGATAAGTGCAATGTGTTAAGTTGTCCCTGAGCTATCGGAATCAGATAAGAGGTGTGCAGCATTGTGGGGCGATCACGTAAGATTGTGATAACTCAAACGCGCCATTTGTCAAATGGCTCCTTCTGTTGGCACAGAGAGCTGAAGCATTTTCATGAGCTTGAGATCAAGATCCTGAGCAAGGGCGAGAAGTAACTATTTTGCTTTGTGGACAAACAAAGATAAATGTGTTCTGAATTATGAGGAGGAAAAACTAAGTGTGATTAAGCTTAGATATTTTCAAAGTATTTTTCTTCAGAAATAAAGCTAACATAAACATTTCATCTGTCTTCAACCCTCATCCCTCTGTACACTATTCTCTGGAAAAGTAACACTAGTACTTTGCATTTATATAGCACCATTTGTCCAAAAACTCAGTAATATTATGAATAGAAATAGTTTAATTTATCCTTGCAATGCTTATCTTACGTGAATAAAGAGTTATTTTTCTTGTCTCTATTTTTTTGTTTGTTTTAAGGATAGAATAAGTCAAGTTCAGATCGGCAAAGTCATACAGACAGTGTAGCTGTAATAATTGAAAACGGCTGCCCTATTTCACCATGATATTTCCATCAAAGCCAGGCATTGCAAATTTTTTGGCTGAAAATATCATAACAATAGAAGTTGAAAAATCCTCTCCCTATCTGCAGTGCAGCCATTTGCTAACATGCGGCTTTTCTTACCAAGCCACTACGTCTATCTTGTAACACTCTCTTGGTTTGAAAAAATGCAAATCACTGTCAATAATGAATTATATTGAATTTTCAATGTGGTTAAGGCAAGATTTTGAACCAAAATGAACCATGATCCCCAAGCTGGAAAAATGCACACTCGATTACTAACTCATAAACCAAACATAAAAGCCACTTTGTATGAACAGTGGGTTTTCCAATAACAGTCAAGTACAGTGAAGACATTTAAAACTTAAATGTTTTTTTATAAATATACATTATGATAGCCAGAAATGTTGTGAACTAGATGAAACTTGAGTATCTGCACCAGTGCAAAATGGCTCAGGACTCTCCTCAGAAGAGCTGATGGGAGGAAATGGTGAAGGAATTCAGGAAATATATCAGGAGCAGTAGAGTCATGGTCAAGGACTCAGAGTACCTGGGCTAGGCGACCGTCAGAACTCTGGACAACTCAAGTCCAGTGAATATTTTTCAAACACAGTCTTCTCCCTAATATTGAACTTTCAATGGCATCAGAAGTAACAAGCTTCCCTCTCTCAAAATAAAACACTTCTAAAAGTTCTTCTCCTTTCAGAGACAGTGATTAATTGGATGTGGACCAGAATTCTTGTGCATGTATCTCATATTCTCTGACTCAGGAGTCTGTGTTCAGGCTATCCAACCATGTCTTAATTTTCTTCCTATTTCTCTTCTATTGTATTTATTTTTGGTTTCCACATTTTCTAATGTGAGGGGAAAGGCCTCAATAGAAATTTTGAAAAACATCATGTTGTATAAATGAAAAAGATAGCCCAACCTTAAGATCTTACATAATGCTGATAATGGTCTACATTAGAAAGTTGTGCTTTGAGTGTTATTTCAGAAGTCTGAAGCATGGGGAGAAGAGAGATACCCACCCACCACAAAAAAAAAAAAAAAATTGTTACCTTGAGGTATCATAGTTACTTATATTCAAGTGTCCTAGCAAGTATAAAAGGAGTGGTAGTAAATAGCACTTATGGACCTCCAAAGCATAGATAAAAGTGAATTAAAAGAATGCCACTGAGTGTGTAGGAGTGTATGTGTGTGTCTATGAGTTGTGCCATCATGTTTTGCCATTGAGTTTAAAGTCCATTTCAAACAATGTTAGGATGTGAAAAGATTAAGAAAATTCTGCTAAATCAGCATCTATACTGAAGAGAGTGATTCTTAACCTAAAATTTTAGTTCTTTAAAACATGTCATTATCCAAAGTCTCAGAGTATACAAGCAGTTAGGCAATTAGGTAAAAGCAATGTGGTCCCCTAACTGTTCATGGATAGTGTCAGGAGACACAAATTCGAAATGAAAGGTCAGTATAGCATATATTCTAAATTAAGACAGCTTTTATTTCAAAGTATTTATTCACTCAAATACTCACTCATTTACTCAACAGCTAAAAATATGTACTGAATGCCCACTATATATGAGGTATTTTCTAGGTACCAGGAATACCTCAGTAAATAAAGTAGTCAGAAACCCCTGCCTTCATGGAACTTCTATAGAAAAGACAATGTAAAAGTTAATAATTTTATACAGTCAGTTAGAAAGTAAAAACTGCTATTGAGAAAATAAAGCAGGGAAAGTGGACCAGAAGCCCAGTTGGGGTAGAGGGGAGGGTAAAATTGAAATAGGGTGATCAGAGAACTCTCAAGAAGATGACATTTAGACAAAGACTTAAAGGAGGTGAGAAAGCTCACTATGTGCATAGCTTCCTCAATTTAGAGGAACAGCATCACAGGTAGAGGGTGTAAACAAGTGCGAAATTACAGGGGCAGGAGTCTGCCTAATGTCTGATGTCAGTATAGCTAAAGAAAAGTGGGAAGGAGAGGACCTAGTGAGCAAGGCAGTCAGAGAGGTAATAAAATGTGAGGGGACCAATCATGTAGGGTTTTTAGGCTAGCTTAAAGATGTTAGCTTCCATTCCAAGTGAAATCCAAAGTTACTGGAGAGTTTTGAACAGTGAAATAACTTCCTCTAACTCATACGTTAGTAGATCCACTCAGAATGCCTTGTTGAGAATAGACTTTAGGGGATAGAAATAGAAGAGACGGAAGCAGAGAGACCAGTTAGAACCAAAAATCCAGGGCAAGATGACTGTGGATAGATCTAGGGTGATTATCATGAGAGGTGGTGAGAAATGGGAAGATTCTAGATATATTTTGAAGATAGAGCCAACAGAATTTTCTAATGTGAGGTATGAAACCAGAACCAAAACCAAAATTAAAACAACAGCAACAACAAACAAAACACCTGGGTGGCTTCAGGATATTTTGATCTGAGCAATTAGAAATATAAAATTACTACTAACTGAAATGGGGGCAATTGCACCTGGACCTGATTTGCGTGGGAACAGAAAATCAGGAGCTCTGGTTTCCACTACCCATTATGTCTAGATACCTTGCAGACACTGCAGCAAATTTGTTTGGAGTCCAGGGTTAGGTAGGTGTACGTTAGAAATACAAAGCTGTCAGTCATCACTCTATAGATGGTATTTAATGCACAAAACCAAATAAGATCCCCAGGAAAGTATAGATAGAAAAGAAAAAAGGTTATAGGAACTGGGAATTCCAACATTAAGAGGTTGGAAAGATAACGATGAATCTCCACTAAGGAGATTAATAAAGCACAGAAAATAAAGTAAGAAAAAAACAGGGGAATGAATGTGATGCTGAAGACGACAAGTAAAGAAAGCATTTTAAAAGGGAGTTGTTAGCTGTGTCATATGTGGATGACAGATCAAGTAATTTTAGAATCAAAACATGACCACTGGATTTTCAATATGAAGGCATTGATAACCATGTCAGTAGTAATTTCAGTAGAGGAGTGAGGGTTGCTGAGAGAATGGGAGAGAAGGAATAGGAGTCAGAAAGTGTAAACAACTGTTTTGAGAAATTTACTACAAGGAGGAATGGAAAAATGGTGTGATAGCTGAGGGTACTAGAAGTAAGAGAGGTTTTTGGTTTTTGTTTTATTTTGTATTTTAATAGCAGCATGCTATTTTGGGGAATAGCAGCATGATGGGAAAGTAGGAAGGGTAAATTTGATGGTGGGGGTCAGAGAAGGGAGACTGGCTAGAGTGATGTTCTTGAGTAGGCATAAGAAAGGATGAATCTAGTATACAGGCGAGCAGGTAAGCCTTAAATAGGGGAATGGGGGGTTCATCTAGAGCAACAGTTGGAGAGAGAGAACACAGGCACATAGATGCAGATGGAGGATTTGAGGGAGGAGCTTGTAGGATTTCTCTCGTAACTTTCAATTTTCTCAGTGAATTGGAAAGTTCAGTCACTGGCTAAAAATATGTGGAAATTTGAGAGAGAAGAAATGTTTGAAATTGTCTCAAATTTCAGTGAGATAATGAATGAAGTAAGTGGATAATGTAGGTAATGTATGATGGTGGATGTGTTAAGGGTTCATTTGAAGTTAGTAGCTATTAATTTAAGATGAAAACAATCAGTTTGGTTCTAGATCTTTCTCAAACCATAGTCAATTTCATGAATGCAAATGTATGCAGTAGGCAGTTGTATTTTTCCGGGATTGGTGTTTTGTTGAGTGTGTAAACTAAGAGCGAGGCAGAGAAGAATGTGTCTAAGATGGAATGGTTTTAGTGATGGTCCATAAATTCGAGTTGGGTGAGAAGGGCTGAGAGGACATAAAGAGGAAGAGAGGCAGTATAAAGGTACCAGAATCACTGGACGTTAGGCCCCAGGGAATCAGAGTGTTCCAGAAAATCCTAGAGGAGATGTCCGAGAGAAGAAAGTTTACAACTGAGGATGTAGAAAGCTTCAGTCGCTCATAATGATGGAGTCTAACTGTGTACTTGAGGTAAGAGCAGAACAAGTTTCCCTGGAGGTCTGGGAACTGAGAAGCTAGGGCACAGGAAGGATCATATTTGTGAATTATACAATCATCAGTAATTAGGCAGGAGTAAGTTTGGAGATTGAGACAGGTGTTAAAAATCTGCAGAGTGAGACGAATCCCTTTGGAGTAGGGGAATGAATGATCACAACAAAGGCGGGTTCATGGGTGGTGTCATCTGATGTGACGACCTGAGAGTCACATTGTCGTGTTTTAGAAAAGAGAAAGGAAACATGGTGTGAAAGCAGCAGGAATGAACTAGGAGACCTAACCCAGCTCTAGGCCTCATGGTAAGAAGGAGTGTGAGAGGGAAAAAAATTCACTGTGTAATAAAATTACAACACGTCCTGGGGGAGCCAGATTGTTACCAGAAATAAAGTGAAAGGGATATTCTTTCTGAGATTAAGTTGATATATAGAGGATTTTGTTGATGATGAAAAGTGTAGTATTTTGAAAATTGTAGATTTTATATTTCATTTTCAGTTCAGTATCTTGTTTACTTGTTCCATTTTTGGTATTTATGTTTTTGCTTTGATATAAAGTTAATTTTGTTTGGGAAAAATTGTTTTTTTTCCCTGCATTTTCAACAGTCATTGCCCAGAAGGATGTTTCCTCATACGCTTAAATTTATCTAACAATTTTTTTCAAATCCTATTATCTATCAATTTGATAGCAAAACAAAATCCCTAATATACTGAAAAGGTTCTAAAGGCATTTTCTAGTGAGATCCTAATGGCAAACATTACAGACTGTAGAGAAGAGAACCAAAAGAATGATTCTGGGAATGTTCATTCAGATACAGTGAGGCAAGAAGCTGAGGATATGGAATTCTTTATATTCTTTTCTCTATTTAGTTTTCCTTACTCTCTCCATTCTTTTCCTTGAGTTCATCTCTAGTCATTTGTATTTTCCCCTACTTTTCCATTTAATTTCTGTCTTTCTTTCTTTCCTCAACCTTTCAATTTTCACTCCCCATTTTTTTTCACCTTTTCCAGAATTCTATCTTTCAAATGGAAAGTAGTTAAGCACTATGTTATTTTCCACCATCTTCCTTATTTTTACCCTTCCCACCAGCATTGTAGGACATCTGTCACCTCATCTGAGATTCCAGCAATGTTCATTCATTTGTACTTATGGAAAAGTATTGTTCACTATCTCTAGCATTTGTTGGCAAAGATCTCTCATTAACAATTCTGACTTCACTTAGTACCAACAAGTTGGTAAACAACATGCAGTGATATTTCAAATGCATTTAGAATTTATAGCAATTGCGGAAATGAAAACAGTTCTCCTCTATCCATTCTTTTTTTTTTTTTAAAGCAAGAACCAAACTGAAACAGAGATGATGAGTCACTGAAAAGTTTGTTTTTTTCTTCTCATGAGTAAAATATTAATACAAATCAAGCAAGTATATTTTAGAAAAGTCTTTGGAATATTTTAAGTATCTTAGTGTTCTAATTTTTCTAACATCTTAACATTTTTTTTGAAAATATGAAAAAAATCACAAATAATATTAAAGTGTCTCATAATTACTCAAAAATATGTCCTATAATAAATCTGACATGCTATGATACATACAGAGATGGTATGTATGAGAGCTTAGTGGTTAATTGCCTGGCCTCATCAGACAGATTGTGTCATTATGAAATCTGACCATGTCACCTACTAGCTACATACCTTTGGATGAAGTATTAACTCCTCTTTTTCTTATGTAAAAATAAGGACAATAGTACTCTCCTCACAGACTTGTTGGGAGGATTAAATAGAACACATAAAGCACTGAAAGCTGTGTCTGAATAATAAATAGTAATGACTCAATAAAAGTTTGCCATTAATGTTGCATAACACTTTGATATGTTTAATGTTCATAGATGACCAATAAAGGGATTTAGAGTATTATCCACAATATTTCTCCCCTTCTCTTTTTTAATGGATAAGCATCAATAAAGATAAACTGATGAATGATCAGTTAATTAAGTAAAAGCGAAGTCAATTTGTATGGCTTGTCAAGTTATGATAGGCACAGTTTTAAAGCAAAGGATGAATGAATTGAATGAAATAAATAAAATGAAATGTCTTCTGCCTCCAAAAGGAACATTTATTTGTATTTGTATTAATACTTAGAAACATTTTCTCCTGTTCAGTCAAAATACAGGAAGTATTTTATGTGTTTTTATTACAAATAGATATACTTATTTATTTATTTATTTTTTGGCTGCAATGGGTCTTCGTTACTGCATGCGGGCTTTCTCTAGTTGCAGCAAGCTGGGGCTACTCTTCGTTGCAGTGCACGGGCTTCTCATTTCAGTGGCTTCTCTTGTTGCAGAGCACGGGCTCTACGCGCGTGGGCTTCAGTAGTTGTCGCACACGGGATCAGTAGTTGTGGCTCGCAGGCTCTAGAGCACAGGCTCAGTAGTTGTGGCGCACGGGCTTAGTTGCTCTGCGGCATGTGGGATCTTCCTGGACCAGGGCTTGAACCCGTGTCCCCTGCATTGGCAGGCGGATTCTTAACCACTGTACCACCAGGGAAGCCCTGCTTCTATTTTTAATTGTGTTAAAAATATTTAATATACATTATATTATTAAATTTTCAAATTTTATAAATAAACATTTTAATGCCGAAATTTAAACTGTGGGTCAATTAAAATTTCAATTATTTTATAAATTTCAGCTTATAACTATATATGAATAACATCTTAATCAATGCATTGAAGAGTGATTTTTAAAGTGACATTGCTTATTCTTTTTGTCATAAATTATGTAAAACAATGCTTGTGTGCTACATCATTTTCATGGTTACGTTTTCAAAACAAAAATCAAGATATACTATCTGATAAATCTCATTATACCTTTTACACATAATTGAAGTAAAGACTATAGAGGAAGATCAGGACACAAGGTAACTTGATTCCAATCTTCCCTCTAAAGTCACTTGACAAAATATCTGAGTCCAATTTTTGTTGATAAACTCTAGTACATAAACAGAAACATGACCAGCAGGTATAATAAGCAAATAATGTTTCTCAGAACCTACAGAATCTGATTCAGCACTGTTTTTTTCCTCTCTCATGAGTACTGCTTAATACTTAATGAACTCAGCTCAAAACAAGGTCTTCTATCCAATTGTCATCTTCCTCCTTGGCCAATTATGGGTTGCCAAAGTACAAAGAAAACTTCAAGATTGACTAACAGGGGCTTCCATGGTGGCGCAGTGGTTGAGAATCTGCCTGCCAATGCAGGGGACACGGGTTCGAGTCCTGGTCTGGGAAGATCCCACATGCCGCGGAGCACTAGGCCCGTGAGCCACAACTACTGAGCCTGTGCGTCTGGAGCTTGTGCTCTGCAACAAGAGAGGCCGCAACAGTGAGAGGCCCGCGCACCACGATGAAGAGTGGCCCCCGCTCGCCGCAACTAGAGAAAGCCCTCACACAGAAACGAAGACCCAACACAGCCAAAAATAATAATAAATTAATTAATTAATAGAATAAATTGTAAATACAGTAGTTGTTTAAAAAAAAAAGATTGACTAACGAATTAGGTTAATTTTAACTTAATTATCTTAACTTTATTAACTTGGATAATAGTTCACTTACTCCTTTAAAAAAAAACTAGGAATTTGGTTACAGATTAGATAAGAAAATTGAGATTCTTGGGATTAGGTAACTTGTCCAAGCTAGGAAGTGTTGGTGCTAGGGTCTGAACCCCAGAATCTGAGTTATTAAACATTCTGGTGTGCTATTCCAGCTTGATTATAAACTGTTTGACTATGAAATGAGCAGAGATGGGAAAATAAGATCACACATTCTGTTTCTGAGGATTAACTGATTACATTAGGAAGGAATGGGCCTTAGCTTCTTAAAGCAGTAGTTAATTCTGTCATCAAAAGAAAAAAAAAGTTTATTTTCAAAGGTAATGCTGTGTGGCTGGGCCCTAATGATGGCTTTTAATCTTAACTCATTCCACCTTATAGCCAGAATAATCACTCAACTAGATCCAACTATGAAAGTATTGCCTGTTAAGTAGATTTTAATCAGAGTTTATAAAAAAAAGTAAGGATTACAAAATGTCATCAATGGCTAGTCACCACGATTTCTGATCTCACTCTCCAATCTCTCCCTCTCGCCTTCCCCTCCCCCACCCCCTCCATCCCCTCCCCTCTCTCTGCTCTCTAGAAACCTTGTGTCACCTTCTACTCTCAGGAATGACACTCCCCACTTTTGAGATGAAAACTACACTCTCCTATCCCCTCCAAACTAAATTCTTCTCATTAGCTCTCCAGATTTTTATAATTGTTTACTAAGAAATTTATCTTTTCCAGAACACTTGGGGAGGAGAAAAGAGAGTTGAGGGTTGGAAATAAGAGCGTGCACACACACATTGACATGAATTTACCCTGCTATGTTACTTGATAGCTTCTTTTTCTCTTAAGAGGAGATTTTGTAAAATTTTCTGTTTAAATATCTGTACACTCTCACATTCATAAGTTGGTTAAGTCAACAATGTCAAGGGAAAGAGAACAGAGAAATAAAATTAGGGTATTTTTGCTGAAAAAATAATAATCTCATATAGTTTCAGAATTTCTGCTTTTATGGACTTATGTTTATAGTTAAGTCTTTAAAGAAGTGGCTTGGCAACTATTAAAGGAGAAAACTGATGAATTCATAATAGATAATATAAAATAAATCATGGAAGTCTCAAGGCAAAAGCGAAATGAAGGACCGATGGAGAAGAGCTAACTTGTTTATAATAATAATCAAAATAGCCTCAACAAAAAATTTTAAAACTTTGATTTTGAGGAGAGATTTATTCTTTTTAAACTACTCTATATATTGCCTTTAATTGTAACTATTGATACTTTCATAACTTGGATTAGAGACTGAGACTTTCCATATTGGAAATTCTAATATTCTCATTACCTTTCTTCATTTGAGAGAATATTAAAAATTCCATTTTCCCTTTAATAGTTCATTTGATGTCCATAACACAAACTAAAGCTAAGCTCATAAATAAAAATAAAGAAGGTAATGTGTGTGATGTAATGATTTGGAACATTTCTGTTAAGAACTGCCACTTATTATTTAAAGTGTATGACATTTAATCACACTTCAATGCCTTTACATTCTTCCTCTTCTCTCTCCCCAGTTTTAGTTTATTCCTAAAAAAAGAATGTAGATATTTTTATCACCTTTGGTAAGATTCACTTAATTTCATGTTTCAGTAAAATAAAAATTTTAAATCCTTATTAATGAAAATGAGTTCTCCTTGAGTCAAAATCCTAAAAGAAACCAGTAGGATAGTATACTGTCATACAAAGAAAAAGATAGTTCTGTATTACATAATGAAGAAAAACTGTAAGTAACTCCATTTTCTTTCTAGTCATTTTCTAAAATTCTTGTTCTAATTTGGACTATGTCCATGCAATAAGGAAAAGTCAATATTCTACAGAGAAGTGATAATATCTCTTTAGAACTCAGAGATAACAATAAGGGAAAAATAGGAAGATGTATGCTATCACCAAAAAGAATGAGGAAACTCTATGTGTATATACATGGAGCAATTTCTAATTTATACTGTTAAATGGAGGAAAAAAAGATGCAGAAGAATATGTTATAGATTGCATACAAAGGGGAAAAATGATATATACATAGGTGTCTGAGTATTCTTATACTATCTCTAAAAGAGTTGGTAAGTTATTTCCCTCTGGAGAAGAGTACTAGATAGTTGCCAGATGTGGACAGAAGGAAGATATAGTCTTTGTTGTATATACTTTTGTATTTTTAAATTGTTCTATTAAGTTCATATATTTATTACCAAAAAAATAAAAATTTATGAAGAAGATATCTGTCGCTATGCAGAAGAGGTCTGGCACTCATCATTATTGAGACTCAGTGCTAATTTTATAGCCTATCTAGATTTGGGACAGATTTAAGAGTTTTGCGAAGTCTCTGAAAGCTTCTTTAATTTGTTGTAAGCACATAAATATATATATTTTAAAATACAAGCACTAACATTCCTATGTCATATGTAACTTGAATGAGAAATTGCTTTGATGATGTATTAAGCTACACATCATCAGAGCCAGCAGTCACTCTGATGATGAATTGGTGCAATAAATCTCCAAGTGGGACACGTTGAAAAAGTATTACTCAGAAGAGAACGGTCTTCAAGTTAAAAACTGATCCAACATAAAATTCAAAGAGAAAACTATAGAGAAACAATTTATCTGTTGCCAAGAAGTGATATGCAAGCAAAGATGTCTTCTCAGGGCACTTCTGTTTTGAACATTACAACTTTAGTGGCTCAGGGGAAATCAAAGCAATGTGCCCCTTCTTCCAGCATCCAAAATTGATCCTGGATATAAGTGGCTAAGAGCACACCCAAGGCATCATCAGAGGAAAGAAGAAGGCTCACTGAGTACCAAAGATTTAAAGGAGGGGAAAAAATAGGGGCAGGGGAGGCATTTCAGAAGATGATCCATATACAATTTAAGTGAGAATTTGTTCTGAAGGGTGAAGAGCTGAAAAACTGCAATGGAATGCAGAACCCAAGTCCAGAACATGGCAATGAACAGGGAAGTATGAAGTGCATGTCACAGGTCAAGTTCAGAAGTGGCTAAGGGAATCCTCCCTGAGTTAGAAACTGGCAGAGAAGAGGGAATTTCACAGGTTGATTCAGAATTTTTCTATTTATAATCATATGACCTTGGGAATTTTGAAATAATCTTTTGGCATTCAGATTAGAAAGAAAAATTTAGGATAGAGATGGAAAATGCTCACTTACATCCATTATAAGTCACCAAAGAAGGTTTCGAACAAATGTGTCTGTGGTTGTTTTGTTCCTTTGCTTGAGAGTCTTTAAGCGAACAGAGAACGTGATCTTTTAGAGGTCACACGTGTGTAAGCAAGGGGAACATCTTGCAATTAATTCATTAATTCAGTAAGCATGTATTACACAGTGCTTGGTGTGCATCAGGTACTGTGGCCAGCTCTGAGGACACAAAAGTGAACAAAGGAGACATAGTAACTCTTTGCCTTTATCATGCTTTGTCCCCTTTTTGTTTCCCTTGTCTAACAGCATCTTCTTAATCCTTCAATGTTAACTGCATGTTTCATGTGACTCAAGTGATCATCTGTGGCCACTCCATCCCAAGGTATGATCTCCCTCTTCTGAATTTCATTGAATTTCACAGCTGGATGAAACATTCTAATCTAGTTCAACTTAGATGAGACAGTGGTGGCCTACACAGATCAAGTGACTTAAGTGTTCAGGTTGTATATATCGAGTTGTATTGAACCCGGTCTTCTAACCTTTTTCAAGACTTTTCCCACTTCATCATGCCTGCATATGTACTTGTCTGTGCCACTCATTTGGCACGTGACCTACACTGCCTTATTTGTTTTTAACTCTTTGAGTGTATAATTTATGTCTTTCCCAACTGAAGAGAACTTTGAGTCTAAGGACGAGGTCTAATTTATCTATGTATTCTCCTCCATCCCAACCCAGGACCTCACAGTCTTACTGACATAGGAACATGACTGCAAATATTACTCTTGTTAACTTTCCTCAATTACTAAGTTCTGAAAGAAGAGCCATTCCAAGCAGTGCTCTCCAAGTGACCCCGATCATGTCACTTTGAAAAAATAAACTGTGAGTCTCTTCTAACATCACATTCTAAAAAGGAATTCCATCTATATATGGAATTGTGGCAAAAGCCCTTGAAGGAAAGGCAGTGAACTCCAGGGAAAGAACTTGTAGATCAACTCCTAAGCTGCCCTGTTCTTTTAGATTAATTTCTTTTTAAAAAAATTTTACTGAAGTATAGTTGATTTACAATGTTGTGTTTAATTTCTGCTGTACAGCAAAGGGACTCAGTTTTATATATATATATTTTTTTTTTTTCTTTTTCATATTCTTTTCCATTATGGTTTATCACAGGATATTGTATATAGTTTCGTGTGTTATACAGTAGGACCTTGTTGTTTATCCATCGTATATATATATAATATATATATAATAGTTTGCATCTGCTAATTCCAAACTACCAGTCCTTCTCTCTCCCAACCCCCCTCCCCCTTGGCAACCACAAGTTTGTTCTCTATATCAGATTGATTTCTTTTGATGTAGGGGAAAAAAAAAAAAAGGGTCTTGGATATGATTTAACAAACACATTGGGTAAAATGGTCCCTGAAAATCCTAATGCTGAATCTAACTGAAATATTTGAGATAGGAAAGAAAGACAGCTCGGTGGCAACAGATAGGAAGCCTTTTGCTGTAGGATGGTTTTTTCAAGGATTAGAGTGAGGAACTCCTAAAATCAGCTCTGGCTAATGAAACTGAGGATATTGCCACAAATTCCTGCAAGATTATTTTAAAGATATAAACTCGATACAAATATTAATTGCTTTTGCACATAAGAAACACTCTCCACTCCTCCCCTTTTTTCAGGTTTCATTTGAAAATCCAATTATACAGAAATGCAGTTTTAATTATAATATTGATTTTACTTCTTTGCTAGGAGTGGGACTAATTCAATTAGTTCTAATTATGTGCACAGAATGGTCGGACTAATATTGCAAGATGTTGGCCCACAAATTTCATACCACTTTTCTTAACATCCAAATCAGAGAGGAAAATTAAGGCTCTGAAAGGCCTGAAATTGTGCAGACCTTTAATAAAGGAAAACAAGGAAGGAGATACAATAGTCTGTTGAAGAATTTGACAAGTTGACGGGGGTTGGGGGACGTTCAGATGCAAAATTGTTGTGCAAATCAGATTTTATTTAGCCTTTGCAATGAGCGACTGCAGCAGAATTTAGAGAACTTTTATGAGAAGCAAGAGGAAGACTAATGAAACAGTAATAAAGAAGACATGTTCAGTGGTAACAACTACTTTTCTATTTAAGAAAAGCAAGGCAAGATCAAATGATAGGTTTAATAATTTATATAAAAATGAGCAGGATGTTTTGTAGAAATAAGAGGTGGTATGATAATTGTAAAATGTACTAGACTATTAAACAGATGGAAAAGACTTTATTCAAAGCAATTGTAATGGGGGAAAGAGATCTGAACTCTGATTTCTACTCTGCTGAAACCATGAGCAGAATGGGAAGATTTTTCAGGCCACCTGTGTTTGTTAATTTGCTTTACCCAAAGGAAAAGTAAACTTTCTTGTATCTTCATGACAGGAGGCAGTTTTATAACTTGAAGCAAGGTGCCCGCCAAAGTTAGGCTCTTTCCCTCCCACAGAGATCGGGAGATATAGGCCTAACCTTCCTTGATGATTATGTATCAAAGGGTTGTCTCCAAGGTCATTGAAAAAACAGTCCGAGGTATAAAACGGGCAAGAGACTTTTTTTAAAGATTTACATCTCAAAGGGGCATAGAAAGAATTTGCAATTACAAGTTTCTTAAACTAAATATTACTCAGAGAAAAGAGAGGTCAGGAGCCTAGAGTCAGGTGAAGTCTGTCTACAGTTTAGTCAATCTGAGGGGAACAAACATGAAAATCTTCTTGGTCAGTACTTTGGAAGAAGGTAAGGTGTTTCTTTGAATATGAAAATACAGGGTCCTTCCACTCCAATTAAAAAAAAAAAAACTGAAAATACTAACAGTGAAACACTTATTGTGTGTACCTTAATCTTTGTTCACATTTACATCTAATGTAAACCTTTAGAAAAATGTAGCCACTGATAGGAGTTGCTCTGTTTGGAAACCAGGAGATCTGGGTACAAGCTGCTCTCTGGCACTTACTAGCTATAAGACTTCAACAAAGTAAAGTCATTTTCTTTCTCTGATTTTAATGTCTCATCTATGAAATGAAAGACTTAGAAAGGCTTGGCCTTGGTGATAGTCTCAGGTCTCTTCCAGATTTTATATTCTATGAGTCTATGTGTGTGGTCTCTACAGAAATACTTATAATTCTGGTCATCTCATTTAACTGCTATTTTCAATAGAAAATATGTACCCTAATATCTTGGGAGAAACTTTGAGTGATCAACTCCTTCTCTACAATCAAATGGCAAGTAAAATAAAAACTAAGGGAAATTATGTTTCTCTAGCACACAACTCTCTCCCCAAAAAACTCCAAGACAAGAGAAGACAAAACAAAACAATACCCCAGGTTCTTTCCCGTCACGTCTCAGATGCCTTCTGCAAACTTATCATTGCCTGACCTCTTCCTCAAGGTATGAAAATAGCTTCAGAGCACCAGATCAATCAAAAAGCTTCCTGTATTCTCTCAATGACTGTATAAGATCATGACCTTGAAGCTGCAGTCTTGCTCTTTCTGTATATACTGGGATGTACAGATAACTTATGGAATTTAACCTATTTGGAACAATGTCCATGTATCACCTGGATCTTTAGCTTTGCCTTTGATCCCAAAGTCACCATGGATCCTCACATATTATATCAGTACAATCATTATAAACCCTTGCCTTGGATGCCACTGATGGGCCCAAACTATTAGAGTATTCAAATATGTTAAAGTATTTAGGGGAAGGCTTCCATTAGCTTTCTATATAGTCACTTAGAATTAACCTTTCTCTCTATGTTGGTGACAGAGAAACTAGCTGTAAGTATTAACCCTTCCAGGAAAGAAAGCAGCTTAATCCAGATAAGCAACATTTCTTTAGAAAGTCTGTGAACTCCAGTTTTAGAATAAGGCTTTGTGTAGATATGAAATTTTATCTCATTGGTAGCTACCTAGTCTAAGAAAATTAATTAATTTATAAATTATTAATTTATAATTAAAGGAAAATGCACAAATAGCAAAAAGTTAGCTTCAATGTCAAAAAGGCCAAATTAATGCAAAAAAAAATAAAAATAATCATGTCGATGATTACTGGGGCTTCCCTGGTGGCGCAGTGGTTAAGAATCCGCCTGCCAATGCAGGGGACATGGGTTCAAGCCCTGGTCTGGGAAGATCCCACATACCGCAGAGCAATTAAGCCCGTGTGCCACAACTACTGAACCTGTGCTCTAGAGCCCGCGAGCTACAACTACTGAGCCTGAATGTCACAACTACTGAAGCCCGTGCGCCTAGAGCCCAGGTTCTACAACAAGAGAAGCCACTTCAAGGAGAAGCCCGTGCACTGCAACGAAGAGTAGCCCCAGCTCACCGCAACTAGAGAAAGCCTGCGCGCAGCAACAAAGACCCAATACAGCCAAAAATATAAACAAATTAATTAATTAATAAAAAATGATGATTACTGGCACTATTCTAAGCACTTTACCTGTATTAACTCATTTAATCCTCATTTTCACCATTTTACATAAGTGAAAACAAGGCAAAGAAAGATTAAGTAATTTACCCAAATTCACGAAACTAGTAAATGGCGAAGTGGGTATTCAAAGCTCAGAGTTCCTACACACTAAGCCTTTTTCACATTGCCACACTAGCTTTCAGGAAAGACTCACCAGTTTTTAATTCCAACAGCCATGTAGTAAATATCTCATTTTACTCTCAAGAACAGTGGGGTGATTACTTAACAAAATATTTTGAATATTTTATCAATTTGATTAGCAAAAGGCAGTCTTTGCTATTTGAATATGCATTTATTTAATTAATACTGAGTTTGAACACTAACAACTCTCTGTTTAATCATTTTCATTTACAAGTTGCCTGTCCTGAACTCATTTTTTTCCTATTAAGGTAGTATACATACATTATTGTATGTAATACATATAATATATAGAAATGTATTTATGCATGTAATACACATAAAGTATGTATGTAATGATTTTTAATTTGTTTACAGTGTCTGTGTTTTTTCTTTAGAGTTAGCATTTTTATATTGTTAAAAGCATTCAAACTGTGTTTATGGTTACTTAATACTTTATTCGTAAAAAGGCTTCATTGTTCTAAATCAGATAAACATTTTCTTGTATCTTCTAAGATATTTGTTTATGCTTTATTATTTTTATATTTAAAGCTTCAATACATGTGGAATATACTAATATCAGGTAATATAAATCGTTCTGTCTCTCTCTCTCTCTCCATCTAACTAACCAATTTTGTCCCATAGCTATTATTTAACGTTTTGTGTTTTCACTGAATTGAAATAAGATTTTTCTATATAGTACACTTTTTCTAACTTTCTTTTATTTGCTTGACCAGTATATCTATTCCTGTGCATTTCCTTCCATACAGCTAAATCACTGAAAATTTATTTTTCAATTTAGGTATATCTATTAGCATTATTTTTTCAAAATGTATTTGTAATTGACTATGTATACTTACTAAACATTAGACTAAAACATTAAACATTAAATTATGATCAGATTCAAAAAAGAAAAAAAGAAAAAGGAAAATCCCATTGATTAGAATTGAATTTAACTTACAAATTAATTTATGGAGAATTGATGTGATGACATAATTTAAATAAACTTAGATCCCAAACATGGCATTAATTTCCATCTAGTCAAGTCTTCTTCATACTGGTTCTTCACATTTCTTATAAATTTAATTCATAAGAATTAAATAATCTGACTGGCCATGATAGACAAACAAACACACACACACACGCTATTTCTATTTTATTTTAGCTTTATACCAATACCCTTGCTAAATTTTATATTAAAATGTTTAATTAATTTTATTGTATTGTTCTCAGTATAAAGTCATTTTCTTATTTAATAATAATAGTTTTGGACGTTGCCAACACAATAATAATGTAAGTATACATTATTTTTCTATATTTATTATTCTGGATCTTGCTTCTAGCTCAATGTTCAACTTTTGTCTTATTCCTGATTTTATGAAAATTTGTCTAGAGTATCACCTTTACACATAATGTTAGAGTTTGGTTTGAGATTTATATTACAAGTTTATTATTAAGTTTTCCTTATTTTATGTTTTAGGTTCACTAGCATAAGGAGGGACTCTGAGGTCTCCTTGACTCCTTATCTTGCTCTGAAGAGATTTTTTTCTAGATGGTCTGCAGCAGCGTGAATTTCTTCCTTTACAGAGTAAGTAACTCTGAAACACCAATCCCCAAGACATTGCTTTGGTAAAACTTCTGAGCTCATCCTTCCCCACCGCCGATTTAGCAACTGCATAAGCATCTCTGTCCTTTGTAGTATTGAGTGGATATAAGAAGAGAAGTTTTAGATTTAAAGAGAGGAAGAGGGTAAGGGACAGGGAAAATAGCTCTTTCGGCCTTAAAAAGGGCTTTAGTAGGGAGAGTAGCTTCTGAGGTAAGAATCCAAAGTTATGGTGACTGAATGGCAATTTCCTACCTTCTTTTTTTGGATGACCATACTTTTTCTTCTCAATAGTATATATATAACTTTCATCCAAATACAATTCTGCTTCTTGAGATTGGAGAGTTCTCTCTTAAAGATGAATTAACATCTTCTTTATTTTTTTCATGTTTCTCTCATCCTCTAGTCTATAATTCCATGTTTTTCTATTTCACACCAAGTATGTACAATTCTTCTTTAGCAGAGCTTCTCCAAGATTATTATCAATGCTACTGTGGTGTAAGTCTGTGAGACTGGACTTTCTTACTGTCATTTTTCAAAGTGCTGATGATTGTGCTGTCTAAGGAATGGTAACTCACAAATTACTTCTGTGACTGAAGATAGAAAAAAATGTTAAGTCAATTTCTTGAATTAATTAAGAGATAACATTGATATAGGAATGGGATAGTGCCACAAATAATTATCACTTGAAATTACACAGTCAAAAAGGCCAATTAAGGAACCAAATATAGTTAATGAGAAATTTTAATTGATAATTTTTCAAGCTGCTGGCCTGGTCCTGTATTTTTTTCTATAGTTCAGCAAAAATAACAACAGAAAAAAACAACAACAAAAAGCAACAGAGGCTCAGCTGATTTTATACAAGCAAGCTCCTTCTGGATCTCAGTTGAAGTTTGTTTTTAGCTATATGAATCCACTTCTTTTTCTACCACATCAATACATATTTAGTTTATTGTTAATGATCTTTCCTAGTTAAGCATAGTTTCCTCTACTTTTTAAGAATTCTACAACTCAAAGTAGAAGAGAAATTTCTATATGTTAAACTTCCTGGTTAAAAAATAAATTCAAATTTACCATGGAGGTCTTATCCTTCACATTATTTTTTGGTGGTATTGTAGACTATATCCTCTGATTGACCTTCCTGAAGAAAATATCTAAAAATTCTAGTTAAAATATAAAAATTATCTTTTGAAAATTAATTGCTAAGCAGACAATATAGTAAGGAATCTTTAGAGCCCCAATCAAAATGAGACCAGGAAACAAGAGAGATAAGAGAATTATTCACACTGGCTTTCATCTGAGGACATTTTCCAGTGACCTGTAACTTTGAGTATATTTTCAAAGTTCCATGGAGCATGAATAGTAGAAAACGTTGAGTTTGTTCAATACAGGGTGAATGATAGGACATTTAGGCATAAAATCTCACTGAGAGAGCTGGAAATAATCCTGCTCTTCCACACCTGGAGGTAGTTGAAGAAGAAGCAAAACAAGGAGGAGAAGAAAGAGGGAAAAGAGAAGGAGGAAAGAAAAATTGCACATCTCAGAAAACCTGTTTTTAGAAATCACACTTCAAATCTGGGCCTTATAAGGATTTGTAGCCTGAATTTACATTTGTTGCTGAAACTAAAATAATTTAAAATGAAAGGTTTATCTTAAAGAAGTACTAGACTGATAGTGTCCTCAGGGATCTGGCAGAAGAAAATACAGATCTTCTTTCGAAGGATCCACAGCACTCACCTCATACCTCAAAAACACATCGGTTCACAGAATCAACATTATAAATGCAGAAGAAAACAAGGCACCATGAGTCAAACAGGTAAACACAACTGAAAAAACATGTCAGATCAACAAAGACTTCAGGTATTGGAATTACCAGATTCCGAATTTTTAAGATAAAGATTCATTTATTTAAAGAACTAAATTAAAAATGGAAAACAAAAGTAGGATAATGGAGAAAGAGACCATAAAAATGTTCACTCGGATTTGAAAAATGTCTATATACTACTTCAGGATATTAAAAATATTATAAATAAAATTATACACACAGTGTGATATTGAACAACATATCATAAAGAATATACAAGAGAAATAATAACCTGAAAGATAGATCTGAAATATTAAGAATGCAGCACAGTGGAAGAAAGTATGTCATATAGGAAAGTCATGCTACCTCAAAAGTAATGACTATCAGCTAACTTTTAAAAATCAGAAGACAGTAATAATATCTTTAATGTTATTAAAGATACTCAATATCTGTCAGGACAATTGTCAACCCAGAATACCACACAGAGCAAAAATATCCTTCAAAGTTATTTTTCAGACAAACAAAAATTGAGAGTTTGCCATATTTCCTCATGAGAGGGATTTCCAAGAGATTTAATTTTATTAAAAGGAAATGAAACAGAGAATGGAGGTCTGAGATGCAAAATTTAATGATAACTAAGATGATAATATTTTATATAAATCTAAAAAATATTGACTATTAATCAATGATAAAATTCTGTCTCCTTTTTTAATGAATTAAATCTTCAAGAAAATAGCAACAAATTGGGTGGGATTGGTTGAATTTAAAGTAGTTAAAGACATATTATTCTTAAGGAGGGCAAAGATATTAATTATCATTTGAATTATATTAAAGAACTATGATGCAATTTCTAATTATCAGCAGAAATAGTGCATACAACTTTCTGACATGTAAGAGTAAATAGTGGTGTAATAAACGATAATCCAAAAGAAGCTAAGGGAAAGAAAAAGAAAAGAAAACTACAAAATTAGATGATGCAATTAAATTCAAATCTATCAGTTATTACAATGCATGAATGGAACAAATTCTCCAGTTACAAAAGAAATTAGGCAAACAGGACTTTAAAAATCCAAGTAGATGCTCTTTATAAAAGCCATCTATAATATATAAAGATGCTTTAATTTACTAGGAAGATAGAATAATGTGAAATGCGTATATACTTAATAGTATAGACTCAAAATACAAATGGAAAAGTGACTAAATTGCAATGAGAAAAAAAGATGATCCTAATAATGAGGGATTTTAACACCTGCCTAACTACTGAAAGATCAGGCCAACAAAAAATCAGTAAGTATATTATTTGAACAATATAATTAACAACTGCTCACATACGTGGACAATTCTTAGACTACTAATTGAAAAAATAAGATTATTATTTAAAATAGTGAGGAAAATAAGATGTCAAAGAAAAGTAACAAATGTAATAGAGTGATTCTTTAAAGTTATATAATTCCTAGTTTTTAGAAGAGTTTTATTAGAGTATGAATATCTCATATTAGAGTATGAATATCTCCTAATGAACTCCTACTGAATGCCCAACTCAAAAGGCAGTTTTGTAATGAAGGTACTCATTCCAACCTCCTTTGAATTCAGCACTTTCTTCAGCTTTGTCATTGCCCACATTGTTGATTAATAACACATCTGTCTCCTATTCTAAGTTCAAGTTCTTCACAAGATGGAAAGGAGATTGCAAGCTTTGACCCTGAAGTAAAACTATCCCTCGGGCCACCAGGGATGTAGAGAGGTTACTTCCTACTCTATTAAGGATCATGCAGCGTCCTTGAGAATCCCTCTAAGTCATTCCTTATGTGATTCTAGGACTTAAGCCCATTAAAGAGAAATCCCCCATAAGTCTCTCTATCATTGAGCTTATTAATGATCATGGCTGCCCACTGGTGAAGTCTTTTGTTAATTCTGTAACTATATCAGCTTGATCCTCAGGGGTACAAGTCTAAATCCTTTTCTCCCTTCATTCTTCTCTATCCCACTAAATGATACCAACATTCTTTAGATTGTGTATGAAAGAAATAGTAAGTCTTTTTAACTTCATGTTTTAAAATATATATCTTAATTTGTTCCATTTCTCCACTCCTACTCCATACCATCATGCTTGTCATAATTTACTTGAAGTACTGCTAACCAACTGTGCCCCTCTATCAACCATTTTCTACAAACTCCTGAAGAGACTTTACAAAAATTATGAATCGGATCAATCTCTTGCCTGAAATCTTCTGTTGTATCTTCTTGCACTCAGAATAAAATCCAATCTCTTTACCTTAAACGGGCTTGGCCTTTGATATCTCCACCCTCACCTGGTAGTCTTCTTGTTAATTGTGATTCAGCAATAGGGGTCTTTTCCTTGTCCTCTGTCACACAGAGCTCATATTGCCACATTAAGACCTTTGCTTTTGTTGGTCCCTTTACCTTCCATGCTCTTGCCCTGGCTCTCCACAAAAGTGCTTTTTCTCATCCTTTGGGTCTTTGTTTAGACATCTCCACAGAGACCTTATCTGAATTTTCTCATTTAAGTGGCTTTTCCTCCCAATTATTCTATCAGCACCTTAAAAAAAAAAACTTTTTTAGAACTTTGTAAGTCTGCATTTAATTTTTTTTTAAAAGCACATTTCAAAGTATATCTTCCCCATCAGACTATAAATGCCGAGAGACTTAGCAGATCACGTTAGCTCAAGCACATGGCACAGATAAATGCCAGATAAAAATTTTGAATGAAGGAACTAATGAATTGATGACTGAAATGTCTGAGCACAGTACCTGTCATGCAAGAGTCCTCAGTAAATGAGAGCATGCATATTTTGCATATCTATCAGTTACATAGTGATGGGTACATAGTGCTAAGAATTGGATGGGCTGTGGTGAACAGCGTAAAATATGCACTTGATGAATAGAAGACAGAGCTATGGCAGAGATGGCCATGTATTCACCAAATCTCCTTTCATCTCCTTCCTGGCATTTAGCTACAGTGCACTTTCCAGTCTCCCATATGATCAGAACTCCCATGAGACTGAGTTCTGAACAATGGGATGTATACAGAGGTGAAATATGCCATTTCAGGCCTAGCTCGTAAAATTCTCCAACACAACCTTCCTCTGTCTCTCTTTCTTTATGCCTGGGTAATCAAGATGACTCTGAGAATCTAAATTTAAAAAGCCTTCGTTCCTGATGATAACATAGAGTAGTTTCTCCAACACCTCTCTCCCTACCTTGGACTATGATGTGAGTGAGAAACTTTCATTATATTAAGCCATTGAAATATGTGATTGTTTTTAGAGCATTAGAGCAGTTAGCCTACCTTTATTTATATGCCCTCACAAAATTATAATCTAGTGGAATTATAATATAGTGTGACAATGTCTTGCCGTGTTTTGCTCTCTTGTTAGTTTTAGAATAGTGTGCTGCATTAGAACTTGTAAATTGAAGTCAAATTCATATAATAGAAATTAAATGTAATTTTCTAAAATGAAGCTAAAATTTACATGGAAGAGGAAACCACAGAAATTTAGGATCATAGAGGAGGTTACTAGAGACTTTTAAAAAACTTGTGTCCCCTGTTTCAAGGGAGCATCCTAAATAAGTCCTCAGGATATCTTCAGCTCATGTTGTTGGAGGGCCTCCTGCAAACATGCTTCCCTTGACCTATTTATTCTCTTTGCCCCAAAATGCTTTGCTCCTGAACTTCCACCTATATCATTGAGTCTGTTTTTTCAAGATTTTTGGATTTCAGAGAGATTGTTTTCAAGAGATAATGTAACTTCTCATATTAATAGTGATAATTTTAAAAACCAGAAGAACTACAAAATCTAGTTTGAAGATAATAATTGTTAATATGGCATTGTAAAGAGTGGTTAAAAGAGCCATTATGCAGATGAGGGAATAAAAATAGGAAGGTCAAATAGCTTGCCTAATGGCACCCCGTTTAGGAACCAGAACTAGAGTGCACAATGTATTCACTTTATTTTGACCCTTAAAAGTATTTTTATTTTTCTGATGTTTTGCCTTAAATTTTTTAATGTATTATTTTGTGATCTACATACAGTATTATACCCAACTTGAAAACTTGTTTTATTTCTTAAGTGTGTGTGTGGTTGACTAATAAGAAAAATATTTATTTTTGTTTGGTTATCATTTTTTATGTGATTTTTTAGCAAAGGATCCTGGCTGGGCATCTTCGGAAAATCATCATCATCATCATCATCATCATCATTATTATTATTATTATTTTTAGATCCAGGGAGTCTCAGGTTTTTTTGGAAATTCACCAGGAGGGGCTATTTAACTACAAAGGCAAGCCCCTACTGCCTGCTCCTGCAAATAGATTGGGAGGGCCATTTGTGAAGATAATTCTGCAAACTGAGATATTAAAGTCACTGTTATGTTAAAGGAATGCAACTTTGGGGACTGGCATTTAAAAACTGGAGACAAGTTTTCTAAAACAACATACTTTCCCTGAAATGTTGACCATTACCGAAATATACTGCAGCTAGGGATGTTTATGGTAGAAGAGAAAATCTTGGGGGGCTGTTGTGATTGTGAACTGTTGCGACTGCCTTTGTTGGGCCAAGGAGAATACCCTGATCTCTGTACTTTTGAGTTCTGAGCAAGAAGTTATTTCATTCTTAGTGGAGTCTAGAGGCAGAATTCCTGAGTTCATCTAAGTGTTTTACTGTTTCAGGTCTTACATTGAAGTCCATAATCCATTTCAAGTTAATTTTTGTGAGTGGTATAAGAAAGGGGTATAATTCCATTCTTTTGAATGTGAGTTTTCCCAACACAATTTATTGAAGTGACTATCCTTTCTCCATTGAGTATTCTTGGCTCCCCTGTCAAATATTAGTTGAGCATATATGTGTAGGTTTATTTCTGTGCTCTCAATTCTGTTCCACTGGTCTATTTTTACACTAGTACCATACTCCTTGGATTACTATAGCTTTTTAATATACTTTGAATTCAGGAAGTGTGATGCCTCCAGCTTGGTTCTTTCTCAAGATTGTTTTGGCTATCAAGAGTCTTTTGTGGTTCCATATGAATTTAAGGATTTTTGTTTTTCTATTCCTGTGAAAAATACCATTGGAATTTTGATAGAGAATGCATTAAATCTATAGATGGCTTTGGGTAGTATGGACATTTTAACAATATTAACTCTTCCAATCCATAAATATGGGATATCTTTTCATCTATTTGTGTCTTTTTCAATTTCTTTCATCAATGTCTTAGAGTTTTTGGTGTGTAGATCTTTCACTTTCTTGGTTAATTTTATTCTTAAGTATTTTGTTGTTTTTATTAGTATGGTTTTCTTTATTCTTTTTTCAGATTTTCACTGTTAGTGTATAGAAATGCAACTGATTTTTTGTATGCTTATTTGGATCCTGAAACCACAGAATTTGTTTATTACATATAACAGTTTTGGGGTGGAACCTTTAGAATTTTCTATATACAATATCATGTCACCAGCAACAGAGATGATTTTACTTCTTTCTTTCTGATTTGGATGACTTTTATTTCTTTTTTCTTGCCTAATTACTCTGTTAGGAAATTTAGTACTGTGTTGAATAGGAGTGGTAAGAGTTGATACACTTGCTTTATTTCTGACCTCAAAGGGAAAGCTTTCACCATTGAGTATAATATTAGATATGGGTTTGTCATATATGTCTTTTATTATGTTGAGATAGTTTTCCTTGGTCTTGGCCACAATTTTTTTGGATATGACACCAAAGGCACAAGCAATGAAAATAAAAATCAACATGTGGGAATACATCAAATTAAAAAGCTTCTGCACAGCAAAAGAAGCAATCAACAAAATGAAAAGGCACCCTATGGAATGGGAGAAAATATTTGCAAACCAAATATCTAATAAGGGGTTAATATTCAAAATATATAAAGAGCTTATAAAACTCCATAGCAAAAAACTAAACAATCTGATTAGAGAATTGGTAGAGGACTTAAACAGACACTTCCCCAAGGAAGGCTTACAAATGGCCAACAAGTACATGAAAAGGTACTCAACCATTACTAATCATTAGGAAAATGCAAGTCAAAACCACAATGAGATTATCACCTCACACCTGTTAGAATGGCTATTACCATAAAACATAGAGATAACAAATGTTGGTGAGGATGTGGAGAAAAGGGGACCCTGGTGCACTCTTGGTGGGAATGTGAATTGGTGCAGCCACTATGGAAAACAGTATGGAGGTTCCTAAAAAAATAAAAATAGAACTACCATTCGATCCAGTAATCCCACTTCTGGGATTGAAATCATTATCTAAAGGAATTGAAATCATTATCTCAAAGAGATATCTGCACACCTGTGTTCACTGCAATATTATTCACAACAGTCAAGACATTTAGGAAGCAACCTAAATGTCCACTGACAGCTAAATGGAAAAAGAAAATGTGGTATATGCACACAATGGAATTTTATTCAGCTTTGAAAAGGAAGGAAATCTTGCTATCTGCAACAACATGGATGAACCTGAAACATTATACTAAGTGAAATGAACCAAACACAGGAAGACAAATACAACATGAAACCACTTGTTATCATGGGGAAGTAAACAAGAAATCTAAAATAGTCAAACTCACAGAAGCAGAGAGTAAAATGCTGGTTGCCAGAGGCTGAGGGGTAGGGGAAATGGGGAGATGTTGGTCAAAGAGTACAAACTCTCAGTTATAAGATGAATAGTTCCAGGGATCTAATGTACAGCATGGTGACTAGAGTTAACAGTACTGTGTTGTACCCTTGAAAGTTGCTATGAGAGTAGAGCTTTAATCATCTCACCATAATAAAAACAACAACAAATGGTAATTATGTGAGGTGAAGGATTTGTTAACTAACCTTATAGTAGTGAACATTTCATAATACATATGTGTATTAAATCATCACATTGTATACTTTAAACTCACACAATGTTATATGTCAATTATATCTCAATGAAGCTGGAAAAAATTTTTTAAATAAAAAAAGAATTCCTGAGTTCAAATTCTGACTGCCCCTGTTTAGTAGGTGTGTGGTCTTGGGCATGTTATTCTTTACTTGTTTAATACTTGCCTCCCCATCAAGATGCAAATGCCAATACAGCAGAATCTACCTTTTCTGTGGATCTCAATTTCCACATCTGTTAAATTGTAATTATAAATTAAACTGCTTTACACAAAATTAAATACATTTACGTAGCACCTAGGAAAGTGCTGTTATAAAAGAGATGGCTCAGTGAGCGATAGATGACTTTATTAGCTCTTACAAAGGGCTAGCTCTGAGCAAATGGTATAGCTGTGGCTAGAACCCTCTTCAGCACAGTGAATTGCTACTCTGGTCATCAGCAAAAACAGAGCAGGCAGAGAGTGGGCATTTAGTGAATGCATTAGTGCAACCTGGGACAGTTAGCAAAAGCAGAAGAGAGTTTAGCCTTTGGGTAGAATGCCCAGACTTTTTCAGAGTGTAAGCAGTAGTAAATAGAACCACCCATTTAGGACAAAGGAAACAAAACTTCACAGACTTAGGACATTTTAAGAATAGAACTCCAGCAAAGAATAGACTCACTCTGATTCAAGAGATTCTTGTAGTGGCACAAGCCATCTCCCTTATCCTGTTTTATAGTACTGTATTGTAGTTATCAGCTTCTAACACAATATATCATGTACTTATTTATTGAATTAACTGTTTATGCTTCTCTTCTCCAACCTAAAATAAAAGCTCCAGTAACATAAACATTTTTGCTGGCATGTTTACTTCCCCAGCACATACAATAATACTTGGCACAGTGTTAGGCCAAATTCAGTAAATACTCAAGCAAATGAATGTTAAAATGTAAATGATAAATTTAAATCACAGAGATTTTTTAATACAAATTTGATGAAACGGATACAATGGTTAAATATGCTTAATGAAAAATGAAAAATGAATTGCTAGTTTGGGGTAAAACAATATACGGTAGTCTGCAGTGATTTCAAAGACAAAGGCTCATGCTTTACTTCCATTAGGGCCTCAGTACTTTTGGTGGTCTTAGCAGGGGCCCAGGTATACTTGTGCGTGCACGCATGTGAGGGCACACACACACAAACAAACTCAAATTGCTATCGCCTTTGTCTATGCGTGAATCAGTAACTGAAAGCATATTGTTCACTGATTTCTTTACTTGTTTAATAGTTGCCTCCCCATCAAGATGCAAATGCCAATAGAGCAGAATCTAACTTTTCTGTCTTTTTCACTGAATTCTCAGAATCTACAGTAAAGTAACTTTTTCAGGAAAGGTGAAGTTTTTGTACCTTATTTTAAATAGGTAATTCTCATGCAAGAATTCGTCTGCCTTATAAAAATAAATCTAATCTTGTTTTAACATTATCTTTGGAAATATAAAACATGGAAATGAAATGTCCCCTAAAATACATTTCCTGATCCTTTATTTAACTTTTCTTTGTTTTGCCTCAAGTACTGTAAAACTAATAATTCCCATTTGGGGAGTATCTACCACATGTAAAATCTAGATTAAATGCTATAAAAACATTACCTTTGGGCTTCCCTAGTGGCGCAGTGGTTGAGAATCTGCCTGCCAATGCAGGGGACACGGGTTCGAGCCCTGGTCTGGGAAGATCCCACATGCCGCGTAGCAACTGGGCCCGTGAGCCACAACTACTGCGCCTGCGCGTCTGGAGCCTGTGCTCCGCAACAAGAGAGGCCGTGATAGTGAGAGGCCCGCGCACCGCGATGAAGAGTGGCCCCCACTTGCCGCAACTAGAGAAAGCCCTCGCACAGAAACGAAGACCCAACACAGCCAAAAATAAAATAAATAAATAAATAATTTTTTAAAAACCCAAACAAACAAACAAACAAAACATTACCTTTAAAATTCAATGCAAATCTGTAACAAAATACTATCAGTATCCATATTTCAGAGTTCAGGAAACTGAGGCTTAAATTCCATTCAACATATGTTAATACTCTTAGTTTGGTTAGTACTAACGTACTTTCAGTCTCAATTTTTTTCCTGTGCTTAAAATTTTACATCCACTAGGCTTAGTCCCTAAAATTTAAAAACAAATAAATAAATAGCTTTCAAGGAACCACATTAGGCTAAAGACTGCAAAATGTATAACTTCAGTTCAACTCAGTTCAGCTCAACTGACCACTTAAAGAAAACTCAAAGTGAAAATCAGATTGACAAGATTATTCCATGCAATTAAGAAGTAAATATAGTTATGTGGATCATATTGAATTGTCAGCAAAATTTTGTTTATATGAGTCATCAACTTCAAGTTAAAAACTAAAATGAAAATTAGGTAAGGCTAAGATTTCTTCTAACCATCATTCAAACATGTAGGTAATAAACATTTACTGACCACTAGAAAATGCAACCAAATTATATATATACAAAGGAATACTACTCAGCCATAAAAGAGAACAAAATTTTGCCATTTGCAGCAACATGGATAGACTTGGAGGGCATTGTGCTAAGTGAAATAAGTCAGACAGAGAAAGATAAATATTGTATGATATCGCATATATGTGGAATCTAAAAAATACAACAAACTAGTGAATATAATGTAAAAGAAGCAGACTCACAGATATAGAGAGCACACTCTTGGTTACCAGTGGGGAGGGGAGAAGGGCAATACAGGGGTAGGGGAGTGGGAGGTACAAACTACTGGGTGGAAGATAGGCTCAAGGATGTATTGTACAACATGGGGAATAAAGCCAATATTTTATTAAAACTGTAAATGGAGAGTAACCTTTAAAAATTGTATAAAACCTAAAAAAAAATTTTAATAAAAAAATGCAACCAAATAAAAAAGAGAGCAGAGTACTGTGATATATACAGTGAATATAATATAATACAATGGGATTATTAATTATAAGCAAAAGAGAAGGAAATAAAGTAAATGGAAACATAGAAGCAGTATGTAATTCAACCAGGAGAATGTTTAGGAAGCAGTCATGGTCCCTGAACATCTGTACCTGGAGACAGAACCTCTACTCAGGTAAAGGTTCTACAGAACCAGTCAACTCAGGTAAAAAGCTTCTGCTGTCTTAAAGACCTGATAGGCAGAGCCCATGTTATAAAACTCTGTGTTTGGGGGATAAGATTTAGAAAAGGCTCCTGGTGTGTATGGAAGATGTTATCTTAACAATGTCAAAATAAGTATGTTTTTAGATTGCTGAGTTTTGATTTTGTGGTTTTGTTTCTCTGTGAAAAGTGTCGTTGTTAATCTCTGTTCCCTATGCCTTAAACTATATGCTGAAGAGTGCGAGTTAAAACAGATGAGCAGTCTATTGGTGGTCCCTTCAGAGTGCTTTGGGAGCACAGAGTAAGGAATGGCGAATCTCTCTATTTACATGAACTAAGCAAATTAAGTAATTTCTCTGAGACTCGGTTTCCTTTATAATGACTATTCTAACCTACCTCACAAGGTGGTAAGAGAAAAACATAATCAATACAAAATATATGCCAGGCACAGAGTAGCTGCAACATTTACATTTATCTTCATTGCCATGTATTTTAATAAGAATTAGGAAAATGTACCTAATATACATAATACTCTCCTCAAAATCCTCATCAATGTTTACCCACTGAGAAGAGCATAATGTCCCAAATCTTTAGCCTAGCATTCAAATCTGTCCACAATTTGACCCAAACCTATTTTTTTCACCTTTCATTTCCCTTACAAAACACACTCTCATGCACATTTTGAAATTCTCCCCCAAGATGCCTCTTGTTCTAAATAAATAAATAAGCAAACAAACAAACAAAAAATGCATTCTCCTTGATAAGAATTTCTAGAGATTTAGAGTCAGGCTTTTCTTCCTGGCACAGAGAGGGAGACACACTTACAAATGGAGATTTCCCTTATACAGTCCCCAATTTACTTCTTGACAAACAAGTTTTCAACTGTATTATGGTGCGAAAGTGACATGGATTCAGTAGAAAGCATACTTTGAATTTTGAATTTTGATCTTCTCCCGGGCTAGCAATATTCACTCAGATATTCTCTTGCGGTGTGGAGTCTCTTGCAGCAGGAGTCAAAGCCGTCAGTCAGCCACAAGATCGCAAGGGTAAACCACCCATACACTGAAAATCATTCTGTACCCATACAAACATTCTGCTTTTCACTTTTAGTACTTCCAGTGCATTCAATAAATTACATGAAATATTCAACACTTTATTATAAAATAGGTTTTGTGTAAGATGATTTTGCCCAACTATAGGCTAATGTCAGTCTTCTGTGCAGGTTTTAAGGTAGGCTAGGCTATGATGTTTAGGTTAGGTATATTAAATGCCTTTTCAACTTGCAATATTTTCACCTTACAATGGCTTTATCAGGACATATAAACCCACCATAAGCCAAAGAAGATCTATAACTGTAAATGTCTCTTATGAAAGAGTAACTTTTACAGTTTTCAGAGCTTCACCTATGTCTGCTGTTTCTTAAGAATAATCAGCCTAAAATAATCAGTATGCCAAAGAGGCATATTTTCGGTGATATATTTTGCTCCCCTTCAAGAGCCACTTCAGTCTAATGGCCTTCTTGTTTAATTAATTTAATACCTGAAAAATCTACCTTTGAATGGTTTATTTAAATGAGCAATACATTTATTATTTTTTTTCCCTTTTCTTTCTTTTTTCTGCTTAGGCAAGCTTGGATTTGTTTTTCAATCACTTGAAGATTCCTAATGGATACTTGTATAGATGCAAAAACTGGAAACTTTACATATTTATTTCCTTCTCATAGGAAGTTTACATCTCTTTTGCAATATGTGCTATATACAAATTAAAAGTACACTAAGAATACGATTTATAAGCCCAAATAACGAGCTGTGGTAATAGCACCAAGGATGTTTAGGGCAAGGATTTGAGTTGGGCCAAAAAAACAGAGTAAGGTTTAAGCTGAAATCACTAAATATGAAAATGTGAGGCAATGGAACTTTAAATCTACCCTCAAACATTTCAGTTTTTGTAAACTTGATTTAAATAACCTGACATACTTTGTATTGTAGCATTTAAGATTATATTCAATCTGGCACCATGAAAAAAGTTTGTTTTTCATTGACTTTTAAATGTAGTGTTACTTTTATATTTGACATCTGATTCCAGGAGTAATTATCATACCATTTGGAGAAATATTTATGTTTACCATAGTGTTTTCAATGGAATGAATGCCTCCTTAAAAAAAAAAAAAATCCATAGTTAGCCAATCAAGAAGACAAATGGTCTGCAGCTGTTTTTTTAACTCCTATTAATACTCTAGCCTTACCTAACTCCTTCATTTATCCTTCTGTTTTCAAAGGAGCTCTTAATTACTTCCATTCCCATTTCAGTTGTAAATGCTTCCTTATTGTCATTCTTTCATTAGAATAAATCCTCCAACCTATTCAAGGACCTGACACTTCACCACTGATTTACAAGTGATCCAATTTTATTAATCAGATGTTTGCCCTGGCTTTGGGGTATCTGTACTGCCATTGCTGATAACTGTTGGTAAAAGGCCCTGTTTCTTCCTCCCCATTTCTTGGAAAATGCACAGGTACATTTTCAGCATTTTATTTCAGGAAGGCTGAAATTAAAAAGAACTAGGGAAAATAGAAAATCTTGTAATTGTCTTGAAAAGAGTTATTATTTCACACTGTTGGCTAAGCAGACTATGGTTGCAGTGGGGATAATTGTGACCTATAAAAGATTTGTCTGAAATTTTCCATCAGAAATTCTTTCTTCATAGATTTCAAGCTACTCCTGAATTTACTATCATAGGACTAATTCATAACACCACTGAACAATTTTCTAAAAGCAAAATTAAACAACACACAAGAAACCACATTAAACAAGTATGGTGGTTGACTTTAGTACTTTTCATGTTCAGAAAACTCCACTTTAAAATATATTTAAGATACACTAAAGATTATACATATGAACTATATATTCATGAACTATATATATATATATATATATTATCTCAGTCTTCTTTTAGGACTTGACTATGTGGATCTTTCCAATTAATAGTTATTCCTGAAACCAAGCAGGACCCTGTGGGGCTCCTGGGCATGGAAGCCTTTTAAACAGTTGCTAATCAGGGAAGGGAGGGGATGCAGAGACAAGGGAGGAACAGTCAAAAAACAATAGTGCAGCCTTGGGGCAGAGTCCTGGTTCGCCTCAAGGGATACACATAACAATATCTCTGAGCTCTTTACAGAACTAAAACCCCAAGAAATGGAAGATGTTAGCATTCTTCATTCCAGAGAAGACCACCTGAGGTCAGACTAAAGGAACCAGCGAAGCTCATCAGAAGACTACCTGAGACCAGATTAAAGAAGTGCAGGCCCTGCACACACCCTAATCCTTATCAGCAACCAAGCCCTTGAACCATTGCTATAAAAACTCCTCACCAAATCCTCCCAGGTTGGGACACACAGTTTTGAGGAGCACAAGTCTGCTGTGTCCCCATCTGCCTGGCAAAGCAATAAAGCTATTCATTTCTACTTCACCCAAAGCTCTGTCTCCAAGATTTGATTCAGCACCGGTGCACAGAGGCCAACATTTTCAGCATCATTACTGACCAAGAACAAGTCCTTGGAATCTCTTTGACTGTAACTGGCCTGGGTTATAGAGAGCAAAAGCTTTGTAGATGCATTCCTAAAAGTATTTTAAATAATCTTTCATTAAATAATAATCCTTGTCTAACACCGACATGCGAACTTCCAAATGTTTCAGTTAAAGGCTTTGCATTAGTGTGGATTACTATTTCTTCATTTGACATTGTAAGTTGTCCTTGAATATTTTCTACAGTCCAGATACCATATTGCATAGAATCCACAATCCTTTCTAATAGTTTCATTTTTTATTTCATATACAGCTTTAAATTACACTTCAATCTCAGTTTTAGTTTTAGTTTTGTATAAATGCCTATTTATAATAGTTTTTTTCCTCCTTTTTTCATGATTGTATTAGTTTCCTACAAACTTAGAGGTTTAAAACAATAAAACTTTATCTTCTTAACAATTTTGGGGGTCAGAAATCCAAAATGGTATGGTCAGGTTGTCTTCCTCTCGAAAGTTATCAGGAGAATCTGTTCCCTTGCCTTTTCCAGCTTCTAGAGTCTACCTACATTCTTCATGACCCTTTTCTTCATTTTAAAAGCCAACTATGTAACATCATCAAATCATCCTTTCTCTGCAATCTAGTTCTGATGTCAGATCTTATTATCTATCTCTGACCCTCCTGTTTTCCTCTTATAATGACTCTTGTGATTACACGGGGCCCACCTAAATAATTCAGGACAATCTCCTCATCTCAAAGTTCTTAACTTAATCACTCCTGCAAAATCCTTTGGCCACATAACGTAACATATTCACAGGCCTTGAGGATTAGGATGTGGAAATCTTTGGGAGACCATTATTCTTTACAACAATTAAATAAATCACTGTGTTCTTTGTATTTGTAATATTTTTCTTCTATGATTTTTATTTATTTATTTATTTGGCTGCATTGGGTCTTCGTTGCTGCATGCAGGCTTTTTCTAGTTGCAGCGAGCAGGGGCTACTCTTTGTCGCGGTGCACGGGCTTCTTATTGTGGTGGCTTCTCTTGTTGTGGAGCACAGGCTCTAGGCACACGGGTTTCAGTAGTTGTGGCACACGGGCTCAGCAGTTGTGGCTCGTGGGCTCTAGAGCACAGGCTCGGTAGTTGTGGCACACGGGCTTAGTTGCTCCGCGGCATGTGGGATCTTCCCGGACCTGGGCTTGAACCCGTGTCCCCTGCATTGGCAGGCAGATTCTTAACCACTGCGCCACCAGGGAAGTCCCTTCTATGATTTTTTTAAACCTAAAGAAATCTCATCTTTTTTCAAATATTCCATAAAGTTTTTCAATAGTTGCATTATAGCAGGTTGAGTTGCAAAGCATGTGAATTTAGTTCTATTTATGCATTGTATCTCAACTTTAAAGTTGCTGAACACTAGCAGTTGAAGTTTATGCCCTTTTCTACTTTTGAAACAATAGGAAAGGGGTCAGGGCACAACCTCTGAAAGAATGACATAGCCCAAGTACATGATATAAACTGATTAAAACCAAATGGGTCCAAGATGGCGGACAAATTGACTTCCACTAGACCTTGAGCCTCAGTATACGCTCACTTTAACACATCGGCAAGCTAAATGACACACCCACAGGCACCATGACTGTTCTAAGGCAGACCATAACGATCAAAAAGTGGGCGGTGGCCCAATTCCTGGAAATCCCAGTCCCTTCCTGAAAGAGCTGGAATACTCCTCCCACTCATTAGCCTATGAAATTACCCACCCCTATAAAAACTGACAACCCCATACCCTGGGGCCTTTCTTACCTCCTGAGATGGCCCCCACTCTGTCTGTGAAGTGTGTTTCTCCCAAGGCCTTTCTCACCTTCTGAGACGGCCCACACTCTGTCTGTGGAGTGTGTTTCTCTCTAAATAAATCCACTTCTTACCTATCACTTTGTCTCTCACTGAATTCTTTCTGTGATGAGACATCAAGAACCTGAGATTCATGAAGTCCTGAAACAAGGTGTGTGATCTCAGTTGGAAGACTGGGTTTTGGCCGGGTTCAAGCCCCAGCCATGTGGGTTCGAGTCCCAATCTGAGGTGCATGGTTTCACTTTTAGTAAATCATTTTCTATTGTCTTGGGATTTGTTTGGTGTCCTGTTACTTCACCACTTAACATGAACCAGTCATTTACTATATCTCTTAGTATCAACTATTAATAGTTCATTATAGTTTGTATCATGTGTATGAATAGAACAGATGTAATTTTCTAAAAAGAAATCTGTAAAGTTTAATTTAGGTTTAAGTCTAGTTTTCCCATACATACATGGTTCATCAATAGGCACGAAATGTGAAGGAATGTTGGGTTAAGGAAATTGTAAATCATTTTGTCAGTAGAGATGTTTCAGTGTCCACATCTTTACCATCATTGGAGGAAGGGAAATTTCCCTTCTTTCCCCTTTTAGTTCTTTTGGCTGGCAATAAAAATGACATAAGGCAGATTAATAGGAGAAAACCTAATTATTGTGTATACATGGGGAATCCACATAAGTATAAAGAACTCCAAAGACAACAAAGGAAGGTGAGGTGTATATATATATATATATATATTATTCTGGACTAAGGAGAAGGAGGTGGGGGTCTGAGACTTCAAGGGGAAATTCACAGGAAGATAAAAAGAGTTAATGTTTGGTAAACAAATGAGTGCTGGTCTGTCCAAAGACAGTGGGACATAGAGAGCACTGTGATCAAATGGGCTTTCCAAGGTTCCTCCCTGTCTACCACACCTAATGCTTTAATTATAGTTATCTCTGGTGATAGCGCCGTACAGGACAGTCTTCCTATCTTAAATTCGACAGTAAGGAGGAAGTTCAAAGGTTCTTCCCAAATCTTTTGGGCCTTGATAGTTTTCAGCTCAAAATAATCTGCATGCCAAAGTGGCACATCTGGGGGCCACTCAGGAGCAGGCTGCCCTGAGTCCCATCACCATTTCTGTATATCTAAATAGCAATTTCCCAGGGGGTCATTCTAAAATCTTTTACCCTTATCTATCTGGCTGTCATTTTACCTGTATGAAAATTAGGCAACCTAAGTTGTTGATCTTGGAAGGATGTAATGTCCGTTACTGAATGGGAAGCATCTCTTGTGGTTTAATACTGATAAAGTAATGTGGCCAAAACTGGGGCTTATAAGCCCTAATTTGCATGCAAAAAAAAAAGAAAAAAGAAAAACCCTCTAAAACATCTATTCATTAGTGCGGCGAGCTCCACCTCCAAAATATAGCACAATCTGTCTATTTCCTTCTATCCTCACTATCAGTCCTTCATCCAAGTACTACATCTTTCACCTGTATCACTGCAACTGTCAGTCTCTTGTCTTCCTCTCTTGCATCTCTCTTGTCTATTGTATTGGGACAATAAAGACACGTAGAAAGAGTCATCTGAATGTCCGGGTCCTGTAAAATGTAAATTATTAGCATGATCTTTAGGACCCTGCGTGAACTACTCTCTTCCTAGCTCCCCATCTTATTTCTTATCACTTACCCATCTTCTATTACACTACAGTCTTACTGGCCAGTTCTGTACCCAATGAGCTCTTCTCCACAAGAGATTTGCCATTGTTTTTCCAGCTGCCTTAAATTACCTTCCCCAAAGTCTTCCCATTGTTGACTCTTGTGCTTCAGGTCTCAGCTTAAATGGTATCCTCTTACAGAAGATTTCTCTAACTACCCTCCCTAAATTAGAGCCTCCTTATCATTATCTGTGGATCACCTGTATATTTCCATACTCTTCCCTAAAATGTTAACTTCATGATTTCAAGAGCTCTTTCTTACTTTTATTATAACCCCAGCACTTTGCATAGTACCTTACACATTCTAGGCAATCAATCTGTATCTGTCAAGAAGATGAATTAATAAATGGATAAATTATGAAAAGAGGGGAGTTCACCTTATTCCTCTCGTCACTGATTTTTGACTCTCATTCCAAATTTACATACCTTACAGATGCAAAAGCAATGTTGGAGAAAGAGACAGGGAAGATATAAAATCAAAGAGAATGTCCCACAAAGCAGAAAAAAATCATTTCCAAATACCTCACCCGCTAGTTATGATATTGCAACTGGAGAAAACTCCTATGCAAATTCAGTCATGCAAGCCCCATTTAGCTCAGAAAAATGTGTAGAAATTGATTGAGTGAGCAGCTGGTGATATTGTAGTCAGGCTCTCTGGAAGTTAATTGGGAAGCGCTGTGAAAAATCCTGACATTGTACATGTAGCTATACTGACTTCCATTGTGCCCCAGACACTCATCACACACAGTTGCTCTCCACTATTACAAAATAACGGGATGCCTCGGAGTCTCTGATGACTCTCATCAATAGTCTGCTAAGAAAACGGAGTAGAAGGGAGTGATGAGCCGGAGCTTGAGCTTTTCTAATTGAAATGAAAAAGCCCCTAACCTTGTGAGTTTTTACTCCCTTCATGAAATATTTTTATTCTCCCACAGACAAACTATTCCTTCTCAGGTCTCTTTTTATATTGTTCTCATGGAAAACCTAGCATTGAAATTAAATTACTTTCTTTTCCTGGTATTTTATTTACGTATCTGTATCAGTTAGTGATTGTCATGAAACAGATGTCCCAAATCTTGTGCTTAAAATACCACATGGCCATCTATTATTTCTCACAAGTCTGCAGTTCAACTCGACAGTGCTGTTGTTCTGGAGTGGGCTTGCTCATGTGTCCTTGAGGAGCTGGTAGGTTGGCTGGTGGCCTAGGCCTCAACTGGAGGAACACGGCTATTCTCTACGTGTTTCTCACATCTTTAATGTCTATTATAGTCTAGGCATTGTGTTCTGGACTGAGAATACAAAGGGCAATAAAACTTTGTCATCTTGAAGAGTGTAGGGTGTAAAAGAGGAATAATGATATGTAAGCAAATACAGCACTTAAATACCAAGGGCACTACAGAGAAAAATGTGGTGCATACAAAGGACATCACAGAGAAAATATTCAATCCTGAGTAGAGTGAGAAGGAGGTTTCAGGATAGACTTTGGGATACACATCTCTTGAATCAAGTCTTAAAATATGAGAAACATTCTGTTAGGTCTCTAAGCTAGGATTCCATGCAGAAAGGGCAGCTGAGCAAAAGCACAGATGTATGAGACATGCAAGGTCTCGCTGGGCCTGGTGAGCATGAGGTGTGAATGCAATAGTGCAAGATAAGACTGAAGGAATAGACAGGGGCTGTGGGAGCTTTGTATGCCAGGCTGAGTTTGAATTTTGCCTTAGACACTAAAATAATAATAATAATAATAAATTACATTTATTATACTTTTGCTACATGGTAGGCACTCTCCTAAATCTTTTGCATGCCTTTCTCATTTAGAGCTCCATATACCTCTATGATAGGGGTACTACTATTATCCCTATTTTAAGATGTGGTTATTAAGGTTATTTAGGATACAGACTCTAAATAAACTTATACAATCTTTCAATCCTGCAGATCAAATCCTTCAAATACAAAAAATAAAGTCTTGCCCTATTTTATCACTTACACCACTAACTGCTAGTCAATAAAAGAATACACAAATCTTCGTTTCTGAGAACATAATATTAAATAAAATTGAAAGTTCCATACATGATGAACTCCCAACTTAAGCTGCTTGCCATGCTTCATAGCATATAACAGGGTGTTGAACTAATAATAAGCATACAAGAAATATTTACTGAATTTAAATAAACCAATTCATGATGATGAGAGGATGCGAAATGTTTCCAGGTTACTTACTTTTGTCAATACAGTATTTTGTATATTCACCATAATGCTAAATGATTCTAGGGAAGAAAAGAAAAAGAAAGACTCTTGACAAACTCAACATGCTTCTTAAGTACCTTGATTAATTGTTGCATTTGTGTTAACATCTTATTGAGGACATTTTCTGTCACTTAATGCATCCTATTTATAATTGAGTTGTAAAATTATTTATATATTTCTTTCCCCTGAAGAGCAGTTAGGGTTTCTACTTTCTAATAACTCGAGTTATGCATCTTATGTATGTTTCCCTCTTTGTCCTGGTTTCCTGAAAGCTAGAGACAAACATGTTTTATACAAGATAAAAAAAAAAAAAAAAAAAACCAAAGTCACGTCCTTCAGTCTAACATAAAAGCAAATAAGGAAATCTCTAAGTAAATCATTCAAAGTGATGTCAACTTTCCAAGGCTCTATACAATCAATACTGCACCACTTATCTGTGGAATGACCTTCTGTTGTTCAAAATATGAATTTTTGGTATTTTCTTATTTAAAACGTTTGTCGTTTAAAAATTTAGAAAATAGAGATCAATAGTGACAGTTACCCAATAACCCTCTACCCAGAGATAATTTCTATCAACATTCTGAAACTTTCTTTTTTTTTTTTAGTCTTTTTTAACATACAACTTCGTTTAAACAAAAATATAATCACACTGGAAATAATGTTTCCTAACACACCCTATAAAACATCATGAATACCTTTCTATGGTATTTAATATTTTTCTACATTATTTTTAAGACTATACTTTACTTATGATATGCCACAATTTACATCACAAATGCCCTATTATTGACTCTCACATTGTTTATATATTTTCCCTATTATAAACAGTGATATGACATGCAGTCTTTTGTAAAGATCTTTTTACACACTCATTTGTTCATTAGGATAAATACATGTGAAGTAGAATTATCGGGTGAAAAGGTACATACATTTTTCAATGTTTTGATGCAGACTATCAAGATATGTTCATGAAAGTTGGTCAAAACATACAATGCCCCAAGAAAATGAATGTGTTAATTTCCTACACTTTCTCAAACGCGGAACACTGCAATATATTATTTTCTTTACTATTTGATTGCTAATGTGCATTTCTATAATTGTTAATGGAGCTGAAATTAGCTTTATAGGTCAGTATTAGCATGCTTAGGACAAAGCACATTACTTCAAAGAAAATAAAATACTTCACAGGGTAGGACCTTTACCTGGGTCATATTTTTATCAACAGAATTAGATGCCATAATTGGCAGTTTTCAGTACATTGTTGTAGTAGGGAGATTAACTTTTCCCAAGGGAAAAAATACTTCCAGTTGAAAAAGAGAAAGGCTGGTTACTCAACCTATATGTGACTACTACATATTATTTGTGGCCATTCTCAGAGCCCTCTGTTCTGAAGATCTTGACAATGAGTATTCCAATGAATGTCTTGCATGTTTTACATCTGAAGATGAGGGGAAAACAACCACTTGTTTGGACATGATTTTCTGTCGTGTCTGGTTTAAACCTTTGTCTAATTGGAATCAATTAGCCAGCTCATCGTGCTAAGTGCTAGAGATATAATAGCAGAGTTCACAGGAATTTGGGAATGAAAGCATTTCCCTTGCTCATCTACCCAAAGGTGAAGATGAGAGATTCAAAAACCAAGTCTATCTGATTCAGAATAATGTGTTCAGTTTTAATGCACAAATAGACTTCATCCAAACAAAATCCATGTACATGTCCGTCAGGTCTGTCCTAAAACCACCACCAGTTGGCAATGATAGACTAGGCAGGAGAATTGACATCACAGTATAGGTTCTACATAGTTGTATAGCTACATATCTATGTAGTAGCTAGGTTTCACTTCTAAAGGCATAAAGAATCTAAGGCTATATTATCCATTTTATATTTTTGAACCTTTAAGTCAATGTTAACATAAATATTATAATATGTTATATTATTACATATTGTTATAATATAATATAAATATTATATATTATTATATATTATGTTTTAATATAATATAAATATTATATTATAGTATTATATAAATATAATTTTATTGCTAAGGGAACCATAGCTAATCCTTTTCCATGTATATTCACCTTGTTGATTTGTTACTAAGAATCAAAAATAAAATTGGAATTTAACACAAAGAAGAGTTAGTTCCATGGGCTACACCCCATAATTACTCAGTAAAAGCGCCATAGACTACTCTTGTATAATACACATTATCTTGTGAGCATCAACAGTCTTAAAGTAATTAAATTGCATACAATTTTTGTCCTAAAAATCTTAACCATTTTACAACTATGTTCACATGAATTCCGCATGTTTTCTCATAGATGACCCAAGAGATAGATACTCTGCTAAAATCTAGGAATCATGAATATAGATGTCCAATATACAAGTCTTGGTCTAAAGCTTATAAGTTCAACTCCAATACAGATTAATAATGATGCATTATCATTATACTTTGAAGGTCACTGGAAAGAAGTCAACAATTTGATGGTAGCTTCCAGGAAAAAATGTTACAGAGGTCTTCTCTTCATCAGTAAAAATTGCCTAATTCACATAGGAAAAAGCTTTTATAGAAATAGAAACCAAAGCCTTAGAGATATCAAATTAGAGACAAGAGTAGGAAAAAAAAGCAGAAAACGGTGCTCAAGCTCTCACCGTCTACTTACATGAGGAAGAATAGCTTTACTTGATCTGTTATCAATATGCAACCTTAGATGGAAGATACTTAGCTTATGCTACATATGCTATTTATTAATAGCCATCTAATATTTCAAAGATAATTTATTAATTTCAAACAAAACAAAAATACAATATACCATAACATGTGATTCTTTGCAAATAATCCATTTGAAAACTGCCTCTATTCAGTCATCTATAGAGAATGAATCATGCTAGGAGATTCAGTTTCTGTAGAATTCATCCAAAGACCAGGTTCATAACTAGATAAATTGTTGAAAAATTTTGATTTTCAAATTTGGAACTATGAAAACAACTGAATTGAGAACAAGCAAACTAGTATGGAAGAATTTTATAATGATCTACCAAACTACAATTTACATGCCTTTATAATTCACTGCAATATATTTGGTGCAAATTAATTCTTGTTCATTTGTTAATCCCTCCGTATTAAGAACTAGCAAAATACTAGCAAATATGGCAAAATACCATTTCTAAGAATTCCCCACTTAGCCTCACATGAATCAGTCTTTTTTTTTCTCTGTCTGTAGTAATAGTGCTTGAAGCATACGGAATCTAGAAGCTTTTCAAATTCTGTTGGCATTTACTTAGAATCACTTTCAAATATGAGAGACATTTTCCCTTAAAAACTCTTGATATTGTTCTGATCTTATTACCCTTTAATCTTACTCGATTTGTTTACAGCCTTAAATTATTAATTTATTCATTCAATATATTTGAGCAACTATTATCTATCAGTCAGTGTGCTAGGGGCCAAGAATACAAAGTTAAATAGATACCGGCCCTTTCTTTAAGATGCTTAATCTATGGTGAGAGAAAGAAAGAGAAAGTGTGTGTGTATGTGTGTGTATGTGTGTGTGTGTGTGTGTGTGAAGTGCTATGTGATGGCATATTCAAGGTCATTTAAAAATCAAATTTTGTAGTCCCTCGGAACACAATTCGAGTGCTTCTTGAAACTTTGTCTCCCAGTAGCAGTCTTAACAAACCCCAAATAAACACCTTTTTACTTAAATACAGTCTCCATTTCTGAAATTTTGGTTAATATAGCAGAGGCAAAGGAAGGAATGACTCTACTTTAGAAATGGGGGCGAATGAAAACTAGTGAAACCAAATGACATTTTCCCTCAGATTTGAAGAATAAAAATGAGTCTTTATGGTGGACAATGGGGATAAGGAAAAAGTTATCCCAGACATGAGGAACGACATCTTCGGAGTCTCTCCTATACACACCACATAACTAGCCTTAGTTTTCTCATGTAATAGTAACAGTGGCAAACATAGACCTGTATGCTTTTTACATGTCCCATTTTTCAGTAGTTTCTTAGGGATGCTCTCTCAAAGCCATACTCTCCTAAGGACCTGCCAGAGAGCCCACATTCTTAGACCTGCACTGGCCATTCAAGCTACTAAGCTACTGTTTGGCCAGGCTACCCACCCTGATTTCACAAAGCAGATGTCAATATTCACTACTTGGATTCATAGCCAGTGGTACCTCACCTTGATCATCACACCTTACACAAGTGCTATGACATAATTATCCTTAACCATTTTTTCTAAGCTAAGTATTCTTCTGGTTTCACTATTCTGTACTCTTGGAGTGGCAGTTTAATTGTATTCAATGGCTTGTTTGAAGAGGTGAGCATCTAGAAAACTGACAAAAAGGAAGGCCATCCCCATTGCAAAGAAAAGAGTTTTATCTTTACGCTCTTTTATTATGTCCTTTGTATAATATCCCTTTTCCTTCTCTTACATTTGAAGGAAATTTAGGACAAAGTGAGTAAGACACTTTTTTATGATATTAACATTCAAAATGCTACTCTTATTCCAACAGCAAAACTCTATGTAAAATCTTTAACTTGTTCATATTCCATTGTGTGATCCTTATATAACATTGACTTGAACGGAAGACATGAAGGAAAATCAGTGTTTATGTGTAATATCTCTAAAGGTTGAAAAATTACTACCCAAAACTGAAAATTATATATATATGTGCATATATATATATCTCACAAACTAAATCTGATAAAATATCACTTTTTAAAATGCTGCATGTAATACCAATAGTACTGTAAGCAGGTATGCAGCTGGAGATCTTTTCATTTTTAAGAAAATAAAGGGTTAATAAGTGAGGAAGGCCAATGACTTTTATTTTAATGCTAACATTCTATATAATACTATTTTTAGAGGTAAATTTTGGCCATTAAGATTTCTGATATATTTTGATATTTCAACAATATATTTCACTTCATTCATTAGTTTTACTTTTTTTTTTTAATTCTCAGACAAAATTTTCAATCATTGGTTCCTCTTATAATGATTTTAGTACCTCTATTTTGGTATAATATTTAATTTGGAGAGTTCTTTTTCTCACTTCTGTAAACTGATTTCTCAAAGTTCATCTTTAAGTATTTCTGAAAAATACTGTTAGTGATGTATGAGTGTAGTTTGAGGTTTTAACCTTGCTCAAATGCCAGTTCATTATTTTTGGTATCTAGTAAATACTCATTAAAATCTGGAGTCACTATTTAAAAGTATTAAAACAATTTACGGGGCTTCCCTGGTGGTGCAGTGGTTGGGAATCCGCCTGCCAATGTAGGGGACACGGGTTCGAGCCCTGGTCCGGGGGGATCCCACATGCTGCGGAGCAACTGAGCCCATGCACCACAACTACTGAACCTGCGCTCTAGAGCCCGTGCACCGCGGCTGCTGAGCCCGGGTGTCACAACTACTGAAGCCGGCGCACCTAGCATCCGTGCTCCGCAGAGGGAGAGGCCACCGCAGTGAGAAGCCCGCGCTCCGCAACGAAGAGTAGCCCCGGCTTGCCGCAGCCAGAGAAAGCCGGCGCGCAGCAACAAAGACCCAATGCAGCCAAAAATAAATAAATTAAATAAATAAATTTATTTAAAAAAAAAAAACAATTTGCACATAACTCCCATCCTCTACTCACACAAAATGGAGGATTTAATGGGACCAGGTTAATATGTGGCTGAATTGTACTAAAATTCTTTCTACATTAACACAAGAAGACTTTTAGAAGCTAGGAAGTCAATTCCCCCAGCTCCCTGGTATATTACTTTTTAACACTTGCTATTAATTTTAATGAAAATGATTGAAAGTAATATTCACTAAATGTTTTGGAAATTTTCCAATCTATGTTAATACTTAATTGAAATGTGCCTAAGGCACTTAACATATATTAGCCTTACAATGATGGTTGTTTGGTTTTCCATAGGACTAAGAAAAATTGTAAATAACAGCAATGCCTTTGGGCAGGGAGGCTGTAAATTACAAACCAAAGGTTAATGAAAATGACTTTTCTGCACAAATGTTACTGTCAGAGGTAAAAAGAATGAGTTATTTGTTAGTTATGAAAAATAAACAAGAAATAAAAAGTGTTCTCATATCCCACTCCTATTTTTCAATGTCTTGACCTTTTACTTCTTTTTATTCTGTGGGATACGCTTCTTTTGTACCAAATTTTTTTCTAACTTGTAGTATTCCCCTTTTATCTAATTTCTCTAGTTTGAGTTCAAAATATTTATCTTGTTGATAACATGGTAAAAAGTTTCACTTTAGGTACATTTATAATATGACCATTTCTCAGGTTTTTCCTTACAAAAAGTCATAAAAAATGAATTGGGATGAATTCTGAATTATGCTTAAATGAGAATTAAGAGAAACAGCAGGATATGTAAATATAGAAGATTCTTTTGGTTCCATTCAACATACATTCAGTTTACTATTGTTTCATGTGTAAGGTATTGTGCTGCTACATGGCTAATTTTTTTAAAAAATGAAAAAAATGAAAATGGTCTCTGCCCACAATAATCTTACAGTTGAATTGGGTAAATATAATAACATATGCACAGAAGCAATTAGAGAATCAACAAAAGTATTAAAAAATAGAAAAAACTGGGCTTCCCTGGTGGCGCAGTGGTTGAGAATCTGCCTGCCAAGGCAGGGAACACAGGTTCAGGCCCTGGTCTGGGAAGATCCCACATTCCGCGGAGCAACTAGGCCCGTGAGCCACAATTACTGAGCCTGTGCGTCTGGAGCCTGTGCTCTGCAACAAGAGAGGCCGTGATAGTGAGAGGCCCACGCACCGCGATGAAGAGTGGCCCCCACTTGCCGCAACTAGAGAAAGCCCTCGCACAGAAACAAAGACCCAACACAGCCATAAATAAATAAATAAATAAATAAATAAATTTAAAAAAAGAAAAAACTAAGTAGTTTAAGTTAGAGACAAACTTTGTTCCTGACTTTTCCTTTATAGGTATGAAAAAAGTTGTTTTACTCTCCTTAAGTTTAACAAATCATCAAGAATAATATTAGGGATATTAAAGTGCAAGGATTCTATAATACATTCTGAGTTCATTATCAAAAGCAGTTTTCTATCCAAAGGCTGAAAGCCACCACCAAACCCTACTGTTATTGTTGTAGACATGTGCTGCTTACTAATTTTAATGGAAGCATTAAGAATTTTTCTCTGAAAGATACTAAGCATACATTTAATTAGAAATGTTTGGGTTCACTTGAGAAATCAGAGCTCTTGTTAGCAAATCTTTTGTGCAAAGAAAAACTGTGGTTACAAAAGAATATAAAATTATGTACAAGGCACTTGAGAAAGTATGTACAAAGATACATGAAATTAAAAAGGCGCACATATGCTCTGGATTTCTCTTTTCTGAAATAACTACAAATGACAGGGATGGAGGTGTACAAATAAGTGAAAAGATATTTACAGACATTAACTTTATCAGTCAGCAGAGGCCAAGGGTAGGAGTGGCAATGTTTGTACATAGCTATCATTACTCCCAATCTAACCACATGCATCTATTCCAAAAACATGTCTTGACGCTCCGACAACATACACATTTCAGGTTGATCCCCCTTAAATCCTCTTTCCTCTCATGGTTCTGTTTCTGAGAACACTCTTCTAGTTTGTCTACCACTACTCTGATTCCTCTTTGTCTGTTTCCTCGACTCTCTTGCCTTGCTGCTCCTCTCAGCCCTTCAGTGTACGCCATCCCTAAGCCTCTGGAGTCATTTTCTTATTCCTTGTCTTTCTATCTATAATCCATTATGTCTTATCATAAATCTTTGAGTATCATCTCTCCTCAGATGGCTCAGAATCCTGTATTTCCAGCTCTGAGTCTTCTCCCAAACTTTAAATCTGAATTTTTAACCTGCCTCGTTCCCAGATCCCCTTGATATACCTCCTTGGACTTACATCTTAGGCAATCCTGTCCCAAACCCTCTCTCCACAAGAGTTCCGTGCTCCCTGCTGTCTCTTCTCATGACTAAATGTCACTTGATCTCCCTCCTCCATCCCATCACTCTTCCTTAGAGACTCAGGTTTGATGTCTCTTTTTTAAATGACTAATTCCACCTTCTAAGCAGAAGTAAAACCCCTACTTTCCTCAGACTCTCACAAAACAAGACTGCATTATAGCTATTTGTCTTCTACTAAAATTTCCTTTTGGTTTTTAAATTTCTATTCATGGCACCCACCCTCTAGTCTTTCAAGGTTAAGAACTTTGAATCAATTTGATTTCTTTATCTTCCTTATCCTCACATTTAGTTAATGCTGAAAAACTGTAGCTTTTTCTCTGCAAAAGTCTCTGGTTTGATGACTTATTTTAGAATTGCAGATCCCCCTTCTCAAGCAGAAGTTGCCTCTTCTTTCCTCTAAACACCACCATGCAAAATGCTTTTTGCTATTTGTGTTCAAATATTTTACCCTTAACTATTATTATACTGGTGATAATAATGGTATAATATAATTATTATAGTGGGAATAACTTCTTCATCTGAGTATCTATAACAGCATCACCAAACAGTAAATGATAAATTCTTTTATTTACAAATAAGTTATTCCTCCTTTATTATTATACAGTACCTATACCAGTCTACCTGATACACTAACTTCTTAACAAGAGGTATCACACCTCTTCACTAAGTTGTTCAGTTCTGCTCCACATCAAATTCTATAGAGCCTTGATTTTCATTATCTTTTTCATAATCACCATCATCACCACCAACATCACCACCAACATCACCATCACATTCATCATTATTCTTATAATGTTTTACATTTATTTGTTCATAGATTTTCATTTTCAAATGTTTGTTAAAAAGGACAGCATAACATTTTAAAATCATATTACTAATTTTCCAGAGGATAAGGAATAACCTGAAGCACTTGGAAAAATAATAAAAATGTTCCCTGAACTTAAGAAGTTTAAACTTCACAACAAATACATAATAAATAATATATGTTTGTGAGCCTTCACCTAGGGTTTGGGGACCTATGTCTTAAATTTGAGTAATTCTTTACCTATACTCCTTTAAGTACATAGGATTTTTTTCTTCTAAAATTTCCTTCTTTAACAAGTAACTGAAGCTGAAGGTATGCTAATGCAGGTGCAATAATAAGAGGAAAGTGTACAAGCCTCCTTATAGCTTTTTTTTTTTTTTTTTGGTTTCACATACCCCCACTGAGCCTGTGTTAGCAAAAGATTCCTCACCCAACAGTATTATATTTCAAGAACACCTGTGCTTTCTGAGATGCACAGGAATTAAAGAGAAGGAAATTCCAATTCTCAAGTGAAAAGTCTATGAGTAAGTGGAAATATTAACTACTAAGTAGGCCAGTGCTACTAAACAAGCCATTAACATGATTTAAAAGATTATTTTATATATTTCTCTAGGTTTAACGGATATATCCTACAGTTGCTATATTAAAGATTTATCACACTGGCCTACAAGGATTGGGGGTCTCTAATTTTCCTTTCTCCTGTGGGATATTGTGTATTCAAAGCCTCAAACCTTTTTTTATCCTTTATTTCATCACAATAAATGTCAACAACCAATTTTTCACCCTATACAACCATAAGGTCTAAGCAGAAAACAACAGAATGCAACTCAAAAAAGTAACCTGGATTTACCACTCTAGTAACTAAAAAGGAGAAGAGGGAAGAAAAAGATAACACAAAAGAACAAGGAAAGAAGTTTTCTTGCGTATCTGCTATGAACAGGATACTATGTTAGACAGTTAAACATATCTCTTTTAATCATTACAATTTAGAAAGATAAGTGTTATTATTTTCTATTCATATCCAAGGAAGTGACAAAATCAAACATCTTAAAAAGGAAGAGCTGAGATTCAAACCCAAGTTGTTTTTAATTCTCTAAGTCCGCAGGAGCCAAATAAACCAAATTTTAAGCAAAACAAAATGAGGGATAACTGATAAAAAAAATTTTAAAACCCATTCATGTAATTAATGCAAAATATAAAGAGATCCTGGAATTTTTTAACCTCTTGGCAAAGTTTGGGTTGGTTGAACATGCAAAATGGGAAGTTTCATTTGATGACAAAACATATCCCTTCCAAAACAGAAATATGAAGCTATTTCTCAGTAAAAGGATGTTCACTGAGTACACAAAATCTATACAGCAACAGATGTTTGGGGTTCAGTAGTTAGTCATGCAATTTTATTTAAAACAAGGTGCCTAAAATCTCATGAAATAGGATGAATTGAGAAATGAAAATGTCAGTTTAGTATTGTATCTTATCAGAAATTACAGCCATTACAGCCCTGAGGAGGATGCAAACTACTGGTACCCCAAAGTTTCATTACGTGCTTAACAATTAAAAGAAACTTTTATTGTGATTACTCTTGCTCCAGATTTATGCTCAACATATAAAGACTCCTTCACCAGGAGGTGAAGGTCATAACTGACCTAAGTATTTCAGCATTCAGGCCCCATCAAATACATTCTCTAAACCAATGAGTAGCAAAAATCATACTCTGAGATCTTGAGGAAAAAAAACAGGATGGGACTTCGAGATCTTTTAGGAACTCATGCTGCAATCTGTTTTGGCTCAGCATCAATGAAAATGGTAATTTTTATCATAACATGAATATAATGTTAATTATTCCATGATATTCACTCTAATTTCTATTTCTACTGTGTCAGTGAATTTTAAATCTAGTTTGAAAGACAAAAAGTGGCTTTTTGTTTATACATGAAACAATGACCATCATGTCTACTTACTAAATTACATCAAGCTGTAAGGTTAGGAGGTCCTAATAGACTTGAAGCCAGAAACCCTTAAGTTAAAAATTTATACACTCAAATCAAATACATAATACTTCTTTTTTGACCCTGAAAAGTTAAACATATAAGGTCAGAAGGAATTAAAAAAAAATAGTAGTGGCAAACCATTCTGTCATTTTTAATATGTCTTACACAGAAGCTGAGTCCTTAGATTCTGAAATGTTATTCCTTATAATTTATTTTAGAACCTACTTAATTAATATTCATAAGTATCCCTTACTGTCCTTTGTTTCTAAAATTAATACAATTCTAAAACTGGAACTCTTATGTTTGGTTAAGAGCTTAAATCTATGTTATTTTAACTTATGCAAAATCAACTGGAGAACTAAGGATAATTATCCAAATAAATCAACCAAAATCAAAGTTTTGCAGCACTTGTATGTAATGAATAATCAAAAAGATGTTTTAGATCCAAATTTTACAGATGAAACTTTCAGTTCATTATTTTAGAGGTCTGAAACTTGGCATGGTACTTAGACTTACAGAGTACTATGGTAGGCAGAATAATGGTCCCCCAGGATGTGCTCATTTTAAACTCTGGAACCTGTTAATATGTTATGTTACATGGCAACGGGAAATTAAGTTTGCAGTTGGAATTAAGGTTACTAATATTAAAATGACCTTAAAATAAGGAGACCATCTTGAATAACAGATAAGGAGATTATCCTGGCCCAATGTAATCACAAGTGTCCTTATAAGTGAAAAAGGGAAGCAGGAGAATCAATATCAGAGTGATGCAGCATGAGAAAGACTCCACTGGCCATTGGGCCTTTGCTGGCTTTAAAGGTGGAAGGACACCTTGAATCAAGAAATTGGCTGCCTCTAAAAGCTGGAAAAGTCAAGGAAATAGATTCTCCCCTAGAGCCTCCAGAAGGAACATATCCCTGCTACCACCTTGATTTAGCCCATTGAAACATTTCATACTTCTAACATAAAGTTAGAAGTTTTAACAGAACTCTAAGATTAAAAAAAAAAAAAATTGTGCTGCTTTAAGCCACCAAGTCTTTGGAAATTTATTATAGCAGTAATGAAAAACTAATACAAATATTTCACAAACATATTACTAGTAGCTCTTGGATGGTTTATTGGTAGCAACACTCCTAATACCTAATACAGTGTCCTGCCTGGCACATGTTGAAGTAATTACATTTGAATGACTACCAGATTCAATTTCCATAATAGGTAAATTAATCAGACAGACAATATATTGGGTTCACACTTTGTAATCCCTGATACAAGCCACACATATAACTGTTTTTTGAAGAAGTTAGGAAGACTAGAAAGAAGACCAGACTTTATTCTCAATTTTACTTTTTTTTTTTTTTTTGGTAGAGACAGCAAAATTTCACAAGGAAAAGAAAAAGAAAAATACAGTGGCATATAACAATACTGAAGCAATGCTACCAAAATACCTGCAAAGTACTGAAAGTCAAAGCTAATTTTATGTGAAAATAAACCAGAACATTGTTTCAAAAAATCTCTCTTAGAATTATAAAAGCAGAAATGGAATTCAGAATTTCCATTTTTAGCAGAGGTCAACTAAAAACTGATGATAATATAATGACTACTAAAATTAACCTTAATATCTGTATTGTTACCTATATCTACATAATAATAAAAATATTTTAATGACTGTTAATTGTAAGGCAAATTCCCCCTTCTTTTCAAAAAAGATATACGTCCTCCTATTTCATAGTCAATACTACTACAAAAACACATGATTGATAAAAAAAATAAGAAAACTTATACTTATTAGTTTGTGATTATATATGGACAGCTCTATTTTGCTATCCCCCAAATCTTCTTAATGAAAGAAAATAATGCAGTAGAAGAAAGAGTGAAAAGTAATTCATTAAGGGGATGTAGGCTACTCCTCTCTAATAGTAATGGACAGGATTCAAATAGGGGGATATTTTCTGGCATCCTTTATTTCAACTAACAAAGCACAATTGAAACTTGTATTAAAAGTGGGGGAAAGGAAAGAGGGGACAAACGTAATAGTTGTAATGTGATACAGATATGATTAGAAAGACCAGAATGCATCTTAACTGTTCTGTTTGCTCAGACTCCAGAACAAAAATAAAATACCAGAAAAATGAACATATAAATGTTCTAAATTATAGAAAAAGTATTGTTTGCTTGTTTGTTTTTTCGATTTACACAAACTTGGGTCAAACTGTGTCTATTTTGAGACTGCCTAGGGGGTCAAATTGTCTTTTTCTCTGGAGTCCCTCAATATCATATGGTCATATACTGTATTTGCTAGAACTTTCCAAATAAATAATACAACGTTGCCTTTATTCTAGGTCTCTTCTTTACACACAAAATGCCATTATTTCTGGGGAAATGTCAAACTACTTTAAGAGACTTTGAATCCATTACAATGGGTTAAATTGATGAAATTGGGAGAGTATTTAACATAGTCTGAAGCCTGACAAATATAATCTGGTTGAAATTAGGGGAGCTGCTTAAAAGGTATGAGGGAAATGTGAGATGGAGAAAGTAGATTTTAATATATAATAATAAATTCTGTTTAAGTAATAGAAGACTATGTGCTAATCTCAATCATGATCTAGCTGCAAAAGTCATAAACAGGATTTTAGAGCGCTACATTCAGGACTACATAGAAAAGATAGTACACCATGATTAATCCAAGTTAATCCAGGAATAGAAGGGTGGTTCAACACTGATACGTATTTCAGCTTCTTACCAAATTAAAGGAGAATATTGTATGATTATCTCAATCTTTGTGGATAAATGAAAAAATCCGATATCAAGTTATTATAAAACCTTCACAAAATATAAAATAGAGGGGAAAAAAAAAAAAAAAAGGACTTGGAAAAAGTGTATCTTCCTAAAAGCAGACCTTTTAAAATCAAGACCATGATAAGGATGTACATTATCACTGCTTCCATTTAGAGTTCTGGAAGTCCTTGTTAGCACAGAGAAGAAAGGAGAATAAAATTATTAGAATTTTTAATAATATAATTATTCATAGATATTATTATTACTATATAAAATCATCAAAACATTCTACAAAAAAGTTAGAGAAAATAAGAGAGTTTAACAATGTACTGGAATATATGGTCAGTATGCAATAAAATTCTGTATGCCAGGAAGAAACAAAGAAGGCAATCATCATCATCATCACCGTTTTCATCATAATCATTATTTATCATTTATAATAGCTATCAAATGTAAAGTACTTAAGAAATGTTTAACAAAAGATATGTAAAAGGTGTATAGAAAAAATATAAATTTTTGTTGAAATATATTAAAGAAGATTCAAATAATTGGAGAGATATGCCATTCTTATGGACAATAAAACCTCCAAATTTATGTATAGACTCAGTGTACTATAAATCAAAATTCTTATAGAGTTTTTTTCAGAACTTGACATGTTAAATCTGAAATTTATATGAAAAAACCCAAATGACCCCAAAATAGCCACACACAAAAGATGCCATTTCTATAGAAATAAATATATGATGACAAAACAGAACAATTACTCCTTCCTAGAAGGATGCAGAAGTTGACTGGGAGGAGCCATGAAAGAACTTTCTGGCATGATGATGATGTTCTTCTATAAATTGATAGCCATTTGTGTGATACAACAGATGTATGCATATATTAAAATTCATGAAATGTTACACATAAGGTTTGTGCATTTCTCTATGCTTATTTTACCTAAACAAATATTGAACTCTAGTTCATAATATGTAAGCTGAAGTGTTGGTGTGTTGAGGAGTACTGATATCCTCAACTTACTCAGCATCAAAAATAAGATGAATTGATGGATGGATGGAGAGATAGAATGGAGAAATCTATAACTGAGCAAATATTGTTTCTTTAAAGTTGAAGGTAAGTTTATGGATCACCAAGTAACCTTATATGACACTTATTCAAATTAATTGGTGCAACCACTTTGAAACACAATAGAATCTTGTAAAATTGAAAAAAGACCTTGCAATTCCACTTTTTCCTAGAGGTACACCTGCACTAATTTTCAATGTACAAGATACAGCATAGTTCCTAATAGCAAAACAATTGGAAAGAACTCAAATAATCCTCAAAACAGGCTGAACAAAATTTTGTTGTATTTGCACAATGGGATTTTTTATAATCGTAAAAAAAAAAAAAACGCAAAACATGCAACATGTGGATACACTTTACGAATATATTGATCAAAAATGCTGTTAACAGAAACTACATAAGCAAAAAAGCAAAATAAGAAATACATTTTAGGGATACTTTTATATATGATGAACATGTATTTTCAAAAGAGAAAATGATAAATCCAAACTTCAAAATATCAGTTATCCCTGACCATGAGTCAGGAGCATGAGATAGTAAAGGACCACCTAGTTGATGAAGCTGTGTTTCCTTTATTTCAGTTCTTAAATTGGGTGATGAGTTCATAGGTATAAATTTTACTATTATGGCTCCTATCTTCTATATATAGTATATTAAATATATATATTTTTAGGCATCAAATATTAGGAAATAAAATGCAAACTACATCTACCTACAATGAATTTGCATATTAATAATTAAAAAAGACAAGCTCAACAAGAGAGATGAAAAAATTAAACATCTAGGAACCACCCCGTTCATGAAGAAACTTCCACATAGGTTGCTTTCCACATATGCCATTGCTGCCATTGCACACACGTTTAATACTTTGCACATGTGTTTAATATTCATGTTCTCAATTTATCTTACAACTGTGGCGATACTATTAATTTCCCTGTTTTACACATGAGAAAGTTTAGAGGTTAAGTGATTTACTCAAGGACATACAACTCAGTGGAGATGGCAGAACAGTAATTCAGGATTGCCTGACTCTAGAGCCCAAGATTTATCATGTTGTACCTAGACGTTGTCACTGATTTTCAGGAGTCAATTGCCTTATAGGTCTCCAAATTGAACACTTTATATATTTATTATAGAAACACATTTTAAGAAAGCCCTCAAAAATAAAAGTCAGTAAAGTTACAAAGGGATTGTTCCACAACACATCTAAAGATTTTATCTAACTAATGAATAATAAAGAATGGATTTGTAACACTAATTAACCCAATCAAACAATATGAGCTATTGCCAAAAGATAATAAAATTAAGGTTTCTATGTTTTTAAAGTAGTATTTTTGATTATCCTTATATCCACTGATGTTTAAAGATTCAACAGTATCCTCAAAATAAGAACTCCCATACTACCTTAAGTTTCAACAGGTGGAGAATGACCGCCTTAGTACATAGGTTATAGTTCAGCCTGAAATTGTCACATAAAAATGGTACTACCCTGAGAATAAATTGCAATAATATCTGATAATCACAATTCAAGTACTAATCTTCATGTTTGTCTTTTGATATCAGATTTTCTGTAGCTCTGAGGAAATAAAATAGATGAGTTTATCTGGCCTTCTCTACATCTTTTATGGCAATGAAAAAATAAAATCTATGTTTGATTTCTATATAAATATTATTTCAGGGAAACAGATGTTAACTTCTTTTATTTTAAACCTCAGCCTGCCTTTGTATGGATAATCTCTTGGCTATCCTCCAGATTTGCTCTAAGTACTGATGACTCAACAAATAAAGAAAATGTGAGTGAAGTGACATGTATTCCAGCCTTCACAATTCACTCATAAACCCAACAGTGTTAAGAAGTGACATAGAATTATCAAACATCTGGGTTGTAGATAATCTTCCAATCATTTAGAATCATGTAGATAGCAGCGGGTTTACTAGGAAAGAAAATGTAGCATGCGACCTTGAAAACAGGTTTAGATGGCTTCTCTTTATTAGAGGCAACTGCTTTATTCTTTTTTGTAATAAGACAGACCCATTCCTTCCATTGCAGCCAATGACCTTGCTTCACACTTTGTTGAGAAAATAGAAAAAGAAGAAAGTAATGTCTTTAGAGTCCCTCCAATAAATCTGCTGCTCCACCTCTATCTCTTTATCCCCTACCCGCTTTCTTTCTTATGACAAAGAATGAAGTGTCCCTACTCTCTTCTAAGGCCAGTCTTTTCATATATTCTCAGACTTCCATCCTCCTGTCCCTGTCTCTTCTTTTGGAGGACACTGGTCCCCTATTCATATGCTCCAGGAATATCGTCTTTCCCTTTCCATTGTATCATTCCTAGAATTAAAAAACATAAAAATACAAGTTTCTCTTAAACCTGTATTGGCTTATTATCATTTCATTTTGTTGTTATTGCTATTCCTTTAAATAGGAAAGTCTTGAAAAATGTATTATTAATTGTGCATCTAGGATTCACTTTGTCAGCTCCCCATCTTTCTTTTAAACCGCACCACTGAAACCACCCTAGTCAATGTCAACCATGGCCTCGGTGGTGACACATCTCATGGCTGCTTCTGTGTTCTTTTCTTACTCAGCCTATTCATGGTATTTGGCACACTTGGTAATCCCCCATCCCTGTCATAGGCTCTTTGGCATCCACGAAGTATCATGCTCTTGGTTTTTGTTCCATTCCACAAGCTGCTCCTTCTAAGTTTTCTTTACTGACTTCAGCATCTTTAGGTGAGATCCAAATATTTGGGAGTTCAGGCCACTTGTTTTTTCTATCTATAATTACTCTCAGAAGATTTCTTCTATTCTTTATATATTGATGCCCAAATTTTCATATCCAGCCCTGATCCATTCCCTGAGATTTAAATTCTTGTATCCAAGAATTTATAACATATCTTTATGTCTATTTCTAAAAAGGCATTATCTAGATTTCTCTCTTGGCCCCCAGATCAGTCAGACTGATGATTTAGAATGTAAAATGATATTCTATATTTCCAGCACTCAAAGTCAATGGCTTAGAATCACACTTAGAGCAAAATGCAAATTTCTTTTCAGAGTTTCCAAGGAAGTTCTGGCTCTCATTACTTCTCATTTCAACTACATTCTCCTTACTTCCCTCTGCTCACTTCAATTTTCTCTTTCAGACTTGACTAAAACCAGTAGGCAATTAATTAAAAGAAATTTTTTCATATGTGATTCATTTTAATAGATTCTTCAGGTTTCCTTCTAAAATGCTAAAATGTTTTTCTCCATTTGTACTGCACAACTTTTTAATTGACCTCAAGCTATGTTTTGATTAAAGCAACCCTTGGATTTTTTGATCCCTCATAGTATTGCTGAAAATTTTCACTACTGGTTTTTCAAATACTCTATGGAATTTGATGAAGAGGGCCCTTACTGCTGCTATTCATGTTACCATTATTTCAGAACAAAGATGCATATGTATAACAGGTCACATAAGTAGGGTCATCAGTGGGATAACTAGATATAGGAGCAATAGATTTTTAAGGTGCTCTGATTTTCCTCACTTCACAGGGAGTTTGCTGCCTTTTTATTTTATTTCTTCACCATTCAGAAAGCTTTAGAGGCTACCTTATAAAAAGTTCAGTTTCTAATAATGGATGATTCCAAATTTTTGTTTTAATTTACCATAAGGCCAAGAAGACAATAGCTACGTCTTCCTTTTCCTTTTGTAAGAAACTTTGATCTAAATGACTAATCAAGTACAGTAAACATTTTACTTTAGAATGATACCTATTCTTCCGCTATCTTGTTTTGTTTCTATTTGATTTTATTTGTAACTGCTGTGTTTAAATATATTTTGTGGGTAAGCTTCAGCAAAATCTTTTTGCAAGTAAGTGGGATATATAAGTTTTTGTTACCTATAATAAACTGCAGTACGGTATTGAGCTGCTTACCAGCAGCTCTCTTTAAATGGAGCTCCTGGTTTTAGTAGATGAGAAATTGAATACAAACCTAAGCTGTGTGATATAAAAATCATTGTAATCCAGTAATAGAAGATGATGTTCTCAAGGGGAAAAAAATAATCCCACCGTATTCTGTACTTATTAGACAGTACTATTCAAAGGAAATATAAGTCAAGCTACATGTGTGTTTTTAAATTTTCTTGAAGCCACATTAAGAAAGTAAAAGAAACAGATAAAATAATTTTATTAACATATTTTATTTACCCCAATATATCAGCTGTTATAATTCTAACATGTAATTAATATAAAAATTATTAATGTAATATTTTAAGCTTTTTTGACTAAGCGTGTTAAATCCAGTGTGTATTTCACACTTACTTTATGCATCTCAAGTCAGACTACTCAAATACTCAACAGCAACCTCTGGCTATGGGCTACCATATTGGCCAGTGCATTAGACTCACATATCTGTAAGTGAATACCAATTTAAGACACTAGTACACTTATGAGGCTATTATAGGAACCAAATTCTAAATCACCATTATGTGGAATACACAGGAAGTTTAAGTAATATAAACAAGAGGAAAGATACATTCTTCACTTCCCCTGAACTCAACTTCAGTGATTCTATAACATAGCATTTTAGATATTTCCTTTCAAATAAACATGGTTTTGTGCTTTACCTCCTGCTGCAGCAACTTCAAAATGCTGCAAGTAAAAAGCTGCTAAAAACTACAAATTGCCACCTAAGAACCCCTGCCTACATGATGATAATTAGTCCTATTTTAGAAGGACCACAAATTATTGCCAAACAATTAGATACATCTCTAGGAAAACTCATCTTGTTTCTTTCAAAATACATTTTTGGAAGAAGAAAAAAAGTAATCTGCTTCCATTCAGCTTGGGAATCTTCTTTTTTTTTTCAAAAGTAAAAAATAATTATTTATTCCCTATAATATTCCAGGTACTTATTAGGGATACAGGGTGAATAAGACACAATTCTTGCCTTTGAGAATTCACAATCAAATGAAACACATGATGTACGTTTGTATAATGTCACCTTTCAAGATAAATATTCACTTACTTCAGTGAAAGCTTCTAAAAGCAAGCAAGACCTTATTTTTTAAACTATTTTATTGAGGTATGATGGACAAACACAAAGCTGTACATATTTAATGTATACAACTTGATGAGTTCAGAGATAAGTATATACCTGTGAAACTATCATCACAAGTTATGCCACAAACATATCCCTCATTTCTAAAAGTTTCCTACTGACATCTTTATTTTTTTGTGTGATAAGAACACTTAACATAAGATCTACCCTTTTAGCAAAATTTTACATGTGCCATACAGTACTGTTAACTACAGGCAGTATGCTGTACAGTAAGATCTCTAGGATTTATTCATCTTGTATAACTGAAACTTGGTACTCTTGGACTAATAATACCTCCCTGTTTCCCCCTCTTGGCAACCGGCGTTCCACTCACTGCTGCTATGAGTTTAACTCTTTTAGATTCCTCATATAACTGATACCATGTAGTATTTGTCCTTCTGTATCTGGCTTATTTCACTTAGGATACTGTTCTCCAGGTTCATCCATGTTGCCACAAATGACAGGATTTCCTACTTTTATAACATTTTATATATATATATATATATATATATATATATATATATATAAAATATTAATATATATATATTAAACATTTTCTTTATCCATTCAGTCATCAATGGACATTTAGGTTGCTTTCATGTCTAAGCTATTGGGAATAATGTTGCAATGAACATGGGAGTTCAGATACGTCTTTGACATCATGATTTCAATTTCTTTGCATATATATACAAAGTGGGATTGCTGAATCATATGGTAGTTCTATATTTAATTTTTTGAGGAACCTCCATACTATTTTCCATAGTTGCTGCACCAATTTGCATTCCCACCAATAGTATACAAGGGTTTCCTATTTTCCACATCCTCCTCAACACTTATCTTTTTTTTTTTTTTTTAATTCTTTTTAGGTAATAGCCATCCTAGCAGATATGAGGTGATATCTCATTGTGGTTTTGATTTGCATTTCTCTGATGAATAGAGATGTTGAGCATCTTTTCATATACCTATTGGTCACTTGTAGGTCTTCTTTAGAGAAATGTCTATTCAAGTTCTTTGCCCATTTTTTAATCAAATCATTTCCTTCCTTCCTTCCTTTCCTTCCTTTTTCCTTCTTTCATTCCTTCCTCCCTCCTTCCCTTCCTGTCTCCCTTCCCTTCCTTCTTGCTTGCTATTGAGTTGTAGGATTTCCTTATATATTTTGGATATTAGCCCTTTATCAGATATATGGTTTGCAAATATTTTCACCCATTCCACAGGTTGCTTTTTCATTTTGTTGATGGTTTCCTTTGATATGCAGAAGCTTTTTAATCTGATGTAATCTTACTTGTCTATTTTTGCTTTTGTTACCTGTGCTTTTAGTGTCATATCCAAGAAATCATTGCCAAGGCCCATGTTAAGAAGTTTTCTTTTCTATATTTTCATCTAGGAGTTTTAAGGTTTCAGGTCTTATGTTTAAGTCTTTAAACCATTTTGAGTTAATTTTTGTATATGGTTTAAGAGTTCAATTTCATTCTTTCACACATGGCTATCCAGCTTTCCCAGCACCGTTTACTGAAGATACTATCCTTCCACATTGTGTGGAATATTCATTTTTAAATTGTATCTAAAATTAAATGAGTTGGTGAGAATTTATACAGATCAGGGGAATTAAAATGGGAAGAGAGCTTTATGCATGAAAACTAGAAAGGCTCAGTAATAGTGACTCAAAACCACTTGCTCATACCACTATGCTATTACCTCCCTTAGTGTAAACTTTTTTCATCTTGTCCTCCCAATTAATATAAACCAAAAACTGAAAAATAAATTTTGTTAAACAAAAAAATGATAAATTATTTTGGATTGAAAAAAGATATTTATTATTTACCTCCCTTCAATTCTTTGCAAGCCTTCCAAGGTAGGGACTGAGGACAGTGCCTGTCACAGAGCAGGTACTCAACATACATTTCAAAAGTGAATGATTGTTAGTTTCATTAATACAAGAATGGATTATTTTAAAATTTCTCACCTTGTATATATGTTTGAGACCTGATCTTCAGAATGTAAAATACAAACTAGTAGGTGAATTATGCTGTTTCTTTCCCTGTTTAAGGTAGCAGGGAGAACAACATATCAATGTTCAAAAATTATGTGTCACTGGCTTTATGCCCTATCAATATCCATGTAGACCAACAGAGCAAATAATCCTCATCATGAAGGACTTTCAAGTGGTACAAAAAATGATAATAAAAATAGTTCACATAAACATTGCATGATAGAAGCAGTAAGATATGCAGGGCTGGTGGGGTTAGAAGTAATTGAATTTAGGTTTCTTTGGTGAATGTTGTGTACATACATTGAAACAGTATATCCACAATTTTATAACGTGTAACACTCAGGGTATTATTTTAATCTCTTATGACAAACGTTTTAGATTAATTGCTTTGATCATTTTGAGACAGAACCAGTTATTTTTAAGCAATATGATAAGGCTTATTCCTTGTGTCATTTAAAAACAAATTTTAATAAAAGTTATCTTAAATATTGTTGCTGTTAGCTTGAGCAAATCCTTTTCATTTGTATCAGGTTTTAGATTTTCAATGCACTTTCATGTACACTCATCTCTTTTGATTTTCTCAACAATTCTGAATTGATGTTACTATGCTATAAGTAAAGATATTGAATCCAATTGATTCTTCTGACTGCAGATTAAAGAAAGGAAATCCCGAGAGACTGCCATAAAAATCCAGTCTTCCCTTCCTGTATAAATGTACCTCATTCTTTGCCTTTGTCAACATCCTCCTCTGATCAACATGATGCAGATACAGAGACAGTTTGCCATCTCTGCACAAAGGACCCAAGAAATGTTTCTCATCAACTTCACAATCCTGATGTTAAGCCTGATAAACAAAGAGAGGGCGCTGTTTTCCTTACATTTCTTATTAATATTTTATATTTCTTTCCCAACACTAGTCCTGATTGTCGAGTCTCCACTTTGTCCCTCCCTTCCACCCTACACGCACTGCCAAGACTCCAAAATTATGAAATTTTCAAATTTGCACATGCATGATCTAATTAATTATACTTATCCTAATAGGATTAATTCAAGATATACAACATATAGAAAGAAATCATTAGAATTCAGTTACCAGTAAGACTGCTTAGTGAAATCCAACTTTAGAAATAAAAAGTTCTCTTGTGCATCTTGAGGTTATCTTTCAGAGTTTTCTCTTGCATGTTTTTTCTCCCAATGGCCAATATGATTTCTACACTTGTAGTGTGTTTCTTGATATCCAGAATCACCTGGGGTCTCAGTACCATTCAGCCATCCTTTTATTTATCTCCCAATTGACCACACTTTAAATATCTTTCATCAGTGTTTGAAACTTTTCTCCACTTTTAGAACAGAAAATCAGCTAACTTAATTCAACAAATGATTTTACTGTTTCACTGAAAAGACATGACCTCACTCAATCTACCTGTCTCCAACCTCATTCTTTCTCTATATTATCACCTGCTCTTTTCTCCTTACCTCCTCTTCAATAAGAATTTAATCTATTCCTTTACCAGACTATTCTAATCATCTGTGCATTTGAGTTAATCCATTCATCAGAACATGTTACCTCTTTATATCTTCTTCCATTGGGCTGTTCATCTCACTTTCCATTATTCGCATCTCTCCTGAAACATACTCAAATTCATTCCGTACACAGAATACAAATAATAATACCCTCAGCAACTTTTCCAACTCTGTCCTTCTCTTTTAGATACTTATTTAAAAATATTCATTGCCAAATTCCTTGTAACTGCTCAACAATTTATAATCTAACAGTTTGCTCCCCAAATCTAATGACTTAATAGAACCATTAATTGTTGATCACAAGTTTACTTGTCAGTGGTTTTGCTGACCTGGGCCTGGCTGAGTTGACCTATACAGGGCTTGTGTGTATCTATGTGATTAGCTGACTGACTGGGAACTGGCTGGTTGAAGATAGTTGGCTGGCCGTTGGCTGGGGTAACAGGAGTGATCAGTTTACACTCATTCCACCCAGCACGCTAGCTTAACGTTGTTCATGTGGTGACAACAAGATTCTAAGAAAGTATAGAAGTGTTCATGGTCTCTTGAGTCCTATACACAAAGACATTGTCAGTTCAGTTGCATTCCATTGGCCAAAGCAAGGAGCAACAAGAAGCTCCACCTGTTCATAGGTAGAGTTGTAAAATTACTTTATAATGGCTATGGATATAGGGATGAATGGACAATTAGACCATTTTTTATTTGGACTCTATCACATCTTGCTTAACTTGTTTGTAGTATTAAACAGTTCATTCTTTCATCAAATCTATCTTCCCTGGGTTTCAGGAATTACAGTCTCTTAGATTTCCCCTTACATTTCTAGCCTACTCTTTTGAGTCTCCTTTGTTGGCCTTTGTTAGTTCTTTGAATATACGCTTTTCTCTAAGTTTATTCTTTGGTCTTTATCTCTTATAGCTGTAGATGTTTCCCCCATAATTGTATCATCTTTATCTCCTGCCTTGTAACAAGCTCTGCTTTCAGAGGAAACAAATTAAGAAACATACTCTTCACCAACAACTGATCGTGTTCAAACACTGTTGCCTCTTAATTGTACCATTGCTCTAATTTCTTTACTGGTATTCCTACCTCCAGTTTCCCCTTTCCTCTAATTATCTGCTGCCTGTGTAATCTTTCTTAAAACTACACCTGATCATGATATGAGCTACTCTACAATTCTAAATCAATCACCTGCTCAAAGAACTTTGATTTTTCTCCATTGAACGATTAAATTCTCATTTGGAGTTTAAGGTCTTTCACTATTTGACCACAGTCTGCTTTACTCAATCCTCTTTACCCTTCACTGCAGTCATATTACAGTCTTTTTTATTCCTAGAGCATTCCTTATACATTTCTATTCACATCCCTTTGCTCATGTTCCCTTAGTCTTAAATAATCATCCCATGAGACCCATCTACTTGATCCCCTATGTGTCTTTTAAGAATTAGCTCTAATAACACTTCATGTGAATCCTGTTCTTCCTGCTTTGGGTCGTTAATATTTTCTCCCTGATTTCCTATTTTACATTATATGTCTGCATCTTTGCATTGGATGTTAAACACTTCAAAGGAAGAAATGATTTCATAGATTGTATTACTAATGGTCAAAGATTTTATACATGAGTTATTAAAAAATATATATCTGTTGAATGATATTGAATCACTGAGGATACAATTTTTAAAAACCCTGTAACCAGTAATATATACCTAGTATCTAATTGTAAAACCTAATTTTCATGTGTACGTTTTGAGTTAGTTAAATCAAGAAAGCATCAAACTAGATTAACTGAAGATCAGATTTTGAGATATATCATTTTGCTCCATGGAATCTTCAAGATGCATTAAATTAAATACAATAAAAGTAAAAGTATGCAAATCAATATCAATATCAGTAGTCACTGCTCATTTATTGAATCAACCTGGGTCCCCACAGGAAAAAAATGGCACACTTAAGGTGAGTAATTTTTAAATGGTTCAATAAAGGGCTGTTTGCAAAAATTGGGTATGGTTTAGGGAAACCAAAGGATATGGAGCAGTACCCTGAAGGTAGTAATACCTACTATGGAAAACTTCACCACCCCTTGGGCAGAAGTGGTGAGAGGCTAGAGACCTTACCAGAACCTGGAGAAAGAGAGCTCTGAGAGAAGGCAGACTTATAGGAGCTGTGACCCTTGATAGGCAGGATGCAGCTAAACTGTAGCAACCCCATACCCAACCCTACTTCCTGCTTCTGCCCTTGCTAGTATTTCCATGGCCAAATCCAGCCAGAAACCAATCTTGCCCTGAAACCCAAGGACCAAGGGAGGCCAGTAATGTGGTAAAAAAGAGAGTAAGGTGGAGAAGAATAGAGAGTGGATCTGGAAGGCAAATGTTTGATATCTGGGAGTTATTTTTGGACATTTTGTTTTTATTTTATGCTGCTGAATCTTGGTATCAGAAGAATAATTCATGGAATTTATTTCATCATGAAATATATTGCTTAATAAAAACGTGGAAATTTCTTTTTGGCTAAAGGAAGTCTTCAGCCCCAATTATTTCGCATTTTTGTTAAGAAACTCAACATCTACATCAATAATATGGGGAAAAAAAACACTGTTGAAGGAGAGGATTCAGAAACCTTTTGATTATAGCTTTCTGTTTCAGTACATAATCAACTTCACAGTCAGGTATTTTCAGGTCTTAGAATTATTAGTAGTGCTAATGTGCCTCAATAAAAGTGATTTTATTCTTCTCAGAAAAGGTTGTGAAGCACACAGATTCATTAATATAACTTTGGGGATTTGTAGGTTAATTCGGTAGCCTCCTTATACTTGATAGATACGCACCTGCCCTGATTTCTCACTTGTAATGTATAAAATGCCAAGCAAAAAGATACGCACTGAAAAATTCTGATGGATTAATCCTAAACCTTAAAAAGTAGTTGTGAAGATAAAAAAAAATGTCAAAAATCTAAAATAATTTTAATAGCTAATTCTTTTTGTCCCCAAAGCCAAGGAATATGAAAAATTATCTTTCAAAAACAGCAATTTTCTTACTTTGGTAGTATTGTATTTTAAAGCATAAAATATAAGTTTAGTTATAATATCTAATTTAAGTCTCATAACAAACCTAGCTATGATGCATATTTGGATACATTCTATTACTCAATTTTCCTATTTAAGAAAAATTCCATGTTAAAAAGATTAAGTAATATTCTTGAGGTCCAAAACTAATAAATGACAAACCCTGCAAATGAGCTTTTGACTCCCAGTGTAGTATTCTTTAGACTCTATCAGGATCTATAAATATTTTTGAGCACATAACAAAATGTGTATATCATTTACTATACTAAGAACACTTTAGAACACACACAGAAAGAATAAATTTTAAAAGCATGAGGTAAAAATAAATGTAAATAGAAGACCTGAGATTTTTAACCTGCTCTCAGCATACCTGCGTACCCTACTCTGAAAATTATTGGTCAATAGTACATACACCAATTTATCCCTTGAATTAAAATAAATTTGCATTCCTTAGTGTTTACCTCATGCAAAGTGAAACAAAGGTCCTTAGATAACCTATGCCCAAAATTATGAATGAAGAAAAAGGAAAAACTGTGAAAGGCATTTTTGAGGCAAAAAATTTTAAGATTTGATAACCATTTAGATATAAGGAGCATTGGAAAAGATATTCAGAATGATTTATAATTTTTTTCCTATAGCCATTAGGCAAATGCTGATTATTTGAGTTATGGAATATAAGAGATAGGACATCTAAGTTTACTTTTATATTACTATTAATTTGAAAATCTTTCCATAGTTTATTGGCTATCCAGTTTTTCTCTAATATAAAGGATCTGTAAGTTCTTTTGCCTTTTTCTGCATTGGGATGATTGCCCTTTTCTTGTTTGATTTATAAGAGTTCTCGATAGATATAGATATTAACGTTTTGTCCATTTTATGTTGTGTCTGGCCTCTTTTCCTCAACATTTTGTTTGGGAGACACCATATTTTCATGTGTCATCATAGCGTTCATTCTTACTGTTGTATAGTATTCCATTTTTACTCCTACTAAGAGAATTTCCTAACTCAAAGTGGGTTAAACAATAAGGAAATGTATTTTCTCAGATAACTGGAAGTCCAGATGTAGGACAGACTCTGGGTGTGATAACCAGAGCTGCAATGATATTATTAAGATATAAGTTTTCTTTCATCTCTCTGAACTGCTATTCTTATGATCACAGGATAGCTGCCAGGGTCAATGGGTCATGTGATAAGGTTTTACCAGCAGAATGTGACCAGGGGAATTTATATCACTTTCACACTTGGCCAAGCCTTTCTTTTCCTTTCCCATATGCTGAAACCTGGACCTGCAAGTAACCTATTTCTACCACACAGATGAAACAATGACCTTGGGCAAGGTAGAGAAACATGATAAAAAGAATCTGAGACCCTGAATGACCATGTGGAGCATAGCTTCCTGACATCCTGAAGCACCTGAATCAGGAAGTTTATGCACCAGATTTAAAAATCTTGTTTTTAATAGTCACTGAATTGTTGGGTTTCTTGGTTATTAGCAACAGAGTCTTCACCATAACTTAAGTCAGACCCATTAAGTTTAAAATACAATGGAGGTTTTAAGTTTAAAATGAATCAAAAATAAAGTAAGGATACCTGGAAAAATGAAAGGCCATGGAAAATTTTTATCAGTCCCAAGTATGAGGTCTGCGGTAGATTGTTGTTCAAGTTCCTCTCTCCAAGAACTCAGTTTTTAGAGTAGAATGCCTATCACTCAGACAAGAATTAAGCACCAACAAACTCACTGCTGTCCTTTCTCAAATTTTCTCTAAAGTCTTTCTCAAATTTTCTCTAAAGTCTAATAAATTAACATGAATAATGCAAAGACTATACTGACAAGTCGACTCTGCATATGAATTTTTTAATAAGCAAAATCCCCTATGGATTAAACACAACATAGTTTAATTCAAATCATTAAGAGATGCTAATCTTAGTTTAAGCTTTAAAATCTAAAATTTGAGCACGATAACCTCATAAAGTCAGACGTGGGTATTATCGGTTTTCCTTGGTTCATATTTCCATTGCACAAATAGATTTATATAGTGTCTATATCAGATAGGTAAAATATACATCAGGAAAGCAAGTTTATAGTAGAAAAATTAGAACTTATAATTGATCAATTAATCACTGAACAGAAATATTAATAAGTTTTTTCATTCACTCATGAAGATTTTATGACAAATTCTCAGTGAAAATCTGTTCCTTTAATCAAAATAGAAAATGCTATTTTGGCACTGGGATCAAAATCATGTTGCTAACAATTATTTAGTATATACTGATGATTTAATTTATTGAATAATTTGGTATTAGTTTCATCATGGCAATACTTATAAACTGGCAAATCTATGTCTAAGACTAAACAATACAAAGAATATTTTCAAGTATTCTTCAAATATTCATTATGTTCAAGAAGTATAGCAAGGACAGCTTGTTCTATGATCTACAAAAGATCCCATTTTATACTGCTTTGATTTACATCCTAATTTTTACAGATAAAAACATAAAGATGGTATACGTTTGTGAGTAGCAGCAATAAAGATTGCTGATTAAAAAAATGCCAACCCTCCTCACTGAATTTGCTTGCTAATATGACACATATTTTTGTTGCTCACTTCTATTATAAGCCCTCTTTTCATTGCACAACAAATCTGAAGTTATGAAAGTCACTGCAACAAAGTATGATAATCTGCAGTTTTAGGTTATTTTAGATCAAACTAGAGCCTAGACAAAACTTTTCTAAAATCAACTTTACCCATTTCTTAAACAGGTACATATTTTGATATAACAAAACATCTTTTATATTACTACATGATACTTCTCATCAGGTATCATTGGGGAAATTCAACAAAGTTGAGCCTTAACCCATTTATAGGGGCATTTGGGTTTCAGAATTTTTAAGACTTTTCAGGAATTATGCTCAAAAAAATTCCTCATTTGTGTGTGTGCCTTATTACAAAAGTTTTTTTCACCATACTTATACATGATTTTAAAACAAAGGGTGTTTAAAACTAGTTAAACTAAATATTTTGCTTAGTTCTTGAATCGCCAGTTGCCACAATCAGGAAATATTTTAAACTTTTTGTATTATTCCCTTATTATAAAGGCTTTATCTCCCCTGTTTGTTTAAAAGGAGAGAAAAATGTCAACACATTCGAAATATACATATCTGCTAATACCCATAAAGTCATAGAGGAACAAAATACAGAAGGAAAGTAAAGTGACAGTAAAATATGCACTTGAAATTTCACAATTTGGATTATAATTCTTACTGATGGATCTTATTTTGAAGCAGGTATTCTGCAGATAGCATTTCAATAAAATTTTTATAACATTTTAAGGTAGATGGTATGTTCATTTTAATGGTGAGAAAACTAAGGCTTAGAGAGATTAACTAATTTACGTCCAAAGTAGAAGTAGGGCCAATATGCTTTTTTCCATTCTTCAATTCCTACTGCCTCCTAAAAATGTTTTAATTCTTTTGCTATTAGAAAACGACGTAAAGGGGATAGAAATACTTTTCATATACCTACTTATTCTCACCAAGTTTCTTCTCATATTTCTTGGTCATAGGGGAAGATTTTAATGTTCAAAACTATCAATTACTTTTAAGCAAAATGCACAAAGTGTCTTCAATATCCAGGATTAGAAAAAATCTCAAAACTACTTTCTTTGGCAACTTGTTTTATAATATATGCTATGAAACTTTTGGAATATTCCACAAATAAAACAAACATTCTAACTCATGATTTTTTTCTAGCTGTAACAGAAACTCTTCTCATTTTTTTCTGCCTCCTTAAACTGAAGTGTTCTCCACCACTTAAACACCCTTTTACACCTATGATTTTTACCAGGTACAATGGTATCCTCTTCATTACTAGGCAAAGGTGTTATTCATTAACAAAGTACAATCAACTGATTTTAGAATATTTAAGATAATCACATTTTTTTTTTCCTGCACTGAAATTACAACTGAGACTTAAATCACTTTGTTTTGGGACTTCTGATATACATATAATTCATAATTTCTTAAAAATTCTTAAACATTAGCAATATTAGGCAAAGTAGCTGTCTGCTACGCTGTCAAGTCTAAAATGTATAAAAAATATAAAATGTTTAGACTGTCTAATCTTTAGATTATTTTAAAAGATCACTGTTTCATAAAGCGAAAAGAAAATTAGTTTACAAAGGCTAATCAAGTTGATATTAAAAATAGGTATAATATATACATACATGTATATTTCTTAAAGAAACGTGGAAACATTTCACACATTTTAAATAACAGTCGTGGGATAGCTTTAGGTTATTTTCAGTGCACCAAATTTATTTGCCGATCAAAGAATTACTATAGGCAGAGAGTTTAAAAATTCCCAGGGCTGGGGGAGGGGAGCAGAGTGGGGTAAACAAATCAGTATATATTAGATGTATAAGGACTAGAGCCAGGGCAGACATGAGTTTCTAAATTATATATATCACCTTTTTCATAAAAGGGTGGTACTTCATAGGATATCCAAGTAACACCGACTTATAAAAACAAACCAAATACTTAGAATGTTGGCCACATAAGAGAGAGCGGCTGGAGGCTTTGAGAGACTGAAGAATGAACAAACTCAACCGATTCAAAATGTATTATTCATCCCTCAAAGAACCAAAACAGAGGGAAAAAATACGAAAGGTCCTCACAACACTCCGAAAAGTTCAGGCATTAGGACGTGTTGACTGACACCCATTTCTTGCTGTTTTAAAACCCGCCCCTCCGCTGCCTGGCCTCTCTCCACGGAAACGAGCGGCGGCCAAAGAAAGTTGCTCTGCACAGGTGGGGACTCAGACGGCCCCGCGCCCTTCTCAGCCTCTGCCGCCCGAACGCGACGCGCCCCCGGAAGTGACCGGGCCGGGCAGGAGGCGGGAGCGCGCGGCTCAGGCGCGCGCTAGCTGGGGGCAACCGTGAACGGAGGAGGAGGGGCCCGCGCGAAGCCCCGCCTCCCCCGGGCTGCGGCCTCCGGCTACAGCCAGGGTTCCGAGGGCTCGGGCTCCGGCTCCGGGGTTCGCTGGCCTGAGTCGGGTCCGCGTGGACAGGGCTCCTCCTTGTCCCCACGCGGGCGCGGCCCCCGCTGTTCGACGTGCAACTGCATCAGGGCCCGGCGGTACATGGCCTCCAGCTTCTCAAGCCGGGCTCTCAGGGCCCTGGGGCTGCCCTGCTCGTCCTCGGGGCCGCCGCCCCTAGCCCTCCTGTTCGTGCTGGCCTCCTCGGGGCCCGGGGACGCCCTCGCCGCCTCCGCGTACGCCCCGTCATCACCCTCGCCGGGGAGCCGCAAGGCCTGACGGAAGAGGCTGCGGTTCTCGCGCTTCAGCCGCCGGTTCTCGAGCCGCAGTCGGGCGTTCTCCTCACGCAGCCGCGCGTTCTGTCGGTCCCGCTCGTCCCGCGCGCGGATGGCCTCTAGGTGGCTCGCTGCCAAGTCGGCGAACCGCTCCTCCAGCTGCTGTCGGGCGCCGCCCGCGCGGCCTCGCCAGCCCCCGCTGCCGCCACCCCCACGAACGCGGCCCGGGCGGCCCTGCCCGCGGCTGTCCCCTCCGCCGCAGCTCCCGCGCCTGGTGGCGCCACCACGCATGCGCCACATCGTCCCAACCGCGTCGCCAGCCCCTCGGGCCGAGGGGCCGCGCGCCCAGGCGCCAGCGAGTTCGGGGCCCGGCAGGGCAGTCGGGGCAACAGCGCAGGAGGAGAGGAGGTGGCGGGCGGCGGCTGCTGGCTTGGGGCCAGAGGAGGCCGGGAGTTTGCCCGGTTTGAGGCGTGTCTTGTCTCCTCGGGTGGAGCTGCCCCCCTGGGCCTGCGATCTCCAGGCCGGCTCACACACAATGCCCCTGGGGAGCGCCCTGCGGCTCAGCCCTTCGGCAGCGCGGGGAAAAGCGTGTATCCTCGGCCGGGCTCTGCCAGGGCTCTTCGGCGCGGGCCAGGGCACTGCAGGAACCAGCCGGCCTCGCCCTGTCTCCAGCGCAACCACCAGTTACCTTGCCTTTTACAGGGCAATCTCAAAGCAAATAATAATACAATGAGAAGTTCTGGGACAGCTTTATGGGGCACGTTGAAAAGCTATAACGGGTTTATTTAGAACCCAGCAGTTTAACCCACCTCTAAGCTTAAGGAAACATTCAACAGAGTGGAGCTGAGCACTTGTCATGAGGCCCTCAAGTGGGAACGGGTAGGTCTCAAAAGAATATAGGCATTTCCCAGTTTGTGGACAGCCAGGGTTCCACTTGGCAAATTGTTTGCAAGTCTATAGAAACAAGGTTATACGTACTTGATGTGCTCAGGTCTGTTAACAAAACCTATGAAACTCAAAATGTGTCTCACACGTTCAAGAAACTTTACTCAGTAAATTCCAAAATTTCTGGGTGGATACAGCTCATTGAATGAATCACACTCTTTGTTGCTAAGGGACTCAACTTACACAATAATTGGATAATTGCAAAGTAAATTAAGGATAAGACACTGATGCCAGAATCTCATGGGAGAGAGAGGTGTTAGCCAGAATCTATATTTTCAACAAGGTCCCAGGTAATTCTTAGGTTAACTGAAGACTTCAAACCACCGGAACAAGTAAAGGAACTAGAAGAGCATTTGAGAAACCTGGTTCACAGTTGGGGTTTTTCCTTGAACAGTACAAATAAAGGTAAGTAACTAGGGGAAAAGACAGAATTATTCAACTTTTATCCTAAAACACCACAAACACAAACACAATCTCTCAATTGTCATTATCATTTCATGAAATCAAAAAGTAGGATATATAACTTCAGAATTTCAAGAAATATAAATTTAGTTTTATGAAAGAAAAGACCATATCATTCTTAATTTCCATTAAAAGTAGATGGTGAAAACTTTGTTGCAGACATACACCAACTTTTCTATGTATTATTGAACAAAAAATAAGTTTTTTCCCATAGTGTGTATAGAGACTGCAAGAAAAAAATGCTGGTGTGTAAGGAAAGGTGATTAGTTCCCGATTTTAGATAAGAGCTTTAGGGAGCCCTGAGAGAAGAAGATAGATATGCCACACAAGTTAGAGAAACTCTGCATAAGAAAGATTCAGTCACCCCTTGGGTGTTATGAATTGAGTACTAGTGTCTTTTATTTTTTGTTGGCTTCACTCTTCTTACCCTTACATTAGTAAATCTACTAGTATTCTCTTTTTACAATTTATCAGATTAAAGCTGCTTTGTTTCCTTTGTAGAATATCTCGTAAATTTTCGTACCTAACCACTGTAATGAACTATACTGTTTCCTAAAGAACACTGACACTGGTTATATGAGAAGGCCTCCATGTCCTACTCTCTACCCCTGATCCAACCCCAAAGTGCTCTCTTTTGCCTTGATAAATTAATGGAGTAATATAAAATATCATGAAAAGCAGGTAAAACTCATTAAGCAGAAGAAGATCCAGTAAAATTGTCAGTTTGTTTTATGTATTTTACAGTAACTAATCTGATTATATGTATATACTCCCAAAAGACAGAATCCACTAATTCTGCCACTCTGCAGGCACGTGGCATATATAACTATTTTTATTTTACTAAAAGAAAGGAAGGAGGGGAAGAAAGAAAAGGGCAAAAAGAAAAAAGAAAAAACCAGGGTGGGGAGAGAAAATTGATCCAGCAAAAATTATTAATCACAATCATGAAGGTTATCTGTGCAAAGCAATGAACATTCACCTTAGGGTTAATGGAGATTCCACCCATCTTCCCAAATAGGAGGTAGATACAATGGATGTAATGTCTAAGTTGAAAGATGATTTGGAATAGATTTACTAAAATGATCACTGCCCAAATTATTCCTTGTATTTAAATATATTTAAATTCACTTAGAATACTGTCAAGAATTGTATACCTGAAGATGAACATTACAGCATTTCTAAATATAGTAGGACAAAAGTTAGTAAAAATGGTTCTACCAACTATTATTTGTTAGTAGACTACATATGAAAATATTATTGCACAAATAATATAACATATATATGAAAGTAAAATGAAGAAATTTTAGAGAAAAAAATTATGGAAATGATAAAATTTAAAAGCAATTATCCTTCAAAGAAGAGAATATAGAAAAACATAAGCTCTTAATTAGAAAATATACATAAAATAAACACTTGTGCTTTCTTTGAAAAATGGGAGCTTGTAAGCAGTAAAATTACTTGCTTACTAAAGAGAAAAAAGGCTCAAAGGACACAGATTGCTTTTTTCTGACATTGTAATTATTGTTCTTTAAGCTACTCCTACTCAAGAAAAAGAGATAAGAATTCCCCTATAATAAATGTGACAGTTTTATAAATAAAAATAAAAACTCCAACGGACTATGTGCACTTCGTGTTTAGAAAACTCTAATGCCAAAGATTATTCCTTGACTAAGGTTATAAAATTTGTAGTAAAAGAGCAGAAAAAGTGGAAGTAAGTAATTTAGAGTACTTGATTTTGCTATTTCCCTGAAACAGCAACTTTTTAGTGTTTTGGGGACTTTTTGTAAGTATTATTATCAATTTTTTTCTCTCTCCACACCCTCACTGCCCATTCTCTAACTGTTCAACAACTTGTATTTCATTTTACGTAAGAGAAAAAAGATGAATAGATGAGGTGACAGTCATTGTGCTTCTTAATATAATGCCTTACACCAACATTTTTGTAAATACTGGAGTTAAGAAAAGCTGTGTCAGCAAACTGGAGTGGCACTGTTGTTTTTGCCTTGCACTTCCACTTTAGTACTTCTCAAAACCAACTTTGAATGACAGCTGAGTTCATTGTCCCCTTTCTCCCATCCTCCAAACAAGTTTTCTTTCTTTTTATTTTTATTTTTTTCCCCATATACACTCTCTGGTATATATTTCTAAGTGCTGGCTTGAGAAAGAGGCCCTATTACATACATAGTTTCCTGTATCCCCAGTTGATTTCTAAGATTCTTTTATTGTCATTTGACTCTCATTTCTCCATTTTGAACCACATTTCTTATCAAATGAATCATATGTTAAGGTAATTTATCGCACACTCACATTGGGACAAGTTATCCTATATCAAATGCCTCTGTTGCCTCTCTCCTTAAAACAGCCTATAATATATCATCAAATGAACTTGGTTAACAACTTTGACCAAAGTCAGTTGTATAATTACGTTGAACTCCTTAGTCTGGCAGGATGCCCTGGGTGTTTCTGTGCTTACCTTCCATTATTCCTCTGCTGCTGTATTCATGCTGCTACCGAGTCTTTTGTCCTGGAGTTTGGGTGTAATGCATGGTCTGTGGACTGAATTGTACCCCCTCCAAAATTCATATGTCAAAGCCCTAATTGCTAATGTGATGGTATTTGGAGATGGGGCTTTTGGGAAGTAAATAGGTTTAGAGGAGGTCTCTTCTGATGGAATTAGTGCCCATAAAAGAAAGAGCATCAGAAAGCTTCCTTCCCCTCTCCCTTTCCACCTTGTGAGTACACAGTCGAAAGATGGCCATCTGCAAGCCAGGAAGAGAGCCCTCACTGGGGAGCTGAGTCAACTGGCACCTTGTTCTTGGACTTTCCAGCCTCTGAACTATGGAACTATGAGAAATAAATCCTTGTTGTTCATACAGTATGTTTCATTTTTTGTCTCACTTATTTGGATTGTAAAGAATCCATCCAGGGAAAGTTTATACCCTACCATTTCATGCATTTGTCTTAGATCCCCTGAACTCAAGGTGTTTTTCCCTCTTTTAGACATTGATAACGTACTGCAATACCTGTTCCAGTAAATTGATGCTGAGGTCCTTCTTGTACAAGTAGATCTGTACAAGATATGAGTTAATATTTCTTGTGTTAATATTTCGTGTACAAGTTAATATTTCGTGTACAAGTAGATCTGTACAAGATATGAGTTCCTGGAGCAGCTTATATTGTGTGTGTGTGTGTGTGTGTGTGTGTGACAGTGTGATACAAATATTTCTTGAATGACTAGGATATTGAAAACATTAATTCCTCATTCTCTTATATGATCTTAAAGGATGATTTTACCAAGTAAAACTTTAACCATTTAATAGTCAATAAAGTTAACCTATATATCCAAGAGCTGAGCTAATTGAAACTCACCAAAAAAGGTTTTTAGAATGCTGACAATTTTCAGACTGAACTAGGAAGGAGGTTGGCACTGCCTTGTTAATGACAAGCTTTGTTAAAGACTTATCTTAATATATAGTGGGTCTTTATATGTAGGTTTTTGAATATATAATAAACAAGAGGTACAGGTTTTGGAGTAAGACATACATACCCAGATTTCATAAACACCACAACCCTCCCACTCCAGATGTATGACCTTGGGCAGCCTTCTGAAGCCACAGTTCCCTCATTTGTACAATGGAATAAAGTAGTATCTACCTCATGGGGTTCTTGGGAAGAGCTCTTAAAAATCTTAAAATAGAGTCAGCCAGCAAGGATTACACATTAACTCTTGATACTATTATTAATTTGTTGTTTTTATTTTATAAGACATTTATAGAATGAGTTCTTGTGAAGAGCCAGTGGTATTTAAACTCCCCATATGAGTTATTTGCTTAAGGAGCTGCCCCAAATATAATATGCAGCCCCTTTGCAGATATGATTTTTATTTTTTGATAGTTCTCATTAAATGTTTGGGTTTTAAAAATGCATATTTTGTAAGCTCCATGTGCTGAAAAACTTAGTTAATCACATTCTGAGCTTGGGGTTTGCTAACATTCTCTCTAAAGCCCTAGCTGAACACGGTTTTATTTTCTGGGAGCAGATTTATTAGGGCTATGAAGAGCACGTATTGATGCTTGGTAGCATGAATATCTCTTTATTGGAATAATTACTAGAGGGTTAGGAATTGAGAATATTGATTGCATTTATTTAATCTTTTGATATGGACAAAAATATTAAAAGCCATCAAACACTAGCATTGCCCTTTGACAGCATCATTTAATTCTAGCTACAGGAAAAATTGTGACATAAACAAAAGCAGCATGACTTACCTGTCTTAATTAGGATATTTTCTACAGTGGGGGAAAGACCCTCCTTCCTTTAAATATAAAAGCACTAGCCAGACTAATAAAAGAGGGCAAGAGCATTATAGGTTAAGCAGAAAGTAATGTAGCTAAGAGCAAAAGGTATCCACACAGAACACTTGGCCAAAACAAGTCCAAAATGGAGACTTTTTAAAGTGGGAAATGTCTTTGTTAGTTCTAAAGTAGCGTCTCCATGCTACATGTTTGTAGATTAGCATTATTCCTTAAAGGGTCTGGACCTGTGCTGTACACTAGCCACAGGTGGCTATCTAAATTTCAGTTTAAATGAATTAAAATTAAATAAAATTTAAAAATTAGTTCTTACGTTACGCTAGTTACATTTCAGGTTCTCAGTAGTCACATGTGGCTTAGTGCCTATCATGATGGATTGAACAGATATACAGCATTTCCATTATCACAGAAAGGTCTATTGGACAGCACTGGGACAATCAGTATACCCCACTTCTTACTCTAATTATTGGTCTCAATCTTCAGAAAGCTATGGTGAAATTGATATTGGAAAAGAAAATGCAAGAGATCACTCTGCATATTTCCAGCATTTTCTCTATGTTTGATTTCATACCAATGAAACAGTTTTTTGTTTGTTTGTTTGTTTTGTTTATTTTATTTTATTTTAAGAAAAAAGGCCATATATTTTAGGATAAGGATGAAAATATAAGTGTTACTTAAGCAGACACCTTTGTATTATGAATTAGTCCAGTTTCTTACACCATAATAATTAGCAACCAATAAAGCAATTAAAAAATAAAGCAATTTAACTCGATCTTCACAGAAATTATTAAATTCCAAAGTTACAGTTTATCTAGAAGCAGAAGAGCAGTAAGAACGTTCATATCTTAATATCTTCCCGAATTTCAACGTATTCAAGAATAAAGAACTTAGACCCAGGCAGGCCAATTTACCCTGCAAAATTTTCCCTAAGAAAAGTACGGCTGAAAATTGGCTCTCCTAAAACAGAAGGTACTTTCAGAAGAGTTATATAAGTGAAACACACAGGCCAATTCAGTGATGCGGAAACCACCTCATGCAGGAGAAACGCAGCAAACACAAGTAACCCACATTCACGTCTCAGAACCTGTCAGGGTCTCAGAATAACAATCAAGGTTGATTGTAACATCCTACCTCTCCAATGACAGGATGGAAAGTTTTTAATGAAAAGTTATAAACAAATGAATGACAGTCCTAACACACTTTCTGGAAAAGAGTCTTATTTTTTTTAACACTTCATTAACCATCTGGAGTATCTTTAAACTTTAAACAAGTATCTTCTCTTAACCTCTTTCCCTATGCTGTTAGGATAAAGTGAGTATTTTTAATCCTCTTTACTATTAGAAGTGCCTGTCATATGCAGTAGATGTGTGCATGGAATATGTCACAAATTGGAGGTGAAACAGAGAAACTTGCTCAAAGCCTCTTCCCTTCAAACCACTTATTCCAAATGCCAAGTCTTTCCCATGTCCCTAAGCACACTCAAACATCCTGCTCTCGCAGCCACCTGCCCTTCCTTCCATCATGCAAACAGGGACAGCAACACCACCTCCTCACAGAGATGTCCCAGGCGGTGATGGGGGCCAAGCACTTGTCTCCCACCCATCCGGGTCAGATGGAAAGTGGAGGGCAGGTAGGTGGCAGCAAAAACACAACTGCCGGCATTGCACAGATATTTTCTCGACTTCAAGTACACAGCACCAGAAGGATAGGGAATTAGGGTCAGCCTGCTTTCCAGAGCAGGTGTAGATTCATTCATTCACTTAAACATTCCTGAGACACCTCCTGTGTGGTTGGCAGTGCTGGTTCACAACTGGAGGCTGAGGCTCACGAAGGCCAGCAGCGCAGCACGAAGCGATTGCGGAAAAGCATTATTATTTATCTTCTCTTCATGGTTTCATCTCAAATCAGGAACACGTCCTGGAGACCAGTGGGCTCACCACGGCCAGGGAAGAGGCATTCTGGGAGCTCCAGTTCCGGCAGGAATCAGGCCACAGGAGTGTGGGGGCCGGGGCCGGAGCGGGCTGGAGGCCAGGGACCGCGGATGCAGGCAGGCGAGGTGCGGAGCGCCCGTGGTCCCAGTCTGGTCCCAGCCCTGGCTCCACCACAGTGCGCCCGGTCCGGGTGTTTTGTTTTTTTAAATAAACCTTGAACAGATAGGGCCCTCTTATTCTTAAGCATATGTACCTAAAATAGTGATTCTGGCTCAGTCTGAGTTCTCCAGCTACGTACACATCACTGAAGGTAGTAATAGGAGTCTGGGAATGATTTCTAATTAGAACCAAGTTACCTACCAGCTATCTTCAGAAGGGTGCAAAAAACCAAGTAATTTATTTTTTCTTTTACCACTGCCCCTCAAACCCATTCTGTCACTCTTCCTTCCCTTCCCTTATATAGTATCTCGAGAAGAACCATTAATTTACAACTACTTCTGAATATTAATGAACAGTCCTCATTTTCAGATATTAAAAGTCCACTGCAATATAATTCAAAACTTAAAACGCTCATGCAATTCGCTGTTTCTCATCTCCTCACAGCACTGTCACTACCTATTCCTCCCAGATTGGAATTAACCAGCGTTAATGGAAAAGGAGGGTGAAATTGATGTTTACTCTCTTCCATGCTTTACCTCCTCACCCACCCTCCTGAAGTCATCTTCAGCTAACCTTTAACCTTTAAGATTTATCCAGGCAACAGTGTCCCACAAACACCAAGCGTCTCACTACACTCCACCTGTGGAAGCATACACTAAGAAAATCAGCTTCTGCAGTTAGAGTATTCTGCTTCAGGCTGAATGTCAGTTTCCATTCTGTGGACTACTCACATGATCTAGCTGTGGCTCTTCTGAGGAACTTTTACTTAGAATATGTAGGGAGCGGGAACCTCGGGAAAACACTCTCTGTTAGACTCTTCCAAGATGTTCATATCCCCAGTCTCCTCTCTGATCATGCTGCCCTCTTATATACAGGACAGTGAATCAGTTTCCCAGTTCAAATCCCTTGATGAAGGTTCTCGATATGGTTTAGCCTCTCAGACAGGTATGCGCCTATAATCAATGTCTAGTTTTGGCACTTCAGCTGAGATGAGGACAAGTTCTACCATATTTCAAAGAGATAAAATATTTGTTCTAGTGAAGGCTGTACATTCATTCAATCAAGTAGTATTTAATAAATTCAATAAATGAACCAGTATTTTAAAAACTTAAAATATATAAAGTGCCTAGCACATTGTAGGAACTTGAACATGTATTGCCGTTACAGTTGTAAACTCTAAACTTACAAGCTCTCAGATTATGCTGGATTCCTATATCCTTTCTTCTTTTCTATGTTTTCATTAAATATTTCATCCAATCCAATAACCTTATTTTTTTTTCTATGCTAGTGTTTTCCAAATTTCTCTCTCAACCCCAAAATTCTACTCTGAGTTCCAGCTTCTGAGTTCCAGCTTCATACATTGATTCTCACCTGACGTGTTTTCTTGACTATCTCACAGGTGTTTCCAACAATATTTTCAAAATGAAACTCTTACACTACCCTGCTCTCCTGACCTGTTTTGCTCCCAGACTTCTCCATCTCAGCAATTAGTACCACCATCCATCTTGTGGTTTAAGCCAGCTGTCTTCTTTGATTCCTTCTTCTTCCCTATCATTCCCACCCCTGGTACTAGATCCATCTCCAGTTGTTCATTTCTTCCTCTAAAAAATCTTGGTTTTTCTCAGCATCTCCTCTGACAACAGATTAGTCCAAAGCACTACCCTCTATCATCTGGCCTATGCTGCAACTGCTTTGCTGGTCTCAATATTTACCCTATCAAATCCCTTGTGCACAGAGCCACCAGTGTGACTTTTTGCAAGCATGAATATGAGCATGCTGTTTCTCTGCATAAAACCCTCCAGTGGCTTCCCATTATGCTTCCAATAAAATTTAAAACTCTTATCATAGCCTACAAATTCCTGATAATCCCTGGCTCCTGCATACTTCTTAAGACATCTATTTTTATTACCTACTTTTCTACTACACTCTAGCCATGCTGGCCTCTTTTAATTCTTGGAGCTTGTCAAATTGTTTCCTGCTTTAGAGATTTTGAACATTCATTTCTATCTAATTGGAATGTATTCTTCCTCTGCTCTGTGTGACTTGTCATGATTTAAAAAAATCATTTAGATCTCAAGTTAAATATTCTTTCCATCAAGGTTTTCCTAGATGACAACCATCTTTGCTGTCTATCCCTTCGCTCTATTCACTTACTTCAGAATGTTGACAATTAGCCTTGACTATATTTTATTAAATTTTCCACTAATCTGTAAGTTCCATTTTAATACTACATTTTGTTTATCTATTCTGCCAGTCTGTAAGATACAAAGAAACAGAGCTCATATCTGATTTGTTTATCCTTTTATACTATCTAGGATAATATAGGTGCTCAATAAATATTTGTTGAATAAAAAATGAATCCAGAGGTGACCAACAGTTCTTTTTTCAGCTGTTAACTTATAAAAATTCTTGATTGTTAAAAAATGAAGTTACTACTGAATTTATTTTTACCAAGGCTAATTTTTCAAATATTAGGAAAATAAGAGGACTTTGGAGTTCAAATATTGATAAACAGTGGCTTAGTTTGATCATATCTGCAGGAAATATCCAGATTTAGAGAGAGATTCACCAAGAAGAAACAACAATCCGCCTAATCAGTAGAATTTAGGCTAGAATAAAACAAGACTTGGGAGAAAATACTATAGTGTTGACTAAGCACTTTAAAAACTTTTTGAGTTTAGGGAACTGATTCTACATGATGTTTTTCTAGTCCCAAAGCAACTTCAATCTTAAGCAAAAAAAAAAAAAGACAGGAGAAAGAAAGAAAGAATAAGAGAATTAAAGAGTAAAAAAAATTGTCTACATTTCTAATCATATCCTGTATCATTAGATTCTCCCCATGATGAAACCTGAGACAGCAGTAAGTTAAAGGGGAAGTTTGACCAACAGTTGATGAGGAAGCAGCTAGAATATATTAAAACAACAACAACAGAAAAACAAAAAACACTGAGGACTTAGCAATAGGCAAAAATGTGGCCAATGTAGTAGGTGGAGTTAATTACCTCAGCATCCCTGAGGACACTGAGCAGATACAATCACCCAGTCACCACTTTTTAGTTAAATGGAAACTACATCAAAGAGCTCAGGAGTAATTATTTACAGACTGAGAGAAAAGTATTTTCATGAGATTGTGAAGAAGCAAAGAATAAGAAGTGGGAGAAGACTGTGTACCTCAAAAGAGCATAATGGAGTGAAAAGAGGATATCTGAAAAGCATGCATCTGAAATAGTGGCCACACAGAGGAGAAAGGAAATTAGAGGCTGGTCCTGCATAATATTAGGTTTTAATTTTTCTTGAGTGTATTTTGGCTAGAACATAGATTCTAATTTCCTAGGAAATAGCCCATAAGTTCATATAGTTGAAGTTCAATATGCCATTTTAAAGTAGATGGATAGATAGCTGAATGATAAAATGGATAAGCAATGTGTTGGCAATAATATGGCAACAAGAGATGGCAAGTAAGTGACACAAGGGCTAGTACTCCCTCCCCCTTCAGTACCTATGCAGATATCACTAATCACACTTTCTTCCTTGCTAAGGTTGAATTTGGATTCAATCTTTAAAACTTTCTCAACGCAGTGCTCCCCTACTAAAGTGTGGAAGATCTAATTTCAATTTCTTCCACAAGCTATTGAGAAAGCAAAGAGTAGAGGCTAGTTCTTACCTTTCAAGGACAACACTGTTTGGATACCCCTAAACTGTTTGAGTGTTATTACTCAGTATTTTAGCTGTAGCTAAGTGAAAGAGGTAACAATACCTCTTTGCTTGCGCTGTTAATTCTAGCTAACTTTGGACAAATCATTGCATATATTCCCCCAGATCCATAATCTCATGAACTATCTCATGACCCACATGACACGTTAAGTTTTGGATCTGCTACTGTTTTTCAATGGATGAAATGTTATACATATATGAAATATAATGGCATTGATATATACATTTTTCTTTATGCAATTGAAAATAATTATTCCCATATACCTTTATCTTTTTACAGCATGTGGTAATAATAGAGACACATTCGTTTCTTCTAGGTAATTGGAGTTACTTATAACAAGTGTAGAATAAATTATTGGTCATTTACTTCCCTTTATTTACTTGCTACTGAGAAATATACCACCATTTGGCCAGCTCTGCAGTGTAACATTAGTGATGATCCAATGAGTGGGATGAGATGGAAGCATCCCAATCACCAGTCCTACTCTCAAAGCAAGCTCTGAAAGCTTTTGTTTGAAAGACTAGAAATAATACTGTCCCGTTATTCCAGATATCAACAAACAACAAACAAAAGCCAAATCTTTTCTAAAATCCTCTTAGACATCTCAGATCAGGACTGTCAACTGAGCCTATTGTTGCTTAGAGATTTAGAGGTTTCAGGGGAGAGTCCAAGAGAAGGAGCTCTGTCTGCTTTAACAGCACTGACTTGCAAAAAAAATTTTTTTCCCACCACCTCACAAGCAAGAGGCATCTGTCTAGAGATGAGACGAAGGGGTGTCAAAACAGACCTATCCATCAGAATGTGACTTAAGGAAAAAGGCTATTCATATTTAGAAAAATATAGTAATTGAAGTCCATAGAATGAAGGCTAGGACAGACATACTTGCTAACAGGACTAAATGGGGAGTATCTGCGAGTGCAAATGTGCTTCACATTCCATTCCCAGGGAATGTGCTGTCTGATTTGTTTGTCTGCATATTTTTAAATTTAATTTAAATTACTTTGTGACAGTTTGATGGTTATCATCTCAGTCTGTCGTTTTCTATTTTAGTGTACAGATAGTGCTACTCCCTAAGAAAGTGAAAGACACGTACATGGCCTCCAGCAGGGCTGAGGGTCCTTGTGGCAACCACTCTGAGGCTCCCTGGCCAGGGATGGGGCAGGGCTGGGAGCAACCCACAGGCAGTCTGTCCTCTGCCAGGTCAGCAGGCACTGATCTCTGCTCCCGCGGAATCTTACACTGTCAGTAAGTAAAATTCTAACTTTTTGTTCCCATTATTGTTTTGTATTTCAGGGAAATGGGCAGTAGGTTTGCTGCTAGAAAGGCTGGAAACTACTACCCTAGATCCTTCTTGCCAGTGAAACTTCAGCTCCGTTCAGGGATGATGAACTGGAACTGATCACTTCCTTTAAAACCCATCTTGCAAAGGTTTAAAGGGGAGGGAAGTGAGTTAAGTGAGATAATATGAGTTCCGGTAGATAAAGACATGATTAGAAAAATTACAGGCATATTAAGATTTCCTATTCTTATTTCCCACTTAGAGGCTTCATCGCATGTCTCAGAGGAGTTGTCCTGGTTTCCCATATTTCTTTTCAACATAACGAAATGTTTAATAGAATATTTAGAATCATAATCCTTATTACGGTTTCAGAATATTCTTCATGTATGACCTAAACCTAATGACCTAATGGCAAATGAAAAACGCGAAATAAATATTTAATAATTCCCAATCAATTCCTGTGTTCATGGTTCACCCAGGTATGAACTGTTCAGAAATTATTACATAGTCAAAGTAAGTGGAAAATTAGTTCTCCTTCTCTTTCTGTTAGCCTCTGTCATTCCTCACTGTAGTTTTATCATTTCTTATTCCATTGTCTAGTTGCAATTCAAATCTATGTCTATCAAACTGAAACTTATAGTTTAAGATTTTTGTTACTTCTATATAAAAACTACCCAAAGCGATATGTAAGTTTAAGTACGTAAAAAGAGAAACATATTTTAGAGCAACTGAAGAGGCACTAAGCATACAAATATAGGGTTTTTCTGAAGCATAAATATATATCTATATTTGAGTTTTATCACTATGTATTCAGATAAAACTCTTACACGCATTGGAAGTCTTCAGATTTACCCCCAGCATAATCAGTATGACCTCTACTGAAACGTCTGCTGGTTTCAAATAAGACAATTGTGAAAATTCCAGCAGCTTCTGATAGCATTAATTTATGAAAATGTCACTCTCTGACCTTGGCAAGTTGCAGTTCAATTTTTCAATGAACATCTAGTTCTTAGAACTTCAAATTCCATGTTGTCACTGGAGGCCCAACAACTTGCTTTTTTGTCATGTGTTCTGGGCCTGACATAGGGCTGTATGTATCAGGTTCAGGGAAAAGACATGCAAGGAAGCCAAATCATTTTCCATCTAAATATATTCCTCAAATTCATAGACACTTGTAAATGCCAAATTAAGGAGCTACAGTCAATTCTTCTTTTTAAAATATCACTACTTATTGAAAGAAAATTAGTAAATCCAGTTGAAATCCTCAGGTTTTCCCCATACCAATGAAAATAAACTGATTTTGTCTTGAACAGAAGCCAGGGTCTCTGATCTCAAGAAGTTTACAGCAAATAATGGACACTGACATTTCAATCTACCTATGAGGTAGGTAGTAAAGAGTGTTGAGTATGATTTTGAACAGGGTTGACTTTCCCTTATAACACTGTGCTTCATTTAGATTCTGGTGCCAAGCATCAATGTTATTGGGTCTTCGTACCTGGATATCTGGAGACAAAACACTAACTGTGAGGAGTGAGTACTTAGAAATGAGATGTAAGTCAGAGCTCACTGAGTTCGTGCTCATATTTCACTGGAGCCTGAGATATACTTTTTCCCTCAAGTTTTCAGGCACAGTATTCACAGGTCTAACTTAATATCCAAAACTAATAATTATTTGTAATACAGCAGTAAATAATGCATATGACCACAGCGAGAAATTAATTTTGTATAAAATCTCATGTGTTTATAGATATGCATATATACAAAACTATGTCTATATATATGAGTATATACCTGAAGAAGAACGTTCACAAAATAATACTTAACCTACTATATGTGTTTGATTTTTTTATTGTGTTCAATTTAATCTGCAAAAACATTTTTAGTTCCTATCCACTAATACACTGCAGCCCACAGCTTTAAAAACACTGTACTAGACATCTAAGGAGCTATATTATATTATATTACTAGTGGTACACATGCCTTTTAAATCTAAAACATAAAACATGTTTTAATATAAAACATTATTGTTAAAAATTATATTTCTTTTGCTGTCTGTCATGGTTTCCTTTGACTATAAGAATAGTTATTTTAGTAAATATATTTTGGGTTTAAGACTGTTAATTTTTACTGAGTTGTTTTTTCTTTTGATTAGCTATTTCAGTGGAAACTTTTAAGGAGATTCAAAAGAAGAGAGCCAGAAAATCTCTTAGATTATTTCCACAAAGATATGGTAAAGTGGCCAGTCCTTGAAAATACCAGAAAATAAGAAAAATGCCTTCTTATTAATTTCATGGAATCTTTAGCAAATCACTTGTAATTTGCTGTTTTCTTAAATGTTCCCTGAAGTTACAAGACTTAAACTATTAACTTAATGTATATGGAAAATTTCCTACACAGACCATAGATGGAAGTGCTGATGCTAGGAAATTTTTATGGATGAGCCTCAAAATAATCATTTTGTAGAAAAGGAAACTGAGGACCAAGAAAGATTAAGTAATTGGATCAAAAGCTGGTTAGCAGAGAAATGGGCCTAGAATTCATATTTCCTCATTCATAGTATGTTGTATTTCCACTACAGCAGCTTTTCCCAGTCTTTCCTGATCTTAAGAATTATTTAGGGCTTCCCTGGTGGCGCAGTGGTTAAGAATCTGCCTGCCAATGCAGAGGACACGGGTTCGAGCCCTGGTCTGGGAAGATCCCACATGCCGCGGAGCAACTGGGCCCGTGAGCCACTGGGCCCGTGAGCCACAACTACTGAGCCTGCGCGTCTGGAGTTTGTGCTCCACAACAAGAGAGGCCGCGATAGTGAGAGGCCCGCGCACTGTGATGAAGAGTGGCCCCCGCTCGCCGCAACTAGAGAAAGCCCTTGCACAGAAACGAAGACCCAACACAGCCAAAAATAAATAAATAAATAAATAAAAATTAAAAAAAAAAAAAAGAATTATTTAGGGTACTTATTAAAAATGAAAATTTCCAAACACTGTTCCAGAAGATTGTGAGTCAGTAAATCTGGGATTAGACCCAGGAGTTTTCACTTTTCACAAGCATCCTAGGTGATTCTTACACTCAGGCAAGTGTGAGAATCACTGCCTCTGATTATTTTAATGACTGGATTATTTGTTTCTGCTACAATACAGACAATTGGTTGCTGAATGTAAAAATGACAGTTTCAGTCAAAGTACAACAAATTTCTCACTATCCCATATGTACGTGAAGAAAACTGAACATCCTTAATGTTTTGAATAAGTTTTGCCCATTTAGAAACTAGTAAAGATGTTCTAATCATAGAGATTTGAATTTAGCATAATAACAAAATGTATACTTCCCATATGTTAAAAGAGTCTTGCTTTCTATAATACTTAGCCTGGTCTCAAAGACCATGAGGACCCTTTAACAGCCTTCTCTTAACATTCCTTGACATCTTTTCATTCGATAACTCTCACAATGTTGCCACTTCATCCCCCAGGTCTGCTAGGTAACACTGCAAACTTTGCAATCATCTAGAGCTGCTATACATCTGAAAGTTTAAACTTTCCTCTTTCTACCTCTGACTACCAACCCCCATCCCTCCAGATGCCATCTGCTTTTGCCATACAGCTTCGTCACTGAAAACTCCAATTTCTCAACTTCCATTTTTTTGTTTCCTATCTGAACTTCTCTGCACTGTACTCTAGCTACATTGGCCTCTTTTCAGATCCCTGGACATGACAAGCTCCTTTCTCTATCTAGAGTATTCTTCTGCTAGCTTTCATATGGTTTTCTCTTCAAACTTCAGGAGGGAACTCTTTCATGACTACCTACCTATAGGAGTTGATCACTTCACCCACTCGTTATCTTCTTGGCATCCTACTGCTGCCCCTTAGAGCTCTTTAACAACCTGCACACACACACACACACACACACACATATATATATATATATATATATATATATATATATATATATATATATATATGTTCTTACTTGGACTATAATAGGCTATAGGCTCTGTGAGGGCAAGGCCCATGTTTTTTTACTATTATATTTCCAACACCTAACATAACGTCTAGGTTTTATTAGTTAGTTAATATGTTAACCTAGACATTTCACACTAACCTTAGTTACTACTCTTAACTCTTTGTCTCAAAAAAAAAGGAGCATTTAGAAAGAAGATGGGATATCTCAGAAACTATTTGGTAGAACAAGCTATCTGATCTCAAAAAATGAGAAATGCAGAGAAAAAAGACAAATGAATACCCTGTTTATCAATTAGGCAGAGCTAACCTTAAAATGTCTCAGGATGTTTAACCTCTGTAATTTATTTTAAAATACTATATTTAGTTGCTATTCCATTAGATGTTCAAATCATTTTCACCTATCCCAAACATATTGTACAGTGACTCATCAGACATCTGTGGCAAGTAAATATACACAGTGTATTTTTAGAGTATCAAGTATGTGTGTATCCATTTATAGTGTAAGCAAAATTAAACTTGATCTGGAAAAAAAAGTGAATTCTTCAGATCTGACCACTATTGTCCTATTTTCATCCTTAGAACCTACATTTCCATTGTACAATTTTCAGATCACTTCCCACCTTTAAATGCCAGAATTTATAGGAAATTGTTCTTTTTTTCTGTATACAACTTTGCTAGAGGAGCCCTTCTGCAGTGAATGTTGAATGCTGTTAAGCCCTATTTATGGCTTTAATAGCTTTGCATTAATGAAAAAATCAGATACCCTTTATAGACCCACCTCAGGGGTTCATCTAGGAGATGTTCTATTGATGTGAAAGAGAGTTAAATTGATTTCTGCCAAAGATGAGAAAGTAGAAAAAAGTCTCCAACTGCATGTGGATAATGAAATGGCTTGTTTTATCACAAATATTCACTGCACATGTTTTCTACTTATTCCTTCTAATGGCTGTCCCCTGCTTTTCACATAGCTCAAATCCAGATGTCTAAACTGTTATGTGTATCAACAGAAAAAGGGAATGAACAGAATCTCATAACATTTTAGTGAGAAGAGAGTTAAACATAGAGATATCATTCCTGCATTTTGATTTGTGTGTGCACTTATTTGGATAATCAGAAAGTTTGTTTTTTATGAGTTAGACTTCCTGGAACAATTAATCAAGATTTTAATCACTACATCTATAAAAATAAAGTTACATGTGCAGGCTAAGAACTTTCTAGCACAGAACTGTATTTTTTTTCCCCTCTTCCTTTAAAGTATCAGGAATTTCCAAGCTATCAACATTTGCTAAATCTGGTCATGCATAGTCTTCAAAAATAGGTTTCCTTTATTTTCAAAATACTTTCCATTTCAGTAGGTTTCCATGAAGTGAAAACATTTACCATAATGGATGAATTTCATCAGGGTACTGTTTAACAGTGTCCTAAATGAATAGAGTAAAAGCATTGCAAAGATATAGTAAAAAGAAGTAAGCCTCTTTCAAAAAAAAAAAAAAAGTGCTAAAATTTAAAGCCAAGCCTTATTCTGAAAATTGGACAGTATCCCAGGTATTTTGCCTAAGAGTGAGTGAGGGCCGCAGAGAAGTCAGAGACAAAAGAAAAATCTGGAGTAGAGTTAGCTGGATTAGACTCAGCTAGACTAGGTCTGGTTATAAAAGCAAGACCACCATGACCAGGGGAGTTTACAGTGAAATTGACACACAGGCCAGGAGTTGTGGTGTTGCCAAGGTAGAACCGATATTGATGTAAGGTGCCTGGAGGCAAGACAGAGAATGCGAGAACCAGAAACTAATGACTCATTTCAAACATGAAACCACAAGATGAAGCAAAAGCCAACTTGAGCAAGAAGAAACAGGAAGGAAGAGAGTGATAAGCACCAGCCAGAGCATGTGCACGAAATTAAGTTAGACACATGTATGTTTCCTGATTCATGAAGCCAGGGAGGAGATAAAAATTCAGGCGGCAAGTCATGGGGTATTTTATTTTGATTTGAATATAAGTAGTCATCACAATCAATGAATACAATTAGTCATTCTCATCAGTTTGTATGTACAGACCCTTAAAAATGTTAGGTGCTCCATATACAGCTGTAAGAATGAATGAGGAAGATCTCTATTACTGACATGGAGTGATTTGCAGGATGGCTTTTTAAGTGCAAAAGGCAAGTACAAAAGAATATAGCATACAGCCTTTCATAAAGAAAGAAAAGTAAGAAAATATCAATATATCTGCTCACTAGTGCAAAAAGTAATTCAGGTAAAAAAATTCAGAAACAAATGAGATGGGTTACCTCTGGGGTGGTGGGAATAGAGTGGAAAGGATGGGGGAATGAGAACGGGAGTGGATCAGAAAAGAAGGAGAGGAAGAGAAACTTCTTTGAGTGTACCTTTATGTATAGTTCTGCATCTTAGAATCATAGCAATATTTCATAAACAGAAGCAATAAATAATTAAATTCAAACTGGATATAGGGGAAGGACTGAAAATGGAATACAAAAATAACAAATAAACTTAATCCTATTACAAATAAATAAATAGTCCCACTGCAGGGGTCAGAGAAAAATAGACTAAGTAACTCCATAAAAAAAATAAAAGTATTTTCACAAGATACTGTAAGCCTAAGGAAAAAAAGAACTATACACAAATATAATGCTTCAGTTGGTAAATTTGATTTCACTGGAGTATGAATTAGCAATTCTGCGACTATCGTATGTCAGTGTATCTGATACTAATGGATTGTGGGTAATGAGACACAGGTTTCTCACTATCAGAGAAAGGAGTTACAAATAAGGAAAGGAGAAGGCTAGAATGAACTAGGTGATGTTAGATTGGAATTGGAAATATCAGTTGGAACTGATGGATTTTATTAGAAATAATGTGAATTGTTAGGAAATAGATGTAGATGTGTATATACGTGGGTTACTATACATACAAATATTTTCTAGCTGTATTCACTGAGATGGCATAACAGCAATGACATCCCAGTAGCAATGAGAACACTCTATGCCTAGATCTTGGTTTCTATAAACAATTCTCCAAAAGAAACAAAAACACTTGAAAAATTACTGATTCTAGGGCTGGGAAATTACTGAGGAAGTCCAAGATGAGCTTGGAATATCTTAGAGTTCTGAAAAGTAAGGAAGTGTTAAAACAAAAAAAGGATGAAGGTCACAGAAGCCAACTTAAAGATGTTTCCAACAGCTGAAGCTGAGACAATTTAAGGAAAAAACTAAACAGTAATAAGCAATGGATAATAGCACATCAAATAAAATAAATCTCCATGGGTCTATATTGATATAAGTAAGTAATTAAATACATAAACAAATAAATGGGGTAAAAGGGGTAGCTTTTCCTTATACTAGGATTGCAATTAATAAATGTAGGAGGAATGATAGAAATTTGCCATTTGGTGAACATTTTAGTAATAGGTACTGTAGGCAGGAGTCATCAATTAATGCTAAAATTACTGGGTGAAAGTATGATGAGAAACAAAATATTTGCATAGTCTCAAAGTATCTCTCTACAACATATTTACTACTTTCAAAAGAAAAATTTGAAATTTTACAATGGAGAAACCTGGCAAAAATCTCTAATTGACATTGCCAAAAATAAGACATAGCATCAATTCCTGAACATTTTCCTAAACTCTGTAGCCATTTATCTGAAAACTTAGAAAACACCACTTCCTATGTTAGAAAACATAGAAACACTACTTCTGTTGGAGTGATTTTCCTCCTTCTGACTTTTCAGGCACAGTATTTCATAAAATGTACCCTGTGCAACTAAATAATGCTATGGACTTCCTTGTAGTTTCAAGTCTGATGACAAGGAAACTGTCTGGTTTAACGTCTCCTGAGCTTATTGGAAGACTCTAGCATAGGAGCTGAGCTTTAGACAGTTTTGACCAAATGACAGTCCTTCTCTGTTTAGTGACGGAGATAATCTGATCAACTGAATGGACCTTGCTACCACTGGGGTGATAGATGTTACACATGTTTTTCTTGTACCACTTATATCACAGCTTCAAAGGCTTAAGTAAGAGAACTTAACCCCTGCCTGTACAAAGTTCCTGGACATCTAGGATATTCCTCACCACAGCCATGAGCCAAACAGATGCTACCTCTCAGATGTAGCATCTATTTTGATTATACCACTAGCAGTAACTATTGCCTACAATGCAAAAATGTATTTCCCCAAAATTATTCTGTAGAGTGCTGGTTTTGAGGGATGTTAAATGGTGTTCAGTAAAAGGACAGGGGAGGGGCTTTCGTTTGAAAATATACCCATACAAGAAGGTAAAAGGTATTTGACTGTCACCATAAAAACAAACCACACCAAGTTTAAATTTCTATTTCTAATAGTGAATTCTTACTTCAGATATCTAAATAAAGACGTAATTCCTGAAGATTATGTCTGATCTCATTAAACAAGGAATTGGTTAAATTTAGGGAAAACCGAGTTAAAATTTTATCTTTAACACATGAATTTGCAAAGTTTGAATTGTCTTCAATGTATTTTTAAGAGGGAAGAAATGGTGTACAGCTTTTCACAAACCTATTCGACCGTCTCACACCACCACCTGCCCTTTTTCCCAGAATTTTTTTAAGGACTAGCATTTCCTGAAACACTTTTGGGAAACAGTATTTTAAGTAACAATAAATTAGTCGCAAAGTAATCTTCAACTATAATAAGTAACAATAGAAAAATAAAGTCTTTGTGCTTACGGTTGTGCTTAGAAATTGAAGTGTACACTTAGATATCAATAAAAAATCAAATGATAAACAAATATTAAAATGCCAAATGGTTCAGATGATCATTCCCACAGGGTTTATCAACATAGGTTAGAATCAGTAGAGGAGGCAAAGGAACAGAGCCTGGAGCTGAGCTGTGATGTGTGAGTAGGCTGTGCATAGGTAGAGAGCAGAACTGCACAGAGCTCCACACAGAGTAGTAGGTGTTTGTTAAGAGCTTGTTAATTAACCAGCTAGCCTGAACTGTATGGCCCTCAGAGGAAGCATGGCCTGGCTCAAACTGGAGAGGAGCCACGAGTAAACTTTCCATCTGGCAGTGATGCAATGGAGGTGCCTTTGCAGAAAAATCATTAGAGGCTCTTGGAAGAGATGGCACAAGCACTTTATCTAGCGACCTGCAGTGAGACCATTCAGGCTGTTATGCTTGTCCTAGAATTCTTCCTCCAGAGATGAAAACTTGGCTGAAATGGTAGAGGGCTTGAGGGTACAGTATATCATCTCCATCTGTCTCAAAGAGCATATATTAGTATCTTCCTCCTGAGGAAGAACTAGCCCATTAAGTTATGACTGTATCATCACTCCCTACACTCACTTTGCACTCATTCAAAAATACTGGCTAAGCAAGATCATAGAAGCAAGGCACTATGACAAGTATGGTAATATGGAAGGTCGGAATGCTTATGTCAACTTATCTGGAATGAAGGAAGCCAATATAAACCTTGTTAAAGCCTTCTTAAGTGTATGATTCATATCTTATCCATCTATGTATTACATTGCCACACAATGAACATAGTGTATGCTCAGTACACAACTAACTTTACCTAGCTAGAACATGGTTTAAAGATGTCAGTGTCTAAGGCCTAATCACATAATCACGTCATGTATTGATATTTAGAGTAGCTTTCTTTTTCTTAAAGAATCCCACCTTTCTGATATGATAGGAAAGTACTCTGCATTAAAATTCAATACTGCCACGAGTTGCCACCATACTTATGAAAAGACCTGCTTTGATTCACAAATGACTTGGAATTTCCTTGAAGATACTTTGATACGTGCCTTATGATGCCAGATTTTACAATAACCTTTTATTTTTAAATGCAATGACATGAAAAGATAAAATCTCCACATAATAAGTGGTCTTGATAAAAATGCAAATTGATACAAGAGTCAAGTTGTCTCCTTTACTCTTGAATTCTTAACTCGGTACCTACATACAGATACAAATTCCTAAATATTATATCTGATTGCATTAGACAAAGGATGGGTAATCTAAAGATGATTTCCTTTGACCCTTTCTAAAGCTGCATGCATTTATTGAGCATTCTCTATAATTTTTGATGTATCTAGTATTGTCAGTTATAAGATACTATTGAATATTTATGAATAAATTATTTTGGATATGCCCTTTCACAAACCTTAGGTCCTTCATTATCAATAAACAAACCTGTTGAAATAAGGACTTTTCATTAAAAGTGAGAATTGAGTGGTATAAGTTACTTACTCATTCATTGTCCAGATCCTTCTATGAGAGCAGGGACCTTGTTTATCTTCTTGAACACTGAATCCCATCTCCTAGGGTACAAGTAAAATAAATTTTACTTCAATGTATAAATGAATGAACGAACTAATAAATAAGTAAGTTGCACCAAGGAAACATGGATGTGTAACCTAGCAGGACCCTATGAGGCCTTCCCAGGACAGATACCTCCCCCATATCGTCTGCTGTAGCTCCTCTCTGAAGTACGTAGGTAATAGTATCTGCACACTTCCTGAGTTGTTTTACAGATGCTAAATCCACCACCAAATGGAAGAAATTAACTACTTGATGATCATGAACCCCCAGACCTACGGGCTCCTAAGGATTGATAATATTAACTGCCCTGTTACCTCACCATCAACCAATCAGAGAATTGTGTGTGAGCTGATCACATACCCTGGGACACTCCTTCCCCCCTCACCTGGCTTTTAAAAATGCTTTGCTGAAACCCTTCGGGGAGTTCCGGGTATTTTGAGCATGAGCCACCTGTCTCCTTGCATGGTCCTGCAATAAACCTTTCTCTGCTCCAAACTGACATTTTTGTTTGGCCTCACTGTGCGTCAGGCACACGAATTTACGTTCAGTAACAGGTACTTTAAATGGAAAGGTACCTGTGATTTTCAAGGGTTCTCTGATTAGGTCCCTTGACCATCCCTGGCAGATATGGGAAAAGTTAGGAGAACTTTTTAGCATCTCCTCAGTGTTGCCCTGTGCCCCAAATAGGTTCCATTTCCAGAAGAACCAAATATAGTCAGGATCTTTAAAAGCTATGAGGAGAAGCTGTTCACACTATGTGGGTCAGGACTGAGAGCTTCGTGTCGTTTGAATTCTGCCAATCTCTAAAGCACTTGGTTAGGACAATATAACAATGGATTCTTTCCAGATGCTACTAGCCTAGGGACCAGAGAACTCTATCTACAGTGTTCACTGTTTGACTCCAGTCTTTGAAGTCTTCTCGGAAACTGTGCCTTAAAACTGTACACAAGCTCCAAGCCTCCCTCTTTTATTACTTTTTTTGTTCAGAGCCTGAGCTATCACCACCCAATCAAGTTCTTGCCTTATTTGTGTTTAATGCTTTCAACTTAGCCTTCACTAAGATCCTTTAACCTACACTCTATACCCCTAGCCCACACAAGAGCCCAATTTGCTCTGTCTTAGGAAGGAAGGAAAGAAGGAAGGAAGGACATTGGAATCCAGAGAGCAGCATCCACTGCCTCAGTCACAGCCCCTTCTTCTTCAGGAGAACCCCCTGCCTCCAAAGCTAGAGACCACTCTGGAAGGTTTCCTAGGCCCTGGGACCTGGCCAGCCCAAAAAATAAAGATAAAGTGAGAAGACAATCAGGACATCAGAATCCAGACATTAAAACTGTACTTCTTTGGGTTAAGCACACATTCTCCAGAAAATTTTATTTAAATCCAAATAGCACAAGGAATCTTCAAGATGGAAAAAAAAAATCATTATATCTTTATTTGAAAGAATTGATCAATCATAAAGCTTTCCTTCAAGGAAGAAAGCAACTAACATGGGAATGGATTATTGGGCATCCAGAAGGAAGAGACCCTAGAAGAGAAATGAAAAAGGCACAGAAAGAGAGATAACAGGACTCCAAAACCTAACTTTGCTTATCATACGTTTTTCCCTGAGTTTGTATATGTGCAGAATTTGAATGCACCTGAAGCCTTTAGAAGATTCTAGCATATCTTTTAAGCCCCAATTCTATTCCAAGCAAAGTTTATAGACTTAAAAGTACAATACTTAATTTTATTTGGAGCAGAGGAAGATACATAGACCTTTAACGGTTCTATTTGTGATAATAATCTGGAAAAAAGAAACAATATTGTGCCATATTTGTATTTTTTATGAAGTCTTACTAAAGGCTATGAGTCAAATAATATAAAAACTCTTTTTCATCTATTTTTCTGCCTCCTGATATATAAAACTCTACTAAAGACAGCTAATTCATCTTTACCACATAAAATGTGACTTTTCATAACTGCAAAAAATAGTACACACATCATTTAAAACTAAAATGGGAAAATCTTTATATGAGCAATAAATATAATAAACATGTTTAAATGTAAATTTAAAACACAAACCTCAGACAATGAGCCTGCATGAACACTCTGATATTTAGACATTTGTCAGGCAGCCTTTTTCTGTTTTGACAGCTAAATGAATGTTATATATAGAGGGACTCTCTTTGGAAGATAGACTTCCTTGCCTGGTTTCCTTCACTCTGAATACAACAGTAAGACATTTCAGTGTGTGGGAAGCATCTATGGTACAGAGAGTTGGAAAACATTCAGGCTTGAAGAACCAAAACAGTCAAATACTTGCAAAATCCAATATGCTCATCCATAATGATTCCTTCTCTATTTAAATCACATTTTCAAAGCCTAAGACAATCCAACCTGTAGTGTTAACAAAAGCCTCTTGCTTTTGACCATCTCATAGATGAGCTTAAAAAGAAGGAATATGTAATCTAAATGTTAACAATTTTCAGTTCTAGGAGGTGTCTTTTTTCCAGTGCTCAGACAGGAGACAAAAATTAACTGCAATCATCACATCTTTACATCATCTGTAGTCTTTGCTCTCTCTCTCTCTTTTTTTTTAAGTTCCTGCTTTGTATAAAACTATTGATATTAATATAAGAGGAGAAACCAGCAATGCAACTTTCTGAATAAAAGAAATTATTCCCAGAATCTTGGCTTTAATTTGATTAATATTCTTAACATGGGTTTCATTATATCCAGCTGGAAATTATCTTTGAGATCTTTGGATATGACTAATGTGTGTGAATTTTAAATTTGTGAAAACAAAATAACAATATTGTTGATGATTCATCATTTATGGCAAAACCTTGACAATTTTTTCCTTTCATAGTTTTTAGGAGACCAGGGCTGTAAACAAGTGTATCTTTTTCTCCCATACTCTGCTCATACTGTGCTTTCGAGGAGAGCTTGTTTGAATTATTCTACCCTAAGAGAAGTGTATTTAATATATCTTCTTTCACTTTTGATTATGTCTAGTGACTTAATTAACGGAATGAATATTTTTGAGTAGTGCAGAGTAAGTATTTAGAAGAAAGGAGAAACATAATGAAAGTGAGAAACTTGAGAAATATTAACACTCTGGCAATATTAATTTTGTTAGCACTATGCCAGAAAACATTCTAATACACTGGACAAATATTAGAGCTCTTATAAGGAGCGTGAAGGAAAACTCATAATGAAATCTCGAATGTGTTTTAGTTTTAGAATTTTACTGAATTTGTAAACATAATGGACATTGCAAATATCATGCTGAAAATTTCTGTCAAATCTGACCAAATAAAGTAAACCCATTAAGAATTGTGGGTAGAGTAAAAAGACCATAATTAAAAAAAAAAATTATTTCCTGCTTAAAAAACTGCATTCACAATAAGCTCCTTTCAAAGCATTTGAGAATTTAGAAAATAAAAGCTTACAACCCCCAATATTCTACTTGGAGTAAGGTCTTTATAGAGCATTATATATAATCTTTTATAACCTATATTTGTTAAATGATTATAAATAAGAACGAGAAAAAAATAGTTCTTAAAAGATATGAGAATGCAAATGATCTCCTAGGTGATAGTACTAAACATAGTCACTTGCTTTCCATCTAAGTCATAACATTTCACACATGCACTTAAAATTTCTACACTTCTTATTTCATTTCGATATTTCTTTAAAAGATACAGCCAATCTAAGTACAGCCATAAGATATAAAGCACTGTAATGAATATATGACAATGACAAATAGAAAAAATAGCCAAAAGACTTAAGTAGATACTTTATAAAAGAGGATATCCAAAAGGCCAATAATCATATGAAAAGTTGGTAAACTTCATTGGTAATCACTGAAATGCCAATTATAACATTTTGGTATTACTATAAATAAACCTTACAGAATGTCTAAAATGAAAAAGACAGATATCACCAAGTTTCAGCCAAGATATGTGTAAATTAGTACAACATTTTGGGAAAGTTTTTGGCAGTATCTTCTGAAGCTGAACAACAATACTCTATGAGCCAGCAGTTATCACTCTAGATGTATAACTATCAGAACTTCATTCTACACACAAAGACATAAAAAATAATATTCACAGCAGCACTATTAGTAATACACTCAACTGGAATCTTCCAAAATGCCTATCAATCATAGAACAAGTATATAAATTGTGGCATATTCGCACGATTAAAGGTTATACAGCAATGAAAATGAAGGAACTACAATATGCAACAACGAAAGTGAATTTCACAAATGATATTGAACTAAAGAAATCAGACAGAGGAGTACATATTGTATGAATCTATTTATATAAAGTTCAAAACCAGGTAAACCTAATCTGTGATTTTAGAAGTCAGAATAGCAGTTAACCCTGTGAGGGATAGTGATGGGAGGAGGCACAAGAGGCCTTCTGGGGCACTGATTATGTTCTGTTTTTTTAATCTGAGTACTAGTAACAAGAGTGTGTACACACGAAACTTTATCAAAGGGGCTTCCCTGGTGGCGCAGTGGTTGAGAATCTGCCTGCGAATGCAGGCGACACGGGTTCGATCCCTGGTCCGGGAAGATCCCACATGCCGCGGAGCAACTAGGCCCGTGAGCCACGACTACTGAGCCTGCGCGTCTGGAGCCTGTGCCCCGCAACAAGAGAGGCCGCGATAGTGAGAGGCCAGCGCACCGCGATGAAGAGTGGCCCCCGCTCGCCGCAACTGGAGAAAGCCCTCGCACAGAAACGAAGACCCAACACAACCAAAAATAAATAAATAAATTAATTAATTAAAAAAAAAAACTTTATCAAAACATATACTTATAATTTGAGAGGAAGGAAAGTTATCTTCAATAAAAACTTTACATTGAAAAGTAATTATTATAAGTGCCCAGAGGAGGATTTATGCCTGGAACGGATCTAGTTATGTGTTTAAACTGAATTGAGTATTTAAAAAATTGTTTTAAATTTTTAATCCTTTAACTTTATTTTACTCTCTTTCAACCCTGACTTCTTTTTATTCTTTTCATGTGACTAGAGTTGTTGAGGGCATTTTGAGGGTCCAGCTAAATGGAAGTTGAGTTGCATCCATTACATTTATTTTGTATCAAATAGGATAGATTTATGTAGTTTGCAGTCACTTCCATGGATAGTTACATTATTGGTTGCTGACCCTGTAGAGGAAGGACTTCTGGAAATTCTCTGATGGCCCTCTGGTATTATGAGAGAATGCATCAGGACCAGAGATCCTACAGAGAAAACAAACTATCTACACGCCTCAGCACTGGAAATATGAGGTTAGTGGAGGAGAAATACTGTTTGAATATAGAGACCAAAAACTATTCTAGAAAAATTCTTCCAATAAATACATATCTATAATTTAAGTGGAGGATTTATTAATTTTTGGTGTTTCATCAAAATGGAAGTTTCCTCCTGTCAGAAATATACTTTCCAAGGCAGAATATGTAATTATAAAAGCAGCATAATTTTTATAGGAATCAGACAAAGTAGAATTGATCAATATTCCTGTTTTGTAGGGAATAAAACTTACAGCAGTACTAAAAACAGTGGTCAATTTCAAGTAAGGTAGTACTGAAACATGTTTTTCAATTGTTCCTAATATTCTCTGACTAATGACATGGGCAAATAGGGAAAAAAATTCCTAAGATAGTCATAAATTTTTGTTGAATAAGCACAACAAGATGACTACTATGGAAAGCATGATATGTTTAAGGTTTCACTTAAAATTAAAGAGGGCAACAATTTAAATTTGAAGTCCTCGACTGGTAATTTGCATGGTCCTTAAAGACATGATTTGGAGACTAGAAATCCGATTGCTGAAGATCATGGTCCAGCAGTCTAAGTGCTGTGACCCCAGAGAATCCAAAGCCTGTGGCGACACTTTCTGTCACCTGCTGTATTCTCTTTGGTGAGTATTTCCGGTGATTACCTCAATGGCATCACTTTTCCCCCCCTTATGTGAGGACAAGTGTAAAAATCTTCACATTGCTCTCCGTGGCAGGTGTTCTGGATTCTGATAAAACAGCCACGTCTTAGGTTTATCTCCAAGGAATGACAGCAGTCCATACCCTATATACAGACCCCTCATTTCCAGGTTCCTTCAGAAAAATGCAAGATGCTTCCTGTTAAAAAAAATTTTCTTTCTCAGGTAGTTTTTACACCTTCTCCAGCAATAATCATCCCTCCTTGCAAGAATACAAACAAGATACAACCACATTACAACACTGTTTTGTTTACTTTTAAAAGCTTCATTTAAAAAAATCTTTGTCTATATCTAGGAACACTTAATGGTTTCCTCCCTCCCTCCTTTTCTTTCATTTCACGTAGAAGAAAAAGAGTAAAGGGGAACAGTTTTTGAGCACTCTTATCATATGTAATATACTTAATCCTTACAATAATTCTTGAAAGTATGTATCATTATCATTATGGGTCAGGGCCTGAAGGACGGGAGTTTAAGATGTAAACATTATTTTCCAGTTTTAAGTTGAGAACCAAAAGCCATTGTTTTTTTTTTTTTAATTGAGGGAGAAGTAACACAGGGTTGACAGACTCGCCAGTTTTAAGAAAAATAAAAGTAAGCTTCCTGCCTTCCTTCCACTGGCTCAGTTATCCTGAGCTGAGGTGAGAGGGAGGTCTGTAGCCTAAAGAAAGGTAAAGCACTGTTATGTCTTCCTAGTGGTGGCCAGCCTACAAGATGGCCCCAGTGATCTCTGTCTCTTGCTATTCACAGTGATAGTAATGGTATCTTACTTTCATGATTAGGTTATAAAAGACACTGCACTTCCTCCTAGGCACCCCTTCTCTCTCTCTTTCTCTCTCTCTCTCTCTCTCTCTCTCTCTCTCTCTCTCTCGGATCTTTCACTCTGGGGAAATAGAGCTGTCATGTTGTGAGAAGCAGGGTGGTGGAAAGGCCCAGGAGGTGAGAAATTGAAGGCTCCTGCTGACAGCCACAGGAGAGAGCACTGTAGTGAATCCTCCAGCCCAGCCAACACTTCACATGACTGCAGCGCTAGCTGGTAACTTGATTGCAATTTTTATTCAGGCAATGCAATGTCTGCCATCGTGGTTAGGTTTTTCCCTAGTCACAGAAGAATTTCCTTTTCCTTAGGGGGGGAGGCTAAAATTTCTGAAATGTGATCACACTGAACTGACAGCTTTTTTTAAAATTTTTATTTTACAAAGAGCTGAAGATAATTAATATCTACAACTTGATGTATTTGGAGTCAAATATACACTTGTGAAACCATCATCACCATCAATGCCATAAACTTATCCATTACCTCCAAAGTTCCCTCCTGCCTCCTTTGGTTTTTTGTTTCTTTGTTTGGTTTTTTTCTCTTTGTGATAAGATCACTGAACCTAAGGTCTACCCTTTTACCAAAATTTTAGGTATACAATATGGTATTGTTAGTTATAGGCCTTATTTGTATATGAGATCTCCAGAACTTATTTATCTTGTATAACAAACTTTGTACCCTTTGACCAACACCTCCCCATTTCCACCTCTCACCTAGTTCCTGGCAACTACCTACCATCCTACTCTCTGCTTCTATGTGTTTGACTTAGATTTCACATATAAGTGAGATCATGGCAGTATTTGTGTTTCTGAGTTTGGCTTATTCCACTTAGCATAATGTTCTCTAGGTTCATCCATGTTGTTGCAAACGACAGGGTTTCTTACTTTTGTAAGGCTCAGTAGCATTCCATTGTATATATATGTATATTCCCCACATTTTCTTTATCCATTTAGCTATCAATAGACATTTAGGTTGCTTCCATATCTTGGCTATTGTGAATAATGTTGCAATGAAGATGGGAGTGCAGATAACTCTTCAAGATCATGATTTAAATTCCTTTGGATATATACCCAGAAGTGGGATTGCTGAATCAAATGGTAATTGTATTTTTAATTTTTTTTTTTTTTTTAATTTTATTTATTTAGTTTTGGCTGTGTTGGGTCTTCGCTTCTGCGCAAGGGCTTTCTCTAGTTGCGGCAAGCGGGGGCCACTCTTCATCGCGGTGTATTTTTAATTTTTTGAGGAACATCCATATTGGTTTCCATAGTACCTGCATCATTTAATGTAAATTAATTGTAATTAATTTAAAATTAATTTTAATTGATGTAAATTAACAGTGTAACAGGTTCGCTTTTCTTCACATCCTCACCAATGAAAAGGCAACCTATGGAAAGGGAGAAAATATTTGCAGACCATATATCTCATAAACAGTTCATGTTTTAATATCCAAAATATATAAGGAGCTCCTATAATTCAATAGCAAAAGCAACAAATAATCTGATTAAAAAAGTGGGCAAAGGACCTGAACAGACATTTCACCAAAGAAGATATACATATGGCCAACTGGTATATGAAAAGGTGCTCAACATCACTATTCATCAAGAAAATGCAAATCAAAACCACAATGAGCTATCACCTCACACCTGCTAGGATGGCTATTATAGAGAGATATATTTTTAATGTTTGTGGATGTGTGTGTATATGTGACAAGACTTGGTGGTAGAATAGGGAGAGATGTATAGGAATTGATAACGGGTGTCAGCATTCAGCTAGTCTAGGGAGAAAAGACACAGCACTCTTAGAGGATAACAAGGTCCTAAAGAAGTTGGAGAGGGCTTCCCTGGTGGTGCAGTGGTTGAGAGTCCGCCTGCCAGTGCAGGGGACACGGGTTCGAGCCCTGGTCTGGGAGGATCCCACATGCCGTGGGGCAACTGGGCCCGTGAGCCACAACTACTGAGCCTGCGCGTCTGGAGCCTGTGCTCCGCAACAAGAGAGGTCGCGATAGTGAGAGGCCCGCGCACCGCGATGAAGAGTGGCCCCTGCTCGCCGCAACTGGAGAAAGCCCTCGCACAGAAACAAAGACCCAACACAGCCAAAAAATAAATAAATAAATAATTAATTAAAAAAAAAAAAAAAGAAGTTGGAGAAAGGTAGACATAATGGCATGCATGTGGCAGGCATGGGAGGGGGGATGACAGTAGAGATGCTCTGGAGAATACGTAAGTTTGTCTGGGCAGTTATCATGAGGCAGATGGTAGGAGGAGGATGAAAAAAGAGCCCACAAATTCATTTTCTATTTCTAAACTATAAAATTATTAGAAAGCTGAAATCTTATTGAACACTTCTCCAAGAGATGATTGGGGTAGAGACAGGGCTGGGAAGGCAGAGGGAGGCTTCTATATGTTGTACAAATAAAACTTAGTCATGATTTTTATGCAGCTTTCCCTTGTTTATGCCTTTTGTGCCATATAAAATAGGTAGGCGGTTCCAAATGCCTCATGCCCGATGGCAGCTTCTTTCCATGCCTCAGTCCTGGGGTGGTAACAGTTTCTACTGTCCTTTCATGAACCTTAAGTTCTACCTGGTCCTGTTAGGCCCAGAACTCCTGCCTCCCTGGAATTCTCCTTCTTCTGAGCTATCACTTCTCATGGGTAGTTCCATCTGTCTTCTCTGTACTGGCCTTCAGCCACTTTACCTTGATTTCCGAACAAACACAACAACACTTAGAACCATTCATACACGGTACGCACGTCTGACAGACTTGAAGTGTTGCAGGGATTAATTTTCTACAGCAGCACCACAAATTATGCAAACTAAAATCTGAGATTACCTTGCTTTGGCAGTGATACACTCCAACTCACTCCAACTCCACTGTTTCTTTCTTTGTCTTCCTACTACTTAGCCCAACTCCTCATCCCTGACCCACCAGCAATCCCAGACTCATTCACTCCACAATTCAGTTCCCTGAATTGAGCTCCAGCCTAAAACTTAACTACGGATCTATTTTTACCTTTTTCAAACCCAGACACTGATTAATGTGTTCTGTTGAACGGTGTGCCCTCCACTTTGGACCTCATGTATCTCCTTCCCGTGGGGATAACCTGTGCCATCCCCTTCGCCCACTCTTCAAGAGCAGAAGCAGCAACAGTCTTTTTTGTTTTGTTTGTTTCTGGTGATTCACACAGATAAACGAGTGGGGTTATTATTTGATGACAAATATTTTTTACTGTTAGACTTGATGTTTGATTACAGGCCGTTTGGGGGAAGCTCTCAGAGGTGCATGGAGCGCACACTGCAGGGCTGACTCCGGTCTGGTCACTTCATTTTTTCAGACAATACTGAGTTATACACAGTGTTTTCCTAGACATGATCTCATCTGATCCTCCCACTAACCCTATGACTTTGATAGGACAGGTAGTGTATCAGTCAGGATCATATCAGGGGACAGAAAACAAGAGAGAATTTAATGTGAAGGCTTAAGTAGTAGTTAACTTTCAATTCACTATTGCAAAGTGTTAAAAAAAAAAGAATTCTAAAGTTTCACAAAAGTATCTACTTTATAAAGTCCTTAGGCAGGAGGGAACAGAGAAGAGGTAGCAATTACTACAATTCAGGAGCTTGGAGGAGGGCTCCAGAGGAGCTGAAGTTCAGATGTCTAAGGAGCTGGTGCAGCTCCGACCATGCTGGCATCTCTGCGCTGGGAAGAGGGACCCTGTGGGGCAGGGACCCAGACCTCAGAAGTGGGAGCTCCGGCTGGTGCTGGTGTTTGGAGCGGGGAAGGGCAGCATGAAACTGGTTCGGGTGGGATGGAGGGAGATGCAAGAGGGAAGAGATATGGGAACGTATGCATATGTATAACTGATTCACTTTGTTATAAAGCAGAAACTAACACACCATTGTAAAGCAATTATACTCCAATAAAGATGTTAAAAAAAAAAAGAAAGAAAGAAAACAGCAAACAGGATTCAAGGGCTCCTTCGGGAAGGAACTGCTGCTGACAGGGTGAAGAAGGCCCGCCAGCGTGACTCATAGGACTGCCCGCCATGGGAAGGAGCCAGTCCGTCTTCTCCCTCCAGGCGTGTGGTCTCTCCCTAGTGTTTGCTACTGCCAGAGCCTGGTATTAGCCAGCCAGCAAAGCAGGCACCAGATGCTTAGGTCCGAGGCCAGTACACACAGAGGACAGTGTGGAGGTTAAGGCCAAGAACTTAATAACTAGGACAGATAATTTTCCTGGCCTAATTCTGCAAATCAAAACAAAGAAGGAAAATCAGGCTTAAGAGAATGTAGCCAAAGCAAAAGAGCTTGCTTTAAGATAATGAAGCTGGTAAATGATAGTGCTGGCATTTACATTCAGATATCTTGATTATCAATGTCATACTCTTTTCACTAGACCACATTTCTTGAGGCCCAACAACTGAAATAACTCACCTAGAATCATGCACTATTGCACTGGCAGAAAACTGAAAAAAATATTTCTTTCGAAATATCCAAATTATCATTTTTTTCTGTATATCACACTGACTCAAAAATGTCTCCTGGAGATGAGGAGAGATCAAGTTTAGGAGAAAGGAGAAGTCCTGGTTGGGAAGAGAGGGGGATCTCAAATCCACAGCATTAGGGAGAAAGAGCTAACCAGGCAGGGGGAACCCCCAAACTGAGAGACTCAAATGCCCCATACATTCATGAACTGATTCACTCAACAAACAATTATTGCATGCCTACCTCATTCTAGACATTATTTTAGATGATGGTGGCTCAGATTTGAATAAAAATTCCTGCTTTCATGCCGTTAACAATCTAGTAAGGAAGCTAGACAATAAATAATATGAATGGCATATATAGTATGTTAGAGAGTACAGAAAAATAAAGCAAGGAAGAAAGATAAGAAATATCACAGAAGTGCAGGCATTTCTCTGCAGGCTTGCCAGAAAGATCCTCATGGAGGACTGCGTCAGAAGACGGAGAATGAAAAAGGGAGTGCAGCAGGAGAAGCAGGCATAAGTAGTAGGAAATGGTGTTAGAGAAATAACAGGGGACCTGTTCATGTAGGGCCTTGTTTGAAGAAATCTACTGCAATAGATTGTATTATTGTTCATTAGTAATCGCCACCTCTCCCTGGATGACAATTTTACTTTCTTTCTCCTTGACATCACGTGTGGCAATGTGACACGCTCTGGTCAGTGATGTGAGCATACATGGTCTACGTCCCTTCAGACAGAAGCTTTAAGAGCTAGCACATGGTTCGCCATATTCCCGTTTCCCTTTTTCAGGATCACCAGCTCTATCAGTCTCGTTCTCAGAGGAGAGCTGATGAGGAACTGAACTTCAGCAAACCTGAAATGGACATGTAAGTAAAGTATGAACTCAACCTGTGTTGTTAAAAGCCACCCAAGATATCAGTTTGTTACTGCAAAACAATTTGGACTATTTTGGATGACGAATACACTTCTTCTACTTATGTATGATTAGTACTCAGACCTAGTTTTTTGTTTTGTTTTTGTTTTTCTTAAGAATAGCACTGGAGCAGTAAAAAGAATATGTTGCTTTGAAGTTGGTGCTCTAGTGGGTCTATCCTTTTGAGGGAACGCTACTCAGATGGACGGTGGTGCTTTCAGTCAAAAAGGGAAAGGTTCAAGTCACAACATTGGTTACTCTCCTTCACACAAACTACCGGTTAAAGAAAAATTCAGAATTCCACGTGGAAGTCATTCTATCTTAAAGAAGTTGGTTGCTGCCAACTTACTCTTTATGGAAGTTATGTGATATAGTACCTTGTTCTAACAATTGGGAGAATCAAAGAATACAAAAGAGAAAACAGGGAAGAGAAGAAAGTATGCTATGTTCCCCTTTATGCTGCATCCATCCCCACCCAACATTTTATCTTACAGGCAGCCATCAGTCTTCGCAATCTGTCCACTCAGCTTCCCAACCTCACCTAAATGTCTTTACAAATATACCATCTACTGTTTTCTGTCTTTGCATTCTAGCTACAAACACATTAATTCTCCTGAGGAAAAAATGGAGGTGAAGAAAGAGGGAAGTTAGAATATGAAAACATCCTAAGTAAGATTAGATACCAAATATCATGGTGTACCAACTAAGAATTAGTGATATAATCAAATAAGAGAAATACACTGAAAAACACCATTGGTCTTACATGCCTCTATTAATATCATGAAGAAATTATCTAAGGCTATTTTTATAATATTTCTCTTAACTACATAATACATTCCTTAAGAATAGGAACCTGACTCATTCATTTTTTTATCCCCAATACCTAACTAATATTACTTAATAATAGGTAAGCATAGGAAAAAAAAGTCTGTTGAACTAAAATTAAAAACAAAAGTAGAATCAACTGGATCCCTGCAGAAACTGATCTTTTGTTTGAAAGTTTATTAACATTTAATTTGCTTTTCATACCTCTGTCTCTCCCTCCATCTAGCACATGAATTAGCAGTGACATGTCAGAGATACCTAGAAATTTGCATATACATACATACATGTGGTTATATATATGGCTATATAATTATGAAAATATATACATATATATAATTTTAAGTATTTTTATGTTTTGTTTCCTATTATATTTGATCAAGGCATCAGTTAACTAAAAAGACACAACACATTTTTTTTTTTTTTCCTGCAATGCAAGGAAAGCCTGTTGTAAGAAAGAACTGATTGCTTGAGTAGACATCTCAATTTCTGGATCCTTTGATTTTCCTGTCATTTAATACTGAAAGCCAATATTCTCATAAACCTGTAAACTTTATTTTTATTTATTGAATTTCTGGAAAGTGCATCTGGGGAGGGGTTTGGAGAGAAAAATCATGGGTCTAGAATGTTATTACTAATATATACAGGAGCTGTCATGTTAAGAATGACTACAATGTTGTTAATATGACTTTAGCAGAATACACATAGCCTCTAAATGGTGACATAAATTACATCCAGTGTTCATATTGCTGCTTGATGCTATTACCTAAGACAATATAAATTTTACACTTGACGTAAGTTGGCTACAGTCTTCAATGAAGAGCCAGCTCTCACACTGCATCTCCTACAGCAAAACAAATTAGGACATTACACTGGTGACAGATCGAATCCTCGCGATGTTGTGTAATCTTCTGGGATTCATTTCTATTTTGCCCCATTAGCTTTTTCTTATGCAAAAAGAAAATCCCAGATTTTTTATTCTTTGACACTTTTACAGATGAAACATGAATAGCACTACGTATACGAATGCACATCTTACCAATAATTTCGGCTTCATAGATCCTTATTGAATAATGAATTTAAGAGATAGCAAAAACCATAGGAAGAGACAGGGAAATCCAAATCTATTAGTTATATTATTTATTCCTTTGGAATAGCTTTGATTGGTAAAGCATTTGGAAAATCATTGGCCTTAAAGATGTAACGGGTACATTTGGATATTTTTCACAGCATCTCTGTATAACCACAACAAATTAATACAGCTTACTTTTAATTTCTTTCAGCTAATAGTTGGTTTGGAAAAAAGATTAAACAAAGTTTTAAGTATTTTCAATACAACTGAATCCTTAGCACCATCCTTATTGAGTCAAACGTTTCATTTGTCTTCACTGAGTTTTTGTTGTTGTTATTGTTATAATTTTCCTTTTTCTTCTCTACTGTCTTCTAATAAGGGCATGCAATTGCATTTTTTCCTTCAGTAAAACCTAACTGAAGACTCCACTAGCCAGAGTGATATTTAGTACTGGAGTTATGTAGTTGAAACCCATTGTTCCAAGAAAAAAATGGCTTTTAAGATAGGAATAAAAAAGACATAAAATTTGGAGTCATGAATTAGGTTTCATAAAACTGTACTAGGATAAAGAAGATGTACAAGTGAGGAACAGATTACTCAATGTTTTGGCACACATTCAGTTTCAAAATATTTAGAAGAAAAGGGTGACAAAGCACTGTCTTATTAACAATTTTGAATCACTTGGGAAAAAAGCTACAGATCTTTCACCAAACTCTGAAAATAACTTTTTACCTACCTCCTCCTATTTAGCAAATATGTCTGTTTCCAAAAATTACATTTTTATACTGATCAGTGTACCCAAATGTACATACTTACATATATATGTATATCTTACATTATGGAATGGAAATCCTTTCTATGCCTTAGAATATAGTCACATTTCTTTCTCAGTTTGAATCATTTCCAACAATTTATTCTTAGAACTTTCTTTTTTTTGAAATGTAATTGACTTATAGTATTATATTAGTTTCAGGTGTATAACATAGTAATTCAGTATTTTTATACATTATGAAATAAGTCTACTTACATCTGTCACCACACAAAGTTACTAAAATTATTACTGATCATATATCCTATGCTGTACATTACATTCCCATGACTCATTTATTTTATAACTGAAGTTTCTACCTCGTAATCCCCTTCACCTATTTTGCCCATCCCCCTCCCCTCTGGCAAGCACTAGTTTGTTCTCTGTATCTTTGAGTCTGTTTCTGTTCTGTTTGTTCATTTGTTTTGTTTTTTATGTTTTACATATAAGTGAAATCATATGGTATTTGTCTTTCTCTGTCTGACTTATTTCACTTAGCTTACTACCCTCTAGGTGCATGCATGTTGTTAAAAATGGCAAGATTTTATTCTTTTTTATGGCTGAATAACATTCTCCTGTATGTATGTATGTGAAGATTTTCTTTAATGTGCGTTTCAGCTGGCATCACTTTCTCTTGGACATCTTCATCCTTTCCTTCACAACCACTTTCTTCATTTAAGTCTATAAAAGTCACCTTAACTAAGTTATCTGGCTGCACATCTACAGTTTCCTGAATGGCAGCTCCATTAACTGTCTAATGGTTAGCTATTTCTTTCATAACTCCATTTATATTCAATTCAGATTTCATGTTAATCTTTATAACTTTTTGTTTCTTTGCTGCTCTTTCATCTTTTTCGGCCAATTTCCTGCTTTGATTATCCACTTTTGTAAAATATCACATGGGTTTATCACTGAGAGACAAGGAGGCAACACAACTACACACTGTTCTGTCTGAGCATGAGCTGAGTAGCAGATGCATTGTGACCAATCACCAACAGACTTTTAAAGAAGTGATGTGATTGGTCACTCATCATGGTGCACATCTGTTATCCAGTGATTTGTGGATGGAATAGTTGGCAGCAATGTACTTTATGTAATTACTCACAGTTACTTCAGTTACCATGGTAACTGAAAATTGGACCATATTCTTTGGAATTGTGTTATTTAATTAAACTATGGTAACTGAAATGTGTGAGTATTGAAAATGTGAAAACTGAAGACCACCTGTATTTGATTAACTGTTTAAAACTGTTTTAAAAAGTATGTACCATTTTGCTCTCCATGATCACCACAGCTAGAGTCTATATATTTGCACACAAAAAATATATTTTTAGGATTTAGATATTCAAAAAATGCTGCATATCAGTGTGTAAAATGGCTAATAGAAATATATATAGCATCTATAACTTACACAACCACAACACTAAATCTTCAGTAGAGGGATATGTTATTCTAGCAGGCCGATGACCTTCTCAGTAGTCTCTGGAACTCTGCAATCACTTTAAGGGGCAGATATTAGCCACCAGAAAATTCTCTGGGATTTAACCTCTTTATGATGTTATTCCCTCTAAACCCATGGATCTACATCCTTTTTCTGAGACACTAATCATTAGGAAATAGTCACTGAACTTTTTTTTTAATGTAACGTATCTGTGTTGGACATTATACATTTATAATTTTGAGCCTTAATAATAATGCTGCAAGGTAGACATTAAGTAGTATCTGGAATTTACAGATAAGGAAACAAAGGCCCAGAGTCATCAGGTAATGTGCCCAAAGTTACACATGCAGATCTTTGGCCTCCAAATCTGGGATCTCCTCTCTAAGAGGAGTACCACTCTTCCCAGGTTGGATAAAGTTTTCAAGGAAAACATAGACATAAACCAGTAGATGGATCCTACCCAAGAAGGATGGGATTAAAACAAACTCTCATTTGTGAATCAGGGAGCATGGCTAATATCTACCCTTTAGCGCAATGAAGCCTAGAAACAGTCAGCTTCCTCCAGATCCGCAGCATAAATCTGACCTAACTGTGACTCTACTTTCTCTTCCTCCTCCTCCCTCAATTCTATTGAATATAATTGAGGGACTAAAATCTTTTCGGAGCTTTTAATAGCCCAAACACTCTGCATAAATGAGCTCACCGGGTTTTATATAAATACAAAGGCTTTCAATTTACAGTAGCTTATTTGTTTTCTCTGTGCATTTGTTTTAAGACCATTGCTCATCTTTCTGTAATTGACCAAACGATTTATTTTTAAAAATCTAAGTTAAAATTGTAATATATCTTGCTACATAATATATCCTGAAAAGGGAAGATGAAAAGAATAAAACTCATAATTGTATTGTGAGTTGTACCATATAACATTGCTTTCCAATTTTCTGTGAAATATAAATTTTACTTCTAATTTTGAAATATAACAGATTGTATCTTTTAAATGACTACAGTAAATGTAGAGGGAAGGAGCTGCATTTGAATTTTTTACTAAATGTCTGCAAAACCAATTAAGAGGAGTGAGGCTTTTATGTGGGTGAGTCTTGAAGAGTGTGCATAGAATACGTGAGAATTTTCTCACCGTATTTTGAAAATACTGGAGCTAAAGTTGAGGAACTATGCTTTACTATTTGATGAAGGCTATTTTAAGGCAAAATAAAACATAAATATTCATTATTATTTTCTCCTATAATTATCTTACAGCTTTGTTCTCTGATTATACACATTTCTTCAACTTCTTGCACCCTACCTATAAGCTCATGTGCAACTATCCCCATCTACCTCTTCCATTTCTGTTTGGCAGGATGTCATTTCTCTTAGCTACGGTTAATCTTTCAACCTGTGCCCTGAATCTTATCCTCTTATTCCCTCGTTCCATCAACTTTCCCTCCACTCTTCTGCATCTTTAACCTTTCTCTCTCCTTACTCTTGGTCCTCACTGTATACACTAGCTCAGGTCTGAAACTGGATTCTGATCCTATTTCCCCACTGAAATTACTCAAGAAAAATCATCAGCAACTTCCAAAAGGCTAAATACTATGCATATATTTCAAATCCTATCTTTCTGGGCCTTTCTCCAGCATTGGACCCTGGTGATGACCCTTTCCTTGAAAGTCTTTCTTTTGTTTCTAAGATGCATCTTCCTGGTTTTCTCCTTCCTAAAATTACCATTCTTTTAACCTCCTTCATATTTTTTCCACCTTGACTTTTATCTGTTTGTGCCCTTGATTGTCCTCTGCTCTCACTCTATACAAACTTCTAAATGATCTTATCCTCACTTGTTCTTTCGTCTACCATGGTTATGATAGAAATCCCATGCACACCTCTCTCATAAGCTCCAAATCATAATCTTAAAATGCCTCTTTTACATCATCAGGCACTTCAGTCTCAATTCCCCTCTTCCTTCCAAGGCTGCTCTTCCGTTTCCTTATCTAAGTTAACTGTACCACTATCTACCCAGTTCCCCAAGTTAATAATGTCAAAGTGTTCTTAACTCGTTGTCTCTTTTCCTCATATATCACATCTACTCAGTTATTGATGTGTATTGATTCTACCACTTGTCTCTCAAATCTGCTTCCTCCTCTCTATTTCCACTTCCATTGTCTACGTGGGGCTCTTATTATTTTGGGAGTTGATAACTGCAATGACATCAGCCTTTATCCACTTCTTTCCCTAAATCTATCTTTACTCTGTCATTGGAATGATTTTTAAAAACACCATTATTGTGCTTAAAATTCACCAGTTGTCCCAATTGTATTCTGGATAAATTTTGATCTCCCCATAAGTTGGACCAGCTTCTTTCTGTACCCCGCCTGCCTTCTAGCTTTTTCTCCTGCTGTGGGGATAATGCTGCAAGGTAAGTATTAAGTATTATTTCAAGCTTCAGATGAGGAAATAAAGGCCCACAATCATTAGTAATTTACCCAGAGTCACACAACTGGGAGATGCTCCTCTCACCCTCCTGTGAAGATACACACATCCTCTCCACCAGCCACACGGACTTACTGGCAAGGCTTCAAAGGTGTGCTGCTCTTACATATTTCTCTGATTGGAACAAGGCCTTCCTCTTGCTGGAATATTTGTCCTCACACATTCCCTTCACTGCTTTCAGGAAACAGCTCCAGTGTCACCCCTTCTCTGAATCATTTTCTAATGTCCCAATGATGACATAACACGTGTTCCTTCTGCTTCTTCTTCCTACTTCAGTAATATTTAAACATCCCCTGGTTTTGGTATTTATCCTGTTTTTTTTTTACTATGGTCCTCAGTTTATTGTCTCCCATGCTAAACTGTAACTCTTTCAACATTGTGAGTGCCTCGTCTCTGTGTCTTCTGTTTTGTGTACAGTGCCTGGAATTTGATAGGGCCTCAGTTCTAATTTTTAATACACTGAAAAACAGAGAAAAATCACTGATTTTTCTTATTTGTAAAATGAACTTGGGCCTACAAAATCACTCAGGTCCATTCTGTGACACTGTGATTACTACTCCTGTGTATTTGCATAAAGTTTTGTATACATACTTGAAATGTGCAACTATTCTAGGGCCTGTAATATAGTGCACTCGGGTTACAGTTTATTTCTTTAGGACACATGGGTATTGAATAATTTTACTGCTGTTATGTATATGCATGGGTTTGCATAACTGAGTTTAAACATGGTCACTGACAGACAAGGCAGAAAGAGGTAGAATACATACAAAAGAGAATTCCATACGAATGGTACGTATATTAGGCTATCAATCTGACACTCAAATAGCTAGTGGGTTTAGTCAATTAAATAAAACTATAGGCCAGTTTGGTGGAAAAAAAAAAAGTTGAAGAGCATTTCAAGTTAGTAATTTCACTAAATGTACTCATTTTTCACTAAATTATTTATTTGACCAAATAAATCAAAATTATCCATGTCCTCAAAACTCATGGGATTATGTATATATATTTTATATAGTAGTTGAGAGCATTAGAAGACACAAAAATGTTTATTTTTGAAGGAATAAATCTAGGGATAAATAATCATGCAGATTTCCTCACAGGCTGTCACATTCAGATACCCCCAGATCTTAAAATAGGCAGGGATCTAGAAAAGAAATTTGGTTTAGGAATAAAAACTGTTTGTTTGACTTGAGATCCCTAGTTATTGTCATGTGTAGCATATTCAAAGACAAATAAGTTTCTCAAAATCAAATCTGATAGGCACTCTGTTTATAGGTTTTGTCTAATCTGGGTAGCAGATTCTTGATTCTGATGAAAAAGTGATGTCCACTATTTCCAGGTATAAATATATAGCAATAGGATATTAATGCAAAAGCGTATAAAGTTCGAAGCCATAATATGTAACTGGAAAAACATAATATTTACTTGTTAATTTATGTAGGCATTTTACTACATGTAAACAGAACTTATGGGGAATTACATAGCTATGTAAATACTGCATAGTAAACTGCATTTATAATAAGTAAGAAAAATAGAACCAAGACCAAATAAGTATAGACAATCAACATAGAGGCAGGAAAATGTTGAAAACTCAAAATCTAGGCAATGAGGCCCTGCATACTTGCTCAAAGACGACAAACAATTAGTTCTAAGTTCTCTAGAGCAGCAGAAGAAAATAAAATCAGTAACACAAGTCACAGCATGTGTAGTGTGGAAACAAGTCAATTGTTTAGAGAAGGAAAATTATTCCTATAAACACTGAAATACATTTATCTACGGATTTTCCTAGAAAGAACACTATATGATAAAAAAAGATCAACAACATACTTAGAGTTAAGTACAATGCTGAACATTATGGAACTGCTTTTAATATGTTTTTCAATATGGTTTGATATTTTTATGCCAAAGTTAAAAATCACTTGCTCAGAGATATCAATTTATGTGGTCTCTGTATGTAATATCTTTCCATGTCTAGCTTCACAAAAGGATGTTTTAGAGAGGAGAGCACAAAATAAAATGCAGTCAAAGTCAGGCAAATAAGGAAAATTAGTGTAAGACAGGTAGGGATGGAAGAGCTATAAGAGCATATCTAAACTAAAGGGATTTAAGTGCAATTAAAAAGAAAGAAACTGTGCAGACCCAACAAAACAAGTCTAGTGATAAAGAACAGCTTTGTTCAGTAGTTTACCAATTCTGTTTTGGAGAATTAAGATGAATAAATAGGTTGCATATACTTCAAAAATGGTGCATAAATATTGCTTACTTCAACCATTTTATGAAAGTTATTAAAAATTAGTAATGTCAAGATTATATTTCCTGGAAGGTATTTGAAGTCTAGTTATTTAATATTGTCAATAAAACAGATCCCTATACATTATCAAATATATAAACTGAGGTGAAAGTGATAGTCACCTGCAAAAAACTGAGCAAGAAAAATAAGCATAAACCTGAATAGAGGGGATTTCTAGTAGAAGTGTTGAAATTTCCCTTATATCTGATTTTGGACATTTTAGACACAATCAAAAAGACATCTTAAAATGAAAAAAGAAATGTAGCTATGATAGAAAGTAAGAGGAGGAATCCATGATGAACCAGAAATTTGATGATTCTCAGAAAAGAAAGGATTGTCAACCACTGGCCACTGCCAAACTTGTGGAGGATTCTGATGAAGGTCTTGAGGTTTTCATTGATCCTAAGAGTCTCAAAGCTGTAAAATCTTCACTACTTATTGGAAATACACAGTATTTCTCAATGAGTTGACTTATATAATATGAGGTATTCTTTCTTTCTCCTCATGATTTTATCCATCACTATGACACTCTGAACCCTGTCACATTTCTTTCCTGACCAAAAAATAAAAAAGACGAAACACATGAATATTTAGCCTCTAAGGCTTGCCAGTGTTCGATGAGGAGCAGTTATTAGAAACTTTTTTGGGTAATTCAGACTTGACTCTGTTTGTTGATGGGTCATCATAAATGAGAAATTATCAGACTGGCTATGCCATAAAAGAATCTCAGTTCACCCTTGGAATATAATCCCTTATTTTGAGGGCTGGGGAGGCAAATTGGCAAAACTGATTGCCTTTATGAGAACTTGCTAACTGCCCAGAGATAACAGAGTTATTACTTACAAGACATTAAGTCCCCCACTAATGTGGGATACTTTAGAAAAAGCAAGGTTTCTTAACCTCAGCAAAAACTAACTCTTGAACAGCAAGTCGAGAAAATTCTAGATTCCTTAATGCAGCAAAATGAAGTAGCTATTTTTAAGGCAGAAGCTCACTAAAACTAACAACTCATCCAGACCTAAGAGAAATGGGAATGCCCTAGGTGATCATGATGCCAAGAAGACAGTTCTTACAAAATTTCTTGCCCCTGCAATTCTGTTATCCCTATACAGTGTGTTTACAGGAACCACTATTTAAGCCAAATTTTATCCTAGCATTAAAGAAAAAAATGTTAGGAGGAATCTGGCTATAAATTACATGAAGATAATCTCAGGCTTCCCAGGAGGGCACCTAGTAATGCCAAAAGATCTCAAGTGGAAACATGCTAAAATCCAGATGAGATCTCCTCAAATCACAAGGACACATTGTCTCTAGCATACTTCTTACCTGCTAAAAAACATAATCCTGACAAACTTTAAAGGAAGGGCATGGATATGGCCAAATCATCAGGCCTACCTGAATAACTCTAAATGGACTTTATGTAATTATCTTCTATAGTAGAATATGAACATGTTATGGTTGACGTACATATTCGTGTTAAGTGTGGAACAAATCCTCACCCTTTTGTAGAGCTATAGCCCTAAAGTGGCTACAAATGTACTCAATTTCATGTATTCTACTTAGGAAGTCCCAATCTATCTTTCTGTTAACAGAATTGCTCGTTTTACTAGAAATGTCATTAAAGAGCTCTGCAAGGCATTACAGCTTGCTCAAAAACTCTGCTGTGCATACAATCTGATCTTTAGGCAAAGAAGAAAGGACAAATCATACTCTCAAATTAGTTAGCCAAAACTTTGAGAAAAACAGAAACTTCCCAGGTTTCTTTCTTCTAACTTTACAATAATAAGAAAATCTCTTTTGGATGTTCATCAATTCTGCTTTTATAAGTAAGTCATTAGTAGACTCATGTATCTAGGAATATCATCTCTAATCCTAGATTCTTTGTACTTTGGCAAGCAAATATGGACAAATAATGTAGAGGACCCATGGAATACAGACAGCATTATCATCAGAAGTTACAGGAGGCCTTTCTCCAACCTCCTTCCAAACAATTTTTGTATGACCTAAAATCTAGAAACTTGGTCTACTTGAAGAGATGTGAGAAAAAAAAAAACAAAACTTTTATTGAAAAGGACCTTATCTGGTACTATTAGCAACGAGCAAACAAGTGAAAATCCAAAGGGTTGATCTATGCATACAACTGCATAATGTCATGTGACTCACATCTCTTCATTCTTTGCTAACCTTCAGCCTCACTTGTCTTGACACTCACCTCAAGAAAGCAATCAGTTCAAAGCGTCATACTGCTACTGATGTCTTATTCCTACAAATTTCTGAGACCAATCTATAAGTAGTATAGTAGTGTAAAGCAAAATAAGAAATGTGCACTCACTTCTTCTCATAAAATACCATTTCAGAATTACCTGTGTAGTGTTCTGCCATGTGGCAGTAAGACAATAGAACTCGGTTTTCTCATAAGTGGCTTCTTTATCTGAAGAGGGAACTTTTTCTTGGTGGTAAAAAGTAAAACCTGTAGTCTATCTTTGGAGCATTTATTAAATAACTTTGGAAACTACATTTGTTGAAAAACCATAACAGCTATAGAGTGGGAATTTTAATTCTTTCATTAATGTTAATAAAAAGCTTTCATAAATATTGTCAGAACAAGTGAAAAGGAAGAAGGAGAGGAAAGAATGAACAAAGAAAAGAAGGAAGGATGGGTAAAAAGGGAAAAAGGAAAGAAAACTACATTTTCTATCCTTTCACTCAGAAACTTGGAAGAAAATCAATACAGAAGGATATGTGAAAAATAAGCATGGTAGATAAAACTCTTAGCCCACCCACATTTTGACGTATCTAAAGTTCATCTGAGGATATTAGTCCTACCCCACAAGATTACATTCCAGTTAGTTGGGGACAGGGGAGTGGAGGGCAGGAGTTTATATAAAAGTAGCTCCTCTGATTTTGCTGCAAGCAGTTTGAGAACTTGGCTTTGAGAAGCCCTTCCTTCCTATCAATTTGTCAGGGGGAAGGGTTTAGATCAAGTCAGGATTCTTTTTGTTTGTCCCGTTCTATTCTTTTGCCCTACTGTTGGTACAAAGATGTTTGCTTTTTTCTTGTCTTTTTTTTTTTAACTGTGCTCATATTTTTAATCACAGGTAATTTTACGTTTTGTAACTTTTTAAAAAATACACTCATTAAATATGTTTATTGTTTGAGCTGACAAAGGTAAGGGTCACTGCATTATTCATTAAGAAAAAATGCTGCAGGATGATACATGTCTCTGTATCTCTCTCTACATAAACCTGAGCTTTCTGTGTTTATATTTTCTCCAGTGGATATCTGCTCCCTGTGGCATTAATGTTCTTTTGTGAATTAGAGTGACAGCAGGACTGTTTAAAAAGTCTTCAGCAGAGGAAGTCACTTCCTTCTTAGAAACACCATGTAACTTCCTATAATAATTTATTAAACATCACTGAAAAAAGCAGATAATGGCCATTACCTACTTTTGTTTCAATATTGTACAAGTCACATTTATTCCTAGTAATCTTCAGCACTTGTTTTTGCCTACTTGGAGGTATTTTGTTTGTTTGCTTGTTTTTATACTCTCACAGGATGTATAGAGCCAGATGCATGGTAAAGGAATGAATGACACTGACTCTTCTTTAGAAGAGGAGACAACTTAGTTTCTGTATGTTCCCTCTGTACTGCTCTGCCACCTGTTTATATTTTTCTAGTTCTCTTTAACTTAAGGGAACAAGGGACAGTAGTGATCGTCTATACTGTTCAAAACAATTATTTTCAATTTTTCATTCTCCTCTACCTACCACTTTTGATTATTACATGATACCATTTAGCAATTAGATAAAAGAGAATGACCCACTTGGTTATTAATTTACTTTAACAACTAGAGGGGAAAAATGAAGCTCAAGCTATTGAGATGTAGTTTGAAAGGTAAAACGATGACATGTGTGCCAAGGGCATATTTCAGCCTCCTGGATCAATTCTAAAGAGCCCTGATTCCCCTAGGATCTTTGTTCCGAGAGCTCCAAGTATTCTTCAGTTACTGTTCAGCACAAGTTATAAGCCCTTTTTTGGGAAAGCCTGAACCTACTTCTATCAAACAAGACTATTAGCAGGTAGAATTAAAAGCAGCTGACACAGTGAGCGACGTACTGCCTGGAGTTTATATACACACCGTGATCCACATACAACTTGAGGCAAGGAGCCCACTGAAGTTAAGGTCCTTCCCTCCCACCAGAGACTGGGAAATAGGGGCTCTATCCTCCTTGATGATTATATTTCAAAGAGACGTTTCCCAGGTCCTTGAGAAAGGCATCCCTGGATTGTAAAAATGGCAAGAGGCTTTTACAAAAAAATGTACATCGTGGGGCAGAGAAAGAATTCACAATTTCAAGTTTTCTAAAGTAAATCCTCTAAGAAAAGGGAGACCAGGGTCTTCAGTCTGGAAGAAGCCTGTTTAGTCAACCTGAGGGAAACATTCAGGTCATCTTGCTCAGCTGGTAACAATTCTCTAAGATTCCAGTGTAGGAAATGATAAAAAACTTAAATATAGTGTCAATGAGTGTTTAAATCCAAAAGCGTATTCATGATCTCTTCGAGAGAAGTGATCTCAGGAATTTGGTTATTCACATCGTAAGACCCAAAAAGATCCCAGTAATAGGAATCTGGAATTACTCATTTTATTTTTGGGGGAGCAAGGGAAATGTTAGCAGTTGACAAGCTAATATTTGGGCTTTCTTTGCTAAAAGAAAGGCCCAGACTGTGCCCTGAGGCCAATTGTTTAAAATGTCTACATCAAGGACCTTAAACGATGAACACAAAGTTCTGAAAATATGACCCTGTGGCACAATGAGGTCTGTAGTCATTGAGGGAAAAATGTAGTTATTTTCTAGACACTCTACTACTATTGCAGAAAGTTGTATGAATCACATTTTAGAATAATTTCTTTCCAAGAATTGAGGCAAAAAATTAGTTACAAGAAATTAAGCTAAAATTTAATCCAAACATTTTTCTTAATTAGGATTTCACCATAGTGTTCTAAAAGAAAAATCATAACTGTGGTGAGTACCTGTCAAACGTACGAAATGATGTTTGAATGACTTCTGGGTTCTATTTTACGTTACCTGCACCTCTTTACACGTTTGCACTTCCTCTAGGAGGTCTATTTTATTATGGTTGGAGTTCAGTGAGGACTGTCAACAAACCAGACCCTCATTAGAGATTCTGCTAAGATAATCATACAAATTAAGAAGGTCAGGAAGGCTTGGTTGCACCAGAACAGAGAAGTGAGGGAACTATGTTCTTGCACATGGTGAAGTATTTTGCAATCTTTTGCTATTGTAACTGCTATTTTGGAAGGACTGAATTCTCCATTCTTGAATTAAGCTTTAGGCATTTTTGAACCTCTGTTAGTGAAATTGCAATTTTTCCTATCCAGAATTAAACTATTTGACCTAGGGGAAAATCTGTGATCTTTTTTTTTTTTTTTTTTTGTTAGATATTTATTTGACTATAAGGTACAAAATGATCTATATTTTTAACAAATGAACTTAGAGCTTGAGTCAGCACGTTTCAGTGGCAGAAACACAGTGCTGGAGACAGAGCCTGTATTCAGATGTGTATCTACTAACAGAAATTGGGGCAAATTAGTTAATGTCTTTAAGCTTGGAGTTTATCTAGTCCAATATGTTCATTCTAAAAATAAGGTTGAAGCTTAAAATCTGTGATCTTAAAATAAAATGCTTTAACTTTCTTTAGAAACTTCCTGGGGTCATCTTGTCTGTTACCCTAAATTCACACAGGGTTGTCCTTATCCTCTTGAGCAATATTTTTTTTTTCAAGGTTTCCAGAAATCCTACTTTTGGCTGAGTAAGAAGATTTGGGATCAAATTTGGAATTTCCATATATTTATTATATATGCTTGGGCAAGTCGCTTAGCCTTCCCAAGCTTCAGTTTTCTTAGATGTAAAAAGGACAAAAATCATAAGTATTCACAAAGTTGCGGTGGCTGTAAGATAACCTGTGTGAAACTATCTTTTAAGTTGTAAAACACAATTCCAGTATAAAAAATTTTTGCAACTTATTAACTTATTATAAAGTTGTTTTCTTCAAGGTTACATATTTTACCACTAAACCTTGATGCAGGATGAGATTTCTCTACCTCGACTACATTACTTTCAAGCCCTGAAGGACACTTTTTGGAGGCTATTCCAATGCCAGCTTCTTTACTGGAAAATGGAAATACCTAGAACTGGGAGATAAATATTCTAGGCTCTGGAATTTACTTAGCTCCCATTTACTTGCTTTATGTTAAATATTTGAAAGTCTTTCTGCTATTTCCTGAAACATTTCCCCCTCTTGGGAACTGCTCTATTGAGATTACAAATACTTTCCGACATAACTTTTTCCACTCCCAGATCTCCTGAGTGCTTGTGAGTGTAAGTGTGTATGCACGTGTACGCGTGCAGATGTGGTGGGATTGGGGGAGTGGTGGGGAACAATTATTATGAAGATATTATATTGAAAGTGTGATATTTGAAGGGGAAATGGAGAATTAAAGGATAACTTTGCAGTCACTAAGTTGACTGTCAAAAAATTCAGCAGACTTTCAATAAGTTGTCAAGATTTTATGAATAAAATATGACTACTTATGACATAGACACGCAATATTTTTTAAAGGCTTATACAAACCTGTCCTCTCTTCTCTCTAATGATAAATGGATGACATAAGAATGTAAAAGGAGGGCTCAATTTTTTTTTTTTTAAACTGACTTTTGGTTACATAACTCATTGCCTCATTTATCCCATTTGGACCTGTAGGTTCTGTCCTTCATGACAGTTTATTATTAAAGAGAAATTTCCCTAAAATCACAGCCTTTTAAACTATTTAGTAGAGATCATTTAATGACAAATTTCATTTTACAGATAAGCAAGGTGACCACAAACCCTAGTTTGCCAAACACAATCCACGTTTAGACCTGTTATTGTGGTGTAATTATTGTTAGCACCCTTGTTCACTCTCAAACCTGTCCTGGTTTGGATGATAAATTACAGTCATCCTGCAGGCATGGAAAAATCAAACATAGAAAGTCAAGGAGCTTGCTCAAATCTGAATAATTATTTAGCTCTGCCTTTAGGGCTAGAACTCAGACATGCTGACTCTCTTCCTGGCCTTCTACTCGCTGTACCCAGGGTTCTTGTCACTTTATCTCTTAGTCATTGCAATTCATGAATGATTTTTAAACACAGATGGAAAGGCTAAATCTCATCATAAAAAGGAGACAAATTCTCCTACAACACCTTCAACCAGCTTCTACCTAAAAGAAATGAAAATGTTTTCAATTTACCTTCTTCTACACTAGTGTGTATTATTATATGATACAGGAGATTTTTAGGATAATATGCTGACATCAAGAACTGTTTTTTTTTTTTTTAAATATAGGTGAGTAAAGTTCAGCTGCTGGGGACCAAGGACAACATAATTTCTTTCACCATAAGGAAATCCATCAGTTATCAAACAAACAAACTTCACTGGGCTCTTCCAGTGACTCAGGAATACGCCAGCTGCAAAATATTTGCTGCCTGCTCTTTAGGCCTAGGAAGTAGAAGATCATGCTTGTTACTGGGTAATTATGTGCTATGGAAAAGAAAAGAACTGGTGCTGAATGTATGTCCTGCACCTTTTTGTTTGAAGGGCTCGAACCTGAAGACTGCCTCCTGTCAGGGGCCCCCTTGGACATGGGGCCCAAGTGTGAATAAAGCCCTGTTGTTTCTCTACTAATTTGCTATGCATCAGACTTGGGCAATCTGTTATGCATCTGCTCTGTTCAGGCTTTGCTTGATGATGTGGGAGGATCACAAAGTCTAATCTGACACAATGGCTACGTAAATGTCATCTGCATCCCTTGTACATTTGCCCGAGGGCTCCTTGATGGCGGCACATTTCAAAAACGATAAAGGTTATAGCACCCTGTGAAGGATTTATGCCGTGCAGTCTACTGGCCATGATTTAGTTTTGTAGCAGACATTCCATTTTAAATTTAGGAATTAATCATTTAGTATAGCGAGTTTTATTGGATACCACAGGATATGCAAGAAAGAAGGGATGAGTTTTCTATACATCATTGCTTTTGTCAATGAAAATAATAAATTCTTATATATTTTCTCTTTTTGATATAAGTCTGGTAAAAGAGATATTAAATAGACATTAATCAAAACTTTCTTTTGCTTTAGAATGGCCCAAGAGGTTTATAGTCAAATAACATTGCCAGTTAATCACTGATATAATCCAACACTGCAAAATTCTAATTCTAGAAATCAAGTATAAAATTCTTAGATTAAATACTTTAATGATTTATGGAATATTCTAATTCTGATGGGGTCCCACATATACACAATAATTGATATACCCAAACCAACATGTAAAGACATTTCTGGAATGTAAAATTTATCTTCACCTAATAAACATGAATAAAGCACCAAAAGAAACATTCAAGATGTCATCATTCATTAAAATTATTCCTTTTTCCTCTAACCATGCAGTTCTCATCCTACACCCGTTAGAATTACCAGGGCTACTTTTATACAATACTAATACCTGAAACCGATTGCTTTTGGGGCAGGCAGTTATTTCTGTAGTTAGGAGAAAGCATCATCAAAGTCCATATTTGAAAGATACAAGGTGCAAGCCAATTTAAAGGTAAAATGCCCACAGGAAAGTAATGCTGAAACGATGTTAAGAGGCCAGTTATGGGAGGTTACCAGGAAAAGCACAGTAAACAAGGGTGTTGTTGCTATGCAGATCTAAGTTGGAGCCGTCTCCCTTGATAAGAGTATCTAGGGATTTAGAGTCAAACTTCCCTTCCTGGTACAGAGACGGAGGCCACCTTACAAACAGAGATTTCCCTTACAAATGTAAATGTCTTTTATAAAAGAGTAACTTTTACTTGGTTTTCAGAGTTCTCCTTTATCTGCAGTTTTTTTCTTTGTTTTTTTAATTTTCATTGACTGTATTTCCCATGCTGTACATTTCATACCTCTTGACTCATTTATTTTGCAACTGGAAGTTTGTACCGCTTAACCTCCCTTACCTATTTCTCTCATCCCACCACCTCCCTCCCCTCTGACAACCACCTGTTTGTTCTCTGTATCTGTCGCTCTGTTTCTATTTTGTTATGTTTGTTCATTTGTTTTGTTTTTCAGATTCCACATCATGCAGTATTTGTCTTTCTCTGTCTGACTTATTTCACTTAGCATAATATCCTCTAGGTCCATCCATGTTGTCTCAAATGGCAAGATTTCATTCTTTTTCATGGCTGAGTAATATTTCACTGTGTATATGTGTGTGTGTGTATATCTATATATATCTATATGTAGATATATATATATATATATATATCTACATACATACATATATTCCACACCTTCTTTATCCATTCGTCTGTTGATAGGCACTTCCATATACTGGTTATTCTAAATAACGCTGCAATGAACACAGAGGTGCATACATCTTTACAATATCAAGTTTTCCTATTCATGATATTGTATATCTCTCAGATTATTTAGGTATCCTTTAATGTTTTTAATAAACTTTTAAAAAACTTTCCCCATAGAAGTCTAGTATATTTTTGATTGGTTTATCCATACCTTTGTTATTTATTTATTTATTTACTTTGGTTAGAGCTCTGAGGACGTTTTTTTTCTTTAATGTTTTTCTAACTGGTAGAGGAACACAATTGGTTTTTATACATCAACTTTAAATACAATTATCTTACTGAATTATAATATGAAGGTCAATAATTTGCTTCTAAATTCTCTTGGTTTCATAGGAAGACAATCCACTAATAGGTAAATAATGACAATTTTGTCATTCCTTTAAAATTTCCACACCTCATAGATTTGATATATTTTATTTTCTTATTATACTGTCTACAACCTCTGGTACAATATTTAATTATATGAAGTGTATATTCTTGTCTTGTTTCCAATTTCAAAAGGAATGTCTCTATGATTTCTTTAGAAGTATAATATTTGCTACAAATTCTTGGTAAATAAACTTTAATCAAATCAAGAAAGTATTCTCGAGAACCAATGTCTCCACAGTGAGCATCTCAGGAAATATTCCAAAATAGTACAGGAAACACATATTTAAACTTCTATTTATATTTTTCTCTTGTTAAAGAGAAAAACCACAGGCCCAAAAAGGCATCACTTATGCTAAAGACCATGATACCTAACCTAGATTTAATACCTAAGCTAACTGCAGTTTCAACCTGTACCAGAAATGTAATCTTAATCAAATAGTCTAAAACTTTCTTGTCAGCACCAATGAGGTTATCTGTAACATGGGCCCTCTCTATCCACCCCCCACCCCGACCCCCCAGAGGAAGAAGACCCAACCTGCATGATAAAACCCATGCCACTCCCTTTCCCCCAAAAAAGAAGATGTCCTGGGCCCCAATGACCCCTTCTTTTCTTTTGCTAATGACTTTCTTGCCCCATCCTCCTTTCTATAAAAGCCTTTCATTTTGTATAACTCCTTGGAGCACCCTTCTAGTTGCTAGACAGCATGCTACTCAATTCATGACATGCTGAATAAAGCCAATTAGATCTTCAAGTGTACTTGGTTGAATTTTGTTTCTTAGCAATCATTTACTTTATGGTTTTGTGTAGGACTTGTCCAAACTCTTGCTCAAATGCCCTTGTACATCCTAAGTCTAGTCAAATAATACTCTTCCCAACATTTTATTATGAAAATTTATGGTAAAACTGAAATACCCTGCATTCCTATCACTTAAATCAGTCTGACAATATTTTGACCTTCATTTTTCATTGATTATGTATCTACATTTTTCACCAAGTCACATTTCTATCAGGTGATCCCCAAGGAGTTAGGTAAGTAAAATTTTCAAGTTCCACTCAAAAGGCCATCAATTTTTTTCTCTAGTTCTCTAAGGAAAACAGAAGCCTATCTTCCAGTTTCTCTCTTTCAAGGCTCCCTTTGATCTCCCACTTAGGCTTTCCTCTCTTCTGTTGTTTTTTAAGTCTCCGTTGGAATAAAGTATGCAGGAGAAGGAAGTTATTATCTTCTTCCCATGTATGTGAGGATGGTCACTTGCTCAACTAAAAATGGAGAAACTGATAAAGTCATTATACTGTACCATTTTATAGTACAATACAATGGACTACTTATATTAGATAACTAGTTCCTTTATTATATGATTAAGTTTGTTTCATATAAATTTATAGCAATTGCCAAGAATATACTTGCTTCCTACACAACATGTTTCCAGACAATATGTAATAGTAAAGTGTGGCCCAAATACACTGCTTAAAGTCACATTAATATCAATTTATTCTACATGTTGATCCTTTGTCAAACAAGTTTGGAGAAATTATTCTCCTACTGAAAGTTTTCAGCTGGACTTCAACTATTTATTTTCTCTGTATTTCTAAAAGGATTTGTGCGGAAAGGTTTCTTTCTCTCTCTCTTTTTTTTTTTTTAAATTTTGTCTCAGAAATATGCTGAGGTAAGGAATAGATTATATTGAATTTTGTGCAGTGTTTGTAACTTTTGTTGAATGATAAATATTAATTATTATTTAAAAATACAATAAAAAGTTAAGACTCTTAGTTCCTAATTATTGTGCACAGCAATCTACTGAGTTAATACAAACTTAATTTGTAATAATTACTTCTGTAATACATAAATTATAGGGTACAGTATAATAAGTGATAATAGTACATATTATGAAATGGGCTGACATCTTAACAAAAAAACATTCTAACACACGGCTATTACACTGGAGGAAAACAGTATTGTGAAGTAGCTACACTTACAATTTGCTTAGAAAATGAATCATAATGCATCAATGCCTCTGAATAATTTGCAAGTAAATGAACTAAAAAATTTACATAAATGACCAGCCATAGGTATTTATGTTATTGGGGGGTGGGAGAGGTGGTGCTAAAGGCGAGAGGAATTGGAATAAAGCCTTGCATTAGTAAGTGCTTACACGTATGCTGAGACATAACATTTAACCAGCAGAAGTCTAATGCAATTACTTTGTATTTATTATTTTGCTGATTTGTTGGCTAATACAATGTTATTGCCCAATGACAATGTTGAATTAACTACATAATGCTGCTTTTGAAGATTAGCTGGATTAAAAGATAGAATCCAATAGCTGAAGAATTACTTCAGAGATCAACTAGTCACTCCCAAGTCTCCCAGTAGCAAAATCCTTTTTAAATCATTGCATAAAGATGCCTGTTCTTTCTGTCCGTGGCAAACCCTCTATCCAAGATCCAAATCCCTTCTTTCTCACTATCAGAATCTTCAATTTGATCAAGACTGCAAAGATGTCTAATTAAATTTTCACCATCTCAGCCACCTTTGTAGTTCCGACTGGCCATCTGATACTGATAGCTCTAGTAAAAAGTAAGTAAGCAGAAGTCTCCTAGAGGCTCTTGGGAAAGCATTTTCTTTCCTGACAAGAGGGGCAAAATGTCTCTCTCTCTTTTTTTTCTTTTTCTATCTGGAATACTGATGTAATGGAAGAAACTACAGCAGCTATCTTGTTGCCTTGAGGGAAAGGTCAAAAAACTTGCAGACATTGACCCTGGCTAAAAAGAACCTGCCATCCACTGCATCACTGACTGAAGTCAGGAAGCTGGGAATCCTGCAAGCCCCTGCTCATAGAGCACATTGATTTGGAAGCTCACAATGTGCTAGGCTTGTGCTCAGCACATTTTTTTTGTTTTTAACAATAGCTCATTTAATCCTTTTAACAATCTGATGAGGAAGCATGGAGATGTTAAATATCTCTCTATGTTTCAATAGCTGTTTAGTAGCACAGCTGGGATGTGAACATAGATAATCTGGTAAGAAAATCTACCCACCATGAATTCTCACTTGTCTCTCACTCACTCCCCCCATCCGGTAGGTTAGCAAATCCTGATTGCACCATCTCAGTACCTGTCAGGTGAGCCTGCTTTTCTCCCTTCCTGTCTGCACCGCTGTGTCCTCTCCAACCTCGACTGAAGGGGATCCTAACACACCACTCCTTCTGTACTACCTTCACACCACAAAGATTATTTTCCAAAAACACAAATCAAATCCTATCTTTCCCTTTCTTAAAGCCTTCAATGATTATAATTAACAAGCCACTCGGACTTTGTAAATGAAACAAATTCTATGTTAGACCAGCCTGCCTGACAAATACCAGGCCAGACCTCTAACAACTGATCCCTTTAGTAATTAACCTTTTAATTATACGCTTTAAAAAAATAGGATGACAATCATTCCTGTAAGATAATATAAGATGGAATCATCCTGTACAGAAGCAAGAAATAGAAGTACAAGGGCAAGATCCTCTGCACACGCTGGTTTTATTTGACCCATGTGGTGCTTTTAAGAAGAAGTTAAGGTCTGAAGGTCTAGAAACAGTCTTTCTGTATTCCTTCAGGCAACAGTTGGCTAGAACTGAATAGCAGCTGCCCACTCAACAATTCACCTTAGGCCCTGCAATGTCCTTCTGTTTTTATACTTGGCCTAGTCTTTTGCTGATTTATAGTATGAGCTGGAATCATGGAGATTTGAGTGTGGGACCCTAGATCATTGATATTCCAACCTTGAAATTGTTGCAGCTGCAATCTTAGCAGCAGCTGCAGCAGCATTGGCATTTGGCTTAGTAGCTATGTGTTTATCATTGCGGGGGACATAAAGATGTCCAACGTGCCTATAATTAATAATCTGGATAAGGAGGTCTGATGTGTCAAATATGGCAGAAAGAAACTATGAACTCAGAGAGACCATTCACAAGCTATACAAATGAAAATATTAGTAACAGCCATGTCACATGACTGCTATGAGGATGAAACAATAAAATAACGTGAAAGCTTCTAGCAGTCTGCCTGGCATCTATTAGGTACTTAATTGGATTGAGGTTTCTTATTATGCGATAGGTGTAGAAAAAAGTTACAGAACCCCTTTGAGAATCTACTGAAAGCATGAACACTCAACCTAAGGAGAATAAAATGTTTGTTTATACAAACAGATTTTTTCATATGATTTTAGGATCTTAAGTCACTTAGAGGCCACTGAAGTAGACCTCAGGATGACAGTTGATGTAGAAAATAGGGGTTCTTAGTGTCTATGGATTTAAAATAGCAAAGCATGTCATGAAATAAATGAAGAAAAGCCTAAAAACAGAGTCCTATCTGTAAAAATAAATAAATAAGTAAATAAAATAACTAGGTAGCATTTGATTGTTGTAAGAGAAATGAATTTACGCTAGAAGCAAAATTAAGGGTGGGTTTGTAGATTGTTTACCGGAGTGTTCTCAAACATATTAGAAAAATTATAATAGTTTGGTTTCCAGGCACATAACCCTTGTAAAGACACCCCCAGCTTTGCAAAAACAATTCTGTATTAATCTCATCAATATTTTTCTCAAGAACCATGCTGTTGTTCTTTCACTGTTTTATAAAACCAAAGTTTCTTCCAAATATGATTGTGAAACCATTCTTCAATAGATTAGAGTGTGCATGTAAACATAAAATGTTATGATTAGATTATTAATGAATCTCATGTAACAAATTACATGAGGAGTAAACACAATTGGCTTTGTAATTAAGATCCAAAACGGTGTCCTGAAACAAAGATCTGAGTTTATACATTCATCAAGATGTGGAAATCCATTAACAAGTCACAACTAGATTTGAGTTTGCTGATACTGAGAGGATTTCACTATCAGTTCAGTCCATTCCAGATCACATACACATCTCTCTCTATTCAAAGGAAAGGACTCATAAGAGTGAAGGGGTTCAGAACGAGCCTCCCCAAAATGTGCCACTTTGGCATGCTGACTATTTTAAGCTGAAGGCACTCAAGACTCAGCAGACCCAAGAAAAACTTCTACCTTTCCCTTCACTATCTGAAAGAATTTAGATAGGGGGCCTGGCCCAGAAAGAGCACTATTACCAAGAGATAACTTTTTATTGGAATGACCTATCTGTGTGGCAGGACAAACATCGAATTACCAAACATCTGCTCTTCTTATCATCCTGTGAATCACCCTCCTCCCTTTTAAAGCCTCAGGCCCCTATTCCATTCTTTAGTTCAAAATGGCATTAAAGTCTCAACTGCCCAACTGGTCCTTGGGTCTCATTGTCCTTGTAGAGCCCCAGTAAGTAGGTAATTAAACTTATTGTTCTCTTGTTAATCTGTCTTAGGTCAATTTGATTATTAGACCAGCCAGATAACCTAGAAGGGTAGAGGAGAAATGTTTTCTCCCCAACAAGAGCAATAAAAATACAATCAAGAAGGGGATATTTATATAGGAGGATAAGAGGGAAAGGAAATTAACACTTATGGAGTCTCTATTATTTATAGAACTCTGTATTAGTTCATTTAATCTTCATAATATCCCTGTGAAGTAGTTATTATTATGCCTCTTTTAAAGATAAGAAACTAAGGCCACACAGGTGACCTTAGTCACACAGCAGCAATATACTTAGAATCAAACAAACCAAGGGGATGAGGGTAGTAATCAGATGTTAGTGATGAAAGTGTCATGATGTTATTATTGATTGGTTTTAAGAGGTACCGGTTGTCCATATAGGGACAGCAGTTTAGGATTCTTGGCAGTCTAGTTGTGTAATTATGTGGCCACTAATTGTAAGCTTAGCCAGAGTCATAAGAGTGAATGGATAAGACTGATCACAAAAGTTTAAATATCTGAGCAATTCACCACAGCAGGTTTTTCATGAAGCTTCATAATATTCTCTAGGAGCCAAGCATAAATTGATCCATGTGTAGCCAACTCTAATCATAATGTTTGGGAAGGATAAAAAAAAAATCCCGAGATGCTTGATTTCTAGAATTTAAAAACATATTGCACTATAAAACTGCCTTTAAAATCTCAGAAAGAAAAATATTCATTGGGAGCCAAATCAGATAAGCGGTCTGGTTTTATGCTCAGTTGAGTGATACCATTTGCTTTGCCAAGTTGCTAAATCTTAATATATTTGCTAACTTGAGTCCACATATTTTTTCCTCTTCTGCTTCTCTTTCCCTCTGCCACTTTGTCCTTCTCTCTTTTGTGTCTGATTATCATAAAATGAACATACCACAGAGCTTTGCTATTTCTTAAAAATGTAAATGTAGAAAATAGTCTTTGTTGGATGTTAGACGCAGGCTGCTTTCCGCCATTTACAAAATACTGGGCTCATTTTCATATGAAGCCTTGGAAATTGAGGGAGTTAGGTCACATAATGAAATATCCTAGCAAGCTGTTCCTGCACCGAAGGCCACTGACAAATTTTATGGCCTTGAATCCAGAAATAAACACCATTCGGTGACTGTTTGTATAGTCAGGCTATTAAGTGCAATGATTTGTATTTCCCCAAGAGATCCCTTAAACTACAGTGCCTTGTGTTTGCCGCAGCTTGGCAGAAGTTGTATTTTTTTTTTAATCCTGCAGTTCACTGGCCAATAAAGTGTGTGCAGGGCACAATACCTCCCAGTAGGTATGAAAGAAAAGAGGTGGAATTGTAGGGCTTCATGGAGCCCCTGGGAGATGCCATGCATATAAAGCATGTTGAACACCAATCTATTAATAAATTTCATTGAAGCAACTCTCTTCATGGGTGAAGTTGCTTACCCCGTTCTGTCTACTCTGTGCTCTGGACCTCTGGCCAAAATAGTTTAGATAGTTAATCTCTAATAGTTCTTAAGAGGATTCCTGAAAGAAGAATCTTCCAAAGATAACAAAAAAAATACATGATTATGATGATTCAACTGCTATTCTGAAATAAGATTACAACTGTTCTACCAAGGATTTCCCATAGCAAGCAGATATATTTTTAAGAAAATACATATTTATAAAAATTATATTGAGTGGGATAACTCTCCCTTAAAAATTGGTAAAATCCATCTCTGGTTAAACATGGGCTGTATTTTCTAGCACTTTCTAACCTTTTTCATCCTATTGTGGATGCCCTGTGCTGTTTATATAATTCATTATTTTGTGGATATTCTCTTGCAGGTATAGTCTATACATGATTGCTCAAAGTTCACTTTAAAATGTTCTCAATAAATTTATATAAAAATATTTTCCGGCTTCCCTGGTGGCGCAGTGGTTGAGAATCTGCCTGCCAATGCAGGGGACACGGTTTCGAGCCCTGGTCTGGGAAGATCCCACATGCCGCAGAGCAACTAGGCCCGTGAGCCACAATTACTGAGCCTGCGCTCTAGAGCCTGTGCTCCGCAACAAGAGAGGCCGCGATAGTGAGAGGCCCACGCACCGCGATGAAGAGTGGCCCCCACTTGCCGCAACTAGAGAAAGCCCTCGCACAGAAACGAAGACCCAACACAGCCAAAAATGAATAAATAAATAAATAAACCCAAAGTTAAAAAAAAAAAAAAAAAAATTTTCCTTCCAATTTTCTAGAAGAATGCTGGATGCCTGCTTTGCATATTACCTAAAAGATGACTTTCCTTTTTTTTTTCTTTTCTTCTTCTCTTTTTTTTTAAATTCTATGCTTTGCTACCTTTTATCTTTCTGAGTACTGTTTTCTGGTCTCTGAATGTCTTCAATGTCATCTAATGGACTGTGGGTAGTCAGGAGAATTGAAAATATGTCCTGATAGAAGGAAAGTATTTTTCATTGGGGTCCAGGCAGAAGATAAATCTCCCACATTAGACAGAAATACATGCCATGAAATACCACTACCACACTTCTCCCTTACTCCTCCATCACCCAACACTGAAGCTCTGGAGGGTATCCTAATGTAAACTTGCCACGTGTACCTGGAAATCAAGTTCACAGACGCACAGCACCTTATATCACATAGGAATTGAACTGGAGTGTTGATTTTAAATGTGAAGATATTTACAAAGCTACATTTTAAAATGCAATCTGTTCTTTTACTGAGTAGCTATTATAATAGCAGGCACTGTGCTAGGCTCTAGGATGCAATGATAATAAGGTCTGTGACTCAAAGGAATCACTTTCTAATGGCAAGCTATATAACGATATATCTGTATCTTTCTATAGAGTATAATGACAATGGCTTAAGTATAGACACATAAATTGAGTTGCTTGAGAATTTGAAACCATACTCTTTCAATGCATACACAACAGAATGTATTATACTTCTTAGAGCAAAATAGAACATGTTTCTAAAAAGAGATAAGTAACTAAGAAACAAGATAAAAGAAGCCATTTTGTTATGTGTGGTCGGGGGGGGGTATTTTATCAAAACTAAAAAAAAAAAATTGATTAAATAAGTACACCTGAATCTCTACCTACTGTTAGCTCTTAAGTGAAAATATTAAATCATGAAAAACAAAGAAAAATCACAGGTACAAGGACAATCTGACCAGCAAAAAAACTTAAATATACCTAAGCTTGTAAAAGTTGGTGTGGCAGTTTGATAACGGAAATTCAAAATTTTAATTTAAGTAACAAGAAATAGCAGAAATAATTGATATTTCCAATTTTAGGTGGGTATTCTAATTTTATGAACCCTTAGTGGGATATATATTTACTAGCATTTATTGAGCAGCTACCATGTATAAAACACAGATGCATGTGCAAATAAAATGCTCGGGCTTGTTAACTGAGTGCCGTGTGCTTTTTTTCTTGATAGCATCAATATCCTTCACGACCATTTATGGGGATTTTTCCCACTGGTCAGTTGTAATTATGTTTTAATTTTGATATGGACTACACACAGTGAAGGCTGTATTTCAGCATGCTTTGGTCACCTGTATCTCACTTGTATCGTAGAACATTCACATTCTCCCCGACAAACTCCGTATTTTCCCCTTGCCTCATCCTGTGCCTAACACCAAAATCCCTGCAAATCTTTGTATGTGTCACACATTTTTTCTTTGTTTCCCTGCCCTCCTCCACCTCCTAATTTATTCAATGGCTAACCTGAGTTCATCATTGCTTCAGCAGGCCACACTCTGGAGCTGATTCTTAGATTGGCTCTGGAAATCTCAACGGATGCCTTTGGGCTTCCTTTAAATGTGCTTGCCTGTCATGTGTAGCACTTAAATAGCATCTCATGTGAGGAAATCACACATAGTTTATTTAAAAGCCCCTCAGCTCCCTTGTGGCAACAACCAAGTACAGGCTGCTAAATCGTTGAGTGCCTCTGTTGGTTGCTACAAATCATAACATCAAATACACATCACGCACACTGAGGAGTACCCCAAAAGCAATTGATGCTGATGAACCCCAGCTATTAACATGAGTAGTGCTGGCTCTGTCTGCCTTGCTGAAAGCTAGATTGGGGTAGGAATAGGGGAATCAGAGAAGTGAGGAAGAGCTCAAATCTCTAATGGCTTGACTGGGGTATAATTATAGCAGGTATGCATGTATAAATCATGTTTAACATTTTCACAGTACAATCACATTTGTGCTTTTCAATAGCTTATAAAAATGAATAAAAGAGAGATACTAGGGATTGGGGTAGCCCCAGGAATTACAATTCTCCATAAAAGCTAAACAAAACAATGACATTGATGAAAGTGGGTTTCTGGACTTGTTGGGATTATAATATTGAAATGAAAGTGGGATGATTTTACTAAAATAACAGCTCAAGAAATAAACTCCCAGAAAACCTGTACAGGTGGCTGTTACTAAGCAAGTGAAAAAATAAGCAGAATTTTAGCCCTTTTCCCCCCTCTGACTCTTCAAATGAAAGATGAAGGTTGAAACTGCACATGCCTGTTTGGGATATAATAGGAAAGACTGACCCAAGTATAGCATTGCTGCTAATCAGAGAGCTCCATTAGCACCAATCTCTCTAAGTCTATTTAACAATCAGATATCCCTACAGCTGCAGCCAGAAGTGATGCGGGTCTAAGAGAAGAGGCATGACTACATGTTCAGCAGGTGAAGTGGCATCAGGGTCTGAGGCCACAGTGCCTTTGAGTCAAAATCAATTGTGTAACAAATAAGATAGTCATGCCTGACACAGATGTCATATTTTGAATAATTGAGTTCCTGATGTCACAGCAGAAGCCTCCACCTATATCCTTTTATAAGACATATCAGATTTTGAGTTGTGGAAGAAAATTTACTATGGGAAGTGAGGAAGAGGTATGCCAGCAGGGCCATGGAAACAAGTTGTATGGAAGAGGGACCAGTCACGGGCGATATTATACTGACATAGATTTCAGAAGGCTGAATGGAGTTCTGTAGCTAGAGAACACTTGGAAAATCTTTCATTCAGATACACTGTAAAATCTATAATCCAGCAATATTTAATTTCTTACACTTAAAAAGATAATAGTTAGAAATGGTCCAACATATTGAAAATTGAACTTTCTAAATTGTCTCCTAAGAAAGAAAACAACACATTTCTAAGCATGGTCTTTGACTAGCTGTGCTGATGAAAAATGACTAAGATTTAAATCACAAGTTTCTTTCCTGACTCTTTAAGTACTAACAGATTTTCAGCCACAAATTCAGGACAGATCCTAATGTTGATATGCAGGATAATAAAACTTTGTTGAGGCTGTCTGTAGCATGAGCCAGGATTATGGTTTGTTTCATACTGGTTTTCCTTCATGTCATAAAAGAAACATCAAAGTTTACAGTCACTTCTCTCTCACTTTCTTTTTTTCTTTTCTTTTCTTCTTTTCTTCCCCTCCCTCCATTCCTTTCTTTCTTCCTTTCTCATTCTAAATACAACATTTTGCAAAAAGTGATTAAAAGATTTTTGAAATTGAAATATCATTATTCACAAAGATGGTGCATGCTTCTCCTCTCCTAAATCTGTCAGATACATATATATATATACACACACACACACGCACATATATATTTCAATAGTAACAAACTTCAGAAGGGAAGTAAAAACAATCATTTGTTTTCCTCTTTGACAAACATCTGGAAGAAAAGCAACACACAACCCATTCCAAAGTATAGCCTCAAGTTTCTCTGTAGCATTTCTTTGGTAGAATGTGAGATGTTCCAAGGAACATGCATAAAATCTGTCCAATATATTTTTATTGTGCACCTATTTGTATTTGATTACAGGACCTACAGAAGGCAGGGCCACCACCCTGATGGGCCCAGGGGACAGAACATGGAGCCAAAGCGGTTTATTCTCTTGCCTTGAAATCTGATAGAATTTGTCTTCCTAGGTTTTGGACTTGCTTGGAACCTGTGACCATTTTCTTCTCTCTGACTGCTCCTTTTAAAATGGGAATGTCTATCCTATGCTTGTTCCACCATTGTATTTTGGAAGCACATAATTTGTCTGGTTCCATAGGTTCATGGGTAGGGAGAAATTTTGCCTCATGATGAATCACACCCCAAGTCTCACCCATATCTGGATTTAGATGATATTTAGATGAGACTCTGGACTTAAAATTGATGCTGAAATGGGTTAAGACTTTTGGGGCTGTTAGGATGGAAACAAATGTATTTTACAGGTAAGAAGAACATGAATTTTATAGGTTCAGAAGGCAGAGTGTCTCAGACTGAATTGCATCCCCTCCAATTCATATGCTGAAGCCCTAACTACCCAATGTGACTATAATTGGAGATAGAGCCTTTAAAGAGGTAATGAAGAGTAAATGAGATTGTAAGGGTGAAGCCCTAAACCAATATGACTGATGTCCTTATCAGAAGAGAAAGAGACACCAGGGATGCGCTGCACACACGGAGAAAAGGCCATGTGAGGACATGGTGAGAAGGCAGCCATCTGCAAGCCAAGGAGAGAGGCCTCAAGAGAAACCAAACCTGCCAACACCTTGATCTTAGATTTCCAGCCTCCAGAACTCTGAGGAAATAAATTTCTGTTGTTTAAGCCAGTCAGTCTGTGGTGTTTTGTTATGGCATCCCTAGAAGACTAATAAATCCTGAAAGGTGGAGAAAAGAAGGTACACTAGATAGAAACCTTTGGACCCAAGGAATAATATGGCAAAATTGACAACCTAGAAATGCCAGTGGATGAGGATAAAACAAGCCTCAACAAAAGCCTATTCTCTCTAGCCGAAGGGAACAGGAAGAAGAAGTTTGGCCACATTCTAAAGATAGAAAACTTTTAGATAATAACTGCTCTTTTCCAGCCAATGACACAGAAAATACTGTGGCTCTACCCACCCCCCCACAATCAATGGTTGAATGGGAAAACAGACTTCCACCTTCACTAAATTATAACAAGCCTGAGTGGGGAGACAGGATATTCATTCCCAGCACTAACGAGGTATCTCTACTCACTTCCCTCTGCTGTTGATGTGACGTCCAAGGAACCCAAGTGGACAGTTAGGACACTCAATACCACCCAGTGGTAGAAAGGCCATACACTGATGGAACCAGTGGATGCCATGTGGAAAGTAGTAACAAGGACCTACTATTGTTTCCAGCCAAGGAGGTCTCAGCAGAGGTCTAGTAGGGAGTCAGAACTCTTACTCCTGCCCAGCAGTAAAGAGGAGCCCCTCCCCCCATTAGCTATCAACATAAATTTCTACCCCTACCTCACAGTAGGCAGTGTTCCCCTTCCCTCTACCATATCAATGTCACAGAAAAAACTGAAGGTTTAAATAATATCCAAAGTGTCACAACATAATACCTAAAAAATTATTATAAAATATCACTCATAATTTCATAAGAATTTTGTAAGTTTATTTCATAATAATTTCATAAGTTTATTTCATAAACTTCATAATGATTCCAATAATAAAAAATTATTCATCACTGAAAAATGTCAATAAAATAAAAAAGACAACAAATGGATGCCAACACTAAGAATATAGAGATGTTAGAACTATCTGACAGATATTTTAAAGCAGTTGTCATAAAAGTACTTCAAAGATCAATTACAAAAGTAGTTGAAAAAAATGAAAGAAATAAAATGTCTCAGCAAAGAAAAACCAAATGAAAATTTTGGTACTAAAAATACAACTGAAATAAACAAACTCAATGGAAGGGCCCAAGAGCAAAATAAAGGACCTAGACAAAATACTCAGTGAAGCTGAAGAGAGAACAATAGAAATTACCGAATCTGAACAACAGAGTTAAAATAGACTGGAAAGAAAATTAAAAGACCTTTAAGGACTTGCAGAACCTTAGCAAAAGAACAAACATTCATATTGTTGAAGTCTTGGAAGGATAAGAGAAAGAGCTAGTCTGAAAAATTACTTGGCTGAAAATTTCCAAATTTGGCAAGAGGTATGTTTACAGATTCAAGAAGCTGAATGAACCCCAGACAAGAAAAACCAAGAGAAACTCATAGAAAGGTGGTATCATAGTCACATTTCTGAAAACTAAAGACCAAAAAAAAAAAAAAAATTCTTGAAAGCAGCAGAGAGAAATGTTACTTTGTTGCAGAGGAAAATAATTTGAACAACAGAATGCAATTTCTGAAAAGAAACCATGGAGGTCAGAAGGAAGTGGCATGATATTTTTTAAGGGCTAAAGGAAAAGAATTGCCAATCCAGATTTCCATATGCAGTCAAAATATTTTTCAGAAAAAAGGGGAAATTAAGATATTATCCCTCCCAAAATAAAACTAAATTAAAAGAGTATGTCACCAAATAACCTAGTATAATAGAATGGGCAAAGGAAGTTCTCTAAGCAGAAAGGAAATTATAAAGAAGGATTCTTAGAGCATTTTCAATAAAGAACAAGAAAAGAGTAAAAATATGAGTAAATACAAGACATTTTATTTCTGTATACAAAGAGATATACTCAAAAACACTATACATAAATCACAATAGAATTCTAAAAAACTGTTCATGTAACCCACAGGAGGATAGGAAAGAGATAAAAGATAAATAAAAAGGAAAGAGAAGAACTAGGGAACAAAAAATAAAATGGAAGATAAACTCTAACATATCAGTAGTTACATTAAATATAAATGGTCTAAATGCATCACTTAAAAGTCAGATATTAGCAGAGTGGATTAATAAACATGACCTGAACTCAAGAATCTCACTTCACATATAATGCTACAGGTAGGTTAAAAGTAAAAGTATGGAAAAAGAGGTCTCATACAAACATTCATGAAAATGATAAAAAAATAAAATTTAAAAGATGATAAAAATCAATGAAACGAAAAGCTGATTTTTTGAAAGAGCAATAATATTAACAAACATAAGACTGACACAGAAAAAAGAGAGTAGGCACAAATTACCAATATCAAGAATAAAACAGGGATTATTTCTATAGACTTTGCAGATGTCAAAAGGATAAGGAAATACTATGAGCAACAGAAAGATCACCAAAGCAGATATACAGATATTAAATAAGCACATGGAAATGTTTCCAACATCCTTAGCCATTAGGAAAATGCAAATTAGACCCACAATGAAATATCACTATACACCTATCAGAACAACCAAAATAAAATACAGTCCCAACAACAAATGCTGCAGAGGATGCAGAGAAACTAGACCCCTCATTCAGGGAGAGTGTGGGAACCAGTGTACTAATTTTTGAAACACTTATTAAGAATAGTTTTAATAGTCCTTGCAACTACCTATTACCCAGAAATTGCACCTCTGAAAATTTATCCCAGAAAATTGAAAACTTATGTTCCCACAAAAACCTGTACATGAAACTAGCAGCTCTACTTCTAATAACCCAAAACTGTAAACAAGCCAGATAACCTCCTACAGATGAATGGTGAAACAAATCATAGTCTATGCATACCAAGGAAGACTACTCAGCAATCAAAATTAATTAAGTCACTTTTCTGAAGATATGGTTTATAGCAGGTACTCAGCAAATAGCATTTTTGCCTAGTAACTTTAGTTGTAATGTTTTGATGGGAAATAGTGGGTGGAGGATAGAGCTCACCTTGGCATGCTTATGAGCCCCGACTGGTATACAAAGGTTACAAGGAGCTTGAGCTCACACACCAGCCTGAAAAGACTAACTGGTAGAAAAACAGCGTGGCTGCAGATGACTGCGTGTGGATGCCCTCCTGCGGAAGCAGGGACCAGCTGCACAATAACAAGGCACTCATGTCATGGAGCTGAACGTGACATCTGTCAACGTCAACACTGGGCACTCCATGTGTTTGGAAGAACAGACATGGGGGATAATGGGAGCTGCACAGAAGAGGACTCAGAAGCCGATGGAACCTAGGAAGTAGCTACACCTTCGATCCCCTTTCTTCATGCTTTCAAGAAAACCCACAGGAAAATGGAATGGAATGCAGAGCTAGACGTGTGACCTGAGACATAGTTAATCAAATCCAGATATGACAAAGAAATCACTGGATTGGACTGAATTTGCTTAAGATTTCTAACAAAGATAACGTTTTTTGTTGTTGTTGTTTTTTGTTTTTTGTTTCCCAGTTTTCAGAAGTTCCATTTTTGCCAGCCTAAGTTCTGCAAACTGTCCTAACAGTGAAATGTTCCCTTGGCCACTCAAATTTGATACTGGTTAGTGGTTTTCTTTAGATGCTAAGGAACAAGGAATTAACTGTAAGTACTATGCATCTTGCAGGCTCATTATGTTGTGAGAAGAGTAACATTGTAGTGGGAGCTAAATGTCATCAGTGAGGAGAAACAACAATCTCTGTATGGTCCCCCCCCCCCCCAGATCCCTAAATAGCTCTTAACACATGCCTAAGACTCATACTAGCTGAATAGACTGGGTGTTACTTTCCGTATGCTCCCTTCTGATTTTACTCCTCAGTATGCATCATTGCTGGTACAGTAACATATTCTACGACTAGTCTATTCTCAATTGTAAATTCCTTTGTGCTCTTACAAATAGTCAGTTGGGACTTCTTTCAGAATTGCTTTCACTGGGAATACAGTGGTTGCTAGTCATATAGCATGTATGTTTTCATTATTATTTCTGGTAAAATTCATACTGCCTCATTGGATTAAATCAAAATATATTTGAAATGTTGGCTTTTCCATTGTGTTATACTTTTTGCTGGTATTTATCTTGTATAGCACATCTTGCTTTATTAATATCTTCAATTATATGTTTAGAAAAGCTTGGGTATATTTCCTTATGTTTCAGGTAAGTATGGTTTTTCTGTGATCAAAACAGTGCTCTAGTGAACACCCTTCTAGTCCATTTATAAATTAATTCACTGATAATTGACAAGTAGTAGTGCCTGTTCATAAGAATTATATGCATTTTGAAGCATTTATTGTTTATTATTAAGAAAAGTAAATTTGGACTTTCTACAACACATAATGTTAAACATATGTCAAGTATTTTGCACTTAATATATGCATGTAAGTTTATTAGAAGCATTAATCTTTCATACTATCAGTTTTAAAAGGTAAAAGGTGGGAGGGAGGGAGATGCAAGAGGGAAGAGATATGGCAACATATGTATATGTGTAACTGATTCACTTTGTTGTAAAGCAGAAGCTAGCACACCATTGTAAAGCAATTATACTTCAATAAAGATGTTTAAAAAAAAAAAAAAAGGTATTTTGTCATTTATTGGATTTTTTTATTAAATGATAAATGTACATGGTTTAAAAATCAAACAATACTGAAAGGCTTATAATAAAATAAAGCCGTCTCTACTGCAACTACTCAATTCTGCTCTCTAAAGGTAATCATTTGTAACTGCTTTGTCTATTTCTTTAGGTATTTGGCTCTAATTCTAAGTAAAATATGTACACTCTAATTGACTTACAAATTTTATATATTATAAATTGATTTTAATTAATTATAGACAGGATTTATCAGTGTTCATTATCATTAGCTAAATATATATTGTTTATACTATAAAGCCAAATAGTCACGTAGTATATAGATTCCTTTACTGTATTTTTTTGTTTTTTTGGTAATTTTTAGTAATTGTGTGTGTGTGTGTGTGTGTGTATTCATGTTTGTTTTTTACCTGCTAGGTTTTAATAAATGGCTCCCTATTGTTAAATTTTTCCCAATTGCTTTATCAGTAATACCTTCCAAATATCCTCTAATAATAGAGACTCCTATTTTTATGGAAACCTTCCTAGAGCCCTCTTTCCAACTGTTCCAACTCAACCTGATGGTTCTCTAAGTCTGCTGTTCATCTGACATCTGGATTTTCATTCACCTTGCTCCCACTTTAGATCCGTTTTTTTATTGAATCTAATCTTTTGGTGTAAAGCCGATTTCGCAGAATATTCTTCATTAATTTTCTAAGGAAAAGTATGTAAATGGTCTATTTTCTGAGTGCCTGCAGGTCGGAGAAATGTATATTTTGCCCCACAGCTGACTGATATTTTAGCTGTGTATAGGATACTAGAGTAGATTTTCCCTAAGGATTTAAGGGCATTTCACCACAGTCTCCTAGCTTTCAGTACTGCTGTTTAGAAGTCTAACTCCATCCTGCTTCCCAATGCTATTAAGTGACATGGTGATGGTGGCCATGGTTTGTTTTAATCTAGAATCTTATAGGATTATCTCTTAATTTACAGTGTTCTGAAATGTGAGTCTTTATGTGAGTCTACTTTTATCCACTGTCCTGGGCATCGGAGAGGCATTTTCAATATAGTATTTCATGCACTTTGATTATCAAATTTTTCTCATACTACTTTTCTCTATTTTTTCAGTCCCCTATGTAAGACATTGTTGGTGTGACTGCAGAAGGTAAATACAAATAATAAAACCACATGATAGCTCTTAAAGCTTTATTTAGCTCAAAGGGAGTATACATTCCTTTTGTTTGCATTCAATTAGCCAAAGCAAATCACATGAACAAGGTTTTTGTCAATGGATGAAATGAATTATCCTCCCAAGGAATGGGTCTCATAGGGAGAGACAATGAATACTTTGGCAATAACACATTCTACTTCACTTGGTGTCTGTTCATACTTAAGAGTGACTGTCAGGTTGCTGATAAGTGAGCTTCACTGTCTAGTGATGGACTGGGGTGGGGAAGGGCCACCTATTTAACAGGGGGACACCTGCAGTTTAGTATGTAGTGGTATTTTCACCTGTGGTTGTCCAGTTTCTTCAGAGAAGAATCAATAGACCTCTGCTTGGAAGAATTCAGCCTGGCTATAGCCATTCTATGAGCAAAGAGGACTAGGAGTGTAGGCCTTCAATGAAATCTCCACTTTCAGTCACATATCTTGTCTCTGTTTCCTAGTACACTTGAGTATATAATTGCCAGTTCTGTCCTATTAAGTTTCTCCAGAGTGTAAACCTTTGGTCCCCTGCCTCGGGGTACTCATTTGGCTAGACGGGATTATGGCATAATCATACATAGACTTGCAAATAATTACCCTGTTTTTACCCATATACTCATTCCTCTCACTAATTTAGAAATTGATATCTCCAAGCCCCAAAACTTCTAAGAGCCCCTTGCCAAGGAATGACTCGCTTCATCTACAGTTTTTTCCTATCCATGCACCTTCGGTTTCAGGCCCTCCATCCAGCTGAATTCACTATTGCTCTTCCATTTGCTTTTCCATTTATTTGCCACTGTCCCATAATCTTTGTCCTTTACATCATTTTATATTTTTTAGTATCATTTTAGTAGCCATTTGGGAGGAAGCAGAGATAAGCACATGTGACTGGAAATCAAAGTGTAAAGGCTTAAAGAGTGTACCAGGGCATGAATAATGTTGAAGTATTTGAGACACTGAATAGTGTTCAAATCAACCCTCACACTTAAATGAAATGAGAATGATGACAATGAACAAAGAACAAGAAGGAAAAGAGCGGATATAAATTGGGAAAAAAAGAGCAAAATTCCTTAAGATAATAAAATGGACATAATGGATGAGAATAACAAACAAGCTATAATTAATATGGAAGATGAGAAATGTGATTAAATAAGTAAAATAATATCTTAATAATAATCTTAATAAGCTCTTATAAGTTTGTTTTTTTATATAAGATAAAGCTACTTAAAACAAATTCTGTAATATGATGTAGACCTGAGGGTGGAAAACATGTTTTCTTCATTTTTTACTTCCACTGCCTAGCAGAGTGCCTGGTACATAATTCAATTGCTGTTGCTTGAAGACCTTAATGTCTTTTTGATTTAATATAATTAAGAGTCATAATACCAATTTAGTAATTTTAATTCAGAAAATTTGTGAAATAGGAATCTGGCATCTGCAGAGTTATTTAGGCAGTTTATTAAAACATAACACAGACTATATTTAGGAAAGGACCCCATGCCCAGGGAAATATGATGGTGTTTACATGAGCCTTTCATTTCTAAAACATTTTATATTTCTTCTGAAATTGCTCAAAACTATGCTTTGTTTGATAATTATAGCCAGGATTTGAGGTAGCATCACTTATCTTGCATAAAGGAAGTATGAAGGTTTTATAAAACCATGAACAAAACTGAAAGAACTCACACTGATTTATGTTATTATGAACACATGCATCCATTCAAAAAGATATATATGGAGTACCTATGTTCCAGTACCTATGTATTTTGGTATACAGTGTGAACAAAATAGGAAGAAATCCCTTCCTTAATAAAACTTATACAGTAGTGGTGGTAGAAACACACACACACACACAATCAGTAACATACATAGCATATTGGATTGTCGTAGAAGTTATGGAGAAAAATAAAACAGGAAAAGTAGTGGTGAAAGTGTTCCTGAAAGGCATTTTGAGTAAAACCTGAACTTGTTGAAGATGGGGGAAGGGTGTTCCCAACAGAACCAACCGGAAGTACACAAGCCATGAGGTGTTACATGTTTTTTTAGTTTTAAGGAATTAAAAGAAAACTAGTTTGACAAAAGTAGAGCATGGGTGGGGATGAGAAGTAGAAGGTAAGTAAGATGGATGACAGAGGAATAGATAATGTAAGGAACTTAGAGGCCATTAAAAGAACTTTGGCTTTTACTCTGAGTGAGATAGAAACCAATGAAGATTTTGAGTAGCAAAGAAAAACCTCAAGAACTCCTTTTACCTGAGTTCACTTCAACTTCTAATAGGAATTAGATAGGCTTGTAAATCTTAACTGCATAAAATAATATAAGTACCCAGCCGTGGCTGTTACTAGGCATGTTTAAAGTTGAGCACCGATTATTATCATTAAATTTGTATACTGTGAAAGATTAATTGCATTAATGGTGTCAACTCTTCAACCCTGCTCACATCTGAGACCTTTACCATGTAAACTATCAGGGCTTCCCACTCTATCCCTGGGGTTCCTTCTGACTACTGGGAGTTAGAGTGTAATGTATGCAGAGCCCTAATATGCTTGCATGATTGCAGTTTCTTGCTCTTGCCCTCTGCCAGGGCCATGAAAACACACCTCGTGTAGCCTATAAGAGAATAAATGACATGTGGAACAGAGCTTAATTGCCCGTTTCCCCAGAAGAAGCCATCCTAGATCAATCAACAGTTAACTAATCTCCAGATATGTGTACAAACCCAGCCAAAGTCAGAAAACCTGCGTAGGTGACCACAGACAAACACAGACGCATAAGCCAGTCCACATGGAATCACCTGGGCCAAACCCAGATCAGCTGAAGGTTACAGACTCATGGACTAAACAAATGCCCCTGAGATTTTTGTTGTTTGTTGTAGAGCATTATATGGTAAGAATAGATAACTGATGCATATGTTAAGAACTTTAATTAAAAGAAGGAAAATGCACATAACCAAAATTAAAATAATAGAGGGTATAACAAAAGATAAAAAAAGATATTTAAAATTCAAAAAGAAGGGGCTTCCCTGGTGGCACAGTAGTTAAGAATCCACCTGCCAATGCACGGGATGCAGGTTCGATCCCTGGTCCAGGAAGATCCCACATGCCAAGGAGCAACTAAGCCCCTGTGCCACAACTACTGAAGCCCGTGCGCCTAGAGCCCGTGCTCCACAACAAGAGAAGCCACCGCAATGAGAAGTCCGTGCACTGCAATGAAGAGTAGCCCTCTGCTCGTCGCAGCTAGAGGAAGCCTGTGCGTAGCAACGAAGACCCATCGCAGCCAAAATAAAAATAAAAATAAATAAATTTTTTTAAAAAATTGAAAAGGAGACCATGTACAGATATATAGGAATAGTGTATAAGCTGTCTGTAAAAAGGGAAAAATGGAAGATTTCTCAATTTTATCAACAAGAATAACCAAAATCACAAAATATAAAAAACCCCAGAAAACTACAGAATAATATGTATACCTGTTGATTCAAATTCCTAAAAATAACTAACAAAACTCTTATCAAATGGAGTAAAAATAATTTATTAAAAACTTTAAAAAAATCTATTAATATAACACATAAAATTAAAAGGTTGAATAAGGAAAAACTATGTCATCTCCAAAGATGCCAAAATGCATTTAATAAAATGCAAATATATTTTTGTTTAACAAATCCTTAACAAAAGAGATGAATATAAATATGGATTTCTCCAACAGAATGAAGGATATTGAGTTTCAGCCAAAAACTCACATTATGACTTGTGGCTTTCCAATTAAGCCCAGAATGAGTTGAGAATCTCTGATAGAATTCTAAAATGGCCTCCAAGTTTCCTGCCCCCTAGTGTACACAACGTGTGTAATCTCCTCCCATTGAGTGTAGGCAGAAGCTATGAATACAATGGGGTATCACTCTAATGACTGGATTACTAATCAATTGACCTTAGATGATAAAGGGAGATTATCCTGGTGTGCCTGGTCAGTAAAACTTCTGACCTACTGAAACTTTGAGATAACGAATGTCTGCTATTTTAAGCCACTATTTTCTGGCAATGTGTTATGCAGAAGTAGAAAACTAAAATAGATTGCATAATATCACCATTGTGATATAATAAAAATAGCATAATTAAGAGAAATTCTGTGATAAGTAAAAATTATTTGAACTAATATGAGTTTATTTATATATATGAAAAATAATAAGGTTAGAAAAAGGACCCAATTCTTGAGCAATAATTTTTAAAAACTAAAATAAGCTAAATTAAAAATATACTCGGTGCAGATTTTAAAGAATGTGTGAGAAATTTCCTAATTCAGCACCATCTATGCTTTCTATAATCCCTTCATCTTCATTTGATCAGGAAAGTCTCCCTATAGTTCATTAAAATGAACTCAATCTTTACATGCTCTAAGTGCTCCATGTACCCTATACCACCCTCTTATTAGTTATGATGCTAAAAATTATATCTTTATATGGTTTGTTCTTTCATTATTACCTATTTCCTCTTATAGAGGACCTAAGAATCTTTCTTTTTGCTCAATGTTTTTCTCCAGGATGTCTGTGAGTTTAGCCTACAAAAATTATGTTGATGAATGTTTATAAATGGTAGGATAGATGTTAATTATCCCTATATTAGTTTATAAGTTCAAAAAAGTATCAGTCATTGATTAGTACAGGTGACCTTCAACAGAGACACTTCATTATACAGTAAAAAAATACAAAACAATCAACAGAAGATGAAGGTAAAGAGAGATTATTCAAGTGTATGTGTACACAAATGTGTGTATTTCTGTGTTTATCTTATTACCAAGTTAATTTCCAAATAATCTCACATTATTTAATTGATGACTACGTAAAGGCAGGGTGGTGAAAAAGAAACTGTGATAGAATTTGATTAACCTCTAAATAGAGGGAAGAAAATATAGAATTAAGTCATTCAAATCTAAGCTAGAATATCAAATGTAGGGTAATAATGCTTTTAATGACACACATAGAAAAAAATCATGCCCAGGACACTTTACTAAGGAAAATGTCCTTTGTAAGGATGAAGAGATTAGTAGCACCACTTCTAACATCTATGGAGGGGACGATATAGAGGGTAGAGCTAATGAATGGGAAAATTTCTTAAAAACATGGGAAAAGACAAGAAATAATGTACTGTATAAGTAGGATATTTCCTCATAAGAAGAGAGAACAAAGACAGGGCAAAATGAAGGAGAGAACAAAGGAAGTGAAAACAAAAATAACAGGGAGAAAATATGAGAAAAATATAGGACATGAATAGATTAACCATGGGGAGGAGGAGAAAGGAAATCTCAAAATATGAGGAGAGGGAAAAATATCCATTATATGAGGAACATAAATTTGTCATAGATGGGAGAAAAAGATCAGAGAAAAAAAGATGAATGAGAAGATAAGTATAAATATGAAGATACTAGAGAAGCGATAATCAAGAGGGAAAGGAATTAAATGACTTAGAAAGTAGAATGGATAGTTAGAAGAAAATAAGTGTGTAGGAATAAGAGGGAAATATACATGGGAGACAGAGAATGAGAGAGGGAGAAAGACTGAGAGTGAGAAGGCCCAGAGGAGAACTAGTTATTATGGGAGAGAAACAAAGGGAGAAGAAAAATGAAAGTGGATGAATACAAAACACAGTAGGGGAATATATGAATATAAATGGGATTGATATTTCCAAGCAATTATTATGGAAGCAAATCAACATTTTCATGACTCTTTTCCTACTGGAGGTAATAGATGTTTATGTGGTCAAACAACTCAAGGATATAACCTCTCAAAATGATCATCATCCTTTCATAACTCCTTTTACATATCAGTTACACATTAGTGTTAATTCTCACTATATTTAGTCATTGACTCTAGTCATTTATATAGAGTAGACCAATAAATGAATGTAAGGAATGGAGAAATCAATCGCGTTGTGTAGTGCTGTCTCTCCACACACCTCCCTTTCTAGCTCTGTTAGGGGAATTCACTGGAGAGCCCACCTCACAGTGTGAGGAAATGATGATTAATAAGGGAGAGTGTTTTGAAATCTAAGGTTCTTCATGATTGCTAAACAGTAACAACCACAGGGAACAACAGCACACCTGCTCCAGTCCTACCTGCAAATGAAAAATGAGAAGAATGTTGCCTTTTCCTCCTTTGTCTCTCTATAGAAGAGGAAAACCTTTCAAAAGTTAGTGGGGGGCTTCCCCGGTGGCGCAGTGGTTGAGAATCTGCCTGCCAATGCAGGGGACACGGGTTTGAGCCCTGGTCTGGGAAGATCCCACATGCCGCGGAGCAACTGGGCCCGTGAGCCACAACTACTGAGCCTGTGCGTCTAGAGCCTGTGCTCCCAACAAGAGAGGCCGCGATAGTGAGAGGCCCGCGCACCGCGATGAAGAGTGGCCCCCGCTTGCCGCAACTAGAGAAAGCCCTCGCACAGAAACGAAGACCCAACACAGCCAAAAATAAATAAATAAATAAATAAATAAATAAATAAATAAATAAATAAATAAATAAATAATAAGCCATTTCTAAAACACTACTCTTAAAAAAAAAAAAAAAGTTAGTGGGGATCTCAGTGTCTGGTGCTAAGCCCAAGTTCCATATATGTGATTCAAAAATCAACCTTCTCTCTAGCTGGAGCCTGGGAGCTTTCCTGAATCAACATTTCATTTTTATCCATGATAGGTAAACTCCGTTTGGAGGGATGCTTGTAAGTGTTTTCAAGATGGTTTTATGCACCCCCTGCCTGTTTGTTATGGGCAGGTCGCACATGCTCTGTACTGCTCTGGACTTCTAAATAAAAATAAAATTCTGAGTATTGTTTCAACATGCACAGAAGTCCATGTTTACTGTGCTTATTGCCTTTGTCTTTCTTATTCAATCCTTCTATTTTCCAATCCATTTTCACCAATTTTTAAAATTTGGTGTTTAGTAATATGAAGCGATCTCATCAGAAAATACATTTAGCACAATAGCTAAATTACTGGGTTGGAATTTCATTTTCTTTGGCATTTTAAGATAGTCTACGTAAACTGATAGTAAATGCTTTGGGGATGATAGACCTCCTTTATCAGTGTACAACTCATCACTCAGTGTTAAATTATTTCTTAAAATGGCTAGTTGGTGAGAATAATATTGAGAAGAGAAACATTTAAATGTGTTTGACTAAGCTAAGAGCTCTGGCATATATTTTAAATTAGTATGTTCAGTATCATCACCCTTAATTCAGTCCTATCACAAATATACTGTGTGATGGTGCATTTTTCAAATAAATAGGGACCAGAGCAGTGGAATTAGCTGACAACAACTGAATAACTATTTGATGGATTTTTTTTTTTTTCTTTTTAAGTGAATTCCTAAGAATAAATGTAGAAAACTCTTGGGAGATGGACTGGCATGGTTCAGAAGTCTATATTAACAAATCTTAGAGACAAATTCTTGGTCTAACAATGCACCCCCATCCCCAGGTACAGAATCAAGGTGAAATATCAGAGGCAGAAGGGCAGTAGGGCATGAGGATGACATATACCCAAGGACAGGTTCCACTTCATGATAGCCCTTTTTAGTCTGCTTCTGGTCCCACATGAAAGAAGAACAGTCCCTGGAGCCAATTTCAGCCTCATAGTTTAGTGCTCAGTACTTCACACACTTCTTTAAAATGTGTGTTCTTTTTCTATCATCTCTAAGATTTCCTAGATGTCTGACCTTTTCACTGTTGTGATCTCTTGATATTATTTTACAGAAAATTGCTGTTGACTTATAACCTACCCTTTCTTTTTCTTTTTTTTTCCTGTCTTTCCATTAGCAGAGTCACACAATATGGATGCAAGTCAATACCAATAATGAAACATTAATATATGTATATATATGCATATCAGACTATTAGAGAAAATATAAAGAATAAAACTACTATATAAAAAGTAGCACCATCCAAAAATGGTAAAATTTCCTCTACTGCTTTATTACATATATATATATTTATTTATATTTATATTTTAAGTGTGTGGGAGGATATGTTATTCCTGTGTTTCATCTCAATCAATATGATTTGGCTTGTCTATACATATTTAGCCAATTCAAAGTTATTATATATACATACACACACAAATAATGTGCACACAAATGAATCCCTCAGTTGCACATACTGCCATATAGATATGATGTAATTTCAAAGCAGCTGTTTCCTTAGGTGCTAGCTCAGTTTTTATCCCACTGCATATCTCTTTAGTGGAACTACTGGGATCTCTTCATGCAAGAAAGATCCACTAAAGACAGGTGATGGATGATATTTGGTCCCCATTAGAGTAAGTTGCCTTGGCCTCAAGTGAAAGAACTGAGAAGAATAGGAAACAACCTGGTGTGTCATATTCAGAAGCTGAAGCACACTTATTGTGACATTTGATGATAGTAATGTGCCTTGGTACTATATTATTTGGTGTGTCATTCTTAGATCTTATGTTGCCATAACAACAGAATATGTGTGTGTGTTTAGTAGAAGGACAATCCATTTTTCCCCCAGTCAATTTTTTTTTCTTTGATCTAAAGAACTTGGTTCTTGTCTTTGAAGTTGTTCACAATAGGGCATGATAGAAGGAGCACAGGTAATAATTACAGAAACTTCAATGGAAAAAAAAAAATACATGTTTTAAATGAAAGTTTTAAGCCCTTGCCTTATGTCCCAGGACTGTTAAAGATGATTGAAGTGATTCCTGCCTGTATCTATCATAACGCCCTTTTCCCCTTATCAGAGACCAGCCAAAGATACAAAGGTTATGCCTTTCTTGATTAATCTATGTGACAGGGGCAAATTGCCTGTTTTCCTTTGTTTCTGTTTTTTTTTTTTTTTCTTTAGAGTGCCAGAGGCAGAAAACTACTATGCTTCACTAGTGACTCATAAGAAAACTTAATAGAAGGTCTTTAATGCCCACTGGCTCTCCAGGAGCTGATTGATGTAGTTCCAAACTAACCAGGGTACCTTCATGGAACCAAGCACATCAGAGCCACAGGAGGGAGTGTAGGGGTAGAATCCCTTGTGCTCTGGCAGTGACGAAGGTAGGTCTGCCATATTTTCCTCTTGGTTCTATCTATATTTATGAAGACAACATTTTGCTATCATTGTTACCTATGAAGTGACTATATTTGTGTGTGGTTTTTGTTTGTTTGTTTTTATCTTGCTGGTTTAAAAATATAGTTAGTAGACTCAGATGTCCCTGAGGAATCCTCAGTTTCCTGGACTGTAAAGTGGGTTTAATAACACATACCTCATTGTTCTTTTGTGAGGCTTACACTAAATAATTTATGCAAATATTTAAGAGTACCTAGAAAAACTTTAAGAGTGTAATCAATGGTGATTGCTATAAATGCAGATATGTGAAAAACTCTGAAAGGAGTTCCTTGGGCTACTGCTGAGCTGATGACATAAGCTCTTAATCCCCAGAAGTCATCGTTCTTCATTTCAGTGCAGTGTAGGGGAGTTCATCAAGTTTGTGTTTGCAAACTCTCTTGCTGACTACCACCCATGAACTAAATCAACTCAAGTTGTTATTGAGAAGAATTATGCTAGGTGTATAACACTTTGCAGCATTTAACATGGTGATGCTGGGTTGAGAGTTATTATAAGAATCATTATTTTATATACTTTGCAACTTAAAAGAAACTTTATTTATATTTTCAGGGTTAAATATGTACACACACTTAATATTTGATATGAATATCTTATCACAGTGGTTCTCAAATCTAGCTGTACATAAGTATCACCATGGAGAGTATTAAAAATATAGGTTCATGGGCAACCCAACCCTGGTGTGCTGATTCAGTAGGAAAAGGTGGGACCCCCAAACCTGCATTTTGAAAATTACTAAGACTGTTCTGATACACAGTCAGGTTTAGGAATTAGAGTTCTATAGCAGTTCCCATATTTAAACTTAATATAACTTTGTGGTAAAAACACGTCCCATTTTCTACTTCTTCTTTCTTCTGATATATTCATGTACATGTCTCTAAGAAAGAGACAGTATGACACCCCACATGATAAAATATAGGAAGTATTGTATTCCTCTTACCACAAGTGGAAGATAATGCCAGAAAAACTGTTGATTGAAGAGAAAAAGATTCTGTGATGCTTTAAAGACTTCTCATTACCTCATCCATGCAAAAAGCACTGAATTTAATTTTTTGAAAAATTTTCTCTTTCTTGGATCTTAATTACTGCAGCATCTTAAATACTGTGCTCTATTCAAATTTATCTCAGCAAAAAGCAAGGTTTATAGTCCATCATTGTAGCCTACCGTTGTATTTCCATTACCAAGTTAGCCATTACTATAATGTAAAGTAATTAATGAGATATGAAGAGTGAAACTATTATGAAGCCTTATCATTTAAAGTCTATTCAGTGTTACTACACCTTTGACAGAGGAAAATAAAATTCACGATGAAAATGAGAATTACAACCTCATTTAAACTAATTTAACTATGGTTTTTAAACATTTTTTGGGTCAACTCGTTAGCCCTCCCTCATAACTGTCAGTCTCAAAACATAGGTGATTGACCCAGCATTATAGTATTCTGCATAACTCCTCAGATATATTTGACAGGACTGCAGAATGTATGGAGTTGTTTCCCATGCATATAATGTGCTCCTCTGTATTAAATTTGGCTAGTTGACTGCATGTTCTCTAAAAGCATCCCTCCTTTAAATATGAGCTCCCACGGACTCTTTGATTTTTTTTCAAATGATTAACTGGCCAAATCCTGCCTAAACTGGTAGAAGCACCAACTAACAGCAGTGCTATGAGAGGACCCAAACAGCATTATGTTTCAGCATTCATGCATTTATGAGACATGTGAGTATATTCTGTCCAGCTTGTTTTATAGGAGATGGTTCACAAAGCTACTTGAAAAAGTTGCTTCCCTGCTTACAAGAGTAAAACTTTATGTGACAATCATTTTGATATCCACCCCCCAAGACATATGTATCTTTTCACGCATTCTAACATGTTTCAGTATGTGTGGCAACATGTCCTCTATTCTCTGAATTGATCCAGTTGAAACTCTGGTTTTTCAAATTTTATTAATTGGACTCTTATTTTAAAAGACGAGATCATAAACTCCAGGTAAGAATAAACATAGCACAGTGATTCTCCACTTTATCCCAGTAACTATGAGACTGAGAAATAGAGAGTACAAAAATACTATAACAAGGGAGTCAGTATGACTTAGATTTTACTCTTGTCAATCTGAAGTGATCTTGGGCCAGTTTCTTTATCACTCTCAGCCTCTATTCCTTCAAATGAAAAAAAGAATAAAGATGCCTGCCCTCTGCTTTATGACATTACTATGACTTTAAAATAAAGTAACTAATGTGAAGTTGCTTTGAAACTGTGAAGTATCAATAAGAAAAATTGTGGTTTTAAAATAAGTAGCCTCCAGACCAATTTTAGATCTCAGTTTTACAGAGTGGAAGAGTGAACGGGCTTTTATATACAACAGATCTATACCAAAAATCAGTACCAAAATTTACATGTGTCTTCTGTGAAACATGGTGAATAATACCTAACAATTAGGAATGCTGTGAGAATTAATGAGATAATGTTTATCTCTGGACTGCCCTTCCCTCCCAACCTCCACTTCCTAAAACTCATCCTGTCTTCCACATCCATCCAATTCAAGCTTTTAGAAGTTTTACACATAAATGCTTGACAAAAACAAACAGACAACAACATAAACGTCTCTTATTTGCCTTAGGAGCAGGATTGCTGTATCATGAAACTGACCAAGGGAGTGGGTCCTGATTATACCTTGTCTCTACCTCTCCTACACATCTCATTGTGGCTCTTTCTTATATCTTTAGTTGTGGAAAATCTTTTCTGATAGTTTTCAGGTCATTTGCACAGATAGTTGCTCTGTAACTAGTTATAATTTTGTGTGTCCATGGGAGGAGGTGAGTTCAGGGTCTTCCTACTCTGTCATCTTGGGTACCTCTCTCTGATTTAATTAGCTTTTTATTCTCAACATGTGACAATTGTCAGATAGCACTCAATAAACATTTGTGGAATTAAAGAAGGTAGCTCAATAATGGGCATCCAAGTGTGCTAAATGTATAAAAAATTCTATTCTAGATATCATTTATTATATTAAAATTCAACATTTTATTGTTTCAAAATAATAATATATACCCTCTCTAACATTGGTATTATTATATTGAGGGTTATAATGAGAGATACTTTATTCAGGAAAAGTGTTTTTCTGTAATAAACTGAATATTACAATAAAATTCCATTAAAAAAATCCTGCTGTGTCTTGAAAATTACACTATTTCTCCTTAAGATATTTGTCCTGTATCTGTGTGTTATGGAGATATTGTTCATGCTATTTCAGTTCCAAACCACCTGTAGTCCCACTCAAGTGGTTAATACATCTCTTTACACAGTAGTCATATAATCCACTGAGTGTGTTTACACACAATGGAACTGCAGCTTGAATGGATGGTATGAAATAAACTTTAATGCTTCCCAGAAATTCATAGCTGTACAATAGCAAGAAAGATTAAAAGGGGAAAGTTTCTCACTCTGCCAACCTTTACTTTTTTTGTTCTCCAAAACTGAAAAAAAAAAAAAAAATTAAATAATCTCACTGTACAGATACAAGTGGCATTTGGAGTACCTTGCCCAGCAGTCCTCACTCTCTTACTGAATTTCTGAATGTATACGCGATGCACTATGAAAGCACTGTCTTCTACCTTCCCCATTTTCTTGGTCCGTTCTTTTTATTCCCCTCAAAAGCACAGAAGCACCTATCAGGGACTGAAGGATGTAATAATCAGGATTGGTAACTGAGACAGGAAACTCTGCCTATGATGCTAAGAAATTCTATTTTCCCCTAGATAAACTTTAACAGTGCAAGACACAGTGAGAGTCACAGATCCAGGGATGGACGATCCTTCTGAGGACAATAGAGAGAGAATTTGTATAAGTTTCCTGAGTGAGAAACCTTCCAGATGGCATCCCTGAAAGTTAGTTATTCCTGCTCAAACACAGAGCTTCCTCAGGAGGAAGATAACACTTCCTTTCATCAGAGAGAGTGAGAGTTTTCAACAGAGTTACTGTGGAATTGGAAAACAAAACAAAACTAGTGCAAGGAATTTCTTTCTTTTCTTTTTTCTTTGTTTTTACATAATATAATTGGTAGACGGGCCCAATGCTCTGCAGTGGGACAAAAAACTTTTGCCACAGAATACAATACGTATGGTATGTCTGAGGACCCCACCAATCAGGGATAATAGCACAGAACTCAAAAGAAATTTAACACAGGCTGGTGTATGAAACCAACTTGAAAGAATCAAGGAGAACACAGAAGTGACCCAGTTCACTCCCCACTCTTCTTACTGGAGTTGATACTCATCTCTAATAAGGAAAATTACTAATCAATATTCATACTTGAATATAGTAAGTAGATGATTGCGTACATATTTAAGGTAATCAGTGACTGTATTTGTTTACCCATTTTGAAACTGAGTTGTTTTCAATCCATTTACTTGATTGGAAAGTTAAGATTAAAAACAAACAAAAAACTCAAATGCTCAAATGTATGTCAACAATAGACACCCCTATAATTCCACGCAATTGAATACTATTCAACAATAAAAAAGAACTATAGTTACGTTGAACAAAAAGATTGAGTAAAAGAAGCCAAACACATGTATGTACTATATTTTTTCATTTATGCCAAGTACTACACCAAGCAAAACTAATCTATGGTGATAAAATAGCAGAAATAAGGATAATGATTATCGTTGGAGGTGGGTGATTAAAAGACGCTATGGATGGGCGAAACTCTAGATGCTGGTAATGTCATTTATTGAACTAGATGCTAGTTATAAGAATGTAATCACTGGGAAATTTCATGCAACTATACGACTTGTTCATTTTTTTTTTAGTTATCTATGTCGCTCTTTTTTGGAAAGAGTTTAAAACAAACAAACATACTAGCCATGAATGTCGTATGCAGAAGAAATACATGACAGTAATTTTCTTGTCAACAACTCTCACATTTGACATTCGAACCAGCTTACTCCACACTTCAGGGAACAATCTGTCATCTCTAAGTATCCTCCTACTTCATACTTGATGCTATGGCTCATCTGCTCTCCCAGGGTGGATCACCTTACCTTCGCCCTCCCCTGGGGTTTCTTTCTCCCCAGAAGAAATCCTATTCAATCCACAAAACCCATTGTGAGTGACCAATTGGTCTCCCTAAACCACAGAGCTTCATATCTGAACAACTTTGAACAGTTCTAAAAGAACTTTTTTTTTTTTTTTTAATGTTGCTGCCTATTACAGTTTGTGTGCTTGTTTCTAACCTTCCTTTTAAACTTTAAGCTTTCTTGAGTCAGAGGCTGTGCTTTAGCCATCTCTGTTTCCTCCCTGAAGTACTTGGCATAGTGCCTGGTCTATAATAAGTACTATATTCTGTAAATATTTGTAGAATTAAATTGTTAGTCATAGCCATTTTAACTATAATATCTTCATATTCCACACCACTTTCTAGGTCATCTTTGCAGTTTCTTAAAAGACAATGATCTTTTCATCTATGGTGAAGGATAAGATTACTTTTGGTACTTCATCACAATGTAACTGACAAGAGCAAACTTTGATTGTTTAATACCTCAGTCTGCAAGGGTATATCTAAAAGAAGGAAAAAGCATTCCTTTCTTATGGGAACAGATGGTCCAGGGAGACTAAATTGACATTTTATGCTTTTCTCTCTTTTTTTTCCCCCCTGATTGCTATTTTTCTTTCTTAGAGCTGGAAATAAAAAGGATTAGGAGCTAGAAGGTGAAATCAAGGTATATTTTCTGTGTTATTACACAAAACTGAGGAAGTTTTAACACATTTTGAAGTCAGAAGGAGCTCTATCTGCACTGACTCACCAAGTAACATACACTTTTCATTTCAGCTCTACATGGATAGAGACCAGCTCTGTCTCTTGGTTGAGGGGATTATCAACATTTTCATCTTTTATTTCAGGGGGGTTTGCTCTCTCTGCATTTGCCTTTTGTACCTCTGCAGTCACTTAAGTCACATAGACAGTTTTTTTACATAACCTTCCCACCCACCACTTGTTTGGCACACTATGCTCCTTGAGAGAACAGTGAACCAGCCATAAACAGGTCCTGAGGAGAATCTTCCAGATTGCAGCAGTTTAAGTTCTGATTGCTTCCTTCCTGGCTATGAGGGTGTTTTTCCCCAACGCTGAAATATCATTATTCTCTTGACACAGGCTTTGCTTACTGCTTGTGACCCTGTTGCCTAGGGCTTCAAGAAATTAGTCTCCTTTAAATAATCCAAGAAAAAGAAAAGATCATCCAAGAGAAAGCACAGTTGCCAGCTCAGTCTCTCTCATAGCTTGAAGCTGCACTAATTAGACATGCTTTTCTATGGTTACAGATCTTCATCTGCCATGTTGGCTAAAGAAAAAAATGCCGTTTCTCCATTTTACCCTCACAGATAGGCATTATGGAGAGCTCCATGAAAAATCACATTTATTTAAGATTGAGCCTTAGTAACTGTGAAAAACAATGTACTGATCATCTTGCAAAAGACCTTTTTAATGTGACATAACAAACCTAACTGGAGGAAAAAAGAGGGTCAGGGAAACAGTATTTCATTATAGCAGCAGATAAATATTTTTCATTAAACATTAAAAACAACATCTGTTTCTCTCTTTAACAGTGTGAAGATTTCACTTTATTAAGTTTGGGGTGGTTAATGACTTTAAAAGTAATTTGCAATTTAAACATGTCTCTACCTAGTGGCTAATTCATGGCTAAGTCTTCAGTGTTAACTCTCATTTTTATTAATTTTATTAATGGTCTCTCGCTCTCAAGAAAAAGTGACAAAGTGGTACATCATTCTTTTGACTTGTGATAATAAGAAACAAATGTGTATTCTTGAAACATTTACTTGATTGCTTTCCTCAGTGTTTCCCTTTATTATAATTTCCCCCTTTCCTCCAAGAAAAGGATATTTGGAGACTAAAGAACAACTGATTGGGAAAATAAAGAATCTCGCCATCTCTCCTGCATTACTATTCTCCAAACTGCCAACTGATGGTAGTCATTACATTTCTCGCCATGATGACTTTATTGAGAGGCCAAACTTAGGCTTTCTAAGTTATTTAACAAATGCAGATCAAGGCAGAAAATTTCAGCCCCAAAGTGAGTAGAGTTGAGAATCAGTTTTGTTGCAACAGACCTAATGCATGGATGAGATTACAAGAATTCAGAGGCCGCTGGAGCCATAATATTTGCCTATATTGTCTTAGCTTTCATACTGGACATCAGCTTCAGGTTTTACTGCCCGCTGCCGCTGTGTTCTCAACTCCAACATGATTAGCTAGTGCTCTTGGCAATGTCTAACCCCAAAAGGCTGGAAATTGTCTTTCATATCTTCAACCAATATATACGTGAAACTGATAACTTCCCCTTGGTAGTCAGTCTCTTCTCTCCCTGGCTTCACCCAGCTCTGGTGTCCTCCCTTTACCCACTGATCTATGTCATTTGAGTCCCAGCAAGTTTGAAGTCTGCTTAAAGTATATTGGTAATTTGCAATTTTTATATACATATATTAAAATTACATCCTCTCAGTGTGGAGAAAAGGGAACACTTCTACACTGTTGGTGGTATAGCCAGTATGGAAAACTATATGGAGTTTCCTTAAAAAACTAAAAATAAAGTTACCATATGATCAAGCAATTCCACTCCTGGGCACATATGCAGAAAAGATGAAAACTCTACCTCAAAAAGATACATGTACCCCAATGTTCATAGTAGCACTATATACAATAACCAAGACCTGGAAACAACCCAAGGGCCCATCAACAGATGAGTGGTTTCAGAAGATATGGTGTGTGTATATATATATATATATATACACACCACACACACACATATATATACACACACATATATACACACACACACACACACACACACACACATACGCACACAATGGAATATTACTCAGCCATAGAAAGAATGAAATATTGCCATTTGCAGCAACATGGATGGACCTAGAGAATATCATACTAAGTGAAATAAGTCAAAAACAAATATTATATGATATCACTTACATGTGGAATCTAAAAAAAAATACAAATGAATCTAAATATGAAACAGAAACAGACTCACAGACATAGAAAACAAACTTAGGGTTACCAAAGGGGAAAGGGAGGGCAGGGGGGGAAAATCAGGAGTATTGGATTAACAAACTACTATACATAAAATAGGTAAGGAAAGAGGATTTACCGTATAACACAGGGAACTATATTCAATATCTTATAATAACCTATAATGGAAAATAATCTGAAATATATATATGTATATTATATATATATATAACTGAATCACTTTGCTGTATACCTGAAACTAACACAATATTGTAAATCAACTATACTTCAATTAAAAAAATTACATCTTCTTTGTCTCTTGCTCCATTTGTCCAAACAAATTGAAACTAATTTAAATTTTCTTTTGAATTTAAGGGAAACATGATTCCATATTTACAAAAGAAAGTAGGAGGAAGGACAGGAGGAGGAAAAAGAAGAAGAGGAGGAAGAGGAGGAGAAAGTGCTTTTTGTTTTAAATGTAATATTGTATAATTGCCTCTTTCAGTACCATTGTAAAAAAAATAGCTGAACCGAGTGGATGTGTTCAAACAGAACTTAGTGCCTACATTTTTGGCAAAAGTACATTTATACTTCCCTTCAATACAGCTGTAGGATGTTCAAATGAGGGGATTACTAAACTCTTCTATTAAACTGTCCTTTAAAGACCAAGAGAATTGATGAAGTTCTGTGAATGGAAGAAACACTAAAACAATCTTAGTATTTCTCTGACACCTCATATTCTGTTTGATAAATTCATGGGGATAATATAGGTGTTTATTACCATAAATATAAAAACTTTCTTCAAATTTTGAATAAATTTTATGTTCCAGGAAAAACTCACGCTCATCCCATTATTTTAAGTACCCAAGCACACCTCTGCACACCCCTAGTTTAAGAGTCTAGGTTCTGAAGAATAATGTCTGCTGCTATACATCTGCAAGGTAGGGTTTGTCTCCATATCATGCAAAATCATCTTTCCATCTATGGAATATGTGCATTTACTTTAACAAATATACATGAGTTTAAAAAAAACCAGCTTTATTAAGGTATAACTGAAGATAATGAGCTGCATATATTCAAAGTGCACAATTTGATATATTTTAATGTATGTTTACACCTGTTAAACTATCATCACAATCAATACAATAAATAAATTCATCACTCCCAAGTCTTCATATGCACATTTGTAACTGATTTCTCCTGCTAGTACCTGTTCTACTTCCATTCCCAAGCAACCATTGATCTGTTTTGTCATTATGGTTTTTTTTAAACTCATGTATATTTGTTAAAGTAAATGCACATATTCCATAGATGGAAAGATGATTTTGCATGATATGGAGACAAACCCTACCTTGCAGATGTATAGCAGCAGACATTATTCTTCAGAACCTAGACTCTTAAACTAGGGGTGTGCAGAGGTGTGCTTGGGTACTTAAAATAATGGGATGAGCGTGAGTTTTTCCTGGAACATAAAATTTATTCAAAATTTGAAGAAAGTTTTTATATTTATGGTAATAAACACCTATATTATCCCCATGAATTTATCAAACAGAATATGAGGTGTCAGAGAAATACTAAGATTGTTTTAGTGTTTCTTCCATTCACAGAACTTCATCAATTCTCTTGGTCTTTAAAGGACAGTTTAATAGAAGAGTTTAGTAATCCCCTCATTTGAACATCCTACAGCTGTATTGAAGGGAAGTATAAATGTACTTTTGCCAAAGAAAATTGCATTTTCTTGAGTTTTATTCAATAAAATCATACAATATGCACTTCTTTGTGTCTGACTTCTTTCACACAGCATAATTGTTTCAGGATTGACCCAGGCTGTAGCACATATCAATAGTTCTTTACCTCTTATTCTGAGTATTGTTCCATTCTATGGATATAATAGATTTTGTTGTTTGTTATCTGTTCACCAACTGATGGGAATTTGTGTTGTTCATAGCTATGACTATTGCAAATAAAGCTTCCAGAACGTACCAAATCTTGTTATAACATCTGCTTCCAATTATCTTGTGGTGATACTTAGGAATGGGATGGCTGGATCAAATGATAGGTATATGTTTAACTTTTTAAGGGGTTAAAATACTGTTTTCAAAGTGCTGGGATCATTTAATATTCCCAGCAGCACTGTACAAGGGTTTCACTTCCTCTACATCCTTGAAATTAAATTGTTAGCCTGAGTTCTCTTCTAGAGGCTCTGGGAACAAAGTCTTCTTCCCAATTTATTCTTTTTGTTGGCAGAATTTAGCTCCTGGTGGTTTTAGGACTGAGTTCTCATTTATTTGCTGGCCGTCAGTCAGGGAATGCTTTCAGCTCCTAGAAGCTACCTGTATCCCATGCCACATGGCCTCTTCTATCTTCAAGCCAGCAGTGGTATGTTGAATCTTTCTTTCTTTTTTTAGCAACATAATTTTTTTTGTTGTTGAATCTTTCCTGTGGTTCAAATCTTTTTCTTCTGCAGCTGGAGAAAGTTCCTTTCATAGTCCTCATGTGATTAGGTCAGACCCACCTGAATAATCACACCATTTTAAGGTTAATTGTGCCATATAATACAACCTAATCAAGAGAGTAAAATCTACCACATCATTTCCCTGGGGCTTTTTCAGGGTGAGTACACCAGGGCTTGGGAATCTTGGAGGTTTTTTTAGAATTCTCTCTACTACATTATTCAAATATATTTTCTGTTCTCCTTAATTCATTTGTGGAATCCCAATACATGTATATTAGGCCTCTGAAACCGTCCTATACCTCACTCATGTTCTGCTCATTTTTTTAGTCTATTTTCTTTCTGTGTTTCATTTTCAGTTATTTTTACTGCTATGTCTTCAAGTTAACTACTCTTTTCTTCTACCATGGGTAATCTTCTGTTAATCCCACCCAGTGTATTTCTCACACACTGTAGTTTCAATTGTAGAAGTTTGACTGAGTTTTTAAATTTCTTCCATATCTCTATTTACCTCTGTTAATATATGGAATACAATTATAAATGTCATTTTAAAGCATTGTCTACCAATTCTAACATATGTGATAGTTCAGAGTCGGTTTTGACTGATTATTTTCATGATTATATTCTGTGTTTTCCTGCTCCTTTCTAAGCTTGGTAATTTTTAACTGGGTACCAAACAGATTTTTCTTCTTTGGGCCTGCATATTTTTATGTCTCTATAAATATTCTTGAGCTTTTTTTCTGGAACACATTTAAGTTACTTTTAAAATATATGATCCTTTGGGCCTTGCTTTTGAGATCCGTTAGGTAAGATCAGAGCAATACTCGGTCTAGAACCAGAGGGATGGTAGAAAGCATGAGTTTAATTCTGGATATGTTAAGTTTAAGGTGCTTATTAGACATTCAAGTGGAGACATAAAATAGGTCATTTAACATGTAAGTCTGGAGTTCAGGGAAGAGACTAGTGATGGGAATATAAATTATTTATCTTAATAATGCAACCAAGCAATTTTTTTTGGCTGCGTTGGGTCTCTGTTGCTGTGTGCGCGGGCTTTCTCTAGTTGGGGAGAGCAGGGGCTACTCTTTGTTGCAATGCACGGGCTTCTCATTGCGGTGGCTTCTCTTGTTGCAGAGCACAGGCTCTAGGTGCGTGGGCTTCAGTAGTTGTGGCGTGTGGGCTCAGTAGTTGCAGCACGCAGGCTCTAGGGCATGCGGGCTTCAGTAGTTGTGGCGCGCAGGCTCAGTAGTTGTGGCGCGCAGGCTCTAGAGCGCAGGCTGAGTAGTTGTGGCGCACGGGCTTAGTTGCTCGGCAGCATGTGGGATCTTCTCGAACCAGGGATCAAACCTGTGTCCCCTGCATTGGCAGGCAGATTCTTAACCACTGCGCCACCAGGAAGTCCCAACAACCAAGCAATTTAACACACATACACAACTGTGTGTTATTCAACTGAAGGAGTCCAGTCAATAGACCTAACTGAAGGAGGATATTCTTTGCCTTTTTCCTTTCTTTATGTTGTCATGGTTCAAGGATTCTCAAACTGTGATATCCAAATTAGCTTAACATGACCTAGGAATTTGTTAACAACGTAGGTTTGTGGCCCCACCTCAGGCCTACTGAATCAGCAGCTCCAGGGGTGAGGCCAGCCATCTTTTTTAACAAGCCCTGTAGGTGAATCTGATAAGTTCAAGTTTAAGAACAGGTGGTCTAGTCTGTAAGTGCTGGAGAGTACTTCAAGGATTATGCTACTGTCACCTTAGCTGCTAGGTCTCAAAGAATGAACAGAAGTTTCTAGATGGAGAATAACGGACATTTCATAGGAGAGAAACGTGAAAAGGAATTGGATCTAAATGGCATTCAAACGAGTTTTTTACTATTTAATGTGTTTGGGAGATTTATATTATCTTCACTACTTGAAAGAGCCACTCTGAGCACTACTGAATGCCACTTTCTAACCAGGAAACTCAAGTGAAAATACTTTTCCTCCTATAAATTTTATCTGAGGTAGATAGGAAAAGCCAAAATACCATGTCATGAAACACCAAATTTTAGAAATATTTTATAATGTTGAAATTTGTAAATTCAAGTAATAGTTGTTCATTATTAATCCTATATTTGACACTAGGGACCTATCAGAAATTCAATATTCTAGATATTATTACAGTTTTAATATTTCCTACAAGATTGTAGGGCAATGCCTGATACATAGTAAGTATTCAATACATATTAGCAAATATAACTTATATTATTTCAAAAGCACTTCCCACTCTCTTTCTTGGTACATTCTAAAGTGTATTACAGAGGCACTGTGATTCATAGCTAGTGCTCTAAGTAATCTCTTCTTTTAGGTATGTGCATTTGCATACCATAAAAAGTAGAGCATGATTAATTGCATTGTTTATAGATGCAATTAAGTGTTATTTTGGAGTAAATATGGCCTGCTGTAAAGGTATTATAAAACACTGTACTTTCTTCCTCCTAAAAGGCAAAAGATAGATATTACCTGTCCATGTTCCCCTTAGATGGTCTGGATCAGACACTCATAAGGAGAGTATAATGTTGAGACAAGGTCTGGAAGGCCAGAAATGTTAAATTGGCTCTCAGGTAAAGGGATACAAGTTCAGATTGGAAATGGAATATGAAGCCAGAGATCTGAGGACAAATGAAGACAGGAAATGAGTGGGAGATAAAGAGGAAAGCAGGACCAAACTGGTTCAGTCGGGATTAGGTGAACTGACCTGGGTCTCTCCCCTGTCTTCCCACAACTCTGTCTTAATGATTGCTTTTCACTAAATGCTTTGCTTAGGATCTGGTGCATGCATTCTTCTACTTCTGTTTAATTCAGGTTTAAAATAATTCTTGAACAAGAATTCCTTGACATATATACACTAATATGTGTAAAATGGATAACTAATAAGAACCTGCTGTATAAAAAAAAAAATAAAATTCAAAAATTAAAAAAAAAAAAAAAAGAATTCCATATTGCATTGTGGATTAGCAATCCTGAAATGGACTAAACTTTTTTTCCTTACTTTCCTGTGCCTGTCAAAAGCATACTTATTCTACTTACATCTGGGCTTAAAATTTCAGAATTATAGTTAGCAATTCTCTTTCCATTAACTACACCTCCCTTTCCCACTCCATTAAAAAGATTAGTGAAATATATTACAGTCAAGTGTATAATATAATGCACTGAAGAGTGTATGAAACTTAGGCATGCACAGTTATGTTATCCAGGCACTGTAGTTGAGCTCTCCCATGGTCAAGGTAATTGAGAGGTGACCACCCACCATTACAGTTGTTTATGCCCAAATGGTCTTTTCCATGAAGTGCTGTACAGAAATCTGGGGTTTCAATTTGTTTATTTTCCAAATATTTTAGCAGATTCAAAGCTCAGTTGTGGAGAAACTCTTGGCCTGATTACAAATATCCTTGTGGGCTGTCTCTGTGAAGAAGGGTGAATGCTATGTCTGCGGAAGAATGAAAGTCAGCCTCCTCAACAATGGCACCAGAATACCGAATGCAACTTCTTGTTCAGCTAATTTCTGAAGCACATGGATCCCTTTATAATCAACAATACAACACTAATTAGGTACTAATTTCAGAACACAACTATGAATTAGCTATGACCCAGCATTTTCCAAAGGCTGCCTGGAGCATCCCATACTTAGGAAAAGTAGCCTCATGGATATGTTAATCTTTTATTTCTCTAGTTCCATAAACTCTATTCTGACATTGAGGGAATCTGAAATAATGTACCAGTGTAATAATATTTTAACTGTCCTCAGAAATGCCTCTGTTCATGAGAACATCAATTATCCACTGAATGACCCAAGATATAGCAGATACTGTGCTGCGTGATTTGGAATATTAGATAAAAAAGAGACGCAAACAATTTAAGATTAAATGTGACCTGAAACTCTTAGAGAGGGTTAATATTTAAAATTTCCATAAGTGGAATATTAATGTATCTTTTAGAAACACTATTGGGGAAAAAACACTACCCCTTATTCTTATTTTTATCCTACATAATTATTTGTTCAATAAATATTTATTGATTGCCTTCCATGTGCAACAGAAATATGGTAGGGAACCAGGCAGGTTTGGTCCCTACTTTAAGGGAAAATGCACTTAAGAAGTCTCAGAAACATGGCAATTAAGGGCATAGCCATATTAAAACCTTAAGACCATTAAAACAAAAGTAAAATGATCAGGTTTAGGAAATGAAGCCTGAGGTAAAGAACGCAAAATTAATTACACCTGAAAACTTAGTCTGAAACGTTTCCTTAGTCTACAGGAAGCTACTCTTATTTAGGTCATAACTTTCTCAGCTTCCTGCTACTAATATTTCTCACAAAAGCCCAAAAAGTTCATGTCAGTCCTTCATGTTTTCAGTGATGGGAAGTTTATTCCTAAAAAAAAAAAAACTAAAATTTTTTACTAACCCTATTTTTGGCTAAATTGCCATAAAATGCAGAACACAGGCCACAGAATGATCTCATCAGGTCCCATCTATTTCTCTTCTTTTCTATTTTTTTGTAATGATTTTACTGTCCAATTTTATATTAAATTTTGCGTTGTGTGTGATCAAAGAAATTTTTTGGAACAAGCAAGGAAGGACCAACTTAATTAAAATTAAGCAAACAAATGGAAAATATGTCCCACACATTAGGTGGAAATCCTCAATTTCATATTAAATGTAGTTATTTCTTTTTTTTTTTTTTTAAGTATTTATTTATTTATTTATGGCTGTGTTGGGTCTTCGTTTCTGTGCGAGGGCTTTCTCTAGTTGTGGCAAGCGGGGGCCACTCTTCATCGCGGTGCGCGGGCCTCTCACTATCGCGGCCTCTCTTGTTGCGGAGCACAGGCTCCAGATGCGCAGGCTCAGTAATTGTGGCTCACGGGCCCAGCCGCTCTGCGGCATGTGGGATCTTCCCAGACCAGGGCACGAACCCGTGTCCCCTGCATTGGCAGGCAGATTCTCAACCACTGCGCCACCAGGGAAGCCAACATGTTGATTTGATACACATATACTTCAAAATGATTACCATCATAGAGTTAGCTAACACCTCTGTCACATCACATAATTACCATTTCTGTTTTGTGATGAGAACACTGATGATCTACTCTCTTAGCAACTCTGAAGTATATAAAACAGTATTATTAACTATAATCATGATGCTATACACTCAACCCTCAGAAGTTTTTCATCTTAAAACTGGAAGTTTGTACCATTTGACTAACATCTCTCCATTTCCTCCATTCTCCAGCCCCTGGTAACTACCACTTTACTCTGTTTCTCTGAGTTTGGCTTTTTTTAGATTCCTCATATAAGTGACATCATACAGTATTTGTCTCTCTCTGACGTACTTCACTTAGTATAATGCTCTCCAGATTCATCCATGTGGTAGCAAATGGCAGGATTTCCTTCTTTCTCATGGCTGAATAATATCCCATTTTGTTTATATACCACATTTTCTTCATCTTTTCATCCGTTGACAGATACTTAGGTTGTTTCCATACCTTGGCTACTGTGAATAATATTACAATGAACATCAGAGTGTAGCTATCTCTTGGAGATTCTTTTATCATTTCCTTTGGATATAGGACCCAGAAGTGGGGTTGCTGGGTCATATAGTTGTTCTGTTTTTAAATTTTTGAGGAACCCCCATACTGTTTTCCATAGTAGCTGTACCAGTTTATATTCCCACCAACAGTATACAAGGGCTCCCTTTTCTCCACATCCTTGCCTGCCAGCATTTGTTATCTCTTGTCTTTTTGATGACAGCCATTCTAACAGGTGTGAGGTGATACCTCACTGTGGTTTTGATCTGTATTTCCCTAATGATTAGTGATGTACAGCACCTTTTCATGTATCTGTTGGTCATTTGTGTGTCTTCTTTGGAAAAGTGTCTTTTCAGATCCTCTGCCCACTTTTAAATTCAATATTTTGCTTTGAGTTGTATGAATTATTTACATATTTTAGATATCAACCTCTCATAGGGTATATGGTTTGCAAATAGTTTCTCCCATTCTATAGGTTTCCTTTTCATTTTGCTGATTTTTCTTCTGTGGTTTCATTTTATTGTTTCTTTGCAGGAGTTCATTAGCTTTGTATAGTCCCATTTATTAATTTTTGCTTTTGTTGCATAAGAGGATCATCATTTTGTGAGGGGCAGTGTATCATGTGATCCTGTTTTCATTCTCTACTTTCATACTCTCCATTTTAACTGGGTTAGACATGTGATCAGTCACAGCAACAAAAACTTAGAGGAAATCCAATTAGCGTTTCTGAGAAAGCCTTTTATTTCTTATAAAAATCTCACAGAATTCCCTCCCTCTTACCTTCCTTGATCAAGGAGCTGGGTTGAAGACAGGACAGATATTTGTGACCATACAAAAGGTATTGCACAAAAGGATGGAATCCAAAAACCTCAGAAAGTTGGAGGAAATGTAAAAATCCTGGGTGTGATGGTATTGCTCAGAAGCTGAAACAACACTAGCAATATCTACCTATAATATTATGTGAGGAAAACTCCTATATGTTTAGGTTGCTATTAACTGGGATTTCAGTTTACGGCAGCTGAATATATTCTTAACTCATATACTGCCATAAGTTTTTATTAGTCGTACTCAACAATTTTTCAAATTGTTCTTCAATAAAGGTATCATGTATGACACTTATCACCCTCCCACTTGAGTGATCTAATTTAGGTGTTCACTAATTTTTGCCTGAGTCAGTCAGTAGACCTTTAATAACTGTTTGCTAAATGAAAATGAATTAGATTTTTGTAATATCCATTTATGTTTTCTTGCTACATCAATTCTCTTCTCCTTCCAATAATCTTGAGGTCAATGGATTTATTTTTCTGGAGCATAATTTTGATCATGACTTTCTTATGCTCATAAATGCTAAATGACTCCCCAGTGTCTACAGAAATCCAAATTCCTTACTCTGTTATTTGAAGTCATTCAAAAATCTAGCCCTAATATTCCTTTCCAACCTAATTTCACATTAGTGATTATAATCCAAATAAATAAAACTGCTGTCAACTTTTCTTACATATCTAACCAATTTTGAGGAGGAGATGTTATTTCTCCTGCTAGAATGACCTACTGCTCCTCATTTCTGACTGTCAATCACCTGTTCTTTTCAGTTTCATCTCACCTCGAAAGTCTTTATTCAATCCCCAATTCCATCCACCTCCACCAAGGTAGAACCAATCTTCTTCTATTCTCAACTATAACACAGTGATGTAGTTGTAATTTTCTAATAGCTTACATATGCTGCTGAATAGTATAGGGTTCTATATATAGGTCTTATTTACTCTACCATAATATCTTTGGAGTAATATTTGTGCTTGTATAAAATTTATTGAAGTCTAATATACAAACAGAAACAATATACATACAGAAAAGTATAAGAATTATGAGTATAGATGTTGATGAATTTTTAGGACCATGAATACTTTTATATAATTGCCACTTAAATGAAGGTATAAAGCATAACCAGCATCCAGAAGCCTTTCTCATACCTCTCCTCACTGGCCACCCCATGCCAAAAGTAACTGTTCCTTTGATTTCCATCACCATATATTAGTTTTGCCTGTTTCTGAACTACATATAAATGTTATCATTCATTATGTATTATTTTGTGACTGGCTTCTTTTGCTTAGCATACACCTATGAGCTACATTCATATTGTTTATATATCAACAGTTTATTCCCCTTCATGAATTTAGTATTTCTTTTGTGTGAATATACTGCAATTTTTATACATTCTACTAATGATAACCATTTGGTCTGCTTCCAGGTTTTCTGCTACTATGAGTAACATTAGAATAAACATTCTTGTACATGTGTTTGGGGGCACTTTGGATACATTGTTGTCAAGTATATACCTAACTAGGGGATCTCTGAGTAATAATATATATGTATGTCCAGACACTCAGACTTATTAAGGGGAAACAACCATTTTTTCTCCACCTACATTGGAGGAGACTGTATATATGTGGGTCTGTTTCTGAAATTTCCATTCTGTTATGTGGTTTCTTTGCCAAGTACCACACTGTCACAATAACTATAGCTTTATAATAAATCTGAATGTCTGGTGAGGTAAATCTTCCAAATTTTTCCTTCATCTAGATTTTCTCTGCCATTCTTGTCAACTAATTGACAATGTTATAGTTAGAAATACATTGAACATGTTACATGTTAATTTAGGAAAATTGGTATTTTTAAAATTCTGAATTTTCTAATCTATGAATATAGTATATCCCATCCATTTATGAAGGTCTCAAAATTTTTCTTTGTCAGAATTGTTTTGTCAATTTTCTATGTGGAGGTCTTGCATCTCTTTCCTTAGTATTATTCCTAGGTGTTTGAATTTACTTATTTTTCTTGCCTTATTGGACCAGCAAGAACCTCCAAATGATACTGATTTAAAGCAATTATAGAAGGAATCTTTGTCCTTCTCTCTCAATCTCTGTCATGTAATATTTTACCATCAAGGTGATTTTTTAAAATTAACATGCAATTGACATATTATATTGATTTCAATATACAACATAATGATTCATATTTGAATATATTGTGTAATGATAACCATAATAAGTCTAATGATTTTTGCTGGAGGCATTTTGTAGATGTGTTTTATCATATTTTTTTAAATTACTATTTCTGGTTTGATAAAAGTCTTTAACATGAATAGGGAGTATTCATCTTCTGACCATGAAGGAGTAGAGAAGTTGCATTCCCATAGTAAACAACTTAAAAACTGGTCAAATAAATGAAATGACTGTTTTTAGACATTGAGATAAGTAGTCTGGTGCTGCGATTACTGAGAAAAGGGAAACAAATTAAGTTGTCCCTGTGAGTTTCCAGCTTTCTTCTTGAAGGCATTTCCAGACTGCAGTGCAGAAAGGGGAAACTCAAGGAGAACACCACCATCTCACTGAAGAGCCTGATATCAGAGTTTGGCTAGGCTGATGCAGCTGGAATTTGTGAGATGTAACACCAGAGAGAAGGATGCCATACAAAGAACTCTGGGAATCTGAACAGAGGTACCCTAGAGTCTGTCACTGATACTAAACTGTAAATCAAAAGTATAACAGGCTTATTTGTGGGTATTCTTCTGTATTAGCCTGCTCATGGTGCTATAACAAAATACCAGACTGGGTAGTTTAAACAACAAATGTATTTCTCATGGTTATGGAGGGTGGGCAGTCTAAGATCAAGGTGTCCACTGATTGGATTCCTGGTGAGACTTCTCTTCCCAGCTTATAGATGGCTCCTTCTCTCAGTGTCTGCACATGGCTAAGAGAGAGTGAGCTCTTTAGTGCCTCTTTCTATAAGAACACCAACCCTATGGGATCCGGGTTCCACCCTCATGACCTCAATTAACCTTAATTAGCTCCCTTGGCCCAATCTCCAAATACAGTCACATTGGGGGGTCAGGGCTTCAACATACGAATTTGGGGGAACACAGTTCAGTCCTTAACAGTTTCTATTGTCTGTTTCCCTCCTCTTTCATGTGATGTGTCTGTGAAGAAATCAAAGAAGAGATAAAAAAAATACCTAAAAACAAATGACAATGAAAACATGACCATCCAAAACCTATGGGTCACAGCAAAAGCAATTCTAAAGAGGGATGTTTATAGCAATTCAAGCTCACCTCAAGAAACAAGAAAACTCACAAATAAACAATCTAACCTTACACCTAAAGCAACTAGAAAACGAAGAACAAAGAAAACTCAGTTAGTAGAAGGAAAGAAATCATAATGATCAGAGCAGAAATAAATAAAATAGAAACTAAGAAAACAATTGCAAAGATCAATAAAACTAAAAGCTGGTTCTTTGAGAAGATAAACAAAATTGATAAACCTTTAGCCAGATGCATCAAGAAAAAAGGGAGAGGACTCAAATCAATAAAATTAGAAATGAAAAACGAGAAATTACAACTGACACCACAGAAATACAAAGGATCATAAGAGACTACTACAAGCAACTCTATGCCAAATGGACAACCTGGAAGAAATAGACAAATTTTTGGAAAGGTACAACTTTCCAAGACTGAACCAGGAAGAATTAGAAAATATAAACAGACCTATCACAAGTAATGAAATTGAACCTGTAATAAAAAATCTTCCAACAAACAAAAGTCCAGGACCAGATGGCTTCACAGACGAATTCTGTTAAACATTTAGAGAAGAGTTAACACCTATCCTTCTGAAACTCTTCCAAAAAATTGCAGAGGGAGGAAAACTCCCAAACTCATTCTACAAGGCCACAAGGCCACCATCACCCTGATACCAAAACCAGACAAAGATATCATGAAAAAAAGAAAATTAAAGGCTAATATCACTGATGAACATAGACACAAAAATCCTGAACAAATTACTAGCAAACAGAATCCAACAACACATTAAAAAATCATACAGCATGATCAAGTGGGATTTATCCCAGGGATGCAAGGATTCTTCAATATATGCAAATCAATCAATGTGATACACCATATTAACAAATTAAAGAATAAAAACCATATGATCATCTCAATAGATGCAGAAAAAGCTTTTGACAAAATTCAACACCCATTTATGATAAAAACTCTCCAGAAAGTGGGCATAGAGGGAACCTATCTCAACATAATAAAGGTCACATAGACAAACCCATAGCCAACATCATTCTCAATGGTGAAAAACTGAAAGCACTTCCTCTAAGATCAGTAACAAGACAAGGATGTCCACTCTCGCCAGTGTTATTCTACATAGTATTGGAAGTCCTAGCCACAGCAATCAGAGGAGAAAAAGTAAAAGGAATACAATTTGGAAAAGAAGAAGTAAAACTGTCACTGTCTGCAGATGACATGATACTATACATAGAAAATCCTAAAGACACAGCCAGAAAACTACTAGAACTAATCAATTAACTTGGTACGGTTGCAGGATACAAAATTTTTTTTTATCAATTTATTTTATTTATTTATTTATTTTTGGCTGCATTGGGTCTCTGTTGCTGTGCGCGGGCTGTCTCTAGCTGTGGTGAGCAGGAGCTACTTTTCATTGTGGCGTGCATGCTTCTCATTGCAGTGGCTCTCTTGTTGTGGAGCACAGGCTCTAGGCACGCAGGCTTCAGTAGTTGTGGCACACAGGCTCAGTAGTTGTGGCACACGGGCTTAGTTGCTCCGTGGCATGTGGGATCTTCCCGGACCAGGGATCGAACCCATGTTACCTGCATTGGCAGGCGGATTCGTAACCACTGCACCACAAGGGAAGTCTGCAGGATACAAAATTAATGCACAAAAATCTCTTGCATTCCTAAACACTAACAATGAAAAATCAGAAAGAGAAACTAAGGAAACAATCCCAGTTACCATTGCAACAAAAAGAATAAAATACCTAGGAATAAACCTACCTAAGGAGGCAAAAGACCTGTACTCAGAAAATTATAAAACACTGATGAAAGAAGTCAAAGATGACACAAACAGATGGAGAGATACACCATGCTCCTGGATTTGAAGAATCAATTGTGAAAATGACTATACTTACCCAAAGCAATCTACAGGTTCAATGCAATCCCTATCAGATTACCAATTGTATTTTTCACAGAATTAGGACAAAAAATTTTACAATTTGTATGGAAACACAAAAGACCCCGAATAGCCAAAGCAATATTTGGGAAAGAAAAACAGAGCTGGAGGAATCAGGCTCCTGGACTTCAGACTATGCTACAAAGCTACAGTAATCAAGACAGTATGGTACTGGCACAAAAACAGAAATATAGATCAATGGTACAGGATAGAAAGCCCAGAGATAACCCCATGCACCTACGGTTACCTTATCTTTGACAAAGGAGGCAAGAATACAATGGAGAAAAGACAGCCTCTTCAATAAATGGTTCTGGGAAAACTGGACAACTACATGTAAAAGAATGAAATTAGAACACTCCCTAATACCATACACAAAAATAAACTCAAAATGGATTAAAGACCTAAATGTAAGACTGGACACTATAAAACTCTTAGAGGAAAACACAGGAAAAACACTCTTTGACACAAATCACAGCAAGATCTTTTATGACCCACCTCCTAGAGTAATGGAAATAAAAACAAAAATAAGCAAATGGGAGCCAATTAATCTTACAAGGTTTTGCACAGCAAAGGAAACCATAAACAAGACGAAAAGACAACCCACAGAATGGGAGAAAATATTTGCAAACGAAGCAACTGACAAAGGATTAATCTCCAAAATATGCAAACAGCTCATGCAGCTCAATATCAAAAAAACCAACAATCCAATCAAAAATGGGTGGAAGACCTAAATAGACTTTTCACCAAAGAAGACATACAGATGGCCAAGAGGCACATAAAAAGATGCTCAACATCACTAATTATTAGAGAAATGCAAATCAAAAGTACAATGAGGTATCACCTCACGCCAGTCAGAATGGCCATCATCAAAAAATCTACAAACAATAAATGCTGGAGAGGGTGTGGAGAAAAGGGAACCCTCTTGCACTGTTGGTGTCAATGTAAATTGATACAGCCACTATGGAGAATAGTATGGAGGTTCCTTAAAAAACTAAAAATAGAACTACTATATGACTCAGCAATCCCACTACTGGACATACACCCTGAGAAAACCATAATTCAAAAAGACACATGTACCCCAGTGTTCACTGCAGCACTATTTACAATAGCCAGGATATGGAAGCAACCTAAATGTCCATCGAAAGATGAATGGATAAAGAAGATGTGGTACATATATATAATGGAATATTGCTCAGCCATAAAAAGAAATGAAATTGGGTCATTTGTAGAGATGTGGATGGACCCAGAGTCTGTCATACAGAATAAGTCAGAAAGACAAAAACAAATATCGTATATTAACGCATATATGTGAAATCTAGAAAAATGGTACAGATGAACCTATTTGCAGGGCAGGAATAGAGACGCAGACGTAGAGAATGGACAGGTGGACACGGCAGGGAAGGGGAGGGTGGGATGAATTGGGAGATTAGGTTTGACATAAATACACTACCATGTGTAAAACAGATGGCTAGTGGGAACCTGCTGTATAGCACAGGGAGCTCAGCTCGGTGCTCTGTGATGACCTACATGGGTGGGATAGGGTGGGGAGGGAGATCCAGAGGGAGATCCAAGAGAGAGATCCTTATATACTTATATATATAGCTGATTAACTTCACTGTACAGCAGAAACTAACACAACATTGTAAAGCAATTATACTCCAATAAAAAAAATTGTAATCTCTGGGCCACATTCTCTTTCTCCATAAATAATTCACCTGTCTTCTGGGAGGCAGCTTGAGTGGAAGGCAGACCACCTCAATCCTGTTAGGTACAATCTGATTCTGAGTTGGTTTATAGTGTTGGTTAGGCTGAGATGCCTTTAATTTTCCCCCATTCTCAGGATATAGCTCTGCAGGGGTTCCAACTGAGAGCCTGGAGTGTTTATTAGGGCCCCCTCCTTGGGAGAACGTGAACGCCAATGACTGCTTCCTCAGCCACCGGAGCATGTTGAAACCTTGACTCTCCTCTGCAGCAGCTTTTTGTTTTCACTTCTTAGCCTCTTATCATGACCATCTTAAGAATTCCGGGGTTTCCCTGGTGGCGCAGTGGTTGAGAATCTGCCTGCCAATGCAGGGGACACGGGTTCGGGCCCTGGTCTGGGAGGATCCCACATGCCGCGGAACTGGACCCGTGAGCCACAACTACTGAGCCTGCGCGTCTGGAGCCTGTGCTCCGCAACAGGGGAGGCCGCGATAGTGAGAGGCCCGCGCACCGCGATGAAGAGTGGCCCCCACTTGCCGCAACTAGAGAAAGCCCTCGCACAGAAACGAAGACCCGACACAGCCAAAAATAAATATAAAAATAAATAAATTAATTAAAAAAAAAAAAAAAAAGAATTCCGTATATGCCTCAAAGGGAAAATGTCTACAGTGTCGTGTTCACTTTCCCCCACCTCTGAACCGTCTGAGATCCTTATCCCCCAGTCTTATTTGGCCATCCCAGATGAAAATTATTCACCAGCCCCATGTGACTGACAAGACCCCATCTGCTTACCTGCCTTGGTTCTTGTCCTTTGCCTGTTTCTCAGACTCTCACCATCCCAGGACCACAACTGGCAGGTACCCTGAGGGGAAAGTGTCTTCTCCACTTTTGAGGATCTCTTCTTTCCCATTTGACTCAGTGGCAATCTGACCTTTCCAATCAGATTTTTAAAAACTGTTTCCAGCTTTTCTAATTGGTTTGACAGAAGAACTGGTCTGCCACGAGTTGCTCCATCAAAATTATTTACAATGCTAAGTTTTCTAACATAAATGCTCTAAGTAAAGGGAACTCAGGGGTCTAGAGTCAAAAAGAAGCCCATCTAAAGTTTAATGAAGCTGAGGAGAACTTTAAGGCTCCCTTGGTCACAAGCTAGCTCAAAACCTATGTGATATTATACAGAAGCTCTTTAAGCCTCTCTTTTTTTTTTTTTTTTCCTCAGCCAATACTGGAAATAACAACAGCATAACAACATCTCTATGGTAGTCATATTTTCACACCCACTTTATGGAAGAAGAAACCCTTACTTAGATAAGGTAAGTTCCTTGACTCTGGCCACGTAACTAGGAAGTGACAGATGTCTGTCTTTGAGATTTAAGAGCCTGTTTTCCTAACCACAGTGTTACAGAGATGAAGCAGATCTCATCATGACATAATTTCTCCCTTTACACCCTTTTTGTTTATCTTGTGTAGCCTTCACCCAAATCACCGTGTTGGGAAGCTCAACAAATCTAACCTACATTTCATTAATTTTGTACATGTTAATAGCAACACAACTCCAAACATTACCACAGTTCGATGACACAGACTATTGAAAGAAAATACGCAGTTGGCCCTCTGTATCCTGTTTCCTATATGCAGATTCAACCGATTGCAGATTTTCAACTGTGAAATTTCAATCTGCAATTGGTTGAATCCAAGGATGGGAACCCCGTGGATATGGATGCCGACTGCATTCATGGTACTATGCCATTTTATATACGGGACTTGAGCATCTGTAGATTTTGGAAATAATCCCTCGGGGATACCAAGGGATGATGGTAAATCCTTTGTATATACTATACAGTTCCAAAGGAAATTAAAGAGGTTGGTATTTTTTCTATTACCAGTGCCGTCAGAGCAATATTGTAGCCAGATCCTTCCTATCACGTCAACAAAAACAGTTACTACCCATTCTGATGGATAACAATGTGTTAGCCTCTGTGCTAAGAGATTTGCATTTTTTCTCACTTAGCTTAATTAACAAGTTTGAGAGGTAGTTATATTCTTCATTTTATATATTAGAAAACTGAGTTTTAGAGAGGCTAAATAACTTGCACAAGGAGATTCACTGTAATGATATTCATAAATCATTACAACTTGAATCTGAGACTGAGTTCCCTATTAGCTGATCCCAGGGTCTGCGCCCAATGTCTTCCCTCGACTGCTGTGGTTCTGGGCCATACGTCAGCTCCTTCCTCTCCTCCCTTCCTTCTTCCCTCTCCTTCCTCTCCTTCCTTCCTTCCCTGCTTTCCAGTCTTCCTTGACAGCCTTTCTTTCTTTCAACTATCTCACAAACTTGAATGAATCAGCATTTTGGGTAACACATTTTCATATTTGAGCAATTTGAATAATGTGCTATAGGTGATTCCCTAAATGGAAAGTTTTCCCTTAGGTATTAACAGTAATTAAAAAAGAAAAAAAAAGATTTTTTTTTTAATTGGGGAAAAATTAAAGAAATGTTTGTTGTCACAGGCATATATTTACATTCTATTATAATTAAAATACAACAGCTTTTATGGTATGCTTCATTGATGTGTGATGGGGGATATCAATGATCAAAAGCATTCTTCAAATTGTGCTTTTATACCTTCAGAAATGCTTAGCGTTTCGATGTTTTTCAATCCTGCCTTGAGAATTACCTAAGCAGTTTATGAAAAGAAAAATTACAAATAACCAAGCCTTAACCATACCTACCCTAGAATTATCAGATATTTGTGTTTTTAAAAAGTCCCCATGACTAAGTCTGATATACATCCTGGTATTAAGAATCCCCGCCAATTTTTTTATTAACATTTTAACACATTGACCAGTTTAGCTTACAAAGTGTGCAAAAAAAAAAAAAAAGTATTCACTTTACTTCTGTGCTATATAAATAACCATGTTAATGTTTCTGGATGTTCACCAAATATTCTCAGTTCTCTCGTCTGAGGGTGTGATGGGCTTGTACTTCTCAGCTCCCTTGTGGCTGGGAGGATGCATGTGCCTAATGAAACTGTACTTCTGGGCCAGAACATTTCATTGCCTGGTTAGATTTCTGCTACGGAAGAAATGGCAGCAACAGCAGCATCACCTGAGTTCTTCTTAGAAATATAGATTCTCAGACCCTGCCCAGATATCCTGAAGCAAAATTGGCATTTTCACAAGATCCTCAGGTGAGCTCACTCAAATTAAAGTTTGAAAAGCACCGCTCTAGAGTTCAAGCTTTCCCTGGACTGAGGCCAGGGGCGTTGGAGATGCTGGCTGGAGTACCCACATTTGAAATGGTGGCCCACTTGCCAGCCTGGAATTCTGAATGACTCTGATGGGCAGAACTCCCTGCCAATAGGGGATAGGCATGTAGCGTGAGCTAAACTTCTGTGTTTTAAGATGTCTGTGTGGCTGGACTCTGCAGCATAACATGTCCCACACTGAGTGGATAGCTTTTGGATGTATTTCTTTTCCCATCTCTTTGAACACAGTTATAAAATATACAGTATCAAATTAAAATCAAAATACCTGTGAGTATTTTCAGTTAAAACACAGATTTTTTTAGTACCAGAATCAAAGATTTGCATTGACAAGAAAATAAAGTTGACTAGCCAGAGACAGGACAGGAGAAGGAAAGTATACAAGCCACACTAGGGGAGCACTGGCTAGATTTTGGATTCATTCAGATCTTTAAGGAAATAGCCCTGAGTGGAGCCCGTAGTGAATGGAGAAGAATGGCTGCCTTTGTTTCAATATGTGAAACTCGCTGGTAATAAAACCAAAGCCAAATGCACGGATGGAGAGTGGGGTGAGGAAGATTATCACAGCTTGCCATATGGGCAGCTCTGTTTACTGAGCAAGGAGAGAAAAACAGGTGGGTGAAAAAGCAAGCAGGAAATAGAGAGAGAAGAGGGGAATGGAAATAGTAACAAAGGTTTCAGGCTTACCACATCTTGCTCTCTTATTTCAAACCTAGAAAATAGCTCTGGGCATGCTTGCCTTGATGAACTGGAAAAGTTCCATGCATTAAGGCCAGCAACCCTGACACAGGCCATATCGGGAATGAATACATCTTTTCGATGAAGGGCTAATCTTGTACAAACATATTGCAGGGCGTTTTCAGGTCCTCTAATGACCCCCAGACTCTCTCTTGCACCATATTGTTAATGTAGAGGATATCTGGGCTAAGCATTGTATAGATTAAACTGGTGGATTATTTCCCCTGCATTTTAAAAATATCACTCGGCCCTGTGGCCAGACCACTCTTGACTGGGAAATACAAAACATAACTGAATTTTCCTTTGCTTCATTAGTGGAGGCGTGAGAAAATTTAAAGGGGCTGTTCAACTTTCTTCCTGAAAACAAGCCTATATTTTTCTTTCTAGGACACCACAGGACACCAATAGCTTCAGAATGGAAATGCAATTACTATAGACTAGATGCCAAGTTCGTTTAATCATTTAGGTACTCATTTATTTTAAAAAACCGTGTGCATGCTCTCTATGTGCCAGACACTGTGTGGGAGCTGGTGATACAGTGGGAAACAGGATACACAAAGTCTGGTCCTTCTGCAGCTTACATTCTAGTATAGCACTATGTCCTCTGTATAAATGGAAGCCACATACATCCACCAGGAATGCTGACTGACACATGGATTCTCTGGTAACTGTCATGAACTCACCTCGCTTGGTAACACAGCATCATTTTATGGTACACTAATTCCCACCTTATGTGACATATCAAGGTCTTTTTCACTTTTGTCTATTTATTCAATCATTTATTTAGCATTTTCCTACCATAGAACTTAGCCCTCTGACAGTGCCGCTTTCCCAACACATCTGTTTGTATTTTCCTGTAGTGTTTCCAAAGAAGTGGGTGAAACAACAACATGGTAACAAAACATTTGTCTATCAGTTTTCAGCTTCCCCTGAAAATCTGTGCCATACTGGCAAAGAATGTCAACTCTTGGCAATACTTGGGAAGCAGTCTTGGGACCAAACCAAGGAGTCTATTACCCAGAGTACTTTCCAAATCAAGTTCTATGCTAATGGCAAGGATTAGTGTATTGATTAAGAAATTAAGCAAGTGGGTCATATCTGTATAGTTTATGGACAGAAGCAAGATAAAGAAAATGGTTAGGGATTGGGGTACAATGAGCTAAATTGGTCAAATCGCTGTTGGAAATTAATGTTGCAAATACTGAGTGTTCTCATATCAGATGATACTTGCACACAGTTTTACCAGCTCCACCAGCCCTGGATGTGTCCTTAAAGCCATAAAGCTGGGTATTACAAATTAGCTATTACAAGAATATGGATGAGTATGATTTCAGTGCCAAAGAAATCACCAGAATATTCATGATAACTCTTGCTTCTCTCAAAATGTTGTTGAAAGAATCAAAGGAGAAGATATTTGGGAAAGTGTTTCATAGCCTAGAAAGCACTAGACCTACCAGAAATGGTAAATTCTCTCTTGTTATTATTCTCTATTGTTATTATTACTGTGCTTGCTTTAATGCAACCTAGATGCTGAGATAGCCTGCCCTGTATATCGCAAGGGCTGCGTTCCCCAGGAAAGCACATTCTGATTTTGTCAGCACCATCATTCAGACACACTTGTGGTAGGTAACTCTGACCTTTCATCTTCTCCAATGCTCCGGCCCTGCTGAGCTAAAATAGGGCAGAGTGTGCCTTCTTCCCCGCTTCTAGGTGAAACTGCACGCATGGGTTACAAATGGAAACCTATTTATGATGGAGAAAATTGGAGGGTGAAAACAGAGTGCTTATCAACTTTTCACAATATGGGGATGCTGGAAGGTAAAGTGCCATTTTCAAGCAACCTTCAGAGGAAGGAAGCTGATTTTCCTTTCTACAAATGTCAGAAGGAAAACTTTTAGGCTGTCACATATGGCCTATATTTCTAGAACCTGGCCCAACTTGGCAACTCTAAGGGCTTTGTGAACAGAGCCACTCAGAGGATGTGGTTTTGAGGGGAGGAGCTAGGGCATTAGCAGGGACAGAATAGTGAGACATGAATGCAGAACCAGAGGACAAGATAGCAAGTATACTAAGAAAACATTCATGGAGAATTATGATGTCAAGTTTATCCATGAACACTGGCACTAAACGGAAATAGTTTAGGCTGTTTTCGCGCCTGTATGCTCTTACGTGAAGACACATACATATCATACACATTCTGTCTTAGGTTGGATTTCTCCAGAAGCAGACTTTACAAATAGGATTGAGCAAAAGAAGTTTGTCTGGGAAGTGACCCCAGGAATTACCAGTAGAGGAGTAGGAAGAGAAGAAAATCTTAACAAGGTATGTTAGTGGGCTGGTTACTGTTACAGGCAACTGGGAATCCATATCTGGGACGACCCTGGAAGAAGATGCAGAACCCACCCCAGAATAATCCCACAAGAGGTGCAAAGAAACTGGGACATGTATCCATCAATTTCCATGCATCTTGGTTGAAGGCTGTTCTCAAGGACATTTAATGCACAGCCCCTCCATCCTCCATACTTGTAAGTTGAGGATATCCCTGCTATGAGAACACTCTTCAGGCAGTGTTTGAGTGTTTTCAGGAAGAAGCAGTCAGTGTTTATGGGATGATGAGTGCTGAGGCCCATGGGCAAGGTGTTGACAGTATCTGCTACACACACCATTGTCCTCAGACTCTATGATGTTTACTTCTGATTTTTCTCACTCGACTCTGATCCTTCTTACTCTCTTTCACCAGACACTGCCTTGAAGGGACAACTGAGGCTCTTGTATTGGATAGGAAGGCATTTCCTTCATACTGCCATCTTACATGCAAGTGTCTAGAGTAGCACTGTCCATTAGAAATGTAAGGTGAGCCACAAATGCTAGCGACATACGTAATTTTATGTTTTCCAGTAGCCAATTTTAAAACAATAAATTAAAAACATGAAATTAATGTTAATATTTTATTTTACTCAATGTAACTAAAATATTATTTCCACATGTAATCAACATAGAACTATTAATGAGATATTTTACTTTTTTCAGTTAAGTCTTCAAAATATATGTGTATTTCATATACCACACTCAACAGTCATGCATGGCTAGTAGCTACCATATTGGACAGTGCAGGTCTAGAGCCTCTCCACCCTCCATCTGGAATGAGGGGTGCTTAGCAGTGTCCTAATACATTTAAAGGGAGATGAGTAAATCTTTGGGGGCACAAACAGGTCACACTCCTGCTGGATGTTAAGTGGGAGATGTGCTAGCAATGTCTATAATAGTTTGTCATCAATTTTCAGGGTGGATATATAATCATACCAAAGACCAGATATACCGGCCCCTTAACTCCACCCTCTCAAAAAACGAACAAACAAAAAAACCCTAGATGTGTTGCTATGTAAAGATTTACATGCAGCTCCAGGAATGGGGCTTGGGGGGAAAGCTTCCATTGACTACAATTAAGTTTCTATATCTAGCAAAATGGGGAGGGAAAATATCTGTGGCCTCCCCATGATCCACCTCCATCATTTGTGTAGTCTTCTTCCACACTGTATCAGGGTTGGTCTGCGTGACCGACAGAATAAAGCATAAGTGATAGTATGTCACTTCTGAGATAAAGCTATAAAAGAGATCTTCTTGCTGTCTCTCTCACTGCTCACTCTAGTGGGAAGCCAGCTGCCATGGTGAAGGACAGCCCTGTGGAGAGACCTATGTGATGAGGGACTGACTCTTGTCAACAGCCTCATGAGTAACCATAGAAGAGGATCTTCCAGTCCTGGTCAATTGGAGACTGCATGTCCAGCTGGCAGCTTGACTGCAGCCTCATGGGAGACCCTGAGGCAGAAGCACCCCAGGTTCCTGAGCCTCAGACACTGTGTGAGATAATCAATGTCAGCTGTTGACTGTTGAGATTTTGGGTAATTTGTTGCACAGCAATAAATAACTAATACAACATCCAAGAAAATAATTTCAATTATAGATAAACGAAGAGAGTACATTTCTGTGTTTACAGACTGAGATTTGTGTTCATCACAGTCAGATTGAAAAGAATAAGTGTGAGATTGAGAAAGGGAGATAAAACCAGACCATGATTAGAAAAAGAGCAGAAAGTCAGGAACATCAGGGTAGGGAAAATGGTAGTCCAGAATTTCCTCAGAGCAAAGATATCAAAAAACCTTGTCTTTATTGTTTGTTAGCCTAATGTAAAAGCATAGGGTCAGAATTGATTTATTAAGGGGAGGTACTAGGTCTAGAAGTCATCCAAGTCTTATCCAAATCATCAACAATTAAAAGATAAAAAGGGAAAAAAAGGAAAAAAAAATCTTTCTCATAGTGTTCAGGATTAATCCAAATTCTGAGATTATATGTCAGAGGGAACTGAAGACATACTTATGCCCCTAATCTGGAATTTCTCCTGGTATTAAAGAAGGTTTTAGTGCTCCCTGGGGCCAGCATTCCAGAAACATTAACTGCAAGTCTCTAAGGAAGCCATGCCATTGGGCCTAGCATACAAAATGCTTTAGGCAAGCTTCATTAATCTTGTTAAAGAACATGTCTTTGCCATTCATTGATTAGACATACAAATCATTCACCCCCATAAGGAACAGCAAAGGAATCTAAAGTCACTCAAAACTCAGCCTTGTACCGCCTGTGATTGTCAATAATGAACATTTCACAATTCTGAGCAACCAGACCTCTGCAGACTATTTTGAAGCCACCATAGGTATTAGCCAGTCTTCCACCTCCCACTTCATTTAACAGTTTCCAGAGGCATTCTCAGGAGAGCTAATCAAGATACTAAGTCTACCCACAGACAACCAGACTGCCAATACCCTGTAGCAAGTTAGGAGAAGTAAATAGGGTTTTCTTTGTCTTCCATCAACCTTAGATGCCAAGTTCTACAGAGCCAAATAGAAGCCCCCTCTGCTGTCGGTGCTTGTTACGGCAGCTGTGTCAGGGCACTGACTGAAGGAGAGGCATCAGGAGTACGAGGATGCAAATTCTACTTGCTCCTTTATGTTGGACACAGTGATGATTATAGATGGCATTTCTTAATTGTTTACAATGGAGTCAGGCCCTTTGAAACATTACCTCATGTTTCGGACTTCCCTGCTGGCACAGTGGTTAAGAATCCACCTGCCAATGCAGGGGACACGGGTTTGAACCCTGGTCCAGGAAGATCCCACAGGCCAAGGAGCAACTAAGCCCGTGTGCCACAACTACTGAGCCCACGTGCCACAACTACTGAAGCCCGCGCACCTAGAGCCCGTGCTCCGCAACAAGAGAAGCCACCGCAATGCAAAGCCACTGCAACGAAGACCCAATGCAGCCAAAAATAAATAAATGAATTAAAAAAGAATTACCTCATGTTTCAAATATTATCCCAGGCGAAATGGGTTTTATCATGCTCATTTTAAAGATGAGAAGCTTGAGGCTCAGTGTGTGGTTGAATTCTTACCAAGAACATACAACTATTATGTGACAGAACTTGGGTTGGAACTGAACACTGTCTGACTTCAACAGTAGTTTGCCTATCCACTGTGATTTTTTCACTACCACCTTATCACTTCCTACAATTGAGTCTCTCTTTTCCTATTTCCTTTTTAAGATCACATTTATTATGAAACATTTTCTCCCCATGGCTATAACGATGATATTAAAAATACTGAAAAACTGGTATGGCTTGGGAGTTGACCAGTGAGCATAGATGCCTTATATGGTTAGTGCAGGAAAGGGTCCCGGAGGTCGCTGGAATGCCAGAGGCGGGCCATTTAGTTGCCATGTTCTCAGAACTGAGGGGTTCCTTGAGGGAAGTAGGGCTCACAGGGGCTCATGACAGCTCCTATTTACCAGCTGTTACATAAATCCTTTAAAATTTTCATAGGCAGCATGGTTATACTGGTGTAGACCAGCTGAGTATCAGCATTGACTGGCTGAACAAATTAATAATAGCAGCAAGACAAAACTTTGACCTTATGAACAACAGTTTTGCTCTAGAATTTCCACCAGAAGAAACAAGTGTAGAAGAGTTTATGCATTGTGTAAAAATACATATTTAGTCTCTCACACAGAGACCAGTGACAGCAGTACTAAGAATATGATGTAGCTGAAAAGATGGTTAGTGGTTTTAGCTCTATAACCCCAGTTCTCTCAGAGCTGAAAAAAATCTGCATTGAATATTGAATACTAGAAATTTATAAATAAGCTAATGTTCTTTGTTGGTTTCTTATATTGCAGTTTGAAAGATAACGTGTAAAATGTTCACAGAAGAAAATTTAGAAAATGAACAGAATTTAGTCTTTAAAATGAGTTTATACTTTGGGTATTGTTAGTGTACTGCTTTAGGGGTTCACCAAATGTCTGGTCATCTTTGTCATGATACCCTCTGATGGGCAAAGAGTAGCATGATGTTTCATTTTACATAGCTGGCAGCCATAGGAGAAAAGGGAAAAGAGGATGCGAATATTCCAGAGGACTGCAGAGAAATGCACTGAGCAAAGTTTCTGAAGCTAACCCACACTCGCAGACAAATGAGTACCACTCAAAAGCCATATGAGGAACTGAGTAGGTGTGTTTCCTTAAATAACACAATTTAAAATTTCTGTATCATTAGTAATATCCTAAAAAATTTTATTATGTCGGCTATGACATTAGAACTATCCTCAAAAACGCACCTGATTATTTAGCTATGAAACTATAAACAAATAAAACTAAAAACAGGTAAAATTAACTATGAAATATCTTTAAATATTTCTCTTATAGGACCTTGCTGGCAAATGGATGTTTCAGGCTGACTAAGGGAATAAAATTGAGGATTATTTCTTCTGGGCTCTCCTATCTCCAATTTAACACCCACTGAGATGTGAGTTAATTCTATGTTAGGCATTTTGTTAACTAATTTTTAAATTTGGGGTTAAGTCATTATTAATTTTAACCTTTGATCTATTTTTGTTTTTCTGTAGAGTGAAGTTTATGTTGTCACTGCTGCTGTTCCTACCATCATATCCAAAGCATTTTGGGTTGCCATGATTTTAACAGAGAAAATCATCTTGGACACTACATACCTAAGGCCTAACAGGTGGTTGAAGATACTGAAGGTCAGTGGTTGCTGGCAGTGATAGACTGAACTATTATTGCTTTTTTCACATCCTCTTTTCCGGGCAACTTTGCATTTCCTCCCACAAAAGTACAAACCGTATTTCAGTGACCTTTGAGCTCAGCCAAAGACTTGCTTTGGTCAAAGGAACTTGGGCATAAGTGATAGCGTGCTGGTTCCAAACCTAGGCATTGAGAGGCCTTGTCTGTTTGCAGTGTGCCTCTTGGTCTCCCGTCATTGCTGTGAAAGCAGCTTCCGCTGGATGGTTGCTCTCCCTCTTCTTGGGCCCCAGACTAAACAGGCTAGGAGCAGAGCCCCTGCAGAGCCGTGCAGCTAAATGCAGCCTGGAGGGGCTGCCCCAGCACACTTAGATGTGAGAGAAATTAATGCTTATTGGTAAATGGCTTGGAAGGGTTTGCAGTTGTTTGTTACATGACAAAATTTGTCAGCAGTTGACTGATGCACTGGAAGTGGCCTTAAGGTAGGGAGTTAATTAGAAGTGGTGTGATGCTGCTCCAAATAACCTCACTTTCTTCCTGATACGATCGTGCCAGTCTTGCTCTCTGCTCAAATGATGAAAATGTAAAACTTAAGGGGCTAGAACAGCATCAATAAGGTAACCTGTGGTTCAGTACACTAAAAAAGAATTAAAATGGCAATTTTTAAATTCTTTAATTAGTTTTAATCTAGACTTTAAGTTAACTGAATATGTAATACCTCATTTAACTAATCTGTATTATCATTTTTTAAGGTAATAGAAATACTATCACATTATTTTAAAAAGAAATGTCCAGATTTAAACGGAGAGGGCCACTAGAATCCAGTAATACAGAGGACTTCCTATCTTAAATATTCTTGAGTTTGATCTAATCAAAATAAAATTTCATCTTCTTGGGAGACTCCATTAGTAGGGAACAAGTAGATGTTCCTCTCTCTAAATATTAAATGCATGCAGCTTATTATAAATAATGTAATGATGCACATAATGTAAGCACAAGCCCTGCTTGTGAGAACTATGCAAATTTGCTTTGGGTCTAAATACGTCAGGGAGTCCTTTCACATTATATTTTGGATTACACAAACTGTAGCTTTATGTACTACATGCAGAAGTAGACATGGCTCTCTCTTCTCTGAGTATGAATGGAAATAACGCAACCTGCCAAAAAATGCTTTGTATCGTAATGAAAGTTTCTAAAGAAGAAAATAGCAGAGCTCTCAACAACTTTCTCCACTGTAGAAAGAGGTTAATGCAGTTCCAGACAAAGGTCAATGCATTGATCAGTGTAGCTTCAAACAAGGAGGCAGGGAGCTTCCCTGGTGGCGCAGTGGTTGAGAATCTGCCTGCCGAAGCAGGGGACACGGGTTCGAGCCCTGGTCCGGGAGGATCCCACATGCCGTGGAGCAACTGGGCCCGTGCACCACAACTACTGGGCCTGTGCTCTAGAGCCTGCGAGCCACAACTACTGAGCCTGAGTGCCACAACTACTGAAGCCCGTGCACCTAGAGCCCATGCTCCGCAACAGGGGAGGCCGCCACAATGAGAGGCCTGCGCACCGCAACGAAGAGTGGCCCCCGCTCACCACAACTAGAGAAAGCCCTTGCGCAGCAACGAAGAGCCAATGCAGCCAAAAATAAAAAATAAATTTATTAAAAAACAAACCGAAAAAACCAAACAAACAAAAAAAACAAGGAGGCAGGTCTTTTCACAGTGTTTACAGTATGTCTTGAAATTATCAAAACATCATTTTACTTCGGTTTTTATGTTCATTAGGCAAAGATTTCTATTTAAAAAGCCTTCTTAAAACATTAATTGTTGCTAAATAATTCCATGTGTAGCCCCATCAGATATACTTATTTTAATTGCACCTGAGAACTTTTCTTTTATAATTATCATATAAAATACTTTCATTTTATAGATACTATGTAAAAACGAAGGCTTATGAATACAATCAGTTGGAATTACAATCTAAGAGAAATGGAAGACTATATGGACTATTCCCTGGACAGTCTATCTTTTAGTAAATATTGGAATGCCACCATTCTGCTTTCTCAGAACACACGGAATGAAGGAACAAACCCTTATCATTATTTCACATTATTCACTGATATCACTGAATCAAATATCAATGTCTTTCTGTTTTGAGAAGATTTTTTGTTTTCACCCATCCCTTACTGTCTCTGCTTCACTAAAAACTTATTCATTCAACAAATGTTTATTGAACATCTACTGTTCTCTAGGCACTGGATATGAAGCAGTTTACAAAAAGACATGGATGACCTTAGCCCTTTCGGAGTTTACAGTCTAGTCGAGGAGATACAGGCTAAGCACATAGATATGGAGATAAAGAAATCATTTCAAAGGGTAATTAACGCAGTGAAGGCAAAGAAACTGGGTGCTCCAAAAAAGAATAAGAAAACTTAATTCAGATTGGGTGGTCAGTCTAGGAAGAAGTGACATTGAAGCTGAGATCCTAAGACTGGAAAAGGGCTGGCCTTTGAAAGAAGCCGTCCCCAGGCAGCGGAGAAAGTTCCTGCAAAGGCTCTGAAGTGAGAAGGAGAAGTTGGGGCTACCTCCTTGAAATTTTGGAGAGATTTCCTCTATACTTTCATCTCATTCTTAGGTCATGGTACTTAATATTTTAATTTTCTCTTAATGTATATGTTCTGTTTCCAAAGCTGCTTGAGGGCAGAGAACTAGTTTAAGCCATTTTTATCACCCATGATAAATTATTGTGCATTCCAGGGTCACAAATTTAAATGCCTCCAGGGTTTGGACTGGAGGAAAGCTGATGAAGAATAATCATTTTATTCTTAACCCAGAGGAGGGAAATTTTTTTGTTTTGTTTTCTCACTGAATCAGTCAGGCTTCAGTAAGGAAAACAGAAGCCATTCTATATGTTCTGAGTATAATACAGTTGCTTTGAACCTGACACATATGGTCTTCCCCAGTCACCTCTCTCCTACTCCCTCTGGTGCCTTTCCTCTTCTAGCTTCTAAATCTCACTGGTGCCTCTTATTAACAGATGAGAATCTGTGAGTTTATAAGGAAGCAGATTCTGGGGAGTGTAGTTTCCAGCATCTCTTCTGCAGTGCACTTTGGCCTACTCAACATCCATATTGACCCTTTCAGACATAATTAAACTTTCGAATAACAACAAAAAGAACACCCTTCTTTTATCTATCATGATGGAACTATTCTTTGATCAACTGATGACCTGCCCCACCTCTTCCCAAAAGGTTGAGATGTAAATTCCATTATGTTCCTGTATTCATCTTTGGGTAAAATTCATTTTCTAGCACAGTCAAGATCTCCCTGCTGTATTGTTTGGACACTTTGATTGTAAACAATTCAAGTAAGTGCAACTGTATCCTGTAACTTAGCATTAAATTTATAGCATTAATTACTGTTAACATTGATAACACAGCTTATAATAAATAATACGGGGAGGGAAAATTGTTGACATATGAAAAATGCATATATAATGAAACAAGCACGGAAAATATTAATAATTACTACCATGTCCATTTCTGCAAGCAGTCATATGGCCAGAATCCCTGCCTCTTCTGCCCACTCCATGTTTCCTTTGCCCTGAGCTTGCATCTCAGTTGCCTACTATTTAGGGTGACCCAAACTGTCATTCAGGAAACAACTGAGGTATTAGTGGTTCTGCCTATAATTGGTTGTAGCCTTTCATTAAATGCTGCTATTGGACACAAAGTATTATAAAGTGTTCTAAGCAACCTCCTGAGTTCCAGACCATTCCCTCCATGCCCTGTTGGGTCAATCATTTAACTCAGTAGAGTAATCCACTACTTTGCTTGTGCATTCAGTGTCAGAAAGAACTCAGTGACCAGTTGGCAATCTCAGGCTCCAATTCAGTGGAACAGTTGTTCTGTATCCTGATGCAAACAGCATTGTTACTAGATCCTCTAAACAAGCAAACTCAAAATTGTGGGGACAGAAAGCAAAAATTTTGTTTGAGTTTTTAGGGGCAATAAAGAGAGAAGCTACCTTCACTTCCATCCTTTGTTCCCAGATCGTGTTTTTTTGTTTGTTTTTTGTTTTGTTTGTTTTTTACTACAGGAGAAATGGAACCACATATGCAACTGAGCAGGACCCTGTGGGATTCCTGGGCACAGAAGCCTTTCTGTGTCCCCCATTCCTTGTTTGTAGGGAACAGACTCCAGCCTCCATGACTTTCCCTGAGTTCTAAAGGGCAGATTCAAAGAGCTGCTAATTAGGGAAGGGAGGGGATGCAGAGACAAGGGAGGAGCAGCCAAGAAACAATAGTGCAGCCTTGGGGCAGGGTCCTGGTTCTGCCTTAAGGGATACACATAACAATATCTTTGAGCTCTTTACAGAACTAAAACCCCCAACAAATGAAAGGTGTTAGCATTCTTCATTCCAGAGAAGACCACCTGAGGCCAGATTCCAGACCAACTCATCAACAGATTACCTGAGACCAGATTAAAGGAGAGCAGGCCCTGTACACACCCTCATTTTATCAGCAACCCAATCCTTGAACCATTGCTATAAAACTCCTCACCAAATCCTCACGGGTTGGGACACACAGGTTTTGAGGGCATGAGTCCACTATGTCCCTCTTTGCCTGGCAAAGCAATAAAGCTATTTTTTTTTCCTTCACCCAAAACTCCGTCTCTGAGATTCGATTCAGCAACAGTGCACAGAGGCCGAGCTTTTGGTATCACATATTAGAGAATCAGAGAACACACCTCACTTGTAGCACAATACTTCAGCTCTTCATGTTGTTACTCAAAAATTACCACAAATGAGCCTTCATGACACCATTTCACTGTTTCCACTGGGCTACTGGTTAAGGTCTGATACAGTCAGTGAGTGAATTCTAGAGATGTAAGCACCCTGCCTCCCTTATTTTGCTGTTAAATGAGTACACTGGTCAAAAGCTGTATTGTTTGGACACTTTGATTGTAAACAATTCAAGTAAGTGCAAACAGAAGTGATTGGAACAGAGAAAGCCAGAATAAGAATACCCAGAATAAGAATCTATTCCAGTGAGGACAAATTGCTGCCATCTCTATGATTGCAGAGATCCAATTAATTATCTTGTCCTCAAGTGGCTGGTTCTATCCTGCCCTGGAGAATAATGCTGTATCAGGGGTTCAGCACTGGTTTCTGAGATTGGAAATGCAACTGTGGTGGTAGCTAGAAAACCCTATCTGGGGTAACCTATATCTGTTGATCCTGTGACTAAACCTCCATCCCTATCACTACGGTTGGTCACATTGTTCATAAATCCACTGAAAGTATATAGAGCTTGTCATTTTTTTCATCTGTTGAAAATCACATTGGGACAGGATGCCTTTTGGTGACTATTCTTAGAGGATACAGATATCTCCATGCATTGCCATTTTGAGAGGTCCACTGACATAAATCTTCACCAGTTTTCCAATAGTGTTTCTTCCAAATGTTTATCGCTACCCACAAATTGATTTAGATCTGTTTCTCTAGCCATATCTTCTTTCATGTAAAGTGAACAACAGATGCATAGCACAAGACTCTGCCCATTTGATGGAATTCCCTCCCCCTCTGCTCTTCAATGCCACCCCTAAGCGAAGCTTTAATAGTGCAATTGCCCACTTTAGGGTAACATCAGCATATCATGCACAATCATCTATAAACCAGGCCATTTTTTTTTCCCTTTCACATTCAGATAGTGATAGGGAATTACTCATGAGGCCATAAAGTATGAGCTGAAGGAGAGATAGATGTTAATGGAGCAGGAATATATTTCATAGAAACCTGAGCCACATATACATGATGCTTACTTATGTCTTCATGTCCGACTTGAGTCAAATCTCATGTATGTCACTTCCACTTGGTGACTGAAAGCTGCCTTGCATGCCCAATTTTATGACTTAGATCCATCCACTACATTATGAGCAGCTCGGGTTGCATGTATCCTATTGTCAGGAGTTCAGTCCATACAAGGGTTTGGTAGCGGGTCAGGAACTGATTCTCAAAAGGAGAATATTTTTCTGTATAAGAAAGCAGGACTTTGCTCCATAACTCTAGGGTGCTGCCTTGAGCTGTAATTTTACTAATACTTATTAAATGCTCCATACAGTATCCATAAACCAGTTCAGACGCTATCGGATCTATTATGTGATTCTGCCCAAATGGGAGATTTTAACAGCAACCTGGACTGGTTGCAAAGTCTTGTTTTGTTCTGAGTCTTGTTCTTGTTCTACTTAAATCTGGCCTTGTTAAAACCATCAAATCACTTTATTCACACAAATGTCCCTTAATTTACAAAGCCTCAGTCATTCAGACACTTTTCGGGGATCCATAGTGTTCAAAGAACTTAAATATAATGCATCATACCAACCCAAGTAAACCAAGCACAAAAAATATTCATATAAACTTGTTGGGGCAAAAATGTTATATATTCATATAAACTTATTGAACATATTATTTAATTCTCAGAATTCTACTCTATTCTGATAAATGCCCTGATTTTTTAAATAAGAGACCAGATAAGGCTTTGAATCCAATTTACACTGTAACTCAGTTACTTATGTGATCAAAATTAGGATTTAATTTTCAAAAGCCTCAACCCTCCTAGTTAGATAAAATAAAAGGTGTTTTTAGGACAGTCAAATTAGCTCTAATTCTCTGACTGTGTCATTATCTGAGGGCTTTATATAAGCTTCACAGTACAGTCAGAAGAAGGTATTCCACTTCATAATTCCACCCTAATATTCTATTGCAAAAAAAAAAAAAAAATTGGTCTTCCACAGTCTTTCCTTTCATAAGCACTTCATTCCAGCAGCTACAGATGATAAGTAATTGGTTTTGTTACTGCATGCCATTGACTACAGAGTTGAATTTTTCTAATAGCAAAGCAATGACGTCAATTACTACCTTCAAATCACCAAACCAATCCCAAATTCTTATATGTGATGTTCTACTTCCCTGGAACCACTCCAAGTATAAATATACATTAGAATACAGTTAGACAATATTGTATGGATCCTAATTATGATGGCCTTTTTTTAAAATATAGAGAATTAAAGTTTCACACAACTGTTGGACGTTTGAGAGGAGCAAAATCATAGAAGTCACTACAAACCATCAAAGCCTGTAGCACAGAAGCAGAGGATACCAGAGAAAGTAGTGCCAGGGATGCTGAATAGATAGCTAACTCAACTTACTCCCTTTTGAAAGACACATGAGTTTATGAAATATATTATTTTGCTCTAATATTATAAGTAACAACTGTTAACTGTCATGTCTTAGAAATTCATATTTTCTACTAAAGGAGTGCCCATAATTACAGTGAGAGTTAGTATTTACTGAGTTTTTGAAGGGAAGAGAAGAAGGAATGGTATTATGCTGAGAGCAATATGTACAGATAGTGACAAGATGTAAGGAGGTTGCAGATGAGCAACAAGGAGAAGAGTCTTTGCTTGGGCATTTTTTCTTGGGCGCAGACATAAATATCTGCCCTCATCTTTTTCCCTCCCCCCTACCACTACCATATGCTTAAGTTGAAGAAGAAGCCTAAATGCATTAAATTAAGGGAATATACTCTGGGAATGCTGAAAAATGAAACAAAACAAACCTCCAGTTACTGAAATACAAACTATTGGTCATGACTGGCAACATCTTCAAGTTAGTCTCTTGGAAGATGGGGAGAGGATAGGTAGAGGACAATATTTTGTGTTGATACGGCTGGGATTTAAATATTTCTGATCTCAAAGGAGGCAAACTAGTGACATAAAAGTCAGGAGGCCAAGACAGCAGCTAGATGGGTTGAGGAATCAGTTTTCTAAAGCAAAACCAAATGTTCCGGAAACAAGGTTAGAAAATCATGTTGCTTCTTGTTAGGAAAAGGCTAAATTTATGAGAAGAGGTACTGAGGGAGGGGAAGGTACCGAGTACTTAACATAGCAAACAAAAAAGCAAACTAGACTTCAGAGTTCAATGATGGAAAGCAAAGTTCTGTAAGGTGATTTATTCATTTATTCTCTCACTCAACAAACAATTATTAAGCATAATTTACTGTGTTCCAAGTGCTGCCCAGTGCCCTAGCAAAGTAAATACAGAGATAACCTGATCCTCAGGCCAGGTGGATTGCCCTCTAGCAATTTTCCTATTTCCTTCTGTCTGTGGGATGCTCTGCACCCAAAGCCATGTGTTAAGAAAAATTTCAGCCTGGCAGAATGTTGGCGATATCATTACGAAAATTGTTAGAATAAAAGGTGGAAATGTAAATACTCTTAGAGATCCCTCTTTTCCCCCAGTAGGCATCCAACTTTGAGATGAGCACAATAACATCATAAAGCACTGGAACAAAATGTGGCTTACAAATTTGGTAGACAAAATGTACAAATTCCGTTCCATTCTATCCTATTCCCCAGTTTTATATATCAGCAGAAAAGTAGGATCCATGTGCAAAAAATGGGCTGTGGGTCTTCTTTATGAAATGTTTGCATTCTTTAAATCAGGAAATCATCTGCAGGGCAGAAAATAACTGTAGATGAGTCCTCATATCCTGTTCATAAGGACTCTATCTCTTTGAGTGCTGTTTCAGTGGGCAGCTTAACTTTGGGTGTCACTCCTGCTTTAGTTATCTCTCAAATTTTCCTTTTAAATAAATTGGACTGCAACTCGATTTATTTTCAATAAAAGATAAGTAAATAATTAAACATATTATTTCAGTATATAAACTACTTTAGGAGAAAGATGCATAACTTTTGAGAAACAAATACACGTACACCAACTGCTTTCAGGCTACTAAGAAATCATTTAACAAATGATTGCTTCAGCTATCAATACTCTAATGACTCAAAAAAGTTAAAGAATTGTCTCAAATGTCTAACATCTACACTGAAGAACTTGGTTTGAACTGTATGCATCACACTTAGACAAATAGAAAATCAAAAATATGAGTAATAATAATAATAATGTATTCTACAAATGGCTAATGTTATTATCCCCATTACTAGTATTTTCATATTAGCAGCTTATTTACTTTAAAGAGATTTTATACAGATGCTCACTTGGAACAATATTGAGAAAGTTTCAAAATTACTATGAATTTAATAAAACTATGACTTGCATTAAATATTAAATTTATTTTAAACAGTATTCACATTATTTGGTAATTTAACCCTACTCAAAGTACAAATCTATGTGGCAATTTAGCTACTACCATTATTTTTTTCTGAATTAGTTATGACTACCTACTTTGCTCAGGAAGGCTCTCATACATCTAATTAGTGCTAATAGCAAATGCCTTAAAAATGTTCAAATTGAAACAAAATATATGATAGCAGTTATTCTCATCAGGGAAATCTGCAGATGCTTAAGTCATCTTATTAAAGGAGATAATACAGCAGTCAGTTGAAAGATGCCAACGAATCTCCTCATTTTTGTGTGTGATTATTTTTTCATTCTGTATACCTGTGCACATCAGAATCTTCAAAATTCCCATAAGCTTCTGAACAGGGAGGTAATTTGGGAATTTTTAACCATGAATTGAAAAGAAAGGAAAAATAGGAGCCAAGGAGGGAGGGACGTGGGGAGGAGGAAAGAATAGATAGCTAATGCAAAAAAAAAAAAAAAGAGATTGATCTTTTCTTGGGCCCTGAAAAGAGGTTGGCTCATTCATTTATTAATTTTTTCAGGAAATATTTTAGCGGGTGCCTACTGTGTTTCATTTAAAGTGCCAAACACTGGGAATAGTTGAGTGTAAAGATGCTGTTCCTGCTCTCCAGGAGCTCACAATTAAATGGGAGACAGACCCAAATATAGTGTGGTAATTGCCAAGATTGCTGTATATGGGGGTACAGTGGCAAATGGGGGGCAGTGCAAGCGTGTTGGCCTATGGAAATCAGAGAAGGCTTTATGGAGCACAGGATGTATGAGCTGTCTTTTGCAGGAGGAGTAGGCATTTGATAAGTCAATAGGGAGAAAAACAAGTGTTGCCAGCAGAGGGACAGGCAAAGGCAAAAGCACAGAAACAGCATGTTGAATTAAAGAAACTGCAAGATGTTTGCTACAATGTCAGCGCAGGCTCCACTGAAACAATGGCCAGTTTCTGACTATTACCACTTGGAGGGTAGACTGTTTGTTCCCTGAAAGCATAGTGCTCCTAAGCCATGACAGTTTAAATCGAGTTCAAGTGAAATGAAATCTAGACAGCCATCAAGTGGGAAAAAATAGCCATAGCCCCATTAGTGGTATAATGGGTCCAAGGTAAGTTGCCCTGGATGCAGAGCTCAGTGAGAGGCCCAATCATCTGGCAACAGGAGGAAATACACATAGGTAGAGTCATGGGGCCCCCGAGTGATTAGCAGGCAATACTTCATATCATGTTCAGGTAGGGCAAAGCTGGTCTTGCTCATGGGCAACAGAGCAGGAGCAGGGTCTGATCAGACAACAGAACAGGACTGTATTGTTAGGTGTCTTTAGTGTTGGTCTATGCCTTCCTAGCTGCTTAAAAAGATACCAGAGATCCAAGTGCCTGGGTGACATACCCCAAGACAGAAAATTACTAATAAATTACAATCTCTCTGGTTCCAAAGCTGGAGAATTTTGCCAGGGTCTTAATCTGCACATTGAGCAATTAAGCAGACAATAAACACTCTGAAATTAGATAACAAATAGAAGAAGGCTTGTATCAGGAGAGCTAGTAAATGGAGACCCAAACCCCAAGTCCACAGGATTTGCTTCCTCATTATTTTTCTCTGCTGCTGTTCTCTACTATCTACTGGCCTATACCCCTATCTCCACATCATCCTCTATTTCATCTACCCTCCTTCCCTCACTCCTCCCTACCTCTGTCTTCCTCTTTCTTCAGTCATGAAGCAATATGTACAGAAAGGTTGGTGCAGCACAGGGAAGACTATGTAGCAATTAGTTACGTTTTGTAGAATCACACTTAAGATATGGAAGAATACTCTCGCTCTATTAAGTGAAAAATAAAAATTTACAATAAAGTAAGAGTAGTTGATCAAACATCTGTCATCTATCTGTCTGGAAAATGTCTGGAATGGCATTCTAATAGTCATCTCTGAGGAGAAAAATGCTTCTGCTTATCTGATTATTTTCCTTAGTTTTCTACTGTTTTGTAATAAAGCAAAAATATACTGTTATTTTCAAATCATCTAATTTTATATCCCTATTTCTGAAAGCAACATCTTAGAAATATAGTTGGTTCAAAAGGAGGCATTTTCAATAACTTCTTCGCATACAATGTTCCTTATTTTAGAGGACTACGCGCCTTTATTAAATAACACTACTTGAAGATTTTTTTTTTTTCTTTTTTTTTAAAACAAGATTTGAAAGTGTGATAATGCAAGTAGAACATTTTAAACTTCAGCCTTCGACAGCTGCAGGAATTATTATTATTATTATTTTTAAAATTTTATTTATTTATGGCTGTGTTGGGTCTTCGTTTCTGTGCGAGGGCTTTCTCTAGTTGCGGCAAGCGGGGGCCACTCTTCATCGCGGTGCGCGGGCCTCTCACTATCGCGGCCTCTCTTGTTGCGGAGCACAGGCTCCAGACGCGCAGGCTCAGTAATTGTGGCTCACGGGCCCAGTTGCTCCGTGGCATGTGGGATCTTCCCAGACCAGGGCTCGAACCCGTGTCCCCTGCATTGGCAGGCAGATTCTCAACCACTGCACCACCAGGGAAGCCCTTGAAGATGTTTTAATTCTTTATCTCAAAAACAATAATAACAAGTTTTTGTTAACTGCCTAAAAAGTCTCTTCCAGTATTTTTTTTAAACTACTGTATTTTCCCCTTTCCTCTCCTGTTCCTCCCCCACCAGCCAAAATAATTTTTCTTTCTATCATTCATTAGGATCCTTGGCCCTTTTGAAAGGAAGAGGCTAGCTATGGTATATAAATCCAGTTAGCACAATTATTTCTTGAGTAGGACCATTAGCCCTGCCCTTTCAGGTGTCACTATCTTTTTTTAACAAGCTATCGATCTCCCTCCCGCCCCAAGAAAGTGAAGACAGAGATCAAAATGCATCTAAGAAAATGAAGAAAGCAAGAGAAAATGAACTGGAAAGAAAAGCAGACCTAGGACAGTATTAAAATGGAAAGGAAGATAAAATTCTTAGAATGATAGACCTGTGAAGGACCTTGAGAGGTTACAACATCCTAGCATGTCTTTTCGGTAGTGAAATATTCTACAGTAGCCACTCCTGCAATCTGTCTTGGTCCCTGTATTATTACTGCAACGCCCCAGTCTATCCTTGACCTTAGCATGAACAATTTTTACTTGCCCTAACTCAACAATGATTGGTAATGTAATTTGGTGAATTTGGTGGTTTTGATTCACCAAAGAGAAAAATCCTCCCTTTGCTCCTTTAAGGTTGAAAAGACAGAATGTGGGAGAATCTGATTATTCAGTCCCAGGGTCAACCCTTGAGGAAGTTTCCCTCCGTAGGTTTGCTCTCATCTGACCATCTAGTGTTTGGTTGGTGAATCAGGCTGCTAAGTTTTACCGTGATCCCCTCCTTCACATCAGAGAACTCTCCTTCTTCAGCAACAGCATAGGGAGGATTTAGTGTACAGATCCTCTGATCCCAGGTCCAGTGTACTATTCACACATCATCTTTGGGCTAATCCTGAAATCTTGCTGCAACTCACTTCTCTGCTGAATGAAACAGTATGTGGACCCCATGGTGTGAGCTGCTATCCCTCACTAGAAAAACTGCTTTCTTTCCTGAAGTAAAAAAGAATCTGATCTTACGTACGAAGCATTACTCTTTCACAGGCATTTCACAATAAACATTATAATAAAGATTTTAGTAATTTTAAGATACTCTGCAAGCTAAAACTCTATAAAACATAACACAGTTTTAAATTTAGATCCCCAAATTATCCCCAAAATGTTGTTTTCCTATACTTTAATGTTACATTTATAACATTATGATTTGATTGAGATCAATACGTTCTCAAAGAACATAGATCACATGGTCATTTATCTATTATCTATCTATATAATCTATACCTCATTTTGAAAAAAGCACTTATGACAACTAAATAGTTAATGTAATTATCTAATTCAGGGAAACATTGCATAGTAAAAATGGCTTTGAAATTTTACTAAGATGTCCTTGTTATATTTGCATTTTAGCCTTTAAATATGACATGAAAGAGTTACCTCTGTTGAGTATGTCAAAGCATCTGGAGAAATTCATCAAGTAGTGTTCAAATCACTATTAACTTCAACATAATACATATTAACCAGCTTTAAAATTCCACACAATACACTCTACAAGATAATTCAAGGGAAATGCATGAATTTACAGCTGTATTTTTACCTTGGGGCTTTTTAATACCTTATAAATAACAAGTATGAAATACTTAAATCCCTCAACATAAATACAACCTTATAATGGTACACTTGTCATGCATTATCCTTCATGCAATTCTCATCATCATCTCATTAGGATGGTTTCCGTTCATATCAATCATATACTTTTATAATTAATTTATTGCATCAGAAAAAAATTCTTATCCCATTACACTTATAACTCACAAGCTATTAGAAGAATTGATGTGGAAGAGGGGAGTCCAAGTATATTTATTCCAACCAACTTTGTCTTCAGAGACTTTGGAATCCTGATAAGTTTTCTTTTAAACATTTTCAACATGTGAGGACATCAAGGGTAGTTCCCCAGGCCCTTCCTTTTTACATTGGAGACACACTCTCTGGTACAGAATAATATCTGAGCTCTCCTAGTGAGGTTTTGTGAGATTTCTCCTACAATACGGAGCATTTAAAATATGAAAAAACACTCCATCTCATACCCATAGAGTTATATAGCTTAAGTGACATTCTCAAGGGAGCCATGTCTCATAGATTATGGGGTTTTTTTACTGTAAGTAATTCTTTAATCATGAACATCCCGCTAAGGGCACTCTGCAGATAAGAGCCCTTCTTCAAAGCATTTATTTACCCAGAGGTCCAGTCAATGAGATTAGACCCACTCATATCCTTCTTTTCTTTCTGCTAACAGTGTCTCTCTGGTAAAGAGAATGAATTGATATCAGGGTACCTACTATAATACCTTTTTCCCACAGGGTATTTAGTAAGGTACAAGTCTTTTTTTTTTTTTTTTTCTGTTTTTGCTATCTTTCTCTCTTTTCCAGAGAAATGCTATTGAAAAGTTGCCAGCCATATTTATGCCAAGCAATTCTATTTACAAGTCACTCTGGAGCCAATTTCCTGATTTCCTTTGTTTATTCTAATTGTGAAACTAAAATGCAAGTAGATAACAATGTTCTGAGTAAACGATATAAGGAAACTTTTTCGGCTGTATTTTTACTCCTCTTTTAAGGGCATGGGGATAAGTTAGTCAAGGTGCACTAATTATCTTGAAGAAAAAGGGGAAAATGTCCATCTGTTCTCTCATAGAAAGAATACCTCCAGTGAAATGAGATAATGTCTAATGAAAGCTGATATCTTCAAGAAGCTACTCATCACGAGAACAGTAAGGACATACATTTTTATTTCAATATGTAGCAAAAATGAGACTTTTATTCTGACTGAAGTACATTAGCACCACAGGAGTGCTCTGGGAATAATGACTGTGCCCATGAAAGTAAAAGAAAATACGCATTTATAGGATCCCACTCTAACAGATGTAAGAGACAACAGTAGCTATACTAACACTGAGAGAGGTCTCCTCTTGCTGCTCCTCTAGATATTGCAAGGCTATTGTACCCTCATACTGTCTGCAGGAAAAAGGCAACAGGATCAGATTGTGCAAATATTAAATGAGCAGCGGTGGCAGCAGCTGCAGAGTTTCTCTCTTTGAGCTATTAGCAAACGACCGTCCTTTGCACATGTTAGGCTATGAAGAGCTCCTAATCAGAGTGATAGGAGGATCCCTGCATTCAGAAGATGCACCTGAGTCCCAGAACAAGCCAAATGAAGCAACAAAGATTTGCCTTTGAGCATGACCAGGCTGTGGAAAACCAGCAGTCATGGCTGAAAGGGCAGTAGCTGCAACACCATCAGTGGGTCAGACATGCCCGCTGATGGTCCAGGCTTGTGGCTGCCTTAAGCTTCAGCAGCATAGCCTCATTTGGTAGCCTGTAATCAGCTATCAGATGGTGGTGGTTGAATCTTCAGTGTGCAGGCTTGAGTCTGACAACAGTTGGACAAGCATTAAGTCCAGGTTGATTCTGGCAAACAAAAAACAAAAAAACAAGAAAGAAAAAGAAAAGAAAAGAAGGAAGAAAGAGAGACAGAAAGATAAAATGAGGCAGCCACTTTGGAATAATGATGGGAGGAGGAATTCTGGAACAGATAAAAAGATTTCCCTATACTGGCAAAAATGCAAATAAGAAATATAATTTTATCTTCTTATCTAGATAGGACCCATCACATACTGTTGTACAGGTTTTGCAAATGTGAATGGTGCCCCTCAACTGTGCAATGTATCAGACTAATTCCAGACTGGTGAAGCTAAGCATATAATATAATCTAGTTGCAGAAAGAGAAAGCATTGAGTATTCATTAATTACATAAATAGGGATTCATATACTTTGATTCAGCCAAAATTTACTATTTGCCTATCTGAACCTCTGCCTTAGCATAAGTTAACTAAGAAAAGAGGGAGTCCTGACTTCCAGCCAGATGACTTATCATATTGAAATAGAGGAGATATTCAGTGAATTGTATTCCATAACTGTACTTGTTCAGCTCTCGTTAAAAGGAAGTTCCAAAGAACTATTTGGTCTACTCCGATTTTCTTGTACTTGCATTGCACCTGGTGCTTGTCAGTCTGGATATACTGTAATTTTACAAAATAAGCCACATTTATAACCATATTCACAGTGCTATCAATCTTTCCATATGCATTTTAAAATATTTTATTTTTATATTATATTTACTGTATTATTAATAAAATATTGACTATACTTGATTGATGAAGGGGAAAGCATCCTGATTCTGCTATATTCTCAACACTCCTAACTCCAGCTTGTGATTGCTGATTGGAAGGGGAGAGGATGAGTGAGCACTTTTGGCTGCATGAATCTCATGGTATTTTTTCACATCTTCCTCTTCCCCTTCTCTCTAGATATGCAAAAATCCCTCATCAATATTCCTACTATTAAGAAATATTAATCTATACAAATTAATATTAAAACAATATGATAAGATATGCAGACAAGCAAAGAGACGTTAACATTCTTCCCCATTCTAAGGAAATAATTACCTTAAAGCTAAAAAAGTTAAATGCTCAGCCTTCTGCCTCTAGACTTGACTTTACTACCTTTGGTGAGCTAGGTAATTGTAAAAAACAAAAAACAAAAAACAAAAACCTTGCTAGTGCCCAATATTCTTGCTATGGCCCCTCTGATCTGTGAAATTCATAAAAACTGAGACATTAATAAGAGAATTGCTAGCTCTAGCTGCCACAATCTGAACTGGCTGGAAAATATCTAGAAGTAGTGTTTATTATGGATGCCACGAAGACTCCAAAACAGAAGATCATCAAAAACTTCTAATTCCTACTTTCCGAGTTTGTTTCTGGCAGTGTTTTTGAGCTAAACTCTCAAAAACTTCCCAATGCAAAACACCTAGAAATGTTAGATAAAATATAACAAATATCCTTCCAAATGCATAACTGAACTAACTAGAAAGTAAGGATAGTCTCCAGAGGCCAGAATTCAAAAGAGAGATAGGAATCAGAATGGCAGGCTGAGGCTAACGCCATGGATGCCCTAGGGGAGCTTGTCAATCTCAGTAACCAAGAAGTTTAGGTTTTAATGGCTGTGCCCAGAACAATAGAAATGACCTTGAGCCCAGGCAAGGTGATGTGTGAGAACAGAGCTTACATCAAAAGGGCAGGAACCTAGTGGCACTATGCCCTCATTCAAAGGTAGACTAGAAAACACCCATGAGAAAAGGGAATGGTTGACAAGAAAACTTGTCTATCTTAGCCTCCAATCTGCTGGGAAAAGTTAAAGTCTACCCCAAGAATTCAGTATTCCAGAACTTCCTTGATGCAGATTTGGTTTTATTTCTGGAAAACCCAACATTAAAAAGTAACACAGGTTAGTTTTTGGTTGGGAGTTTCTTGGGGGCAACTGGCAGAAACAAATAAAATTATTTCTGTAATGCCCATCCTCATTTCAGGCCTTGTGGGGCTTCCCATTAAATCTGCAGCATATATGAACTCACGGTATCACAAACCAACACACACGAGGAAAGAAGCCACCACAACCAGGATCAGCAGAAAAATAAAGAGCATGATTAGATCTCACAGAAATCCAGATAAAATAATCACCAGAGAAAGCATAAAAACTATGTATATTTTAAAATGTTTGGGTAAGTGTAAGTTATCAAAACTTGCAAGAGGAATAAAATATTAAAAGTGACAACCAGGGTCACATGGGAAAAATTAACCAGATGTTCTAGGCATAAAAATATTAAAAAGTCAATTAAAATAGAATGCACATATTAGATAGAATTAAAGAGATAAATACTGAATTGTAATATAGATAGAAGAAATTCACAAACTATCTCAGAGGGACCAAGAGATGTAAAATATGAAAGACACATGAAGGTAGATATATCTGAGTTAAAGAAGAATGGAAAGCATAGGGAGAGAAAAGATACGAGCTGATAACTTTCCACAACTGATGAAACATATGAATCTCCAGACTCAGCTAGCACAGCAAATTCCAAATGGAGCAAATACATGTAGACATATCAGATTAAAACTGTAGATCATCAAAAACAAAGAGATTTAAAAAGTCATCAGAAAGAGAAGACTACTTGTAAAATGATACCTCAACACACACAAAAAAGGGGTTTCTGTAATCTATATAAATGTAGATCAAAGTATGCTTTTCTGAGGTGAGCTTGAGAAAAATCACAGTTGTTTTCCTCCCAGGAGAAGTCTCTTGGTACATGAATAACAAAATTCCTCAAGTTACCACAGATTAAATTTTTCTATGTTTTATATACTCCCTTGGGATCCTCATGAATATGTACCTGAGGGTCCTACATCCTAGCACTCTTCGTTTGATCTTCCATATGGTAAAGTGATCATACGCCCTGTTTACGGATGAAAACTCATGCCTAGGTGCCTGCCTATGAACCACAGAGCCATTCTCTCTTGAATTGTCCTTGATGTAGGTGCCAGTGAAGCCAGATCATTTGGAGCCATCTAAACGCTATGATGTAAGTTTAAAGGACAGCTACACTCTTCCTCATGGGTAGTTATCCGTATACAAGTAAATTTCTGTCATTTTTGATTTCTCTATTTCTCCATCAGAAGACTGAGACACCATTCCTCCCCCAACACTAAGGCACATCAGGAGGTACTCCTACAACAATGTGCTTATTTACTTTTTGGTGAACACTTCTCAAAGGGAATGGTAGGTTTAAATTAGATAATTTAACATAAAACACCTAGTACAGACCCAGAAACACTGTTGGCACTCATATATCTCCTTCCATGATGTAAGTGGGAGGTTGGAACCTTCTGTAATTTTGTAATATTACGTATCATCTCTGAACCTCAATTTTGCCACTTGTAAAATGGGTATAATACCTGCCTTACAGGGGATGGCTCCCTTGGTTGAAACTTCCACTGCTCTCAAGGTAAGCACCAAACTCCTTAGCCCTGAATCAAGAACCTTGATTTTTTTTCTCTCTGCTTTCCTCTCTGTATGCATCTTGTGTCAGCCCAATACTCCCATTCTTCATCTGGTCAAGCTAAAATATTTGCTTTTCCAAAATAAGCAAAGTTCTCTCTGCATATACAGCTCCTTTTGCCTAAAATATATTTCTTTCCTTAATCCATCACATACCTACCTCCTATCCATATTCCTGTTTTCAATTTATGTGTCACCACTTCCTGTAAGCCTCTCCTAACCCCTATCCATCTATAGATTAAACATCTTTCCTGTGTACTATCTTTAAAACCCAGTGCAAACTCATATAATTAACATTTTTGCAGGTTTGCCTTATTGTGTTTGTATGTCTATATCTCTCATTAGACTTTAAAATTCTACACGGCAGGAATTATAGTTATATGACTGTTGTAGCAAAATAACTATAGCACAGATTTTAGCAAATAGCAACAATTTATTAACATCTGTTGAGTAAAAATAAGTATGTTGGTGATGACTTTTATTAATGATGAATATAACTGAAAATCAATAGCTAATGATAATAGATTATATTAAATTAACAATTACTCTGAACCAGGTATGTTTTAAAGACATCCCATGCATCCTTTCCATCAGGTAGTTAGCATCACTGTCATTCCCATTTTATGGATGATATAGCACTGAGGCACAGAGAAGTAAAGACATTACATAAGATACACGCGAGTTAGTGGTGAAGCCAAGATTCGAACTCAGGTCTATCTGTCCACAAAATCCAAGTTTTTACAATGCCTACACTGTATCCAATAAATACTGGCTCCCTTTCAGTTGCCTTTCTTCTTCACCACTTTTGTAAACTCCTTTCTCTCAGGCAGTCCAAAGATCCCATATTTGAATAATCAAGGGCAAAGCAATTTTATCAATTCCCACCAAAAAAGCCTCTTTTATGTGGATGAACAAAAGTTATAACAGATTAGTCAACCCGACATTGGTCAGAGGTGCAAACTCCTTGTCTGGCTGAAGCCCTGCTATTTACGTTGTATGGCTAAAGGGAATTGGGATGGTATGTTTTGCTGTGAATCCTGTAAGAGGTAAACTGTCAGGAAAAAGAAAAAATTTGTACTTTTTGATTTATTTATTTTAATCAAAAGACTTACAAAAAAGCAAAGGAGCTGAAAGACTAAATGGAAATGATGCCTTTTTATTTGTTTTTGCTCTTGGAAGTAGTTTGAGGGACACATTAAATGCAAAGATCTATAAAAGGCTTTGTGGGTAGACCGCCTGTGTAATTCTATAAAGGCTTTGAGCCAAACACTTGCTGCATGGTAGAAAAATCACCATGGAATTACAATCACTGATTACTTTGAGGATGGCACACACTGTCACCCATGCCCAAAGACCCAGGAGGAGATTTCCTGGAACCTCAGAAAGGATTAGGAAGCTCTTGAAGCCCAGTAATTGCTCTATACAGTGGACCACACCACCTCATTATCCTCTGAAGCTTATTGAAGTTACATATGCAACAGGAGCTGGTTGCAGGATGAATCAAATAAAATTGTCCTTGGAGAGATCATACATATGTATTAACCAAGAATTTAAAAAGACTTTAAAAAAGACTTTGATAATAGCAAACCACCAGGTTGAATTGTAGATGAATTCATGAGTAGAAAGAATTCAATCTTTTTTTTTATCATCACTCACAAGCAAGATTAAAACTCGAGCAAAGGTAAGTAATCTTAGCAATTAATTACTTCATCTTCACTAAAATATGTTATTTTCTTCATTTAATACACATTTATGTCTCATGATAATGCAATATTTTAAAAGGTTGTATAGCAGGTGCTGTATGCAAAAAAAGCTATTACTATTACTTAACAGACATGACTACTCATCAAAGACCAACACAGTGCAACTAAAACAAGTCTTGCATACAAATTACAAATGAAAAGAATGTGAGCAACAAGTTTAAGGTGGAAAGAATAGGAAAAGAAAATGAATTTGAGCTCTTTGAGAGCAGGGAATGCATTTTCTTCATATCTATTCTAAGTTCAGCAAAGCATATAGTAGATGTTCAATATATGTTGAGTGGACTGAATTGCTTATTGAACAGAACTAGAAATCACAGAAGGAAAAGAAGGTAGGCCACCCCTGAAAGGCACTGTTAGTCCTTTATATGAGTGCTACACAAATTAGAGAGCATGGGCCAAATCATGCCTACCACTTTTTGTAAATAAAGTTTTATTGGAACATAGTAATGCACATGTATGTATGAACTATGCCTACTTTCACACTACCCTGTGGCCCAGTCTACAATATTTACTTCTGGTCCTTTACTCTCTGGTCCTGTATGAGAAAATACTTACCATTTGGTCCTTTATAAGGCCAACTCCTGCCCTATAGGTTTACTGTGAAATGAAGAGAATAGCCATGATCTTCCAACTATAAATCTTTCCAGCATCATCAGTTTCAGCTCGGTTTATATTATAAAACTTATGTGTCCTTAAAAAATATCAGTGGGGTGTTGGGGCCAGATATGAATGGAAAAAATAATTTAAAACATACAATAATCATATTAAAAATTCTGGATTCATACAGTTATGAGTATGAATCCTGGGCTCCAGGATTTGTGAGCAGTGAGATCTGGGGCAAGTCACTTACATTCTAAGAATCCATTTTCTTTTTCAGAAAACAGGGATGAAAATGTTCATTTCATAGCATTGTCAGGAGGATTAAATGAAATAACATATTTGGAGTGCCTGGTTGGTAATGTGTTCAGTAAATATGCTTAATTGTTTCAAAAGACCTGCTAGTTAATTAAACTTCACTTTCTGGGCTCTCCCCAGTGGTACTAAGGAAGTAAGAAGTGACTAGTTGTTTCAAAGTCTCCATCTAAAAGTAAAGATGAATGTTTCCATACTGGCTCCTATCCTTCTGCAATCCTCAATAATAACAATAACAACCTCATAAGTCTATCAAACTGGAGTCCAGGTGGTTTGTTACCAGGGTCCTTGGGTTTGAAGTTAGGAAATTAGCCTGGTTCCAATGTCAAAATGTCAAATATCAAAAGAAGAATTGAATGGTAGGCTTTCTCTATAAAAACATAAGAAAAGTCACTGAAATTAAAATGGTTAGTATTGCAATAAGAATAGACAAATGGTTTAATGGAAGAGAAGCAGGCCTCAAGTGTGTGTGTGTGTGTGTGTGTGTGTGTGTGTGTGTGTGTTCAGATCAATAAGGAAAATTGGGCATACAATAAAGGGACTGCTGACAATTGACTAACCACTTGGAGAAAAAATAAAGTTATATCCCAAACTCATTATATACATAAAACTGAATTCCATATGGATTAAAGAGTTATTATTTTAATAATAAAAGTAACAAAAAGCATTAGAATAAAATACAATGTATCTTTATATGAGTATGTGGAGGACTTTCCAAAGCAAGTAAAACCCTCCAGAGCAATAAAAGAAAAAGATGACATATCTGTTTGAATAAAAACTGAAGACTTGTATACAACTACAAAAATTCCAAGTAAAATTAAAGGATAAGTTATATAACAGAAGAAATTTGTCGGAATATGTATGACACACAAAGGTTTAAGGTAAAGAATATACTGAGAAAGATGGGACTCAAATTAAGACGGTGGAGTAAAAGGACATGGAACTCACCTCCCCCCATTTAGACATCAAAAATATATCTTCAGGTGAAACAATTCTCGCAGAAAACTAACTGAAGACTAGCAGAAAAACCCGTGTACAACCCAGGTTGTAAGAAAGATCCACGCAGAATTGGGTAGGAAGGGAGGGGACGCAATCAGGTTTGAATCTGTGCCCCTGGGATGGGACTCAGAGGAAAAGGGACATTACATGGGTGGAGACCCTCCCTGAGGAGTGAGCAATGTGAGACACATATTCGGTGCCCCAGCTCTGGGTTCTGACAAAGGGAAGATGAGCCCCCTTGGCTGGTTGGAGGGCCAGTGGGACTAACAGAAGGACTGTGGGAAGCCTGGACTCCACTCGTTAATAGCACACAAATGCTTGCTTGCTCCTAAAGCAGGGTGGAGAGGGTGGATTTAAACTACGTGGGTGGCTGACTGGCTTTCCACAACCATCCAGGCACATGCCCCAGCCTAAGCCAAGTGAATCTTCCAGCACTGCTTGCCTTGCATTGCAGCTTCACACTGGAGTGTGTGCTGCCACAAATGGGAAAAGACGTTGGTCATGAAATGCTAAGGCAACTGAAACCCTAATCAGCATCTGAGTGAGGAGGGGGCATCCATTACTGGCAGTTGTACAGGTGGCATATCAGAGGCAGTCCAGACCTCGAAGGGTTGCCAGACCACCACAGCCTATGCCCCAACTTTTGCCAAATACCCACACCAGCCCCTCTTGCTCTAGCACTGTTCTCCTCTGGGGCAAGGGTGCTGGTGCTGGGAGAGGGAAGAACAACACTTAAAGGGAATTGAGCCTGCTAAGACCCAACTCTCAGGGCTTCTCCTCCAGCACCTTGAGATTTAACCCCACCCCTGATAGGGCAGTGATGGTCACTGAGGAGAGGGGAAGGCCCAGCTCTGGTCCTAGCCCCTCCATTTCTAGCCCCTCCTTCAACCAAGGTGATAGCTGCCAGAACATCCTGAATAAAGATGTGCCTTGTGTTCATGTCAAGTTTAGCTCTCCCACCAAAGCCACTGGGAACATACAGACTGTACAGGGATGCTCCCATATTAGGACACCCATTCAAGACTGCAATAGGTAACTGTTTAGCCTAATTCCATAGAGACAGAAAGCTAAACAAAATAAGAAGAGAAATCTGACTCAAAGACACAAGGGAAACGCCATAAAATAAAATAAAATAAAATAAAACAAAACAGAAATAAACAATTTACCAGAAAAAGAATTCAAATAATTGGTAATAAGAATGCTAACTGAAATTAGGTAGAAGAATAGATGAACACAGTGAGAATTTTAACAAGGAACTAGAAAATATAAAAAAGAATCAGTCAGAACTCAAAAATACAATGACTAAAATGGAAAACACACTAGAAGGAATGAACAGCAGACTAGGTGACACAGAACACATAAGTGATCTAGAAGGTGAAATAATGGAAATCACCCAATCAGAACAGCAAAAAGAAAAACAAATTTTAAAATAAGAACAGTTTAAGGGACTTTGGGATAACATCAAGCTTAGCAACATTCGCATTATATGTTACAGAAGTAGAAGAGAGAGAGAAGGGGGTTAAAAATTTATGTAATGAAATCAAAAGTTCACAATCCTAAAGAAGGAAACAGATATCCAGGAAAAATAACCACAGAGGGTCCCAAAAAAGATGAACCCAAATAGACACACACCAAGACATATCACATTTAAAATGATAAAAGTTAAAGATAAAGAGAAAATTCCAATAGCAGCATGAGAAAAACAAAGGATTATATTTAAGGGAATCCCTATTATGCTACCAGCTGATTTTTCTGCAGAAACTTTACAGGCCAGATGGGAGAGGCATGATATATTTAAAGTGCTGCAAACAAACACAAAAACAAAACAAAAACAAAAAACCTGCTCTGTAGGATACACTACCCAGCAAAATTATCATTTAGAAGTAGAGGAGAGATAAAGAATTTCTCAGACAAGCAAGAACTAAAAGAGATTATTGATACTAAACCAACCCTAAAATAAATGTTAAAGGGTCTTCTTTAAGTGGAAAAGAAAAGACTAACAACAAGTAAGTATCTACAGGAAAGGAAAAATCATACTAGTAAAGGCAAATATATAGTAAAGGCTGAGGATCAACCACTTAAATGGGCTACTACAAACATTAAAAGACAAAAAATTGTAAAATCAAGTAAAACTACAATAATCAATAAAGGGATAAACATGAAGATATAAAATATGACATCAAAAACACAAAGTGTGGGTGAAGGGAGTAAAAAAAATGTAGATCTTTTAGAATGTGTTTGAATCTAATAGACTAACTGTACAAAACAAACAGATATAGTTATAGGTCAACATATATGAACAAAATGGTAACGACAAATCAAAAACCTATAATAGATACACAAGAACAAGAAAGAACACAAGCATACCACTAAAGAAAATCATCAAATCACAAGGGAAGAAACATAACAATCAATAATTACTTTGAATGTCAATAGATTAAATGCTCCAATCAAAAGACAGAGGGTGGCTGATTGGATAATAAAACAAGACCCATCATATGCTGATTACAAGAGACTCTCTTAAGAACTAAAGACACAGACAAACTGAAAGGGTGAGGATGGAAAAAGGTATTTCATGCAAATGGAAATGATAAGAAAGTGGGGGGGGGGTTATCAATATTCATATCAGACAAAATAAACTTTAAAATGAAGGCTATAAAAAAAACAAAAACAAAGGAAGGCATTATATAATGAAAAAGGAACCAAAACAAGAAGAGGATATTACACTCATTAACTTATATGCATCCAAAACAGGCACACCTAAATATATATAGCAGACAATTTGCAACAATACAATAATAATAGGGGATGTTAATATCCCATTTATATCAGTGGACAGATCATCCAGATAGAACATCAATACAGCAATGGTGAACTTAAATGACACAGTAAAACAGTTGGACTTAATAGACATCTACAGGACGTCCCATTCCAAAAGAGCAGATTTCACGTTATTTTCAAGGGCACATGGAATATTCTCCAGGATAGATCATATACTTGGCCAAAAAACAAGTCTCAACAAATTTAGGAGGATAGAAATTTTATCAAGCATTCTTTCTGACCACAATGGTATAAAATTAGAAATCAATTACAGAAAGAAAAATGGGAAAAGCACAAACACATGGAGACATAACAACATACTACTAAAAAAAAAAAAGAATGGGTCAATGAAGAAATCAAAGAGGAAATCAGAAAACACCTCAAGACAAACGAAAATGTAAAACACAACTTTCCAAAATCTACAAAGCAGTTCTACAAGGGAAGTTTATAGCTTTACAGGTCTATGTCAAGAAACAAGAAAAATCTCAAATAAACAAGCTAACTTTCGAACTAAAGAATTAGAAAAAGAAGAACAAAGCCCAAAGTCAGCAGAAAGAAGAAAACAATAAAGATCAGAGAGGAAATACATAAAATAGAGACCAAAGAAAGCAATAGAAACGATTAATGAAACCAAGAGCTTGTTCTTTGAAAAGATAAACAAAATTGATAAACCTTAAACCAGGCTCATCAAGAGGAAAACAGAGAGGCCTCAAATAAACAAAACAAGAAATGAAAGAGGAGAAATAACAACTGATATCACAGAGATACCAAAAATCATAAGACAATACTATGAACAGTTATAAGTCAACAAATAGGACAACCTAGAAGAAATGGATAAATTTCGAGAAACATACAACCTGCCAAGACTGAATCAGGAAGACATAGACAATCTGAAAAGACCAATCACTAGCAGTGAAATAAAATTTGTAATTAAAAAAATCCCAGCAAACCAATGTCCAGACAAGATGGTTTCACAGGTGAATTCCACCAAACATATAAAGAAGAGCTAATACCTAGCCTTCCTAAACTAATCCAAAAAACTAAAGAGGAAGAAACACTCCTAAATTCATTCCACAAGGCTACCATTACCTTGATACCAAAACCAGACAAAGACACTGCAAAAAAGAAAATTACAGACCAATATTTCTGATGAATGTACAGGCAACAATCCTCAACAAATATTAGCAAACTGAATCTAACACTATATAAAAAAGATCATGCACCATAATCAAGTGAGATTTTTTCTAGGCATACAAGGATGGTTCAATCCACAAATTAATCAAAGTGATACACCACATTAACAAAAGGAAGGATAAAAATCACATGATCATCGCAATACACTTACAAAAAAGTATTTGACAAAATTCAACATCCATTTGTGACAAAAACTCTCATTAAAGCTGGCATAGAAGGAAGATAACTCAACATTATTAAAGTCATTTATGACAAACCCACAGTTAACATCATACCCAAAATTGAAAAGCTGAAATCTTTTTCTCTAAAATTAGGAACAAGACATGGATGCTCACTCTCACCTCTCCTATTTAATGTAGTATTTGAAGTCCTAGACACAAAAATCAGACATGAAAGAAATATAAAAGGTCTCCAAATTGGAAGGGAAAAAGTAAAACTGTCACTATTTGCAGATGATATGATACTACATACAGAAAACCCTAAGGTCTCCACCAAAAAAACTATTAGAATAAATAAATTCAGCAAAGTTTCAGGATATATGATTAATATATAATATTATATATACTTCTATATACAATATATAGAAATCTGTTGCTTTTCTATACACTAATAATAAACTATTAGAAAGAGAAATTTGTTAAAAATCCCATTTACAATCACACCAAAAAGAATAAAATATCTAGGAAGAAACTTAACCAAGGAGGTGAAAGACCTATACTCTGAAAATCAAAAAATATTAATGAAGGAATTTGAAAATGATATCAAAAATGGAAAGATATCCCATGTTCTTGGATTGGAAGAATTAATATTGTCTTAATGTCCATACTTCCCAAAGCAATCTACAGATTTAATACAATTCCTATCAAAATACCTATGACATTTTCCACAGAACTAGAATAAATAATCCTAAACTTTATATGGAGCCTCAAAACACCTTGAATTGCCAAAACTATCTTGAGAAAAAAGAACGAAGCTGGAGGTCTCACCCTCCAAGTCTTCAGACTATACTACAAAGGTACAATAATCAAAACCATATGGCAATGCACATAAACAGACACATAGATCAGTGCAACAGGATAGAGAGCCCAGAACTAAACCCATGCACTATGGTAACTTAATCTATGACAAAGGAGGCAAGAAGGAGGTAAGAATGGAGAACAATGGAGAAAAGACAGTCTCTTCAATAACTGGTGCTGGGAAACAGGACAGCTCCACATAAAAGAATGAGACTAGAACACTACATGCATCATATACAAAAATATACTCAAAATGGATTAAAGATCTAAATGTAAGACCTGAAACCATAAAACTCCTAGAAGAGAGCATAGGCAGAACATTCTTTTACATAAACCGTAGCAATATTTTTTTGAATATGTCTTCTAAGGCAAAGGAAACAAAAGCAAAAATAAATAAATGTGACCTAATTAAACTTAAAAGCTTTTTGCACAGCAAAGGAAACCATAAACAAAACGAAAAGAAAACCTACGGAATGGGAGAAAATATTTGCAAATGATATGACCAATAAGGGATTAATATATAAAATATATAAACAGTTCATACAATTCAATATTTTAAAAAAAAACCAATTAAAAAATGGGCAGAAGACCTGAATAGACATTTTTCCAAAGAAAATATACAAATGGCCAACAGGCACATAAAAAATGCTCAACATTGCTAATAATCAGAGAAATACAAATCAAAACCACCATGAGATACCAGCTCACACCTGCCAAAATGGCTCTCATCAAAAGTCAGATTGGGAGTTTGGGACTGATATGTACACACTGCTATATTTAAAATAGATAACCAACAAGAACCTACTGTATAGCACAGGGAATGCTGGTCAATATTCTGTAATAACCTAAATGGGAAAAGAATAGATACATGTATATATGTATAACAATAACTTTACACCTGAAACTAACACAACATTGTTAATCAACTATGCTCCGATATTAAATACAAATTTAAAATAAAATAAAATAGTTCTAGCTAACTACTAGAACTATTTAAAAAAGTCTACAAAGTAACCCAAGTGCCCATTAACAGATGAATGCATAATGAAGATGTGGTATACATATATATAATAGAATACTACTCAGCCACAAAGAAGAACGAAATTCTGTCATTTGCAACAATGTTGGCTGACCTAGAGAGTATTATGCTTAGTGAAATAAGTCAGAGACAAATATGATGTCACTTATACGTGGAATCTCAAATATAAAACAAATAAATGTATATAACACAACAGAAAGAGACTCACAGACATAGAGAACAAACTATTGCCTACCAGATGGGAGAGGGAAGGGGGGGGGGCAAGATAGGGGTATAGGATTGAGAGACACAAACTACTATGCATAAAATAAATAAGCAACAAGGATATATTGTACAGCACAGGTTAATATAGCCATTTTTATAATAACTTTAAGTGGAGTATAATCTATAAAAATATTGAAACAGTATGTTGTACACCTGAAACTAATATAATATTGTAAATCAATTATACTTCAATATGAAAATAAATAAAAAATACATGATGGGGGAGATCAAGATGGCGGAAGAGTAACACATGGAGATCACCTTCCTCCCCACAAATATATCAGAAATACATCTACATGTGGAATAACTCCTACAAAACACCTACTGAACGCTGGCAGAAGACCGCAGTCCTCCCAAAAGGCAAGAAACTCCCCACGTACCTGGGTAGGGCAAAAGAAAAAAGAAAAAACAGAGGCAAAAGAATAGGGACGGGACCTGCACCAGTGGGAGGGAGCTGTGAAGGAGGAAAGGTTTCCACACACTAGAAGCCCCTTGGCGGGCAGAGACTACGGGTGGCAGAGGGGGGAAGCTTCAGAGCCACGGAGGAGAGCGCAGCAACAGGGGTGCAGAGGGCAGAGCGGAGAGATTCCCGCACAGAGGATCGGTGCCGACCAGCACTCACCAGCCCGAGAGGCTTGTCTGCTCACGCGCCGGGGCGGGTGGGAGCTGGGAGCTGAGGCTTGGGCTTCCGAGGTCAGATCCCAGGGAGAGGACTGGGGTTGGCTGCGTGAACACAGCCTGAAGGGGGCTAGTGCGCCACAGCTAGCCGGGAGGGAGTCCGGGAAAAACTCTGGAGCTGCCGAAGAGGCAAGAGACTTTTTCTTGCCTCTTTGTTTCCTGGTGCGCAAGGAGAGGGGATTCAGAGCGCCGCTTAAAGGAGCTCCAGAGACGGGCGTGAGCCGCAGCTATCAGTGTGGACCCCAGAGACGGGTATGAGACGCTAAGGCTGCTGCTGCAGCCACCAAGAAGCCTGTGTGCAAGCACAGGTCACTATCCACACCTCCCCTCCCGGGAGCCTGTGCAGCCCGCCACTGCCAGGGTCCTGTGTTCCAGGGACAACATCCCCGGGAGAACACACGGCACGCCTCACACTGGTGAAATGTCACGCTCGCCCCTGCCGCCGCAGGCTCACCCCGCATCCGTAACCCTCCCTCCCCTGGCCTGAGTGAGCTAGAGCCCTTGAATCAGCTGCTACTTTAACCCCGTTGGGTCTGAATGAAGAATAGATGCCCTCAGGGGACCTACATGCAGAGGCGGGTCCAAATCCAAAGCTGAACCCCGGGAGCTGTGCGAACAAAGAAGAGAAAGGGAAATCTCTCCCAGCAGCCTCAGGAGCAGCGATTAAATCTCTACAATCAATTTGATGTACCCTGCATCTTTGGAATACCTGAATAGACAATGAATCATCCCAAATTGAGGAGGTGGACTTTGGGAGCAATGATTTTTTTTCCCCCCTTTTTCTCTTTTTGTGAGTGTGTATGTGTATGCTCCTGTGTGTGACTTTCTCTGTATAGCTTTGCTTTTACCATTTGTCCTAGGGTTTTGTCTGTCCATTCTTTTATTTTTTGTTTTTTTTTTTTTTAGTATAGTTTTTAGCACTTGTTACCATTGGTGGATTTGTTTTTTGGTTTGGTTGCTCTCTTCTTTCTTTCTTATCTTTTTCTTAATTAAAAAAAATTTTTTTAATAATTATTTTTTATTTTAGTAACTATTTTATTTTATTTTATTTTATCTCCTTCTTTCTTTCTTTCTTTCTTTTTCTCCCTTTAATTCTGAGCTGTGTGGACGACAGGCTCTTGGTGCTCCACCAAGGAATCAGGGCTGTGCCTCTGAGGTGGGAGAACCAAGTTCAGGACACTGGTCCACAAGAGACCTCCCAGCTCCACGTAATATCAAACGGCGAAAATCTCCCAGAGATCTCCATCTCAACGCCAAGACCCAGCTCCGTTCAACGACCAGCAAGCTACAGTGCTGGACACCCTATGCCAAACAACTAGCAAGACAAGAACACAACTCCACCCATTAGCAGAGAGGCAGCCTAAAATCATAATAAGACCACAGACACCCCAAAAC